>NW_026521356.1:2948613-5897227 GCF_021234435.1 Artibeus jamaicensis
TTAGAAAAACTTACGTGGTTGTGAATATTAGAGTTCTAAAATCAACAATTATATTCTGCCCCCATTTTAACCATTCACATGTTTGGTGCTTTTATTTCTGCAGAGGGAAGGAGGTATATCCTGGAGCCTAGAGCATGTGAGTGAAATGAAACTGAGCCTCCGGCATAAAGTTCTCAGCTGAAAGTTGCCCACTCTCCAAAAAGGAAATCAGAATAACTGTGTCAGTCCAGGAAAGAAACAGTGAAACTAGCCCTCCGCCAGGAATTCTGCAAAGAAAGAACACTGGCCAAAGGGCACAACTTTGTTAAGATGAGCAAGTTTTGAGGATCTACTGTACAGCATAGTGATTATAGTTAACCAGTCCATATTATATACTTGAAACCTGCTAAGAGAATAGATCTTAAGTATCATCACACACACAAAAAAGAAACAGTAAACAGGTATTGGTAATGTTACAATGGTAATCATTTCTCAATATGTAAGTGCATTAAATCAACTCACACATCTTAAACTTATACAATCTTATATACAATCTACTATATCTCAATAAAGCTAGAAAAATATTTATCTCTTTTAGAAAAGGTAAACATACCTCATGAATAGTTTTAATATTGATAGCAGTATCATTTTGACAGCGAACAAAAAATATACACAGTCCTTTCAGTTTCTCCGGGGCTGCACTGTCTATATACAGTCTCATCATTTTTGCCCCTTTGGTCACTCCAGCAATAGTCCGACCACATTCTGAAAACAAAAGCCAAGAATTTAGCACATGATCACAGACTCGATCAATTGTGATAAATTGCCCTTCATCTTACAGTGTCACTACTTGCTTCACTTTATTGTAAAAAGTTTTGATATGATTGTGGAATAAATGTTTTGTCTACACAAAGATGTCAATATTGGAATTCTTTAACTGTGGCCTCCTATGGTTCCTTTCCCTGAGCTCTGAACATCTGTTCCTCTGAGCCAGGCCTCAGACAGGGCCTTTACACAAACTGTCCTTCTATCCAACTCCCGATATTTTGCCTACCTAATTCCAACTTATCGCTCAGATCTTGGCTGAAAACCATGTCTCTGAGAAGCCTCAGTGACTCTCCTGAGACAATTCAGCTATTTATTAAATATATGCATAGCACCCAATTTCTTACATTTATATTAATTCTTTCCTTGAACTAATTTCAATGAAAACTAATAATTTAATTATAAACCTTTCGTTAACTTAAAAAACTATTAATAATATAATTCTGTTAGATGGTTGGTTGGAATATTAGCATGCAAAATCAAAGCTTTCCTATTTACAACAACAGCCAATTTAAAAGATGACATATAAAATATTTAATTCCCCATCACAAAACCACAAAAATGTTTTATATGCCTTGTCTTCTTTCCTTTGGGTTTGGGGGACTCCTCCCATCCTGTGATTCTGAAGGACACCAGTCTCAAAGCCCTGCAGTGGTGGGTACCTAAAAATCAGACTAGACTCTCTAAAAGAATGTAAATCTTGACGCCCTGGCTAGGTACCTCAGTTGGTTAAAGCATCATCCCAATATGCCAAGGTTACAGGTTCAATCCTCGGTCAGGGCATATACAAGAAGCAACCAATGCGTGCACAAGTAGAATGACAAATCAATCTTTCTGTCTCTCTCATCAGTAAAATAATAAACAAACAAATAAGAAAGAATGTAAATCTTAAAGAGACACACACAGAGATAAAAGAGGATTTAAGAGATGTCAATCTGGTGATGAACCTCTCCCCTGCCCCAGCAAAAAAAAAACAAAAACAAAAACAAAAAAAACCTGCCCTAAAATCCATGGAAATGCTCTATTTCTGCCCTTTCCAAGGCCTGATGGTTCAACTAATTCTAAAATGTGTGGACTACCCAAACATTTTTTTCTTACCTAAGCCACAGGCTATTTCTGTTGCTTACAGCCAAAGAACACTGACACAACGTAAGACCTTAAATGCTCATTCACGGAGGCTGGCACAAGAGCTACCTATAACCTAAATATTCTCCCTTCCCCTTTTCCTTGATAAGAGAACCTGACTTTGTCCCATTAAGCAATGTGCACACTCCCTGGAAGAATGCCTTCTCAGCCTCCCTAGCCCCTAAGGAACCATGTGACACAGTTCTGGTCAATAAGACATAGACGACTTCAGCTTTCCAAATAAAAGAGGAGAGGTGTGACTAGTGAAGCCCTTTCACACAAGTGCCTTGAACCTGGATGTGATGCCTAGAGTTTCATGGGGCAAACATGAATATAGAGTCAACATGCTAAAAATGGCAGGATAAAGGGAATCTGTTTTCTGAGGCACTGCTAAGCATTTGAACCACTGCTAGCCACTGTCTATCTTGTTACAAGAGAAAAACAGACCCCATATTTGTTTAAGACACTATTAGGATTTCTCTGACTTACAGCTGAACATATTCCTGGCTGACAGATTGATCATTAGGGGAATGGTTCATAAAAATCACAATGCAACTATACTATGGAACACTGTACAACATTTTTTAAACACAGAAAATGTCAAGTGCAAAAAACGAGTCAAAAATAAAATATATTGCCCTGGATAATGTGACTCAGTGGATTGAGTGCTGGCCTGCGAACCAAAGGGTCACCAGTTTGATTCCCAAGCAGAGGACATGCCTGGCTTTTGGGCCAAGTGCCTGGTAGGAGGCACTCAGGAGGCAACCACACATGGATGTTTCACTTCCTCTCTCTCTTCCTCCCTTCCCCTCTCTCAAAATAAATAAAATCTTTTTTTAAAAAAGAATAAGATATATTACATGGTCACAGTTTTAAAATGATAATTAGCATTTATATGTTACTGCATGTAAGAAAACATGCATATAAGAAAGACATATAGAGGAATATTTACCTCTACGTGTGGTCAATAAATGTATTACTTTGTAGATAGCAAGAATAATGATTAATGTAAGTCTATCCTTTCTTCTGACAATTCTTCTCCTGAGAATTCTTCCTAAAAAGTCTTCCTAATCCACATAGAATTAGCTTCAGTGATTTTCAGTGAGGCATTGTTTATAGAAGCAAAAAGTTATAAACAACCTAATTCTAATGATAGGCAATAAGTTTTGAAAATAATAATTACCTTATCCAAAGAAATTCAATGCACCTATTTAAAATTTAATTGTAAAAATATATCTAAGGGCACAGAGAAGAGAATATTATCAAATGTTAAAAGCTGCCACTGAGTAATATATATAGTTGGATCCCATTTTGTTATATATATGTTTTATATATATATATACATATATATAATACCTACATATTACAAAATGGGATCCAACTCTACATGTTATATATCCAAGTCTACATATCTACATATATATACATATACTCTCTCTACAAAGACATCTCTCTGTGTGTCTGTTTCCTTTCTTCTTTATTTATTTATTTGTTAATAGAGGGTATCCATCAAGGAGTTTCAAGTGAGTGGGAAGGTGGGTGATTTTTATTTTTCTTCTAATGGTAGATATCTTCTTTTAAATATTTTTCAGCTACTGTTTTAAATTTTAATAAGTTATGAAAACATGGACCATACAATAATACCCCAGCATAAGAACTGGGAGAAACAGAACATCAACAGAGCAGACGTAGTCACTATATTTTGTTGGTGAAGAAAGACACATACATTCGACAGTTAAATGAAAATAGAAGAACATAATCAGATGCTGTATTTTACGATGCAGACTTTAAATGACACAGAAGTCTAGAGAATAGGGATGGGTGTGGTTTGGAACATTCTGGGAGGACTCTATAGAAGAGAGTGCATCAGGTCATCTGGAGGAGGTACAGGATTTGGGTCGCTGGATAGAAGGAAGGCATTCTGAGGGAATCAGGAAGGCAGAGGAAAGTGCACAGAAATGACTCTGGTATGAACAGAAAGCAATGAAGGAACCAGCTTACAGGGAGCAGAAGGCTCGTTTCTGGAAGAACAAGAAATCAAACTACACAGATACTGTGTGTCCAGGTTACTCTGGGCCTTAGTGGATAAATGAAGAGTTGGACCCAATCCTCTAACTAACAGCATAAGAAAAGATTTGCTTGGCAGGAATGACGAGTGTGAACTTCAGAAGGGAAATCTGGTACTGTTTTCAGTCTGGAATACTAGGGCAGGCATGAAATACGGGCCCAGCCTCAAGGCAGCAGTGGAGGAAAGTGAGAAAGGACCAACAGGAAGGAGACACCAAAGGTAAAATCCACAGGGTTTGGAAGGTAAGTCTGAAACCAAAATAATGGCTGTGCACCAGTTACTAAGGCAAATGTTTAACAACTTGGTCAAGTGTTAACTTTTTTAGGAATAATGTGAACAGTAGGCAGAGCCAGATAGTCCACCGCGCAGCTGTAGCAGACACAGGTGTGACCCGGGACCACAGGAGCAGCTGCTGAGCTGGAGGATAATTTTGTAACTACTTCCAGTCATCTGAAAACATGTGTGCAAAATGACTCCACCTGTTTCAGGGAAAATCCAATTAAATTCTAGTAAAAATGTGTATTCCCCAAGAGAGGTCAATGATTTCTGTAAGGATGTTTTCTCCTTAAATCATTAAGGCAGCATCTGAAATATATATTTGGATTGAAAATGCATTGTTTTGAAGATGTAAGCTTCTAGTAAATTTTCTTTATATGATTTTCCCTGTTTAAGAGAACAGACATGCTCTTTAACATTTATTAACTAACAGGTGGCACACTGCCCTAGTAAAACATCCTTACCAATGCCCGGTACATCTCCTTCCTGGTACAAAAATTTCAATGTCTTAGAGCCATCTTTCATTAAAAAATAAGAAAATGGTTCCAGCTGTTAAATAAAAGAAAAAATTATGATCAATAAAATGACTAGGGAGCTATAATAAAATGAACCAAGCCCTGCGCAAAGGCATTTTACATCCTTTATTCCTCATCATTTTCTAGATTAAAAAATGAGGCTCAAAAGGTTTATTCTAGATACACACTGACAGGCACATCAAAGGCAGGATTAGAATCTGAATGAATTTAACTCCAAAATTACTGTGGAATGTAGGGTAAATTCTATTTCTGAACCTACATTAACAAGCTACATGTATAAGTGGGTGGCCACTTACCTGACCCTTCTGATAAAATCTTACAGGAATAAATAGGTGAGACCAACTCTAGGTAACTGTACAGAATTTTTGTTAGAAGAAACTATTCTTAAAAGCTGGCTTGAGGAATAGAAAACTTGCCTGATTAACCATTTTGTTTGACCAATTATTTGAGTAACTGTTTTTAACAATTGTAATGTGACCCATATTGTAGCCAAACTAACATAAAAACGATTATAATGAGTCTTCTTATTTATAAGCATGAAGTTCTTATTTAATTATGAGTCAGCATAATTCTTTAGTAGGTAGAAAACTAAGTATGTCATTTGAACAAAAACCCTCACACATCATTTGGGAAATACAGTTACTAAACCCACTAATTTCATACATCGTAGCCCTTGGGCAGTGGGCTTCTCTTCACTTACCACACATGGGAAAGATCCCGGGTCTGGCAAAGCTTCTCCGCCTAGGACAATGGTTCTCAAACTTGAATGTGCCTCAGAGAAGTACCTAGGGAGCTTTTAGAAAATGCAGAACGCTGGGCCTGAGGATTTGCATTTCTAAAAGGTTCCAGGTGATGCTGAAGCTGCTGGTCCTGGGACCGAGTTTGGGAACCACTGCCTAGGAAAGGAAATGGAGCCACAGCAATGTGCCAGATTCTAGCCCTTAATTTTCTACTCTTCCATCTCACACATAAACTTGACTCTTGCACAATTATTTCAGGTTGTAACCTGATAGATACAGAAGCTGTCAGCACAGCTATTCTTGCCCAGTTCCATAAATACTTTCTTGCTATGTCTGACTTTTATGACCCATCGGCTTTGAAAGCATACGAATTCTCAAAAGTAAAGCACTTGACTGTGATTTAAGAAAAAGAGAGACATCACAACATAAAATGCAATGAATTATTTTTTAAACACATTGTACTCCTGAGATCAACAGAGTGAATGTTGTCAAGGGCCTAGATTATGACTGTGGATTAGGCAAAGTCACTCATTACATGTAACATGTAGTTGTGAGCTTTACATGAACATTACATGAGCTTCACAACTAAACACTAGGTAAGGTGGCATATCGTGCCCCTCTTGCAGAAGAGCTAAAAAAGAATTGGAGTAAAGGATCAAAGGCATGAGCACAGTGCAGAGCCCAGAACTGGACACCAGCCCAGCACTTCCAGATCTGTGCTCTTTCCACAGAACCATGTTGTTGCCACACTGACTTTGGAAAACACTGTCATGTAAGGCAGGAAAGCATCATCTGTGACTATCTTGAGCACTGCTAACAGGGTAGATATCTCTGTACTGGTAAAGGTCCTGGCAAGAAAAGCGTCCCTACAAAGGAGTTTTCAAAGAAACTTTATAATAAAGAGGCTACTTCTAAGGTCAGAGCAGGATCAGAGAAAACTATGGCACTAGCAACGATATAACAGGACCAGCAAGGAAGGAAAGGAAAACCAGTGCCACCACAAGGCCTGAAAGGGTGGGCATGGGGAGAACGGTATAGCTGAAAGTAGGCTGAGAACTGGAGCTGGGGGAGAGGAACTGCTCAGAAGGAGCTGTAGTTATGGGAGAACACGATCACAGCCAGTAACAAGGCCAAGTGGGGAGGATCAGACTTCCCTTCTGCTCTCCGGTCTCCCACTGCTGTCTCCCAGTGGCTGAGCCACATGGAAGTCACAGAGCAAAGGGGCCCAAGTGATGGATTCCAGAGAGGTCAACCTTCCAGGCCACAGAAAAGGGTGGAGCAGAGTGGAGAATGGATCTCAGGGCAAACAAAATAACTACCATACCTTCTGCTGTCCACTGCTTTCTTGTGCCTTTAATAAGCTGCTTCCACTCTGGACTGCACACTTGTCCTCACATAAATAGAAAACTTTTTCATATACAGTTTTCTAAATCACCACACCAACCCACTATACCCTTTGTTCCTTGTTCCATTTTCTTACTCACCTGTGCACCAATCTTGATGCCAATTTACTGTATGTCCTTGCCACAAAATAAGCACTCTAATCCCTCCAGATTTTGACATTGATTTTCCTCACATCTTCCCTCCACTGTGGCTTTGCACTTCACAAACTAAGGAAATACCTTTCCTTGCTTGATTCTTCCCTTAAGACCTAGATATCCCATTCTTTGCAGCCTAAGTAGTGTCTGGGGATGGCCTTAGTGGAAGAATAAAACCACACAGACCCAGAGTCTGAGACATACCCCAGAAATGACAAACGGAAGGGTTTGTAGACACATGGAACCCCCACTTTCTGGCTAGCATGCTAGCCAGTGAGAAAGACTTCCTCCAAGTACAGAACACAAGTCTGGAAAGCCAGGTAACAAATTCTTAAAGGTGAGATCACCAGCTCTGCAGGCACCCATCTCCCTGACTTAGTCCTAGCAGCTGTCCTCCCCTGAAGGCACTGGCTAAGCCCAATGTCTATGCCTAAACATGTTACTGAGTTGCTGGGACTCCGACTGTAGGGTAATCCAAATTTGTGGCCTAGCCATTTTTAGGTGAAACAAGGTTGTTCACCCACCTGGTTTCCTCCCTTACCAAGCACAAGAATGGCCCTTGGGACAGTCCTGATGCTTGGGCCTACTAAAGCAATTGGCCTAAAATATCTTTTTAGAAATTGGCCTTTTCTTCATCTCATAGTGATCTGCTCAGGGATGTGTACAGGTTGTTTTGCACCACTTTCTTCTACTTTAAGAATGGGCAGGCACAAGGCAGAGTTGCCCAAGGAGCCTAAATAATCTGTAGGGAAGGGAAGCCAGGAGAGTATTAAAATAGGCAAAACAAACAGAAACAACTTGACAATAACAAAAAGAATCCTCTTGCTATATGAGTGGAATCATCCACAGCGAAAACAGGTTACAGAATTTGGGGGTCCAGTGAAAAATGAAAATGCAGGACTGCTTGTTAAAAAATTAAGAATTTCAAGATGGTGACAGCAGATCACTAAACCAAGTGATGGGCCCCTCACCACAAGGCCCTATTTAACTACCCAGGCTGCATGCCCATGAAGCCATCCTTGACCACACCTCTCCTTTCCCGCAGGGAACGTTGGTGAACTAGTTAACCATACTCTGCCTTCCAGTTGTTTGCTGCGGCACCTCTTGTTTTGTGTGTATCTCCACACATTTTTCTAGCCTTCACCATTGAAATACTTTAAAGGTATTAGGTCCCTGCATCAACATCTCTCATCTCATATACCATACTAAGGGAGCTGGAAAATAAGTAATCCCACTCATACCATCAGGGAACTGCTGATTATAAAGTTTTACAATGGTCCTGGAAGAAATAAAGGGCATATAACTTTCCAGAACTTGACAATACACTGCATCAAGCAAGGGAGAAGCTCTTTTAGGAACCAGTCAACAAAATTGTGGCTCCTAGAGCAAGCTAATGAGTTTTTCCCAAGTTTACAGGTCCCCGTGAAAGTGGGGTATAGGGATCCTGATGATGACAACCTTATCACAATATCACCACCCACCCAACTCTCTCACCAGTGCACTCAGTGGGATAAGCCACTCACCACCAACCATGTACCTGCTCACTGGTCTTATTAGGGCTCCAGTCCATTCCACTTCCTGTCAATAAAAAGCTCAAGCAGCTTTTTATTAGTAGCAGTTAATTTAATTATTAAAAGCAATTCTATTGCAAATCAATTTAGAATCCAAACTACCAGAAAGGAAGCTATAATACTGCTTCTGAGAGCTGCTAGAAAAATCACAGCTTATATCATGTAATTATAATTAGGGTGGCCATATAAATTCATCATCCTAAGCTGGGACCCACTTATGAGTAAAAGGAAGGAAAGTTAATAATTACAGGAGGAAAGTAAACATAATCCAGGACTGTCCCTAGCATGTTAAATATTGATTGAGCATATTGATAGCTATGACTGTCTGGTTAAAATGTATGGTAATTGCCTTGTTGTTTTCTACTGTATTCATTCAATAGTCACTGTTCCCTAACTCATATTTATGCAGTTTGTTTTTCTGTCCAAATGATATGCATATATAGTTCATATAATCTGTTCTTTTAAAATATTACTCTACTTATGCTTGACTATCCCTCTAACTTCTTTTTTTTTTATCCTCATCAGAGGACATTTTTTCATTGCTTTTAGTGAGAGAGAGAAACATCATGTGGGAGACATCAATTGTCTACCTCTCACATGCACCCCAGGACTGAACCTAACACCTGCATGTGTGTCCTCATGTGGAATTAAACCCTTTCAGTCTAAGGGTAGATGCTCCAACCAACTGAGCCACACAGGCCAGGACTCCCTCTACCCTCTAAAGTCATTCTGAGCTAGAATTTTAACCAAATTCTGTTGCTAACTCTTCTTTCTCCTTCCTTCTCAACAGTAGGCCTAACTAGAAATATCATTCAACTGGTTTTAATTCTATAAAATAAAGTTTCCCTAGTCGGTAAAATCCAACCTTCTCTTTCTAAATGTTTTGTTGTTCATGACCATGACTCCAGTTTCTTAAATCAATCGCTTCTCAAAGAGAAATTTTAAAAATCATGATAAGACAAACTTACAGATGGGCAATCCAAAATTAACTCTTCGACAGTTGCTAAGTCCAGGCCAAGGTTTTCTGATAGAATTTCAAATATATATTTGTATAAAGGGTCAATCTTCAGTTTTCGGTTTTCCCTCGCATCTCTGAATCTTGCCTAAAGAATAGAAACCACGTGAAAAGCTGTGACTATAAAGAAAAACAAAATATTTTATTTGAAATAAATGTGACATATAAGAAAAATATTATTATAAGCAAAACCTGCTTCTCTTTTAAAGTTTCCTGTAGATTGGGAAGGCCACTCATACTTCGGAGATATCTGGATGACCTACGGGAAGACTGAGAAAGTGCTTCGGAAACCATCGACTGAACCATTCGGGGTGCAGGCCTAGGTCGAACTCTAGGTTCATCGTCGTCTGGAAGGATTATTCTTTCATCAGAAGAAAGGAGATTCAAAATATCACTTGCAGAAGGAGGACGACTTTTTTCGGAAAGATCGACAGCATCCTCCCCAGAGCCTGCCTCTCCTGCAGAGGCTTCCTCTCCAGGGACCCCTTCCGGTAGAACCTGCTCGGTCCCGGCGGAAGAAGGAGGAGCCTCTTCACCCTGAGGGGGCGGGGCGCGGCCACTGGGATCCTGCGGAGCTTGGTCTTCTGAACCTGGAGGGGCTGCTGCTGGCGCAGAGGGAGGTTCCTCTTCTTCAGGACGGGCTGGGCCATCTTGCCCTGTGCTCATGCTAACCTCTCTTTTCTCCTGCAGAGCACCTTACACTACAAAACCTAGAATTATAAAATGTTTTCTTTTAAAAATGTACAGTAAATTGAGTGCTGTATGTCCATTTATTCCTCCCCTTGAAGCTAGACGAGTAACAAAATCGTCTAATTCTCCCTTACTATGTATGTTACCTAGAGAAGCTAAATTTACAAGACTAGAGAAATGGTTTCTTTTTCAATCACAGTTTATATTCGACATTATTTTGTATTAGTTTCAGGTGTACAGCAAGATTTTTTAAGGGTATAGCGCGTGCACACACAAACACCCCTAGGGGCCTTTCAACCTCTAAACGGACCTCCTGATTATGATGCGACCCAAGGGGACCACTGCTCCACACATCCCATCCCCGTCCCAGCAGTCACAGTGACCACTGCCACTGCTGCGAAGGCACCTCAGCGCTGGACAAAGATTGAGAGCAGCTGCATTAGAGGGCTGACTGGTGATGACCATGGGGATACTGACTCACTCATCGAAGAAACCAAGCCAAGCACTACGGTGGACTGAAATGTTCCTTGCTGAAAGGACTACTGTGACACAACATAATTCACCAATCAGACGCTCAACTACCCAACCATACATCTTTATGAGCATAACCAAGAGCCCAGCAGAAGCATAAAACATTCTCTTAGCAGCCAAAACATCTCAAGCATAACATCCATGCTAAAATGTAATGATGGTTATCTATTGAACCAATGGTACCATATAAAGCAGACATCCAACCTACTCGTACAAAAAACTAGTTATATAGGAGCGTGGAAGTTATGTGAGCATATAACCAGGAAAATTAGGAGACACCAGTGGAATGGGATGAAATGACAGTTACAGAAAAAATTTTATTGCAGGACAATAATGAAGCCTCCATCAAAATAAACAAGTTTTCGAAATATGGCTAAGATCCAGAAACTAGAATAGAAGTAAATACTTGAAGAACAAACCAATAAATTTAAAAGAATACAGCTCCAAAAAGAGGCTCTCTTCTTCTTCTTCAGAGAAAAAGGCTTTCTAGTGAGAAATTCTGAGGACACGGATGCGGACTTGGCCTGAGGAAGACAGCGTTGCCTATAGAGGGTCACCAGCAGCCCTCTGTGAGGCAAAGAGCCAGCCTGTAACCTGCACCACATGACTGCTTTCTTCAGACTTTTCAAAAAAAAAAAAAACCCACATAAATAACCAAGTTGTTTTCTCTGATATCCAAAATTGGCCTATTCACAACAGAAATAGCCAAACTGACCTATCTTCCAGATGCCAGCTAACCAGTTTATATACCCATCATCAAGCTGTGCAAACAAGAAACACTGTTTCCAAATCGTCTGCAGCCATTTTTTTCTCATCCCTCTCTTCTGTCTCTTTTATAAATCCTGGCTTTTTACCTTGTTCCTTGGTCACAATCTAATGTCAATCTTCTTTACATGTGAGTAAATTTGCTTGAAAAATAACTAATTAAACATCTCAGTTATTATTGGACACAACAGCAATCTAAAATACACAGGAGTTGTGTGTGCATTAAATTCTTACACTTGAAATTGGCCCAGAGGAGTTGGTCATGCTAGCTATAATAACTCATGAACAAGTATCATACCCATTACTGAAGTCGTATCAACTGCTTGTCACTCTGCTCAAATTTATGCTTTTGACTTCTGCAAAACAATTCACTTTGCTTATTAAGAAAATTGTGGCCTCTCTCAGAGGATATTGATAGCTATGACTGTCTGGTTTCTGAAACCAACACAAAATTTAACTTCAGTATAATGGTAAAATACATGTACTGATTGACTAGAGAATGTATCTGTAGGCAACCAGTATTCATTCCAGAGCTACACCATTATTTAAGCTGTTATAGAGCCACCTTTATTTAAGCCATCAAGGAAGGGTTAAAGATGAATAACAATATTTTGTGAAAGAAATCAGGGAAGCATGCAATACATCTTAATGAGCTTTTCATCTAAAAATGGCTACTCTTTCTTAAGTGTCGGCACAGATGAAATCTTTAGAAAATGTTGTTGTCCAACACACTTCATTCCCTGAGGGTTCCAGATGAGATTCATGGCACAATTTCAGAACCAGAAAAATATCTTAGAAATCACAAGTTTAACTGTCCCTTTTTAATGATAATGAAACTAAAATCTAGAAAAGTTTCAGTTCTTACCCAAGTACACAGCCAAGAATCATCTTTCTAAACTTCAGATCATATCATAACGCTGCCCTACTTGAAGTCCTCCTCTGGGTGCCAAATATAAACTCTTGTGTTGTCCAGGGCTTTCCAGACTCAGTTCAAATTTCTCTCCAATTTTTTTCTTTTAATCCTCACCCGAGGATATTTTTTTAATTGATTTTAGAGAGAGGGGAAGGGAGAGAGAAACATCAAGGTAAGAGACCCCGCCCCACCCCACACACAACTGTACTGGGGATCAAACCTGCCACCTAGGTACCTGTCCTGACCAGGAATTGAACCCATACTCTTTTCGTGTGTGGGACAACACTTCAACCAACTAAGCCACCCAACCGGACTCAAATAACTTGTATTGCCTTTGCCCCAGGTGCTGCCTGCAGTCCCAGCAGCTCCAGCAGTTTCTGAAACAAATAATGTTTTCTTATCACTAGGCATTGGTAAGGAGTCTAATGAGAAAGGCAAATGCACAAACAGTTATAGTTTCATCACAGCCAGCTGAAGTGTGTAAAAGAATCTGTAGTATTAGAGGAGAAAGTGCGGGGGAAAAATCTCTCAAAGATTATCTGTCATTTAAGATAATATACACTTGAGTTCCACGGACTAGACTCTGGAAGTAATAATAATTGTTAACAATTAAATGGCAGGTTCTGTACATAGTGAAATATACTACTGTGCTCGATAAATATATGTATACATATTAATATTCAATATATTTAATATTCAACATAAAAATTTACATACTATATATGTTAGCATTTTTTTCTAACACAAATAAACCTAACTTATTTCAGTCTTTCAAAATTTATGGACTACTACGATGATGGGTTTCATTTCTTTTAAAAATTAACAATCAGGAAAAAATTTCCTACTTCCAGTCAAGGTGGAAGTGTAGCTCAACACAGCTCATCTCCTTGCACAATCACATCAAAATTACAACCAAACTATAGAACAACCATCCCTCAGAACCATTAGAAATCAGGACGAATGAATGTCCAACAACTATGGAATTAAAGAAACCACATCCATCCAGACTGTTAGGAGGGACAAAGAAATGGGATGGGATGGTCCCACATTCACATGTGGTCATAAAAAATTGGGAGGGATATCTCAGGAGCAAGGAGTCCCAGTCCCATACCAGGCCACTCAACCCAAGGTTCCAGTGCCAGGAGGTTAAGTCCTCATAACGTCTGGCTGCAAAAAACAGGTGGGATTCAGTCCCAGCTGGGGACTTTCAGTGGAAGAAGCTTCCTGAGTCCCAAGCAATTCTGAAACTGGAAAAGACTGACATTCGTGCTGCTTGTCACATACCAAAGTCAATAAACAGAGACAGGAATTAGACCTTTATGGGTGCTCTATTCAGATGGCAATTTATTAAGTGCATTAATCACTTAAACTTGTCAACTACAACTACAGGTAAAATCATTAACTCTTGAGTTCCCCTATCAGTATGAGTAGCTATTACATGCCTAGGGAATGGGAGTCACTACTGGAGACAGAAAACAAGACTCTTGTCCTCAAGATTTACAATCTTATTAAGATAATGTAATCTTCATGCATAAATCAAGAGTGTAAAATTGTGAGTTCTCCTGGAAAAGGAATCTAGAGAAGAAAAAAAAAACAGTGTGGACAAAACAGACAAAAAGGATTTCATGAAGGATTTGGACTTAATTGACCTTGAAGGGTAAGTAGAACTCAGTAAGAAGAGGAAAGAAATCTAGACAGAAAAGTAAAGAGGTAAACGCCTTAAAAAGCCATGAAGAAGTCAAAAAGGGAAGAAAAACCTTAGAATTATGCTTAGAATTAGTGGATGAAAAAATGGGCCAGATACTAAATTTGACAAGCTCAGAGGAGGCCTGCATGGTGGCCTGGCAAACTCAGAGACCCAAAGCAACCATATAGGATGATCTGCAATTAAAACTTCCTAACTAAAAGCAAGCCATGGTAGGCAGTCATGTCCTAGGCAAGCATCTTGCAAGCATCTTCCTTGACAAAGGTCAATTTTTACTTCAACTGAGCCTATTGCCTTTTTGCATCTATAGCAAACCTTTGCAATGTCAGGGTAATTTCCATTTTCCAGGCCCCTCATGGCACAACCTCCACAAAACCCCTCATTGTTATTGCTGTCATGTTAATTGTTAACTATCCTACATGTACCAATGTAAAAGAAGTATGTGTCTATTCATTTCATTTTTTTATCCCATCCCAGAGATTCCCCTTCACCCCACTTTGCTTTCTCAGGCCTCCCTAACCAATGAATTTCATACAACCCTTTTATCGAAAGGGTTTAATCGAAAATCCCTTTCGATTTGATGTATAAAATAAATAGTAAAACTGCCATTTTCCAAAGTATCTCCTCAATGCTTTGAATTGTTGTCAGTTTGGCTCAAATTAACTCATAAAAATTCTTACAGGTTTGGATGTTTCTGATGTAAGCAACCATATCATATATATTTTTCCAAAAGACCACATATAGTGGTCTTTCCAAAAGACCACTGATTTTGAATGAAAATTCAAAAATAAAATAGTTAAATAGTTAAATAAAATAGTTAAATAATAAATAATAAAATGGGTTTTTATATATGCACAGATTTTTAATATGAACGTGGTAGTGAATAGGCTAGTTCTACTTAGTACATTTTTCCCCAGCAATCCTAGGGTGTTTTTGAAAATCTCATAATCAAGAATTGATCAAGTTTATAATAAAATACACTGAAAAAGGTCACTGTGAGTTACTATGGTCATACAGTAATCTAAACAAAACATAATGTACAGATTCAGTTTGGTTAAACACATTTAAATATAACATACATATACTTTCCACCTGTGTGTGTGTGTATCTTCTTGCTGGGGGACTCAAGAGTTTGAAAATTTTAGTTTAAGTAAATAGTTAATAAGCTTAGTAATCAATGCAAGTAAAAGCTATTGTTCCAGTGACTGAGGTATGACTCACTCTGACTCCAGGAGACCATAAGCAGCTCCACCTTTGTGCCCCTGGAGGATTGCAAGCAATGGAGATGGTATCTGAGCCATTGTCCTCCAGGGAGAGATGTCCACCACCCAGGACAAAGCTAAAGACCACTGCCTAGGGCACAGCTGAAGACCACCACTATTTTACCCCTTACCTACAGTTTGTTCTCCTTATAAAAGAGTCATTTAAAAATGGAATTTAAGACAGTCTGTTATGGTAGAAATCTACCATCTTCTCTGGTTGCTGTCGCTGACCATCTGAATAAAGCTCCCATAAAGATTCCCTGTCTCTGCTTACTGGGTCTGGTAGGTGACAGGCAGCACAAACACCGGCTTTTCCAGTTTCATATTCTCTGGTGACTCTGCCGGGACAGACTTTGGGACTCTGGTAAGTCTGGGTATTTAGCTGGGAGTTCCATTGGCTGCCTGGACTGGGAAACCTGGGGGTGTGGATTGGAGACTCCCTAGCAGCTGCCAAAAGACTTCACTTGGGGACTCTTTTCATCTGACTCTCAGCACTTCCCATCATCATCATTTTGATTGAATCATTCTACTTTCTGTTTCAGGTTAAAGTCCAGGGTCACAACTTAATCTGGTTTACTGGGCTCTGTCTGAGGAAAAAGGTGCCTTCTGGTTTTTTTTGTTCTTACAGAGCTCTTTCTGGTAGAATGGTGGGGTAGGGCTCTGTTCCAGTAAACAGCCCTTTGGAGCAAGTTTTGGCTGAGGGTCAACCTATGCTAATAAACCTATGACTAAATAAAGTGTCTTTATCTTGTTTATTGTAAATTGTAAACATTGTTTATTGTAAATTAAAAGTGTTTTTTATTATAATACTGTTTGGGTTATGGATTCCAGAATCTAAACTCAGGAGAGTGCTGGCCACTGAATGGGTCTTTAAACTTCTGTATTAAACTGTAACCAGAGTTGTTTTGTCGAAGATCAGGGAAGTGGGACAAAATGCCTTAACTAGAAATTTTCATGAGTTCACATAATCAGGATTCAGGGTTAAAAGGAAATACATTAATGGTCCGGAAAAAAAGGAAACTTGCCTTTGAAAGATAGCAGAAGGCCAGGGGAGAGGGCCCAGGAAGATCTAGATGTTACGGCTGCTGTGAGCATGGAACACAGCACCTCCGGCCCTGGAGGACCTTGCTCCTCACTGAAAGAACTGAGGAAAGTGAGCCTGAACTGATTTTGCCATCTCAAACCCATCAGGGAACAAAATTCAATGGAGGACAAGCCTCTACCAGGGCAGGGCAATACCCTCTGTAAAAACTTCCAGTGGTAGTAGGGCCAGAGGGCCAGCCTGCTGTATATGATTGGGTGCGTGCTCCGTTTTCTACATCAGATCTACTAAACTGGAAAAACTCTGAAAGGGCCAGAGTATATACTTTTAGAATAGATGAAGGAGTGCACTCAGGCTTTTGAGTCCCTGAAGGTACACCTGGCTTCTACACCAGCCCTGGGGCTTCCAAACCTACTGAAGCCCTTTCAATTACACATTCATGAAAGGCAAGGCATTGCCCCAGGTATCTTCACCCAAAGGCTTAGTGACACTTTGCTACCCATTGAATACTTCCCAAGGAAACTAGATCACACTGTCCAGGGGTGGCTAGCCTGCTTGAGAGCTGTGACAGCCACCTGTCAGCTCTTACAGGAAGCTGAAAAGTTTCCTTGGGACAGCTTATCACAGTTTATGCACCCCACTGAATGTTGAGCTTGCTGGAGCAAAAAGAAATGTGTGACTCACTGCTGGAAGAATGGGCAGGTAGCAAGCCATTCTTCTCAACAATCCCAATGTCTCCCTGAAAACTAAGTTAAATCCTGCCTTACTTCTCCAGAAGCCTGACTCAGCTGCACTAATACATGATTGTGCTGAGATAATTGATGAAGTTTATCCTAGCAGAATTGATTTACAGGGCCATCCTCTAGAAGAGGCAGACTATTCCATATGCAGATGGGAGCAGTTATGTGGACAAAGGAAACAGAAAGGCTGGGTATGCAGTTGTGATTCTTGAAGGAATAGCAGAGGTCAAGGCCTTGCTGCTGGGAACCTCTGCTCAGCCAAACTGATTACACTGATGAGGGCACTGGAATTGCCACACAAAAAGAGAGTGAACGTGTGTATCGACTCAAGGTAAGCTCTCCTAAATTTGCCATCACATGGTTCCATCTAGAAGGAAAAAAGAACTGTTAACCTCCAATAAAAAGGAGATTAAGTGTGCAGCAGAAATTTTAAAAGTATTAGAGGCTGTTCAAGCACCTCTATAAGTGGCAGTTATGCACTGCCCGGGACATCAGAAAAAGGATACTGACGTGGCTAAAGAAAACAATCCGGCTGATCCAGCAGTGAAACTGGTTACGAAAGGAACATTTACAATGCCTTTGGTTCCTGTTTTAGACTTGTCACCTGTTTTAGACTTGTCACAATTTGGCCCTGAATATTTGACTGCACACTTAGAGAAAGCTGAGAACTGAGGTTTTTGATGAAGAAGGAACTGATAGTAGATGGAGAAAGAGTAAGAAAGGAGTTATACTGCTTCCTGAACATTTAGTAGAGCCAGTCATGAAGCATTTGCATGAAGCCACTCACACAGCATGGAGACGTCAGGCTTCTGGGAAGGCAGAGAAGATGAATCACACCTTGAAGAAAAATACAGCCAAGCTGTGTCAAAAAACTCATCCCCATTAGGATCAACCTATGCCCTGCTCAGGATAAGGGTGGTCCCTTGAAGTGAAATTCAATTGAGTACTTAGGAAATTGTGTATGAGCAACCATTTAATACTATGATTGGGGTGGGAAATATGTATATAGACTAAGAAGTAAAGGTAAAAAAATATGGACAACAGTTAAGTCAGACCTTAGCTATAATTAATGACCTTGCCTGTATTAGGCACCTCTCCCCTACAGATCTGCCACATTCCTTTGAGCCTAGAGATAAGGTGCTACTCAAGACCTGGAAGACAGGATCTCCAGAGCGCCAACTAGAACAAAAGTGGACTGGACCTTGGGACATACTCATCACCACTCCAACCGTGGTGAAATTGGCAGTAATAAAACCTTGGATTTATTACACCCAAGTAAAGAAAGTACCAGAGGAACAAAGAACCACAGAACCGCAAGAAGACCTGATAGTCATCTTTTGAAAACAATGACATTGGACTAAAACTTCCGGCCAAGATGGAGGCATAGGTAGACACACTGTGCTTCTTCACACAACCAAAATAAGGACAACTATTAAAAAAACAACCAGTACTGACCCAAAGTTGAACCGTATGGAAGTCTGACAACCAAGGCATTAAAATAGACTCATTCATCCAGACCAGTAAGAGGGATGGAGTCAGGTGGCCGAGCAGAGAGGGGTCTCAGCAAAAAAAGTGGCATCTGAAAGACCCAGGGAACAGGGTGGCAGTGGGTAGACCCAGTGAGATGGCGGATTGTGGAGGGGTGTGGCGCGCAAGGTGGCTGGCTGACCAGGTGGTCCCACATTTGTGCACAGATAAACCAGGTGAAACTGGGGAAGGAGACAGACTGCACAACCCAGGGTCCCAGCAGGGAAATAAAGCCTCAAAACACCGATTGAAAACACCTGTGGGTATTGAGGTGCCGGGATAGACTCCCAGCCTCACAGGAGGGTTTGTCGGAGAGACCCACAGGGTCCTAGAATGTACACAAGCCCACCCACATGGGAATCAGCACGAGAAAAGCCCAATTTGCTCAGGTGAAGCGGCGGAAGGGACTGAAATCCAACAGGGAGTGCAGCAAGCACCAATGTTCCCTTTCTAACCCCTGCCCCACATACAGCGTCACAACCCTGTGACTGGGTTGACCCACCCTAGTGAGCACCTAAGGCTCTGCCCCTCATACCTAACAGGCACATCAAGACAAAAAAAATGCCCAAATGAAAAAACAAATCAAAGCCCCAGAACAAGCACAACTAAGCGACCAAGAGATAACCAACCTATCAGATGCACAGTTCAAAGCACTGATGATCAGGATGCTCACAGAATTGGTTGAATTCGGTCTCAAATTAGATGAAGAAATGAAGGCTATGCTAAGTGAAATAATGGAAAATGTACAGGGAATCAATAGTGATGGGAAGAAAGCTGGGAGTGGACCAGAAGAAAGAAAGAAACAACCAAACAGGAAAGAAGAAAGAAACAAGAATTCAAAAAAATGAGTAGAGCCTTAAGAACCTCCAGGACATCTTTAAATGTTCCAACATCCAAATTATAGGGGTACCAGAAGGGGAAGAGGAAGAGCAACAGGTGGAAAACTTATTTGAACAAATAATAAAGGAGAACTTCCCCAATCTGGCAAAGAAAATAGGCTTCCAGGAAGTCCAGGAAGCTCAGAGAGTCCCAAAGAAGTTGGACTCAAGGAGGAACACACCAAGGTGTATCATAATTACATTAGCCAAGATTAAAATGAAGGAGAGAATCCTAGAAGCAGCAAGAGAAAAGGAAGCAGTTCCCTACAAAGGAGTTCCCATCAGACTGTCAGCTGATTTCTCAAAGGAACCTTACAGGCAAGAAAGTGCTGGAAAGAAGTATTTGAAGTCATGAAAGGCAAGGACCTACATCCAGGATTACTCTATTCAGCAAAGTTTTCATTTAGAATGGAAGAGCAAGTAAAGTGCTTGTCGGATAAGGTCAACTTAAAGGAGTTCATCATCACCAAGCCCTTATATGAAATGTTAAAGGGACTTATCTAAGGGAAAAGATAAAAAACATGTACAGTAAAATGACAGCAAACTCACAATCATTAACAACCACAACTAAAACAAAACCAAAAACAAACTAAGCAAACAACTAGAACAGGAACAGAACCACAGAAATGGAAATCACATAGAGGGTTAGCAACAGGAGAGTGGGAGAAGGAGAGAGGGGAAAAAGATAAAGAGAATAAGTAGCACAGATGGTAGGTATAAAATAGACAGGGGGACAGCAAGAATAGTATGGGAAATGTAGAAGCTAAAGAACTTACAAGTAAGACACTTGGACATGAACTAAAGGGGAGCAATATGTGTGGGAGAGGGTGTGCAGGGTGGAGGGGAATAAAGGGGAGAAATGGGACAACTGTAATAGCATAATCAACAAAATATATTAAATAAATAAATAGAAAACAATGACTTTTTTCATTACTTTTTGTTCAACCCCATGTTATGGACAACTTATCCCTTTCAAACGAGATGAAAATATTTGGGTATACTTAGCAAAAAATGTTCTAAACACTTCAGACTTTTGTCTTGCAGGAAAAACTTATGTTGAATAAGCTTTCACTTCATGTCTTGTAGGTTTTTGTACTCTCTCAGAAAGCCTTTGAAATTATACTTTGTTTCAGCATATCCATAAGAAAATAACCTACTCCAATATTTATCATTGGAAACCTGTGGTAATTCTAAAGGACAGGGAAATGTTTTCCTTAAAAGTCACTAATGTAGTGCTAGCTGGAAAGTGTGCAACTTCTGTCAATTGTGCTAAAAACTGTTTTGTGCTTTATCATAGCTTGTTGTTGCAATGTGCCCCTTGTGTGGAACTGCAATTAAATGTATTCCTAAGCCCCCTACCAGACAATCTAATGCTAAGAAACATGCTCAAGAGCAAAATGAGTACTTCCACATGAAATTGATCTCATAGAAATAAGACAGTTTAAACTAACAGTGGGGGAATGATGAGGGACTCAAAAGTTGAAAATTTTTAGCTTAAAAAATAGTTAATAATCTTAGTAATCAATGCATGTAAAAGCTATTATTCCAGGAACTGAAGGTAGACTCGCTCTGACTACAGATCACAAGCAGTTCCACCTTTGTGCCCCTGGAGGACTGCAAGCAATCCAGATGGTATCTCAGCCACTGTGCTCCAGAGTGAGATGACTATCACCCAGGACACAGCTAAAGACCATTGCCTACAGCGAGAATGCTGCAGTGTGTGTGTGTGTGTGTGTGTGTGTGTGTGTGTGTGTGTGTGTGTGTGTGTGTAAATATTTAGACAGAGGGGAAGGGAGGGAGACAGAGAGGGAGAGGAACATCAATATGTAGTTGCCTCTCACATACCCCATCCTGTGGACCTGGCCCACAACCCAGGGGCTTGAAGAGATGACCCTTTGGTTTGCAGGCCAACACTCAATCCACTGACCCACACCAGCCAGGGCTAAACAGGGCCATTTTAAAATTCAATTTATGATGATCTATTAGGATACAAACCCACTGTCTTCTCAGATTGCTGACCATCTGAATAAAGCTCCCATAAAGATTTAATCCTTGTCTCAGCTTATTGGGTCTGGTAGGTGACAGGCAGCATGAACACTGGCTTTACCAGTTTCATTCTTACCTCAGTTTCCTTGGGAGTTATGTAAAGCTGTTTAAGGAAAAGGAAAGACACAGAAATGAATTTCTGGAACTTAATCAGAATACCCCTCATGGAGTACATGTTCTAAATAAAGAGTTCAATGTGTCCTCTATTAATTGAGTGCTGGCACATACTAAGAACAGCATACGATGCTCCTATTTTGTGAACATAAAGAATCTTGGTAGTTGGTAGCTGGTGAGCACTGAATATATGGAAACTGATAACTAGGTATTAATCACTCTCATGATTGAGAAACAAATAAAGTCTAAATAATTTACATGGTTCAAATTTTACGTATGTCAGGTATCTATTATAAATGTACTTAGAGATTCATTAAGACTCTAAATATAGAGTCTTAGATATATATGGTATATATAAAAATATATTTATACATTATAAATATAATTATTTTATATTTATAAATTTACATATAAATATGTAATATATAAATTTATGTATATATATATTTATATATAAAATGGTAAATATATACCACTGCCATTGGGGGGAAATTTTGCCTAGGGAAACTGTAGAATTCTTCCTCTAAAAAATAATTTGAAAAATAATAATAATTTAAGATGCACTGTCTACATGGTTTTCAAATGTCAAATTGTACTAGGCATGTAATGAACTCTAAATATAAAATATCAGCTTACCACTTACAAACACTGATGCAACTATTTAAGTTATGAAATATATACAGCTACATTACTTTACACAGAAAAATTCCTTAAAACTATAGCAAAATTTTGAATATATTACATAGCTAAAAATGGAAAAATCATGGTAAATATCAATTAGGTTACTGTATATACACATCATATGTGTTTGTAAGTACGTAGGTATTCATACCCATGATGTTGGCCGTTCAACATGTTTGTTAAAGCAAAAACAAGCAGGAAGACAAACACACTTCCTGGAAACAAACAAAGCGCCCCTTAAAAAGTACCCAATAATTGTACAGTAATACCCTGCTCAATAAAATTTTAACGCAGACACTATCAATGAAAAGGACTGTGTAGAGCTATATGTACAGATGTAGGAAGTTCAACAGATAGTGGTACATAAAAAAAGAGCAAGGCACGGTACATTCCATTATGATAGCAACTGTTTTAAAGTGTATATATGCATATATATGGTATTTCACCTATTCTAAAATGCACTTTAAAAAGGCTTAATTGGCCCCAACCCGTGCAGCCCAGTTAATTGAGAGTTGTCCCACAGAGCAAAAGGTCACCAGTTCAGTTTCTGCTCTGGGCAACCAATTCTCCCTTCCCCTCCCTCTAAAATTAAATTTTTTAAAAACCATAGCATTATTTAAAAAATAATAATAAAATAAAATTGAAAAATAAGAAGGTTTAATTGGCAACTTTTTTCTTTCATTGCAGTTTTTCCTTTATGTAATTACATATAATATAGGGTGGGGCAAAAGCAGGTTTACAGATGTTCAAATGGAAAATAATACAATAATTAAATAATAATGCAAGATAAAGTGTTTTACATACTCACATCAGTAAACCTACTTTTGCTCCACCTTGTATGTAATTTGCTTAAAATATCTGCATTTGCATACATTTTACATTTATGTGATTCCTTAAAACATAAGTACTTGCATAAAAAGTCAGTAAGTTTAGCTTTGATAAAATGTACTAAAAGCTTAAAAATTTAAATTAAAAATTAAAAGCTTAAAGTTGAAAACATAAAATTTATGTAATTGCATAAAACCAGTAATGGTTTAGATTTCATAAAAATATATTAAAAGCTTTCCAGGAAAAAGTCACAATAAATTATTAACTATGATTACCCTGAGTGAGGAAAACTGAAGGGAGTAGAGAAGAACTGCAATGTTCAATTTTATAACTTTCTTTTTAAATTTATTTTATTGATTATCCTATTACAGTTGTCCCATTCCCAATCACTTATCCCCCTCTTCCCTAAACACTGCCTCCCACCCACATTCCCTACCCCCCGCTACTTAGTTCAAGTCCATGGGTTGTACACATATGTTCTTTGGCTTCTCTATTTCCTATACTATTTTTACCCCCCCCCACCATCTACTTTTGTACTGACCATTCATGCTTCTTATTCCCAGTACCTTTTCCTCCATTCTGCCTCTTCCCTCTCCCTGCTGATAATCCTCCATGTGATCTCTATTTCTGTGATTCTGTTTCTGTTCTACTTGTTTGCTTAGCTTGTTCTGCTTGTTCTGTTTTTCTTTAGGTTCATTTGTTGATAGTTGTGTGTTTGTCATCATTTTACTGTTTATAGTCTTGATCTTCTTTTTCTTAGATAAATCCCTCTAACATTTCATATAATAAGAGCTTGGTGATGATGAACTCCTTAAACTTGACCTTACATGGGAAGCACTTTATCTGCTCTCCAATTTTAAATGATAGCTTTGCTGGATAGAGTAATCTTGGATGCAGATCCTTGCCTTTATTGACTTTGAGTACTTCTTTCCAGCCCCTTCTGGCCCGCAAGGTTTCTTTGGAGAAATCAGCTGATAACCTTATGGGAACTCCTTTGTAGGTAACTGTCTCCTTTTCTCTTGCTGCTTTTAAGATTCTCTCCTTCTCTTTAATCTTGGGTCATTTAATTATGATGTGCCTTGGTGCGTTCTTTCTTGGGTCCAGGTTCTTGGGGACTCTGAGCTTCCTGGACTTCCTGAAAGTCTATTTCCTTTACCAGGTTAGAAAGGTTTCCTTCATTATTATTATTTTTTAAAATATGCTGGGGTTTTTTTTAAAGATTTTATTTATTTATCTTTAGAGAGGAAGGGAAGGAGAGAAGGAGAGAAACATCAATGTGTGGTTGCCACTCATGAGTCCCCTGCTGGGAACTGGCCTGCAACCCAGGCATGTGCCCTGACTGGGAATCGAACTGCGATCCTTTGGTTCGCAGGCCCGCGCTCAATCCACTGAGCTATGCCAGCCAGGCATTATTTTAAGTAAGTTTTTAATTTCTTGCTCTTCCTGTTCTCCTTCTGAGACCCCTATGATTTGGATGTTGGAACACTTGAAGTTGTCTCAGAGGTTCCTAAGCCTCTCCTAGTTTTGAATCTGGTTTCTTCATTCTGTTCTGGTTGAATGTTTTTCTTCCTTCTGGTACAAATCATTGATTTGAGTCCAATTTCTTTCCTTTCACTCTGGGTTCTCTGTACATTTCTCTTCATTTCACTTTTTACAACCTTCACTTTTTCCTCTATTTTGGAACCATTCTCAACCATTTCTGTGAGCATGCTGATTTCCAGTGTTTTGAACTGTGCATCTGATAGGTTGGCCACCTCTTCAATGCTTAGTTCTATTTCTAGAACTTTGATCTGTTTTCATTTGG
This sequence comes from Artibeus jamaicensis, assembly GCF_021234435.1. Taxonomy (NCBI): domain Eukaryota; kingdom Metazoa; phylum Chordata; class Mammalia; order Chiroptera; family Phyllostomidae; genus Artibeus; species Artibeus jamaicensis. The sequence continues at coordinate 2,973,813 of NW_026521356.1, forward strand.
GATATAAATTTGTCTCGGTGCACCCGTTATGTAGTAAGGGGCAGAGTCTTAGGTGTTCACCAGGGTGGGGCAACCCATATCACTGTGTTATGGAGCTGTATGTATGAGAGGGGTCAAAGAGGGATCAATGACACTTGCTTGGCTCTAAGCAGGCTTTCAGTCACTTGTCCTGCTACCCACAAGCAAATTGGGCCCTTCTGGTGCTGATTCCCAGGCAGGTGGGTTTGTGTACATTCTAGGACCCTGTGGGTCTCTCCAACAAACTTTCCTGTGAGGCTGGGAGTTTCTCCTGTTGCCACAACCCCCACAGATTTTCACTGACAGAGGTTTTGAGGCTTTATTTTCCCAAGCTGGAACCATGGGTTGCACGGTCTGTTGTGCTCCACAGTTGTTCCTCCCAGTTTATCCACAGGCAAATGTGGGACCACCTGGTCCACCAGCCACTGCCTAGCCTGGTCAGCCAGCTACTGCCCTGCTGCGAGTCCTCTTCCACCAGGCCGCCTGTCACCGCTCTTCCTACCGGTATGGATGTTTCTTCTTTGACTCCTTCATTTTTGGATTTCCATACAGTTCAATTTTCTAGCATTTCTTATTATTTTTCATTTTTAAATTTGTTGTTGTCCTTCTTTTGGTTGTATGAGTAGACAAAGTGTATCTACCTATACCTCCATCTTGCTCAGAAGTCCAATTTTATAACTTTCTGTATGGTTCTTTTAAAAATATAGTAACATGCCTATTTTACTTATATTGTACGTGTATATCACATACAGTAACATATAATGTGTTTATATTTTCCCCTGTCTTAAGTCTTAAAATTTAGAGCCTAAAATTCCTTCTCTATCTTAGGACTTAGCAAGAGTAATTCCACAATGAAGCAGCAGGTCCCTACACACTGCTGGCCCTAAGAGCACAGAGTGAATACAGGACAAACACTTGTGCATCTTCTCCCTCCTTTCCTCTCAGCTCCTCCACAGACAATGTACTGCCACATTAAATAATGTTAAATTCTCACCACCCCTTCTCCTTAAGTTCAATTTTGGAGGTTTATTGGATGTCCACAAGTCATCCATAGTCATTTTCAAGAACAATAAGGTGTTGGCCTCCTCCACATGTGGGAATGGTGAAGTAAGCAAGTTGTGCAATTGTGTGCTAAGTAGACAGCCACTTCAATCACACCCCTTGCTCTTGAACAGGTTCTATAACTCTATCCCCCTTCACTCATGATCACCGAGGGCCTTCTGCATGCTTGGCCACTGTGACCACATACAAAAACTGAGAAGCCTCTCCAAAGCAAAATGCACAAATGGAGGGACAGACCGTTAAACACATACATTGTGGCCAATGTCAAGAAAAGGTGAATTAACAAAGGGCTGAAAGAGACTAGCAGTGAAAGAAACTTATGGAAGGCACGCGACTGAGAAGGGACTATCTAGGCAGAAGTTGGGGTCAAGTGGTGTACAAAAGCAAGAAAGCAGGAGAAGACAGCTTGTTTGGGAAAGTGGTAAATTCAGTGGAGATGGGAACTGAGGAGGAGAGGAGCAGAAAATAGGCCTGGAGGGATAGGTATTTTGTCTATTTTACTTTTGAGCTGTTAAAAGGGAAGTAGGGTGTGAAGTCGCTTAGCGGTCAAGTGAAGAGACTGGGCTTTACTTTACAAAGGGGGGTCATTTAGGAAGCTGGGTGTTACTGGGCTGGTTGGAAGGATTATCCGGGAGGTGGAAGACTGAATTTCAGCGTGGATTCCAGTTCCTTAAATAGAGAGCAAAGCAGGCGGAACCTCTTCGGGCTGGAAACCCTCCAGAGCAGGGCTCCTGGGGCGGGAGCCTTGGCGCCCGTGCTCACAGCGCGTCCCCGACCGCACACTCACCGCTGCCGACCTCGGCTCACCCAAGCCGGCCTTAAAAGAGGGCAGGCAGCCTGGGAAGAAACTGCTCCTGACTTCGTGCGCAGCCGTTGGGCGTCCAACGCCTGTTTGATTCGGAGCCCGCCGCGCAGACTCTGAAGGGCACTGCTCCGGGAGGGTGCGGACCCGGTGCCCCGACCCCGACCCCGACCCCCGACCCCCGACCCCGCCCCCGCCCCCGCCCCCGCCCACTCCGGCGCTGGGCGCTAACACTACGCAGCGGAGAAATGAAAGGCTGTTTAGGGAGGGGTCCAGGCCACTGAAGGGCAGCTGCTCAGAGATGGAAATTTGTGGGGTGGGGCCTGGGGAGAATTTCAAGGTATGCTTTGAGGGAACTGGCATGAGAGTGTGTAAATGTACAAAATAACGTTTTCTGTAACCTTTACATTTTCTGTAGTGTTTCACTTGAGAACCTAAAATGTTTTCTGTTGCATTCATTTATGACCAATAATACAGAGAAAAGAAAGACTGAAGAAAACTGATCACAAAGTCCACGCCCTCCTCCTTGCACTACTGTTCTGCTTTTCCGATAACACTCTGACGCAAAGTGATTTTAATTCGGTATTAAAGTCAATCTTTGAATGTAGGGCAGATTCAATCCGAAATGAGACTGGAATATCTGCCAACTAGGAAAAAAACAACAATTATTATTTAAAAAGTCACAAGAAAAGTGCATTAAGTGAACCACGTGCATCCCCACTAAGGAATAACAAGTAGTGATTATACAGTGGGAGGAGGTTTCTGGCCCCACAGCGGCCCCTGCACGTCTTGTAGAGTACGCCAACCTGCAACACCTAACTGTCCTGACCCTGAGCTGTTCCTGACCCTGAGCAAGCAATTGTGGAGACGATTAAGTAGGTGACAGCAACCACAGTGTGGCTAAGGAGCTTACGTTCCAAAGGAGAGGGATAGCTTGTTTACTGCTTGCTACAAAAGATGCTGACCCCTTAGCCCTGGCTGCCTCAGCTGCCTCCCAATCCTCTGCCTGCATCTGGGCCTATAGTGTTGCCCAGTGGGATCTGGGAGCAGAACTGGCCTCCCATGTGATACTGCAACAGGGTGCAGCCAGGGCCCCCCACACCAAACAAAGGATTTAAAATAACGGTCAGAAGTTGGGGTGTCCAGGAAATATGAAAATATAAGCTACCCTTATCCCCACTGGGGGATGGGACACATGGAGCAAAGCCATTAAGAGTTATTTTGCATGTTAACAGTTGGCCAGCTTCATACCTGATATGCAAAAATGGTTATGCAACATATCTATTACAGCTGGCTAGTTTCATAGATATGTTAACTAGCTGTGGCCTTGCTTTGAGCTAGGGAGATGGGAGTGACTTCTACCCATGACATAACCGGGAAGCAACTCCTGGTTACACCTGCCTGAGAGCTTGGAAATGGTTCACTGCATGTCACAGGGCCACGTCTGCCTGACGGCCCAGAAGAGCTGGAAAAATACAGGAATGCTGGAAGGCGTAGCAGATTGTGGGAGGCATCGGAAATGGGGATGCAGAGGAAGATTCACCAGACTTTAAACCCAGGTAGAGCAGCTATGTGGTGGACCACGCAGTTTTTGGTGCGGACCATGTGGCTTTGGAGGCTTCCTTACCCACAGGGCTTAGGAAGCAGGAAAGCAAAATGTAGCAGCCATGTAGAGTTCTCTTAGCAGTTTGGGAGAATTCAAGAAAGACATTGCAGGAAGGAAATGGCTTAAGGACTCTCATTGGTGGGCCATGAGAAGGTGCCACATGGGTTTGGATTAACAACGAGATTGAAACACAGCTGATGGTGCTGGGAAACACAGGAGGCCTGCCAGCCAAGCACAGATTATTGGGAAGAACCCAAGGCTAGCTGAGTAACAGACTTCTTTTTTTTCCCCCTGAGATACAGTACCCCTGCCTGGGCAAAAGGGAAAAGGAAGGACTGTGTGTGTTTGTGGGTGTTTTTAGGAACTTTGGGATTTTTACCAAAGACATTAAGCCATTAATTTAAGTCTGTATGACTTTTTAAAATATATATATATTTTTTATTTTGCTATTACAGTTGTCCCATTCCCCCCCCCCTTTATTCCCCTCTGACCTGCACACCTCTGCCCTGCACCCCCCTCCCACCAGCATTCCCCTCCTTGGTTCATGTCCATGGGTCATACATGTAAGTTCCTTGGCTTCTACATATCCTCTGTTATTCTTACTCACCTCCTTATTTTGTACCTACTATTTATGCTTCTTATTCCCTGTACCTTTTTCCGAATACTCCCCTCTCCGCCTCCTCACTTATAACCCTCCATGTGATCTCCATTTCTGTGATTCTGTTCCTATTCTAGTTGTTTGCTTAGTCTTAATTTTTTTAGGTTCAGTTGTTGATAGTCATGAGTTTGTTGTCCGTACATGAGTTTTACCGTACATAATTTTTTATCTTCTTTTTCTTAGATAAGTCCTTTTAACATTTCATATAATAAGGGCTTGGTGACGAATAACTCCTTGAACTTGACCTTATCTGAGAAGCACTTTATCTGCCCTTCCATTCTGAATGATAGCTTTGCTGGATAATCTTGGATGCAGGTCCTTGCCTTTTATGACTTGGAATACTTTTATCCAGCCCCTTCTTGCCTTTAAGGCCTATGATTTGGACATTGGAATGCTTAAAGTTGTCTCAGAGGTTCCTAAGCCTCTCATATTTTTGAATCTGGTTTCTTCAGTCTGTTCTGGTTGGATGTTTATTTCTTCCTTCTGGTGCAAATCATTGACTTAAGTCCCGATTTCCTGCCCATCCCTGTTGGTTCCCTGTGCATTTTCTTTTAATTCACTTTTCACAGCCTTCACTCTTTCCTCTATTTTGCGACCATACTCAACTATTTCTGTGAGCATCCTGATTAATAGTGTTTTGAACTATGTATCTGATAGGTCGGCTATCTTTTCATCACTTATTTCACAGGTGGCAAACACAAAGCCAGAGGCCCGAATCTGGCCCAGCACCTTGTTGCTATCTGGTGGCAGCAGATACCACATAGTATCTCCAAAACCACATGGTCCGCACCGAGCTCCTTGCCCCTACTTAAGTAGTAGTTACGTTCATACAGTCCTAAAATTACATCGGCCCTTTGAAGGCTACTGTGAGGCTGATGCAGCCCCCAGTGAAAATGAGTTTGACACCCTTGGCTTAGTTTTATTTTTTTCTGGAGCTTTGATCTGTTCTTTCATTTGGGATATATATATATATTGTTCGTCTCTGGGAGATATATATATATTACATAGTAAGGGGTGGAGCCTTGGGTATTCACCAGGGCAGGGCAATCCACATCACTGCACTGTGGCGCTGCAATCTTAGTAAGATGGTTACAGAATCCCCTTTTCTCACGACAGTCTCAAGGTCGAATTCTTTCCTCCTCCTGTGCTATTTTGCTTGTAATGTTCAAGACACCCTGCAATCTTATCAAACTGAGCACAGGACTGCTGAGTTGATTGGTGAAATATATCTTTCTTTCACTTCTAGCCTCCTATGTCAAGTTCTTTGTTCGACTGTTATGGCGAGGGCCTTGCCTTTATTTCCCCTCTGGCTGTTCATTCCTAGCTGCTACCAAACAGCGCAAGAGTATGAATACCTGGAAGTGGAGATCATTGAACCAATCTTACACCCACCTAAAACAGTTTCCACTTATTGATATATACCAGTGCCATTATCACACTATGTTACTGTCGATTTATTAAATATTATCCAGAAGAGTGGGTTCCCCTACTTTTTTATTCTTTAAATGTGACTTGCCTTTTGGGGGCTCTAAAAATAGAATCTAGAATTAGTTTATTTAGCTAATAGAAAACCCATAAGATTTCTATTGGAATTGCTTTACATTAATAATTTGTAAACAAATCAATATTTTAAGAAACTGAGTCTTCCTATCCATTCACCTGGTTTATCTCTCACATATTCTAGGAAGTCCACCAGGGAGATTAGAGTGTGAAGAAAAAGAAACAACCAGTTTAGGATGTCTTTTAAATAAAATAGGTCAGGCAAATTTCTTTTGTCTGGGCTTGCAATGCAAAAATTCAGTGGTAATACACAGTGTTTGGGTTTGTGTATTGCCTCAATTTCTTGGTTTAGCAACTTTTTTAAAAAAAAAGATTATAGATATTTGCTTTAGGGAGAGGGGAAGAGAAGGAGAAAGAGAGGGAGAGGAATAGCAATGTGAGAGGTCAGTTGCCTCTTTAATGCTCCCAACTGCAGATCTGGCCTGCAACCCAGGCACCGGCCCTGACCAAGAATCAAATCGGCAGCCTTTTGATTCGCATGCCAGTGCTCAATCCACTGAGCCATACCGGCCAGGACTAAATAAATAAAATCTTTAAAAACAAAACAAAAAACGGAGCCTGGCAGCCATTTCTACACAGGGATCTCTCACACAAACTGGACTTCAGGGAAAATCTTGCACTAGCTGCCTGCCTCCTGCATTGAACTGCCCACCTGCATTGTATTTCTGCCATGATCTAGCCCTTATGAAGGAGTTCCTCAAGCAACAGGACTGAGGTTTTCTGTTTAGTTGGAGCTGTGAATCTATATTCCCACCAGCCTCTTCAATGACCAATACGAGAGGCTCCAATCTGACCTATCAGGACAGTGCTTTTTGGACCAATCAAACTTTGAGAATTGGTGTCCTCATTTGCATGAGGATGGACCTACCAGGGAAAAGAGGAAGAAACTCCTGTCTATATTAAGTAAGCTCCCCTGTAGCTCAGAGAGTGCAGTTTCCCTTTTCAAAGAATAAGGGAGGTTGTAGGCTGTGTTTCCAGGTCTGTGGAGCCCAGAGCGGGAACGGAACCAAGCAGAGTGGAGACCCAGACAGGGTCCTGGCCCCAGGGCTGCAGCACATCAGTGCTGTTCCATTGCTGTCAGCCATACTGTACCGCAATTGAGTTCTTGGCTCTGAATAAAGTTTCTTTTTTCACTGCACCCCAAATTGGGGTTCTTGTTGGCATTGAACTGGCACCAACAACCATCAGTTGACAACAGTGAAGACTAAGTCTTCCAATGAAGACAATTAAAATGTGTGCCTTAGCAAAATTTATGTAAAACACTTTTGGCTCATAAGTAGCGGAACCATTTGAGCCTCACCAAAATCTCGCAAGGAAGCTGAGAGGGATCAGTTATTATTCCAAGCTAACAAATAGTGGAACCAAATAGTGAACCTAGGTTTTTGAGTAAGTTGATTGTTTTTATTTATCCTGTTGAAGTTACTGGTTTGAACTTAGAAAGACTTTGGGATTCTTACACCTTAAAAAGAGTAACTCCCAATTCTGTATCCCTCAGATTCCAATTTCCTACCAAGTTGCAGCCCTGACGTATGGGTGTTTACTGAATTTAACAGTTAAACAGAAACAAAACCAGGTATCAAACAAGCAGAGAAACCACTCTTTCCGGCCAGCAGCTTTTTTTTTTGTTTTTGATTTTGTTTGTTATTTCCTCCCCTCAAGTAGTTCTCCTTTAGGCAAAAAGGATCTTGGGGGTTGTAGTCTTGGGGCACAGAGCTTTGTGGCTGGAGGCGCCGACTCACTGGCACTCAATTAGCACAGAGCCGACTTGCTCTCTGTACAGCTATTGGCTGGAAGGCAGCGGCCGCCCGCCCCCGCGCAAGGTGGTCATTGGTAAAGGCAACTCAGGGTTTGGGCGTAGTGTAGGCGCCTGCCGAGTTTTGAGGACCGTAGTCCGTGATACAGCAGAGCAGCCATGGCAGAGCCTCAGCCCGCATCTGGCGGCCTTACTGACCAGGTTGCCCTCGATTGCTGCTCGGACCCGGACCCCAGCACCAAGGTGGGTGCAGAACCTATTTTTCCTTAGGGTCTGGCTCGGCGCAGTTGAGTCCAAAGACGGAGCAGATCCCCAGGCTCGGCCAGCCTGGCTGGGGCTAGATTCCAACTTATTTCAACCGCTGCTGCACCTCTGTCCGTTTTGGACCGGCCGGAGGGGGATGGGAAGAGGGCTGATGGTATCCGATGGGGAATCTGTGAGAGAATCCTTGTCTTGAGGTTGTTTCAAGGCCTGCAGCAACTTTTTAATTTGGGAACGGTAACTGGAAGCCACAACTAACTCAGGGTCAGATCCCTTGTCTGTGAATGTGCCTGTTCCCTAGGTCAATAACCATGGCAGATAAGAAGAGCACTTTCTGAGCTCCCGGTCTGAGTTCGAAGGTCTCTATCCGTGCCGGCCTCTCCCAGTCTGCATCCTTTTTCCGTAACTGCCCTGGCTCCAGGCTTAAGCTCCTACAACTAATTTGATTGCTTCGGGTTTAACCGCGCCCAGAATTTAGTCTTTCCTTGGCTCTTAATGTATGCGCACGGCCACACTTCTGCCCTCCCAGTGCGTGGTGGCCCCCAGTGGAGATGCCAGCTTTGATCTGACAGGAATCTTAGAAATGTCTTCATCAATCTTCTCATTGCAGCTGAGAGCCTGTAGAGGAATGAACTGTTGCATATGAAGGCTTTCACCCCTTCAGCCTGCTTAACATGTCTGTGCTAAGTAAGAGCCAGTGTAACTAACTCACTGAGGTGTGGTGCATCCGTATGTTGTCGAGATTAGACATAGCAGCTGGCTGGTTTATTCCTGTGTACTTATCAGTGTCAGTAAACGCCTTTGTGTATTTATACAATGGGCTGGGAAATTTTTTAATTCTTTGAAGAATATAGTTTAGGCAGCCCTCTAAGAGGGATTCATGACATTGGTCCCTGCTTGTTCTTTGCGTTCAGGACAAAGAGTCACACACTTCTCATTGCTAAAGCGTTTGAGTAATATTTGGTACTTAGCTTTGACAAACCTTAGTCACTGCAAAACTAAGGGTGAAGTAATAAATTTATATATGTATATACAAAGACACACATACGTAATCTCTCACACTCATCTCACTTGTAAATCTTCTACTACATAGAAATATCTAGTCATTTCACATAATATAGAGTCATTCAGTACAAGTTAATTTCCCAGATATCTAGGAATTTTATCTACTGAGCTATTAAAGATTTCAGGGAGATCTTTATAAAGTTTATTCAGTACACATCCTTGCATTCTTAATTTACACTTTCCATAATCTAAATTTCTCTTGGTGATTTGGAGCAGTTATTTTTTGAGATCAGTAGTTTTTGGCCTTTGAGGTACTACCACATGGAGGACATAAAACGGACTGTGTACTAGCAGCTGGTATATATTAAGTGTGTCAGGCCCTGGTTGTTGTTTTAAGTACATTACTTAATTTTATACTCACAAAAACCCTTTGAGGAAGGCATAATTATCTCCATTTTACAAATGAGACTCTGGCACACAGGTATTGAGTAACTAGCCCAGAGAAGAGGAGCCCACACTCCTAGCCTCTATCCTGTTCGGCTTTTGGATTTCAGCACTAATTTTGGAACTTGAAGAAAAGTAAAACATCTCAATGAATTAAATGCAGCCTGATTGCTAATCACCTGCTATATGTAAAGAACGTTGCGGGATACAGGGATGAACAAGATATAGTCCCTTCACCAAACATAACATTAACTCTAATAGTAAGTGGGACTGGGAGTAATGTCCTATTGAAGTTAGAAAGCACTCTGGGAGCACAGGAGGTAGAAACTTTTGAAGGCAGCATCTGTGGTGTGGTCTGTGCTTAGGGTATTTGGAGTGCGACTGACTGTCTACATTTGAATCTCTTGTTCTGTCATTGGCTGCAGTGATTTTAGCAGGGTACTTGGGATGAGTTTGTAAAAGCAGCATAAAGAGGGCTGCTAGGACGATAAAGTGCATTGGTGTTCTCTAAACTGTGAAAGGCGATACAATTTAAGGTTGTATTTTAGCTGCAGATCAGGGACTGCTAAAGCAGAAGGTGGGAGTGGGTACATTCCTTGAAAGATGGATGGGATTCCAATACCACTGGGACCCAGAATTATGTAGGAGGGCATTCTAGGTGGAGGAAACATCTAAGCAAAAACGTGGTGCATGTTCTGAAGAGGTGAGTTACGCATTTTTGGTTGAGCAGTGGAGCAGTCGTAGCGAAGGCCAGAATGATAGGTTGAATCCAGATCTTGGAGAAAGCTTTGAATGTCACATCAAAGGAAGTTGGATTTTACAAGGGTAATGAGGAACCATTCAGGATTTTGGAGCATTCTGTTGAGTAGATTAGAGGTGTCCAACGCCAAGGTGATAAGGACACCTAAAAGGCTCTTCCCAGAAAGTGACATAAGTGACAAGGGTCTGCTTTGAAAAGGAGGGAGCAGCAGTGGTGGAAAGTCAACTTGCTTGCTGATCATTTGCATCGCTGTCATAAGGGCAGACCAAAGCCTGTGCAGCGGCACCACATCCTGAGCAGTCTTACTTGACTGGCTAACTTTCTTCATAAGGCCAAATGCTTCTTTTTCCAAGTAGTAATCTGAAATTCACTCTTTCAACTGTTTCTATCGGTGTCCTGTAGTCCAATAACTTGGAGCGATAGGTGATGGAGTTGGGGAAAACTTTCAGGGTTAGTGACATTAACATTTTGAGTTTTACCAAACACAAAGGAGGTAGCCAGGTAGAACTGGGTCAGGGGTAAGAGGAAGAAGAAATTTGAAAAGGAAGAAGGAAGGACATAGCTAGATAGGACAAATGATGGTTCTACCCAGAGAGAGCCGTGGTATATATAAAATCATAATGACATCAGAGAACTGATACAAACCTACAGGTAGTACGTACAATGAGACTGAGGTTGCAGGTAGTGAGCGTTGAGGGAAAGGTACACAGTACAGCCATTGGGATGCTCAAAGAAATTATGAGTATTTGCATTGCATTCACTTGTTTTTCTCACAAGTAAAGATTTTTATTTGGTAAATATGTTTTATAACATGTATGTTTTAAAAGTATATTTGTACTTGTGCATAATTTTTTAAAATATATTTTATTGATTATGCAGTTACAGTTGTTCTGTTCTCCCCCTTCATTCCCCTCCACCCTGCACACCCCCTCCCCCACCATTCCCCCCCTTTAGTTTATGACCACGTGTCTCAAGTTCTTTAGATTATATATTTCCCATACTATTCTTGCCCTCCCCCCTATCTATTTTCTGCCTACCATGTATGCTATCATTTTCTGTACCTTCTCCCCCCTTCTCCTCCTCCCACTCCCCTGTTGCTAACTCTCTATGTGATCTTCATTTCTGTGGTTCACTTCTGATCTAGCTGTCCTCTTAGTTTGCTTTTGTTTTAGGTGTGGTTGTTAATAACTGTGAGTTGGTTTTCATTATACAAAGGTCATTCTGGTAGTAGTATAGCAAGATCATTCTGGACTGCATTATCAACCTGCAGGAAGCAGAGAGACCAGGGCAGCTATTAAAATCACCCAGGCAGGAAGTAATGAAGACTTGGTCAAGGCAATGAACACTGGAAAGGCAAAGAGGAAGATTCCAGAGGGATGTAAGCAGTTGGGTGGATGGGACACCTGGATTGGATTCTGTAGGGGTAAAATCTAGAAGGAGAAATCTAGGAAGACTCCAGGTTTCTGGCTTGGTCTCACAAGGGATTCTAGAGGCGCTCCCTAATGGAAATATAGGAAGGAGTGTTTATCTTGGCTGTGATGAATTTAATATTTTGACCCAGGTTGAACTGATGAGTAGGCTGATGGAGACTTCAGTGCAGAGCTGAGGTTAGAGGTATGGCCTGGGGCGTGCAACTTGGGAATCAAAAGCAACAGCTGGTAGTGAAAACTCTAGGTGTATTTTGTAATAGCAGGAACAATAATAAGCAAAGCAGTTTGCTCTGGGCCAGGCACTATGCTAAGCACTTTCATGCATTATCTCATTTGCTTTTCAGCTGAACCCTAAGAACTGAGAACTATAATTATCCCCATTCAAAAGACATGAAAACTGAGGTTTAAGTTAAGTAATGATTTACTCAAGATAACAGTGGTAGAGTCAGCATTTGAACCATATTGCCAGGGAAGATTTATTTCTCTCACATTTGTGGTTTTTTCCTTCTCCTTTTGCATTTTGCATAAAATTTAAAAAGTCTCATGATCCTGAGGGCTTCTAGGATTTTCCTGTTTCTCTTATGTTGTAAAAGTAGTGTGGCAGGTGTGTTTGTTTACTAATAACTCAGGTAATTTTTACATTTAGAAAAGTTTCCTTTGTGTCTCCTAGCTATTTCTGTCTCCCTTATCTATAGGGAAAGTATACTGGAAGTAGGTTGTTGGCTGTGGGGTTATAGAGTAGGAAGGGAAGGAACATAGAAACCAATTTAGATAAGATAGAATGAATGTAGAGATAGGGGCTGAATTATTTTCGAGAGCATTCTTCACATTCTGACAGGAGTTGAGTCAGGGAAATGACACTAGAAGAAGGAAGGCAGTTAAAGAAAAAAAAAATATATATATATATAGTACCGTGTTATGCATCAGCCTGGTGCCCCAGCTATCACATAGTAATCAGTTTGTTCCCCTCAGATACACTGTATTTTCAAGAGGATCTTCCACTGAAGGCAATTGTGATTCTAAAAAGTCAGAAAAAAACAACTTAATCACTTTTGTTTTATAGGAGATAGGATATTAGGGGTAAAGAGTTAAGCCCTTTCCCCTTTGATAAGAATCTGACCTTTGGGTCAGAATTCTTAACTTTAACTCGTTTCCCAGGAAACAATTGAAATGGTGTTTGTTCCTTGGGAATATTGTTTATGGTAAAAATGACTCAATTGGTAAATTGCATCTGGAGAAGGAAACATTTAAAGACCAAATGGGAAGCCACAGCTTTGGGCTTTTCTAAATTCAGTGGCCGTTACAACTCTCTTTTGTGGAGATTCTGGAAGCAATGCCTCTGGAGTTGCCAGTACAAATGTTGGCTCACCTGGGACACCAGGTGGTCTGCACGCCTGCCCAGTGTGGACCTTCTCCCCACACCTGAGCTGTCCCACCCCTTTTAAGGAGTCCTGCCGAAGAGGAACACCTGGTACAGCTCTGTGGCAGGCGGTTTTCCTGACTGAAACACCCTTTTTGCCTCTGGTTGTTTGTAAGTCTGAATGTTTGGTTGAGCCGTAAGATTTCCTGCTGGGGGTGATGCAACACCTTTGAAAATGGATTGGGAGAAATTGCTGATGGGCTCCAAAAGGAATTGGCATTGCTGTTATTAAGGTCAAAATACACACATTAGGCCAGAGAAATTTAAAATTTTCCGAAAATTTGGCTGGTGCTAATTTTTTTTCTTAAAATTTTTCTGAAGACTGAAGGGGATAGAGATGCTGGAGATTTTGATTTTAAATAAGATGTACTCTCTTACAAAGCTTCCTAGTAACAGTTCTAGAGAAATGAGTGTCTTCATCACTAGAAAGAGAATCTGAGAGGTAGAGAACACAAAGTCAAGCAACTTTTTTTTGCCATTTGTTCTGGCTTCTTGATAAGTTTTGCTATATCCTGAAAACACATACTGACCAAACATGTTCCGATGTTGGGGGCGGTTGCATAAAATTAATTCGAGACTTCTGGGAATGGAGTATTTATACACTTCCCTATGCCTCATGATAAGTACAGCTGAAACCGGGCATTTTATTTATATATATATATCCAGCACAGGCTAGGGAGTCGAGACCCTAAGAACAACATGGTAGTGAGTTTCATCAGTTTTCTTTTTTCTCATATAGTCCAGACTTGGAGCTAAAGAAGCTAGCAGCCTGGAACTGCCAATGGGTACACACACACAAAAAGCCCAGTGAAAGCCTCTCTCTTGCCACAGGACCAGGAAACAGGCAGTTTTTCCTGGTTAGACAGAAACTTTTAGATAGTAACAGCTCTGCTACAACCCGACACCACAGAAAAAGCTGTGGCCGCAGCCCCACTTATGCCGACAAAGGCTGAGTGGGGACCCTGGTCTCCTGCCCAACAGGCTGTACTGAGGTGCCCCACCTCCCCCTGCTAGCACCCCAGCAGGTACCAGAGGGGGCTGTAGGGAGCCAGAACTTTCATCTCACCGGAAGTTACAAGTCCCCCCACCATCCCCATGCTGTATCATCAGTGGAGAAACATGGGAAACCTGAAAATCCACTACAGCCCTGCTATGGAATTATTTTAAGACAATTATAAATGGGAGAGTAAAGGGATGTAAAGAGAGGTAAGGTTTCTGTACTTCACCGATAAATGATGGCACAAAGTGACCATGATAAGTTACTTATACAGGGGTGGGCAAAGGTAGATTAATAATAATAAGTAGTACGATAATAAATAAGTAGTACAAGAATAAGCTCACAGACTCACAACTGTAAACCTACTTTTGCCCACTCCTATATATAACGGAACACCTAGCGCAACCACCAAAGAAACCATACAAAAAAGTACATGTAAAACTCTGGCCCTGGCTGGTATGGCTCAGTTGGTAGGAACATCATCTTATAAATCCAAGGGTAGCAGGTTCGGTTCAGGTCAGGGCACATGCCTGGGTTGTGGTTCATCCTGGTCAGGGTGTGTGTGGGAAGCAACCAACCAATGTTTCTCTCACATTGATGTTTCTTACTCTTTCTCTCTCTCTCTGGAATCAAAAAATAAAAATAAAAATAAAAAATTTAAAAAAACACTCTAGAGAAATCAAAGTGGAATTATAAAAAAAAAAGTTCCAGTAATCCACACAAGGGCAAAAGAAAAGAAAGAACAAAGAGAAAGCAAAACAAAAATAAATAAAATGGCTAACTTAAGCCCTAATATTTCAATAGTTACATTAGGTGTAAATATACTAATTAAGACAGAGATTGGTAAAGTAGATTTTAAAACGTGCCCCAGTTTATCCATATATGAAGTGGTAGAATTTATTGTGATCATTTGTAGCATAAAATTTAGTCATTATACTGTATATCTTAAACTTACATGGTACTATATGTCAATTATATATCAGTTAAATGGAAAGAAAAATTTTAAATGTCTCAACTATATGCTACCTATAGAAACTCACTTCAAATATAATGATAGAGGAAAGTTAAAGAATAGGAAAATATGTATTATGCAAACATCAATCAAAAGAAAGCAGGAGTGCCTATGTTAATATCAAATAAAGTAGACTCCAGAACAAGGAAAATGAACTTTGAGACGTACATTATAGAATGAGAAATGGGTCAGTTGACCTAGAAAATATAACAATTCTAAATGTGTGTGCAGCAAACAGCAGAACTGCAAAACGTGTGAAGTGAGAACTGAAATATGAATGGAAAGGAGACTCAGATCCACAATTACTGTGCGTCTGTTGGAGTCATGGAGACTTCATTACTCCTCTTTCAGCAATTAATAGAACTACACAGAAAATTAGCAGGTAGATAAATTCAACAACAACTTCAACAAATAAGATCCAATCAGCAGACAAGACCTAATCAACATGTGTAGAACACTCTGCCCAATATTAACAGAATACACTTTTTTTCCTCAGGTGCCCATAGAGAATATTCCAGGACAGACCATGTTATGGGCCCTTAAACTAATTTGCAGACTATGGCAAGGCTACCAAAATGAGAAGACACAAATTACATCAGGAATGAAGCAGGGACTACCACTAAGGACTCTGCAGACATCAGAAGACAGTGAGGCAGTGATTTTCAACTGGTGTGCCACAAGAATTTTGAAAACACACAATATCTGACTATTCAGGGGCACTGACCTTTTTTCCTTTAGATAGTCAAGTTAGAAAAAAATGACAGTAGCCACCACAATAGCTGTCCAGTGTGAATAAGTCAAAATTACATGTGTTTTTTTGTCAGATTGGCAAAATATATTTTTTGGTTTGCCACAGAATTTTAATAATTAGTTTATGTGTGCCATGAGATGAAAAAGGTTGAAAATTACTGCAACAAAGGAATGCTAAAAACAACTATGTACATTAATTACACAACTTACCTGAAGTGGAACAATACCTTGAAAAACACAAAACTGTCATAACTTACCCAATTTGAAATAATTTGAATAGCTCTATAACATAAGAAAACCAAATTCTTAATCAATAATCTTCCAAAAAGAACATTATCTCCAGGCCCAGATAATTTCACTGAAGAATTCTTCCAAATGTTAAAGAAAAATTAACATCAGTTACACATTCCCTTCAAGAAAAGTGAAGACAAGGGAGCACTTCCCAATTCATTTTACAAAGCTCGTAACACCAAGACAACTAAAACCACATGAAGGCAGTACAAAAAGAGAAAACTGCAGACCAATATCCCTCACAAACATTGACGTAAAAATCTTTGACGAAATACGAGCACATAGAATTCAGCAATATATAAAAAGAATTACACACCATGACTAAATGAAGTTTATTCCAGTTACGTGAGCCTAATTCTATATTAAAAAATCAGTTAAAATAATTCACCACGTTATGAGGCTAAAGAAGAAAAACATGAACATATCAATTGATGTAGAAAAGGTATTTGATACAATTTAATACCATTCATGGTTAATTTTTTTAGAAAAGAATAGGAATGGAGGAGAACTTCAACTTGATAAAGAGCATCTATAAAAATCTTACAGCCAACATTGTTCATAATCACGATGCTTCTTACCTTTGGGGAACAAGTCCAGGATGTCTGCTCTCACCACTGTTATTTAACATAGTGCTGGAAGTCCTACTGAGCACAGAAGGCTGGAAAAGGAAATAAGGGAATGCAGGTCGGAAGGGAAAATAAAACAGTCCCTAGTTGCAGATGACAATTGTCTGTATAGGAAATCCTAAGGAATCCTACAAAAAACTCTTGTAGAACTAACTGAATTCAGCAGAGTCACAGGATACAAAATAAACATACAAAAATCTATTGCATTTCTATACACTAGCAAAGGATATGAGCACCAGGATTAAAAATACAATACCATTTACAATTGCTAAACAAAATTAAATACTTAGGTATATATCTAAAAAACATGCCTAGGGCTTGTATGGTGAAAATTACCCAGTGCTGACAAGCCCTGGCTGGTGTAGCTCAGTGGACTGAGCATGAACCAAAAGGATTTGTAACTCAGCGGATTTGACCTGTGAAACAAAGGGTCACTGGTTCGATTCCCACTCAGGGCACATGCCTCGGTTGTGGGCCAGGTCCCCAGCTGGGTGTGCACAAGAGGCAACTACACACTGATGTTTCTCTCCCTCTGTTCCTCCTTCCCTCCCCCTCGCTCTAATAAGTGAATAAATAATCTTTTAAAAAATTGCCCAGTGCTGATGAAAGAAATCAAAAAAGATCTAAATAAATGGCGAGACATACTATGTTCATGATTGGATGACTCAGCATAGCAGAGATGTCAGTTCTCCACAAAATGGTATGTATATGTTTAACAGAATCCCTATTAAACCTTTTTATAGATCTAAGCAATCTTATTCTAAAATTTATATGGATGGTGAAGAAACTACAGTAATTTTGAAGAGGATAAAGTGGCAGGAATTAGTTTACCTGGTTTTTAAGACTTACTGTATAAGTACAGTAATCACTATCTTTTCAACAAATGGTGCTGGAGCGTTTGAACATACATAGATACAAATGAAGCTTTAAGTTAAGTCTCACATCTTATGCTGAAAAAGAAAAGGAAAAATTCCATTTAGAGGTACTCAAAGGGACCTTGGCCCTTTCTTTGGTCCATGTCCCTGCCCTGCTGTTATAATTTTGCCAGGATTATATTGTAGGCACATAGGACATGCACTAGAAACATTCTTTTAAAAAAAAAACAACAAAAACTTTTTATTGCATTTTTTTCATTACCATTTAACCCCTTTATAGCCCCCACGCCCCTACAATCACCACACTGCTGTCCGTGTCCCTGAGGCCTTTTTCCTTTTTTGCTCAGTCCCTCCATCCCCAACCTCCCCCACCCCAGCTGTCATCCCGCTCTCTCTGAGTCTGTCTCTGTATTTTGCTTGTTCTGTTTGTTCATTGATTCCACATATAAATGAAATTATGTGGTATTTGTGTCTTTCTCTGACTGGCTTATTTCACTTAGCATAATGTTCTCCAGATCCATTTCAACCGTTGCAAAGGGTAAAATTTCCTTTAATGTAGCCAAGTAGTATTCCATTGTGTAAATGTCCCATAGCTGTTTTATCCATTCACCTACCGATGGGCACTTGGGCTGCTTCCATTATCTTGGCGAGTGTAAATGACTCTGCAATGAACACAGGGGTACTTATGTTCTTTCCAATTAGTGTTCTGGGTTTCTTCAGATATATTCCCAGGAGTGGGATTGCTGAGTCAAAAAGCAGATCCTTTTTTAATTTTTTGAGGTATCCCCCTACTGCTTTGCACAGTGGCTGTACCAGTCTCTACTCCCACCGGCAGTGCAAAAGGGTTCCCCTTTCTCCGCATCCTCACCAGCACTTGTTTGACTTATTGATGATAGCCATTCTGACAGGTACGAGATGATATCTCACTGTGGTTTTAATTTGCATCTCTCTGATGATAAGTGATGTTGAGCATCTTTTCATATGTGTATTGGCCATCTGTATGTCCTCATTGCAGAAGTGTCTATTCAGGTCCTTTGCCCATTTTTTAATTGGATTGTTTGTTTTTCCTGTGTTGAGTTTTGTAAGTTCTTTATAGATTATGGATATTAACCCCTTATCAGATGAACCAACGAATATGTTCTCCCATTCTGTGGTTGTCTTTTTATTTTGTTGGTGGTCTCATTTGCTGTGCAAAAACTTTTTAGTTTGATGTAGTCCCATTTGTTTATTTTTTTCTTTTGTTTTGTTTGCCTGGGGAGATATATCAAATAAAATATGCTATGGGCAATGTCTGAGATTTTACTGCCTATGTTTTCTTTCGGGGTTTTTATGGATTTGGGTCTAATATTTAAGTCTTTAATCCATTTTAAAGTATATTTTATTGATCATGCTATTATGATCAATTTTTTCCTCCCCTTTATCTTCCTTTGCCCTGTACCCCACCACCCACCAGCATTCCCCCCTTCTTTAGTTTGTGTCCATGGGTCATACATATAAGTTCTTTGGCTTCTTCATTTCCTATACTATTCTTAACCTCCCCTGTCTATTTTATACCTACCAATTATGCTTCTTATTCCCTGTAACTTTTTCCTTGTTCCCCCACCTTCCCCTTCCCACTAATAACCCTCCATGTGATCTCCATTTCTGTGATTCTATTCCTGTTCTAGTTGTTTACTTTGTTTTTGTTTTTTACTTTTGGTTGTTGATAGTTGTGAGTTTGTTGTCATCTTATTGTTCATATTTTTTATCTTCTTTTTCTTAGATAAGTTCCTTTAACATTTCATATAATAAGGGCTTGATGATGATGAACTCCTTGAACTTAACCTTAATCTGGGAAGCACTTTATCTGCCCTCCAATTCTAAATGATAGCTTTGCTGGATAGAGTAATCTTGGATGTGGGTTTTTGCCTTTGATGATTTTGAATGCTTCTTTCTAGCCCCTTCTTGCCCACAAGGTTTCTTTGGAGAAATCAGCTGATAGTCTTATGGGAACTCCTTTGTAGGTAACAGTCTCCTTTTCTCTTGCTGCTTTTAAGATTCTCTCCTTCTCTTTAATCTTGGGTGATGTGATTATGATATGTCTTGGTGTGTTCCCCCTTGAGTCCCAAAGAAATTGGACTCTTTGAGTTTCCAGGACTTCCTGAAGTCTGTTTCCTTTGCCAGATTGGGTAAGTTTTCCTTCATTATTTTTTCAGATAAGTTTTCAGTTTCTTGTTCTTTCTCTTCTCCTTCCGGCATCCCTATGATTTGAATGTTGGAAAATTTAAAGTTGTCCTAGAGGTTCCTAAACCTCTCCTCGTTTTTTTCTCTTTAACTCTTGTTTCTTCATTCCATACTGGTTGAATGTTTATTTCTTCTTTTCACTCCAAATTGTTGATTCGAGTTCTGTTTTCCTTCTCTTCACTGTTGGTTCCCTGAATATTTTTATTTCACTTTTCATAGCCTTCACTTCTTCCTCTATTTTGTGTTCATTCTCAATCATTTCTGTGAGCATCCTGATTCCTAGTGTTTTGAACTCTGCACATGATAGGCTAGCTATCTCCTTGTTGCTTAATTCTTTTTCTGGAGGGTTTTTTTTTCTGTTCTTTATTTGGGCCATATTTCTTTGTCTCGCACATTTGTACATTGTAAGGTGCAGAGCCTTAGTTATTCATCAGGGATGCATTGTAGCTATATGTGGGGAAGGAGTCAGAGAAGGAACAGTGCTGCTTGCTTGGCTCTCACCTGGCTTTCAGTCACTTCCACTGCACCCACAAGTGAACTAGGCCTTTTTGGTGGTGATTCCTGGGTGGGTCAGTTTGTGTATGTTCTAGGACCTCACAGTTCCCTCCAATGCCTGAGAGACTGGGACTTTCTCCCACCACTGCAACCCCTACAGCTTTTTACAGCCAGGTGTTTTGAGGCTTTAGTTTCTTGAGACTGTGCTGCCTGTCTCACTTCCCAGTTGTTCCTCCCCGCTTATCGGTTCTGGAACGTGGGACCGCCCGGTCCACCAGTCACTGCCTTGCCAGGCATCCTTTCTACCCCAGCTGTCTGTGTCTACTCCTCCTACCAATCTGGATGAATGTTTCTTCTTTAACTCCTTGGTTGTCAGACTTCCATACAGTTCGACCTTCTGGCAGTTCTGGTTGTTTTTTGTTTTTAAATTTGTTGTCATCCTTCTTTTGCTTGTGTGAGGAAGCAAAGCGTATCTGCCTCTTTAATCCATTTTGAATCTATTCTTGTGTGTGGTGTAAGAAGGTGGTCTGGTTTCACTTTTCTTCATGTATCTGTCCAATTTTCCCAATACCATTTATTGAGTAAAATATATTTAGCCCATTATATGTGCTTGCTTCCTCTATCTGTAAAGGCGTGGATTTATTTCTGGGCTCTCTATTCTGTTCCACTGGTCTATGTGTCTGTTTTTATGTCAATACCATGCTGTTTTGATTACTATGGACTTACAGTATAGTTAGCTATTAGATAGTGATTCCTCCCACTTTATTTTTCATTCTCAGGATCACTGTTTTTATGTGGGGCCTTTTGTGGTTCATATAAATTTTTGAAATATTTGTTCTAGTAATATGACATTGGAATTGTGATAGTAATTACATTGAATCTATAGATTGCTTTGGGTCATGTGGACATTTTAATGATGTTAATGCTTCCTGTCCATGAACATGGAATATGCTTCTGCTTATTTTAGAAGCATTCTTGATTGTACCTTTATAGTTTTTATACACTATAGTTTCACACACTCAGTTTTTAAGTCAAGTTTGGAGTATAACCCGCCAAAACTGGATTATTTTTATTCTTCTTTTTTTTATAAAGCAAAGGAACAAATCTCTGTTACATAGTAGTTATCCCAGAAAACCTAAAGATATTTAGGCATCAAGAAATCTTACTTTGCCCTGGCTGGTGTAGCTCAGTGGATTGAGTGCGGGCCTGTGAACCAAAGGATTGCAGTTCGATTCCCAGTCAGGGCACATGCCTGGGTTGCAGGCCAGTTCCCAGCAGGGGACGCACAAGAGACAACCGTACACTGATATTTCTCTCCCTTTCTCCTTCCCTTCCCCTCTAAAGATAAATAAATAAAATTAATTTTTAAAAAAGAAATCTTATACTTTTATTGTTCCCAATTTAGAATGTGATAGGGGAAAGACAGTTAAAAAGTGTCTGATGAAGCATAGGGAATCCAGTTGATAATATTGTAATAACTATGTGTGGTGCCAGGTAGGTACAGAACTTATCAGGAGGACCACTTTGCACAAGTTATATAAATATCTAACCGCTATGCTGTATACCTGAAACTAATATAATATTGAATGTCAACTATAATTGAAAAAATAAAAATTAACAAAGAGAAAATAAAACAGACAAAGGATTGTCTGATGAGATAAAACATGAATGTAAGTCTTTTAAAACACAAGATATATTTATTTTAAACAGTATTTTATAACTATGGCAATAAACAGTCATTTTAAGGAACTTTTTAAAAATGGACTTTTTCTCAAGATCATTCAAGTGTTTACCAGAAGTACCAAGAGTTACAGAATTATACCTATATCATCATTTATGGGCCCCTACATCTCCTAGACAGAAGCCGCGTGTTGACTCCTTCCCACCCTTGAAATCTGACTTGCTCTTCTGCTGTACCTCTCCACCTGAACCTTCTCCACCATCTCCCAGTCTTTTCTGTGTTGCTCTTCTGCTTTCAACATCTCATAGGATTACATTGAACCCACCTGGATAATCCAGGATAATCTTGGTGTTTTAAGGTCAGTTGATGAGTAATTTCATCTGCAAAGTTCTTCACAGCAGTGATTAGTGTTTGATAGAATAAGTAGGAACATATTTAGAATTTAGTCCCTGGCTGTAACTCCCTCCCTTCGGAGCCCGCAGTGCAGTGGCTGTGCACCGTGTCTGGTGTGAGGAGGAAACTGTCCTCCAAGAGCCTGCCAGGTACAGCCTTCGTAATTGCCTGTTGTTGGACCTGTATTTTGGCCTAGAGCCGGCCTCCTCAAGCAGATGTTGTAACTGATAAGAGAAAGGGCAGTCACTCACATTAGCCGGGAGGGAAGGATATTTGCTATTTCTGTAGTGTTCACAGAGCCTTTTTTAATTGCTGCTGCAACAAGAATGTGAAGGGGAATTGGTTCTGCTGCTATTTTGGTCTCACTACAAAGAGCAACTTTGTAGGTGCGTTTATACTTACATTCAGCAGGAGAAATCCAGACCTAACTGTGAGTGCCAGACTAGCGCCTGGATAGATGCAGCTGCTTTTCTCTTTTTCAGCTCTTTGCTGAAACTGAGACTTTAAGAAGTGTAGCACCTGACTGAGAAAAGCAATCCAAATGTTTTAGACTTGTAACTTCAGAACCAACTGCCTTATAGGAGATTATAAGCAGTGAATGAAGAATTAAGTTACTACATTCATTAAGATCAGCTTATTAAGGTAGTTTTTAGTTTAGCTTTGTTTTTGTTTTAAATAAGACTTTTAATGCTTGAAATAAAAGTACATTTTGGTTACTTAAAAATTTAGCAAAGAGAAAAAATGTAATTTCCTAGTGATGCTGAGTGAATCAGATATGTTTGTATTTATAGGATGTAAGTTGCAGGGGAGAAGTGTTTGTGGCTGCAAAGGGGAAGTTCAGGATTTTCCGGCCTGTCCTGTCAGGTCCTTGGGCGACAAGAATAGAAATTTGTTAGGAAGCACAATCTAATTAACAGACTCATGGTCTGGAAGGTACCTGTGGAAGAAGAAGACCTGAACTTAGAAAGTTGGGACAGTTGATTTAAGCACCCTGAGGATGATTCTCATCTAGTAAATGGGGATATTAATATCTATAGGTAGCGATACCTCATAGTAATGTGCCTAATGAGGTTGAACCCCTCGGCAAATTATTAAAGCTAATCATTTGAACTCCATGAGTTATACTTTCTACCCTTTTATCAGTCAAATCAAGCCTTTTGTTTCCTAATTTTTAAATTGGACAGTTTTGCAGCGGTGTTAGAGATAGCAACTTTTTACCCTTTTAGTTACTTAGGAGTTTAGGATCTTGTAACTTCTTGCTAGGATTACCAATACACAGTTCTGTGAGGGCATTTATGCCTCCATTCAACAAATTTTAAGAGATTGGATTCGTTATTTCTAATGTCACTGTCTTAGTTTGGGTAACCTGAAAGCCAACTGGAGATAAGGATTTGGTTCTCAGTAGTTTATTTGGGAGCTAGTGAAAAATCACCATGGAATGGGAAAGAGAGGCAATAAAACGTCTGTAAGAGTAAGGACATTTTGGGCTTCAGTCTTGCTAGGAAGCTTCTGAAAAACTGGGTAGAACATGTCTCAGAATTGCCCCACTAAAGGGCAAGGAAGCAAGGGGTTTTTTTTATCCATTATTGGCTGAGGGTCATTCCTGGAGTGTAAGTGTCCTGGCACTTTGGACCTGCCCCACCCTGTGACCAGAATATACGTTTGGGCAGAGAGCCCAAATTGTGGGTAGTAGGTGTGGAAACCGTTTCCAGGTGATTTCCATGGTAGGCAGAGGAGACAAAGTTGTTTTCTCCTTAAACATTATGTTACAATGTTGGACTGTTTACATCTTGTTACAGTAAGTACAATTAATTTTGGTAACAAATAGTAAAGCTTCAAGGCATTTAACATATACTGTTTCTCCTTAGGATTTTCTGTTGCAGCAGACCATGCTGCGAATTAAGGATCCTAAGAAGTCCTTGGATTTTTATACTAGAGTTCTTGGAATGACGTAAGTAAACTCTTTATTGGCACCTGTAATGTTTAAATATATAGGTTTGCAAATATAGTGAATGTTTTCATATCTGTTTTTAAAAATGGGTTAAAGTTTGCTTCATAAATCATAAATGTCTTGGACAAGGCTTGCTGACTAGGGCTTCTGTGAAGCTCCTCCCCTCTGTCCCAGCCTGGCTCACTGGACAGCTACTCTAGTGCCCGTATTTTCTCTTAACTCCCTTCTCTCTGAGAGCTGCCAGTTAAGTCCTTAGTCTGTCCAACTCTGGCTGGTGTGGCTCAGTGGAATGGGTGCCAGTCTGAGAAATGAAAGATTGCCAATTCGATTCCTAGTCAGGGCACATGCCTGGGTTGTGGGCCAGGTCGGAGCGTGCAAGAGGCAGCCAACAGAGCTAGATGAATGTGTCCCTCACACATTGCTGTTTCTGTCCCTCTCTTTCTTCTTCCCTGCCCCCCTCAAAAGTAAATAAATATTTTAAAAATTAATAAATTACTATTTCTCTATTAAAAAATAATAATACAAAATAAATCCTTGGTGTGTCCTTATCCTTTTGATGTTATAGCCACTTTTAGCCTCTTGTTTACTTCAGAAAACATATAGATATAAAGACATACTACTTAGAAAATGAATGACTGCCTAAAACTGGCCATCTGTCCCATTTTTTAGGATTTTTTTTTTTTTGCTGGATAAGTGATATCCACAGATCCCATAATTCTTAAAGTATTTTTGTTTATTTTTTATGATTTGAGGTTGTTGTTTATTTTTGATAATATACATAAAGTATAAAATGATTTTTAATGTACTGCTTAGATAACTCACACTGACATTGAGAAAAAAATTCAGGTAATACAGTATGTCAATGTTTAGAAAACCCAACCAGTTCAGAAAAATACAAAATGAAAAGCAGTAACCTCCCTCTCCTAGTTCTTCTCCCCAAAGATAATTGCTGTAAACAATTTCTTGTAATTTTTTTTTTCAGAAAAAGTATTTTGCATATATATATGGCACATTTAAAGGACAGAATGAAAACAAAGGAGCTGCACACTTGCCATTTGCAGGCATTTTACATGTTATTTCCTTGCATCTTCAGAGTAGGCCTGGAAGGCAGAAACCAAAGCTTAAAGACATTAAGTTACTGACCCCAAATTTGAAGCTAGTTCTGATTGGCTCCAAGTTGATGTTTTTTTAAAGAGCCCCCGAGTAGGGGGCTTGACATTGTACTGAAAGACATGCTCAGCTGAGGAGAGCAAGTTTCAGCAGGGTCATTTGCCTCATTCCCCACGTGGTTGGGCTGTAAGGCTTGGACAGTCTGCTTCAGGTGCAGAGATAGTTTTTCATGGTTAGAGTATTTGAGATATTTGATACTTTTATAAACAGATTAGATAGAATAAATCTTTTTTGTGATAAGTCAATACATAAATAGATCTTAGCAGGCCAAGGCATATTACATAGCAGTGAAAAGTAAAAGATTTGGAACAGAATTCTAGAAACTTTTCATTTGCTGTGATTATGAATGAGGTCATCTTGGAACATTTAATCCACAGCAATCTAAAGAAAATTGTAATATATGTATGCTCATTCTGAATACTCCTTGCAAGATAATCTTACACGCTAAACTCACTTTATAGACCATAACTTCAATGATCTTTTCTAAAACCACAGGATTTAGTAATTCATTCTCTCTTTCTCTTGTATCAATCACTCCTTTCCACTGGCTCTTTCCCTTCAACATACAAAAATGCTTAAGTCTTCTCTATTCTAGGATAATTCTTGCCCTCTGCCCTCTTGCCCTCCTTCCCATCATCCCCCACTGTCAGCGAAGGTAGACCATGCTGGCCGTTTGACTTGCTCACCTTTGTTCTCTCCCAGCTTGGGCGGTGCAGGCTCTGCTGCCCCACGCTGCTGAAACTGCCCTCACAGGATCTGCCCATATCTTGTGGCCTGTTCTCAGTCCTGTTTGACCTTTCTGCAGTATTTGACACCATTAACCACTTTATTGTTGACATTTGCACTTTCTGTGATAGTAGACTGCCCTTCCTTCTCTCTTACCACATAGCCTCAATTTTTTTCCTAGGAATTTTGGCTTAGTAAGAAATCAGTACATTTATTTATTTATTTATTTACTCTTTTTTATTTAAATTTTATTTCTCAATTACAGTTTATATTTAAAATTATTTTGTATTAGTTTCAGGTGTGTCATTAGACAATCATATACTTTTAATGCATTTATTTTATTAACTGAATGTTATATATCTGAACAGACAAAAAGTAATGCATTGAATTTTTCACTAAAAATTTTCTTTTGAAGATATCTTTTTGCTGTTTATTAAATGTTTAAGTACCATAATTCCAGCTAAGTTTCCTTATGTTTGAAGAATTAATGATATTTAGAGAATTGATAAATTACAAGTTTGCTTTTTAAAAGTTTTTTATTTCACTGATATTACAGGTGAATATAAATAGGTTGCTTTTTTCCTATTGAAGGCATTTTTATTGGTTTCCCCTGCTTTTCCTATTAAAATGGCCTCACTACACACAGGTCCTGTTCTTAGTAGAACTTGAATATTTTTATGTTGATTTTAGTATGAATCAACCTTTCCTGTTGTTAATTGATTCAGGCCTGCTGTTGTTTAATTTCAGGCTACTCCAAAAAATAGATTTTCCCACTATGAAGTTTTCACTCTATTTCTTGGCTTATGAGGATAAAAATGACATCCCAAAAGATAAAAATGAAAAAGTAGCATGGGTATTCTCCAGAAAAGCTACGCTTGAACTGACACAGTGAGTATGAGTTTTTATCTGCTTATAGTCTACATTTTTTAAAAGCTTGCCTTTTTACACTTTTTTTCCTTTGTAGCTTAATTCAGACCTGGTCTACCCAGTCACTCTGCATTTGTAACAATATGTTATATTTTTTATGGAGCTTTTGGTCTTTGTTCTTGTGGCATAAGTAGAACAAGTGAAATCATTTGCTTATTAGATAATCTAAGATTGAAATGGCAAAATATTTGCCAAACTATAGCTAACAGATATTTACATACTGTAACTAAGGTCTTTATAAAGTGTTGAAATAGGTATTCCCCTTCTTTTTGTTCTTTATGTTGTTTTTGTATACTTTTTGACAACCAGTAAACAGCATTTGTTTCAGGGGCTGTGATTTCATGTGTCACCGGTTTCACAACAGCTTTGAAATCGGACAGACCTAGACATCTGTCATCCTTGACTCTGAATAAGTTACATCATCTCCATAAGTCACAGTCTAATTTATAAAATGGAGGTGCTCAAATACAGCCCATGGAGCTGTTGTGAGTGTTTAATGAAATAAAATGTGCTCGGCATGATAAATGATAGTTGCTTTTATGGTTACCCGGGTGCCTGGTTTAGTCCCCTTGGTCTAGCTAAAATCACACTTTGCCCATTTTGTCTGTTTGCCCTTTCTGTAGTTGAAAAGTTAATATTTACAATAGCAGAGATTAGACCAAGTAGATTAAGTAGCATATATATACACATATGTATATATGTAATATATAGTACATATACAAATTTACATATAGGTGTATATATAATATGTAGTATACATATGAGGTCAGTCTGTAAAGTATCCAGCCATGTACTATAAAAAAGAGACATTTATTGAAGAAGATACAAGAACCTGTGTACATAGGACAGTGACGCCTTAGTCCCCTTCAAAGCAGGCAACTTGGGACCTCACACAGTTCTCCCAGTTGCCATCAACTGCCCTGTTGTATTTTCCTGAATCTCATCAATGCTCTGAAATCTCTTACCTTTCAAAGGTGATTTCTGATTTGAGAAAAGCCAGAAGTCACAGGGTGCCAAATCTGGGCTGTAGCAGGGCTGAGTCACCTGGGTGTTCTGATGTTTCAGAAAAAAAAAAAAAACCTGCCTGAGGTATGATACATGAGCGGGCTTGTTGTTGTGATGAAGCTGCCAGTCACCAGTTGCCCATAGCTGCAGCCTTCTGAATCATCCAACTAGTTTCTGCAGAGGAACATTTAAGTTTAACACAACATTTGATGCAGATTCGTTGCTCTACTCACTCATTCATTTTGAATGTGATGACTACACAGTACACATGCTCACTCAACAGCCTTTACTACTCCCACTGACTAGTACAGCGAAGTCATTGTTCACACATGCACATTCCAGTCCATTCTCCTTGGCCACTGGTTTACATCAGTGTTGCACAAACTGTTCTTGTTATATTAACAATGGCTATATGTTTTTCAGACAGACCCCATCTATATAAAGATTTTAAAGACAAATTGTTGCAAATTTCTTTTCAGAATATCTGCTCTACAGGTCACTTGTAATTACGTTTTCCCTCCTTTTATAGTAATTGGGGCACTGAGGATGATGAGACCCAGAGTTACCACAGTGGCAATTCAGACCCTCGAGGATTTGGTAAGCTTCCCTGTTTGCGTGTAATGTATATGGATTTGTGTGCTTTTGCACTGTGTCCCTATTTATGATGATAACAAATCTAAAACATTAAGATTATAATTAATTTATGGTTATTTTTATTTACGCAAATAATTTTATTGAGGAGTTGCTGAAGCTCATGTCTCAGACTAAACTTCAGATCTACTCTCACAGTGATTTTACTGTCTGTCTCTCTGTTATAGTGATTTTTTTAATATTTAAAAAAACTATGGTTAATAATCTCGATTTTTGCTAGCTTGCGCCTGAGCCTTGAACTGAAATCTCTCACTCAAGATAACAAGATAACAGGCTTAAACTGGCTGCTATTTGGTCAGTGTCAACCTTAAACCTTTCAAGTATGAGTAAATGATTACTTTTTTATTCTTAATAGATTAAACTATGTATGAGCCAGTATTGGGCATATTTTAAATAATTTATATCAGAGAAACTAATTAATGTATTATACCCCTCCAGTTAGACTTAGATTCTTGTTCTGTAATGCAGGGTGGGGCAAGAGTAGGTTTATAGTTGTGAGTACACAAAACACAGAGTTTATTCTTGTATTATTATTTATTAATTATTGTATTATTTTCCATATGTAGAACTACTTTTGCCCCACACTGTATATTATAATTTTTTATCCTACTTGATTCAGTCTGGTTTTGGATGCCTTTTGTTTTGGAACACACTAGTTGTGGAAGGCACTTGTGGTGCTTGGCTGCCCCGTTGTAATGATTTCTTCCTTCTCTCCGCCTTGTTTTGGGCATGGTCACTTCAGGTCACATTGGAATTGCTGTTCCCGATGTACATGGTGCTTGTAAAAGATTTGAAGAACTGGGAGTCAAATTTGTGAAGAAACCTGATGATGGTGAGTCTGCTGCTTGTTTTCTTCAGGCCTCTCTTTTAGTTACAGAACATTTGCTAAGCACCCACAGAGAGGGAGCTGTTGTAGTAAAGCCCTGCCCTTGGTTGGAAGTAACTTTGAAGATTTCTACTTCAACCAGCTTAAGGAAAGAAGGGAAACCATTGGAAGAAACCTGCTTATTTTAGTGAAATGGAAGCCAGCAAGCTAGGGTGGCTTCACAAAGGACTAGACACAGGAAGTGGGGAGCCAGTGAAGGCTTAGGCTCCCTCACCCACCCCCCGACCCTGCCACGTTCTCTCACTGGCCACCAGCTTTCACTGTCTCAGCGGCTATATAGTCCCCCACCCCAAATAAGTTCCTTAAAGTCTGTTTCTTCCTGATATTGCTGTAAGTATACCAAATCTCTTTAGTTAATAATTGCCTGGTATTTCTTGTTCATCTTTTACAACTTTAGCATGTCCTTACATTTTATATGTCTCTTAAAATAGTATATATCTGGATTTGGGGATTTACATGTATTAGAATTTATTTTACTTAAACCTATTTCTGCCATCCTAATTTATTATTTCTGTTTTCATTTGAAACTTTTCACTGTTTCATCTGAATCCTTTCTTTTCATTTTTTCAATTAAAAGATTTGTTATCCAGATATTCTGCCTGGTAGGAGAAGAACTTGCTGCCTTTTACTCCCGTCATGTTCTATTGCCCATTCTGGCATAGTATTGATTTTTTAAAGATGATAAATACAAGGGTGGGCAAAAGAAGATTTACAGTTATAATACAAATAAAAATGCAGTGATTAATAATGCAAGAATAAATTGCTTCACGTACAACTATAAACCTACTTTTGTCTATGCTGTAGATCAAGGTGTTTGATCACCGTTTCTCTGTACATCTTCTACAGCACTTTTTACTTTTCTGTCTCTTTATTAAATACCTCAACCCAAACTGTTTGCAAAGAATTTTGAGGCTTTGTGTGCCTGGGAACCATGTCTTTATACATAAATGGCAGTTTGGTTGAATATAAATTTTAGGTTCATTTTTCTTCAGTCTTGGAAATAGAATGCCATTGTCTTGGTTTTTCATCCACCGTTGCTGCTGAAAAAATCTGCCGTCTGATTTATGTTCTTTTGTATATTGTTTTCTGTTTTGTTCTAGAAGCTTTTAAAATTTATTTCTTTGTCCTTGCCTTTCTAGGAGATTTACTCATACTGGCATACCACTTAGCTAACACTTCCTCAAATGTATCTTTTCTGATAATCATCTTTTGTGTTCTCATCTACTGTTTTATTTCAGGTATTATAATTTGGATTCTCAAGTTATGCTTAGTTCCTTTAACTTTTCTTCTTTTTTTCATATTGCTTATATTTCATATTCCATAAAAGAATATGAAATATAACCATGTTTTAATAGTTCTTGATCCATTGCTGTAATATATGTTCTTCTGTTTGAATCTATAATCCATTGTTTTATGATTATGTTCCTCAAAATCTTGTTATTTTGGTCTGGGGTTTTGTTTGTTTGTTTGTTTGTTTGCTGTAGCTATTAGCTATTCAGGTCCATCAGGCAGTGAGAATGAGGGGAAGACCAGATTCAGTCCTTAACAACCCACTGGCCTTAGGAAGATGGGCTGGACAGAGACCCATAGGCACCTGAAAGTGAGAATTAAACACATCACATTCTGCATAACAAGTCTTTAAGTTAGATCTTCTTGCTTTGTCCCTCGGGGACAAAGTGTTAGCAGTATTAGTAAGAGATAGTTCTGAGATGGTCATCCCTTAATCCTGGTTATGTAGAAAGTGAAGGTTGGAGATTACTTGGTTCCCACGTGTTTTTCTCAGCTTCCCACGGTTTTCTGTGGTGCTTTCATTTACTCCTGAGGACATCTGAACCAGTAGTACAAACCCCCTACGATGCGGGATGGGTGCTGATGCCCAAGGTACTAGGAGGAATAGCAACCAAACTAATAGAACACCCTCTCTTTATTTTCCCACAGCTATGATGGACTGCCTTCTGGTCCAGACCTAAAGTACCCCCGTCCACATAGACCGGTTAAAACAGTCACCCCACCCATCCCCAAAATTCCTCTCCCAACCATCACAAAAAAAGTTCTTTTTCCCTCTACTTGCCATCTGTGTTCCTCTGGGGTAGACCTTGGAGAAAGGAACCAGAGATAGGAGTCAACTAATTCAGCATCTTGGTCCCATGATGAATTTCTGAGGTCACATTTTTCCATTTAAGCAAACAGCTCTACTGCTGGACCTGCTAGTTTTTCAGTCCCAGGTGTGAGTTCCTGTGAGGAAGAATCTGATCGGCAGACCTTGGGTTACACAGAGTAGTCTTGACAGGGCTGGTGTCGCTCGACCACCTGGGTCTTTTGGCTGTGGGTGAGCCCTGCTCTCTGCTCCCTTGGGTACCTCCTTATTCTTCCTCTTTAAAATAAGACAATTTCTGTAACTACGCAACTGGTAGCATGAAGTGATATTGTGAATTGAAGTAATCACCTGATAACTAGAAGGTGTAGCCAGTCCCACAATTTATTTCATTAGAGTTGGTTTCCAGGTAAGTGTAGAAGATAATTAGTCTTTCTGAAAAACAAACATTTGGGCCACACTGACAACAGAATTTTTTAAGGTTAAAACTATAAACAAAACAATGTATTTTAATGAAGCGCAAATTGAAATTGAAGTAATAAAAGGTATATTTTAAAATTTTCAGATTTTTTAAAAAGTCTTTTTAATCATGAAAATCATTTTATTTTACAGGTAAAATGAAAGGCCTGGCATTTATTCAAGATCCTGATGGCTACTGGATTGAAATTTTGAATCCTAACAAAATGATAACTCTTACTTAGTTCTATGACAATAATGCTTTGAGATTTCAGTGAGAAGTGAAAAAGTGAAACAATGTGATTTGAGATATTCAGATAACAGAAGCATCTAGGGCTGATGTTTCACTGTCCCAGTTCAAATTATTCTTAAGTCCATAACCCCTCCTGTTTCAGCTGTGTTTTTAACCTATCTATTCAGTCATTCTAGTTTTAGAGTAGTGCTTTGTCTTGTGTCCTTGAACGTAGTTGTATAACATTACTTTTTTAGGTAATAATTAGAACAGTTCCCCTCAAAGGCTGTATTTGCCTTCTCTCTCCTAACTATGACTTCTCTACAAGTCTACCTTTGAATCATTTAACAAAAAAACATTTAACATGTTCTTATGGCAACCTTCTGGGGTTTTAGTTCCTCAGAGGTAATTTTCACAGTAGAAAGTAAAGAGTGCTGAACAAAAATGAAACTTTCTGTGTTCTTCAAATAGTATAAAGTGTTTACAAAAGAGAAGGCACTCTTGGGAGCAGTTCAGAATCCTGCTGACAAGGATGCTGGCAGAAAAACTAATTTCTTCTTATTTATAAAGTACTTTCAAAGTTCAAGGACTAACCTCTTTAATTTGGGAAGGGGGAGGAGGATGGGGATATTATTTCCTGAATATGTATGTCACGTATTTTATCTCGCTTAATCCTCCCAACTATCCTGTGAAAAAGGAAAGAGGCTAGACATGTAAAATAACTTGAATAAATTAAGACAATAAAAATAGACTCAAGTACTCAAGATTTCATCATCATAATTTTTAGTATTTAGATCGTACCTCATAAATTAGGACCTCATGACATGCCCTCCGCTAGTCCCCTGTCGTGAATACCTTCAGTGAGCTAGCAGCGTTATTCTCCCAGCCTGGGTACCTCGAGGAGGGAAGCAGTCTATAGCACACAACTGCTCTGGGGATGCCCGTTCTTGTGTGAATGCTGCTTGTTTTACTCTTCCGGATGCCAGTAATTATTTAGGATCAATTATGATCAGTGACAACATAACTTAGTTATCAGAAATCAGCTTAATGATCTTCCCCGACATGATTGACATTTGGTGGATTCTTAAAAACTAAACTGATTTTGAAAATCTCCTAGGGCCTGGAGGAAAAGAACGTCCAGTTGTGGTTTGACTACATTTAGATTTGCTGTAGACTCTGCTGGAAGGTCTTTGGGTAGCCATGCCAACTGCTAGAGGCACTTTACATTTCCTTTATGGATGGAATGGATTTATGTGAGCAACTCAAACAAATAGCAATACTCATAGACCAGAATAAAATCAATATTTAATAAGACAATGTTTAACTTGTAAATTTCTGTCCAGCATGTTCTTTTTCGAAAAATTTGTTTTATTGTTGTTCAAGTACATGTCTGCATTTATCCCCAACCACTCCCCCCTTCTCCAGCCACCCTGCCTTGGGTTTGTCCTAGAGTCCTTTATAGTTGTTCCTGAAAACCCTCCCCCTCCTTTCCCCCCATTATCCTCTCCTACTTCCCCTCTGGTTACTGTCAGATTGTTTTTAATTTCGATGTCTCTGGTTATATTTTGCCTGCTGGTTTGTTTTGTTGATTAGGTTCTACTTAAAGGTGAGATCATACAGTATTTGTCTTTCACTGTCTGGCTTATTCTTAAAAGAAATAGAGGGCTGCCCTCAGGGAGTGGTGTGAGGGTTTAATGGGCTTGCTGGCTCATTCTGAGCTGAGAGTAGATGTAGTTCTGTATCTCTCGAAAAGCAGATAGTTTTTATGGGTAAGGAAGTGTGGGATAGGTGGAAGAGGAAAGTAAATAAGGAGTAAAGGCAGGGGAATTTAAAAAGTAGAGAGAAAGACCACCACATATCAAAAGGTAAGTTGTGGGAACCAGCGAAGACCAATATCACATGTTGGGTATGGAATTATCAAGTGAGAGGATTATTACATTAATAAATTCAGGCATGTAAACCTTATTTCCACAGATGAAGCCTTCTCTACTGCTGAGTAAAACTTGTCAAAAGATAGTCCTTGCTTATTCCTTAAATTCATCCTTATATGCCTTAAAAAAATAGCTATTTGTATCACCAGGCTTTGGAAGGAATTAGGACAATTCACTAATTTCCAAATTAATTTACCTGAGAAGTGGTGATGTGAAAGGGCGAAGCTGACCCCAAGAAGTGTTCTTGTTTTCCACAACTGGACGACAAGCCTGTGTAGCTACTGTCAATGTAAAATAAATCATTCTCCAGTGAGCCCCACACAACTAACCCTGGGACTCATTTCTACTACAGGCAGTTTGAAATAGGAGCTGATAGTTGAGAGTTACTGATGACTTCCCTCCGCAGTATTCTGACCAGCACTGTGTTCAGTGTGTACGTACACGTTTTTTAGTAACATAACTGCTTGTGAAGAGAGTTACATCAGTAAGAATGCTTGCTGCTGGCTATAAGACTCTACTTTATCAAATGTAACAAGCACTTCAGAGGTTCTAAAATGGGTTGATACAGGGTTCAGAGATACCCAGGACCTCAGTTCCTTCCATCTCTCAGCCTGTCATTCCCAGCGGGGTTTTTTGGGGGTAGTAATACTTCAGATCAAAGATGTCCACCATGATTCCAGGTGTCACATATATGCCAACAATGTCCAGTGAAAGAAAATAACCTTTTGTTTCTCAACAATTTGCCTTTTTTTCTTTTCTTTTTTATTGTATTTTTTTCATTACTATTTATCCCCCTCATACCCCTCCCTCCCCCCAGAAGTCCTCCTGTCTTCATCAACACTGGGTCACTTGTCTCATCACTGGCAAAGCGAATGGGACCACTGACTTCAATGGATTATATTTACCCAAGTTGCCTGCATGCAGGTTGACACTGGATCAAATTTGAGACTGCCCAAAGAAGGGCTTCTGGGTAGGCGTGAAAAGAAAGTGCAACATGGGGGAACTAAATATTGGGGACCTAGTTGGTGCAGGGTGCTGCAAACAATAAACCACTTCCTGCCCTCGAAGACCTTAGTCTAAGATTGTGGTTCTCAGACTTCGTGGACCCTTTTTTATTGTAACATTGGAACATTTATAACACCTATCACTCCCACTGTCCTAAAGTAAAATTATACGTAACTTCCCTGTATACACAGTTTTAAAAAGGGTCAATCCAGTGCCTTCTTTGTAATACAAAGGAGAAAGGATCAATTTCTAATCAAATATGTTTCAATATGTAAAAGCTCAGACACTGCTACACCAGAAAAAAAGTGAAGTAGGTGCTTTTAAATATGGAAGAACTAAAACTTCAGTAGAATATTGTTAACACTATTCGATATTTTAAAAGACAGTTCATAATTCATGAGGAGCTATAATGTTACAATTTCCAATGCATACTGATAACAGGTGTATTTTATTGGTCAAAGACCATGAATAACGCTGCTCTTGGAAACATTTTTCAACATGGTGATCGCATCTTGCTGAAGTTTTGAATAAAAGAATAATACTCCTGTGTGTAGGATAGTTTTGTCCCTGGTAGATACTCATGTTATATATACAAATAAGTAAAGTAGAAGTTACAGGCTCACATAATAAAGAAGCTTTACAATTTTTTTAAATAAAATTTTATTGATGTACAACATCGGTCTCTAACCTTTTTGGCACCAGGGACCAGTTATGTGGAAGACAATTTTCTACAGATGGGGCTGGTGAAGGACAGGAAGTAATGCCAGTGAAGCTGACTTGCTCACCCCCCATTCACCACCTACTGTGTGCCTGGTTCCTAAGAAGCCACAGACTGGTACCTGTATGTGGCCCAGGGATTGGGGACCCCTGACACACAACATTGTGTAAGTTTAAGGTGTGCAATGTGTTGATCTGATACACTTACAGACTTGTGGGGTAACTCAGGACACGGCCCCTCCACAACCTCAGAGAACAGGTGGCTGCCTGGCCAGCAGCCATAAGGAACGAGGAAAACAGTCTGTATTCAGGTATCCCAGCCAACTCAAAGCCCCTGTGTCTTAAGGCTCCTGTGTTTATCACGATAGTGTAGAATTTCCACAAGCTACTACCTCCCTAACTGTGTAAGTAGCACCGAGGCCGGAGGGGCGCGGTCCCGCCCACTGGCCTGCCAGCGGTGCACTCCTCTGCGATGTCAGTAGTAAGCGGCAGGTCCGCATCTGCTGGTCCTCCGGGTGGGGGTTTCGGAATGTCACGAACACAGGTGTGGCTCCCTGGTTTGGAGCTCCTCTGTAACAAGGTTGCGCAATGATGACTGACACCTGTAGCACGTCACGTAACTGGCATTTCGTTTTTGTGGTGGGAGTGGTTGAAATCTGGTCTCAGCAAGTTTGAAGTTTATAATCCAGTGTTGACTAATCACTATGCAGCGCATGAACTCTCCAGGACATATCTGCGAGTTGCAGAGTTGTATTTTACAATTTAAAAAAATAAGTAGAATAGTTTTAGATTTATAGAAATGTTACAAAAATAGTACAGAGGGGTTCCCATATATGCCAGACCCTGTTCCCCTTATTTTTAAAATCTTCGATTAGTATGGTACATTTGTCACTACTAATAAACCTGTATTGATACATTATTATTAACTGAAGTCTATATTCAGGTTTTCTTCATTTTTACCTTTTCAGGATCCTATATTACATTTAGTCATTATATTT
Source organism: Artibeus jamaicensis (assembly GCF_021234435.1). Taxonomy (NCBI): domain Eukaryota; kingdom Metazoa; phylum Chordata; class Mammalia; order Chiroptera; family Phyllostomidae; genus Artibeus; species Artibeus jamaicensis. The sequence continues at coordinate 3,010,685 of NW_026521356.1, forward strand.
GCTGAGGCCCCTTTAGAATGTGATAGTTTTTCAGACTTTCCTTGTTTTGGTAACTGGCAGTTTTGAGGAGTTAATCACATACTTTGCAGAGTGTTTCTCAGTTGGGATTTTCTGAGAAATTTTTTTCATGATAAAACTGGGGTCGGGGGTTTTAGGAGGAAGACTACAGGGTAAAGTGCCCTTGTCCTCACATCACAGACATATGGTGTTGACATGATGACTCACCGATGATGTAAACCCTGATCACCCCACTGCAGTGGTAATGTCAGGTTTCTCCACTGCAAAGTTACTCTCCACCCACCCCGTTTCCCTACTGCACTCTTAGGAAGGAAATCCCTATGTGAAGTCCACACTTCAGGTGTGGGGAGTTATATTCCTCCTTGAGGGGAAAAGTGGCTTTTATACCTAAAGGAATACTCACTGAGACTTGAAAGTCTGCAGGTTCTTATGGGGAGTTTCATATCCTTGCCTCTCTCCACTAAATACCAATATTGAAACCCAACTGAGAATGCCCCATCAGTTTCCAAAACAACCCCTAGGGGTCAGTACTGCCCTGTTGGAACCACTGGTCTAAGAGATCCAATTATAGTTTCTTCAGAAAAGGAATCTGAGTTCAGAATCCATAGTTTTTTTTCGCTTTCCTTCTCATACACATTTATGTTTGCCACCAGTTCAGCAATTTATTTTAGCTATTTGCAGTCCTTTGGAATGTTCAACTTTCCTTTTACATAAACTCATTGTTTTATCTCATTAAAGTGTATACTTCCAATTATGAAGATAACTGGCTCGAACGTGGTAGTAATGGGCACAATTGACTTGATGAGTATACAACTCATGCGGGAAGCAGAAGTACACGGGTGTCCTAAAACGTGGCCGGCTAGTAATAGTTTACTGAGCCTGCCAGAGCATCCATTTTTTACTGAGGAAATGATGACTCAGGTTGATCCAATAATTAGTGAAGTGGAGATGGGTTAGGAGAATTCTTGTCGAAAATGCATGTTTGAACCCTATCAGTATTAGCCAAGTTTATACAAGATTTTTTAAATGCCAGTGGCTAGAACTACTGTAGTTTTGATGAAATAGGCACTTTCCTGGACCTTATCTAAACTATTGACACAACCAATTTTGCAATAGGTTTCAAGAGTCATTTCAGACTTCAAAATGTTCAGATCCTTTTATCTGGTACTATTGTTATGTTCTGGGAATTTTTTTCCTAGAGAATAATCAGATTTTAGTTTTCAAATTATATCTAATTTGTTGCTCCCATCATTATTCATAATAGAAAAATTAGAAAGAATTTAAATGTCTAAAAATGGGAAAATAAGTTAACTATTATAGCACCCCGGTGTAGTAGAATATTATCTAATTATACACCATTAAATTGTGTTTTTAAATAATATTTAAAGATGTGGAGAAATACTCGTGAGATATTAAGTGAAAAAAGCAGTATGCAAACTAATGTACATACATTCTTGATTTTGTTAAGAAACAAGTATGCAAATAAGTGACTAGAAGAAAATGTACCAAATTGTGATTCTCTCTGGCTCTTGGAATTACTAGTGACTGTGCCTTTCTTTATATTTTTCTGTACTCCCCAAATTCTCTAAGACGAGCAAGTATCACCTTTATAATCTGGAAAAATGAGAAATACTGCTTAATTTGCTAACATTTACTGTTTTTACCTTTTAAGTAAAATGAAGTATTTAAACAAATATGTTCTTGTCTGCTACCTAAACTTCTATTTAAGATAGTAACATATTAAAGATTAGAAGATGCTCTTATATTAAGTTATTTTAAATTGTTTATGCGTTTAAGATGACTTAGAATTCTAAATGATCAGGATCAAATCAGTGATACTCAAACTTTATTTAAAAATTTAGAGATAATAGTTTTTTAAAAGTTGAAACACATTATTGATAACCCATGAAGCAAGTTATTCATTATCTTTTTATCCACATTTTCTGCTCTTAGCTGACTTACTTTGAATGAACTTTCTTTTTGTTGCTTCATTCATTTTGCATTTTAAATTGTAGTCTGAAATTGTACCCTAAGTACATGCTACAGTTTAGGCACAAGAGCCATCCATGTTTAACTAAGAAAGTGCTAGTCAATGTATATTGAAAACCAATGTAGTGTAGTCATCCAGTATTTTGAACAGGTTCGCTGTTCCAAGAATGGTCTCTGTACTGAAGCATCAGCTACTTAAAAATTAAGCCAGTGTGACTCAGTTGGTTAGAGCACTGTCACATAAACTGAAAGGTCAAGGGTTTGATGTACCCAGTCAGGGCACATGCCTAGGTTGTGGGTTCAGCCCCTGGTTGGGGCATGTATGAAAGGCAGTCAATCAATGTTTCTTTCTCACATTGATGTTTCCCTCCCACTCTCTCTCCCACCCTTCCCCATCTCTGTAAAATCAATAAGCATGTCCTCAGGTAAGGATTTAAAAAAAAAGAGATTTGCAGGCTTCACTGCAGACATACTGAATGAGAATATTTTCAAAGGATTGCAGGTGATTTGTGTGCATAATAAACCACTAATATCATAGAAGTCTAGCTCCAAAAATAGGAATTACTCTCACTCACTGTTATAAATAGAGTAAAACATTCATTTGTTGTAATGAATAGAAGCGTTATATAAGTAATCCACAAACTCAAGTATGTAAGAAGTAGAATTTTTAATTGCACATAGTTAAAATCCCCATTTTTGCATTTGCGAAAATGTCAAGTACCCTATTTAGTCCTTTGTCGTAAGTCTGTCTTCCTTGCTGTTAGACCATCATTCATTCTTATTGTTGAGGCTGTGTCAGGTTTGGTACCTTCCTTGCTGCTTCATTCTTCGATTTCCATATATAATGTTCACCTACAGGGAAATCTTTTGGACTAAGACCTCCACAACATTATCCAGGGAGCACTGGATCATTCTGCTGCATCATGTAAGACCACAGGAAGCTCTCACAGCCACTTCTTTTTTTAAAATATATTTTATTAATTATGCCATTACAGTTGTTCTATTTCCCCCCTTCATTCCCCTCCACCCTGCGCACCCCTCCCCCACCATTCCCCCCTTTAGTTTATGACCACGTGTCTCAAGTTCTTTAGATTCTATATTTCCCATGCTATTCTTGCCTGCCCCTATCTATTTTCTATCTACCATCTATGCTACTTATTTTCAGTACCTTCTCCCTGCTTCTCCTTCTCCCACTCCCCTGTTGCTAACCCTCCATGCGATCTCCATTTCTATGGTTCTGCTCCTGATCTAGCTGTTCTCTTAGTTTGCTTTTGTTTTAGGTGTGGTTCTTAATAACTGTGAGTTTGTTGTCCTTTCACTGTTCATCTTTTTTATCTTCTTTTTCTTAGGTAAGTCCCTCTAACATTTCATATAATAAGGGCTTGGTGATGATGAACTCCTTCAACTTGACCTTATCTGAGAAGCACTTTATCTGCCCTTCCATTCTAAATGAAAGCTTTGCTGGATAGATCAATCTTGGATGTAGGTCTTTGGTTTTCATGACTTGGAATACTTCTTTCCAGCCCCTTCTTGCCTGTAAGGTCTCTTTTGAGAAATCCGCTGACAGTCTGATGGGAAGTCCTTTGCAGGTGACTGTCCCCTTATGTCTTGCTGCTTCTAGGATTCTCTCCTTCATTTTAATCTTGGCTAATATAATGATGATGTGCCTTGGTGTGTTCCTTCTTGGGTCCATCCAACTTCTCTGGGACTCTCTGAGCTTCCTGGATTTCCTGGAAGTCTATTTCCTTTGCCAGATTGGGGAAATTCTCCTTTATTATTTGTTCAAGTAAGTTTTCCATTGGTGGCTGTTCCTCTTCCCCTCCTGGTACCCCTATAATTTGGATGTTGGAGCGTTTAAAGATGTCATGGAAATTTCTAAGTCTCTACTCATTTTTTTGAATTCTTGTTTCTTCATCCTTTTCTGTTTGGTCACTTTTTTCCTCTTTCTGGTCCACTCCTTTGATTTGAGTCCCAGTTTCCTTTCCATTACTATTGGTTTCCTGTGTATTTCCATTCATTTCAATTAGTTTAGCCTTCATATGTCCCTCTAATTTGTGACTAAAATCAACCAGTTCTGTGAGCATCCTGATCACCAGTGTTTTAAATTGTGCATCTGAAAGTTTGGCTATTTCTTGGTTGCTTAGAGTTATGGGCTCTGGGGCTTTGAGATCTTCTTGAGCCATTTTTGGTCTGTTTGCGCCCATTAAGTATGAGGAGCAGAGCCTTAGGCGTTCACCAGGGCAGGGTCACTCAGGTCGCTGGTTTGTGATTCTGTATGTGGGGGCGGGTCAGAGAGGGACAATGGCGGTCCCCTTTGCCGCTTCCCGCCATTGGGGCCTGCTCCGTCTGTCTCTCTGCTCGCACCTTCACTGGTTTATCTGTGCGCAAATGTGTGACCGTGGTCAGCCCTCAGTGAGTCCACCACCTTGTGCCCTCAGTGGGTCCGCCTGCTTCTCCACACCTGTGATCCGCCCACAGCTGCTGGCACACCTGGGTAGCGCTCCCAGGTCTGTCCGGTGGATCTTTCCTGCCTGACCCCACTCTGCTGCTGGCTCTGCCCCTCTTACCGGTTTGGCTGAAGGGTTTGTTATTGTCAGACTTCTGTGTAGTTCAGTTTTCTGTGGTTTGGCTGCATTTTTGTTGCTAAAACTTTGTTGTTTTTAAACTTAATTGTGCAAGAAGGCACAGTGCTTCCACCTATGCCTCCATCTTGGCGGAAGTCCCTCACAGCCACTTCTTCCCAGAGGTCTTGCTGACTTCCAGGGGTTCTACCTGGGAAGCCAAATACAGGGCCCCTGTCCTACATCTTCAGACACCTCTATCTCAGGACAGTCATTTGCCTTTATCTTAACACACAGGTGCAGAGGAAGGTGGAGCCTCATAGGAACTCAACAGGTCATGGGGCCCTCCTTTCTGGCTCCCCTCCTCAACCCAAAGCATGAAGGTTTTACTTTTTAATTTTTAAAAAAATATTTTATTTATTTATTTTTAGAGAGAGGGGAACGGAAAAAGAAAGAGTGGGAGAGAAACATCAATGTGTGGTTGCCTCTCATATGTTCACTACTGGGGACCTGGCCTGCAACCCAGGCATGTGCCCTGACTGGGAATTGAACCAGCGACCCTTTGCTTCACAGGCCCATGCTCAATCCACTAAGCTACACCAGCCAGGGCAGTTTTAATTTTTTTTAAAGATGTTATACATTAAAAAAAATTAAATAGTTTATCTTATTTATTAAAAAATAAAATTTCAAGTGAAGTGGTCTTTCTATTAATATTTTATTGTTATTTTATTGCAGCTTTCTCCATTTCCCCCTTTGCCTTCTTCCTCCCAGCCCATGCACTGCTCCCACAGTCAATCCCCACTCTGTTGTCCATGTCCATGGGTCATTTATACTTGTTCCTTGAGTAGTCCCTTCCTCTTGTTCCCACCCTTTTCCCCCTTCCCCTCCATTCTGGTCACTGTCAGTCTAGTTCCTTGTTTCCTATGCCTCTTGTTCTGTTTGCTTATTTGTTTGTTTTGTTCATTAGGTTCCTCTTATAGGTGAGATCATATGGTATCTCTCTTTTACTGCCTGGCTTGTTTCACTTAGCATAATATTTTCCAGGTCCAGCCACGCTGTTGCAAAAGGTTCTTTCTGCTGCACAGTATTCCATTGTGTAAATGTACTACAGTTTTTATGTCCACTCATTTACTGATGGACACTCGGGCTGTTTCTAACACTTGGCTATTATAAATAATGCTGCTAGGAACATAGGGGTACATAAGTTCTTTGGAATTGCTGTTTCAGGATTCTTAGGGTATAATCCCAACAGAGGAATCACTGGGTCAAAATACAGTTCCATTTTTAATTCTTTTGAGAAAATCCATGCTGTTTTCCACAGTGGCTGCACCAGTCTGCATTCCCACCATCACTGCACTAGGGTTCCACATCCTCACCAGCACGTGTTGTTTGTTGATTTGTTTATGATAGCCATTCTGATGGGTGTATGGTGGTATCTCATTGTGGTTTTAATTTGCATCTCTCCAGTTGCAAGTGATGTTGAGCATCCTTTCACATGTCTATAGGCCTCTGTATGTCCTCAGAGAAGTGTCTATTCAGGTCCTTTGATTATCTCTTGTTTGTCTTCCTACTGTTAAGTCATATGAGTTCTTTATATATTTTGGAAATCAAACCCTTGTCCAAAGTATCACTGGCAAATATGTTCTCCCATATGGTCAGTTATCTATTAATTTTGATGATGGTTTCATTAGCTATAAAGAAACTTTTCAATTTGAAATTGTTCCATTTGTTTATTTTTTTCCTTTATTTACCTTGCCATAGGAGATATACCGGCAAGAATACTGCTGTGTGGGTATCTGAAATTTTACTGCCTGAGTTATCCTCCAGGATTTTTATGGTATCACAACTTATATTTCAGTCTTCTATTTATCTTGAGTTTATTCTGGTGTATGGTGTAACTTATTGGTCTAGTTTCTTTCTTTCTTTTTTTTTTTTTGCATGTGTAAGTCCAGTTCTCCCAACACTGTTTGTTGAAGAGGCTATTTTTACTCCATTTTATGCTCCTACCCCCTTTGTCAAATACTAATTAACCATAGAGACATTGGTTTATTTCTGGGTTCTCTGTTCTGTTCCATTGATCTATGTGTCTACTCTTATGCCAGTATCAGACTGTTTTGATCACATCGGCCTTGCAGTATAGTATAATCTTAAGTATTGTGATCCCTCTTACTTGGTTCTGCTTTGTCAAGATTGCTGAGGCTATATGGGGTCTTTTTGGTATCATGTAAATATTTGACATATTCTATATCTGTGAAATATGACATTGGTATTTTAATAGGGATTGTGTTGAATCTATAGATTGCTTTGGGTAGTATGGGCATTTTGATGATGTTAATTTTTCCAATCCAGGAACATGGTGCATGCTTCCATTTATTTGTATCTTCCTAAATTTGTTCAGTGTTCTGTAGTTTTCTAAGTACAAGCCATTTACCTCCTTGGTTACACTTATTCCTAGGTACTTTATTCTCCTTGTTGCTAGAGTAAATGGGATTTTTGCCTAGTTTCTGTTTCTGATATTTCATTGTTGGTGTACAAAAAATGCCCTTGATTTGTGGATATTGACTTTGTATCAGCTATATTGCCAGATTTAATGATTAGATTGACTAGTTTTTTGGTGGAGACCATAGGGTTTTCTGTGAACGATGACAGTATTGCTTCCTCCTTTCCAATTTGGATGCCCTTTTTTTTTCTTTTTTTTGTCTCATCTCTGTTACTAAAACTTCCAGTACTTTGTTGAATAAGAGTAGTGAAAAGCAGACATCCAGGTCTTGGCTCCTGATCTTAAGGGGAAAGCTTTTGTTTTTGCCTGTCAAGAATGATGTTGGCTATAGGTTTCTCATACATAGCCTGTTATGTTGTGGTATGCTCCCTGTATTCTCACTTTGCTGTGTGTTTTTATTGTAAATGGGTGCTGTACTTTATCAGATGTTTTTCCAGCATCTGTTGATATAATCATGTGATTTTTTTCTTTCATTTTGTTTATGTGGTATATTATGTTTATTGATTTGTGAATATTGTACCATCCTTGCATCCCAGGGATGAATCCCACTTAATTATGGTGTGTGATCTTTTTAATGTACTGCTGGATCTGGATTGCCAATATTTTGTTAAGGATTTTAGCATCTATGTTCATCAGCAATGTTGGCCTGTAATTTTCTTTCTTTGTTTTGTCTTTATCTGGTTTTTGGAATTAGGATAATACTGGCCTCGTAAAATGAGTTTGGGAGTCTTCCCTCTTCTTGGATGTTTTGGAATAGTTTGAGAAGGATAGGAGTTAGCTGTTCTTTAAATGTTTGGTAACATTCGCCTGTGGAACAATCTAGTCCAGGATTTTTGTGTGCCAGGAGTTTTTTGATTAGTGCTTCAATTTCACTAGTTGTTATTGGTCTATTCAGGCTTTCTGCTTCTTCTTCATTCATTCTTGGAAGATGGTATGTTTCTAAAAATTCGTCCATTTCACCCAGGTTGTCCAAATTCTTGGTATTTCTGTGGTATTGGTTGTAACTTCTCCTCTTTCATTTCTGATTTTACGTTTTGGGTCCTCTTTTTTTCTTGATGAGTCTGGTTAAAGGTTTTGTCAATTTTGTTTATCTTTTCAAAGGACTAACTCCTGGATTTATTGATGCTTTGAATTACTGCCTTTTTTTTTTTTGTCTCTGTGTCATTTAATTCTCCTCTGATCTTGATTATTTCCTTCCTTCTACTTGCTGTGGGGTTTGTTTGTTGTTGTTCCTCTAGTTCTTTTAGATGTAGGGTTAGGTTGTTTGTTTGAGATTTTTCTCTTTTTTAGGTGGGCTGCTATTGCTATGAACTTCCCTCTTGGGACTGCCCCCTGTGTGTCCCAGAAGTCTCATGTTGTTGTGTGTTCATTTTCATTTGTGTCAAGATACTTTTTGATTTCTTCCTTAAATTCTTGTTAACCCATTCATTATTTAATAACATGTTATTAAATCTCCATGATTTTGAATGTTTTTGAGTTTTTTCCTTGAGGTTGGTTTCTAGTTTCAAGCTATTGTGATCTGAGCACATACTTGATATGATTTCAGTTTTCTTGAATTTGTTGAGGTTTGTTTGTGTCCTACCATGTGGTCTGTTTTTAAAAATGTTCCATGTGCATTTGAAAAAAATGTATATTTTGCTTCTTTGGGGTGAAAGGTTCTGTATATATCAATTAAGTCCATTGATCTAGAATGTTGTTCAATGCTATAATATCCTTGTTGAGTCTTTATTTGGAAGATATCTGTTGTTGACAATGGGGTATTAAAATCCCCTATGATGAGTGTGTTGCTCTTGATATCTTTCTTGAAATCCTCCAAGATTTTCCTTACATATTTAGGTGCTCCTATATTGGGTACATATATGTTTACCAGGGTTATATCTTCTCTATGGACTATTCCCTTAAGTATTATGTATTGACTTTCTTTGTCTCTTTTTATCACCTTTGTTTTGAAGTGTATTTTATCTGATGTAAGTATTACTACCCCAACTTTTTTTCATGTCCGCTTGCTTGGAATATTTTTTCAAAACCTTCACTTTAACCTGTGTAGATCTTTTGTTTTGAGGTGGGTCTCTTGTAGACAGCATATATATGGGTCATGATTTCTTATCCATTTGGCTACCCTATGTTTTTTGATTGGAGCATTTAATCCATTTACATTTATGTTATTATTGCCATTCTTTTCCTTTGACTTGTGTTTCTCTCTATTTCTTTTTCTCTTCATCTTAAAGCAGTTCCTTTTAGCCTTTTTTTTGGTCTGCAAAACTCCTTATATCACCTTCCATTTTAAATGAGATCCTTTCTGGGTAGAGTAGTCTTGGTTGCAGGCCTTTGCTTTTCATTATTTGGAATATTTGATGTCATTCCCTTCTGGCTTGTATGTAGTGTTTCTGTTGAGAAGTCACCTGATAGGCTTACTTGCATTCCCTTGTATGTTACTTCCTGTTTCTCCCTTACTGCCTTTAAGATTCTCATTGTGTCTTTAAATTTTGCCATTTTAATTATTATGTGCCTTGGAGTCAGATTCTTTGGGTTCATCTTGATTGGGACCCTGTGTGTATCCTGGACCTGTGTGACTTTTTTCCTCACCAAGGTAGGGGAGGTTTCTGTCGTGACTTTTTAAAATAGGTTTTCTTTCCCTTGCTCATCTTCTCCTGGTATCCCCATTGTACAGATATTAATTTGTTTCATGTTGTCCTGCAGTTCCTTTAACGCCTCTTCATTCTTTTTGAGTCTTTTTTCATTTTGTTGCACTGTTTTTTTTTCTATCTTGTCCTCTAACTCGCTGATTTGATCCTCTGCTTCATCTAGCCTGTTTTTAATTCTTTCTAGTGTATTCTTCATTTCATATATTGTATTCTTCATTTCCTCCTGGCTCTTATTCATAGTTTCTATGTCCTTTTTCTTGCTGATTAAGTTCCCAGTAAGTTCCTTGTAGTTCTCACTGAGTACCTTGAGCTTCCTCATAGCCATTATTCTGTGTCTTACAGATTGCTTGCCTCAATTTTATGTGGCACATTTTCTGGAGATTCCTCCTTTCCTTTCAGTTGGAAGTTGTTTCTTTTTCTCCCCATATTAGGTGACTCTTTTTGTTTGTTTCTGCATATTAGGTTGATCTGTATTGACTCTGTTTTCATGGGGTAGCCTTCTGTGTTAGTGAGACTCCGTGGTGCAGTCTTCTTGATCTGAGCTGGATGCTCTTGTGATATCCTTTATGCCATTTTGGGGGGCTCTCTTGTTATAATTGGGTTTTCGTTGTTGAGTAAATCTTTGGTGGGATCTTCCTTCTGGCTGGCTGACTGAGAGTGACACTGCTCACCATGTCTTATATGCTGTTGTATAGGTGCTGCTAGAACAAAACAAGCCAACCTATTAAACAAAACTCACCCCCCCCAAAAAACCCACCCACAACCACACTATCAACAACAAATGAGCATATGTTGATAAAGGTATAAGAAGATTAAGAGTACTACAAGAAAGGAAAAACAAAAATGATTTTGAGAGGACAGTGGGAAGAGAAATAATAAGAGTAGAGAATAGGAACAAGGCAAAGGGAGAATGAAAATAATATTTACATTGTAAATAGAAAAGGGAGGGAAGAAGGCAAAATGAAGAAAGAAAAAGGAAAAGTATAGAATGAGGTTTAAAAAATTGTTTTAAATGGTGGAAAAATAGGAACCAAGTTGAAGAGAAACATCCACCACAGCAATATCGATAACAAATGAGCAAATATTAATATAGATGGAAAGGTAATAAGCAAGAAAAAACAGCCTATGAGATGTTTAAAGAAAAGAAAAGTGCTTTTGAGAGGATACAGGGAGAAGAAATAATAAGAGCAAGGAATGAAAACCAGGCTAAGAGGGGAAAGTGAAATAGGAAATAGGAGTAGGAGTAAGAGCGAGAAAAGTCGAGTCAGAGAGGGGAACAGTAAAATTTGAGATCCAAACTACAAAAGTAGTGAAGATGTAGAAAAAAATCAAAATGCAATAACAACCAACATATCAATAACCAACAAGTAAAGATTAATAAAGGTGGAGACAGAATAAGAGTATTTTAAGAACAGGAAAAAGAGTGTGAGATGACTGATGACAAGAAAAATGGTTTTGAGAGGCTGAAGAGGGATATGTAGTAAGAATGCAGAATAGAAGCAAATCGTAGCAAGTGAAACAATACAATTTAAAGCAAAAATGAAGGGAGAAAGAAAAATGGAGTAAGAGAAGGATGGATTAAAATATGAGATTTGCAGTAAATTAAAGAAACTTGTGAAATAATAGGAACAAACTTGAAGAAATGAATGTTAAAAAGCTATGCAGATGAAAAAGTAATGCAGTGACAATAATGAAGAAGACCATGGTGGAGTTTGTCTCAGTAGAGTCTAGCATTTAGTATTGTCTTCGCTTGCTGGATCTGACCCTGTTTTTGTCAGATGGTGTCCTAGACTGGCCCTAGGCGGCCTGTTTGAGTCTACCAATGATCCACACTCCCTGGCTATCTCCTTCAGGCTTGGCTGGTCCCCACCGTACTGCCCTGCTCGCTTTCCATCAGCAAGGGTCCAGGAGTGGTTCATTTAATGACAGAGCACTGCCAGTACCACCTCCACCTGCCTCCAGAGGGGGCCTCTCGTCACTCCCCATGGGGGGGCCGGAGTTTACTGTTCAGTCTTCAGGGAAGATGGGGGTGGTGTTTTCCTACCCTCTCACCACACGTCTTGGTCTGTACCAGATTATTTCTAATAATGTATGGTTTCTGATGAATTAGCCGTCTGTTTCCTGTGAGGGATCAGTCTGTGTAAAGGGGCAGCTCTTTCCTACTTGGTGCAGTGGCAGCTCAGTCTAAGAGCCAAGGCTGGGTGAGGCCCAGAACACCCCTCACTGCGCCTGTCTCTAAAAGTTCTGAAAGAGCAGTTTCAGAGCTTTTCTTTCCTTCCCCTGTGGGCTCCTGAGACTGGCCTCACTGATCTGCAGAGCCTGTAATCCAGCAGGTGGGGGCTGGGCACGCCTGCCCATGAGGGGACTTGCCTGGCTTGCCAGGAAACTCAGGCATTTGTCTCCTGGCCTGCTGCTTTAGTAGGAGACTTGGGCCCAAACTCTCCATTCTGCACAGTTCCCTGGTCACCAGCAGTGCTGGGTCAGGTCCCACAGTCCCTTCCGCATGACTCTATCACCCCGATTTCTTTCTTGGCAGAGCCATTGTGTGCTCATACATGTACACCCAAGCACAGTGTCCCCACAGGGTCTCAAGTCTCTCCTCAAGTCTCTTCTCTTTTAAAAGAGTTTTTATGTGGCCCCCACACTGCAGCACTGAGCCCTGGGGGGCTCGTTCTCCTCGCACTCCACCTTCCCCAAAAGATTGCCAGTGTCTCTGACAGTATCATATAGGGTTTCTCTCTGGTTCTGTCCCGGATGGCACTGGGGAGAGTCTGGCAGTAATAATTAACACGGGGCAGTGCTGAGGTGCTTGCTCTGCTCCCTCCCGTGAGTTGCAGCCTTGGGCTCCCACCACTGTGCTGCCTCCCTCCTGCCTCACTGCCAGTGTGATCTCTGCAGCCAGCACTGCCCTGGCTGCCTCTCTCTGCCCTGGCGCTCATTGCTCCTGGGCTGATCTGCAGCCTCGGCAGACTCTGTCCCGTCCACAGTTCCCAAGGTGCCCAGAGCTGGAGAGACCACAGCCCCCCCTCCAGGCCCCAGACCTTGGCTTCTGGCAGTGGTGAAGTGTGCAACCTTGCCTGGGGTGGAGGGTACAGAGACACGTCTAGGCACCAAGGTGCGGGCTCTTTGGAGGCTTCTTCCTGAGAAGGATATTTTAAATTTCTCCAAATGGCTCCAGCCCAAATCTGCAGTCAGAAGTGCTGAGCTGGGCAACGGCAGCAACCGATGCTTTTCCAGGAGAGCCCAGGCTGCCAATTCCTGAGTGCCCTGCAGGCTGGCAGGCTCTCATCCACTCACGCACGTCCATGCACTCTACTACATACACACACACACTCACTCTCTCTCATGCTCAGCTGGGTTTTTGAGTTGATTGCTCTGTCATTTAACTGCAAGACTGGTCCAGGGCTGGGGGCAAGTGGATGGAGCTTTCACCTACTCTGCAGCCATCTGGGGTCTCCCTATTTATTTATTTTTAGAGAGGAAGAAAAGGAAAAAGAGAAGAAGAGAAACATCGATCAGTTGCTTTCTTGCATGTGCCCCAACTGGGAACTGGGTTCACAAACCTGGGTTGCCCTGACCAGAAATTGAACTGGCGACCCTTCGTTTTGCAGAATAACAGCTCACCAGCTGAACCGTGCTGGCCAGGGCTAGGTTTCAGTTTCTGGAAGTAAAAGGCCTTTTTTCTTTTCAACATCCTGAGGCTCATATTGTAGCTCGGTGACATCAAACTCATTTTCACTAGAGACCACATCAGCCTTGTGGTTGCCTTCAAAAGGCCAAATGTAATCTTAGGCCTGTATAAATGCAACTACTCCTTAACTAGGGGCAAGGAGCTCTGCACTGCGGCCAGGTAGAAACAAGGTGCTGGGCTGGATAAAACAAGTTAGAGGGCCAGATTCGGCCCACGGGCCTTGTGTTTGCCACCCATGTTCTAGTGGCTTGAATGGGGAAGGAACACAAGTTACAGAAATACAGAGAGAAAAGTTAGTATTTCAAAATATTGTGTCACATGAATAATTAGGTACAAGAATTTATATCCTATTGCCATATAATTATTAATATTATAGAGGAGTGTGCTGAACATGACTAGGAGAATGCAATCTTAAGCATTCTTACAGAAAGAGAAGGCTGAGAGTATGAGACAGGGATCTTGTTTTGAGAACATAGTCTGAGGTGTCAAACTAACAAAACAATGAGAGCACAGGGGCAAACATAATGTCAAAAAGAGTAAAATAGGTATAAAAGTAATACTAACTACCTTATTTGGGGCTATTAGTGACAATTACAGTATCTGAAGGACCAGGTTTTGAAGAGTCCACCCCTAAATCATTGGTTCTCAAATTTTGGTGTTCATCAGAATCACATGGAGGGCTTGTCAAAACATAGGAGTCTGGGTGCCTCCCCCAGCATTCTGATTCAGGAAGGCTGAGGTGGGCTCTAGAATCTGCATTTCTAACACGTTCCTATATGGTGCTGCTGCCGCCAGTCAGGGACCACACTTTAAAAACCACTGGCCTACGCATCAGCATTCTCCATGGATTTACAGGTTTCATTTTACAAAATTACTGTGAAATCTATTAGCCCTTCCTGAAATCCCTTATTCTTTCACTTGCAGCCCCATCCACCATCATTAGTATGTGTCCCTCCTTTCCAAAATGACATAAATGGCATGTCTGTTCCTGATAGTCTGTTTTCTTTGCACTTTTTTATAGTTCTGAAACTCACTCCTCATCATTTCCATTCCACACTCCTGTTTGTGCCTCTATTTACAAGTGAGGAATTAAGTGAATTTAGCAAGATGGCTGGATAGAAACTCAATATACAAAAATCTATTGTATTTAAATAAAGTAGCAATAAACCATTCAAAAATAAAATTTTAAATACATTTATTTAAAATAGCATCTAGCAACTTTCGGCCAAGATGGAGGCATAGGTGGAAACACTGTGCCTCCTTGCACAACGAAGTTTAAAGACAACAAAGTTTTAGTAACAGAAACACAACCAAAACACAGAAAATTGAACTGTACGGAAGTCCGACAACAATGAACCAATGAACCTTTTAGCCAGACCGGTAAGAGGGGCAGAGCCAGCGGCTGGCAGAGCAGGGTCATGCAGGAAAAATCAGTCAGACAAACCCAGGCGTGCAGGAGGTGGTTGGTGAAAACCAGGCGTGGGGTGGCAACTGGCGGACCCACTGAGGGTGCAAGGCAGCTGGCTGACTGTGGTCACACATTCATGTGCAAATAAACCAGGCGAAGGAGCAAGCAGTGAGACAGACCGAGCTGGCCCCAGTGGCAGGAAGCAGCAGAGGGGACCGCTATTGCCCCTCTCTGATCCCACCCCCACATACAGCATCACAACCCAGCAACTGGGTTGCCCTGCCAGGGTGAACACCTAAGGCTCTGCCCCTCATACATAACAGACGTGAACAGACCAAAACATTATGGCTCAAGAAGAGATCAAAACCCCAGAGCCAATAATTCTAAGTGATGAAGAAATAGCCAAACTTTCAGATGCACAGTTCAAAACACTGGTGATCAGGATGCTCACAGAACTGGTTGATTTTAGTCACAAATTAGAAGAACAAATGAAAGCTAAACTAACTGAAATGAAGGGAAGTGCACAGGAAACCGATAGTAATGGAAAGGAAACTGGGACTCAAATCAAAGGAGTAGACCAGAAGGAGAAAAAAAAATGACCAAACAGAAAAACACAAAGAAACAAGAATTCAAAAAAATGAAGAGAGGCTTAGGAAACTCCAGGACATCTTTAAACATTCCAACATCCAAATTATAGGGGTACCATAAGAGAAAGAGGAAGAGCAACAAATAGAAACCTTATTTGAACAAATAATAAAGGAGAACATCCCCAGACTGGCAAAGGAAACAGACTTCCAGGAAATCCAGGAAGCTCAGAGACTCCCAAAGAAGTTGAACCCAAGAAGGAACACACCAAGGCACATCATCATTATATTAGCCAAGATTAAAATGAAGGAGAGAATTCTAGAAGCAGCAAGACATAAGGGGACAGTCACCTGCAAAGGACTTCCCATCAGACTGTCATTGGATTTCTCAAAAGAGACCTTACAGGCAAGAAGGGGCTGGAAAGAAGTATTCCAAGTCATGAAATTCAAAGACCTACATCCAAGATTGCTCTTATCCAGCAAAGCTTTCATTTAGAATGGAAGGGCAGATAAAGTGCTTCTCAGATAAGGTCAGATTCAAGGAGTTCATCATCACCAAGCCCTTATTATATGAAATGTTAAAGGGACTTACCTAAGAAAAAGAAGATAAAAAAGATGAACAGTGAAAGGACAACAAACTCACAGTTATTAACAACCACACCTAAAACAAAAGCAAACTAAGAGGACAGCTAGATCAGGAGTGAACCATAGAAATGAAGATCACATGGAGGGTTAGCAACAGGGGAGTGGGAGGAGGAGAAGGGGGGAGAAGGTACAGAGAAGAAGTAGCATAGACAGTAGATAGAAAATAGACAGGGGGAGGGCAAGAATAGTATGGGAAATATAGAATCTAAAGAACTTGTGACACGTGGACATAAACTAAACGGGAGAATGGTGTGCAGGGTGAAGGGGATTGAAGGGGGAAAATGGGACAACTGTAATAGCATAATCAATAAAATATATTTTTAAAAGAGAAAAAATAATAAAATAAAATAGCATCTAGCCTTGGTTGATGTGGCTCAGTGGAGTAAGACCAGGTCTGCTAACAGAAAGGTCAACAGTTCTGTTCCCGGTCAGGGCACATGCCTGGGTTATAGGCCAGGTCCCCGGGTGGGGGCAAGGCAACCAATTGATGTATCTCTCACACATTGATGATGCTCTGTCTTTCTCCCTTCCTTCTCCTGTCTCTAAAAGTAGATAAATAAAATCTTTAAAAAATAAAATCACATCTAAAAAACCCCTACCAAGTACCTAGAACTTGGTACACAAAACTCTATAAACTAGAACAATAAAACTTTAGTGACAAGAATTTAAAAACACTTAAATAAATGCCCTGGCTGGTGTAGCTCAGTGGATAGAGCATGGGACTGTGAACCAAAGGATCACGGTTTGATTTCCAGTCAGGGCACATGCCTGGGTTGCAGACCAGTTCCCAGCAGGGGACGCATGAGAGGCAAACATACATTGATAGTTCTCTCTCTCTCTCTCCTTCCCTTCCTCTCTAAAGATAAATAAATAAAAATTTAAAAACAAATAAATAAATGAAGGTATATACCATGCTTATAAATGAGAAGAACCAATAGCCAAAAGTAAATTACCTCTAAATTAACCTTTGGATTCAATGAGACCCCAGACAAACTCACAGAAGAATTTTTACGGAGTTTGACAAACTGATTCTAAAATATATATGGAAATGCGAAGGGCAAAGCAAACTTGGAAAACTTTTCCTACCAGATGTCAAGACTTACTACAATGTTACAATAAGTAAGGCAGTGAAGTGTTAGTATAACAGCAGACAAATAGATTAGAAGGAAAGAATAGGAAATCCATAAACAGGCCCTTGGGTAATGGATAGTGGACTTATGAGAAAGGTAGTGCGGCAGAGCAGTAGGTACAGGGCAGTGTTGTAGTTAAGTGCCCAGGAAAGACTCACAAAAGTAGATTGATGTATAGATCCTATATTTGGGACTGCTTTCAGGAAGAAAGTCTGTAATGAAGTAAAAAAATCATAATTGAGCAAGGGAGAGGTTTACATGTAATGCAGTGGCGACAGTGGCCTCAGCCAATTCCACGAGGAGCTCCGAAACTAGGATGGTCTCTTAGAAATGTCACAAGTTGAGGCAAGGGCTCCAGGTCTGCCCTTTGTACTCATACGATGCCCAGTCATTTGATGTACACTGCCCCCAAAGAGGGACTCTAATCTTGGGCAAGGCATTTTCCATGTGCCGTGGAAAATTCCTGGGGAGAGACAGTTGTCAGCAATCCAGCAGTTGAAGGAATGAGTATCTTGGTTGGATCTGGGGAGCGCACCGCAGCAATCTATTTCACCCCTTGAATCCATTTACTTTATGTAATAAGTTTAATCCTTGCAGGAACCATTCCTCTAGGATTCTGATTGATTTCTTTTTTCTGGTTCTTAGAGAAACTCATGAGACAAAGATTAAGTGGAACCGACTACCCTCCCCACCACTGCAACTGGTATTGTGACCACAACTGATATCCATCTCTGTCCTCTGCTGCTATTCTAGACTTCCATCATCCTTGGCTAGCACCCTTGTTAGTGTAGGTGGCTAACCTGATGGAGTGAACAAGACTGTCATCCTTGAGGGGTCTGATCCCCGGACATCATGTCCTTATCAGACCAGCCAGGGTTGGGGCACCTGTTCATTCACCATCAAAACTGGTCATGAGAATACCAACAGGTACTTAAACTGGGTACATGGGTGCTAAGCATATTTGTAGCTGCCCTCATTGTATAGAAGCAGCCCTACTTCCTCCTAGTGATAAGTGTCACTTACTTCTGTCAGAATGGTGATTTTCTTCTTCCCCAAAGCAACCATAGCTTACAAGTTAATGAAACTCCCCAAAGCCATATACGGATTCAATGAAATGCCTATCAAAATGCTAAGAGCTTTCTTTTTTTGCAGAAATTCATACTAAAATTCACATAGAATCTCAAGTGACCCACGAGCAGCCAAAATAATCCAGAGAAGAAGAAGAAAGTTGGGAGACTCACAATTTCTGATTTCAAAACTACTACAAAACTACAGCAATCAAAACAGTATGGTACTGGCATAAAGCCAGACATATAGACAAATGGAATAGAATGGACAGCCCAGAAATGAACCCTCGCATATATGTTCAAATGATTTTTGACAAGGATGCCAAGACCATTTAATGGAGAAATGACAATATTTTCAACAAATGGTGCTGAGAAACCAGATACCCACATAACAAAAAAAAAAAAAAAAAAAGAGTGAAGTACCTTTACCCTACACCATAAAAAAAATTTAACTGAAATGGATCAAGACCTAAATGTAAAGGCTAAAATTATATAACTCTGAGAAGAAAACAGGGAAAAAGCTTCATGACACTGGATTTGGCAATGATTTCTTGGAGATAACACCAAAAGCTCAAGCAACTAAAGAAAAAAAAGATAAACAGAACTTCATCAAAATTTAAAACTTTTGCATCAAAGCACACTGTCAACATAATGAAAAGACAATGCACAGAATTGGAAAAATAATTCTTGTGAATCATATATCTTTAAGGAGTTAATGTGAAGAATATATGAAGAATTTCTGCAACTCAACAAAATAACAAATCAACCCTGTTAAAAAATGAACAAAGGCCCTGGCTGGTGTGGCTTGGTTGGTTGGGCATCACCCCACAAAGCGAAAGGTCACAGATTCTGCAAATCAAAACCACAATGAGCTACCATTTCCACCCAGTAGGGTGAATTATTTTGAAACAAACTTAAATAAATAAAAAAATTATAAGCCCCTCAAAAACAGAAAATTGCAAGGTATTGGAACTCTTGTGCATTTCCAGTTGAAATGTAACATACTTCAGCTGCCAGGAACTCCTCAAAAAAAAACAACATAGTATTACCATATGATTTAACAATTATCCAAAAGAATTGAAAGCAGAGACTGAAACTGGTATTTGTACACCAGCTAAGGCCAATTTGCTGGAATTATAGTTTGAATTGATTATGTAAATGTATTAATAACAGCACTATTCACAAAAAGCCAAAAGGTGGAAACAACCCAACTCAAATGTCCAGTGATGAATGAGTATATAAACAAAATGTGGTATATACATATAATGGAATATTATTCAGCCTTATAAAAAAGTGAAAGCCTGACCCATGCTACAACACAGATCAAACTTAAAGACATTATGCTGCCCTGGCTGGTGTGGCTCAGTGGAATGAGCTCAGGCCTGTGAACCAAACAACCACAGTTTGATTCCCAATCAGGGCACATGCCTGGGTTGCAGGCCAGTTCCCAGCAGGGAATACTCGAGAGGCAACCATACATTGACATTTCTCTCTCTCTCTCTCCTTCCCTTCCCCTCTAAAGATAAATAAATAAAATCTTAAAAAAAAGACATTATGCTAAGTGAAATAGGCCAGATACAAAGAAATAAATATTGTATGATTCCTAGACTAGTCAAATTCATAGAGACAGAATGGTGGTTTCCAAAGGCTGGAGGGAGGAGGAAATGGGGAGTTATCGTTTAATAGGTACAGATGTTCAGTTTGGAATGATGAAGAAGTGCTGGAGATGGGTGGAGTGATCATTTCACAACCGTATGAAATGTACTCAATGCCAGTGAACTGTATACTTTAAAATGATTACAGTGGTAAATTTTATCTTTTGTATATTTTACCACAATAAAAGAAATCAATGGGACTCATGTTGTGTTGCCTGGTGAAAATGCTTCCCTTTGGGGAAGAAGGGTCCCTTGACAAGCAGAACCTAGAGTGCGGCAACAGGAAACACAAAAGTTCCCAGTGGCTAACTGGGGCGATGGTGGTCAGAGGAGCTGCTCATACTTCTGCCCCCAACACTTGGTTTCTGAGTCCATGTTATACCTATTAGGAGTATAGCACTAAAAAGGAGAATTGATTTAGGATGTATAATGTGTCCTGTCAGATGGCACCTCCTCATTGTAAGGTGTCATCTCCAAGCTGGCACCTCAGTGGCACCTTCAAAAACCATTTTATCACCCTCTCAGACCAGCAACTTCTGGGTGGTGCAGTGTGTGAAAGGCCCAGAGGGTTCCATGGCCCTGCCCTGTGCTCGCTGCCGCACCTCCTTTGCTATAAAATAGGCACCGTGGGTTGCCATCAGCAAGAGAAGAACATCCTGCAAAGAGCCACCACCCTTCCAGCCTGATTCCCAGAGCCACCCAGGTGTCCCACGGCCTGAAGCAGATGACCTTAGCTACTATGAATGAACAAGAATAAATGCTTATTGAATGCCACTGACAAGTTTGCGGCTATTTGTTACACAGCAGTTTGTGGCAATAACTGATTGGCACACTTCTATATCTCCCCTCACCACAGTTTCTTAATTTATATTATTTTGTTTCTAAATTCTTTTTAAAAAATATTTTATTTATTTATTTTTAGAGAGAGGGAAAGGGAGGGAGAAAGAGAAAGACAGAGACATTGATGTGAGAGAAAAACATCAGTCAGTTGCCTCTCAAACATGCCTCCACCAGGGACTGAACCTGCAACCCAGGCATGTGCTGTGACTGGGAATTGAACTGGTGAGCCTTTTGCTTTGTGGGATGACACCCAACCAATTGAGTCACACTGGTCAGGACTTATTTCTAACTTCTTAAGTAGAATGATTAATTTGCTTACTAATAGTATTTTTAAATCTCAAAAGTGCATTTAAAAATATTTTTCCTCAGAACTGTTTTGGTCACACATAATAGCCTTTCATATATAGGCTTTCATTGTTATTCTTTTATAATTATGTTTTTTGTAATTTCAGTTTTGATTTCCTCTGTAACTCAAGAAGATAAATTCTACTTGCTATCCTCTCAATGTTAATTGTAGTTTATTGCATTGTGATAGAGAATGCGAACTGTATTTTTTTTTAATTTACTGCAATTCACTTTGCGAAGAAGCACATGCTTGATTTTTGTGAATGTTCCTTGGAAAGAACAATAAGTATATTCTGTTGTAGGATACTAAGTTCTATTTAAAATTGTTAGATCCATGTTTATTGCGAGATCTGGAAACAGTCTAAGTGCCTATCAGTAGGTGAGTCAATAAAAATACTGGCATATTTACACAATGGAATACTGTACAGCAGAAAGAAAGGAGGAATTTCCACCCTTTGTGACAACATGGATGGAAATGGAGACCATTATGTTAAGTGAAATAAGCCAGTTGGTGAAAGACAAATGATCTCACTTATAAGAGGACTCTAATGAACAAAATAAACTAACAAGAAAAAAAGAACCAGAGGCATATAAACATGGAACAGATTGACAGCTGTAAGCAGGGATGGGGGAGGCTGGCCTTATTGAAAGAAGGTGAAGGGATTAGTCAAAGAACATATATGCATGACCCATGAACATGGACAATGGTGTGGGGATTGACTATGGAAGTGGGGGGGCAAGCTGGGTGGAGGGGGACCCAGAGTTCGACTACCTGGGTTTGATTCCTGACTCCATCGCTTATTAATTGTGTGACCTTGGGTAAATTACTTAACCTTCTATGCTTTTATTTCATGGGTTATAGCTGTGATTAATAATATCACCTACCTCAAAGGACTTAAATGGCATGTTACTTGTAATGTACTTCAAACAGTAACTGGTGCTTAGTAAGAATCATCATTATTACAGTAAATGCTAAAATAAAGGAGTGCAAACTCTTTCTTACCTTTTGCAACAGGATGGATGAACCCGGAGACTATTATGCTAAGTGAAATAAGCCAGTCAGTGAAAGACAATTGCATATGATACCTACCATATGATCTCACTTATACATGGAATCTAATGAACAAAATAAACTAATGAGCAAAATAGAATCAGAAGCATAGAAACAGACTGACAGCTGTAAGAGGGGAGAGGGAGAGGACTGGTTGAAAGAAGGGGAAGGGATTAGCCAAAGAACATATATGTATGACCCAGGGACATGGACAGCAGTGTGGGCATTGCCTGAGGGGTGGCAGGGGTGCTGCGGGGAGAGAGACAGAAGGGGAAACATTGGGACAACTGTAATAGCATAAACAATAAAAAAATGAAATAAAGGTGTGCAAATAATGTGATAATACAGAAAGACACTTAAACCAACTAATGGCCTGATGGACATTTTCCTTGAAATAGGATGCTTCTGCTGGATTTAAATCTAAATTATTTAACTACTGCTAGTCTAACCTTGACCAAATCACTTAGACTTTGTATCCTCACCTGCTAAAGCAGAGATATAATGTCAGTTGTTAATACAATAAGCTGATGTTTATGAAATTAAATGAGATAACTGGAGGAGACACTGTTCCATGACTTGACTGCTATTTGTCCTGTGAGCTGAACTGGGGCCAGAACAGAGTTGCTTTCGGCAAACCCCCCTTAAAGGTGTCTGATTGTCATTCTGACATAAATCAACGCCCCTTCCTTGCCTGCTGCTATATGCTGGTTCCTGGAATAGATTGTTGCCCTGACCTGGTTGAGCATGTAATTTCCTATATCTGATAGCATTTAGGTACTAGTACCTATGACAATTTCCTCCTTTACCTTGTAAAATTATTTGGCACCTGGTAGGTGCTGCAGGATCCATTTTTGTTTTGCAACCTCCCAAGACATTCCTTATATGTAAGCTTCCCTTAAACTCTGTTAATTAGCGGACTGGAGTAACCAGCCTCTTTCTTCAGTCGTTCCTTGCCCTTTGCTTATTGGGGTATTTTCAGTCTTAGGGCTTTTTTCCCCCCAGGTTTGTGTATACTAACAATAATATCCAAGTATTAGATGAGCAAATGTAACAGAACATGGCATGTATAAAGAATAAATGTTTCCTTTTGGATCTGGTAGAAAAGTAAATAAATTACTTTTGCATTTAATTTTTTATGTGTCCCCCTTTGTTTACCAATTAAACAGTACACTTAGTTTGGATTTATTGGTACACAAATATTCAGTTAGATCACAACAAAACTACTTAGAAGGGAAGTTAAATGATCAGCATTGGCTTAGGATAACTCCTGTTTTATTTTTGTCCTTATTTTTTTAAAGATTTTATTTATTTTTAGAGAGTGAGGAAGGGAGGGAGAAAGAGAAGGAGAGAAGGGTTGATGAGCAAGAGATACACTGACTGGTTGCCTCTCACACATCCCGCAATGGGGACCCGGCCCACAACCCAAACATACGCCCTGACTGGGAATTGAACCAGTGACTCTTTGGTTTGCAGGCCAGCACTCAGTGCCCTGAGCCACACAACCCTGTTGCTGTTTTTAATCACCATGGAAATACCTTGGTGTAGTTATTATGTCCATTTTTGAGGCACATTGTGTCTACCTCAGACAGTTGGTAAATATACCCTGACATCTATCAGACAAAACTGATCACTTCTTCATCTGTACGAGTTTATACATCCTTCATTTCATTTCATACAGAATTCTTTTCTTAAAAGATTTTATTTATTTCTAGACAGAGTGGAAAGGAGGGAGAAAGAGCAGAAGAAAAGCATCAACTGTGGTTGCCTCACATGTGCCCCCAACTGGGGACCTGGCCTGCAACCCAGGTATGGGTTGAACTGGGAACCCTTTGGGGGCCTGCGCTCAATCCACTGAGCTATGCCAGCCAGGGCAGAATTCTAATATAACACATGGTATGTTGTCATATAGTTCATTGAATTTATGCCTTGCTTTGTTTCAAAAACAACCCTGACCATCAGTTATATATTTACGTGTTTGTCTCCCTTCCAAAACTGAGTTTTTTGAAAACTGTGTCATATGCATATACTACTCTCATTGTTTGGTGAAATGATGTGAGTAGGATTTGAGATGTGCTGTTATAAGCAAATGAGCTGATATTTATAAGCAAATAAAGTTGAGGGTATTATTTAGGAATTTACGTGAAAACCACAGACTCAGCCAAATTCTCTTGTTTGGTAGAGGAGAAAACCAAAGCCTGGAATAGTTCAGTGATTTGCCTGATGTTATCTAGCTATAGTCTGAAACTCCTAATAACCAGTCCAGAGGCCAATTCACCATATTTACCTGCCTTTCAGATCCTAGTAATTTGGTGTCTATCTCTACTACCACTATCTATTACTACTAACACTACTATCATTAGTCATCAAACACTTTTATGCCACCAAATCCAGTCACTGCTTTTCAGTCTTTGAAATACTTGACCTATTTGTGGTCTCTGACTCTGATGGCACCCCTCTCCATCTTGCAATTCTTCCAGGCCTTGGCTTCAGAGACATTCCTTACCTAGTTCTTTTGTCTTGCTGCCCATTCTTCCATAGACTTCTTCTGGGCTTCTGTTCATCTGTCACTCCTTTTTAAAGAGTGTTTCCTGGGCTCACTCTACCTTTGGTCCTCTTTATTGTTTCTTCTGTATTTTCTCCCTGATTGATCTCATTCATTGCCTAGGACTTACATGACCAATTTTAAGTTAATGTTTCTCAAATCTATTTTATTTTAACTCAACTTCTCTCATCATTCATAGACCTATATAATTCTACTGCTTATTGGATGTTTCCCTCTGGATGTGGAGGTTTCTCCCATCAAATCACAGTCACATTGCAGTAATCTTTGAGAGGATGTAATTAATTGCACCCTTCTTTTCCAGATCAAAGAGAATGCAGCCAGAGACCAAGTATCATCTTCACTACTTGATGCACACCCCAGCCGGCAGGGTCGATGTGTTGTGGCTTCGACCAACAAATGCACACGAACTGCAGAAGTCCTGTGGACAAAAGGAAAAGCATGGCCACTCTATGAATGAGAGAGGGCCCTGATCCCTGCTTGGACAGGCTTCTATTGCTTTTCTGGGCACAGTACATTGAGGATGGTCCTCATTTACTATGCATAGGTTCCATTTAGGTGGTTACCTTTTACATATAACAAAGAAGAGGAAGTTACTAATTACTACAAAGAAAAGGATATTTGCAAATGCAAAAGAAAAAGTGGTTGAACTAGTTACACTTGTCCTTTGGAGGTTTAGCATTTAGGATATGCAGTAAACATTTGCTGCCTCAGTTCAGGGTGAAAGAGTTTTAGCAAAAGCAAGCCTCATAGCAGCCTAGGTACAATGCAGGCCTGATTCCCCACGGGAAAACCGATCTGTGGGCTTGGGTCCTGTGTGCTGAATCAGGGGCTCCCCATCGGTTTTTTGAATCAGGGACGGGCTGCATTCACCATGTCATGTGGAATGGTTCCCTGTAACTACTTACTGTATTAGTTTCCAGTTGTAACAAATTACAAGCTTAGTGTCTTAAAACAAATGTATTTATTTTAAAAAAGATTTTATTTATTTTTTAAAAAGGGGGGAAGGGTGTGAGAAAGAGAGAGGGAGAAACATAGATGTGAGAAAGAAACATCAATTGGTTGCCTGGGGAACTGAACCCGCAACCTAAGTCATGTGCTCTGACTGGAAAGGAACTGGCGTTTCACTTTGAGGAATGATGGCCAACCAACTGAGGCACACCAGTCAGAGCAAGACACAAACTTATTATCTTACAGATTTGGAGATCAGAAATCTTAAAATCAAGTATTGGCAAGGCTGCATCTTTTCTGGGGGCTCGAGGGAAAAATCTGTTTCCTTGCCTTTTCCAGCTTGTAGACGCTGACGGCCTTCTTCGGCTCCGTCTTCAAAGTCAGCAGTGCAGATTCTCCAAACCTCTCATTCTCTCTGACCTCTGCTTCCATCATCATTCTCCTTTTATGACTCTAACTCTCCTGCCTCTAGCCAGTCTGATAACCCAAGATAAATTTCCCATCTCAAGTTCTTTAATCTAATCACATCTGTAAAGTCCCTTTTACTACTACAAAAGGTTAACATATTCACAGGATCTAGAAGAGTAGGACATGAACGTCTTTGGGGGGCCACTATTCTACCACAATTGACAAAGTTAGTATTGGATATTATCTGTGGACAGAGAGCTTCCTAATGCCAAACTCAAATTAAATAGCTTCACTAACTTTGGAGACCTGGACCAGGCACCCTCAACCCCACCCCCAGGCTCTGCTTATAGAGAAGCAGGAGAACATCAGGACGGTTGTGTGAAGGAAGCTTTCTTTTAAGAGCACAAGGATGGGATGGGTACACATTCTTTTAACTTCACCGATCAGAAAGTCACTGCTTCATAGAAGAGAGAGTTGGTGGCAGGTGCAGCAAGAGGCCACAAATACTACATTAATGGACGTCAATCCATATGGAACAAGACATCATGAGTGAAGAATAAGTGTTTTCCCACTAAACATACCTATGTTTGAACTTATCGTAATATCCCACAAATCTAATCATCCTCCTAAGATTGCCAGCACTAGTAGTTTAAGATTAAAAATTTGTGGATAACCCCAACTCATTTTTCTTTGTATCTTGCTAAATGTTTCCACCATCTACCCCAGAACCTGTATTAGAAACTTGGCCTACTCATTTATCCCCTACTCGGTGCTGTCAATTCTACCATATTAACAGTGCTCACATTTCCCCCTTCCCACTGCAAATGACTTGGTTACGCTCCCACTTCTTACCTGGAGTACAGCAAAGGCCTCTCAAAACTAATCTCCCTGTCTCAAGTCCTGCTCTTCCTGTCCATTTTCACTTCCATACCTTTACTCATGAAGCTTCCTTTGCCTGGAATTATGGCCTTTCCAGTTACTCTCTCCAAACTCCTACACTTTGGTCACCCAGTTTGCCTGTGTCAAGAATAGCCGACTATCCAACATCAGTCAGGATCAGACTTGAATCTGATTCCAAAGTCCATGCTCCTAATTGCTCTTGCCCGACTGCCTTCTAATTGAACTTTACAAAGCACCTTTTCATACATTCTTTCCTTCCGGGCTCACAACACAGGCAGAATGAGGAAACTGAGTGTCAGGGGACTTCACGGTTGGGTGGCTCATCAGTCTTGCACATTAAGCGCGCGCTGAGCCCCGTTTGGCTTTACTCCGTTGAGAATCTTCCTGCACCTAACATTAGAAGCCTGTGGGGTCCGCGCCTGTCTGGATGAGGTCATTACTCTCTCCACCACTGGTGCCCTGTAAACTCTTGGTGAGGATGATGGGAACCTTCTCATCTGCAGTGACAAGATCGGTGACGCCATACAGTTACGTGAGGTGACGTGACTCACCAGGAGCTAGGTGCCCGCAGGTCAGCTACACCCTGGGGCGCCCCAGCTCCGCAGGACCTCAGGTCCCGCTGGTGGGGAAAACCCGCCAATCCCGTCTGAGGCGACCTCTGGACCCTAAACCAGATTTCACCCGCGAGCCGCCGATCGGTTGCTAAGTGACGCCAGCGCGCCGAAGCGCGTGCGCAGTCACGGCTGTGTGCGTGAGGGAGGACGCGCGCCGCGGCGGCGGCGGCGAGGACGGCGGCGGCAGCTGTTGAAGGGGTGGAGGCTACGAGGGGGTTGAGGAGAAGCCGGAAGAGGTTTCAGAGACCGTGGCTAGGTCGAAGAAGGACGTTTTCGCGGTGAGTAGTCAGAGCCTCGCAGGGGAGGTGGGGCCTGGCCGCACTTGCTGCGCGGGCCGGGGCGCGGGCACGCGCGCCCCCACCTCACCCGCGCGCGGCACTCCACGCCCCTCCGTTGCTCCCTTCGAGGACGGGGGCTGACGAGGGTCAGTTGCTGGACGCAGGCGCTCTGGGATGCGGCCGCGAAGGGCCGGCAAAGACTGTAGTTTTGACTGTAGTAGGAAGTAGGTGTCTGGGAGCTTCGGGATGGCCTTGCCAGACTCCCAAACTGAGTCGGATCAGGAGAAGCCGGGATTCCCCGAGCAGCCTCTCATCCTCCCTGAGACTGAGAGGAGGCGGAACCGGCGTCCCCGGGTGCGGGTTCGGCACTGGTGGGGCCTTCCGTGCCCCTGCCCTGGCTGGGCCGGGAGGAGGAGCCGGTTGTTGTGTAGAGAATTGTGAATCTGTGCCTGCGTGCAGCGTCGAACACACCCACGACCTAAGGAAGGCGATCTGTCAGAGATAGGAGGCTGCCTACCTGTTGCCTAGTTTCCAACTTCCCATGTATGTGCACGTGCTTAACGCACACCTAAAACTTTGTGTACTCTGGGCGTTTTATCAAGTTATTGCTACAGATTTTAAGGCTGAGGGACGGGATATCCATCTTCAGTGCCTCCTCGTAAACTCAAATGAGCTGTTTCATTTCCCAGGAGGGAGGCACTGTTTTTTGGTCTTTCTTAAACGTAGAACAGGCTTGCTATTTACTAGATAGAAAATACAGATGCTGTTCAACGTGTGGGCTGGAGAGTGTTGACGGTCGGACAAGCCTGAGTGTAAAGGTGCAGCGAATAATCAGTCCAGTGCGCTCCTCAGTGTGCTGGTTGTAGTTACTACCATCCTTGGGAGAAAGCAGAATTGGAGGTAGAGAAGAAGTCATTCTTTTCTGTTGATTAAGGCAATGCCTAGGACCAGTATAAAGATAAACTATCCTGAAATTTAATAATGATTTGTGCAAGAAAATTGCTCCTCGGTTTTCATTAAGCTCTAAAATACTGTGATTCAGTTTTATAACTGTGTATCTGTAAAGTATGTTGTCTGAAGTTCTTACATCTTGGAACCAGTAAAAAAACATTGCTTTGCAGCACTTACTTGAAATTCGCTGTCTCTTGCTCACTGGAGTACAATCGATTTTAGGACAGGAATCACGTATGTTTTTGTCATGGTTGCTTCTTCAGGACCGACAAAGGGCTTGCCACAGAGTAGGGAAGCTCTAGATATTTGTTATAAATCATGCTGTGTAAGTGGTGTATAACAAACATTTAATTCAGTCCTTCAAGTAGATAATACTTGTGCCTCTCTGCCCAGTGTTATGTGACATGTGGAAGGAGGATTGTGGGATTTCAAATGACATAGAAGACCTAGCTTTTGTCACTTTAAGAGCAAATATCCTAGCTAGGGAAATAAAGCATATGTATAAAAGTAATTATGCAACCAAATGTGGTCATATGTAAATAGGTCCCATGTGGACTGCTGGACTTTAAATGCAGCAGAGATCTAGAAAAGGTAAGAGTTGTGGTGGGCTGAGTTAGTTAGCCCTTCGGACAAGGTAGGATTTGAGGTGGTTTTTGAAAGAGGTGTAAAATTTGAATTAGAGAAGAGATAAGAAATCAGATGTTGAGTAAACAGCGTGATTTTGCTTTTGGGGGATATATTGAGATACTCATTGGATGAGTAGGATTGGAGGTCTCTGATAGGGGAATATTGGAGAGATAAAGTTTAGTAGATGGGGAAGGGAAAGTGTTAAGGCTCTGGCAGGCTTTATCAGTATCTCACTGATAGCAAGGTAGAGTCCACTTGCTGGTGGGATGGGGGTTGTTCTACTCTGAGTAGAGTCTTACACAAGAATAAGTGTTGTTCTTATGTAAAGTGAAAGGATATTAACAGTGGACAGCATCAGGCTGTTGTGTACTTCTGATTCCCATTACCTTCTTGAATAAATGCCTCACTAATGTGCATGTGTCTTATGTGTTCAGTCAGCAGTGTATGTCCCCATTTCTAAAATATACCTGATATGCTTGGGCCATTCCACTGGAAATTTACTGAAATGATGTACCCAAAGCAATTATCTAGGCACTCTCAGTGACATAGTTTTGCTTGGGATTATCTCTAATAGGGGCCTGTGAGGTTTGCAGTTACTGCTGATCCTGTAAAAATACAAATAATGTTAGCTGGGAAAGGAGGCTAGTTGAAGAAGGATACTCAAAAATATTGACAAAAAGATTTGAGCAAATTAAAGATGCTCCTGCTAAATATTGAATCTTTGGTCTTTACAATGTCTTTTGTGGTTTAGTGAAAATTCTTTCAAATGGTATTTAAACCTGAAGTTGAAGTTAACCTAAGATGTGAAAAGTTACAACACTAAATGTTGCATTATTTAACAACTCAGCAAATATTTATTGGGTGCTGGCTGTTGCTAAACATTGTATTGGGTACTGGCAAGACAAAGAATAAGATACAGTATATTCCTGGGACACGAAGTGTCTGAGGAGACAAACCATTAACCACGTTTTATTATGGTAAAAGTTAATCACTTTTGGAATGAATAAAATGCTGAGGGAGTGGCTCACTTTGGCTGGGGAAAAATTGACAGAGTCCAAGAAAACTTTAAAGAGAAGAGGAACTAACTTAGCCCTAATGGTTGAGTAGAATTTTTACCACATGTAAAAGGGAAAACAAGCATTCTAGGCAGAAGGGAGAACATAAACCAGTTGCCAAAGATTAAAAATTGAATAGGGTTTTGTAAAATTTTGACTTATTTCTTGTAGGCTTGTTGTATGGCAGAGGTGATGAGACAGGAAAGGTATAGTTGGGGCCAAATTATGAGAGGGTCTTCCGTTATTATTTTTTTTAAATTGAAGTTATTGGGGTAACATTGGTTAATAAGATTATATAGGTTTCAGGTGTACAATTCTATAATACATCATCTGTATATTGTATTGTGTGTTTACCACCCCGAGTCACTTCTTCCATCACCATTTATCCCTCCCTTCACCCTCTTCTACCTGCCCTGCCACCATCTCCCTTTCCCTCTGGTAATCACCTTACTGTTGTTTGAATCTGTGGGGATTTTTGTTTGTTTGTTTTGTTTAATCCCTTCACATTTTTCACCCAGTTCCCCAACCCCCTCCACTCTGATAGCTGTGAGTCTGTTCTCTGTAACTGAGACTGTTTCTATTTTGTTAGTTAGTTTTTTTGTTCCATTAGATTCTGCATCTAAGTGAATTCATATGATATTTGTCTTTCTCTGAATGGCTTATTTCACTTAGCATAATACTCTCCAGGTCCATCCATGCTCATGCAAAAAATAATATTTCCTTCTTTTTTATGATCACATGGTATTCCATTGTGCAAATGTACCATAGCTGTTTTATCTACTGTCTACTGATGGACACTTGGGCTGCTTCCAAATCTTGGCTATTGTAAATAATGCTACAATGAACATAGGGGTTCATATATTCTTTTAAATTAATATTTCAGGTTTGTTTGGCTATATTCCCAGAAGTAGAATTGCTGGGTCATAAGGCAGTTTTATTTTTAATTTTTTTGAGGTAACTCCATACTCCTTACCTAAGTGGCTGGAA
This sequence comes from Artibeus jamaicensis, assembly GCF_021234435.1. Taxonomy (NCBI): domain Eukaryota; kingdom Metazoa; phylum Chordata; class Mammalia; order Chiroptera; family Phyllostomidae; genus Artibeus; species Artibeus jamaicensis. Next base: position 3,042,145 of record NW_026521356.1, read on the forward strand.
CCAGTCTGCAGTCCCACCAACAGTGTGTGAGTGTTCCCTTTTCTCTAAATCCTTGCCAACACTTGTTGTTTGTTGATTTATTAATAATAGCCATTTTGACAAGGGTAGGTGATATCTCACTGTGGTTTTTTAAAAATTATTGATTTGACCGAGAGAGGGAGAGAGGGAGAAATATCTATTTGTTGTTCTACTTATTTGTATATTCATTGGTTTATTCTTGTACGTGCCCTGACTGGGGATTGAACCTGTGGTCTTGACATACTACAGTGGTGCTGTGACTGACTGAGCTACCCAGCCAGGGCTCATTGTGATTTTAATTTGCATTTCTCTGATAATTGGTGACGTTGAGCATCTTTTCATATGTCTATTGGCCATATGTATATTCTTTTTGGAGAAGTGTCTGTTCAGGTAATTTACTCATTTTTTAAATTGGATTGTTTGTTTTTAAGTGTTGAGTTGTATGAGTTCTTTATAAACTTTAGGTATTAACTCTTTATCAGATATATCATTGGTAAATATATCCTCTCATTCAATGGGCTGTTTTTCATTTTGTTGATGGTTTCCTTTGCTGTGCAAAAACTTTTTAGTTTGATATAGTCCCATTTGTTTACTTTTTCTTTTGTTTCCCTGGCCCAAGGAGATAGATCAGAAAAAATATTGCTATGAGAAATGTCTGAGATCTTACTGTGTTTTCTTCTAGGACTTTTATGGTTTCAAGTGTAACATTGAAGTCTTTACTCGATTTTGAGTTTATTCTTGTATATAGTGTAAGAAAGTGGTGCCGTTTCATTTTATTGAAGTTTTCCCAACACCATTTATTGAATAGACCATCTTTACCCTATTGTATGTTCTTGCCTCCTTTGTCAAGCATTAATTGACTATAGAGGCATGGGTTTATTTCTGGGCGCTCTATTCTGTTCCATTCATTTTTGCGTCTGTTTTTATGAGAGTACCAAGCCATTTTGATTACTGTGGCCTTGTAGTATAGTTTGATAACTGATAGCATGATTCCTCCAATTTTACTCTTTTTTCTCAAGATTGCTGTGGCTATTGGGGATCTTTTGTGATTCCACATACATTTTTGGAGTATTTGTTCTAGTTCTGTGAAATATACCATTGGTATTTTGATAGTAATTGTATTGAATCTATAGATTACTTTGGGTAGTATGGACATTTCTGTAAGGTTAATTCTTCCTGTTCTTGAACATGGTATATGCTTTCACTTATTTATATCTTCTTTGGTTTCTTGCTTCAGTGTCTTAACAGTTTTTTGAGTACAGGTATTTTACATCTTGGTTAAATTATTCTTAAGTATTTTGTTTTCTTTTTGATGCAATTGTAAATGGGATTGTTTTCTTAGTTTCCTTTTCTGATATAGTTCATTGGTGTATAGAAATGGCAACTGACTTCTGGATATTTATTTTGTATTGTACTACTTTACAGGGTTCATTTATTAGTCCTAGTATTGGGTCGGCCAAAAGTCCATTTCATTTTTTCCATAAAATAAAAACTACATTTTTCATTTTCACCAATAACTTTATTGATTTGGATATTTTGAGTATGTTGGCTATCTCCTGTACAGTATAACGTTGATCTTTCTCAATTCATGTCTTGATTTGATCGCTATCTATTTCAACTGGTCTACCTGACCCTGGAGCATCGTACAGGGAGAAATCTCCAGCATGGACCTTTGCAAACCACTTTTGACCTGTTTGATCAGTCACAGCACTTTCTCACTGCACAAATCTTTTTTTTTGCGATTAAGTTGCATTTTTACCTTTCTTGAAATAATAAAACATAATATGCTTGAAAATAGGCTATGAAAGTGTTGCATATTTTCTTCCATCTTCAATATTAAAATGGCTACACAAAAATTACCAATTTTGATACTTAAAAAATGTACAGTGATATGACAGCTATCACAAACACAAACAAAATTATTTTTAATGAAGTTAAAGACAACTAAGTACCACTACAGCCATCTTTTTAAAAAATATGTTTTATTGATTATGCTATTACAGTTGTCCCATTTTCCCCCCTTCATTCCCCTTTACCCTGCACATCCCCTCCCACCCACATTCCTCCCCTTTAGTTCCTGTCCATGGGTCATACATGTAAGTTCTTTGATTTCTACATTTCCCATACTATTCTTACCCTCCTCCTTTCTAATTTCTCCCTACCATCTATTCTACTTATTCTCTGTACCTTTCCCCCCCTCTCCTCCTCCCACTCCCCTGTTGCTAACCCTCCATGTGGTCCCCATTTCTGTGGTTCTGTTCCTGTTCTAGTTGTTTGCTTTTGTTTTTGTTTTAGGTGTGGTTAATAATTGTGAGTTTGCTGTCATTTTACTGTACATGTTTTTTATCTTCTTTTTTTCTAGATAAGTCCCTTTAACATTTCATAAAATAAGGGCTTGGTGATGATGAACTCCTTCAACTTGACCTTATCTGAGAAGCACTTTATCTGCCCTTCCATTCTAAATGAAAACTTTGCTGGATAGAGCAATCTTGGATGTAGGTCCTTGTCTTTCATGACTTGGAATACTTCTTTCCAGCCCCTTCTTGCCTGTAAGGTCTCTTTTGAGAAATCAGCTGACAGTCTGATGGGAACTCCTTTGCAGGTGACTGTCCCCTTATGTCTTCCTGCTTCTAGGATTCTCTCCTTCATTTTAATCTTGACTAATGTAATGATGATGTGCCTTGGTGTGTTCCTCCTTGGGTCCAACTTCTTTGGGACTCTGAGCTTCCTGGATTTCCTGGAAGTCTATTTCCTTTGCCAGATTGGGGAAATTCTCCTTTATTATTTGTTCAAATAAGTTTTCCACCTGTTGCTCTTCCTCTTCTCCTTCTGGTACCCCTATAATCCGGATGCTGGAACGTTTAAAGGTGTCCTGAAGAGGTTCCTAAGCCTCTCCTCATTTTTTAAAATTCTTGTTTCTTCTTTTCTGTTTGGATGTTTCTTTCTTCCTTCTGGTCCACACTGTTGATGAGTCCCAGTTTCCTTCCCATCACTATTGGTTCCCTGTACATTTTTCTTTATTTCACTTAGTGTAGCCTTCATTTTTTCATCTAATTTTTTTGGCAACCAAAATCAACCAATTCTATGAGCATCCTGATTACCAGTGTTTTGAACTATGTATCTGATAGATTGGCTCTCTCTTTGTTGCTTAGTTGTATTTTTCCTGGAGCTTTGATCTGTTCTTTGGTTTGGCCCCCCCCTTTTTTTTTGTCTCAATGTGCCTGTTATGTAGCGAGGGGTGGAGCCTTAGGTGTTCACCAGGGCGGGGCAACTTACGTGGGTGGGTTGTGACACTGTAAGTGGGGCAGAGGTCTGAGAAGGAACAATGGCTCTTGCTCCAGTCTGCCAGATTTCAGTCACTTCCCCCACTTCCCACAAGCAAATTGGGTCCTTCTGGTACTGATTCCTGAATCAGAGGGGTGAGTTTATATACATTCTAGGACCCTGTGGGTCTCTCCAACGAATTCTCCTGTGAGGCTGGGAGTTTCTCTCATTGCCTCAACCCCCACAGGTGTTTTCAATCAATGGTTTGAGTCTTTATTTCCCTGAGCTGGGACCCGGGGTTATGTGGTCTGTCCTGCTCCCCAGTAGTTTCTCCTGGTTTATCTGCATGTGAATGTGGGACCACCCAGTCTGCAATCCACCACCTTGCCCATCTGCCTGCTGCTGCCTTGCCAGCCAGCTGCAGCCTTGCATGCTCCGCTTCACAAACTGCTGCCTCGCTGGGTCTGCCAGCCACTGCCTTGCCAAGAGTCCTCTCTGCCCAGCTGCGTGTCTCTGCCCCTCCTACCAGTCTGGATGAATTTTTCTTCTTTAACTCCTTGGTTGTCAGACTTCCATACAGTTGATTTTCTGTCAGTTCTGGTTGTTTTTTGTTTTTAAATTGTTGTTGACCTTGTTTTTGCTTGTGGGAGGAGGCACAGTGTGTCTACCTATGCCTCCGTCTTGGCGGGAAGTCTTGCTAGAACCATCTTATGGGGAAAAAAAACAAGTTAACTTTAGGCCATCCCTATAGTTTTTTGGTGGAATCTTTAGGGTTCTTGATACACAGTATCATGTTGTCTGCAAATAATGATGGTTTTACTTCTTCCTTTCCAATTTGTATGCATGTTATTTCTTCTTGTCTGATTGCTGTGGATAGTCCAGTACTATGTTGAATAAGAGTGGTGAAAGTGGACATCCCTGTCTTTTTCCTGATCTTAAGGGAAACACTTTTACTTTGCCCTTAGAATACGGTGTCAGCTCTGGATTTGTCATATAGGCCTTTATCATGTTGAGGTATGTACTCTCTCTTCCCATGTTGCTGAGAGTTTTTATAAACAAAATGAAAATCATATGATCATATTAACAGATTCAGAAAAAGCATTTGATAAAATATAGCACCCATTTGTGACAAAAGTTGATAGATAAATATAAAAGTTGTCTCAATTTTTCCCTTTTGCCCCTCCTCCACCTGGTATTCCCAGTCTCTCCAGCAATCCCTCTGCCACTTAATTCATGTCCATGGGTGATGCACATAAGTTCTTTGGCTACTCCATTACCTACAATGTTCTTAACATCCCCCTGTCTATTTTGTACCTACCAATTTCTGCTTCTTAATTTTTGCACCTGTCTTCCCATTTCCCCCTTCCAACTGATAGCCCTCCAAATGATTTCCATATCTATGATTCTGTTTCTGTTCTGCTTGTTTGCTTAGTTTGTTATTTGGATTCAATTATTGATAGTTGTGAATTTGTTGCCATTTTAATGTTCATTGTTTTGATTTTCATTCTCTTGTTTAATTCCCTTTAGAATTTCCTATAATTATGGATTTGTGATGAACTCCTTCAGCTTTACCTTGTCTGTGAAGCACTTTATTTGTTTAGATGTTAACCAAATCTTGACTTCACCACCTCTACCTCCAACAAATATCAGTTACCTTTTTTTTTCTTCTTTCACTTTTAACCTAATTTTATGTAGAAAATAATTCTCATATAACCTTCAATACATCTCTCAAATGTTAACACTTGACCACATTTGTTTTATTCTTTTCTCTTTTTCTTCTATATGTTTTTCCTAACTATTCCAGAGTAAGTTGCAGATATAATGCTGTTTTATTTGCTTTAGTGTGAATTTAAAAAAAAAAAAAGAATTTTCTTACTAAACACCTTGTAATCCTCAAAATCAGGAAATTAGTATTATTAATATAATACCATTATGTAATCTACAGGCTTTGTTATCCCAGTTGGCTTATCTATCAATACCCTGTATGGCAGCAACAGCAAAAACCCAACATCCCAAGACAAAATAAAAAACCGTTCACATAGTATGCCTTCAGTTCTTGGTTTTTCTTTTGTCTCCTTTATCTTGAATAGTTCCTTAGTCCTTGTCTGTTAGACACTGACATTTTTGAAGAGGATAGGCCAGTGTTTTGTTTCTAAATAGAATGCCTCTTGTTTGAGGTTTGTCTGCTATTTCCACATGATTATATCCACGTTAATGCATTTTGGAGGAATACCACAAATGTAATGTGATTTTCTCAGTGTGTCTTTTCAGGAGGCCAGTGATGTTGATGTGTCCCATTACTGCTAATGCTAATTTTGATAATTTAGTGAAGATGGATTTTGCCTGGTTCCTCCATGGTAAAGTTAATATTTCCTTTGTAAGTCTCCTGGGAAAGTACTTTGAGACTCTATAAATACCCTCTTACCCCTTAAACTTTCATCCACTCATTTTAGGATCTATTGATTATTCTTTCCTCAGTCAATTTTGCCAAATGAATATTTTCTAAATACATCATTCCCTCTGCATGTATTAGTTGACACCTCCCCATTAATTAATTAACTAATTAATATCACTATGAACTCACAGATTCCTATGTTATCCAATGGGTTATAATTCTTTATAAAGAATTTATTTATATTTAAAAATCATTACTTGCCCCGGCTGATGTGGCTCAGTGGATTGAGTGCTGGCCTTCGAACCAAAGGGTGGCCAGTTCAATCACAGTCTAGGGCACATGCCTGGGTTGTAGGCCAGGTTCCCAGTAGGGGGCATGTGAGAGGTAACCACACATTGATGTTTCTCTCCTTCCCTTCTCCCTCGTTTCCCATTTCTAAAAATAAATAAATAAAATCTTTACAAAAATAAAAATATTTATTTACTTTTACTCAAATTGTTCCATATTCAACCAATAGAAGCCCTTTCAAGCTGGCTAATGTCTTTTTGACGTGTCCCCATTATTCTTTGAGGGCATCCTTATTTTACGATACATCAAAAGTTTTTCTTTTCCCTGCCCCTGCCCTGGAATGAGCTCCAGAGAAGCCCTAGTAGAAAATCGTATCTAGAAATTGAAATCTCACAGCTGTTGGGATAGCATTGTTTCTGGGCCCTCATAGCAGAGGTGTGTGTGCGTTCAATCCCTCCATCTATATCTACTTTTGTGTATCTCCATCCATATTAAACCTATGAGTTCATACAGACACTTTCAGTTCCAATCCTACGTCATGTGGTTTATTACGTCCTTTCCCCTTTTTATATTTGTAACTCTCTTCTCCAACACTGAGAACCTAGTTCCCTTTTATTGACTTCATATTTACTTACTGGTGTACTCCTAATGCACCTAGAAAGAATGTACAAAATTGCAAACTTATGCCTCTGTGAAAATAAAACCCACTAACTAGAGCTCAGTATTTGCTTAACTTAAAAAAATAGCCTGAAGGAATATAGTACAAATACTTTGTTCAAAAGTTACATGGTGTATATAACTCCTTTAGTGTGGTTGTATGATTCTCTTGAAATGTATTTCAGATGTGTTCAGGTCATTTGATTCTCTGTATTTCATGTTACCCTCTTGTGTTACTCCATCTTTGTTGATTTTATTTACTCTTTTTTTTTGGATGTGTGAAACATGGTTGTAAAAACCAAAAAGGCATTCTCAGAGAAGTGTCACTCTCATTGCTTTTGTTATTCTACCCTCTTTCTACCTCCCCTGTCCTCTGTAGATAATCTATTATTGTCTCTGCTTTATCTTTCATATGCTTCTTTTTGCACAAATAACCAGATATATGTATACTTTCTTACTTCCCCTTTTTTCTTACGCAGAAGGTGCTATGGATAGATGTTCTTTTGCTTATTACACTTAACAATATGTCCTGGAAACCACTCACCTCAGTTCACAGATATCTTTCCTGTTTTTTTTTTTTTAACAGTTACATAAAATTCCACTGTGAGGAGGTCACCTGCTTACTTTTACAAGGTTTCTTATATTTTTACATACTACTTTCAGAGCACTTTCCTCTTGTTGCCTTATTCCATTCATGCTTCCCTCTACCTTTCCCATTTAAGGTTAGGTACCTTTCTTAGATCTCCTTGTTCAAATTCTCTAAGACATGGATTAAGTTATCAGGTAAGCTTACATTTTCCTCCCCCTCAATTCCTTGTCCTGGTGAATGGTACATCATTCATTTAAGCTGGAAACCGGACTGTCCTGAATTATCAGTTCATCATCTCATATCTATTTTCTCCACTCTATTCCTACTGCTTTTACCTTCATTGAAATCCTCATAACTGATGGCCTGGATTATTGCATTAGAGTTTTAACAGTGGTTCTAGGACAGTATTTGAGTCACCTGGGATTTGTTGTAAATGGAAATTCTCTACCTCCTGACTCAGAAACTGGGGATGGAGCCTAGCAGTATGTGTTCTAATCACAGCCTCTGGGTGGTTCTGATACATCTAAAGTTTGAGAACCATAGCCATAGAGTGTAATGTTATAGAAGGAGCTTTTAAAGCGCCTTTAAAAAGCGAAAAAAGGGAACAAGCCGTGAAAAGCAGGACCAATTTAACCAGGATGACCCAGGCACAGGATGCCTCAGAAAAGGCTGAAAACTTGTTTGTTTCTCTCCTGATTTTCCTTTTTTGTACTGTAGGGAATATAGTCTTGGGCCCAAGATCCTGGAACTTACAAAGGAGTGGTACTTTCTCCTTCCTGGGTTGCAGCTTACATAGAGAATGTGTATTTTTAAACTTTTATTTCTGTTGTTCAATATAATACACATATAGAAAAGTACATGGAATACAAATGTTGAGCTTAATGCTTTTAAAGTAACGTCCAATTTATTGCCACTCAGGCTAAGAAATAAAACACTGCTGGTACCTGGAAGCCCCTCAGGTGCTCCTTCCCCAACACAACTGCTCTCCTGGATGTAGCCAGTGTCCTGCTTTACATAACATTACTTCCTAACTATACACATTAAACACTTATAGGTTACTTTGCCTATATTTGAACTTTATATACAGTCATACCTCTTTTTATTGTGCTTGCTTTATTGTGCTTCATAGATGTTGCATTTTTTACAAATTGAAGATAAGAGCCCTTTGGCGGCAAAAAGATTTTGACTGGCTTAATTGTGGTGGTCTGAAACTGAACCATAATATCTTTGAGATATGCCTATAAATACAATCATATGTGTGTTCTTAGTGGTTGGCTACTTTAGCTTAACTTTACATTTGTAGATTTATCCATATTGTTACATACAGCTAATTTTGTTCATTTTCACTGCTGTTTATGCAATTTCATGACTACATAATTATTTAAGATTTTATTTTTTTACTTTTAGAGAGGAGAAGAGAGAGAAACAGAGGGAGAGAAACATCAGTGCATCACTTGTATCAAGCCTGCTCATACTCATCCTGCAGCTTCATTACCTTGCTAAAGTTTTAGAGATAGAAGGCAGCTTGATGAAGAAATCCCCTTTAACATCTCAGCTACACCAACTCATTACCTTTTTAATTTTTATTTATTTTTTCTTTTTTAAAATTTTAATTGTTGTTCAAGTACAGTTTTCTGTCTTTTACCCCCATCCCAGCCTATCCCCCAGCCCTCCCCACCTCCTGTTTGTTTCCACCCCCAGCCACCTTGTTATTGTCCATGTGTCCTTTATACTAGTTCCTTCAAACCCTTCCCCTCTTCCCCTGAAATTCCCTCCCCTCCCCCCTTTGGTCACTGTCAGCCTGTTCTCAATTTCAGTGTCTGGTTATATTTTGCTTGCTTGTTTGTTTTGTTGTTTAGCTTCCTGTTAAAGGTGAGATCATATGGTATTTGTCTTTCAACCCCTGGCTTATTTCACTCAGCATAATGCTTTCCAGTTCCATCCATGTTGTTGCAAAGGGTAGTAGTTCCTTCTTTCTCTCTGCTGCATAGAATTCCATTGTGTATATGTACCACAATTTTTTGATCCATTCGTTTACTGACGGGCACCTAGGTTGCTTCCAGCTCTTGGCTATTGTAAATTGTGCTGCTATGAACATCGTGGTACATAGGTTCTTTGAAATTGATGTTTTGGGATTCTTAGGATATAATCCTAGCAGTGAAATTGCTGGATCAAAAGGTAGGTCGATTTTTATTTTTCTGAGAAAATTCCATACTGTTTTCCATAATGGTTGTATCAGTCTGCAATCTCACCAACAGTGAACTAAGGTCCCCTTTTCTTCACAACCTCTCCAACATTTGTTGTTTGTTGCTTTGTTTATGATAGCCATTCTGACTGGGGTAAAGTGATATCATTGTGGTTTTAATTTGCATCTCTCTGATGGCTAGCGATATTGAGCATCTCTTCATGTGTCTTTGGATATTCTGTATGTCCTCCTTGGAGAAGTGTCTGTTCAAGTCCTTTTCCCATTTTTTAATTGGGTTAGATGTCTTCTTAGAGTGGAGTCATGTAAGTTCTTTGTATATTTTGGAGATTAAACCTTTGTCTGAGGTATCGTTGGCAAATATGTTTTCCCATACAGTTGGTTGTCTTGCTAATTTAATACTGTTTTCTTTAGCCATGCAGAAGCTTTTTATTTTGATGAGATCCCATTTGTTTATTCTTTCCTTTATATTCCTTGCTCTAGTGGACATATTGGTAAAAATGTTGCTGCGTGGAATATCTGAGATTTTCTTGCCAATGTTCTCTAGGACTTTAATGGTGTCACAGCTTATATTTAAGTCTTTTATCCACCTTGAATTTATTTTGGTGTATGGTGTAAGTTTGTGCTCAAGTTTCATTTTTTTTTAACTTTTTTTAATAGTTAAAATTTTTTTTTATATTTTATACATTTACTGTAGTTCAAGTACATTTTTTTTTATCTATTTCTCCCATCCCACCCCAACCCCCCGCCCGTTCTCCCTCCCCCCTCCCATTCCCCCCCCCCCACTCCTCATCCCTGTGTCTTTCATACTTGTTCCTCAAAATCCCTCCCCCTTTTTCCCCTTAAATTCCCTTCCCTCTCCCCTCTGGTCGCTGCCCTCTTGTCCTCTATTTCAGTGTCTTTGTTTTTATTCTGTTTGCTTGTTTGTTTTATTCTTTAGCTTCCTGTCAAAGGTGAGATCATATGGTATTTGTCCTTCAATGCCTGGCCTATTTCACTCAGCATATGCTTTCCAGTTCCATCCATGTTGTTGCAAAAGGTAGTAGCTCCTTCTTTCTCTCTGCTGCATAGAATTCCATTGTGTATATGTACCACAGTTTTTTGATCCATTTGTTTACTGATGGGCACCTAGGTTGCTTCCAACTCTTGGCTATTGTAAATTGTGCTGCTATGAACATTGTGGGGCATAGGTTCTTTGATATTGATGTTTTAGGATTCTTGGGGTATAATCCTAGCAGTGGAATTGCTGGGTCAAAAGGCAGGTCAATTTTTATTTTTCTGAGAAAATTCCATACTGTTTTCCATAATGGTTGTACCAGTCTGCAATCCCACCAACAGTGAACTAAGGTCCCCTTTTCCCCACAACCTCTCCAACATTTGTTGTTTTTTGCTTTGTTTATGATAGCCATTCTGACTGGTGTAAAGTGGTATCTCATTGTGGTTTTAATTTGCATCTCTCTGATAGCTAACGATATTGAGCATCTCTTCATGTGTCTCTGGATATTCTGTATGTCCTCTTTAGAGAAGTGTCTGTTCAAGTCCTTTTCCCATTTTTTAATTGGGTTCGATGTCTTCCTAGAGTGGAGTCGTGTAAGTTCTTTGTATATTTTGGAGATTAAACCTTTGTCTGAGGTATCGTTGGCAAATATGTTTTCCCATACAGTTGGTTGTCTTGCTAATTTAATACTGTTTTCTTTAGCCATGCAGAAGCTTTTTATTTTGATGAGATCCCATTTGTTTATTCTTTCCTTTATATTCCTTGCTCTAGGGGACATATCGGTAAAAATGTTGCTGCGTGGAATATCTGAGATTTTCTTGCCAATGTTCTCCTCTAGGACTTTAATGGTGTCACGGCTTATATTTAAGTCTTTTATCCACTTTGAATTTATTTTGGTGTATGGTGTAAGTTGGTGCTCAAGTTTCATTTTTTTGCACGTAGCTGTCCAGTTCTCCCAACACCATTTGCTGAAGAGGCTATCTTTACTCGATTTTATGTTACTGCCCCCTTTGTCAAATGTTAATTGACTGTAGAGGGTTGGGTTGATTTCTGGGCTCTCTGTTCTGTTCCATTGGCCTATGTGCCTGTTTTTATGCCAGTACCAGGCTGTTTTGATTACAGTGGCTTTGTAATATAGTTTGATATCAGGTACTGTGATCCCTCCTACTTTGTTCTTCTTTCTTAAAAGAGCAGCTGCTATTCGGGCTCATTTATGATTCCATATAAATTTCTGAAGTGTTTGTTCTATGTCTGTGAAATATGCCATTGGTACTTTAATAGGTATTGCATTGAATCTGTATATTGCTTTGGGTAGTATGGACATTTTGATGATGTTAATTCTTCCAATCCATGAACAAGGTATATGTTTCCATTTGTTTGTGTCTTCCTTGATTTCTTTCTTCAGTGCTGTGTAGTTTTCTGCATACAGGTCTTTTACCTCCTTGGTTAGGTTTATTCCCAGATATTTTATTTTTCTTTTTGCTATATCAAATGGGATTTTTTCTTTTTTTTAAGAATTTTAATTTTACTGATCATGCCATTACAGTTGTTCTATTCCTCCCCTTCATTCCCCTCCACCCCCCCACCCTGCACCCCCCACCCCTGCCATTCCCCCCCTTTAGTTTATGACCATGTGTCACGAGTTCTTTAGATTCTATATTTTCCCTACTATTCTTGCCCTCCCCCCTATTTTCTATCTACTGTCTATGCTACTTATTCTCTGTACCTTTTCCCCCTCTCTCCTCTTCCCACTCCCCTGTTGCTGACCCTCCATGTGGTCTCCATGTCTGTGGTTCTGTTCCTGTTCTAGTTGTTTGCTTGGTTTGCTTTTGTTTTTGTTTTAGGTATGGTTGTTAAGAACTGTAAGTTTGCTGTCATTTTACTGTTCATATTTTTTTATCTTCTTTTTCTTAGATAAGTCCCTTTAACATTTCATATAATAAGGGCTTGGTGATGAGGAACTCCTTTAACTTGATCTTATCTGAGAAGCACTTTATCTGCCCTTCCATTCTAAATGAAAGCTTTGCTGGATAGAGTAATTTTGGATGTAGATCCTTGCATTTCATGACTTGGAATACTTGAGAAATCAGCTGACAGTCTGATGGGAACTCCTTTGTAGGTAACTGTCTCGTCTCCTTTTCTCTTGCTGCTTCTAGGACCCTCTTCTTCATTTTAATATTGGGTAATGTAATTATAACGTGCCCTGGTATGTTCCTTCTTGGGTCCGACTTCTTTGGGACTCTGAGTTTCCTGGACTTCCTGGAAGTCTATTTCCTTTCCCAGATTGGGGAAGTTCTCCTTTATTATAAGTTCTCCTTCAAATAAGTTTTCCACTCGTGGCTGTTTCTCTTCCCCTTCTGGTACCCGTATAATTCGGATGTTGGAATGTTTAAAGATGTCCTGGAGGTTCCTAAGCCTCTCCTCATTCTTTTGAGTTCACGTTTCTTCATTCTTTCCTGGTTGGATGTTTCTTTCTTCCTTCCGGTCCACTCCATTGATTTGAGTCCCACTTTCCTTCCCATCACTGTTGGTTCCCTGTGCATTTTGCTTCATTTCACTTAGTGTAGCCTTCATTTTTTCATCTAATTTGTGACTAAAATTAACCAGTTCTTTGAGCATCCTGATCACCAGTGTTTTGAACTGTGCATCTGATAGGTTGGCTATCTCTTTGTCAATCAGAAGTACTGGCTCTGGGGCTTTGAGCTGTTCTTTGGTTTGGGCCTTTTTTTTTTTTTTTTTTGGTCTCAAGGCACCTGTTATGTAGTGAGGGGTGGAGCCTTAGGTGTTCACCAGGGCTGGGCAACCTACGTAAGTGGGTTGTGACACTGTAAGTGGGACAGGGGTCTGAGAGGGAACAATGGCTCTTTCTCCACTCTGCCGGGTTTCAGTCACTTCCCCCACTTCCCCCAAGCAAATTGGGCCCTTCTGGTGCTGATTCCCAGTTGGTGGGTTTGTGTATGTTCTAGGATCCTGTGGGTCTGTCCAACAAATTCTCCTGTGAGGCTTGGAGTTTCTCCCGCTGCCTCCACTGGTGTTTTTAATCAGTGGTTTTAGTCTTTATTTCCCCATACTAGGGCCCTGGGTTGCGCGGTCTATCCTGCTCCTCAGTTGTTTCTCCCAGTTTATCTGCGAGCAAACGTGGGACCTTCCAGTTACCAATCCACTACCTTGCTGGTTCTGCCAGCCTCCACCTTGCCACAAGTCTTCTCCATCCTGGATGCCTGACACCACCCTCCTACAGGTCTGGATGAATGTGTCTTCTTTAACTCCTTGGTTGTTGGACTTCCATACAGTTTGATCTTCTGTCTGTTCTGGTTTTTTGTTTTGTTTTGTTTTGTTTTAAAATGTTTTCCTTGTTTTTGGTTGTGGGAGGAGGCACAGTGTCTACCTATGCCTCCATCTTGGCTGGAAGTCTCCCTCTCTTTTTCTTCTTAAAGCAAGCCCTTTAACATATGTTTTAGTATTGAATTGGTGCAAACAGATTCCTTTAGCTTTTTCTTGTCTGGGAAGCTCTTTATTTCTTCTTTGATTTTAGATGATAGACTGGCTGGATAAAGTAGCCTTGGTTATAGATTTTTGCTTTTCATCACCATGAATATTTTATTCCACTTTCTTCTGGCCTGAAATGTTTCTGATGAGTAATCAGATGACAGTCTAATTGGTGCTCCCTTGTAGGTAACTACCAGCTTTTCTCTTGCAGCTATTATGATTTTCTCCTTAAATTTAAGCCTTGTCATTTTAATTATGATGTCTTGGTATAGGTCTCTGTGGGTCCAACTCATTTCAGACTCTCTAAGTATCCTGGAGTTCTGTGACTCTTTTCTTTGTCAGATTAGGGAAGTTTTCAGTTATTGTTTCTTCAAATAAATTCTCAATCCCTTGCTCACTCTCTTCTTCCGGTATTCCCATGACGCAGTTTTTGTTACACTTCATGTCGTCAAAGATGTTTATTACTGTCACCTCATTGTTTTCAATTGTTTTTTTTTTCTGCTCTGATTGTTTATTTTCTACTTTGTCCTGCAAAACACTGATTCGATTCTCTGCTTCATCTAGCCTACTATTTATTCCTTGCGTTGTATTATTTATCTCAGAAATTGCATTCTTTATTTTTGACTGACCCTTTTTTCATGCTGTTGAGTATCCTTATAACCATTACCTTAAACTCTGATAAATTGCTCACTTCCATTTCATCTAGTACTGGAAAATTCTCTTGTCCTTTTATTTGGGGTTTATTTTTTTGACTTCCCATTTTGGCTGCTGCTCTGTGTGTTCTACCTTAGATGCTAAACTAATCAGCCTCTAAAAACTGATTAGTTGTTAATCTAATCAATATGTAATCATCGGTCAGGCCTAAGCACCAGAAAGTGGGGCAGAGTAATTCCTCAGTGGGCTCTTGCTTTCTCTCAGGCTGATGCTATTGAGATAGGAGTAGTCTGCCTGAGAGAGACGGCTCCTGCAGTTTGGGGGATGACTCAACACAGGGATCCTGGCAGCTGTTCCCTCAGTTCTCTTCCCTCGAGCCACCCCAGACTCTCCTCAGGTGTCTCTATTCCACTCTGCCTTCTCTTTGCCGGCATCCAGGGTAAGTGGCTGAACACAAAACTGTGCTTTAGCCCTTTGAAAGGCTTTGTGCATCTTCAGCAGTCTCTCCCTGGCTAATAGAACCCCTGCTGCTTTTTTCGTAGCTGAATGTTATTTGGATTCCTTTCTGGCTCTGGTGCTGTAGGCCAGGGAGTCCAGCTTGGGGTTTAGATCCCACATTTCTCATGGGGAACACCCCTGGCTGCTGAAATATGCCTCTGGTGCTTCAGCTGCTGCGTGTGGGAGCCTGGCCAGCCCTCTTGTATCTCATCCACACTCCCTACCAGTAATGTTGTAGTAAAGTGTTTTCTTCTGTCTGTCCATGGTTGTAAGGCTTCTCTCCAGCTAGTGTTCAGTTTGTTATTCAAGATGATCTTTCTACAATTTAGTTGTAATTACAGATTGGTCCTTGAGAAAGTTAGTGTAGCTTTCACTTTACTCCTCTGCCATCTTGGATCTTCTTGGAACCTTTTAATGTGAGCTTCATTTTAAAAAAATGTGAAGTAGGTGAGTGGCATGATTATATCTTCATTTTTGATTGAGTGGAGATAGAATTGAGTGGGAGAACATGGGAGACAGGAAGATAGTTGAGAAGCTGTTGAGGTAGTTTGGGAGAGATATTTGAAACCTGAAATAGAATACAAGTTGTTAGGTAGGTATAGGAAGGTTGAATTAGAAGAATATTTAGGAGGCGAAATTAGAAGATCTAACCAATTTAATAGATAGGGCAGGATCAGGGTGAGGAAGGAGTCAAGGGAATTTTACTTGTTTTTAGCATGGATTACTGTGTAGTGATACTGCATATTAAAATAAAGGACACTAAATGAAGATGTATATTAAGTGAAGATTAGTTTGGAGTTGTGTATGTTGATTTGAGGTGCCAGTGGGGACATGGCAGTGGAATCATATTGCAGGCATATGAATCTGAAATTCAGAGGAGAGGTCTGGCCTAGTGATAGATTTGGAAGTTAGTAGGTGGTAGTTGAAACCAGGAGGATAGAGAATAAACTTACCAGGAAGTGATAGCCTGGGGAAACACAACTCTTAAATTAGACAGTAGTGCAAGAATATACACATTAGAGGTAAAGGGAGAACCAGGAAAGGAGAGTGTCACAAAGGATAGGGGAGTAGAGTTTCAAGAAGGGCATGAGCAAGAGTGTCACATGGTGCAGAGAGATCCAAGAAAGTAAGGATGGAAAAGTGGATCTTGAGTATTCCAGTTACTATGTGTAAAGCACAAGGCTGAAGAAATGACTCTAAGCTCTGCTTGCTCTCAACCTTGGGAAAGCTGGTTTGTACTCAGTCCAACAAGCTGAAAATCCTCGAATACTTTGGGGAGTGTAGATTCAATCCTCGAATACTCTGAGGGTTGGGAGTTAGCTGCTTCCTCTGTAGCATCCTACTGAGTCTTTCTATTCCCAAATGAACTATAATTTGCTGATATATATATTATTGATGCAGTATATATGTCTGGAAATTATCACCAAAGTACGTCATCCTAAGTGATATTTTGGTTTAAAAAATAAAGAGAAGAAAAAGAAAAAAAGTGATGGGAGAGATTGGGAGGACGGGGAACCCTGGGAAGGAAAATGATAGTTATGTAACGGCAGTTAAGTGTCAGGCTTTGTACCATGTTATTTCCTGTGTTTTATTGTATCTTATTTTATCTTGTCATTATAGCAACTCTATTGGGGGGTGGGGTTATCCCCATTTTCTAAATAGGAAATTCAAATTCTATAGTCTCATCTTTCCTTATCCCAAGTTCTGCCACTGATGGCTGTGACCCTGGACCTCAATTTTCTTACCTGTAAAAGGACATGGTCATAATCCTTAAGTCCTTTCCAGCTCTAGGGTTCTAGGAATTTGTGACTTTTTACTAATAATGTTGCTTTTTGGCCATGAAAAAAAGACTATTTAGGATTCCCCCCTGCCCCCAGTGAATTAATAACTTAATAGTAACACTGTCAGGTTGTCCAGGCTAAATAATTTATTTTCCTATCACAGAGTGAGTACCTGTTATGTATATGGGCTTGGAAGGCTACTGTAAAATAAATCAAATAAATAGGCTTGGTGACAGGCTCTCCATCAATTGTTACTAGCCCTGGGCACATGGACAAGCAGCTACCTGCAAGATTCTGTGATGATTTTAAAGTGTGTTATGGGTTAAGTGCTAAGTATTTTTATTAATTTAGGAAGTACTTTGGCATGTGGCCTTTAAAAATTACATTATTATATTATCATAAATCTTGATTAAGGCAACAAAATGTATTTACAATGACCAACTTCACAGCTGGAATGAAATATTTTATAGCATATATAATGAGCCACTAGATAATGGTGATTCTCTGAAAAATGAGAGTTGGGAAATGAAATAGAAGTTGTAAAGGCATATTTAGTTGTGAAAATTAATTTCAAGGAACAGTATTATGTGCCTAGTGAGTACTTAATAATTGAGGAAGAGTAGAGAAAAGGGAAATTATGAGGCTTTCAAACCTTAAGTCCATTTTGGAAAAGGTTAGGATAAAAATATAATGCTAATGTGAATTTCAATGTACGCTTTACAACAATGATATACACAGGAACAAAATTAGCAACTATTAGGTTAACATGAGATGAAATACTCTCTCATTTTGAAGCCACTGTGTTTCAGACACACTGATCCTGGTAAGGAGAGGTTCTCAGTGAATATAATCTCTGCTCAAAGGGCATTTGAAAATTTATAGGGGATTTTTGTTTTCTAATGTGGTTGAGATATATATTACTTTATTATTATTTCCTTTTGATTTTTCCCCTTATAGACAATGTATTTAAAAAAAAACACACTTAGGTTTTTAAACCTAAATCTATTCAGTAGGTTCTAAATCTATTAATTTTACTTCAAAATAGTAAGGGGAGTAACAAGATATTTGTTATAAAAAGTGTGAGCTTTGAGTATGATAGGGTTGATGGCCATTGTATTCGTTTTCTACATTAGGTATGTTCTATTACTTTCCACACTAGCTAATGTGGAACAATGTACTACCAACTTATAGCTTAAAACAGTAGTCATGTATTATCTCACAGTTTTTGTAGGTATAGTCATGGTATATCTGTATTGTTTGCTGAGGGTCTCACCAGGCTGAAATCAGGGTGTCTGCATGGGCTTTGATTTCATCTGATTCTCGGGGTCCTCCACCAAGCTCATTGGTGGTTGGCAGAATTCTACTCCTTGTGGTGATATATGACTGAAGTCCTCATTTTCTTGCTGGCTGTTGGTTGGGGGGGTCACTCTTAGCTCCCACAGGTCATCTCAGATTCTAACCATGTGGCCCTCTCACAACATGGTAACTTACTCAAAACCAATATAAAAGTCTCTTCAATCAGCTGTATAAGGTAGCATAATCCTATGAGCAACCATCCCATATTCACAGGTACTATCCACACTAAAGAGGAGGGGATTATACAGGACATTTATACCAGAGGTGGAAATCATGGGGCCATCTTGGAATTCTGCCTATTACAGCCACTAGTATCAAGTCTTCATACTCATGTCATTTCTGTATGTCAGTAGATTTCATTTATTTGAAATAGGGCTTCACTAGCTACTTTAAGCACTCACACAAGTATCAAGTACATATTGTGTGCCAGGTCATTTGCCAGGCACTGAATGAACAGGGCAGAGTCCTTGCTGTCATGGTGATTATTTCTGGTTATATGTTCAGTGGAGAAAATGAAATGGAGTAGAGGATTAGAAGTGGGTGAGGTAGGAGTTCTTTTAGGTGGAGTAGTCAGGGATCAGAAACTTGAAGGCTGAGTAGCCAGTAGTGTGGACTCTGAGAAGAAAACATTCTGGCAGAGGGAAGGCAGTTATTAGGACCCTGAGTTCAGGGATAAACTTGTCTGTGTTTAAGGACCAGCAAGGCCAGTGTGGCTGGAACAGAATGTGCAGGAGAGAGAGGTTGGGGTTGCATTCCAGCAGGTGACTGGGTGACAGCTCATGCAGAGCCCTGTCGGTCTTGATAAAGGGTATGATTTTTACTTGAAGTGAGACAGGAAGGCATTGAAGTGTTTTAAATGATGGAATGACCAATCTGATTTACATTTTCAAAAGATTTGTATTGAGAAAAGGCCTCTAAGGTGGGGGAAATGTATGAATACAGAGAGATGTACTCTGTGAAGGAAAGGAATACAGTAGTCATGAGTGCAGATGACAAGGGATGCTGCCTAGATTGAGGTCAAGGAAGGCTGCCTGAGGATACCTGGGGGATGGAAGGTGAAAAGAGGAAGGGTGGTCCCAGCAAGGGAAACAACTTATGCCAAGGCCGAGTGGCATAAGGGAGCTTAAGTGCCAGGGAATGTTAAGGAAAATGACTGTGGAGCCAGGAGCCAGATTCCTCAATCCTTGAAGGCCTAGTGAAATGTTTTTCCTATTGTACTTTTATGTTAAGATCCTTGGAAAGTCACTAAAGGGTTGTTGAGGGAGGAGTGGAGAGAAACTGTTCATAATCAGTTTTATAATTTGACAGATTCAGGCTGAATACTATGTGGACAGCAGTTTGGAGTGGAAGCAGGAAGATCAGTTATGAGCTAAGTTATGGTCCAAGTGAGAGACAATGGTGGTATGGACTAGAATGATTGCATAGAAGTTGCCAAGAAGTAAATGGATTTGAGAACTCTTTTAGGAGGTAAAATTAAAAAACAACAACAAAACAAAACCTTGCTGATGGGTTAGGTATGGAAAGTGAGGTTGAGGGAGGTGTCATTCTGGTTTCCGTAACTGGATTCACTGAGCTGGGGCACATTGCTTGAGGACAAGCTTTTAGTGGAAGAGAGAATGTAGAGTATGAAGTGAGTTTTGAAATACCTTTGAAATAACCAAGTGGAGATGTAAAGTAAGCAGTGAGTTGTAGGAATCTGGAATTAAGTGAAGTCTGTTAATATCTATATGGCCTTTTGGTTAATTTTGAGACTTAATAATGACAGACATTATATTATATTCTGGTAATGTAAAGATGAGTAAGATGTTCATTCAGTATTAATTATCTACAGTCACTGTGTCACTCTTACTTTCCTTTGGGTGCTTACTTACCAACAAGACAAGTCGATAACTAAATCAAGTACAATATAATGGGGGCAGTGATACAGAAGGAGATTCCAGAGCATATAAAAGGGTACCTAATATAGATTGGCAACATCAGTGAAGGCTCTTGCTGAAGGGCAGGGGCCTATTCTGAGCCTTGGAAAAGGAGGCAGTTAGAGATAGGGGAATACAAGAATTTCTAATGGTAAAAGCTATGCTTGTATGAGAAAAGCCAGTCATGTCTCAGAAAAGCCAACAACTCTAAATCCCTGCTTTTCACTATAGACTAAACAAGTGGGAAAGTGACTTCTGTGCTTAAGCTGGATGTTTTATGGTTGTGGTGGCGGTGGTACTCTGATGTAGCTGTTCTCGCTCTGTAACCCTTTTGGAAAGAGAAGACTATTCATGGCTGGAAGATACTTCAGGGAATTTTAGCCATTTCTTCTCATTCAAAAATGAGGTTACTAGTAGCCAAAGAGGAGAGCTAACTAGCTGATACTTGGTCAGCAATTCTTTGTCTCCGAGAGTCCAGGCTGCAGGAGTGGCAGTTCCCTTTACTGTGTATTTCCACGTTCTCAATGACATATTTATAAAGAAAGAGAATCTCTGGAAATACCCAGATGCTGCCATTGAATAATGCAAGTCTCCATATGAGCTTCGTCTTTGGGAGTTGATGCCAGCCTAGAGTTAGTTCCATTGCATGATACAGTGGACCTATTCCTTACTGGGTCTACCCCTTTGAATTTAAATAGAGCATTCTCTCAGGACTGCTTGTATTTGTATTCTCTCTCCATCTTTCTTTCTGCCCACCTGTGTTTCTGTGTTTTTTTCATCATATGAATAATAATAATAATAATAATAATAATAATAGTATAGTTGTTGTAGTAGTGATAGTAGTGATTGTATTTGTTACACATTTATTGTGTCGGGCACCATGGTAATTGCTTTACTTTACCTCATTTAATTCTACCAGTAGCACTCTGAGGTAGCTTTTTATTATTACCACATTTTACAGAAGAGGAAAACGGAAGTTTAGAAAGAGGTTAAATCAAAGGTTACAGAGTAATAAATGGAGATGCTAACATTTGAACTCAGGCAGTGTGACTTTGGATACTCTTTACTGCCTCTCCTAAGACAGTCTTCAAAGCATTGCTGTCCAATGGAAATATGATGTGAGCTACAAATGCAAGACATTTGTAATTCAAAATTTTCTAGTAGCCATGCTGAAGAGTAAAAGCAGGTAAGATTGACTTAAAAATAATTAAGTCCAATATATCTAAAATATTATCCTCTCAACATGTATTCAATATGAAAAAAGTGAATGATATGTTTTACTGAGTCTTTGAAATTACAATGTGTATTTTACAATTACAGCACATCTCATTTTGGACTAGCCACATTTAAGTGTTCAGTAACCAGATGTGGTGAGTGGCTACTGTTTTGACCAGTGCAGTTCCAAAGGGACAGGAAAGTGGGTGGGAAGTTCTGACCAAATTCGACAGCTAAGGGACCCAGAGAGAAAAACCTGCTGAAAATCTGTAGATGAGGCAAATTGAATGAGAAAAAAGCAGAGTGGTAATTCCTGGGTCTGACCCAGGGAATGGGCAAGTACACTGAAGCTAGTAAAGGTATCTTTTAATTCCCAGAATGAGACTCAGCATTTTCCCATATAGGTTAGTTTTTCTCATAGTAGTTACTTTCCATAGCCATTCCTTAAGGCACTTTGGGAGTAAGTAGCCATTTGTGGCTGATTATCAGATATTGTAACATTGTTTTATGCAAAAGGGTTAAAAAAAAAATCTAACCCTGTCTGGTGTGTCTCAGTGGGCTGGATGTTGTCCAGCAAATGCCATTTCCTGGTTGGGGCATGTGCTGAAGGTAGTCAGTTGATGTTTCTCTCTCACATCCATGTATCTCTGCCTCTCTTTCTCCCTCACTTCTCCTCGCTCTTAAAAATAAATCTAAGGCTTATGAATAGCTTGATTTTGGAATGTCTTCTTTTGTTAATTGTGGAGGGAGTGAGATTGGAGAGGAAATTGTAGTGATCATTTGCTTGATGTTCTCTAAGTTATAGGTATTAAAGAACAAGGAAATGAGTTAACTTTTTTAGTTTCTATTTAAGGATAATACTCATTACCTATTACTTTCTTCTTTCTAGAACTCCTCTTATAGTAAGCCTTTGCAAATTGTTTGTCCAGTTGAATATTAGCTAAAAAGCAAATATCCTCAGAACTCAGCTATTTGAATTGTTTCCTTCATGAACTTCTGTTCTTAAGCATTTACTTCCTGGGGGTCCTAACCCTAATAAAGAGCAACACAGGCTTATCCTAAGTAACATGGAAGTGTAGAAAGAACACCTACAGGTGGAAGAACACCTACAGGTGGAAGAACACCTGCAGATGGGGACAACCCTGTCCTTCCTCTGTTCTGAAAATGCAAACCTGTGTACTATCTAAAGGCACATCGACAGGATTTTTATATTTTTGTGAATGGAAAAATAAACTAGTTATATATAGAAGATTTTTATAGGAATGTTGACTTTCAGGATTATACTGTTCATATTTGTTTATGTATCACTGAAATATTTATAATTTACATTGAAAAAACCATAAATCACTAGAGACTTGGAAAAAAAACAAGAAAGGTGCTATGTAATAAGTAGTTTTATAAGTTTGGAAATATTTGAAAAAGAGAAAAATTATACAAAGTACAATGTAGGAGTATCACGTCAGTTAGTAAAATGTAAATTAGGAAACCATGTAGCTGCTGAATATTAAGGGGAAGGAGAATTTCATAATGAAAACATTTGATTATAGATGGTTCATAGTTTTAAGATGAGCACAGATAGTTCTATAATTAGTTCCTGAGAAAACATGGAGTCCAACATTTTTGTCTACAATCTATGCTTAGATCATTTTATTTTGATGTAATATTTGTTTTTTGAATGTTGCTTTTGTGCGACATTGGGGAGAAAGACAGTCATTGCTGCTCTCTAGGAATCTGTGTTTTAGCTTATTTTTCACTACCTCCTAAAAACCTGTTATTTACTAAAAAGTTATTCTCATCACTGTTCACTCATTTCTGTTCACATTACTTCTCAGTAAAATGCAACGCATGAGAGCTAGTCTATATCAGTGTTTTCATCCTTTTTTTAGAAGTCTCCTTTTGATAAACATAAATATTTATCACTTTAAAAAGTTTCCAATTCTTAAGAGATTTTGAAATATCATTTATATAAAATATAAATCAATTCTTATTTTTTAAAAAGGAAACACTTTAGAAGTACATTGAGTTTAAACATAAAACTTCCCATTCATTCCCTTTGTTCCCTCACTCCACCACCCTGCCTGGAGGTTCCTGCTGCTAACAATGTGGTGTGTGTCCTTGCAGACCTTTTTTTCTGTGTATATTTTTACTTAATTAGTTTGACAGATATTTAAGTACCTTCTTAAATATATACAGCCATTCACATACATTTACATGAGGGGACCATGTTGTACAGAGGCCTGCTTTTTTCACTCACTGTGTTTTAGAGTTCAGGTCAGACCTTTCAGATCTGTTCCATTCTTAATGGCTGCGCTGTGTGGATGCATTATAATTTATTTTACATTTGCCATATTGATGGACATTTAGTCCCCCACAGCCTTTTCCTATTCAAGCAGTATTGAATTAATAACCTTATATATTTCTAGAAGCACAATTGCTGGGTTATAGGAAATGTATATTTACAAATTTGACAGCTTCTGCCAAACTTACTTTCAAAAGGCTGAACCAGTTTATACTGCCAGCAGTATTCGAGATCGTTGTTTCCTATACATAGGATTTAGTTATGAGTTTTAAACTGAAGGGACCACAGAATGTAGCTTAAGCTCTCCCATCTCATCCCTTTTCCAAGATAGAAGCTGAGTTTCAGGGACTTGAAATGATTTGCCTAGATCTTACCCAGAAGAACTATGAGTACTTCCCAGTCTTCAGTATGTATTCCCTTGGAGGCATCTTACTTCAGACACATTTTATATTGCAGGTTCTACCAAACTGTTTATTATTGTCTCCTCTTCTCCGTTGTTACTCAAAACAAGCTTCCTTTTCAGCCTCACATTTTCCAACAGTACTGTGAGACTCTGCCCTTGCTATCTTGTCTTTGTGGAACATCTTTCATTTAATATCCTTAAAAAGCTGCCTTCTTCCATTATTTAAAATCCACCCTATCCACAGGGTATATGGGTTACTTCAGATTTACCCATGGGTGTAGCAAAGCAAAGGAAGTATTTTATGAATTTTGTTTTCTCGTCAGCAGTTGACCCTACCCTATTGACCAAATAAAACATATGCTTCTTCATTTTTAAACTTGGAAGAGGAAATAGATGACAGACATTTGTTTATTATAGCATTTCTGGAATGTGTGATGATTATGTATTTGTCAAGTGTGATGGAATTTCAATTAAGTGATATCCAACTTTAATAGCATTAAAATTTTTAATCATAATTTATCTTTTCTCTTAGAAATGAGGATGTATTCTGCTTATAAAGTATGAACAGAGTTTCTCTTCTTGTGTTGGTATATTCATTCCTCAGGTGCATGCATGGTAGGCTTGCCTCTTTTATAAAGGCATGGTCCTAGCAGTTTTTCTTATGTGCTATGAGAATTTGTGTCAGTGACACCCCAAGTTGATGCTGCAGCTGAGCTGGTCACATATCAAGATTATGACTTTGGGTAAAGAGTCAACTGACGCAGTTCTAAGGAACTGAGATCAGCTTTGATGCATATTTTGATCATGACAAAAGAGATAGAGTTCAGTAGTAGATGTGAATTAAATTTGGTCCATGAATGTTCAAAACTGTGAATAGCAGTCTAATCATAAGCTCATCAGTTATTCAGTGGCATTTCAGGGGTTCGAGTGCACAGAATATGGAAGACCCTTCCACTACCCTTTAGAGTTCTTCTAAAACAGAAGAAAAAAACCCATATATTATTCTCTTTTTTTAATGGATTTTATTTTCCTTCAGTGTCAGTAAAGTTTATGTGTATACCAGAAGAGGGTGAAAGGCAGGCCAAATATTTGCTTATTCATGGGAGTTTGTAGAATATTTGGGGTAAGATTAAGTTTGGAATGTTAAAGGGTACCAGTTTTACAAGAAAAGTCCATTTTCTTAATCTTAAGACACATGAGCCTAAGTTTTTCTGTTTCTAAAATGAAAGTTACTTGACATGCACTGTTCATTAGCTTATTCTTTTTTATATGATAATTCTATTGATGGTTCTTTTTTAAAATTGAATTTATTAGGGTGACATTGGTTAATAAAGTTATATAGGTTTCAGGTATACAATTCTATAATACATCATCTGTATATTGTACTGTGTATTCACCATCCAGAGTGAATTCTACTTCTGTTACCATTTATCCCCCTTTACCCTCTTCTGCCTGCCCCCACCTCCTTCTCCTTGGTACACACCATACTGTTGTCTGTGTCTGTGTCTGTCCTTCCCATTTATTTATTTATTTTGCTAAATCCCTTCACCTTTTTTGCCTAGCCTCCAACCCCCTACCCTCTGTTCTCTGTATCTATGAGCCTGTATATATTTTGTTTATTTTTTTAAAGATTTTATTTATTTATCTTTAGAGGGGAAGGAAAGGAGAGAGGGAGAGAAACATTAGTGTACACACAATGTTGCCTCTTGTGTGTCCCCGCTGGGAACTTGCCTGCAACCCAGGCATGTGCCCTGACTGGGAATCAAACCTCGATCCTTTGGTTCACAGGCCTGTGCTCAATCCACTGAGCTACACCAGCCAGGGCTGTTTGTTTATTTTTGTTCACAGATTTCAAATGTGAATGAAATCATATGGTATTTGTCTTTCTCTCATTGGCTTATTTCACTTAGCATAATAATATCCTCCAGGTCTATCCCATACTGTTGCGAAAAGATAAGATTTTCTTCTTTTTAATGGCCGGGTAGTATCTTACTGTGTAAATATACTACAGCTTTTTTTTAAAATCCTCAGTCAAGGATATGTATATTGATTTTTAGAGAGAGAAGAAATGGAGGGGAGAGAAACATTGATATGAGAGAGAAACACTGATCAGTTGCTTCCCGTGTGCACCTCAACCAGGGATGGAACTCGCAACCTTCTGGTGTATGGAATGATGCTCTAACCAACTGAGCTGCCCAGCCAGGGCTGTACTGCAGCTTTTTTACCTATTCATCTACTGGTGGACACTTGGGCTGCTTCCAAATCTTGGTTATTATAAATAATGCTACAGTGAACATAGGGGTGCATATATGAGGTCAGTCCGGAGAAAGTCCAACCATTGTTAACATAATGAGAATGGTTTGCACAACATTGATGTAACCTGGCAGCGAAGGAGAGTGTCTGATTGCTGCATGAACCATGATAACTTCACTGTACTAGTCAGTGGGTGATGGACACTGTTGAGTGAGCATGTGTAATGTGTGGCAGTCATATTCAAAATGACTAAGCAAGTGGAGCAACTAATCTTTATCAAATTTTGTGTTAAGCTTTAAAATTCCTCCACAGAAACTATTCACATGATTCAGAAGGCCACAGCTAGGGGCAACTGGTGATTGGCAACTTTATCAGGACAATGTGCATGCATCATGTCTCTTGCAGAGTTTTTTGGTGAAACATCAAATCACCTAGGTGACTTAGCTTCCCCACAGCCCAGATTTGGCACCCTGTGAATTCTTGCTTTTCCCAAAAGTAAAATGACCTTTGAAAAGGTAAGGATCACTCTCAACAAATTCTTGACCATCTTTGAAGCATTTGTGCCATGCTTTTATTTACACTGCACTGATTGCATCATTCAAGAAAGCCTTCCGAATTATCTGAATGGTTTCTGTAGAGCAATGTTCAAGCTTAATGCAAAATTTTATGCAGATTCATAGCTCGTCTCACTCAGTCATTTTGAATGTGATGGCCATGCATTACACATGCTCACTCAGTGGCATCTACCATCCCCACTGACTAGTACAATGAAGTTGTCATTGTTCTTGCATCTGCGTTCCAGTCCACTCTCCTTGGCTGCCAGGTTATATCTATGTCACACAAACCGTTCTTGTTATATTAACAATGGCTGGACTTTTTCTCTACAGTCCTTGTATGCTTTCACTTATTTGTATCTTCTTCAGTTTCCTTCTTCAGTGTCTTACAGTTTTTTGGGTACAGATCTTTTACATACTTGACTAAATTTATTTCCAGCTATTTTATTGGTTTTTTTTTTTTATGCAATTGTAAGTGGGATCATTTTCTTAATTTCCCTGTCTGATAGTTCATTATTGGCATATAGAAATGCAGTGGATTTCTGGATATTTATTTTGTATGGTGCTACTTTACAGAGTTCTAGTAGTTTTTTGGTGGGATATGTAGGGTTCTCTATATGCAGTACCATTTCATCTGCAGATAATGACAGTTTTACTTCTTTTTTTCCAATTTGAATGTCTTTTATTTCTTGTCTGATTGCTGTGGCTAGGACTTCCAGTACTATGTTGTATAATATAGTGAAAGCTGACATCCTTGTTTTGTTCTTGATCTTAAGGGAAATGCTTTTAGTGTCTGCCCATTGAGTATGATGTTGACTGTGGGTTTATTATATATGGCTTTTGTTATGTTGAAGTTATATTCCATCTATTCCACTTTGCTGAGAGTTTTAATCATAAAGGGTGCTGGATT
Organism: Artibeus jamaicensis; assembly: GCF_021234435.1. Lineage (NCBI taxonomy): Eukaryota > Metazoa > Chordata > Mammalia > Chiroptera > Phyllostomidae > Artibeus > Artibeus jamaicensis. The sequence continues at coordinate 3,069,884 of NW_026521356.1, forward strand.
TTATCAGATGCTTTTTCTGAATCTGTTGATATGATCATGTGATTTTTACCCTTTATTTTGTTTAATGTGGTATGTCACATTTATTGATTTGCAGATATGGTAACAACTTTGCATCTCTGGAAAAAAGTCTCACTTGATCATGGTGTATGATCTTTTTAATATTTTGCTGGATCTAGTTTGCTAATATTTTTTGAGAGTTTTAGCATCTCTGTTCTTTAGGGATATTGGCCTACAATTTTCTTTCTTTGTAGTGTCTGTACCTGCTTCTGGGATTAGGATAATGCTGGCCTCATAAAATGAGCATGGGAGTCTTCTCTCTCCTTGAATTTTTTTGAATAGTTTGAGACTAGGTGTTAGTTTTTGAAATATTCAGTAAAATTAACCTGTGAAGCCATTCTGTCCAGGACTTTCAGTTGTTAGGAGTTTTTGATGATTGCTTCAATTTCATTAATTGTAATAAGTCTATTCCAGTTTTCTGTTTCAATTTTGGAAGACTTATGTTCCTAGGAATTTATCCATTTCTGGCAAATGGATAAATTATATTTATCCATAATATTTTCTTAATAATCTTTTGTATTTCTGTGTTGTCCATTGTTACTTTTTCTCTTTTATTCCTAATTTTATTTATTCATGTCCCCTCTCTTTTTTTCTTCATAGTCTGGTTAAAGGTTTGTGAATCTTGTTTTATCTTTTCAGAGAACCAGCTCTTGGTTTCATTGATCTTTTATATTTTTTGTAGACTGTATTTCTTTTATTTCTGCTCTAATCTTTATTATTTTCTTCCTTCTACTCATTTTAGTCCTTTTTTCTAGTTCCTTTAAATGTAAAGGTAGATTGTTTATTTGAGATTTGTCTTCTTTCTTGCAGTGGGCCTGTAATTGTATGAACTTCACCCTTAGGACTGATTTCACTGTTTCCCATAGGTTTTGGGTCATTTTGTTTTCATTTTCATTTGTTTCAGGGTGTCTTTTGATCCCTTCCTTGATCTTATTGTTAACCCACTCATTATTTAGTAACATGTTATCTAGCTTCCATGTCTTTGTGTGCTTTTTTCAGTTTTTTTCTTGTGATTGATTTCTAGTTTCATAGCATTATGATCAAAGAAGATGCTTGGTAAGACTTCAGTCTCCTTAAATTTATTGAGACTTATATTTTGTCCCAACAAAATTTGCATGTGCACTTAACCAGAATGTATATTCTACTGCTTTGAGGTTAAATGCTTTGGAGATATTAGTTAAATCCTTCTGGTTTAGTGTGTCATTTAAGGCCACTGTTTCCTTTCATTTGCTTATTCTTAAGTACAGACTTTTGATTTGGCTGTAGTCTTGGCTTTACCTATAGATTTGGATCAGTGGCTCTGGTTTTGGACTGTAACTCCTAGACTACATGAGGATAATTATTTTTCCCCATTGGAGTAGAGAATAGTATGTTGGAGGAATAAACACAGTGCTCCCCATGGTGGGTGGGGCTCAGTTGGTTGGGTATCATCCTGCAAAATGAAAGGTTGCTGGCTTGATTCCAGGTCAGGGCACATGCCTAATGTTGTGGGTTTGGTCATTGGTTGGGGAGTGTTCAAGAGGCAACCGATCAATGTTTCTTTCATTGATGTTTCTCTCCCTTCCTTTCTCCCTCACTTGCCCTTTCTAAAAAATAAAAGAAATAAAATCTTTTAAAAAAGACAATGCTCATAAAACTAAAGGAAAGAAATTATAAAGGAGAAAAGGAACAAAAGGGAGACTAGTATAACTTGTGAACATTTTCTTTAGATTATGTTCTAGAATGGCAACAAATATAAATCAAGATTTTAGGTGGACTAATTTTTCAGAATTGATCTTTTTAAAAAATAAATTCACTATCTTGCCCTGGCTGGTGTAGCTCAGTGGATTGAGCACGGGCCTCTGAAGCAAAGAGTTACCGGTTTGATTCCCTCTCAGGGCACATGCCTGGGTTGCAGGCCAGGTCCCCAGTAGTGGACAAATGAGAGGCAACCACACATTGATGTTTCTCTCCCACTCTTCTCCTTCCCTTCCCATCTCTCTAAAAATAAATAAATAAATAATTAATTAAAAAAATTTTACTATCTTGCAGCAATAGCCAAGATATAGGAGTTTAACAAACTGCGTAAATGTATGCATAGTAGAACATTTTTATAACATCTACAAATGAAAAGCCAATTTCCTTACAGAGACAATAATGCAAATATTCACAGTAGCTTTGCTACATAGAAATTAAATTGTTGCAATTGATGATTACACTGCTTTAATGGGAGTTCATGTTATAATAACCTTTATTAGGAAAATATAATTTAATTTAAATCTAGGCAAGACTATTCCAGACCCATAAGTTGCCACTGAAGAAATTAAACAGAAATGGCTTGTCCTGTATTTTCAAGTATCATTACAACTAAGAACCTCTGTTCTTATCATGACTTTTTCGTTGTTCTATGGCGCTAGGTGCATTTTTCTTCCTGTTTTCAGTATATAGTTCATGTAATTTTCAATGGCTTGGGACCAAAAAAGGCTGAGAGCCTGAAAAAGAATAGTTATAAACAGATGTATTAAGTGATAGCCACTTCTTAGAGTTGTAGTCTGTGGCTCATTATTTCCAAAAGTCATCCCATCTTAAGATTTGCAATTATTTTGGGAAACTTGTTTTAGTTAGAGATTGGATTCAGAGAAACTGAAGAAAGCTTCAGTTTCACAGAAAATAAAAATAATAATGCGAATTGGGCTGTTTTGCTCTGGAATCTTTGATGTTTTATGTTTGAATACAGAGTAGCTTCTCCCAGCTACCACAGAATAGATATTACTGCCAAACTGAGCCACGGGCATTGCCTAGTCTAGGAGAACACATTTCAAAAGATGGCCTGAGGCCACTGGTAGACCCTGATAAAAAATATTGGCAAGTGTTAGGTTAACTCATATCCTTTGTATACCTTTAGCAGCTTACTAATAACCAATCAAGTAAAGCATTAACATTATACAAAATGTAGCATTCATAAATTCACATCAGCATAATACTAGAATTTATGAAGGATTTTGATTTAAGTTCTACTGAGAAGTTTGGCTACTATGCAGTCTGTAGCAACATTGCAAAATTCTAGTTCCACATGTGAATATGCATAACGTAGAATTATTTTACATTTTTGGTAAGGTACATATCAGTGAGTTGGTTATGCTTTTCAGTATTTTTAATTAAAAAATTTCTCTTTATTTTTTAAAGTGTATTTTATTGACTATGCTATTACAGTTGTTGCATTCTTTTCTTCCCCTTTGTTCCCCTCTGCCCTGCACACCCCAACCAACCAGCATTCCCCAACCTTAGTTCATGTCCATGGGTTGTACATATGTTATTTGGCTTCTCCATTTCCTATTTTTAACCTCCCCCTGTCTATTTTGTGCCAACCACTTACGCTTCTTACTCCTTGTACCTTTTTCCCCATTCTCCCGCTCTACCTACATTCTGATAACTCTCCACGCGATCTCCATTTCTGTGATTCTGTTCCTGTTCTAGTTGTTTGCTTAATTTGTTTTTGTTTTTAGGTTCAGTTGTTGATACTTGTGAGTTTGTTGTCATTTTAATGTTCATATTTTTGGTCATCTTCTTTTTCTTAGATTAAGTCCCTTTCATATTTCATATAATAAGGGCTTAGTGATGATGAACTCCTTTAACTTGACGTTATCTGGGAAGCACTTTATCGGCCCTTCCATTCTAAATGAGAGCTTTGCTGGACAGAGTAATCTTGGAAGTAGGTCCTTGACTTTAAATACTTCTTTCCCGGCCCTTCTTGCCTGCAAGGTTTCTTTGGAAAAATCAGCTGATAGTCTTATTGGCACTTCTTTGTTGGTAACCTTTTCCTTTTGTTTTGCTGCTTTTAAGATTCTCTCCTTATTTTTAATCTTGGGTAAGGTAATTATGATGTGCCTTTGGTGTGTACTTCCTTGAGTCCAACTTCTTTGGGACTCCCTGAGTTTCCTGGACTTCCTGGAAGCCTATTTCCTTTGTCAGATTGGGGAAGCTCTCCATTATTTTTTCAAATAAGTTTTCAGTTTATTGCTTTTCCTCTCCTCCTTCTGGCACCCCAGTGCATCAGAGGTTGGAATATTTAAAGTTGCTCTGGAGGTTCCTAAGCTTCTACTCATTTTTAAAAATTGTTTCTTCATTGTGTTCTGGTTGAATGTTTACTTCTTCATTTTACTCCAAATTGTTGATTTGAGTTCTGGTTTTCTTCTGTTCACTGTTGGTTTCCTGTACATTTCTCTTCATTTCACTTTGTATAGCCTTCACTTTTCCTCTCTTTTGTGACCATACTCAGTCATTTCTGTGAGCATCCTGATTACTAGTGTTTTGAACTGTGCGTCTGATAGGTTGACTATCTCTTCATTACTTAGTTCCTTTTTCTGGAGTTTTGATATGTTCTTTCAACTGGGTCATATTTGTTTCTTTAAGTGCACCAGTTATGTTGTAAGTGCAGAGCCTTAAGTATTCACCAGGGCGAGACAATCCAGGTTGCTGCATTGTGGGGCTATGTATGGGCGAGAGGGTCAGAGAAGGAACATTGCTATTACTTGGCTCTCAGCCAGCTTTCTGTACTTCCCCTGCTACCTACAAGCAAATTGGGCCCTTCTGGTGCTGATCCAGGTGGGCAGGTTTGTGTATATTCTAGGACCCTGTGAGTCTCTCCAACAACCTCTCCTGTGAGGTTGGGAGTTCCTCCTGCTCCCACAACCCTTACAGGTTTTTACATACAGAGGTTTTGAAGCTTTCTTTTCCCATGCTGGATCCCTGGATTGCATGGTCTGTCTTGCTCCTCAGTTGTTCCTCTGCATGCAAATGTGGGACTGCCCAGTCTGCCAGCTGCTGCCCTGCCCACACTGGTCCGCCACCTCACCCCCTCAGTTCTCCAGCTGCCTCCTTGCCGCACATCCTCTTCAACCCTCCCACCAGTCTGAATGAATGTTTCTTCTTTAACTCCTTGGTTATCAGACTTCTATACAGTTTGATTTTCTGGCAGTTCTAGTTGTTTTTGTTTTTAAATGTGTTGTTTTTCTTCTTTTGGTTGTGTGAGGAGGCAAAGTGTATCTACCTACACCTCCATCTTTGCCAGAGTTCTTTTTTTTTTTAATTACTGTTTAGCCTTATTATTGTCAGTTTATTTTGTTGTAGGTTGTTCAGTTAACTCTCTAATGTATATTGATGCATATTTATATAAACAATATTCTTGGTCTACACTTTTCATTTACTAGAGTTTAAATTGTAGTTAAAATGACTTTTTATCCTCATAGTAGAAAAGCAGATGTATATGTACTTTCCAAACATTGGCTTGAAAAATGACACTTTATTCATGTTACCCATGACATATTTTCCCTTGTTTGAGTAGGGTGTGTTAAAAGAAGTTTGAGAACTGGGCCGAGGAGCCAGTTGGTAGGTCTAAGAGTCTGGGTCAGAAACATTTCTGATTTCTTCCATGTTGCTACAATATAACTTGTAAGTTCAGGACCTTGACAGACCTTGGTTTGAATCTACTATTTATTGTCTGTGGCCATGGACAATTGCCTAATCTTGTTTGTGTTTCAATTTTCTATATGTAAATTAGGATTAAAAACAGTGGCTACCTAATCCAGTTCTTTCAATATTAGATAGATATTGTGTGTGAAATGCATAGAACTCTGTCTGCCCTATAGTAAATGCTCAATAAATATTTACCCTTATTACTAGGTGAGAAGTAGTTTTGTATCCCTACTGCAAAATGGCTTAGTTTCTACTAGATTGTAACTTCTTTTAAGCTTATTTTTGGGTTAAAACTTTCAGCCAACATTTATATGTTGCATATCTTTTAATTTCTTTTGTATGAATGTTCATGCTAATAATCGTGTATGTTTCAGATGATCTTAATTATTTCAAATTTGGGATATTCACTTTTTAATTGAAATATATTTGACATCAAGCATTGTGTAAATATTAAAGATGTATAACATGTTAATTTGATACATTTATATATTATAATATGATTACCATTGTAGTGATAATTAGTACTTCTATCATGCTACATAATTATCATTGCTTATTAGTGGTTCAATTAAAGCTGTAGTCTCTGCAGTTTTGATGATTATACATAATACAATAATGTTGCCTATATTCACTGTACTCTGCGGTAGATCTCTAGGACTTATGACAGGGTCACCTTTAAAATCTAATTACTAGTAGTGTTGTTATAACAGTCATTTTCTTGTTTGCTTACATTGGCATACATTATCTTCAATCAGTGGTTTCCTTGCAAGAACCTTTTTTAATTTACTTGTCATTTTTGTGAGTAGTAATTTAATTAAAATGAGATTACATTTGGAAAATTCTCATAAGCAAGCACACTGGTAAACCTGGTACTTTCCTTAAGCAAATGAAGATACTACCTTCAGCACTGCCAGTTTTGTGGAATTCCCACTCTTCTCTCAACACACCTATTTGTCTTATGAGACAAGTTTTTGACATGCAGATCAAGACAGAGAAGCAATGTTCATCCACATATTACTAAATAATATTACTAAAGCTCAATTTTTTCCTCCTTTTTATGGGTTAAAAATATGTATCAGTAGAAGGGTTAAGGTTTTCCTTATAAATTTGTATAGTTTGCATTGCAATCTCCCTTGAATGTGGGCACCTTATTTTGGAGAGCAAGTTATTTACATAGGCAGTTATTTGAATATTTATTCTTATTCTGATACAAGAGTATAACAGGTAATTTTTTGAGCTCCTATTTATTTAATAATCTGGCATAGCTATAGTTATTTTGGCATGGTATTTATGGAAGATAACTATATTTGACTTTTGAAAAATCATAAAATCATGGTCTGCTAGTTGTAGAATTGGCATTATTTGTCATCTTATCTTACTTTCCTTAGTAGTTAGTGAGTTCTTCAAAGGTAGCGACTTTATCTTTTATTAATCTTTGTACTTTGTCATATGGCACCAGGCCTGTATTGTAGAAGGAGCTCAATAAATCTTTTATCAAATGAATTATATACAAATACAGAAATTACTTTGTCCCTTGACAGAGAATTGGAGAATCAATGTGGTAATTCCTAAATGGAGTTAAGATACAATTTCAACAAAATAATCTTGTCAAATATTTTTGTTATGATATAATTCATTAGTGTTCCAAGATAGGCATATCTTTAAAATTATAGATTGACAAGAATTTGGAGCTGGATTGGAATCATTTACTCTTTTCCAGAGAAAAACATTTCAGGAATCCTAAATAGAAAATGCCCATGGAGTCCACTCATGTTTTTCACTGTAGCACTTTACTGCCTGGGTGTTATTACTCTTCTGCAGAGTTTAGATTGGATTTGCAGAACCAAGGTTACACTTACCAGTATGGTCATTCTACACCTGTTTATTCAAACTTTTGGATAACATGGGTAGAGTATATATCAAAAGAATTGAGGTATCCTTCCCATGAGAAAGTAGAATGTGATGTTCTCTTTTTTTTTTAGTGTGTTTAAGATGCAGGCAGGACATTATTTATCTCCCCAAGTGATATTAATTTAAACTTTAAAAAATACTGCTTAAAATTTCACACCACATGTGTACCAAGAGCAAAAAGAAATTGCTGAACCATATGCTTGTAGATGCCATCTCTTTCCTCAAGAGAAAGATCATTTATATTTTGCAATTAAAGAGCAGAAGGTCTTTTATCCCATAACAGCCTTTCAGTCAGGACATTTGCAGGATGGAGAGGGCTTCCCAGGGAAGATTTATACAGCATTCAAAGACTCATTGGCATCACTACCTGGTAGAACTTTGTTCTTTGTCTATTTGCTCATTAAACTCTGGAGAGCAAACTTTGATTCTAAAAAATGTAGTAAACCTTTGTTAAAGAAAAGCTTATAAACAGTTCTACTGGAATAAAGAAATTGATATTTAGGTCAGCTTGTTTTTTTCATACTCCTTAAGAAGCAATTTTAGTGTTACAGCATTATGAACTACATATGGTGTTATCACTTTACTGATGGATGTTGTATATTATTTTTGGTTAGGACAAAAGGATGTGGGCTTCTTACTGCATAATAAACAGTCACTAACCCTGAGGGTTTTCATACAGCTGTTTTAATCTTTAAAATTCTTTTTGGTGTATCTGAATTCATGTTAAGTTGGCCAACCACAAAAAGTAGTGTAAGTCCTATATCACCATTCCTGGTAAATATGAAGCCCCAGAAGCCTCAACTAATAATTGTGTATAACATGCTGAATGGCATCATTTCTGGATTGAGGGATCCCTGCCCTCTCTTAGAGTAAGTCCCCGTTTCCCCTGCCTTCCTACTTTTTCCCTTCCTCCCTCCTTGAAGGAATAGTTTAAGTAAATATATTACCCTTGCCCTATCCTGTGAAGGTCAGCAACTTTTGGTCTCTGGGACTGTCAACAGGAGCAAATCTCAGAGCATTTTCCGTGCATCTGAGAACAATCTGCCTTAAGTTTAGAAAAAAGTCATACTGAAACCCCCCAAGGTGAAGATCTTTAGTTGGGATGTATCAGATGGAGTGTCCTAGTAGGTCATGCTTCTCAGGTGTCTGATATTTATTACTTTTTGCCTGTCTTAGTGTAATGAACTTTTTGTCTCGGCCTTCAAGTTGTTAATTAATTTTTTATCTGTGGAGATAATATATAGTCCCTCTGCTTATTATCCTTAGTCACTAAATCAGGTACTGCTGGTTGTGGCAAATTAAATCCCTTGCTGTCTCATACACAAACTAATTTATTTTGTAATTTTAGTGGCCAAAGTTATTGAAATATTTGTATATAGTTTTATTACAAAAATATGCTTGTTATAAAATTTTAAACATTGCAGAAATATGTATTGCATTATGTAAAATTTTTTCTCACATCCCTGATCCATTCGGTTAACCCATGTTAACAGTTCGATGTTTGCTTTTTATTTATTAAGAAATAGAATTTTATTATAATACTATTTTATAGCTTGCCTTTTGTATGCAATTACATACATTTATGATTTTTTATGCCAGTAATATCTAACTTCATTCTTTTAAAAATCATTGTATAATATTCAAAGATGGAGGCAGGTGGATGTGCTGTGCCTTCTCACACAACCAAGTTTAGAGACAACTAAATATTAGCAATAGAAAACACAGCCAGAACACAGAAAATTGAACTTTTCGGAAGTCTGTTAACAACAAATTCTTCAGCCTGACCGGTAAGGGGCGAAACCAGCAGCTGGTGGAGCGGGGTTGCACAGGAAAACTCGGTCAGATGGACTCAGGCGTGCGAAATCCAGGCGCAGGGTTGGACCTAGTGAGCGACCGAGCAAGCGACCAAGCGAGCAACCAAGCGAGTGACCGACTGCGGGGAAACAGCGAGGGAGCAGGGCTGTGGGTTGACTGTGGTCGCGCATTTGTGCACAGATAGACAAGCGAGGGAGTGGGCGATTGGACTGTCCCCGCGGCAAGTGGCAGCTAGGGCGCTGCCATTTCCCTGCTCTGACCCCACCTCCACATACAGCGTCATAACCCAGCGACTCTGAGTGGCCCTGCCCTGGTGAACCACCTAAGGCTCACCCAGTAGTGCAAAACAGCAGAGGGTGCCGCCATTTCCCCGCTCTGACCACGCCCCCACATACAGCGTCACAACCCAGTGACCTGGGAGTCCAAGGTTCCGTTCCTCACACTTAAAGGGCGCGAACAGACCAAAAATGGCTCAAGAAGATCTCAAAGCCCCAGAGCCTATAAATCTAAGTGATGAAGAAATAGCAAAACTCTCAGACGCACAGTTTAAAATATTGGTGATCAGGATCCTCAAAGAACTGGTTGATTATACCCACAAATTAGACAAATATATGAAGGTGAAACTAATTGAAATGAATGGAATTGCACAGGACACCAATAGCAATGAAAAGGAAACTGGGACTCAAATCAATGGAGTGGACCAGAAGAAAGCAAATAATGGCCAAACAGAAAAGAGTGAAGAAGCAAGAATTCAAAGAAATGAGGAGAGTCTTAGGAACCTCCAGGACATCTTTAAATGCTCCGACATCCGAATTATAGGGGTACCAGAAGGGGGAAAGGCACAGCCACGAGTGGAAAACTTATTTGAACAAATAATAAAGGAGAATTTCCCTAATCTGGCAAAGGAAATAGACTTCCAGGAAATCCAGGAAGCTCAGAGAGTCCCAAAGAAGATGGACCCAAGAAAAAACACACCAAGGCACATCAGAATTACACTAGCCAAAATTAAAATGAAGGAGAGAATCCTAGAAGCAGCAAGAGCTAAGGGGACTGTCACCTACAAAGGAGTCCCCATCAGACTGTTAGTGGATTTCTCAAAAGAGACCTTACAGGCAAGAAGGGGCTGGAAAGAGGTATTCCAACTCATGAAATCCAAAGACCTACAACCAAGATTGCTCTATCCAGCAAAACTTTCATTTAGAATGGAAGGACGGATAAAGTGCTTCTCAGATAAGATCAAATTCAAGGAGTTCATCATCACCAAGCCCTTATTATATGAAATGTTAAAGGGACTTATCAAAGAAAAAGAAGTTAAAGAAACATGAACAGTGAAAGGACAACAAACTCACAGTTATTAACAACCACACCTAAAACAAAAGCAAACTAAAAGGACAGCTAGATCAGGAGTGGAAGCATAGAAATGAAGATCTCAAGGAGGGTTAGCAACAGGGGAATGGGAGGAGGAGAAGAGGGGAGAAGGTACAGAAATTAAGTAGCATAGACAGTAGATAGAAAATAGATGGGGGGGCAAGAATAGCATGGGAAATATAGAATCTAAAGAACTTGAGACGCATGGTCATAAACTAAAGGGGGGGTAATGGTGGGGATGGGGGGTAGGGTGGAGGGGAATGAAGGGGGGAATAGAACAACTGTAACAGCATAATCAATAAAAAATTTTTTTAATTAAAAAATAAAATAAAATAAAAATCGTATAATATTCTGTTGTATAGACTTACCATATTTGTTTACCCAGTTCCCTTTAAATGGGCATTTAAATGTTTTTCCAGTTTTTTACTGTTATAGGAAGTGCTGAAGTTGACATCTTTATGTATTTAATTGTGTGCTATTGTCTGAATGTCTAGCTTTTTTCAAAATAGCTAGCCATATCTATTATTTTCTCTCATTGAATTGAAGTGCCACATTTATATATATACTAACTTCCTATGTGTACCTGACTATATTTCTGGATTAGTATGTTCCAGTGATGTGTATTTGTAACATAACATTGTTTTAACTGTTCTAATCTATGATTTACTTTCTCATCTAGTAAGCTGGCCCCTTTCATCACTTTTTTTTCAGAGTATACCATTTTTTTCTTCTTGCATACGAACTCCTTTATCCCAATTTACTTTAAAACCTCTGTTGTGATTCTGATAAGGATTACTTTTAATTCCTGTATTAACAGAATTGTGCCAATTGAAAAAATCCTCTTGATAAATGTAAAATTCTCACTTCTCATTCTCAGTTTTCTGTGTACCCACTTATCAAATTATTGGCTTTTATTTTATTTTTTTAAAGAGTTTTAAAATTTATGTTTAGAGAGATGTGAAGGGAAGGAAAAAGAGAGGGAGAGAAACATCAATGTATGCTTGCCTCTTGTGTGCCCCTGGTGCTGAGGACCTGGCCTGCAACCCAGGCATGTGCCCTGACTGGGAATCAACCCATGACCCTCTGGTTTGCTGGCCACACTCAATCCACTGAGCTACAACAACCAGGGCAAATTATTAGTTTTTAATTGTGTATTAGTACCAAGATTGTTTGGTTGAATTTTGCTTTTTGTTACTATTGTTTTTGTTCACAATATAAAGTACTATAAAATATTAAATATGCTTTTTATATAGTGTTTTAGAGATGTTTGGTTTCTTTATAACATTGTATCTTTCTATCTCCAAACAGTGTATGTCCATTTTTTTCTTAAGTTCTTCAATAGAGTTTTATAATTTCCTTTACACATGCTATGAGTTTATTGCATGTGTTTTCCAATTATAAATTGCAGTTTTTTCCTCATTTTCTAGATGGTTGTTTTGACATAGAAGGATTTTATATATTTTTATGTAATAATTTTATGTGGTCACATTAGTGAACCTTCCTTATTTTCTCTCATATTTTTTTTAGTTGATTTTCATGGATATTTCATGTGGGTAAAATCAGATTATCAGCAATAATGATTATTTTGTCTCTGTTTCATCACCAGTTTAGCTTTAACTTGGTTTTCTTAATTGCATTGTGTTTTTTTTATTACCTTTATTGGGGTGACATTCGTTAATAGGGTCATACAGGTTTCAACTGTACATTACTATGATACATGATCTGCGTATTGCATTGTGTGCCCACCACCCATAGTCACTGTAAATCATCTGTCACCACATATTTGGCCCTCTTTACCCTCTACCACTTCCCCACCCCCTTCCATCAGGTAACCACCATACTTTTTTGTCTGTCTCTTGAGTTTCAGTTTTATATCCCACATATGAGTGAAAACATATAGCTCTTAGCCTGTTCTGATGGTGTATTTCACTTTAGCATTTTGTTCCTGAAAATTGTATGAGACATCCTTATTTATGAACTGTCTAGTAATGTTTCTAGTGTTTTATTATCAACTAGTTGCTTACATCTGTTACAGTTAGGCTGTGTATGTAGGTATCAAGTAAAGAAGGAACCCTTTTATTCCTGTTCAATTAAAACTTTAAAAAATAAACTTAATAATTACATTAAATGCTATTTTAGCTCTTATTGTGTTATTTACCTGACTTTTTTCTTCTTTGACTTTTTAATTTGATGACAATTATTTTTGCTAATATTCTTCTGGAATGAACCCACTTTGTCATGAATCCTTCTGCTTAATCCTGTCTTCCAGTATTTTACATAGGATTTTTTTTCATATATACTGGTTTTTGAGTGTGTGGCTATGGTCACATCTTTGTGTTAGGGTTATATTGCCTTCATAAGAAGCAGCAGAAAACTTTATTTTTTCCTTTGTGCACAGGAATAAGTTATCATTGGAATTATGTGATCCTTAAAGTTTTGAAGAAAACTATCCATAAAACTGGATATGGCATATTTGGAGGTCAGGGGTCAGTAATATATTTGGGCAGGTGGGGTAGTTTATTTTTTTAGTATACTTTCTCTTCTCCAAATCTAAGATTAAATAAGTGTATCAGATAGGTTTTTAGACTGTTTGTTTTCATTGCTTTTTCTAACATTGTTAGATCCTCTGGTTGTTTCTGGAGCCATACATAATATGTTAGCATACCAGGATTGAACTTCTATTTTTAGAAAGCCTGCTTGCAAAATTGTTCCTTTTCTAGCATCTAGAAATTTGGGTTTTAGGAGTTCCTGTCATTAATCGATGAGAGGGTCTCATTTAAGCTGTACGAACAGAATAGTTTATGTTGAACACTGCTTTCCTTCATGGAGTCTGGAATTTGGATACACGCCAATCAAAGGCTACCTACACTAACAGCCTCCCATTAAATACCCTGGGCACTGAGTCTCTAACACAGGCCATCGTAGTTCTGTGGGGGAATTAAGCACATTCAATGTAACTTCGTTGGAGAGGTCCCTTGCATCTGGTTTTCCTCAGGCTTTGCCCCACTTGCATTTTCGAAACCTTTGCTGATTTTGCTGTGTATTCTCTTGCTGTAATGAATAACATTTGTGAGTACAACCTTATACTGAAGTCATGGGAGTTCATTTCATATGACAGACCAACACAGTGACATTTAAAGGAAGTGGCAAAGTTAAAAAATATAACTTAAGAAAAACCTAATATAATCATTACAGCTGTGGAAACAAGCTCATGGAAGTTAGAAAATTTGTTAAAGGTCATATATATCATTAGTGGCTGAATAAGTTTCAAAACTGAAGAAAAAAGTCAATAACCAGTTTTACCCCATAAACTTATTTTTTTTCAGTTTTAGCTATCAAATTAAATTGGTTGTTTAAAAAATTAAGTTTATTGGTACGTGGTTTCTAAAACATGCTTTTTAAAAAGTAAGCAGTGGACCCAAATTGTGACTTTGTAGGTAAGCTACAGCATAGGGTGAAAATGTTTTCTATGTACAAGCTGTGGCATTGGTAACTTTGTTAGCACTGTTTGCCTCTTTGCAATAAGACTCCAAATGGAATTATATGAATTTTCTTGGCTAGTATTTATTTGTATATTTGTGCATCTCAGTAAGGGCTGGGAACTTACAACAGAGTCTAAATCAGTGGCTCATTAGAATCACTTTAGAATAGTGATTACACATTACAGACCAATTAAGTAAGAATCTCTGATAGGTGGGGCTCAAGCATCTTTTTTCTTTTTTTTTTTAAGCTGCCCATGTGATACTAATATGTGGCAAACTCATTGAGAATCACTAGTCTAATTAATTTTTTTTTCTGTTGTGAAGGGTAAGAGCTCCTTCTTTCTTTCTGCTGCATAGAATTCCATTGTGTAAATGTACCATAGTTTTTTGATCCATTCATTTACTGATGGGCACCTAGGTTGCTTCCAGCACTTGGCTATTGTAAATTGAGCTGCTCTGAACATTGGGGTGCATAGGTTTTTTTGAATTGGTCTTTCAGGGTTCTTAGGGTATAATCCCAGCAGTGGTATTGCTGGGTCAAAAGGCAGTTCCATTTTTAGTTTTCTGAGGAAATTATATACTGTTTCTGGAGAGCATTGTGCTAGTGAAGTAAGCCAGGCAATGAAAGGCAAATACCATATGATCTCACCTACAAGTGGAACCTAATCAACAAAACAAATAAGCAAGCAAAATATAACCAGAAACACTGAAATAAAGAACAAACTGACAGTAACCAGAGAGGAGGCAAGAGAGGGATAATGGGGCAAAATAGGGAAAGGTCCATCAAGGAACATATATAAAGGATATATGGACAAAGCCAAAGGGGGTAGGTTCAAGGGTGGGAGGCGGGAGAATGGGTTGGGTGGGGGGCCAAGTTGGGGTGAAAATGGAGACAACTGTACTTGAACAATAAAAATTTTTTTTCTAATGCCTTGCCTGGCATAGCTCAGTGGATTGAGCGCTGGCCTGTGAACCAAATGATCGCAGTTTGATTCCCAGTCAGGGCACATTCCTGGGTTGCAGGCCAGTTCCCAGCAGGGGATGCACAAGAGGCAACCATACATCGATATTTCTCTCCCTCTCTCCTTCCCTTACCCTCTAAAGATAAATAAATAAGATCTTAAAAATTTTTTTCTATATGCCAATAAAATTTGTGTTTATTCCATACTAAGTGGCCATTTTAATACTTGGCAATATTAGCTTTATGTCTCTAATTGGAAAAGCATAATTAAAGTACACATCTAGTAAATTAAATTGTACTACTAAGAACTACAGATCTAGAGAACCTACTAGATGATATTTACATATGTAGCATTAATGTTCATTGTATATTAGTTGAAGAATTATAAATTTACTTTTCAGCTAGTTAACCAAAAACCAGTTATTTTGTATCAAGAGTCATTTAGTCCCTTTTGGGGGAAGACACAGTTGCAGCTGCAGCTAAGTGCTGCCCTACCCGCTCCTGTTTTTGACTCACCTCTGTTCACTCTTACCAGAGAACAAGTTGGTCAGGAAGCCACGCTGCAGTGATGGCTTTTAAAGATACTGGAAAGACACCCATGGCACCAGAGGTGGTGATTTCACCAGATTACAATTATTCTAACTGGATGCACTATAAAGTTTTTGGAGAATGTGTGTGCTGACTTGATCAGAGGCACAAGGGAAAAGGATCACAAAGTGAAAGGACCAGCTCAGATGCCTACCAACACTCTGAGAATCATCACAAGAAAAACTCACTGTGTGGAGGGTTCTAAGACTTGGGATCTGTTTTAGATGAGGATTCACAGGAGCCTCATTAACTTGCACAGCCCTTCTGAGATTATTAAGCAGATTACATCCATCACTATTGAGCCAGGAGTCGAGGTTGAAGTCATTATTTGTAGATGCTTTAATCAACCTTTTAGATAAATTAACTATCAGTTGTTAAAAAAAAGAATCATTTAGTTAATTATTTGAATCTTACTCATAAGAGAGTGTTATAACAGAATATCTTCACTGTTAAGCATACTTCATTTTATTACACTTATCTTTATTGCACTTCACAGATGTTGCATTTTTTACAAACTGAAGTCAAGAACCTCCACCAGGAAACAGATTACAATTTATTTTATTGCTATACTCACTTTATTGCCATGGTCTGAAACTGAGGTATGCCTGTGTATTCATTGCATTTTTTCAGCCAGGAAAGCACCAGTTTAATTCAGAGTCATGCACTATCACTGAAACATTGGATGGTGATGGCAAAATTTATGTTGAGGAGAAATGGGATTTTGAAACCAGGTATGAGTTGCTTTCAGAATTTCATGGTTGGTATAGGAAATAACTATGTTGTTTTGAACATTGGTTGGGTAACCTAGCCAGAAATCAAAACAAAAAAATCAGAACAATTTGAACCTCTGTCTAGGTCACAGTCAAACCTTGATCATATGTTACAGCAGGGGTTGGCAAACCTGCTGGAGGAGACTGTGGCCTGAAGGTTAAGTCCACCCTTTTCCTGTAAATAGTTTCATTGGGACATAGCCACAGTCATTTATGTAATTACTGTTTGTGGCTGCTTTTAGTTGAATAATATTGTAATATAGACTGTACAGCTTACAAAACCCAAAAATATTTACTATCTGACCCTTTGCAGAAAGTTTGCCAACTCCTATGTTAGACTGTGGTATCATACATTAAATGATTGATTTACACATGATTTGCTGACACTCCTTAAGTTGATCCTCTTAAGCTGTCGTTCTCGCACTTCACACACAGGTGACGAGATGATTCCATTTTTAGGGCTTTCCAGTGGAGGTTGCAGTTGAGGGAAAGGTATTTGCCTTGGTAATGAGGGTAGTGTGCTGCTGGTACTTTGATGCTCCTGACATAGCGGGATCAGGAGCTTACCTGGGGTCGTGTCTGTTTGCCTAAGCCATCCTCCATGTTCCTCTACATCACAGTCCTTGCTGTTGATCCTTCTCTTGGGGGTGGTAACTGGCAGGTAACTGGCAAACCTGGATCAGGAGGATCTTCCACTGCAGTCTATGGGGATAAAGACCATCTTTAATATACTTTGCTGAAGTGCACCAGCTTGCAGTGCCTGGGGCGTCATGGATGGGATATAGGCAGATTCACACAGACTACCGAGTCCTGAGGAGGAAAAGGGACCATACAGCTACTTCCTCGAGAGGGGAGCACCTCAGAGTGGCTTGGCCACACTCTGAAGGGGGTAGCACATTCTTGAGGCCTGGCAACTCTCTCAAGGGGAGAGTGTGCTGGCCTAGACAGGCTTTTATTGGGTTTAAGTTGCACAGGAATACAGGTACAGCTTATTAATCATTGTCAGGCAGTGAGGATCAAACCATAGATAGCATACAAAGAACTATTAGGGCTTCTTCTGAGTCAGGGTTTACCAGCTAAAAGGTTACAAAACTTTGGGAAAACAAACTCATTTCCTCTTTGGGCCTTTATCATTTAACTAAGAGGATTCTTAGCAAAGCAGGCTTCACGGGATTTTACATATTCTTTCTCAGGCCTGATCACCAGGGGAGCCCGCCCTTTCCAGGCAAGGCTGCACCACCCTCAGTCATTGTTTTCAGGCTTAAGTCAGGCAGAGGAGGCAGACAGCCAAGGAATTCTCAGAGACTTCTCAAAGACAGACTGAGGACTCAGACTTCGTCAAAGCCTAGGGGCAAGGGTCCATCACCCCCTTTCTCCATAGCCCCCAAGTCCTTCCCTGGGGCCTCCACATGAGCGTGCCTGGCTTAGGTGGTTCCCCCCTGGGGGAATCTCGTCTAACTACAGGTCTTTAATATACTTTCTGTCATTGGCTAACTGATCAAGCATTAGAGGCCAGTGATGGAAAAAGGAACAGAAGTGGTGCTCCTGCCAGGGATATAAGGTTTTTCTCCTTAGTGGCTTAAGGTCCGAATTTCGAAGGTCGCTCATTCGGCCTTAGCCATGGGAGGCTATAGCTCCTGAAACCAGGCAAGGCTGTTCCTAACACTTTGCTAGTAGTGGATCTGGATGTGAAAGTTTAAAGACTAGGACTAGTGACTTAACCTTTAATCCTTCCTGGTCCAAGTGGAGAGTTCTAGAAGGTGTGGAGAGCTAGTGGAGAGATCATATCTGGCTCCATTCCCCTACTCTCTGGCACAATAGAGGGTAGCTGGCTCATCTCTTAGCTGTAAGCCATATCACCTTGAGCACCTGAATGCTAGTGAGGGCTCTCATCTACTTAATAGGTTACTTATACCTGAAAAAGCAGTATGTGCAAGTAAGTACATTAGAGATTTAAGAATATAAAAATTTTTAGGTTTAGATGCATATGACTTCCTTTTCTAACTTGTAAAGTTTTTAAGTTTTAGCTTTTAGATCTTCAGTTAATGTTTGTTGAAGGGCATTGCAAACAAAAGCAAGGAAGTGCCTGTAAATGAGATTAAGTGTAATGAAGTCCTGCTACACACAGGTAATGTGATCAGTAGAGCCGAACATTTGGACTAGAAGTTACAGTCTTGAGAAAAATGTTTGGGGTTATTTTCTTTTGAGGGGGATTAGGATGCTTGATATAAAATTTTATTAATAAATGTCAAGATATTTTTGTGAATACAGAAGATTGTAGGGGTTTTTTTTCCTAAAATATTTAAGGTGGCTTCTGACCAGAATTTCTCCTCTGAAAGTATTTGAAATGTGATGATTTAGTTTATTCTATTTGTGATTTAGGTCCAGATCTATGCCCAAATGCCTTTTCTCTTGGGTATAAGTTAGTTATAACCCTACCTTATTTAAATCTGTGCTAAAAGAGGAGTTCTTCTGGTAGTTGACCTTTATTTCCCCAAGGTACTGAGAAATAAGGAACCTGTATTTGGGTGCAGCATTCTAGATTGGGATAGCTCTAAGTGCTGCTAGTGTTCGAGGACCCTGGCCTTTATATTTGCTCTCCTAGTGTGCTAGGGCAGTGAATGTAGTAGAGTTAATGGAAGCAGGCTGAATTGCTTCTCAGAATAAATGGGTGATAAAGATACCAGTAAGGATGAAATTCTTCTTATATGAGTGTTTTAAAGTAGTCTTAAATTTTACTTAGCTGTGTTTATGGTATGTGATTTTCTATGTGTACTCCCCTCCCACCACTAACTCTCATCTCTTCTTTAAACTAGATCAGCAGCTGTTATCTGTTCTACAAGATGAGTAACAGCCACCCTCTTCGCCCCTTCACTGCAGTGGGGGAAATTGACCATGTGCACATTTTGTCTGAACATATTGGTGCCTTGTTGATTGGGGAAGAATATGGTGATGTCACATTTGTTGTGGAAAAGAAACGTTTTCCTGCCCACCGGGTAATTTTAGCAGCGAGGTGCCAATATTTTCGGTAAGTCTGTAATACTTTTTGAAGATTCAAGTTAACTTGTGGAAGCGTTGGTATTTTTTTAGTCTATAAAAAGTAATAAAGCATAACAATAAATACTAGCAATCCTTGACTTCAACATCTATTAGAATTTCATCTTTGTAGTAAGTTTTTGTAATTTTTTGAAAATTGCCTTTTCTTTGGGAGCCATCTTAGAATGATTGGGTTAGAAGGCTCCTTGGGCTAGACTGTACCCAATCTATCAATTTTCAAGATCTCAAGAATATTTATTTCTTAGGCTGAATTTTTGTTGTCCTCACCTTCTCCTCAGCATCGATTACTAATTGGCAGATAGGCTTCTGGTATAGACAGACGACCCTCTGGACTTGCTAATGTACATGAGTACCTCCTAGTTTCAGACGGTTGACATCCAGGACCTGTAGGCAGCCCAACAGATGTACCTTACTTAAGATGAGCAATTTGATGCCCCAAATTAAAGGAAACTTAAGTACTTACTGAGACTGTTTCACAGTTACCCTAGAACTAAAACTAAACAAAATATGTATTTAATTAATATAAAACTTGTGTTTATATGTAGCTATTTTTTGGTACTCAAATGCTTAATTTCCAGGGTTACAAATGTTAAAGTGAGCTCTGATTACTCTGCATTATAGCTAATGTTAGTTATAAGGGAATCATCACTGAGTGAAAATTTATCTTTGATAAATCCATTGATCTCTATATATAAAATCATTGATTTCCCTGGGAAACTTGATATCTCAGTTTGAGATACTGATGGCTTAGAGAAAAATTCAGTTACCTTCTGTGAAAACTGAGGTCTGAGTTTTATAGTCAGAAGTAATTGAAACAATGTCACGGGAACACCTAGAGTCACATAGTAAAGTGTGTCTCTTAGGAATATTTACTACTTAACAAGAACTTTTATAGTATTTTATACCATATTTTAGAACATTCCATCTTGTACATATGAAGTGCCACTGCAGATGTAAGGAAGAGGTAGATGAAGTGAGGAGCCTAGAAAAGAAAAGAGCCTATTAGAGTTCTTGCTAATACCTCCTATTCCTCTTGCTAATGGCCTTGGTCTAGTCATTATTTGTTACCAGCTTCTGTCCTCTGCACAGTTTTCCTTTCATGTTTCTGTTCCATTTCTTACTTTTGGTCTGCTTATTACTATTAAAGTGTTTTATGAAGAATCCTTTCTTTGTTAAGTCAGAATGTTTCAGCTTTATGTTTAATATTTGTTAATAGTTTACACCTATCCTCTTTCAAAAATAATTTGAGACAACCATAATTACAAGTGGGTATCTTTTAGGTGATAAACATATTCTTAAAAGAAACTCAAATACTTAAAAAAAATGAAGACCATATTAAATGAATGGAATATACTCCTTTACTTATTGACCTTGTTCTTGATGCCTGTTTGTGGATATTGAACCTTAATATCCACAACTATCTGATACCTCGTGAGGCTAAACTGAGAGTCATTATCAGTGCTATCTTAAATTCTCATTGCTGACACCGTTCCTTTGTGAAGGTGAGTTAACTGTCAGTAGTCAGGAGAGGCTTTACTAAGAGTTGTCATAGAGCCTGTCAATTCCTGGAGAAGGACAGGAGGGAACTTCCCACAAGTTGGGGATTCATATTTAGGGTCTCAAGGGAGCTCCATCAAAACCACTTTTAAAGCATTGAGAATTCATGTAAATATCATAGGTCCCACTGGAGTGAGTCTTGGTGAGATCTTCCCAGGAAGGTATTTTTAATCTAGTGATTTTAAAGTTGTGGTTGGATATTCTCTGGATTAGCTGAAACCTTCAAGGATGTTTTTAGGCAGAGTATACCTAGTGAAGAGGTATTCGTGAATACCTCTTCAGGATATTTGTGAATCTTTTGCTGGATGGTTTTACTTATTTTTCTGATCCTCGGGGAGGGTGAGAAAAGTTCCTGGCAGGTGTGTGTGGGGGACCCTGAAATGCTAAACCTGCTGTCAGAATGTTAGGAGCAGGGGGAAATTCCTTTTGCCCCCTTGTTCTCTTGCTCTCACTTTTACAAGTTTTCTTTCTCACTCTTCACTATTCCTTTTCTGTGCTCCTACCTTGTCATCCTCTGGCTGCCCTTTCTTTCCAGATAGATTGAAAGTTTAATTGGTTCATATAATTTCTCTGGAGTAAGAGGTAGAAATTCAAATCCATTGCATTACTGAATTGTCTAGTTTTATTTTTTTAGATGAGCAGATAAACAATAAAGTGGGGATTTTTTAAAACTGACAAGTAATGAAAGAAAAAAGTTAAGTCATCCATAATTTCATTAGCAATTACATTTTTAATTTATAAAATAACAGTGAAAGCCCTTTCCTCCCAGCCATCTATTCCCATTCCCCAGAGATAAGCATTGTTAACAGCTTAATAAGAATTTTTCCTGATTTTTCTCAATATAAATAGACATATCTATTTATACATATAT
The DNA here is from genome assembly GCF_021234435.1 of Artibeus jamaicensis. NCBI lineage: Eukaryota > Metazoa > Chordata > Mammalia > Chiroptera > Phyllostomidae > Artibeus > Artibeus jamaicensis. Next base: position 3,091,775 of record NW_026521356.1, read on the forward strand.
CTATGTATATACACATATAAGTATATGCTGTATATTTTTTTACTCAACACATATGGATTTGCAATTTAACCTACTATATTATGGACATCTGTCCAAGACAGCATATATTGACCTCCCTTAATCTTTGTAATGTATATCACAATATTCTCAATCATGTTCCTATTGATGGGCATTTAAGATTTTTTCCAATGTTTCCATCATTTCAGTATATATTCTTATATACTTATCTTTAAAATCATGTGGTATTATGTCTCTAGAACTGAGTCATAAAAGTGAGATTACTGAGTTGAAGGATATTCATATTTTAGATTTGAACAGATATTACTTAAATTACTTTCCAAAAAGGGGTGCCCATTTATACTCAAAGCAGTTCATAAGAGAACCTGTTTTTCCATTGCTTTTTCAGCACTGAATATTAACAGGCTTTTTAATTTCTGTCAGTTTAACAGGGAAGAATGGCACCTGATTATGGTTGTTTTTATGTGATTATATCTTTTCTATAGAGTTTTACTTTTTAAAACTGTCTTATTGATCTTTAACATGTTTATATTGATTTTACTGTCCCCCTCAAAAGAGCACTTTGAACTTTTTTAAAAAAGATTTATTTGTTTTTAGAGAAAGGAAGGGAGAAACAGAGGGAGAGAAACATCAGTGTGTGGTTGCCTCTCATGCACCCCCTACTGGGGACCTGGCCTGCAACCCAGGCATGTGCCCTGACCAGGAATCGAACTGGTGACCCTTTGGTTTGTACGCTAGCACTCAGTCCACTAAGTTACACCAGCAAGGGCTCATCTTTCTATTTAATGAATGTCTATTATATATCTTGAGCTTTCAGTATATTTCATTAATCTAGTTGTCTATAAAATCAATTCAAAATAGTTTTTAAATGATTTCTCTTAATGTTTTAAAGAACTATTTAAAATGATTACTATGCATTTCTTTACCTGAATCTTTATGTCACTGTATAAACTTCTGTTTGTATGATGTTGATAGCCATTATTTCATAATTTTGTAGCAACTCTTACTTGAGGTTTTTCTCATGCATTGCTTGTTTGACACACAGAGCATTACTGTATGGTGGAATGCGAGAATCTCAGCCCGAAGCAGAAATCCCTCTTCAAGACACCACTGCAGAAGCATTCACAATGCTACTTAAATACATCTACACTGGGCGGGCAACACTGACGGATGAGAAGGAGGAGGTGCTGCTGGACTTTCTGAGCCTGGCTCATAAATATGGATTTCCAGAGCTGGAGGATTCTACTTCCGAGTATCTCTGCACCATACTTAACATTCAGAATGTCTGTATGACTTTTGATGTTGCTAGTCTCTACTCACTTCCCAAGTTAACTTGCATGTGCTGCATGTTTATGGACAGAAATGCTCAGGAGGTGCTCTCAAGTGAAGGCTTTCTCTCTCTTTCTAAGGTGGGTCATTGTCTACGAGGAATTTACAGGCATGCATTGTTTTGCTTATATCTGAACAGTAGAAATGCAGCAATGAACTAAGAATAAAAAATAAAAGTTGAAGGTGTGGAAGGGGTTGTCTGCCTAGCCACCCTGCCTTTGGCTACTGAGACTCTAGATTATATAAGAGAAAGATTGTGTCTGTTTTTTTTAAGGAAGTTTCATGCTGGTAAATTCTGTGTGCTGAAGAGACTGTGATGCTGCGTGGTTGTTTTCAATGTGATAACAGTTAAATGATGACAGTCTTTGTGGTATTATTGCATACTATTTTTTCAGTTTGTATTTCTTTGGTAAAGAGGATAACTCCTTATATTGAGAGAAAAAAATTCATAAAGAAGATCGGATGTATCATTGGATGTCTTTTTTTTTTTATAATTTATTTATCTTTAGAGGGGAAGGGAAGGAGAGAGGGAGAGAAACATCAATGTATGGTTGCCTTTCATGCGTCCCCTGCTGGGAACTGACCTGCAGGGAACTGGCCTGCAACCCCAGTATGTGCCCTGACTGGGAATCGAACCGCGATTGTCTGGTTCGAAGGCCCCCGCTCAATCCACTGAGCTACACCAGCCAGGGCTCATTGGATGTCTTTAAGTCACTGTTTTGTGTATGTTGGGTTGGCCAAAAAGTTCTTTTGGTTTTTTCCATAAGATGGCTCTCATAGTGCTTAGTTGTCTTTAGCTTAATTCGAAAAAATTTTGATTGTACTGTGACAGCAGTCATGTTAGCGTGCATTTAAAAAAAAAGCTTAATACCCTGGCTGGTGTGGTTCAATGTATTAAGTGCCAGTCTGCTAAAGGGTCACTGGTTCGATTCCCATTCAGAGCACATGCCTGAGTTGTGGGCCAGGTCTCCAGTAGGGGGCATGTGAGAGACAACCACACATCGATGTTTCTCTCCTTCACTCACTCCCTTCCCCTCTCTCTAATAATAAATAAGATAAAATATTTTTTAAAAACTTATCAAAATTGGTGAGTTTTTGTGTAGCAATTTTAATATTGAAGATGGAAGAAAATACTCAACATTTTTGGCAATTATGCTTTATTATTTCAAAAAAGGTAAAAATGCATCTGAAACAAATGAATTGTGCAGTCTGTGGAGAAGGCGCTGTGACTGATCAAATGTGTTAAAAGTGGTTTGTGAAGTTTCATGCTGTAGGTTTCTTGCTGGATGATGCTCCACAGTTGGGTATACCAGTTGGAGTTGATAGTGATCAAATAAAGTTAATCAACAATCAAAGTTATACAATGTAGGACGTAGCCGACACACTCAAGATATCCAAATCAATTAAGTTATTTGTGAACATGAAAAATGTGTCTTTTATGGAAAAAAACTAAACTTTTTGACCAACCCAGTATGTTTTCTAGCTCCACATTCATTATAATTTGGTGTTTTACACTGTGTAATAGGGTAAAACTATTTTGCTCAAATCTTTCTCTGAACCTTGGTGGTTGTCTCTCCTTTCCCTTTTTGCATTCTCTCCTTTCTCATGAATATTTTGAATGAGAACACCTAATTTAGAAAGCTACATATCTTGTTTTTAATTTAAACTATGATTTTTATTTTTCTACTTTATTTCCAGAGGCAAGGTCTTTGAGGGTTGCACTCTATTGCTGGAGGTTAGTCTGAAAATCTGAGAACCAAAAGTATGGTAGTGCAAACAAAAGATTTTGGATTTTAAATGCCAGATGTATCTTACTGACTCATAAATGTACACTCTCCTAAAGAACGTGTATGGAAAAACAGCTAGCTCCTCATCTTGCCATTTCTTTTTCTAGTTATTTTTATTAAAGATGGATGCAGATGTGTTGGAAAGACTGGATGTTTGCTGTAATGGTACAAGATACCTGCAGCTATTCTTATAGCCACAATGTGCAGGAGAGTGCATGGCACATGATAGAGAGAAAATGGCCAAAAAGAGTTAATTGTATACATGCAACTGACACTTGCAGTTCTTTTGGATAATGCACATGGTTAGCTCCATATAACTGGAATGTTTTCTTGTTACCCTTTTCAGACCGCACTTTTAAACATCGTATTAAGAGATTCGTTTGCAGCTCCTGAAAAAGATATTTTCCTAGCCTTGTTAAACTGGTGTAAGCACAATTCCAAGGAGAATCATGCTGAAATCATGCAGGCTGTGCGTTTACCTCTGATGAGCCTCACGGAACTTCTGAATGTTGTGAGGCCTTCGGGACTGCTGTCTCCTGATGCCATTCTGGATGCTATTAAAGTTCGGTCAGAGAGCCGGGATATGGACCTCAATTACAGAGGCATGCTCAGTAAGTACCGGTTCATCCTAATCTCACCAAGGAGTTTTGTTTGCATCATATGACAGTCTCAGCTACAAAACTATAGTGCAGGTGTACATGGCATGTGTGGGCCTAAGAGCATATAGCTTTGCTCCCTATGTAATGCCTTTTCTTGTCATTTTCCTACTAATTCACCCTGAGAGTGCATAGCTGTTGTAGATTCCCAGAGAGGTATTTCTTGCCATTCTTGGACAGATTTCTGTAGTCGTTCCTTAGAAAGTTGGAAATAGATACTTTCCTCAAAACCTTTTTCTCATATGAAGACCTCTCCTCACTTTCTCCATCAAGTCAGTACTAAGTACATGCTATGTACTTATTTCTTTATGCACCATGAACATGAAAATTCTAAATAACCATAATAATAGCTAAATCTTATGTATCATTTCCAACCCTTATGTGGTAATTTTTCTTAATAGAAAAACAATAGCATTGAACACATAAAGTTTTTTATGTCTCAATAACTATCTTACATGATTATTTAATTCTCACAGCAGTCCTTTGAGGTGCATACCATTATTGGTTCCATTTTACAAGTGAGGAAACCAAAACACAGAGAGGTTAAGTAACTTGCCCAAGGTCACACAGAAAGAGTCATGGAGTTGAAAGTTAGACTTAGGCAAGGTAATTAACCACTAAACCACACTAAGTGCAAAATATACTCTGTACCTTTGATTCTTTAAATTTTACTGTGGAAATAATACATACCACATGAAGAGTTAAAGACAGCAGTATTTAAGAAGGGTACATGCTCTGAACTTCAGAAGAGGGCATGGCTTAGAATGATTGAGGGAAATTTCATGGAGATTATAAAGCTTGAAGTAAGCATATTTGCATTTGATTTGAATGGCACCAGGGTGGGTTGTATTTCAGATGGGAGGACTGGTGATGTTCATAGACAGATGAGAGCATTTAAGGACTGAACAGAGGAGCTTGGCTGGAGTGAAAGGCTTATGTTGATTAATAACCAAGAAAGTTTGTAAAGGGAAGCTCAGGCAAAATCATGGAAGGCTTTGAAATTAATTTGGGATTTTGCGTATGCACAGTGAGAAGCTGATTTTAAAGATGGGGAGAAGCATGAGTACAGTGGTAGTTTTGAAAGATTGATCCGTGGTGGTGCTACACTTGATGATTTGAAATAGGGAAAAACTTGATTCAAGGAGACCAGAGACTGGCGAGGAGGGTATTTAACCAGTGTACAACTGATACATCTTTAAACTAGAGTGATGGCTGGGAAAATGGAAAATAATGGATGTATAGAGGAGATATTTTAAAAATCATATTTTGGTTATTCAAGGGATTTAAATTTGAAGATTATGTTTGGGAGAAAGTTACCTTATTTTATCAAATTTAAGAAACCAGAAATTCTGAGGCACTATTATTTATGCACCTCTGAGACAGGAAACAATAATTCCACTTAAACCATGACACAGCATCACGATTCAGAAATGTTAACATTTGAAAAAAGTGTATCTTAGAATTAATGAAATATAGTAGTAGTTCTTTGAAGAAATCCTGAACTTATTTTTAGACTTACTGAGTTCGAGGGCTTCTGGGACATCCAGGTCCTAAGTTTTTTCTCATGTTAGTCACTTCCCTGAGCAATCTTTTCCTTGACCGTGGCTTTAGACACTCTCTTGAAGTACTGACTGATCTGAAATAGGTGTCCTAGCTGACTTCTCTCCTTACTCATCAGATTTAGATTTCTTTTCATTGGACATTGAAGAGAAAACATAGATTTTGGAGCCAAATTTGACTGCAGATGTCCGATTAGTCACTTACTAGTTATATAACCCGCTATTAAATTACCTAATGGATTTTACCTTTAGTTTTATATTTTCTCTTATTGTTATGAGAATTAATTGAAATAATGCACACAAATAATGTGTGTAAGCTATATATAGGAAATCATTGTTATATTATCATTATTAGTGTTCTTCCTCATCTCCATATGTTTGTGTAGGTGTTATTGCATTATTTTAAACATTTTTTTACTTACCTTTGGTCCTTGAAGGTAGAGATGATCTTTGTAAGCCCTATTAATTGTGATATACTTAACATTTAACATACTTAACAGCATGTAACAGACATTTGGTGAATGAATGCAAGGAAAAATGTCTAATGACAGTGGATGCAGGTTACTGATGTTTAGGAAGCAAATCAAAGCTGGTGATGAAAGAGTTGAAACCTGGGCTAGAACATAGAGAAAGAAGTAAAGATCATAGTCTGTGGTTTATAGCAGACCTGTAGCCAGGGGGCTAAAGGCAGACAAGGAAGAGTAGAGAGGTAGGAAAAGAACTGGAAGAAGGTTACAGAAGCCACAGAGGAGAGAGTTTATACATGGAGAGAGGGTGGTCAGTGGTATCTGGTGATAGTCGGAGGTCAAGAAAATTGAGAATTGAGAGAAAACATTTGGATGTAAATGGTGGTAAGTTGGTGAGTAGTCTAGACTGAAGCTTGGTTAACAGGGAATTAGGCCACAGACTTGAAAAGATGGTAACTACAATGTATTAATTGTCTGCCGTGTGAATTGGAGTGAAAGGTAGTAGAGAAGTAGTTTGGTAGCTGCATGGAACAGGTCAGGAGAGGTGCTGGGAGGGATTTAGAAGGGCTAGAAGATGGTGCTGGACAGAGTATGGGAGGATGGAGGGGGGAGAGATAACAAGACGAGTAATATTACACTTTATAAATTATCATTGTTGGAGCCTCTTCTATAAGTTCCCTTTTTTTTTAAGTTGAGATGAAAATTTTATTCCATATCATGATATGAAATATTTATTTTTTAATTTAATTATTTTTCAACTACAGTTTTCTGCTTTTTACTCCCTTCCCAGTGCTCCCCCCCGCCCCCTGCCCCAATAAGCTCCCTTTTTTTCCCTTTGTTGCCCTTTTGTTCCCATAGTTCTGATCCGAGGTGCTCATGGGGCCCACTATCTGGATTTGTTCTTAAGGCTCGGCTTGGGACATTGCTGCAGGAGTACTGAGGTGCTTTGGACATTTCACATAGTAATTGGTAGCTTGGAATTGATCAGCTGCTCAGTATAGTTGTCTAACCTGGGTTATGATAACCCATGAAATTACCGTGAAAAGGAGTAGTCAGTCAACCAGCTGAGGCACACAGAGTTTTGGAATGACAAACTTACTGTAATTATTGCTCATAAATCTTAAGCTCTTCATTTTGGAATGATTCTATGGGAAGGAAGAGGTTATACAAATATTAGGGAATCTTTAACTTCTAAATTTGAGAAATGACTAAGTAGTTGGCTTTTAAAAATTTTTTTTTACTTTTTAGGTATATGTATAGTAAAAGCAATAATATAAATACTAAGGAAGCATATGATTTTCCCATCAGACCCTAAAAAGCAAGTTAGCTGTTTCCTAAGTAAATGTTATTCAAATATTATATTATTATTTCTTTTATCAGATTGCTTTACTGTTAGGGGAAAAAAGTATCTAAAAATTCAAAACTGTTTCTGAGGTTATTGTTCTGGAAAGATAATTCTGCTTATTTTGAAATTATTGAGCAAATTTGTTTGTTTTTTGTTCTTTTCTGGGTACAGGTTCTTTGTCTTTGGGGACTTTTCATAAAGTGTAGAGAACTTTTTGTCTTGGGACTAGGGAATAATATCCTTTTTCAATTTTTTTTCTTTTAGTTAATTAGCATGGTTACTGGAAGGTTTAATTCTTAGAGCTGCATAGCCTGAAGCTTTTTACCAAATTACAGAGATTTTTACACCCTTAAAAAAAAAAGAGGACCCAAAGGATGTTTTGATGGTTAGTCTTTTAGTGAAAGTGGTTCAGACTAGTTTTGTACATGCATAATGATGAACATTTGTCTATCAACCTGGGGAAAGGGAATTAACTTTTAATAATAATATATTTTCTCCTCGGGTATTTGAGCTACTTGTACTCAGACCATTCTCTCAATGTGTAGTTTTGTCTTAGCTGTAGGGATAGTTATTTCTGCCTTGAAAGTTAGTGGCACTTTTTCTATTCAGACTAAGTTTTACTCATATTTTGTATTGCTTATTTTAGGTTTTAGATTTTGGCAAAGAGAAGAGTAATTTCTCATTTCTTCATGTTTATAGTATGGTTTATGTCACAACTTTCATCCTCAGGATTTCCTTTTTGAGTAAAAGTCAGTCTGTTCATACGACAGCTTAGTTATTGATGTATATATATGTATATATGTGTTTAAGTCTGTGCTGTAGGTACATGGTAACATTTATTCCCATATTTTCTAGTATCTCAGACCAATGGAGTTTGCCACTGTAATATTAAAATTGTTGCTTTTCTTGGCCTAGACCCCTAGTAGATTGAGCTTCTTGAAGGCTTAATTATGTCTTTTCACTTGTGTTTTTCTAGCACCTAGCATAGTGCCTGAATCTAGACTTCAAAATAAATGACTGAATGGATTTATCCCTTGCTTCTAAACTAGAATTTAAAATTTGTCTCACCTATCACAGAAAGACAGCAATGACAACAGTGAGGCATTAATATTTTTAAAACTCTTTGACTTCTATTACTAGTATATCTTCCCAACTGTAGTTTATTGTATCTTCATCTGTAAACCAGGGGGTTCACAAATAATCTCTACTGCATGTTCCTCTGGGGAGGCATCTCATGTCTGACATGAGCTCTTGACTCCATTAGATGGTGAACAGTTAAAGGGCTGAGTCTAACATAGGGACCAGCACATAGAAAGCCACTTAAGGTTTTTTTCCTTTAAATAAATAGGATGAAGGTCCCTTTCAGCTCTTATATGTTTCCATTCCTTGATTTTTGTAAATAATTTGCCTAAAATACTGAGAGAATTGATGCTTGAGTTGGAACCGAAGTGCTGATCAGACTCATGAGGCCATTGCTCTTCAATAGAGTCTGCAGCCTATTTCTGTTTTGTGATGTTGAGGACCAGAGCTGCACAATATTGAAAGGAGGCATGCAGAGAGTGGAGATAGTGGGAAAGTTAAGGTAAGACAGGAGTTATTAAAAAAGTCATACATGTTACCACACTTTTTGGAAGGGAGGATTTATCATTCTTCGGGGAGGTCAGGTTGGGGAGAGGATGATTAGGGGTCATCAGAGAGCTAAGTGTGAATCCAAAAGATCCATTAAGGGTGAACAGCTGTATCAACCTAGATGTATTAGGTTGGCCAAAGAGTTCATTTAGTTTTTTCCATTAAAGACACATTTTTTATTTTCACCAATAACTTTGTTGATTTGGATATTTTTAGTATGTCAGCCAACTCTCTCCCATGTGGTATAACATTGAATGTTCTCAGTTAATGTCTTGATTTGATCACTGTCAACTTCAGCTGGTCTGTCCGACCACAGACTATCATCCAGAGAGAAATCCACAGCCGAAACTTCGCAAACCACTTTTGACATGTTTGATCAGTCAGAGTACCTTTTCCATACACCACACAAATCCTTTTTTGGTTTTCAGTTGAGTTTTTACCTTTCTTGAAATAATAAAGCATAATATGCCAAAATGGTATTTTCTTTCATCTTCAATATCAAAATTGCTACACAAAAATTCACCAATTTTGATGTTTTTTAAAAAATGCACACTGATATGACAGCTTTCACAATACAATCTAACAAAATTGTTTTGATTGAAGTTAAAGTCAACTATGTACTAGAGCCATTTTATGGGAAAAAGCCAAATGAACTTTATGGCCAACCCAATACTAGAGAGTTCAGTAAAAGATAGTCAAGAATATAAGACAATGAAAGAAAAACACAAGATAATTAACCTAGTATACCTAGTACCACTCAGATTTTGGCTTGTTTCTGCTTAGCTGTGAAACTTCAAAGCTTAACTCCTTCCCTTAATGTTTGTAAAATGCTTCAAAAATGACAAATATAGTCTCATCAAGATGGAGGTGTAGGTATACATGCTTTGCTTCCTTGCACAACCATAAGAAGGATCAAACTAACTTCAAAACAAAATACATCCAGAACTGCCAGAAAATTGAGCTGTATGGAAGTCTGACAACCAAGGATTTAAAGAAGCCATATTCATCCAGATGGGTAGGAGGGGTGAGACAAGGAGCCAGGGTGGAGAGGACACAGTGTTGTGGTGGCACGGCGGTGGCAGCTGCTTCAAGAATGGGTGGTACTACATGTATGTGTGGTGGATAAATATCAGGAGGGATACCTGGGGAGCAAGTAATCCCAGCCCCAGGCCAGAGTACACAGCCCAGGGTTCCTGCACTGAGAAATAAAGCCTCATAACTTCTGGCTGTAAAAACCAGTGGGGCTTGGGGCAGTGGAAGAAACTGTTGGTCTTTCAGGAGAGTCCATTTAAAGGGCCTACATGGTCCTAGAATGTCTGCAAACCCACTCACTCTGGGAACCACCACCAGGGCAACAGGTAAAAAGGGCACCAGTCATATACGGGAGAGGGTGTGAAGTGACTGAAAATGGGGTGAGTGCTGAGCAAGTCTCCAGCAGCCAGGCAGTGGCATTGTCCCTTCTGTGATCCCTTCCCTATGTACAGTCACAAAGTAGTGAAATAGGTTGCCCAGTTCTGGCAAATACCTAAGGCTCCACCCCATACAACTTAATAGGTGCGCCAGGACAGGGGTCAAAGCACCTCTACCTAATACACAGAAAAAAATACAGGGAGGTATTTTGCCAAATTTAGGAGACAAAGAAATATGGCTTAAATGAAAGAATAGAATAAAATCCCAGAAAAAGGACTAAAGGAAATGGAGATAGCTAAGCTATCAGATGCAGAGTTTAAAACACTGGTGATAAGGAAGCTCAGAGAACTCACTGAGTACAACAAGAGCACAAAGGAAGAAATGAAGGCTACACTAAATGAAATAAAGAAAAATCCACAAGGAACCACCAGTAAAGGGAAGGAAGCTGGTGTTCAAATAAATGATTTGGAACATAAGGAAGAAAGAAACAGTCAACCAGAACAGAATGAAGAAATGAGAATTTTTTTAAAAAGAGAGAATAAGATGACTCTGGGACTTATCTAAGTCTCAACATCTGAATCATAGGGATACCAGAAAGAAAAGAGGAAAAGCCAGAAATTGAAAACTTATTTGAAAAAATACTGAAAGAAAACTTCCTTAATTTGTGAAGGAAATAGACATACAAGTCCAGGAAGCACAGTCACAAACAAGATGGATGCAAAGAAACCCACTCCAAGACACATCATAATTAAAATGCCAAAGGTTAAAGATAAAAAGATCTTAAAAGCAGCAAGAGAAGAGGAGACAGTTACCTACAAATCCCATAAGACTGTCAGTTGATTTCTCCAAAGAAACCTTACAGGCAAGAAGGGACTGGAAAGAAGTTTTCAAAGTGATGAAAAGCAAGGACATACAATCAAGATTACTCTATCCAGCAAAGCTATTATTTAGAATTGAAGGGCAGATAAAGTGCTTCCCAGACAAGGTAAAACTGAAGGAGTTCATCATCACCAAGTCCTTATTATATAAAATGTTAAAGGGACTTATTTAAGAAAAAAAAGAAGATTGAAACTAACAAACTCACAACCGTGAACCACTGAATAAAAAAACCCAAAAATACGCTAAACAAATAAGCAGAACAGGAACAGAATCATAGATATGGAGATCACTTGGTGGATTATCAGTTTTGAGGGGAAAGGGGAAGAATGGGGGAAAAGGTCTAGAGATTAAGAAACTTAATTGGTGGGTACAAAATAGACAGGGGAGGGGGGATTTAAAAAAAAACAAAATAAACAGGGAAATGTTAAGAATAGTATAGGAAATGAAGAAGCCAGAGAACTGTATGCATGACCTATGGGCACGAGCTAAGGGGGGGGGATTGCTGGAGGGAAGGGAGATACTGAACACAGTGGAGCACTGGGGGGGGAAAATGGGGCAACTGTAATAGCATAATCAATAAAATATACTTAAAAATTACAAGTGTAAAAAAATTATTGTTACTATCTCCTTTAATGCCACTGTATATATTTTAAAAATTTAAGTATTTTATTGTTTATGATAAAAACAGTTGTCCCAGTTTTTCCCTCTTTGTCCCCCTCCACTCAGTCCACCCACTGCTTCCATAGTGAGTCCACACACCATTGTCCAAATCCCTGGTCCTTCATGTATATTCTTTGACTAATCCTTTCCCCTTTCAAACAGTCTCTACCTCTTTCTTCCCCTCTTACAACTATTAGTCTGATCCGTGTTTCTATGCCTCTGGTTCTGTTTTGCTTGTTTGTTCATTTTGTTCATTAGAGTCCACTTAAATATGAGATCATATGGTATTTGTCTTTCACCAAGTGGCCTATTTCACTTAGCATAATAGTCTCCAGTTCTATCCATGCTGTCAGAAAAGTTAAGAATTCCTTCTTTTACACTGCAGTGTAGTATTCCATTGTGAAATGTATGACAGATTTTTAACCCACTCATCTACTAATGGGTACTTAGGTTGTTTCCATATCTTGGGTATTGTAAATAGTGCTGCTGTGAACTTGGGGGTGCATATTTTCTTTTGAATTCATGTTTTGGCATTCTTAGGACATATTCCCAGTAGTGGAAATGTGGGGTCAAAAGGCAGTTCCATTTTTAATTGTTTGAGGTAACTTTATGTTTTTCACAGTGGCTACACCAGTCTGCATTCCCATCAACAGTGTACTAGGGTTCCCTTTTCTCCACATCCTTGCTAGCACTTGTTGTTTGTTGATTTATTATTGATAGCCGTTTTGGCAAGTATGAGGTAATATCTCATTGTAGTTTTAATTTGCATCTTTCTTATGGCTAGTGATGTTGAGCATTTTTTCATATGTATATGGGCCCTCTGTATGTCCTCCTTGGAGAAGTGTTTATTCAAGCCCTTTGCCCATTTTTTTAATTGGATTGTTTGTATTCATGGTGTTGAGTTTCTAAGTTCTTTATGTATTTTAGAGATTGAATACTTGTCTGATGTTTCGTTGGCAAATATATTCTCCCATACAGTGGATTCCCTTTTCATTGTGATGGTGGTTTCTTTAGCTGTCAGAGCATTTTAATTTGATCTAGTCCCATTTAAAAATTTTTTCCTTTGTTTCCCTTGCCCCAGGAGATATATTGGCAAAAATATTGCTATGTGAGATATTTGAAATTTATTGTTATTTGAATTTTATTGCTATTTATTGCTATTTGAAAATATTGCTATGTGAGATATTTGAAATTTCTCTCCCTATGTTTTCTTCTAGGATTTTTATGGTATCACAACTTACATTTAAGTCTTTTATCCATTTTGAGTTTATTTTGGTATATGGTGTTAGTTGGTATTCTAGTTTCATTTTTTTTCATATACCAGTCCAGTTCTCCCAACACTATTTATTGAAGAGGTTGTTTTTACCCCACTGTATGCTCTTACCTCCTTTGTCAAATATTAATTGATTATAAAGGTGTGGGTTATTTCCAGGCTCTCTGTTCTGCTCCATTAATCTGTGTATCTGTTCTTACACCAGTACCTGATTGTTTTGATTATAGTGGCTTTATAGTATAGATTAATATCAGGTATTGTGATCTCTCTAACTTTGTTCTTCTTTCTCGAGATTGCTGAGGCTATCAGGGTCATTTTTGATTCCATATACATTTTTGGAATATTTGTTCTAGATCTGTAAAATATGCCATTGGTATTTTAATAGGAATTGCATTGAATCTATAGGTTTTTTTTGGGGGGGTAGCATGGACATTTTAGTGATGTTAATTCTTCCAATTCATGAACATGGTATACGCTCCCACTTACGGTATCTTCCTCCATTTTTTTCTTCAGTGTTGTATAGTTTTCTGAGTACAGGTCTTTTATCTCCTTGGTTAGGTTTATTCCTAGGTACTTTATTTTTCTTGTTGCTATGTCAAATGGGATTTTTTTCCTGATTTCTGTTTCTGATATTTCATTGTTGGTGTACAAAAATGCCTTCAATTTCTGAATATTGATTTTGTTTCTCATTGTTTTGCCAAATTCACTTACTAGGTTGAGTAGGTTTTTTGGTGGAATCTGTTGGGTTTTCTGTGTACACTATCATGTCATCTGCAGACAAGACAGTTTTACTTCCTCCTTCCCAATATGGATACCTTTATTTGTTCTTGTTTGATCTCTGTGGTATGGAATTCCAGTATTATGTTGAGTAAGAGTCATGAAAGCAGACACCCCTGCCTTTTTTCTGATCTTAAGGGAAGTGCTTCTAGTTTTTGCCTTTCATGTATAATGTTGGCAGTAGGTTCTTTGTATGCGGCCTTTATTATGTTGAGGTATGTTCCCTCTATTCCCAGTTTGCTGGGGTTTTTTTTTTTAATCATAAATGAGTATGGGATTTTATCAAATGCTTTTCTGCATTTATTGATATGATCATGTGATTTTGTCTTTTGTTTTGTTTGATTCATCACACTTATTGATTTACCAATATTGTACCAACCTTGCATCCCTGAGATAAATCCTGCTTAGTCAGGGTGTATGATTTTTTTATGTATGGCTGGATCCAGTTTGCTAATATTTTTTTGAGGATTTTAGCATCAATGTTCATTGGGGATATTGGCCTGTAATTTTCTTTCTTTGTTGGGTCTTTACCTGGTTTTGAAATTAGGGTAATACTGGCCTTGTAAAAAAATGTTTGGAAGTGTTCATTCTTGAATTTTTTTGGAATAGTTTGAGAAGGAGAGGTGTTAGTTCTTTGAACAATTGGTAAAATTCACTTGTGAAGCCATGTGGTCCAGGACTTCTGTTTGCCTGGAGTGTTGTGATTACTGGTTCAATTTCACTAGTTTTTATCTGTCTATTTAGGTTTTCTGCTTCTTCTTGATTCAGTTTTGGAAGACTGTATGTTTCTAGGAATTTATGCATTTCAACCAGGTTGTCCACTTTCTTGGCATATAGTTAATAGTATTTTTATACATTTCTTTGTATTTCGGTGGTATTTGTTGTTACTTCTCCTGTTTCATTTCTGATTTTTTTTTATTAATTATGCCATTACATTTGCTCTATTCCCCCCTCCATTCCCCTCCACCCTGCATACCCCTCCCCCACCATTTCCCCCTTTAGTTCATGAACACGTGTCTCAAATTCTTTAGATTCTGTATTCCCCCTACTATTCTTACCCTCCCCCCATCTATTTTCTATCTACTGTCTATGCTACTTATTTTCTGTACCTTCTCCCCCCTTCTCCTCCTCCCGCTCCCCTGTTGCTAACCCTCCATGAGATCTTCATTTCTATGGTTCTGCTCCTGATCTAGCTTAGGATCCTCTTAGTTTGCTTTTGTTTTAGGTGTGGTTGTTAATAACTGTGAGTTTGCTGTCCTTTCACTGTTCATCTTTTTTATCTTCTTTTTCTTAGATAAGTCCCTTTAACATTTCATATAATAAGGGCTTGGTGATGATGAACTCCTTGAATTTGGTCTTATCTGAGAAGGACCTTATCTGTCCTTCCATTCTAAATGAAAACTTTGCTGGATAGAGCAATCTTGGTTGTAGGTCTTTGGTTTTCATGACTTGGAATACCTCTTTCCAGCCCCTTCTTGCCTGTAAGGTCTCTTTTGAGAAATCAGCTGAAAGTCTGATGGGAACTCCTTTGTAGGTGACTGTCCCCTTAGCTCTTGCTGCTTCTAGGATTCTCTCCTTCATTTTAATCTTGGCTAATGTAATGATGATGTGCCTTGGTGTGTTCCTTCTTGGGTCCAACTTCTTTGGGACTCTTCTTGGGAAATCCTTGCTGGATTTCCTGGAAGTCTATTTCCTTTGCCAGATTGGGGAAATTCTCCTTTATTATTTGTTCAAATAAGTTTTCCACTGGTGGCTGTGCCTTTCCCCCTTCTGGTACCCCTATAATTTGGATGTTGGAACGTTTAAAGATGTCCTGGAGTTTCCTAAGCCTCTCCTCATTTTTCTGAATTCTTATTTCTTCATTCTTTTCTGTTTGATCATTTTTTTATTCCTTCTGGTCTACTCCCTTGATTTGAGTCCCAATTTTCTTTCCATTACTATTGGTTTCCTTTGTATTACCATTCATTTCAATTAGTTTAGCTTCCATATGTTTCTCTAATTTGTGACTAAAATCAACCAGTTCTGTAAGGATCCTGATAACCAGTGTTTTGAACTGTGCATCTGAAAGACTGGCTATTTCTTCATCGCTTAGATCTATGGGTTCTGGGGCTCTGAGTTGTCCTAGAGCCATTTTTGGTCTATTCGTGCTGTTAAGTAAGCGGAGCGAAGCCTTAGTTGTTTACCAGGATGGGGTGACCCAGGTCGCTGGTTTGTGACGCTGTGTGTGGGGGCATGGTCAGAGAGGGAGCAATGGCGGTCCTCTCCGCTAGCCCAGCCCGTCCAATCACACCACTCGCCCGGGCTTGTTTATCTGATCGGAATTGTGCGAGCCTGCTGCCCCACGCAGGCTTCCCTTCTCACTGGTGTATCCGAAAGCAGATGCGCGACCGACCGAGACAGCCCGCTGCGCCTCTTCCCTGTGCGCTCCCGTAGCTAGCTTGTGATCAGCGCCTTCGGCTGCTTGCGCACCGCGCACCACCCGGGAATTTTTTCTTGCTAACCTGCTCCGCTGCTGGTTTCACTTCTCTTACCGGTTTAGCTGAGCATTTAGTTGTCTTTGGACTCCGTATTGTCGATTTTCCGTGTTGCTTGGTTGTGATTGTTGTTAAAAATAGTTGTTCTTAGATTTGGCTGTGCACAGAGGCAAGGTGGTTCCTCCACCTACGTCGCCATCTTGGCGGAAGTCCTCATTTCTGATTTAAAAAAAAAATTTAGGTCTTTCTTTTTTTCTTGATGAGTCTGGTTAAAGGTTAATCATTTTTGTTTATCTCTTCAAAGAACCAGCTCCTGGTTTCATTGATCTTTTGAATTGTTTTTTTTTTTTTTTGTCTCTATATCACTTATTTCTTCTCTGATCTTGATTATTTCTTTCCTTCTATCACTCTGGGCTTTGTTTATTGTTTTTCTAGTTCTTTTAGTTGTAGAATTAGGTTGTTTAGTTGAGATTTTTCTATTTTCTTGAGGTAGGCCTATAATGCTGTGAACTTCTGTCTCAGAATTGCTTTTGCTTGTCCCATAGGTTTTGGGTTGTTGTTTGTTCATTTTCATTTGTTCCCAAGTGCTTTTTGATTTCATTATTGACCCATTTGTTATTTAATAACATGTTATTTTTTTCCGTGTATTTGAATATTTTTGAGGTGTGTGTGTGTGGTTGATTTCTAGTTGTAAGCTATTGTGATCCAAGAAGATGCTGGACATGATTTTAATTGTTTTGGATTTGTTAAGATTTATTATGTGTCCTTGAGGAACAAGTATGAAAGACACAGAGATGAGGACTGGGGGGGGGGGAATGGGAGGGAGGGGGGAGACCGGGCGGGGGGGGGAAGAGAAAAAAAATGTACTTGAAAAGTAACTAAATAAAATTTAATATTTATTTATTTTTTTTTAAATTTATTTTTTAAAATTGATTATGCTGTTACAGTTGTTCTATTCCCCCCTTCATTCCCCTCCACCCTGCCCCCCATCCCCACCATTACCCCCCTTTAGTTTATGTCCATGTGTCCCAAGTCCTTTAGGTTCTATATTTCCCATGCTAGTCTTGCCCCCCCCCCCCCCATCTATTTTCTATCTACTGTCTATGCTACTTATTTTCTGTACCTCCTCCCCCCATCTCCTCCTCCCACTCCCCTGTTGCTAACCCTTTTTGAGATCTTCATTTCTATGTTTCCACTCCTGATCTAGCTGTCCTTTTAGTTTGCTTTCGTTTTAGGTGTGGTTGTTAATAACTGTGAGCTTGTTGTTCTTTCACTGTTCATGTTTCTTTAACTTCTTTTTCTTAGATAAGTCCCTTTAACATTTCATATAATAAGGGCTTGGTGATGATGAACTCCTTGAATTTGATCTTATCTGAGAAGCACCTTATCTGCCCTTCCATTCTAAATGAAAGTTTTGCTGGATAGAGCAATCTTGGTTGTAGGTCTTTAGTTTTCATGACTTGGAATATTTCTTTCCAGCCCCTTCTTGCCTGTAAGGTCTCTTTTGAGAAATCTGCTGACAGTCTGATGGGGACTCCTTTGTAGGTGATTGTCCCCTTAGCTCTTGCTGCTTCTAGGATTCTCTCCTTCATTTTAATTTTGGCTAATGTAATTATGATATGCCTTGGTGTGTTTCTTCTTCTTCTTTTTTTTTTTTAATTAAATAAATTTATTTATTTTTTTTGAATTGTTTATGCTGTTACAGTTGTTCTATTCCCCCCTTCATTCCCCTCCACCCTGCCCCCCCAACCCCCCCATTACCTCCCCCTTTAGCTTATGTCCATGTGTCTCAAGTCCTTTAGGTTCTGTATTTCCCATACTATTCTTACCCCCCCCATCTATTTTCTATCTACTGTCTATGCTACTTATTTTCTGTACCTTCTCCCCCAATCTCCTCCTCCTACACCCCTGTTGCTAACCCTCCTTGAGATCTTCATTTCTATGTTTCCACTCCTGATCTAGCTGTCCTTTTAGTTTGCTTTCGTTTTAGGTGTGGTTGTTAATAACTGTGAGCTTGTTGTCCTTTCACTGTTCATGTTTCTTTAACTTCTTTTTCTTAGATAAGTCCCTTTAACATTTCATATAATAAGGGCTTGGTGATGATGAACTCCTTGAATTTGGTCTTATCTGAGAAGCACCTTATCTGTCCTTCCGTTCTAAATGAAAGTTTTGCTGGATAGAGCAATCTTGGTTGTAGGTCTTTAGTTTTCATGACTTGGAATATTTCTTTCCAGCCCCTTCTTGCCTGTAAGGTCTCTTTTGAGAAATCTGCTGACAGCCTAATGGGGACTCCTTTGTAGGTGATTGTCCCCTTAGCTCTTGCTGCTTCCAGGATTCTCTCCTTCGTTTTAATTTTGGCTAATGTAATTATGATATGCCTTGGTGTGTTTCTTCTTGAGTCCAACTTTTTTGGTACTCTCTGGGCTTCTTGGATTTCTTGGAAGTCTGTTTCCTTTGCCAGATTGGGGAAATTTTCTTTTATTATTTGTTCAAATAGTTTTTCCACTGGTGGTTGTGTCTTTCCCCCTTCTGGTACCCCTATAATTCGGATATTGGAGCGTTTATAGATGTCCTGGAAGTTCCTAAGCTTCTCCTCATTTTTCTGAGTTCTTATTTCTTCATTCCTTTCTGATTGATCATTTTTTTCTTCCTTCTGGTTCACTCCATTGAGTTGAGTCCCAGTTTTTTTTTCATCTCTATGGGTTTCCTGTGGAATTCCATTCATTTCCCTTAATTTAGCCTTCATATGTTTCTCTAATTTGTGGCTATAGTCCACCAGATCTGTGAGGAAGCTGACGACCAGTGTTTTAAACTGTGCGTCTGAGAGATTTGCTATTTCTTCGTCACTTAGATTTATCTCCGGGACTTTGAGGTCCCCCTGCGACATTTTTGGTCTGTTCTGGCCCTTTAAGTGAGAGAAGCGGCGCCTTGGAGTCCCAGGTCGCTGGGTTGTGACGCTGTATGTGGGGGCGTGGTCAGAGCGGGGAAAATGGCGCTGCCGCCGCCGCCGCCGCCGCCACCGCCGCCGCAGCCGGTCCCACCGCTCACTCCCTCACCCGCGCGTATCTGGGCACCCACAGTCAACTCGCTACCACCGCCTCCCCGCTGACTCCTCCGTAGTCGCTCACCCGGTGGGCTGCTCACTAGGTCCAATCCTGGGTTTGGAACCCGTGCGACTGGATTCGCGAGTCTGGATTCCGCGCCCGCGCCCGGGTCGATCGTGTTCTCCTTTGTAACTCCTCACCCGCCGCCGGTTTCGCCCCTTACCGGTCGGGCCGAAGAATTTGTTGTTTGCGGACTTCCGAAAAGTTCAGTTTTCCGTGTTCTGGTTGTGTTTTCTGATGCTAATATTTAGTTGTCCTTAAACTTGGTTGTGAGAGGAGGCAAGGCACATCCACCTTAAACCTCCATCTTGGCGGAAGTCCGGTGTGTTTCTTCTTGAGTCCAACTTTTTTGGTACTCTCTGAGCTTCTTGGATTTCTTGGAAGTCTATTTCCTTTGCCAGATTGGGGAAATTTTCTTTTATTATTTGTTCAAATAATTTTTCCACTGGTGGTTGTGTCTTTCCCCCCTTCTGGTACCCCTATAATTCGGATATTGGAGCATTTAAAGATGTCCTGGAGGTTCCTAAGACTCTCCTCATTTCTTTGAATTCTTGCTCCTTGACTCTTTTCTGTTTGGCCATTATTTGCTTTCTTCTGGGCCACTTCATTGATTTGAGTCCCAGTTTCCTTTTCATCTCTATGGGTTTTCTGTGGAATTCCATTCATTTCAATTAGTTTAGCCTTCATATGTTTCTCTAATTTGTGGCTATAATCAACCAGATCTGTTAGGAAGCTGATGACCAGTGTTTTAAACTGTGCGTCTGAGAGTTTTGCTATTTCTTCGTCGCTTAGATTTATCTCTGGGGCTCTGAGGTCTTTCTGCGACATTTTTGGTCTGTTCTGGCCCTTTAAGCGGGAGAAGCGGCGCCTTGGACTCCCAGGTCGCTGGGTTGTGACGCTGTATGTGGGGGCGTGGTCAGAGCGGGGATATGGCGGCGCCCTCTACTGCCGCAAGCCACGGGGACCGCCGGGCCCGGTCCAAGCGCCCACTCCCTCGCCTGTCCGCTCGCCCACAGATAGGCAACCGCAGTCAACACGCAGCACCGCCTCCCCACTGTCTCCTCAGCAGTCGCTCACTAGGTCCAATCCTGGGTTTGGAACCCGTGCGTCTGGATTCGCGCGTCTGGATTCCGCGCCTGGGTCCGTCCGACCGGAGTCCTGTGCAACCCCTCACGAGATGCCGGTTTCGCCCCTTACCGGTCGGGCTGAAGAATTTGTTGTTACCGGACTTCCGGAAAGTTCAATTTTCCGTGTTCTGGTTGTGTTTTCTGATGCTCATATTTAGTTGTCCCTAAACTTGGTTGTGTGAGAAGGTACGGCACATCCTTCTATACCTCCATCTTGGCGGAAGTCTCAAAATTTAATATTTAAAAAAAAAAGATTTATTATGTGTCCTACCATGTAGTCTATCTTTGACCCATGTGTACTCGAGAAAAATGTGTATTCTGTTGCCTTGGGATGAAACATTCTATAAATGTCAATTAAATTCATTCAGTGTGGTGCGTCTTTTAAGGTAGCTGTTTTCTTGTTGAGTTTTTGTGTGGAAGATCTGTGCATTGGTGATAGTGGTGTGTTAAAATCCCGTACAATGACTGTATTGCTGATGATATGTTTCTTAAAGTCCTCCAAGATTTTCTTTATATACTGAAGTGCTTCTATATTGGATGCATGTATGTTTAGAAGGGTTATATCCTCTTGTTGGATTAATACTTTTAGTATTATGTAGTAACTTTTATTTATCTTGTTATGGCCTTTGTTTTAACGTCTATTTGTCAGATGTAATTATTGCTGTTGTAGCTCTTTTTGTCTCCATATGTGTGGAATATTTTTTTCCATATCTTCACTTTCAGCCTGTGGAAATCTTTTGTTCTTTAGGTGGGTCT
Source organism: Artibeus jamaicensis (assembly GCF_021234435.1). NCBI lineage: Eukaryota > Metazoa > Chordata > Mammalia > Chiroptera > Phyllostomidae > Artibeus > Artibeus jamaicensis. The sequence continues at coordinate 3,113,025 of NW_026521356.1, forward strand.
TTTTTAAAAAATATATTTTATTTATTTATTTATTTTTAGAGAGGGAGGAAGGGAAGGAGAAAGAGTGGGAGAGAAACATCAATGTGTGTTTGCTTCTCATATGTTCCCTACTGGGGACCTGGCCTGCAGCCCAGGCATGTGCCCTGAGTGGGAATCAAACCAGCGACCCTTTGCTTCATAGGCCCATGCTCAATCCACTAGTTATACCAGCCAGGGCTAGGTGGGTCTCTTATAGACAGCAGATACACAGTTCACGTTTTCTTATCCATTCAGCTACCCTATGTCTTTTGATTGGAACATTTAATCTGTTTACATTTAAGGTTATTATTGATAGGTACTTATTCATTGCCCTTTTTTCCTTTTGAACCTGTGTTTATCTCTCTTTATTCTTCTTAAAGCAGTCCTTTTAATATCTCTTACAATGCTATTGTGTTATAAATATACGCCTCTATACCTTTTTTTGGAGCAAGGAGGTCTTTATTTTGCCTTCTATTTTAAATAACATCCTTGCTGGATAGAGTAGTGTTCATTGTAGGTCCTTGCTTTTCACTACTTGAAATACTTCATGCCAATCCCTTCTGGCCTGTTGTGTTTCTGTTTAGAAATCAGCTGCCAGCCTTGGAGAGCTCCCTTGTAGGTAAACTATCTGTTTCTGTTCTGCTGCCTTTAAGATTCTCTCTTTGTTGTTAAACTTGGCTCGTTTAATTGTGATGTGTCTTGGTATGGGTCTCTTTGGGTTCATCTTGATTGGGATTCTGTGTAATTCCTGAACTTGTGTGATTTTTTTCCTTCATGAGGTTGGGGAAGTTTTCTATCATATTTCTTCAAACAGGTCTTCTAATCCTTGCTCCTATTCTCCTTTTGGCATCCCTATGATGTGAATATTATTAGGTTTTATGTTGTCTCAAAGCTCCCTTAAACCATCCTCATTTTTTAAAGTCTTTTTTCTGTTTGTTGCTCTGTTTTTTTCTTCTTAATCACTGATTTGATCCTCTGCTTCATCTAACCTGCTTTTTATTCTTTCTGGTTTATTCTTCATGTCAGATATTGCATTCATTTCTAATTGATTCTTATTTATAGTTTGCATGTCATTTCTCATGCTGATGTAGTTCTCACTAAGTTCCTTGAGCATCCTCATAGCCATTACTTTGAACTCTATGTCTATTGATTTGCTTGCCTCAATTTCATTTAGCTCTTTTTCTAGGGATTCTTCCTTTTCTTTTGTTTGGACATTGTTTCTTTGTCTCTCCATTTTAGCTTTCTTTTTTTTTGTTGTTGTTTCCATGTATTAGATAGATCTTCTTTGAGTCACCACTGTCTTAGTAGGGTGACAGGAGTCCTGTGGGACCCAGTGATGCAGTCTTCCTGATCTCCTGAGCTGGATGCTCTAGGAATGTCCTTCTGTGGGATATGGGCTCCCCTGTTGTATTTGGGTCCTGATTGTTGTTGGTCCATTTGTTGTTGGGATCTCTTCTCCAGCTGGCTGACTGAGAAGCTCAAACCCACCACGTCTTACATGCTGTTGTACAGGTGCTGACAGAACAAAGCAAAATGATACAAAAAAAATGAAACCAAAGCAAGTCTCCTCTTCTCCCAACAATGGCAAAATCAATGACAAAAGAGCAAAGAATAATAAAAGTGGAAAGAGAGATGAAATAGTAGAGTAAAGGAATGGGGGAAAATAATAAGAGAAGACCAAAGGAAAGAAACGTGATTATGAAAGAAGAGGAAGATAACTAATATGAATAATGAATAGATAGAGGAAAATGAGGAAAAGGGAAAAAGAAAGACAAAGAATAACTAAAGTAAGAAAGTGGAAGAATAAGGGGGAAATGGTGTAAGCCAAAGTCAGTAAAATAAGAGAGATGAAAGAAAAAGAGAGTAACAAAAGTAGAAGAAAATTTTAAAAAATAATAAAAAGGCTATGAAAAAGAAAAAAATAATGAAAACAGTGAAAAAGAACAAACTGAAATTCATCTCTGGAGAGTTCAATGCTTGCCAGTCAGGTTCTCCCTTTGGATACAGCTTTCTTGTTGTCCAAGGCTGGTGTATGCCAATGTCAGGTGCTGCCCACATCTAGCCCTCAGCAACCTATTTGAAGCTAGAAGTGATTTACAGCTTGCGGTTGTTTCCTCCAGGCTTGGCTGTGTATAGTATAGCTGAAGCTGTGCCATAAGACTGGTTTTATCAGCACTGGGCCTAGGGGTAAGTCAGCAAATGTCCCAAGGCAGGGCGTCATCTGCTTCCACCCACCTCTGCCTGCTGGCCTGCTGGCCTGCTGTCAGTCGTAGACTAGTCACTGACCCGACTGTTTCTGAGAGGGATTCTGGCAGAATCAGGAGGATGGGACTCCTGGATCTCCTGTGGAAGGTGCCTTTCACACTTCAGGGAAGTTGGTGGGTGTGTTCCCTAGCCCCCCAAGCCACTCATCTGAGTCTGTCTGGGATTATTTCTCTGAATTTGACAGGGTGGAGCCCCTATGAGGCTAGTGCGTGGCACCTCCAGAGCCCAGATTTAGGGTCTACCAGAAACTAGGAGGGTGTTTTTCTGTGGCTTTCCCATAAGGGGTAAGGGCCAGTGTGGTTCTCAGGAAAGTATATGGAATGGCTGTACTATGAAGCCAGTCTCTGACACCCTCTGAGTCTATGTATGTTGCTCTTTCCTCAGCAGGAATTAAAAAGCAGGGTAGGAAAAAATGAAAGAAGGAAAGGGGAAAAAAGTAAAAACAACAAAAAAAATCAGACAAAAAAAGAGATGTAGGAAGGGGCGGGAAGGATTCCATAGGGTGGGGCAAGTGGTACCCCAAAGAGTAGGGTGATTGCTTTTCCCTTGGGAAGGGCTTGCTCTTCTTAAGAAAGATGGCTGCAGTGGGATCCAGGTATATCCTGTTACAGAAATCCTCACAGCTGTTCTCCCATGTCTCCCCCCAGTGCCTCCCACTGCAGATTCTCCGGTCCGTGCTGTCTTCCCTTCACTGAGCCTATAAACCTGCTTGGTGAATGGATGTGAGCACAAAACCTGCTTTTTTGCCCTTGTAAGTCAAAAAACAAAAAAAAAACCCAGTGGTTCTGTTTCTCCCTAGCAGCCAAAAACCCCATGGCCTTTCCTTACCGGGTGCTACGTCGGTGGCTCATCCTGGCACTGGTGCTTTCCGTGCTTGGGAGCCAGGTCTGGAGTCCAGGCTTTTCTCCAGGGGAAGCTCCCACAGCCACCCCATAACTTCAGCTCGTGGGAACGAGCAGTTCCCCTTCACATCCCTGTCCTTCCTACCATTCTTTAATTGGTTCCTGGCTGTTCTTGGTTAAAAATCTCTTTTTCAGGTAGTCTTCATTTATTTGGGGTGGGTGTTCTCTTTAGTTTTATTTCCAGTTGGTTCTGGAGGAGGTGTGAGAAAGATCCTTCTACTCTCCTGCCATCTTGCCAGGACCCTCCACCATATTTTTTTAGAGCTTTTTTCTCAACTGATAGACAAATATAAGCAGTAAGGATATTTATAGTTTCAATTATTTTATTACGACTTGAATTTTCTCACGTTCAGCTTTTGTATTGAACTCATCATTTAGCTACAGACTAAAAAAAAATACTTGGAGTTATATTTTTATCCTGGTACTCAGACTGTAGTTACCATGGGAGAATTTGCACTGTGTAAATGATGCCCATTTTAAAGCGAAAGATACTTTCTGAGAATCTGTACCAAAAAGAGTTAGAAAATTTCTCGAGTACCCTTGAATAAACTTCAAAAGATGACTTAGACTTATGCTAGAAATTTCATTTCTATTTTAGGGTTTTAGTTATAGTCACTTGAAACTTTTGTGCCTAGTATGTTATTCCTAGCTTGATAAATTTTAGAGATAAAGATGCTTGTGTTTATAGAATCAAAGAGTAATAATGGCAGTTTCTAAATCTGAAAGCTCATGTTCCCTTTTTCCCTTGGTCTTGACTAGTGCTGTCAGAACTGGAGGAGATGGTTTCACTGGTCAGCAGCAAGAGACTTTGGATTGCACATCTTATACTTAGCAGTAAGGGATTCATGTTTCCTTTTACCAAGTAGTTATACATCACTGATATTTCAAAAGCACAAATTTGAAGCTTTTGTTTGTTTCTTGGTTTATAAAGTGCTTAATCTCTAGGAGGCACCAGGAGGGAGGGCCTATCTGTCTATCGAGGTAGTCCCAGGGTACTTGAGTGGTATCTGGCACAGAATGAGTCTGCAGTGGATGTTTTTTTAACTGATCAGATTCTTTATACTTACACAGTTTTTTAGCATATATTATTTATAGCATAATCTTAATAGTAATTCTTTGGGTGGGTTGGGCAATGTGTTATTTTTAGATGAGAAAACAGATTAACAGAGACCAAGAGACCTCTCTCAGGTAGTTGGTGGTAGAGCCTGTGTCTCAAACTTAAATTTTCTTGCTTTAAGTCCAAGTTTTTAAAAAATACATTATACTGTCTGTTTCTTTCCACTGGGTCTTAGATCATCTTATATGGAAGGGGTTAGGAAGAGGGGGTAAATATGTTCTTCCCATCAGAAACCATTCACAAGGGAGGTGTTAGAGTGGGGACCCTGGAGACAGACTGCCTGTGTTCCGATTGCAGCTCTGATACTTGCTGGCTGTATGTCCCTGGGCAAGAAAATCTATCTAAACTCTTTCCTTTCCCTACTTCCCCATCTGGAAAATGCATGTAGTAGTAATATTACACTCAAAGGATTTTGATGAGGAGCAAGTCAAAGGAATTAATAAGGTTTGTTAAATAAATGGAAAGTAAGTATGAACAACATCTGTGATTACCATGATCTAATAGAACTAAGAAATTATAAATCTGTGGCACTTAAGCTTCTGGTGGTAAGAAATTGAGCATGACTAGGTTTTATTTTGTTTTGCATCTGAGTTGCCTTAGTTTTTGCAAGTTAACTAAACCACCCCAATTGCATTTCACTTGCACTTATTATTGACTTCTGGAGCCATTCTCTTACCTGTCTTCATTTGGAAAAAAAATTAAAACTGTGTGTAACTAATTTGTTAAGAGAGAGGGGCCACAGGGAGAGAGAGACAGAGAGAAACATTGATTTGTTGTTCACTTATTTAAGAATTTATTGGTTGATTCTTGTATGTACCGTGGCTTGAGACTGAACCTGCAACCTTGGCATATCAGGACGACACTCTGAACTACCCAGCTGGCCTGAAAAAAAAAGTTAAATCCCACATTTTTCAAGTAATCTGCAATAATGAATTACCTCCTTTCCCTAAGAGCCTAATTATGGCTCATACTTTATCCTATTCAAATCAGATAGCCTAGATGTATATGTACTGTGAGAATTCACTATTTATTTACAGTGTGTAAACTTGCTTATTTCTTTTATTGTGTGCTTTTAAAATTATGGTTCATGATAATAATGGTGGTCTTTTTTTGGAGCTTACTGTGTGCCTTGCAAACAACAAGTCATTTAATCCTTGAAACAAAACAAACAAACAAACAGACAGACAAACAAAACAGAAACACCTGGGGTATAGGTATTGCCCTATTGAGAAATTTAAGTTCAGAGGAGGTAGCGTCCCAAAGGTATACACTTGGTTAGAGGTGGAGAACACTATTTAAACTGTCTTTGAAGCTCACACTCTTGACATCTATTTTATTCTGCCTCCAGTTTCTCTGGGGAGAGTGGGTTTTAGAATGTTAGTACCTGGAGGGTGGGTTCCAGGTCTGTGAAGCAAAATGTGCATAGCAGACTTCAGAGTCCCAGAAACAATTGACACTTACCAAATCTACTGTTGGAGAAGGAGGGGTATTTACTTATAACCATAATACTGATTTTGATGACAGTCTGTCTGAATTTTCATTTTTAAAAATACTCAAGTGAAGTAAAAACATATCTTCTTTTAAACATATATATTTTTAGGTAAATTAATTGATTTAGTACACTCATGTATGACCAATAGCTTTGCTATATTGGAAACTCTCTTTTTTTGTTATTTTAATAGATGTCTGACCTGTTTCCTTTGCTTTTTCTATATTATGTTCAGTCCTGATGGTACAGGTATAGGTCATCTTACCTGCTATTTTTGTACAATAGATATTAAATTAAAGCTACTAATAGAAGGAACTCAGCGGAGCTGATTTGTCTGTGTTAGTACATGTCCCCCACCCCCCAGTATTACCAATTTTTTTTTTTAAGATTTTATTTATTTATCTTTAGAGGGGAAGGGAAGGAGAGAGGGAGAGAAACATCAATGTATGGTTGCCTTTTGTGTGTCCCCTGCTGGGAACTGGCTGCAGGGAACCAGCCTGCAACCCAGGCATGTGCCCTGACTGGGAATCGAATCGCGATTGTCTGGTTCGCAGGCCCATGCTCAATCCACTGAGCTATACCAGCCAGGGCCCAATTTTTTCTTAATAGCATTAGTCCCAAGCACTTTGTGGCTATGATGGTGTCATTAAATTTAAATTGTGGGTGGTATCTTAATCCCTTATAGACATTCCATATCTTCTATTTCCATAGACTTTTCTCTGCCATTTTAAAATTAAATGCACATACAAGAATCAACTAGAATGCTAGCATTTCCCCCCCCAAATTATAGAATAATTTAATAACTAACCATTAACCATGTTTGTTTTTTTTTTCTATTTTTAACTGTAGTACCAGAAGAAAACATTGCAACTATGAAGTATGGAGCCCAGGTTGTAAAAGGAGAGCTGAAATCTGCCTTACTAGATGGTGACACTCAAAATTATGATTTGGACCATGGATTTTCGAGGCATCCAATTGATGATGACTGCCGTTCTGGCATTGAGATTAAGCTAGGTCAGCCGTCCATTATCAATCACATACGGATACTACTGTGGGACCGAGATAGCCGGTGAGTCTATCCAGCTTGGAGAGATACTAACATTGTATTTGGTTGAGGTGGCCTTACCTTGTGGTCATTTACTTTGGTTTTACAGATTTGATGATTTATTTCTTTGTGGTCACTTAATTATTTCTCTTGAAGTTTCATTCTGGGGGAAGAGTTAAAAGATCTGTTCCTTGAAAAAATAACTTTTTTGCTTTTTTCTGCTTATGAAAATAATGAATGTGTGTTTATTGTGGAAAACATAGGACATAGAGAAAAGCACAAGGAAATAAAAATGGCTGATAATCTCACCACCCATTATTAATCTTTGTAAATATCTAATTGGTATTTTTTGTTATGCATAGTATGTCTTTCTCTCTTTTTCCCTGATACATGTGCATGCAAAAAAGAAACCAGTAAAACCATACTTAGTTTTACAAAATAAAAATTAGATGTGTAAAAAGCTAACTTCACTTTTAATTAATACATTGTGACTATTTTACCCTTTAGAGGGGATGGAGAGAGGGAGAGAAACATCAATGTATGGTTGCCTCTAGTGCATCCCCTGCTGGGAATTGGCCTGCAACCCAGGCATGTGCCCTGACTGGGAATTGAACCTCAGTCCTCTGGTTCGCAGGCCTGCGCTCAATCCACTGAGCTACACCAGTCATGGCTGTTATAAAAACTTTTAAAATGCATTTTATCTTATAAATGAAGAAAAACAATGTTTTTAAGTGTGTGGATAAATATCATTCTCAAAACAAAAGAAATTTGTCAAAAAATATGGTGCTCTCTAGCCCAGGAGTTCACTTACTTTTGCTGTAGTTTCAAGTTTCTGCCCTCCTTCTAGCCATTCTTATACTTTTACCCACTGTGGTTTCTGGGGTTCAGCCATGATGGCCAAAGTAGCAGAGCGGTAATGGGTGACCAAGAGCTGAACTGTCTCTTTCATTGCTGCTTATCCCTAAACCCTACTTACCAGAAATTTGATGTACAGAGGGTCCCCTCGGTCCTACTTATGCCTCTTTGAGTCTGGGTGTGAAGGGCTTAGTATTATTAATGATGATACCTGCAAATCTTGCAGGTTAGTTCATTTTTCTTGTTAGCACCACTGGCTACCACTGTAGCCATTTAGGTTATGAGAGCCAAGTATGAGGAAAGCTTTATGAAGTGGGAGTCAGCAATTCTTGTTCATGGGTCTTCAAGGTCCCTAAGTTGTCTGTTTTTTAAAAAATTAAGAATGTATTTTTAATTTTAATTTTATTTTATAAATTACCTTATTATTATTGAATTACAGTTGTCTGCATTTTCTCCCCACTACTCCCCTACCCCAGTATTTTTATTGTTGTTCAATTACAGTTGTCCCCATTTTCCCCCATTACTCTCCCCTGCCCTACCCATGCCCCTCCAACATTCAACCCTTCCCTACCACCCCTGTTGTCTTTGTCCATAGGTCCTTTATACATGTTCCTTGACCCTTCCCTGTCTTTCCCCTGTTATTAGCCCCCTCCCCTCTGGTCACTGTCAGTTTTGTTCTTTATTTCAGTGTCTCTGGTTCTATTATGTTCACTTGTTTTATTGATTAGGTTCCACTTATAGGTGAGATCATATGGTGTTTGTCTTTCACTGTCTGGCTTATTTTACCTAGCATAATACTCTCCACATATCTTGTTGGATATAATATAATGCTTATTTGGCTAAATGGAGGTAATTCACATATCATTTCTAAGAGTTTGATTAGTAATAGTAAAATACTGAGCTCAGGCTGGCATAGCTCAGTGGATTGAGCACGGGCCTGCGAACCACACAGTCGCGGTTCCATTCCCAGTCAGGGCACACACCTAGGTTGCAGGCCAGTTCCCAGCAGGGGACTCTTGAGAGGCAACCATACATTGATATTTCTCTCCTTCTCTCCTTCCTTTCCTCTCTAAAGATAAAGAAATAAAATCTTAAGAAAAATAATAGTAAAATACTTATACAACATTTTCATTGTTTTTATATGGCATGGGCAATTATAGAAACCTTTATACATATACTCACTCATTTAATTAATACTGAAATATTATAAAAATGATAAAAGAAAAGGTTAGTATGTTTGAAACTGAAAGTAGTGATGATCATTTCCATGATGTTAAGTACTTGCAGACCACTTTGTTTTAGTATGTGTGTTTCGTTCACAGGGGACTTAAGTTTACCATACAACATTCTTTTCTCACAGAAGTTGTTATCATTCTAAGCAAAGGTGAAAAATTCAGAATCTTAAACTGAAAAGATTCTGACATGTGTTGTAACTTTATATCCTGCATTTCTGATAATCCAGGGAGGTTCAGTGAGAGGCTATAACCAGGCTGAGACTGAGTGATAAAATGAGTGGGCGAGAGAGGACAGCAGAAAACAGGGATGGCACAAAGGGAGCTGACCTTTTTGGTCACAGCGGTTGGCTGCAGGCTGACGTTTATGGTCACCTAAATCTTCTGAGATTGTTCCTGTTGATATTACAGTACAAATAATACTCATTTCAAATTTAAATTTGGCTTCTGACAGGGAAATATAGATTTGTTCAGTATGGGACCAGCATGTAATGCTTCAGTGTAGCTGACTAGGGAAGTATGATAGGCTATTTTCATTACTGCCAGATTATTAGCTGGCAAATTTTAAGTTGTACCCAAAATAAACCTGTATTATCTTTTCACCCATGTCATGTATTTTCCCTCAGGCTGCATGTAAGTGTGAGGTGGTAAGAGAGTGGGAGAGAAGATGGCCTCTGTGGGGGACCAGTCGAATTGGCTTTCCTCCAGGGAGTATAGATAGGGCTGAGTTTCCAGGCCAGGGAAGGTAGAAGGAGAAGGGGCACCTACTTCCGTTTTCTGTCCTGTTTTTGTCAGGGCCTCATTTATCTGCTGATCGGGGCTGAGCCAGGCATCCTGACCCTGTTTGAAGAGGAACAAATGTCTTGCATGCCTGATATGTGCCAAACACTGTGCTAGACCATGGATATTTGAAAATAAATGTGGCATGGTATTTGTTCTTAAGCAGTTTGTGATCTAATACAGCAGACAGATGTGCTGAGAGAGAATTTCAGCACATTGTGGTGAATGCTATATAATATGGGGATCTGTATAGATTTTATCATTATCCAAATGTGATTGTTAAGCAGAAAATGTAATTTATGAGTAGTATAGTTTTTGTGCCTTTTAATGTTTTATTAAAGTATAACATTGTGTTGTTATTTTAATTTGGTTCTTTTTTCTGCTTTTTTCTTTTTGTTTCATAGGTCTTATTCATACTTCATTGAAGTGTCAATGGATGAACTTGATTGGATCAGGGTGATTGATCATTCGCAGTATCTATGTCGTTCTTGGCAAAAGTTATATTTTCCAGCCCGTGTCTGCAGGTTAGTTCTCATAGCTAATAAATGATTTCGATGTTTATTTATAGAGATTTGGACTTTGAGGAACACATTACATTTTTTGGCCTCACAGAGTTTTCCAGTGTATCCCTACTAAAACTTAGGGAAACTATGGAAAATTGAGCATCTTATAATATACAGTGTGCTGTGGAACTGTATGTCCAAAGTGTTTTGTATTGTTTTACATAGTAGACATGCAGAGGAATAAGAGGGGACAGGGAACACTGAGAAGTGGAACTACTTTCTGAATTGCAAGCTGTACCTTGAAAGCAATTCTTGTTAGAGGGTATGTTCTTCCCACAGAAGCCACAGGAGTATTTCTGGAGGCTTCCCTGGCAGTCCTCAGTGCCAGGAGGAGATTTTGGCATGATAGTGTACATATTTTGAATATCCGTGTTCTTTTTCTAGCTCAGTGGATATCTGTGGGATTTGACAGAGCAGGTGTTTTTAGTGGGGTTGGGTTTGGGGCAGGGGAGGCTGAGCTGGTGGGGCTTCAGGCTCACACTGTTCCTTCACTCAGAGCACCTTAGCTTTTATTCTTATTGAGTGTTGCAGTCCCATGTTAGTTTGTTTTAAAAAGTATTAATGAACTACTGTTCTACTATTTCATATTCTTCTTTTAGGTTTCAGCCATATTTTAAACTTTCTTCATGCAATTCTACAAAACATATACTAATAATGAATTTGGGAGTTGGGAAAGGTGGTTTAAGGCTCCCAAAATTGTGTTGTGTTTTTTCTGTTGTAATTTTCTCTTTGAAAAGTGCCCTCAGATATTCTTTACCTTAGAGTCAAAGGATCAAAGGCAGGTTCATTTGGTTAGGTGTGGCAAGAAAAGAAGGGGAGGGATATGGTTAAGTGTAAAGTGGGGAGAATGTGGAGCTGATCCCTCAGTAACCTCACCCTTACCTGTGGCCTTGACTACTCTCCCATTGCGGCTAACTTGGAGCAGGTGGATGTCCCACAGCACTTACTCTCTTGGTTAGAAGACACCTTTATACTTATTAAATTTATGACATAGCAACATCAGGCTGAATTCTTACTTCTACCATAGGAACTTCACAAAACCTTTCAGCCTCTGGTATAGTAAAGAATGTTGCCTACCTTTTTTATGGATATGATTAGACAATATTGTTACCCAGTGATCCTCTTGTGTGAAGATGAAGAAAATCAATTTCATTTCCCCAAAGGGGGTCTAAAGTGTCTCAGATATGGTGGTTATTCTTTTATTAGAGGAATTTTGAATGGATTAAAATGACAGGGACAAGAAATTGAGTGAAGATTCTGTGTCTCAGACTTGCCTAGGGATACTTTGAGAGTGACAGAGGGGCCCTCATGTGGAGGGCATGATTGAGTCTGCATCGACTCAGTTTATTACTATTGTATTGGATTGAAAAATAAGCGGTGTAACAGCCAAAGTGTCTGATGTGCCGAAGGACTGTGTGCTTGTATTTAATTTGAAACAGTAAGAATGTAACTCCCAGAACAAATCATCATGAATGTAAAACCAGCCATGACAGAGAGTCTCTGCATTTTACCCATCTTAAAACATGGCCTCAGTTATAGTCTGTGGCTTTTAGAAAATATATCAAACAATGGGCATTATTTATACTCCTCTTTCCTTATTTTGTCTCTCCCATGTGGCCTTTCCTTTGTTGGTGTACTTTTATATGTTGTAGAACCTCTGTATTCATGATGTTAGTTTTTGTCTTGGTATACCTAGCTCCCAGAGCAGTACTGGGTGTAGGGAGTCAAAGGGGGGAAATTGAGACAACTGTAATAGCATAATCAGTAAAATATAATTAAAAATAAAAAAATAAAAATTGGGAAAAGGCAGCATTAGAGATAGTGTTAATAAGAAGAAGGAACCTTGATATTGATACTAGTTTAAAAAATTTTAATATCTATAAGCACTTTAAAGTACTGTATTAATTACTACATTCCTTCATAAACTCTGTCTTTTAAATAGGTTGGAATTTTGGTACTATTTTTTAAAGATTTTATTTATTTATTTAAAAGATTTTATATGTATATTATTTTTTTAAATATATTTTATTGATTATGCCATTACAGTTGTCCCATTCCCCCCCTTCATTCCCATTCAACCTGCACACCCCTCCCCCACCATTCCCCCCCCCATTAGTTTATGTTCATGTGTCACAAGTTCTTTAGATTCTATATTTCCCATACGATTCTTGCCCTGCCCCCATCTATTTTCTACCTACCGTCTATGCTACTTATTTTCTGTACCTTCTCCCCCCTTCTCCTCCTCCCACTCCCCTGTTGTTAACCCTCCATGTGATCTTCATTTCTGTGGTTCCACTCCTGATCTAGCTGTCCTCTTAGTTTGCTTTTGTTTTAGGTGTGGTTGTTAATAACTGAATTGGCTATCCTTTCACTGTTCATATTTTTTTTATCTTCTTTTTCTTAGATAAGTCCCATTAACATTTCATATAATAAGGGCTTGGTGATGATGAAATCCTTGAATTTGATCTTATCTGAGAAGCACTTTATCTGTCCTTCCATTCTAAATGAAAGCTTTGCTGGATAGAGCAATCTTGAATGTAGGTCTTTGGATTTCATGACTTGGAATACTTCTTTCCAGCCCCTTCTTGCCTGTAAGGTCTCTTTTGAGGAATCAGCTGACAGTCTGATGGGAAGTCCTTTGTAGATGACTGTCTCCTTATCTCTTGCTGCTTCTAGGATTCTCTCTTTTATTTTAATCTTGGCTAATATAATTATGATGTGCTTGGTGTGTTCCTTCTTGGGTCCAACTTCTTTGGGACTCTCTGAGCTTCCTGGATTTCCTGGAAGTCTGTCTCCTTTGCCAGATTGGGGAAGTTCTCCTTTATTATTTGTTCAAATAAGTGTTCTACTTGCGGCTGTTCCTCTTCCCCCTCTGGTACCCCTATAATTCGGATGTTGGAGCGTTTAAAGATGTCCTGGAGGTTCCTAAGCCTCTCCTCATTTTTTTGAATTCTTGTTTCTTTGTGTTTTTCTGTTTGGTCATTTTTTTTCTTTCTTCTGGTCCACTCCCTTGATTTGAGTCCTAGTTTCCTTTCCATCACTGTTGGTTTCCTGTGCATTTCCCTTCATTTCAATTAGTTTAGCCTTCATTTGTTCCTCTAATTTGTGACTAAAATCAACCAGTTCTATGAGCATCCTGATCACCAGTGTTTTGAACTGTGCATCTGATAGATTAGCTATCTCTTTGTCACTTAGAAGTATTGGCTCTGGAGCTTTGAGCTCTTTTTCTACTTGAGCCATAATGTTTTGGTCAGGTCGTGCCTATTACGTATGAGGGGAGGATCCTCAGGTGTTCACCAGGGTGGGGTGACCCAGTTGCTGGGTTGTGACACTGTATGTGGGGGCAGGGTCAGAGAGGGGCAATGGTGCTTATTCCATGCTCTCTCTGGGTTTTTGGTCCCCTCTGCTACTTCCCAAAAGCAAACTGGGCTCTCCTGGTGCTTACTCCCAGGTGTGTGGGCCTGTGCACCCTCCAGGACCCTGTGGGTCTCTCCAACAAACTTTCCGTGAGCCTGGGAGCTTCTCCCGGCACCTCGACCCCAAAAGTTTCTCCGGTTGGTGCTTTCAGACTTTAACTCCAGGCACTGGGGTCCTAGCCTGTGCGGTCTGTCTCACTGCTTGCTCCTTCATCTGTTTTATCTGCGTGCAAATGTATGACCGCAGTCAGGTAGCCACCTTGCGCCCTCACTGGGTCCACCTGTTGCCACCCTACATTTGGGATCTGCCAACTGCCTCCTGTGCTCCTGGGTCGGTCAGGCCACTTTTGCCTGACAGACTTCACTCTGCCACTGACTTCACCCCTCTTACCGGTCTGGCTGAATGATTCATTGTAGTCGGACTTCTGTACAGTTCAATTTTCTGTGTTTGGTTGCATTTTTGTTACTAAAACTTTATTGTCCTTAAACTTGGTTGTGTGAGGAGGCACAGTATTTCCACCTACGCCTCCATCTTGGCCAGAAGTCCTATATGTTTATTTTTAAACAGGAAGGGAGGGAGAGAGGGAGAGAAACATCAGTGTGTGGTTCCCTCTCAGGTGCCCCCCACTGGGGACCCAGCCCATAACCCAGGTATGTGCCCCGACTAGGAATCAAAATGGTGGCACTTTGCTTCTCCAGCTAGCACTTAATCCACTGAGCCACACCAGCCAGGGAGAATTTTAGTAGTATTTTTAAGTGAACCTAAGAATAAGCCCCTATTGATTATTCAAGATGTCTTATACATGGTGTTTCTTATCTTCACAATCATTTATTGATTAACGAAAATGCTAAATATACTTCTTTTTGAATCTCACTAGGCACATATGTCCTTAGCACAGAAGTGTTTGGTTTGCATTATGTTAATTTGCATATTTGTACGTCACCTTTGTTCTTCAGTGTCCTTTGCATGCTTGTCTTGCCTCTGATACTAAGATTACAGGCTCTTGGAGTCAAGGAGTATGGAATCTAATTCTTTTAGTATAGAATCTAATCTTTTAGTTATGCCTGTGTATGCATTAGGTACTCTTTAAATGTTACCACGAGTTTCATGAGCACTGACTAGGTAATAGAGAGTTCTTCAACATTAACATGTGTATATGTTCATTGGTTCTTTTTATTTATTTATGTGTTTGTTAAATTGTATATCCCTTCTGGAAAACTCTTTGGAGTGGTAAATAGTTTGTTTTGTACTATTTGCAGATGTTACTGTCTGTTTTTTATTTAGGAAACTGAATTTTGAGGTTAATTTCAAAGAATATGAGTGCCACGTATTGATGAAAGAGTACATTAAACATACACTCTGTAAATTGGAGAGTATGAGATCACCTAGCCCTCTCTCTAAGTCCAGGCTAGACTGCATGTAAATAAACATTTTGCAGTAGGAAAATGGTGGGCTGAAGAGTTAGTGAGAGCTCTTCTCAAGTCCTGGTTTCATGTAGTACTGACACTCTGATCTTAGTAAACTTGTGGCTCTCTGAGCCCTTGTTTCTGTACCAGTAAAACAGGAATAGCCACACCCTTCATGGGGTCTGCTGTGGAGGGTTAGACGGCACAGGACACATATGAATACTGAGCACAACTAAGTGCAGCGCCTGCCCCAAAATAGGCTCAGTAAATAGTTGTTTTTAGTATTAATTTTTTCTAGTCTCTAAAACTCTTAACTAGTGTTTGATCTTCAGCGAAAAAGAGCCATCCCTGCCACCTTCTTTGGCCCCTGTGGCTCTCACTGTGAGGAAATTGTTCCTTACCTTGGAAGCCTAGTCACTTCAGCACTTTGCCATATTGCCAGTCCATGTATAGTAATCCAAAACACGTTAAACGGGTCTGTTTATCTCAATAACCTGCCCATTTGTGTGTTTCCAGCAGTTTTCAGATATCTTGATTTTATAAATCAGTTTTTATTATGGTAAAATATATATAAACTTTTCTATTAATAAACCTTTCTATTTTGTGGAATGTATGTAACTCAGTCAGCGTTTCACCTTGCCCAGGTAGTAGATGTTATCAGTGATAGTAAGTATAATGTCGGACTTCAGAGCCGTAACAGTGAATGGAGGGAAATGATCTGCTCTGTCTTTTCGGTCTTTTTAAGGTATGCAATGTGGCTTAAGTGGGGACTACTCTATGTAGACAAAAACCTAGACTAATAATTCCTCCCTTAACCCCCACCTGGGAATGAAGAAAAGTGACTTGTCAGTTTTGGCACAATCTGTCATATATACTCAGAACCAGGTTATGTCATTAGCTTTAGCTTTCTCTTTCTTAGGAAAAGGCAATTTCTGCTTTACCCGTAAATTCTCCAACCTTCAAATTGGCTTCTCGGCTATCTACTAAGCGCTCATCAAATCCTTCCACAGCTTTCTTAGATGGTAAAGCCTAAGACTGGATATTAATAAGGAACGGCAAATGTTGAGTACCCTTGGGGGATTAAAAAATTTTTTTCTGGCTATTTCTTAACATGGTACTGGCAATTTGGCAGCCATATAATATTGCTGAAATATGAGAAGACTTGGAACATAGATGGGAAGGATAGAGATAGATTTCAGAGCCTGTATATGGCTGGTGGCTGGAATTACAAATAAGTGATCTTGGTATAAAACCTAGGAGTTGACAGAGAGGAACAGTGGTCCTAAAAGCAAAGGGAAGAAAAAGAGTAGATGGCAGACAGGTTTACTACAGGGGCTGCTAGAGAGATTAGAGTAGAGGAGCACATTTTACTGAAGACAAGGCAAGAAAACATGTTGAGATGGGTGCAACTTGATAATTAGGACATGGTACAGGAAAGATCAACTCAGTTTAACACAAAAGTGGGCTTTTTTTCTTTAATTAAAAGAAATATTTATTTATTACTTATTTACTTATTATTTTATTTCTTAGAGAAGAGGGGAGGGAGGAAGAGAGGGAGAGAAACATTGATGTGCAAGAGAAATATCAGTTGCCTCTCACATGCCCCCAACTGGGGACCTGGCCTGCAAACCCAGGCATGTGCCCTGACCTGGAATTGAACTAGAGGCCTTTCAGTTCACAGGCCAGTGCTCAGCTGATTCACTGAACCACACCAGCCAGGGCTCCTTTTTTTTTTTTTTGTTATCAAAATGAAAGTGTCTTTTTAATGACATTTTTATTATAAAATTAAAATGTAGTATGTATTTTAAAAGTTGATAAAGCTTGCTCTCAGGTCAGGTTGTACCCAGTTTGTACCAATAGTGCATAAAAATGCCCCTGCTCTGAACCCTCACCAATAGAGGTGTCAGCGTTTTGCCAATAGGATTTATGATTTGTAAAAAAAAAGTCTTTAAATTTGGATTTTTTTTATTGGTGAGGTAGAATTTTATTACTGGCCATTTATTCTCTTTTATGAAAAGTCTTTTTTTATCTTCTGCATATTCTTCTGGAATGATTGTGGGCTTTTTTGGCCATTGATAACTTTATATTGGCATATAGATATATATTATAGATAATGCAGTATGCATGTATATGTAAGTATATAATAACATATATATGTATATACATATACATATAATAGATGTATTTATGTATATGTGTGTGACATTATCCTCTTGCCTGTCATGTATTGTGCAATTTGTTATTTAGTTTTTTTTGTTTGTTTTATTGGTACTTTTTGCCATATAGAATTTTACTTTTTAAAAAATGTGATCAAATCTGTCAGTCATTTTTATGATTTCCAGTGGTCTGGTATCATGTTTAGAAAGGTGTTCCTCAATTCCAACATTAGAGAATGTTATAGTTGTATATTTTTTTGCTACTACTTATTATTTTATATGTAAGTGTTTAATCCAGTCAGAATATTTTTTGTGTATATTTTCAGGTAGGAATAGTCAGCTGGCTACAACTTTATTTAATAATTGTTTCTTACCATACTAATATGAGTAGCCATATTTATCATGTGTTAAGTTCTAGCATGTACTCTTCTCTGTTCCACTGATTTCTTTGACTATTGTTCAAGTGTTTTAATTATTGTAGTGTCCCTTTTTTTCTTTCTGTTCTTACAGTGAGAAATTAGAATGTGACAAATGTGTCATGAAAAAAAGGAAGGTATCATAGAGCATCTGCCTACCTCTCTTCTGGTCCAAGTAATCACATTAGAGGTCATAAATCAAAATAAACCTTTCACTAGAATGGTTCTACTTTCACTTATAAGAAAAAATTAGGCATGATTCACCAGCTAAGGAACTAGATTTTTATTCACTTGTTCATTTATTCATCACTCTTATTCCACAAATAAGCTCCTACTTTGTGCCGTGTATTGTATATGATACTGAGGCCATGGCACTGAAGAGGACTACTGCGGTTTCTGCTTTCAGAGAATTTGGAAGAAATAGATAAACAAATGATAACACATCACATAATTATAAGTGTTGTGAAGATGGTGTTGTGATAGTGAACAGGCCAAGGGAAGGAAGGTGGTTATTTTCAGTACGTGGTCATGGAAGCCCCAAGAGGGGAGGTGGTTGTTTTAAACTGAGATGAAGGGAGTGATATTCTCTGGCCAGTGTTTTAGATATTTAGGCTTTCTTTGGTGTACATTTAATAGTCTTAGGAGTATCTGGCCTACTGTAGGAGTCCTCATTAGATGAACACTAAAACTCTACTGCTTTTGGTATTGGGCACATTAATCTCTTTTATTGCTACCATACATTTCAGGTCCCTCCTAATCCCTGCTATTATTAGATGCAGCGTAATTTTTGTACCCATCTTCATTAGATTATAGTACCTACAAAGTGCTGTACATCTAGAAGACATAAAACAAATGAGAAAATAAACATTGTTATTTATGGCAGCGTTCTTTCACTACTGTATTAGCATTATACAAAAGCATGTGTGTCTTCTTTTGTTTTTCTTTTGTTCTCTCCCTGTCTTATAACTGGCATTGATATACTTATTTACTTTTAAAGGCAGGTACTTTTACACTACTCAGTGGTTTACCAGAGTGCTTTAGAACCATAAATCTCGAGTTATGGTGAGCCTTTACTTTATGTGATTGACATCTTCAGAATTCAAGAAGTGGTTTATTCAGGTGTAAGTTAAAAGGAACAATTTTAATTTGAAAAAGTAACCATTTTAGTTTATACTTAGTTTTAATTGTATTTCTACCTATAACATTGATGTCATAATTGAACTTACACAGAGCAACCCAGCTATAAACATTTTTTTCTAAGAATGCAAAACAAAATGTAGCCACATGGTGTCACTATATCATTAGTTTTACTTAGAGCCAAAGAGGTTGAAATTGCCTTTTTTATAAAGTGTATTTAAATATAAATTATTCTGAAATCTGTCATTTGTGAAATAACATGTGAAACTGTTTGTACCATTTAAGCCATTCTACTCATGTGGAGCATTAATTATGCCTCAAGTCTGTACAACGTAGATGTACATTGAGGTGCTAGCTTGACTTGTCATCTGCAAAGTATAGCAGATATGTAGGCTTCTATAGTACAGTTATTCAGTTTCATACAAATAAGTTTTTAAAAAATATTCCTTTGGAATTTTGAAATAAATAGAAGATTAACTCAAAAGGGATAAATATTTAACCATTAAATATTTATAAGGAATCAGAAAGCAAAATAAAAGAGGAATGAGGAAAAGAGAGAGATGGTTATAGGACTTCAGGGGAGAAACAGGAAGGGAACAGTTAAACATTTATTGAGCATATGCAATGGGCCAGTCACGTATTGTTGCCTTATATGATTCTTCCAATAGTTCTATGAGAGAAATACCATGAACTGTTCTTACAAATGTGGAAATTGAGACTTAGAGAGGCTAAATGTGCAGGTCTGCCTGAATACACAGTTACCACCACAGTCTTACATTGCCTCAGCAGGATATGATACGAGATTAAAGAAATAGCTCTGCTTTGGAGTAGGAGGAGACACACACAGAGCCCTGAAGAAGCTCTTGTTGCCTCTTTGGCGGGAACAATTTCCAGGAATGTTGAACAAGGTCCTGGTATGGCCATCCTTTGCTCATGCTGGTCATAGCCACCCAGGGAACTGTGATATTAATGCTGAGGATGATGAGGGTGATGATGAACAATTGAGGAAGTTTTTCTCTTTTAAAATGCTCCAAAGGGGATGTGGCAATCCTTTATCTAGGTCTGTTTTTGTCAGTTTGTCAATAGAGCTTTGAATTTGCCTGTCTTTAGTTTCCTGTAAAATCATTTTAGATTTTATTATTACAGTGAACCTGATGGTCTTAACTCCTAATTTGTTTTGCCTCAGCTGTGTTTAGAAACAGATTTCATATATTATAAAATTTCTCTTCACAAGATCTCTTCCCATCTTCAATTGTTTTTTCAAAATTTATTAATTTTAGAGAGAGGGAGGGAGGGAAACAGAGAAACACTGATATGTCGTTCTACTTGTGCATTCATTGGTTCATTCTTGTATGTGCTCAGGCTGG
This sequence comes from Artibeus jamaicensis, assembly GCF_021234435.1. NCBI lineage: Eukaryota > Metazoa > Chordata > Mammalia > Chiroptera > Phyllostomidae > Artibeus > Artibeus jamaicensis. The sequence goes on from NW_026521356.1 coordinate 3,133,190, forward strand.
GCATCAAACTGACAACTTTGGCACATTGAGAGGATGCTCTCACCAACTAAACTGCCAGCCAGGGCTTGATTTTCTTTTTTTTAAGTTGAATTTTTTTTAAGTTGTATTTATTATTTTCATTTAGAATCCTCTTATTAGGCGAAAAAACCAACAACCCACTGTGTTATATATTTAGTAATACCTTTGAAACACAGATGATTACACTTAAGTTATTCAGTCAAATCCAGAATTTTTTTTTGGTTTTATTATATTTTATTCAAAGGATAATAACATGTTGAGGGCCTTTTGTGTGTAGTGGAAGAATTAGGACATGAGAAAATAAAACATAGTTGCCCTTTTGCTTTATATTTTATTTTATAGTTTTAGAATATAAATGTGTCTCTTAATAAGCTGATTGCATGAGATGGTATTAATAGCACTAATGATCTGTTATTATCACCACAGATAGTCATTGTTTGTTTTTCATTCTGGAAGTATAAGAACTATATTTAGTGGTGCTAACAGTTTCTTCCCAAGTGGTTAAATCCAGTATGAAGTCCAGATAGTACCTCCTTAGTTGACCATCAAACATGCTTTTTCTCATGCTTTTCCTATCCTCAGTATTACTCAATTACTTATAGGATTTATTCATTTAGACATTCTTTCAACAAATATTTATTTAACACCTGCTATACTGCAGGCACTTAGTTTAGGTGCCAGGCATAAAAGGATAAACAAGAATTTCATGATATAATAAGAATGACAACCTTCTCAAGATTGATAAAGTATAATAGGTGCAATAATACATAAATAAGTATAAATAAATTAACTTACTATATATGGAGAGAGAGAATGAATGAGAATGCAGGAGCATAGTTATGAGGGGAATTGTAATGAAGAGAGGATTTGAACTGAGTCTTAAAGGACCAAAGAGTTGAGCAGGCAAAACAAGGGAGAAAGGATGTGCTGTGTTTGCAGGACATTTGCTGAAGGCATATTTGCAATGGGCTTGACCACATCTAAGCTCTTCTCCCAAAGCTCTACATCAGTGGGCCTCTCTGCTTCTCCAGCTCACTTTGGTTCTTATTTTAAAAGCCCTGTTATTGTCTCACTAGTCAATCTCATCTGTTTATTTACATTTCCTACTTATGTACCTAAGCTCAGAGATTGTTCATGAATGATGATCTGGTCCTCTTTATGTGACCTTGTACAACTGTTTCTGGGTATCGAGACTTGGTTTTAGTTAAAAGTTATGTTTTTTTAAACTTTCAACAAGATTAGAAGACTCTCTGTGAAGAACTATAAATTAGGTTAATTTTTACAAATACTATTCAGGAAATAGTAAAAATTCCCAGGAAATGAAGAAAAAGTCCCTATTTTGGAGTCAGGATTTGAGTTAGTGTCTTTTACTTAGGAAAATAATATATTTTCTTAGGCATCGTTGGAATATGCTGCATGTACCATTAGTCTACCAATTTTCCTGTTGGAGATCTCCTTTTGGAACCTGTTTTGAGACTGCAGCTCTCTCACCACTTGATTATGGAACTTAGGACATCCTGAAGCAGGAAGCCAAGTAGTAAACTACTGGGCAGCAGACCGCAGAGCTGTCTGGGACTCCAGGCCCCTTACTGTCAGCCAGGTAGGGAACAGAGTCAAAGGTGAACTATGGAACTGTGACTAGGAACCTGGGAACTAATGGAAATGGTGGGGAAGGTTTTCCAGGACTTTCAACTTGGCTACTAGAGTGAATAAGGAAATATTAATGGAGTAAAATTTCATTGACTTTCCTTTTTGGAAGATCAAGAAGAGGGAAGAGCCCTGGCTGGTGTAGCTCAGTGGATTGAGCACGGGCCTACGAACCACACGATCGCGGTTCGATTCCCAGTCAGGGCACATGCCTGGGTTGCAGGCCAGTTCCCAGCAGGGGACTCATGAGAGGCAACCATACATTGATATTTCTCTCCTTCTCTCTTTCTCTTCCCCTCTAAAGATAAATAAATAGAATCTTAAAAAAAAAAAAAGAAGAGGGAAGGACAGCTATATCTTGGAGGTCAAAAAAACTAAACTTGGACATGGATATATTTGTTATTGCATAGTCATTTTTCTGATCCTATTTACTTTGGAAATGGTAATCAGGAGGTATTGGTTAAATAGTTAAAATTCTCTTCATGGGTAGTTAGACATATATATACACACACACACATATATATATATATATATATGATACCCCACACTGCCTGCTCTGACCTTTCGTAGCATTTATAGCTTGAATCACCCAATTTAGCCATTATACATAATATATCTTGTATGCCTCTGTAATTATTTTTGTGATTCCTGGACCTACCTTGCTGTATAATTTTTTGATAGTAGTTGCAAATAAGATAGTTTGTTGAATCTCTTTAGACCTCTAACATCTCTGAATGCACATGTCTGGATAATAATCAGGTTTTCTAGAAAAATCCTTTTAACACTGCTATCTTTTCCCCCAGTGTTAGAGAGAGATACCAGGAAATAAGAAGATTTTATAATATTTCTTTTCAGAGAAAATATGCTTAAAGAGAAGGGTATGTATAGGTCCCATGGTTAATAATATTGTTAGATCACTTTCTCAGTGATCATATGATCATATAAACAGTACAAATTCCCTAGACCAGTGTTCCTTCTGTGGATACAAGGTTGGCTCAGGGCAGAGTGGACCAGAAGTGAAACCAGATTGCTTGTCAGCTGCCAGAAATTCTGGGCAGAGTGCCAGTGCCAGCCTTCGTTCACCTAAAAATTCATCTTCCACTATGAAAATAGAGGGCTCGATCCCTGGAACAAATGGTGGTAGCATGAGCACTTGGACTTCTTAGGCTGAAAGTGCTTTATTGTTGCAAGGAAAGGTGGGGGAACTGATTACTGTGGACTGGTGGCTTTGACCTCATTTAAGAGCTGTAATATTTTCTTAGCAGCCTTACTTCATTATATTTCAAATTATAATTTCATAAGTTAATAATTGCTCTTCCAAATAATGTGGGTCATATATACACATGGATATGCTCTGCCTGATAGGAAGCTGTAGGTTTAATTTCTAATAGTTACAGAAATTCTATGCACATTATGAAGCTATTAGGTTTTAACAGCTGTTTTATTTCATTTCACCCTGTAAAAGAAATGTGATACAGACTAAAATGATCAGTAATTATGTATTTTGAAAGCTAAACCACCAGTTATAGAAAGAGCTAATTTACACATTAGATACTGGTAAAACTACAGTATGCTATGAGTTTCCAATTTAGTGTTATCTCCTGCCTAAGACTATGAAACTGAACCTGTGCCAAAAGACATTTTTCTCTCTTTAAAATTCTCTTTTGCATTGTCTATTGTAATTTTGAAGTTGCAAATCAACAGTTATGAAGAACTGCTTGATATTTTTCTAAAAAAAAATTAGAAGGACTGTTAGCAGGAGTAGGATTTAGAAGGATTGTATCTTATTTCTGTTGATCAGTGCCTACCATCTGCCTTCTGTTTAATGTTGTAGCAGCATGCATGCATTTCCCAGTCTGAGCAGATGATGTGCATGGTTTGTTGAGATATATGTGTATTCTGGATGTGTGTGTATATATACCTACAGTGCTTAAAATCACACTTGAAGTGTAAAACAGATAATGAGTCTCCAATTCTGGCTAATTTGCATATTCAGCTCTTGTACACAAAACAAAAGACTACAACGACACTGATTTTCTTTTCTACTTTAGAATCAACACTAACCAGCTGTCAACAAATATTTTGATTAAACTCTATTCTTTATTGAGGATCTTTGGGGCACATTCTTTGTATAAACATATTGTTTTCTTTGATTTCAAGGGACATATTTTCAGTATGATTCATGGATGCATAAGCTGTCATGCACAAAAATATATTTTTCTCTGTAAACTTCCTTTTTACCATTGATTTCTCTAGGGCAAAAATATGATTCTGAACAGAATATTCCAACCCAAGATATTTTCCTGAAATAAAGGTGGGAAATAAATGTATAAGCCTGCTTTAAGTAAACTGAAAAATTTAAGGTATAGATTCATAAATTTGACCTTTCCAAGATTTATAAAGTTTTAACAGTTCCTCTAGTATATTTGAAATATGATTTGACTGTAGAAATTTTGTTTTTATTTTGACATATATTGGTCTAGTATTTGTCCTGTGTGTAACCATACGTGAACATGTTATTTATAAAAAATGGTATTATGGCGCATACCGTATTGGAACCTTGTACACATATATATTTATATTCATGTGGATATTGTTCCATGTCAGTACATACATATCTGCTTTATCCTTTTTAACAACAGCACAGTGTTCTAGTGTACTGTTGTTTATCTAATTAGTTTGCTATTGAGGGACTTTTAGGATGTTTCTAATTTTGCTATAGAACAGGGTAGACTTTGTGCACTTTCCTGATTATCTCTTCACATAAGCAGAGTCCAAGGGTATAGCCATCTTAAAGTGTGAACCATATCTCTAAATACTAACAAAATCATTGTACCGGTTTATTTCCACCAGTAGTACTTACAGTACCTATTTCCTCACATCCTTATCAACTTTGGGCATTACCATTTTAAATTTTTTGTCAACCTGACAAGCAAACCAGATCTCTCATTTGTTTTATTATGTAGAATTTTTATTATTTGTAAAGGTAATTGTGTATATTTGCTTTTTGGTAAGCATCTATATTTTCATAGAATAGATGAAATTTGGGCTGGCCTGAAAGGAATGGTTGACTTCTTTTTAAATTTATTTTTTATTATATATTTTTCCATCATCATTCATGCATCTTACACTCTCATGCCCCTTGCAATCATGGCACTATTGTCTATGTAGGAATGGTTAACTTTTAATCGGGTAATTTTAGAAGGTTTTAACTATCAGCTCATCTAGGAAAGTGGTTCTCAGTCAGTGGTGATTTTGCCCCCTAGCAGTCACTTGGCCATGTCTGGTCCATTTTTGGCAGTCACAATTGAGGGGCAGGGTGCTACTGGCATCTAGTGAGTAGAAGTCAAGGATGCTGCTAAATTCTACAATGTACATGACAGACTCTTACAACAAAGGATTATTCAGACCAAATGTCAATAATGCCAACGTGGAGAAACCCTAATTTAGGAGCAAGTTGCAATAATTCCATAGATGAAGGGGGATTGAATTAGGATGTCTTTGCTTGAAAGAAGATCCTAAGAGAAATAGAAAATCCTTTAGAAATAGAGAATAGATGAGAAGGACATTTAGAAGAAAAAACCAGCTAAGCTTGGTGACTGAATATGGAGGAAAAGAAAAAGAAATTGAGTCAAAAAGAGCTTCAAAGTTTGGAACCTAGGTGGCTGGAAAGTGGGATGACATTAGTGGACAGAAATTGTGAGGGAGCCAGTTTGAACTGTTTGTGGAATTATTATTTCAGAAATACATAGTGGCACTCCTCGCTGTTTCATCTGCTTCGCTTTTATACAACAAGATTTTAATTTTACACTTGGTGCCAGGATTGTACTGGGTTTGGGGTTACAAAATCTCTAACTGGTACCAAACATTTATTTGGTCTCAAACAGTTTTTTCTTTCTGAAATGTTCTTACATCTCTTCTGCTGAAATCATGTCTATTTTTTTAGCAAGGTGAAATGCCATTTTTGGGGGAAGTCTTCCTTGATCCTGAAATAAAAGTGTTTTTTAAAAATTATTATTTAGTCAACAAATACTATCAAATGCCTGCTACAGGCCAGGTACTATGCTAGGTACTGTAGCTGCAGTGGAGAGCTTTACACACACATCCTCTGCCTCGTGGAGATTACAGCTTAGTATGTGTCAGATATTGAAAAAAATAATGACATAGCAGAAGAATTACAATCTATGATAAATGCAAAGGAAGAAAAACAGAAGTGAGCATTAGTGGTATAAGAGAAGAATACAGTTTCAATTGAGTGAGTCAATGATTTGTAGTTAAATGATGTTTAAGTAGAGACCTAAATGATGATTAGGAGTTAAGTAGGCAAAGATGAAAGGAAAAAGCATTTTGAAAATAGAGATAGGAAAGCCTGGAGGGAGGAAGAACTTGGCCTGTTCAAAGAAATAAGAAGAAATTAGTGTGATTGGAGGAGAGTGGTAGAGGGAGAGAAGAAGGTAATTACCAAGTTGTTCAGGCCTGGCAGAGCCACATTTAAGAGATTGTAGTCTATTGAAAGTGTAGGTCCTGGGAAGGGCCTTATGCAAGGATGTGACATGTTTTGACTTAAGTTTAAAGACCTATCTCCTTTGTGGGGGATAGATTGAGGTGGACAGGCAGGAGTAGAAGCAGGGAGACCAGTAGGGAGGTCTTGCTGTGTACAGAGGTTAGGAGGCGTATGGTGGTTGATTGTATAAGGATGGATAGATTTGACATATGTTCTTCAGCTTGTGAGACTCCCAAGGAATATTGTTATTTATAGGATTGGAGTAGAAAAAGAAGGTCTGGGTTGGATCAGAGGATGGAATTTGAAGCCAGGGGATTTGATTAGATTCCAAAGAGATAGAATGTAGACTTCTGGCTGAGATGGAGGCATAGGGAGATACACTGTGCTTCCTCACACACCCAAGAGAAAGACAAAAAATTTAAAACAAAAACCAGCCAGAACTGACAGGGAATCGAACTGTATGGAAGTCCAACAATTGAGGAGTTAAAGAAGGAACATTCATCCAGACCAATAGGAGGGGCAGAGATTGGCAGCTGGGGTGGAGAGGGCTCATGGCAAGGTGACGGCTGCTGGACCAGGTGGTCATATGTTTGCATGTGGATAAACTGGGAGAAACAAATGGGGAGTAAGACAGACTGCACAATACAGGGTTCCAGAGTGGTGAAATAAAGCCTCAAAACCGCTGACTGAAAAATCCTGTGGGGTTTGCGGTAGCAGGAGAAACTCCCAGCCTCACAGGAGAGTACACTGTGCGAGAGTGTATACAAACCCACCTACCTGGAAATCAGCACCAGAAGGGCCCAGTTTGTGGGTAGCAGGGAAGTGACTGAAAGCTGGCAGAGCTGATCAAGTGGCTCTGTTCCCTATCAGACCCTTCCCCCACGTACAGTGCCACAATGCAACAACCTGGGTTGCCACACCCTAGTGAATACCTAAGGCTCCACCCCTTACTGTGTAACAGGTGCACCAAGACAAAAAAAAAGAAAAAGAAAAAAGAATGCCCCAAATGGAAGAACAGATCAGAGCTTCAGACAAAATACAACTAAGATCCACCAGATCCACCGGTAAAAGATCCACCGGACCGACCTGGGCGCACGACCCAGGTGCGCCAGCAGACATGGGCGGATCCCACGTGTGGAGAAGCGGGTGGACCCACTGAGGGCTGACCGTGCTTACACGTTGGCCTGCAGATAAACCGGTGAAGGACGGACTGCACAGTCCCCAGCTGCAGGAAGCGGCAGAGGGAACCGCCATTGTCCCTCTCTGTCCACGCCCCCACATACAGTGTCACAAACCAGCAACCTGGTTGGCCCCGCCCTGGTAAACAACTAAGGCTCCGCTCCTCATACGTAACAGGCATGGACAGATCAAAACATGGCTCAAGAACAACTCAGAGCCCCTGAGCCGATACATCTAAGCAATGAAGAAATAGCCAAACTTTCAGATGCACAGTTCAAAACACTGGTGATCAGGATGCTCACAGAACTGGTGGATTTTAGTCACAAATTACAGGAACATATGAAGGCTAAATTAATTGAAATGAAGGGAAATGCACTGTAAACCAATAGTGATGGAAAGGAAACTGGGACTCAAATCAAGGGAGTGGACCAGAAGAAAGAAAAAAATGACCAAACAGAAAAGAATGTAGAAACAAGAATTCAAAAAAATGAGGAGAGGCTTAGGAACCTTCAGGACATCTTTAAATGTTCCAACATCCGAATTATAGGGGTACCAGAAGGGGAAGAGGAACAGCCACGAGTGGAAAACTTATTTGAACAAATAATAAAGGAGAACTTCCCCAATCTGGCAAAGGCAATAGACTCCCAGGAAATCTAGGAAGCTCAGAGAGTCCCAAAGAAGTTGGACCCAAAAAGGAACACACCAAGGCACATCATCATTACATTAGCCAAGATTAAAATGAAGGAGAGAATCCTACAAGCAGCAAGAGATAAGGGGACAGTCACCTACAAAGGAGTTCTTATCAGACTGTCAGCTGATTTTTCAAAAGAGATCTTACAGGCAAGAAGGGGCTGGAAAGAAGTATTCCAAGTCATGAAATCCAAAGACCTACATCCAAGATTGCTCTATCCAGCAAAGCATTCATTTATAATGGAAGGGCAGATAAAGTGCTTCTCAGATAAAGTCTAGTTCAAGGAATTCATCATCACCAAGCCCTTATTATATGAAATGTTAAAGGGACTTACCTAAGAAAAAGAAGATAAAAAAGATGAACAGTTAAAGGACAGCAAACTCACAGTTATTAAGAACCACACCTAAAACAAAAGCAAACTAAGAGGACAGCTAGATCAGGAGCAGAACCATAGAAATGAAGATGACATGGAGGGTTAACCACGGGAGCGGGAGAAGGAGAAGTGGGGAGAAGGTACAGAAAATAAGTAGCATACATGGTAGGTAGAAAATAGATAGGGGGGAGGGCAAGAATAGTAGAGGAAATATAGAATCTAAAGAACTTGAGACACATGTTCGTAAACTAAAGGGAGGGAATGGTGGGGGAGGGGTGTGCAGGGTGGAGGGGAATGAAGGGGGGAATAGAACAACTGTAATGGCATAATTAATAAAATATATATATTTTTAAATTAAAAAAAAAAACCCAGAAACCTTATAGACAAGAAGGGGCCGGAAAGAAGTATTCCAAGTCATGAAAGGCAAGGATCTACACCCAAAGTTACTCTATCCAGCAGAGCTATCATTTAGAATGGAAGGACAGATAAAGTGCTTCCCAGATAAGGTCAAATTAAAGGAGTTCATCATCACCAAACCTTTATTACATGTTAATGTTAAAGGAACTTACCTAAGAACAAAAAGATGATCAAAAATAACAGTAAAACAACAACAAACTTACAATTCTACAAAACAAAACAAAAACAAACTAAGCAAATAACTAGAACAGAAACAGAATCACAGAAATGGAGATCATGTGGAGGGTTACCAGTGGGTAAGGGGAGGGAGTTAATGGGGGAAAAGGTACAGGGAATAAGTAGCATAAGTGGTAGGTACAAAATAGGAAATGTAGAAGCCAAGAACTTATATGTATGACCCATGGACATGAACAAAGGTGTAGGGGGAATAGGGGTGGGATGGTGTGGGCCAGGTGGAAGAAAATATAGGGGGTGAATGGGAAAGTATAATAGCATAATCAATAAAAAATATATTTTAAAAAGAGATAGAATGTCATAGAGCATAGGAGGAGAAGAAAAGAGGGCTTAGAACTTGAACCTGAGGTGCTCCAGAATATAAGGTAGAAGAGGAGAAGCTAACAAAGGAAAGGGGGAAGGAGCAGCCAGCAAGAAACCAGGCAGGAAAGAAAGTGTGGTGGCTGCGTGATCAAGTAGATGAGGAATGAGAAGTATCCATTGGCTTTGCCTTGGCAATGTAGAGGACACGGTTCACCTTGGCAGTAGCAGTTTTACTGACTTGGTAGGGGTGTAAGACAGATTACAATCAACTAATAAGTTAAATGTAATTTATAATAAAATTCAGTATGTCCATACCCCTTTTTTTACTCTTGATAAAATTCATTCAAAGGAAATATGTATGTAAGAGTGCTTATTGCAATACTTCATAGAATCAAAAAAAACTATAAAGTACCCCAAGGGCCCATACTATGGGAATTCATTAAAATGAAAAAGAATGAATTGTATCCATATGAATTGACTGAGAAGGCATTCCATAAAAATTGTTATATGAAAAACAGATGATGTAGTAGTGTGTTAATTATGACGTTTCCTACCTTGTGTATGCATATAAATGTTTGTGTGGATTTATATAAGCATAGAAAATGGTGTGGAAGGATAGACAAACTTTAATGTTGATTAATTCAGGAAAATGGAGATGGGGTATTGAAAACAGATAGTATCTGATTATTATTTATCTTTTGTTATACTTGCTATAACATTTTTTTTAATTAAAAAGCATGTTGAGCTTTAAAGAATATGTAGGAGGTGAGGAAATGGAGAAAGAATTAATTACTTTTGAGAAACTTGGCTGTGAAGGTGAATAAAGATATAAATGGAAACTAGAAGTTATATGCTTTCTAGGAATGAGGATACTAAAGCATGTTTAAATGCTGATGAGAGGATCCAGGAGAGAGAGATTGAAGAGGGGAGAAAGACAGCCAATGGAATGATAGACCCCTTTGTGTTGTGGGACAGGAGGAAAGAAAGAGAGCATACGTCTGTTCCAGACTGCAAGTGCTAGTGTGTTCGTTTCTACTTCCTTTAGGATGTCTGGAACAGAACCGTCAACTGAGAGGGAGAAGGAAGTTGGAGGTTTGCGTGGGGTGGAAAAAGGTAGGAAATAGTTATTGCAGACAGAAGGAGAGGAAGTTAACCAGGGAAACTTGGTGGCGTGCCCTGCAGATTTCACTGTGTATGAGATTGGGAGGCAGGATCTGCCAATAGTGATTCTGTGGGCATTGTGTGGTGTTCTGTGGTGAAATTCAGTTGCTCAGGTTAATGTTTAGAGAAGTAAGTGGTTGAGGGCTCTGGTGGATGAGAGGGGCAAGAATGTGGAGAGTGTTTGCTAAGATGCAAAAGAAAAGTCTAGAGATAATTGCTGCTGGGATAATAATAATTGTTCATGTCCAGGTACTGTTTGCTACTTTCTTTTTATGTTGATATCACTGTTGACCACTGCTATTGGTTTTAAATCAATGTAAAGAATAGCTCTTTGACCTATTAACCGTGAACAAGATATAGCTATTTTTTAGATTTCTTCTAGTTCTTAGAAACAGATCCTGAGGCTTATCTTTAAATATAAAGCTTTGTGTGTTCCGAGAATCTAGAGAGAAAGCAAACTAAGGAAAAGTAGGTTTAATTGAAACTGAGAATATGTCCCAGATGGTGTTTATTGCCATTGCCCACATTGTACAGTACTTAGAGGATGGTGTGTTGTTTGTGAACTTTTCAATTGCTTGGTCAATTGAGAGAGATTATTTGGAACGTTGTCAGTAAACAGCACTCATGACTTGACTTTTTCCATTGGTTTTATTAATTTGTTATCTATGTTGTCATCTTGGAGAAGACATGACAATAGATATATCTTTTGGAACAGATCTTAGGAATTACTGTCATAATGTGTTTTAAAATATACCCTACAGAATCTAGGTCTGAAAAATACACTCACATTTTGATCTTTGGGGGTTTTGGGTTTGTGGTTTTTAAAAAATATATAAATTGTTATCTTATTTTTAAAATGGCATTATCTGTGGAGTGTTGGTAATAGAGACAGATGCCTTCTGAGTAGTAGGTGCTTTCACATAAAAATTTTTTTCAGTTCTTAACAGTTCTTGGAGATTGGTTTGATTATTCTCATTTTACAAAATCTCAGAAAGGTTAAATACTTTGCCCAAGGTCTCAAAAACAGAAAGGTCTAGTATTCTTAACCCAAATGTGGCTAGTTTCAAAGACAGTTGTAGCATACAATGTCACTGAGAAAGATCCCTTTTAGAAATTTAAATAACTTTTTTCTTTTATTTGTAAGGCTTAACAGATATGTGCTTGGTTCTGGGACCTCACGGTTTTGGGTGAGCTTTTTATAATACTGGCTTTCTCAAGGGGTTCTGACAGGCTTCAAATGGTACCTGACACCTTGTTTTTATAAATAGGTAGAGCCTCATCAGAGACTTTGGAGGCTTACGTACTGTCATAATGCCTGGAAGAAGGAGGAAAGTTATTGTTTATTAGCTAAGTTACAGTTGATCACACAGGAAATGCCCACAATTTCCCAGAAACTATAAGTATGTCATTTGTTTTTTCCTGGGAGCTATGCATTATATCCAAAAGTTGTATTTCACAAATGAGGAAAGTGAGATATAGCAAAAAGAACTTATGATCACACAGCTAGAACATGGTATCTGGGATTGAAGCCCAGGTCTGTCTGACTCTAAAGGTCTTTTTAACACACAATGCTGTTTTTTTCCATCTCCGTTTATCATCTTATTGCATTATCCTTTTTGTATTTGAGGCTTCAAAGTAAAAAAAAAATTACTCTGGACTTCAGGATTCTGAAGTAATAGCTTTAACTGCAGGGTAATCAATACACACACACTTTATAGGGCAAGGATAATACCCATATGCTACATATTTTTTAATCTTCTAAAGGCACTTAGGGTACTCAGTAGATCCAGATTCTGGCAGCTGTCAGATATACATTTGGATAATTAAGTAAATCAAGATTTTAATTTTGCTGCCATGGTTAGTGAGTGGTGCCAGATTAAAATCATTTCTGTTATTAAAAAGTATGGTGCATATTAGGTATCATTTTATTCAGTCTGTTTATACTGTGATGATAGGACATGCAGACAGACAATATTAAATGTAGAATGTTAGGTTGTGTTTCTGGAGTGTGCTTCTAGTCCCCTGAGAAACTTTTTTAGTTCTTGAAGACTGAAGCATTTCTGTGATGACTTTGGCCTTTCATTAACAGAGTGCCCTATTATGAATATTCATTATCTCATGTCTTGCAGTCACAAAGGTTGCATAGAGAAACAGAAGTCATCATAATATTAAAATGTTCACTGATGAACTGTCCACATGTAAAATTAGTTCCCACTCAAGCATTCACCCCTGATGAATACCATCCCTTAACATCCTGTTCGTTACAGTGTTTCACTGATTGTCGGGAAGATGTAAAATCATTGTACTCTATTGCAAAGTCAAATGGCAGGTTTTACAAAAATATAGGAAATAAAAATTTCATGGAAGCAAGAGAAGGGTTGAGGAACTGCCAGACTTGCATGCAAAGCCATTGGCAAATGAAATTCTGGAAGAATCAGATCAGTGGCGATTGAAGAAGAGAAAATTCATGTTAGGCATTTCAAAAGAAGGATGTGATATTAAATATTAAGGGAAACATGGTGATGTTCATGTATTTTTGTCATTATAATCGTGCTGAAAAACCTAGTCAGGAAATGTTAGAAAAACTATACCAAAAGGTATTTAACAATTGTTTACTACTACTGCTACTATTATTATTTTGATTGCCACATAGTTGCATTTATTATTTAAATTTGTTAAATAGTAGATAAATTATGTTTGTATTTGATTTCTCAATTTTCTAATTTAATGAAACTTTTAAAATCCACATTCACTATGAAATTTGGCCCTTATTTTAAGTGAATTGACTTTAAATGTCCTTTTTCAGATAGCTCTTGTCCTGGAATAATGAAAATCTCCTCTAATGGGTTATATACTTGTCTTTATGTGTCCGCATGTTGTTCCTCTTCGGTTATGTCAGTAATGGGCAGCAGCAACAAACGCTGGTGTGGTGAGTTAAAGATAGGGATGCTTCATCCTGAGTAAAATTGTCTTAACCAGTAAGGCAAAGAAACAGAACCTTGATGAGCCATAGTCTCTCCTAGAAGACTAGCTAACCAGCAGATTATATTTCTATGTTGGAGAAAGGACTTCAGGTCACTGCTTAAATCAAAGGCATTACATAAAGAAAAATGCCCATTTTGGAGGTGGTTGAGAGGACTGGAGTAGTTTTATTTTTGAATTCTTCGTTTCTCTTCAGTAGCATTGCCTATACCTTTAATGTTACTCAGATTCCAAGATGAATGTGTATCTTTTGGAGCTTCTTAATCCATTTGAAAAGAAAAATGTGTTTGTGACTTTTACAGCCTTAATGTGGACCACTGGTATACTTGGCAGGCTCAGCTGCAGCAGCAAGAGTAGAATCTAATATACCCTGCTGGCCGCTGTCACTGCAGCCACAGTTCTGGGTGCCCATTGTTTCTGGAGATGATTGTTCCTTTTCAGATTTTTTTTAAGTCGTGAAGTCTATGGAATGCCCACAGTAGTGTCAGTTTTAGAGAATTCAGTATTTCCTGGGTTTTGAAATATGTGTAAAGGACATAAATGAGTTGAAACTGTAATGTATAGTTGATTTTCTGAACTTCCAGCAACATGCAAGTGTTATGCAAAGCAGAAGCAGAAGATTGGGTTTTTGGGGGTTTGTTTTTGGAGACCTTTAAAGTAATATATACCTTAAAGCCATTCTCCAAGAAGAGTTAATTCATTATGACCCCAATTTACATTCATGGTTCCCTTGAACTTAGGCCACAATACTTATCTGTGCCATTTAAGTAGCAATATCTTAGTTAAGTGCTTGATTTAAAGTAGCTGACATTTCAGTTTACTTATTTTTTTATTGGAAAAGTTTTTTTCTTCTAAGAGGGATTGAATTAGTCATTGTATAGTTTAGGTAAGTCCCTTCATCTGGGGACAAACATTGCAGGATTTGGAGTTTTCTGTAGTGCTTGTATGAGGGACATGTTATGGATTTCTTAATAGTTGTGAGATTGCTTTTCACTGAAAAGTATGACGTATGGCTGGCTCTAGTCATGTAGCTCATATTGCATGTTAACTGTAAATCTTAATTTATATTTCTTTAAGGATTTTATTCTCAGGTTTATTTTCTTAGAGCTGAAAAGTTTCAGTGCCATATGGTTTATTTTTATTAGTATGATTAGGAGTGTATTTTCATTAAACTATACCATCTGTTTGTTATAAGAAGAAAATAGGTAAATACAGTAATTCCCCTTTATCTACAGGGGATATATTCCAAGACCTCCAGTGGATACCTGAAACCATGGAGAGTACCAAACCCTATATATGCTATGCTTTTCCCTATACATATATACCTGTGATAAAGTTTAATGTATAAATCAGGCACAGTAAAAGATCAACATCATTAATAATAGAATAGTCATAACATTATACCGTAATAACATTTATGTGAATGTGGTCTCCCTGATTTAGAATATCTTAATTGTACTGTACTCATTCTTCCTCTTGAGACGATGTGAGATGATACAGTGCCTATGTAATGAGGTGAAGTGAGGTGAATGACATAAATATTGTAGGCTCCCATTGACCTTCTGACCATATGTCAGAAGTGGGATCATGTGCTTTGAGTGGTCCTGGATCATTGACCCATGACAGTGTCAATAGTTGGATGTCAGGGGCAGATGATATTGATGATTGGGGATGCTTAAGAGTTGAGGGTTTAAGGGTTTTTTTCTGAAACCTTTTGATAGAATATAATTGGAAGCTATCTTTTTCTTTTCAACTTATCAAAGTGTTGCTGCAGAAGTTGTAATCCTTCAGTAATCATAAGGGTAACTTTAATGCTGTTTCCCATTCAAGGATCATATTCCGTAAATTTTGTAAATAACAGTTACTTGAATACAAGCACTGCACTACTATGACAGTCAGTCTGATAACCCAGACGGTATTCAGTGATTAACGGGCAAGTATTGTTTACAGCATGGATATGCTGGACAAATGGATGATTCACATCCAGTGGTGGGGGGGGGGGTAGGGGGATGGAGAGAGTCAGTGTAAGATTTTATCATGCCATTCAGAATGGCACGCAATTTAAAACTTATGAATTGTTTATTTCTGGAATTTTCTATTAAATATTTTTGGACCAAAGTTGACTGCAGGTAACTGAAACTGGAAGTGAAATTGCACATAAAGCAGGGGCTACTATACATTGATATATTCATTTTTTTAAACCTCCATTCAATTAGCTATTAAGTATAAATCTCTTAGATTGGATTGTTTAGAAAATATGTTAGAAAATTTAAAAATGTATGTATTGAAACAGTAGCTCCTTCAGGGAAGATTTTAGCCATCTTTTTGACCAGCTTGTACCTTTGCATTATATCACATATATAGTAAAATTTTAAAAAATGTGTTGCGGTTGTCTAACTATGGTGTATTATATTATAGAACTGTAGAAGTATATTATCAGAGTGGAATTACATTTAGCACACTGAGTAGTTGGTGGTTTCTCATTCCTGATCCAGCGCCTGGCCCAGAGTTGGCATTCAGTGTCTGTTTCTTGACTGAGCTAGCTAATTAATTGATGGATTCTTGTGAGAATTTAGCCTGATGACTAAATGAAGTTTAAGAACAGTCATGTAAACTTTATTATAATAATGTGTTTTAATCCTTCAAGAACAGAATTTGGAATTTTTTCCTTTGTATTAAGTTTACAGTATTTAAAAGAGTATGATATAGTCTCAAATACATAATTTCTTTTTTTATCTTATAACTTACTATTTCAACCTCTGTTGCTTTGCTGTTTTTGTTGTTACTCTTTCCATTGATGCTTATAGGTAGTATTCTTTCTGCCTGGATCCCTGTTTTTAAATGAACCTTCAAGGGCTCAGTTTTTGTAGTGTAACTAACTTGGAGCCTTCCAGTCCATGCAGTCTAGGTAAGAGTGCCTCAACCCCCAATTCCATGGTCTTTGGAAGTCTACACCTTTTCCCAAGATATCTGAGAAATCCCAGGACTTCTTTACAGCTTCCCTGACTCTAATCTTCCTTATCCTTGTGTCCTAAATTTGTGCTGCATCATTTTATCCCAGATGTGAAACTCAACATGGCTTCTAGGTCCTGCTGGGGACCTCTCCAACAGAAGCATTACTGACTGATACAGTCTTTTCTGAGGCTTTCAGTGGGAGAGATGAGGAAAGAATTAACATCATTTATTCCATTAGACATTATTTTTAATTTGTTCAGTGAAGCATATTTAATGAGTTAGGCATTGTACTGGGCACTGAGTAGTCAAAGATGAGCAAAAAATAACCAGGTCTCCATTTTCATGGAGCTTATAGACCAGTAGGGGAGCCCGGTAATCATTCAGGCACACAGATTGATGTAAAATTCTAACTGTGATAAGTGCTGTGAAAAAGCGGTTTGTGGTACTTGAGAACATTTAATGGAGAGTTTTGACCTTACTAGGGATGGGGGTGGGTGATGATAAAAAGGAATTTACTGGCCGAGGAGGATACCAGGCTTGGGTGGAGGAGTAAGAGGTGAGAGGCAAAAGTGAATTTCTAGTATATCTTCACCATAATGCTGTTGTCTTTATTTTTTTTCTTGGACACGTCCATTTCTCAGTGTCCAATCTTGTTGGCTCTCTTCTCCAGGATTTCTCCTAGAGTTTCCAAGTTCTTCGTCCTCTGTTAGGCAGAGCACTTCTGCTAGTCTCCAGGTTCTAGCCATTATAAATCATACCACGTTTCTGCCAAGATTTTACCCTCAGACTCCAGAAACTATTCTAAACCACACACTGGCAACATCATTCATTCACTTTTTATTTATTTATTCATTCAACAAATATTTATTGGGCGTTTGTTCTCTGCAGTCTGCCTCCTAGGAGCTGAGGATATAATCCTCAAGGATTTTATAGTCCATGTGGGGGAGCACTTAGTTAAAACTCCTTACCAGACACTTGGGTTTATGAAAAACAAAAATTTCTTCTTTGACATGTGAAGTAGTTGTATATGTATATCATAGACACATTGGAATGAAACCCACCAAAAAATGTGACTTTCAACCTAAAATAAAGTTAAAAAATTTGAAAGTTGCATATAGCTTATTTTCAGTATTATTAAATTACCAAATTAATTAGTATGTAAATGTTTTAAGATTTTATTTATATATAAATATTATTTTAAAGCAGACTTGTTTATTTTTACTGTTGTTAATGTTATTTCATCACTTCTGCACAACTGGATTACAAAGGCAATGACATCAGATACGCGCTTGATTTTATTTTAATTAGAAGAGTTTTTACATTCATGTTTTCTCTGGTCTATATGCTAGTAAGTTCTTATGTTGTTTGATATTATATATTTTAAAGATAGGTGTGCTGTGTTAAAATCATTCATTTTCTGTAACTAAAACACATATTTTTTTGATAAGACTAATGAGCTTTTCCAGAGGGATTATTAGGTCTGACCAGTGGGGAGGCGTAGGCCTCTTTAGCAGAAAAATTGACACTATGAAGACAACAGTAAACAGTATATATTATTGAATGTTTTCCATGTGCCGGGTATTAAGAACAGTCTAGAAATCTACTAGACCCAGAATTCCTCTTCCCAAGTGCTTAGTGATCAGTCTTAGATTTTTTAAGTTGTATCATTAGCTAGATCACTAATGGGACATCTTTTCTTTACCTACTTTTCCTTTCTTTTTTTAAAATATACTTATTGATTATGCCATTACATTTGTCCCATTTCCCCCCCTTCATTCCCCACTACCCTACACACCCTCTCTCCCCATTCCCCCCTTTAGTTCATGTCCATGTTTCACAAGTTCTTTAGTTTCTACATTTCCCATACTATTCTGGCCCTCCTCCTGTCTATTTTCTACCTACCATCTATGCTACTTATTCTCTGTACCTTCTCCCTGCTTCTCCTCCTCCCACTCCCCTGTTGGTAACCCTCCATGCGATCTCCATTTCTATGGTTCCACTCCTGATCTAGCTGTCCTCTTAGTTTGCTTTTGTTTTAGGCTTGGTTGTTAATAACTGTGAGTTTGCTGTCCTTTCCCTGTTCATCTTTTTTATCTTCTTTTTCTTAGGTAAGTCCCTTTAACATTTCATATAATAAGGGCTTGGTGATGATGAATTCCTTGAACTAGACCTTATCTGAGAAGCATTTTATCTGCCTTTCCATTCTAAATGAAAGCTTTGCTGGATAGAGCACTCTTGGTTGTAGGTCTTTGGATTTCATGACTTGGAATACTTCTTTCCAGCCCCTTCTTGCCTGTAAGGTCTTTTTTGAGAAATCAGTTGACAATCTGATGGGAGCTCCTTTGTAGGTGACTGTCCCCTTATTTCTTGCTGCTTCTAGAATTCTCTCCTTCATTTTAATCTTGGCTAATGTAATTATGATGTGCCTTGGTGTATTCCTTCTTGGGTCCACCTTCTTTGGGATTCTCTGAGCTCCCTGGATTTCCTGGAAGTCTATTTCCTTTGCCAAATTGGGGAAGTTCTCCTTTTTTATTTGTTCAAATAAGTGTTCCACTTGTGGCTGTTTCTCTTCCCCTTCTAGTACCCCTATAATTTGGATGTTGGAATGTTTAAAGATGTCCTGGAGGTTCCTAAGCCTCTCCTCCTTTTTTTGAATTCTTGTTTCTACATTCTTTTCTGTTTGGTCATTTTTTTCTTCCTTTGGTCCACTCCCTTGATTTGAGTCCCAGTTTTCTTCCCATCACTATTGGTTCCCTGTGCATTTTGCTTCATTTCACTTACTGTAGCCTTCATTTTTTCATCTAATTTGTGACTAAAATCCACCAGTTCTGTGAGCATCCTGATCACCAGTGTCTTGAACTGTGCTTCTGATAGGTTAGCTATCTCTTTGTGACTTAGAAGTATTGGCGCTGGGGCTTTGAGCTGTTCTTCTACTTGAGCCGTAATGTTTTGGTCTGTTCGTGCCTGTATGTATCAGGGGCTAAAGCTTAGGTGTTCACCAGGGCGGGTGTACCCAGTAGCTGGGTTGTTACTGGGGGCAGGGTCAGAGAAGGAGAAATGACGTTTGTTCTGCTCTCTCTGAAATTTTGGTCCCCTCTGCCACTTCCCACAAGCAAATTGGGCCTTTCTGGTGCTGGTTCCCCGGTGGGTGGGCCCGTGTACATTCTAGGACCATGTGGGTCTCTCCAACGAGCTCTCCTGTGAGGCTGGGAGCCTCTCTCGGCATCTCAACCCCCAAAGTTTTTTCAATCAGCTTTATTGAAAGTTTTTAGGCTTGCTTTTGGACTTTATTTCCGGGCGCTAGGGCCCTGCATTGCACAGTCTGTCTCACTGTCTGTTTTTTCACCTGGTTTATCCATACGTGAATGTGTGACTGGGGTCAGCCAGCCACCTTGCGCCCTCACTGGATCTGCCCGTTGCCACCCCATGCCTGGGATCTGCCCACTGCTGCCTGTGTGCCTGGGTCGGTCCAGCAACCACCAACTTTTCCCTTCTGAGACCCTCTCCACCAGCCACTGACTCTGCCCATCTTACTAGTCTGGATGAGTGGTTCATTGTTGTCGGACTTCCTCTGTACAGTTCAATTTTTTGTCTGGTTTGGTTGTGTTTTTGTTTCTAAATCTTTGTTGTCCTTAAATTTGGTTGTGCGAGGAGGTACAGTATTTCCACCTGAGCCTCCATTTCAAGGCCTGTTTGTTACATCCTTTTCAAGGGTGGAAGGGTTATCTCTTCGTTCTTATGCTAGACAATATCTTCCATTGTCTAGAATCTTTTTTAAAAAGACTTTTTGCCCTTGATCTTTCAGAGAGGTCATGTGTCCCACCTCTCAACTAATATTAATTAATAATTGAGGTATATCTGTCCAGCTTTTTTTTCTCTAACAGTCAAAATGTCCACCTAAAGATGCTAAAATTCAGGTAAAGTTGCAGAAGTGACAGGTTTTTGTTTTTTTTTAATCAGTGACCAGCCTGCTCCTTCCATATCTATTCAAAATTGACTGAGAATTATAGTTTCAACACTATCTTGGAATTAATTTGACTTTCAGATTTACAGACAAGTGTGGTAATCCTGTTGGTTTTTTTTGCCCCTTATTTTCATCACACTTTGTGTCTGGTGGCTTTTTTCTAATGTATTAACAATAGGATGGAGAGAATGGTAAATGGAAGAGCTGGATTTCCTGTCTTCAGCCACAACATTATCAAAACTCCTAATAATTTCTACATTCTGGATGTTTCTAAAATCTGTTTTCCTCCTTCCTATTCCCTATGCTAAGTTCTGCCTTCAACATTTCTAGCCTGGATCTTGCTGTTCTCTGTCCTTCACTCGTACTTTTTCCACAATGCTGTCAGGGTCATCTTCCTCACGTGCAAACTGATCCTGTCATTCCCTTGCATAAAACTTTTCAGTGGCTCCTTCTTGTCTGTACCATGAAACTCAAGATCCTTAGCACAAAGACAATGTAGTGTAACAGGTAAGAGTGAAATTCTAGAGTCAGTTTGCCTGGCTTTATGTTTGCCTTTCATTTATTAGCTGAGTGACTTTGGCCAATTCACTTAACCTCTCTGTCCTTAGTTTGCACCCCTGTAAAACAGAGATAACAGTAGTGGCTTCTTTGTAGGAGAAGGATTGCAGTGATGGTTAAATTGTTTAAAAACAGTGTAAAGGAATGAAAACAATACCTGACATATAGTACATGTTGAGTAAGTGTTAGACCTCTGTTACTTTTTTAGTCTCCTTCCTGCTGCAACCTTAAGCCAACCAAATGAAAGAGATTACAGTTTCCAAATTCATACTGTACCAGTTTATTATTCTGTATCTTTAAACATGATATACCCTTTGCCCTGAGTGAACTGCACTACACCTGATGTCTAAGCATTACTTTCCCTATGAAAATTCCCAGATTTAGAAGCAATGAAGGTAGAGAAAAATGCTTCAGATTCTGTTATATTTTGAAGGTATAGCTAGTGATATTGGCTGATAGATTTGGTATGGGATAAAGAAAGGAATCGAGGATGACGCCAAGGTTTATGGCCTGAATAACTTAAAGGATGGAACTGTTGTTCTCTGAGTTAAGGAGGACAGTGGAGTAGGTTTTAGGAAAGCTCAGTTTGAATGTTTTAGATTTGAGATGCCTTTTCAATTTCCAGTTAGAGATGTTGAAGGTACAGTTGAACAATATCTAAAGTCCAAGGAAGAAGTCCGGGCTAGATATATAAATCCAGGAGTTAGTTATCAGCATTGATACTTCTTAAAGGTGTGAGACTGGATGAGATCGCCAGTGTTAAAAGGTTAAGGATAGCCCTTGCTGGGTAGCTCAGTTGGTTAGTGCATTGTCCTGATATGCCAAGGTTGTGGCTTTGATCCCCAGTCAGTGCACACACAGGAATCAACCAATGAATGCATAAATAAGCAGAACAGCAAATCAAGGTTTCTTTCTCTCTCTCTCCCTCCCCCCTTCCCCAGACCCCACCTTCCTCTCTAAAATCAATAAATTAAAAAAAGAAAAGAGGTTGAGGACAGAAGGAGGATCCAGCACACAAGAGCTAGTGGTGCAGTGGGAGCAAAGCCAGGCAAGGATAGTGTCGTGGAAGCCAAAGAACGGAGTGACCAATTGTGTTGTGCTGCTGAGAGGTCATGGTAGGTGAGGACTGATGATTGGATTTGGCAACACAGTGATCCTGAATACCCTTGTGAAGTAGTCTTAGAAGGTGGATGAAAGCCTAATTACAGTAGGTTCTGAAAAGAAGAGAAGAACTGAGAACAGCACATATAGACAACATTTTTGAGAAGTTTAATGAAAAAAAGAAGTAGGGCAGCATTTCCCTGCTTTCTGGAGGCTTAGCAACACAATCACTTCTGGTACCAGCTGTCTGGGAAAAGTTACTTTTGCAGAAACCTTGTTATTACCATTAAGCTTTTTTTCCCCCTCCTGACAGCTGTCATTTTGGGTTGCTTCCCTCACTGACAATGCCTAAGTTAGGACCTACTGAAATTTTGCTTTTTTTCTGATCCTCAAATAAGATGCAAAAGTACTGAAAAAGTACTGAGCCAGCCTTTGTTTGGGGACAAAGATACAGTTCTCCAAAGCAGGTTAACAGGAATGTCAGTTTGGAGACACAGCATTTTCTAACAGTTGGGGCATCAGTTTGGTGCACATATTTATCCAGTGCGTCTTCTGTGCCAGCACAATCTGGGTGTTTTACATTATTATCCATTTAACCATAATGGCACCTTGGGGTGATAGAGCTTCATAACGAAAATCTTACAGATAACTAACTGGCATTTGGGACAACCTTCTTAGCATTGTTTTATCTTACCAACTTTGGTAGCTCGTTGAAATGCCCAGGGATGTTTTATGAATAACTATGACGGGCCAGGCACATTCGTGGAACTAGGCACAGAGACATTTAAAGGAGTTACATTGTGGGGTACTTTTTAAATATTGTGAACTTCTGGTTAAGAAACTCTTTCATTTATTTATTTATTTATTTAATTGAGAAGCTTGTTTTTGAGAAAAATGAAATGAAATCTAATGAAAATTATCCAAAAGATCCTAAATATGTAGAATTTATAGGTCCCTTTTAACCATGGGTTCTGCTGTCCCTTTCTGCAGTTATTGATTTTTTCTGGTGCCTTTTCTAGAGCTCTTGTCTGGCCACACTCACTTTCTTATGGATTTATTGCCCATCTTTTTTACCCTGCTCTCTTTAGAGAAATACTATGAGAGATAAATGTCAAATTTTTATCCCTTGTATAAGCTTACAATAATTTAAAGATAATTGTGTTTCTGGCCTAAGCATGTTTAAAATAACCCTTAATGGTATTTGAATTATAGT
The DNA here is from genome assembly GCF_021234435.1 of Artibeus jamaicensis. Lineage (NCBI taxonomy): Eukaryota > Metazoa > Chordata > Mammalia > Chiroptera > Phyllostomidae > Artibeus > Artibeus jamaicensis. Next base: position 3,156,490 of record NW_026521356.1, read on the forward strand.
GTGGTTTTCAGTTAAACATCTTAGGATACTATACTCCTTTTTTCTTTTCTTTTAATGTGTGGACCTCACTTCTTGACTCATTTACATATCCTTAGGGAACAATAAATGTTGGAATTGGGCAAAAAAAAATTTGCTCTGAAATTGCTCTATTTCTTGTTTTTTGGTGCCCTAGGAATGAACTATTAAAAATTTTTGAACTTTGTAAGCACATTTTTGTCTTAAAAGAAGATAGAAAATGACTTTTTAAAATGTGTTAGCAAAACCTGAAAAGAAACCTCTCAAAAAAAGGACTCCAGTTTGACAAGAGAACAGGAAGAAATGATAACTGATGATTTCAGTTTCTAGTAAATTACAAAGCATATGTGATAGGCTTAGAAGAGAGATGATTCTGTGGTATACTTCATGCTGCCTTCACAGATAAGTGTGCAAATGAAGGGGAAGTATGAATTGTTTCAGCCTGGCAAATCTATACCATCTGGTAGAGTGAAAATGAGTGAAATTGAAATAATTCTATTATTCCTTACTGAAAATAAGACATAGAAATGTTTTTGATGTGTTTTTAGGGAGTAGTGTACTTGTAGATTTGCTGTAAAAAACATAATAATGAATCAGAAGTAACTAAGTTAAATATGAAAAATAAGAGTATAATAGTGGTTTATATAATATGTACTGTAGAATCTGTGGTTAAGAATGATTGTTTTTAAACTTCTTAGAATTTAGCAAATTGTTTACAATGGGAAAGAAACTTCATATAACAAAAATTTATTGAAAGCCTACAGTGTGCCAGGTTATATTATTAATAAAACAAAGTCCCTGCTTCTATGGCAGGAGACAGATAATAAACATACATATAATTATATCATTTCACTTAAATGATATCATGGGAGTAGTGAAGAAAAAGACATCCACCCTGAGGCAATGGTATTCAAGCTGAGACCTGAGGAATGACAAGGAGGTAACCGGTTAAATTTGCAGTCTGCTCCTTATGTACATACACACTTGCTGACAATATTCACTATACTTCCTGTATCCGTTTTCACGATCTTTTCCTTTAGTCTTCACCATCTGCTAATATAGTGTAAAATTTACTAACTTAATTTGTTTATTCTGTCTCTTCTTACTAGATTATAAACTCCTTGAGGGTAGGGGTTTTTGGCTCTGTGATTCCAGCACCTTGAATAATTGTAATATATATTTGTTGAATGACTGAGCTGTGTCATGTGGCATCCCAGGCTGCAAAAGAGGCAAGCATCTAGATTAGTAGAAGTGAGAAAGGGATTGGAAGTTGGTGTTGACCAAGCCCATTCACAGTTGCAAGAACTATTATTGTAGTATAGTATTTATTTGACAAATATTTACTAAGTACGAAGCAATGGAACTACAGTGGCAAATAAGACATTTGTGGTTCCTGCTGTAGTAGAATTTACATTCTAGTAATGTGATATATATAATTGGTAAATAAATAAGCAAGATAATGTTAAATAACAATGACTTCCAAGAAGAAAATTAGGTGAGGTGATAGAAAATGAAGGTAAGTTGTAGGGGGACACTTCTTTATGTTCTGTAGGCAGTGAAGACTTTTCTAGAATGTGACATTTGAGCTGAAACCTGAATGGCAAGGAGAAACCAGCCATATGGATATCTATGAGAAGAGCCTTCCAAACTTGGGAACAAGGAAGAGAAAGGATAGTAGATGAAGCATGGTGAGTTAGGGGAGTGGCAGGAGGTGAAATTGGACAAGTTAGGTCATGGCCTTTTAGGCCATGGTAAGAGTTTAGGTTTTTATTTTAATTTAATGGTAAATCATTAGAAAGTTAAACCAGAGAAGTGATATGATCTGATTCACATTTTAAATGGAAACTTGTACTGGAATAGGTTCACACACTCATTTGATTTCAGTGGTTACATAGTATAAAAGTATAACACAAAATAATATTGAAACTGCATTAATAAATGGCAGCTTTCCTTTGGTCTAAATGTTGGGAGATAGTGGAGAGGTGGCTGGCAAACAAACCAGAGGGCATGGGCCCTGCACTAAGAGTTGTAGCCCCTCCTGAATCCCACCAAGTTTAAGCCAAATAGAATTGTATGCCCAGTATTGCCAGATCTTTTAATTTTCCTAGAGAAGCCAGGGATCTGATTTGTTTTGTTAAACTTTTCAATTTTTATATGATTAGGTGTTAGCAATTAATTTAAGTAGTTTTTGAAAATACTGTGGGCCAAACATACCAGCCTTGCAAATATAGTGGGGTCCCATAAATGACACCTTGCAATCTCTGGATTAGGGTGATGGCAGTAAAGATGGAGAAAAGTAGATGGGATTGAGATACAAGTATTTTGAAGGTAATGACAAAGTGATGAAAGTGTGGATGTGGAAGATGCAGGAGATGGGGGTGAAAGGGAGGCCTCATCATTGACACTGTATTTCTGGCATGAACAACTGTGTAAACTGTGGCCCATTTACTTAGATAGAGAAATCTGGGGAAAGGCATGTTGTGGGTGCAATAAGATCAGTATTTAGTATCGAGGCTTTTTAGATTTGAGGTGCTTGTAAGTCTTCCAATTGGAGATTTCCAGAGAGAGTTGGCTGTAAAGGACTGGTGCATAGAAAGTAAGTTTTGATTGGAGATAAAAATTGGGAGTTACTGACATACAGTTGAATTGAAGCTACGAGAGTAGATAAACTCAACTAGGGTGAGGGATTGAGAGAGAGTGGAGGAGGGGCATGTGTCCAACTTGAGAATCATAATTGTATTCTCTTAGTAAACATCTCTGCTCTCCCTTTCTATAAGCTCTATATAAATTTATGTATTAAATATGTAGTTAAATTTATATGTTTCCTACTTGAGAAAATTCTGCTTTTATCTTTTTAGTAAATGTGACAATAATCTTGGGAATCTCAGGAACCCCAGGAATTTTAACTTCTAAGGAGTTACACACACACAACTAGAAGAAATGGCTGGTTTTATAGTAAATATGCTAGAAATAGAGGAAGAAAGCAGGGCTAATTCTGAAAAGAGATTTCAGGATGTGGCTCAATCTCAGAATGAAAATTTTATAGTTTCCTTTATGGCCATGGTCTACTTATAAAATTCCCTCCTATTTAATTTTTTTCTCCTTCCTGCCCTTCTTCCTATCTTCCTCAAATATTTGAACATCTGCTATATACAAGGCATTGTATAAGCATAGGTAACATAAGAGTAGTAAAAAACAAAACAAAACAAAAACCCCATGAAACTTACTGTCTGTTTTCAGTAATAATATCTGTTCAAGTATTTTACTATTCTGACATCCATTTTGTGATTTTTCATGCTTTTTTATAGGGGAGGCCTAAAAATATAAATCAGAATCCATGTCAATAATATGCATTTCACTTTAGGAGTTGTTCACCTGAGACTACCAGAAACATTTCATTAAGTTTTTATTTACCATTTCACCTGTGTTCAACATTAAGATAGCTATTGTGTTTTCTCGCCTTTCTGTCCTTCTTCTCAAGCTGTGAATGTATGTGAAAGAGGACCCTGCTCAGTACAGACCACGTGAGGTAATGCTGTGTGCAGGGTATCGCGCAGTAGCATTTGGCCTCATAGAACACAGCAGGAGATACATCACAGCTCTGCTGTGCTTTGGAGTTAAATTCAGAGTAGTGGTTTTCTTTTTTAAAAGAGAATACTTAAACCTTTAGGTGTCTTAACACTGACTTCCGGTGATTCACTGCCAAAGCCGTCCTGCTAATCAGCCTAAGTCTTTCCTGTCCAGAGATAGCAGTATTTTCTTGAGATAGACTTTTTAATAAATCTTTATAAAGTTAGCCCTTTGGGTTGATCTTCAGGTATAAGGCATACTACTTTTGTTTAGTGTTTAAAAAAAGAACAAAAAAGTAAATCTGAACAGAGCCTGGCTTTTCTTTTTGTTACAGGTTTGTACTTGCTTTTATACCATATGTGCGCCTGGAGGCATCTTAAGGTGGATGTGATTTTATAAATCTTAAATAAAAGATAAATGCCTTATAGATTTGGGATTTGCAGGTATTTAACATGCTGTATGTCAGTGAATCTGTTATAATATAATGAATTCTATTGTAATATGAACCAATTTATCAAAAGTATGGCTTGCAGATTATTAACCTAATCCATAAAATGGGCCCCACTGTGGAACATTTTGTAGTAATTTATTATAAGTCCACTAAGTGTATTATTACTTAGTACTTAATGCCAGGCATTCTTAGGCACTGAACAGAGGCAGAAAATGGAACTTGACCCAGGCCAACAAGTTGTGTGACATGCTGCATGGGAGCAAGGCAGAGGAAGAAAGTGCTACTTGTCTGTGTGCCTCCTGTTTTGGTGCCTGTGCTCCTACTGTACTATTGACTCCTGAACCACTTCATTCCCATTTTAAACTTGGGAGTACGTGTAGCAATGCTCATGACCCATGTGTCCCTATTCATAGTAAGCATTGATAAAGAACCTTGACTTTTAAGAGGAAAACACTGGTAATGTCAACATCCCTGCCCTTCATTCTGCGAGATACCTTTTAAACTGGCAATCCAGCCACCAAGCGGTTTCTAGAAATATTTACTTCCCTGAGCTTGTGAAATCAGTTATAGCATAAAGTTTTTCTCTGGGAGTCTTAATTCTATATTGTGCTTAATATAGAATTGTGTTTTAAAATATCTAATTTTTAATACTTATCAAGTCTCATTTATCTCTTATAGCTGGTCAGTTTCCATTTTTTTGTGGTGAATTTTTATACTCATGTTTAATTGATTTAACTACCAATTATGCTCCCGTCATTTGGCTTGTACCCAGGAAACACAAATCATTTTTCATATTATCCTGAGAAAAAGATAATAAAATCAATCTCTTTGAAAAAATTAATAGATATTTCAAAGCCAACTATAAGTGATTTACAGATTGTTTTTGATCATCTGTGCTTCTTCCTTCATAAATAATCAAAGTTAACATAAATAATCAAAAGTTGACTATGACACAATATCATTCTTGAATAGAATAGTGGTCATCTGGTTATAAATAATATTAAACCAGCCATCTGTCCTAAAGGAATTCAGGCACCAGAGTCTGATTCTTCACTTCTACCCATCTTGGAAATTAGTGTTAACCCTGAACTCATTTGGTTAGAGGAATAAATACATTTAAATAAGGCTAAGGATGGTAATACTTGGTTGAATTAAGGCATAAATATTAGTTAATGTTTCATTAGTTATTGACATAAATTGTTGATATTTAATGTGGTTCAAGTGATTAACAGTTTGGTAAATGAAGGGCTGTAAACTTAGATGAAAAAATTGATGAAGATAATTTTAGATATCAAAATTACTCCTGCTTATATATAAGAAATATTAAAAGAATATTATGTAGAGAACACTTGTCACTCCAAAAATGTATGTGGATTTCAGAATTAAAATCGTAGTGAATACTTTTATTATTTCTCCCACTCCTCCCACTCTCATTTCCTTTTTATTGCTACTGTTGACAATGCATGTGCTCCTCAGAAACCCCTTAATTTCCCCAAAGTAATTTGTAATTTTCTTGTCTCTTGGGACTCAACCAGTACTTTTTTTTTTATCTTAAGAAACTATTGAATTCCTAGGCATCAAGTGTGTAAGAATAAATTCATTCTGGATGACTTTTTCTTCTAAATTGGTACCAAAGTACCATGAATTTGCAGAGTACTTGTAAGTTCTAATAACCAGTTCTGATGTTTAATTTTATGCATGCCTGTATCAGCAAGGATACAGATTAAGCTGTTGCATCAAAAAGGCCCAATGACTTTGATAAAAACAGAAGGTATTTTTCTCTCTCTTAGTACTCTAGGGCTGATAGGCAGCTTCTCCCTCACAACCTCATGGAACTCGGTTGGCAAGGTGGCTCTGCTCTCCTTTAGATGTGACTTCTGTGATTCCTCTGGAGACTCCATTATAGCAGAGGAGTGCTTGCCTCATGTATTAAGACCAAGGCTTGGAAATGTTATTCATCACTTCCACTCAGATTCTGTTGATTAGAACTTAGCTACTGACCACACTTACTGGCAAGGGAAGCTGGGAAGTATAGTCTCAGTGGAGTAGCCATGTACCAGCTAAAATTTGCTGAAGAGGGGAGAGCAAATTTTGGAGGGCTGCCACTCCATCTTATATCTAATGTTTCTTTGTTCATACATAAAATTCAATGTCAATTCAAAGTGAAGCACTGTCCCCTAACTCTTCCTCTACTTACTTCTCAAAAAGGAAATGAAAACAAAAGAGATATACTAGCTCATGTGTTAAATCAGAAGATTAACCTGATACAGTCGACCTGCAAAATCAGCAGAAATTGGCAGAATTGTAGATTTTTCCCTCTCATTTGGTATCTTTAACTATGAGGGAAAATCAGAAAGGGAGCAGTCTGTGGATGGAATTATCAGATTTTTTGAACATGGTTATTAGATTGAAAGGCCAATTGGAAATTGCCTGATGCCTGATGGGCAGTTCGAAATGAAGGACTGAAACTCAGGAGAGCAGTCAGAGCTGGAGTTAGAAATATGGCAGTCATTTCCTTAGAGCTACTATTTGAGCCATGGCAGAATCAAGATCTTCAAGAGACAGAATAGGAGGAGTTGGGTTTACTGCTTGAGGAACATCTGTTTTAAGACAATGTGACAAAATAGCCAAAGAATTGGGAGAAAACCAAGATCATATTAACAATTTATATTAAAGAAAGTGCATAGTGAGCAGTATTAGAGGCCACAGAACACAAAATGAGGCCTAAACTAGCTATTAGACATGGCAATAAGGAGGTCATTAGTAATCTTGGTAAGTGAAGTATCAGTAGTGTATAATAAACCAAATTTTGGGACTTCATTTGAGCAGTTTGGGTGAAGAAGGAAGATGTTTCTGGTAGGTTCAAATGAAGATTAAAAAAAAAAAGATAGGATATCTTTTTAGACACACAGAAGGAGAGAATGAAGATTTGGGGAAGGAGGTGGAATGAACTGGCCAGAAACAGATGTGAAGTATAAGGTGGAAGCTGTGAGATTAGCTTCAGAAAAGAGGAGGCCTATACTCTTGGCAGTGGCATCTTGTGTCTGGATCAGTGCTGGACACCTAGCAGGTATTTGGAAACAAAGGTGTGAATGAATGAAAGAAAGAAAGCAGGCTAGGTATAAAACAGATATTTAGAAATAGAGAGGAGGTGATAAAGAGTGAGTTAAGTCTTGACCAGTGTGGCTCGGTTGGTTGGGCATTGTTCCACAAAGTGAAAGGTCACCAGTTGAACTTCTGGTTAGGGCACATGCTTGGGTTGCAGGTTGGTCCCCGGTCTGGGGCACATATGAGAGGCAACTGACCAATGTTTCTCTCTCACATTGATGTTTCTCTCTTTCCCTTCTCCTCTCTCTAAAAATAAACAAATAAAAATCTTAAAAAGAGTAAGTTAATAATACCTGATAAGTTAAATTCTGTTATTAAAATAGGAAACAAGATCATCAGACAAGGTGTTCATGAAAATAGTAATGAACAGTTTAAGTGTTTTACATGTATTAGCTTATTATTTCTCAAACCTGTAAGGTAAGCACTATTTATCCACTTAGTAGATGGGCAGATTAAAGTGAGAAAGATGAACTAATTTGCCCTGAACCATATACTTTGTTTCATTGCCAAAAATAAGGGCATAATGGAGATTTGAACTGAAATAGTCTGGCTTCATGGATCATGATCTAACCAATGGACTGTCACTTCCCAGGCCTTGGAGAATGAATGGCAGATTTCAGGTATTCATGAACATTTAGAACATTTAGGGTGGGAATAGTACTCAGGAAGTAAGCATAAGATATATTTAAAAAAATATTTAATAGTAGTGAGTTTTTTTTTAAAAAGTGACTTCTTTTTGTGGTTATTCTAAAAGTACTATACACTTATTGGAGAAAACTTAGAAAATGAAATGTACATTTCAGCATAATAATCCTAAACCCAAGATAACCAATGCTGACAGTTTTATATATTTTCATATAACTTTTTTCTAAATTTATTTCTTTTCCCAAAATTGTATCCTAATGTATGCCTGTTTGTATATACATGTATATATAGTTATGTACAAAATTGTATATCTATATAACTATATATAAAAACTATGTAGTTTATGCGAGGTCTGTCCAGAAGGTATCCAGCCATGTAATATGAAAAATGGAGACATTTATTGAAGAAGACACAAGACACAAGAAACACTTTGCATAGGACAGTGACACCTTAGTCCTCTTCAAAGTAGGCCCCTTGGGACCTCACACAGCTCTCCCAATCACGATCAGCTGCCCCGTTGTATTTTCCTGAATCTTATCAACGGTCTGAAATCTCTTCCCTTTCAAAGGTGATTTTAGTTTTGGGAAAAGCCAGAATTTGCAGGGTACAAAATCTGGAATGTAGTGGGGTTGAGTCACCTGGGTGATTTAATGTTTTGCCAAAAACTCTGTGCACAAGATATGATGCATGAGTGAGCTTGTTGTTGTGATGAAGCTGCCAGTCACTAGTTGCCCATAGCTTCGGCCTTCTGAATTACCCGAGTAGTTTCCATTGAGGAATGTTTAAGCTTAATGCAAAATTTAATGCAGATTCATTACTGTATACTCTCAGTCATTTTGAATGTGATGGCCACACAGCACACATGCTCACTCAACACATCTACTGGCCCCCACTGACTAGTACAGTGAAGTTGTCATTGTTCACACATGCAAATTCCAGTCCACTCTTCTTGGCTGCCAGGTTACATTAATGTTGTGCAAACCATTCTCATTATATTAACAATGATTGGACTTTTTCCACACAGACCTTATATATATACACACACACACACACACACACACACACACATACGTATATATAATATAAAAGTTTGTAAGGTTTTAATTTAAAATTGTATTATTTCATGTCATCAAATATACCACAAATTTTGCCATTTTATTTTTGTTCAGTCAGGTCATTTTGTATTTTTTAAAAAATAAATAGTGCTACAGTGGCCATCTTTCTTTGTCTGTAGTTTTATTATTACTTTAGGCTAGTGTATTAGCCAGGACGCCTTAGTTTGTAAGTGTTAGGAGCCCATCTTGAACTAACTTAGGTAAAATCAGAATCTTTTTTGGCTTGATTAACTGCTAAAGTGGCAGAGATGCAGCCAGGCCTTATGGGAAGCTGGAGCCAGGGACAACTGAGATACCTTAAAACTCCCATCCCTTCCTTGTTCCTGGTTCTTTCTGCATTGTTTGTTTTCTCAAACAGTATCCCTGCATGCCCTGGAAAACATGACTGTACATAGTTCATGTTTTGTAGATAGCATTGCCAGCAGAGTGGGATTTCACTTTATTTTTTCCTCCAAAATTTTATTTTGAAAATTACCTGAACAAAAAGCTTTACCATGCATGGATGTTATAACTATACTTGCTTTATCATGTATCTGTTCATCCAACAGCCCCACTTTTTATCAGTGCATCTTTTAAAAATTCATTTCCAAGTAAGTTGCAGACATCAATACACACCCACCTAAATACTTCAGTATGCATATCATTAACTTAGAGCTCACTGTTTATGTTTTTTTGTGTGTAAAATCGACATCCAAGAAAATGCACACAGTTTAAGTTTTCATTTGCTTACTTCTGACAAATCTGCACATCAGTAACCCAAATGTTATGAGACTCACTTTATGATTCTAAGATTTAAAAAACCCCAGGAAATTGTTCTGAATAGTCCATTTTGGGTCTGGCACCCATCCCTGGGCTCAGAGAGTGAAGGAAACAGTATTTCCCACATGTAAGAAGGTGCTGGGCAGATAGAACTCTAAATATATCTGTAGGAGAGAGCTTCCTAGAAATTAAATGACACTAACCGAATTTAGATAGCATACCTTTATGCTGTGCAAAAAAGCATGTTTATTAGTTTCATCTTTTTTTTTAAAGATTATATTTATTTTTAGAGAGATGGGAATAGAGGGAGAAAAAGGGAGAGAAACATCATTGTGTGAGAGATACATCAACCGATTGCCTCTCACATACTCCCAACCAGGGACCTGGCCTGCAACTCAGGCATATACCCTGACTGGGGATCAAACTGGGGACCCTTTGGTTCTCAGGCCAGCATTCAACCCACTGAGCCACACCAGCCAGGGCTGGTTTCATCTTTTTTAGAAAGCTGACTCTTATATCCCACAGTAATGATTTCTTTACTCTGTGTACCTGAACTTCATAACTTTTTTTTAATTGATATAGCACATGTTTTGTCTTTTGACAAATATATTGCAAACTTTTGAGAGCAAAGACCATTTTTTTTTTCAAATTGAGCCTTATCCTTTATATAATGCCATGTGATGGTAGACACTCAGATTCTTTATGCATCCATGAAGGGGCTTTCAGCCACAAGTATTATAGGAAACCCTGACTAAAAGAGGCTTAAGTTATAAAGAAGTATACTTCCTTATGTAAAGGTACAGAGATTGGCTAGCTTCCGGACTGGTTAATTTGTGGCTTAATGACATTGTCAAGGACCTAGGATATTTCTGTCTTCAGGCTCTGCTATAATTTCTATGACAGCTTTGTCCTCAAACTGTGTCCTCTCATAGTTATAAGGTGGCTGTTACAGGTCCGGGCATCACATCTAGAAGCATTAATGTCTCTTCTGTCCCTCAAAAGAGCTAAGAAACCTTTCACAGAGGCCCCTGAGCAGGTCTCCATATGTCATTGGCTAGAACTAGCTGATATTAATGAGCCCCAATCAGTTACTGGTCAAGATAATGGAACCATGGTGATTTCTGATCATTATTTATGCCTAGATAGGGTATTCCTCTGCTTTTCATATGGGAGAGAGTGGAGAACAGAGTGGATCACACTGATCACAATCAGGAGTCTGCTAGTAAGAGAGAAGAAATGTTGGATAGGCAGTAGGTATCACCTGTTTCACAGCATTGTTGAGAATGCCTGATCTTGTTTGTCCTCTGAAGTTGGTTGTGGAGGGTAGGGCACATTGAAAAAATGCTGTATTTGACTCTTGTTGCTACCTGAATGCTTTCTCAGTCAGTAACATATGATACTGTGCTGGCCCCAGTTTTTTAAGTTTTAGCTGCTTAATACCTTCTACTTCCTAAGATTTCTCAATCTTCAACTCTAATTGTATTTTGAAAAACTGTAAATTTTAACAGTTTCTTCTTAATTCTGAGAAAAAAATTCTTTAAGCCTAATGTCAGGGCCTGTGTTCTTTGGCAAACAGAACCTGCGGCAAGGATTAAAAGTGTTAATGCTTTCCTTGAGAGGCACAAGTCCAGGTCTGCAGGGGTTAGGGTAAAAGGAGGAGAAGCAAGGAAAGAGGCCGAGAAATTGATTGGTGGATTGTAGAGCTAGTTCTTACTTCATAACAAGCTGGGAAGAGAGACATAGCTGTTCACTCAGCAAGCATGTTCACTTGCCAACGGGATTTCTCTGAAAGGGTTGTAAGGACAAACTACACTTGTAGTGGTCCTTGGAAAAGAGAAAGAATGGGGGAATTTATCTGCTTACTTTCCTCAGGTCTCCTGTTCCTAGTTGATGGAGGTTTATCCCATGGGAAAAAACTCCTCTGCATTCCCAAGCTGCCTCATCCATTCCCTGTGTAGCTACTCAAGATGCTAGATTCCCATGCCCTACAGTGTGATGTTTCCTCCAAGTCCAAAAGTAACTTGGATAAGGCATCAATCGACAGAGAAAAAGAGGATATATAGACATGGAGGTGGTTGTATCTAAGAAGGTACACAGGTTTATGTCCCAATATACCTATGAAGGTTGAAGTTAATTTTTTTTGCCATAGCATTACTTTGGTATTTAATTATTTGGAAACATATTAGTTTCAGAAAATAAGCCAGAGACTGCTTTTGCAATCCAAGACTGTGAAGTTTAAGATAATCACCTTATGAAATGTTTACTTTTCTGTGGTTTTTGAATCTCTTACAAGAAATGTTGGCAGTGTTTTAGAGCCTGTGAATCATACTGGTTGTTGTGGATCTGGGTCAACACTGACTTCTTCGTAGTCATCTTAAAATATGGTTGAAGCTGAGTGGAGTGGCTCTGGGTACCCTTAGATTGTCTGGTCCTTCAAAACAAATCAAGATTGGTGGATTCTTTGGAGCTCTAGACACTAGGAAATTCTCTAATTATTGGCTTTGAATTCTGAAAATTCTTACAAAGCTGATGTCTTTTCAATAAGAGCAACTTTTGCTTTTTGTTCAGAGTGCAGAGAGAAAACTGTGTTGAATTGGTAGCAGAATAGACAAACTGATGGAATGAAGGAAACAATGTCCTTTCTTGGTTGGTTTGGTCTTTGCATTCTTCCTAGGTTTCTTCCACTTTCTTGGGTTAAGATCTCTTTGCTTTTTTCCATTGTGTACTTTACTCAGATCACTATGACTTCTTAACAGGTGTTACAGAGTGATGGTAGTCGTTTTTGTATGGGAGATTAAAGGATGAGCCTGTCAGAGATGACTGTTAATTGGGTGCATCTAATAAGCCTGAGAAGAATTCCTGTTTCTGTGTCATCATAGGAACTGAGGCAGAATGTTTGAACATTCTCTGCCGATTGCTAGCTGAGTGCTCCTGACCACTTCTGCATTGCCTACAGTGAGAGGCGCTGGCAGTGCTCTGTGAGGCCACATAGCCCTTTGAGCTGCATTGGAAGCATGTGAATTCTTTGGTAGTCTTTGGTTTGTGTTATCCAGATATTTGAATGTTTTGATAGGATCTGTGTTTTTTCACTAGACTTCAGTGTCTGGATTTTAACCTAGGAATGTAAAGGCATTTTAGATCTTTTGGTGTAAAAACACAGAGTTCTATATGTATTGGATTAGTTGGCTGTCTTCTTTTTATTTTTAAAAAACAATGGAATGACTGTTATTTTAAGAAAATGTTCAAAATAAAAATCCTCTCCCATTCTGTAGTCCAGTGAAGATGATTGCCTTTCTCTTACATTTACATTGGGCACTTGTTACCTGTCATGAGGTATGAGGCTGCATATAAGGGCTGATTTAAGGTGAGATTTTTCTTCCCTTCTCTTTGGGGCTCTACTTATGAGCTAGAATCATACAAATTCAAGAATTGTGCCAATTGTTCTTTTGTTGATGACTGTGATTTAGTCTGTTATGTAACTGTAATGTATAATTTACACATCCTGAAGATCATCAGTCTCTGTACAGAGTGACTATATTTAACCCTCACTTCTTTGCAAAAAAGAACATTAGCAATTATCTTTGAAACTATTTGTGAGACAGTGCACATTGATCCACCCTCTGTCTCCATTTTTAATTTTGGGGGCATTATGTAGTACTTTATGATTTCTTCTATGCTTATTGTGATTAAGGCTAAGAGGAGAAGGAGAAAGCTTAGTAGCTGGTGACTGTATCTTGAGGCCTCCATTGCTTATACTGTCTAAACCAAGAAAAATGGGCATAATGTCACTGTCATCTCTATTAATACACAGGTCCAGAGAGAACAAAAGGGTAAATTTCTTTCCACTGTTGTCTTTTAGTTGCAGAAGGAGAGTGGAGAGAGGATATTGAAATATTTAATAGTGATAGTTCTACACTTACTAAGAAAGAACACTTCCTTTTTCTATGTTATGATGCCACCAGTGCCTGTGTAATTTCAAGATTTTTTGAGAAAATGGTTAATACTGGTTTCCTTTTAACCTTTTGTAAATTAAGTTCAGTTTTAAGCTCCATGATGGTGTCTTTTAAACAAATTCTTTTATTTACCACCCAACATTTTGCCTCATTTTCTGCCACAGTCTTTTTATATGAAGTTGCATGATGTAAGAGGAAATGTTGACTGTGCTCACATAGAACTGTGTTCCCTCAAGAAAGAAAGCCTGACTAAGAAAATGGTGTTCCCATTAAATCAGCTCTTTAAGAGTAGGTGGGAGGGATTGCTATTGATCTGATGGATTTAATAGTTTACATACAAGTCTGTGGAATAGAAGTAATACTCTGCAGCTCAGTGACTATAGATTCAGACAGGATTCTTGAAGCATCTGTAAAACTGGAAAATTACTTTTTCTTTTCTTTTTTTTAGGCACAACTGAACTAAATGTAATTCCCAAATAATTTAGAATTAAATTATTTTCACAAAGTAGGTCTATTAAAAATTACATGAAAAATTGAAATAAAATCATAAAATATAAATGTTAGGTTCTTCTTGGCTGCATTTACTCTGGGGTGTTTGTTTGGAAGGGCTGCAGTGTTAAAGGGTAACCAGAGGTCACTTGTAGAAATTCTTTGTTAGGTGGGTTTGTAATAGCTAGTGGTGGTCCATTTGAGTTCAGCTGGATGAAGTAGTCCTTTTAAGATGAGTGGTGAAATCAGACATTTAAGCTTCTCTTCATGTTCTCTCCTTCTGACCCTTGAAAAACATGTTTCTTTTATTCCACTCACTGAAACCGCTTCTCCAAGCCCTCCTTCTTTGTCAAGAAAGGCCAGCCATTCTTTTCCCCTTCCTGCCTTAACCTTTAATGAGTGGTTGGTTCTGTGAAGATATGGGGACATTTGAGAATTTTGATAGATCCAACTGGCATTCTGTGGGTGGAAATGAAGTGGGCCTTGTTCAGGTTTTATTCTCTAATAAATTGCATATTCCATTCATGCTTTTATACCTACAAGATACTCAGCTTGAGCAGCATATACTGTTTGAAGGTTCTCCAGGCAACAAAAAGTTAAACAATATAAATAATAATAGTAATGTTAACAACTACAACTCTGTTGATCATAAATGAAAAATGCAGAAGGAGTTAGGACTTCCGGTAAATTTATAACTAAAAGAAGAAATAAAGCCGTATTAGGAATAACAGTAGTACCATGTACTTCTATAGAGCATTGCAGTTTAGAAAGCTCTCTTCATCCAAGTTTACTTTGACCATGTATGATAGCAGAGGGGTGGGTTGGTTGGACTCCCATGGTTTTTTAGCCTTAAGATCTCTGGATATAAAGCTTCACACCAGCCATTTTAATTGGCATCGTTGCCACATTGCGTTATTAGACCGCTTAAATCATCAGATAGTTGACAACTGTTCTCCTTCATGTTTAATCCTTTCCCTCTTCTGCTCCTCTCGTCACTGCCACTCTCCAGTTTGAAAACTAGAGCATATGTAGCCATTTTTATTTACTTTTGTTCTGTGCTATCATTTGCCTTCTACTAAATGAGGTTGTCCTTTATGAGACAGCTGGCAATTTGTTTCCTCAGTCAGGGATCATATACTGCATTTTGGAACTTGAGATATGTTAGTAAGGCCTCAAAAATAAAAATATCATCTGAATGAGCATTGCATTGTTGCTGGTGAGCTACAGACAACCTCTCTACCCCCCAAAACAGCTGCTACCTGATGTGTCTAGGTGATGGCATTGGTGCTTCTACATCTCCCTCACCTCTCCTGATAGTTTTACAGCCAGTAGCAGGCTGGGAAATGGCTGTAAATGTCTATGTATACACATATATCTTCACATTAATCTCTTCCTCCAAAGCAGAATCATTCCTGGGGTTCATTTTTATTAGCACTACTCCTAGTTTGATTTTAACATCAGCCCAAGGAGCATTTCTTCTCTTTGTTTACATCAGAGCTTTTGAAAAACATCATGGAACTTTTAAACCAAGATGGGAGCTCTTCTTAAAACATACTTTTATTAAATCAACCTTTCAAGAAAAATTCTCTAAGCCAGGTATACGCCAAGGTTCCCTGGGCTCTAATGTGTCCATAGTTAGGCATTGGATTAATAGTAGACCCCATGAATTTCTCAGAACTGATACTTGGAATATATGATTTAACCTAGTCAAAAACTACTGCACTTGTTAACATAGCTTTCTGACTGGATTCTTGTTATATTTTTGTTAATTTTGGTGCTTTTAGACTATACATAATTTAAAACCTTGCTATTTTTACATTACATGTATAACAATGTTAAACTTCAACATTAGGCTACTTGTAAATACTTAAGGCTCGAACAAAATTTGTCAGTATAGTAGTTAGTTATATAAAGCAGGGGTATCCAACCTTTTGGCATCTCTGGGCCACACTGAAAGAAGAGTTGTCTTGGGCCACACATTAAGTATACTGCAACATATAGTCAAAAAAATCTCATAATGTTTTAAGTAAATTTACAGTTTTGTGTTGGGCCACATTCATAGCCATTCTGAGATGCATGCAGCCCATGGGCCACAAGTTGGACACCCCTGAAAAGAACAGTTATAGTGCTGTGTTTATTTAATTTTTATTTATTGATTTTTAGAGAGAGAGGAGGAAGGTGAGGGTACAGTAAGACAGAGAAACATCTATTTGCTGTTCCACTTATTTATGCATTTATTTTTTGAAGCTGTCAATAAGTAAATACTTTATTAACTATACTGAAGAAAAAACTAAATCATCTTTTTTGAAAAATTTTTATTGTATTTTTTCATTAGCATTTAGTCTCCTTATACAGCCCCCCATAGTCACCACATTGTTGTCTATGTGCATGAGTCATTTTTCCTTTTTGTTCAGTCCCTCAACTGCCTCAGCTGTCATCCTGTTCTCTATCCATGAGTCTGTCTCTATTTTGCTTGTTACTACAGTTTGTTCATTAGATTCCACATATGAGTGAAATCATATGGTATTTTCCTTTCCCTGACTGGCTTACTTCACTTAGCATAATGTTCTCCGGGTCCATCAATACTGTTGCAAAAAGTAACATTTTTTTTTTAATGCAGCCAAGTAGTATCCATTGTGTAAATGTTCCAAAGTTGTTTTACCCACTCATCTAGTGATGGACTCTTGTGCTGCTTCCGTATCTTGGCGATTGTTGCAATGCTGCAATGATCACAGGAGTGTTTATAATCTTTCAAATTAGTGTTTTGGGTTCCTTCAAATATATTCCCAGAAGGGGAATCACTGGGTCAGAAGGCAGATCCATTTTTAATTTTTTGAGGTATGTCCATGCTGCTTTCTACAGTGGCTGTACCAGTCTGAATTCTCATGAACAGTACAGAAGGATTCCCCTTTCTTCACATCCTCACCAGCACTTGTTGTTTATAGATTTATTGATAATAGTCATTCTGACAGGTGTGAGATTTTTATCTCATTGTTGTTTTAATTTGCATTCCTCTGATAATTAGTGACTTTGGGCATCCTTTAATATGTCTGTAAGCCATCTGTATATTCTCTTTGGAGAAGTCTATTTGGACCTACCTGTCTATTCAGGTCCTTTGCCCACTTTTTTGTTGGGTTGTTTAGGTTTTTTTGTTTTGTTTTTTACTGTTGAATTTTGTAAGTTCTTTATAAATTTTGGATATTAATCCATTATCAGATGCGTCAGTGAATATGTTCTCCCATTCTGTGTGTTGTCATTTTATTTAGTTGCCGTTTTCCTTTCCTGTGCAAAAACTTTGTAGTTTGATGTAGTCCCATTTGTTTATTTATTTCTTTTGTTTCCCTTGCCTGGGGAGATATATCCGATAAAAATTTCTATAAGCAATGTCCCAGATTTTGCTGCATGTGTTTTCTTCTAGGATTTTATGGTTTGGAGTCTAACATTTAAGTCTTTGATCCATTTTGAATTTATTCTTGTGTGTGGTATAAAAAGGTGGTCTAGTTTCATTTTTCTACATGTATCTGTCCAATTTTCCCAATACCATTTTTTAAATAAAGCATCTTTAGCCCATTGTGTGTGCTTGCTTCCTCAGTATTAATTGACTGTAAAGGTGTGGGTTTATTTCTGGGCTCTCTATTCTCTTCCACTGATCTATGTGTTTGTTTTTATGCCAGTACCATGCTGTTTTGATTTCTATGGCCTTACAGTATAGTTTGATATTAGGTAGTGTAATTCCTCCAACTTCGTTCTTCTTTCCCAGAATCACTTGGGCTATGTGGGGCTTTTTGTGGTTCCATATGGATTTTTGAAATATTTGTTCAAGCTCCATGAAATACATCATTGGAATCTGGATAGGAATTGTGTTGAATCTATAGATTGCTTTAGGTAACATGGACATTTATATGATGTTAATTCTTCCTGTCCATGAACACAGTATGTGCTTCAACTTACTAGTATCTTCAATTTCTTTCTTCAGTGTCTTATAATTTTCCAAGTACAGGGCTTTTACATGTCTGGTTAGGTTTAATTCTAGGTACTCTTTTTTTTAAATTTTTTAAGTCTATTTTATTGATTATGCTATTACAGTTGTCCCATTTTTCTCCCCTTTATTCCCCTCCTCCCTATATCCCCCTCCCACCAGCATTGCCCCCCTTAGTTAATGTTTTTTTTGTTGTTTCTTTTTAAAATTTTTTTATTGATTATGCTGTTACAGTTGTTCTATTCCCCCTTTATTCCCCTCCACCCTACCCCTCATCCCCACCATTACCCCCCCTTTAGTTAATGACCATGTGTCTCAAGTCCTTTAGATTCTATATTTCCCATGCTATTCTTGCCCCCCCATCTATTTTCTATCTACCATCTATGCTACTTATTTTCTGTACCTTCTCCCCCCTTCTCCTCCTCCCACTCCCCTGTTGCTAACCCTCCTTGAGATCTTCATTTCTATGTTTCCACTCCTGATCTAGCTGTCCTTTTAGTTTGCTTTTGTTTTAGGTGTGGTTGTTAATAACTGTGAGTTTGCTGTCCTTTCACTGTTCATGTTTTTTTAACTTCTTTTTCTTAGATAAGTCCCTTTCACATTTCATATAATAAGGGCTTGGTGATGATGAACTCCTTGAATTTGATCTTATCTGAGAAGCACTTTATCTGTCCTTCCATTCTAAATGAAAGTTTTGCTGGATAGAGCAATCTTGGTTGTAGGTCTTTGGATTTCATGACTTGGAGTACCTCTTTCCAGCCCCTCCCTGCCTGTAAGGTCTCTTTTGAGAAATATGCCCACAGTCTGATGGGAACTCCTTTGTAGGTGACTGTCCCCTTATCTCTTGTTGCTTCTAGGATTCTCTCCTTCATTTTAGTCTTGGCTAATGTAATGATGACGTGCCTTGGTGTGTTCCTTCTTGGGTCCAACTTCTTTGGGACTCTCTGAGCTTCCTGGATTTCCTGGAAGTCTATTTCCTTTGCCAGATTGGGGAAATTCTCCTTTATTATTTGTTCAAATAAGTTTTCCACTGGTGGCTGTGCCTTTCCTCCTTCTGGTACCCCTCTAGTTTGGATGTTGGAGCATTTAAAGATATCCTGGAGGTTCCTAAGACTCTCCTCATTTTTTTGAATTCTCGCTTCTTCACTCTTTTCTGTTTGGCCATTATTTGCTTTCTTCTGGTCCACTCCATTGATTTGAGTCCCAGTTTCCTTTTCATCGCTATTGGTTTCCTGTGCAATTCCATTCATTTCAATTAGTTTCACCTTCATATGTTTCTCTAATTTGTGGCTATAATCAACCAGTTCTTTGAGGATCCTGATCACCAGTGTTTTAAATTGTGCGTCAGAGTTTTGCTATTTCTTCATCGCTTAGATTTATAGGCTCTGGGGCTTTGAGATCTTCTTGAGCCATTTTTGGTCTATTCACGCCCGTTAAGTATGAGGAGTGGAGCCTTGGACTCCCAGGTCACTGGGTTGTGACGCTACATGTGGGGGCGTGGTCAGAGCGGGGAAATGGCAGCGCCCTCTGCTGTTTCACAACGCTGGGTGTGGAGCAGAGCCTTAGGTGGTTCACCAGGGTAGGGCTACTCAGGTCGCTGGGTTATGACGCTGTATGTGGAGGTGGGGTCAGAGCGGGGAAATAGCGGCGCCCTCAGCTGCTGGCCGCTGCTGGAGCCTGCTGGGTCCCGTCTAATCGCCCACTCCCTCGCTTGTCTATCTGCGCACGAATGCGCGATCACAGTCAACCCGCAGCCCTGCTCCCTTGCTGGTTCCCAGAGGTCGCTCGCTGGGTTGCTCACTAGGTCCAACCCTGCGCCTGGGTTCTGCGTGCCTGAGTCCATCTGACCAAGTTTTCCTGTGCAACCCCACTCCACCAGCTGCTGGTTTCACCAGCTGAAGAATTTGTTATCAGACTACCGAAAGTTCAATTTTCTGTGTTCTGGTTGTGTTTTCTGTTGCTAATATTTTGTTGTCTCTAAACTTGTTTGTGTGAGAAAGCATAGTGTCTCCTCCTATGCCTCCATCTTGGCGGAAGTCCTAAACTTTTATTTATTTATTTTTTTATTGTTCAATTACAGTTTTCCCCACTTTCCCCCATTACTCTCCCCTGTCCTACCCACACCCCATCTCTCACATTCTGTTCCTAGGTATTCTTATTGAAGCAGCTGTGAATGGGATTGTTTTCTTAATTTCTCATTTGTTTAGTTTGTTATTGGTATGTAAAAATGCAGCTGATTTCTGGATATTAATTTTGTATATTGCTACTTTCCTGGAATCATTTATCAGTTGTAGTAGTTTCTTGGTGGAATCTTAGGGGTTCTCCATGTACAGTATTGTTTCACCTGCAAATAAAGACAGTTTACTTCTTCCTTTCCAATTTGGTGCCTTTTATTTCTTCTTCTTGTCTGATGTCCGTGGCTAGAACTTCCAGTATTATGTTGGATAAGAGAGATGAAATTGGACATCCCTGTCTTGTTCTTGATCTTTAGGGGTACACATGTAGTTTTTGCTCATTGAATATGATGCTGGCAGTGGGTTTGGCATGTTTAGTTATGTATCTGCCCTCTACTCTCACTTTACTGAGAGTTTTTATCATAAATGGGTACTGGATTTTATGAAATGCTTTTTTTGTATCTGTTGATATTATCATGTGGTTTTTAGCCTTCATTTTGTTTATGTAGTGAATTATGTTTATTGAGTTACAAATGTTGTACTAATCTTGCATTCCCAGAATAAATCCCACTTGATCATGGTGTATGATCCTTTTGATGCATTGCTGTATTTCACTTGCTAGCATTTTGTTGAGGATTTTAGCACCTATGTTCATCAGGGATATTGGCCTATAATTTTCTTTTTTTATAGTGTCTTTATCTGGTTTTGGAATTAGGATAGTGCTGGCCTTGTAAAGTGAGTTTGGTTGTCTTCCCTTTTCTTGAATTTTTTTGGAATAATTTGAGAAGGCTAGGTATTAATTCTTTGTGGAATATTTGACAAAAATCACCTGTGAAACCATCTGGTCCAGAGCTTTTGTTTGTGGTGGTTTTATGATTATTGCTTTAATTTCACTAGGTGTAATCTGTCTATTCAGATTCCCTGGTTCTTCCTGATTTAGTTGTGGAAGATTATATGTTTCTAGGGATATATCCATTTCATTCAGGTTGTCCAGTTGTTTGGCATATAGTTGTGCATAATATTTTCTTATAATCCTTTGCATTTCTTTGGTGTCAGTTGTTTTTTTTTTCCATTTCTGATTTAATGTAATTGGGTCCTCTGTCTTTTTTTCTTGATGAGTTGGTTAAAGGTTTTTCACTCATGTTTATCTTTTCAGAGAACCAGCTCTTGGATTTATTGATCTTTTGTATAATTTTTCAGACTATTTCATTTATTTGTGCTCTGATCTTTATTATTTCCCTCCTTTTACTCACATTTGGCTTTGTTTGTTGTTCCTTTTCAAGTTTCTTTAAGTGTAAAATTAGATTATTTATTTTGCCTTTTTCTTGTTTTTGTTTTCATTTTTTGAAATGCGCCTGTACTGCTATGAATTTCCTTTTTAGAAACACTATTTTTGTGTCCCTCAGATTTTGGATATTATGTTCTCATTTTCACTTGTTTCAAGGTATTTTTTGATTTCTTCCTTGATCTCATTGTTGACCCATTCATTGTTTAATAACATGTTATTTAGTGCTCATGTCTGTGTGTTTTTCAGTGTTTTCTTGTGATTGATTTCTAGTTTTGTAACATTGTGGTCAGAGAACATGCTTGATATGATTTCAGTCTTCTTAAATTTATTGAGACATGTGTCCTAACATGTGGTTTATCCTAGAAAACGTTCCATGTGCACTTGAAAAGTATGTATATTGTGTTGCTTTAGGGTGAAATGCTCTGAAGGTATCAATTAAATCTATCTGATCTAGTGTGTCATTTAAGGCCACTGTCTCCTTGTTGATTTTCTGTCTTGCAGATCTATCCATTGAAGTCAAAGGGGTATTAAAATCTTTGACTATGACCATATTTCTGTCCATCTCTCCTTTTATGACCCTTAAGATTTGCTTCACAATTTTAGGTACTCCTATGTTGGGTGTGTAAATGTTTACTAGGGTTACATCCTCTTGTTGGATTGTTCTCTTTATCATTTTGTAGTATCCATCTTTTTCTCTTACTGTGGTCTTGGGTTTGAAGCCTTTTTTGTCAGATACAAGTACTGCGGTGCCTGCTTTTTTCTTTCCCTTCATGTCTTTCATATCCCATTAGTGTGTAATATATTTTTCTGTCTTGTTACTTTTAGTCTGTGTGTATCTTTTGATTTGAGATGTGTTTCTTTTAGGCAGCAAATATATGGGTCTTGTTTTCTTATCCATTCAGCTACACTGTGTCTTTTGGTTAGAGCATTTAAGCCATTTACAGTTAGGGTGATTACTGATAGATACATATGTAGTGCCATTGTATTGTTAGACTATTTACTTCATTTTTTTTCTTTATCTTTTTCTTCTTCATTTTCTTAAATCAAGCCCTTTAACATTTGTTGCAGTACTTGTTTGGTGTTAAGCTATTTTTCTTATTTTGTCTGGGAAGCTCCTTATTTCTCCTTCAATTTTAAATTGAAGCCTTGTTGGGTAAAGTAGCCTTGATTGTAGGTCCTTGCTTGTCATCACCTTGAATATTTCACCCCATTCCCTTCTGGCCTGAAATTTTTCTGTTGTGAAATCAGAGGACAGTCTAATTGGTGCTCCATTGTATGTAACTACCTGCTTTTGTCTTGTTATTTTTAGGATCCTGTCCTTGTCTTTAAGCCTTGCCATTTTAATTATGATGTGTCTTGGTGTAGGTCTCCTTGGGTCCAACTTCTTTGGGACTCTCTGAGCTTCCTAGACTTGTGTGTCTTTTTCCTTCACCAGATCAGGGAATATTTTTGGTCATTATTTCTTCAAATAAGTTCTCAATCCCTTGCTCACTCTCCTCCTTGTATTCCCATGATGCTGTTGTTATGCTTCATGTTGTCCAAAATGTTTCTTAAGCGCCTCTCAATTTTTTTAAATCTTTTTTTTGTTTGGATGTTTTTTTCTACCCTGTCTTCCAATTCACTGATGCAATCCTCTGCTTCATCTAACTTACTGTTTATTGCTGCCTGTGTATTATTTATTTATTTATGTCTGACTGGTCCTTTTTTATGGTTTTTGTGTCTTTTTTTATATCCTGTTGAGTATCCTTATAATCTTTACTCTATAAACTCTCTATCTGATAAATTTCTTGCCTCCATTTCACCTAGTTCTTCTTCTGGGTCTTGTTCTTTCATTGGGTCTGTTTCTTTGCCTTCTCATTTTGGCTTCTTCTTTGTATTTGTTTCTATGTATTAGGTAGACCTGCAAAGACTCTGGTGCAGATCTTTGTCCAATGCTGCTTGTGACTGGCCCTGGGCAATCTGTTGGGAGCTGTCAGGGATGTGGCTCCCTATGCTGGGCCGGTTCATGTGCAGAAAGAACCAGGCTGTATACCAAGGCTGCTTTCACCAGCTTTGGGCCAGGGGCATAGTCAGCTAAAGTTTTAGAGCTCCCAGTTATCTGCCTTAGTTATTAAACTTAATCAGTTTATAGCCTCAAGCTATATTTAACAGTGCAGCTTAAGATCCACAGGGTGGGGCAGATTAATTCCTGCCTATGGGCTATTGCTTTCTCTTAGGCTGGTGCCATTTGGAGGGGAGTGCTCTGCCTGAGAAAGCCTTTGCAGTTTGACTCAGCACAGGGTTCCTGGCAGCTGTTCCTTCAATTTTCTTCCCAGAGCCATCTGCCCCAGACTCTTATCAGGTGTCTCCAGTTCACTCTGCTCTGCCCTGCTGGAGTCCAGGGTAAATGGCTGCCAATGGAATTTTGAGTGGTGGCCCTTTAAGAGGCTTTCTGTGTCTCCAGCAATCTCTTCTTGACAGATAGAAACTCTGCTGCTTTTTTTCACAGCTGGATGTTATCTTGGTTTCTTTGCTGTTTCTGGTGCTGTAGGCTGGTGAGCCCAGCTTTGTATTTAAAACCCACACCTCTCAGAGGGAATCCCCTGGCTGCTGAAATATTCCTTAGGAACTTCAGCTGCTACCTGTGGGAGCCCAGCTAGCCCTCTTGTACTTCCTTGGCTCTCCCTACCAGTCTTTTTGTGAAGTAGTTCATTCTGTCTGTCCTTGGTTATAAGGCTTCTCACCAGCTAGTGTTCAGTTGGTTATTCAGGATGATTTATCTACAATTTAGTTGTAATTCCAGATTGATCCTGGAAGAGGTTAGTGTAGCTTCTACTCACTCCTCCACTATCTTAGGTCTCCCATGGGTTGCTTCTTAAATGTGCCCTGGCTGGGGCTTGAACCTGTAACCTTGGTATAACAGGATGACCCCCTAACCAACTGAGATACCTGGCCAGGGACAATGGGTTCACTTTCTAAATCCACCCTTTTAGAGTTAAAAACTTCTTAAGTGTCATGGTATTTCCTGAAATTTATTAAATTTTTAATGACTGCCTCTAAAAGGATTATTTGTTTTAGTTTTTTAGTTAAAGGGCCAGGCAAAGTAATTTACCTCCCAGCAACATATATGCTGTCTTACAGAAGCTCATAAAGATTTTACAGAGCATGTTATATAAAGTTATTAAAGAAGAATTCATTTCAGTTCATTATGCAAGCTCCTATTTTTGTGTGGCACTGGAGAGACAGTGTTGAATGAGCCAACATTCATACCCTTAAACAGCTTACACTTTACTGGAAAAGGGAATTTTACGTGGGTCATCTCAATCGATGGCACCTAATTGATAGTCACCGTTTGGTGTTTGGTGTGTACATGTTCCACAGGTACTGCTCCATGATTAAATGGCTGATGTGAACCATAGTGTCTGCTTTCTGCTGTAAAACTTAGAGGATCAAGTTCAAAATTCCCACTTTGTGCTTTGAAGAGGGCCCCAGATCATTTTATTTATATTTTCTGTACTTTGTTAAGTCTTTCCCCAGACTGTACCTTATACCCTTCTTGTCACCCATCCAGGCAAATCTTTATTTTTTATTCTCCTATGTGGAAAATTTTCAGATCTATGTGAAAAAAGTGAATGGTTTCCCTTCATAATTTGATTTGTGCATAATGAAAATATAGTTAATCATCCTAATTTAAATGGGGTTCAGATATACTGAAGATATTTAGAAAATACCATCTCAGAAGGTCACAGGGGGAAAATGATTACTTATTTCTGGGGAATTCAGAGGATGCTTTATAAAGAAGATAATTGTCAGATACAGAGTTCAAAACATTGGTTATAAGGATGATCAGGGAACTTAGTGAGGACCTTAACCTCAGAAAAAAGATCCATTCAGAAATGGAGGATGTACTAATAACCTTCTAAGGTGTGCATGTTAACCTTCTAAGGTTATTAGCATAAAAAATTCAGTCAGAAACGAAGGATATGAAATAAAGAACAATTTAGTGAGAATCAACAGTAGAGTGAATGAAGCCAAGAATCACATCAGTGCTTTGGAACATAAGGATGCAAAAAATAACCAATCAGAACAGCAAGAAGAAAAAGAATCCAAAAAGTGAGGATAATGTAAGGAGCCTCTGGGACAACAAGTATACCAACATTTGCATAATAGAGTTGCTGGAAGAAGAAGAGAAAGAGCATGAAATTAGAAAACTGTTTGAAAAAAATGAAAGAAAAGTTACCTAATTTGGTGAAGGAAATAGTCCAAAAAGTCCTGGAAGCTCAGAGTCCTAAACGAGATGGACCCTAAGAGCCCACTCCAAGACACATCATAATTAAAATGCCAAAGGTTAAATGCAAAGACAGAATCTTAAAAGTAGCAAGAGAAAAGCAGTTAATATCTACAAGGGAGCTTTCGTAAGACTTTCATCTAATGTCTCAAAAGAAACTTTGCAGGCTAGAGGGCATTCACAAATATTCAAAGTGATGAAAAGCAGGGACCTACCACCAATATTACTCTATCTAGCACAGCTATCATTTGAGAATTGAAGGGTAGAAAAAAGAGCCTCCCAGATAAAAAAAAAAAAAGCAAAAGGACTTCATTATCACTAAACAAGTATTATATGAAATGTTAAAGGGTCTTCTTTAAGAAGAAAGAGAAGATGATGATGAAGAAAAATGTGAACCATACAATGGCCATAAATACAAGTCTATCAACAAGTGAATATAAAAAAAGAAACAAGTAGAAGACAGACTCCTAGATACAGAGAACATTTTGATGGTTGCCAAATAGGAATGGGGGTTGGGAAGATGGGTGAAAAGGTTACCCTTAAGAAGTACAAATTAATAGTTATAGAATAGTCATTGGGATATAAAGTACAATATAGAGACTATATTAGCCAAAGAACATATATGCAGGACACATGGACATAGACAATGGTGTGAGGATTGCCTGAGGAAGTTGGGGGGATTAGGTGGAAGGGGACAAAGGGGAAATTTTAAGATAACTATAATAGCATGAACAATAAAATATAATTTTAAAAAGATAATATTTATTTAGCTCTTTCAGGATGAATAGTTTTTCAGGTGGGAAGGTTATTTTGGGCAGAGGGAATAGTAGATGTGAAAAGTTGTGGCATCATGAAAGAATCTGGCATGTTACATGTTTAAGGAATATGGCTGAACCGCATGGTGTGTGTTGTTTGGTGTTGCTGGTGGTGGGGTAGACACCCACCAATAGGATTAGTATTCTAAGCTCTGCAGTGCAAAACCAAGCCCATGTGGTTCTTTTAGAATGTGGTCTACTAGCACATTACAAGCTGATTTATGCCCTTGTTAAATATTTTTTTATGAAACATGAATCTAAGAGAAGCTGGCTGTTTGATCCGGGAAGGAAAATGTGAGTTAATCCTTTAAGAACCATATTCATTCATCAGGCATTCATTCAACAAATATATACTGAGGCTGCTATGCTCAGAGCAACAAGGGAGAGATAATGATGTTTCTGCCCTGTTTGTGCAGTGCCTCTTCCCCAAATTCAGGGTTTTATTAGCTTTTTCTTTTGAGAAGTATTAATTCTGTGCCATTTTATTATGTTTTATGCATGCTTGCTACTAAAGCACTGCGCACTTATTGCTCTGTCTAAAAGGTTCAGAACCATTTCACCCACTCCATTGCTTTATTTCAGGAGTTCTCACTCTGCATTATGAGGAGAGTACAGTGCTCAAATGGCTGGCATTTTTCTGTGTATTGTGCCTTTCCAGCCAATATTTATAAGGTCAGAAAGGCGGAGTGTGCAGTGTTATAGATTTGAAAGCTGACTTGTACTGAACCTTTCAGGCCTAACATACTTAAGCTGGGACTCTTTACTTATAGATGATGGAAAGAGAATATAGTTTAGTTGTAGCAAAGAAAAACTGAATAATACTGAAAGCAGAATAGAAACTTTATTCTTAAAGATCACATTCCTGGTAATATGTCCTTTTGCAAGTATGTAAGAAGAACATTCAAACCTGTTCTTGAGGATTGTATTAAATTCATTCATCCTTTTCCTTCTGTTTGCTCCTCTCCCTCTCCCTCTCCCTCTCCCTCTCCCTCTCCCTCTCCCTCTCCCTCTCCCTCTCCCTCTCCCTCTCCCTCTCCCTCTCCCTCTCCCTCTCCCTCTCCCTCTCCTCCCCCTCCCCTCCCCTCCCCCTCCCTCCCCTTCCCTCCCTTCCCCTCCCCCTCCCCTCCCCCTCCCTCTTTCTGTTTCCAAGGTCACATGGGTGGAAGTGAGCATTATTGGGTAAGTTCTATGTGTCAGCCCTCTGCTGGGTATTGGGTTACAATAGTAATCATAATGCTCCTTGTCCTCAGAGGGTATAGCTTTTTTTCTCTACACATAAGCTCTACACATAAGTCTTAAAAATGTGTAGACGCTGGGGTCCCTGCTCTAGAGATTTTGATTCCATGGTTCTGAATGAATAGGTAGGATTACTGACAAGTTAATAGGCAAATAAAATTCTCTGAAGTGGGCAACAGGATAGTGAGTACCAGAGAGTATCACCTTGCTCAGTTTTGGAAGATCAGGGTTGGTGGGTGAATAGAGGGTATGGGTGAAGAGTGGAAGGCAAAAACCTGACTGAGGCTTTGGGAATAACATGTTTGGAGTGCAGGAAGAGAAAGCATGGGAAATGGATAGTTTATTGTTGTCGGAACATAGAAAAGGAGGCAAGGAGTTGCAACAGGTAAGACAGGAGAGACAAGCAAGGTGCGATTATTTAGGACTTTATCAGCCATGTTTTAAGAAATATGAATTTTCTCTGAAGACAGTTAAAGATATTGATGGGTTTTATTTTTAAAATATATTTTATTAATTATGCTATCATACTTGTCCCATTTTTTCTCCCTTTTATTCCCCTCTGCCCTGTACACCCCCTCACCTACCAGCATTCCCCACCCTTAGTTTATATCCATGGGTCATACATATACGTTCTTTGGCTTCTCAATTCTTAATTTCCTCCTATTTTGTATCTACCATTTATGCTTCTTACTCCCTGTACCTTTTCCCTCATTCTCCCTCCTCTCCCTCCCCACTGATAATCCTCCATGTGATCTCTATTTCTGTGAATCTGATCTTGTTCTAGTTGTTTGCTTAGTTCATTTTTGTCTTTGTTTTTTTTAGGTTCGGTTGTTGATAGCTGTGAGTTGTCATTTTACTGTTCATATTTTTGATCTTCTTTTTCTTAGATAAGTGCCTTTAATATTTCATATAATAAGGTCTTGATAATGTTGAACTCCTTGAACTTGACCTTACCTGGGAAGGTCAAGTTCAAGGGGTTCATTCTAAATAATAGCTATGCTGGATAGAGTAATCTTGGATGTAGGTCCTTGCCTTCCATGACTTTGAATACTTCTTTCCAGCCCCTTCTTGCCTGCAAAGTTTCTTTGGAGAAATCAGCTGATAGCTTTATGGGAACTCCTTTGTAGGTAACTCTCCTTTTCTCTTGCTGCTTTTAAGATTCTCTTCTTCTCTTTAATCTTGGGTAATTTAATTATGATGGGCCTTGATGTGTGCTTCCTTGGGTCCACTTTTTTTGGACTCTCTGAGCTTCCTGGACTTCCTGGAAGACTTGTTTCCTTTGCCAGATTGGGGAAGTTCACCTTCATTATTTTTTCAAATAGGTTTTCAGTTTCTTGCTCTTTCTTTTCTCCTTCTGGCACCCCTATGATTCAGATGTTGGAATGTTTCAAGTTGTCCTGCAGGTTCCTAAATCTCTCCTCATTTTTTTTTGAATTCTTGTCTCTTCATTCTGTTGTGGTTGAACGTTTCTTTCTTCCTTTTGCTCCAAACTGTTGATTTGAGTCCTGTTTTTTTTTCCCTTCACAGTTGGTACCCTTTGTTCCACTATTTATAGCCTTCACTTTTTCCTCTGTTTTGTAACCATACTCAATCAATTCTGTTAACATCCAGATTACCAGTGTTTTGAACACTGCATCTGATAGGTTGGCTGTCTGTTTATTGCTTAGTTGTGTTTTTCTGGAGCTTTGATTTGTTCTTTCATTTGTGCCATATTTTTTTTGTCTCAGCAAGCCTGTTACATAGTAAGGGGTGGAACCTTAGGTATTCATCAGGGAGGGACAACCCAGGTGACTATGTTGTAACACTGTATGTGCGGGAGTGGGTCAAGAGGTAACAGTGCTGCTTGCTCAGCTCTCTGCTGGTTTTTAGTCATTTCCTCCAGTACCCACAAGCAAATTGGGCCCTTCTGGTACTGATTCCCAGGTGGGTGGTTTTGTCTACGTTCTAGGACCCTATGGGTCTCTCCAGCAGACTCTCCTGTGAGGCTGGGAGTTTCTCCTGCCCCCACCACAGGTTATTGCAGACAGAGGTGTGGTGGTTTTATTTTCCCATGCTGCAACCCTGGGTTACATGATCTGTCTTGCTCCTAGTTGTTCTTTCCCATTATGCATATGAAAATGTGGAACTGCCTACTCTGCCAGCTGCCACTTTGCCCAGTCAGAGAGCTGCCACCTTGCCACAGTTCTCTCTGCCCCTGCTGCCATCTCCACCCCTCCTGCCCATCTCTGCTCCTCCTACTGGTCAGGATGAATGTTTCTTCTTTAACTTCTTGGTTGTTGGACTTTTATACAGTTTGATTTTCTGGCAGTTCTGTTTATTTTTTGTTTTTAAATTTGTTGTTGTCCTTCTGTTGGTTGTACAAGAAGGTAAAGGATATCTACCTATGCGTTGATGGGTTTTAAGTAGTGGAGTGATTAATACAAGATTTATTATGTTTTCATATAATTACTCTTGCTACTCTATGGAGAATGGCTTTGAGGGAAATAAGAAGAGAATTTGAAGACTTTTGCAGAAGTTTAGGCAAAAAATACCAGTGGCTTGAATTAAGGTAATGGCTGTGGAAATGCAGAGAAGTGGATAATTTAATGAAATATTTAGTTGGTAGAATATATTTACCTTGATTAAAAGTACATGTGTTAGGGCGGGATATGTGTGAGAGACATTAGTGTGTCAAAGACTAGGTTTTTGGCTTGGGGTCATGGGTTTGATGGAGGTACCAGTCACAAAGATGTGGATATAGGAAAAGAGGCAGATTTGGCAGGGAAAGGTGGCAAGTTTACTTTATTTATTTATTTTTAATGTGTTGATTTGAGAGAGAGAAAAAAACATGAATTTGTTGTTCTACTTATTTATGCATTTGTTGGTTGATTCTCCTGTGTGCTCTGACTGGGGATGGCATCCTCAGCCTTGGAGTATCAGGACAAGATAAGAAAGAAATTTCAGTAAGAAATTTCCGCTTGCTTTAATGACAAGAACCTTATATCAGAAGGAAAAGCAGTTGATGTCATGGAGAGAAAGGTTGAAAGGTGTGAGGTGAAATAATCATGAGTAATATAAAATGATCATGTTCTACACCTTAAACTAATACAGTGTTATACGTAAACTATATCAATAAAACTGGAGTAAATCATTGTTTCAAGAAGTTCGAAACAAAAGAGATAAGGTGGGTGGCTGATAACTCGGGGTGGAGGAGTAGGAGGAGAATTGTTGAGGCAGGAGAGATTTGATCCTTCTCTTGGCTCTGTCTTGGAGTAATCATTCATTAAAAGCTTTTTGTGAACCAGATTCTGTTCTTATAGATCTTAATTCTATTGGAGTGGCTACTTAACAATTGAATAACTAACAAACAAAAATAATTAGAAGCACTGTGAAGGAAATAAGCAAGATGCTGTGATTGAGAATAATAGTGAGGACACACCTAACATATGGTGGCCAGGAAAGGCCTCTTTGAGGAGGCATTATTTTAAATTGAGATTTGAAGGTTGAAAAGAAACGGGGTATAAAAAACCCCAGGAAAGAATATTTCATTCTCTCTCTGAATGAAGAGAGAGCGCATTAAGTGCATAGGTCCTGGGATGAAAAGGAACTTAGTATATTCCAGAAACCAGCAGGAACACGAGGTTTTTATGGGCACGGTGGGGTGAGCTGGGGTAGAGTAGAATGAGTTGAAGCCTGTGCACATGGTACAAGTTTGTATTTTATTCAAGAATAGTGAGAAGCCATTGGAGAATCTGAAGCAGAATGACACCATCTGATTTAAGTTGTAAAAAAAGTTACAATGGCTGTTTTGAGGAGAATGGGTTATAAATTAGAGGTAGAGCAAGAATGGAAGCAGGAAGATCAGTAAGTGGTTACTTGGATTAGGATGAAAATAGAAGAGGTTAGCTAGTGAAACATAGTGTACATAGAATCAGCGTGAGTTACCTCATTGTCTTACTGGTCAAGGGATAGGGAGGAGGGAGCACGTAAGTGTCTGGTTAGTGTCTGTGTAATGGTGACCCCATGTACTGAGTGGAAAAAACTGAGAGGGGTCCTGATTTTTGAGGTGTGGTGGGGCTGGGAGGACATGTAGAATTAAGACTTCCCATTTTATACATTCTACAATGTATTTGCATAAGAGATTTTTAACACAGCAATTAAATGCAGATATGTGGAAGTTAGAGGAGAGGTTTGGTTTGTAAATAGACAATGAAGATTTGTTGGTACTAGGTGTGTTTCAAGTCATGAGAATGGACAAAATCACCTGAGAAGAGGATGTAGCCCTAAACCTTTGAGGAATACCAGCATTTAGAAGTCAAAAAGGAGACAGAGCTTGTAAAGAAAATTGAGAAAGCTAATGAAAAGAAAGAAACTCAGGAGGAAGTAGTATCATGGAAGCTGAGAAAGACGTGTTTTGAGAATGAAGGATTACTCTGTTGGATGGTTCTAGTAGGATCGGAAAAATAGCTTTGGATTTGGCATCACCTAGATTAATGGTTGTCATTGCAAAATCATTTTCAGTGTTGTGGTGGGGACAGAAGATGAGTGGGGACAGAAGTGAGGACGTAGAACTATACCAATTGCACTAGATCAGGAGTGTCAAACTCATTTTTACCGTGGGCCACATCAGCCTCATGGTTGCCTTCAAATGGCCGAATGTAATTTCAACTTCTTAACAGTTAAGTACTAGTTACATTTATACAGTCCTAAAATTATTTTGGCCCTTTGAAGGCAACCGCAAGGCTGATGTGGCTCCCAGTAAAAATGGGATCTAATAGATCTCCCCTGCGGTAGATCTATTAGAAATGATCTCATTCTTTTAAGGGCTGTATGATAGATAGTCCATGGTGTGGTTCTAGAATAATTGATTCAGCCTTTCACTGTTGATGAGCATCTGCTTTGTTTTCATTTTTTTCCATTGAAAATAAGGCTATGATAAACATTTTCTCCCCTTTTCCCCTCCCCATGTGTATGTGGCGTATGTGTCCATTATTACATATTGGTGAACTTATTTGCATAGGAGAAATTCTAGGATTGGGGTTACTGGGTTGAAGGATATGAGTATTTTATGTAATGTTAGCTGGTATTACCAGCATAACATTTGGGAAGATACTACTTATCTTTCCAAAAGACAGTAAAAATTCACATTTTCACCAGCAATTTATATGAAATTGATGATACACGAGAAGGCGGTTAAATTGAATAGTTATGAGGAGATGAGTTTCAAGTACAAGTGAAGAACCCTGGCTGGGTGGCTCAGTTGGTTGGAGCATCATCCCATATACCAAAAGGTTGCGGGTTCAATCCTGGGGATATATATCTAGGTTTAGGATTTGATTCTCAGTCAGAGCATGTATAGGAGGCATCTGATTGACGTTTCTCTCTCACATCAATGTTTCTCTCTCTCTCCCTTCCTCTCTCTCTTAAAAAAATCAATGAAGTCTATTTCTCTTATTTTTCTATCATTGCTTTTTTCTTAGAATTTGTAGTTAGAATTTATACTGTACTGGTATTAATATTATTTATACATTCTGAAAACTTTCAGTTTTATGTAGATCCCACTGTGGCTTTTAATAGTAATAAAATTCTTTTGAAGAGAAAGAAAAAGAAAAAAAAAAGAAATGAAAAAATAAAATCAATAGAAAAGCATATCCTTTCACTGGCTCATGTGGCTCAGTGGACTGAGCACCAGCCTGTGAACCAAAGGGTCACTGGTTTGATTCCCAGTCAGAGCACATGCCTGAGTTGCAGGCTAGGTCCCCAGTAGGGGATGAATGAGAAGTAATCACACATTGATGTTTCTCTCTCTCTCTTTCTCCCTCCCTTCCCTTCTCTGTAAAAATAAGTAAATAAAATCTTTAAAATATATATCCTTGAGTAAGGATTTAAAAAAATGAAAGTACATGTGAAGGGACTGGGCTTTGATGGGGAGAGGGACACTTTCTCCATTGTAATTGGGGAGGGAGGAGAAGACTTTAGATGCCTATAATTTTGTACTTTTGGTGGTAGTAGCATTAAAAGTTTTGTAGTCTTAGTGAAATAAGACATGAAGTCATTAGTTGAAAAAGAGAAACTTAGAAGGCTCAAAATACGAAATTGTTCCTAAAAAGTCAAAAAGGACTATAGTAAGAATATTGTGCCATGATAAAATTAAGTCTGGTTATGTGTTTTTTCTCTACCTGTGTACACTGAGAAAATAGAAAGGAGGGCTGGAGTTTCCCAGGCAAGTATGATGGAGAGAGAGAGGGGACAAGGGAAATCGGGTATTCTGCAAGGGAATGCCATACATATACCATAAGAATCTAAGCTGAACAAAGTGGGACGAAAGGGCTTGTGGGATTGTGACAGGATCAGTGGATTAGAAGGTTTAATGAGAGGGAAGAATTTTTAGCAATGGGGATACTAAAGCAAATGAAGGGGAAGGGTGGGAAGGGTTGTTGAAATATTGGTTGTTTGACTTTAGAATTTTGGCATGGGTGTAAGCTTCTGTTGACCAAGTCAAGGTGTTGCCCATGGATTTGAGTCACTAAGGAAGGGTCCCTGAAAGAAGCTATTGGGGTCCTGGGAGGCCAAGATGTTGTTTGCATAGTGTATATTGTTGTTAGCGTGTGATGATCAGACCTGGAGTAGAGGGGAATTGGCCAGGAATACAAGTTTTCAGTGGGGTGGAATGAGTGGAGTTGGTAGATAATGGTGACAGCACAGGGTGGGCCTTGAGTTTCAAAATAAGAGGGAGATTTGCAGGCAGAGTGGGAAGAGGCTGGTTGTAGTATAGTAATGAGGAACTAGTTGCCTCCCTTGCATCTTGGCTCTAGGATTTATGGGGCATTGAGAGAAAAAAACCCAAACAGTCATTTCTTGAGATAGCTGCTGGGGAAGCATGTTTAAATGCTGGTGATAAGAAATCAGGAGTGAGGTAGAGGTTTCTGAGAAGGGAGAATAGATGGGCTGTAGAATTGTATTGGAAAGATTAACCCTAGTCCCCTGGAAGAGGGCAGGTGGAGGGGCAACAGGCATAGGTTACTACGCTTGTTGGTTAGGTGGCCCAAGGCTGATCTCCTGAGGAAGGCGATAAGAACAGCTGTGGAGAGTTGAATGGGGATGTGACAGGAACGTAGGAGGTCTGACCTCCTCTGTGGAGAGTGGAAGAATGGAATTGACACAAAGAAGGATTATCTGGAGATTGTAAGGACTCAGCCAAGACTGGAGATTACGAGTTAGGCACAAAGTTCTTCCTACCCTCCCTTCCCATTACATATGTCCTGTCTCTTTTTCCCTATTTCCACCAAACTAAATTAATTGCTTTTTCAACTGTGTTTCCATGGTATTAAACACCTATTTTTATATTCCTTATCACATCATATTTTACCTTTCCTGTTTAGAGTGTGAATTCCTAGGCAGTAAGGCTTACGCCTCGTTTATCTCCTCTTCATGATCACCTAAAATAATGACTGGAACAGAGCAGGCCCTCAGTTAATGCTCATTGAATTGAATCGAATTATACAAGTGTGGTCTTTTTATTTTTCTGATACTCCTTTTCTTTCATTGATCTGAAACTATAATACTCCTTTTCTTTCATTGATCTGAAACTATACATTCTAAACTACTTACTGGTTTCTTTGGGCACAGTGTGCTCATTGAGATAATCCATCCTATTTTCATGTTATGCAAGAAACAGGACCTGTGCAGAGATTAAGATGTTCCCTCGAATTTACAGGTTTGTTAGGAATTTGTTTGCATTGAGAATTTCTGTCAGCAGAATCTTAGCCTTGTTACTGACCTTACCATTTGGTCATAAGGACATTCTTTGAGAATAGAATCAATGGCTTACTTTTCTGAGTGAATGGGACTGTGCTAGGGTTCTTTCCCTTCAGAGTGAATAGAACTGCACTATGTGATTTGAAAGCTGTGGGAGGCTCCACCTGGAGGAGAGAGCTTTTCTTATAAAAAGAACTTAATAAGCAAAATTTAAAAATCACCTTGCTTTCATAATGTTAGAAATATTGTACTGATGTGAGGACTGTACAACTATGGAAAATATTAATTTGCCCATTAATGTGCTCATATTGTTTGTGGGGAGGAAAATGAAGGAACTTCTAAGTATTTATTCACATTCCATGTCAGTAGCCACAACTTTGGAAGGAGGCTTCCTTAGGATCTCTCTAACATGGAATTACAGAATATAATGTAAGAAGGGACATGAGAGCAGCTGGTCCAGCCACCCCGTACAACAGTTGAGTCCCCTCTTCAACATCATCACCAGGTGGGTGTCCAGCATCTGCTTGTGGACTGAGAACAGAAACAAGGTTCTGCTTTATTACAGTAATTCTTGAACTTTGTTTCCAGGAGTCCTTTGTAGTCTTCAGAATTATTAAGAACCTCAAAGAGCTTTTGTTTATGCAGGGTATATATCTTATCAGTATGAACTAATTAATTTAAAATGCAATAATAAACCTATTACCTGTCAATATTATAACATTTTTATTGAAAAATAACTATATTTTTCAAAACAAAATATATTCAGCCAGGAAAGTAGCCTTGCAAATCTCCTTAATTTCTCATATAACAAATAGAAGATAGCTGATTCTCATATTTATTTCTCATTTAATTTATTGTGATGTCACAGATGTAGCCTCTGGGAAGTTCAACTGTACATGCATGGGAGGCAAGTAACTTCTTAAAATTAGGAAGCTTTGACCTCATGGACCTCCTGAAAGGGTCTTGGGACCAATCCCTGGGAGTCCGCAGACTTTACTTTGAGAATTGCTGCTCTTGGACATAAAGAGATGGGACGTATATAAAAAACATAGATACAAATGGGGCTAAGAAAAGTGTGCTCACATCTGTGGTCAACACATGCTGAGTGCCTATCATGTGTCTGTATGTAAGGAATGAAAGTACTAACAGTCATATCAGTTATTCTCTATCTTCTTTAATATGAAGACTACACATGACTTCAAAAATATTTTAGGATTATAAATTAGCTCTTTTACTTATAGCATCCATTAATTGAGAACATGAAAAAAAGCTACTGTGAACCTAGTTTCAATAGTCATTACAACAGTATCTGTGGATGTTAGAAAACAAATACTGTGGCTGTATTTTTACCCATTATAGAGATTGTTCTGCAGGTAGTAGTTGGTGTCCATGGGGATTTGCAAAACCCTTGCAAATAACTCTGCACCTGGCCCTGCCACATACAGTCTGCAGGTTGGGAACCATGGTTCTGTCTTTGCTTTTTTTTTCCCTTCAGAAGTCATTCATCAGTTTTTATTATTAGTGTTACAGGTTTTGAGTGATGGAATTGTTTTGAAACCATTTTGACTTTTGGTGCCTTTAGGTAAGATGGCTAGGTGTCCTGACGAAAAGACAAAGACACATCAATGCATGTGTTTCTGGGGCTTCTGATTCTTTTGACTCACAGCAATGGATGGGTGCTCGTAGACTGAGCATGTTTCCCCCACCCCATAAGGCATTGCTGAGAGCTAATGAAAGAGAACTGTGTTGAGAGAGTTAATACTGAGCCAGAGAAAAGTGGAAATGTGGTAATAGTACAAGGGGAGGAGTGAGAAATTAAATGGTATCTTTTTAGAAGTCTGCCTTATTGCAGTCTGCATTGCTCCTTGGGGATTTTTCTACTGAGTACAAGAAAATCAGCAAGCACTTCTTGGAAAACCCGGATGAAATTACTGCCATAAATTTTTATTTTTATTTTTCATGGTATAAAACCCTTAATTTAGATGGGGAGGGTTTATTACCAGTGTTTTCTTGGCATGGCTAAGTTCAATTAATTTCAAATGACAACCTCACCATCCCCCTACCCCCTTGCCTTTCTCCTTTTCTTCCCCAATATGTGGGAAGTACAATTTGTTATTGCTTTGCCTTTGGCTCTGGAGACCTCATTAAGGGCCTGAGAGAAAGGGATTCTACATCTCTTTCTTTGACACCTTTCTGTTTTCTCCAAATGCAGAGCATTTGCATTGTCACGTGGAAAGTACGTATGGTGTATTTGAGGGGGAGGTTAGGGGATAAAAGTGGTGGTGTTTATGCCATTTAAATATTAATTTGAAATGACTGTTGCAAGTTAAGAAATTATTATCTTTGTTCAACTAAGATAGGGAGAGCAGCTTAAGATGAGGTCTCTGACAAGAATGTGGGTGCATTTAGACAGGAAAACTTATTTAGCTGCTCTGACAGTTCATATGTAACATACCTGGTTGTTTGAGTGCAGGAACAAGATGTCAACAGGATAGTGTATTTACTCACACTCCCAAGATAGCATGTTGCACCTTCAAGTTCTTGTTCCTATCAGAAAACTGTGTGCATATCTTGCAAATAAGGGAAATAATCTATGGTGTTTTGTTTTGTTTTTCTCTGCATGGTAATACAGAATCTATTGTAGTGTGAATAAAAGGACTCGCAGGAGATTCATTACTGTTTGTGAAGTGTACTGTCTGTGTTTTTTGGCATGTGATTATTTTACTTACAAAGTAGATATAAAAATTAGAATTGAGGTGATAGAGAATACATATTGCATAAATAAGCAATTCAAACAAAAGTTTTACCATTATAACAAATAAATACACTGCCTCAGAGGCTGGAGATTAGAATCCTGTTATATTAATGCTTAACAATTAATTAACTATTGTCTATGAAGTTCCCAAGACGACAAGCTACTTAAATACTATTATTAGGAGTAGCTGGATTAGTAATAATAATATTCGTGTCATTGGCAACAATGAGGAGATTCTAAAAATAAACATGTGTGATGACAGATGAAGCGATCCGTGTGCTGAGTGCAGGGGCGTCTGTGCAGTGCTTTCTGAGGCTGCAGTGGGGAGTGTACAATACTCGGCCCGTTGTTCTGAGGAGGATGAGACAAAAGTGCTTCATTGGTTAATATTTTTTCTCTGCTTTTTGTGTATCGTTTAACCCCTTGTCAAAATAATGTTTACTTGGCAAAATTAAAGAGAAAATAAGAAAGCTAACAGAAAATAGGCTCAGCAGAAGGCCCAGTGTGAAGAGGAGCCTCTGGCAGTTGCTGACAGGCATTGCTTAGATTCCAAATGTGACAGAGCACTCATTAGCATGTTTTGTGTTTCTTTTAATAAAATATAGTACATAATTGGCATGGAGAAAAATGTGTGGGGATATAACTTGATTGTACAGGTTTTTGTTCTGTGGAATTTGTATCCATAGGGCCGCATCTATTTTGGATGTAATTTTGTGAGGAAAATCAACATGGAGCTTAGCACTGGCCCAGTGTCAGTTATGGGGGAAAATTACCAAAGGAGGTGATACACCACATGAATCCTGACTATGGAGAGCAAAGCTTGTAAGAGAAATAGTATGGGGCTGCTTGATTTTTAGAATTGAAGAATTTTGAAATTGAATGGTGTGCAGAAGCAGTAGCGTTCATTGACTAATTCCTATGTCCCCTTGCATTACCCAGCCTCTGCTGCTGTCAGGTTCGGGCTCTGTGACTAGCTTAGGCAGATAGCCTCTGAGCAGAAGGGATGTATGGCACTTTAAAGGTCAGTGTGCCCCTTCCATCCCTTTCTGGATTACTTCCTGCTCCTTTTTTTTTTTTTTTTTTTTTTGGTACTAGATAATAGAACAAAATGGAACCATCTACATTTAAAAAATATATATATGTATGCTTCTAAATAAGGGCAGAAAATCAGCTTATGATATATATACCTGTTTAATACCACCTGCTATTTAGAAATATGCATAGCATTCTGTCCTTCATGAATATGGAATGTGGATGACAATAATTCTGGTGTTGTGGCTGGTCCTTGATACTTCATATGAGTCCCAGAAAAGCCTTATTATGGAAGAAACTAGGATAAGTTGAATTTGGTTTTAGATAATTAGACAGGTGACTTAGGTAGCCAAATTCATACAGTAAACCACTTTGATAAATGATCAGATGTCTGTCTCTGGTACTTTGTTGGGAAACAATCAAATGTCGATCTTACTATAGATTTTTATTAATAGGAAGTAACTTTATAATTAGTGTTTCTCTAAGGCCAACACAAGTCAAAAAAGCAGTGTCGAGACTAAGGAATGCCTCAGCCTTGGATCCATTCGTTTTCAGCCTACCTACCATGTTACTTTCACTGAATGCCTTTGTATAAACAGGCTGTTTCTATCTTGGTTGATTGCTTGTAGTTTGACTCTACCCAAGCTTTTTAAATTCAGACTTGAAAAAATACCTTCATCCCTGCCTGGGACTTGAGAGGATAGGAAAATCTGAAACTTTTGCTTGCTGTGGTGGTTGCTTGGCTAGTTGGAGTCTTAACAGCAACAAGGTTTGGAAATCCTCAAGTACATTGTGATTTTCATTGTAATAGGTCTAGTTGTACGGAGTAGTCAGCTGTAGTTATAACAGCTCTTTCTTACTGAATGTTTTATTCTTTTTTCCTTCCCTCCTCTCTCCTTTCCTCCCCTCACTGCCATCCTTTCTCTCTCCCTCTTTCTTCCCATATAATGATCTGGGAAACTTGAAGGAAGGAACTCCATACTTCTGCCATGTGTGGTGTGCAGGAGTCCTGATCATTTTGAAGACCAGTTAGTTCTAGGTTCTAATGCTATACTTAGGAAGCATTGTACTGAATGTAGCATCTTTTGTGATGGTGAAATGATAAACGAGGGAGTGCAAGTGTGAGAGAAAAAGAAAGGAAAGCATATT
The DNA here is from genome assembly GCF_021234435.1 of Artibeus jamaicensis. Classification (NCBI taxonomy): domain Eukaryota; kingdom Metazoa; phylum Chordata; class Mammalia; order Chiroptera; family Phyllostomidae; genus Artibeus; species Artibeus jamaicensis. The sequence goes on from NW_026521356.1 coordinate 3,197,027, forward strand.
GTTGGGCCTACATTAGAGAACATAAATCACAAATCAATATAAAGTTCAGATAGTACTTTATCCTGAAATTGTTTGTGACAACAAAGGGACATGGACAAAGTTCCCACCCTGTGTACATTTTGAAAAATACAGTGTTTTTATTTGCAACAATTGCATATTCATTTCTAACAGACTGCATCTTGAAAGGATTGGACTTTTTATAGATTCTATGAATATTTAGTCACCAAAACCAATTCTGTCCTTTACCTTATAATTCTAAAGTCATCCGTCTTTTGCTTGTTAGATGGTCCAAGCTCTGTTTTGAGAAAAAGATGTTTCCTATGTAGATGGGTGAGCTATGTCAGTACCTTTGCTGCCCCAGTGGAGTTTTCACCCTCAGGGTGAATCTTGGGGGGGAGGGGGCGTGCGTTTGTAGGTGCAAACGAGTGCTAGGTACTGCCCACTTGGGGATCTGGCATCAGCTGTCCTAAGCATTGAGGGCATTGTTTAGGACACTGACACAGCCAGGCAAGGCATAATGGTTGTTGCCACTAATAAGTCATCATGGTACTTGGCAAGCTGGCCAAAGCTAGAAGCCTTACCATTTGCATTTCCTCCCTTCCCAAAGCTGATTTGCATCTTAAAAGTTAAATCAAAACAAAATGTATTTTAAAACATTTTAAAATTCATGCCCTTTTTGATAAACTTAGAAGTCTTACATCTTTAATATTACTTTAAATATCCATTAAAAAGTAAGAATTGTAACAAAAGAATCAAGGCAATGACAGTCTTAGAAGATGAGTTTTTTAGTCACAGTGTGAAGGTGGGGTCTGCTTGTTTGTCACAGCGTTTGCCTGTTCTTGTGACAGAGTACAACACAGGGTCACTTTCACATCAAGCCTGTTTAGCTGCTTTGTTTTCATGGTCACAGAGGGCAGTGAGCCTGCTTTGCAGATACTAATCTATTTTATTATAATTCTGAAAATGCAACTTTAGACATAACATGCACCATCTTTTCCAGAAAAGATTTTGATATGACTACCCTGCCATTTCCACCATTTCCACCATTTCCCTGCTTTACACGCTCAATGAGAAGAAACAGGTGAAAGTAATTAAGATGGGATAAGCAAGACATTGTTTTCTTTAAATATTTTTTTATTGATTGATTTTAGAGCAAGAGACAAACAGACATTGACTTGTTGTTCCACTTATTTATGCATTCACTTGTTGATTCTTGTATGTGCCCTGACTGGGGATTGAACCCACAACATTAATGTATCGGGTTGACACTCTAACCTACTGAGCTACTTGGCCAGAGCAAGACATTGTTATTCATGAGCACATGCATGTCTCTCAGCCACCATCCTCATGGGCTGTGTTAGTGCTCCTCCACTGCCCTGTCCTAACTACCCTTGATTTACCTGCATGGTCAGCTGGGCCCTGTCCTCCAATCTTACCCGAACAAGAATAAGCTGGAATCCCCGATTGCCATCACAGTAATAATTTTGCTGGCTAGAGACCTGTGATGCTTTAAATAATAAGATCATGTGTAGTAAGGCTTGGTGCAATGGGTAGCACTAGGACAGAACAAATACTAGTTCTGTCCCCTCCCCTCCCACTCCTCCTTCTCTCCCCTCCCCAAAATTCAGTGTTTCTGTTTATTTGGGTCTTCTAATGATAATAAAGGAGGGCAGCATTTTCATAGAAGAAATTGTAAGTGGGTTTTATTGCTTTATCCATGTGACTCCATATCTCCTCCTCTGGTTCTAGTCCTCCTCAAGGATAGAATAGGTCTTCATTCTTTCAGTGGTAAAAATGGATAGAAGAAAAAGAACATTCTTTGATAATCTCCCATGTGGGTGAAGGCCAAGTATTTTACTTGCATCATTACACCGAATCCTCACAACTTTCTCATGAGGTGGGAAGGATTATCTCCATTTCCTAGAGGAAGAAACTGAGGTACAGAGATGTTATTTGTAAGTTGCTGTGCACTAGTGGAGTCAAAATCCAACTCAAAGCCATTTCTGTTTACATTACACAGAGCTGCTTCATTGGTTCCAGTGACATGAATGATGCTTTCAAAATCATATCCAGACATTTCTGTTCTTTGGATAATACTAATAAGAAAAAATTAACTTGATAATCATTATTCTTTTGAAAATAATTACCTTATTGTACCTAAGTAACTGTTTGCTGAAGGATCTGGTCAGTGCTTTCATACTTTGCAATTTATAGAGTAGGAGACCAAGAATATTATAATCATTTAACTCTATTTTCAGTTGTTATAAATAGAATTATGATCCCCTTGCATTTGAGAAATTAAAGTATTTTCAAGAGTAAAAGTATGATAGATTTGCTTAAGAGAGCTTTTTTTATGGTAATCTGTAAGAGTAAATACTTTTCCCTACCTCTTCAGAATAATATTTGGGGCTCTAACTTAGGATCCATTTTAATGATGAAAAATAATGTACATAAATAAATCTTTTATACTGTTACATTAAAACAAATGTTCATACATCAAAAACATGAGTAAAAGACATTTCTATATTTAAAAGATAGTTCTATAATTTTAATTAATTTTCATAATTTTTCACTCATTGTATTACTCATTATATTATGTAACAGACAAAGGGGTTCCATAATTTTTATAATCTCACTCTAGAGTTTACATTTTAACACATAAATATCACTTCATATTTTTATAGTCCTGGCATTCCAGCCATTATTTCAGGATTATAGAAAATAATTCACTCATCATTGCAACTGTGTCTGTCCATGTAAGGTTTTATATTGTTTTACTTTGATTTTTTTTTTATTCTCTAAAACATTTCATAGGAACAAATTAGACTTAAATAAAAAACATTTAAATTTGATGAGATAAATTTGGCTGTGGATATTGAAGCTATGTGCTAAGATAAACCATTTTTTTCTTTTAAAGGAGCTAACCTTGTATTAACATCTTTCAAAATGAAAGGTTTGCTACTGAATTTTGGCCACTGGAAATTGCACTTAAGCCTTTTACCACTGGAGGGCGCTGTGCTACTGCAAACCACTTATTCAAGTCAGAAGTCATCAAATCTCTTCATTTGTTCTTCTCACTAAAAAGATAAAGGATTTATATTCCTGTAATGCCAAATCAGTTCATACTTAACATTCAGCCTTTAGCTGTAGAAACTTGTTTGAATGACAGTAATGGCTTCATTTCAAGTTATTTAAATGTTTAATGCTATGTAATTTACTCAAATGTGTATAATCCTTTAACTAGATGAAAATAATATACTGTTAACATTGTTTTTAGCATTAATTAATGTGACTAATTGAAGTTAAAAACACAAAAACCAATTTCCCTGTTTTGTTGCCTGATCAGACTGTGAAGAGGTTTTCCTCCGGCCTAGGCTGATCTCAGTTCAGTGCTCATCGCCCCTCTGCCCTGCTCTCTGCCCCACACACTTTCCACCCTCTTCTTGCTGTTTCTGTCATTAATTTGATTTTAGTATACCGACAGCTTCAGTTGGTAGCAAAACTGATTAACTGTAGATGGTTTTCCCTTTGAAAGCTTGTCTTCACAGTGTATTATGATAGGAACTTCCTAACATCATTTTGTTACTTTAAAATGAATGTAGTAATGATTGAAATCCCTAAATTACTGTAAGCACTTAGCAAGAGGAAGAAAAGATGGAAGTACATGTCGACATCCCTAGTCCTAGCAGTCCATGAGAACTCCTTTTCAGCAGGAAATGGGGAACCTCAGTATTCCTGCCTAAAGACCCCATCAACACAGCTATTGTTGCCAGTGACTCTCAATAATAACTAAATAAACCTCCCCCCAAACCCAGCTATTTTCAAACCTTTAGTCTGGTCGTGGAAAGCAGATGAGTATAAGTCAAAACAAGCCAGCACCTTTCTGGCAGCTTGCTTGTACTGCTCTCGTGTATTATATTAAAATTGCCCATTACAGTTCTGTTGTTTGTAGTCACGAATAATCCTTTCTTCTGAAGCACCACTCCTCCAGGGTGGCAGAGAAAGGAACGTTTTAACTCTTCATAATTGTCGTAAATATCCTTTATTCAAAGTAATTGTTAGGTTATAGCATGTTTTGTTAATATTCTAGAGTCTATGGAAATTTTGTCTATTACCTGGACAATTTTTTAGGATTAAAAACGTAAAAGTATCTCATCATTTCTAAATTGAATTCTAGATGAGAATTTGTTGTCTTAGTTTTTTTAAGAAGCCCTGTAAACAGAATTTGTCAACTCTTTATAGTATTTTGTATTATCATGTAATTCTTTATATTTACTGGCCCTATTTAATTTTGTAAATAAAATCTTAAGTTGGAAACTTAAATTTCATGAGCAAAATGCACATGAAATTTACAAAATTTCTGATGCTAGTTTGTTTATTAACAATTTTTAAAAAGAATTTATGTGACATTTGTGCTATACTATAATTTTCCTTATAATTTTAAACATGTGTGTGTTTTATATAAAAACATATGTCTATATATTTTAACATTGTGTACATTTGTATAAACACATACATAAAAATTATCTCGGGTAAAATAAAATAATTAAAACAAAAATTGTGCTTATTCTTTTTAAAAACCGTTTTTACCTTTTTTAATTACTTTTTTTTTTGCATATGTTTATTCTTAAATATATGCCATGCAGTACTTGTAGGAGATGAACTAATGAAACTCATGGATAACAGAGTGGTGCAAGTTTAAAAATCATTATTTTAGTTGCATCTTTCTTCTCTTTTAAAGCCATAAATGACAGAGTGCCCTGTACTTCATAAAGAACACTTCTTTTCACTGGATTCTTACAAACACTGTATTAGGAAATAGATATAAATATTACCCCTATTTTATTATGAAGGAAACAGAGCTATATTGTAATGTTAAAACTGCTTTCCCAAGACTGCAATAGCACAGTCTAAGGCTAGGGCTGTGAACCCTGAAGGAAGGCTGTGAACGAGGTCCCTGGAGAGGCCTTCTGCGGGGAAGGCTGGCCCATGTTTTCTCATGTGTTCTAGACTTGCTTTCCACGTGTTAGTTTTCTTGCCTCTAAAATGGGATCTGGTTAGTCATTTTACAGTTTTATCCAGGACAGTAAGCAATAATGGAATTTTAACTTACTGAGAATTTTGAGCCTTGGGGGTAAAAACTATTTACAGTATAGTTTTTACCTTCTGTATTTTTGGAAGGGGGAAAGTGGCTCTTTTCTTTGTCTTAAGTGAAAGATAATGAACGAGCTTGAAAACTACTGGAAGGAGGCAGATGAACTAGGCATCCTCCATTGTTGAAACACGGGGAAGTATCCTCTGATTCTTCTTAATAAACCTTGTTGCACCAGGTGGAGGACTCGGAATTTTTCTTCCTTCATTGCTTTCTAGCTTTGCAATTTCTTCTCACTTGGGAATGAGATTTTTTTTTAAATGTACTTATTGGTGTGTGTAATAGATATGCTGATTTCTTTAAGATGTGCAATGTTATCAGTGTTTGCTGAGATTAAATTAAGCCATAAATTAGGACATAACATTTCCTAAAGACATTTTATGTCTTAATCAGTGCTAAGATGAAAAAGATAAATTGCTAGCAGCAATAAAGTGAAGAAAATGAAGTGGTGTTATTACTTAATATTATGCCAGAAAAAAACAATTACTTGTTAAGTACATGTAAATAAGTCTAGTTAGTTAGTTACCAAATAAAGGTAAGAGCTTTAGCTTATTAATATGATTCCTTGTGATTTTATGTAACCTAGACCCAAGACTTGTTGGTGCTACTGTTACTTAATCAACACTTTGCCTTTCCAGAAATACTTAAAAGCAAGTGTTATCTTTGCACAGTACTGTGCAGGTACTTCATAGGGATCTTGGGACATCGCTTTCATCTCTTATTACATCTCTGCTAGCCTGTTGAAGACCGTTTCTTGTCCTATGCTCAAGTTTTGCTGCTCGTATAGATCCTTTTTCGTCTCTGTGATCTAATCTGTGCCTACCCACTAAGAGCTGTCAACATGACCCTCATAACACCTTTTCTGTTTCACCTCAAAACTTTTACTGCTTTTCCTCATCTACATCCCCCTTTGTTTTTGTTTTATTCTGGATTTTAGGCCCATTTACTGTGCCCCAACTGACTCAGAGGAAAACACAGTAAGGTTACCTGGTACTTTCTCCAGGAAAAATCTGTGCACTGATGTTGAGCCCCTTTCCACCTTTGGTTCTCTCTCTCTTTTACCTTGCAGATTGTGCTGACTTGCTTGAAATATATTTCTATGACCTACATGTCAAAAGGACTGCAAGTTCTCTCCTGCCAGATATTCCCTTTTCCCCCCTCTCAGCTTCTTCACTCTTCTCATTGACAGTTCTCTCTGGGGTGTGGATTCTAACCAGCTGGCAACATCTGGTACTGAGTTCCCTTCTTTCGCTTGTCAAATAAGAATGAGCCTTAGAACCAAATGTGTCTTTTGAGATTGTAGTCTCCACACTTCTTGTTTTATATGTGAGATGTGGGTGTCCGGAGAGACTTTGCCTTGGGACATGCAGCAAGTGAGCAGTGAACCTAGGACTGGTGTCCAGTGTCCTGACTCTTAGTCCATCCCAAGGCATGTCTCCTCCACAGTCCTTCCACTTGGCCACTGAGCCAAACCTCTGCAGGCTCAGCAGATTTGGAGGCCTGATGCTGGCTGCTTTTAGAGACAGTTCAATAGATGACTAGCCCGTCCCAGTAGATCATCCCTTATATAGCCCATATCAGCACTGAGCTGTTACTGATTTCTATCAAAGTCACAAAGAACACAAAGCAGGAAATTTGAGTAGACAAAATGCTACATTTCTAAAATTAAAAACAGACAAAATTAAAAGGCAAATGATCAAGTGGGAAATATACAAAATTTATGCTAAAAATGGTTAGAATTTTTGCAGTTTGGCTCTTAAAAAGAATAAGATAAACAGACTAGAAGAAAAATGGGAATAGGACATGTAACAATGGAATTAGACAATTCATAAAAAAAGACATAATAAATACCATGTGAAGAAAAGATCAACCTCTTTGTGAAGTAATGAGAAACCGTTTTGTGCTTATCAAATGGGAAAATATTTTGAATTATGTATATAGTCCTGTTGGTGAGGGTGAGCCAGAACATTCTCTCATACATGCTGGTCCTGGGAGGATTAATTAGTTATTGAATTATGATAAATGTACACAGTGGAATTATATGACCGTTAAAACTGTCTTAAGAGAATTTTATATTAAAAATGGTTGCAAATTAATGTGTGACAAGTTAAGTGGGAAAATGTTACCAAATAAACAATATTCTAATTTTAATTGACATATATGTATATTCATTTTTTAAAATCTATAAGGAAGTATACCTAATCTTAAAAGTGTTTGTCATTGAATGGAGGGATTATGACTGATTATTCTTTTATAAATGTTTTATATTTTCTAAATTTTCTCTGATGAAGTGTACTACTCTTGCAATTTAAAAAAGAAACAAATTAAACATTTTAAAAGAGGGATTGGGACCTCACCTTCAGATCACACAATCTTTGCAGATCTGCTGGTTCTTGTCTGACCTTTTAAAAAGCTGTCATCTCCCGCTTTGTGGTTTGTGGAGCGTGTCTCATCGACGGTAAAGGCCACATGCAGCACAGTGAGAACAGACCCAGCCCAGGTGCTGGACACACCGCTGCCACCCCTCCCCTGGGGGCGTCTCTTCATTGACCCGAGCGCCTAGTTTCTCTATGGCCCCAGGCAGCTCTAAAATTGGATCACTCTGATTTTTCCTTAAACTGTTTAACACTCTTCTTTCCTTTTTATGTCCCCTTTTATAATCTCATTGATCCTAGATTGGGAGGCCAAACCCACTTTACAGTCTGGCTCCAGGAAGTTTTGCTGTTCATGGTAAAACAAATAAGCAAACAAAAACCTTCATAGTTACTTTACAAAACCTTCAGGGAATCACTTTTTCTAATTAGGTATTTTATTCTCTGTTACAGCTCTTTCATATTCTTCCATTTTTAAATTCTAGACCAGAGATCAGTAAACCTTTTTGGTAAAGGACTAGATAGTAAATATTTTAGGCTTTGTGGACCACACAAAGTCTCTGTGATATTTCCTTTTAAACAACCCTTTTAAAAGATGTAAAATTCTTAGCTTGCAGGCCATTAGCAGGCCATAATTTGCTGACCTCTGCTCATAACCTTAGAGGAACAAGAAATTATTTTGTCATACCTGGTGATACTTGCAAACTTTTTCTCTTTTCATATTTCTAAGACAAGTCTTCAGACTATAAATAAAGTACCTAATTTTTTAGGATGACAGAATTTATGTAATGGGTAACCAAAAGCACATTATTTTGTTCTTTAAATGCCTGTATGACCAAAAGCTCAAATATAGAATCTGCATTATAGTACTGTTTTAAGTTGTTCATTATATCATGTTATTTATACTATTCTTGAAAATATCTTAGACTTTTACATTTGGGTGAAGACTTAAAAAGGTGACCCTCATACTTTTACAGGGCTGTATGCAGTTCTCTAAACTTTCCCTTCTACTTGAGCTCAAGTAGAAGACTGGCTTTAGGTACGGATAAGGTTGCATCTTCCCTTGTCACAGAAGGAAAGGAAGAGTATGGGTATGTATGGGTAGATCGAATTGCGAAAATGGAAGCATTATCTTCATGTTCACAATCCTTGTGTTTCGCTGGGTCTTTGTGGTATGTTACAGCTTCTAGACCTTTTTGTGGTATCGTGCCAATTTTTTTGGTGTAATAATTTGTTTTGCTCCCTCTTTAGGCCATGTATCTCACAGATCTGTTTACATGTCTCTCTCTCCCACTAAACGGCATCTCTTCAGCAGGAGTGGTTATCTTTGTATCTCCAGACACAGCTCAGTGTTTGGCAAGAACCGAGTTGAGGAAATGACAGTTACATCAGTACAAAGGATTTGTGTAACAACTACACAAACGTGCAGTAGAAAAGGAAAGTAATTTGAGAATATGAATAAAATTAAGTGTATACATTACTTAGAAGAATTAGTATGATTTTTTAAAGTTGAATGAATGGTTACCAGAGCTGAGGAGTAGCAAAGAGTAAAAAAGAAGAAAAGAAAGGTACCATGTCACTACCACTTGGAAGAAGGTGGGATTTTAACGGCCACTTTGAGTAGGGGTAAGTCAGTGCAGTGATACCATACTGGGACGGAAAGCACAGTTCTGGGTTCAGGAGGAAGTGAGACACTGGCTCACATGTAGTAAAAGCAAGTCTGCAGATCCTGGTGTGGTCAGTGTGCTCGTGGGCATCTCAGAGTAGCAGGGGAAGTCATGTACTCAGAACAAGAGGGAATGTTTTGCTTTGTTTCATTTTTCCACAAGAGTGTTAAAGAAATATGACCTAAGCAGGTTTATGGAATGAATGAAGACAACTTTATAGGAAATTTCAGTTTGGCATGTATAGCTCTTTCCCAAATCTTTTTTCTACTTGGTTTGGGAAAAGAAACCACAACAAAACAAAATAGTTAACTTCTCCTTCAACATTATACAGCACATCCTAGATGAAGCATGACTTTTCTGAGTTTTAAGCTGCCCCTGGCAAAGAGGCTTGTTTTAAGAGCGTAATCTCAATGCGTGCCCTGAAATTAATGTTTCGTGGGCACTCCAGATTTGTGTGACGTTCTGTAAGTTATATCCAGCCCAACTGTTCTCTTAACCGCTTGCATTAAGTATCATGAAATGAGTTGCCCTGAAAGGATCCATCTGAATAAAAGACGCTTTTATGCCTTTATAACTTCTTACTGTGTGACCCCAGGTCACTTCTGTTGGTATTGGGAGCTTTCTCTCTCACTTTTCACTCTCTTGCTTTAATGGATGGGAGGTCTCCACACCAGGCTTTCTTTCTCTCTGGGCTGGCAAAAGGTGCTGCCATCTGTGTGGGGGGAGGAGGTGCACACTGGCCTCTCCATCATGTCTCTTCCCTTCCCAGAGGCGGATGGGTCACCAGCTGAAGAAAAGCCACAGCCAGAGCCCCCACCACACAGAGTTTATTTTCTCCAGATCATTACAATGCTGCTTTCATCTTTCCCCTGGATTTTTATTTTTCAAAACACTTTGCAGTGTGTGGCCTCATTTTATGTTACACTGAGCTGACAACTTCACATCTCACCAAGTATCAGCTGGGACTACAATTTGCCCTCACTGTGCTGTACCATCTTGCCAAGTTCTGTCTTTGTTACTCAGCTCTCATTCAGAAAGGAGTTAATTTGAATTACATGGTGCTGTGGTTGTCTCCTTAAAGAAAGCTAGCTGCTTGCACAGCTCGGGAAAATGTCTCTGTGAATGCACTTGATTCTTGCAGATTATGTGACATTCCTCTTCTCTCTCCTTTTCCTTTTACCCATTGCGGGGCCCCTCATGTTCAGATTAAAGCCTCCTGTTCTGCCTCTCCCTCCTCAGTGGGGTTTTGCTCGAGGGGCCCATGGCTTCTGTTTTTATTTCCTTTTACTTGAGAGAGGCTGATACAAGTAGAAAGGCATTTTTGAGCTTAAACATAAGGCTACTGCTGTAAGTTAAGAGAATTTCTACATTGCTGGATGGGCCTAGGTATTGGTTTACTTCCCCAGGAAGACTCGAACAGCTTCAGTTTAGAAATGAAATTCTTGTTCCGGGGTGTGTTGGTGAGCGGTGATGGCAGCGTGGGTAGCCCAGTCACACAGGTGGGGCTCAGAAAGGGAGTGTTGCCTTGCCTAGCAATGGCTCAAGCTGGAACTGCATTTTAATGTAAAATTGTAAAAAAAAAAAGGGGGGGGATTTTTTTTCTCCAAAGATTATAACTTTGCCATGGAATTGTTAAGTTAATTATTAGTTTACATTTGCCATGTAACAAAGTTATGTTTTTACTAACAGTAAGGACAATATTCTTTTTGTGCTTTCTCCTTTCTGTGTTTCCATTTTCTCAAATCTACACCGTGGATTATCACATAAACTTCAATAGGAAGGTGGATGCCAGGTTAAGCAGAGTTCGGATAACTCTGTATGAATGGGAGGCTGGGGGCCTGGGGGTTGTTAGAGTTGCTCAACAGGTTGTGTATCTGGACTCGGGTCACTATGATGTACATTGGACCCCTGGCTTCTATTTACCCTGCTTCTCTCTGCCTTCATTGCATATTTGGAAACTATCTTATAGCTAGAACAAAGCCCAGGGAAATCTCTTCTCTTACAGTTTTGGTTGTGTTCTCACAGTTTCCATCTAATAACATAGTTCAGAGAGAACTTTTAAAGCTTTTTGAGAACTCCAGAGACTCTTAACTTTGTCTTCGCCTACAGCCAAGATAATTGAAGCATTGTCAGTCTGTTTCAGGGGGTTCTTCAGGTAGAATGTGATCCTGCTTGGAATGTTCAGACAGTCCAGAGGGAACGTGACGTGCAGCTCCTCCTGGCACTGTTAATCTGGTTCTGTGCGTGATGAAAATGAAGTGGGATTTTAGCCTGTTAAGACATACCAAGGCGACTTAGTCTCCTCTAGTAACAGCCTTTCTTATAATTTTCAAAGTTTCCTCTGATTTCAATCTGACAATTTTTCATTCCCTTCTTTAAGGAAAACCAGATTCCTTAGCCCTTCCCCTCAGATGCTGAAATAGATTCACACAGAGTTGGAGGGCAAGTGAACTAGCCCATGCAGAAGCCAAGAACCACATTTGTTCCCTCCTTTAGTCCTCTGCTTTGCCTGCCTGTGCACATTTCCTCTCAGGGAAGAGAGACCAGAGATGATCCTTGTAAGGAGAGTACGGGAAGAAACAGAGTCAAATTAGTGATTCAGAAAGGGGAGAAAGTGGTAGTAAAGGAGTGGTGAGATTTGATGCCATTCTCACTGACAGCCCTGTAATTCTCTTAAAAAAAAAAGAAAGAAAGAAAGGGAGATAGGATAGAGATAGTCAAATCAAACGAATAGACTATTTCTCAAGCACCCACATGCCCAGAGATGCCTAAAGGACCAGTAAGCAGAGGTGTCAGATACATATGTGGGTAAATTAGTATGATATTCAAATCAACAAAGTAAAACCAAAAATATTGTGAAGACGGTAAGGTCAGGAAAGCACAGTGCCCCCCTCTCTTGCATGTATATACATTCAAGCAGGACTGGTCGTGAATCTTTTTGAATCACTGATTGCTCCCTAGGAGGAGGTATTTGAGGGAACTCAGGCAGTAGCATACTGACCACATGCTGCTGCTCCTCTTAGGTACCTGTACCTACTTGTGTCTCACCTAACTCTGGAGAGCACCCCTGTGCTCCAGGGGGCATTCTCATGGTTACAGATGAATAAATTGAAACTCAGAGAGGTCACAGTGTTAACAACAACAACAAAACCATGGCAGTGCCACACTTCACAACCAGGTCTGCCTGACTCCAAAGACCTTGAGTGGATCCTTTTTCCACTAAACTGCTGTCTCTCTGGAAACTACTGACATCTTTACCTGATGTATTTGTAGCATGTTTGCTCAGTTTGAGACAACTTAGTGATTCTTAACGGACTCCATGATAAGAGGACCTCCTGTCCAGGCTTTACAAAAAAACAGATATTCCCAGTTAGGATTACTTTCAGTCTCACTTTCTTAACTATAATCAGCATTGATTCTTTCTTATCCCCTGATAGCATTAAGTTATGATAACATTAGGGTGACAGAAAATAAAATCAATAAATGTATCTTACTGCTTAATAGATCAGTAAAATGTGAGAATTGGCAACAAAGCAGGTCTTATCTAAAAAGTATTGACAAATACAAAGCACGGGATTTAAAAGCTTTATCTTTCAGATAAAGATAACTTTTGTTTTTGCTAAAGAAGCATTTTTAGGTGTAAAAGCAAATACAGTCTTGCTTCTGAGCATCTTATTATCAGCATGTTCTATAGATGAAAATTTTCTCTTACAAAAGAAGCCATGTGTTTTTAATTTTATTCAGGCCTTACATGTAGCACCAGAGTAGGTATTAGGCAAAGGTTGTATTATGGACTAAATGTTTGTAACCTCCTAAAAATTTATGTGTTGAAACCATAACCACCCCCAATGTGATGGTAATGGGAGGTAAGACCTTTGGGAGTTGTTAGATTTAAATGAGGTCACTAGTGGGTGGAGTGGGCACGATGGAATTCGTGTTTTATAAGAAAAAGAAGAGAGACCAGAGTGTTCTCTCTCTCTGTCTTTCTGTGTCTCCTGCCATGTGAGGACACAGCAGTAAGGTGACCACCTGTGAGCCAGAAAGACAGCTCTCACCAGGAACCAAACTGACTAGCGCCTGGGACTTCCAGCCTCCAGAACTCTGAGAAATAAATGTCTTTTGTTTCAGCCACCCAGTCTGTAGCATTTTGTTATGGCAGCCAAGCTAAGACAGGTTAGTTGAAATGGATCAATCTCAGTCTCTAATAAAATGTTGTCACCTTTCAACTACTTCATTTTGCCTCTGTTCCTTTTCCCTCTGAATTGCTGTACTCTCCTATAATTTTGACTGTCATCCCCAGTGATTAGAGAGAAAGCACGGGTTAGGGCTTCTCTTATCCTTTCTCCACCTTCTGCCTCAGTGGTGTTCATGCCATTTCAGGAGCCCTTCCACTTTAGAAAAGACCTCTGTCTTTGTTTTGGATCTCTAGTACCCAGCGCTTGTTAACCATCTTCAAAACCCCACCCATCCCAGGTGTCACTGCACTTACGCCTGGGTGTCTTGGACAGGACACTTCATAGTGTTGTTGCCATCTCCACTCTCTCTGCATATTTTTAAAAAATTACTCCTTAGAAGTTCCTATTTAAAGGCTCCGAGGGAAAATTAGGTAGAGTGATAACATTTTCATAAGATTATTTGCCATATTGGCATTGAGGCAGAGAAATCTGTTAGAAAAACTGTTTGCTCTTTTCCCATGTGCGGATGTGCTGTCTCTATTCTGAAGCTGTCATGTGTTGTAATAACTGGTTTGACACTTATCTTTTTTAATGCAAAGAGGAAATTGTCAGAGTTTGCAACAATAGAATAGATCCTTTGTTATTTGTATTATTTTTCCCTTGAAAGTATGTTTTTTACTCTCTTTGCCGTGATAAAACTGAAGTTTATGCAGTAAAAGATGGTGACATGACATGAAATGCCAGAATTTGGACAGTATCAGAGCAGAGCAGGATTCAAATGAATCATTAATTGGTATTTTTTAGAACCAGTGTTTATAAGCAAACTTGTCAACTCAGATCACAGCCTAACCTTGTAGCATCTTGGTACTTTATCAGAACAATTATTCATCAGTGACTTTAACGTATCTTCCTGGAGTGGTTCAAAGCATTTTTTCTATGCTAGTTGATAAGCACACATCACACACCCTGGCTTCACTCAGGCCTGCATTCATTCATTGTCAGTATGAGGAGGGAAGATGTAGCCTCGCTGGGACACTGAATTATGCTTTTAATTTTATATCCCTGGGAGGAATTTGTGATCAGATTATTCTGGCCTTTGTATTGTGCTGCTTTGAGAACAATTTCCAAAGTGCCTAATGACTAAACTTAAAAACTACTTTCATGTACTTTCAGTGAACCTTTGATATTCAACATTTAGATTATACAGAGTGAAAAATGAAAAAACACAATGGCAATCCCAAATTAATTTTCTCCAACCTGTCAAATGGATTTTCAGGAAGTCGAATGAGCATTTCCAAACTTGCTTGCTAGTTCACATTATTTGACGAGTCAGAGAATGCCTCTTGGAGTTTACTGCCAAAGGATGGACTAGGGATAAGGCCACTGAATCTGAATCATTTTGTTTCCAGCCACTGCCTCTCCCAGGGACCCACAAGAGTTTCTGTGTAATTTTGGGACTCAGTTTCTCTTTTATTCATTTTAGTGGTTGAGCTAGACCCTGTCTCAGGTCTCTTCTCTGCCCTAAGCATCTGTGATTCAAATTGGGAAGTATGGCAGCAGCTTTTGGTCAAAAAGCAACAGGAACACAGGAGATCACAGCCATGCTGGTCTTCTGAGAGCCAAAGAGTGGTTCCTGTTAGAATAACTTCATTCTGAACAATCAACAGATACTGTGTTTCTATAAAGATGCTACACTTGGTGCTGTGGGGCAGGATGAAAAAGCAAAACCAGTCATTTTGACAGAGAAGTGAGAGCTTATGGATGAGTCAAGATAGCATATGTTGTGTCAGATGAGTGTTTCGTATAGTAAATGTTGAGAGCAGGGATTGAAACACCAAGGGTGGCCCTCACAGGCTCAGAGCTGCAGAGCAGTCACATGCCACATGCAGGCAGTGGCAGAAGCAGAAGCAGGTCATGAGACACAGAGTCGCAGACTTCTGAGCAAAGATTGGAGGGCAGTACGAAGCTAGGCTGCAGTGCTTTCCTTTAAAATTTTTAGTTATTTATTTATTTTTAGAGAGAGGGAAAAGGAGGGAGAAAGAGAGGGAGAGAAACATCCATTGGTCGCTTCTCATATGCATCCGGACTGAGGACCAAAATGCAACCTAGGCGTGTGGTCTGACTAGAAATTGAACCAGCAGCCTTTTGGTTTGCAGGACAGATGCCCAGCCAACTGAGCCACACCTGTCAGGGCTGAAGTTTTTCCTTTTAAATGTAACCATTAATGGGAGATTTTTCTGAGACTAAAAGTATTACTATTGTAGAAAATTTGGAAACTAGAAAAGTGTCCATTAAAAATCACCTATAACCTCACAATCCATAATTCATTACTTTGGTCTTTGATCTATTTCTTTGTGATCATGTGCATGTTTTCTTTTTAAAAGTGAACTCCAGATCATATTATATATGTTTTATGTCCTTTTTTCATTTAATGGTGCATTGTTTCATTATATATGTGTCATAATTTGATTTCTTTCTATATTGAAGAACATATATATTGTTTGATACTGTGAATAATGCTGTGGTCACTATTCCTATATGTTAATTTTTGCTTATTTTTATATATAAATTATCTGATTATTTGAGATTTCAAAAATACTTATACTTTCATGTAGGGTTTAATGTGACAGTTGAGGAGTTTGAACTTTAAATTGTAGACATTAGATACCATCTAAATTTTTAAAATCATAATGTTGACCAAGAATTTGGCTCTAAAAAATAAATGTAGTTGTATCTTAGAATAAAAGTAGAGGATGGCTCCAACCTGGGATAGGTAGGAGTGTCATTAAAGAAGACTGTAAGAACTGATGCTGGTAATAGTTCATCGATTCATTCATTTATCTGATCCAGAAGCAGTGCTGCACCCTGGGAATGAGGATGGCTTGGATTAAAGTCACCATGAGCTTGCCCTAGAACCACTGCAGTAGTCTCTTAACTGGTCTCCCTGTTTACATGCTTGCTCCCCTTCATTTTCCACCCAGCAGCTTGTTCTTTTTAAGACATCAAGTCGGATCATGCACGTAACCTGTAGGTTTCCCATTGTACCTGGGTCAAACCCCCCAAACCTTGCTGTGGATGCTGCACCGCCCATTTATTACCTCCAACTTTATTGGCCTTTTTTGTATTTTCTAAAATGTTCTGAGTTTTTTTTCTACCCTAAGGTTTTTCCACATGTTACATTTCTTCCTAGAATGAATTTCCTTAGTCTTCCCCCAATCTTCATCCAGCTACCTACCTACCTCAGAGTTACTCTTTAGTAGTCTCAACTCAGTTTTCAATACCTTAGAGAATCCTTCTTTAAAAATCCTCACCTGAGGATATGTTTATTGACCTAAAAGAGAAAGCAGCAGGGAGGGGGGAGAGGGAGAGGTGGGAGAAACATTGACTGGTTGCCTACCATACACACCCCAACCAGGGATCAACACTCAACATAGACATGTGCCCTGACCAGGGATTGAACCTGTAACCTTTTGGCATACAGGATGACACCCCAACCAACTGAGCCATTTGGCCAAGGGGAGAATCCTTTTTTATGACCACCACTCCTTAAGTCTTCATAGAAACCAGTCTTTTTTCTCTACAGCATTTATCACAATCTGTAATGATACCTTTATTTGTGTATTTATTTAACGTATGACTCTCCAACTAGACTGTAAGCTCTCTGAGGGCAGAGACTATGACTGCCTTGTTCACTTTTGCTCATTGCCTGTCACTGTCCTGAATAAGACAGACATAGTCACAGTCTTCTTAGAGTTTATAATTTTATTGAGCTTCCATATTGGCTCTGAGGGTGAGATAAGAATAATCAGAAATGATAAATGCAAGAACCTTAATTTAGATGGTCAGTAGGATAAAGATGTCATTGATAGAAATGGTTAGGCTAAGTCAGATTAGGAGAGAAATGATAGATCCCATTTTCAGCATGTGGAATTTGAGGATTAAAGTGGGCTAACTGGGATAATTCATTGGAAAAACCCAGCATACCAACACCAGTCTCTTGCCTTAATAAAACAAAGCTGAATCCAAACCTATTGCTCGTTTTTTATTTGGGGAGATTATTCACGAATCAGAGCTCTGTCTTTTTTTATTGGGGTCCTGGAAGGTTTTTTTTAAGACTATTGCATTTATTCTCCTAAATTGCAGATGAAGAAATAAAAAGTATAAAGCCAGCATTTTAGTCTCACTTGAAGACATAGCATGCCACCCTCTCTGTTACTAAAGCCCTGAACCTCCCCATCCCATTTGGAGGAGAAAAAAAGTTGAAACTTTCCTTTTTCTTACCCCAACAACTACCATAAACTCCCACTTTAATTATATTGGGGAAAATGTCTATAGTGTTTATAGACACTATGTCTATAGATTCTATAGTGTTTTCAATACTTACTGGGATCCAACCATAGTATCAGGATTGTGATATTAGATTTTGAGTATAGTGCTTAAAGTCGTGGTATTTTACAGAATTACAAAGATAAATTTAAATTGAAAGCTGATTTTTCCCTAGAAATATTCTTTGCTCACTGAAATGTGAGCAATGCAAGAATGGACTTGATTGTAACTTGAGAAGGATTGTAGAAATTAGCAAGCCAACCCTAGAAATAAGTGTATCTCTTCACATATAATAGACCTGGCATATTTTTAGAAAATAAAAGAAAAAATGAACCAAAAACCCCAACTCCTGTAGGTGCCTTTTGGCTTTGCATCTATAGAATTTATAAAATTTATTGCTAGATTGATGGGTCATTTTTCACTTGTTTTCAAGATTGAGTCCACCTTTGAGATGTTAGATACAATGTGGAAGTCATGCATAATTTTTAGAAGCTATTTAAAAGCCAAGGCCTTGTCTTTTGCTGCTTTCTATGTCAGTGCCCAGCTCTCCTTTCCAGCACCCAGCTCAGCCCAACAGTGGTACTGGCTGCTTAACACTCTGTAAAATGTTATTTAAATATTTCTAACTTATTGTTTCGTGCTGGGTTTTATGGAACATAAATTTCTATTTAGGCCACTAATTTACAGAAGTTTGTTACTAATATCACTGCAGCCTCCATCCATCTAAAAATATTGCTCATAAGCTACACTAAAAATATGTTATATATTTGCACTGTATGTAAACAGTGTTGTGTTTTATTAGTGTGCAGTGCTTTGACTATGGAAATGTTCATATTGCAGCACATATTTAGAGAGGTAGGAACTCAAGTATGGTGGAAAGACTACAGAAACGTGAAACCCCTGCAGGACGGGATTTATGGCATTTTTCAGAGCACTTTGCAAAAAATCTATATACAATACCTATATTTTCTACAGATACAAATTGGAGTCTTGCAGAATGCTCTGGGAAGCTGTTATTGCATGTAATCTCCATATTTCTAAGTGGTTAATAAGGGACTGAAACTGTAAATGTATTCATCTCAAAAGATGCAGTCATTGTTGCTTTAATTACCAAGTTCTCACCTTCAAAAATTATTTAATGAATCAAAATAATGTACGCTATATACTCTTTCTGAGAGTGAAGAAACATAATTCCAAGGATTGGCATTTTGTTTCTTTCTCTAAGTGTTCTTGAGCTGGAGAAGATGATTTAGGGAATGGAAGGTTTAAGACTTTGGAAGAGTTTTGGTGGATCATTTTGACTGATCTTCAATTACGACAAGTCATTTAAACTGGTTACCTAAAAGTATTCAATTCTGAGTTCTAATTTTTTCCTCCACTGGTAAAAATGAGTAAAAGGATGTAGATTCATTATGACTGAGTCCTAATTATAAGAGTTAGTTTGTTTCTGATGTTCTGATGACTGATTCCTCTGGCCGAGGCGCCCCATGACTAACCTTATCTTCCTTGCTTTGGTGGCAGCATAGTCACCGACCATGACCTGATGAACCCAAAGTTGCTAGTATTTACTGACCAGTTGAAAAGATGATGTGTCTCAAAAGACAGATTGATTTAAGTGGCCAAGTAAGCCATCCAGAAAAGAGCTTTTATCACCTTTCAAGGGTATATTGAGATTTGATAACCAGCTTCATAAATGGAAACTCTTACAGCTTGCTTAAAATACATTTGCAGAAAATTAAGGTTATTGGTTCTATCCCTAAAATAGTGATGCTGTGGTAAGAAGTTTACTATCTTGTATTTATACAATTCAATAGAGCTCCAAAGCCATCATCTGTGATGAAGATTTTTTTTACAGACAACTCCCAAAGAGTTTAAATGTAGCAAATGAATCTTGGAAAACTGCTCTCTTTCTAATTTACTGCTTCGTTCAACGCACGTTAAAGAAGAAGCAGTGAATCATAGAACTGAATGTGGTTTTAAAGGCCTCTGAGGTGGCACTTTCCAGTTGATACTCACTGGCATTTTGCTTGGCCTGTTGATCTGAGGCAGGAGGTCTTCCAGAGCTCATTTCTAAAGGCAGGGAAGTGTGGAGGGTGCTTCATTAGCAGTGTGCCTCTCCTCATGCCTTTAGATGGCTCATGCTATCATCACCTCATTCTACATAGGCCCTGACTCCAACAACTCCTCTCTTATTGGTTGTCTTTTACTTAGAAACTTCAAAAATGTTCACATAAAATGACGAAGCATTTTTCAAAAGGTAGTATCTGGGTAATAAAGGTTTTCTAAAAAGAGGCTTTTTCTGAGTTCACAATAAAATGAGCGCTTTCTACCCAACATTTATATCCATAGACAAGGCATTGCCTGCAACTCCCCCAGCTGTAATCCACCCATCCTCAACCTGTGCTTTCATTTTCCAGACTGAGATATCCTTTGGCTGGATGGAAATCCTATAGCCAGGACCGCAGTTGTCCCCCCATCTAAGCTTGGCATCCCATCTAAGCTTAGGCCTGTGCTGGGCAGGATGATAAATGTGAAAATTGGGCTGCATTTCATGGCCAGGTTCTTTCTTCGCTTGTCATTTTCTTTTCTCCCTGGTTATTTCTTCTGTTCTTATAGAAAGGAAAACAAAGCCCATTTAACAACAGCAAAGCACACAGTCTGCAGGGACCTTAAAGATTACTGGCAACAAAACATATTTATGTCTTTAATAAGGGATTGAAATTTACCACTCACTAGATAAATTTTCCCTCTCTGTTCTTTCTGGAAATTGTTGGTATTGGGTGAAACAATTCTGTCTACAGGATATTACATTAATGTCTTTTGATTTCTGAGGAAATACTTCATAGTGTTTCTTGCCAATAAGGAAATTTTTAGATAATTCTAAATACTGGTACACATGGATAATTTTGAGTTAAATATTAAAATATTTCGCGTGACTTCCAAGTGACTGAAGACTGAAAGAGCACATCACATATAATGAATGCAGGTGGGTATGAAAGTTTACTGAAAGGACAGAGATGTGGCTATGGAGTGCAGGTGATATATTTCAAGGTGAAAATTGACTAATCTTTTGTATAATCCACATTAAGATCACTTAGATGAAATGATCATGTTGCCTACATAACAATCTTCTGACAATGTCTTTCTCGAAAGGTGAGGCAGTTACTATGCTACAAATCAGGCAGAGTATTTTTAGAGTGGTCTGCGTGATCATTCCTGACCTTCCTTTCCACATTCCTTGAGATACTTACTTGGTCAAGCAGGTCACAGAGAGACTTCATTTGGAGATGAGGGATCACAAATCGCTGTTGAAAGTAAGAATTGGTGAGCCTGGGCCTCATTCAGAATATTTATTTGTACTGGCCACTCATCCAGCATTTCCGAGTAGACTTTTTTGGTGGGGGAAGGGATACAACTTTAGATTTTTACAAGCATACAAACAAAAATAGTAGGCCCTAAAATTGATATTTTTTTATTAAAGAATGGAATTCTTCTTCTTCTTTTTTAAAATGCTTTGAGAATCTTCTGAGTCCCAAATCTATACTCAGGATTTCCTCTACATAGTCAGGCATAATTTGGGATGGTTATAGGGAAGTAAGGCTAAGAGAAGTAGTCAGAAACCTTTGAGGAGGAATATGGAAACTGATTTATACCTATGAACATTTTGAACCAAAGTTTGACATACCTAGGTGGTGATAGTCATTCATTGGCCATTCTGTAAATGTCTGAGTGTAGTCTCTGGCTCTGTGGTGGTGTACTGCGCAGAGCAGAGGGCTCTCTCCTTCTGAGTTGAATTTTAAATACTATTCTTGGGAACCGGGATAATTAACAGAGGAGATCAAAACATGATTTCTGACTTCAAGGGGCTTACAATTTGATGGGTGAAAAATAATGCTAATAAAAGTAGTGTGTATTAAGTGAGATAACAGAAGTACAAATGCTGTAGAAGTCTAGAGGAAGGGGACCTCGTAACACCATAGGTGGAGGAGAGTGCAGAATGAAGATGTAGGAGGTGAAGATGATCAAGTGGTTTACCTTGGGTACTTTAGAAAAATTGTGGAGCTAGAACAGAGAAGTCAGGAGGGGAGGGGAGAAAGCTTTTTTGATGAGTTGATGAATTTCTTGGACATGTTGAAGCTGAAGTACCAGCAAGATAGCAAAGTGGTTTTATCCAGCAGGCAGGTGGAAGCATGGAGTACAGTGTAGGTTGAATTTTCAGTTGACACTGCACAAACTGAAGCTGTGGGTGTGGATGGAAGAAATTGCCTAGTAAATTCTTATATCTCTAACTTTCTGTTACCCAAATTAAACTGTCCCTAGCATTCTTTTTTTAAAAGATCTTATTTATTTATCTTTAGAGGGGAAGGGAAGGAGAGAGGGAGAGAAATATCAATGTATGGTTGCCTCTCGTGTGTCCCCTGCTGGGAACTGGCCTGCAACCCAGGCATGTACCCTGACTGGGAATCGAACCACGATACTCTGGTTTGCAGGCCCACGCTCAATCCACTGAGCTATCCCTAGCATTCTTAATTTATATTTAAGTTGATATTATAGCTTGATATTCTGTTGATAGGGTAACGATGATTCCTGTGATTTCTACTTTGGATTTATGACTGAGGTATTTACATACAGAGATGTTAGTAGAGATACAGATTTTTAGAGACAGGTAAATAGTTTTATGTTTGTTTTGTGAAAATGACAGACATTTTCTTTCCCAAGTCTAGGGGGAAAAGAAACCTTGAGGCAAAAGAAGGTCCTGACAGTTTTTGGAAACGAAACCTGAGAGGGACAAAAATAGGACGGGAGCCTTTTCCATAGCATTCCATGTGGGTTGGGGGAACAGTTTAATAACTTTTTCTGATCTGTAATCCTTTTTTTTTTCTTAAATTCAGAACCACAAATAGGAAAATCTGTCATTTGTATTTTGTTTTAATCAACTTGCTCATTAGCACACTTTAATGTGTTTTCTGATTTATTGACTACAATTTACGGTATCCTGTATATATATATATATTATGCATAGATTAGTTACTGTTGCTGTTCTTAAATTTTGGTTCTTATATTTATCAGTAATACAGCTTATCAGGGTGAGAGGTGTTCCAGATTTCAAGGATTTTCTAGCTTCTTTAAAATAGTTTGAAAATGCCACATTTTTACATGAGTGGCAGGTATTTCTTTCTAGTTGTTTTCTGTCCATTTGGTGTGAGCTTTCTTTTGGGTCTTAGCACTATCTTGTCCCTTTGGTTGTTCTATCTTGATTTTTATGTTTTTAAAATGTTGAACCATATACAAATAAAAACACATACCCCAATAAAAATATTTTGTTCATTTCCATAACTGAATTGTACCCATAGAGAAGCATTTTGAAGTTTTACTTCAAGAAAACAAACCAACAACACAAAGGAAAAAACTCACTTTGCCTTCTTTAAGAAGCAAAGGAAGTATGGAACTCAGGGTTATAATCACCTTGGAAGAGGTTAACATCACTACAGATTCTACAAATGCCAATAGAATAATAACAGTATTACGAATAATTTTGTGCTAATAAATTAGACAACTCAGTTGAAATGGACAAATTTATTGAAAGAAACTATCCAGATCATCCAGAAAGAAATAATCAGAATACCCACATATTTATTAAATAAATAAAAATTTACAGCTAAAACCTTCTCACAAAGAAACACCAGGCCCAAATGGCTTTACTGGTGAATTCTACCTCATATTTAGGGATGAAATGACATGAATTCTACACAACTGTAACAGAAAAATTAGAACAAAAGGGAGCATTTCCCAATTCATTGTATAAGACCCTGATACCAAAACAGACAAAGATATTACAAAAACATAAAAAGAAAACCACAAAACAGTATTATCTGCTTTTTCCTCATGACACACAGATTAAAATACTTAAGGACATTTTAGCAAATTGAATCCAGCAATCCATAAAAAGGACAATACATCATAATCAAGGATGTGAGAGTATCCCAGAAATGAAAGACTAGCTTAACATTAAAAAATTAATGTAATTCACCATACTGACAAACTAAAATGAAAAAATCATGTGATCAGTCCTAGCTGGTATAGCTTAGTGGACTGAATTCCAGCCTGCGAACTGAATGATCACAGGTTTGATTCCTGGTCAGGGCACATGCCTGAGTTGCAGGCCAAGTCCCTGATTGGGGGCATGTGGGAGGCAACTTATGGGTGTATCTCTCACACATTGCTGCTTTTCTGCTTCCCTTCCACTCTCTCTAAAAGTAAATAAATAAAAATTTTTATAAAACCATGTGATCATTTCAATAGAGGCAGAAAAAGAATTTTGTAAAACCTAACATCTATTCCTAATTCAGCAACTCAGAAATAGAAGAAAACCTTTTCAAACTGATGAAGGAGTTCTATTAAAAGCTATAGCTGCCCTGGCTGGTGTGGCTCAGTGGATTGAGTGCTGGCCTGTGAACCGAAGGGTTGCTGGTTCGACTCCCAGTCAGGGCACAGGCCTGGGTTGTGGGCCAGGTCCCCCGTATGGGGGCATATAGGAGACAACCACACATTGATGTTTCTCTCCCTCTCTTTCTCTTTCCTTTCTCCTCTCTCTAAAAATAAACAAATAAAATCTTCAAAAAAAAAAAGAACTTATCCATTGAAAAAGAAAAAAAAGCCTATAGCTAACATAATACTTTATGGTGAAAGACTAGCAATACTGGACCAAGTCAGGGATACTCACTCTCATGACTCCCGCATAGTATTGTACTGGAAGTTCTATCTAGTGCAGTAAGGCAAGGAAGAGAAATTAAAAGCATTCAGATTGGAAAGGAAGAAGTAAAACTGTTTTTATTCTCAGACAACATTACCTATGGATCTACATAGAAAATCCAATGTAATTTACAAAGAAAGCTACTAAAATTAATAAATGAGCTTAGCAAGGGTGCAGGGTATAAGATCATTGTATAAAAATTGTATTTTTGTATAATATTATAAATAGTTGGCAATTAAAAATGTAAAAACAATATCATTTGCAATGAATCAAATACAAAATAGAGAAAATCTGGCAAAAGATATGTGAGTCACTGAAAGCCATAAAACAAGGCTGAGAGAATTTAAAAACTTAAATAAATGGAGAAATATACTGTTTTTATGGACTAACAATGTCAACATTGTTAGGATGTCATTCTCAAATTGATCAATAAATTCAACACAATCTCAATTAAAATCCCAGCAGGCACATTTAAAGAAATTCATATGGAAATGTGAAGACTCTAGATTAATCAAAACAGCTTTGAAAAAGAACAAAGTTGAAAACCTACCATAACTGATTTTCAGACTAATTATAAATTAAGACAGGATGGTACTGGTGTAAAAGTTGACACATACGTCAAATGGGACCAGAGGTCTACAAGTAGACCTACATAATTATGGAAAACTTATTTTCCACAGGGGTAAGAGGTAATTCAATGGAAAAGGGAAAGTTTTGTAACAAACGATGCTGGAACAAATGGATATTTATAGTCCAATACCCCCCAGCCCCCAAAAGAACTTCAGCTTATTCCTGGACCATACATAAAAATTAACTCAAAATGGATCATTGATCTAAATGTAAAACCTAAAATTAGAAAACTTCTAGAAGAAAATGTAAGAAAAAAACCTTTATGGTGTTCGCTTAGGTAATGGTTTTTAAAATAAAACACAAAAAGTATGATTCATAAAATAAAAATATCGGTGAATTAAACTTTATCAAGTGTAAAAGCTTTGAGTCCTCTAAAAACACTGTAAAGACAAGCCACAAACTGAAGGGAAATATTTCGAAACCCTATAGCTGTTAAAGAACTTGCACTTAGAATATATAAAGAGTGCTTAGAGCTTATTAATTAAAAAAATCCCCAAAACTCAAGAATAAAAGGGCAAAAGATTTTAACAGACAGTTCACCAAAGATAACATGTGAATGGTTAATATGCACATATAAAAATGTCCACTCTCATTAGTCGCTAGAGAATTGAAATTAAAACCAAAATGACACACCACCACTACACCGGCTCAAATTAAAAAGACTGACCATATCAAATATTGGTAAAGATGTGAAGGAACTATAACTCATAATCTACTACTCTGCTGGTGAGAATGAAAGGTGGCGTAACCACATCGGAAAACAGTTTGGTAATTCCTGAATTGGCAATTTCATAAAATATTAAACATGCAAGTACCATATGATTTAGCCATTCCACAACTACATATTTACACAAGAAAAATGAAAGCATATATCCATACAAAGACTTACACAATTATAGTAGCTTCATTTGTAATATAAACTAGAAACAGTCCTAATATCCATCAACAGATAAACGAAAAAGTAAGTTGTGATTTATTTAGCAACCAAAAAGAACTGCTGATACATGTAACATGGATGAACCTCAAAATAGTTACATTGCATGTGTTAAAAGATAAACTGAGGTACATTAAATTTTTGAAGAGTTTATTTGAGCAGACATTGATTCCAATAAGGCAGCTCCAAACCGAAAGTGTGTGGAAGTACCCCACCAGCAGGAGTTAGGGGCAGGATTTTTACAGAGGAGACCAGGAAGCAAAGCAATGAAATTAGCTGATTGGCTCTTGCTTAAGTGATGCATTATTTGGGGAAGCCTAATTAGCTGCTAGTAATTGATTGTTCTTCCTAACCAATTTCTGGTTGTTCTGCCTAACCAAAAATGTGTGAGACATTTATAGGTTTTGTTTTGCTGACATGGACTACTGAGGCATTAGAGCCCCCTCAGTCTAGTGAGTTCCTTGTTTGGTTATTTAACAAGTAAAATAAGCCAAACAAGAAGAGTACGTACTGTATAGTTATATTTATGGAAATATTTTAGAAAATACAAAACGACCTATAATGTTAGAAAGCCCTGTACATTGCGAACAGGGCTCTGGGGAGTGGAGAGATATGGGAAGAGAAAGGATTACAAAGGGGTCCAAAGAAACTTTTGTGGGTGATAGTTATGTTCATTATCTTGATTATAGTGATGGTTTTATGTCAAAAATGATCAAATTGTACCCTTCAAGTATATTTAGTTTGTTTCAGTTAAGCCTTAATAAAACTTTTAAAAACAAAAACACCACTTGCCTTTCTCTAAGAAGGTGAATAGAATTGGGAAGCTCAGAGTTTTTACCAACCTGGAAGAGACTTAGGACTTGCCCGAGGTGTTCCTAATGGGACAGCACAGTATGTGGCCGTAAGACTTCCTGTGCCATTCCTTCACCCCAGAGGGGAATAGCTTAAGAGTGAAAATCCTCATCAGGACAAGGGAGATGATTTCCTAAAGAATAAAATTTAATTACTTTTATAGTTAGGTGACAAAAATTAAAGATTTTATCAAGTATTAAGTTATACAGCTTTTTAAAAATCCCCAACTGTGAAATAATTAGTAACAAATTCCAAGGTTTGGCTGAATGTCTGTATGATATATGAAGAAGCATTTCTTTTTGTTTATTATAAATTTACTAGCTCTTAGTTTAAATGTCCCATTGTTCTTATATTACACTAGTAAATTCTTTTTGCTTTTCTCTTGGAAGAAGAAATAAATATGCAACCACAGTGTGCGTAATGATGTTCAGACTAATGTTGTTACCAACCCCAAAACAAATAGCAAAGTGTTGTCAGCTTCCCGGGTAGAAATGACATAAGGGGCAGTCTGGTTTCATCATTTCTCAAATCCAACTGTTTGGTGATTGCTGTGATAACACTACATTGGAAAGGAAGAAAACACAATACATAAATACACAGAGAAACTCCTGTAGAAAAAAGATTGTTTGCATTTTCTTTATACAATCTAGATGTATACTCTTGGAAGTGTAGTGTTGAAATGAGAAATCTGTTAACCTATGTATTAAAGTATAAGCCAACATTATTTCTCTGAAGTAATTATATTAGCTTTGACTCCCCACTCTATTAAATAGGCTATTGCAGTAGGGTTTTTAGTTGATACCTTTACCATAAGCTAGCTTGTGATGATCCCTAAAGATGATTGAAACAAATGAGACAACACAAAGCTATCGATGTGTCCATGGGATGATGCAAACCATGTTGTACATGGCAATTCAGGGAGAACAATGAAATGGCTCTTCTAAAGAGCACTTCCTGCTGACCTCTATTTACAACAGTCTGTGCAAGTATTTATACTTGAGAATTAAATATACTTTGTGCCGTGTGAATGATTCTTTCATCAAAATTAGTCTCTAGATTATCCATAATTATAAATGTGATTTTCAACTGTGAAGGAGTATTTATAAGGTTAGGCTACACTTTGTTGTAACAACAAAAACAAAATCTCAGTAACTTAGCACAGCAGAAGTCTTTCTGGTTGACATTACACATAGTCAGAGATTCCACATAGTCTCTCAGCGACAGAGGCTGATGAAAGCACTACTATTTTATAGTTACACCATCTGGAACATGCGACCTCCTTACCTCCTTGATCAGTGGAAAAGGGGAAGGGAGAGTTAGAGAGTCAGACACTAGCCTTTTTTAGCATTAAATTGACATGTTCTTTGACTCACAACGCATTGGCCAGAACCGGTAATGTGGCTCCACCTATAACTGCAAGGTATCTGGAGAATTGTAGGGGAACCCACGGATAGTCAGCGATAAGTAAATGTCTTTGCTATGGAAAGATGGACAGATTTTTACATAACAGAAGGTCTGCTTTGGCACTTTTGAAGTAATACCTTTAGTAGAAGGCTTAATGTTATGTAATTAAAGTATCTAACTGGTAAGGATGTTTATAAAAAGGCATTTTTATGTCACAGTTAAATTCTTTTGTATTCTTATTTGTTAATAAGGAGAGGGGAAAGAGAATTGATATATTCTTTAGTTTACTATTATTCATATAAATAGTAAATTGCCAGTTTCCATTTTTCAAATAATCAAAATGACCTTGCTTCTGACCACGAAGAGCAATTCTGTGTGTATGTTTGTATAGAAATATGTGACTATGTTGAAAATTTGTGACATATTTAGAAAGCAGCTAGTGTGGCTTCAGGTGTGTTTGGTTAGGAGTTTCTCCTGTTAGGGGGGCTTGGACCCAGTTTTTGTTGAGTTTTTATGTTGTTTTTCCCTCCTATAAAGCTAAACCATTGAGGAGAGTCTTATATCATGATAGTATTATCTTGAGCTTTTATTTGGGCCATTTTCTAAGTCTTTGTAGGGGTGGGGAAGAGAAGACAAATAAAATGTGGAAGTAATCTAGGGTGGCAATGGATGGAACTGTTAGAGTCCCTTGGTATTTTTAGGGACATCAGGGAGATTTATATTCAGATTATTAAATACAAAAATATTCAGTCCCAATTGAACTCAGTCATTTGACCTATTAATTTGTAAACTCTAATAAAGGAAAGACTTCATCATTATTTTGCATGTAGGAAACTAAAATAGTAGAAAAGAGAATCCTTACAAAAGTTCCAGTTGAAAACCACCTTCTTTTACTTGTGAACAAATATTTTAATATGTCTTTAGGGCTCCTTTTTGCCTGAGATGCTAGTTGCCCATCATGGACACTGAAAAATCCGGCATTTGAAGCTTCCACTCTGGGACTACAGACTCCTTAGAGTTGTTTATCTTTACCACTCTGGTATACCTGGGACATCCCAATGTCAACTTCCCTCATGTATTATGCCTGTGTAAGTTCCACAAGCACTTACTGAGCACTTGTTAAGTATCACACACTAAGATTTGTCGCATACTAATATGAAAAGACATTAGTTGTGCCCTCGAAGAACTTACAGGCCAGTTTGGGGAGAGAGACATGTAAATTGATATTTTCAAGTACTGGAGTGCTTGAGGGCTTTATGCTGCACTTCCTCTTTTCTCCTACGTGTATGTGCTTCTAGCTCTCAAATTCATCTCTCTGGTTGAGGCCTCTTCCTTGTGCTTCAGGTATTGTCTTAAAATCCGTAATTGAGTATTTCTTAGACATCTCAAACTTAACATGTCCAAATGGCACTCTTGATTTTCACTCCTCCAATTAGTTATTCTCTGTCTTAGTAAATGGCATTATTGTCCACTTCATTTTCTTGGTCCCCCACCCTAGGAGTCATCTTTCTTTCTTCCATTTTTTTTTTACTCTCCGCATTTCAGACCATTGGAGAATCCTATTGGTTTCAACTCTAAACTACATCTTGAATTTATAGTCATTCCGTACTGCCACCTCCCCAGGTGACACCACTATTACTTCCTGCCTGGAATGTAGTGGCCTCCTAACTGGTCTCTTAGATTGCCCCTCCCATTAATTTTTCATGTGGTAGCCAGACAAAATAAAAAGTTAAAGAAGATTGAATTACTTTCTATGTTTAAAATGCTTCAATGGTATCTCACCTTCAGAGTCCTCTAAGGCTTGTAAGCCTGTGCATGCTTTAGTCCCTGCCTCTACTTGTATCTTCATCGCGTGCCTCATTCTGCCTCCCTCACTGAGCTTTACACGAGAGCCCGCCTTTTCCCCTGGAACCTGCCCAGCGCTTTCCCACCAAAGGGCATTTGTCTTTCTCTTCTCTCTGCCTGTCTGTTCTTCTCTTCAGCTTCTTATCTTTTGGATCTTCAGTCTTACCTTCTCAGAGAGTCTTTCCCGGTAACTCTATCCTTATCATAGTACTTTATTTCCTTCAAAGTGATTATTTTAATGCCACACAGTATAATTTAGTGAAAGCCTCTGGCAAACTGTTTGAGCTAGGGGAATGATAAATGAAACACCTGATTTTTGAGAAGATATGTGAAAAGAAAATACCAAGGGGGAGAAAATATTTGCAAGTCACGTACATGACACAGGATTTGTATCCAGAATATATAAAGGACACTCAAAACTCAACAAGAAGAAAACAGACAAACCAATTTTTTAAAAAATGGCAAAGATATAAACAGTAGCTACCTCAAAAAAGATATCCTGATGGCAGATAAACACATGAAAAGATGCTCAACATCATTAGTCAATCGGAACATGCAAAGTAAAACCCAGTGAGATTAAAAAAAAAAACCAGCCTGGCAATACCAAGTCTAGGCAAGGACAGGGAGCATCTGGTATTCTCACTCATTGCTGGTAGGAATGCAAAATGACACAGCCGTTTTGGAAAACAGTTCTGTAGTTCCTTAAAAGTTAAACATGCACCTACACACGACCCAGCCATTCCACACAAAAACCTAAATAATAATGTTTATAGCAACATTATTAATAATTTACGGAAATTGGATATAACCCAATACCTATCCTGTTGATATAAAAAATATTCAGACCTGTGGAGAATGTTTATGAGTTTATGCCAAAACTGACAAAAATTGCTGGGAAGTAAGATTTCAAATGCTCCAGAGAATGACATTTGCGGTTTCTTTTATGCATTTGAAATTAAGGAGGGAACATAAGGGAGATTACATGAAGGCTGGGAGAAAGCAAGGAAGAATTGGATTATAGGGTAGGTAACAAGATTATGTGCTCTCTTAAGGGTTGTTATGCTTATTTCAGAGGTGTGTTAATGTAGGAGCAGAGTGACAGTGGGCGGGGCTTGCTTAAGGCAAAGGTAAACCTTCTACTAAAGAAGTTATGTGCCTGTGGAGTGACTACCTACTATGACCCAGTTAGGAATTTCGGATTAGATCTGTGAGGTTATTTTCAGGTAGATTTATTACAGCACCCCTTCTTTGTCCATAATGTTTTTAAAACCACCTTTATAAAACAGTCAAAAGATATTTTTAAACCTAAAATTTCTTAACAGTGGGGTAATTTTAAAGTACTGGGTCAGCACTTTATGACCCAGCATTCCATGTGTGAATTTTAAACTCTTTAACCTGAAAAACGATTAGACTAAAAAGGTAGTGTTTCCCCAATTTTTAATCATTGTGCTCATCTCTAATAAAACAGCTGTGTCCACCAGAGAATAGGAACATTGAGTTAACATTTATCAGACAGTGTTTTGTACGCTAACTTCATTATAGTTTGTCACAATCCGTTGTGTAAATGTTAGGTTAATTACTTGAAAACCAGCCTTATTTGCTTGAAGGATTTCCATTCTGAAGTACATCAGAGTCATTATTCACTGCACCTTTTGATTGCCTTTGAAAAACTTCCCTGCATTTATTTTTCTATTATCTACCTCAACAAAAGGAAACCACTCTTCATTCTGCTGACATGTGACCTGTAAGTTTCATGAGTCTATAGAATACAGGGTTGGATTTGGAATGCACCCTCAACATTCCCGCACCATTTGAAATTTATCCCATTTTCCTATGTCTTCTCTTTTCAAAAAGCAACTTGATTTATTTAGGTAATAGTTATTGCAGTTGTAGCATTTTAATTTCCTCTATCATCTTCTCTCTCCATTTGGGTTGATATACAATATGTAGGGGGACATTTGATGTTCCAGTGGATATCGTAAGAGAATGTTGAAGAGCTAAGTAGGGAACATTCTTCATACAAAATATATCCAGTTATCAGTCTGTCCTCAATCACGGGATGGTACTGTAGCTGCATCTTCAGCTACATCATAGCATTTCTCTTAAAACTTGTCATTTAAAAACTATAAAAGTAAATATTTAAAAGCACTTTGGATGTTTACTTTGCTGAGCCTTACTGTTGATTTTGTTGTTTTATGGAATGTTGTAATGACGTCCATTGTTAATCACGTCATAACCCTATAAAATATGTAACGAGCTGCTGAATAGAATGATGACAGCAGACAGAGAACAGTTTCATTTGAATTCATGCAAATGTAGAGGTTTCCCAGAAAGCCATTTTTAAAGTATGAGCCACATTTTGAAAATAAAACAAGAGATCTGTAATGAAACCCATAATAGCTGAAAGCATACAATAAATTCTGCAGGGAGAGCTTTCTATTTTGTTCCTTTTCAAATTCTAATACTAAAGTCTATTAGTAGTCAGTATAAAATAATGAGACATGAAGCCCTGCTGGTGTAAAACTGTTACTAATCTGTTACTTTGCATAAAATTTTACTCTGATGATTGTCTCCCGTCTTCCTCTGAAGGACCTGTTATACGCTTTCTAGCTAAACAGATGAGACCTATTACCCATCTCCTTTTAATGAATGGTGTTGGAATTTGCAGGCACTGCACTTTTTACAAGTTGGGAAAAGAAAGGAGTTGCATGCAAGGAACACAAGTGTGTTTACTCCAATCAAAGATCAGTATTCTCATGCGACTTTGTTAATTGAAATCCTTTGCATTAGTGTTAGTTCACATTAAGGAAAAGCAGAAAGGCATTTTTACTCTTATTTTAAAGATAGGTATATTCTAAAGTGGTCACCTTCCTACATCTAGGTCACATCATTGCTTTACTTTTAATAATTATAACAAGAAATTATCATGTCCTTCCCTACAAACTGATCTTGCCCTTGTCTCTCCGGTTTCGGTTCATCTTGTTTCTTGGTCACACAGACTTACAATTTTAAGTTAGCTTTGGTTCTTTTGCTCTTCATATGTTTAAGCAGTTGCCAAGTTCTTTTGATTCATCTTTCATAATTTCTCTCATATTGTCTGTTTTTTTCTATTTTTGTTGCCAGCAGTCTAGTGCAGGCCATTATGGACTCATGCCTAAATTACTACATTTTTAATTGATTTCCCAACCTCCGATTAATTCCTTTCTAATCTATCCTGCATTTTACCAGTAGATTTATCTTACTAAAACATGATTTTTCTTATGCTTACCAATTTGAAAGTTTGGAAGTGATTGCAAAAATAATTGAACCTATTAGTATTATTAAAAGATATCATAGTATATTGGCTTTGGAACCAAGTAAATATGGGTTGGAATCTCAGATTAATCCCACAGTAGTGGTATGACTTAGGGACTGAGTTCTTCAACTGAAAATGGTCCTTAATTTCTTCATAAGCAAATGGTTATTATAAGGAGTAACCACAATATGTGAACAACCTAGCTTAGTGGGTCAATAATGACAGTTATTAATAAAAGTCTTGTTGCTGTTATTATTATCTTTAGGACAAAATGGAGAAAGGGAATAGAGATTAGAAAATGGAACCAGTGGTGCTCCCCTCAAGTAGAAATCATAAGGGAAAAGTCTTTCTTTATTGGCAAGTGCTTCCAAAAAATAAGGGTTTTTATATTTTGTATTTCTCATAATGTTTAATTTTAATATATATCTAGGTCTTAAATAGACTGTATATTATAATTTTTCAGATACATGAACTAAGATTTCTTTTGTTTTTTAACAATATTATGTTCTTTATTTTTTCTTCTTCAAAAATATTTTATTGTTTATTGTTAATTACAATTGTCCCAATTTTCCCCCTCCACCCAGCCCCCCACTTCCATAGTCAGTCCATACTGTTGTCCATGTTCATGTCTTGTTGTCCTTCATATATGTTCTTTGACTAATCTCTTCACCTTCTTTCAGTCAGTTCCTTCCTCCTCGCTCCCCTCTTACAGCTGTCAGATTGTTTCATGATTCCACACCTCTGGTTCTAATTTGCTCATTAGTTTATTCTGTTCATTAGATTCCTCTTATAAGTTAGATGATATGGTATTTGTCTTTCATCGACTGGCTTATTTCACTTCGCATAATAGTCTCCAGTCCCACCCATGTTGTTGAAAAGGGCAAGAATTCCTTCTTTTTTCCTGCTGCATAGTATTCCACTGTGTAAATGTACCACAGTTTTGTTTTTTTATTCACATGGGCACTTAGGCTGTACACAAATCTTGACTATTGCAAATAGTGCTGCTATGAGCATGGGGGTACTAATTTCTTTTCAGTTGGTGTATTAGGATTCCTTAGGTATATTCCTAGCAGTGGAGTCACTGGTCAAAAGGCAGTTCCATTTTTAGTTTTTTGAGGAAATTCCATACCCTTTTCCAGAGTGGCTGCACCAGTCTGCATTTATACCACCAGTGTACTAGGGTTCTTTTTCTCCACATCCTCACCTGCACTTGTTGTTTATTGATTTATTAATGATAGCCATTTTGGCAGAAGTGATGTGATATTCATTGTTGTTTTAATTTGCATCTCTCTGATGGCTAGTGATGTTGAACATCTTTTATATGTCTATCTGTATGTCGTCCTTGGAGAAGTATCTGTTCAGGTCCTTTGCTTATTTTTTAATTGGATTATTTGTCTTCCTGGTGTTGAGTTACATAAGCTCTTTATATATTTTGGAGATTAAACACTTGTCTGATATATAATTGGTAAATATGCTTTCCCATGCAGTCATTTCCCTTTTCATTTTGATGCTGGTTTCTATAGCTGTGTAGAAGCTTTTTAATTTGATGTAGTCCCATTTGTTTGTTTGTTTGTTTTCTTTATTTCCCTTGCCCTAGGGGATATATCAGTAAAAATATCATTACATGAGATATCTGAAATTTTAATGCCTATGTTTTCTTCTAGGATTTTTATGGTATCATGACTTATATTTAAGTCTTTTGTCCATTTTTAGTATATTCTGGTGCATGTATAAGATGGTGGTCTAGTTTCATTTTTTTTGCATGTACCAGTCCAGTTATCCTAACATCATTTATTAAAAAAGACTATCTTTATTCCACTGCATGCTCTTGCCTCTTTTGTCAAATTTATCAACTTACCATAGAGACATGGGTTTAATTCTGGCCTCTCTATTTTGTTCCATTGACCTATGTGTCTGTTCTTATGCCAGTACCAGACTTTTTTTTATTACAGTGGCCTTGTAGTACAGATTGATATCAGGTATTGTGATCCTTCTAAC
This sequence comes from Artibeus jamaicensis, assembly GCF_021234435.1. Taxonomy (NCBI): domain Eukaryota; kingdom Metazoa; phylum Chordata; class Mammalia; order Chiroptera; family Phyllostomidae; genus Artibeus; species Artibeus jamaicensis. The sequence goes on from NW_026521356.1 coordinate 3,232,431, forward strand.
TTTATTCTTCTTTCTCAAGTTTCCTGAGGCTATTCAGGGTCTTTTTTGGTTCCACATAAATTTTTGGAATATTTGTTTTAGATCTGTAAAATATGCCACTGGTATTTTAATAGAATTGCATTGAATCTATAGATTGCTTGGTTAGTATGGACATTTTAATGATGTTAATTCTTCCAATTCATAAATGCAGTATATGCTTCCATTTATTTGTGTCTTCATCAGTGTCTTTCTTTGGTGTTCTATAGTTTTCTGAGTACAGGTCTTTTACCTCCTTGGTTAAATTTATTCCTAGGTACTTTTTTTGTTGTTTTTGTTGTTATAGTAAATGGAATTTTTTTCTTAGTTTATCTTTCTGGTGATGTATAGAAATGCCATCAATTTCTGAATATTAACTTTGTATCTCACTACTTTGCCAAATTTATGTATTAGGTGGAGTAGAGTTTTGGTAGAGCCTGTAGGGTTTTCTGTGTACCTCTCGTGTCGTTTGAGAATAATGACAGTTTTATTTCTTCCTTTCCAATTTGGATGCCTTTTATTTTTTCTTCTTGTCTGATTGCTGTGGCTAGGACTTCCAGTACTATGTTCAACAAGAGTGACAGAAATGTCCACCCTTGTCTTGTTCTTGATCTTAAGGGAAACACTTTTAGTTTTTGCTCATTGAATGTGATGTGGGCAGTAGGTTTTTCGTATATGGCCTTTATTATGTTGAGGTTTGCTCTCTGTATTCCCACTTTGCTGAATTTCTTTTTTTTTTTTATCATAAACAGGTGAGGGATTTTATCAAATGCTGTTCTTCAGCTATTGATAAGATCATGTGATTCTTGTCCTTCGTTTTACGTGATATATCATGTGTGTTGACTTGTGAATATTATAGCATTCTTGCATCCCTAGAATAAATCCCGCTTGATCATGGTGTATGACCTTTTTAATGTATTGCTGGATCCAGTGTGCTCATATTTTGTTGAGGATTTTAGCATCTATGTTCATCAGAGATACTGGCCTGTAATTTTCTTTTTTTGTCTATCTTTACCTGGTTTTGGAATTAGGATAATACTGTGCTCATAAAAAAAGTTTGGGGGTCTTCCCTCTTCTTGAATTTTTTGGAATAGTTTGAGAAGGATAGGTGTTAGTTCTTCTTTGAAGGCTTGGTATGATTCACCTGTGAAGCAATCTGATCCAAGGGTTCTGTGTTTGTGTGCTGGAATTTTTTGATTAGTGCTTCAATTTTACTAGTTGTTATGAGTCTATTCAGGTTTTCTACTTCTTCCTGATTTAGTTTTGGAAGATTGTATGTTTCTAGAAATCTATCTGTTTCACCCATGTTGTCCCAATTTCTTGGCATATATTTGTTCGTAGTAATTTCTTACGATCCTTTGTATTTCTGCAGTATCAGTTGTTACTTATGCTCTTTCACTTCTGATTTTATTTATTGGGTACTCTCTCTTTTTTTCTTGATGAGTCTGGTTAAAGGTTTGTCAATTTCTTTTTTTCAAAGAACCAGCTCCTATATGCATTGATCCTTTGAATTGTTTTTTCAGTCTCTATGTCCTTTATGCTCTGGTCTTGATTATTTCCTTCCTTCTGCTCACTCTGGGCTTTGTTTGTTGTTGTTCCTTTAGATGTAGGGAATCCCAAGATTATCAAAGGTTGGTTTTGATGATTAAGAACTTAATGCTGACTTTCCAGATTATAGTTTCACGTAGAGCAATCGGTTGCCAGATAGGAATGAATAAGAGAGATAGACATAAGAAAAATTACCAAAGATGAATCAAGAGAACTTTGTAAGAAATAGAATAATGGAGGCAGAGTGGTAGACCTTTCAACCAGTAAATTTATAGTGAAAAGAGAGAATTAAATGGGGCACTGCCTGTAGGAGGCAACAGAGATATGGGGAAGCTTTTTTTTTTTAAACTATAGGTGGTGACATAAAGTATTTAGAAGGCAAGAAGTAAGCATTGTTGGGGATAAACATGGAACCAAGGACCTCCACGAGTTGGAAGGACTAATCATACTGTTTTTTACGTGGTACTTGGGCTGTTTTGGGGTACTATTGTTCATTTTCATGAGTGGTTACTATCCTTGTACCAGAGAAGAATTGAAGCCTGTTTTCTTTTTTTTTTTAAATCCTGCCCTGGCTGGCATAGCTCAGTGGATTGAGCGTGGGCTGCGAACCAAAAGGTTGCCAGTTCAATCCCCAGTCAGGGCACATGCCTGAGTTGTGGGCCAGGTCCTTAGTAGGGGGTGTGGGAGAAGCAACCACACATTGATAGTTCTCTCCCTACATTTCTTCCTCCCTCCCTTCCCCTCTCTAAAAATAAATAAATAAAATCTTTAAAAAATCCTCACCTGAGGATATGCTTATTGATGAGAGAGAGAGAGAGAGAGATCTGTTCGAGAGAGAAACATCAATCAGTTGCCTACCATAAGTCAAATTATTGACTTAGTTTTGTAGTAACAAGCTCCATTGGTATGGTACAAAGTAGCAATACAGTTTAATTAGGGATCAGAGGTGGTAGGAAAATCAGAAAAAAATCATTTAGCATTCATTTAAGCTGTATCTTGAAGGGATGGATAGGTTTTCAATAAACAAAGAAGGGGTTAGTGAAACTTGGGTGAGGTGTTTTCTGACAGAGGCAATAACAACAGAAGAGGATAAAAGCAGGGAACTATTTGAACAGCCCAAGTGATATTAGAAGATAGTGGCACTTCAAAGGCCCCTTTGAACTACACTCTAGTTCTCAGTGTTGAGTGTACATTAGAATCACCCCAGAGAACTTGTTACAATGCAGATTCCCAGGCACTTCTCCCTTCTGAGTCATGAAACCTAGAGAGTGATCCAAGAATCTTCATGATTTCCTGAATTCCTATTATTTTCTGTTTAATAAGCACATTGGGTGGTTCTAATTCAGATTTTCCTCAAATTACACACATAGAAACACTGACCTGGTCCCAAACATTCCATCAGTGATTAAAGAACCCCTTTTTAAACATCTCTGGTAGGTGATTGTCCACCCTGTTACATGAAATGGAACTGTCTTTCCAGGTAGCATATTCAGCCTTTGAATGGCCCAGCTAAGAAAATGTTTCCTTTTATATAGCTGGAATTTCTCTGTCTATTCTATCCATTGATTTTAGCTCTCCTCTCTTGAGGCCAGAGAAAACAATAATAGATATTTTCCCATCTGAGAGCCCTTCAAGTTTTAGAATCCTCTCTTCTATAGGCTGAACACAGCCAGGTCTTCATTGGTTTGCTTTTGAGTCCTTTCCCTGTCCTGGAAGCTTGCCTCTGAATGCATTCCAGCTTTTGGTGACCTTTGTAAAGTGTAACACCCAGAATTAAACATTATTACTGCATGGTCTCTGAGTTGTATAGTACCCAGGTGGGCCATGTGGTTTTATCAATTATTTTCTCATATGGTCCTCATAAATATTGTAATGGAAACATGGGGACAAAGGGTTAATTGGAATAACCTTTATTAAGAGATTATATACCACTGAGAAAGGAAAGGGACTGGGGCTGGCTTGTATGCTTGGTTGTTGCAATGTAACAGAACGAGAGGGAATACTGTCCTTGTCCCCTACCCCCTTTACCCCATGCTTAATTGTACTGTCCTCTTGGTTTATAAAAATATGTATTTCTCACTTCCTTCCTTCCTCTATGGCTTCCTTTCCCCCCTCCCCTTTCCTTTTCCTTTCCTTTCCCTTTCCTTTCTGTTTTAAGAACTTTGTTATCTGTGCTTTCATGTCATCCAGGTAGTTTGGGGTAAGGCAAAAAGCAAGGCAGTCCTGGAGAACTGGGATGGTTGAAGAGGGGCTGAGGGACAGAGCAAAGGCAGTGCCATCTCTGTTCTCCTGTGTGATCTTTGACACATCCTGATTGCTATAGGAAGTTTTTAATCTTGGGCTCTGGGGTTAAGTCACCAGAGCTACAGCTGAGCAAGTTGAATTTAAATCATAAATTGCCTCTTGGAGGGTTAATGTATGTCTCTAAGTCTATTTTAAAGCTACTAAATAGGGCTGAAGAACATTCACTGATCTTCCTGCAGGCTTCATTCACTGTGGCTAAATTTTAGCTCCGTTTTTGTGTCTCACCAACATATTTGAATTTACCCTCGGAAAAGCTTAAATATCAATTATTTCAAGATGGGGTGCCTCTCCAACCTGATAAGCCGTATCATGTAGCCTTCTTCTCATAAATAGGCTGGTAGGAAGGGAAAAAGAGAAGAAGTGATACCGTTTTTTTTCTTTTATAATCTTATTCAGAAAGGATGTCTACTAATTAGCTTTTTTGTGTCAACGTTCAGTATACTGGACAAAGTCTGTACTCTCACATCCTCGAATTTTTTCATTTGCTTGCCCTTTGGCAACATACTAAATTTATTGATGACTGTAAGAGCTCTTGTTTTTTTCTGTTGATGTTTTTCTTCCAGAGTAAGGTTGTCAATGGTTACATGAAGTCAATCACAGTTTCCAAATATTGCTGTTTTAGTTTCTTTTTGACTTTGCTGAATTATTTGCAACATCTTTTATTTGTTTCTTGTTATAGCAGGTGATTGAAAAGTTCTTCTCCTTATTTTTCTGGTCCCCAAAATTGATAGCTGAATTGTAACAAATTGCTATACCCACTGACCTAAATTCTCTGTCTCTGATTGATGGGTCATACACACATACTTCCTTGAGTACTAACAAAGCAGTGGGGTTTTTGTGAGTCTTCACTCTATTGCATGTTATATAGCAGTACTAGTCAACTTTTGTGAAGACTGATACAGTTTCTTTAAAAAAAATCTACAGTTAAATAATCTTGGAAAAAAATCCAAGCTGTGACAGTTTTTTTTTTATGAGTTGTAAGTTTGTCATTAATAAAGAAGAAAAATGTGGGGAAGAGTTATTGTTGTTTTTTTTAAGCAAGGATTTTTAAAGGATCTTTCAAGCTTTCTAATTAGCCAGATGTGCATAGAATTTTGCCTTCCCTGTTTAATTTGTCTAGGTTTGTGTGCAGGATTTGACTTAGGACTTTGCAGTATGTATTAGAGAGATTAATTTTACTCTGCCTACCTCTTTAATGTTGTGTAGTGAACATTTGGTTTGGCATCAAATAGACCAGGGTTCAAGTACAACTGTATGACCTTCAGTAAGCTACTTCTCTAAGCCTCAATTTTCTTTTCTATTTAATATATGGCAAATACTAGACTTTACCTCATAGAGTGCAGGGTTAAGTGAAATCATAAATGTACTCAATGCTTGGCATAGAGTTAGCACTCAATAAATGTCAGGTATCAGTGATGAACGAGAGTTTTATGAACACAGTCCACCTCACTGTTTAATGGTGGAGAAGACAATAAACAAATCCTTATAAGAGTAGTTATTTAATTAGATTACCTGTGTGCATGGGCACATTACAGGGTACATTTAAAGTGGCTGCTTTTCTGTGGTCAGTTCCTTGTGATGGTTTACCCTGAGCGAATGTGCTGGTTCTTCAGCTAGGCAGATGTATTTCTGCTAGAAAGGATGTGAGTCCCCAGTTATTTGAGCCATGAGGGTGGAGTCCTCACTATGTAGGTGTCTTGCTTTTTGTTTTGCTCTAATGTTTATCCATAGGTTCAGTGAGAACATCCTATGAAGACCAGCAAGGCCTCTGTCTGTGGGGAGATGAATTGCATTACTGACATTTAATATACTCTTTCAACTACCATCTAGATTGTGTGCTTCTGGAACTGAGTTTTCCAATTTTTTTTCTCTCTTCAGCAGTGGTTGGCATGATGTTCCATATATAGGCTCTTAGTAAATTTGATTAGCCAAGAGATAAGCATATGGACTAAGCACGTGGTCTTTTGTCCTTTTTGACATCTTGCCAGATTATATGGTAACAATGTCAACACAAATATCTTCTGAACTATAAATTCTGTACATTCATTCCAAAATCTGCTGATGATATTTTTTAGTTCAATGTGTAATCATTCGTACATTTTTGTGTTTCTGTCCAACTGTCTGCATTTGACAAAGAAACTATGATGATCCAGATAACGCCAAAAGGTTAAAAAGAAGTCTACTTTAAGAAGTTTTTAATAGAAAGTGAATCTCCAATAGTCTTTGAATGTATAAACTTTGGAGTAATCAAACGATAATGTTAGAAAGAATGACTTGAAAGAGGGTTTTGTTAGATCACACTAACTCAGTGTCAGGCTGACATAATTTATTTTAAGTTTATAATTACTGGTAAGTCGGTCTTTCTTGGCATATTGTGACTTCCACCAACCTTTTATGAGACTGTTCAGCTTGAGTGCTGGTCGAATGTGGGGTCAGTCAACAGAAAAGGAGTTAGGACCAAAAAAGCCTGTGGATCGTTTAAGAAAGTGATAGTCTGCAGATATTATTGCGTCAGTCAGAATAGGCAGGGTTTTGCAGTAGTAACAAACTGCTCTAAAATCTTGAGTGGCTTCTCGCTATTCAACACATTCAGTGAGAGTTGGTAGGGGCTGTGCTCACTGAAGTCTATCAGGGACCCAGGTGGACAGAGATTCAATCTCAGCACATGCTTCCATGACCACTGAAGTGGGGGTGGGGTGGTGGGAAGATAGTTCCAAGCTGTTGAATCTTCCAGCTCAGATGTAGCTCAGGTACTTCCATTTACATTTCGTGTGGCGCCATCCAGCCACAGAGGAACAGGCCATTCAATCTTCCATTTGCCTAGATGGAAGAACTAGATAGTAATATCAGTAAGTAGAAATAATGAGCAATTATGAATACATTGATGAATCTTCTCTTAATGAAGTTGCCTTTGTGTGTATGTTGGACTTGAGAAGTTAGTTTTTAACATTGTAGTTGACAAATTAGACTCTTTCAATAAAGTTATTCTAATACATAGTTTGTGACATACACATAACATAAAATCTTGTTATAATAACAGTAGTTAATACCAACATGGCACTTACTCTGTATAAGGCCCTGTTCTAAGCATTTTACATATTTTCATTCATTTAATCCCATAATAACCCTATGAAAAAGGTACTTATTGCCCCCCCCCCACTTAAAGGTATTTAATTTAGAGCACAGTGAGGTTAATTAAGAAGCCCAAAGTTGTGTGACTAGGAAGTAACAAAGCCAGGATTTTAACTCAATTAATCTGGCTCCAGAGTCCAAGCTTTTAACAAATAGGCTACTTGGTAGTTTAAAAATTTCATAGCAGATCATTTTCCTCAGAAAATTGATATCTTAAATAATTATTCTATGTGCCATAATGAGGACTCCGAAGGCAAGAAGAGGGGAATTGAGGTTTCTTTTTAGCCATGTGATTCAATTGTGATAACTGAGTAAATATAAAAAAACGAGTGTGCCCAGTACCATGTTAGTCTCTGGGGATTTACTATAGTGAATAAAACAGATGTGGTCCCTGTTCTCACGAAGATTTTGTTCCTGTGGAGCAGACAGTCATTGAAAGAAAACAGAAAAAATCCCATGAAGGCCTATAGCCAGGGGGTTTAACATCTTCCGAGAGAGCTAGGGAAGGCTCCTTGTCATTGGAGATGAGGCAGACAAGGAAAGGGTAAGGGGATATGCAAAGAAGCACTCACCCAGTGCTGAGAGGCAGGTGACCAGTGAGGAACTGGGCGAAGTCTGTTGTGAACAGAGCAGAGACCAAAGGCAGGAATGCCACATGCATGCAGGCCTGTAGATGCAGCAAACCATTAAGCCAGGAAATGCCATGACCAGATCTGTGTGTTTAGAAACCACTCTTGGCAGAGGTACAGAATGGATTAGACAGAACCAAGAGTGGATCAGGGAGACCAGTGAGACTGTTACAGCAGTTTTCCTGAGAGACGCTAGTTAGGGGACTAAGGCTGTGGCAGCAGGGGTAGGAGCTGCAAGTAGATTTGAGAGATTTAGAAGGAAGCTGGTTTAGGACTTGGTGATTAACTGGATGTGGGTATAGGAGTCAGTGGTAGTAAAGAGAGAATAGGAGGGGTGAGGGAGAAGGCAGAGGGAGAGGGAAGGTAAGGCCCATTTCCAGATTTCTGACTTGAGCAGCTGAGTGCTTGCTTTTTCTCTGCAATGAGAGAGAATGGTGGAGAAGCCTTTGGAGGGGAAGATGAGGGGCCTTTGCTACCTCTGTAGGTGGAAACAGGAGGGAAAGGCCAAGATAAGGGAGAAGGTGTGTATAGTAAAGTGAACATGAAAACACACGCCAGAAACAACAGCTAGGTGCTGATACATCTCCAAGTATTGATTGGGACATGGGATGATTCAGCCAGAGAAAACCATCTCGTACCTTCACTTGGGCACAGGGCCAACCCACACTAATCTAAGGTGTGTTATGTATTTACTTTTTTTTCACAGAGGACGTTTGTCTGAAATATCAGGGTTTTAGTGTCTGTTGGTATTCCTCACAGAGGTCTAAATCTGTTTTTGTCTGAATAAGTCAGTACAGATGTATTGTCCAGTCTTGTTTGGGAAACTGTTCATTTGTGACATTAAGTCCTATCACCACAATCCATTTGCCTGCGAAGTAAATGTTTGCTTGAGTGGAAATCAGGATGATTCTGTCCAGCTTGAGTTCCTCACAATGTGTTTTTTTTTTAAAAAAACAACACTTTTGCTACTTCTGTATTCCATATCACAAGTGAGACTATGCTACATTACTCCCTCCGATTTCCCTCTCCCTAGGAAGAGACATCTGTTGCTGAGCAGCGCAGATAGGGTAAAGCTTCTCATGGCATCATACTAGCATGGGTATCTTCTTTCTCTCTAGGCACTCAGTATTTCTGTTTTTATTTTATATGTAGATGCAGCAAGATTCTGTTACTATATGAATTCAAGTTCATTACAGACTAAATTTTGTTCCCACAAAATAATAGTTGAGTGTAACAAAACACTGTCCTCCAACACCAGCATTATGAAGGTGCCAAGATTCTGTTACATGCATTTCCATGCATTCTAGTACTTGCATGATTTTGCCTGAGCCCTTAAAATAGGAACTTTTGTTTTTCTCCGAGGAATTTGGGGGGAGGAAAGCTTCTTACTTAGGAGAGTCACTCCAGAACCAGAGTGGGCTGTCTCCTACCTCTGCATGTTCTAGCTATGTAACTTTAGGCTGTGTAACAATATGACGTTAACTTTTGTTTATGCCATATGCAAAAATGGACTGTTTTTAATATCCACTTCATACCTGTTGTTAGAAATAATGTAAAGAACTTAGAATAGTACCTGGTACATAGTAAAATCTCAATAAATGTTAGCTATTATTGCATTCCTTATATCTCCCAGTATGTAAAATATGTAAAATGCTTAGAAGAGGGAGAGGATAGGTTTCCTTATCTGTAATAGCATCTAATATAGTTTCAGAGAGCTCTTTTCTTCCTAAAAAGTTGCGTCAGTTATTAAAGAAATGAGAGGGGCTTGGCATGTCCAGAGGAATTAATAGCACCCAATAGCCCCTTTTGATATGTGGACAGCCCGATGGCACTTTGGGCCTGGGATTGGGTCCAACAGCATCCAGTGCTCCTCAGGGGATTTCTCTTTTACCTTAGCGTTAACCATGAGTGCTGTAGAATAGTGGTTTTTACCCTCAGGGTTATAATTCTCTTTATTGCCTTCATAGGCAGCCACCCAGCTCCTCTACTTCTCCAGGGATGTTTCTGGAAATCCTATGATAAAATGTATTATAGTTTTTCTGCAGACAAACTGTAAGTGTAAATAACTTTGCTAGCTTTGAACTCAGTATAAAAAAATTCTAGATTTGGCCACTGATAAATGTGTAAAGACACAGCAAATAAAACAGTTCTTAAAATTGTTAAAATTTCTATGATTTTAGGGTTGCAAAGAATTTTAAAATGATCTAGTATAATCCATTCATTTTACAGTTAATAAAAGAGGCCCATAGATGCTAATAATTTCCAAATTTTATATAGCTAGTTAAAGGAAGAACCATCACTGGAACCCAGATCTCCTGGCTCCCTGATCTTCTGTCTGTATTACATTATCTCTTCTTTAAAAGTTTTATAAGATATTCCTAAATCTTTAATTGGTATATGTGATACAGAAGACCCTAATGCACTACAAAGTATACATTGAACACACTGAAAATGTATCTGTTATGCCATAAATATGATATAACTCAAAAGTAATACATTAGCTATAATATACATTAAACATTTCATTAACACCGATGTTGCTTGCTTTTTAACAATTTGGAAGGAACTTGATGGGAGGAATTTAGATATCTTATATGAAAATGTTTGATACTTTCCAGAAATATTAAGAAAGTTGCCCAGGAGCTGGCCTAGCCTCTCAACCTATTCCCAGTAGGCCTTCCCTCATACTGTAGCCTCATCTGCTCTTGTCAAGGTCACCAGTTATTTCTGTAAGGCCAAGACCAGTGGTCTGTTGTGAGTCTCAGTCCTCCTTTGCCTGACAGTAGCATTCCACTGATCAGACCCAGCTCCTTGAAACACTTCATTTACTTGACTTCAGGACACCACTCCTCCTGGTTTTCTTCCTTCCTCACTGACTGCTCCTACTTTGTGTGTGTCTCCAGTTCCTTCTTATCTCCCTGACCTCTAAAATTGAATGCCCTGGACTCTGTCTGTGACTTTCTTTTCTCTTTTTATACTCAGGCTCACACTTGATGATCTCATTCAGGTTCAAGGGCTTTAAACCATTTCTAAGCTGAAGACTCCCAAATTTATATATCCAGCCCAGACTTCTTCCTTGAACTTCAGACTCATCAATTCAACTGCCTACTTGACACCTTTACTTGACTGTCTAATCGATGTATGAAATGTAACATAAAGTCACAATCATGAGCTGGCCTCTAAAATTTCCCTCATCCTATAGTCTTCCATAGTTTGATAAATAGCAACTTCATCTTTTGGTTCAGGCCAAAAACCTTGGCATCATTTGTCAGTAAGCCCTGTTTATTTTACCTTCGGAATTATTTCCAGAATATGATCTTTTCTGACCATCTCAACTACACCCCCCACCTCAATTCAACACCAATCTCCTATCTCCTGCTGTGTTATTACAATAGCCCAACAGCAGAGCTTCTACCCTTGCCTCCAAGAGTGTTTTCTCAGCCTAACAGCCAAAAAGGATCATGATCTGGTCCTTTCTTTAAAAATGTCCAATCATGCCACTGCTCATAATACTCCTGGCCTCATCCAGTGATTTCCCATCCCACCTTAATGAAAAGTCACACTCCTTATAGTGGCTTCTAAGACCCCACATTATCTGGTTCCCCATTATCTCTTGGACTTTATTTTTCACTACCCTTTTCTTGTTTTCTTTATTCCAGCCGCACTGACCTTCTTGCTCTTCCTTGAACACACAAGGCATACTTTTACCTGAGGACCTTTGAGCTTACCATTCCCTCTGTTGGGACCTTTTTCCCTCCCATTCCTATGTGGCCTATTTCCTCAGCCTCCTCAGGTCTGCAGTCATGTCATTTTCTCAGCAAGACCTTTGCTGACTATTCTGTTTTTAAGGTTGTCAATACCTGTCCTTTGTCTCTATTTTATTTTTCTCTGTGCCAATTGCCACATACCATATATATTTTACTAATTTATTTTGACTTATTTAATTTGTTTACTATCTCTCTCTCATTCCCAGGAAAATGAAGCTCCCCAGGGTCTAAAACCAAACCTGGTACATAGTAGGTGCTCAGTAAACATACATAAAATCGAAAAAGTGAACTCTCATTCTTCCTTTGTAGTTTTCAGAGGAAAGAAATTGTTCATCTAATTGAGGCCTCAATTAACAAAAGGTTCATTTCCTAGGAATGTTTATATTTGAAAGTGTTTCCTATTGGTAGTACGTGGGTGATATTCTGTGTACTGTTTTTTACTTTCTTCTGAAACCGAGTCCTATCCATCACTCCTATATTCCTGCCTGAAGAAATGAAGTTATATACTTGCCATCTGGGTTCTGAAAGGATGTTAGCTCCTAGGGTGTACCTCATATAGTGATCATCATCTCCCCACTTCAATTCTTTTTCTGCTACCCAAGCTTATTGAGAGTCCTAGGTATGGGAAAACTTTTATTTATGTACTACATTGCCATATACCTATGCAAGAGTAATAACATTTTTAAAGTCATATTCTTTCTATAAATGTGTAAGAACTTGATAGTCAGTACTGCTGATGTAGGTGAAGATGTCCTCTTCTCTTCCCAGTGATCACTGGGCTATGGAGCCCAGAGGTAGGGGGGGTTGGAGGGTAGGATTTAGATTAGAATTCCAGCTCTAACACTTGTTCATCCTGCTGTGTGTGACTTTGAAAAGGTTGCTTAAAATCTGAGACTGTGTCATCCTTCAACACAGGTTACTTCCTTTGCCTTTTCAGCTTCCTTTTCCCTTCTCTTCCCATCTCCCACCCAGAGAAGAAATTCAGTTGCTGGATTTTTCCCACCTTAAATACAGAGCCCCCCCCCCCCATTTGAACACTGTCCCTTGCTTTAAAACTGTATTCTAGGTTAATCTTATACATTTTAGTTGTATGATCTGTCCCCCTTAATTATTATAAGGAAACCATCTTTCTTACATGAACTAAATACTGAGCAGAAAGCCTAGAATTTTCATTTGATAAGAATTGCAAAATAAGACAGGTATGTCTTGGATATAAGATTTTAAAAACCTGTGTCAGAGGTTTTTAAAAACCTGCAAAGGGTATTAGAGTTTCCACAGTCCTTCTAAAGATGTCATTCTTTTTTATTTTATGTTTTTAAAAGAATTTATTTATTTATTTTTTGACAGAGGGAAAGGAAGGGAGAAAGATAGGGAGAGAAACATCACTGTCTGGTTGCCTCTCACACATACCCACACTGGGGACCTGGCCTGCAACCCAGGCACGTGCTCTGACTGGGAATAGAACTGGTGGTCCTTGGGTTCGCAGGCCAGCACTTAGTCCACTGAGACAGACCACCAAGGAAGATGTCATTTTTTAAAAAAGAAATAACAATGAGTCCAGAAAAGGAGATTATTTTTACACTTCTTCTTTTCAGCAAATGGAAGTAAAATTAATAATGCAAAAGAACATGAATCCAAATAACATATTTGCATCTTTCTATATTTCTTCTTCCTCCTGCTGTTGTGAGCTGGCAAATTCTGCCATTGATAACTCTCAGAGCCATGGGACAAGATACAGACTAGGACCCCTCTCTCTCTTGCAAGGAGTTGTATTGCTGTCACCCTCACATGTGAGTTCCCTTCCCAAGGGCAGTAGGACACATCCAGGGGCACTGTGTCATTGATGTCCATGTTCTCCCTCTATTTTTTTGTCACCTTGAACTTTCAATCTTGAAACATATACAGGTGGTGGTATATGCAGGTTCACTCTGCATATATAGTCATACCCCTTAAGTCTTGGGTTTATTGTAATTTTAGTAGTACATTAGTATAGTACAGCGATTTCCAACCTTTTTCATCCCATGGCACACATAAACTAACTACTAAAATTCTGTGGCACACCAAAAAAAATACTATATTTTTGCCAGTCTGACAAAAAATAGATTTAATTTTGATTTATTTACACCAGACAGCTATTGTTGTGTTGACTGTTGTCATTTTTTTATTTGACAATCTAAAGGAAAAGAGGTCAGTGCTCCTGACTAAATAGTGAGGCACTGCATGTTTTAAAAATTCTTGCAGCACACTGGTTGAAAATCGGTGGTATAGAATACATTATAACTAACTCAGCCCTCTTTGATAACATGTTTGATTCTTTATCTTTAGGAGAAACTGCTTGCTTTGGGTATCATGTGAAGTTGGAAAAACTGGATGCTACAAGAGTTGCATGCATATACATAGACTACAACTAGCATCACTGTAGACTTGTAATTTTTAGCATTTCCTATTACAGATACTGCAAAAGGGGCTCACTCTGTGACTGAATAATGCCAAGAGATGACTCAGACAGACAAGGATTCTGGTTCTTGCTGAGAAAAAAATGCAGGGCTAGGGAATGAGGCATCCAAACCTATCTTCCCCACCTTTTTTTTTTTCCTTTAATGAAAAACATCAAGAATGAGAATGCTGATGTTAACATATATCCAAATTAGAATTTAGATGGCTATTATTGCTTCATTAGTTTCATTGTTGAAGATTTCTTAGCTTTTCTTTCCAGTGTTAGACACTGAAATATTTGGAGGAAAGCAAGTGGGAGATTTGGATTTAAGATGGGAAATTGGAATGTTCCTCACTCTACTGCTTCAAGAATCTTTCAATCCGAGGCTCACATTTTACCTTTATAAAATGGTATGTCCTATTTATCTACTTAACAGTACTAGGCAGAGATTCTATATAACTTTAGTTTCAAGATACTTAAGAGATTATGGCATTTAATGATTTTACTCCAAATTGTTAACTTTACATTCTGAATGTGAATATTGAACATTTTCTTAGATGTGTGGTTATACCAGAACACTTTCAGGCCTCAGTGTATTATTAGAAGATCGTTGTTTTTGTTTTTTAGTCTCTTCTAGCTTTTTTAGAGAACAAATTTCTATAATCATTCTACCTCTAAGATCAAATTTAATAGTCATCTGCATCTTGTGCTTGTGAAAGGCTGAAAGGAAAGTTGGGTAAACAACATGAGGTGGTAGATTTCTCTGGGCTAACAGTGAGTCAAAGGAGCATATCCCCTCAGCTGTGGCAAAACAAATCAAATTGTATTATGCATTATATATCCCTAGAATAAAAGCATGTTTCCTGTTCTCTAAAAGTTCCTATGTAGAGAGATACTGGTATTACCCTTATATCCTTATCTCTATCTCTATAGATATAGAGATATATATCTCTATATATACCTCAATATAGAAGATATTGAGAAGATACATATATATCTTCTATATTGATGTATTGATATCTATGGATATCAATATAAGTTATCTGTATCTATGTATCTATCATCTATAAACACACATACATACATGAAACAACAAAACAAAATTTCACGTGTCATCATAGACTTTCTAAATGTAGATTGTTACTAGGGAGAGAGCATAAGAGAAAGCCATTTGAATTTGGATGCACGTATTCAGGAAATATTAAATGAGTGCTTGGCACTCACTGTTCTAGTCACTGAGGATATACAGTGATGAACCCAACATATACGATCCCTGTTGTCATGGAGCTTGTATTTTATGGTGGAGGAAAGAAATATAATAAACAAAAATGGTAACTTCAAATATGGTGAAATCTAGAATAAAATAAAATATGGTTGAGGAGTGGGAAATCTTAAATTGGGTGGTCAGAGAAGATGAAATTCGAGGTGAAGCTTAAATGGGAGGGAGGAATTAGGTAAGTAAAAATCTAGGGGGAAGCATTCCAGGTAGGAGCACTTGAACAGTCCCGGGTTAGGATGAGCTTGGTGTGCTCAGGGGCCAGGAGGAAGGCTGGTGCTGAAAGAGGGAGGGTGGTGGGAAAGCTGGAGGTGTGGCTGGGCCCCTGGTCCTGTAGGGGCCTGTGGCTATTTCAATGAGTTTGCATCGTCTTCTCAGTGAGATGGGATACCATTAGAAGATCTTAAGTAATTTTTTTAAAACTTAAAAAAATGTTTTATTCTTGTTGCAGTAGGGATGTAGATAAGAGTAGAGCAGAGAGAAAAACAATGGCCTAGAAGAGAAGTGATGGCAGCTGGGCCTTGGGTCCTAGTAGTAGAAACAGAGAGCTATGGTCAGATTCAGGGTATATTATGAATTCATTGGAATAGGTAGAGAGGGCAAGAGAGAACTTTTTGGTTTGGGCAAGTGGATGCATGATGTGTGAGGAGGACCATGGGAAGGAGCAGGTTTGAGGGATGGAAATCAAGGGTTTTGTTTTAGCCATGTTAATTTTGAAATACGTAGTTCTGACATTTACTGGCTAAGAAATATTGAACAAAATGTTTCACTCTCCTCATCTGTAAAATGAGGATGGTAATAGTACCTGTGCCATATGGTTGATGTGAAAATTTAATGAATTAATACCCTGAAGCACTTAAAACAGGATTGAACATATACTAAGTTCTCAGTAAATGTTAGCTGCTGCTATTGCTACTGTTGTTATTAATATTATGATAAAAAATAGTACATATCCATGTGAGATGTTAAATTGGCAATAAGATATATATAAGTCTGGGCTCTGGAAAGAAGTAAGGATTAGAGATAAAGTTTGATAGTTCAGCATATAGGTGAGTATGTAAAACTACAGGGCGGCGAGATTATCTATGCAGACAGAAGAGAAAACAAGAGAAGACAAGATAAGTAAGATGGTAGATTTGGGAATAGAAAGATGGTCATTTCTATTTAATTGCATGAAGTAGAAGGTGAAGAGTGAGAGAGAGGGTAAGAGTTGAAGTATTCACAATGAGTTGAAGATCTAGACAAATGCTGTAGGCAATAAAAATTGATTTAAAAAAATTTCTAAAGCTATTGGTTGGCCAAAAACTGTTTAGTTTTTTTCTGTAAAATAAAAGACACATTTTTCATTTTCACCAATAACTTTTATTGATTTAGATATTTTGAGTATGTCAGCTATGTCTCTTGTGGTGTAATGTTGATTGTTCTAAATTAATGTTCTATTTGATCACTGTCAACTTCAACTGGTCTCCCCAACCGTGCAGCATCATCCAGCAAGGAACCTCCACCATGAGACTTCGCAAACCACTTTTGACACATTCGATTAGTCACAGCACCTTCTCCACAGACTGCACAAATATTTTTTTGCATTTCACTTGCGTTTTTACCTTTCTTGAAATAATAAAACATAGTATACCAAAAATGTTGAGTATTTTATTCCATCTTCTATATTAAAATAGCCACACAGAAATTCACCAGTTTTGATAAGGTGTTTTAAATGTATAGCTGTGACAGCTGTCACAATACAATAAAACCAGATTGTTTCAAATGAAGTCAAAGACAACTAAGTGCTACTAAGAGCCATCTTATGGAAAGAAACAAACAAACTTTTTGGTCAACCCAATGCGTTCTCATCAATAAGGAAGGGGCAGTCCTTACATAGAAAGATGTTCTAATATTATTTGCTACCAGTGATAAAACAGAATTATTAAATTTCTAACCTCCTTCCACTTTCTTCAGTAAGGAGTTTGGACTTGAAGTAGGAAAGGAAAAAACAAGCAATGGTTAAGAAGGAGTTAAAGCCCTGGGCTGGCAAGACATCCAGAGGAAGAGTAAAGAAGGGTCTGCTGCTTTAGATTAGCCTGGTCTCTAGGGTTTGTCAAGTTATATCCCACTTTCAGATCTGATTTTGAAATTTTTATTCACCATTATTTCTAGCCAGAAAGCTATACTACAGGAGACTTTTCCTCCAATGAGGAAATTCTATATACAAATAACAGGTCTGATTTTTTTATCCCTGGCAAAATTCTAGAGCTAGTGATTAAACTTATGGTTTATGGATGAGCATTTAGGGAAAAATGCATAGTTCTAGTAACCAATTAAAGTTGTCTAAAAACATGTCATTCCTAAATAAATGGATTTTCTTTTAGAGTTTCCTTGGAAAATCAGGGCAATAGTATTGATACAGTGTGTCTTAATTTTAGCAAAGTGTCTGGTGGAGTTTCTCATGACATGGCTTTGGAGGATGGGCTAATATTTAAGTACCGGTACCTGTGTGTGCAAGGCACTTGACAGGATGGTGCAATTACATTCAGAGTGTTGGTTCTTGAATCAGCGACCTTCATAATGTTTCTAGTAGAGTGTCACAGGATTTTGTTTCTGGCACCATCCTGCCCATTGGTTTTCAGAAACCTAGAGAAAAACATAATAGTCACATGGAGAGAACTAATGCAGTAGATGACAGAGTTAAATGAATAAATCATCTCGATGACTAGATAAACTGTATTATGTAACAGTCATTTGGGAACCATTCATTCATTGGTATTTATCAAAAGCTTTGTGTCAAGTACTGTTCTTGGTGTTGGGAATACATGGGAAAACTAAGAGAAATGAATCATGGTCCCTGCCTTCAAGCACCAGATAGTATGGTAAAAGAATGTTTCTTTAGGTTTGCCTCTTCATCCCAGATCCTGCTAGAGATGCTGTTCTGTTAGCTGGATTTAAAGTAAACCTACTAGAATTTGGTAATAAAAGGTTTTTGAAGTTTCAAAAAAATAAATAAAATAGAAGAATGTCTTAATAGAGCAATTTTCAACATAGAGGTGTGAACGAAGGTCTTTTAGGGCCAAAGGAGAGGAGTGGTCAACATCATCCAGGGTGCTGTTGAGTGCAGTGCTGTTTTCTGTCCCAAATGCCCAACTCCTGCAGAGGAGTCTCATTCTGCCCCCTTACAAAAGCCCTTTATGCACCTCTTGATGTTTAAACCTTAAGGGATGCATTTCAGTCTTTGTGGCCCCATTTTTTGGCTCCACCCTCACCCCTCAGACCCTCAACAAAGCACCCTTCCCAGAACCTCTAACCTTGGGAGTAGTTGTTCTTTGTTCCTCATACCTTCAAAGGGCCCCAGTTACCCCTTTTTATGCAAATACAGAAAAATGCCTTTACTTACGCAAATGTTGGACATTAATACTTCCCAGTGCCCAGGAGCAATGTTCCCTTAAATAGTACACTGTTCTAGGGTAACAAACTATGAAGGTTACATGTACAGGGAAAGTTTTAATCTCGTAATCAAATAAAACTTACTCTAGTTAACACAAAACCATAATAATGAACCTTATCATTATTGTGCTGTGTTGTAATGATCAAATTGAGAACAGTTGATCTGGAGAATGCAATAGCATTTTTTTTATACGTGAGAGTAGATCTTAGTGTGTTTTCTCTTCATTTTGTTAATTCTTTGTTACCCATAATTATCTTTACTGTTGACAATTTTTCTTGGTACTGATATAATCTAATTATTTTGTGTGCTCATAAATGCCACACAAATATTTTGACATACAGGTTAGAAAAAGAAAACTCTAGTACTTCTAAGTGCCAAGATTCCTTTTTCTGTCTTCTAGGGAGGTGTCTTTTCTGAGCTTGGTTAATCCCTGCAGTATATAGTGGCTCTTGTTCCCCTAGTGAGGACTTTCCTCAACCCCAGCTGGACAATGGAATTATTTGGGGTACTTTAACAACATTCCATTACCTAGATCCTGCCTCTTGGAGAGTCTGACTAAATGGGTCTGGGTTAAACCTGCCATTAATAGTGTTTTTAAAGCTCCTCAGGTAATTTTAATAGGCACCTAAGGGATCCAGGTACAACAATTATTGATGCCCAGGGTGCTCAGTATGAGCACCACGGTGCTACTGTTGAGGGCAGAAAGGTTGTGCTAGCCTGTGCTGTAGGATACAGAGCGCAGATAGACCTCACCTGGGAATCCGGGGAGACCAGGAAATGAAACTTCGCTTCAGGCAGTTAAGGAAGTGTCAAAGGCTCAGTGGTTCTGTATCCTAGTCCAGACAGTGTACCACATCAGACAGTCTTTATTATTTCCTGCAGAAATAGATGTGAAGCAGCTCTAGACAGTCCTTTCTCTCCTGTAGGTCCATGTTGATCCTTTTAAAAATAATACCCTCGCAGAGCCATATAGTAATGATACAGAACAGTGTTCATTTTAGTGGCAAAATTGGCTGTATTAGTCTTACAAGTAGTTATGAGTCTTCTACTTATAAAATAATTGAAAGCTTAAAAGGATTATTTTTTTCCAGTTTTATTTATTTGTCAGGAAAATGAGATATTGTCAAGAGGTTTTTTCAGAATTTGTAGATTTATGAATATCTTGGGATGAATCAGTTTTGACTGTTTTAGGAGGTCCAGTGTGACTTGTTTACATTGCCCTGTTGTCGGGCATTTAGTTTGTTAGAGAGGAAGCTTGCTTTGAGCACCACTAAAACTGTTGAAAGGTTGTCTCTTAATATTTCAAAGCCAGTATTTTAGAGTCCTTGAAAATGAACATTTTCTCTACTTTATGAACTACATCATACTATGATTCTTTTAATCATCATCAATTTATAATTTTAGACCAAGTAAAATGGACTGAGAGGGTCTCAAATGTGATATCCAACCATTTCTGAATTATAAACTCTACCCCTTTTTGATAACAGCTTTAATGAGATATAATTCGAATGCCATACAATTCACCCATTTAAAGTGTACAATTTAACCTTTTGAGTATATTCACAGTTTTGCAACCATCACCACAATTAATTTTAGAACATTTGTGTTGCTCAAAAAGCAACTCCATGCCCTGTAGCTGTCACCCTCCTGTTTCTTCATTTCTCATAGCCTCAGGCAACCACTAATCTTTCTGAATCTCTAGATTTGTGTAATCTGAATATTTCATGTAAATGAAATTATAAAATTACAGTATTTTGTGATTGACTTTTTTCACTGGGCATAATGTTTTCAAGGTTTATCCATGTTGGCTACATGGATAATAACATAATACATAAGTTTATTTCATTTTATGGCCCATAATATTCCATATTCTAGGTATGCCACATTTTGTTTATACATTCATCATTTTTTAAAATTTATTTATCATTCAAGTACAGTTTTCTGTCTTTACTCCCATTCCCTCCAGCCTTAGTTTTGTCCATGTGTCCTTTATACTTGTTCCTGTGAATCCTTCCCCTTGTCCCCTGAAATTCTCTCCCCTCTGGTCCCTGTCAGCCTGTTCTGAATTTCAGTGTTTTTGGTCATATTTTGCTTATTTGTTTTGTTGTTTAGGTTCCTATTAAAGGTGAGATCATATGGTATTTGTCTTTCACCGCCTGGCTTATTTCACTCAGAATAATGCTTTCCAGTTCCATTCATGCTGTTGCAAAGGGTAGTAGCTCCTTCTTTCTTTCTGCTGCATAGAATTTCATTGTGTAAATGTAGCATAGTTTTTGAATCCATTCATATACTGACGGGCACCTAGGTTGCTTCCAACTCTTGGCTATTGTAAATTGTGCTGCTTTGAACATCGGGGTGCATAGGTTCTTTTGGATTGGTGTTTCAGGGTTCTTAGGATATGCTCTTTGAACATCGGGGTGCATAGGTTCTTTTGGATTGGTGTTTCAGGGTTCTTAGGATATGCTCCTAACAGTGGAATTGCTGGGTCAGAAGGCATATTCATTTTTAGTTTTCTTAGAAAACTTCATACTGTTTTCCATAGTGGTTGTACCAGTCAGCAATCCCACCAACAGTGAACTAGGGTCCCCTTTTTCCCACAGTCTCTCCAACACTTGTTGTTTGTTGCTTTGTTTATGATGGCCATTCTGACTGGTGTAAAGTGGTATCTCATTGTGGTTTTAATTTGCATCTCTCTGATAGCTAGCAATAGTGAGCATCTTTTCATGTGTCTCTGGATCTTCTGTATGTCCTCCTTGGAGAATTGTCTGTTCAGGTCCTTTTTCCATTTTTTAATTGGGTTGCTTGTCTTCTTAGAGTGGAGTCCTGTGAGTTTTTTGTATATTTTGGAGATTAAACCTTTGTTTGTGGTATCATTGGCAAATATGTTTTCCCAAACAGTTGGTTCTCTTTTTATCTTAGTACTGTTTTCTTTAGCCACGCAGAAGCTTTTTATTTTGATGAGATCCTATTTGTTTATTTTTTCCTTTATGTCCCTTGCTCTAGGGGACATATCAGTAAAAATGTTGCTTCGTGAAATATCTGAGATTTTCCTGCCAATGTTCTCCTCTAGGATTTTAATGGTGTCATGGCTTATATTTAAGTCTTTTATCCACCTTGAATTTATTTTGGTGTATGGTGTAAGTTGGTGCTCAAGTTTCATTTTTTTGCATGTAGCTGTCCAATCCTCCCAACACCATTTGTTGAAGAGGCTATTTTTATTCCATTTTATGTTATTGCCCTCTTTGTTGAATATTGGTTGCCCATAGAGAGTTGGGTTGATTTCTGGGCTCTCTGTTCTGTTCCATTGGTCTACGTGCCTGTTTTTATGCCAGTACCAGGCTGTTTTGATTACAATGGCCTTGTAATACAGTTTGGTATTGTGATCCCTCCTTCTTTGTTCTTCTTTCTCAAAACTCCTATAGACTCTACCCAAAAACTGCTTGATGTAATAAATGATTTTGGCAAAACAGTGGGATACAAAGTCAATATCCAGAAATCAAAGTCATTTTTGTATATTAACAGTGAAATGACAGAAGCAGAAATCAAGAAAAAAAATCCCATTTGATATAGCAAAAAGAAAAGTAAAATATCTGGGAATAAACCTAACCAAGGAGGTAAAAGACCTATATACAGAAAACTACACAACACTGAAGAAAGAAATCAAGGAAGACATAAACAAATGGAAACATATACTGTGTTCATGGATTGGAAGAATTAGCATCATCAAAATGTCCATACTACCCAAAGCAATTATAGATTCAATGCAATACTTATTAAAGAACCAATGGCATATTTCACAGACATAGAACAAACACTTCAAAAATGTATATGGAACTATACATTCATCATTTGAATTAGAATTCTTCAAGAGCTTAAAATCTCTAGCACTTGCACTGATAGTGCTGAATCGGTAATAGGAATTAGCAAATGGAAAGGATTGCCTGACTCCCTTTTATAATCCTTCTTGGAAACAGATTACCAGCAAAAATTAAATCTACTCATAACCTCCCCCAAACAGAATCTGCCTTGGGCCATCAGGATGATGGAAGTGGGAACAGAGGACGTTGGAGCTTTGTCACTTTGAAACTCAACTACTGTAGTCTCAGTAAATCTTAAGAGATAGGAATGCCATCTAAACAGATTATGCAATACATGTTACAAGAGTACACTGGCAGTGTACCTAAGTAAAGGTGGGTTCCATGCTTGAAATTCATCTCATTTATTTTCCTTAAATGTAAAAACATAGCTATTTTATTTAATTTTTATTTATGGATGAGAGAGAGAGAAACAACATTGCTTTGTTGCTCCACTTATTTATGCATTTATTGGTTGATTGTTGTATGTGCCTCAACTGTCAATCCAACCCACAACCTTGGCATATGGGGACAGTGCCCTAACTGACTGAGCTACCTGACCAGGACAACACATACCTATTTTGTAAGAATGGGTTTAGTGATCTTTGGCCTAATTTGCTTAAGAACAGTCAGTATCATATTTATAACCTCTAACCCACAGATTCTCATCCAGGGGGATATCACCCCACATGGGTGAAAATTGGCTCTTGGGGTCAAAAAGATCTTACTATTTTTTTACATATAACTAAGAGATATATACACAGAACATAAAGAAATATGTAGTTATGCCACTAAAATTTCATGACAGGGCACAATTACCAAAAAAAAAAAAAGATTTAAAAGCTTCTTAAGGGGGGGATGATAATGAAAAATGATCATGAGAATGGTGAAGAATACTTCCATAAAGAGGAAAATTGTTACTCTAAAGGGACCTGGGGAATTTCAGGATTCATTTGGGGATTTTCAGATCTAAGGATCTCCTATAATAACTAGGAAACTCACTAGCTTACTTATTCCACTCATATACACATATACTCTTTCCAGCTCCCACCTCCTTCCTCCCCTTCTGTTCAGGGGTAGAGGTAGGAGGTTTCAGGAGTGGTAGAGATTAAGGAAAGGGCTAGAATACACTTGGGTAGAGAAGTCCAGCTTGTCTGATTTGCAAATGGACAGCCTTATATACAATTAGGCCACTTTTTGCATCTGGGTCTTAATACATTTACATGGTAGTTACATAATCCTAAACATATTTCTTTCTATACTTAGAGTCAGAAGGAGTGATTTTGTGTAATTTACTTCCCTTGGAATGCTCATCTCTTGCCAATACTTTTGTTTCATCAAGATCCTTTATATTTTTCCCTTAAATTTTCAATGCAGTTAAATCTGACTCTTTATGGGCCATAAGGAAAGACATAAATGATAATAGAAAAAATATTTCTCAATTATAGCAGGCAAGTGTTGTAGGGTACATTGTTCAGCTGCATTATTTTCTCATGGTAAAAAGCTAATAAATGACTTTTTAAAGGTTTTTCATTTTTACACCGTCCCCTTGGAGAAAAATAAGCTGTGATGATCAGTTACCCAAAACAAATGTTACTAATATTATGGGGAAATTATAAAGACATCTAAAACTTACATACTTATTTGTTTATTCAACAAATGTTTAAATACCAGTTATTTGTGAATACTTTATTAGGTACCAGGGCACAGAAATGAATAAAATAAGTCTTACCCTCAAAGAGAGTACATTCTAGACACAGGAACTAGATTTTAAGGACAGTCAGCATGCTCTCCCTCCAGAGAGCACCCATCCTACCCCCACCAACTGTACCTTTCCTTTCCCCTTCTCCTTCTTCTCCCACAAGCATGCATGTCCTAAACTCTAAAGGACCTCATGAGACTTGCAACCAGGGAAGCAGTAGGCAGTGGCAGCTCACCCTGAGCTAGCCCCCTGAATCTGTCTTCAAAGCCCCTTTTCTCTGACTTCCCAGTGAGCCAAAGTATCGTCCTGTTGCTGCTTCTACCTTAGGCCCTTCCTTGTGTCATTGTCCCCAGCTTTAATAAATGTACTCAAAACTACCCAAATAATATAAATAAATAAAAAAACACTCAAACCTTATTTCTCATTGAGATACATACAACAGTGTCCCAGGCAGCATGAGTCTTGAGGAGGTACCTGCTGCCCACAGATAGATGAGGTGCTTAAACAAGGGGTAGAACCTAGCTGTGCACACAAAATAACAGGGGATGAGAGAACATATTCCCTGAGTCTTGGGCAGACCAGTTATTTGATACCCAGAA
Organism: Artibeus jamaicensis; assembly: GCF_021234435.1. Lineage (NCBI taxonomy): Eukaryota > Metazoa > Chordata > Mammalia > Chiroptera > Phyllostomidae > Artibeus > Artibeus jamaicensis. The sequence continues at coordinate 3,257,130 of NW_026521356.1, forward strand.
CTAATTGATAGCATTACTAGAGACACTGAAGACTACGTCCCAGATTGCAGAGCCTCCCCAGCCATGTTCTTTAGTTAAAGGCATAGATCTTTCTTAGATGACAACTCAACACTTATCTGTGCCACTCAAGAATACTCCTAAGGACTTTAACTGCTCCCCATCCTCCCCACATCCCAGCGACATTCTGATTGGTGTAGTTTTCTTCTATCTCTCTATATTCTAGCAATGTTTAGTCCTCAGCAATGTTTTAAGGTTCCATGTAGCCAATCTCTGTTCTGATAGGGCTTTGTAGGCTGTACTCTGGTGTTTGAACTTATTCCTGAAGTCACTGAGGAGCCATTTGAAGAAATAAGATCAGGAGAGGGATGCTTTCCTTCCCTTCCATATCCTCCCCTCCTCTCCCTCTGCCTCGGGCAGGCAGCAAGTATCAATGGATAGGAGTTGAATTGTGAGAGTACCAAATGAAAGACAGAAATACAACAGGAAACTGTCATCATAGTCTAGATAAAATGGGATGAGGTTGTATTAATTGGGATGAAGAAGAGGAATTGGCCTTAAAAGTTGTGTGGGTGATAAATGCAGTAACACTTAAAGGATAATTGATTAGAAGCAGAGGGTAACTCCCCAGCTTCTGCCTTGGGTGCTAGATCAGTTTCCTATTGCTGCTGTAACAAGTTACCACACATTTTGTGGATCATACCAGCACAGATTATTGTCTTACAGTTTTGAAAGTCAGAAGTCTGAAATAGGTCTCACTGGGCTAAATTCAAGGTGTCACCAGTGTTGGGGTTCACTTTCAGAGGCTCTAGAGGACAAACCAACTTTTTTACCTTTTTCAAGATTCTAAAGACTGTCCACATTCTTTGATTCATGGTCCCCCTCTGTCTTCAAAGCCAGCAAGGCTAGTTGATTCTTCCATCTACTAGAGAAGGCATCCATCTGGCTCTGGATTTCTGCCATCCTTTTCCTTTGATTACATTGATGCCACCCAGGTAATCCAGATAAGCTCCCATCTCAAGGTCAGTTGATTAGCAACCTTAGCTCCTTTTTTGCCAGTAACTTAATCTGTTCACGGGTTCTAGAAATTAGGACATGGACGTTTTTGGGAAGGGAAGCATTGTTCTACCTAATAAAAGCACCTATGTAGATAGTGGTGTCTTTGCTATGTTTGAAAAAACCAAAAGTTTGGGGTGGGAGCATTGAATTGGTGATTATTATCTTAGATATTTGGGGTTGAAAGTGTCTGTAGAACCTTCTGGGAGAAATATCCTGTCAGCACTTGGAAGTGTAGCTCTGGAGCTTAGAGCTTAGTAATGATTAATTTGGGTGTTCTTAATTTAAGGATAGTAGCTGAAGTCATGATTGTGGATGAGATTGACTGGGGTGGGTATGTAGAGTAAAAACAAGAGAGGACCAGATGAGCCTCTTAGATAACACCTGTATTTAAGGGACAAAATTAAGGAAGAGGACCATGCATCAAAGAGAAAGATGCTGATGAAGAGCATAGGAAGAGGCACAAAGAATAAAAGAATGGTGTCACCAAAGAATGTTTCTTAGTCAGTAAGACTGAAAAATACCTGATCAGGTCCAGAGGAATGGTGGGTGCAGAAGACCCATGGCAGCACACTGGGGAATAGATGGGGAGGGGGAGAGTGGAGATAGACATGAAGGAGAGAAAAGAGAAAGGGCAGTAGCCAGAGGGAGGATATAGGTTTGAGAAAAATAAAAATAAAAAATTTTAAATGATGAATGGTTGGGAAAAAGTGATGAATTCATATTAACAGAGCTCTGTGACTTACATCCTCCATTATTCAAAAGATTAGTAAAATACTGGTAGAACCACTGTTAGCTATTATTTTTAAGATGCCATGGAACACAAAAGAGAGCTGTAAAAAATACTAGATAATAGTTTCTGGATGACCCCAATAATTACAGATGTCTTCCTATTCCAGATAGCAGGACAGATACTACAACATATCATCAAACAATCCACTTAAAATAGGCACCTTGACAAACAGTGGATAGTGAATAGCAATGAGGGTGTTTTCGCAAGTGGCAAATTTTGTCAGTTGTTAAAGTCTCCTTCAGTGATAGATAGTCCACGAATAAAAAGAGGAGGTATTAAAGGTAACACCTAAACTTTGATGAAACTTTTGGGGCTATCATGTATTGTATGAATGTCCAATGTGCGTATAGCTGACATAGTACCTGTAATGACAGGAATAGTCACTTTGGTAAATTAATCTGTGTTCCAGACATGCTATTCCACTGCCAGAGAGACTAGTCCCCATAGCTTCTGGCTGTGAAAACCAGTGGGGACTGAGTCAGTGGAGAAGGCTGCTGGAGCCTTAAGGAGTTTCTCTTGGGGACCCACAGAAGGAATCACCTACTCAGACTCACTCCTTCTGAGCTCCAGCAGCAGGGTGGCAGCTTGAAGGGCACCAGTGATATACAGGGAGACACTGCAGTGTCTGGCATCAGGGGAAACAAAGGCCATTGTTCCTTTGCTGAGCCCTCCCCCCACAGAGCTGGGAGGCTGGTGCCATATCTCAGACCCCATCAACTTGGCTAACACTGTTTGGCCCACCTTGGAGATCCACAGAAGCTCTACCATGCCCAATGTGTAGGCCCACCCTAGCTGCTTTTCCGTATGAATGGTTGGTCTAGGCTTCTAAATCCTATCAAATAAGCAACAGCTGGCTCCAGTTAACCCTAGCCTCAACCAGATTAAAGTCACAGCTTGGCTTTACTTGGGAATCTCCAAGTTTAATGCAAGTAGCAACCATCTCAGATTGCTGCTTTACAGCTCAGGCAGGGTACCCCAGGCAAAACACACGTGGGGGCTGACCTTGGCCTGCACCACCCAGGAAACCCTAGGGCCAGTGCACCCAGTGGACAGCTAGAGACCACTTCGGAGCACCACCACCCTGTCCTGCATGGCTGATCCTTCATGGAGGGTGGAGGGTGGTGGTCATAGCCAGTCCTTGCAGCTGACTTTTGATCTGCCAACAGTAACTAAGGCTCAACTACAAGAGGAGGGTGTATTCAGCCCACACCGTGGGTGCACCTTGAGTACCCAGGTGGGTGATAGGGGAGGCTGTGCCACTGGACACTATGGGACACCTATTACATTAGGGCACACTAGAAAGACACAGAGTCAAAGCAGCTCTACTTAATACATAGAAACAAACACAGGGAGGCTGTCAAAACAAGGAGACAAAGAAACATGGTCCAAATGAAAGAAAAGATCAAAACTTCAGAAAAAGAGCTAAATGAAATGGAAGTAAGCAATCTGTCAGATGCAGAGTTCAAAACACTGTTTATAAGGATGCTCAAGAAACTTAGTGAGGACCTCACTAGCATAAAAAAGACCCAGTGAGAAATGAAGAAGACACTAATTGAAATGGAGAATAATTTATAGGGAAACAACAGTAAAATGGGTGAAGCCGAGAATCAAATCAGTGATTTGGGCCATACAGAAGCAAAAAAACTGATCACGCAGAACAACAAGAAGAAAAAAGAATCCAAAAAATGAGGATAGTATAAACAGCCTGTGGGACAACTTCAAGAGGTCCAACATTCACATCATAGGGATGCCAGAAGGAGAAGAGAAAGAGCAAGAAATTGAAAATCTAACTGAAAAAATAGTGAAAGAAAAATTCCCTAATCTGGTGAATAAAATAGACACGCAAGTCCAGGAAACAGAGAGTCCCAGTGATAGATGCAAAGAGGCCCACTCCAAGACACATCATTATTACAAGGCCAAAAGTTAAAGATAAAGAGAGACTCTTAAAAGCAAGAGAAAAGAAGTTAGTTATTGGAAAGTTGCCAGATGGGATTGGGGAGGGGGAGAATGGGTGAAGAGGTGAGGGGATTAAGAGTTACAAATAGCCCTGGCTGGTGTGGTTCAGTGGATTGAGTACTGGTTTGTGAACCAGAGGGTCACCCATTCATAGAATGGGTGGGCGCATTCTGGTCAGGGCACATTCATGGGTTGCAGACCAGGTCCCTAGCTGGGGGTGCAAGAGGCAACCACACGTTGATGTTTCTCTCCCTCTCTTTCTCCCTCCATTTCCCTCTCTCTAGAAATAAATAAAATCTTTTAAAAAAAGTACAGATATGTACTTACAGAAGGCCATTGGGATATGAAGTACAGTATAGGAAATGTAGGAGCCAAAGAACTTATACTCATGACCCATGGTTATGAACAGTAGTGGGGGGATTGCCTGAGAGAATGGGGGGTGCTGAGTGGAGGGGGGCAAAGGGAGAAAAATCAGGATAACTGTAATAACATAATGAATAAATTATAATTTATAAAAGTCAGTCATTTCCAATCCCTGATCTGAGATGTTAACTCTATTATATAATATGCATACATTTTCATATGAAGTTTGGGTCTGTATTTTGGATTTTCTACTCCATTTCATTGAACTATGTTGACACAGGCCGATATTACATTATTTCATTTATAAAGGTTTTATAATATATTTTAATATCTGCTCTTCTTTTTCAAAGATTCCTGGCATTCTTGCCTGATTACCCTTCCAAATTTGCTTTTAATCAACTTGTGAAACTCCAGGAATGGGAGCTGGGAGGGGGCCGGTGGTATTTTTGTTGGGATGTTATATATTAAGAATTATGGAGTAGAGATAGGTTAAATGGTTTTTCAGGAATTTTTCTTGTTAAGCTACTATGTAGACATAATGACCCTCACAACTATTTTGACACAGGGCTAAGGTGTGAATGTAGTAAGTAGTCTTATAATTATTTCAACCTGCAGAAGGAAAACAACAAACTTTGGTGGGCTCATCTCCCTATCTGCAATTACAAAGCTTTGGATTCTTTCATTTGCAATGCATTTAACTTTTGGGCATTAGAATAAGTGGGCAAAAGGAATAAGAATCTGAAAACATAAAAAGCTGGGAAGTACAGGAAGTTTCATTGTCACTCAGACTTCATTGCTACTTTAAGCAGAGTGCCACGGCAGGGACAGCCTTGGAGAGAGGCATTCCCACCTGTCCGTGTCGGAAGGTGATTGCTCCTGTCCGAGAGGCCCCCGCAGGGAAACACTTCACTCACTCTGTAGATGCCATGATTTACACCATGGCCTTCAGTATGAGTAAGTTAAAAAGCTTGCTTTTGGGTTATATGTTAAGTGTTTTGGGGGACTTCTTTTTCAGGGACAAAAAATCAATTACTTCTAAAAGAAACTAGAAAGCAGGTGTTTTTTTTTTTTTAATCATACATCTGAGCATACATCAGAGTGGGCCCATTCAGATCCTTGAATGCAAGGGTTCTTGAATCAATCCGGATATTTAGGCTAGCAAGCATCATGGATTTTGTTAGTCTTCTAATTGAATCCAGTTTTGATAATCATTTGCATAGTTTTTTTCAAGTTTTCCTATTGATTATCTTCATAGCCATAAATACAGGAAAACATTGTGAAAATATCCTAGGAAAGTAAAAGTCATGCATTGCATAATGACATTTTCAGTCAACAACAGATCAAATGCAGGACAGTGGTCCTATAAGATTATAATGCAGCTGAAAATTTTCTGTTGTCTAGTGACATTGTAATTATCTTAACATTGTAGTGCAAAGGTTGCAAAAATCAACAAGGCGTGGTTGAGATGGCAAACGACCTTAATTTCAGTGTGCATGAAGATGACATTGAGGAGCTGACTAATGAGTTGCTGGAAATGGAACAGGAACACATAGCTGAAGAATAGGCAAGAGAAAGGGAAGCTATAGGAGAAGAAAAAGAACCCTCAAGAAAGTTCACAGTGAAGGAGTTAGTAGGAGCATTTTTGCAGACTTCAGCAGCCCCTTAAAAAGTTTCAAAACATGGACCCTCCCCCAACACTGAAAAGTTTTCATTAATAGAGAGCAATGTTCATAATATATTATCTCCTTATGAGCAAACTGATGAAAAAAAGAAACAAATTAAGCAAACCACCATGGACATATTTCTGAAAAGAGTGACACCTTCTCAAGAAGAGACCCAGGCCAGTCCTGCAGGAGGTGTTCCAGAAGAAGGCATGTTGTCTGTCATAAGAGGACAGCTCCGTGCGTGTTATTGCCCCTGAAGACCCCCTAGTAGGGTCCCATGTGGAGGTGGAAGACACACATTGATGACCCTGTGCAGGTCTAAGCCAATGTGTGTGTTTGTGTCTTATAGTTTTTAACACAAAAGTTAAAAAAGAAACATTTTTAAAACAGTAAAACATTTACAGAGTAAGTGCTCACTTCGGCAGCACATATACTAAAAAAACATTTACAGAGTAAAATACAAAGAAAATATTTTGTATAGCTATGCAGCATGTTTGTTTTAAGCTGTTATTACAAAAGCATCAAAAAGTTTTTGTTTATAAAGTAAAAAGTTATAATACACTAAGATTGATTTATTATTGAAGAAAGAAAAATGTTTTCTTATAAATTTAGTATAGCCTGACTGTTGAGAGTTTATAAAGTATGCACACAGTAAGTAGTTTGCGGTAATGTCTTAGGCCTTCACACTCACTCACCACTGACTGACTCACCCAGAGCAACTTCCAGTCCCTCAAGCTCCATTCATAATAAGTGCCCTATAAGGTATGGCATTTTTTCAAATCTTTTATACCATATTTTTACTGTATCTTTTCTGTGTTTTGGTACATAAATAGCATTGTGTTGCAACTCTCTGTATTATTCAGTACAGTACCATGCTGTACAGGTTTGTAGCCTAGAAAAATAGGCTACAACCCATCCACATATAGCCTAGGCATGTAGTTGGCTATTTACCATCTAGGTTTGTGTAAGTGAAATCACCTAATGACACATTTCTCAGAATGTACCCTCATTGTTAAGCCACACATAACTGTATTATTTTGCTTTTGGAAACAATTGCTTTTTTTTCAAATTTAAAATTTTTTGTTCAGTTACAGTTATCCCCATTTTCCCCATTACTCTCACCTATCCTACCCACTCCCCACCTTCCATTTTCTGTTCTACCCCCCATTGTCTTTGTCCATGGGTCCTTTATACATGTTCCTTGACTTGACCCTTCCTTAACTGGTTTTATCCTGCACGTTTCCCCACGTTTAACCACCCTCCCTAACTCCCTTTTTCTAAAGTATTAGAACTGAAGTTTAACACGTTGAGAAAAATGACTTTAAATGCACGGCCAGAATTTTTCAAAACCCTAACCAGACACTCACGAATGATGCAGACTGAACACAGGAAGAACTTGGACTGGTTTGCTTCTCATCCTGATTCTTGCACAGCCAGGCTTGCGCACCAGCTTCAGATAGGGTAAACACACCTGAGAATTAACTGGCTGTGAAAATAAAATTTCAAAGAACCAGAAATCAAAATCGATCCTCTACCGAAAGAGCTTCCTCTCTTATTGCTCAGAAATGATCTTTCAATTTGGGCTCATTCTGAAAACTGTCATTTGAATTAGATGTTGAAATTTAGTGAAAACACAATGCTTAATCTCTGATGGTTTTATTTTGTTATATGATCAACAAACGTATTACAAGCGTGATTCAAAATAAAAACAAAAATTTAAACAGTTTTAAACAATTTAGAACAAAAGTTTAAAGTTCCCAGAGGTGTCCAGCCTGTGGCCTGCATAGGCTGCATGCGGCCCAGGAGGGCTATGAATGTGACCCAACACAAATTGTAAATTTACTTAAAATATTATGAGATATTTTGCATTTAATGTGTCACGATGTATTTAATGTGTGGCCCAAGACAACTCTTCTTCTCCCAGTGTGGCCCAGAGATGCCAAAAGGCTGGGCACCCCTGGAACTGTGTGATCACCAAACAATTTTTCAGACCTATAGGAAAATAAAATTAAAATCTGAGAATTAATCAGATGCAATGTAGATTTTTATTATGTTCTTTTCCTGTTCACTTCCATCTCTATTCTCCTGATATGTTTGTGTGTTTATTTACAAAAGACAGTCAGGCAGTAGGAAAAGAACAAGGAATTTGGACTCTGAAGACTGCATTTCTGGACCTGGCTCTGTCATTTGTTGTGTGACTCCTCAGACTGGTCACCGAGCCCACTTGAGCAAGTTATCTCTCCTGCCTCCCTCATCAGGGAGATTATTGATTTCAGGTGATATGGAAACTTTAATTTCCCACAGTTCCATTTCTTATAATGAGATCACACATCCAGAATTAGTACTTTAATCTTGGGACACTGTTTTTGAGGGTGGGGTATCAAAACACTATTTCCCCAATCCTTCTGCCACCACTGAACTCTCTGGAATTGGGAATGCCAGGTTCTCACTGTGAGAAAATTCAATTCCCTAATCTAAGAGGCCTTTCCAAATGCCACTGCTGACAAGAAATTGAAGGGAATGTTAAAGTATACATTCCAGTACAGTGTGATGTGGAACTTGCTTAAACTTGCTGATAGTCATAATTTGGAGATTTTTGTAAAAATTCAATCTCAGACTATAGATTTAACAGAACTTCCAGCTTGGCAAAGAATTTTGTCTTGGCCTATCCTCATGCTCCTTACTGTTGTTACTCTTTTTTTTTTTGGAACTTTAAAGTGTTTGAGCTGTATTGTAGCCAGAGTAAAAAGGTGCTAGATCTCCTCCCATAGAGCTGCAAAGGACTTCTTTTCTCATCTTCTTCCCCTGCCTTTTACCTAAGGGCCTATGAACACCTGTTGGATCTAAGCTTAGGTTCTGGGTTAAGAGGCCTAAAATTTAGCCACTTGAAGCGTAGCTTACTAAGGCATCTCTGCTGGTTTCATAGTCCTCTGATGCTTTGGCCACTATCACAGAGCTCTGAAACACCCCCAGCGGCACCACCACTGCCTGATACCTTCACTAAGCTCCTGCTTCCCCAGAGGCTTTTTTAAAATTTAAGTTGTAACTATTGTACATATGTGACGTAAAATTAACCTAAATGCTAAACTATTTAGCATCTTAAACCCCACTGTAATAGTTGTGATTAATATGAAAACTCAAACAGGCTTTATGGCTACTTTCCTGATTACACTTTTTCTTTCTTTCTTTTTTTTGATATTTGGATTTTAGAAATTACAGAACAAATCTGGATAAAATAATTTGAAGATACAGTCACAAAACAATATATCATTTGCTCTGGGAATGCAACACTAACTGTGTTCTCTTTCTTTCCTGTTTTACAACAGAACCAATAAAATGATTAATATGTGTTTTTGCAGGAGCTTGTTTCTCATTAAAACTTCAATATTGGAGCAGAGATTAACTTTCTGAATTTGAATTTAGACTTCGAACTCCCTATAAGTTTTCATGTGCTGATGCAGGGTTGCTGTTTTTAGGGCAAGACAATTTGGCTTTTCTAGAAGCGATTCTTTTTCTAAGTGACTGACAGGAATCATTACTCTCTCTGGCAAGAAACCAGAAGTTGGCAGGAGCCCTACAGTGACTGTCCAGTTGGATTTATTTTTTTAACTGTTGTGCCAATTTCCAAATTATCTTCAGTTATAGGGTATCTGTTTTCTTTAAAAGGTTCAAAGTGGTGATACACATGTAGTGACAGCCTGCCCAGGTCAGCTGTGTGGGGACAGGTCCTTGCTTGGACAAGGCTTTCCATTTAACGCTCTGGACAGAAGCTAGATATCATGGCGCATTCCTACGATTGTACAAGTCAAAGCCACAGCTATCAGACAATTTTGTATTTATTCCTGAAAGTTTCACATTGTGACTTTGTTTCTTCTGATTGTTTGGAGGGGTGAATCTGACTAGGATTGCTTGGTAATGAGTCACAATAAGCACTAAATGCCTCAATATTTCCTGCCTCAGCTACTTCCCAGAATGAATTTTAAAACAGTGAGAAGAAAGAGGACAGATTTGTAGTCTGAATAGCTTTCAGAATTTGCCTTTTTTTCTGTGAGAATTAATTGGGGTAGACAGTGATTCATGCAAGGGCCACCTTGGAGCTGAGTTCCACCTTTTCACCTGGAGTTACACTCCCACCTTTATTCCCTGCTTGCTGTCCAGGGCCCATTTGATCGTAACAAGCTCAGAATGAAACACATTTGTTCGTTTACTCTTACCTGCCGAAAACAACTGGAAATGTTTTTGTTTATTTGAACTTTGCCCTCCCTAGAATCTTGGTATTTGTTGTGAATTTGGGTTTCAGCAAAAATAGATCTCATGCGTGCCAGGCAGGCTCAGGGAGTGTGTTTAGTCATCTGAGGTCTTGTTTGGCTATTATAAATAATGCTGCTATACGCATTTATGTACAACTTTTTGTGTGGACATACGTTTTCAAGTGCTCTTAAGTGGAATTGCTAGGTCATATGCTGTCTATTTAAGGTCTGAGGAACTTCCACACTGGGTTTCACAGCTGCATCATGGTGCAGTTTAACCACTTTTGTGTGATGGTTCTGATTCCTCAACACCCTCACTAACAATGTGCTATCAGAATTATTTGTTATGGACATTCTAGTGGGCATGAAATGCAGGGTGCCTGATCACTAATGATGTTGAACATCTTTCCGTGTGCTTTTGGGTATTGTATATCTTCTTTGGAGAAATGTCTTATTTAAATCCTTTGCCCATTTTAATTGATTTATCCTTTGCACATTTGTCCTTTTTTTTTCAAAATTTTATTTTTTATTTCTTAATTTAAAGTATATTTTCTTGATAATGCTATTATAGTTTTCCCATTTTTTACCTCCTGAGTTCCCCTCCACCCTGTACCCCTCCTCCCACCAACATTGCTCCCCTTAGTTCATGGGTCCTACATATAAATTCTTTGGCATCTCCATTTCCTATACTATTTGTAACCTACCTGTGTCTATTTTGTGCCTACCATTTATATTATTCCCTGTACTTTTTCCCCCATTCTTCCCCCTCCCCTCCCCACTGATAACCCTCCATGTGATCTCCATTTTTGTGATTCTGTTCCTATCCTAGTCATTTGCTTAGTTTGTTTTTGTTTTTAAAGTTCAGTTGTTGATAGTTGTGAGTTTATTGTCATTTTACTGTTCATATTTTTTATCTTCTTCTTTTTCTTAGATAAGTCCCTTTAACATTTTATATAATAAGAGCTTGGTGATGGTGAACTCCTTGAACTTGACCTTATCTGGGTAGCACTTTATTATCTGCCTTTCCATTCTAAATGAAAGCTTTGCTGGATAGAGCAATCTTGGATGTAGGTCCTTGCCTTTCCTGACTTTGAATACTTCTGTCCAACCCCTTTTTGCCTGCAAGGTTTCTTTTGAGAAATCAGCTGACACTCCGATGGGAACTCCTTTGTAGGTGACTGTCCCCTTATCTCTTGCTGCTTCTAGGATTCTCTCCTTCATTTTAATCTTGGCTAATGTAATTATGATGTGCCTTGGTATGTTCCTCCTTGGGTTCAACTTCTTTGGGACTCTCTGAGCTTCCTGGACTTCCTAGAAGTCTATTTCCTTTGCCAGATTGGGGAAGTTCCCCTTCATTATTTTTTCAAATAAGTTTTCAGTTTCTTTTTCTTCGTCTTTTACTTTTGGTATCCCTATGATTTGGATGTTGGAACATTTAAAGTTGTCCTGGAGGTTCCTAAGCTTCTCCTCATTTTTTAAAATTCTTGTTTCTTCATTCTGTTGTGATCGAATGTTTATTTCTTCTTTCTGCCCCAAACCATTGATTTGTGTCCCAGTTTCCTTCCCTTCACTGTTGGTTTCATGAATATTCTTCTTAATTTCACTTTGCTTAGCCTTCACTTTTTTCTCTATTTTGTGACATGCTCAATCATTTCTGTGAGCATCCTGACTACCACTGTTTTGAACTGTGCATCTGATAGGTCAGCTATCTCTTCATCACTTAGTTCTATTTTTGGAGGTTTGATTTTTTTTCATTTGGGCCATATTTCTTTGTCTTGGCACACCTGCTATGTTGTAAGGGGTGGAGACTTAGGTGTTCACCAGGGTGAGGCAGCCCAGGTTGTTGCGTTGTGGCACTGCATGTGGGGGAGGGGTCGAGAGGGAGCAGTGCTACTTGCTCAGCTCTCAGCTGGCTGTCAGTCACTTCTCTCACTACCCACAAGCAAATTGGGCCTTTCTCGTGCTGATTCCTGGGTGGATGTACTTGTGTACATTCTAGGACCCCATGGGTCTCTCTAACAAACTCCCCAACAAACTCTCCTAAGGCTTGGAGTTTTCTCCTACCTCTGCAGTCCCCACAGGTTTTTATAGCCAGAGGTTTTGAGACTTCCTTTTCCTGTGCTGGAAGCGTGGGTTGCGTAGTTTGTCTCCCTCCCCAGTTGTTCCTCCAGGTTTCTCTGCATGCAAATGTGGGACTACCTGGTCTGCCAGCCACTGCCCAACCCATCTGGTCCTCCAGCTGCCGCTGTGTCACTTGTCCTCTCTGATCCTCCTACAATTCTGAATGAATGATTCTTCTTTTACTCCTTGGTTGTGGGACTTCCATACAGTTCAATTTTTCAGTTATTTTTTGTTTTTAAATTTGTTGTCCTTCTTTTGGTTGTGGGAAAAGGCAAAGTATATCTACCTATGCCTTCATCTTGGCCAGAAGTCCATTTATCCATTGTTTAATTGGGTTATATGTCTTTTTATTATTGAATTTTAATAGTTTTTTATATATTCTGTATACTAGGCCCTCATCAGATACATGATTTTGAAATATTTTTCTTCTCTTGTGTAGATTGTCTTTTTACTTTCTTTGTTAAAAAAGATTTTATTTATTTTTAGACAGAGGGGAGGGGAGGGAGAAAAAGAAAGATGGAAACATCAATGTGTGGTTGCCTCACATGCACCCCCTCTGGGGACCTGGCCTGCAACCTAGGCATGTGCCTTGGCTGGGAATCGAACCAGCATCCCTTTGGTTCACAGGCTGGCAGTCAATCCACTGAGCCACACTAGCCAGGGCATCTTTTTACTTTCTTAATAATGTCCTTTGAAGTACAAACATTTTAATTTCAATGAAGTCTATTTTTTTTGGTTGCTTGTACTTTAGGTTTTATATCTAAGATTAGATGTGTGCCCAATCCAAAGGTACACACCTGTGTTTCCTTCTAAGAGTTTTATAGTTATAGCTTTTATGTTTACATCTTGATCCATTTTGAGTTAATTTTTCTTTTTCTTTTTTTTAATTACTTTTATTTAGTTATTTTTCAAGTACAGTTTTTTGTTTATTTTTCCCATCCCAGCCTCCCCCGCCCCTTGCTCCCCACCTCCCTCCCATTTCCACCCCCCTTAGTTCTCGTCCCTATGTCCTTCCTATTTATTCCTCCAAATCACTCCCCCTTTTTTCCCTTAACTTCCCTTCCTTCTCCCCTCTGGTCACTGTCCCCTTGTTCTCTATTTCAGTGTCTTTGTTTTTTTTTTTTTCTGCTTGCTTGTTTGTTTTGTTCAATTTGTTCTGGTGGGTTTACTGGGGCAATAGAGGGAAGGTTATAAAGGTTTGGAAACCTTGAGTATAGTACAATAGACAGACAACCTGGAGAAGTGTTGCTGATTGTATAATGGTTAATAAAGCAGACATGCTTCCTAGCTTCATGAGATTTGTAATGAAGGAGTCAGACATAGTAAATACAAAATATATAAATAGCCATTGTGATACACACTGTGGAAGGAAAGAACAGGATACTATGAGAGAGTCATATGACATTCTGATCTGGAAAGGGGGTCAGGAAGGGACTCGAGAGCTGTAACCCATCTGAAATATGGTAGGAAGTAGCCTGACTTAAAATGGGAAAGACCATACAGGCAGAAGAGATAGTCGATATCTATCCCATAAGGTTCTGGTTAGGATTAAATAGAGCATATTCATGATAATTCCTAGCCTAGCCCAGTTACAAAGTTAGATACTTTAAAACAGGGGTGTCAAACTCATTTTCACCAGGGGCCACACCAGCCTAATGGTTGCCTTCAAAGGGCCAAATGTAGTTTTAGGACTGTATAAATGTAACTACTCCTTAACAGTTAAGGGAGAGCTCAGCGCTGCTTCTGGGCAGAAATAAGGTACTGGGTGGATAAAACAAGGTGAAGGGCCAGATTCAGCCTGTGGGGCTTGTGTTTGCCACCTGTGCTTTAAAACAAACCTTTTTTCAAAGGCCATTACAATGAGCATGGATATTTTTATCACCAGAAGCCCAAATTCACCTTACTTGAAGCTCTGAGAAAGACCAAATTAGTCTTGGAGAGTGTATTTGCTGAAACAAGAGTGGATGGGATGGTATCCAGGGAATGACCATTGGGGTAAGTCAGAGAGGGTGAAGGTGCAAAAGAGCCTGAGAAAGAATGGTCAGACAGGCAGCAGAGAACTGGGGAGATGTTATAAAAGATGTGGATAGAGGGAGGGTTTTTGAGAAGAAAGGAGGCTTAATCATGCTAGACGCTTCTAAGGCTGTCAAGTGGGATAAAGACTGAGAAAAGGTCATGGGGCGGGCCTTTACTAGGGCATTGGGTGACCTTTAAGATCAGTTTTGGGTAGGAATACAGCAGATTGAGAAGCTATGTCTGAAGTGAAGAAGTGAAATGTATGTGTGTGACTATGAGTTGCAGCAGTTTGATGAGAAAGAGGAGAGGCCCTGACTGGGTAACTCAGTTTGGCTAGAGCATTGTCCCCATATATCAAGGTTGCAGGTTTGATCACTTGTTTGGGTTCATACAAGGAGCAACCAATGAATGCATAAAGTGGGTGGAACAACAGGTTGATGTTTCTCTCTCTAAAAATCAGTGAATTTAAAGAAAAAGAAGAAAGGGGAGTAGAGAAGGGATGATTGCTTACAAAGTGACTAAGGTGAAAAACAGGCATGCTGTTCAAGGATCTGGTCTGGGAGGAAGTGACTAGCAGAGAGAGAACTGCTACAGATACTTGAGAGAAGGAATAATTAATGGGGCAGATGGGGGAAGGAATTGGTGGAGGAAGCAGGACAGGAGGGGTCAGGAACACAGGCGGAGTGATATGTATTAGAAAGGGAGAGTGAAAGGAATAGGGGGAAATACAAAAAAGAAGGAGAGTTGGAAGACACCATGTCTCATGGTCTCCATTTTTTTCCATGGGCAGGACACAGGGTTGCCTCTGGGAGTGAATGATATAGGGGTTGGGGTAGAGTGCTTTAAGAGAGAGGTACAGGTTTAGAATGGTCCCTGTAAAGAAGAGAAGCCTATAGGAAGAAGGAATTGCTGAGCAACTCTAATGGCTCTGCAAAATCTGGTATAACTAGGAGATATGGGAATATGTTTTTTCTCACTTATATGGTATTAATTCACATTTGCATTGTAGGCTTTATAATAGCACAGTGCTTTTACATACTTTATCCTCTAGTAATGCTATGAAAGAGATGCCTAGATGCATTGATTATCATTTCTTCATGTGTCTTCTTTCTCCTTTTTCTTAGAGAAAGTAGTCAATTATTGTGTAGATATTTATTATCTGCTATGTGCCAGACACTGTAGATTCAATAGCAAACAAAATAGACACGGTGTTGCCCTCACTAAAATTAAAGTCTAGTTGGAGAAGCATACAAGTAAGCAAACACAGTACAAGTGTGGTAGGTACTAAAATGAGGAAATATATAGTTTTATGATTCCACATATGAGTCTACTTTATCATTTAGAATTAGGTTCTGTTGCATATAACAAAAAACATAGGGTAACAATGGTTTAAGAACACATGTAAAAGGTCAATTATAAGAATTATATGTTTATTTATAAGAATTGTGTGTTTAACAGAATATATTTATAAGAATTGTGTGTTTATTCTTAATTGTGTATGTTTAAACTTCAGTCACCTTCAAAATAGCTCCATTTAAAGTAATAGACCTAACAAAACATTTTTTCACTGCTCAAAACATTTTTTGAACTCGTCAGTTTTGATGCCTTTTAATGTTTCTGCTGTTTTTGTTTCACCTCTTTCACATCAGCAATTGTTTCCCTGGGGGAATGAAAAAAGTCACTTAGGATGAGATCAGGTGAATAGGGAGGGTGGGGCATGGGAGTCGTGCTATTTTGGGTCAAAAACTGAACATTCAGTGTAGTGTGGGCAGGTATACTCATAAATCACCCATCATGAAATGGCAAATGCATTGAAAGAGTCTTAAAAAAAATTCAGTGAAGCCAAATGCAGCCTCTCACAACAACTCCAGCTGGTACACTGATACACAAATGTGTTCCTAGAACACTCACCTATCAGGGGAAGGCTGTACTACAAGGGGCCCACTCTCCAGAAGATAATCCTAGTTTCTTTGGATCCCACCTTGTATAGGTATTCTAGGACTAATCTGGTGACTCCATGGGAAAAGAAACAAAAACAGATTCCTTTTATCTTTTTGTTCTGCCATCATGAGTCCTAGCTCCATTCTCAGCCATGTTGTCCAAATACTGCTGGAACTCTAGCTGTCACGACAAAATTCCAGATCACAGGAAGGAAGAAGGGAAGAAGTACCAAGGAGTGCCCTTCCCAGTGAGTTGGCATCTTTGTTTTGCATAACCTTCCTTCTTATATCTCTTTGGTCAGAACATAGTCAAATGGCTACTCCTGGATAGTTGCAGGAGAGGGAGTTTGGGAAGTGTAGTTTTCATTCCAGGCAGCCATATGCTCAGCTTACAGAACAATCAAAGTTGTACTAAGGAAGAAGAGGAGAACAGACTCTGGGGCATGCAGTTCACAGTCTGTGGCACAGACAACCAGACCCATATAGGGTGGTTAGTGAGCATATATATGGAATGAAAATGATGGATAGCTCACCAGTCACCTTATTTTACTGACAGGTGAACTGACACTGAGAAAGGTATTGATAGACTAAGGAAGTTGCATCAGTTCACATAATGAGTAGGCAGCACTGCAGGAGCCAGTCTTCATGCAGCCAAGCCAGCAGTCTTTCTACTGCACTATTGCTCTCCTTGTGATAATGGGAGTTCAACTAAAAGGCAAGTTTAAGATTTGGAGCTTTACTTGCAGATATAAATATTCTAACTCTAAGTAGTATTATATACATTATATTAAAGTCCAGAAAGATTAAGAAATCAGTGAAATTTAGATGTGGTCCATTGAAAAGTTTTTTATAATGATTTAATGTAGTTTTTATTCAGAATCTCATTTGGCTTTTGAGACACTCATTTCTCAGTGTTGGCAAAGTGTTTGCAAATTCTTCCCACCGTAGGACCTGCTATTTTATCATAAAGAACATTGGAGAAGGCTATTCCTGAACACCATTTATTTTAAGAACAAATCTTTTCCTACTGAAAAAACAAATGTTTCTCCATCTTAGTGCTATGAAATATATTTCATCTTAGAAAACCCATGATGGAACAAAAATAGTGTGATGATAAAAGGCTCTGAATTGAGGAGCAGGGAGTATGTGACTCTGGGCAAGTCAGTTCATTCTTCTAACCATAAAATAAAATCATTACTTTTTAAAGAAAGGATGTGAGAATAAATTAGGTGAAAAATTGTGTTTAGACATGTACATTTGAAATAAACAGAAAATATTAAATTGTATTTCAGCCATTAGTTTAATTTTCTTCTCCTTCATTTTCAGAATTTACTTGTTTTTCCTGAACTGAAAAGAATTTTCTTTTCCTAAACTGTTTGCTTCTGAAGGCAGGAAAGTGTGCAGTGAAATCCCTGAGTGGAAGAGCAGTTGTATTGAGGATAGTGAAAGGGCCCGGATGAGGCCTTTGATGGGGAAGCAGCCTATGACTTTCATTGTGTCTTTTTGAGTTTTTCATTGACAGCCCTCGTGAGTGTGTTTACTTCCTTTCTCCTGGGTATCTTGCCCGAGTACATGATATGCTGTTGCAAAGTAAGCACTGGTTTCTCAGCATGCCCTCATACTCCTAACAGTCAGGTTTAGCATGTGTATGACTAGCTGAGAGTGAGCGATGGGGCAGGGCAGTGGGGGTAGGAGGAATTGGGTAGGAGAAAGGGAGGAAAGAGACTTGTAAAATAGGCACAAGTACATTTTTATATTTTTCTCACTAAACCTTTAGCCATAGACTGTTTCAGGCCTAAAGGAGTCATCTAGTTCATTGATTTTCAAATTGTGCTCCCCAGAACCCAGTAATATGTCAAGGTCAAGCGAATGGGGACTCCCTGAAGTTAGGAACATGTACCTTAAATGTGGTAAAGATCAAATGAGGTCTGTCACTTCTTTACTTAAACATTTTCAGGACTCTTCTTTGCCTACAGAATAAAGGCCAAGGTCCTTAGCTTGAAATAGAAAGCCCTTCATAATCTGCCCAGTCTGTACCCACAATTCCTTCTGTTCCATTTCTCACACTTTATAATCCAGTAGTACCAGGCTCTTGTCGCTTCCTTGAACTTGTCAGGCTGTTTCACAACTGTCTTGTGTTGGCATTTGATGTTTCTTCTACATAGTATGCTTTCTCTATTTGTCCATCTAACTTCCTAGCTTCCATTTCTGTATCCCCAGACTAAACTAGCTACCCAACTTTTTAGCCCATCACTCAGTATCCTTTGGTCCTGTTCTGTTTCTGACATAATACCGATTACCATCTACAACCTTCTCCTTAATGTATTTGTTTATTTCTGTTCTCTGCTCTTCTTATTCTGCATAGTCTCCCAGGCAATCGGATGGGCTCCTGTGGCATTAGTCAACGAAAGATCTTCACCTCCTGCTTAGTTCTGTCTCCTGTGCTTTCAGCCAGTACACTCTAGTGGTCATTGCATAGCTTCCTTAGAACAATGCAGAGCACTTAAAATTTACAATAGAATACCTCAAGCTAATTAATCCTATAATCCAACATGTTCCTCTTTCTATCTTCCTATCTTACTGAAAGTCACCCAGTTGTCCCATCCAAAAAGCTGGGTACCATCTTTCATTTCTCCCTCTTCCATACCCAGTCATTTCAGTTTTGGCAACTCTTTCTCCTGAAATTCTTTTCCAGTTCATCCTCTTTTCTGTATCTCCATTGCAACAAGTAGCTGCCCCTTTCTTGCCTAAATGACTTACTGTATTATTCCACGTCCTTCAGAACAGTGCTGTCCAACAGAAATACATTGTTTTAAATTTTCTAGTAACCATATTAAAAAAAGGTAAAAAGAAACAGGTGAAATTTATTTTAATAATGTATTTTATTTAAACAATATGTCCAAAATATAATCAACATGTAATCAATATTTAAAATGACTTATTACATATTTTTAAACCTCTTTATTTAGTTATACTTGATATAACAAAAAAGCTGTACTCATTTAGTGTATGCAGTTTGGTGAGTTTGGAGGTAAGTATATGCCCATGAAACCACAATCTATTACATAAACATATCCTTTACCTCTAAAAGTTTTCTACTGCACTCTTTGTTTATGATGGTAATAAGAACACTTAACATAGATATAGCCCCTTAGCAAATATTTAAGTATAATAATATAGTATTGTTAACAACAGGCACCAGGCTATACAGTGGATCTCTAGGTCTTAGTCATCTTATGTGACTTAAACTTTGTACCCCTTAACTAACACCTCCCTGTTAGCCCCTAACCTGGCCCCTGGCAACTGCCATTGTAGTCTCCGCATTTAGGAGTTTGACTATTTTAAATTCCTCAAATAAAAGGCGGTATTTGTCCTTCTGTGTCTTGGCGACTTCACTTAGCATAATGTCCTCCAGCTTCATCCGTGTTGTCACAAATGACAGGATTTTCTTCCTTTTTTTAAGTCTGAATGATATTCCATTGCTTAAATATATCACATTTTCAAATATAAAAAATTATTAATGGGGTATTTTAAACTCCCATTTTTTAATACCGAGTTTTCAAAAATCAGTGTGTATATTACACTTTCAGCATATCTCAGTTTGGATTAGCTACATTTCTATTTCTAGGTAACTGTAGTTTGTGGCTACTATATTCAACGTTACAGCTATAAAATATAGATCCTGCTGATACTGTCTTTGGTAGGTTTCAGCCCAGAGTGGTGAAGATAAAGGTGAAATGAAGAAAAAACATGATACAATGCATTGCCATGCTGGCCACCACCTTACAACCACTGCACACACAGAGCAGGTTGTTTTTCCCCCAGGGAAGTTCACTTCTCTGCACTTCCTGCAACCCTTCGACAGCTGTTTAGAAAGCAGTATTGTTACTAAACATGGGCCTGGCCCTAAGTGGGTCTGCCTGGGAACAGCTGATAGTGTGTAGGTGCTTGACTTCGTGCAGGAAAGAGCTCACAACATGTGTCCAGGTGACTATGATGATCCATTTATTAAAGCTGGGGACAGTGAAACAAGGAAGGGCTTAGCATAGAAGAAGCAACAAGAGAGCCTAGTTTGGGCTGCCTTAGCTCACTGGGAAATCAGAGCAAAGGGGGCTATGGGGACAGGTTCAGGGGATCAGCCTGGGACAAGCTGCCACTGCCCATTGCCTTAGAGTTTAGGAGACACATGCCTATGAAGAAAGAAGTGGGGGAAGGAGGAAATCCTGTGGACTGCTCCCCAGAGGGAGAGCAAAGTACTGTGTCCTTTAACTTAAGGCTTTTTATCTCTGTCTTGCAGGTGGGAATCTTAGGGGAGGTCTTCGAGGGAGGGTTTTGGAGAATATGCATCAGTTCTCCAGGTGTGCTCTTTTAGGATCATGGTCTCCACTAATTGGTCACCATGAGGGCAGGGGGTCATTAGTCATTGCAGTTGATTCTGGCTTCACCCACCTGTTTTACTGTTTTTCTGGCGCTGAAGCTGAAATACAACTGACGGCTGGTTGTTGTCTCCAGGGAGGAAAGGCCAAGGGAGGAAATGTTACCCTTGGGGTGAGGTCCTTGTTTTCTCAGTTTTGCCCCCTGCCAGGTACTGGGGACATTCTTCCCTGGTGACCATGTGCATCTGGCTATAATTGCTTGGCCGTTGTGTTCACCTTTCTGTCTCAGTTTCCCTATTCCACTTGCTAAGGAATTTGCCTAGCTTCTTACTATCCTGTCTCAGTGTGACATTTTATCCAATTCTGCAAGTGGAAAGGCAACAGCATGGGTTAAAGAAAAAGTTGGAGGAGGTTGAGGGAATTTTAGTGTCAGTACTAAGTTTGCATTTAGGTGACTGAGCTTTTTGACTCTGGTTTTGTTTTTCTTCAGTACATTTTACATACTTACCTGGTGCTTTTGCTAAATATAAACCTGACTGTCATTTCCCTCCTCCAGTGATACCCCATTGTTTTCAGGGTCAGGTTAACACACTTTTTGTCCAAAGTTTCACTCGATCTGGCCCTTTCTAGCTTTTAGTCCCAACCACCTCCCTCCCATTTTAAATGCTATGTATATTACCTACCGATTGCTGGGTAACAAATTACTCCAGACATAGTAACTTAAAACAACAACTCTTTATTATCTCACAGTTTATAGATTAGGAATTTGAGACAGGTCGAGGTGGATGGTTCTAGCCTGAGGTCTCATTGTAGCCAAAATGTCAGTCAGAGCTGTAGTCACACGAAGGTTTGACGAGCCTTGAGGGATTCATTTGTGAAGACAGCCACTTACATGGCTGGTACGTTGACGCTGGCTGTTGGCAGAGGCCTGAGTTCCTCTCCATTTTGGCATCGCTAGAGGCTGTGGAGTCTCCTTGGAGTATGGTGGCTGTCCTTCCCAGAGTGATCCATCCAGGAGAGAGCAAAGCAGGCACTGCAGTTTCTTTTTTTAACCTAACCTCAGAAATCACACATCATTGTTTCTAGAATATGTAGGTATGGGAGGGAACTGCACATGGACTTGAATAACAGAAGATAACCACTGAGGGGCATAATGGAGGCTGGCTGCCACTAAGTGATATACCTGTAGAATTTCTTTAAGTCCTTCTAAAGTGCCCTGATTTATTCTTACCACCAAACACTTTCTTCTCTGTTTCTCTTCTCTTTGTTTGCCTTCCTCCTGTTTATTCTTCACCAACAGCATCCTTATTCCATGCTATCAGAGTATCGTGTCTTTCTCCTATCATAGCACTTATCATATTTTAGTATAGTTGCTATTTCCCCTATTAGACTCTGTGTTAATGGGGGCAAAGACCCTTTCTTCCTTGTTCATGGTTGTATCCCCTACTATCCAGCACAGTGCTTGGTAACATCGCAGGTTCTCAGTAAGTAGTTGTTGGTTGGATATATGAAGGAAGGGTGAGTGAGTGTCTGGATGACTGGTTTACCAGATATCTTGCCTCTTCTACCAGGTTTTGAACTCCTAGAGAACAGTGTGCTGGTTTTTTCATTTCCATATCCCAAGGATATAACATACTAACTAGCACAGATGGTAGGCTCCCAATAAATACCCCTTTCTTTTTCCTTATCTTTCCTCTATTATTTTTAATGGAATAAACATCTTGAGAGACTCAACATCTCAATGGGTCTATGATTAGTGTTAAATTTGACTACAAAAACTTACCTCTTGATTATTTATTTCAATTATTGCTGGTATTATCCTATATAAATCAATATTATAATAATATTTCAGATAATGGATACCTTGTATTTGTGTTTAATAATTATGGCAGTGTTCATTCAGGCTTAAGTAGGTACATTGAATATGAAGCATGTTTCATAAATGGTGATTAAATTCACCTTATTGATCAGTGCTTTTTACTAAGTATGGTGAAGCTTCATATTGAATGAGAAATGAAAAGTTTTTCTTAGATCTTGATTCTGTGAAGAGAGGGAATTAGTGACATGTAAGTTGAGATAAATCATTTCTGTTTCTGGATTTGAAATATAGGAGAAAATTGACCTACAACTTTGGCATTTGATTGTTTTTAAGGCCACTTGTCTTCATCTACCCTGCTGGCTGTGAAGAAAGGCAACAAGAGCAAGGGAGGCTTGTTGTTGACAGTGCTGGTCCCTCCCCTTCAAAGTGCGAGACCAGGGGTCAATTACCAAGAACCCACTGGGAGTGAAGTGATAATGCAGTAAATAAAATGTGTTTACGTGTTCCTCCCACTCTCTTAATTTCCTTTAAAAATCAGTGTCTTATTTTCCTTTATTTTTATACTCTGTAAGTTAATTCTATATTTGTTTTTTTGTTTTTCTTTTCAAATTCCCTACTAGAGGTTATTAAAGGAGCATGGGCTTTGCAATTGAACAGACAGTATTCAAATTCTGCCTACCACTTCTTTCTGGCTCTGTGTGGTTGGATAAGTTACTTTATGGCTCTGAGTCTTATTGTTGTAGTATGTAAGATGAGGATAGAAATAACCCCCTCATAAGGTTTTCATCAGACTCAATAAATTCTCTGATGTAGAGTGCCTTGTGTGGTCACTGGCATATAGTAGATGCTCAGTCAAGATTGGGTAATACCACCCTCCACTAGTCTGTTTTTCCTAGCTTGAAGCAGTGCTTAGCAGTATTATGGGGATCAGAGCCCTGTTGCCCCAGGAATAAGTGACTCATTGATTCTGGCAGACAGGTAGTTCCCTAGGCCATCTGACAAAACTTAGTCTGCTCTTTTCATGAGTTTACTTCCTCCAACCAGGTAGTGCAATCTGAACATATTGTGCTTTTCCCATGTGTGTTTTCTTTTCTCTTCTTTTTTGTATTCCCATTCCCTCTTTGAGCTTGTTTTCTTCTACTTCCCTTTGGTAATGATTGATATTTTTAGGTCCCCTCTTCCTTTCACTTGCTGGTATCACCAAGACAGTTCCTCATCATACCTGCCTTTCCAATGCCGGAGAATCTAGGCTCTGGGAGAAGAGCTGTGCTGGGATTTCTCGCTCAGGTCTTTACCTGCTGATGCCCTACCAGGGTGTGGTTGTTTGGATGATGTGTCCTCCTTTTTCAACATATCATTTTCAGAGAGGATCTGTCTAGAAAGAATGTGATGGGCCCCACAAATAAACTGTCTGGGGTATACAAATCTTGAGTTGAGTGGCCTGTTAAAACAGGTCCGTGTCAAAAGTGATGAATAGTTTTTGTGGATTTTCAGCAAGTTGCCAATCGATCAGCTACTGTATAATGAGAGAGAAGCACTGCAAGCAGAGCAAAAGTCTAGCTGCCTATTCAAGAGCCACCTGCCTTTTCTCTTTACTTCATTTTCTTGCTAATGAAGGAACCAATTGGTTTAAAGCAATCAATGCTGACCTATTAGGATCAGACATTGTTTTGGCATTGCCAAGGCAATTAAATTCAGCAGGGTGAGGATTAGAGAGAGGATGGCTGTGAAAAAAGGAAAAAGGAGACTTTTTATTCAGAAACAACCATTCTGGTATTAGAGGAATAAAAAGGATTAGTTAAAAAAGAACTGATCATTAGAGCATTTTCTCTCATGGTAAAATAATCAGAAGACTTGTTGACATTAGTTCTTAGATTTAGGGAGCTAGGAAGCTCTGCTTTGCTGGTCTGACTTAAGGTACAAACCTTTATTATTGCCCTCTTTCCTATTTAAAGCTGTGACTCATCCAAAAAGCCTCTGGGACTGTACTGTGTAGTAGGTACTGTGACCTCTATGTGCTACATTTTGCTAAAAGCAGTTCTGATTTTAAAGAGTCTGGCCATTCACCATTCCATTAACAGATGATGTGATTCACAGATTGTTAGTCAGTCTATCACTGAAGACTTGGTGGAGAGCATAATATATAAAACCCTTAAGAGCAGAATTCATGAGCTGATCATCTTGGCACACATGCTCTCCTAATTCTTTCAGCCAAGCATGGTGCCTTCCACTTAGATGTTCAGTAAATATTTGAGTAAACTGACTGACACACGGACTGAATGAATAAGAGGTTGGTTTTTTTTAAATGGGTAGAATTTGAAGACTTGGTATTCCAGGGTTAGGAGAACAGCAGGAATGAGTAGCATTCGTTAGGGAGACCATAGGTCCTTTGTAGAGTGGAAGGCATCTACTAAAGCAGAACTTCACAGACTTGGATTTCACCAACCTATGCAATTTCCAAAAGCAATTTTGCTAAGTAAAAATGTTGACTGTCACTGTTGTTGCATAATACCAGAGAAGTATAATTTAATTTTTTTAAAGGACAGTTCTTTAAATTGCTTACATTGTATTTTGCTATATTTAAAAAATTCAGTGTAGTTCTTTGGGGTCTAAAGAGAGCTGTTACAGAGACACAGGCAATGGCCTCTTGCTCCTTGCAGAGTGCCTTGCTCAGAGTTGTCTCTAAGTGTACCTTTTGTGGACTGCTGATGGTGTACCCAGGAAGTGACTAAAGCATTGTTGCCCCCACCTCTGAGTAGTAAGAGTGGAGACATGTATCAGCGTAAGAAGTGGTGACTGTGGAAGTGATTCTCTACATGTTCCCCAGAATTGTATTGGATAAGGGCTTTCATTTGGAGGTGGTGTTTAAATGTCTACACCTGGTGATCTTTCATTGCCCCACTGGTCTCCCATGCTTTTTGTCTTGATGTGCATGTTATCTAAGGGTGCTCCTTTTTTCTTGCACACCATTACTTTAAAAACCATCAACATCATTAGTCATTGAGGAAATACTAGTTAAAACTATGAGATACCATTTCACACCCAGCAGGATGGCTAGAATAAAAAAGTTTGATAACAAGTATTTGCAAAGATGTAGAGAAATTAGAGCACTCATAAGCTGCTGATGGCAATATAAAAATGGTACAGCTGCCTTGGAAAATAGTCTGACAGTTCCTTGAAAAGTTAAATAGTAGACTTACCATTTCACCTAGCAATTCCACTTTTAGATGTATACCCAAGAAAGGTGAAAACATGGGTCCATATGAAAACTTGAACATGAATGTTCATAGCAGCATCATTTACAATAGCAAAGAAGTAGGAAAAACCCAAATGTCCATGAATTGATAAATGGATAAACAAAACATGATATAGCTTTGTAAGGAATATCACTCAGCCTTTAAAAGGAATGAGGTACTGATACATGCTACAACATGGATAAGCCTCTGAAAACATTATGCTAAGTGAAGGAATCTGGTCACAAAATATCACACATATATGATTCCATTTATATGAAATGTCCAGAAAAAGCAAATTTATAGAGACAAAGTAGGTCGATTAGTGGTTGGTGAGGGCTAAGGTTACGGAGCAGTGTAGGGAGTCAACAGGTGAAAGATAGAGGGTTGCTTTCGAGGCAGTGAATATGTTGTAAAATTGATCATGGTGGTTGTGCACCTCTGTGAATATACTCTAAACCACTGGATTGTATACTTGAAGTGGGTGAATCATACATATGTAAATTTTATCTTACTAAGGCTATTACAAAAAAGATTTTCAAGTGGACACCCCTCATACAAGTTTAGTTACCCACTTGTAAATTATACATGTATGTATACTTCTGCACTATTATGTACATTATGAGATGTGGACATTTTTAAAGTATACAGTAAAGGTAATGGTAATATAAATGATAGTATCTTCTTTTCATAATCAGTGAATCAGAATCTTAACAGTCCCCTGGAGTGCGTGCACCTTACTTTGGAAACCCCTTTTTGACTGCATGGTAGACAATAATGTGAGTGAGAAAAGCCTAGAGGCTAGATTTCCCAAGTCCA
Source organism: Artibeus jamaicensis (assembly GCF_021234435.1). Lineage (NCBI taxonomy): Eukaryota > Metazoa > Chordata > Mammalia > Chiroptera > Phyllostomidae > Artibeus > Artibeus jamaicensis. The sequence goes on from NW_026521356.1 coordinate 3,283,533, forward strand.
AAGAGCCCGATATGATTGTACCATGAAAATGTCTAGAAGTATCCTACCCCTCAGGGAGTATGAAAGCCTCTGTATCCTTACAGCCCAGCACAGTCAGACATGTGACAGCAGCAGCAGAAAGCTATTTCTAGTCACCTCATTGTACCATCAGAAAGTTTGAGTGGCATATGATGACAATCAATGATGGCCCTATAACCTCATATTTCATAATTACTACTAGAATATATTCAATATGTATGAAAGGCTCCACAGAGAAAAGGGGGGAAATTCTATTCCCAACTGAATGACATAAAGCTGTATTTTTATTAAGAGCTTTGACTGACAATATAAGTCATAAATCACCAACATGAAGCTTGAGGCACCAGAAGCCAGAGAGAAAATATAAACTGTAAAGGGCTATGGTGTAGTTTAATATTCATAGTGCCCAGGATTTTAAAGCTATCATATACTAGATTTTTTTTCTCTTCGTCTTTTCAGTCTGTAGATTAAGACATCTAATTTTTATTCAGTATTTTCTTTCTTTAGGTGAGTTAATCTTGATTTTTTATGCTTTTTCTTTATCATGTCAGCTGACAGTAATTAATTTGGGTATTTCTGTATTAAAGTTATTGATTCTTTAAAAAGGTGATGAACAATTACTGTGGTTTTTTTCATAAAATCTCTGTATACTAGAAAGTTGATCTAAAGTATATTCAATTGTGAATTAATGTGAACACCCAACAATACCCAGCACAGGGCTATAAGTGTAGTGCAGATTTTAACACACGTGCATTGGTGGTGATATTGATGTTGAATGTTTAAAGGAGAGTATAATACTTTGACATTTCCTGGCTCTATTTGAAATGTATTAAGAATATTGCACTTGCTTGTTTTTGTTGCAGTAATGTATCATTAACAATTTATCATGGTACATCAAGCCATAAAACAGACCACGACTTGAGCATATTTCTTTGGTGAACAAAGGTGCAGATTTTATGTATTGAATTAATGGAAATGAAACTTGCCCAGCAAGGGTAAGCAGAAAGAAATTTGGCTCTAGAAAGAACATGTCTTAAAACATGTTAAAAATAACTTTAAAAGATTCTTTATTAAACCCTCATCTCTATTAATTAATGTCTATCCTATAAATTTTCATAGATTTCCTGCCAGTTAAAGACAGTTAAAAGATCAACTGGAGAGTTTGGTACATTACATAGCCCTAAAACCAAATTATTACTGTACTATTGTCATTTTCTCCCTTTGTTTAAAAATCTTTCTTGCTAGTATAAAACCTGTGATCTAACAAAACTCAGATTTTATTCTTGAGAAAGGATAAGACAGTGTGTCATAAAACAATTCATATGACCCCTTAACAATGTAGTTTTTATGATGACATTTTAATAGTATTTCGAATGTCATGAAGGTTTAAAGTTTGAGTTTAAATGATTCTCGAGTTTTTGGTATTAGTATTTATTAGAAACAGAGTTACTTCAAGGTTAAAATTTAGAAACAGAATAGGCGTTTTCAAATCTGTACAAAGAATATGTATTATCCTACTGGCCAAAGGATTGATGGGGACTGCCATTTTCAACACACTTCATTTGAAAAGGACCATATCAAATCTTTAAACACTAAATTCAGTGGGTATGTTCCCTTGCAGTCAATATGAACTCTAGTGATACAGTGGAGAGATAGGAAGATGTTAATACACCATGTGCAGAAAAAACACAAATAACTAACTATTCCAAAGCATCTTTGTTCTTCAGTGAAAAACATTAAGCTATAAAACAAATCATTATAAAAGACTAAGAAGACTGTAACCCTAATCACTAATATAGGTACTAAGTTATACCATCTTCCTTTTTTCTTTTCTTAAAAGGTAAAATAAAACAGCTCCTGATGTTCAAGAGCTGATGCTGCTGTCATTGTATAAGACAAAGAGAAGAGGGGCCCTAGTTACCAACACAGTCTGGCTCCAGCCAGTTAAACTGTGAACCTTAAAGCTGTTGTACTAAAGCAGACTTTTTGTCAGAGCAGTTACACAGAAGCATTTTCTTGGCACAAAGTGCACATCTGAACATTTAAATCCAAATATGCTAACAGATGTCTCTTGAGCAAGAACACCATAAAACCAGATTTCACTTGAGTTAGGAAAATACTTTTTCCATCATTTTATATTTGTCACATGAAGATTACATTTCACTCTAGACGACAGTCCTATGGGCTGTGATTAGAAAGGGTATCTGAGAAGTTAGAATATCCTATGGATGTGAGGTGAACACATGCATTTCAAATAAAAGTGATGCTACTTAGTTCTGAGAACATGGAATGCTAATGAAATGGATCATTTTTTTGTGTGTGGTTTTTAGGCCTCCTCACCACAGATGTCTGCCACATTCATTCTGAATTCACTCTTTTCCTTTATGATTGTGCCTGAATTTGGCATCTGGAAAAGTCCTTTTCCCCAAAATTTAGTGAAATAGCTTATCTGTTTGGCTGATTTCTCTCCTGGGCACAGATAGAACAAAGCAAATGATGAACTTTTAGAAGGTTTCTCCCAAAGCCATGTGTTACATCTGTTGCCATTACTCATAATTTCCGTCATTCTGACCAGATACCCATTACTGAATAATGCACGTTAGATACATAATCTCTTCCTATGGCTTTTGTCTTGTCATTCTAGATTTAATATAATCTCCCTGTACAGCAAGCAAATATATAAAGATTTTTATTCAGAAACATAATAGAAAAAGAAATGCAATTTGATTATTTAACTTGAGTTATTAGTAAAATGAATCTCCAAGAGTAAATTTTTTTTTAAATCCACACCTGAGGAAATGCTTATTGATTTTTAAAGAGAGGGGAAGGTAGGGAGAAAGAGAGTGAGAGAAATATCAATCGATTGCCTTTTGTATATGCCCTGACTAGGGATTGAACCCACAACCCATGCATATGCTCTGACCAGGAATCGAACTGTGACCTTTCAGTTTGTGGGATACAGCTCACCCAACTGAGCCACACCAGCCAGGGCCATGAGTAAATTCTTAAATGCATCATTGTTAATCCTATCTTCAAATATATTTTTTAAATCCTCACTCGAGGATATGTTCATTGATATGAGAGAGAGAGAGAAACATCAATGTGAGAGAAAAACATCAATCAGTTGCTTCCCATCGTGCCCCCACCAGGTATCGTACCTGCAGCCTATGTATATGTGCTGACTGGGAATCAAACCCACAACCTTTCTGGTGCACGAACACTGCTCCAATCAACTGAGCCACTGGCCACGGCCAAGCCTCTTTTCTTTTTACACAGTACAGAATGTCAGTTTAGAGGTGTTTCAGATATATACTTTGGCAAAATAGAAAATTGAGAGCAGAAGTAATCACAGTGTGGACTTTTGGCAAATAAAAATAAACCTGAAAATGTATCCCAAGTATAGATATTATTATAATTTTATTACATTTTTAATAGTCAGAATTTTAAAATTTGACCTACTAATGCAGGAACCAAATTCTCAGTTCTATCACCAATTAAACTGACCCTGTGATCACTATATTGCATAATAGTAGACTCTTTCAGTTAAAGTCTGAGGAGGAGCAGGGTATTTGGGGGCAACTCATTTTTCTCTTATTTTGTAATCTCTGATTCCTTCTCTTGGTAATTATTTAATTTAAGTTTAAGGTAATTTATCATGGATGTTGTTATACGTTCTTTTAGAGTCTTTCCTTGTGAAATTTTGAGGTGACAAAGTTGACATTTACTTTAAATTTGTCCTCATGTGGCATGAAGATTTCTCAAATAGACTTGCTTCTTGGAATTCATCTCCCAAATGCAATGAAATAACTAAAATCAAGGGCTTTTGCTTAAAATTGTGAATAATAGTTTACCAAATAATATTGTAAATATTGTAATTATGATATTATCTAATATTTAATAGTTGGCTTGGTATTTTATTTTAATTTTATAGGCATATTTTGATTTTTAAAAATGTTCTTCCTAAAGATATCTAGCAGATCTACTTTTTCTTCATACTTGCAATATTAATCAATTTCCTCATTTTATTTGACCATTCTGGTTTTTAATAATTAATTTTGTAGGTAAAATTAGTGACTTTCATGCCATAATCATTACCATAGCACCATTTACTCTTATAATAATAAACAAACAAATTCAAACTTCAGCTGCTTAAGATTTCAATATCCAAAGTACAGGAGCTTCTCATACCGAGTTGCATCTAGCATGCTTACCTTTATTTTAAAAAGAATAATCAGACTGTAGACTTCCGGCCAAGATGGAGGCATAGGTAGAAACACTGTGCCTCCTCCCACAACCAAAATTAAGGACAACAAAGATTTAGAAACAAAATACAACCAGAACAGATAGAAAATCGAACAGTACGGAAGTCCTACAACCAGTCATCCAGATCAGTAAGAGGGGCCGAGTCCGTGGCCAGCGGAGAGGGGTTGCAGCAGGAAAAGGAGGCGGCTGGCAGACCTGGGTGCAGGAGGAAACCAGCAAACCCAGTGAGGCGTGCAAGGCGGTTGGCTGATCTCAGACACACATTTGCGTGCAGATAAACCAGGCAAAAACCGGCAGTGAGACAGACTGAGCAACCCAGGGCCCCAGCAACAGGAAATAAAGCCTAAAAGCACCAGTTGAAAAGGTGCGGAGAGAGACTCCCAGCCTCATAGGAGAATTTGTTGGAGAGACCCACAGGGTCCTAGAACATACACAAGGAGCCAGCACCAGAAGGGCCCAATTTGCTTGTGGGAAGCAGCAGAAGGGACTGAAATTGGAGAGAGAGCAGAGCAAGTGCCATTGTTCCCTCTCTGACCCCACCCCCACATACAGCATCACAACCCAGCAACTGGTTGCCCTGGCCTGGTGGACACCTAAGGCTCTGCCCCTCATATGTAACAGGTACAACCTGACCAAAACATTATGGCTCAAACAGAAGAACAAATCAAAGCCCCAGAGACAATACTTTCAAATGACCAAGAGATAGCTAACCTATCAGATGCACAGTTCAAAACTCTGGTGATCATATTTTGGTCACAAATTAGATGAAAAAATGAAGGCTACACTAAGTGAAATGAAGGAAAATTCACAGGGAACCAATAGTGATGGAAAGAAAACTGGGACTCAGATCAATGGAGTAGACCACAAGGAAGAAAGAAACAACCAAATAGAAAAGAATGAAGAAACAAGATTTTTTAAAAATGAAGAGAGGCTTAGGAACCTCCAGGACATCTTTAAACGTTCCAACATCCGAATTATAGGGGTACCAGAACAGGAAGAGGAAGAGCAAGTGGAAAACTTATTTGAACAAATAATAAAGGAGAACTTCCCCAAACTGGCAAAGGCAGTAGACCTTCAGGAAATCCAGGAAGCTCAGAGAGTCCCAAAGCAGGGGGACCCAAAGAGGAACATACCAAGGCACATCATAATTACATTAGCCAAGATTAAAATGAAGGACAATTCTAGAAGCAGCAAGAGATAAGGGGACAGTCACCTACAGAGGAGTTCCCATCAGACTTTCAGCGGATTTCTCAAAAGAGACCTTGCAGGCAAGAAGGGGCTGGAAAGAAGTATTCCAAGTCATGAAATTCAAAGACCTACATCCAAGATTGCTCTATCCAGCAAAGCTTTCATTTAGAATGGAAGGGAGATACAGTGCTTCTCAGATAAGGTCAAGTTCAAGGAGTTCATTATCACAAGCCCTTATTATATGACATGTTAAAGGGACTTATCTAAGAAAAAGGAGATAAAAAATATGAACAGTGAAAGGACAGCAAACTCACAGTTACTAACACCCACACCTAAAACAAAGCCAAACTAAGTGGACACCTAAAACAGGAGCAGAACCACAGAAATGGAGATCACATGGAAGGTTAGCAACAGGGGTGTGGGAGGAGGTGGAGGGAAAGGTACAGAGAATAAGTAGCATACATGGCAGGGAGAATATAGACAGGGGGAGGGCGAAAACAGTATGGGAAATACAAAAGCTAAAGAATTTAAGACACATGGATATGAACTAAAGGGGGGGAATGTGGGTGGGAGGGGGTGTGTAGGGTGGAGGGGAATGAAGAGAGGGAATGGGACAACTCTAATAGCATAATCAATAAAATGTAAAAAATAAATAAAATAAAAGTGAATAATCATAATTGGCTGGAAGTCCTGACAGCATGTCTTGTTCATATTACTTTGGTTGTTACACTGATTAGATTTTTACAGGAACCTACATGTCACATGATCTTTGATTGTGAGTACATTCAAGGATGCCAGAAATGACACTGAAGGAGATCTTATGTTTTAACACCCTTCCAAAGGTTAAAGTTATCAAATTGCAGATAGTTGAGTCAAAGCTAAATGAATCCTGAAGATTTAGATGTGATATGAAGCAAGTGTATTTTTGTTAGTATACTCCATGCAAGATGAGACAAAATTCCCCTTGAAGCCCGAAGGTCTTTATCCTAGGAATGTTCTTCTACTGAATTGGCCACTGTATTCAAGCATTGACATTTGAAGTCATTCAGGAGGTGTCAAATACACAATACCCCAATCAAACTGTTTTCCAGTCTTTGGAGGCCTAAAGATCAATTATGTGACTGTTAGGAAATAATAGTTGTGATGACTCTCTAATAAGTTTCATTTGGAGATGGGTTATTCCAGTTTGTAAATACTAACTGATCTGACTTCTCTATTAGCTAATGAGCAGGGCTTTGCTGGTGGGATTCATTTTACATATCCAGAAGAACCATTTGCCAGAGGCCTAGGTTCAGAGGAAATATAAAAGGAATTTATACCTGACAGCAATCTTTGTCTCTTTAAATACCATTTTATTGAATTCTTCAAAAGGTGAAAACTACTCAGTGAGACTAAAGATATACAAATTAGGCCAGAAGAATCAAGCACATCTGATGTTATAGCCCAGAAGCAGCAACATTTTGTATAATGCAGTGTGCTTTATTTTTATATAGCCTAATTCACAGCATCATAAGACACTTTACAGAAAGAATCAATTGCAAGCTTAAAAGAAAAAGGAAATTTTTAAGGTGAAATTTGAGGACAGAATATACTCTAATTTTGTACTTATCTTCCAGCTGAGTCAGAGTCACTGTGCCTTGTATTAGGCTTAAGGTTTTCCCACTAAGCCCTAAAAAGCCAGACTGCCAAATGGAGACACTGAGTGACTGAGGAGGGGTTGCTGTGTGCAGCTTGCCAGTTGTCCAGTACAAAAAGGACAGTGTCTCCACTACAGGTGACTAAGTCATATTTGAATTTGGGCAAAATTTCATCCAAGTTCCTGCCCCTATTTATCTTCTCAAATTATCATCCCAGGCCTTCAGCTGGACACCAATATCATTTCCATTGTCTCCATTATACCATCTGATTTTATTCAACGTTTTATATTATTGAATGTTCTTTTTGCATGTGTGTGCATATATGTGTGTGTGAGAGAGACAGTTTTTGCTAAACATTTCATATACTTGTAATATTTCTGGAAAAAATTTTAGAAACCTCTTTCAGATTATTTCTTTAAAAATTTTTTAAAAACATTAATATCTGGAGTTTAACATTTTTGAGAAATATACATGCAAAGAGTGCATATATCGTTTATAAACAGTTTAAATAATGAGTATTTATAGAATGAAGACCCATGATTCATCACGAAGTGAAAGAGATTGAGGATTATCAGTACTTTTAGCATCTGTACATTGGGTCTTTCTACACACAAATATAATATTCTACAAACATAATATGTCTCTCCATTTATTTTGATCCTCTTCATTTATTAAATAATTTTCTTCACATCTTATATTTTGTTAGGTTTATTCTTTATGTTCTGCACATTGATTACAAAATGTGTAGAAATTCAACTGATGCTTGGATTTTGATTTTGCATCTTGCTAAAGTCTCTTATCTATTATACTTACTTGTAAATTCTTTGGGGGTTTTTACATGGAAAAAATTCATTTGTTGTGTTTTTTCTTTCATTTCCTTTTACTCTGATTATAGTATCTCAGGGTAATATTGAACAGAAGGAGCAATGGCAGTCATTTTAAATTTTAAACAACATGCTTCTATTTAACCATACAAAAATGCATTTGGTAATAGGAGTTTGATAAGAGACCTATTATTAGGTTAAGGAAATTGCCTTATATTTCTGATTTGCTAAGAAATTTTTGAATAGTGGTTGAATTTTATCAAATGCTTTTTCTGGAGATATTCAGATGACCATGTGGTTTTTCTCATTTAAAGTTAATTAAGTGAATAATGTGAGATTTTCAAAAGTTGGACATAACTGGAATTCCTGGAATAAACCAATTTTGGTCATATATCATTGGATTTGTTTTTCCAAATTTTGTTTAGTTTTTCATTTGTATTTATAAGTCAGGTCAGCTAGAATTTAGTTGTACGTTCTTTGTTTGATTTTTTGTTCTCAAGTTTTATTAGCCTCATAAAATGTCTTCTGGAATATTGAATTGTTTCTTTAATGTCTTAAAATTCACCAGTAAAACTTTCTGGGCTTTTTGGGAAGACTGTTAGCTAGTAAGTGAATATTTTTATGTTTATTGGGCCACTCTGGTTTTATGTTTCTTGTTGAGTTAGTTTTAATATTTTATATTTTTTACGAATTTTTCATTTTATTAGGTTTTTGAAATTTATTGACTTAAAGTTACTTACAATTTCTTTTTAATCTTTTAAACATCTGTAATTGTTTCCTTTCTCATGCCTAATATTGTTTATTGGTCCCTGTCTTCTCTTGTTCTTGTTCCACCATGCTGGAATTTTGTCAATTAAACTTTTCAAAGAACCAGCTTTGCTTTTTTTATTGTTTATTGTTTCTGTATTTTCTGTTCTCATCCTTATTTCCTCCTTCTATTGATTCTTTTTTTCTATCAACAATTTTAACAATAACAATAAATTGATTTCCTAATTCAGTCCTTTCTATTTTCTGAAGTAAGCATTTTATTTTAATTATTTTTCTTTTCTTTTACTTAAAAAATAATTTACAGTTTTCTCAATTTTGTTATCCCCTTTATCACCCTCCTCCCTGTACCCTACCACCCTCCAGCATTCCCCCCACCACTTAGTTCATGTCCATTGGTTTTATATATAAGTTCTCTGGCTTCTGCATTTCCTATACTATTCTTAACTTCCCCCGGTCTATTTTGTGTCTACCTATTATGCTTCTTACTCCCTGTACCTTTTGCCCCCATTCACCTTCTCCCCCTCCCCACTGATAATCCTCCATGTGATCTCCATTTCCCTGATTCTATACCTGTTCTAGTTGTTTTCTTAGTTTTTATTTTTGATTTTTAGATTCACTTGATAGTTGTGAATTTGTTGTCATTTTACTGTTCATAGTTTTGGTCATCTTCTATTTCTTAGATAAGTGTCTTTAACATTTCATATAATAATAGGTTGGTGATGATGAACTCCTTTAACTTGACCTTATCCGGGAAGCACTTTATCTGCCTTTCCATTCTAAAGGATATCTTTGCTGAAGAGAGCAATCTTGGATGTAGGTCCATTACTTTCATGACTTGGAATACTTCTTTCCAGCCCCTTCTTGCCTATAAGGTTTCTTTTGAGAAATCGGCTGATAGCCTTATGGGCACTTGTTTGTAGGTAACTGTCTCCTTTCTTCTTGCTGCTTTTAAGATTCTCTCCTTATCTTTAATCTTGGGTAATGTAATTATGATGTGCCTTGATGTGTGCTTCCTTGGGTCCACCTTCTTTGGGACTTTGTGAGCTTCCTGGACTTCCTGGAAGTCTATTTCCTTTGACAGATTGGGAAAGTTGTCCTTCATTATTTGTTCAAATAAGTTATCAATATCTTGGTCTTCTTCTTCTCCTTTTGGTACCCCTATAATTCAGATGTTGGAGAGTTTAAAGTTGCCCCAGAGCTTTCTCAGCCTCTCCTCATTTTTTTGAATTCTTGTTTCTTCATTCTGTTCTGCTTGGATGTTTATTTCTTCATTTTGTTTCAAATCCTAGGTTTGAGTCTCAGTTTCCTTCCCTTCACTTTTGGTTCCCTGTATATTTTCCTTTATTTCACTTTATCTAGCCTTCATTTCTTCCTTCATTTTGCAACCAAGCTCAGTCATTTCTGTGAGCATCCTCATTCCAGTGTTTTGAACTCTGCCTCAGGTAGGTTGGCTATCTCTTCATCGAGGAGTTATTTTTTTGGAGTTTTGATCTGTTCTTTCATTTGGGACATGTGTCTTTGTCCTGACACACCTGTTATGTTGTAACAGGTGGAGCCTTAAGTATTCAACAGGGCAGAGCAACCCTCTTTGCTGTATTGTGTGGCTGTCTGTGGGAGAGGGATCAGAGAGGGAACAATGCCACTTGCTTTGTTCTTCTCTACCCCTACTTTCAATTACTTCCCTCATTTCTCTCACTTTCCATAAGCAGATCATGCCCTTTCAGATGCTGATTTGCAGATGGGGGAGGGGTTGTGTACACTCTAGGACCCTGTGGGCCTCTCCCATGGACTCTCCTGTCATTGTGAGAGTTTCTTCCACTGCCACAACTCCCACAGAATTTTACATCCAGAGGTTTTGAGTCTTTAGTTTCCCATGCTGAGACCCTGGGTTCCACGGTCTGTCTCACTTCGCAATGGTTCTTCCCAGCTTATTGGCCCACGAATGGGGGACCTACTGGTCCACCAACCTCTTCCTTGGGTGTGTGTCCTTTCTGCCTTGGCTGCCTGTTTGCCCCTCCTACCAGTCTGGATGAATGTTTCTGTAACTCCTTGGTCATCAGACTTCCATGAAATTTGAATATCTGTATATTTTGTTTTTAAATTTGTTGTTGTCCATCTTTTGGTTGTGCAAGGAAGTGAAGCATTTCTACCTATGTCTCCATTGTGGCCAGAACCCTGGTCTGCTTTTTCCAAATCCTTGGTGTATCAGTACATGAGCAGATCCAACAGCATTTTAAAATATGGACTACTAAGGACCACATTAACTACAGCCTATAATTTTAAAGTCTGTTTAGTAAGTTCAACACCTGGCCTTCCTCTTGGACATTTCCGATTAATTTTTTTACTCCTGTGAATCAACCATATTTTCTTGTTCCTTTGAAAGTCTTATAATTTTTTCTTGAATACTGTACATTCTGAATATTATAATAATGGGACAACTCTGAAAATCAGATTCTTTTCCTTCCAAGAGTTTTTTGTTGCTGCTTGTTACTGGGTTGTTATTTTTTGCTTATTGATGACTTTTTAAAACTATTTTAAAAAATACATTTTTTTTTTTTGTTCTGTGTGATAATCGAAGTCTGAGTTCTGTTTTCTTAGTGGTCAGCTGGTGTATTTTTTTAAACCTGAACAATATTACTCAGCCTCAAATTATTGAGCTATAATTATTGAGCTATAGTTGACACAAATCACTGTATAAGTTTAAGGTATATGGTGTAATGGTTTGACTTATATATTTTGTGACATGATTATCACAATACATTTAGTTGGTATTCATCTCATATAAATGCAATAAAAATAATAAGCAAAAAAATGTTCCTTGAGAACTCAGGATTTACTTGCTTAACAACTTTCATATGTATCATACAGTAGTGTTAACTATAGTCATCATTTTGTACATTACGTCCTTAGTACATATTTATGAGGGGACCCCCTAAAATGGAATTATCTTCTAGAGGGTGGGCTCCTTGTAGTATAGGCTTCCCCTGCTGGGTGAGTGTTCTAGGAGCCCATCTGTATGAGTGTACCAGCTGGCACTGTTTTGAGAGGCTGGGTTCAGCTTCAGTGAATTTTTTTTGAAGACTCAGTATATTTGTGCATTTTATTACTTTATGACTTGCCAGCACAGCTGCCCACAGTGCACTGAGTGTTCAGCAGTTTTGACCAAAAAATGGCAGGACCCCTGTGCCCCACTCTTGCTATTCACCTCATCTTGCCCCAAGCAACTTTTTTTTCCTCCTGATGAAAAAAGTCCTCAAAGGGAAACATTTTGCCAATGTGAAAGAGGTGAAACAAAAAGTGCCAGAAGCACCAAAAGGCCTCAAAATCAACAAGTTCAAAAACTGTTTTGGGCAGTGCAAAAAATGTCTCAATAGGCATGCTGCATCAGATGGAGAGTACTTTGAAGGTGACTGAAATTTAAACGTGTAAGAATGAACACACAATTTCTTATAAATAAATTCCAGGTGTTTTGTATCTACCCCATCTTATAACTAAAAGTTTATAACTTAAGACCACATTCCTCTAATTTTCCCTCTCCCTTCTCCACGTCTGATAATCACAGATCTGATTTATTTTTAAATTATTTATTTTAGAGAGAGAGGAAGAGTGGAGAGAGAAAGAGAGAAATATTGATTTGTTGTTCCACTTATTTGTGCATTCATCGGTTGATGCCAGTATGTGCCCTAACCAGGGATCAAACTCACAACCTTGGTTTATTGCAATGATGCTCTAACCAAGCTACCCAGCAAGGGCCCCCAATCTAATTTTATCTTGTAGATTTCACTGTAAGTGAGATTATACAATATTTGTCTTTCTCTGTCTGGAAAAGCATAACACCCTCAGGGCCCACCCATTCATGTTGTCAACAAATGGCAAGATTTCCTCCCCCCCTTTTTTACGGCTGAATAATATTCCATTGTATACATACAGCTTAACTATCTTATCCATTCATCAGTCCATGGACACGTAGATTGCTTCCATGTCTTCACTATTGTAAATAATGCTGCTATGAACGTGGATATTGCAGATAATCTTTTAGAATTACTGTTTTTGTTTCCTTTGGATATATTCCCAGAAGTGGAACTGCTGGATCATATGGTATTTCTGTTTTTAATTTTTTGAGGATTCTCCATACTGTTTTCCACAGTGGCTGTACCAGTCTGCATTCCCACCAACAGTGCACAAGGGCTCTCTCTTCTCCACATCCTCACTAATAATTGCCATCACTTGTCTTTTTGAGGATGACCATTTTAACAGTATGAGTTGATATTTCATTGTGGTTTTGAATTGTATTCTCCTAATGATAGTGATTTTAACAGTTTCCTTGGAACCAAAAAAAGAGAAAGAAATTAGCCAGGTGGTTTACAACTTTATCTTAGCTACAACTTTGCCTTAACCTTTATTTCTGGCTCACAGAGAACCTGGAGGTCAGCCACAGGTGAAAGTTTAGGGGCTCCTCAGGACTTGGAATGACCGTTGCCTTCTCTATTTTCCTGCATGTACAGATGCTTTTTTAAGTCCCCCATGTATCTTTTCTACCCTCTGTCTCAGACTTCTCAGGCTATCATTTGTCCCAACTGTTGTCCCTTACTCCAGGCTACTGTGGTTAAAATTGTGCCTTTAAATGCTTTTGTTAAATGCCATTTAGGAAGCCATCTGAGCCCTGGGAATGCTCTTAGTTGGGTAAAAGAAAGGCAAATCCTTGCTCCAGTCCTTGAGTGTACTCACTGCCAGATAGGTTGGAACAACCGCAGTTGTTTGGGAACAAGGTCCATATTGCTCCTTCTGGTGCTAGATGTCTGCACCAAAGGTGTGGGCTGCGACCAGTCTGAGCTGTGAGGGAGAGTAAGTGGGCAAGCTTCTTTTCTTCACTTTTCCTTCCCTTCATTGTTTTAAGTTTTAGATTTTCACTAGATTCTAGAATTCTGCAGTTCATTCTCACAGCTGGCACTCATTGATTGCCTCAATGAAGAGATGGAGCCCTGAAATTACTAACACCACCATTTTCAGTGACACTGCCCCACAATTGTTAGTGTATTATTTTCATTTTTGTTCTTATATTGTTTTTTTTTATTGAGTTACTTATTCCTTTTTTGACCTATGGATTGTTTGGAGATATATTTATTTACAAATATCTACGTATGCATATATTTGTAAATATATATTTATGTTTTTAAAGTTATTTTTAAGGAGTGTGTATGTGTTAATTGTTTTCCAGTTAATTGATTGTGGTCAGGGAATGTGATCTATATGATGATCCTTTAAAATTTGTTGATGCTTGCCTGGAATGTAGTGTTTCTTCTTTGGAAAGCAGATATCTTTTGTGTGCCTAAAAAGAATGTGTATTTTCCAGTTATTGGAAACATTGATCTTTATGCTCATGTTATCTTTGTTGTATTGCTCAAGTATTCTATATTTTATCCTTTTGTCTGGTTGGCCTATCAATTGCTGGAGGAGAGCTGTTAACATCTTCCAGTGATGGCTGATTTGTCAGTTTCTCATAATTTGTCACTTTTTGCTTTCTATATTTTGACTATATAATATTAGATGCATACACATTTAGAATTCTTATATATTTCTGGCAAAATGACATCATTGTCAGTATGAGTTACTGTTGGGGTTTTTTTTGAGTAATACTTTTCACTATATTGTTTACTTTGATACTATTTTAACTTTTGCAAATTACCTCAGGTATCTTTTTTCATGCTTTTAGTTTCAGGCTTTCTTTGTGCTAATGTTTTGTGTTTCCTATAAACAGCATATCATTGTATTTTAATTTTTTTTAGTTTGACTATCTTGTCTTTTAGACTACTGAATTTATTCCCTTTATGTTGTGACTCCTAATACATTTTATGTATTATTCCACTGTATGATTTTTTGCTTTCTATTTGTCTAATTTTTCATTTTACACTTCTTCCTTTATCCTTTTTTGTTTTCTTTTATGTTGATTTTTGTTATCATTGTTCTTTTTCTTCATTCGTTTTTTTTCCCCCATACTAGTTTGGAAGTTACACATTCTGTTTCCACTTCAGTGATTACATTAGATTTTGGAAATTTTAAGATGCATTTTTAATGTACTATCCTGAGATAAATCTATATCTTTACCCTCCTCTTAGACTTTATAAGGACCTTAGAATACCTTTATCTCCCATCATCCTTGATCTGACCTAAATGTTCTTCTTTTCCAGAACTAAATGTGACATAGTGTGTTTGTTTTACCTACTCTGTGTTGTTTAGTATTATCTTCAAATATTTTATATTCTTGGCTGGCTATTTCATCTTGTATTTCAAATATTCCTTCTGGGCTCTTTTTCCTTTCTGAAATATATTGTTCACAATTTCCTTTTATAAGATTCTGTTGGTAATGAATTCTTGCCATTTTTACCTGAAAATGCAGTCTTTATTTCATCCTTTTTCTTGAATATATTTTAATTTGGTATATATTTACAATCGTTTTTGTTTCTCATTAAAGTAACACATACATATGGTTTAAAAAGTCAAATATGCATTTTAATGCACTAAAAGCTTATTTAACAAACACCACAGTTCCCGCACCCATCCATCCTCATTCAGTGCAAACTCCTTCTCTACAGGTTTTTTCACTCCTTTAATTTTTTCTTCAGGCATTTACACAGATCTATAACTTTCTTTGTGGTGTGTTTTTCTTTTGATTAATCAATTCTAATCATTTTCTATAAACTTTTTATTATGGTTATTAGGTGAAGGTCTGGTACCCTTACACCGCCAACTCCTGTGTATCTGTGTTTTATTGTTTTCACGCCCAAGCATATGTAATATGATTATTTCCTTTCTATTTAGTTTTTTCTATACTTTTTAGTAGCTATTGATGATTTTTTGCACCTTCCAGTACCCTCTAAATACAGTTTTCTTAGAGCACTATATCAGTTCTTTTTTTGTACCTTATAGATATCCTTCTTGGAGACCTCTACTCCTCACATTGCTCTTTAAGCCTTACACACAACTTTTGTTCTAGGACTCTTCTTTTTTGTTATTCTTGGAATTCTATGCCTTTCTTCTCAATTGGATTGCCTGTTTCCCATTCCTTGATTCACTCCCCTTTGTTTTTAGTAGAGCAAACCCTTCAGAAGTTTTGTCAGATTACAAAGATTATAGTGGCCAAGGGTGTGGTGATAAGAACCATCAATATTACTGTTTGTTGAGTTACATGACTTTGACTATTCACGTTGGTTGTCCTCTGCGCCTGGTGCACAGTGGTCACCTCCTTTCACCATCACCCTGGAGTTTCCCCCTATTTCTCTTCTTTGTTGGATCTTCTATTTCTTATATTCTATAATTTAGGATAAACTTCATTTTTGTAGAGGATACCCTCCCAGTAGTTTCCTCAGAAAGATTCGTGGGAAGTAAACTTTGAGACTGTGGATGTCCAAAACTGTCTGCTCTACCCTTACACTTGTTTGACAGTTTGGTTATATACAGAATTCTAGGTTGAAAAGTATTTTCCTTTAGAAAGTCAAAGGCATTTTCCTATTGTTT
Source organism: Artibeus jamaicensis (assembly GCF_021234435.1). Classification (NCBI taxonomy): domain Eukaryota; kingdom Metazoa; phylum Chordata; class Mammalia; order Chiroptera; family Phyllostomidae; genus Artibeus; species Artibeus jamaicensis. The sequence continues at coordinate 3,299,746 of NW_026521356.1, forward strand.
TCTACCTTCAGTGTTCTTGAGAAATCTGAAACTGCTCTGATACAAAAAGTCTGAAACTGATATTTTGTATGTGTCGTGTTTGGGGGGGTTTGTTTTGTTTTCCTTTGTCTGGAAGTTTGTGAGGTTTTTTTTATCTCAAATGTTCCAAATTTCATAATCATGCACCTAGGCTCGTTCCATTTTTATCATTGTTCTTAGCCCTTTAAATATGAAAACTCACATCCTTCAATTATGTGAATTTTCTTCTGCCTGCTTTCTTATGTCTTTTTCTGAAACTTTTACTACTTGAATATTATCCTTCCTGGACTGATCTTCCCATTTTCTTCCTTCCTTCCTTCCTTCCTTCCTTCCTTCCTTCCTTCCTTCCTTCCTTCCTTCCTTCCTTCCTCTCTCTCTCTCTCTCTTTCCTCTTTTCTTTTTTTTTTTTGAAGATTTTACTTATTTATTTTTAAGACAGGAGAAGGGAGGGAGAGAGGGAGAGAAACATCAATGTGTGGTTGCCTCTCACATGCCCCCTTCTGGGAACCTGGTCTGCAACCCAGTCATGTGCCCTGACTGGGAATTGAAACAGTAATTTTTTGATTTGCAGGCCAGCACTCAACCAGTGAGCCACACCAGCCAGGGCTCAATTTTATTATCTTATCTCTCACATTTACTTTTTCATTGCATTTTTTTTGCATTTCTTTTTGTTTTTCAGCCCTACATTCTGGGGTATTTCCATGTTTTAATTTTCTGACTTCTATTTTGATTTAAAAAATTTTTGCTATCTTGTTTTAATTTCAAGAGTTCAGTTTTGTACTTAAACAGTTATCTTAAGTTTTCTGTTTACTCCAAATTGTTATTTTTTTTTTACATTTCTTTATTTGTTTTTGTCTCTGTCTTCTTCATGAAGAGGGATTTCTTTACACATATAGTCAGTTGTATTGCTAAAAATGAAAGTTCTTACTATATCCTTTAAAATGTCTTTCCAAAAGTGAATCTAAAGATTTCTATTTTAGGAAGAACTTAGTATAGTATAGTATAGTATAGTATAGTATAGTATAGTATAGTATAGTATAGTATACCACCCTTTGATTATAAAACATTTCATATTAGAAAAATTAGTAATTCCATTAAATTGAAAAAATTCACTATATGGAAAAATAATGTTTTAGGTAAATATTATTATGAAAAGAGCAACAGAACAACTTAACAATGAACTTTATCAAATACTGTTACTGGAAATTTTCAGGAGAATACAGAATTATGAAAGTGAGAGAGTTCTGGGTAAATATAATAGAAGTTTATGTGTGCTCTTAATTTTTATGAATCCATTAATGCAATAGATAGTAAATCAAGAGGCAAGGTTATCATTCAGTTCAAGGAGAGAGAAAGATTTCTGGCCAAGATGGAGGCATAGGTGGAAACACTCTGCCTCCTCACACAACCAAGTTTAAAGACAACAAAGTTTTAGCAACAAAAACGCAGCCTAACACAGAAAATTGGATTGTACGGAAGGCCAACAACAACAAACCATTCATCCAGACTGGTAAGAGGGGCGGAGTCAGCAGCTGACAGAGCGGAGTCAGGCAGGAGGAAGTGGCCAGACCAACCCAGGAGCACAGGTGGCGGTTGGCATATCCAAGGGGGGGGGGGCAACGGGCAGACCCAGTGGGGGCACAAGGTGGCCGGCTGACTGTGGTCACACATTCGCGCTCAGATAAACCAGGCGAACGAGCCAGCAGTGAGACAGACTGCACAACCCAAAGCCCCAGTGATGGGAATAAAAGCCTAAAAGCACCAATTGGAAAAACTTTCAGTGTCAAGGTGCTGGAAGAAGCTCCCAGGCTCACAGAGAGTTTGTTGAAGAGACCCACAGGGTTCTGGAGGGTACACAGGCCCACACACCTGGGAGCCAGCACCAGGGTCCCAGGTTTGCGTGCAGGAAGCAGCAGAGAGGACCAAGATCCCAGAAAGAGCGGAACAAACGCCATTGTGCCTCTTTACATTGCCCCCACATACAGCATCACAACCTAGCAACTGGGTTGCCACGCCCTGGTAAACACCTAAGGCTCCGCACCTCATACGTAACAGGTGCAAACAGACCAAAACATTATGGCTGAAGAAGAAAAATAGCTCAAAGCCCCAGGGCCAGTAATTGTAAGTGACCAAGAGATAGCCAACCTATCAGATGCACAGTTCAAAACACTGCTGATCAGGATGCTCACAGAACTGGTTGATTTTAGTCACAAATTAGTGGAACAAGTGATGGCTAAACTAATTGAAATGAAGGGAAATGCACAGGAAACCAATAGTGATGGAAAAGAAATGGACTCAAATCAAGGGAGTGGACCTGAAGGAAGGAAAAAAATTACCAAACAGAAAAGAATGAAGAAACAAGAATTCAAAAAACTGACGAGAGGCCTAGGAACCTCCAGGGCATCTTTAAATGTTCCGACATATGAATTATAGGAGTACCAGAAGGGGAAGAGGAAGAGCAAGTGGAAAACTTATTTGAACAAATAATAAAGGAGAACTTCCCCAAACTGGCAAAGGCAATAGACTTTCAGGCAATCCGGGAAGCTCAGAGAGTCCCAAAGAAGTTGGACCCAAGGAGGAACACACCAAGGTGCGTCATAATTACATTAGTCAAGATTAAATGAAGGAGAGAATCCTAGAAGCAGCAAGAGATAAGGGGACAGTCACCTACAAAGGACTTCCCATCAGACTGTCACCTGATTTCTCAAAAGAGACCTTGCAGGCAAGAAGGAACTGGAAAGAAGTATTCCAAGTCATGAAATTCAAAGACCTACATCCAAGATTGCTCTTTCCAGCAAAGCTTTCATTTAGAATGGAAGGGCAGATAAAGTGCTTCTCAGATAAGGTCAAATTCAAGGAGTTCATCATCACAGGCCCTTATTATATGAAATGTTAAAGGGACTTAACTAAGAAAAAGAAGATAAAAAATATGAACAGTGAAAGGACAGCAAACTCACAGTTATTAACAACCACACCTAAAACAAAAGCAATCTAAGAGGACAGCTAGATCAGGAGTGGAACCATAAAAATGGAGATCACATGGAGGGTTAGCAACAGGAGAGTGGGAGAAAGAGAAGGGGGGAAAAGGTACAGAGAATAAGTAGCATAGACAGTAGGTAGAAAATAGACAGGGGGAGGGCAGGAATAGTATGGGAAATATAGAATCTAAAGAACTTGAGACACATGGTCATAAACTAAAGGGGGGAATGGTGGGGAAGGGGTGTGCAGGGTGGAGGAGAATGAAGGGGGGAATAGGACAACTGTAATGGCATAATCAATAAAATATACTTTAAAAAATTTTTTAAAAAGGAGAGAGAAAGAGTTTCTCAAACAAAAGCTAAAGAAGTTCATCACCACTAAACTATCATTGCAAGAAATATTAAAGGGAATTCTTTAAGCGGAAAAGAAAAGGCCAAAATTAGAAATAAGAACGTTTATGAAAGAAAAAAAGTCTCCCTAGTAAAGGCAAATATAGTAAAGGTAATAGACCAACCTCTAAAGTTAATATGAAAACAGTTAAAATGGCAATAAACACATACCTATCAATAATTACTTTAATGTGAATGGACTAAGTGCCCCATATAAAAGACATAGCATAGCCGGATAGATTTAAAAAAAAACAAGACTTTTACATATGCTGCCTACAAGAGACTCAGTACAGTTGGAAAGACACATAGACTGAAAGTAAAGGGATGGAAAAAGTACTTAATGAAAATGGAAACAAAAAAAAGCTGGGGTGGCAATACTCATATCAGACAAAATAGACTTTGTAACGAAGGCTGTAACGAGAGAAAAAGAAGCACTCAGTAATTCCACTTCTGGGCATTTATCCAAAGAAAATGAAAACAGTAATTAGAAAAAACACATATATCCCTATTTCCACTGCACCATTATTTACAACAGCCATAGTATGGAAGCCACCTGGTTGTCCTTCGTTAGATGAATGGATATGGAAAATATGACACACACACACACACGAATGTTACACAGCCATAAAAAAGAATGAAATCTTACCATTTACAAGAGATATGGACCTAGAGGGTATTGTGCTAAGTAAAATAAGTCAGAGAAAGACAAATACTGTATCATTTCACTTATATATAGAATCTAAAAAACTAAGCAAACGAACAAACAAAACAAACAGACTCATGGATATAGAGAACAAGACTGATAGTTGCCAGAGAGTGGGTGAGGGTGGGCAAAAGGTGAGGAAGATTAGGAGGTACAAACTTGCAAATAAGTCACAAGAATGTAGAGCACAGCATAGGGAATACAATCAATAGTATGTCCATAACTTTGTACGGTGACAGATGGCTACTAGACTTCTTGAGGTGATCACTTCTTAAAGTATGTAAATATCAAATAGCTAGTTGCATACCTGAAACTAATATAATACTGCATGCCAGCTATACTTCAATTAAAAAGAGCTTTACATTCCAGAATGAAAAAAATAAATTAATACACAGTAAATTGAGAGACAAAAACCCAAAGTAGAGGTTAACCTTGTTCCTCATCTTTATTTTTTTATTTTTATTTTTATTTTATTGATTATGCCATTAGATTTGTTCTGTTCCCCCCCGTTTCCCTCCACCCTGCACACCCCTCCCCCACCATTCCCCCCCTTAGTTCATGAACACATGTCTCAAGTTCTTTAGATTCTATACTGCCCATACTATTCTTGCCCTCCCCCTATCTATTTTCTACCAACCATCTATGCTACTTATTTTCTGTACTTTCTCCCCCCTTCTCCTTCTCCCACTCCCCTGTTGCTAACCCTCCATGTGATGTTCCTCATCTTTAGATGATAGATTGCTTTGGCCTCAGCTGTAACAGTTGTCTCCTATCACTGGTTTCTAATATTCTTAAAAGATGACATAATAAATACTGTCTGTCCCTTCATTGCTAAATAGAAGATATAGGGTGTTTTCATTCTGTTTCTGAGTAATCGTTTCCTATGGAAACACTAGTCCTGGCCCTAGAGTAGTTTTCTTGCTGTGCCTGACATGGTTTCTTCTGAGACGAATGTATTAGGCAGCAGTATACAGTTCCATACTAAAATGCATTTTCTACAAAGGAGTAAGAAATCATTATGTAAAATGTTTACTTTTCATTTATCTACATGTCAAAATAGACTTGTAATAAGTTCAACCAAAAATTTATGTACCTTCTGAACAGAATAAGATGGTTATAAAAGAAATATAGTAGGTTCAGGTAAGTGAACCTGATGAAATACTGGAGATCTCATCCATCAACTCAAAAAATTGGTTTAGATAAGCCCAACTTTGCTCAAGAAACTTATCTCTGCCTTAGAGAGCAGCCTTTGTTTAGTACAAGGCAGGGTTGGGTGGGTGTCACTGTATAGGATGATGCACTTAAAAGAAATGATGACACACTGTATATTCATATGGAAGTCATTGTAATTCTAATTATCCAGTCCATTGAGGATGCTGGGTAGCTTTTTATGATTATAACCACTCCAAGAAGGACAACCATAAGGTAATAAGCATACAAAGCTATTGAGTACCCAGAGTGCATAGACTAGGTAAAATGAATGATAGAATACATCAACTTGTCTCCAATTTTCTTTGTACACAATTGCAATAAAATCTGATGTACATTGCAGAGTGTTAGGAGGTTTCTTAGTGGTTAATGATTTACATAATGATTTTCCTTTTATCAGAGACTTAACACAGCTCTTGTTTCTGCATTGAGAATAGTTTTGTTACAGCCTTCATTCTATTTAACTTCAATGTCTATCTGCACATATACAATAATGACTTGAGATGTGTGTGTTTTATACAGTAACCTCCAAACATAATATTTATATTACATAGATTGTGAGAAAATTCTGGCATTGAGAATAAATTTTCCTTCCCTTAATTTCATTTCTGTTTAAATACCCTGTTTCATACCACACTGGCAAATACTACCAAAAAAATTCATTGTTGGAATACTCTTCAACATTATTTGTAGAGAAACCTGCCTATTTAGCCAGCCCTTAGCCAAACTGTGTGCACTTAACTCCTGCTTGAATCATTCTGTCTGAGCTTTTCTTCCAGTGTTGCTCTTCCTACATTTTATTTACTTTGTATAACATCTTACTTTTTTTAAAGGAATGTTTCTTTGTAGCCTCCCATACTCATTAAGCAAGAAGGGATAATTTGGAGTTAGCTTTTTGCCCCCAAATCCTGGGTGTGCTTTCTGGTTGTATTGAATAAACACATGTAAGAAGGTATACTTGACTTTATTTCCCTGTCATTGTTACTCCTATGCAGTTTTTCTAGTTGGCTCAAGGTTAATTGCTTTGAGAGTGTTTTAGCTATGGTAAGATCTGCATTTTTAGTTCAGTAATAAACTGATGTTTGAAACATACTACTTTTATTTTAAAGGAACTAGAAATGCTCAGTGTGCAGTGTGTTTATGTTTATGTACATCTGTGTGTCTATCCCTAGAAACTCAAGCAAGGTTGAATTTCCAACTCCAACTTGCCCTTTCCCACCAACCTTGTCTTCTTAAAGAAGTCTGTTCAATAATTCAAATGGTTGAGTTCCTCTGAGCAAGGAAAGGTCTGATATTATAGTCAGAGTTCAAATATCTAGTAACCCTTTATGTTGTGATTAGCAGTAATGACAACAATCTGGAAGACCTTGTTCCAAGCCTCAACTTTCCGACTTCAGGTGCTTGCCAACTCCCCATCCTTTCTAGTTACTGGTCACAGTGATTAGCATAGAACTTGTCTGAAAGACTGTCAGCCCTTTTGGGACAGACTTTCTAACTTACACGAAATGTCTTAATGCTAACTCTTAAGCACGTCAGTATGCATCTTATGATTGCTCAGTAAATATTTGATGCTAATAAAAAGCGGCATGCAGGCAATTCAGTTGTCCAAATAAGCCTTTCCATACTTCCTACTGGATATGATTTTAACTAAACGTATGTTTCATTATTATCTTGATTGTCTATACTTTGCATTTAGAGAAGGAGCTCAGCGGACAACTCAACAATAGCATTCGTTCCACTAACTTTCCTGCAACTTATCCAGTCCTGGCACATCTTGCCTCCTGACTGCTCCTTCAGTGCTAGTTTTATCAAGGCACTCAGAATTCTATAGCTGGAAAAAGTATTGAGATGTGATTCAGTCCATAGTCCTGCCTCAAAGACAAGAATGTAGAAAAGACAACTCTAAGCCTCTTCCCCACCCCCTCCAATCTCTAGAGCGATGGCCATCACACTGCAGCTGCGCCTGGAGACTGCCTTGTGTTTTTTGGACATTGTATTCCAAAGATCACTGAAATGTTGCTGCTAACTCTAAATCCCTTTCCTAAATCCCAAATCACTGTAGTCGGGGAAAAAGCCAATGACACTATCCTGAGACGCAGTAGGTATATCCATATGTCTATCAGTGCTGTCAAAGCCACATAAAAGATACTGATTTGAAGCTGATTTCCATGCAGGGTTAGTTCTCCCCATAGGTCTCCTCTGTGTGTGTGTGTGTGTGTGTGTGTGTGTGTGTGTGTGTAATGGAAGGTGGTATTGGTGTGCATGCAAACTTTTCAAATTATTTGTTTTAAAACAGTTCATTAATTAGTTTGTTTATTCTGGTGATTAAGCAAAAAACGAGGAGTCTCCAGGACAGAGAGTTTTTTAAAATTAGGATTCGGTAAGTCAAAATAATTTATTAGATTTTCAAATTATATTTATAATAGTATAGACATTTCTGAGTATTAATAAACCTACTTCTGAAGTTTATAGATTATAACTTTTTTGTGCTATTGCCTCTTACCTTTATGTAGTTTAAGTCTTGATACCTAAAAAATTTATTTGTCAGAAATCTGCTAGGCCTTGAGTCGGAGTTAAATGTCACTTACTTGATATCTGTATATTCCTATTCCTCTTTTGATGTTTAATATTGACTTTTAAACCTGAATATTAAAGTTTTTATGTACCTCCCAACACTAACTATAGCAGAATACTTTACTAAAGTGCATATTTTATGGTCTTACTAAAAAGGAAACTATCTCAGTGTTTCCTACAACACAAATTGGGTGTTTTAGTGACAGTGTGGGAAATACAAATATGAAGTAATCATGATTCCTTGATTCCCCCTCCAATGACTGTGTAGCCTTCTGAGGAAAGTAGCCAGCAAGGACCAATACCATGGCCCTTGTCAAATGCTAGTCCCTAGTTCTTGGTTACCTCATAGATAGCCAGTATCCCTGAAACTGCTAAAAATGCTAATAGAAGAACCTAATCCTGCCTCTTCCTGAAAGTAAAGAAATGCACACATATACACATGCAAGGCCCACAGAATTCTAGAGGGGTGGTGCAGAAAAACACAGAAAAACCAGATGGAGAAGGAAGTCCAGCTTAGAGTTTTCAAAGAATCTGACAAACCTTTGCTGTACTTGTTTTATGCCAAGTGTAAGATGCTTTTGGCTAGAGAGGCAGCATTTGGATGTGTCACAGGTAGGAAGTGGAAGAAATCATGTCACTTGGAGGAAATTGTTGGAAGAAAGACTGCAAAGAGCCTCTTGCGATCCATGTGGAGGGCACAGAAGGAAAAGCAAGGGAATCTGACTAGAATTATCAGTTGGGGGGATCATTTTGTAAGGAACATAAATGTCTAATCATTATGTTGTATATCTGAAACCAACATAATATTGTATGTCAACCATAATTAAAAATAAATTTAAAAAAGAAAACAAAAATCGGGGAGTCTGAACAGCCCTTCTAGGATTTTCTAGCACCAGATGGGTAGGCCATGGTCTCAATGCTGAGAGTGCCAAAAATGTATCCCCCCAAAAGGAAAATAAACACAGAAAATGATAAATTTGTTTTTCCTGAAAATATGAATGAAAAGGGTTTTATCCCATGCTGCCTCATACTTCAGAGTCTTCTTCCTTTTCTTTTTTAGTCTCTCTTTTTTTGAATGATCTATAGATTAATGAAGTAGGATCTTCTTTTAGCTGACATTGAATTATGTTTGATTTTTTAGAAAATGGGTTATGTCAGTCCACACCAACCCACCAAACCCCAGCTCACCACTGCAGAAATAGCCCGAGGAAGTGACAAGTTAGTGTACCTCATCATACTGTGATTAGGCTTGGAGTCTTTTAATAATGAGTGTGACTCCACGTGGGAACAGATTAAACTGGCAGTTTTTACAAAGATATAATTCCACAGGGCTTTTGGTGATATTCAAATTCTAATCACTTTAGATTTTAGGTTATGAGTAACCCAAAGATGTGGCTAAAATTTCATCACTCAAGGCCCAGAGGCACTTGTCTCCTTGTTGACACATGTGACCAATGGCTTAGAAGATGATGAATTGTGTACATTGCATTTCCCATGGGGTTTTGAGAGGTGAAGTGGAGGGGGGTGGACGTCTAATGGAACCTACATTTCTTACATTGAAGTGCTGTGATTTTTTTTATTGTTAGTCTGTGGATAAAATTATCTTATTTTGTTTTATCGGAGATATTCAAAACTGTATACAAATCTCCCCTTTAGTTTTATAAAAATTAGAAATAGACATGAGGCCATAAAAGGTACAAGAAGTTGACATTTTAAATAATTTTTCCAATTGTAATCATAGGTTAGATATTGTATAACAGTTTGGAGATAGGAAAGAACATCCGCCACATCAGACTTACTGGATTCACTGTGAGTGCAGGATGTATTTTGTGAGCTAACCTTGTTTTACGTTATTTTCGTTATGCCAGTGTAACAATTACAGAAAGATTGGGAAGCTGATTTATTATTCACAGAAGGTGGACAGTACAGTCTATTGCTTTAGGAAAACACAGCTTAGAGCAGCAAAGACACTAATGAATCATGGCGATGGCAGTGACCTTGAGAAGTCATTTATCTCATTCACTCCAAGCTTTTGCACAGGTCTGTGTTTCACAACACCTCCGGGCAGGATGGGCCTGTCTGTCATGTGCTAGAAGAGATCCTGGGAAGAAGGGCGGACAGTCTCCCTGGTCCTCCTGGCCAGTGATCATCTGGTAATCCTGAGTGGTTTAGCATCCATCACAAGTGCACTGGGCTGGTTTTATTCATTGTTGCCTGATTATCTGAACACTTTAAATTTCCCTGTCTTTTAGAGAGAAAAGCAAAGTTAAACTCTAACAAAATAAAAGGTCTCATCTATTCACAGTACACAAAATGATAAATTTTCCCGGGGGACTGGATCACCTTTCAGTAAACTAATACTGCTGAGATCCATTAAAGCAGCAGGGGGCTGCCAAGTACTCACATCCTAGACTCATCAACTTAGTTTTATTTATTTATTTATTTATTTATTTTGCTGACCACTCAGTCAGTCAGCAAGAGCAATGTGGTAAGTCCCAGATGATAAACACAATTCTGTTGCAGAGACAAAATGGATCACAGGAGAGGAGAAAAAAATGTTTCAGATGAGAAAAATAAATGCCAGGAGCAAGGTCCTTTCAGATTAAAGCAAGTCCTTTCAGATCCAGGAGAGTTGTAGTTCCCATATGGAAACTCGGGTTGGGGAGTAGGTATTTAAAAAATGTCCCACACTAGGCCTTTAGCCTCAGACAACTGCAAGTCTGCAGAACATTCTGAGGGAAATCCTTGACCCCATGGCACAGTAAGGGCAAATTTCAGTACTTGCTTACTAGAGATATTTGTTGCAATGAAATGCAGATCTGCTATTAGTGTGAATTTATTATGCTGCTATAGCATACCTACTATTTCCTATAAAATATAAGCTGATTTAAAAATAACTGGTCCTATGACACCTGCAAGGTTGAATCTGATAGGATGTCCATTGCAGAGGAATTTCCCTGTAAATAATTTATGCCTTTGTCACTTGTGTCTGGATTCTTTTAGACCTACAGTAATTAGCCATAAGTTCTGGAGAAAACTAAGGAGTGAAAATACCAGAAAGTCATGTAGGTTAGTGAGTTCTATTGATTCTTTATAATAATTCTATAGTGACAACTATGGGAAAGTGTTTTTCCAAGTCTGATTAATAGCTGATTTAATTTATAAACCTTAAAGCTCACAGCAAAGATTCATTTGTTTTCAGTTCTATCTTATGTTTTCTGGAGCATTGAAGCTTGGCTAGTTTATTTAAATGAGGTACATTTATGACTTTTAGTATGATTGACCTGGGAAATGGTGGAAGGGACCGAAATCTGACAAAGAGCTGAACAAACACCATGTTCCCTCTCGGACACCTGCCCCCACATACGGCGTCACAACACAGCGACTGGGTTGCCTCGCCCTAGTGAACACCTAAAGCTCTGCCCTTCATATGCAACAGGCCCAACAAGACAAAAAAAAAATGACCCAAACAGAAGAACAGATCAAAGCTCCACAGCAAATACAGCCAAGCAACGACAAGAGAGCCAGACTATCAGATGCACAGTTCAAAGCACTAGTGATCAGGATGCTCACAGAATTGGCTGAATTTGGTCACAAATTAGATGAAAAAAATGAAGGCTACACTAAGTGAAATGAAAGAAAATGCACAGGGAACCAATAATGATGGGAAGAAAACTGGGACTCATTTCAATGGAGTGGACCAGAAGGAAGAAAGAAACAACCAAGCAGAAAAGAATGAAGAAACAAGAATTCAAAAAAATGAGGAGAGGCTGAGGAATCTCCAGGACATCTTTAAATGTTCCAACATCCAAATTATGGGGGTACCAGAAGGGGAAGAGGAAGAACAAGTGGAAAACTTATTTGAACAAATAATAAAGAAGTTCCCTGATTTGGCAAAGGCAGTAGACTTCCAGGAAATCCAGGAAGCTCAGAGTCCCAGAGAAGGTGGACTCAAGGAGGAATATACCAAGGCACATCATAATTACATTAGCCAAGATTAAAATGAAGGAGAGAATTCTAGAAGCAGCAAGAGATAAGGGGACAGTCACCTACAAAGGAGTTCCCATCAGACTGTCAGCTGATTTCTCAAAAGAGACCTTGCAGGCAAGAAAGAGCTGGAAAGAAGTATTCCAAGTCATGAAAGATTGCTCTACATCCAAGATTGCTCTATCCAGCAAAGCTTTCATTTAGAATGGAAGGGCGGATAAAGTGTTTCTCAGATAAGGTCAAATTCAAGGAGTTCGTCATCACCAAGCCCTTATTATATGAAATGTTAAAGGGACTTATCTAAGAAAAAGAAGATAAAAAAAAAACATGTATACTAAAATGACAGCAAAGTCACAATTATTAACAACCACAACTAAAACAAAAACAAAAAAGAACTAAGCAAACAACTAGAACAGGAACAGAACCACAGAAATAGAGATCACATGGAGGGTTAGCAACAGGGGAGTGGGAGGAGAAGAGAAGGGGAAAAGGTACAGAGAATAAGTAGCATAGATGGTAGGTAGAAAATAGACAGGGGGGAGGGCAAGAATATTATGGGAAATGTAGAAGCTAAAGAACTTAATGACACATGGACATGAACTAAAGTGGTGGGAATGTAGGTGGAAGGGGGTGTGTAGGATGGAGGGGAATGAGGGGGGAAATGGGACAACTGTAATAGCATAATCAATAAAATATATTTTAAAAAATATGATCGACCTTCTATTTACACAGAAAGGAATATATTATAGTCCAAGAGTCAGGGTGAGTGAGTAGTACTGGCTATGAAACAAAGGAAGGTGATTTGGATTCTGTACTGGGTGTCAGTTCTTTACTAATGCTGACATAGTCAAGTCCCTTATGTTGCAAGGAGTCAAAACCTACTCAGACTGGCAGAAACAAACTGGGAATTTGCAATTAGGATACTGGGATAGTTGATGGATCCAAGGAAGGCAGTGTGGTCAGGCCTCATTATAGATCATAAAAGAGACTAGTGTGGTCTAGAGCTGGTGTTATTTTTGTAGTCGTCTCTGGGCTGTATAGTGGTCTCCTGTCTCTCACCACTATTTCTGACTGCGTACTGACTTTTCTTCAGTGAGAAATATATGGCTCACCATGGTTGCCTTTATTTCAGACTTGTATTCCTTCCCAATTCAAGAAATACCAACCAACCAGCTACATCCCTGATTCCTAATCTATATTCCTGGAAATAGAATCTGATTGGCCCAGGGTGCTCAGGTAGCCAAAGAGCTATGACCAAGAGGGCACAGTAGTCCAGCACTGGGAAGGCACTATGGCTTAAAGGTATTTCTTGTTATTTCTCCTCCTGTACACAACTCTCTTCTTCTGCAAGTATTACAGTTTTAGAACAATTACTTCACAAGGGGCAAAAGACACTGAAGATGTTCCAGGTAGAGGACACGGCAGGAGCAGGAAGCTGCACAATGTGCTGAGTGAACTGCATACATTGCTACAGTTGGTCATCAAGTGAGGAGGTGGAATGGCCTGAAAATGAGACTCGAGTAACGAATGATTGGGAGACTCTGTTAGGAATCTAGAGCTGTAGCTCGAAAGCCATTTTTCTGTGTGTATTTGTCTGTCTCCCCAACACCCTAGGGAAAAAGTTGATCATTGAAGATTTTAAGCAAAAACTGACAGGTTTTTTTATTCTCAGAAGCTTATGTGGGTAGATGTTTCAAGAATGGATTGGATGGAGAAGGGCAAGGGTAGAGACAGAGACATTGAGACATCGTTTGAGTGGAAGTCTCGGGTGGGAGATAAGGCCTGAGCTAGAGCAGAGAGGTGAATGGGAGGGACATTTTGAGAAATGTGGAAGAGGTACAGTGGTCATGACTTGTGGATTGGATGGCCGTGAAGTGAGGAGAAAGAAATCAACAATAACCCAGATTTCTAAGTGAGAAACCAGGACGATAGGGTGGCATGAACCTAGTTGGAATCCAGAAGCAGGTTTGAGTGGGTGATGATGAGTTCAGAACTGGATAATTCAGTCTGAAGTATCTGTGGGACTTCTAAATAGATATTTCTCTCAGCCTAATCTTCTGTGTCTGAAATTTGGAGATCAGTGCTCAGGGTATGAACTGGGACCCAAGCATAATCAGATGGCAGGTAGAGAGATGAGAACCTATTGCAGTCGCCCCAGGAGAGCATGCAGAGTGGGAATCTCAGCCGAGGGTCCATGGATGGGCTCTAGAGGTTCTAATGAATGCCCTGGTTGTGTGTAAAATTTTGTACATGTATATTGGGGGGGGGTGGTTAGCAAAGAGTTTACAGCTTTTGGATTCTCTAAGGAGTTTGTAAATCAAAAAATAGTTAAAGATCTTTGGCATAGAGCATGCATTCTGAAAGGGGGAAGTATTTCCCCCCAAAGAGGCAAAAATTGGTTCCCAGGGGGCAAAAAATATTCCTTTTTTATGTATAAAGTGCATATATACATATGGTGCATACAGATGTACAGTGCACCTGTGGTATTAAAGTTTCATGGGGTCAGTTGTAAAGAAAAGGTCTTAAAAGGCTTCTTAGGGCAGTGGTATGGAAAAAAGAGGAGTGGAGTAAGAGGAGCAGTGGGTTCTCAATGTCATAAAGCCCAGGACAGAGAGAATCTATAGTTTTACTGCTGGTGGTATATTGCCGTACCACACCTCTTCCTCCTTCCTGTTATTGATTGCATCACCCTCTCCACCACTACCACACATATCCTGTGTCTACCTTCTGAAAAGTTCTATTGCAGTGACCTAAGTTTACTGAGGGTACAGGCAATAAAGGAAAATCAGTATGTTTTTCAGAAAGGGGTCTTTTTGCCATTTCTGGTGCAACACAATTACTGTGATGGACAGAGTAACTGTTAGGAAAATCTCGAGTTTAGAGTACAGTTTAAAGCCAGTCTTCTACATGAATGGATATGACTACTTACCCTATCTGCTGACTGAGCAAGCACTATTTGTGGTCTGGGGATGCTAGAAGCTTCCAGGAATTGTTCTCCCTTGGGTCTTTTCTTTATCTCCTCTGCTATAGCTAATACTTTTCTCCACTGAGTATCTATTGAGCCTTCCTGTGTATCTATTGAGCCTTCCTGTGTATATGACACCAGATTTAAATGTTGAGTAGCCTGTAGAATTCAAAGAGGATCTAGTAACCTCTTTGAGAAGCTTCTCCCTCCTCCCCTAAAAAAGCACGAGTTCATTTCAGAGGCAAGTCACTGCTATGGTGTAATTGTGAGATCATACTCCGAGTCCCTTCTCAAGAAAACCTAAGTTACTATAAATATCTAGAGGCTGGCACTTCACTGGGCAATGTATTCTGTATGTCTAATCTTAATTCTTTTATAAGTTGCTTATGAAAAAAGATGTTTGAATTAACCAAGTTTTCCTAATCTTTCCATTCTTTTATTTTGATGTAAATTGTTGGCCACCCTTGAGGCCAGAGCTGAGAGCAGCAAGTTTCGGAAGGGGAAAGCAAGATCAGCAGGTTTCTGGCCCCCGTAGTCCATTAAGTCAGAAATAGTTCATCTGCATTAACTCTTGTTCTAAAGTATTCACATTTTTTTAAACATATGTGGGTGTGGATTTTCGTAGGGTAACTATAGATTTGTGCACTTCAAGAAAAACAGCTCAGCCCTTTGAACCTCTATTCATCTTGAAGCCTTATCCTAAAAGTGAAGCTGTTATTGGGCCTCCACAGTCCGGACGCTGAGAGCATGCCGTGGATGTGCTTACCTTACCTAACCCCCGACCACATGCAGCCACATGTGATAGCAACAGTATGGAAATGCTGGGAGAAACTGAGTAAATATCATTAGAAGGAAGTATCATTCTTCCCATTCCTAGTGAAAGGCCATAAAGCTGAAAGCCTTTTTTTTTTCTTTCTTCCAAAGACCCTATAAGATATATTACCATTATATTTATCTTTCTTTTTCACTTTCATGGGATCAATCATGATTTTGTGCTTATAACTAATTATTTAGGAGTATTTCATTGTTTAGCAACTTCAAAATATTTGATTTTAAATACATGTTTTGGTTTTAGTTCATAAACCAAAAATTCTGTTTTGTGAAGGGAAGCTTAGGCCTCTGTTTTACTCTGTATACTCTGTGGTTCTGCCCTGTAATGAAGTGAACAGTATAGATGCGCTTTATGTGATATGCTTTGGGGATGGCTTTCCTTTTCAGATCCTGCTTTTCATGTCGCCTGATGGGCGTCCGCAGTGCTGGGAAACCGGGTGGTTCCTTGGTAACTCCAGATAGCTGTCAGAATTAATCTGAAGACAGGAAAAGATTTTCCTTGAAAAGAAGCTGGAGGAAACTGCCAAGCAATGCCTGCACATCACTCTGAGGGTACACTGGTTGTCACCATGGAGGCAAGGAAGGGGGACACTTTTTGCAAATTAAAATTGCGAGCCTTTTTCTTGGGAAGTGAACATCAGATTCAGTGGGTTTTTAAAGAAATATTTAACTTGTGAATTCTTTACATTTCGATGAATCAAACCTATTAACCTATGAAATAGGTCATATTCCCCTTTTAATTCTGAAGGGGTAACACTGGTATTTTTTCACTCTTAGCCACTAAAGAACCTGATTGGAGCCAAAGTTCAATGTGTAATCTCTTCCTTTTGAGTGAGTGCTCTTCAGTTAACATGGAAACAACCGTCTCTTGTTTTCTGTTATTCCTTCTGAACCTTGTTTCTGGAAATCAGCAGTTGTCTAATTTGTAAGCAGCCTTTCCTTTAATTTTTAAAATTATCTTCCCGGAATTTTTTTTAATTATCTACAAATTATTCACTAAGGAGCACACAGAAATGTTACTTACAGACTGACTTAGTCACAGGGATTATATTATCAGTTTAGTAGTCTGTTACCTTGTCAGTGTGTATAGCAGAATTATAAGTGTGTCATGTTTTAGTTGTTTTAGTTCAGTTCTCATAGCTATGCAGATTAGCATTCATGTCCAGGGCCAGGGAATTATGGACAAATGCAAGTATAAGATAAAAAAAAAAAAACAGGCCCTGTCCAAGTTGCTCAGTTGGTTACAGTTTTGTTCCATACACAAAAAGGTTGGAGGTTCGATCCTTGTCAGGGCACATATGGGAGGCAACCAATAGATGCTTCTCTCTCACATTGATCTTCCCCACACCCCTTACTCACGATCTAAAAATTAGTAAACATATCTTTGGATGAGGAATTTTTAAAAATTAAAACAGTAATGGGGAACTGTGACTCACAATGTACTGAAGCATCGCCTTGCCATAGCCTGAGTCAAAGCATAGCTCTTTGCTTCTCAGCTTGCGAACTTGCGCAAGTTAGTTAAACACTACAATTGTGCCTCAGTTTACTCATCTCTAAAATGGGGATAGTGATAGTGTCTATCTCATAAGTTATGAGGATTTGATGAAATAAAGTGGGTGAAGAGCTTAGTATAGTACCTGCCATAGACTCAGTGCTCAATAAATGTTAACTGATTTTTTCTTTATCATAATTATAATGTTAGCCTTATGAGCCATTTGACGATGGCCTTGATGTTATAAGTATTACAATTTAGCATAGTTCTGAAACACCTTCGGAGGCTGGATTGCTCAGTCTCCCTCAAGTGCTTAGAATTTGTGCCATAGGATTCAGTTTTCCTGGGGCTTGATTTATTTACACAAAACTGGTGCCTTACTGAATGATTTTGAGGAGTCTCTAGGAGAAATCTTAGAGCAGAGGGAGTAAATCACCTCTCAAGATCCATAGGACCTTATCTTATTCATCAAACTATTTGGCTTAGTTTTTCTTCTGTCCATGATATGTCAGTATTTTTATTTTATCCTGTTAGAACAGCTGAAACAGAGGGAGGTTAAAGGATTTGCTCTAGGTTACCTCAGTCTGATAGGAGAACTAGGCACAAAACCATTTGACTGCTATTTGTGGATGTGGTTTATTATGTAAAGCCCTTCCACAGCGAAGGTAACATGTATATGCCCTATCACCATTAGCTGCCAAGGTCAGCCAAAGAATATTTCTTTTTTATTTTGTGCATTAAAGAGCTTAAATGTTAATTCTAAACATTTAATCATAAATATTTAAAGCAAATAACCAATTTCCACTTAATCATAAAGCACAACTCTTGTTAGTCTGAAATCATTTGCATGGAAAATTACATGTCACTTTAATGTATTTTCTGTCTGCTTTTGTGTCCATATAAAAATAACAAACCATAGATGCATGATGACATCATCGCCACTGACCCAAAGAAGGAAAAAAAGAAATCATTTTGTGAGCTGAAGATTTAAACTATTCCCCGTCAGGTCATTTATGCTTTTAATATTTTTAGGAGGGAGTTCCTGTTCCTGTGTGTGGAGTCAAGGACAGTTAACACTCACTTCTGCAAGATGAGTCCAAACCTTAAACACAGTGTCCTCCAAATGTCCCTTGGCACCAATGAATGTGAATTTTTTTTAATGCTACATTAGGTTCTCTCGTTCATCCCTCTCAGCTCCATTGCATTTTCTCGAATGTTGTGTCCAATTTTAAATGATTTGAGTGATGGCCTTTCATCTTTACCTGGCCAGTGTAACCCAGAGTGCCCAGGACTCACAGGCCTTTTTTCTTGCGGCAGCTGTGCTGTAGCTGACCTGAGAAAGGAGTGGCAGCACTCACAATGTCTTAATTGCTGCCTAACAGGCTATAGCAACCTGATCATTTTATTAAGAGGACATTTAAAATTAGCATTTTATTCCAGAAGATGCTTTCATACTTCAGTAGAAACCACGCTAAGAGAATGTATGCTATGCACCCTAATTTTATATTTTCTTAATTTCTTACCATTACTCCTAGTAATATACCTCTCAAGCCATTTCATATTCTTTGTGCTTCTCTGATTACAGAAATAATTTGATCTCCTCCTTCTCTGTTTTCCCAGTTATACTTCCCAGAGGATTCATGATAAGTATAATTCCACCAATAGAATTGGAGTTAGTGTATTACATGCAGATTTTTCAGCATTAGAGTAACTTTTTAAAAAGTAGATGTTGATGAATCCCATACAAGTAGGCAATATTTACCTTCTTATAGCAATAATTAAGTAGTGATGTGTTTTTTTTTTAATTTTACCTGCATTTTCTTCTCTGAAATCATCCAGTCATGTCATTTCTAGGCTACTTTCTGCTGTTACTGACACTCCCATGAGTGAAAGATAGATTTCAATATCATCATCTCTCTAGACAGGAATTTTTATCTATCCTCTGTAATGATATTTGAGCAACTCTGCCATCATACCTGGTTATTTAATTCTATTGTATTTGTAAGCGATTTTCCAACCAGCTGACGATTGTCACTTAGAAACCTTACTGGTGTTTTTCCTTTCTTCTGCTATACTCATCACATCCTGCCTCCTCATTCCTGCAACTGTGCCTGTCTCATCAGTGTATGGCTGCCTTATAAAAAGAAGTTTTGAAAAAATAAGTGCTATCTAATTGAGACATACAAGAGAGGACTCCCAAAAATCAGAACTTATTTATAAAAAGTCGTGTATTTATTCTTACATGTTTAAACTGTAGTTACCATCAAGGTACTCTCCATTGGATGCAATACAGCTATTGAGACTTTTTTTCCCACTGCTGAAAACAGTTTTTAAATTCATTAATTTTGGTGCCTTTTAGTGCTTCTGCCATTTTCTGCTTCACTTTTTCCACATTGGCAAAATGTTTCTACTTGAGAACTTTTCTCATCCAGGGAAACAAAAAACGGTCACTTGGGGTGAGACTGGGTGAACAGAGAGGGTGGGGCACGGGGTTCATGCTATTCTTGGTCAAAAACTGCTTGAACACTCACTGTGGTGTAGGCAGGTACACTCGTAAATCACCCCTCATGAAATGGGCAGTTGTGATGAAAGACTTAAAAAAAAAATTCACTGAAGCCAAATGCAGCCTCTCACAACAACACTGGCTGGCACACTGATACAGATTAGTTCCTAGAGCACTCACCTAGCAGGGGAAGGCTGCACTACCAGGGGCCCACCCTCCAGAAGATAATGCTGTTTCTGGGGGGTCCCCCTTCATATTTACATAAAGACATAGTCGTTGAGTTCATAATCTATATAACACCAGTGGAAAGTTCTTTGTACTTTGTTCTTTGGGAGTAATTTATACTCCTCTAATAAGTAATTTTATATAAATATGATTTGCTTTGATAAATTTTAACAACCTTTAAAATTCCTATATTTTTGCTGCAGTTGTTAAAATGATTACACGTTCTTTATTCACTTTGATTTGTTCACTTAGCAAACATCTGAGGGTATTCAGTGTACTCTACTGGACACTGTACTGGGTGCTTTGAAAAGGGAAGTGAACAGGGAAAGGTCTCTGTTTTCAAAAGGTCAGAGTTCAGTAGGAGAAGCCAAAAGTGCACACTGAACCATCATGCATTGTGAGATACCCTGTAGTAGCAGTGCAGTGGGCACTGATGAGGGAGAAATTACTGCTTCTTGTGATAAATCAGTATTCATGGAGGTTACAATAAAGTATGTGCCATTCGAGCTGATGTTTACAGAAGTAAGGACTCAGTAAGGGAATAAGGAGAGAAAGGTGTGCCCAGGAGCAGACCCCATATGAGCAAGGCATAGGTATCTGAAGTACATTAAGGAATGACCCGTGATTTAAACATAGGGCATGTGATACAAGCAGCTAGCAAGGATCCAGAAAAGTAAGTGGAGGTACACTGACAAAGAGGAGCAGCAGTCTAGCGATTTACAGGAGCATTGTCCAAAGGAATTAATTTTTGCTTTTGAAATGTGTATGTCTATACATGTTTATTATGATTTAGATTATTGGTTCACACACCTAGCTGTACATTAAAATCTCTGCTTTATTCCAGTTAAATTAGAATTGCTAAGGTTGGGATCCATATTTTTTTAAGCACCCAATGTGATTCTGATAGGCAGCCAGGGTTGGAAACTACTGATCAAGACCTCCTCACCATTTAAACAGGTTAGTGGAAGTACCTGAGGAGACCCTGACTCATTAAAACTGAAAAGGGGAACCTTAAGTCAGAACCCATTCCACCCTTGCACTGGTCAGAAGCAGCAACCTCTGCCTCTACTCACAGCTTTCCCCGCAGCACCGAAATGTGCTCAAAGCACTTTTGCTTACTAACAAACCAGGTCCCTCTCTGAACTCTAGGGTTTCTCTCTAGTCTCCTATCATCCTTTTGTTCTTGTCTTCATAGCCATGCCCTGTGCTTCCAACTCAGGCCCACTGCACTGCCCACACTCTTCCCAGCCTTTCAGCGGGTCACATCCCTAGACTTTATACATGGCACTGTTCTGCCTGGGTTTTTCCTCCTGACACATTTTTCCCTGGCGCCCCTTCCCCTGCCCCTGATCTTTCAGTACTCAGAGACCACGTTGGGGAAGCCCTATCTGATCTTCCCAATTTGGATTAGGTACCGTTTCTTCCTGTTACTATGCTATTTTGTGTAGATTTGTATAATAGCATTTATTAATATATGTTGTAATTAGGTATCTGCATCAAAACAATGGGTCTTTTAGGAATTGACTTATTCATATTTATTTTCATATCTAGTACCTAACAGTACTTAGTATACAATAATTACTCAGTAAAAATTTGCTAAGTTTATCATATTAAATATGTTGACCTGACAGTTTTTGAGCACCTACCACTGCACGTTAGCCAGCGAGTACTGAGCACTCAGTGTGTGCCTGGTCAGCACTGGCTGCTTAGCCACGTGCATTCTTTAACCACCACCCACTGAGTTATTTCCTGTTATTTTCCACTTCAAAGATGAGGAAGCTTGAGGCTTTGAGAAGTTAAGTGAATAAACCAAAACAGAATTGCTCTTTCCGATATCTTTCTCAAATTGGTATATCACACTTAGTCTAAACTAGAGGCACTTTTGTAATTTAGCTTTAAAATTTTCAAAGCCTAATATATTATACAATTATATTTATTTTGTAAATCAGCAGCATTACCACTTGTTTTTTGTGTTTATCAAAGGACAAACCGTCTTTTTAAAAGATGGGATCTTGTGTGGTTTTATTCTTGTTGTCTAACATTCATACTTCTTCTAGCCTATCAATGAAAATAGAGGACCAGCAATTCATTCTATTTGGGAATTAAGAGAAACCAAATGATTAAAATAAACAAGTAGTTCTACAATCCCCATTTCCCAGTTCTTTCCCTACTGCAGAACCTCTTGAACCAATATTTTGAACACCCTCCCTAGGAAACTTGCTCATAAGTAGAAAAATCAGCTAGTTCAACTTTCCCCTCCTTTCCTTCCTCCTCCTCCCTGCTAATGAGCAGTAAAATGGCCTAATAACTAGTGCCAGAGGGAGGGGAGAGGAGAGGAGAGAGCCTGAGTAATCCACACCCTGAATTATCAGCCTCTGTGTAATTGAGTTTTCCTCGGTGGAATTGGGCTTTCTTTTTCAGAGTTCAGCCTTTTAAAGGTAGTGAGGGATGCTGTGTTTCTCCAGGCACTGAGGCGAGTCGTGCTTTCAGTTTCTGCCTTGATCACTTTGATTCAGCTGCGTGGGCTAGAAGGCTTGTGTTTTTGACAGGGACTCCGAAAAGGAAGCTTGGAGAACTCTGAATGACACAGTTCCCTTTTCTACTGAGAGTCAAGCCCAGACTGGCCTTTTCATGCCCCTGTCTGTTAGACTGTGCATGATATAGACTGAAGAATGTGTGTGTGACAGGAGCGGGCCTGGAAGATAAGGAAGGCGCTGAGCAGAATGTGAATGCAGCCCAGCTTCATTCACTTGAGCCTAGAAGGGGAAATAGCAATTGGGGCTGCAGGGTAAACATCTATCCCGGTTTGCCTAAGACTGAGCAGTTTCCTGGGTTGTGAGACTTTTGCCACTAACTCCAGCTTGTTACCTGGCAAACCTGAATTGTTGGTCATCCTTTGCACTTTCCTTGCTTAACAAAAAGTTCACAATCAGTCGGAAATAATTTCCTATTGTCTTCAAATCCTGTCTGACTCAGTGAATGAAAACAGACAACTTGAGAGTTTTTTTTCTCCCGGGAGTAAGCAGTAAAATTGAATGGACCCTTGTTGAAAGGTTTTTCCCTATTCAACCTGCATCTTGCTCTCCATTTGTCTGACTGAAGAACCTCGGGTACCCTGCTCCCCACACCTATGAGGTATTTCTTCATTTTTCCTCCCCCCTGTCTTTTGCTGCTGCTGCAATAGCTCTAAGGATTACAGAGGATGTCAGTATGTACTTTCTCCTACTTTGGCGTTCACTTCCCAAGGCTCTGCTTAGACAGAGCTGGCTGAGCTGGGGCATTAGGAAGCCTCTGGGCGACTCACAGCTGAATCTACCAGGTCCTCTGCAACAGCTGTCATCTGAACCAAGTGGGTCCTGCCAACAGCAGCAAAGGAAGGGTGCTGTGTGAATGTGCAGGAAGGACACCAGACAAGCCTGTCTCTGCGAGGCTAAATCGCTCCATCTGCATGTGGAGTGTGGTGATTGTTCTGGAAGGAGTGGGAAGTGGAGGAGATGGTGTTTTTGCACAGTTATCAAGATAAATAGAGCAGCCAGTGCTGTCTGTGCAGCTGTTTCAGTGTGACAATGAGCTGAATTATTTTATTTTTATTCAGTGGGAATTACATACACACACACACACACACACACACACATCCCATTCCTTTAGAGAGAAGGAGACTATGGCTAACAAAATCACTGAGTGATTTGAATCTTTCTGCAGAATGGTGATAATTTATGGGACTGTCTGAACATATCCCTGTTTGGACATTTGATTGGCAAAAAGCCAGTTCAGATGATAAAATAGCTGAATAGTCTGAGACAGCTGTTTGAAGACCTGGTGGAAGAAATGGGACAAGGAAAAGGAAGGAGGAACAGCAAACAAAGTGAAAATGTTATTTCGAGGCAGGAAGGAGTAAAGATTTGTAGCCCTCAGGCCTAAGGCAGGGACGGAAGTGAGGAGAAATGGTTATATCTCCCATTTTATTGTCCTAAGGAGCAGACAGTTTTAGAGGTTGTACCCTGTGGCCATAGCAGCTTGGAAGAACTAAAGTCTCAGACTCTGTGAGTTAGTCCAGAAAAGATCCTTGATTGGACCTTTATCCTTATAGGAATAGCCACAGGCATGGATAAACTCTTGTGAATCAAATTAAGCTTTCAGGCAGTGGTGGCAGAATGAACACAGAAGTCTCAGCCCTTCAGAAGAAAACTCCACTAAAATGACAGTAAAGGGATTTGTTTTAGGTATTAACCTACAAGGGTAAAGAAAACAGAAAGAGGAGATAAAACATGAAAGAGGAAGCCACAAAGCAGATGAACTAGTGGTAAATGATTTAACAGGCTCAAGAAAACTGAATTCTAGGCCACTGAATCTGCAAAGGCTTAGTTATTAGAAGAGCCAGTCTTTGAAGCTGCAGTGCATGAGGTAGTAGGAAAAGGCTAAAATGAGGAGGATTGGATAACTCTTTGTTTATGAAAAAATGAAGAGCTCTAGATTTTTCCCCCCACTTCACAGAACTTTGACTGCTTCTCCACCACTCTGATAGAAAACTGGAAATTTATTCTTTTTCCCCCACCAGCTTTATTGAGATATAGTGACATATAACATTGTGTAAGCTTAACATGATGATGTGTAACATGATGCTTTGATATACTTATATAATTTCAAATCATTACCATAATAGGGTTAGTTAACACTTTCTTCACCTCACACAGTACCTTTTTTGTATACTTGAGTTGAGAACATTTAAGATCTACTCTCTTAGTAACTTTCAAGTATATAATACAGCTTTGTTCATTGAAGTCACCATGCTGTACAATAGATCCCCAGAACTTACTCATCTTATAACTTCCTTCCCTGTCTTCAAAAGTTTTTCTTATTAACCAACATCTCCTTTTTCCCCACCCCATCCCTAGCCCCTGTCAACTACTATTCTACTCTGTTTTGGTGGGTTATGCTTTTTTAGAAGCCACATATAAGTGAGAGCATAAAGTATTTATTCTCTCATGAGCATAAAATGAGGTCTCTAAAACTGGAAAGACATGATGCACAGTTAAGAAAGGTTGTACTATAAGAAGATTAAGTGGTCAAGTGCTGAGACCCCTCCTTTCAAGTAACACCTTGCCCTCCATACACACACACACACACACACACACCCCTGCCCTTAACTTCTGGAACTCTATTAGTCAAGCCTATACCTTCCATGCGGTGGGTTAAAAACATCTTCCTAGGCAATCTGACCAGCCAAGAGCTGAAGAATCTGGAAGTGGGGTTTTCCTGATAATTGACACATTCAGGCAACTATATTTTCACAATTTTCTATTGTATGTCTAGGTTTTTTCCTAGAAATCTTCTTGACCACCAGACATCTAAAAAAACAAATAGGAAACAAGAAAAAAATTACGTGGGGAAATAAAAACTAAAATATAATATTTTTACTTTATTATATAATAATAATATTCTTCTAATGTTCTCTTTTTATGGCATTTTCTTCTTGGTCTAAGATTGCCATATTTACTCTAAGATAATTAGAGTCTTTAGAGAATTAGAGTAAATATGGCAATCTTAGACTAAGAAGAAGATGCCATAAAAAGAGAACATTAGGAGAATAAGAAATATAGTTGGAAATTTAAAATATTAAAGCAAAAATGAAAAACTTTGTAGATAGCACAGATGATAAAGAACCTTCCCAGAAAGAACAACAAAATGACAAAAAGATAACAACTAGAGAAAAGTATAAAAGTGCAGGTGAAGATAAAGAGGTCCAATCTAAAACTAAAAGTTTCATAAAGAGAGATTAGAAAAAAATCCAGAAGAAGAAATTGATAACGATACTTCAAGAAAATTTACCAAAGCTGAAGGACATGGGTTTCCAGATTGTAAGGGCCATCTGAGTGCCCAACCCACTGGATGAAAATAGACCCACACCAGGGCATATTATCATGAAGTTTCAGAATACTAGAAATGTTGAGGAAATCTACATTGAGGAAATCTAACGTTGAGGAAATGTCCTGCTTCTAGAGCAGGACATTTTTTTTTTTAAGAAGAAAAAGGAAGAGGAGAAAGAGATGGAGAGGGAAGAGGGAGGAGGAGGAGGATGAAGAAGAAGAAGAGAGAAGCCAAGTCATGTATCATAATGGCTTCTTCTGGCAAAACTAGAAGCTCAACAATCAGTAGACCAAGACCTTCAAGTTCTGAAGAAAAATTACTTTCAACTTAAAATTCTATATCCAGCTAAACTACCAATCAAATATGGAGGTAGACTAAAGATATGTTCAGACAAGCAAAGCCTTAAAATTTTTACCTTTCAAATTCCACTGGGAAAAGCTATTGGGAGATGCTCTCCATAAAGATAAGAGAGTGGACCAAGAAAGGAAACAACATGAGACACAGGATAGGGCTGGTTTAGTGTGGGAGGAAGATGAAAGGAATCTCTGGAATGATGGTGAAGGCAGATCCCGGGATGACAGCTTGTTTAAGATTTAGAAAGTGGTCAGGCTTGATTGAAACCAGCCAAAAGGCCTGGAGGAGACTTTTTCAAGAAGAAATTGCTAGAAATACCTGATGTGTCAGATGTTTTGAGAAGAGCTTTAGTTCAAGTAAGGGAGAGTTGGGACAGAGGAAGCAAATTAGTGTTGAGTACAAAACTAAGCATAACAAAAAATCAAGACAATTTTTAACTCTAGTAGGGAAAAAGTTGTGCGGAAAAGGAAAGTACTTCATATGTTAGTTTTAATTAATGTTTATAAAATCATAATATAAGCACTGAATATTGATTTAGCCAAAATTACAATCTAATCTAAAGGGGGGGGGTAGACCCTGGCTGGATAACTCAGTTAAGCACATTTGGTCAGGGCACATACAAACAACTAAGAAATGCATAAATAAATGGAACAACAAACCTATGTTCCTCTCTCTCTCTGTCTTTCTTTCTCCCCCTCTCCTTCCCTCCCTTCCCCTCTCTCTAAAATCAATAAATAAAAATTAAATAAATAAACAAATTGGGGGGATGGGAAATGGTGTGTGTGGAGATGGGATCACTAAATACTTGTAGATAAAGCCTGAAACTGTAAAGTTAAGAAGTAGCATTACAAGCAGGATAATTATAGATATGAAATAAATCCTAAAAATCCCACTAAAACAGCTAGTGGGAGGGGAGAAAATGGGTCATGGGAGAAGTGTGTTACATAAAAAACCTTATAGGCTGTTCGACTTTTTAAATTACATATGTGTAAAATTTTTTAATTAAAATGTAGAAGAAGAAAAAGATCCACTCATTTACTGATGGACACTTAGGTTGCTTCCAGCACATAACTATTGTAAATTGTGCTGCTATGAACATTGGGCTGCACAGGTTCTTTTGGATTGGTGTTTCAGGGTTCTTAGGGTATAATTCCAGCAGTGGAATTGCCAGGTGAAATGGCAGTTTCATTTTGAAGAAATTCTAAACTGTTTTCCACAGTGGCTGCACCAGTCTGCATTTCCACCAACAGTGTATGAGGATTCCCTTTTCTCCACAACCTCACCAGCACCTGTTGTTTGTTAATTTGGTTTTGATGACCATTCTGACTGGTATGAAGTGGTATCTCATTGTGGTTTTAATTTGCATCTCTCCGATGGCTAGTGATGCTGAGCATCCTTTCATGTATCTCTGGGTTCTCTGTATGTCCTCCCTGGAGAAGTGTCCATTATACATTTAAACAATGGAATACTGTGCAGCAGAAAGAAAGACAGCATGGATAGATCTGGAGATCATTATGCTAAGTGAAATAAGCCAGGCAGTGAAAGACAAATACCATATGGTCTCACCTATAAGTGGAACCTAATCAACAAAACAAACAAGCAAGTAAAATATAACCAGAGACATTGAAATAAAGAACAAACTGGCAGTAACCAGAAAAGAGTGGGGGAGTGGGGGAGTGGATAACAGGTGGGGGAAGGGCCATCAAGAAACATGTATAAAGGATCCATGAACAAAGCCAAAAGGGGGTAGGATCGAGAAAGGATGTGGGGATGGGCGGAGCAGGGGAAATGGTGGTGGTGGGGGAGAATGGGGACAACTGTACTGAAACAACAATAAAAAATTTAAAGAAGAAAAAGAAATAGTTAAGTCAGTTTTATTTTAATGAGGAATCCTAATACCACAGCAGTAGCAGAGACTATTAGTAATAATCATAGAGTCTTTTTGTTTATTTAAAAAAATCCTCTCTTACAAAGTACACATTTACCTTTACATGCCTTTACCTCATATGTTTTCTTTCCTTGAATTTCTGAAACAAGTGTAAGGATTGACATTTTCTTTCTGATCAGTGGCTTAGCACTAATGCTGTACCAGTAAAGTCTAGGTCATGAATGGCTGAACTCTCAAGAAGCTTTGAGTAGGGGAAAAGCAATCCTTGCCAAGTACTCCATCTCCCAACCTTCTTGCTAATCCAGAAATATGGGTTGGGTATAGTCTTCAAAACTGAACTTAAGCTGTGCATGAGACTCTTAGCAGAAACGGTGTGAGTGTGGGGAGGTATCTTAAAGCGATTGGGCAGACCGTTAGGTTTGAAACTCCTGTGTCTGCTCAGCCTTACTCTAAGCTGCAGACTCTGTAAATCACCAAGTAGTGCTTCTTAGAGCATCTTGCTATTTCCTTTTCTGTTTTTCTTATGTTCAAGTTACAACACATTGACAGATTTTTAGCAGCAAAATCTCTTATACCATTAGCGTTGAAATTAGTAATCCTTCATGCTATTTGGAAATGGGAGGACAGGCTTCCACAGTGAAATCAGTCGTGCCCTTCCAGCTTTAACAGTCCCTGAGCTAGCGTGTTGTACATATCCACACCTGTTCGGTGCCTGAGACAAAAATTCTTCTCTCCAGTGTTTGGTAGTATTTTTTAAATTTACTTTGACTACTCTGCCTCTGGTTGGTTGCTTTGTACATAATTATATTGATGCTTGAATTATGTGCTAAGCAAATCTCTAGATTTTTTTCTCTGACCCATTCTCTAGGTGAAGGTCCAGAATTTCCCAGAGGTGAAGAAGGGTATCTGGTAGTTTTTGTGAGCATTGAAGCAGTCTGGGAATAGTAGGTGGCAAGTGTGGGGCTTTTATGGGTTTGGCTTGGTTTCCCCAAATATATTTTTGTTGGTTCTCTAAGGAGATATTTTTACCTGCAACACAGGTTTCTTCACATGTCTTGTAAACAATATAGAACCTTTGAGGGACAGATGTTCTGTGGAACTTTGAGCGCAGTCTCCAGCCTGATTGGAGGTGACAGGAAAGGAGATAACACGTGCTCGGGTTAGCACGTGGGTGTGTTCAGAAGATGGCGGCATTTATTTTGATTCCACTGCTAATTTCTCAGGTGTCTGGACTGAAGACTTATGATTTCCTTACTCCCTGTGCTCTCCTTATTACTCTCTTGACGTTGATGCTGTTTTCACTTCTGTTATTCTGACTATCTTGGGAAATTCCTGTCTTATTTCTTAGTGTGTCAAATGTGTTTACATTCTTAGAAGGATTCTGAGATTTTTCTTGGAGAAGAAGCGAATCCTTTCTCCCTCTGTTTGCCTCTCTTCACTATTTAATCTTTCACTCTAAAAGGAAGAAAGAAGATGGACTCCTCCAGCCCTTAAAATTGTAAGTTACAATAAATGGCAATATACCCGTCATAATCTTAGTTGAGAGATAGAGATAGAGAAATAGCAAAAGAGAGAGACTCTGCTTACCCATCATGTTCCTAAAGCAGGCTTGCTACAGGTCATAGTCACCAAATGAATTCTTACAAATATGTAGGGAAACTAGCAAATTTAATTTTCTTCTGCTTTTTCTCTAATGCACAATTCCATTGACTCATTTGTCTACATTCATGGAAATGCATAGTCTATTGGATAAACTGAAAAAGATAATGCAGCCATTTTAAAGATAAAACTAGTGGAATGTACTCTCCCTCTCCTAGCATCTCAGACCAGGGGAAAAGTTAATGAAAAAATGCAAATGTTGAACTTTTGGTAATTTAGTTCTATTTTTAAAATATACTTTGTGTTGGTTTCAAATGTTTTATTGAGTAATAAGATTGGTTAGCAATATTTCCACATGGGGATTTGTTCACATTAGCACATGACAGAGATAGAGAAGGGATTGGTTTATTCATATTCATGCTCTCTATCTCCCTCTCTCCCCGACCCCTACCTTTTCCTCCCCTCTCTTTTTCAGTCCTCCTCTCTGTCCTTCTCTCTCTAACTCATTTTTCATTTTATATCTTCTACTTCCCATTTTGTCTCTATAATCCCTTGAAAATTACAGTCTAAAAAAAAGCAAAGATAAAAAGAAAGCTAAACCATAAAATAAATAACACATTTCTTCCCATGAAATTCAGATCAGTTCCTCTTTCCAGATTCTAAGAGGCCTACTTAATTAGATCTTTTGCTTATATCCTGTTAAATGTCTGTAATAGGTATACTGCGTCTACACCCCAGACTCATTTTCCCTTCATCCCCTTCTCAGGCAGAGTTGTGCCTTCCCCCTTGACCTTATTCTCTTCTTGCAGAGACAGGTTTCAAACTAGTACCTTTCCAGTTTAACAAGATGGTCTGTAAAGCTCTGTCCTAAATACCAACTAGTAGGTAATTATTTGATTTTTTAAAACTTGCTGTTTGTTTCCTGACCTAAAATGTAAATTTCATGGGGAAGAGATCTTATATTTATTAAATCCCGTATCCCAACACCCAGGAACAGTAGCTGATACACAGTAAATACTCGGTTGATATTTGTTGGCTGAGTCAGTCTTGTGTGTGTGTGTGTGTGTGTGTGTGTGTGTGTGTGTGTGTGGTGGGCGTATTTCTCTTTTAGCCATGTTTGTTTTAAAGTTCATGTTGCTAAATTTGGTGTTTGAAGGTTAGACTACCATGTGTGAATAGGTAAAAAGCTCTTTTGTATTTCTTCTCATCACTACGTGTTTTAGTCTTCCCTTCTAGACTGCACTATAAACTTCTCTAGATGAAGGTTTATGTCCTGTCTTTTGGGTCCATTCCTCACAGTGATTAGCACAATTTCTTATATCTTGTACATGTTCAAATCTTGATTAAAAGCAGACTTACACAATATGCCTACAAGAGTAAATATTAAATATGTAAGCAGAGAATTTGAATGAATTACACAAATTTTGCATATTATATTATTTTCATATGATTTATGTAAATATTACAATTAAGTCCTTTTTGTGATATTAACTTCAAATATAATTTTATAAGTTAAAGGCACTTTTTTATGGCAGATTTTAGGTTCTGCATATTTGAGGGTGGGGGGGAAAGCCTGTCACTATTCAAACTTCATTTACTTGTTCCGGATAGAAACATCATTATATGCCCATCTTTTCCCTCCCGAGGCACAGACGACTGGTTTGCTGTGCCCTTCAGGTTGAGTGGTGGAGGTGGTGGAGTGGGATTGCTCGCTCTGCAGGGCTAACTGTCCCACAGCGTCAGGGCTGCTCTCTGAGACAGCAGCCTCTGCTTAGGCTAACTCTGGACACAGTGTTTAACCTCTCAATAATTCTTCCTCTCCCAAATAAGCAAACGCTGCTGGGGCCTTTGCTGAAGTCAGTGGACAAGAATCATAGCTCCACAGATCAGCCAGAGGGAAGGTTTTGTAAGACTAACAAATCTTCTCTGTTGCAACATGCTTTTTCTAGAAGCTTTTCGTCATTCTGGCAGTAAACTGTTTTCTACTTGCTGCCTTAGCAACAAGACCTGAATTCACTTCCCCTTTCAGTCTGTGGTTTGATTATAGAGCACTAGCATTGGACCTAGAACAAACAGAAAATTTTAGACAAGGGAAACTTGCAGACATTACCTGCATTTGGGGTTAGAAAATTGTTCATGTACATTCTTAGTATATCCTTCAAAGGAAAGGTCAGATAAGAAATCTTAGAAACGGTGATCCAAACTCCACATGGTCCCAAATCCCTAGGAAAGCTGTAGCTAGAGGTTTTTTTTTATGTCACTGCATCTGGCCACAGCCAAGAACAGCTTTTCTCCTTGGAGTTCTCCGTGGCTACCTCAGAGGGAGAGTCGGCATGGTAAAACCCCTTCTTCCTCAGTCTTTGGCCAGCTCTGGTTTTCTTGAGGGTCTTTGTTTAACCCAAGGATATAAAGTTCCCTTTGAGAATAAAACTTTGTCTACCAAAAAATAGAATTCTGAAGGATTTTGGCTTGAGTTGATCCCTTGAGAGCTCATTTAAATATTTCTTACTGAATTCAATTTTATCTTGTAGTATAACCTGCTACAAGTAGGCTTCTACTCCACCAGAACTAGAGAATAAATACCAAGGGATTTAAAGTAGGAATATACAAGTTGCTGGTTCTCTCTCTCTCTTTCTTTTTTAGTATGTTAAAGATATAATACGTGTGACTTAGGAACTAAATCTGCTAGCATCCTGATAAGAAATGATGGAAACATGGGTTAAGAAAATAGGAATTTGTACCTTCTCAGAGCAGACAAGGAATATAATGAAATCTCCAAAGCAAAATTTCTGTAGGGCACAGTATTCTGATGTCTATCTACCACTAGGAAATTCTGTTTTTCTTAAACTTCTATGGTTCATACAATAAAAAAATGTTCTGCTGGGTATGGGTTGCTGGACCAAATGTGGGCAAAAGATTCTTCCCTTGCCTTCTTATGTATAGCTGAGTCAGGTCAAATGCATTTTAAACAAGCTTTTCTAGAGACTAGGGCCTTAAAGCAGAAATACCTCAGAGCCAGGTCATCCATACTTGGGATGCAGCTTCTCACTGTGGCCCTTAGCGTTTTTGCCATCATGCCCTAAGAGGAAGGATGAGATCCTGCCTGGGTTTCCTTCAGAGTCTGCCCCTGGGCCTGCCTGATTACTGATGTACCATTTTAACAGCCACAGTAGGAATTCTCTCCCCGACAACGGATTTCTAAGTTCAAGCCAAGAACTTTTGTATTCAACGATCTGCTCTTTAAATTTTTATTTAAACTTATCCTGCTTTACCAAGCAATGCCATTAGACACTTTACATATTTATATTCTATAAGGTCTGTGTTACTGACCTCCTTTTATAGAGAAGGAAACTAAAGCTTAAAAAGGCTTAAAGCATTTTCCTCCCAAAGTGACACAAATAATTAAATGGTGGGGCTGGGCTACAAACCTGGTTCTTTTAGACTCCAAAGCATGTTCTTCAAAACTCTGGTGCCTTTCAGTTTCAGAGTGCTATCCTTGGAGATTTTAGGTTCCATTTCATTGGCGAAGACAAAATCTGTTTCAACCACAATATTATAGCTCCTAGAAACTTCAGCATCAGAAAGAAACATCCTTTTGTGAACTGTGTTCAAGACCCAATCTTTGTTAGCAACTAACAACTAACATAGAGAAGGGAGAATTTTGGAAGCAGACTGTTACAGTGGGGCTCATGTGGACAGCATTCATCCTCACAAGAAATGTCCAATCTGTCACATATCTGCCTTCCTTAGCACTGTTTAAGTTTTAATTATCTTCCAACTGTCTACATTGCTGTTGAGGACCTTCAAGAGAACAAAGGATCGCTGTTATATTTTTCAAAAGTATTCTCTCTGAACACTGATGAAGTCACTAGCTGTCACTGCCCTTATTATCGGGTTAAGTCTAAGTCTGACTGTGCATTGAAAAGATGATGTTGAAAGGAAAAAAGTTAATCTTAAACTTTGCTTATTATTCAAAATCTTTTGTGACAGAAAAAAACATGTGGTGTCTACCTCTCCTGTTTAAGTGTTATGACACAGAGCAAGTTTTGCTCTGTTTTTCAAAAAAGTAAGTAAGAGAGGACTCTCTTCCACGCCCACCCCTTGGATTTTCACTATCTCAGGTAGTAATAACTTCTCCTCTGCCTCGGGGAGGCTCCATGGTGAGCCCCATTAAGAAAATCTGTGCTGCCTCCCTGTCCATCTGGACCTTGCTCATGGATCAGGGCTCTTCTCTTTCTGAGCTGCACAGGCCTCCATGTTCGTAACGTAGAGCTCCAGTCAGTGAGACAGGGGCATGATATGAGGCCTGTTTGCTAGCTCTAGTTGAGATTTTCAGCAAAGGACAGAATCCTGTGCTCAGCAGCAACTTGGTGGAGAAAAGAAACATGGTTTCTTTCTTGTGACTTTCTTACCATTTTTAAAAATGTGTATTTGAATAGGAACTTTATGCCATTTTTATAAATTATGCTATAATTTTATGGAGACTTAGTATTGTAGAAATAGAATAATTAAACTTGTTATAAGCATTACATTTAACAGACTAATCAAGAAGTGTGATATACAGTGGTAAATTGCTAGTTCGACCTCAGGATTGTGTAGCAGAGATAACATTATCTTCATTTATATAGAACTTTTCATCTGGAGGCATCTCTCAGTGCTTTTCCAACCATATGTATTATCTTTTTGTTATCACAAACACTATCATTAAGGCTGTAAAATGTATTCTAGTACAGTTTTTATTTTCAGTTCCTTATAATTGGGGAGCGAGGCAGGGGGTAAAATTTGGGAAATGACTATGAGATCTTGGTTCCATATAATATTTTGAAAAGAAAGAAAGGGAGTGGGGGATTATTATTGCATCCCTTAGTCAGTCAGACTGTTAACCTTAAGAAATGCCAATGGGAAAAGGTCCTATTAGTCACTTCCTGGCTCCTCTTTCTTGCATAGTATTAGGAGAGCTGTCTCTCCTTTAGGGGAACTACGGAACAGGAAAATGATCTGATCAAATTCCACCAAACCGCATTCCCTCCATTCCTTCTGAGGTTGCAGACAGCAGCACTCAGGCTGTCACAACCATAAGCGGTTGAAAATGCTATGCTGGTTGAGTTTCTGTGGGTTGAAGGAAATGGACAAAATTAGATTCAGGCCAAGGTGCCAGGCTTAACACACCCCTCCCCTTCCAGAAAGCCCCGAGAGAGTGTCACCATCAACAGTAAAGAACAACACAATCTGTTCTGCTCAGACCATTTAGATTTTTTTTAAGATTTTATTTATTTATTTTTAAAGAGTGAGGGAGGGAGGCAGAAAGGAGAGAAACATTAATATACAAGAGAAACACCAGTTTCTTCTTGCACGCCTGCAACCAGGGGCCAAAACTGCAACCCAGGCATATGTCCTGACCAGGATTCAAAAGAACGACCTTTCAGTTTGCAGGCTCTCAACCTTGGAGCTACACCAGTCAGGGCTAGAAACTTCTTTTGAAAGAACCCCAGCTACCCCCCCAAACCCAGTAAATTCAGGAACTTCGGTCTCCTTTGAGGGCTCAAGAGAACAGATCAAGGCCAACTTCCTGCTTCACCAGAGAGCTCAGGTGATGGAGCAGTTGCCCTGACTCTCCACAGAGGAAAAACAGCATCACTCTGTATTGGATGTGGGCATGCTGAACACAGCCCAGGAGATGGCATTTATATTGGTTATGAAGATGAGTGATCAGCTCGTCTCAAGGAGCAGATGGCTAAATGAGGTGCACAGGGAATGCTGTGAGATTCAGGCTTGAAGAAACAGGAGGGAAAATACTGATGATATAAAACCCCCGAATCTCTTTAATGTGAATTTTTTAAATCAGCATTTACGTTATACAGTTAACTTGGAGTGATGAGAAATGTAAGGAAATTACCAAATTAGTGAACAGCGATTAACTCAGAAGTAAATTATATCATCTAAGTGGGAGGTTGTTTTACACAGTGTGGAGAGGATACTGCTTAACCCTGGCCCAGTCTGTCATCTCCTAATTGAAATCTGTTCGTTTAATATGTCCCATCCTGTAGAGCACATAGTTCATAATTTGGTAGAGCATTATCAGTTAATGTACTTATTTTTCCTGGTTCTTCCTTTGAATTCCAACAAGAATGTGGCACATTCCCCATGGATTTTTGTGACACTCAGAAGAATGAGTTTGTCTATTCATTAACCTGTGAACTGTCGGATACCTTTGGAGAATGATCTGAACAAGTCACTCCAAGGTTAATGCTTATTTGCTGGAAGTGAAGCCTCCAGGGAGATACAGGGGGGAACAGGCCAAGATGCTCAAGACCAGCCCCGTGAAACTCTGCACTGTGTGCAGATGCCAGATCTGTGTGGCCAGGAGGGAGGCTGCAGAGCAGGCTGGGTCACCCCTGTACATCACCTCCCCAGGTCAGGAGAAGGCTTCCCAGCAGTCAAGTGGGGGGCTGGGGTAAGTCTAATGGGTTAACTTTCCAACAAGGATTTGGGAGCAATATTAAAATACAAGAAACTGAATCATTTCTAGTAGTTTCTGTGGGTTTTCTTTTAAATAAGAAAGCAATATTGATTTCATGCATTTGTCTCCAATGGATGAAATCTTTCACTGAGTTGGAAAGCATTTGATTTTGTGCGTGTTTGTGTACCTCTCCACTGGCGCATTCCTAACCACAAAGTGAAGATAGAAGCTGTTTGTTAGTCTCCAGCATAAATGTCTCATGGATGTATAATTGTACTGACATTCAGGGTGTGAGCTGAACAGTACCTGGCTTGATTTTCTAGGTAAATCAGATCTAACTTCTACTTAATGCTCTGGGAAGTGGTATCTCCCTAATTTTGCTAGCTCTAAGGAGCAGGGTCTGAAGTCTAGTTCAAAATCTCTTTTAGTTCGTGCCATGGTACACTGTATTATATGTAATATACCTTATTCTGTTATTTTTGATTGGTTGCAATGGAAGCTCATTTTCTTCAACAGATTTTCTTTTCTTTTTACCCCCAGGTATATTCGAATAGTTGGGACTCACAACACAGTGAACAAGATTTTTCACATTGTGGCTTTTGAATGTATGTTTACAAACAAAACCTTTACTCTTGAGAAGGGTCTGATAGGTAAGTATTACAATTGCATTTTGTATGTATACTTAGATATTTTATCTTCAAATATTTTGTTATTCCATTAACTGATCTTAATTCATCTCTTAATCAGCTTTGACTAAGAAGTCTGGTGGACTGAATGCCATATGGCTTAGTTACATAGGGGAGGGCTTATATTTTTAGAAATAGTCAAAATAATAATTCCAATAAACATAAAAGAATATAAATATTTTACTAGTAGTTAAGAATGGAAAATGTTCTAGTGATTCATTGAGATTTGCTATGTGGGGAATACTTATGATAGTCGGGCAAAGCCTTTCACATGGAAGGCTTTTCTGTGTTTAATGGTAGGTAAGATCAGGAAGTCTGTGTGATATTGATCTAGTGCTCATACTTTCTAAGGCTCTGCAGGTATTTGTGGCTTTGATTTAGTGTGACTATATCTTCTTTTCGTGGACACATTAGTCCATATCCAAGAAATGATAATTCGTATCACCTCAAGAAAATGCCTACATAATTTGAATAAGACCAGAATAACTGAATTGTCATTGTAAAAGTCAAGTTTCCTGGGAGGAAATATTTCCTGACTGATCTTTCAAAAGTGTGTTTTTAATTTTGGTTTAATTATTTGTCTAGTTGCTTTCTGTTGTATTCTGTTGTGTTTTGTGTTTGTTTTAGTTCCAGGTCCTATTTAGTCAGGCATTGTGTATAGTCCATCCAGGTCTTGACATTCTAGATATCATGAGTGACTTCTTCTTTTTATTCCTTTTTCCTATTCCCTCAGGTTTTTACTTAGCTTTTGCAAGGATCATAGTTTGACTAATTAGAGTCTTAAACCTGTGCCTTTACTGTAGCTTCTCTGAACATGTACCTTGTGTGTTTAGGTTGGAACAATAAGATGCCCCTGCCTTGGTACACCTAAAATAAAACTCTGCCTTTACAGAGGGATTCATTTCCCCTCTCTTTCTCAGTCCTGTCCATGCTGGGACACATAACATAGTGACAGATGTCCTAAAAACATGGTGATGACCAGAATGGGGAGGATGAGTGTAGCTTGCAAGTGTTTTCCTAATTCTTTGGTCATAAGTCTGAGTTTTCCTAAAACCCGCTGTGTCCTACATGGAATCCTTTACCTATAAGAAATTTAGGAAAGTAATATTATAAAGTAGTGGGAGTGGAGATTATTCCAACATATAGAGAACATCTAGAGCTCAACTAAAATAAGTAATTTGGTTTTAAATTTGTTATGGATATGGTCTTTAATATTAAATATAAATGTTAAAAATTTTTGTGACTTTTAATAATTTGAAAGTTAATAATACTGAAGCATTACCTGATATTATCGAGGCTTTTAATTTTGTGGGCTGTGGGGAGGGGCACAGGTCCTCCTAGATACTTTTATAGACTGCAGACCTCACTGTGTCTGTACTGATGAGAGTCCTTACTGGGAATGATCTTAGAAACCAGGCCTCTTTCCTAATCATAAAATGTGAAGCATTTGTTTACTCATTTCGGCCCACTGCACCGCAGTTTCAAACGTGCCACATACAAGGTGCCACCTACTTTAAAAAGGCCTCCATTTTTATTAGAGAAAGAATGGGTTTGCGGACAGTGTAGTTATCAAAGAAACAAGTCCATCTGGCATGAGAGGTCATTCATTATAGGGATGAAACTCAGGATCACCTGTAGTGAGGGATGCTGTTCACGGTCTATGTGTTTTGTCCACACTGAACCAGTCAGCATTATCAAAAACCATGATAGCCTCAGGCATGTCAAGGGATGAGAGAAGATTTTAGAGATGCAAGAAGTGTTTTCAGTGGTCTAAACACTTTTTTTGAGCCGTTTTCTATGGGACTCACACGTCTGACTGCAGAGAACACTGAAATCATCTGCTTGCCAACACCCCTCAGCCAGATGGGAGCAGTGGTGTAGGTAAGCAGGTGTGTGGTACACGTGCGGGCAGATGGCCTGCAGTGGGATCCCCTCTGGTCCTCCTACCATCTTCCCAGCTCGCAGCTGCCCCCATGCTGGGCAGGCAGGGAGGTGTGTGAGTCCTGAGGCAGTGCATATCTGATGTGGAAGATGTGCTTAGTTGAAAGGGGTGTCTGCAGTAGTAATGGCCAACTTTCCATGTTGATGATCTCAGGTACATTTTGGCTGCAGACAGGCCTTCTAAGGAAGGAGCGATCCTCTGGTATGGTCACAGTGTATGTCAGAACCACCCAGAGTTACTTTAAAATTGTAGTACCAGCTGCTTGCTTCTTCCTACGTCCTGTGAAATGTGCACTCCACCCTTGAGAACCACTGATATAAACTCCACATTTTCATGGGGAAAGAAAGAATAAAACTAAAATAAAGTCATCATGAATAACTAGTAAGGTATCAAGTCCTACTTTGCTGTTTCAAGATTCAGAACTTTCTTTTACAGTTCCTGGTCTCTGTTTCATGGTGTAAGCTATTCTAATTAGAGTAGTACTCTCCTTATAGTCCTTAAAATTACTTTTAAAATGTTCATGTTGTTTTTTAAAATACAATTTTAATTTTATTACTTAAAATGTATAATGATGCCGGGAAAAACACAAATAAAAAGGAACTACATTTGCTTTATAAGATTTGTCTTCTAAAGGGTTTTTTCCCATTTTTGTTGACAGCATGTCATTCTTCATGCTGTTTCACTTGTACATATTCACAGGGAAGCTTGGGAACCAAGTGCATTCTGGTATCCAGGGGAACTCTGACCACATCTGAGCATCACACTCTCCTCACAGCATTCTCCTGCTTCATCTGCACCTTCCCGGGGTGGCTGCCTCAGGGTTATATTTTTGCCTGGGAGAGTCAGCCTGTGATGACAGTCTCCTCTTCGTTAGGAGGCATATATGTGGTGCTTGAACCTACCTTACCCGTGAAGCATGGAAGAAATAATTAGAATAGATATACTGCTATTTTATAAGCATTCAACCTCCCAAAGAATGTGTTTGCCTTGCCTTGCCTCTCCACTTTGTGAGTCACACATGGTATCTGCCAGGTCCTTCCACTTTTTCATAATCATTGCCAAAACTTCCTTTGCATTTAATCTCATATTTAAATTCACTTCTTTAAATACCCTATTAGTTATTTAGATAGAGAGACAAGTACCCACCACCCATCTTGGCAAACTATCAACTCACAGACAACACAGTTTTATCTTTATACTACCTACTCCTCCCCATCAGATTATTCTGAAGCCTATCCCAGAGAGTTTGTCGTCTTATCTGTAACTATTTTGAAATTAATCTCTAAAAGTCAGGACTCCTTTTTTGTAGCTATAATCACAATATCATTATAATACCCCCAAATTGAATAGCAATTCTTAATGAGTATTGAATATTCAGTGTTCAAATGTCCCTAATTGGGTGAATGAAAGTCTGGAATGAATCTGTGTTTTTACAGGTTGTTTATACCAGAATTCAGATAAAGTCCAAACCATCAATAAATAGCTGTTATGACTCTTAAATGTCTTTAAATCTATAGGTTCCATTTTTCTCTCTCTATCTCTCTAATTACATTTTATTTGTTGAAGAGACTAGGTTTTTATTCTGTAGCATTTCTAATAGCCTGTATTTTGTCAATTAAGTCCCCATGGTAATATTTGATATGTTCCTCTGTTGTATTTGTTGTAACTTGGTGTAGAGGCTTAATCTGATTCAAGTTTTATTTTAATTTTTTATTTTTGTAAGAATGCCGTATAGGTGGTAGGATATGCATCTGTCAACACAGGAAATCTTTGGTTGTCTCTTTTGGATATTCAGTCACATTTATTCAAAATTGCAAAATAGTTAACAGCTAATTCTGTCATTCCTTCTTCATTTAGTAACTAGAAATTTTTCTCAGCACTCATTTGGTTATCCTGAGACAGATACTTTTTGCCCAGAAAGAGAAGGATAAATGTTATATTCTTTCTTTTTATTTACCAGTTTTCAAAGTGAACCTAGCATCCTCCAAAACTGATCAATGATGTTTGTTTGTTTTTATTTTTTACTGGGGGTAATACATACTATTTTGCATTTATGGGATTAAATAAACTGGACATCTTTCAGTCACTTGCACTTTTACCTTTTGATCTTTCATCTCCTTTTTTCCACAGCAACCATGATGCTGAAAATCGTGGTCAGCAGTGACACAGCACAGTAACGCTCTGCTCTGTGTCCAGGGCACACCAACCAGTCTCAGATTCCAGTACCTGTACAGCCGTGTGCCATACGATTTCTGAAAACAGTCTAAGATTTTTGCGATTAGTTTTTGGGACTTTAGTTTATATTCACTAGAGATACATAGTAAAATTACTGTGCTCTAAAGTCACTTAAAATAATTCTCTGTGTGATCATGCCACTATTTCAGTATACAGTTCGATTCATTTGTTTCATTTCACTTTCAGTATTTAGTGATTGTCTTCAAAGTACCTTTTTTCTTACAACTATGTAGAATATATACATGGTTTCTAAATGAAATTTATGAAAGAGCTATATTATAGAAATCAAGCTTATATTACTGTTCCCCCTGCTTTTTCAGGTATTCTTTTTTTCTCTTTAGTTTTTTGGGTTGTCTTATTTTTAAAAATGAAGAATAAGTAACCTTAACTTATATTTTGTATCCTCCCCAACATTGGTAGCATACTGTATACTATACATACTCTCTTTTTCACCTTTCTTTTTTGTAAGCTAGACAAATATGTCTAGCTATATTTTGTACTCTTTCTTTTTCTTAACACTAGAGCTAACTATGTAGAAAGATATTATTGATTCATTTTTATAGCTGCGTGGTATTCATTAGTGTAGAGGTACTGCAGTTTATTCAACCAGTTACCTATTGATGAACCATTTGGGTTGTTTTCAATCTTCTGCTGCTACAAATTATGCTGTTGCCTTGTGCATAAGTCATTTCCTATTTTTGCTAATATATCTGTGTAATCCCAAGAAGAAAGTTACATGATCTGAGAGTAAATGCAAGGGTAATTTTGCTAGATACTGCCAAATTCACCTCCATAGGGATTGTACCCTTTTTAAATTCTCATTGGCAATGTATGATAATGACAGTGGCATGGATTGTCAGACTTCTGGGGTTTTGCCAGTTAGACAGGTAAAGAGAGGTATCTCGGTGAGGTTTTGACTACATTTCTCTTATGAGAGAAATTGAGCATCTTCTCAGATGTTTAAGGGCCATTTACATTTCTTTTCTTTTTTTTTTTTTGAAATAGTTCTTATGAGTCTTGTAGATGAATAGAGAAAATGCTTTTACAGAGACTTGGGGGAGCACTAAGCACTTTACATTGATACTAGCCTGTGCTATTTAGCATTATATGAGTCTAATTGCCCTTCTTAAAGTCTCCTAGTTCTTCTGGAAAACAAGCTCTCATAAGTCCCTCTCCATCCTTACCATTGGCTCTATCTCTGCTTAAGAGATAGTAACCAGAGCATGGAGCCCTGGGCTCAAAATTCAAGGTTCTTCAGCCCTTTCAGAGAACAAGAAAAGCTTCCATTACCAGCGTTAAGGCCCTTCAGTGTTACTGCTGTGTCTGCCAGCAGCCAGCATGTACCTACGAAGACTGGTGGCTTTTATGTTCTAGGTTCTTGTTAGTAATTGATGGAGGGAAACCAAAGCAGGCCGCATAAGCACAGGAATGCTGCATGGCTAAACCCTGGGAACACTCGCTACTGCTGCCACCACGGAGCCGTGCTGTCTGAATGGGAATGCTAGAGCTGTAGGCAT
Organism: Artibeus jamaicensis; assembly: GCF_021234435.1. NCBI lineage: Eukaryota > Metazoa > Chordata > Mammalia > Chiroptera > Phyllostomidae > Artibeus > Artibeus jamaicensis. The sequence continues at coordinate 3,342,170 of NW_026521356.1, forward strand.
CTGCCCCTGTGCTACCTGCAGAAACAGATAGAAATGTTTTCTCTCCTCCTCCCATCTTCCAGTCTATTACCAGTTTCTGGTATTGGCAGAACTTCACTAAAAACCAAGCTTGCCAGCTTGGGAACTATAGTTTTTGGAGCTTTAGCCTCCAAGAGCAAGGGAGGGAATGGAGCTGGGAGCAGACAGCCAGGACTGGCTGTAAAAGGGGTTCGAGATATCAGAAAACATCTGATTCAAGGCTGGATAAGAACATTGGCAAGACATAGAATATGTGGAGTGGAAAGCAGACAAAGTCATGAGCAGAGTGTGGAGAAAGGTTAAATATTTAGTTAGTCTGTAAAGGAACCCAACTTATTTTCTTGCCTAGTAAAACAAGGCTTCATGAAGAATGATATTTTGAGCTAGACCTTGAAAAATTCAGTAAACTATACAGAGCATTACAAAAGTGCTAATTTACGTAGCAACAGAAATGGTGCCGCTTGGTCTCCTCGGAAGAGCTGGAGGCGGGAAATAGAAATAGGTGTTCTGTAGTGGCTTCTGTCATCTAAAAGTATTTTAAAATTGTAACAGTATGTTTAGAATTCTGTAAATTTCCTGGGAAAGTAAAAGGAGTTAGAATTCTATGTTGTGAAGGGCTTTTGAAATCCACTGAATTAGGGATATGACTTGTGCTTGCAACTGTGTTTAAAAAATAAGTATCTCTTTGAGCAGGAAAAGAAACTTGGAAATGGAGGTGCTCACTAGAGGTTGAAGATGTTAGAAAGAAGCAAACTTGCTAGAGCAGCAGAGGGGCCCTGAAGACCTTGCTGCAGATAATTGTCTAAAATGGCACTATTGAGTCTAGACTAGTCTAGACCAAGAGGCTATGCTTTTCCCAGCCTGTTATCCCAACCAGATATTAGAGCTGGTCCTAACTGTCAGTGAAGCTTAACTTCTTTATCTACTGTAAATTACTTGGCATTAGCAGACATTTATAAAGGGGCTTCCAAGTGTACCTTCGGCACTGGGATTAGAAAAATACATAGGTAGTTTCTGTCTTGGAGAATTGTATGAGCTAATGGAGGAGAAAGACACTTAAACAGAAGGTAACAATATAGCACAATAAGTCATCTAGTGGGAAGTTTCAGCAGATGCTATAGGAACACTGGAACAGGGGCACCTAAACTGAGTTGGGGGGTAATAGGATGGAGGTTATGAATGGGTCAGTCCTTAAGCAGAGGAACAAGGTGAGGATCAGGTGAGCATCACACAAAATGATCAGCATGTAAAAAGACTTATTCATCTTTGATTCGCTCCAAAGCCAGCATCCTTTCTGTTGGACTGCCTTGCATCTTGTGGGGGTTGGAGTAGGAATTATAGTTATTTTTGGCCCCTCACTCTTCCTCTGGAGAAAATTAAGCATTATCTTCTCACAAGATAATAAGAGTTTTACAAAAATTCAGGTAAAGTAAATACTCCATGATAATGTGTACAGAATATGATACAGTTGTTTGCCCCCTACCCTGGGGAGCCCATGTTCTCAAACAAAAATGGGCCGAGTTCCTAGAAAGCGACTTTCCCACTGTCATTAAGGATTCTTGGTTTAGCATGGTCCTTTGTGTACACTTAAGTTTCATTATCCTTCATACTTGTTTTTATTTTTTTTACATGTTTGAGAATTAAGATTGCCTGAAAGATTATATTGCTCTTATTTTATAGAATTTACTTATACATTTTATAGGATTGAATGTTTTGGTCCCTAATTTTGTATTCCCTTGTTATAGCAAGGATATGGGGGGGGGATTTTTTTTTGTATGCATGTGTAGGTAAATGTGCATAATTTTTTTTCAATTACAGCTGGCATTTGTTATGATTTTATATTAGTTTAAGGTGTTCAGCATAGTGGTTAGACATTTATATAACTTAAAAAGTCTACTACCCATCTGGTATCATACATAGTTATTATAATATTATTGATTATATTCCCTATGATGTACTTTATATCCCCATGACAATTTTGTAACTACTATTTGTAACTACTATTCTAAATCCCTTTGCCTTTTCCCCCCACCTTCTAACCCCCTCCCATCAGAACCAAACCATCAGTTTGTTCTCTGTATCTGAGTCTGTTTCTGTTTTGTTAGTTTATTTTGTTTTTATATTCCACATATAAGTGAAATTATATGGTGTTTGTCTTTTAATTATTTAACTTAGTATAATGCCCTCTAAGTTTATCCATGCCATTGCAAATGTAAGATGCCATTCTTTTTCATGGCTAAGTAATATTCCACTGCATATGTGTACCACATCTTCTTTATTCACTTGTCTATTGATGAGCACTTAGGTTACTTCCATATCTTTGCTATTGTAAATAATGCTGCAGGTAACGTAGAGGTACATATATCTTTTTGAATTAATATTTTGGATTTCTTTGGATAAATAACCCGAAGTGGAATTAACACAGCTGTTTTTAAACGTGACATCTTGAAGCATATATCCAACATTATGCAGTAATATCACTTTCTTACAAACCATGATTCTTCCTCAAACTGGCATTCTGAATGCCACGTTGTTAATGGGCAAGATGTGTCTCTGGCACTGACTGTGAAAGATAGCCTAGTGGCCATAGAGATGTAAAACCTAACTCTGTGGGCCTCGTCCCTAACTCAGTGCCTCAGTCCTCCATCCCAAAACCTAGTAGGTAATTTTTTAATTTAATATTTTAAGTATGATAAGTATATGTTCTTTTTCCCCCTTTTTATTAAAAATGTAGCATATATTCACATTATATCTTTCTCACTTAACTGTTATCTTTCTCACTTAAGTGTTGTTTGGAAATCTTTCCCTACTGATACATATAGCATTTTCTCATGCTTTTCCACATTGGTGCAGTATTCCATTGAACAGGGGCACTGTAATTTATTTAAACAAACAGCCTCCTTTGACAGACATGTCAGCTTTTGCAGTCTTTTACAATTTTGTGATGACCTATTTTATAAATAGTGAGGTTTAATCAGAGGCAGGTCCAGTAAAGCCTAAAACAGAAAAATACCCACTGTAACCCAGGACCAGCTACACAATTTACCAGGCACATGGCAAAATGAAAACGTGGGACCCTCTTGTTCAAAGAGCAGGAAAAACCCGCATTAAAAGTAATTTTAAAAGAGGCTCTTTCCTTTTGCAGTTTCTACTTGGCATACTGTTTTTATTTGTTTAATGTCATTCTAAATAAAGAAAAAATAAACTTAAATTATTAGCATCAATTTTAGCATTTTTTTATTGTGCAATGGAGGTTTTAAATGCAAATATGAGAACATTTATCTTACATGCAGAATCATCAAAATTATGAAATTCACATTGGATAGCTCATATGTGTGTATTTAGTTCTTATCAAAACAATGGAAATGCTGCTCAAAACTAAATTATTGTTTTACTTTTTAATTCACACACATTCTACCAAGAAACTGTACCTTTGGTTTACTGATGACTAGGTAAGGACTAGAGGGAAAGGAACTGTGGTTGCCCTCCCTTTCCCTTTCTTTCTGTGTCATTATTGTCGGCATAAGCGTTTTGCTGATGTAGGGAATAAGAGTGCAATGGTACATTAGTGCTTCTTGGAACACTGTTGCCTTCTGTCTACATTTGAAGCAAGCTCTGGGTGGAAAGGAAAGTATGGCCTCTCAAGGCCATGCACAGCCCTGCTTACTCAGTCTTAGTCATAGCACGTTTACCTTGTCCTTGCTCTGAGTCTCGCTCAACTCCCACATGTGGGGGCCCACTGGAAATCTGCACTCCTGGGGTATTGTGAACGCCACATACAAATTGGGGCAGCAGGGAATTGTGCACAGGCACGTGTTGGGTGTGTCCTGTTTTAAGTGTGCTCCATTGTCCCATCAGACTTTACTTCCAAAACAGAAGTTCAAATATAAGACTATTAAGAATTTTAAGACTGGGAAAGTGGAACATTAAACTAAGTGTGGATTTCTTCTGCATGCAGGGCTTGTCTGAAAGCACAGGTTGCATGTCTGTGAAGCTAGCCCTGATCACCACTTCTGTTTAACATTGTTTGGGAAGTCCTGATTGGGGAAGTGGGGGTGGGGTCAGGGAGCAGAAATGGGGAAAGGACAGAACAAGAAATAAGTATGATAAATATTGGGGAAAGGGGTGAAATATTATATGCAGATGAATTAACTGAATAATTACTATTACTGAAAAGAATTCTAAGGGTTATAGCCAAATATGATCATATATACAAAAATCAATGGTTTTCTCAAATACCTACCATAACCAGTTAGAAAGTATAATGGGGAGAGGGGTGATTCCATTTATCATAGCAATGAAAATTATAAAATATTTAGTAACAATCCATGAGCCATACTTCTCCTTTACACCTAGTCCATCTCTAGCCATATTACCAAAGATCACCCATCGTGAACCACCTCATGCCATTTGAGATGGGATAAGTGTCAGCAGATGGGAGGCAGAAAAATGCTTTGAGCTCATAAATTGTGTAGATAGGAAGTTAGCATGCCAGGAAGATAAACTAGAATTTTTTAACTCCCACCCCCTAAAAAACAATACCTACCTGGAAATAAAGTTAATAAATCCACAGGTTCTAATGTAAAGAAGCCATAAAGCTTTAAGAAACACTAAGTAATGGAAAGGTATTCTTGGATGAGAAGAGTTAATATAGAAAAGGTGTTGGTTCTTCCCATCTTAACCTACCAGTGTAATGCAGTACTACTCAGAATCCCAATTGTTCTTCAAAAAAATAAAACAGTTTTGACTAAGGTCTTTAAGAAATTTTCCAAGAGAATAAATAAATGTAAATCTATCTCTCCCCAAAATGAAAAAACAAAATTAATGAAATGAGAGGTCAACTACCACCATGTATTAAAGTTAGTACTACATACTAAGGTAGTTCAGCATTAATGCAAGAATAAATTGATAAAGTAAGCAATCATCCAAACTCTGAAATATATGCCAGGACATGTAAGGATATAGCACAAGATAAAGATGACATTTTACAATAATTGAGAATGGAAGAATAATACAGCAAATGGTGCTGAGACAGTTGCCTATTGAAAACACACACTTAGACTATATACCAAAGTAGTTTTTTGTGAAGAGTTAGATTTGTGCAATATTATTCTAGTTATTATTTTATTTTATTTTTATTTATTTATATATTTTTAATATATTTTATTGATTATGCCATTACAGTTGTTCTATTTCCCCCCTTCATTCCCCTCCACCCTGCACACCCCTCCCCCACCATTCCCCCCCTTTGGTTTATGACCACGTGTCTCAAGTTCTTTAGATTCTATATTTCCCCTACTATTCCTGCCCTCCCCCTATCTATTTTCTACCTACCATCTATGCTACTTATTTTTTGTACCTTCTCTCCCCATCTCCTCCCACTCCCCTGTTGCTAACCCTCCACGTGATCTTCATTTCTATGGTTCTGCTCCTGATCTAGCTGTCCTCTTAGTTTGCTTTTGTTTTAGGTGTGCTTGTTAATAACTGTGAGTTTGCTGTCCTTTCACTGTTCATATTTTTTATCTTCTTTTTCTTAGATAAGTCCCTTTAACATTTCATATAATAAGGGCTTGGTGATGATGTACTCCTTGAATTTGATCTTATCTGAGAAGCACTTTATCTGTCCTTCCATTCTAAATGCAATGCAAGCTTTGCTGGATAGAGCAATTTTGATTGTAGGTCTTTGGATTTCATGACTTGGAATACTTTTTTCTAGCCCCTTCTTGCCTGTAAGGTGTCTTTTGAGAAATCAGCTGACAGTCTAATGGGAAGTCCTTTGTAGGTGACTGTCCCCTTATCTCTTGCTGCTTCTAGGATTCTCTCCTTCATTTTAGTCTTGGCTAATGTAATTATGATGTGCCTTGGTGTGTTTCTTCTTGGGTTCAACTTCTTTGGGACTCTCTGAGCTTCCTGGACTTCTTGGAAGTCTATTTCCTTTGCCAGATTGGGGAAGTTCTCCTTTATTATTTGTTCAGATAAGTTTTCCACTCATGGCTGTTCCTCTTCCCCTTCTGGTACTCCTATAATGTGGATGTTGGAACATTTAAAGATTTCCTGAAGGTTCCTAAGCCTCTCCTCATTTTTTTGAATTCTTGTTTCTTCATCCTTTTCTGTTTGGTCATTTTTTTCCTCTTTCTGGTCCACTCCTTTGATTTGAGTCCCAGTTTCCTTTCCATTACTATTGGTTTCCTGTGCATTTCCCTTCATTTCAATTAGTTTAGCCTTCATATGTTCCTCTAATTTGTGACTAAAATTAGCCAGTTCTGTGAGCATCCTGATCATCAATGTTTTGAACTGTGCATCTGAAAGTTTGGCTATTTCTTCATTGCTTAGATTTATTGGCTCTGGGGCTCTGAGTTGTTCTTGAGCCATGTTTTGATCTGTTCGTGCCTGTTACGTAGGAGGAGGTGTTCACCAGGGTGGGGCCACCCAGGCCACTGGTTTGTGACACTGTATGTGGGGGCGGGGTCAGAAGCAATAGCGGTCCCCTCTGCCACTTTCTGCCACTGGGGCCTTCTCGGTCTGTCTCACTGCTTGCTCCCTCACCAGATTATCTGCACCCAAATGTGTGACCATGGTCAGCCCTCAGTGGGTCCGCCTGTTGCTTCTCCACACCTGGGATCCGCCCACAGCTGCTGGTGCACATGGGTTGTGTGCCCGGGTCTGTCTGGTGGATCTTTCCTGCCTGACCCTGCTCTGCTGGTGGCTCTGCCCCTCTTACCGGTTTGGCTGAAGGGTTCATTGTTGTCAGACTTCTGTATAGTTCAATCTGTGGTTTGGCTTCATTTTTGTTGCTAAAACTTTGTTTTAAACTTGCTTGTGCGAGAAGGTACAGTGCTTTCACCTACGCCTCCATCTTGGTCGAAGTTAGTTATTATTTTAAGTATCCATCTAATCTCAAGGTGAGGAACTACTTCCTCAGCATAAAAGCAAAGATGGAAACCATAAATAGAATTAAAAGGTGTTTGACAAACTGGGAGAAAATAATTGCAACAAAAGTGACAATGAAATATTCACCTTAATACATATGAACTACTGTCAAATATCTAAAAAAAAAATGAATTCCCAATAGGATGTATGTACACACAACAATTTATTTCCAAAGAAAAAAAAAGAAAGAATAGTCAATAAACTTGAAAGACTTTGGCCTCACTAATATTCAGAGAATTGGAGATTGAAATAAGATACCATATTTGGCCTGTTTTATTGGTAAGTTTTTGTAATTTAAAGATTTTTATTTATATGAGTAATAAAACAGTCATTTCTCAGCAAAAGGCAAACAATACAGAAGTACATGCAGTAAAAGTATGTGTTTCAAGTTGCATTTGCTTAGTTACTACTGATGTTTCCTAGTTAATACAAAAATTATGAAATGCTCAAGAAGCATATCTTGTTATGCTTCTTGACCATTTCATGTTTTTATGAAGTATGACTTCATATTTTTTGTTAATTTGTTTTTTGCTTGCTTGTATTTTTACTATTAGTTTATAGATTATGGATATTCATACTTTGCTTTCATATACATTGCAAATATCTTCTCCCAGACTATTAGTTATTTAACTTTGTTTATGATGTCTTTGTTGTACAGAAGGCTTTTATTTTGATTTAGTCACATATGTTAGCCATTTCTTGCTTCTGGATTTTCCCCCCCCAGACCAAAATATAAGAATATGGTTCTCTGTAGTAGTTGTCAGTGTTGATTATTATTTTTGTCATTGTTGTGTGTTTTTAGCACTTAGCTCTTTAACCCATTTAAACTTTATTCTGTGTTTGGTCTGAAGTAGGGGTTTACCTTTTATTTCTAAAATACTTGACCAGGAGAACATTATACTAAGTGAAATAAGCCAGTCAGAGAAAGACAAATACCATATGATTTCACTAACATGTGGAATCTAACAAACAAACTGAACTAACAAGCAGAACAGAGACAGATTCATAGATGGAGAACAGATGACAGCTGGAGGGGGTGGGGGTTAGTGGGTGAAGCATTAAGCAAAAAGGAAAAATGGACTCATGGACATAGACAACAGTGTGGTAATTGCTGGAGGGAGGGTATAAGGGGACTAAATGGTAATGGAAAAAATATAATAAAGATTATATATTTTAAAAATTCACCCCGGCTGGTGTGGCTCAGTGGATTGAGTGCTGGCCTGTGAACCAAATGGTGTCCAGTTCAATTCCCAGTCAGGGCACATGCCTGGGTTGAGGGCCAGGTCCCTAGTAGGGGGTGCATAAGAGGCAACCACACATGGATGTTTCTCTCCCTCTCTTTCTTCCTCCCTTCCTCTCTCTCTAAAAGTAGATAAATAAAATCTTTAAAAAAAAAAAGAAAAAATTATTTAAATAAATCAAATATGTGACCAATTGTTTTGAAATCCTGTATTGATTATTTTATCCTTGCCCTCGTTGATTTAAAAATCATATATATCATGGATCTATATATTTTTCTAGATTGTGTCATATCATTTAAACAACTACAGCTTTATAATCTATTTTGCTGTCTAGTATGCAAATCAACTCTTAAATTTATTTTTTTCTAAATTTTGTAGGCTATCCTTTTAAATTTGCTTTTCCAATGAGCTTGAAAATCAGCCTGTCAAGTTTCATTTTTAAATCCTCTTGGCAAAGATGTTTTAAATGGAAGTGCTTTGTATGGGTGAGGCTGTCACTAAATAGGCAGTGTCATATACTGCTGAAATATGTGTGGTGTAAGCTTTCTAGAAGGCAGTTTGGCAGTTTGTAATAAGAGTTGTAAAAATATCCCTTGATCTACTACTTCTGCCTTTAGTAATTTATCCTAAAAAAATATTCACAAAGAGCATTTCTTTTAATGAATGTTCAGCACAGTGTTATTTATGATAACCAAAAAAGGGGAAAGACTACAAATGTCCAACAATAGGGGCATAATGAAATAAATTATGGCACATTCAAACATCACATTTCTGTATAGCCATTTATAACATAGAGAAATGCCCATAATATAATGTAAATAGAAACAGGATACCACCTTTATAGCCAGATTGATGTCAGTATTTTAAAGTTAAAGATAATATATGTATTTTTATATGTGCACATATTAATTTGCCAGGGCTACCATAAAAAATACCACAGACTGGGTGGCTTAAACAGCAGAAGTGTATTTTCTCACAGAAATAGAGGTTGAAAGTCCAGGATCAAGGCATCAGCACGTTTGGTTTCTCCTGAGACTTCTCTCTCTGGCATGCAAAGGACCACATTCTCCCTGTGTCCTCACAGGGCTTTTTCTCCAGGGGCTCCCATCCCTGCATCTCTTCCTCTTCTTCTAAGGACACCAGTTGTATTGGATTTGGGCCCCTTCCTTATGACCTCATTTAATCTTAATGACCTCTTTAAAGGCTTCATTTCCAAGTACAGTCACATTCTAAGGAACCAGGAATCACCACTTCAAGCTATGGATTTGGGGAGGATACATTTCAGTCTGTGATAGTACATGAAACAGATTATAAGGAAAGACATCAAAATGTTAACAGAGGTTTTCTAGTTGGTTAGGTTACAGGTAATTTTAGTTTTTTTATTGTATTTTTCTACACTTACATATTTTTTTCAGTGACCATATATTACCTTTATAATCAGAAAGAAATTAATGTTCCTTTCCTAAATAAAGCTGTTTCCACGTTGCCTGTCTCAAGTGAGGGACAAGGCAGAGTGGGCAGGGCCAGCACCAGTGCCCTCCATGCATCACAGCATCCCACTTGCCCCCACAGGCAGCCCCTAAATTAATCAAGTACTGCTTCCAGACTAGGTAGGGGAATTTGTTCATGAAGGATAGTGATTTACTTGATGATTCTATTCAGTAAAGCAAGAGCTCTTAAAAATCGAGATGAAAGAGGCCAGACAAAACAAGTGTATACTGTGTGGTTCCATTTATAAATAATTCCTGGTAATTTAATCTAATAGAGAGTGACAGAAAGCAGACCCATAGTTCTCTAGGGCTGCAGGAGGAATACAAAGGGGAATGGGGGGCACTGTTGAGGGTGGTGGAAAGGTTTATCTTGATTGTACTAGGAGCTTCATGGGTGTGTGCATATGTCTGACTTGCCAAATTGTACAGTTTATTTTATTTTTATTTCTTTTTTATTTTTTAAATATATTTTATTGATTATGCCATTATAGTTCTATTTCCCGCCTTCATTCCCCTCCACCCTGCACACCTCTCCCCCACCATTCTCCCCCTTTAGTTTATGACCATGTGTCTCAAGTACTTTAGATTCTATATTTCCCATACTATTCCTGCCCTCCCCCCTATCTATTTTCTACCTACCATCTATGCTACTTATTTTCTGTACCTTCTCCCCCCTTCTCCTTCTCCCACTCTCCTGTTGCTAACCCTCCATGTGATCTTCATTTCTATGGTTCTGCTCCTGATCTAGCTGTCCTTTTAGTTTGTTTTTGTTTTAGGTGTGGTTCTTAGTAACTGTGAGTTTGCTGTCCTTTCACTGTTCATATTTTTTGTCTTCTTTTTCTTAGATAAGTCCCTTTAACATTACATATAATAAGGGCTTGGTGATGATGAACTCCTTGAATTTGATCTTATCTGAGAAACACTTTATCTGTCCTTCCATTCTAAATGCAATGCAAGCTTTGCTGGATAGATCAATCTTGGATGTAGGTCTTTGGATTTCATGACTTGGAATACTTCTTTCCAGCCCCTTCTTGCCTGTAAGGTGTCTTTTGAGAAATCAGCTGACAGTCTAATGGGAAGTCCTTTGTGGGTGACTGTCCCCTTATCTCTTGCTGCTTCTAGGATTCTCTCCTTCATTTTAGTCTTGGCTAATGTAATTATAATGTGCCTTGGTGTGTTTCTTCTTGGGTTCAACTTCTTTGGGACTCTCTGAGCTTCCTGGACTTCCTGGCAGTCTATTGCCTTTGCCAGATTGGGGAAATTCTCCTTTATTATTTGTTCAGATAAGTTTTCCACTCATGGCTGTTCCTCTTCCCCTTCTGGTACCCCTCTAGTTTGGATGTTGGAGCATTTAAAGATGTCCTGGAGGTTCCTAAGCCTCTCCTCATTTTTTTGCATTCTTGTTTCTTCATCCTTTTCTGTTTGGTCATTTTTTTCCTCCTTCTGGTCCACTCCTTTGATTTGAGTCCCAGTTTCCTTTCCATTACTATTGGTTTCCTGTGCATTTCCCTTCATTTCAATTAGTTTAGCCTTCGTATGTTCCTCTAATTTGTGACTAAAATTAACCAGTTCTGTGAGCATCCTGATCACCAGTGTTTTGAACTGTGCATCTGAAAGTTTGGCTATTTCTTCATTGCTTAGATTTATTGGCTCTGGGGCTCTGAGTTGTTCTTGAGCCTTGTTTTCATCTATTCGTGCCTGTTAGATAGGAGGAGGTGTTCACCAGGGTGGGGCCACCTAGGTCACTGGTTTGTGACGCTGTATGTGGGGGCGGGGTCAGAGAGGGACAATGGCAGTCCCCTCTGCCACTTTCTGCCACTGGGGTCTGCATGGTCTGACTTACTGCTTCACTTTTTCACTGGTTTATCTGTGCTCGAATGTGTGACTGTGATCAGCTCTCAGTGAGTCCAACGCCTTGTGCCCTCAGTGGGTCCGCCCGCTATTCCAGACCTGGGATCCGCCTACAGCTGCCGGTGCGCCTGGGTTGCGCACCCCAGTCGGTCCAGTGGATCTTTCCTGCCCGCCTCTGTGCCCCCCCCCGCCCTCTGCTGCTGGCTCTGCCCCTCTTACCAGTTTGGCTGAAGGGTTCATTGTTGTCAGAGTTCTGTGTAGTTCAATTTTTTTTGTGGTTTTGCTGCATTTTTGTTGCTAAAACTTTGTTGTTTTTAAACTTGGTTGTGTGAGAAGGTGCACTGCTTCCACCTATGCCTCCATCTTGGTGGAAGTCCAAATTGTACATTTTAAGTGTGTGCCATTTATTGTATGTCCTTTTTATCTCAAGAAAGATGTTTAAAAATGGCAATAAAGAACTGGAATGAAAGATCTCAGTACCTTTTTGGGCATTACAGTGTTACTCATTTATTAAAATAGTGATGTGAGGGCTATGCTTTTGTGAATAAATAAAACCTTAAGGATTTGGAGACTACTGGCGCAGACTGCTGTGTAAAATGTTTCAGGAGGGGGCCTTCAAACCTCATGGCCTTTTTCTGCCTCATAATTCAGTGTAACAAAGCCTGAGTGTGTCACTGATTTGAGTAAAATTAAGTGATCATATGATAGTGGGTGCCTGGTAGGTAGACAAGTCTGGGATGCAGCAATCTTTTGGAATTTATTGGCTCATTAATATTGTGACGATGGGTATGTTTCTTTTATAGCTGCATCCAATACTTATGTTTTTAAAGATAGGAGCCAGTACAGTGCTATGCAAGAGAGCAATGTACTTAAAAATCACAACATTATCTGTGATAAAATTATCATAAAAACTACCTAGTATTCAAGCAGGGGATTACTTCAATTCTGCCCACGTAATGATAGGAAATGGTCGTTGGTGAAGTTGTTTTCCATGAAGCTGTGATGAAATCAACTAAAATGGTAATAAAGTGGAGTGTAAAAGTGAGGGACTCAAGTGAGATGTAAAAGTGCAGAAGGTGTTAGAATGTTTGAATTAGAATCTGCAGGAAATGATTCTGTAAAATATTCAATATGAATTGATTGAATTCTCAGTTCAGAACTGTCAGTGGTACAGGCAGATCTCGTGGCTGTGGGAGGTGGACTCCTCCATATTCCAGCTGGGCAGCTACCATTTTGCTAATGGCCAGACAGGCCAGCTGACAGAGAAGTGGTCTTTGTTGGAAAATGATAGTTTAGGAAAGGGCTTAGAGCCCTATTTCCTTCCTTCTTGCTCAAAACCAAGGAATCAGTCACCCCAGGAGCATCATCCTGCTTTTTTCCAGTGATCCTTTGATGAATTAATGTTCAGCCAGTGTCTGTTATAAAAAATTGGAAGCACACCTCAGTAACACATCAGTGAGCTGTGGAAGCACACTAAAATATATATCATGGGATATTTTTATAATACAGAAATAACTTTTATACTGCTACCATATTCCAAATGTCAAATCTACTTTCCTCTTGCCACCAGTGCTGCTACCACCCGCGCCGTTGTGTTGCCTGTCTTTTCAGCAGGGTCCCTGCACCCTCTCAGGCCTTTTCATTGTTCTCCACACTCCTATCAGAACATTCATTTGCTCAAAATCTCTAGGGCAGTCTTTCCTTTGCTCTTAGGATAAAGTTCAAAATCTTCACCATGGCCCTCAAGGTCCTGCATAATCTGGCTACCATAATTGCTTCATCTTGTGCCAATCGCCACCTAACTTCCTATATTCAGGCCTTGGGCCTTCTTCCTATTTCCAGAATATACCATGTGCTCTCTGACCACAGGGCCTTTGCACTGCCGTCTTCTCTGGACTGCCCTTTACCCTGTCTTTATTCTTACCCTCACCTCATCATAGCTCACTCCTCTTACCTAGGTAATCTTCTATTAACCCTTTCAGCTTAAATGTCACTTCTTAAGAAAAGTTTGCCTAAGTTTTCCCCAATTTAGGTAAAGTTTCTTTGTATGTTGCTAATAGATCTGGGGACTTTCCCTCAAAGCACTTAGTTTCATTGGTACTGCTGTATTCCTAACACGTGGATCCTTACAGTCAGTAAATGTTTACTAGAGGGATGAATGGGTGGAATGATGGAATGATGTTTTGCATTTTGAGGACCAGAAGGTCAACTAAGATTCTCATTCCCACTCTACTGCCAATTTGTAGCATAATACATAAGACACAATCTCTGTGAACCTTAGATTTCTCCGTTATAAAATGAAAAAAATAACCAAATGATCTGGGAATTTTTTGTTTGTTTTTAAACAAGTATCCTTTGGGTATAGATAACTGTTAATCAGATACCTCAGGTCATAATACATCATCTTCTGTGCATCAAGCAAGGCCTTCTCTCTCATTTATACTTCCTCTTCTCTGAACCCAGCGCCTGTTGCCCTAGCCTAGACACCATCTCTAGTGTGTTTGATCAGATCCTTAATATGCACATATTTGTCAGTCTGTAATTTTCAGGGTTTGCATATATGTTTTAATTTCAAAATGCTTTTACATATTCCTTTTCATACTTTTCTCACCCAATATTATGTTTTAAGACCTCTATATCATTGCTTCTCAATGTTAGTATTCCATCACATAATTACAAATTTATTATTAGCAAATTTATATAGTCCTTAATATTTGCCAGACATGGTTCTAAGCCTTTTACATAAACTCATTTAACCCTCACAACCCTTCTGGGTACATATTGTTCTGACCTGTTTCATTCATTCATTGCCCTGGTGACGGATACCAGATACCAGATACTAGATACCATTGCCTCCAGCTTCCTGCTCTCAGAAACAATACTGCAGTGAATTTTCTCTTATCTCTCTCCTTTGCCACCCATGGGGGAATTTCTTTGGGACCTATACTCAAAAGTATGGTCTCAGAACTGAAGCACAGTCTTTAACTTTGCTCCATGCTTCCAGATCACTTTCCTGCGTGGCTGTGCTAGTTCACGCTGTTACCCCAGGAGTGACTAGAGTGCTTTTTTCCCGTGCCCTCACCCATACTTCTGCACTTCATCTTGGCCACGAAATAGCATCTCAGTGTTTTAATTTGCATCCTCTCATGCCTAGTGAGTTTCTTACACTGCTGTTGCCACCACCCAGTGTTGGCCACCACCATCGCTCTCACTGCTGCCAAGGTCTGTCTCCTCATGGGTCTCCATATCCTCTCTGGTCCTTCTCATGGTTCTCCAGACTCCAGCCAGAGGCATCACGTTGGAATACTCCTTTATTCAGAATCACGTAGAGGTTTTTTTTTCTTTAATCCACTGAAATGATAGATGTTCTGATGATAGCTCATACTTGCATTTCTAGGGTAAGTGCTGTGGGACATGATGTATTTTCTAAACAAGTATTGAGTTTGGTTGGCTAATACTTATTTTAGAATGTTTATACCTATTTTCTTAAAGAGAATAGGCCTATAAATTTATTTTCTTGACCCATCTCTAAGTCATTTTACAACCAAAGTTACATTACAATGACTTGAGCGGCTTTCCTTCTTTTTTTGTTTTCTGGATCAGTGTGTAATAAGATATAAATTACCTATTCCTTGAAATAAGTGTTTTTCAAGGTTTCTTTCTAACTGTAAATTTGATGACTTGATGAGCTACTGTCAGTTTCTCACCAGTGCCTCACTGGCTGTCTGGATTAGCCAAGCCAATTCACATACATTCAAGATCTGATGATGTCAGAGGGAATGAACCTACTATAGGCACAAAATGCTGTTTTCCATCATGTGCCCATTAATGGCTGTAGACAGGAGTTCCTTAGTCAGCCTGTATCTATTTTTGACCACTCACTTGTTTTACTGAATTTTAGCCACATACATTTTGGTATAAAAATTGTGTCTAATGCATCACAAAGGGTCTTCTTGGGCTCACTCCCACCCTAGCTGATTTCCTGGACTCTCCTTCACATTAAAATACACTGCCTTTTTATTCCTGTTTGTTCCCTTCTTTCCCACTGTACTCTTCTTCTTCCCACCTATTAGATTTTTATGGCTCTAGAGGAGAATTGGGTTTATTGAGCCTAAAGAGAAAAAAATTAGTTTTTTTCTATTTATTTTATTTAGTTATTTTTCAAGTACAGTTTTTTTGTCTATTTCTCCCATCCCAGCCCCCCCCTCCCCGCCCTGTGCTCCCACCTCCCTCCCATTTCCACCCCCTTAGTTCTTGTCCCTGTGTCCTTCATATTTGTTCCTCCAAATCCCTCCCCCTTTTTCCCCCTTAAATTTCCTTTCCTCTTCCCTCTGGTCACTGTCCCCTTGTTCTCTATTTCAGTGTCTTTTTTTTTCCTGCTTGCTTGTTTGTTTTGTTGTTTAGCTTCCTGTTAAAGGTGAGATCATACGGTATTTGTCTGTCAACTCCTGGCCTATTTCACTCAGCATAATGCTTTCCAGTTCCATCCATGTTGTTGCAAAGGGTAGTAGCTCCTTCTTTCTTTCTGCTGCATAGAATTCCATTGTGTATATGTACCACAATTTTTTGATCCATTCATTTACTGTCGGGCACCTAGGCTGCTTCCAACTCTTGACTATTGTAAATTGTGCTGCTATGAACATTGTGGTGCACAGGTTCTTTGAAATTGATGTTTTAGGATTCTTGGGATATAATCCTAGCAGTGGAATTGCTGGGTCAAAAGGCAGGTCGATTTTTATTTTTCTGAGAAAATTCCATACTGAGAAAACAAATAGTTTTGTGAGTACAGCAAGGGAAGGAGGTGGGTTTGGATGGAGTGGGAGGAAGGGGTGGGGAGAAAATGGAGACAACTGTAATTGAACAACAATAAAATAATTTTAAAAAATAAAAATAAAAAAAAGACAGAGAAATTGCCAGAGGTGGTTTATGCAAAGTTAGAGTAATGGGGAGCAGAGTGAATGGGTTTGGTATTTACCAGTTGGGCAGGTGACAGAAAAGAAGTGTTCAGGGTGGTGCAGAGTCTCGTGATGCAGAGATTCTAGGGCAGACACAGGGCACAGGTGCAGGGCCCAGTCACCTGGTGGTTTTAGAGGACTTGGGCCATGCACACTCTTGTCAGGTAACTGCTTCAATAAGCTTTGCATTCTCAAATCTCACTGTCAAAGCTAAAATGAAATCAGGACTTGTGGCATTTATATTCAGATATCTTCCATTCTTCTCAGTACATATTACTTTAAACCACACCATGTTGTTTTTATTTGTTCTTTGGCTGAGGACAGAGCGCACACAGAGAAGATAATTCCTCAGACCGCACCTACCTGGCACACACAGTCCCTATAATGGCAGTTAAGCTGTGATCCAGAGACTGACAAACAAGCTATAAAATTTAAAAGCTAGAATTTCTTGTGGTAGATTGGTTATAATTTTAATTCTCAGTATTTTACATATGTGACACTTTGTATGATAAACAATTAACCACCTGCTTTTGACATTTGAAAGTTAATGTGGAGAGAGTCATAAAACAGTCACTGTAAACATCTCCTCCCACAGTGAAGTGGTAAATGGCTATCCGCCTCCAGAAGGGTAAGACCTAATTATTCCTCACAGTGCACTCTGTACCTTTTTACTACCAGTTTGGGTTTTATTGTCTTTGATAAACAAGATAATTGATATAAATGAATGCTGTCCTGTAAAATGGTTCCCCAATTGCAGATTTTCAGGCTGGAGGTATAATTTTCCTTATGGCACATTACCATTCGTCTTTAAATGGGTAGGGTGGTTAATCTGCTTTCCACAAGAAGACATTAGACGAGCTGCTTCTTATCAGAGCTGATAAAAACAATGGGTGTAACCAGGACACAGGAAGAAATGACTAATGGTCACATTAATGAGCAAGAGCATGTGGATTTGTACGTGGGAGGTTTCAAGTTAGGAATGCAAGAAAACTCCTTTGGACATAAAAGGGAGATGCAGTCCTCCTTGGGAAGAGGACAAAGGCAGTGCCCGTGGAAGAGGGCGGTCCGGCCTCGCTCAGCTCTCCCTCCCGCCTCCCAGCCCCAGCTCTTACCACCTGGGATGCTGATTTTGCTGCACTGACTGACTTACATGTTGATAGTCTTAAACAAGGAAGTCCTGATGTGCTTTATTCCTCCCCCCTTTTTTTTGGTGGCAAAGGACTAAGGCTTTGCAAAAACTAACATCTTGTTCCATAAATTAATACTTAACATTCTTGATTTGAAGGCTCTCTTTGGGAAATGTCGAGGGCCAGGCAAGAGGCCGTTGAGTTTGCACCCAGTTGGAAAGTCTGGGATAAGACCCTTGTCGGTCTGCTCTGCAGAACCCATTTCTCTTCATGCATAAAGTACAACGGGGAAGAAAGAATGAGAAAGAAAGTGACAGAGGCTAAGGAGAGAGCATGAAATGGTGCAGCCATGGCTTGTCTTAGGGAGATGTGCAACTGATCGCTCAGAGCCATGGTGGTTTAAAAAAGTAATAATCAATAGTCACTTATTTGTCTAGGGCATGCTAATATTTAGCTTTTAAAAGCTAATTTAAACTCATAGCAAGGAAAACCATGGTAAAATTAGATTTTTCCCAGGACAGTTCTCTTTGGCAGTGTTATCACACAGCCTTTCAAAGATGTAACACGCTAAGGGTAGTTGGCTGTCCAGTTTAATGTCATCCCTTCACCGAAGGGATGGGCTGCCTCCCTCCCCTCTCCCACTCTTGAAAGGTTAGCCTTTCTTCAGAATAGTACAGGTTTTTCCAGCAACATCTGTCAACTTGGCAACGAGCACACCCTAAGGAAATTATGAACATTTGAAGACCATCTAAATACTGTAGGGAACCTTTTATTTCCCCTCTCTCCCTGCTCCCCCACCTGCCTTCCCCTGAGAAGAGTGGGGCAGCCACATGGCATTTACCACTGTCATTCTCACTGATAAATTTTAAGCCCATTTGTGTCTGTGATTTTTTTAATGTTTTGATTTCTCACTCATGAAACCTCAGAGCAGTGACTGTCCTAGAAAGCAGGTTGTGGACAGACAGACCTCTTTGTTTAATGAAAAGAGACCTATAGTCACCAGACTGTTAGCACAAAGAAGCTTCTTTGCTCTAATGATTTGGATCATCTTGATCCGATTCAGTGGGTCAGAAATTGCTGTCCCCAGCAAATATCGACCGGAAGGAACTGCTTTCTTGGTTATTCTGAAACTGCCAGCTGCATAGTACACTAGCAGGTGCTAATAGTTTTTTGCAGGTCAGTCGAATTGTTATTGGTTCTTCTTTCCCTTACCCTCAATCCTTTTATAATTACAGGGTGGCTCATGGGAATAGAAGTGTCCTTGCTTGTATAATACCCAGATTCCTGAAACGCTCATTTTATCTACCCATTTCACATGGGGCAAAACCTGGATTCTCATGGCTGGGAAGTACTAAGCCTGGGTCTTGCCTTTGAGAATCTCAAGGTGCTTTTATAAACATCATCTAATATATTCTGTCAACGTTCGTTAGAGTATAGAGAGAAGAAGGGATTATTCTCTTTAAAGGTAGAGAAGCAGTCTAGAGTGGTTAAATATCCTCCTCAAGATGGCCTAGAAATCCGTTTACAGAACCAAGGGTAGTCTTTGGGTGCCTGCTCTCTAGTCTATTGCCTTGTCCAGTGGGTGTCAGAGCTGAAGGTGGGCAGGAGAGAAGCCAGCCCCCCTCTCAGAATTAAAGTGTGTAGATATGATACAGAGAGAGCTATGCCTCAGAAATAAGATGCTTCTTAACAGGCAGAAATGTTTGTAATAAAGTTCCATTTTAAATTACCATCTTTCATTTCCCAAAACACCGTGTTAAAAGAATGATTAATTGAAAGTAGTAGCAAAAAGCTCTTTTTAAATTACCTTTTATTGTATTTTAGGCAAGACTCTTTTTATCACATACTATAAATTTACTGGAAAACATAACATGATTCTATTTTCTTAATCTAGATTGACTTTGGCCTCCAGAAGATAGTATAAACTGTGTTTTGCTGGGTTTTTTTTTCCCCCAGATAACTATTTTACTTAGAGGTAAGAATAGAGTTGTTCCAGGTCACTTAGGAGACCCTGACTGTCTGTCTTTGAAGCTGGGGAGCCAGATTCCCCAAGGACCCTAAGTTCTCCACCCCCCTTAGAGAGGCATTATCACCTCAGTCTCACCTCAATCTCACCTCCGGTAGTATTGCTTCCTTCCCTACAGCTCTGGGCTGGTCCCTCAGACTGAAACTGGGAGAGTGCCCAGGAGGCAAGCTTTTCCCTTGGGCATCCTCTGTGGTTTGATTACTGAGTGTCAGTTCTGAGAGCCCAATATTCAGATGTTGAAAATCATCTGTATGTTTCTGCTAAATTCCAGCCTTGATCCCTTGAGATTCTCAGAGATTCCTTCGCACATAGCTCTATCCAGGATGCTTTGTGGACACTAAGACATGCAAGGATTTGCCATCATCTCTAGCCTTTTTCTTTCTTCCTCCAAAAGCCATGGCGGGAATGTTCTGCCAAAGAGGAACTGTAGGAGCATGCTTGTCACAGGTCCAATTGGGATGTTGTCCGTACGATGTATGGGGCTTCACTTAGTATTTGAACAGCTCACTACCAATACTACTTTTAGTAACAACTCAAATTTTATAGTTATTGATGCACATTAAAGAAATATCATTTAAGATGTTAAGACTGAAGAGTTATTCATTAGCCCAGAATCATTCCTACTTAAAATTGTCTGAACAAGATCCATCCTCTGCTTAAAATAAGAGCTACTATTTTATGAAAAGGATCTTTCTTTTTAAAATAAAAAAACTTCTTTACAAAAAAGTATTAAGCAAACCACCACGTCTTTTGTGAAGCTTTTAAACCTTTTGCACGTCCTTTGTTCTGTGCTCAACGGGAATGGGAAGTACTCCCCCAGGCTGTGGTGACATCTCTGATCCTGAGTCACAGAACTGTTGTGGCCTTACAAGACCTTTCAAAAGTAGCGGAATAAAAATAACTGTTGATTTCAACATCTTTTAGGAGATAAAGAAAAATAAATCCTTGTAAAACTCTTATGATACAGAAAATGTTACCCTTTACATTATAACTTTTAAAAAATTTTGAGGTAATTTTCAAAACCTGTAAAACCAATTTCAATAACTCTTTGTATGTTAGGTATTTATCCCCATCCGCCTGAATAACTTGTTGGGGGCAGATGTAGACCTTCTTTCTCTGACAGATTATATCCAGAGAAAAGAAAAAAAAAAAAAACCCACCTCAGTGAGACATTGCCTACTAGTTCAAACACAGAGGATGTTTCGAGTATCTTTTTCCTTACACCTGGAAATGCCTCTGTCCTAAATTTAAAGGCCTCACCAGCAAAGTGGATCCCTCTTTGATAAACTACAGTGGTTACTGCTGTTAAAAGTCTGATGTTTAATTCTTTAAGGCAGAAATTTGCAACCTTTTTCACTTGTGGCACACATAAACTGACTAAAATCATGTTTTTTGCCAGTCTGACCAAAAAATGGGTATAGTTTTGATCCATTCATACCAGATGGCTACTGTTGCATTGGCTGTTGTCATTTTTTATTTGACAATAAAATAGGGAAAAGAGGTCATTGCTCCTGACAAAGTGGTCAAGTATTGCATGTTTATAAAAAGTTTTGCAGCACACTGGTGTGCCTCTTGCAGTGCACTGTTTGGGAATCACTGCTTTAAGGTCTTTTTGAATTGAAGGTTCTCACAGCTAAAACCTACAGCCTTCAAACTACACAGAAGGGAGTAGACCTCTTAAAGAGTTAGTTCTGAGCCTTGCTTTTCTTCAGAGGCTCATGGGTAAGAAGAGAGAATTCACTGATCCTGGTGAACTTGTACAAGAGATGCCCTGGCCACACCCCACCTCACCTTTGCTCCTGGGAATAACCACCTCTGATTTCTCACCTTCATTTTCTAGAAAAAGGCCATTTCCTCTCAAGTGTTTGGAGCTATAGCTTTATAAAAGTTATAAAGATTGACTATTTGGGGTTGGGGATAGAGCATATGTGGGAAGTCTGGAAAAGTGTTACTTCTTTCTATCACGGGCTAAATAGAGCCAAGCAGATTGTCCAAGCCCTTATAATCAATATCAAGATATGCTGTGATTTGGGCAACCTTGGTGATGTCAGAATTAGAGCAAGAACAGGAATGATGAGAACATTAAGATTCATACTAATAAAATGGGTAAAATAAAAAGAAAGGAAAAAGAAAGGGCTCAGAGCAGTGGGACTCCAGCACTCAGAGGCGTGGTCTGTCTTCTTCCCGTGGGCTTCCCCTGCGGGAACGGAGAGGTGCTCCTGACTGACTCCTCGAAATGGGGTTAGGAAGCAGGCTTCTCCCGGAGCTGGGAACTGGGAAAATACGGGGAACGGGGAAGGAAAGTTTAAACGATTTCTCTTCAGGAATGTGATGTAATATATGGTTGAAAAGTGATTTTTTTAACCTGACAGATAAAGCTAAGAATTAATGTAACTTAGTGCCAGTGTTTGTAGAATATATTTTTGTAGCTTTTGATAGATTCCAAGCAAGATGAGCTTGTGCTCTAATTCCCTGTTGTTCTTGTACAGCTGTTCAGACGTAACAGCTGCGGGTGTTTCTTCCTTTCAACTACTGGGCAGAGGGGGGGTTGCAGTTGGGTTGGACGCTTGCCTGGTCACAGTAAGTTCCCATGTAGGCCTGGTGATAGGCCCCGAGGGTGAATCCCCCTTTGAAAACAAAAAGTGTGGGGCTGTAGGAGAATACATCTGTGTGACCTTCAGCTGGTAGCCTTAGTTGTCTTTTTGAAAGAAATACTTTGTATCTCTGAAAATCATGGCAGTAGAGAAGAATGTATGCTGAAGCTGTTAAGTACCAGTTTGCTGCGTGAACCACTGTGCGGTTAGAAAACACTGTGTAATGAACACAGGCAGGAAGTAGTAAGGAAGCCCAGCACAAGCAAGGTTTTGAAGGTGATGGTCCTTTGCAAGTGCTAAGTGCTATTTCATTTTTAAATTTTTTCATCAAGTTTGTTTTCTCCACCTCTCAAAGGTGATCTCTGGAGACAGTTAAATAACATGTCAATCTTATCTTTAAATATAGCCAGTACAGGTGGCCCTCAGGTCATGTCCTCGTGAAGTAACACAGCCTTTTAAAAATGTATTAGTCCTGAATTAAATTTACTGGTAAGCTGTTGGCCACCCCTGGTGCTGCGTAAGAATGAAGAACAGTGAAAATGTTTCCAGATCACTTTTTCTGCAGTTCCCCCATAGTGTGAGTCATCCCAACATCCATACACTTGCAAAATGTATACACTTTGTTAATATGCAACTTTTGTATTCAGAAGCAGCAAATTTAATTTGTTTGAGCAGAATTCCTATGTGCATGGAGGGGGGAAAGTAATTTGCGCCCAGGCAGTTCCCCTTTGCCTTTTGCTCATAGCATAGGCTATTGTAATAGGTGTGTAACCGAAGGGCAGCAGAGAGACACCAGAAAGAGACAGACACGAGATGCTGGATTTGGGCAGTATAGTTTTGTAAACAAAGTGACACAGATTGGGGCAGAAATTCCAGTGGGATCGGGGCGGGGGAGACGGGAAGACTGGAAATACAGAATAAAGTGGAGTCCTATCCAGATGGTGTTTTTAATAAATTTATCAGATGCATATGAAAGATGGTAATGAACATTCAGATGGGCAGTGGCCCAGCCCCTCTGGGAAGAAAACCAGTATGACACCTTCTGTGCATTTCAGTCAGAATCACTCTAATGTTTCGTTGTGAATAAGACCATAGAACCATTGAGTAATTAACAGGCACTCTAACTAGGCAGGCTGAGGTTTGTGTTTCTAGGAAGAAGAATTAATAAGAGAATTATTTACTGCTGAAATGGAGGGAGCAGCCTTTGTGTGTCAGCAAACCCAGCAGTGACCGTCCGGACAGACCTGTTCTGTGAGAACTCCCATCCTGTGACTGTGGCTCACCCCTCAGGCACTACCTCGTTCTGTTCATCCTTCCTCTCCCACCTGAACTCCCCAAAATGGTTTCTTCATCACAGGATATTTCAGTCTACCATGAGCGACCAAACTTTCTGTATGCAGGGTAAACCTGCATTCAGGGAGAAGTTGAGAAAGCCGAGGGTGTGTGTAATGCTTCTCGGGCAGCTCTCCCGCAGTGGGCATAGCAGTTTTCTTTCTAATGTGTAGGTCAAGACCCGAAGATTGATTATGCTTTACTTTTCTAAGAGAACTTTCACTGAGAAAGCAATTTTTCTGCTTTATTCAGTAACTTTTAGATTTTTTATCTT
The DNA here is from genome assembly GCF_021234435.1 of Artibeus jamaicensis. Lineage (NCBI taxonomy): Eukaryota > Metazoa > Chordata > Mammalia > Chiroptera > Phyllostomidae > Artibeus > Artibeus jamaicensis. The sequence continues at coordinate 3,366,008 of NW_026521356.1, forward strand.
TGGTAAGGAACTATGTTAAGCAAGGTTAAGTACCAGAGCCTACATAGGCATCCTTTTGTAGCTCTTATTCATTCATTCAGCAAATATTTACTCAATCCCTACTATACACTAGGCACTATTTCTTGGCAGTTAGGAGTACAGCAGTGAAGAAGAGAAATAAAAGTTCCTGCCCTTATGAAACTCACACACTGAATCTGATTATCAGGTTAGATCAGGTCGAAGTACTGATCTGGATATTAAGAATTGGATTGGTGTGCTCCTGGAGCCATGGTCTCGTCTGGGTTATTTACAGAAGGTCTTATACATGGGTTTGTGCTCAAATCCCTGTCCTCTTCCTTCCACCTGTTGGCAACATTTGGTCATTTTGCTGTTAATTTGACTGATTATCAAAAAAATAGGCATGAGAATTAAGAAAAATGGTAATCTTTTGATTTTGTATCTTATGAAGTAGACACAGTTGTTTATCAGGTTGCTAGCAGAGTTCTAGCAAAAGTTACTTCTTGGAAGGAAATGTTGGACTTGGGGTAGATTTCACTGATAAAGTCCATCTCTATGTGTGTATGTTGACATGTGTCTGTTTTCGACACACTTTGTAGACCCAAAATTTGACTAATAAACATTAATGAATAATTATGTCAAAATCAAAGTAGAAATCATGGGATACTTTTCTCCAGCACCCTGACATTGGATTCCTTGTTAAGAAGGCAAAAGTATTTAATTTAGCACATACATTAGACCACCTCAAGATTCCAGAGGGTCAGAATGTGAGGTTACTAAAGTCGTTTTGCTTAGAGAAAATGTTAGAGACTAAAAGAATCTTCTTTAATAAACCCTCTTTGTCAAGGAACAAGTATAAAGGACCCACAGACAAAGCCAAAGGCCTTGGGAAGGAGTGAGGGTGGAAGGTGGGGGTGGGTGGGGCAGGGAAAAGTGGTGGCTGGAAAATAGAGACTACCGTACTTGAACAACAATAAATAAATAAACAAACAAATAAACATATGTGTCTGTGTATATACATACATATATATATAAAATGTTTTACACACACACATACATTTAAAAATAAACCCACTTATTTGTCTATAGAAAAGGAGTGCTGAGTACTTACCTTAGACTTGTTTTCCCAAAGACCTTGAAACTGTATCTGCTATGATTTCGTGATAGTCTCTAATGCTGCCATACTAATTGGCCATTAGTTAAGATCAGATTATCTAGGAATAAAATTGTGAACCTGTAAAATAGAGTATGTGGAAATTGAAAAATTCAGGGAGCATCAGCAAAGATAACTGATAAGACCTAGTGGATGGTACAGAGGATATCAGTGTTCAAAGTCGTCATAAAAGTTTTTGTCTTCTGAGAGGCTTTCCAAAATAACAGTGTTAAAATGTGTGAGACTGTTTTAAAAATATTCCATATGCTGGAAAGAATGTAAGGAACATGTATGTAAAGTTTGGAAATCAGGAACACACTCATGTTCACTACCCAACTTTAGAAATGAAACACTGCTAAACCTTTCAAGTCCTTTTGTGTGACCCTTCCCCATTCACATTCCCACTACCTTCCTGTCTGAATGTAACTGTTCCTCTGAATTTTAGTGTTTACTATTTTCTAGCTTTTCTTTCTAAGTTCACCACATAGGTATGTATCACTACACAGTAAAAATGGAAACAGACTGTATTTTTCTGACTTGCTCTTCTTAAACAGCTTTCAATGTGAAATTGAGTTTTGTTGATGCACACATGTAGCTCTGGTTCATTTATTTTAAGTGCTGTGTAGTTTTTGTTTAGTAGTGAAGTTTTAATAATTCAGTGGACAGCTTAGACATACTTAAGGAGAATTTTAAGAAATTATCCAGAATGCTTCAAAAAAGAGGTAAAGAGGGGAAAAAATTAAAGGAAGGTTAAGAAAAATGGAGGATGAGATGAAAAGTTCCAACAGAGGTGTAAAAGGAATTCTAAAGAAGAAAAGAACAGAAAATGAGAGAGAATCAATACCCAAACAAATAATGGCAAAAATTATCCAGACTTCATAAAGTTATAAATGTTAATATTCAGTCCTGAGCAGGATAAATTTAATCTACATCAGGGTACAATGTACTAAAGTTGCAAAACACCAAAACCAAAGAGAAAGCATTACTATATTAACTGTAGAGAAACTAACAATTGTAATAGAAGGCAGCAGACTTGAACAGACATAACAGTAGAAGCCAGCAGACTATAGAGTAATATCTTCAATGTGCCGAGAGAAAAAACAGCTTTTAACATAGAATTTTTATACCCAGTTAACCTATTTTATGAGAGTGGTGGCAAAATACACTTTTAAACAAAGACTGCTGAATACTAATGATATGAAATGTTTCTTAGAAAGAAGGAAGTTGAGCCAAGAAGAAAGGACTATATAAAAAAGTAATGGTGAACAAATTGGTGAATGTGAATAAATAAGTTTTGACTGGATGAAATAATAATAATTGATGTACAGAATATAGAGCAAGGTGGAACTAAAAGGTTAAATAATAATAAGCTAGATGATGTGTGTTAAAAACTGTTAAGGTCTTTTATATTGTTCAGGAAAAGGGCATATGTGAATTTTAATTTTAGGCATTGTTAAGTGTGGCTTGCATACCTAAAATTTAGTAAAAGAGTAGAAATATATAACTTTCAAATCAAATCAATAGAAATAGCTGATGAGGAAGTAAGGGAAAGTGTCACCCCATTAGGAACACAGGACCCGAGTACACGGAGAAGTGGGGAAACAGCAAGACAAGTAAAAGTTAATCCAAATATATCAGTAATAACAACTAATGTAAGTCATATAAATCTGCCAGTTAAAAAAACACTCCTTTTTTAAAAAAACCTAGGTATATGTTATTTATAAGAGCCCAGAAAAATACAAAGTAGAGGAAATAGTAGCCAGGAAAAGGTACTATAAGTTATATGACATCTTACCATATACTCTAGGACAAAGGTGTTATTAGGGATAAAGAATAATACTACAAATGGTGAAAGGTTCAGTCTACCAGGAAGATATTCTTCTAAAAGGATACATGTGAAATGGTATAGTATCAAAATATATAAAGGAAAAACTGACAATTATAAGGAGAAATTAACAAATCTGTAGCTAATAGTGGGAGATTTTAATAAGCATCTCTCAATAATTAAAAGGATATAAATGATTTGAACAATATAATTAATACATGTTGTATAATAGATATATGTAGAACCATACATCTCCCATATAAGAGCCTACACACTCTCTTCAGGCACACATAAATTATCAATACGAATTAACCATGTGCTAGGCCACAAAGCAAGTCTCAGCAAATTCTACAAAATCAGTACCATATAGATCACACGATTTTTTATCCACATTGCAATGTAATTAAAATCTGTAACAAAAAGCTAACTTGATAAGTTATATTTGGAAAGTTAAATTTTGAAAAGATAGAAACATACTTTTAAATAATTCAAATTGATGGGTCAAAGAAAAAAGCATAATGAACTTAGAAAATATTTAGCAGTGGTCATTTTTTTTTCATTAGTTTTTACCCAAAGACATTTTTTCCATTGCTTTTAAAGAGAGGAAGGGAGAAAAGAAAGGAGAGAAAGAAACATCAGTGTGAGAGAGAAGCATTGATTGGTTGCCTCCCATGTGCTCTGGTCCGGGATCAGTGCCTGGACCCAGGATAGCACATATCCCAGCATATACCCACTCCAGGGCTGGGGTCAAACCCACAACCTAGGAATGTTCAAATTCCCCAAATGGCAATTGAACCCACAAGCTTTTGGTTACAGGGTGACGCTCTGGCCAACTGAGCCATACTGATCAGGGCAGAAGTGATCAACTTTTAAAATACTACAATACCAGACAAACCCAAACTGAGGGACATTCTACACAATACCTGACCAGTAGTACCCTTTCAAATACTGTTATGTCAAAACTTAAACATAAAGATAAATCAGGACTTAGAGGTAAAATATTGTCTTTAAACACATGTATTAGCCCTGGCTGGTGTAGTTTAGTGTTTAGAGTGTGGGCCTGCGAAACAAACAACCACAGTTCAATTCCCAGTCAGGGAACGTGCCTGGGTTGCAGGCCAGTTCCCAGCAGGGGATGCACGAGAGGCAACCATACATTGATAGTTCTCTCCCTCTCTTCTTCCTTTCCCCTCTAAAGATAAATAAATAAAGTCTTAAAAAACATACATGTATTGGAAAAGAAGAAAGATTAATGAGTTAAGTATTCACTTCAAGTAGTTAAAAAATAGAGTAATTGCAAAGGAATAGAAGGAAGAAATAATAAAAATTTAGTGAAGTAGGAAACAAAGAATCAACAAAACCAAAAGTTGGTTCTTTGAAAACACTAATAAAGTAGACAAACCTGTATAGGACTGATCAAAAAAGAAAGAAAAGATACAAATAAAAATATTTGGATAAAAAGAAGACATACTGTGAACATTTTTATAAACTAGTGTATTTAAAAAGGAAAATTTTCCTAAAAGAGCCAAGAATATTCAAGATAATTTGGGGAAAAAAGGGATGAAAGGAGTAGTGAAGAGAGATGTTTATTTTATCAGATGTTAAGATTACTATAAAATTATAGTGATTAAAACATCATCATACAGGCACAAGGCTAGGCAAATCTGTGAAATAAACTGCACATCTTAAAAAGAGCCACAAATATATTAGAAGTTTATATGAGTAAGAAACATAAATTGGGGCAGGGATGGACTGTTCATTAAATGGGGAAATTGACTAACCTTACTAGTAAAAATTAAAGTAGATTTCTATTTCACAGCATACCTAAAATCCTAAATAAATTAAGTAACCAAATGTGAAAAACCAAATAAAATATACATGAAAGAATGAATGAATAAAAGGATGAAAAGAGCCCATGTTTGAAAATACAGCAGTTTGCAAACAAAGGCAAGAGCACGTGTATTAAATGCATGGCATAGTGCTGACTGGCGTGGCTCAGTGGATTGAGTGCCTGCCTACAAACCAAAGGGTCACCAGTTTGATTCCCAGTCTGGACACATGTCTTGGTTGCTGGCCAGGTCCCCAGTAGGGGGTGGGTGAGGCAACCACACATGGATGTTTCTCTCTCTTTCTCCCTCCTTTCCCCTCTCTCTAGAAATAATTAAATAAAAAATTTAAAAACTAAAGTGAAATGCATGAAATAGTAAACAAAAAGGGAACTGAATCATGGCTGAAGGCAAGTGTATATTCTGAAAAGGGGTTGGTGCCATGACCTGGATCCCTTCCCTGCGTTATGAATTCTAAAATAGTAAATACAGATACACACACGTGTGTGCATGTGTATGTAATCTTTCTGTAAACAAGTGTTTAAATGTAATAAATAAGTACACTTGAGAGAATACTAATAAAGCAAGTGCCATGTGCCTACCACCTAGCTTAAGAACAGAACAAGACCACTACTTTTCAAGCTCCTCTAAGATTTCACCTCCCCCTTCCTAGACAAATTATCCTCTATTTTGTATGGTAATTCCCTGGATTTCATTTTTAGTTTTACATTTATGTATGTGTCTCTAAACAAAGTATATTTTTACTTTTGCCTTTTAAAAAACTATGTATAAATGAAGTCATACTCTGTTTTTTTCTGTGCCTTGCTTTTTTTTGTTGTTCAACATTGTGTTTTTTGATTCATCTATTTGTATATAGTTGTAGTTTGTTAATCTCAATTACTGTGTACTTTTCCATTGTAGTAATATTTTGCAATGTTTTTGTTCATTTTATATTTGGGGGGCATTATGTTTCTTTATAAAAAAATTCTTTAGGGTTAATTGCTACCTGTAGTTATTCCCACCTCAGGTTGAACTTTTTTTTTTAACTATTAGGCTTGGAAAATTTGTTCTTAGCTTGAGATAATCAAGATGTTCTAGTTTTCCTTTTATCATTGATTTGAGATAGATATTAGTTCATTTTTTTCATTGCACATGATTCGGATACATTTGGCTTCTCTCATCTTGATGCTGAATCTCGTGTTGGATTCACAGTTCCTATGGAGAACGTTGCAACCATTGCTGATTGTGCCAGTGTGATTGAAGGAGTGAGTCGGAGCCGAAACGCCTTGCTAAACGGGGACACCAAGAACTATGACTGGGATTCTGGCTACACGTGTCATCAGCTAGGGAGTGGTGCGATTGTGGTCCAGCTGGCACAGCCATACATGATTGGGTCAATACGGTAAGAAGATTCTTTTTCATTCATCACTTTTAAAATGGGAGATATGTGTGCAAATAATATTTTGGGATGGTGATGGTCCCAATACCCTCAGTGAAGATGCTCTTCTGTTCTTTGCTCTAAATTATCAAGTAAAGGGTGGAAAGGGGGGAACAAAGGAATTTAAAGTGCTTGTTTAGATTCTCTGGTGGGGAGATGCACCAAAATTAGACTTGTGGAGAAACTGGAATAGAGGCCTCTTCCTGAGCTTATATTGGTTAGGGACTTATAGTATAATGTCAAGACAGGTTATATAGAATCAAAAATCATTTGCAACTTTAATAAGTTACTTTACATAGGAACCAAGTAGAACTGTATAGGAGACCTGTTTCTAAAAAGTCTTTGTAATGATCTTCATTTGGTTTTTAGTTGTTGTTTTAATTTTGTTTTAAAAAAGGAACTTTAACTCAATATTGCTTGATTTACAGGGTCATATAATTTTAAAATGTGAGACTATTGACATCCCCTAGAGAATATACTTTCAGTTCAAGAGAGCCATCTGGGTCTTGAGTAGGCTGCCTTTATTTTTTTTTAATGTTCCAAGAAGCTCTCTGAAAGACTGACTAGTGGTGTATTATGTATATTTATATTTATACTTATATTTATATTCAGTGTTAGATAAGATATTTTACATTATATCTTAGCTGCCATGATTAGAGATGTTGGTGGGATATGGCTGCCTTCCCCCCATCCTGTTCTGCCACATTTGCTTTGTTGTTTCCTGTTTTCATTTTGAAGTCAGTATATGTAAAAAGAGAAATAGCACAGAAAAATAAGGTAGTAGGATCATAATAGACAAAGGTTAATTCATCTTTAGGCTAATAATCATGAAGCTTATCAGTGCTTGTCAGTTCCTAGAAGTACCCTGACAAATGATGGTGGATTTCTTGGAGAATTCAGACTGTGGATTTCTTCATTTAAATTGTCAACTTTTTTCATAAAGGGCTTATATAGTCTGAGTACCATAGACAACAAATCACAGGTAGAAAAGTCTGAAGTTTATACTGCAGACCAGACAACCCACTTTGTGCTTAGGAAGTGGGGAGAGACAAGCCACAATCAGTCTGGACAAACTACCAGTACAAATAAACTTCTGTCACATAGCAATCAACAGTCCCTCCTTCCTTTTCCTCAGCTGCATGCATTAACTGAAGTATTTATAAGCCATTTATTTTGTAAACCATTCTAGAATTTTTGTCATAGATGGTAGGAAACTTATCTGAATATTTCTCATTACAATCTGTCCCTCTTCACTTTAAAAATCTGGGAAACAGTTGTCCTTCTCTTGTCACTGGCACTCTTTATAGTTTCCACAGTTTCTCGAAGATTACCAATTGTGTCTCTGAGATTACATCTGCAGTTTCTTTCAGAAGGCTTGTGGTGTAACTCATCTGAGCCAGGAGACCTGAAATCATTTAAATCGACTAGATACTCTTTCTTTCACTTCACCTATTTGGGGCTTCAATTTTCTTTTTATTATGTTTGTTCTGCCATTTCTAATCTGAAGACTGGTCTTCTTGCCAATGAAGATGTAAGCAAACTGGCAGCTTAGCGGCTCTGCTCGTTCTCTCTTAATGTTCCTTGCATTCTATCTGCTTGCCTGGTACCCCCTCCCCTTCCCCTGCCTAACAGTGTTCCATGTGCATCTCAGTTCAGAAATGGATTTCTTTATGCTTCCTTTCCCCTGTTTGAGTTGTCTCATACCATGATTCCCAGTCTCATTCTGTGATGCCACCCCTCTACCCATCACCTGAGCCAAAAAAACATAGGAATCTTTCTAAATTTCTTCCTCTCCCTCCCCTCCTCCCCTCAACCAGTCATCTGTAAAGCTCTGTCAATACCAGTTCCTACATGTCTCACAAATCCTTTCCTCTTCTCCATCCCACTTCCATCACCACACCAGAGTTGCACCTTAGTAGTTTCTTCTCTATACCTGCTCTTCAGACTTTCACCGAGCCCTTCCTTCCCCACCAGCAACTATCTGCCACCTGTTACCACAAATCCGATGCAGTCATGCCCCTTCCTAAGAAGAGTCCTGTCTACTGTTTGCCTTCAGGGGAAAGTTCAGACAAAAGCACTTAAAAATCACCTGACTTGATTTCTGTCTGTACAGCCTGGCTCGTGTTTCTTCACCCACCCTGTAACTGCTCTGTCTCAGCCTATCCAGCCACTTGCAGTTTTGCACATGTATCACCTTCTGTTACCCTCATGCCTTCAACTCTTTGAACATGCTGTTCTCATTGCGTGTGACTCACACTACTTTCTCATCACTCTCTTTTTTACCTGGCTCTTATTCCCCCTTGAAGACTCCACTCCTCTGGGAATGCTTCTTTAACCTTCCATCATCTCCCGGGCTGATTTAGATACTCCTCTTCAGTGATTTCTTACATTTCTCGCACGCCGCATATATTTCCTACAAGAGCATATGTCATATGTGTGTCACTATTTACTTGCTGCCTCTTCCCAGCCTCACCTGATACATAAAGCCTGTGGCAACTGAGAATGAACATCCCTTGTCAGATGAGGTAGTCGTCAAGACAGAAGGGGAGATTACAGTGGGTGCAGTAGAAGGTCTAGAATTTTGGATTGAACAGGAGCCTCATGAGGTCTTTGCCAAAGTGACACCTTAGAGACAAATAGGCTGCACAAGTGACAAGGCTACCTTGGCCTCTAGCTCTAATCAAAGCATTAGAGAGGTTGAATCTGACTCCAGAAAATGGTGTGATTAGGGCTTAAGGCAAGAGAGAACAGTGTCCATTTATTTTTCTGTAAATGTGGAATTAAAATTGTTTCTTCAGTTTTTTTTATCTCTGACTCAGAAGAGGGCAGAGGGGCATGAGCAAGACCAAAGGCAGACTTGTGTGAAGCCTCCAACTTCCTTCAGCCTTGCTGTTGTTTCTGCAGTGAGAAAATCCATGCAATTGAAGCCCCGTGTAACTGGCTGAGTGCTCCAAGAGACACGTCTCTGCGAAACTCACATTATGTTGTCAGGGACTGCATTTGCCTCTTCTGTGACATTATTAAGAAGAAAGGGAGAGGGATTTCTTAACCACCAATGCCTGTGGATGATGCTGGATATCTTGGCAGGCCGTGGTTAGCGGCAGCTGATGCGCCCAGGTAGATGTTTATTGCTAGGAAAGTAGATCAGCGTCATTTCTTTGGGGGATGGGTACTTGACCAATGACAGGCTGATTAGTCAGTGACATTTGACCTACAGTTTCTATTGCTTCTGATGACTGACTTGCTTTCCTAGTCACTGCATTGGAAGAATCCCAGTGATTCTGAATCAGCACCTGAGGGAGAGCATTACAAAGCTGAGCGACTTAACACTTTCTCCATCTAAAAGGGAGACCCGGCAATCCCGAAAATTCTGGGTACACTGGCTTTAAAGTTTCAGATTTCCTTGTAGATGATGATTACAAAGGCAAAAGTCTCAATGCAAATTATTTCCATTACTGCATCTTTATTCCTATGACAGGACATAATTATTTTGTGGATAAAAAACTATTTGTTTTCATCTCTGTCATTTGCACCCACAGAAACCATTTCCTCCTTTCTTGGGAGTTTCCCCTGCAGCTGGACAGGCAAGCAGAGCTGTGTTTCAGTCAGCAGAAACCTACTCCTGCTAGTGCGTCTCGTACCGGTTCCCTCATAGGACCCTGGAGAGGCTGACCTTGAAATATGATCTCTGACTATCTCTACCTTCCCCTAGTTTCTCTGATTCATTCAAGGAACTGTTGTCAAGTCTCTTCCTATGCTCCAGGCACTGTTCTAAGCAGTGGAATACAGCACTGAATAAAGAAAATAATCATCAAACTGACATCTAATGTCAGTGCTTATGAAACTGACATTCTCGTGGGGAGATAAACAGTAAACAAATACTACATGTAATGTGTCAGATACTCACAAATGTTATGAAGCAATCAGGAGGGAGGACTAGAGGATGAAGACAGTGCCGTTTTAGATTTAGAAAAGCAAGCCATCTGGGGACTTGGGGACCAAGAACGTCACAGATAGAGTACTAAGACCCTGAGGGGGAAACCCGTCTGGCAGGTTGCAGGGGCCTTCAGAAGGCCATTGTGGCTGGAGCAGAGTAGGAGGCAAGCAGAGGGAGGTCACTTGGAGAGGTGACAGCCCTTGAATGCTTTGTTGCTGTTTCTAATCAGTCACCAGTTACCAAACCATCCCACCTATCTCCATGACCCTCGTCCCAGTATTTCACTAGCACAGGTAGAGGAGAGTTTTCTTTGTTGAGGAGAAGGTCAGGGCTGGAGACCGTCATTCCTTTAGAAGCACCTTCCTTGCTTTTGACCTTCCTTTATCCAACTGGCTCCTGGAAAAGAAAGAGCAGGAGGCATCCTAGTCCCTACAGTCTAACCGGAAACTTTCTCCTCATCTTTTGTGTTTCTCTTTTCCAGCAGCCAAAGTAGGCAGCACAACTGGGAAATAGAGTTTGCCTTTGTTTTTGCTAGGTTCACAGGCACAGCCAAACTTACTCATTTTATTTGAGAGAGAAAGGGAGAAATTGCCTGGAATGTGCCATAATAGTGGGTAACTGAGTACTAATTATATCAGTTTCATGCCATTTAAAAAACATTAAAATTTAAATAACAGGAAATTTTCACAGGCCTGACCACATAAAAACACCAGGGTAGAGTCATAATAACCAACCAGATCTACCTAATGTTTTAGTTTATAGCCCCTCTGTCACCTTAGTTTAAGACTTATTATCTTTCACTCACTAATCATGATATTCTTTTATGTGTTTTCAGGTTAGTATGAGAAATCACATATGGTGTACATTAAGTACACCTATCACCCAGTCTTTTTTAGCTAATAAATGGAGCACTTTGTTGAAACCCTAATTATAAGATAGTCAATTAAATTAACAATTTTTGCATGAGCTTGAGAGTGATGGTTTTGTAATTGATATGTGCAATGCAGTAAGTAAAATACCCATAATGCTTTAACTAACAAACCTAATTGTAAGTAAGCAGGCTGCCCAAAGACAGGCAGTGCAGGGGCTGTTGCTGAATAAACCCAGAACCTTAGCCGTGAGGACTAAGGAGTTGATGACACAAAAAGATTTTGAGAGTCTCAGTTGGAAAGTGTTAGATGAATATAACATTAGGACAAAATGGTCCTAGCCCAGAGTGTGTTCTTGATATTCATAATCGTTTTAGTCTGCGAGGTGGGGGCGGGTAAGGCTCTTCTTATTTTGCAGTAGGAAAAGCCAGTTCTATTTATAAAAGTTAATCTAGCATACAATGTCTGAACCACAGATCAGTTTATGTTTTGCAGTTATTAAACTTAAAATGAAGCAATAACAAGTTGATCCTTAAAAAAATTAGATGTGCCACTGTAGTCCTTGCTCACCCCAACATATTTTTCTTTCTCTGTGAGTTGTCAAGCCCGGGCCTGGTTCAGCTGCCCTTTCACTATTATGTGGCTACAACCAGCTCCAGATGATCTGTTCAGTTTGTAAATTACCGAGACCCCTTTTTGACTGCTCTCTTTCCTTCTTCCCACTGCTTACCACCCTGCCAAACTACTGCTCATCCACTTCTTGCCCAAAGGCTAAGCATGGAATAGAAAAAGGAGAGGAATCATACATTCCATTTTGTTTCCTACTTAATTGCTCCAAACAAAGGCTTAGTCAATAAGGCTGGAGAGAGGAATCAAAGCTAATAACTCAAATGTTGTTTTGTAATTATTTAAGTATTTTTCACATCTTTGCTGCCCTCAGTCTCTCATAGGACCACAGATGATCTCCAGTTGAAGGTAATGATTTTGTAGGATTGAGATGGACTTGAGTCTTGGCCATGATTTCCAAGGGTCTAGCCTAGTACAGTTCTCTGTGCTGTGAGTACTCAATAAATACTCATTGACTGAACTGACAGCATAGTATGTTAGTGCAGCTAAAGGGAGTTCTATATATCAACTAAATTGGACATCATATTTGCCCAGTGTGTCTGATCTAAGTATGTGAGGAAACTGCTAAAGATTTGGCATCTCTAGCAAATGACTGAGATTAAGCTCTGGAGTCAGGCGCTGACTTTAGCACAGGTGAGGATGCTTGCCCCACAGTTCCATGCAGCTTCCATTTCATTCTGCTGGAGTGCTGCACAGGCAAGCAGTGTATCTGTTTACATTAGGGCAGGCTCCTTGGTAACCTAGAGAGCTAGAAATTTCCTTTTTATAGTCTAAAGAATACAATAAACATCAAAATATATGACTCCTCTGGCTTGGATTAAGGCTGCCTATAATTCTCATCAAAATTGGAAAGATATTTTACAAAATTTGCTTCATATCAGTCATGCTGAGTGTCATCTGTCCCAGCCCTGAACCAAGGAATTCTCCCTTGTCTTGCTGATTCATGATTTATTTACCAAGTGTTCTTTCTCTCTTAGCCTGTCTGCATCGCACTAAATTCTCTTATCAACCTCAGACCTCAGAACTCTAGTTCCGTCCAAAAATTACTGAATAAAAAATTTTATCTGTGGTTCCCACTAGATGCTGGAGTCTGAACTCTGTGAATGTTTAGGGAATCAGAAAACCTGGCGCCTGGAAATAGGAAGCACAGTAGATGTGCCTCTGGCAGTTTCACCCTAGAGGCACTTCAAGACCAGAAAGTATTGTTATGGCAACGAAATTCCATGTTAAAAATACAGGAGGGGGGACTTCCACCAAGATGGAGGTATAGGTGGAAGCACTGTGCTTCCTCCCACAACCAAGTTTAAAAACAACAAAGTTTTAGCAACAAAAATGCAGCCAAACTACAGAAAATTGAACTATACAGAAGTCTGACAATAACGAACCCTTCAACCAAACCGGTAAGAGGGGCACAGACAGCAGCTGAGCAGGGTCAGGCAGGAAAGATCCACCGGACCAACCAGGACACGCAACCCAGGCACGCTGGCAGCCATAGGCGGATCCCAGATGTGGAGAAGCGGGCGGACCCACTGTGGGCGCAAGGCGGTGGACTCACTAAGGGCTGACCACGGTCACACATTCGAGCGCAGATAAACCGGTGAAGGAGCGAGCAGTGAGACAGACCGCATAGGCCCCAGTGGTAGGAAACAGCAGAGGGGACCACTATTGTCCCTCTCTGACCCTGCCCCCATATACAGCATCACAAACCAGCGACCTGGGTGGCCCCTCTCTGACCATGCCCCCACATACAGCATCATAAACCAACAACCTGGGTGGCCCCACCCTGGTGAACACCTAAGGCTCTGCTCCTCATATGTAACAGGCACGAATAGATCAAAACATGGCTCAAGAACAACTTAGAGCCCCTGAGCCAATAAATCTAAGCAATGAAGAAATAGCCAAACTTTCAGATACACAGTTCAAAACACTGGTGATCAGGATGCTCACAGAACTGGTTGATTTTAGTCACAAATTAGAGGAATATATGAAGGCTAAACTAATTGAAATGAAGGGAAATGCACAGGAAACCAATAGTAATGGAAAGGAATCTGGGACTCTAATCAAAGGAGTGGACCAGAAAGAGGAAAAAAATGACCAAACAGAAAAGGATGAAGAAACAAGAATTCAAAAAAAAATGAGGAGAGGCATAGGAACCTCCAGGACATCTTTAAACGTTCCAACATCCTAATTATAGGGGTACCAGAAGGGGAAGAGGAACAGCAACAAGTGGAAAACTTATCTGAACAAATAATAAAGGAGAATTTCCCCAATCTGGCAAAGGAAATAGACTTCCAGGAAATCCAGGAAGCTCAGAGACTCCCAAAGAAGGTGGGCCCAAGAAGGAACACACCAAGGCACATCATAATTATATTAGCCAATATTAAAATGAAGAAGAGAATTCTAGAAGCAGCAGGAGATTAGGGGACAGTCACCTACAAAGGACTTCCCACCAGACTGTCAGCTAATTTTTCAAAAGAGACCTTGCAGGCAAGAAGGGGCTAGAAAGAAGTATTCCAAGTCATGAAATCCAAAGACCTACATCCAAGATTGATCTATCCAGCAAAGCTTTTATTTAGAATGGAAGAATAGATAAAGTTCTTCTCAGATAAGATCAAATTCAAGGAGTTCATCATCACCAAGCCCTTATTATATGAAATGTTAAAGGGACTTATCTAAGAAAAAGAAGATAAAAAATATGAACAGTGAAAGGACAGCAAACTCACAGTTATTAACAACCACACCTAAAACAAAAGCAAACTAAGAGGACAGCTAGATCAGGAGCAGAATTATAGAAATGAAGATCACATGGAGGGTTAGCAACAGGGGAGTGGGAGGAGATGGGGAGAGAAGGTACAGAAAATAAGTAGCATAGACGGTAGGTAGAAAATAGATAAGGGGGAGGGTAAGAATAGTGTGGGAAATATAGAATCTAAAGAACTTGAGATGTGTTCATAAACTAAAGGGTAAAATGGTGGGGGAGGGGTGTGCAGGGTGGAGGTGAATGAAGGGGGGAAATAGAGCAACCGTAATGGCATAATCAATAAATATATTTTAAAAAAATACAGGAGGGGCACTAGAATTCAGATGTTCTTTGGAAAAGTGGGAAACATTAAGTGCCCCCACCCCCCCCAAAAAAAAAGAAAGTGTGTGTGTGTGTGATTTATCTGATGTGTCAACCATTTATCTCTCTTGAGTTATTAGAGAACTTGACGACTAGTCATCATAAAATATACCTGGATACATAACCAAAAATTCCTTTTAGTTTTCAAAGAGTAACCCATCAAGAAGACATTTTTACAGAGTCTCTCAGCTCCATTTGAGCCAGTGTTTCATGCAGAAATGTATGTTTAATAATTATCCAGAATTACTATTTAAGACCCCTCTAAACAAAAACTCACATCACCAATAGTGCTTTAAATAGTCATTTTAAAAACCGGAATCATTCACCTTGGAAGATCAAATGAATGGGAAGCATCAAACTGCTCCTTCTGTACTTGTACGTTGGCAGGTGTTTTACATGCTGCTGGGATGGGCCATACACCATCACAGATGTGTGACTCTTCTCATGAGGACTGAAAGAAGCATAGGCCTTTCAGCAAATTGAACTGAATTTCTAAAAATTTAATACATAACATTGCTTGAAAATATTTTTTAAGTATTAAATAAAGCTAATCTGAAAACTGATGAAGGGTCACAGTCATTTAAGGGTAATACTTGATTTAATCCAGAGCTGCGGCCTACCTTTGAAGACCTTTAATTCCTTAGGTATTCGTAAATCAGAGATTCCCCCCAGTGACCCAATTTTTCTCACCTTGTAAAGATGCTTTTGGTGCATCTTGATAGGCCCTGATGTCGTCGTATCTCACCTTTTTTTTTTCCATTTTTAAAAATTTTATTATTGTTCAAGTACAGTTGTCTGCCTCTTCCCCTATCTCTCCCCCCAACCACAGTCATTGTCATCTCCCTCCCCTGATTCCACCCCCTCTTGGTTTTGTTCATGTGTCCTTTATTGCTGTTCCTGAAAACTCTTGGTCCTTTTCCCACATTATCCCCTCCTGTCTCCTCTCTGGTTACTGTTCGTTTGTTCTTAATTTCAATGTTTCTGGTTATATTTTGCTCGCTTATTTGTTTTGTTGATTAGGTTCCACTTAAAGGCGAGATCACATGGTGTTTGTCTTTCACTGCCTGGCTTATTGCACTTAGCATAATGCTCTCTAGTTCCATCCGTGATGCTGAAAAGGGTAAGAGAGCTTAGCCCTTTGTAAACTGGTAACCAAAGGGACAGTTGACCAGAACGTTCTCATATCTGTGTTTAAGAGCAAACAGAAGAACTAAGATCAAGGAAAACTTCCACCTTCATCCACCTCCATTCCTCATCCTTCTCCTGGGAAACATGATTATGACAGACTGGTTGGTGCCCCTCAGTGACTCATTTCAACAACTTTCCTGGACACTCAGGGCCCTAACTCAAGCTGAGGAATCTTTTTTTCTGCTGTGTTGCCTCTTTCAACAATGTATCAGATTCCTTATAAGCGGTATTGGTTACTGGATAACTGCAGACTGTGCTTTTACTTCTGCCTGGATTTTCTTTCTTCCCCCCCCCAAGGCCTAACAATAAGGATCCTCTTCCTTCCTCTTACCTTATGATGTCTGAAACCACATCCCTCAATGATTATGACATTACTGGCCTTGTCACATTATACTTTAACTGTAACCGAATACCAGTCAAGACTATTTAGGTTTTTTGTACAGTCTAATGTTTTGAAATGGTTAATGGTCCTTTCAGTTGCCTGTCTTAGAGCAGCTCTAGAGCTTTAGCTGCCTCACTGTCCCCATGTGAGAGATGAAGAAACCAAACTATAATCAAATTCCTCTCTTTCTCTCCTCTGTGCACATGGCAATGCAGCTGGTGCTAAAACTGTGTCTTGGAAGACACTCATGTGTTGCAAGATCCTACACAGCCTCCTATGCCTTAAAAGGAAAATTAGAGGAGGCGCCACACTTTCTGGTCAACCCACTCTTGTTTCATAAAGGTGGAAGTTATAGAAACTTATTAAATGTTGTAGCTAAGATATGACAACATGCATTTATATTAATAGTGCTCATTTGCTACAAAGAAGCTTGCATTTGGATTTCATGTGAGTGCAGATAACAAAGAACTCAATTAAGAAAGACTTTTAAAATGTTGGGAGGTTTTTTGTTTTGCTTTTATTTGTTTTGATCACACATAACAAAAAGTTCATAAGTAGGAGTGTGGCTCTTGGTTTTGGTTTTGCAATTTGTGAGCTCTTCAGTTTTCTCAGTCTTTTCCACATGTATTAAGGCCTCAGAGAAACCAGGCGGCTGCTACAGCTTTAACTACCATGTCTCCATTTAAGCAGGAAGGAGAAGAAGGGCATAGAAGGATAAAAGGGTGAAGAACTCTGCCAGCCAAGTCTGTCCCTTCTTATTAAGAAAAGCCAAAGCTGTGGAGGGGTGGGCTGGGATGGGAGTAAAAGACAGAAAACTGTACTTGAACAACAATTTTTTAAAAAGCCAAAGCTGTTTTGAAACCACACCTTGCTAGGTTCCACTTAGTTTTTAGGTAGAACTATGTCATACAGGCTGCCCTAGCCAGGTTGGAGAGGAAGCCGAAGGCATGGTAAGGGGTTGCTCATCCAGTCAACAACCATGCCACAGAACCCTGCCTCCTGCTTTACATTCCACATCCACTTTGGAATTTTTATAAAATCTTCATATTTCATGTGTTCCCTTTACTTTTAAAAACAGCTTTATTGAGATATAACTCATGTACCATACAATTTACCCATTTGGAGTATAGAATTCAATGGAGGGGTCCATTTATTTATTATTTAAAAAAATTATTTCTATTTTAAGTCATTTTTTATTTTTCAATTACAGTTGACATACAACATTATATTAGTTTAAGGTGTAAACCCCAGTGATTAGACATTATATAACTTACTAAGTGATCATTCTGATAAAATCTTATACCCATGTGACACCATATATTATTGACTATATTCCCTATGCTGTACTTACATCCCTGTGACTATTCTGTAACAATCAATCTGTACTTCTTAATTCCTTCAGCCCCCTTCCCATCTGGCAACCATCAGCATGTTCTCTGTATCTATGAGTCCATTTCTGTTTAGCTTGCTCATTTGTTTTATTTTTTAGATTCAGTTGTTGACAGGTACGTATTTATTGCTATTTTATTGTTTATATTTTTGCTGCTTCTCCTTCTCCTCTTCTTCCTTCTCCTTTCTTCTTTGTCTTCAAGACTAACATTTCATGTAATACTGGTTTGGTGGTGATGAACTCCTCTAGCTTTTTCTTGTCTAGGATGCTCCTCTAGCTTTTCTCTTGTCTAGGATGCTCCTCTAGCTTTTCTCTTGTCTAGGATGCTCCTCTAGCTTTTCTCTTGTCTAAGATGCTCTTTATCTATCCGTCCATTATAAATGATAGCTTTGCTGAGTAGACTAATCTTAGTTGTAGGTCCTTGCCTTTCATCACTTTGAATATTTCTTGCCAATCCCTTATGGCCTGCAAAGTTTCTATTGAGAAATCAGCTGAAAGTCTTATAGGAGGGAGGTCTCTTGTAGGTAACTAACTGCTTTCCTCTTGCAGCTTTTAAGAGTCTCTCTTTATCTGTAGTATTTTGCATCTTAATTATGATATGTCTTCGTGTAGGTCTCTTTGAGTTCATCTTTTTTGGGACTCTGTGTTTCTTACACTTGCATGTCTATTTTTTCTTACCAGGCTAAGGAAGTTTTCTGTCATTTTTTCAAATAGGTTTTCAATTCTTTGCTCTCTCTTTTCTCTTTCCAGCACCCCCATGATGTGAATGTTTGTACACTTGAAGTTGTCCCAGAGGCTCTTTACTCTATCCTCATTATTTTAAATCCTTTTTTCTTTTTGCAGTTCTGATTGGGTACTCTTTGGTTACTTATATTCCAAATCACTGATTTGATTCTTAGCTTCATCTACTCTACAGCTGATTCCCTATAAATTATTCTTCATTTCAATTTATGTAGACTTAATTTCTGACTAGTTCTTTTTTATGGTTTCTATGACCTTTTTCATTCTATTGAAGTTCTCACTAAGTTCCTTGAGCATCCTTGTAACCATTGTTTTGAACTCTGTATCTGATAGTTTGCTTGCCTTCTTTTCATTTATTTCTTTTTCTGGAGATTTCTCCTGTTCTTCATTTGGGACCTGTTTTTTTGTATCTGCATTTTGGCTGCCTCCCTATGTTTGTCTTTATGTGTTAGGATAGAGCCACTATGTCTCCTGGACTTATTGGAGTGGCTTTGTGTACACAGATGCCAGATGCTGCTTGTTTGAGAGATTTTAGGAGAGTTTGATGCATAAGGCAAGAGAGTTCATTCAATATGGAAAAGCCACTGGAATAGGCTTTGGTGGGCCCACAAGTTGGCTGATGTGGGGTCCCAGGAAATCACCAGGGAAGGGCACATAGTGTATGTCAGATATGGTGCCCGCCTGCCACTCTGTGGTTTGTGGAGCGGTCTCAGAAAAGGACCAGTGGCCTCTGCCACCATTTAGTCTACAGAATGCTGGCCCCCAGCTCTCACCCGAAGGCCAGACAATTCACTTACTTGCCGTATTTTCCTGGTTCCTTGAAACTGCTGCCCTGCTGGTAGACCTCAGGGGGAGTGAGTCCAAGTAAGTCCATGTGCTGGCCCTTTAAGAGGAACTGCCTGGGATTACATCATCCTTCCATCTCATGCAGCTTCAATTCCCACTGGTTTTTACAGCCAGAAGTTATAAAACCTTCTCTTTCTGCCAGAAAGAGGAACTTCTCTTTCTGCCAGAAAGAGGAACTTCTCTTTCTGGCACTACAACCCTGGCCTGGGGGTTCTGATGTGAGGCTGGGACCTCTCACTCCTCAGGGGCAGACCTCCACAGCCAAGATATCCCTCTCAATTTTAAACCACCATATGTGAGTGTGGGATCAGCCCATTCTGCATCTCCACCTCACCTACCAGTCTCAGTGTGGCTTCTTCTTTAAATCCCTAGTTTCAGGACTTTTATTCAGCTTGATTTCAGGTGGTTCTGAATGATGGTTCTGTAATTTAGTTGTAATTTTGATGTGCTTGTGGGAAGATTCAAGTACTATGTTTACTTACCTGCCATCTTGTCCATTTATTTTTTTAAGCCCACAACTTCTGGATGTGCCCAAACAGTTGATATAGTAGTTGCATTTTATATTATTCTCAGCTTTTAAAATGTTCAGTAAATTAAAAGCCTTTACCTACCTACTGGGTAATTTTGATCCAAAATGAGAAGCATTATTGATTGCATTTATTTGATTTCTTATTCATGAAATTTACCTCTTGAAAATATACTATAAGTTTTTGTTATAAACTGTTATCTAGCATTGTTTACTGGTTTTCTGTAACTGCTCTTCATGCTTTACCAGCACAGTGATAGTGGATATACCTAGTGAAATCTGGGCAATCAAGATCTCAAGTACCTTCTGGCTGATCAAAAGAGAAATACATTTTATTTGGTGTGGGTTTACTCCAGTTAAGTGTATTTTTATCATGCTGAATTCTTGTTAAAATTGGCAGTTCATATGGAATGTGTTAACCAGACATATTTGATTAACCAAAATACCTGTTTACCTAACCAGACTATAGAGAATTGACTTTTCTTCTGTACATTTAAAATTCTAATAACAGAAATGTTATTGTACATTCCCTTTATTTTGTGGTGGCAGATTTCATTATGTCAAAAGTCCTACTAGAAATAACATGTTTAATCTTTAAGATGTGGAATTAAAGCAGTTAGGCCCTTCTGCCCTAGAATGAAATGATACATTAAAAGACCTCCGATTTTCAAAGGGGATATTGGGCAAAAACTCTCATAGCACCTCCAGTCTTTTCCTCCTCTAAGTTCTTGGAACGTGGTGTTTTGTTTTGTGGGATTACAGTGAGTGTTTCTGGCTTTTGGAACATTTGAAACAAGAAGTACAGTCAGTGGGAAGTATTTATAGCAATCCCAGGATTTTAGATCTTGGGAGAAGAAATTCAAATACCCTCTGCTTTTTCTCCCACCATTTCTTTGTGCCTTTATCCCTGTTTTCACTCCTCCCTGAAACGGTGGTCATGGTCAAGGCATTTACTTCCTTTCCTGGGGAGATGCTGATCAGATTGATGAGTTGTTGGGACTGGTAGGGCGCAGCGGTGCTCAGTCCAGTAGCATCACTTCTGTGTCTCTTGTCTCCCACTGGGCCGTAAGTGTCGTGGGCCAGGACTAATTCTGCTAGTAAGAGGCGGCCTTCCTTCCTTTATTCCTGCCTCTCTCCCATCTCTCCTCACTCTTCTCCTCTCTTCTGTCCTTACAACAAAGTGATAAGCAGACCCATCCTTTTCTCTCCTTGGTCATTCTTACTTCCACTTTTATCTATAAGGCAGCCACGGTAAGTTTACTGCCTCGGCACAGAAACAGCCTGTGCTAGACAGCAAGAGATACTAATCCTTCCTTTACTGTTTTGGTAGTACTAGAATGTGTATTGGGTCGATCCTTCCTTAATCTTTAGTGGTAAAATACAAGAATAAGTTATGGTTGTTGAAGAAGGCACAGAGCCAGCCCCTAGATTGCTTTAGTTGAAGCTGTTTAGGTGTAACCAACTTGGGAATAGGGAGTGCTCCATATCTATGCCTTTTGCATTTGAGTTTTCAAAACTTCTACTAGCAATAAGGGTTCCTTTGCTTTTCACCTGTGATTTTCTTTGGTATATACTTCTCTCAAGAACCTTGTGGGAAGGGGTGGTTGTGGTCTAGGATATCAATCTTGTTCCTAAATCCCTTAGGCACATACCATTTAATTGTCCCCTGATGTCTAATTCAAACTCTTGTCAATTATATTTTTGGTATCTAGCCTTCTGTATTTTTTTCTTCCCTGAGGTTAAAAAAAAGTATCTATAAGCAAGTAGTGTCTTTATTAGGATGTTCACAGGAGCCCCATTAGAGACAGCTAAAGTATTATTTATAGAGAATTTTCTGAGAATTGATAGTTACAAAATAAATACTATCTTGTTGATAATAACCCTCTTGGTAGAGTAGGTAAATGGCTTTGCCATAACTGCATTCACTATTGTAAGATGTTAACTGTATGTGTTAGACTTGGAGAAAAAGAGAATTCATGGAAATTACTTGGAACTGTTTGGGAAGAACATTTTAAATAGAGGCATTCACTTAAAATGGTTTCATTAAAGATTTCAAATAAGTCGTTCTGATAAAACACCAAGCACTATAAGGTTTTTGTTGTTCTGTGATCAGACTGCCCTGGTCAGTTATCTTATAAGCTCTTTTTTATAATCACAGTAGACAGAGCTGAAGAGATAGCAAGGGGATAGATCCATACAAATTCATTTTCTGCTGCTGACCAATGAACAACGCAACACTATCTATCTAATTGGTATGGCTTAGCCTGTGGTGTTATTTTCCTATATAACCTATATAACCAATTATTTTACTGCTCTCATATTAACTGCCTTATCAGTGACTGTATAACTTATGTGTATAGATTGTTTATTGACTCTAAACATCTTTATAACTACTTCACCCTAACCTATTATTTATGTAGTTTATAGGGATCTGGAGGTTGGTGCTCAGTGACTGTCCTGTTTGCTCGTCTTTAATTTGAGAATGTATTGTGTTGGCCTAAAAGTTCATTTGTTTTTTTTTCCATATGATGGCTTCAGTAATGCTTAGTTGTCTTTAACTTAATTTGAAACCATTTTGTTTGATTGTATTGTGACAGCTGTCATATCAGCATACATTTAAAAACCATGTCCAAAGTGGTGAATATTTGTGAAGCCATTTTAATATTGAAGATGGAAGAAAACATTTTGGCATATTATGCTTTATTATTTCAAAAAAGGTAAAAATGCAATGGGAGCACAAAAAAGATTTGTCCATTGTATGGAGAAGATGCTATATGACTGATCAAACATGTCAGAAGTGGTTTTTGAAGTTTCATGCTGTAGCCTTCTCGCTGGACAGTGCTCCATGGTTGGGTAGACAGCTGAAGTTGATAGCAATCAAATAGAGACATTGAGAACAATCAACATTATAACTTGTGGGAGATAGCTGACATACTGAAAATATCCAGATCAGGTAGGGGAGATGGTGACCAGGTAGGTAGGAGCAGAGCCCGGTTCTCCCTGTGCCCAGCTGGAACACCTAGACGATCTTCTGAGGAACAGAGTGAACAGCCAATGGAATCTTAGCTTATATGAAGTTTGGAGGCAAAAAATTACAGAGGACATTGTAAAACAGACATACTCTTATAAATAATTGTCATTCCATACAATTGTACATACTACACAACAACCCTGCATGATCTTAGCCCACTTCACTTTAATCTTGAGCATTATTATTGTTATGGTTAACTCTATTTTCTCATAGTATGCCTACTTTCTATACGTTAATCTCACTATATCTTCATCATCTAACCTTGCACAAGTGCTCTGTTTTCTGGATTCAGTTCACAATCATCTTCCCCTCTAACAAGAGTCTTATCTCTCTTTCACCTTCTATAAAAAGTGTCCAGGTGGGTGAAATATCACAGTTAATGCTATACTTATCAAAAGAATCTCCTATCACTTCTTTACTTGCTGGTACTTAAAATCCCATAAAATACTCTCCTGCTGTCTTAATCCATTTTGCTTGCCCCCTGCCACTGACCACATACAAGAATAGGTGGGAGCTGCAACTATCAGTATTCCTGCTTTAGGAGAAAAACCACCAAAAGGTAAAAACCCAAGTACAACAAAAGAACCCACACAAACAGAAGAAAGGGCAAACCTACAGCATCCAGACAAGGAGGTCAGAGACCACACCAATTGAACCTCACAGAATTCCTAACATAGAGGTTCACCCTACAAAGACAGCTAGCAAAGTAAAATATCAGCAAGCACAGAAACAAACAAAAAGAGTCACTTAAAATGGGGAGACAAAAAAAGAACCTGAAATCAAAAGGAATGGAACACTCCCTATTAAAAGAGCTAAACAAAATGGAGTTAACCGAACTATCAGATATAGAATTCAAATTAATGGTTATAAACATGCTCAAGGAACTCACAGACAACTACAAGGAACTAAGTGAGAACTACATCATCATGAAAAAAGAAATAGAAACTCTAAACAAAAACCAGAAAGAAATTAACAATAAAATCTCAGAAACAAAAAGCACATTAGAAGGAATTACAAGTAGACTGGATGAAGCAGAGGATCAAATCAGTGAGTTGGAGGACAAAGTAGAAAAAAACACCCAGAGAGAGCAAGAAAAGGAAAAGAGAGTCAGAAAGAATGAAGAGGTTTTAAGGGAGCTCCAAGACAACATGAAATGTAACAATATCTGTATAATAGGGATACCAGAAGGAGAAGAAGAGAAAAGGATAGAAAACCTGTTGAAAAGGTAATGATGGAAAACTTCCCTAATTTGATGAAAGAAAAAGTCACAGAAATCCAGGAAACACAGAGAGTCCCAATCAAGAGGAACCCAAAGAGACCTACTTCAAGACACATCATAATTAAAATGGCAAAATTTCAAGAAAAAGAGAGAATCTTAAAGGCAGCAAGGGAGAAACAGAAAGTAACATACAAGGGAGCCCTGATAAGGCTAACAGCTGACTTCTCAATAGAAACGCTCCAAGCCAGAAGAAAATAACAAGAAATATTACAAGTAATGAAATCCAGAGGCCTGCAATCAAGATTACTCTACCCAGCAAGGCTAGCAATTAAAATGGAAGGCTAAATAAGGAGCTTCGAAGACAAAAGAAGTCTAAAAGAATACAGCTCCACCAAACCAGCTATGCAAGAGATGCTAAAGGGACTGCTTTAAGAAAAGGGAGGAAAAGAGAGAGAGACAGAGAACACAGGTATGAAAAATGGCAATGAATAAGTACCTATCAATAATAACTTTAAACGTTAAAAGATTACATGCTTCAATCAAAAGACAGAGTAACCAAATGGATAAGAAAGTATGAACCACATATATGCTCCCTACAAGAGACCCACCTCTGAACAAAAGACCTACACAGACTGAAAGTGAAGGGCTGGAAACAAATATTCCAAACAAATGGACAGGAAAAAAAGCTGAGGTAGCAATACTCATATCAGACAAAATAGACTTCAAAAAAAGGGGCCATAAAAAGAGACCCAGAGGGTCACTTCATACTATTCAAGGGAAGAATCCATCAAGAAGACATAAACATGTAAATATATATGTACCCAACATAGGAGCACCCAATCTTGGAAGGCTTCAAGAAAGATATTGACAGCAACACAATTATAGTAGGGGATTTCAACACACAACTATCAAAAATGGATAGATCCTCCAAACAAAATATCAACAAAGATATTGTGACATTGAACGATATCCTAGATCAAGTTAACTTAGCTGATACATATAAGGCCTTTCATCCCAAAGCAAAATGTACATTCTTTCCAAATGCACATGGAATATTTTCAAAGATAGACCACATGATAGGTCACAAAACAAGCCTCAATGAATTCAAGAAAATTGAAATCATATCAAGCATTTTCTTTGACCACAAGGGGCCAACCTCAAGGAAAAAACTCAAAAACACTCAAAATCATGGAGATTGAATAGCATGCTATTAAACAATGAATGGGTCAAGAAGGAGATCAAGGAAGAAATCAAACAGTTTCTGGAAACAAATGAAAGTAAACTCACAACAACCCAAAACTTATGGGACATAGCAAAGGCAGTCCTGAGAGGGAATTTCGTAGCAACACAGGCCTACTTAAAAAAATAGAAACGTTTCAAACAAACAACCTAACCCTACACCTACAAGAACTCAAAAAAGAACAAAGACAGCCCAGAGCAAGTAGAAGGAAGGAAGTAACCAGGATCATAGCAGAATTAAACAACATAGAGACTAAAAGCACAATTCTAAGGATCTATCCAGGAGCTGGTTCTTTGAGAAGATAAACAAAACTGACAAGCCTTTAAGCAGGCTCATCAAGAAAAAAAGGGAGAGGACCAAAACAAACACAATCAGAAATGAAAGAGAGGTTACAACTGATATCACAGAAATACAAAGGATTGTAAGATATTACTACGAAGAACTGTATGGCCAGAAATTTGAAAACCTAGATGAAATGGACAAATTTCTAGAAAAATACAAAACTCAATGAAGAAGCAGCAGAAAACCTGAAGAGACCAATAACAGCAGTTGAAATTGAAGCAATAATCAAAAAACTCCCAACACACAAAAGCCCTGGACCAGGCAGTTTTACAGGCCAATTCTACAAAGCATTTAAGGAAGAGCTAACCCCTGTCCTTCACAGACTATTCCAAAGAATCCAAGAAGATGGAAGACTCTCATACTCTTTTTCTGAAGCCAGCATCATCCTAATCCCAAAACCGGATAAAGACGTAACAAAGAAAGGCCAATATCGCTGATGAACATAGATGCTGAAACCCTCAACAAAATATTGGCAGACTGCATCCAGCAATACGTTAAAAATATCATACACCACGACCAAGTTGGATTCATCCCAAGGATGCAAGGATGGTACCATATTTGCAAATCAAGAAGTATAATACATCACATAAACAAAAGCAAAGACAAAAATCACATGATCATATCAATAGATGAAGAAAAAGCATTTCTTAAGGTATAGCACCCATTTATGCTAAAAACACTCAGCAAAGTGGGAATAGAGGGAGCATTCCTCAACATAATAAAGGCCATATATGAGAGACCTACAGACAACATTATACTCAATGTTCAAAGACTAAAAACTTCCCACTAAGTTTAGTAACAAGACAACATTGTCCACTTGCACCACTTTTATTCAACATAGTATTGGAAGTCCTAGCCACAGCAATCACACAAGAACAGGAAATAAAAGGCATCCAAATCAGAAAAGAGGAAACAAAACTGTCATTGTTTGCAGATGGCATAATAGTGTACATAGAAAACCCTATAGACTCCACCAAAAAAACTGCTTGATGTAATAAATGAATTTGGCAAAACACTGGGATACAAAATCAATATCCAGAAATCAAAGACATTTTTGTATACCAACAATGAAACATCAGAAATAGAAATCAGGAAAAAAATCCATTTAATATAGTAACAAGAAAAATAAAATACCTAGGAATAAACCTAACCAAGGAGGTAAAAGACATATACTCAGAAAACTACACAACACTGAAGAAATAAATCAAGGAAGACACAAACAAATGGAAACATATACCGTGTTCATGGATTGGAAGAATTGACATCATCAAAATGTCCGTACTACCCAAAGCAATTTATAGATTCAATGTAATACCTATTAAAGTACCAATGGCATATTTCACAGACATAGAACAAACACTTCAAAATTTATATGGAACCATAAATGACCCCAAATAGCTGCAGCAATTTTGAGAAAGAAGAGCAAAGTAGGAGGGATCACAATACTTGATATCAAACTGTGTTACAAGGCCATTGTAATCAAAACAGGCTGGTACTGACATAAGAACAAACACATGGACCAATGGAGCAGAATAGAGAGCCCAGAAATAAACCCAATCTCTGTGGTCAATTAATATTCAATAAAAGGGGGCAGCAGCATAAAATGGAGCAAAAATAGCCTCTTCAACAATTGGTGTTGGGAGAGCTGAACAGCACATGCAAAGAAAAATGAAACTTGAGCACCAACTTACACCATACACAAAAATAAACTCAAGGTGGATAAAAGACAAGTATAAGGCATGATACCATTAAAATACTAGAAGAGAACATAGGCAGAAAAATCTCAGATATTCCACACAGCAATATTTTCACTGATATGTCCCCTAGAGCAAGAGACATAAAGGAAAGAATAAACAAATGGGATCTCATCAAAATAAAAGGCTTCTGCACAGCTGAAGAAAACAGCATTAAAATGAAAAGAGAACCAATCATATGAGAAAACATATTTGCCAATGATACCTCAGACAAGGGTTTGATCTCCAAAATATACAAAGAACTCACACGATTCCACTCTAAGAAGACAAGCAACCCAATTAAAAAATGGGCGAAGGACCTGAACATACATTCCTCCTCCAAGGAAGAAGTTCAGAGGGTCTAGAAAGATAGGAAAAGATGCTCAGTATCGCTAGCCATCAGAGAGTTGCAAATTAAAACTACAGTGAGATCCCACTTCACACCAGTCAGAATGGCCATCATAAACAAAGCAACAAACAACAAATGTTGGAGGGTGTGTGGAGAAAAGGGAACCGTAGTGCAGTGTTGGTGGGTTTGCAGACTGCTGTAACCACTATGGAAGACAGTATGGAATTTTCTCAGAAAACTAAAAATGGAATTGCCTTTTGACCTGGCAATTCCACTGCTAGGATTATATCGTAAGAACACTGAAACACCAATCCAAAAGAGCCTGTACGCCTCAATGTTCACAGCCGCACAATTTACAATAGCCAAGTGCTAGAAGCAACTTAAGTGCCCATCAGTAAATGAATGAATCAAAAAACTATGGTACATTTACACAGTGGAATTCTATGCAGCAGAAAGAAAGAAGGAGCTCCTACCCTTTGTGAAAGAATGGATGCAACTGGAGAGCATTATGTTAAGTGAAATAAGCCAGGTGATGAGGGACAAATACCATATGATCTCACCATTAAAAGGAACCTAATCAACAAAATGAGCAAACAAATAAAGTGTAGCCAAAGACATTGAAATAGAGAACAGGCTGACAGTGACCAGGGGGGAGAGAGGAGGGAGTAATGGGGGAGAAGGGTGAAGGGATTATAGAATCAATTTATAAAAAACATATGGACAATATCAAGGGGGGTTGTGGAAACAGGGGAGGGAGGTGGGGAGGGCTGGGGTGGTAAGGGGGGGGGCAGAAAACTGTATGTGAACAACAATAAAAATGTGTTAAAATATCTAAATCAATGAAGTTATTAGTGAAAGTGCACAGTGTGTCTTTTATTGTATGAAAAAAAACTAAATGGGATTTTTGGCCAACCTAATAGCTCCTGGGCACTTAATCGGTTCAGGGAATAGGGAGGGTTTGGGAATGGCTTGTAGCTTTTCATTTTTATTTGGAGCCTTTCGGCTGTGGGGGTTCTCCCATTTCTTTTCGTATTCTTTTGCTCTTAGGAGAAATATCAGAAATTTTGTGTAAAAGGCAAGCCAAGAATTGTCAGTATAGTTGTCACAGTAACAAAAACGGGATTAGGACTATAGCAGAATCTAAAAATTTCATGTGAAACTTGCTACATGAAAATTATATTGAAACACTTTCTTTTTTTAATGTTTTATTGATATGCCATTACTGTTGTCCCATTTCCCCCCCTTCATTCCCCTCCACCCTGCACACACCCTCCCCCCCATCCCCCCTTGGTTCATGTTCACATGTCACAAGTTCTTTAGCTTCTACATTTCCCATACTATTCTTGCCCTCCCCCCTGTCTATTTTCTAACTACCATCTATGCTACTTATTTTCTGTACCTTCTCCCCACTTCTCCTCCTCCCACCCCCGGCCTCCATTGCTAACCCTCCATGTGATCTCCATTTCTATGGTTCTGCTCCTGATCTAGCTGTCTGCTTAGTTTGCTTTTGTTTTAGGTGTGGGTGTTAGTAACTGTGAGTTTGCTGTCTTTTCACTGTTCATATTTTTTATCTTCTTTTTCTTAGGTAAGTCCCTTTAACATTTCATATAAGGGCTTAGTGATGATGAACTACTTGAACTTGACTTTATCTGAGAAGCACTTTATCTGCCCTTTCATTCTAAATGAAAGTTTTGCTGGAGAGAGCAATCTTAGATGCAGGTCTTTGGATTTTATGATTCGGAATACTTCTTTCCAGCCCCTTCTTGCCTGCAAGGTCTCTTTGGAGAAGCCAGCTGACAGTCTGATGGGAACTCCTTTGTAGGTGACTGTCCCCTTAGCTCTTGCTGCTTCTAGGATTCCTCCTTCATTTTAATCTTGGCAAATGTAATTTTGATGTGCCTTGATGTGTTCCTCCTTGGGTCCAAGTTCTTTGGGACTCTCTGAGCTTCCTGGATTTCCTGAAAGTCTATTTCCTTTGCCAGTTTGGGAAAGTTCTCCTTTATTATTTGTTCAAATAAGTTTTCCACTTGCTCTTCCTCTTCCCCTTCTGGTACTCCTATAATTCGGATGTTGGAATGTTTAAAGATGTCCTGGAGATTCCTAAGCCTCTCCTCATTTTTTTGAATTCTTATTTCTTCCTTATTTTCTGTTAGGTCGTTTTTTTCTTCCTTTTGGTCCACTTGATTGGAGTCCCAGTTTCCTTCCCATCACTATTGGTTCCCTATGAATTTTGCTTCATTTTACTTAGTGTATCCTTCAGTTTTTCATCTAATTTGTGACTAAAGTCAACCAGTTCTATGAGCATCCTGATCACCATTGTTTTGAACAGTGCATCTGGTAGGTTGGCTATCTCTTGGTCACTTAGAAGTATTGACTCTGGGCTTTGAGCTGTTTTTCTTCTTCAGCCATAATGTTTTGTCTGTTCACGCATGTTACAAATGAGATGCAGAGCCTTAGGTGTTCACCAGGGCGGGGCAACCCAGGTCACTGGGTTGGGATGCTGTAGGTGGGGGCGGGGTCAGAGAGGGGCAATGGCATTTTTTCTGTTTTTTCAGATTTCAGTCCCCTCTGCCACTTCCCGCAAGCAAATTGGGCCCTTCTGGTTCCTGGATGTGTGGGCTTGTGCACCCTCCAGGACCCTGTGGGTCTCTCCAAGGAACTCTCTGTGAGCCTGGGAGCCTCTCCTGGCACCTCGACCTCCAAAAGTTTTTCCAGTTGGTGCTTTTAGGCTTTAATTCTTGGTGCTGGGGCCCTGTTTGCATGGTCTGTCTCACTGCTCATTTTTTTGCCTGGTTTATCTGCATGCGAATGTGTGACCACGGTCAGCCAGCCACCTTGCGCCTCACTGAGTCTGCCCGTTGCCACCCCACACCTGGGATCTGCCAACCGCCGCCTGCACACCTGGGTCAGTCAGTCCAGCCCCTTTTTTCTGCCGCGACCTCTCTTCACCAGCTGCTGACTCTGTCCCTGTTACCGGTCTGAATGAATGGTTCATTGTTGTCAGACTTCGGTACAGTTCAGTTTTCTCTCTGTTTTGGTTGCATTCTGGTTTCTGAATCTTTGTTGTTCATAAACTTTGTTGTGCGAGGAGGTACAGTATTCCCACCTACACCTCCATCTTGGCTGGAGAAACACTTTCAATGGAAGCGATTTTAGACATTTCTAGGTGAAGCTCAGCCTTAAACTGTGACTTTATTTCCTTCCTTAGTGCCATGAGTCTTGACTGCTCAATGAGAACAGCTTTATTCTCTATTCCTGGCATTGGCCAACTTTTCACATAAAGAGCCAGGTAGTAGTTTTAGACTTTATATGTTGTAGTCTCTGTCACTATTGCTCAACTCTGCCAAGTAGGTATGGCTGTGTTCCAATAAAACTTGATTTACAAAAGAAGCAGTCCTGGGCCATAGTTTAGCGGTGCTTAATCTGTCAGTTCCTTTCTTTACTAACTTCAGTTTATATGGCTGAGAGTAAAGAGTTAGGGAAGACCATTTGCTTTTCATAGTTTCAAAAAAGTGTGAATACCTTATGTTATTTAAAGATGTGAATATTAACGTCAGCATTTAGTTTGGGGGATAAGATAAACACTGTGAGTCAGTGGTTTTTCTCCTGTGTTTCATGGGGGATGAGGGTAGGGGGCTGCCCCAAGGGAGAACCGGGAGGAAGTCTGGCAGATGAGGCCTAAACCACAGACATGACCTTAGAGAAGCAACTCCACTTATATGTTATGAACACTGGGGTTCTTCTAAGATGATATTTGTCAAAAGAGTTTCGCTACTAAGGAGTGTTTTTTAAACACAGCTTTATAGGGTTTTGTGGGATTTTTTGCAATAATTATAATACCTTTTTGTGATGGATACTTTATAAGAAATACCAAGAGATTTTTCATGTGTTACTGCGATACCTCAGTAATCACGGGGGATTGTTTCCATTACCACTCATGGATATGAAAATCCACTGCTGATAAGTCCCTTATATAAAGTGGTATAGAACAGTCAGCCCTCCATATCCACAGATTCCCAATCATGGATCAAAAGTACTGTTTCTGTGGTTGGATGAGCCCATGGATGTGAAATCTACAGTTGTGAAGGGGTGAATATACTTTATAATTAAAAAAAGATTTTGAAAAAAGAAATCACAAATCATCTGAATTAAAATCTGTCTCCCTCTCTTCCCTTACCCCATATTCCATTTATAAATTGGAGAAGATAGGTTGCAGGTCAGAGGCAGAGCTGGGGCTCCCGTCTCCTGTTTGCTGCTGCTGCTGCTGCTAGTATACCACATGGCCTCGGAATGTCTTTGTGTGCATCAGAGGCTGAAGGACAGTCAGTGTTCCTTCATGATTCAGATAGGTCGAGGAGATAACTTGCTCCATGTCATTGAAACCACAGTATTTTCTTCTTTCCCATTCAGAGTGTTTCTTCCTTCGAGATGCTAGGAGCCCCCAAGCTCCTGAAAGCCCCAAGCTATTAGGGCATGAAATATGCGTACAGCTCTGACAGTTCTAGTACTTGCTCCTTGGAGGTCACCCTAGGATGTCTCCCATTTCCCAACACCTAAGCATTGATCTGATTGTCTGAAGATTGGTTGGTTATAACCGTCTCATGAGTGACTCAGACAGGCTGCCTTAGCCAGGTCCCCTTTTCCCCCTCAGCATGAATTTCAATGTTGACTCTTGGGGATTCAGTGTCAGAGTGGGAGGATCCTGAGAAATCTGTGATCTCACCACCAAAGGCATGATTCCTTCCCTGGACTGTGAGAATTCTTAATCTTTACTGTCTGTACCTTCCCAAAAGTAAGTCAGAGCAGTGATGTAGGGTATGCATGCGTGCACACACATGCATGCATGCACACATGCATATTGGGTATCTGCATGGTACCAGGACTGTGTTCTCAGGATGCCTCTGTGAGGCCTATCAACCAAAATAAGAAGAAAGTAAAAATGGGTACAACAGGTAGGGCTATGGAACTCTGTGGAACACAGAGAAGATAAATGTTTGTTCTTCTTGGTGAGGAAGGATTAGCCAGATGAACAAAAGAAATTGTTTAATTCACAAAGTGCAAGATTCTAATGAAGCCTCATGCTGTGCTTGAGTCAAAGTGGCAAGGACTAGCTGCAGCAGGGCCTTAGATAGGAGTGATTTATTCATCTCTGCCTCCTTCACTCCAATTTTCTCCTTTCAGCTGTCCAATATCCATCACCAGAGAGCCCAGTTTCTGTACAGGAGTTTACCCTGGTAGCTTGCCTGGAATACATTTTGAAGGATTAGTGTACATGGCATAGAGACTGGCCCTTGTGCCCAGTATACTCTGGTGAATATTCATGCTGGCACCTGGGAGGGTTAGTTCTAAAAAGGCAGCTTGTGCAGAATACATTCTAAAGAGAATGTTTTTCTCTTGCCTACTGATCCTTCAACCAAACAAATGTGGGAGGGAGGAGAAGCTGCTCTGCAATCCTGGTGAGTATTTATGAGACAGAAACTACATCCTCACATCCTCTGTAGCAAGGGGGAGAACCATAACCCTCCAACCCACTTGGAGCCTTTGCCTAGGCCTCCCATTCTGGGGAAAACAGCACAGGTGATTCCAGAAAAGAAATGACAGCTGCCCATTTAGCCTTTGGTCCTGTAACCCACATCGGTTTGATTTAATTACAACTGTTTAGCAGTTAGGAAAGTTAGAGTTATTAATGTTCAGTTGAAAACGTTTGAATTAAAACTTATGATCCCAGCTTTGAAGACCTGGATCAAAAAAACTGTACTGGGTGGCCAGTGATCAAAAGAATTGCAGTGAAAAACATAATTAGCCATTTTTCCCTCTAGTTGTTACCAAAAAACTATATAAAATTGTGCTTTTTTTTTTTTTTTGCTTCTTACCATTCTTCAAAACATGTATCACACAGTTACATGTTAAATTGATTAATTATCTTTTGTGTATAAGTATTTGTAGTTAGGACTCTCACTTTTATTATTATTAGAGAAGATGTTACTATTATTATTCTGATTAATCTTGTCGTTATTTTAATGGTAAATCATGTGCCACATGGAGGATTGTGCTTTGTCAGACACCTCCATCTTCAAATAGAATGCTTCCTCTGAGTGTTTAAAGTTTATAGCACTTGCAGTTTTTAGAGCTTTATTTTTCTGTTTTAGAGGGTAATTGTTTTCATATGAAAGCCTTACAGAAAACTTCTGTGAAGGAAATTCGTGAGAGAAGGGACTTAAAAGGAGGGAATTAAGACCAGGTAAGTATGAGAGAGAACATGTGCAGGCAAGCCTTTTTTCGTATAGGAGCTAATAGAATGAGTATGAGATTTGGGGATATGACAGGAGTCAGGCAGTAACTTAGTAGAGAGAGGATTAGAGGAGAAATGAGCAACAGCTAGTCCAGGTGGTACAGCTGAAGGAGGATGAGGGCCTGAATTGGATGGGCAAGTGTTTTAAAATCGTTTTCAACACGAGTTCAGGACACTGTAGATTATGTCATGTGGAGAAAAAAATATGATTTAAAGCTGGAGCAAAGGTTGAAACCCACATCTGATTTGGGTGAAAAGGTCAGACTGATAAGAAAGACAGAGAGATGTAGGAAAATGGTACTAGCTGTGTTAAGAGAGACCAGAGAAGAGATTTGGTGAGAATGGAAATAAAGAGATGACATGACTGAATAGAAAGAGTTGTGCCTTGTAGTTCATCCCTGCTGGAATGTTCTCTCACCTATACTATTCAGAGCTGAGCCTTCCCACCTTGTTTTGCCCTTCCATTCTCTCCCTTTATCACCAGGTTGAAAGAATACAAAGATCTGCCTATAGCTAAATCATGACTTCTCTCACAGATGGGGATTCTTATGAAAACATGACCCAAGGGACTAGAAGGGAGCTTTGGAGCTTATTAAATTTTTCTTTGGCTCTGCTTCTTGGTGCTTTGTAGGTTCTGTACATGTGGGCACACATTAGCATGTGGTCAGAGGAGGGGTACAAGAATAAACTCAAGAGATACAATAGTATCTGCTAAAATCGCAGTCAGAATTGATAAATTACATAAATTATCTCTTAAACAAGGCTCTCCAAAATGGTGGGGAGAACCATTTAGAGGCCTGGCTGGGGGCTATTTTTGGATTGAAATGTAATATAATCTACAGAGCATTAATGAACAAAATAAACTAACAAAATGGAAACAGATTCATAGATACAGAAAACAGACTGACAGCTGTTAGAAGGGAAGGGTTTGGTGATAAAGGTGAAGGGATTAAGCAAAGATAAAGAAACCTGATAGATATAGACAACAGTATGGTGATTACTGGAGGGAAAGGGGGTGGGGGAGTAAAGAGGGTATGGGGATAAGTGGTGATTGACTTGAAGTGGTGAGCACAGACTGCAATATATAAATGATGTATATTATACTGAATAGAATTATATACTCGAAACCTATATAATTTTATTAACTAATGGCACCCCACTAAATTCAATAAAAATATTAGAAATAAAATAAGTAAAAAGAAAATCAAAGGATGGTAAAAGAAAAAAAATATTGTACAGGATAAGCTACCTGGGTTTTGTGAGAAGAATTTATCTGTATCCCCCTCTCCGTTTCCCATCCTCCTCTCCTCTCCTGCTCCCATGTCTCCTTCAGTTCACCTCGGTGGGGCTTGTGCTATGCTGGAGACCACAAGGAACACAAAGACCATAGCCAGGCATAGTCCCTGTACTATAGAAGTACACACTCAGTGTGCTTCCTCCTGACTGGACTTGGTCCTGAAAGCTGAAGGGAAGGGACACCAGATGGTGTTGCACAGGGGACCTAGAGCCAGGTGATACTCTACTCCCCACCTGTTGGATGAAAGGCTCACACTGGGGCCGTTTTATTCTATAGGAGTCATAAATGTCAGTAGAGATCCAAGGAGTAAAATCCCCAACACTCAGCTGGTAGGTTAGTGAGCTCTGAGCTCTTTAACATGCCCGTCCCTTCTTCTCACCTCCTAATAACTTTATAGATTTTGGGACAGGGAACAAAAAACTGCAAATGCATATTGCCTATAGCCGTTAACAGAGGGTGCTGATTCTGGCGTTTTAAAATTACGACAGTCCCTAATAGCCTGATCAGCAAATGAGGTTGAAAGTGAGCTGGACTTGATACCTAGGGAGATAAGCCCTGTGTTCTAGGCAGGCCCTCCTGCATTTCTACCTCTTGCCTGTCCTTTTCTGATCCTGCTGGTGAGCCAAATTGGGCCAATCTCACTGATTGTGTATCAGGGTCGTGATGAGGAAGCTGCTGAGATCAAGGAAGACAGCCTTGCTGCTGAGAGGGAAATTGACGGTGCCAAATTTAAACACAGGGAAAGATCTGTAAAAGCTGCATACCTGCATGGTGTGTCGCTGCCGGAAAGATCTGTGACATAATGAGACTTCACCTTTTAAAACATAGCAAGACCATTTGAAAGGGTTACCAGTATTTTTGATGCTAACATCTTCCCTAAGAAAGGGGCTACATTGGAAAGAGTCACCTTGAAAAATAGAAGAAAACAGCTTTTCTTGTCAAGGGCTATTTGGCCTGGACATAATTTCCTTCATATATTCTCACTGAAAACATAAAGTGAAAGAATTTTCATCGAATTGAATAGTATGAAATCTAGACCATAAGCCAAAATTTATTTATTAATAAAGGGTTTGCTAAGTGATTGAATAATCTATAAAAATTTGTGCAGTATTTAGTCCCCGTAAGAAAATTAACCAAGTGACTTAAAAAATAGATTTGCATTAAAAGCAGGAAATGTGCTGATTATAAATTGGTTTTTTTTGAAATGCGATAATGTAATGCAAAATCATTTTGAGGCCAGTGAGGTGTGTGTGAATGTGAGGTGGGATTATGATTAGTAGTTCACCATTTAGTCCACACTCAGTGCTTATGGAATATTGCAACTGCAGCCATGCTATTTTGATTGTATGGTGTTACCTTTTATGTTACGACCTAAATTTAAGATTAAAACCGTAATCCCCCCCAAGGCATAAAATGATGGTCTCAATAAATTCTTATAAGTGGTAGCTTTGTATTTTCTCAAACTTTTGGAAAGTTTTGTCCTATCTAGCCATCCCAATAGCCATAGACTGCAGGCATATTCTCCATTGACATTTCTCTACTTTCACATAATTTACCTGGATTATATGGTGTTAAACGTGAGATTTGATGGAGAGAAAGCCCTACCTTTCATCTTTCACTGCCCCTTTGTCTGTCACTTTGTCATGTGCCAACCTACCCAGTAGAGCCCAGGTGTGTACTTTGCCATCTCCTCGCTCCCTGTCATCCTGGGGCTTCAGTAACTACACACAGAAACTACATACATCGAACAGCCCATAGCTTATATTTGTCTTTTCCCTTATCATTTCCAAAAGAATATTGTTTACCAGTGTCATTATTTTTCCCTCTCTTAGAGAAATCACCTTCTGTGTCCAAGATGAGAAATTAAACAGTATCAGACAGGACATACACTCTCTGATGTCCACTGACTAACCTATTTCCCAAGATCCCATTCCATGTGGCGAGCAGCCTGTACTTCCCTGTTGGCTGGCATTGCCTTTGTTCTGAACTGTTGGGGCCCACTTAGAGGCAGGGGCCCACTTAGAGGCAGGGGCCCCTTCGTGGCAGCTCCTTGGGAGTTCTCATGTCTGGGGCCTGCAGGGCGGCCACCTGGTCCAATTCACACACTTCTGATAAAGTGTTGTTACTTGGTCCCAGGCTCCTGTTGAGAATCTCATCTTGGACTCGCAGACCTCCAGCAGCTCCTCTCAGCTTGACCTTGCTCCCTACCAGAGGAGGAAGCTACATAATTGAACCCTGTCACAGCCAACAATGAAAAACCCACTCATCTCTAGGCGAATCCCAGATTCTCACCAATAAAGTTGTTCCCCTGAACCTATATCAATTCCTTCTGGCAGCTGTTTTAGGCCCCCTCCTGACTCTGAAGAGGAGAAATTAGAACAGAGCCCCTAACATGATGTTTGCTTTTCTGCTCTTCATTCAGAAGAGTGAGAACTAGAATCTTCTGAATGAGGTGAAACACTGAAATTTCCCTTTGTGTCCACAAGTTATTAGATTCCTCCCTTATCTTCATGTCCATTGCAACTGTTCTTTTACCTCATGACCTCCATCCCCTCTCTATTCTGGAAGTTACTGAGCTCCCTCTGATCCCACTTAACTCCTTAACAGCATAGGCTGGTAAATATATTCCTACCGATCCTTCATTTGACTGACCCTGCACTGCATCCTCTTTGTCACTGCTGACTCTGCTGTCTTCTTTCCTTTGGTACCACTGCTGAAGGGAGTTCTGAGCTATGCTGATTATTCTCTCTGCAAGGCCCCCTCCCCTGCCTACAGCACGGCTGGCACCCCAGAGCCTGTCCCAAAGCCTGTTTTGCCTTTCAACCCTACAGTGCAGTCCTTCCCTTCTCAGTGTTATGAAGAACCTCCTTTCATACTTGAATGAAAAGATGGTTGTCCAGAATGAGCTTCCTCACCATCCCCATTCTCCCTCTCGCTGTCTCTCTGCTCCTGAAGCCATCTCATCATCCTCATCCTCATCCTCATCATCTGAACATCTAGTCTTTGTTGGGCACCCTTTCTGTCTCACGCACTCTGCTAGGACCTTAGGCCCTTCTGACTCAAAGCTGCAGAAACCATAAATAGTGACTTTATTATGATAATTGGCAGATTTTTCATGGAACACTGGGACAGAAACTCTGGTAAACCCGGGTGGACTAAAATCAGATGTTGGAATCCTGTCAGGAGCCCAGACGACCCTCCCTCAGCTGCACTGTCTTTCTTTATTTACTTTTCACTGCAGATGACTTTTTTCTTCTTCTTTAGTATGTCTGATGAAAGATGATCACCCCAGAATACCTGCATGTTTTGTCTTCTCGTTTTAAGTGTACAGGGTCAATTAAGCTAGAATATCGCATAATTCTAAATTTTTTAGAGGAAATCTGATTTGGCCCAGCATGGGTTGCATTTCTTCCTAGAATGCAGTCAGTTCTACAAACCAAGCTCATGAACCCCCATAAAGAGTCTCAAAGAGAAGAGTCAACATGTAATGAACAGATATGTCAAAAAACCCCAAGACCCTAAAACAACCTCTATTGCATACATTGTTGTAGAGAATTATAAAATGTTAGAATTGGAAGAGCTTTAGACACCATTGTATCTAGCTTCTTAATTTTCACAAGGGGCGAAACTGAATTTAAGTGACTTGCCTAATATCACTTAATCAGTGCTCGATAAATATTTGTTGAATTATTGAATGGAAGACAATTATTTCTAAAGAACTTAATTTCTGAAGACCTTTAACAAAGAACAGTCTGTACAAACTTTTGAGGTCAGGTTTGATTTTGAGTGAGAGATTAGAAATAGGCTGAGTGATGAGTTACTCTCGTATTACTAATGCCCTAGCAGTTGGTCTTCCCTTCCTTACATGTTTTCACCCAAATGAGAAGACTGCAACAGCAATAGTCAAGGCCCCAGGCCTTCCAGTGGGGTCTCCCCCAAGCAAAGGACAGTTAGAAACACGCAGAATAGTCCCTTGCTCCTGGTCCAAATGCCACACCATTCTGTGGAGAAGCTGTTGATCTCAACTGTTAAACCTCAGCTATTGTTCACAGTCTGGCACAGAATTAATCCCTTAAGAAAGGGATGAAAAAAACACCATTCAGCACAACATAGTTTGTCATTGCATGCATAATGCAGGCTTTCCAATTAGAATGCTACAATTTGGAAACTTTCTTCACAGACTGATGAGAGAGCAATTATTTTAAAGAAGGGAAAACTCAGTCCACTGGGTTTGCCTGAAGTCACTCCTGACTTGAGCCGCAAAGACAGAGTTTTGAAAACATATTCACTATTGAATTTTGCATCAAAACACCAGTAAGGAGAGCAATTAGTTGCTGTAAACTGAACCCTGGTAATCAATGAATGGTATGCAGCCAGCCAGAACATTTATGGAAGATGTAGGCAAAATCACAGCTGTTAATCAATTTTAAAAAGCCCAGCATTTTCCTGCTTTTAAGGGAAATGCCACGATGAGAATAAGGGAAGATGGAGGAGACATTTCACATCACCACATCACCAGGCATTTTATGCAGTGCTTATTAGGTGGAGAGAGGTTTGTGGCAACAGCTGAACACAGACCCAGTCTGCAGTGATAGATCCTGGCCAGTAGCTTCCTTTGTTCAGCCCCTCTTGGAAATGGCTTCTGATGTATAGTGGAGAGGTGAGATGTGGGGCATATGTTCAGGGATCTGCTCTCAGTTAAAGTCAGAGAGAGTGTATCTGTCCCAGACAAGCTCACTGGGTAAACATTCTTCAGCAGATTAGTAGCTCTGTGTTGCAGGTAGAAAGACATCAGACAAACTTTGCTGGTAGGGAAAGAAGTGAAGCGAGTTGATTGGCTTTATTGTTGTGCCTTATTAGAACAAAATTCCTCTACATGGAAAAAATAAATTGAGCTTGTTTTCCCTTTACTGTCCTAAAGCTGTGCTTGCTTTTTTTCAGTTGGATCAACAAAGGGATTTTCATTCCTGGCTAAGCCCAAATTCCAAGTAACTAGGCATCCTGACACATAAAATTAGAATCTCTCTTAAAAACTCCAAAGCATAGGTGACTCTGAGCCCTAGGCTTGATAGCTTCAGATCCATCAGTTTCCCTTCTCTACTCAGGAGTCACTATGACCCCCATTTCCAGCCCCCAGGGACTCTTAATAGAGGAATAGAGAGGAGATGTCTCAACCAGTATGTGCATTTGGCTGCTATTCAGAAAAAAAGACTTTAGGCCAGGAGAAATTATGGAGGTAAAGATCGATAGACTAGGCTAATAAAAATTAATATCTTCAGCATGCTGACTATGATAGGCAGCAGATTAATAGCCTTAAAATATAGAGGGCATCTTGTAAGTCATTAACAGAAGAATAAATATAAGTAGAAAATGAGTAAAAGTTCAAGTCCAATGATAAGTAAAAAGCTGCAAACTGAAGTACATAATGAGATGTTTCATCTGTCAAATTGGCAGTGTTTTTAAAGATAATGCACAGTACCAGTGGTGGTGCACAAACACAGCATTGTGATACACTGCTGCTGGTGTGAGTGGGAAATGGTGCAGACTTCTGTTTGGGGGACTGGGAACGGTGTGCATCTATTTTCTAATACACCTCCAAGGCCTACATGTCCTGCTTCAAGAGTTTCACTTATGGAAACTTTCAAAGCAATAATCATAGATTTAGCTTTTAAGAATGTTTATCACAGAGTTTTCATAGCAATGCAATATTATTAACTACCTAAGTATGCAATAATAAGAGACTGATTAAATAAATTATGGGATATCCATACACTGAAATTCTATGAAGCCAGTATATATAATGAGGAAGACTACTTGATAATAGTAAAAAAATGGTATTCATAATAGATCATGAAGCAAAACAAGCAAGTTACAAATAATTGAACTGTGTATGTGTTTACAAAATTACTGAAATTATAGATGATCCTCATTTTAACATAATAATTTACTTTGAAACAAATTGGAGGACTTTATAGAATAAGCTACTATCGGGCACAATATGCACAACTTTAAAAATTCTTTTAATATGCCACCACTCCAAGAATCTTTACTAGAACATTCATGATACTCATATTTCATCTTCCTCTTTAACACATCCCTTATTGTCAGGACACTCTTCCTGTAAAATAGTTTGATATTGGGTTAGATTCTGTTCCAAAGTGGACTGATTATTTTACTTTGGATACACTGATAGGAAAACTAACATTATTATCCATAGGCAGAGGGATTATGATTACCTGGCTCTCCATAAATAACCCAAATATTCTATTGGGGAAATAGCCTCAACAGTGTCTCCCAAAATGCTTGTTACTGGAACTGTTAAGAGAAAGATGAATTAATTTGAAATTTCTTCCTGGTTTTAATCTACTCTAGCTGAGTTATGAATGATTTCAGCCCAGAACATGTATGAAACATATACTATGACCAGGACACATGTTTAGAGTAGAATTTTTTAAAAGAAGAGGATCAGTGGTCTTTATAAAAGGCTTATGATCATCTTCATAACGATACAAACATAGAAGCAAAAATTATACTTTTAAGAGTTACTCAACATAAATATAAATTACCATAGGCTAACTGCATAAAAGTGCTGAGAGACTAGAATAATATTTGAGGAAATGGTTAGTGAGGGAAATGATTCCCTTTCTTATCAGGCAAGCTGATAAGAGTAGAATTATTGGATGCTTTAAAAAAACAATAGGGTAAAAGCCTGTCAGATTCATTCAGAGCACTTTGAGAGACTAAATACTCAGGTGAATTAAAGGGAGTCAGTAGGTGTAATATGTTCAGGTTTTCCAAAAGCCTTTTAATAGTTTTCTCTATATAAAAGTTGAATTCCAAAATATGAGATATTGTGGATTTAGTGACCAAGAGCAATGTGTAGATTATATAGATATGGATAGATATAGATACAGATAGATGATATAGATATAGATATAGATATAGATATAGATATAGATATAGATATAGATATAGATATATGGTTGAAAACAAGGAACCAAGGGTTAAAGGAAAGGGGAACACAGTGGCATTTCTCATTTTCTCATCCTCAATAATAGCTTTTTAAGTGACACTAAACAGAACCTTGTATATACAAAAGATTTTCATTGCAAGATTAAGGGGAAATAATATGAACTCCTTTTGTAGAGTGATAGGTCACCAGTTGTAAATTATGACCCAGATGTATATACTGGGAGTGAAGAAAACATTTGGCAGAGGGATTCCAGAAACAGGCTTTGGTCAGGACGCCAGGTTGGAACCTGGTACTCACCATCACTAACTGAGTTTAGACAAGTTACTCAACAGCTTTAAGTCTCACTTTCAACATCTAATTTGATGAGAATAATAATGCTTGCTAAGAGGATTTTTCAAAGGATTTAATAAGTTATATTATATAGAGCACTTAACATAGGTCCCAGGCCACAGTAAGCACTGGAGAATTGTTATGACTATAATAATTGTTATTATTTGTTGTTACAAATAATGCGTTTTCTCAGCAAACATCCATTGAGTATAGGCTCTGTGTGAGGCACTGTGCCAAGTAACAGGTACAGAAAAACCCAAAGGGGAGGGTCCAAGATGGCAGTGGAATAAGTGGAAGTTACACTCACCTCCTTCCAGGATCAGTCTGGAATTACAACTAAAATATAGAACAATTAACCTAAATAACAACTGAAGACTAGTTGAACAGAAGTCTTATAACCAAGGATTTACAAAAGAAGCCACATCAAGACTGGCAGGATGGGCAGAGATTTGGGAAAAGGGCTGGACTATGGGTAGCAGCTGAGAATCCAGAGGATTACCTCAGTTTAAGATTCCCCATAAGTAGTGTGGGGTCTGAACCAATGCTCAGCTCCCCAGCAGAGCCAGGAAGAGACACCCATATAACATCTGGCTGTGAAAATCAGCAGGAATTCTGTCTGCCAGGGAGAGATAGCAGTCTGCTAGAAACCCCAGAGTCTTCTTAAAGGCTCAGCACTTGACATCTCATTTGCAGCCACTCATTCACCCTGGGCTCTGGTGGAGGGAGGGCAGAGTGGATGAGAGTCATGTGAGAAGAGAGCTGAAAGGACAGCTGTCAGGGTCCCCCTGTGCCGAGTCCTTCACCCACACGGTAGGCACCATCTTTCTTGGGTGGAGTACTCCCCTCCTTACAGCATCAGCCTTGGGGGAATGCAACAGTCCTGCCCTCTGAACTCCCTGTCACCCAACCCTGAGGAGTTCATGCCCTGCAGAGGAGTCAGCTGCCTAGATCAGAGTTTAGAGGTCTGGGCAAACTCAGGGGTTATCAGTTACTGAGTGTGTTGTTGTGGAAAGATGGGGGCCATTCCTTCCACCACTACCATTAGCTTGACCAGCGCTATCCCCTCACAGGAGATCTACTAGCCCCACCCTCCAGGCTACTACCAGTCCAACCCTCCCAGCTCCAGGTATCCCCATCCTACTGAGCTTGGGCTCCCCAGACGACATGGACAGAATCTAGGACAGACTAAGTTATGTAGCACTGTGGTAGGGAATATTCCCCCCCACCATCTCAGAGGAGATCCACGAGCCCCACCCTCCTGACTTCCAGCATGCCTGCTCTGCTGACCTTGGGCTTTCCTTGTGGTTCAAGCAGAATCTGGGAGAGACTGAATTATGTGGCTATAGGATAAGGGCCATTTTTCCCTTGCATACTAGACTGATGCAGAGCCCTTCCTTCACATGGTCAAATTATGGCTTCTTTGGGCCTGACAAAATTTGCTGGCCTCACCCTGACGACCCCATGAGACCCTGCCTCACCACAAAGATCTGTGGGCACCTGGCGGGTGGCAGCTAGACTTGATATCCCCTGGGACTTTTGCTGAGTAACCTCAGACCTAGCATTAGCACTGAGTTTGAACCTATATTAATCTGGTGGACACCACTCATCACTACCTGGTGACTCACTGA
This sequence comes from Artibeus jamaicensis, assembly GCF_021234435.1. Classification (NCBI taxonomy): domain Eukaryota; kingdom Metazoa; phylum Chordata; class Mammalia; order Chiroptera; family Phyllostomidae; genus Artibeus; species Artibeus jamaicensis. Next base: position 3,410,308 of record NW_026521356.1, read on the forward strand.
GGACCTACCTCATGCAACTTGAGTACTTCCAGAGGATCATTCAGTGATTGAGCCTAACAGGCAGCCAACAGGTAGAGGCAGGCAGAGGCAGATCATAGGGTGCCTTGGGCCTTTTGCTGACTTGCCCCCAAATTCAGTGCTGGTGGAGACTGGCCTTGATGCACAGCTTGCTCCTTCCAGTGCGCACCTGGGCCAAGCTTAGGCAGCCACTGACTGTGGGCCATTTGTAGTTCTAAACAGGTTGCGTAGGGCCAGTCACAACCAGTATCTAACATGGACCTGCAGCAGAGTCCCCTCCAACAGGCCCCAGAACCAACACCTAGTGATGAGCTTCAGGCAGCATCAGAGCAGGATCCAATTAGCTTTACAAGCAGCATATGTAGTGAGAGATCTCGGCAGGCACCAACTCTACTGAGGTGAATTCCATTTTGTGTGGTCATCATCTGTGCCACAGCTCATACACTGTGGTTGGGGTTGATCCATAGAGTCAGCCAGCCTGAGGGTTGACCTCAAATACAAATGGGACAATAGTAATCAAGATGCAATTACAGTAGGAGGGTGCATATAACCTACACAAGGGACATTCCTAGAGCACCCAGCTCAGGTGATCAAGGAGACTGTGTCACTGGGTCCAACAGTATACCTCCTGTATAAGGCCACCCTTCCAAGACTGGGAGAAATAGCAGATACAACTAATCATAAACACAAACACAAAGAGGCATCCAAAATGGAGAGACAAAGAAACTTGCCCCCATTGAAAGAACAGAAGAAAACTACCCCCCCAAAAAAATTAAATTAAATGGAGTCAAACAATCTACCAAATATAGAGTTAAAAAATGGTTATAAAGATGCTTTTGAACTTAGTGAGAATTTTAATAGCATAAAAAAGGACATAGAAACCATAAAAAGAACCAGTCAGAAATGAAGAGTACAATATCTGAAATGAAGAATACACTAGAAAGAATAAATAGTATATTGGATGAAGCAGGGGAATGAATCAGCAATTTGGAAGACAAGATAGTAGGAAAAAACCAGAGCAGCCAAAAGAAAAAGAATTTTAAAAAATGAGGATGGTTTAAGGGACCTTTGTGACAACATGAAACCTAACAACATCCACACCATAGGGGCACTGGAAGGAGGAGAAAGAGAACAAGGGATCGAGAACCTATTTGAATAAATGATGACTAAAATCTTCCTTAACCTAGTGAAGGAAAAAGACATACAAGTCCAGAAAGTAACTAGGGTCCCAAACAAGATGAACCCAAAGAGACCCATACCAAACACATTGTATTTAAAATGTCAAAGGCTGAAGAGAAAGAATGAATCTTAAAAGCAGCAAGAGAAAGACAGTTTGCTACAAGGGAGCTCCCATAAGACTATCACCTGATTTCTCAGCAGAAACATTTCAGACCAAAAGGGATTGGCACAAAATACTCAAAGTAATGAAAAGCAAGGACCTACAACCAAGACTGCTTTACCCAAAAGGCTATAATTTAAAATGGAAACAAAAATAAAGAGCTTTCCAGATAAGAAAAGGCTAAGGGAGTTCATTGCCACCAAACCAGAAATGTTAAAGAATCTTCTGTGAGAACAATAAATAGAATAAATACATACCTAGCAATAATCACTTTAAATGCAAATGGATTACATCATCCAATCAAAAGACACAGGCTACCTGAATGGATAAGAAAACAAGACCCATATGTATGCTCTCTATAGGAGACCCTCCTGAGAATGAAAGATGTACTCAGACTAAAAGTAAAGGAACAGAAAAAGATATTTCATACAAATAGAAATGAAAATCAAAGCTGGGGTAAGAATACTTATATCAGACAAAAGAGACCTTAAAACAAAGGCTACAATAATAGACAAAGGAGGACACTATATAATGATAAAGGGATCAATCCAACAAGAGGCTATAAACTTTGTAAACATTTATGCATCCAATAGGAGCACCTAAACATATAAAGTAAATCTTGATGGACATAGAGAGGTTGACAGTGATATAATCACAGCAGGGTTTTTTAACACCCCATTGACATCAATGGATAAGTCTTCCAGACAGAAAATCAACATGGAGACAGCACTAGAACAGATGGTTTTAATTGATTTTTTCAAAGCATTTTACTCCAAAGCAGCAGAACATACCATATTTTGACATGTGGACACTTTTTGCCCACATTTTTTAGGAAAAATAAGCATGGGCATTATTCATGCATAGTACTAATTCTGTACCTATATAAATGTTTTTTTTAATTATTTTATGTTTATGCATTAAAAGTATAACTCTAGAAAGCAATAATGATATCCATATGCAAAATAATACCCTGGAATATGATAACCAGTTTTGTTTCTAAATATAAATAATTGAATTAAAAAATTAAAAGATTTTTTTCCTGAAAGTTTGGGCCAAAAACGTGGGTGCACATTATACATAGCAAAATATGGTACATTCTTTTCAACTGCACATGGAACATTTTCTAAGATAGACCACATATGAGGAACAAAACAAGTCTCTACATTTAAGAAGATTAAAATCACATTAAGCATCTTCTCTGGCCTTAATAGAAATCAGTCACAAGAAAAAAACTGAAAAACACACAAACACATGGAAGCTAAATAACATGTTACTAAACAGTGAGTGGGTTAACAATGAAATCAAAGAAGAAATCAAATGATATCTTGAAATGGTCCTGGCTGGGTGGTTCAGTTGGTTGCAGCAACTTCACATATGGCAGCATGTTGCAGGTTCAACGCCCTTTCGGGACACAGGTTTGATGCTTAGTCTGGGTGCATATGGGATGCAACGGATCAAAGTTTCTCTCTCACATCATTGTTTCTCTCTCTCTCTGTCTCTCCCCATTTCTCTCTATCTCTGCACCCCCCCTCTAAAATCAATAAACATATCTTTAGGTGAGGATTTTAAAAAAAATATTATTGAAACAAATGAAATTGGGTACATCTGTAATAGTGTAAACAATAAAAATAATGTTAACAAAGACAAAGAAAAAAGAAAATGAAAACAAAACAACCCAAAAGCATGGGACACAGCAAAAGCAGTCATAAGAGGGGAGCTCCTAGCATTATAGGCCTATCTCAAGGAACAAGAAAATCTCAAACAATCTAACTTTGCACTTTAAAGGAACTAGAAAAAGAACACTAAACAAAGCCAAAAGTGAGTAGAAGAGAGGAAATAATAAAGATCAAGCAGAAATAAGTGAAATAGAATCATATATATGTATGACATATATATATATATATGTATGTGTATATATATATATAAAGAAGTCAATAAAACCAAGAGCTGGCTCTTTGAAAAGATAAACAAAATTGACAAATCTTTATTCAGACTCATCAAGGAAAAGAGAGGACCCAAATAAACAAAATCAGAAATGAAAGAGGAAAAGTAAAAAGTGACACCATAGAAATACAAAAGAATGTAAGAAAATATTACATATAACTATATGCCACCAAATTGGACAATGTGGATGAAATGATAAATTCCTAGAAACATACAATTTTGAAAACTGAATCAGGAAGAATCAGTAAATATAATTAAACCAATTACAACTAATGAAATTGAAGCAGTATAGGAAAAACTCTCAACAAACAAAAGTCCTTGACTGGATGCCTTAACAGGGAAATTTTACCAAACATTCAAAGAAGTACCACCTATACTTGTCAAACTCTTCCAAAAATCTTAGGAGAGAGAACCCCCAAATTATTTTCACAAGGCCAGCATTATCCTAACTCTAAAACCAGATAAAGACTACAAAGAAAACAATTATAGGTCAGTATTCCTGATGAACATAGATGCTAAAATTCAACAAAATATAAGCAAACCAGATCCAGCAAGACATTTAAAACATCATACAACATGATCAAATGGGCTTTATTCCAGGGATGCAAGGTGCGTACAAAATCTTCAAATAAATAAATGTGATACACCGCATAAACAATGAAGGATAAAAACCACATGATCATATCAATGGATGCAGAAAGGGCATTTGATAAAATCTATTAATGATAAAAACACTCTGCAAAGTGGGAATAGAAGGAACATACCTCAGCATATTAAAGGCCATATGTGACAAACCCACAGCCAACAGCATACTCAATGGGCTAAAACTGAAAGTGTTCTTCTTAATATCAGGAACAAGACAGGCATGTCTGCTTTCACCAGATTTATTTAACATGATACCGAAAGTCCTAGCCACAGCAATCAGTCAAGAAGAAGAAATAAACAACATCCAAATTGGAAAGAAAAAAGGAAAATTGAAAAGTAGGAGGATAGAAAATGAATATCTAGAAATCAGTTGTATTTTTATGTTGCCAGTAACCAACTAACAGAAAAGGAAACTAAGAAAAAAAACGTATAAAATTGCATCCAAAAAATAATAATCACTGTTGCTATCTAGGGCCTTTTGTGGTTCCATATAATTTTTTCAAGTATTTGTTCTAGTGCAGTGAAATACATTATTGGAATCTTGATAGGAATTGTGTTGAATCTATAGGTTGCTTTGGGTAGTAAGGGCATTTTAATGATGTTAATTCTTCCTGTCTACGAACATGGTATGTGCTTCCCATTATTTGTATCTCTCCAGCTTCTATCTCCAGTGTCTTAAAATTTTGAGAACAGGTCTTTTACATTCTTGATTAGGTTTATTCCTAGGTATTTTATTCTTTTTGAAGCAATTGTAAATGGGATTGTTTTCTTAATTTCCCTTTCTGTTAGTTTGTTATTGGCATATTAGAATGCAGCTGAGTTCTGGATATTAATTTTGTATCCTGCTACTTTGCTGAATTAATTTATCAGTTATAGCAGTTTCTTGGTAAAATCCTTAGGGTTCTCTATGTACAGTACCATGTCATCTGAAAATAAAGACAGTTTTACTTTTTTTCTTTCCAATTTGGATGCTCTTTATGTCTTCTTGTTTGATTGCTGTGTCTAGGACTTCCAGTACTATGTTACATAAGAGAGGTGAAAGCACACCCCTGTCTTGTTCCTGATCTTAAGAAAAATACTTCGTTTTAGCCTATTGAGTGTGATGCTGGCAGTGGGTTTGTCATAGATGGCCTTTATTATGTTTGGTATGTTCTCTCTACTTCAACTTTGCTGAGAGCTTTTATCATAAATGGATGCTAGATTTTATCAAATGTTCTCTCTGCATCCGTTGATATGATCATGTGGTTTTTATCCTTCATTTTGTTTTATGTGGTGAATCACATTTATCAATTTGCAAATGTTGTACCAACCTTGCATTTCTGGAATAAATCACACTTGATCATGGTATAACATCTTTTTGATGCATTGCTGTATTCAATTTGCTGATATTTTGTTGAGGATTTTAGCGTGTATATTCGTCAGGATATTGTTTTATAGTTTTCTTTTTTTGTAGTGTTTTTATCTGGTTTTAGAATTAGGAAGACACTGGCCTTGTGAAATGAGATTGGGAGGCTTCCCTTCTTTTGAATTTTTTCTAATAGTTTGAGAAGGAGTGGCATTAGTTCTTCTTGGAATGTTTGGTAAAACCTTCAGTCCAGGGCTTTTCTTTGTCGGGAATTTTTTGATTACTGCTTCAGTTTCATTTGGCGCAATCTGTCTTCAGATTCTCTGATCCTTCCTGATTTAGTTTTGGAAGATTGTATGTTTCCAGGAATTTATCCATTTCATCCAGGTTGTCCAGTTTGTTAGCATATAGTTTTTCATAATATCTTAGCATAATCCTTTGTATTTCTTTAGTGTCAGTTGTTATTTCTCCTCCTTCATTTCTTATTTTATTTATTTGGGTCCTCTCTCTCTTTTTTCTTGATGAGTCTGGTTAAAAGTTTGTCGATCTTGTTCATCTTTTCAAAGAACCAGCTCTTGGATTCACTGATTTTTTTATATCTTTTTTTAGACTCCATTTTGTTTATTTCTGCTCTGAGCTTTATTATTTACTTCCTTCTACTCACTTTGTGCTTTGTTTGTTGTTCTTTTTCAAGTTTCTTTAAGTGTAAAGTTAGATAGTTTATTTGAGTGTTTTTTTTTTTGTTTTTTGAGATAGGCCTATAATGCTATGAATTTTGCTCCTAGGATTGCTTTCTCTGTGTCCCACAGATTTTAGATTGTTGTGATCTCATTTTCATATGTTTCAAGGCATCCATTGATTTCTTCCTTGATCTCTTTGTTGGCCCATTCATTGTTTAATACCATGTTATTTAGCATCCATATCTTTATGTGTTATTTAGTGTTCTTCTTGTGATTTCTAGTTTCATAGCACTGTGGTTGGAGAAGATGGTTGATATAATTTCAATCTTAAATTTATTGAGACTTATTTTGTTTGCTAACATGTGATCTATCCTAGAAATATTTCATGTGCACTTGAAAGATATCTATATTCTGCTGCTTTGAGGTGAAAAGCTCTGAAGATATCAATTAAATCCATTTGATCTAGTGTATAGTTTAAGGCTGCTGTCTCCGTGTTGATTTTCTGTCTGGAAAATCTACCCATTGACGTCAGTGGGATGTTAAAATACCTGACAATGACTCTATTTCTGTTTATCTCTCCCTTTATGTCCTTCAATGTTTGTTTTACATATTTAGGTGCTTCTGTGGTGGGTGCATAAATGTCTATTAGGGTTATATCCTCTTGTTGGATTCTTTTATTATTATGTAGTGCCCTTCTTTGTCTCTTACTATAGCCTTTGTTTTAAAATCTCTTTTGTCTGATATAAGTACTGCTGCCCCAGCTGTTTTTCATTTCCATTTGCATGAAGTATCTTGCACTATCCCTTTATTTTAGCCTGTGTATATCTTTCACTTTGAGGTGGGTCTCTCGGAGGCAGCATACAGGGTCTAGAAGAAGTGACGTCTGCTTGAGTGTGATTGGTAGGGTCACAATATGGGCCTAATAATTTATAGTTTTAATTTGAACATTGACACTAAAATTTTATATGGTGTACTTGAGTGTGATATTGTAATGTTACAGAATTACATGCTCATGATTTTGTAATAAAAGATTTTATAATAAAAGGGCCATTATTTGTGCCAGACCCTGTGTATATGGGCCTTGTTTTCTTATCCATTCACCTACCCTGTGTCTTTTAGTTGGAACATTTAAACCATTTTCATATAAGGTGATTATTGATAGGTATATATTCAGTGCTATTTTATTGTTAGGTTGACCTCAGTTTTTTTTTTCTCTTCTTCTTCTTAAAGCAAGCCCTTTAACATCTGTTGCAGTACTGGTTTGATGTACATTACCTACTATAAAACAATAGTATAAGGTCATAGTAATCAAAACAGCTTGGTACTGGCATAAAAACAGACACATAGATCAATGGAACAGAATAGAGAGCTCAGAAATGAACCCACACCTTTACAGTCAATTAATATTTGATAAAGAAAGGGAGAACACACAGTGGGCTAAAGATAGTCTATTCAATAAACACTGTTGAGAAAACTGGTCAGGTATGTGTAGAAAAATTAAACTAGACCACCTTCTTATACCACACACAAGAATAAGTTTGAAATGTTTTAAAGATTTTAATGTTAGACCCAAAACCATAAAAATCATAGAAGAAAACATGGGCAACAAATTTGGACATTACTCATAGCAATATTTTATGAAATATATCTTCTTAGGCAAGGGAAACAAAAGAAAAAATAAACAAATGCTACTACATCAAATTAAAAAATTTTTGCACAGCAAAAGAAAACATCAACAAAATAAAAGAAAACCGAGAAAATGGGAGAACATATCCGCCAATACATCTGATAATCGGTTAACATCCCAAATTCATCAAACACTTACAAAGCTCAACACCAAAAACATAATGCAATTAAAAAATGGGCAAAGGAACTGAGTAGACACTTCTCCAAAGAAGACATACAGATGACCAACAGACGTATAAAAAGATGTTCAACATCACTAATCATCAGAGAAATGAAAATTAAAACCACAGTTATAGCCCTGGCCAGTGTGGCTCAGTGGCTTGAGTGCCAGCCTGAGAACCAAAGGATTACCAGTTGGATTCTCAGTCAGGGCACATGCCTGGGTTGGGGCCAGGTCCCCAGTGGGGGTGCATGAGAGGTAACCACACATTGACGGTTCTCTCCCTCTTTTTCTCCCTCCATTCCCCTCTGTATAAAAATAAATAAACCTTTTAAAAAAAACCCACACACAATTAGATATCATCTTATACCTGTCAGAATGGCTGTCATCAATAAATCAACAAACAAGAAGTGCTGGCAAGAATGTGGAGAAAGAGGAACCCTTTTGCAGTGTTGCTGGGAATGCAGACTGGTGCTGCCACTGTGGAAAACAGTATGGAGGTCCTACGAAAATTAAAATTGGATCTGTCTTTTGACCCTGCAATCCTACTTTGGGAATATATATGGAGGAACTGAAAACACTAATTTAAAAGAGCATAAGCACCCCTATGTTCACTAAAGTGTTATTCACAACTGCCAAGATATGGAAGCAGCCCAAATGTCCATTAGTAGATGAATGGATAAAACTACTATGGGACATTTACCCAATGGAATATTACTCAGCCATAAAGAAGAAAATTTTATCCTTTGCAACAGTATGGATGGACCTGGAGAACATTATGCTAGGTGCAATAAGCCAGTCAGAGAAAGACAAGTACCATATGATTCCACTCATATGTGGAATCTTAAGAACAAACAACTAACAAGCAAATTAGAAACAAACTTATAGATAGAGAGCAGAATGACTGCTGATGGGGGAGAGTAGAGGGTGGTGGGATTGAGCAAAAAGAAAACAAACTCATGGACATGGACAACAATTTGGTGATTGTGAGGGGGTGAGGAGGCTGTAAGGGGACTAAAATGGTAATGGAAAAAATACAATAGAAAAAAATTTAAAAAGTAATAAAATACCTAGGAATAAATTCAACCAAGGATGTAAAAGACCTGAACTTGGAAATTTATAAGACACTGAGGAGAGAAATTGGAGAGGATACAGATAAGTGGAAGCACATACCATACTCATGGATAGAAAGAGTTAAAATCATTAAAACATTCACACTACCTGTAGATTCAACACAATCCCTATTAAAATATCAATGACATATTTCGCAGATATAGAACAAACATTTCAAAAACGTATATGAAACCATAAAAACCCCGAATAGTGGCAGCAATTTTGAGAAAGAAGAACAGAGTAGGAGAGATCACAATACCTAATATCAAACTATATTAGAAGGCCACAGTAGTCAAAAGAGTATAGTACTAGCATAAGAACAGACACATAGATCAATGGAACAGAATAGAGCCCAGAAATAAACCCAAGTCTCTATGGTCAATTAATATTTGACAAAGGGGGCAGCAACATAAAAAGGAGTAAAAATAGCCTCTTCAACAAACAGTATTGGGAGATCTGGACAGCTACGTGCAAAAAAATGAAACTCAACCACCAACTTACACCATGTACAGAAATAAACTCAAGATGGATAAAAGACTTAAATATAAGTCATAACACCATAAATGTCCTAGAGGAGGACATAGGGAGGAAAATGTCAGATATTGTCCCGTAGAGCAATGAACATAAAGGAAAGAATAAATAAATGGCACTTCACCAAAATAAAAAGCTTCTGCATGGCTAAAGAAACCATCAGCAAAATGAAAATGGAACCAACTGTATGGGAAAACATATTTGCAGAAGACACTTTGGACAAGGGTTTGATCTCCAAAATATATAAAAACTCACGCAACTCCACTTCAGGAAGACAAACAACCCAGTTAAAAATTGGGTAAAAGACTTGAACAGACCCTTCTCCAAGGAGGACACACAGAGGGCCCAGAGACATATGAAAGGATGCTCAGCAACATTGCCCATCAGAGAGATGCAAATTAAAAGCACAATGAGATACCACTTCACACCAGTCAGAATGGCCATCATAAACAAATCAATAAACAAGTGTTGGAGAGGATATAGAGAAAAGGGAACCCTAGTACAGTGTTGGAGGGAATGCAGACTAGTGCAGCCACTGTGGAAAACAGTATGGAATTTCCTCAGAAAACTAAAAATGGAACTGCCTTTTGACCCACCAATTCCACTGCTGGGATTATACTCTAAGAATCCTGAAACACCAATTCAAAAGAACCTATGCACCCCAATATTCACAGCAGTACAATTTACAATAGCCAAGTGTTGGAAGCAACCTATGTGCCCATCAGTAAATGAGTGGATCAAAAAATGGTGGTACATTTACACAATGGAATATACTACACAGCAGAAAGAAAGAAGGAACTCCTACTCTTTGTGACAGCATGGATGGAACTGGAGAGCATTATGCTAAGTGAAATAAGCCAGGTGATGAGGGACAAATACCATATGATCTCACCATTAAAAGGAACCTAATCAACAAAACAAGCAAGCAAAATATAACCAGAGACACTGAAATTAAGAACAATCTGACAGTAACCATAGGGGAGATGGGAGAGGATAATGAGGGGAAAAAGGGGGAAGGGTTGTCAAAGAAAATGTACAAAGGACACATGGACAAAGCCAAAAAGGGCTATTATCAAGGGTAGGAGGTGGGGATGGCTGGGGTGGGTGGAGAGTGGTGGGGGAAAAATGAAGATAACTATACTTGAAAAAAAAGAACTCGCAAGATAAAAAAATATATTTTTTTAAAGATTTTATTTATATATCTTTAGAAGGGAAGGAAAGGGGAGAGGGAGAGAAATACCAATGTATGGTTGCCTCTCGTGCGTCCCCTACTGGGAACTGGCCTGCAACCCAGGCATGTGCCCTGATTGGGAATCATACCATGGTTGTTTGGTTTGCAGGCCCTCATTCAATCCACTGAGCTACAGCAGCCAGGCTAAAAAAATATATATTTTTAAACAGTTCATAATACCCAAAGCAATCTATAGATTCAACACAATTCCTATGAAGATACCAAATGGCATATTTCACAGAACTAGAACAAATATTCCAAAAATGTATATAGAACCACAAAAGACCTTGAATATCCATAACAATCCTGAGAAAGAACAAAGTTGGAAAAAATATGCTACCTTATATTAAACTATACTACAAGGCCCTAGTAATCAAAACAGCATAGTACTGCCCTGACCAGTGTGGCTCAGTTGTTTGCTTATTGTCCCACAAAGCAAAAAGTCACTGGTTTGATTCCTGATCAGGGCACATTCATGGGTTGTGGGTTTGTCCCCTGTTGGGGCGCATACAATAGGCAACCAATCAATGTTTCTTACATTGCTATTTCTCTCCCTCATTTGTTTCCTCCATTCCCCTCTTTCTCTAAAAAGAAATTGAATCTTTTAAAAACAGCATGGTACTGGCTTAAAAACAAACATATAGATTAGTGGAACAGAATAGACAGTCTGAAAATAAACCCACACCTTTATGGTCAGTTAATATTTGACAAAGGAGGCAAGAACATAAAATGTAGTAAAGACAGTCTGTTCAATAAGTAGTGTTGAGAAAATTGGACAGATACATGCAAAAAAGTAGATAGACCACCTTCATACACCATACATAAGAATAAACTCAAAATGTATTAAAGACTCAAATGTTAGACTTAAAACCATAAAATCTTAGAAGAAAATATTGGCAGTAAAATATCAGACTTTTCTCATAGCATTATTTTTTCTGATATATCTCCTCCACAAGGGAAACAAAAGAAAAAATGAAATAGAACTACAGCAAGCTAATTTTGGCACAGCAAAGGAATCATCCAAATGAAAAGAGAACCCACTGAATGGGAGAACATATTCTCCAATACATCTGATAATGGGTTAATATACAAAATTTATAAACTACTTACAAAACTCAACACCAAAAAACAAACAGTTGGATTAAAAAATGGGGAAAGGACCTGAATAGACACTTTTCCAGAGAGAGTATACGTATAGCCAATAGGCATATAAAAAGATGTTCAATGTCACTAATCATCAGAGATATACAAATTAAAACCACAATGTCAGAATGGCTACCATTAATAAAGTAACACACAACAAGTGCTGGAGAGGATTTGGAGAAAAGGGAACCTTAGTGCACTGTTGGTTGGAAGGCAGATTGATTCAGCCACTGTTGGAAACTTTTCCTCAAAAAATTAAAAATGGACCTATCTTATGACCTAACAATTTCATTTCTGGAGATATAGTTGAAGAAACCCAAAATAGTAATTTGAAAGAATAAATGCACCCCTATGTTCATTGCAAGATTTGGAAGCTGACCAAGTGCCCACCAGTAGATGAGTGGATAAAAAAGGCTGTGGTACATTTACACAGTGGAATACTCCTCAGCAAAAAAAAAAAAAAAGAGAAGGAAATCTTATCTTTTACAACAGCATAGATGGACTTGGAGGGGCTTATGCTAAGGGAAATAAGCTAGTCAGAGAAAGACAAGTGCCATATGATTTCACTTATATGTGGAATCTAATGAACAAAATAAACTAACAATAGAAAAAGACTCATAGATACAGAGAACAGACCGACAGCTGTCAAGTGTGGGGGAGGGTTGGGAGGCTGGGTGAAAAGGTGAAGGAATTAAGCAAAAAAACCAAACTCACAGACACAGACAACTGTATGGGAGGGAAAGAGGGGGCAAGTAGAAGAGGGTAAAAGTTTGATAAGTGGTGATGGAAGGAGACTTGTCTTTTGGCGGTGAACACACAGTACACTATATAAGAGATATAGAATTGTACACTTAAAACCTATGTAATTGTATTAACCAGTGTCATCCAGTAAATTCAATAAAAATTTAAAAATAAATAAATAAAAAGAAAAACCCATAAGACATAGGTACTGCCTTCAGGGAACTCACTAGCTTTCTAGTTGGTGGAGGAAACAAATATGCATGAGCAGCTTTAATAAAACAGTAGAGTAGACATTGTGTCAGAAGGAGTAATGAGGCTGGGATAGTAGAAAACAGTGAGTCCCCACCATTGTGGCAATGCCAGGCAGAACATTGGACTATAGTCTGATCCTGTATTGCAATGCTTGAGTTCTTTTTTTTAATTCTATTTTTTAAATTGAGGAATAATATAGATACAGTGTACAGATTTTAAAGTATAGCTCGATGAATATTTTCATATAACTGCCACTCAGATCACAATCAGCACATTTCTGATGTCCCAGAGGTTCCCTTACAGCCTGTCCTAGTCATTGCCACCCCATGAGACAACTGCTGTTCTCATTTCCATCACCATATATACATTTTATCTCTTTTGAGCTTTGTGGACATGGAATCATGTATCTTAGGTTCTTATCTGGGCTAAAAGGGGGGCAGGGGATAAGAATAACAGGACCAGATAAGCAATTTTTAAATAATAGGAAAGTTTTACTAATGAATGTGTTTTCCTGTATGTCCAAATCAGATAATCTTACCAAAGAGCTGCAAACAGAGAGTTTGGTAATAATGACAAGGAACCTGAACGTGATAATTAGGTTATTGTGACACTACCAATTAATTAGAAAGCACAGATCCCCCTATAAACAGTGCTCTCAGGATATTACCTTCAGTCGGCATAGCCAGCCAAGGAATTAGGGAGAAGATTTGCTGACATCTTTTCCCTGATAAACGAGTCAGAAGAGCTTTGCCACTTGAGGGACAGAGACTGGCTGGGTTTGGGTGAGTTGTGAAATAAAGTCCTAAAGAGACAAACCTCCTGCTGCAGATTGACTCTACCTTCTCTCATCAAACTTTTGTTTGGGGTTTATTGGTACTTACTTCCTCCTGTCCCAAAAGTATGGTGGGGCGAAGGCAGCAGGAGGAGGGAGAGAGGCATGATCCCTTCATGCTTGCAGCCTAAGGAAAATAGCCAGTTAGAACATTTCACAGCATTCTTATGTTTTCCCTTTATTCAGGTTGTTGCTTTGGGACTGTGATGATCGCAGCTACAGCTACTACATTGAGGTTTCCACCAATCAGCAGCAATGGACCATGGTGGCTGACAGAACTAAAGTCTCCTGCAAGTAAGTGACGTCCTTTGAGGAATTTATTCCAACTTAAAGACAGTCTTTCCAATGCATTCAGAAGGTCCAAAGGAAGATTCATAGAATCACCAAATTTTATCTTATTTAGAATTTGAAAACATTCTGATAATCACTTCAGTTTTGACTATTAAGTACTTAGATGAGATTTTACATTATAAGACCAAACAAGCTCTCCTTATTTTGTGATTCGAACTTGATTTTTGAAGATGGCAGGCACCTAAACAGGGTGGAAAAAGTATTTTCCATCTGCAATTCTGTCTTGTGTCCTCCCCCACATCCCAACACTACCCCTTTAGGACTTGTTTCTTCCTTAGAGAATTTTGCTGATGCAATACACACTTTAGTAGTTATTCTGGGACTCTATCCTATTCTCCACCCTCATGCCATTCTCAGGGGTAGCTTTTAATATTTATCTCATCTCTGTGTTAGCTACACTGTTATTCAAACTAAGAAAAGCTTGTACCTTGGGTTTTTTATAGGCGAATGAAGCATTTTGTTCATGGGGTATTGGGTCTGTTTGAGCTTAACCTGGTTGTGGGGAAAGCCAGGAGGAAGGGTTCTGCTAGTTCTGACCATAGGGTCATGCCTAGGATGAATATGTACATGTGTATATACCTATGTAGCTACTACCCAGATCAAAATTAGTATCTGGAGGGTTCCCTCATACTCTTTTCCAGCCATTACATGAGAAGAACACAGCACTTTTCAGTGTAGAGGCAGATTCTCTGAAAGGCAAGATAAAGCAAACAGCTGAGATTTTTAAAAATTGAGATAATGATGCCCAAGCCATAAATTTCACCCTTTTAAACCATACAGTTCTGTGGTTTTTAGTATATTCTCCATGTAACCACTACCATGTAACATTGTAAAACATTTTTATCACCCCCAAAAGAAACCTACCCGTCAGCAGTCTCTCCATTTTCCTCCAGCTCCTTCAGCCTCCAACAGTCTACTTTCTGTTTCTATGGATTTGTATATTCTGGATTGTTCATATATTTGGAGTCATAGTAAGTGATCTTTTGTTCCCAGCTTCTTTCACATAGTGTAATTTTTTTCCAGGTTCATTTATGTTACAGCATGTATCAGCAGTTCATTCCTTTTAATAACTGAATAATATTTCATCATATGAAAATATATATGTATATATCATACTTTATCCATTTATCAGTTGATGAACATTTGAATTATTTCGCTTTTAAGCTAATGTGCTGCTTTGAACATTCCCATACAAGTTTTTGTGTGAATATCTGTTTTTAGTTCTCTTGGGTATATACCTAGAATTGGAGTAGAATTGAAAGGTGACATGGTAACTATGTTTAAATTCCTTTAGGAACTGCCAAACTTCTCCACAACTGCTACACCATTTTGCATTTCCACCAGCAATGTGTGAAGATTCCAATTTCTCCACATTCTTTCCAGTACTTGTCATTGTCTATCTTCTTGTTCATAGCCATCCTAGTGGAAACGAAGTAGCATCTTACTATGTTTCGATTTGTATTTTATTGATGGCTAATGATGTTGAACATCTTTTCATGTACTGTTTGGCCAAGATTTTATAATTGCATTAATGATGGCTTGTTTGATGCAATGTCTGACACCTTCACCATTATCATAGTGTTATCATGTGGCATGTTTATATTGGTTAGGGTAATACTTGCTACTGTAACAAATAGTGACTTCAACGTTTCAATGGCTTAACACAATAGTTCATTTCTCAGTCATGTAACAGTCATTATGGGCATTCGTTTGTCATGTGGCTGTTCTCCACAGGTGATGGAGGAGAGCCCAGGCATCATCTTTCCTGTGGCTCCGCCATCACTTGGGGCCTTATCAGCATCACCTGTGTGTAACTGGCAGCTGGGGAAAGAACAGAAGGAAGGTATATCTGGTTGGTTCTGAACAGCCTGGGCCTGGGCTTTGTGAACACCCCTTCCACTTGCATTACCCCAGAGAGAAGTCGTCAGTTAACGCAGTCACACTAGTAGGGCTGGGAAATATGATCAGTTCCTGGCTGGGCAGTGACTTCTCATTGAGGCACAATCTCATAGCCATCTCTGACATAGCAGAAGAAAACTAACAATTATGTAATAATTAGTATTCTAGTACTTTACGTATTTTATCTTATTTTGTCCTGAATACAAAACACCTTGTGGGATATTGTCTCCATTTTAAAAGGAGAAAATGAAAGCTTCTTTCTACTGTATTGCATTGCCTCCTAGCATTAGTTTAAAAAAAAAAAAACACTAAACCAAGATAGATGATGAAAACTAGTAAATGAGGGGGTTTGTTTCCAAGCTCCCAGAACTCTTTTTATATAAGAGGAAGGCCTGCAAGGCCCACGAGCAGTAGCCCATTCATCTTTCCAGAGTCATTACTTATTGGCTGTACAGCTCACAGGCCAGATCCTCTGCTTCCTCAGGGCTTGTCGTCTTTTACGCATCTCACTGGTCTCCATCACCCATCTCACTGGTCTCCATCACCCATCTCGTCATTTCATGTATTATAAATTGGATTCCTTACTTCTTTCTCTTATGATCCCCTGTTGAAGGTGTTCTACAATGTGGTTTTTTAAAATAAGAATTAGCTGACTAATTCTGTACCTACTGATTAGGTACATACATAACTATTTTATATTTACTTAAGTGTTTTTTCTTGATTCAAGAATTCATTCATTCATTAGACCCTTTCCTAGTAGGTTTGCATTAAGTTATCAACATCTTTTTTTCTTTTTTCTTTTCTCTTTCCATTAGCTGATGGATGTAAATAATTTATATGTTTTTAACTTTGTATGCTAGCACTGAGATGCTACAGCAGTGTTTTATAAGTTAATAAATAAATAATATATGAAGAGAACAAGAGTAGTAGCAAGAAGTCAGGTGCCTGTCAACCCTCCAGGAATCACTGGAACCGAATGTTGTGATTTTATGTTTACAGGCATAACCTCAGTCTACTGTGTCTCCCATTTTTGTGTTAAGTCTTAAGAATTATAATAGAAGATATGCAGATCTGATTTAAAAAAAGAAAGCCTTTCCTATTTAGTATACTCCAAAGGAGTCTATTAGCTCCAAGTATTGTAGCTTGCTTTTAATTGAAATAAAGAATGTGAGTCATGTTATAAATAAAATTCTATAGGATCTTTATAGATCACAGCTCTGCCTCCTGATAAGCAAGACATAATGTGAGGGCAGATTGTTACGGTCCCTCTGAAAAATCCCTAGGGAATGAGCGGCTCCAGTGTTCCCTGTAAGTCCTTCTGCTCTTTGGGGGTTGGCGTGTGTGCGTTCCTGTATTAGTACCTTAAGTTCTTTGCTTTTAGAGTAAAGGCTCATTTTCTGTTATAGAGAACTCTGTTTTTATATTGAATGATTTTGGTTTTCCCCAGCATTATTGAGATATAATTAATATATAACACTGTGTAAGTTCAGGATATACAATGTAATGATTTCATATATGTATGTATTAAAAACGATTACCACAGTAAGTTTAGCTCACATATCCATCTCTTAGCACTTTCGATTACTATTTAGAATTGTCATTGTAATCACGATGCTGAACATCACCTCCCCAGGACTTCTCTTCTAACTGGAGGTTTGTACCTCTTGACCACTTTCATCTATTTCCTTACCCCATCCCATTGCCCCTGGCAACCACTTATCTTTTCTGTTTCTTTGAGTTCATTTTTGTTTGTTTGTTTAGAGTCCACATATAAGTCCAAATTTGGTATTTGTTTTTTCTTTCTGATTTATTTCACTTAGCATAATGCCCTCAAGGTTTATCTATGTTGTCTCAAGTGTATTGACTGACTTTATAAAATTACATTTTACCTCCCCTTTTTGTACATAATCTAATCCTGTACCCTTTAGCCTTATTTCAAAAAACCTCACTTTCCAATTTTTTATTCATTTTCTGCAGTTTCTAAATCATTGAATCCTAAGTCTGTATCAATACAGTAAGATATAGACATCAGTTTTTTAATTATCAGTGTAAAGCATGCACATGGAAAATTAATTTAAACAATAGAAAACATGTAAGTGAAAAGTAAAATTTTACCTTCCCATCTTCTGTTCCATTCCTCAGAAGCAACTGCTTATTTATGCGTTCTCTGGTTGATTCTTATATGTGCCCTGACTGGGAAGCACATTCCCAACCTTGGCGCACTGGGATGATGCTCGAACCAGATGAACTACCCATCCTGCCCGAACTACCCATCTGAGTCACACAAATAAGGGCAGTACCCCTTATTTTTGTTAGTTTAGGTTTTTTTGTTGTCGTTCTGCTATTACTTACCTGTTAAAATTAAACAATATACTGAAACCTCTGTTTTTTGATACATCAGTTGTGGACAGGATTTCTTGACTGCTTTCTATGTTAATAAAGAAATTTCCATCCCTTCATTTCTCTGTCTCTCCCCATCTTCTATTAACTATCCTGCCACATTGACATCATAAATATTTATGATACTGATTTTTCTGTTCTGTAACTTACAGTTATATCTTCTATGTGTTAAGTATAAATCGATCCTAAAAAGGAAAAGCTACTGAGAACTCAGTATAATAACATGACCACATAAACATTGTTCACTACAGGTCTGTAGCGAGGGAAATATTCAATGTCGCTGAAATTATACCCCTCTTGGAAGAACTGTACTGTGTTCAGATCAAGTACATTTGATTTTCTTACAAGTGCTCAGAATTATTCCACAAATGATAAATAAAAAGCTTTATCTCCAGCTCTTTGTTTTTCTGGAGTTCCTAGTTGCTTTTCTTTTCCTTGTTTTAGAAGCTTCTGTTTGGTCACTGTTTCATTTTTTAACAGACTGCTTCTTAGGCCTACTCTCTAGCTGTGATCTTAAAATTTCTTTTTCTTTTGTATCTAGGTTGGTTCCACTGTTTCTTGGATTTTCTTTTGTAGAATGTGGATAAAAGGTTAATAACAAAACCCTTTTTTCCTTTGTAGGAGACATTGACCTGGGACCCAGTTGGTTACCTTTTAGATCTGTCCCCTGGACATGTGATAGGTGTGCAGTGTCAGCTGCACATCAGGCACTATCGTTTATGATAAAAATTACCTGTGATAGATGAATGCACCTGGCCTGGAAGGACTAAATATTTACTTGAAAGCCATAGCTTTTGATTTTCTGAGTACGCTGGCTTTTGTGACTAGGTGTTACAAACTCTGTCCAGCAGAGTCCGCCTGTTGAGGTTGACGAGGAGAATCAGTGCACAGACGACGACAATCCTGTGTGGAAAAGGGGAACAGGCACGACTACTCTCTCAAGGGGAGAGTGCCTATGGTGCCTCGGCCACTCCCTCAAGAGGGGAGCATGCTGACCCTTGCCTAGACAGGCTTTTATTGTTTTCCTGGGGTCTTACATCATAGAAAGATTTATCATCTATCACATAGAACATTATTGTCTACATTTTAGGTACAATCGAGGAAATAAAAATAACCTGCAGAGGGGGATGGCAATGAGCTCATTAGCTCTGTCCTTGGGAGAGCTCACACAGGCTTTGGAAGTTACCTTGAGGATAAACAATATACATTTGTTGCTTTAGACCAGGGTGAGGGAGTTTTAGCAAGAGCAAGCCATAACAGTCTGTAAGTATTTTCTAGGCCTGATTCCCACGGGAAAACTCAGTTTGAAGATCTGGCTCCTGCCCACCACTTCACATCTGTAGGTTTTCCATACACAGCTGAGTCACATTTGCCAGGCCAAGACAAACCGGTCCCCTACAACTAGGCATGTCCATCATGAAAATTCTGGGATCTATGTTTATGGATCTATTACAAGAGATAATAATTTATTTAAAATATGAGGCTTCTAAGCCTAAGTGGCTCCACACCTGCCCAGTGTGTTTCATACACTCTCACCTGAGTTGTCCCCTGCATGGCAGCAGCAATAACTCCTCTACAGCTGTGTGGACCACGACAAGGACTGCCCGTTGAGGTCAGATGCCTGCTGCTACCCTCGTGCCATGCTGTAGTCTATTCTCTCTGCTGGGTGACTCTGAAGTCAAATACGATTTTGTAGGTCTTTGTTAAGGAGATCCCTCATGGGCATTACATACAGAAAATCTATAGGTGGTTTTTTTTAGAAAGGGTATGTGGAAAGCAAATTTTCAGAATTTTGCATGTCTGAAACATAGTTTGTATATAGAATTCAGTTCCTTCAGAATTTGAAAGCTTGGATTTATTGCCATCTAGCATCTAACATTGCTGATGAGAAATCTGATAAATCTGATTCTTATTCATTTTAATAATTTATTTTTTCCAATAGAATCCTTTAGGATCTTCTCATTATCCTTGGAGTTCTTAAATTTCACAGTGATATGGCTGTATGTGGGTTCATCCTGTCCACTTTGCTTCAAAATGGAAATCTGCCCAGTTTCCCTCAGATTTATGAATATTTCATCTACCTGCCATTTTCCAGAAATTCACCAAAATCTTGATTTGCTAATATCCTTCCCTCCAGTTTGTAACACCTTTATGAATATTGTCCCTTTGTATTTCTTTGATGTCACTTCACTGGGTTCCCAGGAGGGGAGAAAGGTTAATGTGCCTGCAGTGTTGGCCGTCTTGAACTTGAACTTCCTAAAGCTCTGCTGCATGGGCTGTTGATACTCCCTTGACCCAAATCCTTTCTGTTTCCTTCTTTATGCCCGGCTGCACTTCACCCATGATACGTAGTTGTCTTGTTTCCTGCCAGTGTATGTTTCCTTAGCATATTGACCTCATTTGTGTTCATTTTAAACTGTTTCGTCATTTTGTTATGGTCCCATTGACTAGTACTTCTGCCTGCCGAAATGTTAATGATCTCAGATATCAACTGCCCAAGAATGACCTTGGAAAACATTTTGGCAAATATAAATGATTATATGTAATGAATTAGATAATACTGAAATTTTTCTTTCCATTTGAGAATTCTGTGGTCAGGTTAATAGAATTGCCTGGTATTTCCAGCTTTTAGTTTAATTTTCTCACAAACCGTGTGTCTCCCTGCTAGATATACTATCCAGACTTCCTTTTGTATCCAACCTAAGTGTTCATTGAAAAGGATGTAAAGAGTTTTTAATAACTTAAGAAAATACATATATAATAAGATTTTTTAAAACAAAGGTACAAAATTATAGAAGTAGAAGTATTATCACAAGTAACAAATAAAATTATGGAAAAAGACAGTCAGAAGGAAATATGCCAAAATGTTAATAATGACTGCTTTTGTGTATTGGGATTATGGACTTATTTCTAGTTTTCTACATTTTTGACAATTTACATGTAAAATCAAAAAGGAAACTTTATTTGAAAGAGAGTTTTTTGTCTTGCTGCAGACATAAATGTCTTATATTTATTTGTCCTTGCCAGAGGAGCATATGCTGGCAGAGGGGCACAGTTTATTCACAGTCAGCAGTTCATTAAAGAAATTCAGTAAGTGCCATCCATAGCAATATTCTGGTAGCTTTTCAGAACCTGGAAGCCACTCACACCGAGCACAGGCTGTGCTGCCCTGAAAAGGACTCCCGTGCTTCTCCCCTTGGGCCTCTTGGAGCCCAGTTCCCCGAGAGCACCTCTTCTGCTCGCCCTTCTCCGGCCTTCAGCAGTCCGTTTCCACATGGGTTTCCCCTTCAGAGGAGCCCGGCCTCCTCGAGAACTCGGAGCATCATCGTGGATCAGGCAGTTTCTAAGTGTAGACAGTTTCTAACTTTAGGTGATTTCTGACTTTAGACAGCCTCCTAACTTTAGACGGTTGCTCCACTGTACGTGAGGAGCCCTCGGACCATCTCTGTGTCACCTGGAAAGGCCTCTGTGGGGTCAGCTTGTTTGCTCCCTGGTCTTTGGCGTGACGACACTCACATCTGAAAAGCAGTGTGTCTCCCTCACTGATATACTGTCATTTAGTCCTGGGGAAGTTCAACATTCGGTTCCGGGGTCTGTTTCTGTAGCTGGTTCTAATCACCATTCACCAGGAATCTTAGGACGAGGAGCCGTGTTTCTTTCTCTGAGTGCCTCACTGGTTGAGGACGATGAGATAAATTAAAGGTGGAGATTTACAGCCTCAGTAAACTCTTCCAAAGTGTAGCAGGATTGAAAAACAGCACATTTAAATCTAAACTATTTACCTTGCCTGTGATTTTCTGCATCTTTTTTTGTATCGTTAGTGATAAAGTTGAAAAAGCTTTCCTTCTGCCAGTGTTGTTTCTTAGCCTGACACTTAACACAAGTCTCGGGTTGGTTCTGGGAGGTCACTGCTAAGCGTGTGACCTGGGGGTTGTGTGCAGAGGGCTTGGGGTCACTAATGTGATGCACTAAAATGAAAGTGGGTTTTCAAGGAGGAAATGTCTTCATCAGTGAGACTGCTGATGAGAAGTTCATATTCAGTGCCAAGTTTTCATCTCCAGGACAGGATTGTAGCTCTTGACTGTCACAGTCCTGCACTGAAATATGACTGCCTCTTGCAAGTCTCTGCTTTGGTAACAGACGGGCTGCTCTCCTCCCTGTGAGGTCGGAGGAGTGCGCTCGCTTGTTCTTTCTTGAACTGCGAGCCAATTAATGGGCTCTGGTTGTGTAATTGCCACTTTTAAAATGCTTGGGGAGATTTTTTTTCCCTTTTCATATTTAATTACATTTTTCTATATAGCATCTGACAGCAATGAAAAAAGCAGGACGTGTTCTTTCCTATGTTTTATTTTTAAAGGGCAAACATTGGTGTTAATTTTGTCAAAAAGTTGAAAACTTGAATGATAAAAGAACATGTACCTGTAAGAGGTTGGCAGAAAATGAAGATGAAAAATAACAGCATTTAGATCTCTCTCTCTCTCTCTCACACACACACACACACACACGACAAGTCGGACACTAGGCAGACCCCTGTGTTAATGCTGATATCAAAGCCTGCCCTGTAGAAGGCATTTGTCAGTAAGACCAGACTTGGAGACACCTGTTAATCAAACTGTTGCTTATGGGGTAATGAAGTACCAGGAGTAGATGAATATTTTGCTGTAGAAAACATCACTAAGGAGTCAGTCACTCATACCTGTGCATCTAGACAAGGGGCTTATCTTCTATATTGCAGAAAGGTTTTATGCAAAAATTTACTCATATATTGGAAGCCATGTGGAAAGTAGATTTTGAGGCTAAGTGTGTGAACTGAGTTGTAAAGGCAGAGCTATCAGCAGGTCCTGTCAGCCACCAGTGGAGAGGTTCCTCCCACCGGAACATCTGACAGATGAAGGAGCTGGAAGGAAATGAAGTTTCCCTCAGCCAGCAAGTGATTGGGAGGGAGAAGCTGAGAGCTCCTTCCCTCTGCCTTGCTCAATCCAGGAGCCACGTCACTCTGTGAGGATAATAACTTTTTCTAAGCCTGTCATACATAAAATGAAGCATGTCTCAGTAAAACTTTCTCAGTGAGCTGTGTGAGCACATTAAAATGTACATGGTCAGAAGGTTTTTCTTGTTATGGAAAAAACTTTCATATTAATATTATATTCATAATGATAAAAATCAAGACCACACTAGTCCAACTATCATCATCTTTCCCTTCTCTATTCCACTCTGTTAACTGCTACCTCACATTCTCTTTACACCCTCTTCACGTTTACTTATTGTAGCCAGAGTAGCATTTTTGAAGCATAGCTCTGGTATTATACCGCTTAGAACCCTTTCACTATTAATGGTTCTCTAGGTGAAGACCAGCATTCTTTACCTGGCCTGGGGTGCCTCACAGTCTGGCCCCATCCTGCCTTTCCTTCCCTTCCTACATCACTCTCCCTGTTCACCTCAGCCTGGCTTCCCCTCACCTCCCTCCACGCATCATGCCGCACCTTCCCACAGAGCCTTTGCACATGCCATGGCCTCTGTCTGAAGCCCTGCACTCTGCCATTTGTCTGGTCAAACTCCGTTATTCTTTGGGATTTCCTTGAGCTAGTTGCTCAGGAAAATCTGCCCTGACCACCCATCTCAATCAGATTACTTTGTTATTCCTTCTCACTGAACTGAACTACTTCCCTTCACAGCTCCCATCACAGTTTGCAACGACCCTGTCCTTAGTGTGGTTATATTGTGTAACTCTTTTTCTTCCCCACTAGACTGTAGGCTCGTGAGAGCAGGGATTAGATCTGTTTTACCCACACTTATCCGTGATAGCCTAGCAAGGACCTAACACTTGCATTGTCTGAGTGAACTAATCAATGAGTGCTACCACTCTGTCTCCAGTCATGTGTACATGTTGGCTTCATAGTACTGGTGCTCTCTGGGACTGTTGTCATCACAGGGCTCCATCAGGAGGTCTGTCCGTCCCAGCTCAGATGCTGTCACATGGAGCAAGGCAGAGTTTGTGTGGGAGAATAAGAGTTGCTCATTGCCCCTGATAATATCATCCTTATATACTAGGAATGTGCCTTCCCCACTCCTCTTTATTAATCCATTATTGGTCTGTCGTCCTTGATTTATTTACAGCCTTATTCCACAGATTCAGTTATTGTCAAAGGTTCAGTTTTCTCTGGTCTTCACATCTATCCTTGCCCCTCAAGTTAATGACTTGGAAACCCCAGTAACCATCACTTGAGATTGGTTACTGGCTGGAAGTCCATTACCTTTATTTTCAACCATCTTAGAGAGAGTTAAGTTTTTCTCTATGGAGAG
Source organism: Artibeus jamaicensis (assembly GCF_021234435.1). Classification (NCBI taxonomy): domain Eukaryota; kingdom Metazoa; phylum Chordata; class Mammalia; order Chiroptera; family Phyllostomidae; genus Artibeus; species Artibeus jamaicensis. The sequence goes on from NW_026521356.1 coordinate 3,434,921, forward strand.
GCCAAGTGCTTTAAAAACTGTTTGCCAGCTGTGCCCCTTTCATTCAGAAATTGATTTGATTTAAAATCTCAAGTTTGCCAGGCTAATATGTTTCAATTGCTTCTCTGGATTTCAGAGTGAAAGGTTTTAAAAAAAAAAAATCTAGCCCTAACCTCTGGAGAGGAACTCTAAACCACATGCCGAGACATTCTGTGAGCCTCTGGAGCAGGGTAGGGTCTGTCCAGCTGGTCTGTCCAACTCTGGCATCCTGGGGCTCTGGGTCCCTCACACAGTTTCAGGATGGATGCAGAGGGCCCAGCCTCAGCATGGGCCGGAGAGGTGCTTGTTGGTACACCTTACCATGACTAAGCCGCGGTCGGCCCCTTTCCTGAGACAGGCACTGCCCATAGAGCAGTGCAGACTGCCCCTCAGTGGGCCTCTAGTAGGAGTCACAGAACCCTAGTGGAGGCAGCAAACTGAGCATTCAAAACACCAGAATAACAGTCATCATAAAAATACATTTTTAAAAATGAATTCTCATCATTCACATCTACAAAAGAGGAGAGTAGAGCCTATTAGGAAGGGTAGTGTAGTTTTGATTGTATATTCTTAAAGTGACCTGACTCAGTTTGCCTCTGGGTCCTAATGAGAAGCACTGTCTTGCTAATCATGCTGTGATTAATGCAGACTCAGCTGTGTCCCAGAATGCTAACAGCCTCGTGTTCCCTTCCTAGGTTAAAAACAAAAAGAAAAAAATTGTTCTAGTGAATTCGGGGATCCAGCATGCATATAGAATTCATTTTCAGAGCTGAAACGTCACTCTTCCTTGACTCTCTGATTTATTCTTGAGGCTTCAGCTGTCTCATCCATTCATGTCTTCCATTAAACATTGGCCCTTTTCTGGAATGGCTTCTCGAACCCAACTTGTCTGAAACTAACCTCATTGTCCTCTTTCTTCATAGAGCAGCTCCTCCTCTTTGATGTCCCTGTTTGTGTTAGTGGTGACCCCTCTCTGGGCATCTCTTACTGCTCTGATTCTTCCTCATCCTCCACAGCCAGTCAGGTATCGTATCTTCTCTTTTACACCTTTGCTTCCTTTACGTCTAGTCCCATTGGTCCACCTGAATTCAGACCTTACGCCTCCCTCCCACGGTACCACAGGAGACTCTCATGGATTTCCCGGAATCGATACTCTTCGCATCTGTGGCTGTCCTGGTGTCTGGAACACATTGCTAGACTGGCCTGGCTTATCCTTACTCCCCTCTGTAGGCATACCAGTGGTCTACCGAGAAAAGCCTCTGATCCCTGCCTGGGTCATCTGCTATCTCTACTCTACATGATCAGCTTTTCCCAAACATCTTGTGTTCAATATTCTGTACCACTGTAGGATCTCATGTCCAGATTTCAAATACATAATTACCATTTCTCTCTGACTCTCACCAAACTTGCTAACCTTTATCTCTTTAATTCTCTCCTTACAGGTATCCAACTTTCCTTTCACTCTAGCCCAATTACTATTGCCAAGTGAGTCCATGCTTTAGATCAGCTAATTATCTTTGTCTCTACCTGCTGATCTTCAGGTCTCTGCCCATCCTCTGTTCTCTTCAAAACCCAGCCAGAAATGCTCAGAGCATTCTTCCTTAATCTTCCTTCTCCCAAACACAAATAACTACCCTATTAGCAGAATGTTCATCCTAATTTGTTTGTGTATAACTTGATAACATTCACTTTTTCTTGGGTCTGTTTCAGAGAATAGAAAAGTAAGGGGCTAGGCTGGGAGGATGTTTGCTTTTTAAAAAATCTAACCATTTTTCAAGGTGCCATGGAATTGACCCCTGTGAAAGTATAGTGCCCCCCACCCCGCCTCAGCTGTTGTGGCTCAGTTGATTGAATGCTGGCCCGAGAGTCCAAGGGTTGTCAGTTCGATTCCCACTTAGGGCACATGCCTGGGTTGCTGGCTGGGTCCCCGGTGAGGGTGTGTGAAAGGCAACCACACATTGATGGGTTTTTTCCTCTTTCTCCTTCCCTTCCCCTCTAAAAATAAATAAATAAAATCTTTAAAGAAAAAAAGTACAGGGCCAGATTTTCCCAGCAGCCTCTAGCAAGTCCAGCTACAATCAAATGCATAGCCCAACCAACTTTGATTCAGTCCAGTATTTATTAAGTGACCTGGCTGCAGGCTGCATGGTAAGGGGGAATACCTAGGAGAAAGGAAGACTTTTCCCCTTCGAAGGAACTTACAGGTTATACACATTCCAGACATTTGGGAACCATCTCAGACACACAGAGAGTACAAAATACAAAACAGGGTCCTATAATCATAGAATATTGTAATTAAAAGTACCTTGGAAATCATAGTCCAAGCCTCTCTTTACAGACGAGAATCTGAGGCAGAAACCACAAGTGCCTTCCCCAAGTTCTCCTCTAGTGGAATGGTCCAGGTTAGAACCCAGATGTCCTGATTCTGGGTCTCCCAGAATTTTGCATGGCCTGTAAGACCATAGTGAAAAAAACACAGACATATGAGGGAGGGCTGTAAGAATATGGGCATGATCAGAATATGGCATGACGTTGGGGAAGTTCTTCTGAAAAGATGCATTTTCAGCCTAGTCACCTACTACTGGCCTCCACTGTAGCTGGGAAAACTGGTGATTCACCAACTACAGAAACCTATGAACTTCAGATTTTAAAATCACATAAAGGAACAAATCAGAAATAGACTCACCTTCTAGAAGATGCGATGAAGACCATAGATTATAAATATATGACATTTAATATAATTTCCTACCTTGCTGTCACTACTACTTGCTCTGTGGAATATTAGGATGTCCAGCCTGTTAGCTGTATCATAATCCGTATTGTAAAACCAGTTTTTAAAGTATAGTCTCTATACCAGTGGTCAAGACCAGACTGCCTAGGACTTCACTATCCAAGTTATAGAGTGTATGTATCAGCCTCTGCTTTGCTTCCCTTTCCTTCCTATTATCTACTTTAAAAAAATTCATTACTCTGTTCATCAGGTTGTTCCCTTCTGTCAAAATAAGACTTGCGTGTGTGTTTTTTCTCTCTGTTTTAAGCCAATATCCATAAAGCATATTTTCCCTCACAGTTGACATTTTCTTTTCACGATTCCTTGAAATGGAATGTAAGTGAATTTCACCATGGTATTGTAAATTATGTCCTGAGTATCAGTAATAAACATTTCTTACAAAGTTTTAAAGTGTAGTTTCAGGCTGGTGATCATCTGGAATTGCACACATTAACCAGCTGCTTTAGAGGAAATTAGCAATTGTGTTCTGCTCATACACTTTTCACCTCTTTATTCAAATTTATGCAACAAAATGGAGCCCATGTAATAAACCTTAACTGAGCAAAAGAATGTTTGTACTCTAAGTAATGTGGCTTAGCAGTCTTAACCTGGAAGGGGTGCTGGTAGTCATTATGTCCATCCTTCTACCTTCAGAGGAATTGTACATTAAACTTGCCCCAGAGAGCTCGTGATTTTCCTCTGGTGACAAAGGCTGGGTGATATTCCTTGCTTCCTCATCACCTCTCTGAGCCTTCAAGTGTAAATTTCTTAAGCAGGAGTGATGCTCAAGCAAAGGAGGGAAGCAGTGTTGCTACAGCTGCTGTTAAATGAAAGTAACTTGTGTATATTGTTCTTTTTTCCTTCCTAATTCTCTAGGGAGTTGCTGAATTCTCTGTAGAATTTGGCAGTGGATATATAGGCTTAATAGAAATTCTGACTGCTGGAGCTTTGAACTGTATAGTCCTTTCTCTAGGGTATGCTGGGGATGGGGGAAGGAGGGACTCATGGGTGCTTATTTGCTTGTTTTACATTTCTGAAGCTTCTGGATTCATTTCTCCCAATTAAAATAAAAATTGGAACCTAAGCTAATTGAATGTGGAGATCACAGGTTTAAACTAACAAGAACATATGATTCCAAAGTTCTTGTTCTCACAGCACATTTGAGCCCCTCATATCATTGCTTCTTCCTGTTTGTAGGTGCCTCAGGTAGACTAATAACAGCCTCAGATACACAGAGATACAATTGTATTGCCCTGTGAGGACAGACAGCCACCACAATAACATTTAGTAGTAATCAAGTTTTTAGTAAGACATGGCATGTACTGTGATCTACAATTATGAATGCATTCATTTTTGGATTTCTAATCTGATTTTTAAATTTATACCTTCATATTGCATTAATATTGCATTCCTACATAAATATTAATTAATGTTATAAATTTCTGAGATGTGAAGGAAACATAGGGCACACACTGTTTTCTAAGCCTCTCATATTTGGGGATGGAGCAACTAACATTCTCAGGCACTATTTTCTCCTTTTGTTACTTCCTTAACTGAGACTGTTATTCAACTAATCATTGCCCTGACAAAACCCCCAATGTGTGGGGCACAGAACCATGTTAACTCAAAAATGTGTTATCTGTCCATCCATTAACTTAGCAGACTTATTTTGAGTCACTGCCCTAGGCCGGGCCCTGTGCTGGGCGCTTCCCTCCTCTCCTGGGCTCATTAGTAAACCTTTCCCTTCAGCTCAGGGTAGGTAGGAACTGAGAGGCCTTGATCCAAACATAGAGGCATCTGTGGATTCTGACACATCTAGATGGACCATATCTTCTCTGAGGGAATAAGTAGGGTTAACGTTTATGGGAGCAAGCAGCCTGCTGCACTTGGAAGCATATACTATGCAGAAGGGAGTGGGCTCAGCATGGTAGGTACAGAAAGATCACTCCTTCTCCTTTCAGCCCCCTGGAGGAAAGTTCAAGTGTACCTTTGAGCACAGATCCTCCCAGAGACCACAGGGTTGCAGCCTGCTCACTCAGCCAATCCACTTTTTGGTTACCTTTGTATTGGAAACAATAGCCTCCGCTGGAGCAGCCTTTACAAACTAAGCGTGTTTTGTTGTAGGCCAGTGCCAGTGCTTTCTCCCTGCCCTCTCTGATGATAAGTGTGGTGTTCATTTTGTAATGAGCACTTACAGTTTCTGTGAACTGTGTAATACCATATAATAAGCAATAATTTCCCACTTACCCTTGATAACAGGAGATTTCTGTTTGGCTTTTAGTGATAGCCAAAACATGGGTGGTTTTTTACAAAGGTGATGAATTTTCAGAGGCATCTCTTTTCACAAGACAGACTGGCAAGTTGTTTTCCAAGTGTGTACAAAATTTGTAATGTATACTCTTGCCTTTAAAAAGTCAAAGTCAGATCAAATAGTTCTGAAGTAGCCATTTGTAATAAAATGACTATATCCATTCTTAAACTCCTTTTAGCTCTCTCCTGGCTATGCTTTTCCTCAAGGGATTAGTGGCTTGAAGATTAGCCCAATAGTTTAGATGATAAAACTGCCAAGTCTCAAGTTATTGTTTTAAATTGTCTATAAGAGATTATATGTTAAGTACAAAGTGAAGTTGCCCTGGATGACTCGGTGCCCTTCCCTGAGAGAGGAGGCCCATCATGCTTTGTGCTCTTCTCCCCTCAGCTACACACTGTCAAGACTGGATGGGGTTCTTCCCCTGATTTTTTTTTAATTATTACAAAACACTTAAAAAAAAAACAGACACAAGCTTTACACTTTAACCCTCCCCACCTCTGTTTAAAGTCATCTCTTTCCCTTGACAAGTGCTCAGAACCCATAAAATTTAGTATTTTCCTGCAATAAATGAAGATTTCTCTTTCATTAGACTGTCTTACCTGTTTCTGAGACACGGCTTACGCTCTCTATCCACGCATTCCTGTGAGCCCCTTGGTGACCACTTACCCTCTCAGACAGCGTGGCCAGACTGGCAGCCGTTCATTTTGTCATACTGGGGAAGCTGCATGAATCATGAGGACAGCGGCCCTGGTGCTTCCATGATCACGGGCTCCTGCCATTTATCTGTCACAGGCTGGCCTTCCTGCAGATTGCTGGCATGGCACTTCGATGTGTCTGCCTTTCTAAAACTAGGATATCAGTGAATGGTGTCAACTAAGATGCAGAAGTTACTTGAGCTGACCTCACATTTAAAAAATTATTGTGCTTTTTTGGCAAAAAAGGTTGGATTTGTTCATCAGAATGATAGATTGATCTCCTCTGTGTGCAGAGTTCTGTATGGAGTTATGAAAAAAAGAGAAGATAGACTGCCTGCCTGTACTCTACTTCAAAAACAACATACACATCAAAAAAGACTTTCCTAATAGCTGACTCTTTCTAAGTGTCACCTAAAAAGCAAACTGGAGTTGAATGATTGTTTACTTTCTGTGTCTGCTTAAAAGTTCATCCAAATACCAGAATAAATAGTATATAATATCTAACTAAAAAGTAAAAGAATCACACCTTTATAAAGTTAGTTTGCTTCTGAGTGAGGTGTGGGAGAAGTGCCTGCCTGGGTGAAGACCATGCTTCCTACGGTCACCAGTGTCAAGCAGGGGTGTCCAACCTTTTGGCATCCCTGGCCCGCACTGGAAGAGTTTTCTTGAGCCACACATTAAAAATGTTGCAACCTGTGATTACAAAACAATCTCATAATGTTTTAAGTAAATTTATGATTTTGTGTTGGGCCGCACTCACAGCCATCCTGGGACTCATGCAACCCGCAGCCACAGGTTGGACACCCCTGCCAGTGTCGCTCAGAGAAAGTGCCTCTCATCCATCTGGCACTTGCATAGCCCTTTTGTGTCCTGAATACACCATCTCAATGGCTATTGTTTTCTTTCTCCCTCAGCGCCTAGCTTGAAACAGCCCCTGTGCGTGTGAAACTGAACAGTGCTGCACATGAAATGCACTGACCCAGGTGGAAGCAGATTTTTAATCAAATACCCAAGAACAACCCATTTTCTACCAAAATCTCTGGAGTCAGTAATCACTGGTCCCCACATTTTTTAGTTGTTTACTGGGATTTGATTTCTAGCCCAGCATGTTGTCTTTTGGGGTTTATTTAGATTGATTTAATTAAATTCAAATTTATGGTTTGTGGGATCTTTTTACATGGAGACACCTCCCTGCCCCAACTACAGGTAGAAGAACGTTGTGTGTTAGCAGACACTTGTGATAAAAATGAAGGTCTTCCCTTGAAAGCAGAGTGGTTTGCCTACATTTGACTTAGTGTTATTGTTTTTTTTTCTGTTGCCAATTTTAAAAGTTTATATTAAAGTTAGACAATTTTTTATTTTAGTGGAAGAAGAATACCACAATCTACAAACACTTGGAATTGCATCAACTACTTTACATAATAATTATGATTTAATTTTTGTGGTTACTGATCATTTTTCTGTAGTTTTCCCTTTAGTAGTCTCTATTTAAGGTAGTACAAATATTTAAAGTGTTTTTATTTATGAAAAATTATATGATTGGTGAATTTTTGTCAAAACTGATTGTGAAATTTGTTCACGATGAGCCATCAACAAGATCTTTTTTTGGCTTTTGTTAGGATGTTGGGTATTTGGATTTAAGGTTTGGGGCTAGTTTTCCAAGTTGTTCAAAATGATGTCACAGATCAGTGTTTTCTTTTAGAAAAGTCTACGTCAAATAATTTGTTAATTTTACTACCAGTGAGAAGTAAGGTTACGTAGGGGGAAAGATATGGAAAACTCAGCATTGTATTCTCAGAGAGTACCTGAAAAAGAGAACCCTCTTTGGAAAGGGAGCAGAGGAGGAAGAGCACACAGCAGAGGGGCTCCAGGAAAAGCGTGTGGGGAAGCAGGTGAAAGCTGTTGTCATCACTGTTATTTCTTAAGTCAGATGCTCCGCTGTTGTAATGAGAACTTCTGACTCATATTTTCTTGAGAAATGAGGTTCCTTGCTCTGAAGTCTTGTCCCATGCAAATGATGAGGCCTGTCCTTTCTACCTCTGGCCAGGGGTCCTTTTGCCCAAGGCATCTGTACCAGTGTTTCCCACTGTGTTTTATTGTGTGCGTTTGAAAACATTCCGAGAAGGGGACTGTCAGAGAGATCCACGGCACAGAAAGGGAGGACTCGAGGGTCAGGTGAATGCCCACATGTGAGAACCCTCAGGAAAAGCAGGCACTTGGAAAACACGAGAAGTGTCAGCTACTAACATCTTTGTTACTGGTCTCCTTTACCTCCTTTCTAGTTGGTCTCCTACGACCTTGTCCACCTGGTGCACACCCTAGGTCTGGGGCCATTTGCTGCCAAGATGACTGTGTCATGCTCATTTTCATCACTGACCTTGCCATCATAAGCCTGGAAATGTGAGGGATGCTGGGAACCAAATGAAGTTCACAGTGAAACTTGAGTCTTCCCCACCAGGCTCAGATTTCAGATTTCAGATTTTGGATTTCAGAATCATCTCTCTTTTTGCATTTGTATATCAGTCCTGTAGGTTCATTTTAAGAGATCAGGGCGGGGGAACCTTTAGCCCTTGCTCTAGCCCTCCTTGACTGCCTGCCTTCTTTCTGGGCTCCCATTTTACCTACAGGAAACCTGTACGGTCATCTGAAGCTTGCAGCTTGACATCTCTGTACTCATATGTCCCAGACACTACTTGGTCAGGGGAGGGTTCAGAGCCCTGCCCCCAGGGAAGGTACAGATTAGTGGATGAAATAATGTGTATGAATGAAAGTAAAAAATATACATTGAAGTTATTTGTTAAATGTAAAATTACTTCAATCTCAGCCTTTGTGTTAGTGATTATGTTCTTGAAATACTTACCTATATCTCAGCACCAAGAAGAAAAATGTGCAGTATGGCAACATTAACTGCACATGAATGAAGTAGAACAGGCAAAATAAAAATCTCTGGCTGAGGATCAGTAGGCCTTGCTCTCAGCCATGTTCCGCCCTGACTGGTGAGTGTCCTTGGGCAAGTCCTTCACTCTCCCTGTACTCTGTCTCCACATCTGTAAAGCAGCTTCCTAAAATGATGCTTATGGCTAGACTCCAAGAGCTGCTTTATTGAAATAGTATAGTTTATTGTCATGTTATCAATGAAAATGTGTAATACTTCTGTAAAAGTTGAAGTACAATAGATTTACCTCAAAAGCACCTCCTAACACTTACGTAGCATGATTCTGCAGTCCTAGGATGGTGTGTTGGCTAGACAGATACACAGACACTGACATACATGTGTGTTAAATGTATAAAATATATGAGTGGGTTTTTAACTTACATGTGAGGTAGAACCAATCTCTTTAGCTGCCTCTCTCCATCTCTTAGGCCCTGCAAACTGGCATTAATTGTCATGTGCCGTGCCCGGACAGCTGGGGTTCCACCTCTAGAGGAAAGCTTTCAACCACAGATATTCTTTTGGGAAATGAAAAACAAAAACAAGTCTGAAATATATCCAACACCTTGAGCATCTTGGAGATTCATGCTACTGTAACATATATAGTGAAATTATATTTGAAAGAAATATATAGTTATGTAGAACCACAAACAGAGGTGATGAGTTTGTATTGACAGAAGGGTTAGGAAGTTAGCCTTCTTCTTCTAAAGTCATTAAGTACATACCTCATGACTGGAAGCCTTTTCCTAATGAAATATGAACATCCATAAGATGTTGGGTGCACATTAAAAATGTCTTAACATTTGTATTTTTAGCATGGACACAGCGGTATCAGTTAAAATAATCAGCCCTTGCCTGTAATCTAAAAGTCTTATCTCTTAACTCTTTTTTAGAAGGCAGATGTTTTAAAACTGATTTGAAAATCAAATTTGCCCTTCAGTGATTTCATTTGGAAGAAACATAGAAGTAAACATTATAAAGAAGGCTTTTCAATACATTATGCATGCAAATGTGGCAGCCAAATTCGGGCTCGCAAGTGGAGGTGCATGTCTGTTCCGGTTGAGAAAGGTTGAGTTGTTGAAATGAATACAAAGGTCACCGACCCGCGAGTTTGTCATTTAGTAGCAGGGCTATTGCTTCATGTTAAACTCTACCTGCCAAAAGACAAGAACTGAAAGCTTCCAGCAGGCAAAGCGAGGCCACATTAAAGACACAGTGCTGTCTTTGAACAGTCTGTGGAGCACTTTTATTGATCTTGCTCTTTGCCTAATCCTGTGCTGGATGCAAGAGAGTGGGGTGATGAGGGGTTTGTGCTCTTCCCGGAATACTCCACTGGTGACGAGGATCTGGAGGCTGTGGTCAGAGGGGTGAAATATGTGCTGCAAAGACGCACTCTGATTTATTTACACCGTTGTCTGATACCCCCTCAGGGGTCAGGGACTGTGTCTTATTCATCTTCGAATCACCAAAACACAGCACAGCCTGACATGTGGTAGGAGCTTAGAAATGATTTGTGAACAAATGAATGAATGAACTAATGAGTGAATGAGTAGTTATTTGGGGGAGCAATTTTTAAAAAATTAAATTGTAGCATAAATTTGTCAATAGTGAATTAGATAGAGGTTGTTACTATGGAAGAGTAGAAAATGAGATTTAAAGTAATTCAAAGCAGTTTTTTGCTCTGAGATCTAGACAGGTCTTACAATAAGGAAGTATGACCACCCTACCCTAAATGTGAATTAAAAACTCAGTTGGCCCAGCTCTTCAGTGGGTGGATACAGAAAGCGGATGGTTCCCCAGAATATCCCCCAAGAAGGGCTTGCAGAGTGGACAGGACCCAGCCTGGCCTTAGGAGAAAGTCTGGCTTCTTGATGTGACACTAAATCATGGTCCAGAGACACCCATTTTAAATGAACAGCAGCATAAAAGTTCATCCCTGACCCTTCTCTGACTGGTGACTTCCAGGTCATCCTTTATGCCCAGGTGTGTCACCTCCTTTATGAATTCTGATCCCCCCACCACCAGACTAAACTTGGAATAGCCAGAATACCCAAGTCAGGCGAAATGTGGCAAAGACCTTCTGTTCTCCTTGTTCAGTCCTAAAACAAGACTCACAGACTTGGCAGGGAAAGGGGGCATTTCAGGCCTGATCAAATGATGAAACCACTTTTACTTCACATCTCTTCTCTGGTGAGGAGGGAGGAGCTGAATCTGGTTTTGTTCACTACTATATTCCTGCCATTCGGTAGAAGCTTGGTGTGTGTCAATTTGCATGAGTTATCCAGAGTATTATCTGTTTCCTAATGTAGAATTTAAAAGTTACCACTGGGGCCCTGGCTGGTGTGGCTCAGTGGATTGAGCACCATCCTGAGAACCAAAGGGCCACTGGTTCGGTTCCCAGTCAGGGTACATGCCTGGGTTTTAGGCCAGGTCCCCAGTAGGGGGCACATGAAAGGCAACCACACACTGATGTTGCCCTCTCTTTCTACCTCCCTATCCCTCTCTCTAAAATTAAATAGGTAAAATCTTTTTTGAAAATGTTACAACTGGAACTTGGGAAACTTACGGATAACATAATAATTAAAAAGAAACTAGGGGACCCAGAAATTCTCCTCCTAGGTATATACCCAGGGGAAATTATAATAGACATCCACCCAAAAACTTGTGCATGAGTGTTCATAGTAGCATTAGTCATAATAATCCCAAATTGGAAACAGTTCAAGTGTCTACCAACTGATGAATGGATAAACAAAATGTGATATATACATGGAATATTATTTGGCAATAAAAAGGAACTTCTGATACATGCCACATCATGGAATAACTTTGAAAATATGCTAATTGAGCCCTGACTGGTATGGCTCAGTTGGTTGGGCGTCATCCCGCAAAGTGAAGGATCTCCAGTTTGATCCCCAGTCAGGGCACATGCCTGAGTTGCAGGTTTGGTCCCTGGTCAGGGCACATGTAAGAGGATCGATGTTTCTCTCCTTCTCTTTCTCCCTTCCTTCTCCTCTCTCTAAAAATAAATAAAATCTATTTTTAAAGAAAGAAAGAAAACATGCTAAGTGAAAGAAGCCAGTCACAAAAGACCATATATAATCCATGTCTATGCAGTGTTTAGAATAGGCAAATCCATAGCAACAGAAAGTAGATTATTAATTTCTGGAGACTGAGTATGTGGGTAAATGAGGAATGAGTGCTAAAGGGTAAGGGGTTTCTTTTGGGGTGATGAAAATGTTCTAAAATTGATTGTGGTGATGGTTACACAATCCCGTGAATATACTAAGACCATTGAATTGTACAGTCTAAAAGGATGAGTGTTATGGTATGTGTATTGTGTCACAATAAAGCTGTTATTTGAGAGACAGAGGCAGATACAGGGGGACATTTCTTGATCCAGGACTGAAAGTACTCTTGTAAGAAGGACTGTTTACAGTAGGGACCAGGGACAGCGCTGTGCAACAGAAAGGCCCTCATTTTCCCCACTGTGTTAACGTGAATAGTGCAGATTACAAACCCCTGCAGCTTCCGGTTCACAGCAGCACCATGTTAATGGGGTTCTCAGCCACCGAAGAAGGCTTGACTGAAACTGCAGCCAAGACACATAACTTTTCTCTCCACTACATTTGTTCTGCCTTCTCCTGCTTCCTGCCCCTGCCCCACCTCTTCCTTATTTCTCATGGTTCTCTCTGCACAGATGTGTGGCTGAACCAAAGATCACTGCTTTAATGCATTTTCATTTACGTATTCAAACCCAGAGATTTCACTGTGGGGCTTTGGGGTGAGAGGAGGGCAAAACACAGACCACAGGGCCCTGCCACCACAGTAAAAAGAATGGTCCAATCTTCTTCACATGCGGCTGGGCCCCCGCTGCCCCCAGGAGCCCTGCAGGCTTCAGGAGTGTTAGCTCCTTGGCCTTGGGTTGATGAATTCTCAGGCTCTTGATCGGCCATTTCAGCCCCTTTCACAGCCACTTTATGTGTTGGCTACTAAGTCAACAGTGTGAATTTCTACTATAAATAGTCTTAGCCTTGTGTTATAATGGGATTTTAAGTCAATAAAATTCAGATTCTGAAATAAAAATGATCCTTGCCCCTGATACTACACTGGAATAAGTATACATAAATGCAAGAGTTAGAGACATTTGCATGAACTTGACCTGAGTGAGCAACAGTCCTTTTTTGATATGGAAACAGTTGAATCTTGTGACATTCCAAAGATTAATTTTGCACTGACCTCGCAGAGGCCTCTCATAGGACATGGTTTTTAAATAGCATGTCTGTGTTATCCCACATAATGCATTTTTACTACCAATTACTGACTGCCCTAACTCAGTGCTGGTAATTCAATTTGATTCTTTGATGGCATCATAAAATATTGATAACAAAGTTGATAATAATAATAATGGTGTGAGACTGAAACCAAGAACCATTTTTATTAAATCAAGTGAAGACATAGCAGATATATTTGATTTCTCCTGATTCCATAATGCTCACTATTATTCATTCATTCATTCAAGAAATAAACAAACTGAGCACCTACTAAGTGCTAGGCACTGAACAAGGCAGACAAGATCCCGGTTTTCATTAAGTTTACATCCTAGTGGGAGTAATGGCAAGGACAGATAAAGAAGAATGTTTCCACCCCTGACAAGTGCTATTAAGAAGATGAAACAGGGCAGCAGGTAGACAGTGACAAGGCCATGGTAGGCAGGAAGCAGCTACTTGAGGTCAGAAAGGCTTCCCTGAGAGGGTGACATTTCAGCTGAGTTAGGTGATATAAAAGTCAGCCTTACAAAAGCTTGGGGGAAGAGAATTTCAGTTAGTAAAGGGAGAATGAACTTGGTGTGTATGCAGAACAGAGAGATGGCTAATGCTGCTGAAAAGTTTAGTGAAGGAGTCCGAGTGGTACAAGATGAGATGGAAAGGCCAGCAGATCTGAGACCAAATATGACATTTAGGTCTTGGTAAGGAGTGTGAATTCTAAGAGCAATGGGAGTTATTGGAGGGTTTTAAGCAAGGGAGTGGTGTGAACGGCTTTCTGATTTTTGAAAGTCACTCCGGTTGCCGTGTGGAGAATGAATTGGAGGGAGCACATATGGAACTTGGAAGCCAGCGTGGAGGCTGTTGCTATAACCCAGACAAGAGATGACAGGGTCTTGTACTAGGGTGGTGACATTGGAAGTGGTGAGAAGTAGTTGGCTGTGGAAAACCTGTTGTTGATGGACTAGACCAAGGGCCAGGATGGAGATGGGGAAGAAGAGAGAAAGAAGCCATGTGTACCTTCTGGTTCTGTCCTTGGTTCTGGACATTTCATCATTTCACCATTGGTTTTTTGTTGTTTTTTTTTTTCAGTGTCCTGATATAAGTCAGAAGGCATGCTTCTTGGGTTTCTTAGATGGGAGGGAGAAGAGGTGACTACTAGGGTAGATGACAGATGTGAGCTGTTACATCTCCTCGGCCTCTAATGTGGGACCAAACCAACAGGATGGGATTTAATGGGGATAAATGTGATGGCCTCCATTTAGGTTCAGAAAATCAATTGTATAAATACAGCATGGGGGCAGTCAAGCTTAAGAGAAGTTTATGTGAAAAAGAGCTGTGCTTTTAGCTGGCCACAAACTCAGTGTGAGATCATAGTTAGGATGAGGCTGCTACAGACCTGGGCCAGCATCAGTCAGCACTGGCTGCCTAATGTCCACGTGCCCATGCGACCTTCCACTGTGTTCTGTGTTGGTCAGGACACACGCAGCCCTGCTTAAAGAGGTGCATTGAAGGTGACCAGAAGCTGTGAACTCAGGAAGCCATTCCATGGGGGGATCAACTGAAGGGACAAGGGATGAGACAAGGCTCAGATAAGACAAGACCATGGGAGTTCTAAGGTCATAATTGTCTTTAACTATGCACACAGCTATCTCATGAAAAAGAGACCTAATTCTGTTAACCCTAGACGCTGACACTAAATAAACTTTCTATACCTACTCTCAACATATATTAATGAGTATCTGTTCTGTGCCAGTGACTGTTTTTTAAAAGCCCTGAATGTATGGTACTCACTTATGATCTAGAGAGAGATATATACTTGTATAAGGGAATAAATACAGAAAGTATTCCAGAGGGCACAAGTATGCATGAAGTATGATGGAGACACAGTAGACAAAGTGACCATCCTACCTGAGAACGTCTGAAAGAGGTCTCCTGGGGGAAGCACCACTTCTCCTGAGCCTTGAGAATTGAGCAGGTACCTGATAGACCAACAGCATGTGCAGAGAGGCACAGGGGTGACATAGCCTGGTGCATGTTCAGGTAACTAAGCTTGGTTGGCCTGACCAGAGAGCAGGGTGGGAGGTCCAGGGATGGCCCATTCGTGAGCGTGAGGAGGATTTCTCCAGCAGTGTGCCCTTGGCAGCCCCTGGTGAATGCACTAGAGACAAAGCTGGAGGGACAAACTGGAAGCAGACTATAGAAATCTCCAGACACCATGTCAGGGAGTTACCTTGACAAGGGAGTAACTTGTTCTTTAGGCAGAAGAGACGAGTAATAACTCTGCGCTTTTGATTCAGGTACATTGTTCCTACAACAATAAAATGAGTTTATTAGTAAGAGCGCTTAGAGACAGGAAAACCAGGGAGCAGCAGTTGGAGATGAGTGATAATGAGAGGCTAGCATAGAGCTATAGCAGTTGGGACAGAAAGTATTCCAGCTGAGAAACTGGAGTGGGGTGGCCCCCTTTAGGAAAAACTTTGTAGTCCTGTGCTGTAGTGCCAGGGGCAGGGGCAAAGCTGGGGCAACTAGTCAGTAGGCTGCACTGCCAAGAGCAAACCAGTCAGAGGCTGAAGGGCTTCATCTGAGAAAAGTACCACGTTATTCCAGAAGTGCCATTGCAATAGAACCCGCTATTTTCAAGTCTGTCCACTAATCAGCATGGAAAGACTGCCAGGCTTGTGCTGCCTTCTCCATTGTACTCACTCAGAGCTCCGTCTGCAGGAGGACTTGCAAGCACAGAGAGTGATCCCTCATTTTTTCGTAGATGTGGAGCTGCGACCTTTGGCAAGTGTCTTTATGGCCTCTTCTGCAGCGCTGTTGCACTTACCCCTACCCAGCTAACTCGGACTGCCACTGTGGGCCGCCAGCCCTGCTGCTGGATCCCTTTCCATCCCCTCTGCCCATCAGAGCAGAGGGGCCAGGAACCAACGAGTGTCTGGGGCTCTGTAGCATTCAGCCAAGCCTAGTTGTGTGGCTCCTTACTCTCCAGCTCTTTTTGAGAGGCTCATCATTTAGGCCTTCAAGAATCTTCAAGAAACCTGAGGAATTCGAAGCCAGGAGGTAGAAGAATTTAAGCTGCAAACCACATAATAAATGTGTGTGCCCTTAAGACAACATTAAGTGGCAGCGCTAATGAATACAGCCAGGACTTCAAAGCACAAACTCCCAAAATGACCTCATTTGGAAAGAAATTACAGTCCCAGAATTCTCTGGAAACCAAAGAAAGGAAATATCTGACCTCTTCTCTAGACGATGTTCTGGGTGTCCTTGCCTTAGAGCATTTGGTTTCCCTGTTAAGTGGCTTTGCACTGGGAGACTTGAGATGCAGGTTGGATGACAAAGCCACTCCAGGACACATGTGCTGAGTGGTAACCCTTACACTGCCCCAACATCTGCTTGTCACAGCTGTAAAATGCTGGGTCAGATTGTGGTTATAAAGTCGATTGCTTCCAAAGCAACCCCTTGTCTCTAGGTCTTTGTTTTACGCAGGGCTGCCCCGTCAGCTGCAGGCTTGCCTTTGATGGGCCGCAGCAGTGTCTTTCACATCTAACCAGTGTTTGAATGTTTGTGAGAGACTGCAGTTAATTGGATCACCATGGTACGGTGAATGGCTTTAGAAGCCTCATGTGTCGGGGACATAATTCTGTGGCTCTGTGCATGCGTAAGTACACGTGTGCCTTCACACCTGAGCAAGCACCATGAGACTTTGGTGTCCTGACCCAGGCCTCAGGTTTGAGCTTTTAATACTTCTTTTTCCAAAGTCAAAAATCTTGGCATCACCCTTAGATTCTTAAACTTTTTCCTGTCATATTCTTTTTGTTCTGTGTCATGTCCAGGGGCCAGTTGGAGCTTCCCAGCCAGACTCATCTTAATGGGTGGTTCTAATCCATACTTACAGATCTGTTCCGAACCTCCACCAACTTGCCGCCCGCTGTGTGCCAGCCCAGCCCTGTTTTCCTTTCACAGGGTTGAAGCAACAGAAAGGGTCTCCACTGTCCCATCTCGGAAGTGCTCTACTCAGTTACCGTGAAAACTGCCAGGTGTTGCCCAGTTGCTCCATCTTGAGAAGGATGGCCACAGTGCATTCCTTATGCATAGGTTGCCATGCTTTGGACCGTGCAGTCCGACCACTTAGGTGGGGATTGGTATCTTATCAGTTCTTCACAAGAGAAAGGGTTTGCGCTCCTAGTCCCTCTCTGAAACCTGAAGTGAGCTATTTTTAGTAACATGAACCAGCCTAACATACCTATGAATGGAGCGGAGAGACCCAAACAGAGCAGCATAGAGAATAGGAATATAAAGGAATAGGAAGGCACAGGAATTGCTAAGTAACTTAGGACAAGACAGTCTGGTGTGCTTTGCTTTAGGTTTTTGGACACCTGGAAAGGAAAGAAGCTAACCTACCTCTGGCCTTTTGCCTCACATTCCTTGTTCATTGAACACTAGTATCATTAGACTTCTCTTTTTATGTGTGTGTCATATCTGCCTCAGATGAATTGGTGCACATGGAGATTGTCCCTAAGTGGTAAAACACTATGCAAAGAAGGTATCATTAGATTTCTTCAACTAGAACATAAGCTCATTGGATGTAAGCTCAAAGAAGCTCATCAGGTTGCCCTTGATGCTTCTTTGCTCCCTCACAGTTAGTCCCTAATCTCTTTGCTCCTTGCCTGGCTGGTTAAACGATGATTTCCAGTCAAGCTAGAGTTGACCTCCTGTCCACTCTCTCTCTCACAATGTTTGCTTCTTCATGACACCTGTCACAAATTATAATTTTATGCTATTTATAATTTACCTACTAATGTATGTCTTTCCCATTAGGCTTTAAGGTCCATGAAAGTAGGGGCCCTGTCTGCTCTGTTCATATCTACATCCCCAGTAGCCATATCAATATTTTTTGAGTTACTAAAGGAGTGGTTCCCAGGAGGACATTAGGGCCAGAGAAGGTCTCTGTTCTCCTAGATCTTACCAACCAGGGAAGTCCTTGGCCTTTACCTTCAGGTTCTGCTGGGCCAGCTTCCTGAAGTACCCGGACCATTCCCCTTCTTCCCATTACCATTGAATTTGACTGCTGGTGACTTGATTCACATAAATCTCAGAGCCTTGAGAACACATTACTGGGCAAGAGATGGCAGCTGCCTTCGTTGACTTGTCCTTGTTCCATTTGTCCATGGTGTTGGAGGAGAAGGGCTGGATGGCTTTGGAGCTCCAGATTCAGAGAACGGGGTAAGTGGACTTCTGACCGAGTATGTAGAGACAAATTCAGAGGCCCTGGGAGAATGCATGCTCTTTCATACCTTCCTGTCCATGGTGACAATGTGTGCCCGTCTCGGAGGGAGCTCATTAAGACAGTCACCTGAACTAGCAAGAATTCCACCAGACGTCACTTATCTTTAACTAAATGTCTTTCAGACCCATATTTATGGATTTACCCTAATTAGATTGTGGAATTACAGTACCACACTTCATTATTACCTTAAAATCACAATTTCACTCCCAATGACCAAGACTTGTAAGCAATTTAAGCACCAACTGACACATGTACTCTGAAATAAGCTCATGGTAAGCTGCAAGTTCGTAATGGGTGATGTTTGGATAACTCTCATTAAGTATATAAATGATGGAAATCAGAAACGGAAAGAAAAAGTCAGTTTTGTACTTGAACCGCCACACACTGGTCTTTGGCTCAGTAATGGCTCGTTCTCCCTCCTGCAGATTGTGGCCTCACACAGGCATTTTCTCTCTGATTTTACCTTTCTTTCATGACACTCCCTTACCTGGCTCAGACCTTCCCTTTCTGCTGCTTACATATTGTATATACCTAGGGAATCTCTAAACGCCTTTGTGTTTGGTTTTTAAGTATTTTCCATCAACCTTGGTTTTACCCCAGGGGTCCTCCTCCGCAAGCAGTGGCACTGGGTTTTGATAATCCTTTTCTTTCTCATTATGAGATGGCCCTCATCCAGAATTATGCTCATGGCTATATCCAAAATTAGGACCATTGCTCAGAAGGCCGGAGTTTGCCAGCTGAGCCAGGCAGACAATAAATCCAAGAAGAGGAATGACAGCATAGAAAAGCAGGTTGTGCTGGCCAGGAGACTCAAATAAATCTTATTACTGACTTATCTATTCCTCAGAATTATACAGAATTCCTAGGCACTCCAAATACTGTAGGAAGAAGTGAAACCAAAACAGGGATTTCCAAAGCAAAATGAGAAATTGGGCCCTGGTTGGTGTGGCTCAGTAGATTGAGCACCACCCTGTGAACCAAAGGGTCACTGGTTTGATTCCAAGTCAGGGCACATGCCTGGGTTGAGGGGCACATCCCCAGTAGGGGGCACTCGAGAGGCAACCACACATTGATGTTTTTCTCTCTTTCTCTCTTCCCTTCTCTAAAAATAAGCAAAGTCTTTAGAAAAAAAGAAAGTGGGAAAATTTGGGGAACATGTTGGGGCTGGATGTAAGCAATGGAAAATAAAAACAGCAAATAAATGAAATGTTTGGGTGAACTTTAGCAGAAGTAGTGTGACAGGGAAAGGGCAAACCTGTGCACGGGTGAGGAGCTGGGTAGGAAGAAAGATGACTGAGTAATCAAATTCAGAATGCCTGTGTGAGAACACCTTCTGTATTTTAGAGAGTAATTATTTGGCACTATACTTTAGTGGGATCAGTTGTTAGAATATTTTCAAATTATTTTTTGTGATAATTACATATCTTCCCCCAAACTCAGGATTAGAATTTCATTCCTGCTGACTTGCCCACATCAGACATGCATTTTTAAAAAAGATACAGAATAAGTAAAGAAAGCGGGGGGTGGGGGGTGGAACTAGGATGGGACACCAGAGAGCACATATGTGGGCTCACAAATGTGTATTCCACATATCTGTCTGTCTGTCTCCTTTACGTTGGATATATGTGGGGTCCCTGTTTTTGAGATACCGAGATAAGGGTTGTATATGCTTCCACTGGAACCTTTACACATATGCTACATCTCTTTTGCCCATTATTAAAGTCAGGGTTGTTTTGTTAAGTAAATAAACTGGATGAATTATCAATGCTAATTTAGTTCTTTCTCCCTTTATCTGTGATTTAAGCATTTTATTAATACTTTTAAGTGTTGTATTTGAGTGACCAAGAGCCTTGCTCTTTTATTTAAGTCAAATTTTATATTTCAGTGTTAGATGTATCCAATTCATGATAAATACTTAGACCATTCTCTTACCTTCTCTGGGCTTCATTTTTTCTTCAAGACAGTGAATAATTATTTCAGCTCCACCCTGCACTGCAGCGATATTTGGAAGGTAAATGAGATCATATCTCTGACAGCATTGCCTGATCTTCAGAGGCAGTCTGCAGTGTTGTTATTAGGTTGCTATTGTTCTCTTCTGAGTTGTACCCCACGCAATATAATGCATGTGGCGCGCACAGTTGAGCTAAGCTTTCACTGGCAAAGTAATTTAAATGCAGTGGCTCATCTTGGGTTGTGCTCAGGGTTCTCTGCGATGTTCTGTGGGCAGGAATTTGGTGGTGGTCCTGGCCTGTGTTTCTGCACAGGGATGTCTGAGACAGAAGTGAAGATGGTGGCATTAGCTTTCTGGGGGGAGGCTTTTGGTCAGGAGGTAACTAAGTGATTACAGGAAGGCGGGTGCTGATTTACCTGTTTGCCAGTTGATTTTCTTTAGGGAGGCAGTGTTTCAATTTACTGCATCCCTTGGAGCTTTGACACATCAATTAGATGCTATCGACAGTAATAGAGGGGCAGTTGCTGTAAATGTGAAGTTTTTACTGGTAAGCCATGAAATGACACCCCAAGGGACTGTAACAGAGTGGCGTGATAAATATCATGTTACCTATATGCAGGCAGAGGGACTGATTAATAGGGGAGGATAACTCTATCTCCTGCACTAAAACATTATTTATTCATTTGCTGTCAATCAAACCTTCTGTTCTAATTGGCTAAAAGGTTAAATCATCAATGTCTGCTCATAAACCAAGGTAAGGTAGGAAGAAAAGCAGCATTAAATCACAATCAGGAGCTTGTTTATTTACTGCATTATTGCATCTGTGTGACCTTGGCGAGCCTTTCTCTATTCTCTGGTTTCAGTAGCATCCCTAAGCTGAGGACTCAGAAGCATGGGTGGAAATTAACAGAAAGGAGAAGTTTGCCACGCCTGGTGGAACAGCTAGAATCTATAAAAGACAGTGCTCAGTGTGATGGGGTAGTGTTGCCTCAGCAATAATATAAATAGACCACTGCTACTCTTCCTGCTATGTTTCTAATGTGTGGTTCTTGTATTGCATGATGCTTGTGAAGACGATAATTATTTTCATAAAGACAAATATATTTCCACACTAACAGTTTTATAAAGATGTCGGTGAATAACTATAGACATCATTAAATCACATTTTAAAGTCAGGTTTCTCATTGTGATAAATCTGCATTATCAAGTCTCATTTCTGAAATTAATCATAAACTACAAAACTTTGAGAGTTGAATGAAAAATCCCTTGTTGGCCAGTACAAGTGTATTTTGCCAAACCATGCACAAAGGACAGCTTCAAATCCCAGTGAGGACACTGATAGGGTTACACCCCTTTCTAGAAGCAGTAGTTCAAATACAAGCTCCTTTTGGGTGGTAAGGAGTTTTTCTTACTGCCAAAGTAGCTTATTCAAAGAAAACCAAGAGTAAACTTCCATTCAAAGGATCTTTCCACTCAGCTCTGTGCTGAAAGAACACAGCTCGCTCTTTAGGGGGCTCATAAAGGTCAGTATCCCAGAAGCACATTAGGGAAGAAGGTGGGACCTACCCTGATGGGCAGGTTCACTCTCAGGGATACCAGGCTGATACTTGTGCACTACTCTGGGTGTCTTGCTCCCCTGCTCCCGTTGCCCTGCCACCAGCCCAGGAAGGCAAACACTAAGAAGTGGACTGCTTCTCCATTATCTTGATGTTTTAACAAATTCCCTTCCACGGTTGTTTATTTCAGTATTTTAAGCACAGACAGCCAGGTCAACTCATGAATCTGACATACTGTATTACCATATTAAATACTGTATTAAATACTATCAATTTACCCTGTTAGAAATACAGTAGCTAAAGATGGCCTGTCAGCTCTTCAAAGAGTGTTTCCGAGATAGCAGGGGTAGTCGAATGCTTTTTTAGTGTTTGAGATTATTTGTATTTGTGTATATCTATTTTAGGTTATGCATGTGAAAAGATGTAACAAAGCCATTGGTGACTCATTTGGCAAAAAGGTCCAAAATTATTTGCTTTTTCATCTACTGGTGGTGGCTGAGCTAATTTTACCATAGGCACTCACTCATCTCAAGACCACCTGGCCTCTTCTTTCTTAGTAAATATGAGAACTTTGTGGCTGCATTGTTCCATGGTCAGGTCACACAGGAGAAGCATGGCAAAATCCTAGACTGCATGACAGAACTGGAACAGTTTCAAATCAGAGCATTTATCAAAAAGATGAAAGTGAAGAAGCTGGATTTAGGTGGCTAATTTGTGAAGAGAGAATATTTAGTCCGAAGAAGAGAACGTGATAAATCAGTGTCCTCATTCTCCTTCTGAAGGAGCAGACAGCAGCACATGCGTGCCTGTAGCTTCTCACTAGACCTGCACGGAGAGCTGGTCAGTCACGAGGAGCTGTCTGTGTCTCGGACCTGGTGCCGTCTGTGTGGGCACGCACAACAACTGCACAGGAAAGGGCGGTCCATCTAGAAAGTCACATTCAACAAATGGATTGTTTTTGTCTGGCCTCTAAGCTTAGAAGGATTTTTATGTTTTTACAGGGTTGTAAAAAATAAAGAAGAATATGAGATGGGGGTGCTGTGTGGCCTAAAATATTGACTGTCTTGTCCTTTACAGTCAAGTTTGCTGACCCTGAAGGTAACCGTAGACGTGAATTAGAGTAATTGCTGGAACCAGGGGCCCGACATGCTTGCTGAATTGCCAGGAACGAGGTGACAGCCAGTTTTTAGGACCCATAAGGAGAGCAGGAGCCAGCATAGGGCTCACCTAACTGCAT
Source organism: Artibeus jamaicensis (assembly GCF_021234435.1). Classification (NCBI taxonomy): domain Eukaryota; kingdom Metazoa; phylum Chordata; class Mammalia; order Chiroptera; family Phyllostomidae; genus Artibeus; species Artibeus jamaicensis. The sequence goes on from NW_026521356.1 coordinate 3,457,946, forward strand.
TCCCCCTTACTGGGGATAGGATGGAACCAAGGCCCAGGCAGAGTCTGCAGGTGAGGGAGAATCAAGTGGGTCTGCAGCAGGCGGAACCTCTCCGAGACAGGCGATGCCGCAGCAGAGGGCGCCTGACATTTACAGTGGCAGTTTACACAGTGCCCACGCAGCCTCCACCCGTCACACTGGCTAAGTTGCCTGTGGGATAGGTGTGTTACAGGAGTGACGGGAAATGCTCCAGAGATCAAGTGATTCACCCACGGCCCTGCAGCTCGTAAGTGGCAGAACCCCAGATACGTGTCTCCTGTCTGGTGGACTTCTGCTCCACCACAGTCGTCCCCATGGTCGTCATCCTTGGCCACACACCTCTCCACCTGACCAAGATATCTATGGGATACTTTTGAAGGCTGGATTTGGAACCTTCCAGTTCACAGCATCACCTCCATATCAGCCCCTCATCCTCCCTGCTACAAAAATTGCCTTTCTAAATCTCCCCAGTTCCCTTATTCTAAAACCTCCCTTGATTTCTCCAACTTGCTGTCTTCCACTACTAGAGCATAAGTTTGTCCTTTATGTTATTGATTAAAACAGTGGGTCTCAAAGTGTGGCCCCTGGGCCACCAGCATCACCTGGAAATGTGTTAAAAGTGTAGACTTCAGGCCCCAGAATCAGAAACTGTGGGTCCTATCCCAGTGCCCCCCACAGTCTGTGTTTAGCACATCCTCCAAATGATGCCCAAGTTTGAGAGCCCCTGGACAGCAAGGTAGACGTGGTCTCTCTAGAAGGCAGTTGCTGATTCTTCACTGACTATGAAGGTGCTGGTGACAGCTACAGCACAGGTCATTGTATATTGGCTCTGAGGACCAGTGAGAATTTCATTTATAGTCACAGTCTTCAGATGCTGTCACCAGCTGCTAAGCAATCCTGTACTGGGGGAGAAGGGGGCCATCATTAACAGTTTAGGAGTGTGGGACATAAACCTTCTACCATACATGCTGAAAAACCATTCATCCAGGGACCCACACTTGGGAGTCCCAACATCTAGGGTCTTCAGAGGGAGACCTGTGTTTCCCAAATGCTACGTTTCAGTGGAATGCACGCTAGTGCATCTAACTAGACTCACTCACTACAGAAAGTGGTCCTAGCCAAGGGTGCTCAGAATTGTTCTGCAGAGCTTGTACCGGTCTGCTGGTCCCCAGATTCAGCTGTCAGAGTTGCAATCTAAATTAAGTGTGGTTCCCTTTCATGATATTTTGTCATATCCAGAAGAAGTGGCTCCAAAAGGATATTTGTCATCTTTGGGTACAGAATAGAGCAATGGCCCTTCACAAGGAGTGAAAGGCAGAAATATATTCTCCTCACAGCCATGAAATGGATACTGAGGAGCCTTCTCCCTGGGGCAGTATTTAGACAAGACCATGTTACTATTGGAAGTGGTATTAGGTTGTTTGTTAATCTCTAGTTTAAAGGCTCCTTGGTACAGAGTTTCAGATCTCAAGTTCTGTCGATGCAATGGGAGGAGAAAAAAGAGCTGAATGCCAAAGCAGCTGCAATTTCACCCACTTCTACACGTCATACCCCACAACCTTTCAGGACCGCCCTGCAGGGCACCGGCCTGATTGTGTGGGGGCAGAGCCACAACACAATAGGGAGATGAGTACGTAATCCAGCAACTTTAGGAAAATCTACTTTGTGCTTTCACACACTTGGTTGAATTTTTCTAAAATATTGACTAAACAACTTGCTGGCTGTGATTACCAACAGCTCTATTTGACAGTCTTTGACAGAAAGCCAATGGGCATTTGCTACGTCATCCAGCAGTAACAGGGCCTCATTAGCAGTGGCTGAGGGGACGGGTGCTCTCCAGGCCTGGATGAGTGATTCCTGTCCCCCAGTGGTGCTCACTCAGGCATCCATAAGTTGTTTGCCTAGTGAGCCCAGGGGCAGTTGTGAAGCCTGCCTGTACATCTCCATCACTCTGAGCGTTTTTTATGTTCCGCTCTCCAGGAACACAAATAATATTCTTTCTAAGCTGTTCTAAAATACAACGGAAAGAAAATATCATGGAAAAGGTGAATTGCCAGACAGTAAGCCCTTATGACCGAGAGCTTATTCATAAAATGATGACAAATTTATTGCACACATTCACTTCTGGCTTTCTGAGATTAATAGCTGATCTATCTGATTTTAAAGCCTGACAATGGAATCAGAAAGAGTTACTGGTGAGTCTTCTCATCCATTCCCTTCACCCAGCAACCTTTCTCCCCAAAATAGAATACAGAAAAATAAGCTGATTTGGCTTCAGCAACATCCTTGCAATATTTTATTGCAAGAGATTTCCATGTGCCAAGGATAACTTTTAACCTTGTTGAATGCAATTTGACTTCTTGACATCTGCCTTCAACTCTGCAAAACCCTCAGGGCAGGGGACCAGAATGGGGAATAACTAGGAGTATATTGAAACAGCACCTGAAAGAAAACATATTTTTGCATGTGTCACATGGCTGCTTGTTTACTCTGAAGTAGTAAAGAAGTCACTGTTTGATGTCTTAGCTTTGGAGACCTGAACAAAATGCAAAGCAGGTGTTAGGCAATAGACTGCATCGTGTTATTTACAATAGCCAAGATCTGCAAACAGCCCAGGTGCCCATGAGTAGATGAGTGAATAAGAAAAGCTGTGGTACATTTATACAATGGAATACTACATGGCCATAAAAAGAAGGAAATATTGCCTTTTGTGACAGTGTGGATGGGCCTAGGAATTATTATGCCAAATGAAATAAGCTAGTCAGAGAAAGACAAATACCATATGATCTCACCCATATGTGGAATCTAATGAACAAAATAAACCGAGGAACAAAACAGAAACAGGCATGGAATAGACTGACATCTGTCAGAGGGAGGAGGAGGGGGGCTGGATGGAAGGGATTAGCCAAAAAACATACACGCATGCCACACAGACAACAGTGTGGTGACAGCCAGAGGAGGGGGGCCGGGGGCTGGGTACAGGTGAGCAAGGTGGGGAAAATGGGATGGAGAGGGGCTTTGCTGGGGGCAGTAGGCACACAATGCAGTGTGAAGAGGATGTTTTATTGAGTTGTACACATGAAACCTGTATAGTTGTGTGAACCAGTGTCACCCCAATACATTAAATTTTTTAAAAAATTACAAAGCAAAAAAAAAAACAAGAGAGAAAGAAAGAAATATCCTGCATCATATCTTGGGCATAGTGCATGCAAACACACGTGGCCTAGGTTCTGAAGATACAGAGAGAGAATCTCTGAGGTTCCCGGCTTGAGGAGAATCAGGATTCATCACAAAGAGTGAGATGCCTCCCACGCAACTTCTTTCTCCCTGATTTTCTTTTGGTGGTTAACTAAAATGATCTGAAGATAACCCCTGGCCTGCCATACCTCCAGCCTCTCTCCTTGCCCAGCCAAATCCTCCTGTCTTAGTGTCTGATTGTTGTATCACGAATTATCTAAATTATTTAACTTAATTCACGTACTTCACACATGCCCCGGTTGTCAGCTGTCCTGTCTCATTGCCTATCATGCTTTGTGATTTCACAGGGAGCCCACAGGCTACCTCTTCCCTGCCTGCCCTATGACACCGCACAGCAGCCCTGCTGAAGGCACTGAGATGGGCAGAGCAGGCTCTCAGGTCAAGCTGGTTCTTGCCTGCTTCCAGGCCAGGGCACAGCGAGGATCTGGGGAAGGGGTCAGACAGTGGCTTTGAACCAGCACAAGCAGAGTGAGGGGCTTACAAAAGAACACACGCCTCATAAGTCTTGAAAGGTCTAGGGCAACAAAGACTGGACTCAGAAAATCACCAACACCAAGTTGAGGGTAGTGGTGATTTTTGTTTGTTCGTTTAATCAAGATAGTGTTTGAAAAGAGAAAGAAATGCTTTTTTAAACGCCACCTTTTTTACTGTCAGGAAAGTCCCAGAAGAAAGGTTGTCACATGTACTGTATCAGCTTTCAGGCCATTCACTGTCTTGTTTTAATTGTGTTGAATGTGGCAGTTTATGCAGATTCTGGAAAGGCCTTCACGGGGCCTGCCGCGCACACTTGTCACCTGTTCATCACAGAACTCGCACTCAGAGACTCGGTGTGTTAAATGGCTGTAGGCTAGTCTTAGGTGGCTCCGTGCTAAGAGCCTAAGTTTCCATCATAGAAAAACATTTTTTTTTTGTACTCCGGAGATTTTTAAAGCTCTCTCCAGTGCCCCCAATTCCTTATCTGTTCAGCTACAAATATCATGCCCTTAATGGCAGGAGAGAGAGAGTCTATTTTTAAGTTTGTACTAAATATACCCCAGCGTTAGGTGCTGAATGACTTTGGCGTGTCATCAGATCTGGAATACCTGCAGGGACTTACTGTAATTTTTAGGTATGAAATTGGTCAGGTTTGATTCAGGGGATGTCTGGCAGTCCTTCTGGAGGCTGCTGGCTTGCCTAACTATATGCACTGTAGTGGGTTTCTGAGGTCAAGGCCAGGTTTTGTTCTACACAGGCTTTTGGCATAAATTTCCATAAAAGCAGCCCTTTTTTTAAACTTGAAATTCAGGGGGCATTTAGTCTTCATTGTGTTCTAAATGCATTTGATATTTAAAACACTAGGAAATAAAATTGCCAAATGCTTAACATTTGAAAATTGGCTCCTGCCCATGCCTAGTCTTCCTATTTCCAGTGTGCATCTCAGAGGCGGTGTGCTGCTGGGGAGAAGGGGAGGTGGCATTGGACAGCCGTGCAGAGCCACAGAGGAGGGGGCGCTCTCCTCAGAGGCAACAGCCTCTTCAGGCTGAGCGTGTGCTCCTCACAGGCTGAAAGGAGTCACTTATGTCATTAAATCAATTATTCTGTGGAGCATTGAACTTGCTGGGGACAGGGAATTCTCTGGGGAACAGCAGACTGAATTTGGCCTCTCCCACCAGGCTCTAGAACTGCCCACAGGCACAAAGTGTGGCCAAGCTGCCAGCTCCTCTATTCATGCAGTGGTTCTTACATTTCAGGCAGATTTCAACAAAATTCCCAAGTGCCTGAGCTGGGCACAGAGAAATCAAAACATCCCTAGTGAATAACATGGAGTGAATCAAGGTGTTTGGAGTGTACAGGGCTATGGGGGAGGAGAGCTGAGTCCTCCTTCAACCTGTTCTCAAGCCCCGTCACCCTACCACTTGCCTGGCCTACAGTAGCCTCGGCTGTACTGATAGGAACTTTACAACGTGTGAAACCACAGCCCCAGGCAGGGATAAACACACCTAGTGCTTGGTCCTGGCCATTTTCTACCCAGCTGCCTTTGGAGCGGGGTGATAGCACAGAGCCTGTGCCATGGCTGGAGAGCCCTTGCTCCAGAAGAGAACTCTTCCACTCCCCTCACCTCCAAGGGAGGACCACATCCTTGCTGCCTCATCATTGCCTGGACAGGACTCCACAACCATTCCTGGTCGCCACATTGAACTTCTCTGCTGAGCCAACAGTCACTACTCAGTTTTCAGAATCAGGAGGGTGCTGATTTCCCTTCTGCGCCTTAGCCATTAGTGAGCCCAGTCACATTAGAAGGGTCAGTTGCTGGACTCAACATGGTGACTGCAAATGTTGGTCTAGACAACTGTCTGGCTCTGAAGTCTTCCTGAGTTTATTTCCAGAGATAGCCAGGAATTTTGGCCTCCCAAACAAGGGGCAGCAAGAGTCCCTTTGTGAACTACACAGACACACCTCTATCAGCCTCCCCTGCTTGTACCTCCACAAAGCAGGCACTGTCCCCTTGCTGGCATTTATTTTTCTGGCAGGGGGGAATAAAGGATATTCTTCTCTGATGTGGACCTAGAACCATGAGAGCAATGAATTTTATCTGAAGAAAATGAGTAACTGATCTTTGGCAAACAGATAATCCTTCAATGTCAGACAAAGTGAATACTGAAGCCAAAGTGAATATTTATACAAAATCCATATTCACTGGAGCCTTTGAAAACTCCAAGGAAAAGGACAGAACCCGGAAAATTTGGGGGTAAGGACCTCCCGTCTCTGCACTGTAGCTTGTGAATTAGTTTGTTGAAGGTCTTTCAGGCTCCAGATTTCTAAACTTTGGGCAAGTTTCTTTTTGGTAGTAGCTATTTATGACTCCATTTTTTATTCCCTTATTTATTTAGAAGTCTTAGAGGTGGGAACTTGTAACATAAAATCTTTTTTTCAGTTTCTAATTTTTTTATTTTTAAAATATATTTTATTGATTATGCTATTACAATAGTCCCATTCCCCGCCCCCCTTTTATTTCCCTGCACACCCCCGCCTACCCACATTCCCCCTGGGTCATGTCCATGGGTCATACATATAAGTTCTTTGGCTTCTCCATTTCCTATACTGTTCTTACCCTCCCCCTGTCCATTTTCTACCTACCATTTATGCTACTTATTCTCTGTACCTTTTCCCCCCTCTCCCTTCCCACTACCCTGCTGATAACCCTCCATGTGATCTCCATTTCTGCGGTTCTGTTCCTGTTCTAGTTGTTTGCTTACTTTGTTTTTGTTTTAGTTTTTGTTTTATGTGTGGTTGTTAATAATTGTGAGTTTGCTGTCATTTTACTGTACATGTGTTTTATTTTCTTTTTCTTAGATAAATCCCTTTAACATTTCGTATAATAAGGGCTTGGTGATGATGAACTCCTTTAGCTTGACCTTATCTGGGAAGCATTTTATCTGCTCTTCCATTCTAAATGAGAGCTTTGCTGGATAGAGAAACCTTGGATGTAGGTCTTTGAATTTCATAACTTGGAATACTTCTTTCCAGCCTCTTCTTGCCTGCAAGGTCTCTTTTGAGAAATCAGCTGACAGTCTTATGGGAACTCCTTTTCTCTTGCTGCTTCTAAGATTCTCTCTTTATCTTTAATCTTGGCTAATATAATTATGATGTGCCTTGGTGTGTTCCTTCTTGGGTCCAACTTCTTTGGGACTCTCTGGGCTTCCTGGATTTCCTGGAAGTCTATTTCCTTTGTCAGATTGGGGAAGTTCACCTTCATTATTTGTTCAAGTAAGTATTCAATTTCTCATTCTTCGTCTTCTTCTGGTACCCCTATGGTTTGGATGTTGGAATGTTTAAAGATGTCCTGGAGGTTCCTAAGCCTCTCCTCATTTTTTTGAATTCTTGTTTATTCTTTCTTTTCTGGTTGAATGTTTCTTTCTTCCTTCTGGTGCACATCGTTGATTTGAGTCCTTCCCATCACTGTTGGTTCCCTGTGTATTTTCCTTTATTTTACTTAGCATAGCCTTCATCTGTTCATCTAATTTGTGACCAAATTGAACCAATTCTGTGAGCATCCTGATTGAAGAGCCAGAGACGCCCATCTCCGCCCCTCCTACCGGTCCCATGTATCAGCCCCTGCAAGCCAATAAATGTTTCTTCTTTAACTCCTTGGATGTTGGACTTCCATACAGTTCAATTTCTGGCTGTTCTAGTTGGTTTTTATTTTTAAATTTGTTGTCCTTCTTTTGGTTGTGCAAGGAGTCACAGCGTGTCTACCTACACCTCCATCTTGGCCTGAAGTCCCATAACATAAAATCCATATACCTAAAAAACCCAGCTATGTTGGCCAGCCTCATCAGAGAAACCAATGAACAAGGTTCCTGAGTGGGGAACAAGATGGGAGCTATTGGGTTGAGGCCCTCAGATAGCCTGTGACCTAACTGGTGTTGGGGGGGCTCTGGAGGGACCCCTGACGCTGGAGCAGTAGGCCTATGGCACATTCAGTCACCCCTGGAAACACCGCAGGTTTCTCCCTCGTGCCTGCAGTCTCTTGGAGGGGGTGATGGTCAGCAAGGCTAACGGTCGTTAATTGTAAGAGCCAACTGTGACAGAAAGCCTATTAGAAAGAACTTCTCTTCAAAAGACTTACCAGACATTTAGAACCGTCTGCTGGTTTAAATTTGAGAGGGAAGCCATTAAGCCTTGTAAGAAATGCCAGACCACTAATTTGATTGAGTAGGCCGCCCGGCTTCTACACCACACAAAAGCTCTTGTTCAGATATGGAGATGTGCACGGGCGTGGGTGTGTGCGCACACCCACATACACCAACTTCCCATCACCAGTTGTGTACAAACATGAATAGAGAAGCAGGAAGAAGCAGGAATTTTCTTTTTTCTGCATGATACTCAAAACCATTTGAGTTTGTAGCACAGCTGCTGCTGCAAGAGAGAAGAGTACTTGGCCCCAGAGTCTGTTTATGTGTTTGAGCCTAGAAAGTGATTTTTGTGGCAAGGAGCTCTGAGTGAGACCGGCAGAGTCAGAGAATGAGAGAGAGATAATTATCTAAATTATGTTCGTGCTATTATCGAAGACGAATATAGTTAAAATGTAATTAAATATGAAGGCTAGCAGGATGTAAGCCAAGCTTTGGAATGCTAATCATCAATTACTGCACCCCCTTAGGGGAATTGAGGAGCGCTCTCTGGCTGGGAGTGGGAGCAGGGGCTAGGGGATGGGGACTGCGTGAGATTTGGAATATTAACATAGCCTCCCCTCCTCATGTCCCCCCACATACTCACTCAAACACTCCACCAATGTCCCTGGGACACATACCTTCCTGTAGCTGCCACAGGGTTAGAAGCTCTCAGCTCAGCTCATGAAGAGCTGGCTGGAGGGTCCTGACCTTTCTTTGAGAGGAAATTCCTCTAAAAGGGAAAATTATGCTATGGGCAGGAAAGGCAAGTGCCTTCACCGGTGAGGCCTGAAGTTGCCCTCAGCCACCTAGGTCCAACAACCCCAGGGGCAGGAGGAACCTAGGGGAAGGCTGAGCTGGACTGTAATTAGGAGGAAAGATGACCTGTGTCCACCCCAGGAAGCCACTCCCCACCGACTCATCTCCAGCAGGAGGGAGGGTGCTGCCTTGGCTGTGCATTGAAATCACCCAAAGAGCCCACGCTGGACTCATGCGGGGCCCACCCACAGATTCTGAGTTCCAGCTGGTCTGAGGCACAGCACGGAGTTGAGTTTTAGAAGCCCCACAGAAGCACCTGAAGACTGTCTATCAGCTGTTCCGTCCTTCCAGGAACCTCACTTGTACCTGTCTTGAGGCTATGAAGAGAACAGCGTAAGGAGATGAATTCTTTTTTTTAACCGAAGCATAATTTGTATATCAGTTCTCGTGCCAGATCCCCAAAGAATTTTGTGGTGGTGGGATTCCTGTACAAGAATTGGAAATTTGATTGATTCCATCTCACCACCGCCTGAGCTCTAGCTCTGCTTGGACCAGGTGGTTGGCGTAAGCTGGCACAGCAGCAGGGCAGGCTTCAGGGAGCGGTGGGGGCCACTGGAAGCTTGAGGGCCTGAGTCTGTCACCTTTGCCTCAGCTCCAGCCAACACTGTCTTTGTGGAAAAGAGGATCCGAAGATGCCAGGTCTTCTGGTTTTTTAAGAGAAACCAAAATTTTGTATTTCCCTTGAAATCTCCCAATTTTAAGAGGCAGCTAGCTCAAATTTTATAACCAGCAAAATGTCTGCAAGCCTCCTATGTGTGACCTTTGCTGTCAGTAAGCATTAGGCTGATGAGCATGATCACCAATGCTGGTGACTCCTAACAAGCTGTGTTCCTGCCACCTCAGGTCTGCGGTCCAGTTAGACAACTTGGTGCCAGTTTATCTAAGCCTTACACATAGAAGACTCAATAAATACTTGTTGAATGAATGGGCACACAGGATGAATAAGTGAGCCTAAATTCCCTGTAAATCAGGGCAGTGAGCCAGTTATAAAATCTGGTTAGGGCATTGTGCAAGACAAGGCAACTTCCTCCTGATGCCAGATTAGGCAGCAAGATCTGCACCCACGGCTTCAGAGATCTGGGGACTGGGGAGCTCTCGGAGGAGGTGAAAGGATCTGGGCTGAGTCCACAGCAGACTCTGCTGCATAGACACCCTCTCTCTGCCTCTGGAGCAAGGGAGGGAGTCCCCAGGACATGCCAGGCTGGGAGCCACCAGGGAAAAGCACCCAGAGCCCAGTCTCAGGGCTGTGACAACTCGAGAATCCCCGCCTCGCCCAGTGTTGTGGAACACACTCTCCCTCCCGTGCCCAGTCCATAGCACGTCTTTAGATATGATTAAAGAGATGGCTGCTCTGGTCCTTGGCCCATTTCAAGGGCGAGGAAGACAATAAGAATAGCTTGCTCTGAGGGATGGCAGGCAGCTGTGGGGTCAGCAAGAGAGGCACGTTCATAAAGAACTGTCAGAGCGGTGGGTCTGCAGGCCAGTCTGGAGGCTCACTCAAGGCCACACGGCTCACAGAGGGTGCCACCCTCACTGCGTAAGCGCAGCTGGTAGGGAACAGCCTTTATTATTTCCTCCTTTTTCGAGAGTCTTTTTGGAAGGTTCAAGTTTGCCTTCCAGCCTTGCTTCCAAAGGTTGTAAATAAATCTGTTTCCCACGTACCCTTTCTATTCCTCATTGCCACAGGCTTTGCTCCCTTTGCTGGCTCTGCTTTTCTTTTATTTTCAACTTTCAATTTTTTTTATACTTTTATCAAAGTTATATATGTGCATAGTTTTAAAAGTCAAGTAGAACCACAAGGTTTATAACAAAAAGCAGCAATCTTTGCTTCACTCTTTTCTACCTCAGATCCCACTCTCCACAGGCAACTTCTTTCCTTTTTTTCCTTTTAAAAAAAGTTAATATTTTGAAAAGACTATACACTCAAAGAAAATGCATTTAATATGGTTTAAAAGTTAAAAACTGGGAGATTGTGAAATGTCTTCCTCCCACACACCTCTTCCTCCAGAGATCATAGTTGATGCCTAAATAGATGTGTGTGTTTTCCCTGTTTTTTATACCTTGAAGCTATCTAGAGTCTTGCCTCGACCCGGTGACTGGTTCTCTCCTCTCTCTCCTCCAGCTTGCTCTCTGTTTCTCTCTCCCCCGCCCTCCCTCCTTCTTCCTTCCCCCAGCCAGTTGCTAGTCTTTATTTTTGTTCAGCTGCTGGCCTTTCCTAGCAGAGATAGAGATGTACCAGAATTTACTTAGCAGTGTCCAGGGATGGGCATTGAGGTTGTTTCTATTCCTGTGCTCACACAACGCCGCTACAGGGTCCTGTTCCTGCTGTGTCCCCACGCTGTGAGCGCATCTTACGCCACAGCGATGTAGGAGGAGTTGGTACTTGAGGGGCATGGACATTTCAAAGGCTGCTGCTTGGGGGCGTGTTAGTTTACACCTTCCTGGGCATATGGCCGGTGCGTGAGTCCCTCCACTTGTCCCACATAGCATGTGATTAGACTTAGATCTGGGGGCAAACATGTCCATTTATTTTAGACCTTTCTTTTTCTTTTCTTTTTTTTAGTTTATACATTCATGTTTCTAAACTATATGCTTGTTTTATGTCTTAATTCTGTTATCAAAATTATCTATTGTCTTCCTACTTTGGGAGATAGGGATTGGGCTTTGTCGCCCTTCCCCCTGGCAAGTACAACACTCTCCCCCCTCCAGCCTCCCGCTCTAGTTAGAGCGGCGTTTCTCTTGGTATCATGTATCACAGCTGCTGGCATGGCTGTGTGACTGTTGTTCAGAGCTGAGCCACGTACTGTGTTACGGTCACCTTTCTTTTTCCATTTGTTTTTCCTATAGTTAAAATCTCTTAGTATTATACATGTGTGTACACATATATATGTGTATATATGCATATATTACAAATATATGCATATATTTCATTAGTTTTCTGTGCACTTACCACTAATTCTTCCAGCTGACTTTTTTCAGGGTGATACAAATTCCCTGAACCTGCCGTAACACCTGCTAAATCAGTTTAGGTTTGCCCCACTTGAAAGTCCGCGGGGAGCCCCGCCTTCCCTCTGCGTCTGGGCTGCTCGCACTCCCTGGAGTCACGCAGTCCTCCTGCAGCCCGTCACCCAGGAGCCCCACCTCTGTTCCGAGGCGGAGCCTGTTTTCTGCATTCCATAACTTTCTCTGCCTTTGTTTAATACTTTTTTTGGTGGAGTACATTTCCAGTAGTTTCTTATGAATACAGTGCAAGTAAATTTTTTTGAAATTTATGACTGAAAGTTTCTTGGTTCTACCTTAATACTTGATGATAATTTGGCTGGGAACGAAGTTTTCCCTCAGCATTTGGACTGAAGGGCTCCATTATCCTCAGGCTCCCGGTTTCTTTTAAAAAAGTCTCGTTGATTCTGGTTCCCACATCTTTATGTTGACCTGCTTTCCCCATTTTCGAGAAGCATTTAGACCTTCTAAAGTTTCTCAGTACTACACTTCAGTGTGGGTGTTCTCATTTATTGTAGTGGCCTCTGTAACTTGGAAACTTACGCCCTTCGTATTTGGGAAAATGCCTCATTTTACTATGAAAATTTTCTAGCTCCTATCTTCTCCTTTCTGTTTCCGAAACTTGTAACTGGATGGTGGACTTCTTGGTTTGATTCTCTCCTTCTCGCTCTTTTAAAAAAATTTTGTTGATTTATTTGAGAGAGGGAGATTTGTTGTTTCACTTACTGACACATTCATTGGCATGCGCCCCAATTGCGGCTCGAGCCCACAGTCCTGGCCCATCAGGAGGACACTAGCACCGACTGAGCCATCAGGAGGACACTAGCACCGACTGAGCCATCAGGAGGACGCTGGCACCGACTGAGCTACCCGGCCAGGGCTGACTCTCAATTTCTCTTCTCTCTCTCTTTTTCTTTCTTCCTTTTATCTTTTTTCTTCTATTTTCTATCTTTTTGTCATTTTGTTTGACATTCTGGGAAATGTCCTCAGCTTAAGCTTCTGTTTTGTTGAATTATTTATTTTAAATCATAGTTTTAATTTATAAGAGCATTTTCTTGTTCTCTGAATACTTCTTTTCATATTATTTTATTCTTATTTCAAACATGTAATAATACTTTCTCTTATCTTTCTGGACAGAGTATAGGGTTTTTTTCTGAAGTTTTATTCTGCTTATTGAATTATACGTATTTCCTGAGTTATTTTTTTTTCTATTTGCTTTTGGTCTCTGTCTTTCATGTTAGAGTCTTTGATGATCCTTGACTGGCTGTTTACCTTTAAAAGAGGCATTGAGAAAGCTGCCTGGGAGCTTCTGTGTGTGGTTGGTTTTATGGGCCTCACTGAAGGTCGTCAGACGGGGATCGGGTCTCCCTGGGGGACCCCTGCCCACTTCTTCAGGCCCCACTGGCTGCCTCCTCTTCCTTCACTGGAACACTCTTCCAGTTCTGCGTGGCTATTTTCTCCTTTCCTGTGGGTCTTAACTCAGTTGCCTGGTACCAGAGAGTACTTCCTTGAAGATGTTATTAAAGGCGGGCTCCCTGCTCTGTCTGCTTACAGGGCTCTGTTTTTCTCCGTAGCCCTTCTTTAACTCAGGTGAACGTTTGTCATTCTCTTCCACTGGACTGGAAGCCTCTTGAGGGCCGTCTGGAACAGGGCCTGCTCCATGGGAAGCACTTGATAAATACTGATGAGAAAAAGGGAGGGACAGAGGGAAGGGCGGTGGATCAGGATCTCAAGGTCTTTCCTCTCGGGCTGGTCAGTCTTCTGCCTGGGGCTTAAGCCTGGAACATGGCGGTCTGAATGCCCAGGACTGAATCCCAGTTGTCCACCTGGGAAACTCACCTTTGTGTGATCCCTTGCTCTCAGCCCTTGTAGCATCCCACCCTGCCGTGCCTGGTGCCCCCACAGTCCAGACCCTGTATGTTCAAAGACTCTGTCCACTGCCAGGTGGCAGGGGGCCCTTCTGAGCTGGGTTGGGCGGAGGACAGGGGAGTTGGAGAGTCCACCTGCTCCTTTTACCTGCTTTCAACTGGTGCGCTTGGTTCAGCCTCCTGCACACCCTCATCATCAGAGGTGGCTGGTGAGTCAAGGACACAAGCCTTTTCAGGTTCTGCAGGGTGAATCCGCCTGCTCCCGTGTGTTTTTTCTTTGAGGTGTTGGTGCAGTTAAATGGTAACATCTCCTTATCCTTTCCCTTTCTGTGTCTTGTGCTCATGTGTATGTATGTGTGTTGTAACACATGTATTAGATATGAAGCGTTTATTAAGTTTCCTGCCTGTGTTTTTAGTGGAGGAAGCAAAGATTAACCCATGTGATTAGTTTGCCATGTTTCATGCCAGTTTGGCCCTGGCCAAAGGCTTTCTTGTCTCCATCTCCGCACTGTTCAGCAGGTCTGCTACAGAAAAATTCTGACATTCCCATTCTCTTGATAGTGTAGGCAGCAGAGTCATGTATTTTCCAGAGCCGAAAAGACCAGGCACCCTTGGCACAGGATCCCCAGTGTCTCTGGAGAAGGCAGGGCCAGGTTTAGGCTGGGGAGCCATTCTCAGTGGTCCTTTCCCCTTTAGCCCTTAGGGGCCCGTGAGGCACTGTCCTTCATCCAGAGCCACTCACACAAACCCTGCACTTAAAGATGCTGACGTTCCTCCCCCACCCAGCTCCTCTCCCGTCCTCTGCTTGCTTCCCACAAAGGCACAGCTGTCTGGAGCAAGCGGCACCGCCTGGCAAATCCACACCCCCACCAAGAGTAACTCCACCTTTCCCCCTAATTTTTATATTTGCTGTTTAGATAATTCTACCTCTGGCAAATTCTCACATAAACACAGATGTGGTTTTAGTCCCTTTCTTTTTCCTCTTTCTTTTTATTTATTTCAAGAACTGTTTAAAATACAGGAAAGATTAAGGAGTAATATAACATTCTCTTGCAAACTCGTCCCCAGAATTGACTAGTTAATATTTTCCACATATACTTCAAGCTTTTTTACTTAATCGAAGAAATAAAACATTCCAGTTAATGCTGAAGCCTCCTTTGTGCCCCCAGAGCAGTCCCATTCCCCACCTCTCCTCCAAGACAGCCACAATCATGAACTTGGCACATGTCCTCCCAGAGCACTTAGAAGTATTCACCAGCATGTATGTTTCCATGAGTAACCTATGTACAGATTTGTGTGCGCGGTCCCACACGGGACGTAGCATCCTCTGACTTGCTTCCAGTAACCCTTGTGTTCTGGATCCCTCCGTGGAGTGTGTGGAGAGAAGGCACATCTGCCGGTCCTCCTCCCTGGCTCCGTTTTCCCTGTGTGTGAATATGAAGACTTACTGCGAGCAGCCAGCAGTTACGATGCCTGTTCTCCATGCCAGGCACCCTCTGTTTGCTCGTTGAATTCTCACCCCAGTTTCACACAGCGAACTGAGATTTCAGAGGACTGCCATTCAGCTGAGGTCATCTTGTAATCCACCGGTGTAGGGAGGGCATGCTCTCTAGTCCTGGAGTTGCGACGCCCACACAGGGGGAGGTGCTGTAATGCTCTGGGATTCGGGCGTCAGTGCCCCAGCCCCTCAATCATTTGAAAGTTTCTCCCGTGACCTTTGGTGGAAAAAGCACCAACCAACAGTCATCAAATCCGGCTTCTGTGGGTGGCTCCACACCTGTGGCTCTGGGGTCCTGACAGATGACTTACCTTCTGTAGCTGCCTCAGTGTCCTGCCTCTGCAATAGGACTGCAGCCGGTGCCCGCCTACCGAACAGACTGCGTTCGGGACCCAGTGAGAAGGATCGTGGCTGTGAAGCACTTGGGAGCGACCCAGCGGTCTGCAGAGGGCGGCTTTCAGGAGGGTGGGCCGCAGCCCCCTCTCGTATTCCTTATCGACAGCCCACCTGCCATATTCCAGCCACGTCCCCATGATTTTATATTCATTACAGCATTTAATCCTCACTCCTCAAGCAGCAGCGCTAGGGAGATTGTTTTAAATTTCTTGCATTTCTAGCTTAATTACTACTATGGCAACAACATCATTTTTTAGCTTCATATATATCATACTTCAGCCTCCTTGTGGCTCAAGTTAAGTTTTATGGGTGGGCCTGGGAACCCAATCAAAATGTATGGCTACATTTCTCCGGAAAAAAATCCTTTTAAGCTCGAAACAACTAATTACAAGGGAAGTTTCGGAACAGCACCAGTTCGTGAGGTGGGACCACTGTATTGTGTACACTGTCTTCTAGTCAGTTCACAGGAGGGTAGCAGGTCTCCCCACAGACATTACAAACTTCGTAAGGGCAAGCAGTACAGCTTGTGTGCACGCCCACGATACCTAGCTGTTTCGGTCTGCCTCCGAGAAGTGGGTGCTGATCAGGGTGCCTTGGGTTCCCTGGGGACCTCTGCAGTCATTAAATCACACACTGTCACCTCGATGCCTCACAGGTGAGATCCAGGAAATCAGTGTGTCTTGTCCAGGTTCATGGAGCTGAGTGGTAATTACAGTAGTGATCGATGGTTTACATTTGTGAATGTACAGGACAAATAGCGCTCCTTTCTTATTAATACAAAATCTCTTATGACAAAATCAAATTTGTAATTCTGTAACATAGCAGTATTACATTCAAGTACTCCATGTGACATTTTAGGTGAAATGTTCAAATTAAAGCTATAAGTTATTACACCTGTATTATCCTAGCAGCTATACTTAAGCAGGCGTTACTTCTGCCAGACCCTGTATGTAATCTTCACTGAAATTTTTTTGATAGTTACTGTTATTATTGGATAAAGAGACTGAAGTCCAGAGAGGTTAAGCAGTTTGCCTAAGGTCACGGAGCTAATTTCACTTTCACAAAAGTGAAATACACACTTAGACAGCCTGGCTCCAGAACGCAGGCCGTCAGCCACTGAGCCGTGCTACCTCCAGCCCATGAAGGACCAGGGTTAAAGCCTGCTGTCTCAACTGTCACCTCAGGGGTCCTCCCAACTGGAAATATCTTGGGTACTGGTACTGTGATGGCATTTTCACTTCATGTCATGTGATCGGTACCAAAGCCTTAGGCAGCAGTAAGGTAGGCACTTCTTAAAATGATTACATGTACTCTCTATCAAATTCAAACAGTATGAAAGTACAGTAAATGTCTCTTGAAATTCTTTTCAAAGCTGAAAACTTGATCAGCATTTCAGCCAGCATTCCTATTGACATCTTTGACTTCCTAATTGTGTAGATACATGTTTACAGTGTGATGTGAGTGGGACCTCCTTCTGTAACCAGGGGGTGGCAGCATGTCCCCCAGCACTGGACACATGAGGAAATTACAACTCAGGAAAGGGGACGGACTCCTGTGGCAGACAGCCAGTGCAGGCCGGGGCAGGACTTCGGGCTGTGCGGGCGTTTATGGTTTTCGGGGTAGTGCCCACAGCAGAGACTGCGTGTGCCCTTTGACACCCGCGGCTCCTGTTCAGACACTTCCTCCCAGCACCTCCCTCTGACCTGAGTGGGTGCCGTGCCCCCGATGCTGCCTTACCTACCACAAAGAGATCAGAGTAATTGTGAGCAGGAGAACTTCTGCAGCACCCAGCAGAAATGGCATGCCAGCTTTTGAGCAGGCTGAGCATTGGTGGCAGCGCTCCCGCCCTGTGAAAGCTCGGCCCCGGCCGCCTTCTTCAAGGATGCACAGTGAACGCAAACGTGTCTCAGACGTGACGGTGACGGTGACGCTCCAGCACCGCCTTTCCCATCCAGCAGCGTTCAAGGTCGTTTTGAAGCAGTTGAGAGGAAATGGAATCTGATATTCGGGGAGGGAGAGATGCTCATTACCTCATTCTACCTACCTCCTTATTTCCTACTGGTACCTTGGTCTTAGGTTTGGTATCCAGTTTTGCTGAAAATGAAATCATCTATTCAACTCTCTCAGGCTGTGTTAGTGAAAATGAACTCTAATGTGATTAGATATTAATGTAACGTAATGGAGGATTGGTATTCAATTGAAGCCTTGGGAGCTGATTACTCCACAGATGCTCTCTCCTCCTCAGGCTCCTGCCCTGTCTCCCCAGCAAAGCCCCCAGCCCACTGCAGAAGCCTGGGGTCCCGTATGTCGGGGGAGAGGGCAAGAGAGCAGCAGCCAGTGCGAGGAAGGCGGCCGGAATGAGACCTCACTTGGCTCCCTGGACCTCTGCCTCTTCCTTGTGGGAGGGGCCGGGTCCTGGAGGCTGAGGGTCCTGCCTGCACTTTCAGAGCCCCCAGCATGTTGTGAGGACCCTGAGCTTACAAGTGTCAAGTTTCACCTTTACCTCCAGAAGCACTTGAAGATTTTTTTTGATGGGCCTGGGGATAGAAAGCTAAGAGTGAAACCTTTACCCCCTCCACTCCTACCCCCCTCCACCCCAATCTTTTTTGTGACAGACTTGGACCTAATATCTGTCACTGGCTGTTGTCACTTATCCTAGTCCTGTTTCCGGTACCTAGGGGAGTGGTCTGAGAAGCAGGGACATGATGGGACCTGGCGCCCTGTGCAGTGTGCGCCCCTCACGCTCCCAGACCTGCTAGAAGGACGTGAGTCTGTCATGAGTTACACAGCTTGGCTAGGAAGTGACAGCTAGGCCTGTGTCGAAGCCCCACAGGGCCTGCCTGGCCCACAGGCCACAACCTACCCAGCAGGTTCCCTGAGGAGCCACGTGGGTTGAGAGGAAAACAGCCCCCCGCCGAGAAAATGGGCCAGGGACGAGAGCTCTGGAGGTGGTCAGATGGCATCACCTTCACGTGTGAGTAATAGCGTTTTTACAAGGAGAGTGATTTTTCTTGTGCTGTTTCCAGAAAACTGCTTTCAGAGGAACACACTCTGCACACAGGACGGTAACGACTTTTTAATGACCCTGAGGGGCTGGTGTCCAGGCAGCAGTGGTTTGGTCTCAGTGGGCGGCTCGCAGTGAGACAGGATGGGACACCTGAAACCAAAGAGGGAAAAACAAACCACAGATGCATATATTTTCTTTGGTAGCGTTACTTGGTAATTAGACAATTACAGGAAACAGCTTCCCAGCAGCTGGCATTTCCACTGTGTGCACAGAGGAGGGATGGCAACAACTGCGAACTCCTCACATTCATTACAGAAAACAGTGCTGGCGCTTACAGTCCTGGGTGCCTGCGCTTCCCCCGTGCGTCCGGGGGGGGGAGCTGTGGGCGGTAAACTGAGAGCAGAGCTCCTCCTCTCAGGGCTTGTTTAAGGCTGGTCTTTAAATGAACTGGCCTAGGCCCTGCTGATCCTGAGGAACTGCCTTTGAATATTGGGGCTGCTTTGGGGCCTACCCAGAGTCTGGGCGTCTTAAGAATAAATCACCGGGGGGGTGCATTGGGGTCAATAGGGAGGGGTGGGAAATGGCCTCGTCCTCCCCAGATGCCATCATTGCAGGGCAGGGGGCATGGTGGTCAGGCAGAAGAGCTGGGGTTTGCACTTCGGTGAGTGACCCCACTTCTCTAACCAGAGTGTGGGACTCTACAGCCCTCCCCGCCCTGCCCACAGTCCTGCCCTGATTGGAAACTCCTTCCCTCCCGGAGCCCTCCTGTGAAGCCCGCACCCTCGCAGATGTGGCCGTCCAGGCAGCAGCCCTCCGCGGTAGGCCCCGTCTCACAGAGGGGAAGGTGTGTCTTACGAACTCCCGCCAACCTTGATCTCTTTCCTGTTAGGCCGCACTCTGTTGTGACGGAAGCTTGGTCTGTACTTAGCGCTTGCTTGTGGAAAGCTTTATAAGAAACCACCTCACCTTCTGTAATGAGACTAGGGTCTTATTATTTGCTGCTTCCCTCAGCCACACATCAGGTGCTGCCTGCCCCCATCCCCAGCCCCTCCTGCAGTGTGAGCAGAGCAGAGGCTGCGCAGCCCTTCCCTGTGTGCTCAGTTACCTGTGCGGTCTAACCAGGCAAATGGCTGTGCTTCCTCTCACAGGTCCTGGCAATCAGTAACTTTTGAAAGACAGCCTGCCTCCTTCATTCGAATTGTTGGAACACACAACACAGCAAATGAGGTAAGTGTCTCCTTTCCTAGAAGATGCTGTGATACTTCGTGATGCACAGGTAAATGCTACACCCCGAGTTAGGTGGAACTGTTTGTCCTACCCACTCATGGCCTGCTGCCGAGACAGCTTGGTACAGGAGAAAGCCCACCTCTCGCACAGTGGGCATATCATCATTTCCGGATGTCTCTTCACTGGCCAGTGAAAACCAGCTCCTGTGGCTTTGCTTACTCCTCCTG
Source organism: Artibeus jamaicensis (assembly GCF_021234435.1). Lineage (NCBI taxonomy): Eukaryota > Metazoa > Chordata > Mammalia > Chiroptera > Phyllostomidae > Artibeus > Artibeus jamaicensis. The sequence continues at coordinate 3,477,916 of NW_026521356.1, forward strand.
CCTCTGTGGAACTGGCCACCACAGGGACCCTGAGGGGCCAAGTGTCCTGTTGTTGGAAACCGCTCTGCCTGGTTTCAGGAGTTGTAACTACCCCTTATGGCTAAGAATGAGCGAGCAACCTCCGGAGTACGAGCCACTAAGGAGACAAAGCTTGTCTCTGCTTCATCCCCCTGCCCCCAGTGCATGGTCGTTTAGTCAGAGAAGGTACGACTCCTCAGAGGAGGGGCAACCTAAGCCAGACACCATCACTTGGGAGGCCACCATGGAAGGACTCAGGGGGCTGCAACGAAGAGGGAGTGATGGACCCTTGCCCTCCTGGCTATTCTGACATAGCCCGAGTCCCCATGCCCTCTGAGAGAAGCGCTTCCTGGCTCTAATCCACTTAAGCCTGAAAACCTGTGATGGGGGAGGTGGTGCAGCCCCTTGCCTTGCTAGAGCGGGATCCAGGGTGATTGGACATAAGAAAGGATTCTCAAAGTCCTGTGAAGCTTGCTTTGCTAAGAGTGCTTTCATTCATATGATAAGGGTCTGAGCAGGAAATGAGTATGTCTCCCAATGTTTCTGCAACCCCCTTTCCTGACAGACTCTGACTCACACTAAGCCCTCAGATTTCTTTGAAATGTTCTCTACTGTTTGATCCTTGCCGCCTGTATTCCTGTGTATTACAACCCAATAAAAGCCACTGAAGAAGGGGCTCCAGCCTTTCTTCTCTGAGAGATTGGCCGCCTCTCCTTCCCAGGCAGATCATGTCTTGGTAGTGTTACTTTCATCTGTGGCGGACGGGGGGACTTTGCAGGCAAAGTTGCCCCCACACCCTGTCCTCAGAGTCCTCCATCCTCCCAGAGGACAGTTACTTCAGAGGTTGCTTGGCCCTCTGAGGTGGTGTTTAAGGAACCCCAGCCCCACGGGGGCAGTCACAGTGCACAGTTGCTGGTTTGCTGTCTGTCTACTGGGTCCCGCGCAGGCTGCACAGAAATGTCTCTGATGGAGCCCCTCCCCCCAGGCCTGCTCCTCCCCCGGCCCCACGCCGGGCTCCCAAGGACGGGCGGTCGTCCCAGCAGGACTGTGCCATTTGTGGACGCTCCTTCCACCTCTGGGTTTAATGAGGGAAGAGTGGGCAGGTTGTTTTCCCTCATTTTTGGCACCGGAGGTCAGGGTGGCAGTCCAGTGAGATGCCTGGCCCTCAAACACTGCTGCGTTGTTTTGTCTGGAATGGAAATGACTCAGAAAAGGGCACTGGGCTCCTCTGCATTGGAAAGGAGGAGACAGTGCCTACAGGGCTTGCAGAGACCCAGACACCGAGTGTGAGGGAGGGCGCTGGCAGTGACCGCACCAGGACAGCCAGCGCAAACCAGGATGGACCCAGGCACGCCTGGGCTGCTGTGTCCCCAACAGTGAGGGGTCCCGTCGGGCTCACAGAGGCCCCTCAGGGTTCACTCGCATGATTTCAGGTTAGAATAGCATCTGCTTTGATTGCGAGTGTAAAATAATCAATTCATAGTTCATTCTTAAGACAGAGAAGGCTGGTGTCTAGCCAGTTGCCACACTGTCAACTTAGTCTGCTCATCACTTGCTTTTGTACAGACGTGTGTTTAGTGTGCACCTCTGAAGGGCCACTGGTTAAAGACAGGAATCAGGAGGAACAGTAAGGTTGAAACTTCAGTGGTAAGGGAAAGGCATAAAAATAATAACCTTTCTGCGGTTTTACCTTAACGTGGTCCCTCTCAGACCTGTGTGGACCAGCCTCCTGGGCAGGCAACCAGGACACCTGCATGGGGTTCCACGCCCAGAAGGGGCCCTGTGCTGGAGGTGGAATGCACTCCAGCACCATCTTGAAATTCTTAGCAACTTTACTTTTGATGTTTTTGTTTATAATGGAAACCCAGTGGGACAATGAAATACCCACCGGGATCTTGGAGCCTCACTCTCAGGCCTGCCTCCATCCCCTCTCACCTTCCCAGGACAGGCTCTCAGCCAACCACTCTGGGACCCTCAGTGCCTCTCCCTCCTCCACCTGCCTCACAGTCACCGCCTCCCTCCACTGCGATGGGAACTGGCACGTTTGCAGGGGTCAGGTTCGGGTAGGAAGCGTGGGGGCGTGGCCCCGGCACCTGTGTCCGCCCTGGCCAAAGGGCTCCTGTGCCCAGAGAGCGACACAGTAAATAGCAAATGTAAACCCCGTGATAGGTCAGAAGAGAGACTGGAAAAAGGCTTTTTGAGTAAGAGGTTTCTGCGTATTACACAGCCAGTCTGAGATTTGTATGTTGTGTTTGTCAGATCAGGATCTCCAGAGCACATCAAGGGTTTCTCTGGTACTATTGTGATATTTTATCTTCATTTTGCCTTTTTAGTGTTTAGAATAAAAATGATACACCCCTACAATGTGTTTCTTGCAGAGAACTTGTAAACAGAAGCTGAAACTCTTCTCTTACCTCTTTAAATCAAAACAAATCTGAAAATTATAAAAGTAAACCAGCTGATGATTTTTAAAGGATGAAATTAAAGAATTCTAAATAGCAGTTCATAAAAGTGCTTTTTTGATGATGTAACAAAAGTGCATTAAAATCTACGTTGTGATACGTATAGGATCCCCATATTTTTTAAATATTGACAGTAAATGCCAGTCTTTTTTCCCACTTAAATTTATGTTAGCTAAAATGAAATACTTTTTATTTGCAGCCACTTTTTTCTTACATAAAACATTAAAAAGACTAGATTTTTCTTTTAATTCCTAAGAGGGGCTGTGCAACTATGTGTCCGAGAGAAGAAGCCAGTAAGTCAGAGGGTGCTGAGCGGCCCTGCAGCGAGTCTCGGGGTCCCCGCCCTCACTGACCAGAGGGAGAAGGACTCCGCACCGCACGGCCCTGAAGGGGGCGCGGCCTTCTCTCCCCGATGCCTCCCAGAGCTGTCTGTGCGAGGGCCCGTCCGCCTTGGACCAGCCAGCTTGAATGAGCCGGCCACTGTGATCTGTCACATTTGGCCGACGAGCAACTTGATCAGCTGCCTTAGTGAGTCAGCTATGGATCAGGAAAATAGGTTTCAGTGTAGTGCTGCCCACTGGGAAACATCTTAAGTCATTAAATAAATAGAAGCCGATCCTGGATCGTAAGGCAAGATCCACGAAACCTATTGTTCTCAGAGGACACAAGATCCCAAAAGCCCTGGCTGGGCAGCTCAGTTAGAGCAGCAACCCCACGAGCGAGGTTGTAGGTTCAGTCCCATCGGAGCTCGAACAAGAATCAACCAATGAGTGCATAAATGAGTGGGACAGCAAGTGGAGGTTTGTCTCTCTCTCTCTCTCTCTCCCAAACCAATAAAAAGAGGCACAAAAAGTTAAATTTCACTGGGCGTCAAGCATGCAGCAAACCGTCACAGAGAATGTTCTTTACTGCAGCATACTGGGCTCTGGGACGTCATTTGGAAGCAGTAACATCACCTATCTCAGGCATAGCAGGAATGTGGTCAGTAGTCAGTGTGGCAAACAGACGTGAGGGGCAGGGGCTGTTTTAAGGGAAGGGGGCAACTTGGTCGGCAGAGGCAGCCCTGGAGGAGCAACCAGGTGGCGCAGACGGCCAGGAAGGAGGCTGGGGCAGAGTCGGGGAACCAGGGTGGCCTGGGGGCCAGGACGTGCCAAATCCCGAGTCCCATGGGTGCAAGAGCCATACCACCCGGTTGTTGGAGTTGGAGAACCCTTGTCACTGTGGAGGGCATGTAGAGGGGAGGCAGGGTTTCCTCAGTGTCACTGCTCGTTTGCCAAGTGGCATCAGTGTCCTCCCCTTAGTCAGAGGCAGAGCCCATTTCCATGTGGACACTGCATGTTCAGCAGCCCAAGGACTCAGGGCTGGTCTCAGGAGCATAGCTGGTCCTGGTGTTTAGCATGAATGTGAAGCTCGTCTGTGTGACAACAGAGAGAAATATGGCTGAATAACCTGCCACATCTCCAGGTATGTCTCTTTTCCGCAGGTGTTGCCCCATCCAGAGAGGGAGGGTGCAAGCAGGGGATGGTAGGGAGCATGCAGTGTGGTGGCTCCTGGGAGCTGAGGAGCATTCAGAAGAGATGGAGCTGGGCTGTTCTGGCAAAAGGTCTGCACGGTACCTAAGCGGTCGCACGACCAGCAGCTGTGCGAGGGTGGCAGTGGAAACCGCCACCCTGACTTTCAAACATCTGTCTGCTACTGGAGTAGTAGAGGCCTCCCAAGCCAAAGCAGATACAGATTTCCTGCCCACTGCAGGTATGCGTTTGTGTAGCTCCAGCCGCCAGGCCTTCCTGCACGCAGGGCTCCGCATCTCTGCTGCATGTTAATTTCCCTCACGCCTCCGGATCGGGGCAGGAGCCAGCTCGCAGGTGACGGCAGCCTGGGCAGTCTGCGGAGGCTCAGATTTCTTGATCCTCTGTTTTGGCATGCCTCTGATTTCCCGTGGCATTTCATCCCTCTCCTCTGGGAAGTGTGTGTCTGCTGCGGGCATCTGCCTCTCATCTTCCTTTGTGAGCACTGCAGCAATGAATTTGTTTAATGTTTCCGCTACCTTTATGACTTCTGTCAGAAATTCCCTGACGCTTGCCTCTTAAAGATGGCGCCACTTCCTTCACGACCTCCTGCTCCAGTGTACTCGGGGTCCTCCTCGTCCTTTGCCCTAACTTAGAACAGTTCCCTTTCATCCCCGTGTGCATGTGTGTGTGTGGTGCCCTGCTCTGCTCTGTGCGCCCCCGTGCTTGGCATACTTTTCACATGTTTCATGTTTCTCTCCTGTACTCTCAGATGCCTTTTTGCACATCCCATGCGCCCACTCGAGAGGGCTCTTCTGTCGATCTGCCACACTCAGCACTGGATGGCAGACACATGTCAGCTGTCTTCACCACAGCCCCTCGCCCTGCTGTCCTTCAGTTGTTTTCACTCATGTGCTTCTCCCCAGTACCTGAGCCAGGAAGACCTGTCATGGCTCCTTCCTCAGTCTCTTCACGTGGTGTCTGGGCCACCTGCCTCAACTGTTGATGGGCTCTGAGCTCCACAGGAGGCATTTCTGCCCATTTTCTCCTGTCAGGAAAAGGTTAGAAACTGGGCCTCGTCAACAACACCACTAATGTCACTGGATCCGAAGTTTCAGCTGCAGTGACTATCACAGAGCCACGCTGGTTCTGATACCACACCACTCACAGACCCTTCATTTCATCTCATTAATTACCATAGCCAATCGACAAAGGCCACTCCTGCATCCTTAAAGGGAGCAGGCTGGACCCACAGGAGGCCTGTCTGTGTAGACCTATGAAAATCAGACAGTGTATCAAAAGAAATAGAAGTTATGCTTGTTTTTGTGTGTGTGTGTGCGTAGGCAGCCCCAAGGGTTAAAAAGGACTGTAGGAAAACCAGCTCGGCAGCACAGAAAGACCGGCTCCTGCCCTCGAGAAGGCGCGTGAAAGCCTTTGCCGAGTCAATAACAAAGCCAAGGATCGTATTGATAGTCTGTAGCCAGCTCTCAGGGTTCCATTTACTTATTGAATTTATGTAGCTGAGGAGAGAGGCCGTGTCGTGTTTATCTTCTATCCCTGGCACCCAGAATGGCCCTGGCGAGTGTGCGCACAGAGCACCTGCTGGCTGAATGAGCGCGTGGATCATTCCGTCTGTCCATCCATCTCTGCCTCTCCCCATCAGTCAGCCAAATAAAGGAAAGGATTTAGTCATTCAATTTCTCATCGTTCCAAGGCAGGGTTTCTGTAGTCACACTGACGAGTTTCTTAAACCAGAAACTTTTGTAAATGGAAAAATATGCATGCTAAATACCTCAGCATTTCCTACTTTAGGAGATAATAATAAATTATAATAACTAATATTTACTGAGCACTTACTATGTGCCAGGCCCTATTTCAAGCCCTTTATATTTATCACACCGTGTAATCCTCATGTGAAGTAGGTTCTATTCTCACTGCATTTAAAAAATGAGGACACTTAGTCCCAGGCACTAGTGAAGCTGAGGAGCTACAGGCAGTTCTCATCAGTGCTGTGGCTGCATACACGGGTACAGTTACTTTGGAGAACAGTTTTCTGCCACGGTTAAGCATGTGCAACCCGCCCTATGACTAAGCATGTTCACAGCTTTCCGTAATCTCTGCTGAAACTCTTACACAAGTTCAGGATTCAGGAACAGGATGCTCACAGCAGCACTATCCATACCAGACCTACAGGGCTTCCACCCGATGGTGCAGCTTCCAGAGAAAGGACGAGCAAAGTGCATCTGTGGTCCGAGGGGGCCACCATCCAAGTGAAGGAAAGAAGCCAGACAAATACAAAAATATATGTAGTAGGATTATATTCATACAAATGTCAAAAACAGGCAAAACAAAGCTGTAACATTTAAGATACATATACAGGTGGTGAAAGCTTTTTTTTAAGCAAAGGAATGATTCTTCTTAAAGCCAGAATTGTGGTTTCCTAAGGTGGGCTGGCTCGAATCGGGAAGGGCCATGCGGAGGGACTGGGGCCCCAGCTGTGTTGCTGGTTCTTGACCCAGGTGGGGTTTACATGCTGTTGTATAGCAGTTATATGCTGTACACACAGTAGGCATTTCGTGCACTTTTAGTGCATGGTTTTCGTGATAAACATTTAGCTTTCAGCAAAATGGGAAAATTGGTGAGGAAACTGAAGCTGAGCCGTGTTAAGTGATTGGCACAAGTCTCCCCACCCCCTGTGAGTGGCAGAGCTGGGATTTGAACCCTGCCACTATGGTTCTCATGACCCAGGCTGCTCCGTCTCCCAAAAAGGCATAATAAATAGCGAGGCAGCACAAACAAGCCCAGCTCTGCCATGGACACATCACCAAATCAGACCATGGTGAACAAGTAGCACCTGCGGCCGGCTTGTGCCACATCTAGGAGACAAACCAAGGCAGGGCCCTTCATCGTGGGGACCGCAGGTCCACTGCCGAGAGCAGTCAACCTGTGTGAAGGGGACCTTAATTCTAGTGATGGTGCGAATGGCAGTCAGTGTCCGAGACCAAAGCACAGTGCAGTATGTTTGCAGCAGAGGCTGGTGTGGATGGGCGTGGGCCAGGAACCGGGAGGGGCTTTCCTCGTCTATAACGGGTCCGGGGAGCCGTGAATGAGGTGTTGCGGGAGGGTTTGGGAGAGTGAGAGGGTGGCAGACCCCTCCTCCCTGTTGGATGCTCTGCCCGTGCGCCTGCTGCAGGAGGCTGCACGCAGACCCAGCGGCACCAGCAGATGGGAAAGCCCAGAAGCGGCTGCTGGAGCTGCCCTCCAGGACCACTCAGTGGGGCCTGCGGCGAGGCAGTTTATTTACAGGCTCTGTCAGGCCAGCGAGTGGCCGTGGGCTCCCAGTGCCATCCCCATTCCCTTAGCAACACGTGGCTCTAGTGAAAAAAAAAAATAGAGGGATATGGACTTTGTTTCTAGATAAAAACAACCAAACCTCCTTCCTGGCCTGGTAATCAGTACTTACTGGACCCCAGCCACTAGGTCTGATCACGTCCCTCAGCTCCCAGAGGATGTCGCCCGCAGTGTCTTCCAGAGGAAGCCCTCGAAGCCCTGAGGAGGCACCTCTGTTCCGTGCTGGCTTTCAAGGCCAGAATTCCCAGTCAGTCAGCACTCGGACTGGCCTCAGGCGCAGAGACTGAGAGAGCTCACGAACGGGCGAGTCCTTCCCTCTGAGATCGGGACCTGCAGAGAGAGATGCAGTTCCAGCCCTCAGACTCCCTCTTCAGCCAGGAGAGAACCCCATGTCGAGGGTTGCATGTGACAGTGACGGGGAAGGGGTACTGGCAGATAAAACGTGCTCAGAGTAGAAACAACTGGAACCAGGTTTGAGACGGCACCTGGGTGCCCTGTGCTGTGTACAGAGGCAGAGGTGGCACTGGCAGGGGCAGGACTAGGTGCAGGCCGGGGAGGGGGTGAGCACTGGAGCAGCAGGTACGAGGGCAGGTGGGCCAGCCTGCGTCGGTGAGTTTGCTGACAGTCCTAGCAGGAGGATTTGCCTGGACCCCACTGCGGTGCAGTTCTCGATGACAGGGACAGTGGGATGGCATCTTTGTGTCCAGCACACAGTAGCCTCCCCCAGTAAGTCAGACTGGGCCAGAGTTTGGGTACAGGGTTCTGAGGGAAATCAGCTGTCAGGACTCACTCGTGACCACCTGGATCCGAGGAACAAGGGAGAAGAGAAGATCACACCACGGCCACCGTCCCTGACCTTGGGGAATGGTAGGGCTGTGCTGGCTGTGAGGAAATCTGGAAGCATTTATTGCAAAAATAAATAGTGGGGGGTGGTTAAAGGTGAGCCATCCAAACAAAAGTGTGAATTTAAGGACTACATGTGCAGATAATGGTCAAGGTCAGCTGCCTCTGCAGAGTCAGGCTAAGAAGAAAGGATCTAGAAGTGAGCCTGAGAAACAGCCGTGATGCACAGGGCAGGGAGATGGGGAGGATCCGAGGCGGACAGACGAGTGTGCGGAAACCTCGGCGCTGGGGCCAGCCTCGCCCCCACCTGCTGCTGTGGTCCCTGGCTCCCAGGACACTTGTATTTAAAATAAGGAGAGTGAACTGTGTCTTAAAGGTTCCTTTCTAGTGAGACAGGAAAAAAGCAGAAAAATAATTTGTGGCATAATGATAAAAGATCCTTTTGTAGCCATCTTCATACTTAAATGTCTATTATGAAAGATTTTATCAGGAAAAGAGAGGGACATGACACAACAGCGAGTACATGTCATTGTTCCAAACACTCCACAGTCCTCTTAGGCCCCATGCACTGGAGCAGCAGTGACAGCTGGCCGAGGAGAAAGTGCCGGAACCTGAGCAGGTGCCGGGAGCCTCTGAGCAGTGAGAGGGACGGAGACATCAGCCGTGGGGATAACTCAAAGGGGGGCCCACTGCCAAGCCCGCAGGTGGGGCCAGGCCCGAGATCTCCATGCGGCTGGAGCACGTCACCCGGCCGAGGCGAGGAGCCGCCCAGGACGGCCTCCCCGGGAGCCTGGGGCCCCCGCCAGGCTCCCCTGATGCCTGTCCAGCAGGGGAGGGGCCTTCCTAAGGCCACGCCCACCACATGGGCCTGGAACTAGGACATTTCCCTCTTTGTTTTTCAAAAATAAAAAGATATTGTCTATCACTTCAGGGCCCAATTAATTGAGGGGGCGACTCGCTTTCCCTGGAACTCTGGGGTGTGCACGCACCAAAAGCAGTGTGGAGTTCCGGGGCTGCCTGGGGGCGTAGTATTGGAAAAGCTCTTTTTTCAGAACCTTCCAAGAAACGAAGTTTCAGTTATTTGTGGGTGCCCTGGCCTATGTGAATATGGGTAAGAAAGTTAACACACAGTTGTCACATATAAGCAATGTCACCAAGATACTATTAGGAATGCGTACTGTTCCTAATAGTACAAAACTCTTTGGGTTTCCTGTCACCCCCAGCAGTACTGACTGGTGTTGCTCACAATCTAAAGTGAAAACGTTGTGGGTTGTTCAGATGTCCATAGATAAAACTTTGGTTTATAAAAAGGGTTATTTTGTTGGAAACACTTGGCCTTCATTTTCGAAGGGACAAAAGTAGAACCTCCCTGCAGTCCGTGGGGCCCGTGCTCCTGAGAGAAGTGTGAGAAAGGTTAGCGCCGCCCACACAGGATCCCCGGTGTGTTGTGTGCGCAGTGGGTGCGTGGCGGCACCGCCACACCGGGCGGGTGGAAGAGACACAGGACGTCCTCGGGCTGGTGCCACTGAGATGCCCTGTCCTTGCGTCTGACTCACGGGCAAGCATCACTGAGGCGCAGGTATCTATTGTAGAGACACGTCCCCTTGTGATGTAGATTGAAATCTTGGATCAGAAATCCTATTTGTATTGGTTGGCATGAAAACAGCCAGTAAAAATTACTCAAGAGAAACCAGAAAAGCAAGGTAGTAGAGTCACTGATCACCATTTATTAAATTTTCCCAATTTCTGCTGTAGTTCACAATGGACTCTTAGGCCAGCATGGAAAAATTAGCAGAGGCTTCTCTGCTCTGAAACACCTTGAAGGCATGTCGAACAAATAGTGCTTGGGGAATCCTGGTAACGGAAGGTGCAGACAGCGCCAGCGGAGGAATCGGCAGAGTCACCAAGAAGGGTCTGCTACACCCACGTGCATCCTTTCCAGGGCTCAGGGAGAAAAGAACGCCCCCGACTGTCTCAGGCACGTTGGGAGTGATGGCTCCAGAGAGGAAAGGCAACGTGATTCGAAACAGCAGCTTAAAAAAGGGCACCGGATGGTGACTGGGGCTGTGGCGGATACATACACAGGACTACATTCCAAATTAGCCAGCCCCTCCCAGGGGACGGATCCAGAGGCCATTGAAGCTGGTTCAGCGAAGGTGCCCCTTTGTGAGCAGTGGCAATCAAACAGGCTGATGGGGTACATGATTGGCTGAACGGGGAAGGGAAAAACGGTGCGGGGACTGTGGTAATGGTTTTGCATAAATCAGTAGTGTGACTCTGCCCTGTATGCCTCATTCGCTTTTAGTCACATCCTTTCCCAGTTGTACTGCAGTGTTGGGAAGGTTCAGAGGAAGGAAATTGAATCACAAAGCTTCTGAGGAAAGAGAAACTCAGGCCTTGGCTGTTCCACCTAAGAGGGAGGCCTACAGGTGTATGGTGGGAAGGGGAGCTTGGGGTCTACATTTCTAGATGCCCCCCAACACCTGTGGTAGTGACAACTCCTCCAAGAATCAGCTGCTCCTCCAGCTTCCTGCAAAAAGAGCAGAGGCACCCCCTCCCTTCACGCACCTCCTCTGGGGCCCGGCCCCACTGCATGGCCACCAGTGAAGGAACCAGCTTCCGTGGGCTGGGCTTACTTTCTACCTTTGCTCCCAAGAACATTTTCAAGACCAATTGCAGGCCCCTCTCTGGGTGCCCATTAGCGATGGGTGCACATATGAAAGTGCCCGGCAGCCTGAGGGAAGGAACTCTCGTCTTGCATGAGATGATGATGGTGAGGTTACGTGGCCAGTGTTGGCTTTGCCGTGTGAGGTGCAAGGCTGGTGGGGTGATTGTCAACCGAGACGACTGGGCCAGCACACTGTTCTGTGGAGGGGTGAGCAGAGCCTCTCGTGGTGTGCAGGGCGGGTGGGGGCAGGCTGCAGGACCCCAGACCTTTATCGGGAAGTATTCCCTTCATCTCTTCCACCCCGAGGGCCACTCCCTACCGCACCCCAGCCCCACCCCCGTCTGCCTCCCTACTCCTCACAGCCTGGTTTACATGCCTCTTTGTCTCTGACCTCCCCCTTCCAAGCAAAATTAATTTCTAGGATTACCAAACACAATCCTATTATAATGCTGTTAGAATTTTCTGTGTGAGGCAGGCGTTCAGACACAGAGAGAGCACAGGCTTGGGAAGTGCTTGGCCCAGAGGTTGAATCCCACCGTGGGTATGAGCTTGGGCGTGCTGCCATCTCCCCTGCTGGGCTGGGGGTGCGGGGCCTGGTCAGTGTTCCTGCTCCGTGAGGTCGTAGGTTTCAAAAACAAAACCAGAGAAAGGCTCTGAAGAGGAGATGAATCCTCAGTGGCTGGCTGAGCGAGCGTGGAACCCCTTGGGGGCCCCGCTGCTGTGACCTTCACTTCTCGGGGGCCCTGCAGCCTGCCAGCACCTTTCCCGGAGAATCTGGAATCACCAGGGGCCTTTTTTTCCCCTTCAGTCTCACTAAGTCTGCTCTCAAGTTGTGTTATTCTTTATTTAAAAATGAGTTTCCTGTTTATCCAAAATTGCCAAATTCTGCATTTCATGTATTCACCTAAAAATAAAAGGCCTTTCAAAGTGAAAGGCAACAGGCATTTATTTGAAATCAAAGAATAGCTAATAGGGAAGCATTGCTTCAGGCAGAAAACCAATAATGTTCCAATTAGGAGACATAGCGAAGGTGTCTGTGAGGAAGGGAAGGGCACGGTCACGGTGACAGAGGGGAGGCCTCTCCGTCGGTGCAGCTGCCATGGGGGCACTTCGTAATTCTCATCAGTTTTTAAATGTTCGGTCCTGTAGTCTTAAGTCTGGTAGTCAGATTGTCTGCTTTCTTGTGACCTTTGCAAACAGTTCTTCTGGGCACAATGCTGCCTAAGGCCCAGTGAAGAGGTTATTTTGCCTTGTTTTAAAATCTCAGACATTTGAGGCATGAGATGTGCCAGGCACCCCCTCTCTCTGGGCTGCAACTCCGGCTCCATTCTAAAGTGGCTCGGTTTATATTATTATGCTTTTTACATGAGGTTTAAGTGTTTGTCGTTATCTGCTTTCTTTCTTTGGGCGCTTATAGTATTTTCACTGTATATAAGTATTCCTTTTGTACTATTTTAAATTTAAGGAATATTCTTTGCTAAGGGTCTTCTCCCTCCAGAGTACCCAGCTCCCTGCCCAGACCCAGCCGGGTCCTCATTGTGTCTCCGAGGCCCGGGCTTTGGCCTTTTGCTTCCACTGCCCCTGCTCCCACCTGCCCCACACCTCCTGCTTTGCTGTCACCCTCGGCTTGAGGACCTACAGTGTCTCCCCTCTCCTTCTGCAAGCAGGGCTCCCTCCTCTGACTTCCCGACTCAGCTCGGACATCCCTTCTCCACCTTGTGGCTCCGCACAGGCTCCTTGCTTATTACCTGCTGCTCTGCTGTCCTCACTGGGCGGTGCACCCCGAGAGCCAGGACCTCCCTGGGGAGCACAAGGGAGGTGCCTTCTCAGTGCATGTGGAATGAATGACTGAATGCACTCAGGCGTCCTGACCTTCAAACCCCGTTCACACATTCAGCTCCTCGGACCGCACGTGTCACTTATTCTGGCCTCTGTGCCTGGCATGTGGACGCACCGGCCTGCCTGCCCTTAGCCTGCTCACCCTGATGCCCACTACACTGTCTGTCTCTGTGACTTAGAAAAAATAATGGTCTCCTGTGTGTTGCCTTTGAATCTGGCAGAGCCTGCTTGGCTCTCTGGAAATGCTCAGAGAGCCCACATTCAAGTTAGCTGGTCCTTTAGTGATGCTCTCGGGGCCCCAGGTCACAGTCTGAAGCATGGCTCTGAGATGGCCTCGGTCCTCATGTCTGGTCATCACTCCCTGGTCACAGTGCACCCACCCAGAGTCCCCAGGGAGCCTAGCCAGGCAGGGAGCACTGGGACTTCCAAGGTCCTCTAGTTTCTCCATCTCAGGTGGAAGGGTCTGCCGTGAGCCCTGCAGCGTAGGGAAGGAATGGGCATGACTTCTGGAGAAATATGCAGACGAGAAAACCAAAACAGCCAGTGGGGATCTGCCGTTGGTATTGTTCGGCATGTTGGAAATAGCAGCCTTTTGCACCGTTATTTTGAAAGAGGTTGGTTACATGTGCTAGAGGCAGCTGCGCAGTTAACACTACCAAGTTAGACAAGTGGGACTGACACCAGGAACGAGGCAGCGAGAGTCAGGCCGGTGAGCCCTTGTTTATTAAGTGCTCCCTGCAGACAGTGTCCTCCCGGCTTTCACCAGCTCTGTGCAGAGCAGAAGGCCACCCGCGCCTCCAGTAGCATCCCTTTTGGGGACCTTTCTGAGGAACTAGCCATTAGTCAGCACCAGGCTACACTGAGATCTTTTTAAGTTTATTTTTCAATCCTGGATTTTTATTGATTTGTTTATTCCTTTGCAAGACACTGAGTAAGAGAAAGGATGACCACACATGGTCCTTGAGTCAGATGGGGTCCCACAGACCAGCAGACAGAGGCAGGGGGGCTGGGCCGGAGGATGGGAGGCCCCCAGAAGCCTCCCAGGGAGGGCTGGGAAGAGCCCACCTGGGAATCTAGAGGCTCTTCAGAGATGCAAGGAGAGAAAACCCCTTGGCTACAAACGGGGCAGTGCTTGAGAAAGGTAACCAGGAGCAGGAGAGATGTAAGTTAGTGTGGGGGTTACATCAGCCTGGAGCCTAGAGGAGCAGCCTCCTGAGGTGTCCACAGGCACACAAGCTCGAGGACTACACCAATAACCGATTAAAGAACATGGTGGGGCAGGGTGAGGAGCTCGGGAAGGTGCAGGAAAACGCAGCACATCCAGAGCGGCTGAGACACCCGTGCCGGACGAGGCTCAGCTGGGCTGGGCGTATTGAGGAAGAGGACAGGCTGCGAGCCCGCTTACAAGCAGCTCCGGGGGCAGCGAGGGTGTCGGGTGGGATGTGAGGAGGCAGAGCTGTGTTTGCGGGGATGCCCCGGCCACTCAGCAAGAGCGTATCTGGGCGTGCCCCCCCAACTGTCCCTGCTGGGAAGGGGGAGTGTTCATAAAGCAAGAGAGACTGTTGACAGCCTGCCAGGAAGGGGTCTTGTCAATACAGATTCTCACAGAAGGCGAAGCTGATGGAGAAGAGGAGATTCATGTTGACACTTAGGAGATTTTCAGATTTACTCTGTGTGGCTTAGATCAGAGCTGAGGGGTCAGAGAGTTTTTAAATCTCCGTAAAAGGCCCTCCCGTCTGGCTGTTGGCAGGTAAGCACCTGAAGGTGGCCCTGAAGAGGGTGATTTGATATAAAAGGAAGAGAGGGAGGAAAGAAAGGAAAGAGAGGAGAAACGGCCAGCCAGGCAGCTGCCACGTGGGGTCCGCAGGAAGGGCTGGGATGAAGACTGCGAAGGCCTGAGCTCTAAGGAGGGAAATCAGGTCACTCTGGGAAAGAACAGTTTCTGCCGAAATGAGGAGAACAAGACCAGAAGATGTGTGCCTCACTTAGTCTTAATATTAGGGTTTGAAATGTGAAATTTGAAACAGTGGTAGATAAATGAGGAAAAAAGATAGAGGAAGGTAAGCAGAGAACTTCTATTTTAAATATAACTTCACAGTTGATACTACATTTGTCTTCTTTGTGAACTTGATTCTTCAGTAGACAAGTGTGCGTGCGTGTGTGGTGCGTGTGTACCTGGTGTGTGTTTCTGTGTGCTGTACGTGTGCCGTGTGTGTGTGTCCTTGTCCAGGCTGCAGAAGAAGCAGGGCTCCAGCTGTGAGTGGCAGCCCCTCGGCCCCTGTCTCTCTGCCGCACCCTTGCTTCCTGAGCCCCCAACCTTCTCCTCTGCCTGGCCCTGCCTTCCGGGGGGAGTCCTGCCCGCATCCGGGATGCCCATGCCTTCTCCCCTAAAGACGGGCTCTTATCCAGGAGTGGACTCAGCAAACATGGGCAGATCCAAAGCTCAGGGGCTGTCCAGCCAGCAGGCCACCCCATGCCTCCCCACCCCCAGGGAAGCACAAGGATTGCATCCTCTGTGAGCACTGCGTGGCCAAGGGAGGGCTGTGTGTCCTGCCCTCGTGGGCTCGGAGTGTGGCCATACCTCTGTCACACGGCCTCCTTTCGTGCTGGCCACACTGGCTTCAGGCAGCCCCCAGCCCCACACGAGCATATCAGTACAAAGCAGCCACTCGCATGCAGTTTAGCCTTAGCATCTGCAAGCTCAATGGCAGCTTTTCACCATCTGACTTATGCAGGGCCTTTGGCTAGAGTGGGAGAAGCCTGGGGGTCCAAGACACAAAGCCTCGGGTGCCACAGCACCATGTGGGGAACCTGGGCCCCACCAGGTATTTCTCCAGGAAGCTTCGGTTCTAGGGCTGGTCTCCCTGGTCCTGCAGGCCCAGTCTCTGGTGGCTCCCCCAGCCTGGTCCTCGTCACATCACTGGCCCAGCACAGCAGTTTCTGTAAGGCTCTCTCGGGCCCCCAGGGACCTCAGGGTCTGGAACTCACCCTTACATCTCATCCCAGCCCTGGCTGGTGTGGCTCAGTGGACTGCAAACCACAGGGTCACTGGATTGATTCTGCGTCAGGGCGCATGCTGGGTTGCAACGCAGGTCCCTAGTTAGGGGCCCATGAGACGCAACCACAGATTGATGTTCCTCTCCCCCTCTTTCTGCCTCCATTCTCCTCTCTCTAAAAATAAATAAATAAAAAATTTAAAAAATCTCACTCCAGCTGAGGCCTCATCTACTCCCTGCTGCCCCCTCACTGACCTTCATCTTGGCCTCTTGCTGGGGTCCTGCAGCCCCCCCCCCCCATCCCCAGCGAGCTGTGCCGCCCGGGCTGTCTCTGTGTCAGCCCACCTTGACCCGAAGGTTGGGGCCTCTCGGATCGATCCCACTCCTCTAAACCTCACCTCAAAGGAGCTGCCTAGGCCTGTGTTTCTCTTTAAATACCTCATGGACCATAGCGCCTCCTCTTGGCCTCTGCGGCTTCCTGCTCAAAGCTCTCTCCTCTGGTTGAAGAAGCCATAGTGGCCCAAGCTAATCTCCCTCCCCGCAGTGTCCTCCCAAATATCCAGGCACCGCGTCACCAGCAAACGCTCCCCGTGTCGGAGCTGAGGCACAGGCCACCCAGCCGTCTCCACCAACGAGCAGACCACACAGGGTTCCTGCTGCAAAGCCCCCGCAGCCCCACAGCCCCAGTGCCCCTCCCCCACGGTCTGGTTGGCTGTGCGGATCTTCCGGGACCCCATTCCCCCCTGCTGTCCCCACTGTGTCGCTCCCTGCGCCCGGAACACGCCTGTCACGCCACTCCTTTCCTCCAGGAGCCGCCTATTACCCTTAACAGGAGCGCGCCAGGTCCCCGACGTGGGGGGTGGCGCCCTAATGTTGTGTCCGCATGTCTCCTGAAGGAGCTTTGGAAAAACCTGTACACATTCCTTGGAACATTTTAAGGTTCAGAAGTAAAATATTTCTTAAATTTAAATATAGTCATTTTGTTAATGTGAGATAAGAAAAATAAACAAGATAGAAGGTGAGGACTAATTACTAGGAATAAATATTTGATGACATGATTTGCTAAAATAGATTTTTAACCAACCCATTGAACAAGGCACAGTAAATGTGAAATTGTGAAAAACTTGTATCCATGGGTATCTTGAAAATGTTTTCATAATTTTGGGAAAATTCCAGGTACATTTTTAAAAATTACATGAGCTGTGAATCCTCTTCAGGTGTGAATTCAGATCTCACTCAGGCGGGGTCCTCCTCCTGACCTGGGACGGGCAGAGGCCCAGGTCTCAGGAAGCCTGCAGCCGCTGCTGGCGGGAGGGGGCGGCGCCCCAGCCCAGCGCAGCCTGGTGAGGGCAGGTGAGGGCTGCGCTTTTCCTTCTGTGAGGTGGGGAGGGTTCTCGGGCAGGTTTTTTTTTTTTTTTTAGGCAATTTTTTAATTTTTTAAATTGATTATGCTGTTACAGTTGTTCTATTCCCCCTTCATTCCCCTCCACCCTGCCCCCCCAACCCCACCATTACCCCCCTTTAGTTTATGACCATGTGTCTCAAATCCTTTAGATTCTATATTTCCCATGCTATTCTTGTCCCCCCATCTATTTTCTATCTACTGTCTATGCTACTTATTTTCTGTACCTTCTCCCCCATTCTCCTCCTCCCACTCCCCTGTTGCTAACCCTCCTTGAGATCTTCATTTCTATGTTTCCACTCCTGATCTAGCTGTCCTTTTAGTTTGCTTTCGTTTTAGGTGTGGTTGTTAATAACTGTGAGTTTGTTGTCCTTTCACTGTTCATGTTTCTTTAACTTCTTTTTCTTAGATAAGTCCCTTTAACATTTCATATAATAAGGGCTTGGTGATGATGAACTCCTTGAATTTGATCTTATCTGAGAAGCACTTTATCTGCCCTTCCATTCTAAATGAAAGTTTTGCTGGATAGAGCAATCTTGGTTGTAGGTCTTTGGATTTCCTGACTTGGAATATCTCTTTCCAGCCCCTTCTTGCCTGTAAGGTCTCTTTTGAGAAATCTGCTGACAGTCTGATGGGGACTCCTTTGTAGGTGACTGTCCCCTTAGCTCTTGCTGCTTCTAGGATTCTCTCCTTCATTTTAATTTTGGCTAATGTAATTATGATATGCCTTGGTGTGTTTCTTCTTGAGTCCAACTTTTTTGGTACTCTCTGAGCTTCTTGGATTTCTTGGAAGTCTATTTCCTTTGCCAGATTGGGGAAATTTTCTTTTATTATTTGTTCAAATAAGTTTTCCACTGGTGGCTGTGTCTTTCCCCCTTCTGGTACCCCTATGATTCGGATATTGGAGCGTTTAAAGATGTCCTGGAGGTTCCTAAGACTCTCCTCATTTCTTTGAATTCTTGCTCCTTGACTCTTTTCTGTTTGGCCATTATTTGCTTTCTTCTGGTCCACTCCATTGATTTGAGTCCCAGTTTCCTTTTCATCGCTATGGGTTTCCTGTGGAATTCCATTGATTTCCATTAGTTTAGCCTTCATATGTTTCTCTAATTTGTGGCTATAATCCACCAGATCTGTGAGGAAGCTGATGACCAGTGTTTTAAACTGTGCGTCTGAGAGTTTTGCTATTTCTTCGTCACTTAGATTTATCTCTGGGGCTTTGAGGTCTTCCTGCGACATTTTTGGTCTGTTCTGGCCCTTTAAATGTGAGAAGCGGTGCCTTGGACTCCCAGGTCGCTGGGTTGTGACGCTGTATGTGGGGGCGTGGTCAGAGCGAGGAAATGGCGGCGCCCTCTACTGCCGCTTGCAACGGGGACTGCCGGGCCCCGGTCCAACCGCCCACTCCCTCGCCTGTCCGCTCGCCCGCAAATAGGCAACCGCAGTCAACACGCAGCACCGCCTCCCCACTGTCTCCTCTGCAGTCACTCACCCGGTGGGTTGCTCGGTCGCTCACTAGGTCCAATCCTGCGTTTGGAACCCGTGCGTCTGGATTCGCGCGTCTGTATTCCCCGCCCGGGTCCTACCCAGTCCTCCTGTGCAACCCCTCACTAGACGCCGGTTTCGCCCCTTACCAGTCAGGCTGAAGAATTTAACGGACTTCCGAAAAGTTCAATTTTCCGTGTTCTGGCTGTGTTTTGTGTTGCTAATATTTAGTTGTCCCTAAACTTGGTTGTGTGAGAAGGCATGGTATCTCCACCTATGCCTCCATCTTGGCGGAAGTCCTCGGGTAGTTTTAGAAAATACAGAATTTGAGGATCTGGAAATTCATTTTCTTAAAGCTCCCCGCACGCTCCTTGGAAAGCAGTCCGTGTGTACCCCAGGCTGAAGACCATCACTGCAGAGGGTGCGAGTCTTCCTCTGTGAAGAGCTCAGGACCAGCACCCGAGCGCAGCCAGGGCCCCAGTGAGACAGGACCTTCCGAGCGTGCCTGGCTGCGGTCGGGTCCCCAGAGGCCCACCTATGACAGCCCCTCTGCTGCACACGCCCCGCTCACACTGCAGAACCTCCGTCCTTGTGCCAGGCGTGCCACACTCGCACCCACCTCCCCCGTCCTTGCTGTGTGCTCCCCAGGACAGGCCCTGGCTCACCCCTGCTGGCTGGGCGCTGTGTGTTGCCGGCGTGGTCCACAGGGGCTGAGCACAGAGCTCAGGAACGTTTGCACACAGACACACAAGGCAAACTCTCTGGCTCTGGTCTGGTGGCTGCCCACCCGCCTCCCCGTGTGAGGGCATTTTTTTGGGGTTGACCCACATCAGTCAGAGTGCCGTGTGCTCCCCAGCATGTAATTATGCCTCAGAGCTTCTTCCTGAGGATGCAGGAGTTGCAGCAGGAGGGGCTTGTTTGTGTCCTTGGAGATAAGCCTGGGCTCTCCCCTGGGGAGACCCCCATGGCTTTTTTTAAGTGCCAACTCTATTGAGATAATCCATACACCATACAAGTCACCCGTTTAAAGTGTGCAGGTCGGCGGTTTTTGCATCCTCACAGGGCTGTGCAGCCTCCACCATGGTCGGTGTTGCCCTGTTGACTTTTAACCCAATGGCTAAGTGGAAGAATTAACCAACTAATTAGAAAGAAGAGCTCCGAGGACAAAAGTAACCAACAATAGAGGAATCCAGTGAGAACGTTTTGCAGGAATCCAGACCTGCTGTAACTTTTAGCCCATCAGTCCATCCACCTACTTCTACCCTGAAATGTGTCTACAACCTTCCAGCTGCTGCTGGGTGTCAGTGTGAGGGTAGGGGAGCAGGAAGGACTTCCTTTAATTCCCTGTCGCAGCCCCCAGAGCTGGGCAGGACAATGTCCCAACTGGTGGCAGCTCCGGGGTGGGACACTGGCCTGTCACTCATGGGTTTTTGCCTTCTCTCACCAGGTGTTTCACTGTGTCCACTTTGAGTGCCCAGAGCAGCAGAACAGCCAGAAAGAGGAAAACAACGAGGAATTGGGGGCAGGGGACACCAGCCCAGCCGGTCAGCAGCTGGAGCCCCGCGCCCTGCAGGCCCCCAGCGGCAGCTCGCTGCCCTCCAGCCCAGGCTCCAACTCTCGCTCGTCCAGCCGGCAGCACCAGTAAAGGGGGCACTGATGTGCCGTGACTCAATGGGCCCAGACGGCAGCAGGAACTGGCATCCCCCTGAGCAGGGGTCTTTGTTGGCTGCCCCTCCCCCTTCCCAGACAGGAGCAGACCTGGCTGCAGACACGGACACTGAACAGGTTTGCTCCCAAGGACAGGAAGGGGCAGCTTTGTTCTCAATTTGTTCAAATCAGCTGGTCTCCAGGGGGAGAAAATGGGTCTTCAATCTTCATCAGTCCACCGTTAACACCCTACCTCTCTCATCTGACCCGGGCAAGGGCACAGAGGAGCAACAGACAGGCCTGTCGGGGTAAGAAATGCCGAGTGACTCTGGCGTGAGAGCGGGTTGGGCCTTCAGTACTTTTAGGAAATGGGTTTCCACATCGCCCTGGCAACCGGATGACTTTTTAAATTTTCTTTTAGTTATTTACCATTTGCTGAATCATGTGTGTTCCTGATCTTTTTGAAATGCTCAAACAGCAAATCACTCGTTTAATCCCTTCAATGCTGTGATTTTCTTTCCTTAGTTTTGAATGGGGTGGAGCAAGAGCCTGTGCCCAGCTCCTGAGTGGGGCGCAGGTGCCGCTCACTGGAAAACTCGTTTGAGGAAGTTCAGTGAAACCCACAAGGAGCAAACCCCCCTGTGGACACTGGAGCTAATCAGCACTCGACTGCTGGGTTATTAACCTGCCCTTCCTGAAATGTATCCAGCCTTCAGGAGGTTGACAAGGAAATGGTTATTACGGTACCTTCTAATTTAATGTTCAGAAGTCTGTGTGCACAAATCTGCACCAGCTTCCAGTTGGGCTGGACCTGTCCCCAAATTGCCTGTGTGGCCCAGGACAGCGAGGGCAGACTGCAGTGTCAGGGACACCACCCTGGCCCCTGCCAGTGTGCAGGATTCGCTGGTGGCCGTGTTTGTCCCCCCAACCACAGTACTCGACCTGGGATTGAAGAGAACACAGATCTAAGGCGCTTTCCTCCTGACCCTCACTGAAATGGTCCCGTCTGTCTCCATCCCTGCACTCCTTTGTGTTTCTATCAGTCTCCTCAGTGTTTGCGATTCTGCGGTCTCCCTTGGCTGGCCGGCCGTTAGCTCCATGCCCTGTGACCTGCTCAGAGCAGGGTTGGGACTTAAGGGGGGTCATTTCTGGGGTCATAAGGACACATTGATTGTGGGGATACAAAGAACAATGGGACAATTAACTTCTCTCCTCGTGTAACTGAGTGCTGAGTGACGGATGGAATAGCAGGGTAGCCTCCAATGCGGGACTCACCAGAAGTCTCCGGTGTGAGTGAGTGCAAGCCAGGGAAAGCCCAAGGGCTCCGGTCTCCCTGCCCCTTTGCTCTCTGGTCTCCACCTACCTGCCCTTTTGGGGGATGGACCCCTGAGGGTCCGGGCATTTGGAAAGGGGACAGAGGCTCCTATAGCCAGTGGCAGTGCCACCCACTCAAGGTGGGTGGCCACCCTCTGCCGTCATCCAACCCCGTGTTGCCCGTTAGCTGGAGAAGGACTGCTCAGCACTCCTTCCAGCCCTGCATTCACTGGGCAGCCAGGGAAGTCGGAGCAAGGGTGCAGTGCAAATGCTTTCAAAGGGTCACCTATTGAAGGGCCTCTATGTAAACTCTGAAGTTCCCCATTCAGAGCGGAGCCCCGGGCTGAGGCCACACTGTGCACCAGGGGTGTGGGGTGGGCCGGCGATGGACCTGTCAGTTCTGCTGTGCGTGCAGCACACCCCCCGCCGTCCTGGCCCAGGCGCCACATGCTACCCAGGTGCTCAGCTTCATGCCTGGAGGGGAACAGAGTGTGTCAGGCGCCTCCGTGCTGGACCCACATCAGTGCCCTTCCCACCAGGCCACCTCCTCCCCATCTCCTGGGAGTTTCCTCTGGAGTTTGCACCTTCCTGATCTCTGCCCTAGGTATGTCTTGAGAGAACAGTTTGTCTCCCTTGCCCTCTCCTCCAGCACTCCAGGTGCTTGCCTTATCAGATGAAGGAAGGAAGGGGAAACCGAGTCTGACAACGTGGTGGCACAGAGGAGCGCTGCACCAAGGTTCCACATTCACCTTCCCCAACGCCACCAGCCTGCCTCCCGCTGCCCCCCTGGCCTGTCCGGAGGCCTTGCCCTCATGGGAGCTGCCCCGGGCCCCAGGCCCACACTGACAGAGCTCAGCAAATCCTGCTCTGCCTCCCTGCTGGGCCTTCTGCTTTGGGAAGCAGGTGGGGCTCTTTTTGTGCACGGGCTGGGCCAGGGCCCGCTGGCTGAGGCTGGAGACCCCGCTCAAGCTGTGGCACAGCAGACAGGCCTAGACCAAGGCCTGGATTTTCAGGGCATGAAGAGTGAGTGAGGAACCATGGAAAGCCCCCAGACGACTGGCGTTCTCCAGAGCCCAGGCTGAGCCTGCAGAGGACTTCTGCCCTGCGGCTGACTGGACCAAAATGGTCTGAAAACGTGAAGAGACCAAGGGCGCTAACCGGGGCTGAGGGTGACAAGATGGGCTGGCTCTCAGCTGGAAGGATTCCCAGACACCCTCAGAGTCCTCAGCCCAGGAGTGACGTGTGACTCCCTTATCTCTGTGAGGACACCGCCTGGGTGGTGTGCGGTTCGAGGAAAGGCCAGGTGAGGCTGGACCCTCAGTGGAGATGGACAGAGAGGTACTTGTGACCTCTGGCCCCTGACTGTGATGCTTGTCAGTCACACACTAAAGCAACAGCTTTGTAACTGCCACCCAGATGGAGAAATGGATCCCTGCCAGAACCCCACCCTTCATCTCACATCATGTTTTCATTTGCTTGCTTGCTTGTGTTTTAGGAGTAAAAAGCAAACTTCATTAGGGCTTTTGGGGAAAGCTTTCAAAATCGCCTTCTGGCAGCTCCTTGGAGGGTGGGTTGGGGCAGCACTGAGCATGCTGGGCGGGGCTCCCGTGCTGGGCGGGGCTCCCGTGATGGGCGGGGCGCGGTGCCTGCGGAGTGAGGCCGCCCCGCTGGTCCTGGAAGTCCTCAAGGCTGCAGACTGGAGACGGGGGTAATAGTATAACACAGCCGTCCACACATGCTCTTGTTTTCCCGTGTTATCACTCCTTTTACTGTTTTTGTTCTGATTTTAAAACCATGGGCCCATGCTCTTTAAATTGTCACTTTTTAAATCTTATTTAATGACAAATGCATTAAAGTGTTTTATTCCTAGAATTGGGAAAAGAAATTATTTTCAGCAACAGTGGGATATGTTTGTTAGACTGATTCTTCAGCAGAAAAATAAAAAGCGTTTGAATTGTGCAAAGAATTGCTCAGTAGTCATGCTGGCGCCCCAATTGTTCAACTGCCGTGCGGATGGCTCCGACCCGGTCAGCCTCGCCTCTTCTTTAATTTAGAAGGTAACAAAGTTGTAATCGCTTATCCTTTCCAGAGACACAGAGGAAAAAGAAGGTATAATCTGTGATAAAAAGCAGAGCATCCTGTGTGCCAAAGCCACTTGGTAATAAAGAGGGAAAGTTCCCCACGCAGATTTCAATTAAGAACCTCCCTTTGGACAGAATAGAAAGGTGTCAAAGGGTAAAAGGAAAATTAAATTTGTCTCCTTCCAGTTTTTCTTCGTTAGTGTTTGCTTTGTGGTGCTTTCGGCGTGACCGCGCCGCGCGCGTGCGTGTGTGTGTGTGTGTCGTGTTCCTCCACGCAGCAGAGGCGGCCAGGGGCCTGGCGGCCGCCCGTGGCTGCAACCGCAGCGGGCCGGGCCGGGCTCCATTTATTTCTGCCGCTGCGGCCATCGGTTTCGGTGCGTGTCCCGACAGCAGCACCAGCAGGAGTTCGGTGCTCATTAGTGGCCCTGGGAATTTAAAATGCACTTCACGGTTCTGTGCCCCCATGGTTTGTATTATTATAATATTAAATTAGAAGTCCTCCTGGTGCCTGGTGTTTGCTCAGGAGTTTCTGGAAACAGGAAGGGAATGATTTAGCATGCAGGGCAGTCTGAAGGCTTTGTCTTGGTCGAAGTTGACCCATCCTGCCCAGTTACTGGGCCTCCTGGGTGTCCCAGCCGGGCCCCTGCAGGGCACCAGAGGAGAGGGCGCGGGGTCCTGCTGCTTCCCATCGGACTGGCTGACTGGGACCCAGACACCCCGCGCCCCCAGCCTGGACCGATGGGCCTGGGACCTGCCTCCACTGGGGAAGTGGGAGAGGTGCACAGGGCGGCCCAACGAGTCTCCCACAATATACACTTGTTAGAACAGAACTGGCATTTTTAAATTACTCATATAAAAGTTATTAAAGAAGTAATGCTCATGGAATAATGTCCCAACCTAGCAAAAGCAGCAAGGGTGCCCTCCCCTCGTCTGGCTCGGAGTCACCCTGGGTCTGGGTCTGGCCATCTGCTTCCTCTAGGGCTGATGCCCTGAGCTGGACGGCCTCTTCCCAACAAGCCAGACTCGGGGGGCCTCCCACCACTTGGCTCAGTTTCTGTCTTTTTTAAGAACTGACATACTCCCCAAGAGGCCGCACAGCCTAAAGACTCACAATCACCCACCTGTAATTTATGATAAATGTCTCAAGCATTTACCATTTGTATCCTGAGTATTTATAGCCCTGAGCTGGAGAGGTGAGGAGGAGGAGGCCTGCACCTGTCTCCACTCTCGTCTGCTGTGCTACGACGGCTGGGACAGCTAAAGAATGCTGCCCCGGGGGAGCCACCACGCAGAGCCGGGAGGCCAGGCCCCGGGCCCCGGTGCAGTAGACAGTGGCACCCAGAGGAGTGTGGGCGGCAGGTCTGAGGCCTTCAGGGTCTGGGCCTTGGGTTTCCTGGGACCCTTTGGGAACACAGGTGACATTGATGATTACCGTCTGTCCATCTACCATCAAATTGCCTTCTCCTGCTGTGTGAGTCCTGTGGCTGGGCACCCCTGAGCAGTGTTGGAGTGGACAGGACCAGGCTGTCCAAGGTCACCATGTCCGTCCTGGGAAGTGTGTGGCCCTGGGTGCAGGGGTCAGGCTGGTCCTCCCGTGGCTGCTTGCAGCTCTGGTTTCCCAATTTCACCCCCTGTCCATACCTCCTTGCACCCAGGCTGGATGGTGGGGGTGGGGTATGCTTACAAACTGGTCCCCGGCAATGAGGTCTTCCTGGCCCCTATTTAACACCCCCACATGGATGGGACAGGGCACTGCCGGTGAGATCTGAGAAGAGGGTGGACGGGGGACACAAAGTCTGCTGACCAGGGGCGGGCTCTCCCTGCAGCGGGCAGCTCCGACTGTAGGAGCTCTTCCCTCCTGAGGTGACCTGAGGAGCAGCCAGGAGCACCGCACCCTCCCCCGCTAAACCCACTGCGGTCCCAGGGCCACACCCCGTCCCAGCACCTGGAAAAGCCAGAGGAGAGCGAGGGCGGAGGTCAGCCTCTGGACTGGGACCTGGGAAGGGGTGACAGGAACACCTCAAGGTGACATGGGCCCCCAGGTCTTATCACACCTGTGTATATCCTGAATTCACCAGAGAATGTGACATTCTCTGCCTTTGGGGTCTCTGAGCCTGAAAGGTAGGAGGCGGGGGTTGGGGGGACCTGCTGGGCTTGACCTGAAACGGCTCCTCTGAGCCACCTGTGAGGGACGAGTCTGCTGAGAGTTCTGTCCAAAATTCTAAAGCAGCACAAGGGTCGTGTTTAGAATGGAGACGAATTTGAGGGCAGGCTGTGGCTTCTTCCGTTCATGGAACCTAAGTGAGCAAATGTGCAAACTGCATGTATTCAGAACCATCCTGAAGTCCACGCCCGTAAGCCTGCTGCTGTGGATCCTCCGGGGGACAAAGTGGTGACTTCCTGCTCCATCTAAACCTGTGTCGTCCTTCCCTCCACAGCCCATCTGCCCAGGCCCCTCCGATGGCCACTGGCCACCAGGCCCCTGAGCATCAGTGGCTTTTCTGCCCCTTGCTCTGCTTTCTCTCCTGTGGACAGGGAGTCAGCATCCAAGCGAGCATTGTCACCTTCAGTCCCCATCCAGCCCTGGGACGTGGGCCAAGTGTCACCATGTGGACAGCAAGGTGCGAGGGCTGACTTGTTCTAGGACATAAAGAGGCGCGTGCCTTGTGCTGGGACCACAGCTCCGCGGCACTTCCTGCTCAGAGCAGAGGGGCTCCTGTGCACCGGGGGCCCCGTCCCCCTCACCGCCTGAGGTGGCCTACTCACTGGCATTTTTTGGTGGGAAGATTTCGTCACTTTGAGCCAGGTCTGCATCCCTCCTCATTTCTCCTGCTCTGAGCTCCACCCCGGCTGCCATGATTTTCTTCTTCTTCTACATGACCAGCGCACAGAACCAGGGTGTGGGGACCTACCCCTCGCTCTCTCCGATTCAGACTCTCCTTTGCCTGAGTCCCCAGGGAATGCGACGCCCAGAGCTGTGCATGCGCGGCTGCAGCCAGCTCTGCCGGCGTCCACAGAGACCATGGCTCAGCACGGAACCCGAGTGCATTGGGCTCCTACTGAGCTGATCACTTAAAACAGCTTGAGTCAGCAGGTGTGTGTTACCATTTAATGTAGTTTTTTTCCTGGGCCTAAACCCAGGATCTGACATTTCTCTGGTTACCTTCCACCTGGTGGTTTTAGCCTCACAGTAGAGCCGATGTCAAGCAAAGCCATTTCGAAACTTGCTGTCATCCATCTTCACGTGTTTTCCCTCCAAGCTCTGATTGTCAACAACTGACATTTTCTTTTTTTATTTTAAAGATTTTATTTATCTTTAGAGGGGAAGGGAAGGAGAGAGGGAGAGAAACATCAATGTATGGTTGCCTTTCGTGCGTCCCCTGCTGGGAACTGGCCTGCAGGGAACTGGCCTGCAACCCAGGCATGTGCCCTGACTGGGAACCGAACTGCAACTGTCTGGTTGGCAGGCCCGTGCTCAATCCACCGAGCTACACCAGCCAGGGCTAACAACTGACATTTTCAGTAACATTTTCCTAAGTGCTGAACAAGACAAAAGCAAATCCAGAGAGCACCGCTGCCCCCTCCCCCGGTCCTGCCCCCTCAGGCTGCTGTCACCACCACGCTTGTCATTTAGCACAGTGGGTGGAGCACCCGCCAGAAACTGGCCAGGCCAGTTTCTAAGTGTGGGACCCTGCCTTCGAGGCCCTTCCAGTCCAGAGGAAGGAGACAAGCCATACGTGTGAATATGCCTGTGGCCCAGGCCCTGTGCGCTCTCGTGCAGGTGAGGACTAGCAGAAGAGCAGGTACCAGTCAGAGGGCCAGAGAAGCTTAGGACCAAGACCGAGGCCAAGATCTTTCCAGGAGGGAAAGATCATGCCGGGCAGGGGGTGGGAGAGGCAGCAGGCTGGACTGTGGGTGGCCGGGGGGCCCTGGAGCGTGAGGGACCTCGGGCCCCTCTCTGTGTGATGGGAGCCAGGGAGAGGTTAGGCAGAATTGGCCGCGATCTGACTCCAGCTGCAGAGAATTCCCATCCGAAGAAGGGAATGAGGAGCAGCTGAGAGTGAAGGGCGGTTGTTATAGCAACCGGGGAAAGATGGTGGACGCCTGGATTGGGTGGGCCACAGAGGTGGTGGGGGTTGTGGGTGGGTGGGGTCCACAGGATCTGTGGACTTCAAGGGGGGCTGGGGTGCAAGAGGCTGGCCTAGGGTGGGTCGGTTCCCAACATGCCACCCTGGGTTTGTCACAGCACAGAGAAGGCAAGGCAGCCGGACCTCTGAGGAACCGGCTCACCAAATGCACGACCCAAGAAGTGTTTAAGGAAAACAGCACAAACTTTACAAGGCGGTCAAGTTCACACTAGCCCATCTGTGATGGGAAAGCTCAAAAGGTCATGACTTTTTGTATATCAGCTGAGCAAAAAGTTGGGGATAAAAGTGCCTTAACACAGGGGGTCTGTTTGTGGGAGTCAAGCTTTTGTTATACGGGAACCAGACCAAGTCAGGATGGCCCTGTTGATTTCGGTGTAGCTCTGAGTGAGAGCTGGTTTTTCACCTGAAGGTGTCGTGGGAAGTGCTGTCAGTGCCGTGGCAGGGTGTGTTTCTCTTCCTGCAAGTTGGAGATGACTTCTAGAGCAGCAGGACTCAGCCTCTGTGATGAGTAAGAGTCACCTGGGAGCCTGCACACCTGTCCCTACAGGGTGTGGC
The DNA here is from genome assembly GCF_021234435.1 of Artibeus jamaicensis. NCBI lineage: Eukaryota > Metazoa > Chordata > Mammalia > Chiroptera > Phyllostomidae > Artibeus > Artibeus jamaicensis. The sequence continues at coordinate 3,506,227 of NW_026521356.1, forward strand.
CCTAGCTGCATTGTCAAGTGCCCCACAGCATCCGGTTCTGACAACCCACCCAGCCTGTGGGGGGCACTGAATTAGACTCGCAAGCAATTGGGAACCCGGGCCCAGAGGTCTGGGATGCATAGGGGGAGATCTGGGGTCACTAGTGCTTATGGAACCTAGAAGAGATCACTGAACATGAGTGACAGGTCCCAGGCTGAGCCCTGGTGCCCTGCGGGTAGAGCCCAGGGAGATGAGAAGGGACAGCAAAGGCCGCTGGCGAAACAGAGGACCCGCCATGATCAACACCAGTGAGCGCACGGCAGCACCCTGGGGCCTCTGACTGCTGGCTCCAGGACTTATTTCTCCACGCGAGTTCTCCACGTGGGCTTCCAGCACAGCTGCTCTGGGATGGCCAAACTTTTTAAAAACTGACTTGAGATATACATAACGTCAAATCCTCCATTTTAAATGAACAATTCCATGGAACTGAGCACCTTTACAGTGTCGCACAAAGGGCATCCTGGTCCGGAACATCTTCACCCCTACAGGACACTCCCTCCTCTGTCGGGAATCGGTCCAGTCTCCTCCCCCGGCCCCAGGGATGCTGCGCGTCTGCTGTGTGCGTTTGCCTCTTCTGGACACTCCATGGGAACGGAAGCGTACAGCACGTGGCTGTTTGTGTCTGGCTTCTTTCTCTTCGCATGTTCTTGAAGCTCGCCCAGTTGTCACGTGTCAGCGCTGCTTCGAGGCTCACCTGTGTGTATGTCCTACATCTTCTCCGTGTGTCCCTCTGAGGACACCTGAGCTGTTCCCACCATTTGCCCACTGTGACTAGAGCTGCTGGGAACGTGTGGGCACCATGAGCTCCCGCGTTCCCTTTTTCAGGGATGCATAACCCAGAGCAGAAGTGCTGGATGGTGCGGTACTTCTGCTTGACTACTTTGAAGGGCCACCAAACCGTTTTCTGCAGCGGCCGCACCACTTCACACTCCCAGCAACAAGGGGTCCAGTGCCCAGGCTTCCCAGCACCTGGTCTTCTCCACTTTCCGATCACCACCATCCCCGGGCGGGGGTGACTGGGCAGACCGCGCAGGAGACAGCCACATGGACATCCTGTCATACGCCTTTCGGGTCCTGCCGAGTCAGGAAGCATCACTTACGCCACATGCTTGTTGCCAGAAGCGAGTCCCACAAGGCCAGGCCACAGTCAAGAGGGCTCCACTTTTTCAAGGGAGGAGCATCAAGGAGTTTAGGGACATGCTCTAAAATCACGACAGCTCCAAAGCATTTCTCACCTACTCCCTTAGTCCTGGGCTCCTGGAAGGCCAGTGTGTGGCTCAACACGGTGCTCACACCAGACATGCGCAGCGCCCTGCTGCCTCCGCCAAGACTCTGGGGCTGCCTGCGTGGGTGCGCAGCTGCGCGGGGGCTGCTCGGAGACCCGGGACCTTCTGAACAGCACTGTGGGCCTAAAGGACCACTTTACATTCTCCTCAAGGGACCCGTATTTTATGGGGCCTTAAGTTTACACATTTGACAGCCCCCCCCCTTTAAGAAAAAAAAATATGTGACTACAAAGTTAGGTTCAATATGAAGAATGAGAAATCACAACACACTACACATTTCTGAAAGTTGACACAGCCACACACCAAAGCAAGCGGGAGAGCAACACAGCGGTGCCCCTGTGGCACCTCTGGAGCATCTGGGCCCCACGCGTCCCGCCGATCACCCGGTCACATGGCGATGGTTCCACGATACGGGGCCAGAGCAGAACTGTTTCTACAGTCCGCAGTCTTCCCTCAGCATGGCTGATAGAAGCCTGAGTTACTGGTACTTCAGAAAGGTTTCTTTTGTCATCGCGGTACACAGTGGCACAGATGTGAGTTTTTAGACCTGTTGGGGACACTGTTGTGACGTTTCTTTCACGAGTGAGCAGTAAGGTTCTGGGACACACCAAGAACCGCTGCCCTCCCGTCCTCTGCTGAGCGGAGCACACTTCTGTCTCAGCGGGTGAACGAGAGCCGTGCCCTCCTCTTCCAAGTTCACACCCCCGACGACTGAAGAATTTCCCACAGACTGGCTTTGGGCACCACACGTTTTAAGACTTGTGTCCCCACTGCCTCAGGCAACTCACCCACTCCTCTGGGCAAAGCTCTGCAGGACGTGTTCACGTTGCAACCTCAGCCTCGCACTTTCCGGTCAGAGTGACGGCACACTGGGCAGCTGGCACTGCCCTGGAAGCTGTCCCTACTCCAGGATGACTGTCAATAACCTGACTAGACGTGGAAGTGACTGCAAACCACACTGACTATCTCACTAATTCCTTGACTACCCCTCGGCCAAATCCCCAAAACACCCATGTGGCCTCAGCACCTCCCCAAAGAAGGCAGTATGATGGGTGAAGTGGGAATGGAACAAGGGACCCCTTTCAACCAACTGCAGTTGAAGCACCCCGCTCTCGCAAACCTTAGAAAGCCTTGGGGACATGGGAACCCACTGCCAAGGCCCCTGCAGGGACGAGGAGGGGCCCTGGCTGCAACTGCACTGCTCTGGGGACCCGCCTCAGCACCCACCGAACCTTGCACGGTCCCGTCTCCGACCTCACAGGCACTTGTGCCCGCTTCCGACCTCCCTGAGGGAATAACACAAGCCGTCCACAAGCTCCTGCCGCCGCTGCCTCCTGCCTGCCCAGCCCTGCGCACCAGGCCCCATCGCAGGCACTTGTCCCTCCTACACAGCCTGCGTCTCCCTCTCTGCTGGGTCATTTGGTGTAAAAACACTAACTTCTCCTCTATTTGAAAACAAGCCCTCTTGCTCCCACACCTGCTGCACTACTGCCCATTTCTCTGCTTCTTTTACAGCGAAATCCCTGGTCAAGAAAGGCCCTGTGGCCAGGCGTCCCAGCTCTGCGCAGAGCAGCCAGTCCCCGAGCAGGTGACCTCCACGCCCTTCTCCACTAAACGCAGCAGGACCCCGCGCCCTCGGGCTCCTCTGCAGGTTCCTATCTCCCCGGCCCTTGTAACACTGGCACGTGCCTGGCACAGCCTGAGCCCCTTGATACCCCCTCCCCCGCCAGTGGCCTCGGCCAGGCTGGGGACTGTAACTTCTGTGTCCTGGTGACCCAGAAATGCTCGTCTCCAGCCAGGGCATCTGGGTGTCTCCTCCACATTCCCACCCGATGCCTGGGATGCACCCCGGCGCGGTCTGTGGCCACCCGGTCCCCAACTGCACTCCCGCCAGTCCTGTGTATGCCACCTCCGTCCTTCCAGGGGCTCAAGCCTAAACCATGGAGTCGCTCACTTCTCTTCTCTACCCTCCTCCCTGAGGTCTGCGCCCCAACCACCTGTCACCTGGGTTATCAGGTGGCGGCCTCCCACTTCCTCCCTTGCTCCCTCCCTGCTAGTCTCCCTTGAACCCAAGTCAGACCACGGCCCTCCACTGACTGCTCAAGCCCTGGATGGCCCCCATCTCCGAGAAAATCATGCCGGTCCTGCTAACTAGCCGCCTCACTTTGTTAGATACGTACTCCCTTGGAACAGTCTTCACACTTCCCTTCTTTTGCCCCCTTTCCCCAAGTGTTCTTGGTCACCAGTGTATCCCCAGAACCAAGAATGGTGCTGAGCAGATGGTGAGTGAGGGCCACCAGCCAGGGCTCTGCCGGATGGGCTCGAAAGGCATGGACCAGGAGTGTCCATCTTTTAGGCCTGTGTCCTGGTCGCTGTCCCTCTCCTTTTGGGTGCCGCGTCGCCTGTATCAGATCCTTCTCCTCCTAGTCTGGGACCTCGCCCCTGCCCCGCCCCCACCCCTCGTGTTGCCTGGTGAGCCTGGGCCTGTGGACTCCAAAGCCCCTACCCTAGGGGGTTGGTCCATTCTCACATTGACAGTGCGGACCTCCCACTCCCAAAGCCTTCCACAGCCCTGCCCCCCGGGTCCACATTCCCCCCAGAAGCTCAGGTCCATCCCACTTTCGAGAGGAGGGGATGCCTGCAGGGTGAAACCACCTGCCCAGCCTGCCTCCTGAGTCCATGAACCCAACCGGAGGTTTTACCACCACTGCGTGTGACCACAGTCTGGGAAGCACCACATTCGCCAACAGCTTAACCAGCCCCATCTGTGAGACCCCCCGCCCTGAGCCCCAGGGGCTGTGTGTCACCCCCTTCCCAGCCAGACCCCCCGCCCCTGGCACATGCTGAGGGAGCCTGTCGGTTTTATCGCACAGGCCTTTTGCTGAAGATCGCTTGGCCTCTGGCCACAGGCCTGGGAGCGGGGTAGTGGGAGCAGCATCTCCAAGGCAGGGGCCAGCCCTGGAGCCCACAGTCACCCACCTCAAACTCCCTCTAGTTATTGGTCACAGACACCTTGATGTATAAACCCAGGGAACAGGACTTGGGGGGAAAGGGGAAGCTCTAGAAACTGGCCGGCGACCGCACAGGTGCTTCCGGTTTCGGTTGCTGCCGGGGCGCAGCCCGGAGACACACACGTGCTGGAACCTCCAGGCCGGCCGAAGGTTTTCCTCGAGACACACAGAAGGTGCTCGATGAACTGGGCAATGTGTCCCAAGCTGTGGCCACTAAAAAAAAGGTCTGAGGTCAACACGGGTCTCGTGCTGTGCAGTCAGCTGCACCGCCGCCTGCATCTTCCAAAATGTGTCTGACCACGAAGCCCACCTCCCGCTCCGCACAGCGGGAGCCTGGGTGTGCACCCCTCTGGGGAGCGCCGGGCACACCGGTCTCTGAACTCAGCATTCCCACGCCCTGGGAGCGCTGTGCCTTCTATCTGGGTGTTTTAAACCGACATCATACACATGCACAGTCACAGTAGTGAACACAGAGCTGACCTCACTTCCAGCCCCCACTCCACAGGCAATGAGTGGGCTGCTAGCTTTCTCTAGTGCACTCACATTTCTAAGTTTTAGAAACTGCTGACTCCCTCCCACGGACAATGGGAACTTGGCCTCTTCCACTCTCCACAAACACGCGCAGGCCTCCCTGCCTCCAGACAGAGTCCGGGCACCAGTTCCCGCCAGAGCAGTACTGCCCATTATGTGTATGTTTACATGATTTGTATTCGGTATTATTCACAGCAAAGTCATGCAGGGTCTATGGTTCCTTTTCCTATTTTTTTTTTGTTTTGCAATAAATTGTCTATTTTTGTTTTGTGTAATTTTGCATCTAAGATTCATACCCAAATCCCACAACAGAAGCATAAACAAGCGCTGACACTTTCAGACTCACGGCCTCTCGAGGGCGCCCTGGCACCTCCTGTCTCCCCACCTTCCTCTGCTGATTTCTCTTTTTCTGGAGCCCTCCCTCAGGAAGGTCTGAGAATGGCTGCCAAGGAAGTAAATTTTCTGAGGCCCATGCAACTTTTCTGGGGCGCTTCTATTGCTCTGTTGCCCGTCTGGGGTCCTCCCTTCTCCAGAGCAACAGGGCTCCCTCGGTCCCCGCGTGTGGCTGACTGCCACCTCGACCGCCAGGTCCCACACTGACCTCCGGCCCCACGCTTCCTGTTCCTGCCGCCCGACCAGAAGTGCCCCCTTTTCTTCCCAAAGCTGAGTGGAGGCAAGGCAGCAGGGGGAGAGCAGACCCAGCGTGCGTCAAGGCCAGCACAGCCCCGCGCTCTCTGCCCCCTCGTTCACCTCCACCCTGCACCTCTGATTTCCTGAGGAGTCATCACCGTCCTGACGACTGTGCAGCCAACATTTCTGCCTTAAGGGTGGTGGGAATGGCTGACGCTCCTTTGTCACATCCTGCCAAATGCTTTTAAGTATCTTCAGACATATGAAGTGTATCCTCTACACCAGCAATTTTCAACCAGTGTGCTAGAATAATTTCTAAAACATGCAGTACCTATGTAATACCTATTAGTCAGGGGCACTAACCTCTTTTCCCTTAGACCATCAAATAAAAAAAATGACAATGGCTATCTGGTGTGAATGGATCAAAATAATACCTATTTTTTTGTCAGATAGGCAAAAATAAATTTTTGGTGTGACATGACACAGAATTTTAGTAATTATTCTACAGGTGCCATGGAGTGAAAAAGGTTAAATATCACTGTTCTACACTGAAGAGTTCACAGCGCAAATACACCGTTCTGATCTTCCCTTCAGGGAAACATCAGTCTCCATTCTCTGGGTCCTTCCTTAGCTGGGGTTTGGGTCACAGAAATGCTACTCCCCTCCCCCACAGCCCACAGAAACCTGGGGAGCCCAGGGAAGGTGCTCATCTCTCCCACCACCTGCCCCCGATACACAACCTCCCTGCTGACAGTGAAGACAGAGCAGTCCCGGCCAGGGCAGCAGCTGTTCCGCCTGGACACTTACCGGGCTCATGACACCTGGACAATGCAGAGGGCTCAGCACACAAGAGCCCCATCTCTTCAAAGCCCAAGGACGGGGACACCTTGTATTGTTGTTCTGGTTATCCCAGTGGCACTTAGGAGAAGGGGCGAAACAGAGCAATCCAAGCTTTTATATGATTGGTTTAATTTTTTTTCAGCAGGAGAAAAAAGAATAAAGTTACAAGATTCTTTTAATATTTCACAATGTTAAAACTAAAACTGAGCTCTAGGCTATGTGTGTAAGTAAATCTAGAACACAAAAGGGTTAAATAAGATTTTCTCTTTTAAAGATACGGAATTTAAGCTTCCTTACATTTAAGAAACTCCACAGAACAGATACTGCAGGGGAACAAGCCCCTCCCCCAGCTCTACCGTCAGGAAGTGACTGTGGGCAGCGAGCCCCGAGTGCCAGCTCCCCATCGCTGCCTCCAAGCAGCAGCAGGTGGGGCCTGAGGAGGGCAGAGGGCTCTTGGGTGGCCTCTTCGGAATCAGAGCTTGGCAGGGGCCTAAGTGGCCCGCCTCACTGAGGGTGGCCATGGACTGTCCGGAGGGCCGTGGCTTGACAAACAGTGGTAAACGTGGGCAGACCTGGCCCTCTGCCCTGGGTTGCCCTAGAGCAAGACACCGGTCTGGGTCCTGAAGCAAGAATTAAGGCTGGAGATTTTGCAGCGGATTCCACTCTGGTGGGGGTGGGAGTGGGGGAAGAGAAGGTTGGGAAGAGCATGATTTTCTCTTTCAGTATTTTGGATCAAAAACATTTGCAGTTGCAGGTACTAATTTGCAGACAGAGTTGAAATTCTTGTTGCAGTATAAAAGGGCAAGTTGCTGGGTTAAACCCTTCCAGTGGCCTGGGGGTGGGCAGATGCGAACTGCCTCTGCAGGAGCCTTCGACTCTTGCCGCCCTGGACCAGACAGGGGTGCTGGGCCACTCAACCCTGCTCGGCTCATCCTGTCTACTTACCTCACCCCCACCTGATGCGTAATTCTTTCCTAACGTGGGCAAACAGGCCCATCTCCTCCCTTCCCTACCTGGCCTGAGCTGCTGCACTCTTCTCTGCCCAGGCAAAGTGCCACAGGCTGCGAAATGTGCCCCTGGCCACCTGCTGGAGCAAGTGTCTCTTGGAGCTGGGCCACAGCCACCAACCACAGTTCTAGACAAATCACACCCACTGTCCTGGGGCAGATGCTGCCTCCCCTACTAAACCTGCTGTGTGGTGGATGTGGACTGGTTGTCCTTGGCTACAGGGCTGAACGGGCTGGAGAGGCGAGGCCATCCTTCCCTTGGCCCCCAGGGGGCGCAGCAGGCTCCTGCTGGAAGGGGCAGAGTCAGTCTGTGGACACAGCTTCCCAGGTGCTCCCAGCATTTCTAGTGATTCCTGTTGGCTATGAAATGTCTTTTTAAAAACTCCCAATATAGAAATCTAGTTGCAGAGGCCAGTCTGTGGAGCCCAGCCACAGCTGCTGTGCTGCAATTAGCCTTATTTGATCCATTGCCAGACCCCTGTACTTGGCAAGGGGCAAACCAGAGCCAGCAAGGTCAGGAAGTGTCCCTCCCTGGTTGCTCCCCCTGACCACGGGGTCGTGTGGAAAGGTGGTTCTCGTGCATGGACTAGTCTTGAGTGGAGCTAATTTCCAAAGTGAGGTTACTGTTTCTCTTCTCATGTGATGAGTTTTTTCATAGCAAGTCGGGTAAAAAAATTCCTAAGATTTTCATAAGAACCTGCTCCCCTAACCCCATTTCCAACTCTGTGGAAGAGCGAGGCCACCACCCAGCCAAGCCACGTAGTCAATCTCAGCAGCCTCCTGTGGCCAAGGCACGCGTGGCCATCCAGCATCCTGGCTCCCAGGACTAAAGACAAGGGAAGAGGTGAAAGGCCGGACATTAACCAGAGTTTCTGGCAGAGCCGTGTGCGTTGTGGGAACTTTAACATCAGCTTCTACTCCTCTATTAACTCAGAGTCTCTGTCTGGTACACTTTCCGCTTAAGGCTTTTTATAAGTCTGACTCCAGCAGTAACAGGTATGTGTTGTTTTAAATCCACTAGCCATGCTCAAACAAAAAATATTCTTCATGTTTTAATTTTATACAATGGCTAGCAGGCACCTTAGAACCAGCCAGAAATCAATTTCAACCACCGTCAACCCCTAAACTACAGTACCAGGATGGCTGGCTAAAGAAAGGAAACGACTGGCTGTGGTCTGACGCGTGCCCAGTACAAGGTGTCTGGCTGACTCTGTCCTAAATAAGGCTAACATTAGTGAACTAAGAACAGCGTCATGTGGCGGCCGTGCCCGGCCTTCAGGAGCACCCCTCCCCAATGCGCTGGCAGGAGCGCCCCACTTTCCGGTCCAGTTTCACCATTTTCATGATGGCTTCCTCTCGGCCACGGCCCATGTGGTCAAATGTACAGTCATGCTGCTCAGGGAGGCGATGTAACATACAGAACACGTAACCTGTGGGAGCAAAAGCAGCAGAGAGAACAGGGTTAGGGTAGCTTCCAAAGGCCCAAAGCCCAGGAGGACGAAGGGCACCTTGGTGAGTGGATGGGGCTCCTGCTACTGAGAGTTTATTACAGCAGCGCCGGGCCCCTAACAGGAGGACCTGCACCTCCACACTTCACGGCTCCTCCCCCAGTCAGTGCGACGTCCTCAGAGCATCCTAGGGGCAAGACCCTTGCCAAGGGCAGTTGCTCTGGAGGCTGACTCTGCATTTAATTCTGCTCCTGCCTGGGTGGACCGTGAAGGCGGAACCCTGAAGGAGGCTGCTGCTGAGAGACGTACCCCTTTCCACAGGAAAGAGCAGGCATGAAGCTCCTTCCCTCCCAGCCACCACGTAGATGAGAGGGCACAGAGCTGCCAGCTCAGCATTTCCCTGGCGTGGACAAACTGGATGACCACCCCAGGACACCACCATTTCCAGGAGGAAGAGCGGGAGCGGCGTAAGTGATGACAGCTTAACTTACACACTGCCTCCGGTACAGCTTGGGCAGGGGCGGGGGGGGGGGGGTAGATGTGGAGGTGTGGGAGTGATCAAACCCTAACCCACAAAGTGAGTGGGGGTTCTCAAAGGAAAATGGATTACGTCAAGTGCTGGGAAAGGTATTACAAATAGAGGAAAATCAGAATGCTGAGTTCTAATCATCACCTCAAAGGAGGCTGATGCTTCTAACCTCACTACGCAGGTAGGAGGGTGAAGCCCCACACTCAGGCCTTCCCACCCGCCCTACCCTCCCAGAAGCGGTGGAGGCTGCAGGGCTGGTCCTCTCCAGCCACAGAGAAAAACCGAGGGAGACACCGGGGAGGCTGGTAGAACAAAGCAAGAGGGAGAGGCCGAGGGGGCGGGTGAGTCCCCCTGACAGGAAAAAATGAGAAGCCTCAGGAAGTCAGAAGAGAGGCTCCCAGGACAAAGGGCACACACGGCAACACCAGAATGTGTTCCTTCCCCTCTTGTGGTCAATTTTCTAGAAATGCTAGGGGGTGGTGGTGGGTGGGTGGGTGGGTGGGTGTGTGTGTGTGTGTGTGACAGACGCCTGATTGTCCCCTGAGTCTTTCTTTGGGGGAGGAGGGGTCTGCGCTGGGAAGACTCCTGCCATTGCCAGCTGGCTCCTCATCCCATCAGTTGCTGGAACGTGCAGTCCCCATGAGCTTACACCACGTCCGCAGCACCAAACTGTAGGTGAATCTGAGTTCTTTCCGAAACCACTTCTCTCTGCGCCTGGAGCAGGCTCCCCTCAGCAGCCCTGCCACCCAGTGTTCCCCCCTCACTGTCCAAGCAAACAGCATCTTTTCTCAGAGACGTCTTTCTTTTAAGCCTAGATGCCAATGGCCAGGGCAGCCACCCCTTGCTAATCGCGATCCACCCATCTCCACATCTTCCTTTTCTTTTCAGAGATGAGGGGTGGAGGCAGTGATTTTAGAAGAAGAGCAGGTGAAGCAAAGACTGAGAGGCCAGGATGGACAAAAAGTTTGAACAGCCTTAACTTCTAAGATAAATTTCACCCAGAGAATATTCCTCATCTGCCACCGCTGTCCCCTGAGCTCCTGCTGTGTGCAGGCCTCGCCTGGGCCACCCGGTGCAGGAAAGCCGTCATTAACCGCTTCCCGGGGGGAGCGTGGCAGGCAATATGCTTGACTCTGAATTTGGACTGGGTTTAAGGAAAAGAATAGAGATGAAATTTCTGTCTCCAGAGAAGCTGAGCTCCCATCTGGTCCAAAAGCAAAGTTAAGACTAATGAGCTCATGTGTTATATTTACTGATAAGTTCATTAGTGGAAGCTATTGAAAACCAGTGGTCTTTCTCCTGAAGGACTTCACAGCAACACGTGGATGGTCTCAACATGTGCGCCTGTCTAACCACCACAATCACCCTTGTGAAGCGAAGCCCACCTGATGGAGGAGAAGCTGCTAGGTCCTGGCTTGGGGTGGGGGTACCTGCTATGTGCAGGAGGTGTGAGCAGTTTACTTCTGTGTCTGCAGCATCTATAAGGGGTGGGGAGATCCCAGACGAAGGTCCCAGAGGCTCTTCTCTCCTGATGATGAACGGCGCTGGCTCAATGTATTTCAGTGTCAGTAGTCAGGGTGGGCTGTTCTGGACATGGGGGAGGGTGGGATGCACCTTTACTCCCCTTTCTTGGTACCCACAAATCTATTTCCAGAAACCAGTGCAAATGTCATGGACTTTCAGTTACTGACGGAATTCTAGAGACTAGGCTGGGGCTGGGGAGAGAGTGTTCAGGCTGCTGGGAAGACGACGGCCTGTCCCTAACTTCAGTGGTCAACAGTTTTAAAGCACCAGGGGACTTGCAGCCCCCACCCTGGCCAGCCCACCCCCCGCACCGTTCACCAGGAACCAGGCAGAGTCTTTCCAGAGAGCTGGACAAGGTGGTGTCTGGAAGGGACCAAAGCACAAAGGGCACTGAGCTGAGCACCCAAACTGGGACCCAGGCTGTGGTAATTTATCACACAGCTTCTTTCCCTGCTATTTTAGAAAGTTATATATCAAAATCAAATTCACTCGCTCGCTCACGTACACACAATCCATACATATCTACACTTCCCTTATGGCCTCATGGTTCAGGTTCACGTAGTTCCCCCACCTGTTTTCCCAAAGGCTTGTAAGACATAAGTTGATTGGTTCAGCAGCTGGAACTGTAGGTGTACAACTCAGCTTCCCCATAGTTCTAAAAATATTTTCAATATACTCTTGCTTATAATCGTGTACCATACAGTGATCTTGAGGGATAAGGAGAAATATGGGATAGGAGAATATCAGTAAAAGGATGCTGACCTCCAAAAGAGGAAAATACCCAAGGCAAACGGTTCTGAAGATATGATCTGCCTGCTAAATGTGTCTTAACCTCAGGCCTTTCCTTGCCTTGTCACAGGGGCCCAGGTCACTAGGTTTCCATGAAACACAGCTGGGTCCAGGAGGAAGCCGCAGAGCTCCTTTAAGGCCCCAGAGTTTCTGGTAAATCTGCACAAACCACTCAAGAACCTTTGTGGGCATTTCTCTGCTTGCTGGCACTGAAAAGTACTTTGGGACGAGCCCTTGCTTGGACAGGCAGGGTGAGGCAGCAGCTCTAGTGCGGTTCCAGAGCCCCTCCACTCCACTCCAGGCTCCTCTCAACCTGCTACTACCTGGTGTCTGACGGGCCATCCTGGGCATGGGAACAGGGACAGCGGGCCTGATCACAGCAAGTGACAGCAGTCGGCCCCCTGTGGAGCTGGGCTGGAAGGTCTCCAGCAGCTACACTGTCAGTATGAAAAAAACCTTCTTCAACTAAGTGGGCAGCACTAGGAGGGGAGGGAGGAAATGCCTAGACCACTGTGCCGACACAGCCCCAGCGGGTGAACCACCTGGGGGCTCAGCCCAGGACACTGGCCCAAGCCGATGGCTGTGGACATGGAGAGACGGAGAGGGTGGGAGCTTCTCTGACTCTGTCACCATCAGAGACACAAGATCATGGATGGCATAAGGCAAAAAACATAATAAAATAAAAACTGATCTGAGACCTATCCAATCCTCTGTCCTGAAAGGATGCCATGGAATGAGAAATGCAGAAGGTAACATTTCCTCACTCAGCCTGAACCCAGGGGCCGGGCACCCCCAGAGCAGGAGTTTCAATGAAGGGGCTCCTGGGTGTAATCAAGCACATCTGGACTTGGCCCTCCTGGCGCAGACCTGGTGCTGTGACTCAATGAGCCACACAAACCTGAAGATGCCCACTGCAATGGCCCTGAGAACACAGTCCCAGCAGAAAATGAAATTGGCGCTCATTCTCCCAAGATTTACTAAGGTCTGACAGGCAGGTTTCTAAAAATGCTCATGTCATGGGAACCAAACCTCTGACCTGACCCTTCAGCTTTTCAAGTTATTACCTGTAAGTTATGCAATTCATTCAGAGGAACTCACAGCTAAACCTCACCTCTGCTGGCCGGGATATTTTAAGATTAAACAAAAAAGATCAAGAACAATCTGTTCAAACACCGTCATTAGGCAGAGATAACATAACACCTAACACCTCTGCTCTAAGTGCTATGGAAGTTGCAACCATATTTCCTGTTTGACTCCTCTACAAAAACCAACAGCAATGGCTGCCCAAGAGGAATACTCAGGCCTCACTGGGTCTGAGGAAAAGGGGTCTGTGCTCTCCTCCTCAGTTCAGGCAGGCAGGGCCCCCAGGGCAGCGAAACCAGCTAACTGGCTTCATTTGCCAGTTCCCTTCCCTCACTGCTCCACACCCAGAGGCCACAGAGAATGGCTACCGTCTGGGACAGTGAGGAAGGTGGGTGGAGGACAAGCTCTAGGGCCAAGCGGGGGTGAACCGAATACCCTGCGGGCAGTGCAGCCCCTTCCTTTGGCTGGGGCCTGGGCCCCAAGTCCAGCACTTCCTCCCAAACCCCAGAGATTTAGCAGAGGCTAGAACTGTCTTCTTCTATGGAATTTCCTATGGGAGACAAAGAAAGTGATGCCAAAATTCACATTCAAAGTCTGAGCCCCTGTCATTTTTATTCAATCCTGCCAGACTGAAATGTTGCTTTTTAGCTTTATCTTGGAGTAAAAAGCACCATTTAAAATTGGCAAAACCGGGCAGCTCTGGATATTTTGGATTTTAATTAATTAAACAATTATTTCCCTGCAGACTCCTCCCAAAGCGGCCATTTCAGAAAAGGCAGGGAGCAGTACGGCCTCAGCTCCACCTGCTCGAGTGTTTTTACCTCACTTGCAAGAAACGTTTTACACACTTTCTTTCTCATTTGAATTTCCAACTGTCAAAGGTTCAAGCAGAACCTAAAAACACTGACAGGCCTTGGGGACTGAGACTCTGTGAAACCTGCGGTGGTAGGCCACCTTGGTCCTGGGGTGCAAGCTGCAGTCTGGCGCTGTGGCCCTGGCAAGAGTGTCCAGTTAGGAGGAAAATCAGAAGCTGCTCCTACAGCTGCGCATGCGCTCCAGCCAACCGAGCCTAACCCAGAACTCCAGAAGCTTCCTGAGACCTAGGTAAGGATGCCTCAAATCTCAACTCATCAACAGGCTATGTAAAGTGCCTCTTTAAAAAATAAATGACAAATATCCCTGACCTATGTGTCTGAAATGATCAGGCAAGCTCGTTAGAAAAAAAGAATCACATTTGTTAAGCAAGGTAAGAGTTTCTTAAAGCTCAGGACAGCTAAGTGACCTCACAGCTCATCTGTAAGTCCCCATGTTTTAACAATGGGTGGCTACAGGAAAGCTTGTTAGAAAGCATTAGCCATTTATACTCCTACCAGCAGCAATCCCTGGATTCTATGACATCCACTGACCCGACACTCAAGGTGGAGTTTGTAGCACAGAAACAGGTTAAAGGGTCTTAATGCATTTACTTCATCAGGCTCATGGTGCAGGCAGCCGCAGTCACAGCTGTTGTGGGAATGGACTACTTTACATTCTCCTCTATCCCTGGATTTTGCATGGTGGAGGAAAAAGCATCACACTTCAAGAAACAGAACTGCATCCCAGCTCACTGAGTTGGCTGACACAGTGCTTGGCTGGGCTGGGGGAGGAAACGTGGGGACAAACAGAGAGGTCAGCTGTCCAGGGCGCTAAAACGAAAGCTACAGTGAATTTCCGAGCTGGACATCAATGTGTCTGTTTCTTGAAGGGAAGAAGAGCCCATTCTACTTAATAATTTAATAAAAATCACCAAATCATACTGAAACAATTCTAAAACAGCAGCAATCACCTGTCCGTCCGTCCCCCCACAATCAATTAAAATACCAGTTAGATACAAGCTAAAAGTTATCAATAGAACAAAAGTCAGTGTGATAGGAGGCAAAGATACAAGAGGAGCTGTGTGGACTCAGCAAACGGCTCTGTGAGAGGAGTCAGCAGTGCAGGGAGGTGAAACTGTGTCCCAGGTCCAGCTTAACGAAGCTCCTGCCACAGTGTCCGCCCATCACTTAGAAGTGTAAAGTACCCACCACTCTTTTATCCTTTACGTCAGCTCTCCAGACAGCCCATTCTGGCAGAAACCCTAACGTTCCCTTTCCCCACCTCTGTGGGGAATGTGCACCCTGTCCCAGAAATGTCCTCTTCTACTGCTCGACTCTGGCAGCCTCACTTCCCCTGACATTCAGAGAACGAGTCTTCCCACCCTTCATTCTTGTCTCCAGGAGGATAAACTTGTTTTTGCCACTGGGGCTGGGGGTGGGCTGGGCCTGGTGGCGAGCCCACACCTTGAAGGATCCTGTGCCATCACCACCCTGACTTGTGAGAACCCTCCTCTGAACAAGCCCTTCAAGTCTGCAGTGCACACGGAGAAGGAGCTGGCAGCCGGCTCACATTATGCTAGGCTGTTTTATCTAGAGATACACATACATTTAAAAACTAAGAGAAAAGGGCTCAAGGCAGTTCAACGGAATAATGACTTGGTCTTTCAAACATCATTTCATTTCAGTGGCTGGGGGCAGGTGGCATTAGTTTCTCAGCACCTGGGGCAGTTTTTAGGATCTGAAGAGCCCTAGGAGGTGCCTGCACTCCTGGCCTCCTTGCCAGGTCTCAGGAAAATAGTGAGTTGCTGGCAGAAAACTTCTGTTTTTCTGGGTGACCTCCTCCTCCTCTCAGCAGGCTGCTGATTTGTTTGGCCTTCTTTTTCAGCATTTCCTTGTCCTTTAAAAGATTATCTTCTCAAACAGAAATGTCTTCCAGAAAACCAGCTCCACAGATAAAGTGGAGGAAAGACAAAGAGGGCCACACGCAAATTACTCAACAGCCCCTGAGGGCGTGGCCTGGGTCTGTGGCTTGCTGGCGGACTGTGGCCATCCCAAGGGCTAAACTAGCAAGGGACAGTTCATCCAAGTCACAGAGTGACCAAGTGACAATGCCATTAGGGGCATCAGACTGTAAGTGCCATGTGTCTCTCTCCAGAGCAACACCTGGGAAAGAAAGGAATACTTTCTACATTTTTCTCTGCTAGGCTTTCAGTCCACATGCTGGGGCTGTAGGGAGTACAAAAATGACAGATGTGCGTTGGAAGAGACCTATGGCAAGTCCCTTACTTAATAAGGAACCTCAAGTTCTCCTTCTGAATAATCCAGTATAGAACTCATGCTTCAGAACCTGAGTACAGATTCATGTTCCAGCTGCATTACCTTAAAGCTGCGTGGTTGCGGGTAAGCTGTGCAGCCTTTCAGAGCCTCAGCTGTTTCCTGCAACACACGGGTGTTACGGGCCTTACAGCAGCCAGTGCATGTCGAGTCCCTGCACACAGAAGGCTGGCTGTTCCCAGGATGGCTCTTCCACATGTCGTCATCCTATCACCTTACAAACCTGGCTTTAGGCTGAGAGCCCCAACCCCTGCCTCGCTTACCCCATGGCTTCTGCTCTGCCATCCTTCACTGCTCAGTCTAGACTTCGGTTCCCTTCTGCTCTGAGAATCCCCTACTGACACAGGAGACTGAACAGGGAAATCTTCCTTTAAACGCGTGATGCGCAAGTTCCCTCTGTTCCTCCCCACAAACCTGTCTGTACAGACTATAAATGCATAGTAAGTGACAAGTTCCACAAAGATTTCTATTGAAGATATGCAAATTTTAGAGAAACCTGATTTAAATACATGAAGACTATACAAGGCAGGCTGGAAAGCACTCAGTGGCAGGGACACCATGAAAGGGACACAGAAACTTTCCAAGGACAGCAGAGAGCAGCTTCTTTTTGCTCCTGTGGGGCTTCTCCACAGGTATGGCTGAGAATTCTGCAAGCGTCTTTCCTAAGCAGGGGCGGAGCACATGCATTCCCAAGTTTGGTCACGTACCGACGTGTCAAAGAGCCCTGTGTTTATTTCCCCGAGACCAATGAGCTGGGAGCTGCAATGAAAGGATGAGCGAGAGAGAAAGCAATGGGCTGTGGACACTGCAAACAACCAATGCTTTTACCCAGACAGTGCCTGCATCACGCACACTTGTCTTATGTGCTTCCTTGAAGAATGAAATGTCCACGTGCTTCTTGTTTTCCAGTACCTCAGAAAGGTCATTCTGAGGACCTTACCAGTATAAGCATGCTTCCCTATTTTCACAAAATCTGAGTTCTAAGGTTACAAGTCCCACATATGCTGTTCACTGCTATGTGTGCCCATGCATGCCATGGGGTGGGGGGGGGGCGCAGTTTGAGATGCTGGCTCCTTGATCCTCCGTCTTTAAAGTTAGTTTATTTAAACACACCTCCCCTAGAGGAAAAAAGCCTTATTCAGTGGTAGAAAATTGTTTTAAACTGCAGGCGTGAGTTCAAATTTGAAGTCAGATTATGGACTATCTATAGTGAACCCACCACTGAACAGAGAGCCTGGTCCAGGATTCTAGAGAATTTCTATCTGGACAGGCCACAGGAGCTGACCTCATGGCCCAGATCCATTTCACTTGGGGAGTGGGTGGGGAAAGGGCTCAGACATGAAAACTTCCAATGGTTACAGTCTGGGTATAAAAACACCAGCATGAATGGAGCCTGAGCATGCTAAATCCAACGGGCCCTTCCCACAGACAGCATCTGGAACAGCTGACTGCTCCCACGGGCCCTGTGACATCTACTGTCCTTAAAATATCAGAACTATTCAGTGCTGGACTCTCTCTTCATCTTACCACATGCTCTCCCAAAGTTTACTATTCTAACTGTATATGCTGACAACTCTGAAGCTCCTCTCTCTGCCCCAGAACTCTCTCTGGGGCTCCATGCCTCTGTATCAAATGATCTATGTGGTATCTGGGATATCTGACTGAAGACGTCAAAAATGGAACACTTGCTACTACTTCCCCACAAACCTGCTTCTCCTTCAGTGTCCCCCACTCTAAGAGAATGAGGCCACCATGCAGCCAGTGGCTCATGACACAAACCTGGAGTCATCAACTGGCATCTTCCTCATTCTTCACATTTAAGTACCAAGTCCTGTGGAAGCAATTTCCAAAGAGCACATCCTTTCTCTTCTTTACATCTCTACTGCCACCATCAGGCCAACGCCACCAGGATCTCTTGCCCAGGCTACTCCAACAGCTTCCTCTAGGTGGTCACCAACGTCAGGTCCATCCTCCTTACAGCAGCCAAAGTGATTCCATACGCCCTTCTTTGTGACAAGCAGACTTTTGTATTTAAACCTTTAAAAGTTCCCCAGAGTTAATAGAATAAACATCACCACCTCAGTACACTCTTGTTCCCGCTGCCTCTTTCGTTCCCCCTATGCCGCAGGTGGCAAACGCAAGGCCCGCGGGGCGAATCTGCCCTCCACCTTATTCTATCTGCCTGGCACCTTGTTTCTACCCAGCAGCAGCACCGAGCTCTCATTTAACTGTTACAAAGTACTTACATTTAAATGGTCCTAAAATTACATTCAGCTCTTTGAAGGTAACCATGAGGCTGACGTGGCCCCCAGTGAAATGAGTTTGACACCCCTGTCTTATGTCATTCACCTCCTTGTAACCCTACACTCTAGACACACCTCCTAATTCAATTCTTGCTTCTTCAGGACTATTTCAATGGCTCTTCCTCAAGATGACCTTCCTAGGTGCTCAGAGTGGGCTAGAACCACATTCTAAGCTTTCATGGCATCTTGGACTTTTCCTTCAGTCACTAGTCACAATTATAAAATCATTTGTATGATTTTTTCCACTTACCCTGTTTCTCTAACTAGATCTTATGAAAACAAGAACAATACTTCTGTAATTTATCACACATCCCCTATGACTAGAACAGTGTGTGGCTCACTCAAAATATTTTGCTTGAGTGAGTGAATGAGAGTCAGTTATAAATAGACTATTTTCTGAACCTCACAGGAGACAAGTAAAAGACAGTCAAGAACTCAAGCGGCCAAATCCAACATCCTCCCTCATCTTGGCCTCTCAGCAGCATTTGTCTATTTCTCCCTCTTTACTGAAGTACTTCTCTCGTCTTCAGCAATAATCACACTAATTTTCATCCCATCTCAATGGTTGTTGTTCCTTGGAATCCTTTACTGGCTTCTCTTCCACATTCCATTGCAGAATGTGGTCTTCCTGCATTTTCTCCTTTTATGTTCCCCCCTTTAAGTAATCTCATCTGACCCATGGCTTCAGTATTATCTAAATGCTGATTGGCTTTAGTATTATCTAAATGCTGATATCTCTTGAACTTATTTCCATCTACAAATTCTTCCCCTAAACTCCAAACTCCTATATGCAACTCCCTACTTGTCAAGCACCTCAAACTAATAGGAATCTCAACATGCTCAAACTAGAACTCTCAACCCTTTTGACCCCTATATTAGCTCATCTTCTAATCTTCCCTGCCTCAGTTAATGACACCATATCCACAGAGCTGCTCAGGCTAAACCTAGGACTCATTCTTGATTTCTCTCCCTTACCCTCACAGCATCTTTTTTTAGTAATCTTGTTGGCTATTCCTGAATCCACCCTGCTTCTCTGCATCTCATGCAACGGTCCTCTGGCAAGAATGAGGGCAGCATGCTGATGAAACAGGAAAAAAGCCAGCAGGGCCGGGCCTCTGCTGCACTCCAGGCCTTCTCCCTCACCACAGTTGGAGCAATTATCTTTTTCTTTTTTTCTTTTCCAGGGTAATTATTCTTAGCTTTACTTTTTAATATTTGTTAATTAATTTTTCTGTGAATAGGTAACACATCAATATAATAGAAACTCAATTTGTATAAAATATTCAGTAAAAAGTGAACTCTCCAGTCTCATTCTCTCAGTTACCCTCCTCTGAAGCAAAGCAACCACCATTACCAGTTCTTATGTATTCCTGAGAGCCTATCCATGCACAAGTAGTTATGTGTACATCCCAGAGGGATATTTTAAAAATGGAAATCAGATCATGTCATTGGCTTTGCTTAAAACCCTTCAATGACTTCCCACTACTTTAAAATAAAATTCTAACTCCCTGTAAAGGCCCGTGCGCTGCCCCACATGCTCCCGCCTGCCTCCCTGGCCCCCACAGCCGATGCTGCTCCCTCTGTCTGGCACACTTCCTCCTCACTCTCTAAATAGCTGGCTCTCTAGCTTTTATGTCTTAGCTTGGCTTTCATACCCTTCCAGATGCTGGCATCCCCTCTGGCAGCTCTCTGTCACCCTCCTCATTCGTTGTCATTCTGTTATATCATGGCAGTTACTCCCATCAGCATATCCCTTGATCTGTTCCCTGTTTACTGCATTTCTCCTCCAAGGAATAAGTGCACCATGTGGTCAGTGACTTTGTCGGTTTTGTTTTCTGCCATTCCTCTGGAACTCAATAAAGATGAGTAAGTAGACTGAACAAATAAGTGTAATTTGAGTCAACATTTTCCTCATTAAAAAGACAAAAAAAGTTACTTGTAGCAATAAAAGAATATTTAATGCTGGTCACGGGGCTGCTCACCCCGGTCCTGGAGAGGCCTGTCACCACGCTGCCTACTTCCGATCACCTAGGTGAGCAGGGGTGCAGTGAGCACGATCCCAAACGGTTTGTCTGGCTAAGGAATATCTTATTTCCTTACTTTCCCAACTATTCTTTTCTACTGCCATTGTTAGTATCAGCCAGTATTTGCTGAGGTCACTCTGAAAGGCACCCCAAGATATCCAAGATAGCATTATACGCTCGCCCTCCTGGAATTAAAACTTTGCTGTAACTCATAATCACAAATTCAGTGAGTACAGATAATGAACAACTGAACATAATCACACAGGTTCCCACTGACATTCACTTCCTACTCTATCCTGGTATTTTGGTCAATTACCCCAGATTCTGTGGACAATTAATCCTGGGACAACAATTTAGTTCAAGGGAAGAGCAATTTAATTGATGCTACAGTATTAACACACTGCAGATGGCTCAGTAACTTATGCCAGGTGGCCCCAGGAAGGCTACAGGAGGTGGCTGACCCTGGCCTACACCTTCTGCGAGGCCCCAGAGCCAGTAAATGTGGTGAACAGCTTGACCATGCTGGCTTACAACCCAACCACCTCTACAAGCAAGACAACCTAGGGGCAGACTTGGTGGGCACTAAAGCCCCACTGAAGTGAGCTGTGCTCTGTGTGGTCAGCTTCTGCATAGCAGCTCATCCAATGTAGTCATGGCTGGTCCTCGCAGCTGCTCAAACTGGGGATGGCGGGGGAGGGGACGGTCAGTCCCTCCCAGCAACACCAACAGCAATCAAAGCTCAATCACAACAGCACAGAGCCCACATGGGGGGATGCACCTGGAGTGCCCAGCTCAGATGAGTTGGGAAGGCTGTACCACCGGGCCCTACAGAATACCTACCAAGACCAGGAGATGTAGCAGTTCTACCTAATACATAGGGAAGCAGCCAAAATGAGGAGACAAAGAAGCAGGTTCCAAATGAAACAACAGAAGTCTCCAAAAATAAAACTGAAAGCAAGCAAACTACCAGATACAGAGTTTGAAACAATGCTTACGAAGATGCTCAAGGAACTTAGTGAGATCTTCAACAGCATGAAAAAGAACACAGAAACTATAAAAAAGAACCAGTCAGGAAGGATACACTAACTGAAACAAAGAATACATTACAAGGAATCAGTAATAGAGTAGATGAAGCAGAGAATCAAATCAGCAGTCTGCAAAATAAGGAGACAGAAAATACCCAATCAGAACAGCAAAAAGAAAAAAAGAATTTAAAAAATGAGGATAATGTAAGGAGCCTCTGGGACAACTTCAGGCACACCCACATTATCATCATGGAGGTGCCGGAAGAAGAGAGAGCAAAAAACTGAAAGCCTATTTCAAAAAATAATGACAGAAAACTTCCCTAACCTGGTGTAGGAAATGGACATACAAGTCCAGGAAGCACAGAGTGTCCCAAACAAGATGAACCCAAAGAGGCCCACTCTAGCCCTTGCTGGACAGCTCAGCTGGTTAGAGCTGCCAAGGTTGTGGGTTCGATCCCTGTGTCAAGTCACATACAAGAATCAACCAAAACATATTTACCAATGATACCTCAGACAAGGGTTTAATCTCCAAAATATACAAAGAGCTTACATGACTCCACTCTAAGAAGACAAACAACCCAATTGAAAAATGGTTAAAGGACCTGAACAGACACTTCTCCAAGGAGGAGATAGGGAGGGTCCAGAGACATATGAAAAGATGCTCAGCATCACTAGCCATCAGAGAGATGCAAATTAAAACCACAATGAGAAACCACTTCACACCAGTCAGAATGGCCATCATAAACAAAGCAACAAACAACAAGTGTTGGAGAGGCTGTGGGGGAAAGGGGACCCTAGTTCACTGTGGGTGGAACTGCAGACTGGTACTACCACTATGGAATCCATATGGAATTTTCTCAGAAAACTAAAAATGGATCTGCCTTTTGACCCAGTAATTCCACTGCTAGGATTATATCCTAAGAACCCTGAAACACCAATCCAAAACAACTTATGCACCCCGATGTTCATAGCAGCACAATTTACAATAGCCAAGTGTTAGAAGCAACCTAGGTGCCCATCAGTAAATGAACGGATCAAAAAACTATGGTACATTTACACAATGGAATTCTATGCAGCAGAAAGAAAGAAGGAGCTCCTACCCTTTGCAACAGCATGGATGGAACTGGAAAGCATTATGCTGAGTAAAGTAAGCCAGGCTGTAAAAGACAAATACCTTATGATTTCACCTTTAACAGGAACCTAAGCAACAAAACAAACAAGCAAGCAAAATATAACCAAAGACACTGAAATAGAGAACAGGCTGACAGCAACCAGAGGGGAGAGGGGAGGGAATTTCAGGGGAAAAGGGGAAGAGTTTACAGGAACAAGTATAAAGGTCACATGGACTAAAACTAAGGGGGGTGGAAATGGGAGGGAGGTAGGGTGCACTGGGGGGCTGGGATGGGAGTAAAAGACAGAAAACTGTACTTGAACAACAATTAAAATAAATAAATTTAAAAAAAGAATCAACCAGTAAGTGGGACAACGAATTGATTTTTTTCTCTCTCTCTGCTTTCCTCTCTCTCAAATCAATAAATTAAAAAAGTCAACATTAAGACACATCAAAATTAAAATGCCAAAGGTTAGAGAAAATCTTAAAAATAGCAAGAGAAAGGCAGTTAGTTAAAGCCAGTTAGCTTCGAGAAAGCTCCCATAAGACTGTCGGCTGACTTCTCAATGGAAACTTTGCAGGCATGAAATATTCAAAGTGAGGAAAAGAAAGGGCCTACAACCAAGATTACTCCACCCAGCAAGGCTATCATTTAGAATTAAAAGGACAGATAAAGCACTTTCCAGACAAGAAAAAGCTAAAGAAGTTCATCATCACCAAATCAGTATTACAAGAAATGTTCAAGAGTCTCCTTAAAAAAAAGATTAAAAATATGAATAATAAAATGGTAATACATACATATCTATCTACAATTACTTTAAATACAAACAGATGAAATGTTCCAATCAAAAGACATACAGTGACTGCATGGATAATGAGACCGTTACATATGCCATCTGCAAGAGACTCACTGAAGATCAAGAGACTCACTGAAGATCAAAAGACTCATACACTCTCAAAGTAAAGAAATGGAAAAACATATTTCATGAAAATGGAAACAAACACACAAAAATTAGGGTAGCAATACTCATATCAGATAGACTTTAAAACAAAGGCTATAAAAGACACAGAAGGACCCAGCAACTCCGCTTATGGGTATTTATTCAAAGAAATCCAAAACACTAAATTAAAAAGACATATACATCCCTATGTTTATTGCAGCATTATTTACAACAGCCAATATATGGAAGCAAGCTAAGGCCCATCAACAGATGAATGGATAAAGAAGTGCTGCATGCACATTAGAATATGCTTCAGCCATAAAAAAGAGTGAAATCTTGCCAACTACAACAACACAATAGACCTAGAAGGTACCGTGCTAAGTGAAATAAGACAGAAAGACAAATGCCAGATGATTTCATGCATTTGTGGAATCTAAAAAACAAAATAAACTAACAGAACAGAAACAGGCTCATAGATACAGAGAACATTTTGACAGCTGCCACATGGGAGAGGGTATGGGTGAAAAGGGTAAAGGGACTAAGTACAAAATTAGTGGTTACAGAACAGTCATGGGGATGTAAAGTAGAGCACAGGAAATATAGTCAATAATATTGTAATAACTACATACAGTGTCAGATGGGTACTAAATTTATTACAGTGATCACTGTAAGTTATATAAACATCAAATCATGAGGTAATACACCTGAAACTAATAAAATACTGTATATCAATCATAATTGAAAGGTAAAAATTAAGTAATTGGTCACTTAAAAAAGAGTATTAACACAAACCTGGCCCTCTCATTTGTAAACCTGGAACGTCTGTCCCTTCCTGAGTGAATCTGTAACACTGCAGTACATAGCTCTTCAGAGAACATGTCATCCTGTGTTTTAATCACAAGGATACACAAACTGTATCATGTGCTGACTCACAGCTTCTGTCTTCCAGGAGCTACTAGGCTGACAATGTTCAAGAAGAAGAGTGTGTGTATGCAGAGCAGTGGCCTGAGGGTGCACGACAGGCATCCTTATAATCCAGTGTGGAAAAGGCCTGCTCAGCTCCTCTAGAAACAAGTGAACCACTGCTAGACTATGTCTCCCTGATCCATGGGAAATGTCTTCAATAGCCAGTGCCTGCTACCTCCCATGCTATGGCCTAACAACAACCCACCTCCTATATCAAAAACAGTATCTTGACTGATACTTAATAGAAAATTTTGGACGACAGCATCTAATACCTGTATGGTGCAGTTTCCCCAGCTCCCCTGTAGCACCTGAGTACTCTTGAACACACAGGCAACCAGTGTCATCTGTCTTCTAGATGTCCACCCAGGCACTGCACATTTCAGCACACACAACAGCTGGTGCAGCCCTATGACCATGTATAAGGAGGTATCCAAAAGAAACACAGGCACTTCTTGCCATCTCTTCCTTCCAAACCCACAGGCAACAACAGGGAAAGAGAACAGCTTTCAATTCTCAGATGGGAATAAGCAGTGGCACCCTCCTCCGATCACCCCACCCTCGAGTAAATGCTGGACTTCCCATACCCACCACACCCCCATTTCAACCCTCTTCATATCTCTTTACATTTCTAGTTCTTCTCTACTTTATTTACTTCCTCTTTTTCTCCAACACCTCCCCTCTTCTTTGCTTCTCAAGGTGCCTCAGTAACTATGACTGCCGTAACTCCTGATCTGAGAGTGGAGGGTGTTTTCTGGACAGCAGGATCGAGG
Organism: Artibeus jamaicensis; assembly: GCF_021234435.1. Classification (NCBI taxonomy): domain Eukaryota; kingdom Metazoa; phylum Chordata; class Mammalia; order Chiroptera; family Phyllostomidae; genus Artibeus; species Artibeus jamaicensis. Next base: position 3,531,272 of record NW_026521356.1, read on the forward strand.
GCAGGCCAAGTCTGGTGATGTTGATAAGCATCCGCATCACACAGCTTCTATGCGTGCACCTCTCATCCGTCCGCAGAGCCCAAAGGAGATGTCTTTATTTCCTACTGAGTTCCGCCTAACCTTCAATAGGGATGGGAATAATGCCTGTACAAACAAGATGAGAAAGGAGAGCAATTCCCTAGAGAAGCCAGCTGATCCAATTATTTTAGATACTTCTCCAATGAATTACAGGACTGACTCATACACTCTTTTCAGCTTTTGGCCTCTAAACTTTGTTCCAATATTTCAGTCACTCCTAACTACCTAAATCTGCAGTAGGACAGCTCTTCTTCCCATTAGCTAGCAGAGACCATCTCTCAGAACCAATTCCCTGCCTATCCAGCACTTGAATGTTTAGGTATCATGCCCTTTGTGGGTCTGTCCCAGAGACCCAGCTCCCTAGAAGCATGACTTTCAGTCTCAGGAGACTAATGACACCAGGCACTTATGCGCATCAACAACCCACAAACAGTGTACGTTGGGGTATAGATAGTGGGCAGGTGTACTGAGCTCCGAGACAGGGTTCTCCCTATCTGCCTTCCAAAAGACGGCAGTGCTCCCCGGAATGCAAGTTCTCTTCCTGTAGTAAGCACAATGTCACCAACACTGGAGAGCTGAGGTTGCTATTTGTCACAGTCATACTCAGGCTCACTGCCAGAAACAAGATAGCAAAACTTGACGTGGTGAGGCTTTTCTTGGGAGTCTGGCTCTCCAGGGCCCAAGAGTTGAGAAGTAAGAGCTATCACGTGATCTTATCAGAACCTTGGTCTGCTTAGGTAAAAGCACTTTCCAGAAGCAGAAACAAACTTCATTGATATTGATCTCTTCGGAGGGGAGATGCTATAGAAATCTCCTCTAATAAATAAAGGATTCAGGCTCCAGGGCTGGGATGTCAGTCCAGCAAGGGAAGGAAGCTAACAGGCTCAAGGAGTCAGAAGTATCTACCAGTCATCTGGGCCCTGTTTACAGAGCTCTAGTGTGGGGGATGGGTAGAGAAGGAAAAAAAATGGTTTTGATTCCTGCTTTTAAAAGACAGCTGGAGATGCACAGAGAAGAAATCAGCTGAAGGACATAAAATGAAAAGCAAGAAATCAACTGCAAATAAAATCGATACAATCCACTATGTGTAATAAATCGGGGGCACTGAGGAGAGGTCAACTGCATAAGGTATACAGGAGGAGATAAGTTTTCAAGGAAAATGAGGACATGAATTAGCACTCAGGAGAAAATGGAATGTACACATCAATAAGAATTAAGTGTGGCTCATATTACCCAGTGCAGTGGGGGCCAGAAAGGTGGTGAGCACTGCGGGCCTTGTGCTCCAGGAGCATCTGTGTAGTTGGACTGACAAATGGCACAGGGAACACAACTGAATACCGTGCACTGGATGGCATTAACATGGTTTGAGTAGTTCTCACACTGTAGGTCATACACATTTTTACCATTCAATGTTCAAAGGAAAGCATCTCTGAAATGAGGAGTGCTTACAGGCTGGGCTAAGATCTGCATGGCTGAGAATAGACAACTCAAGCTGCAGGGCACCCCATGGGCCAGTGTGGGGACATAAGAGGTGGTGGGATTCTGGGAGCTCAACAGACCTGGGCTCAAATGCCAGGAATTCCCTTAGTTACCTACCTTCAAAGCTTGAGTTTTCACCTCTGTAAAAATGGAGTATCATCTGTCCAGTGATGCTTTCATAAGGGTCAACTGATATAACAGATGCAGGCATCCAGTGTATAGCAAGTGCTCAATAAAGCTGTTCTTTTTCCTTCACCCAGAGGTTAACACCATGAACAGTAGGAGCTTGGAGCCACCAAAGAACACAGTATGTCCCTCCCATTCCAGGAGGACAGACATGTAGACAGACAATTCTTAATATGGTCTGAGAAGTGTAGCAACAGAGGCCAACCATAAACTACACCAAAGAAACTACTTTTGAGCACTCTCAGAAGATCACTGGCAGGTGAAAAGTTTTGTTAAAAAAGACACCCAGATGTTGTGAGGGACTCTGATAAGAAAAACTGTGGAGACAAACACTGAGCCCAGTCTGGCATTCCTGTGCCCAATCTTGTCCTTGATACCCCTACACCGGTTCTTTATCCCTGTGAACGATCTAGCCACTTCAGTAACAAGGTGCTGGAAAACCAAAGCCACTGCGTTCAAATATTGGAAGAACAGGCTCACAGGAGAGCAAGGAGGTGATTTGTGATAGGTCACCATGAAGGGCAGAGTGAGGAGGAAGGAGGGCATGTTATACAAAGAGGCTCATTTTAGTTGAAGCTGCACCTAGTCAGTCTATACTGCCTGGCAGTAAGACATGTCACATTTCCTTCAGGCTGGAGTGCACACGGTGGCTGCATTATGTGTGCCAGGACACAACTGATATGGTTTCTGCTGCATCAGCTCAGAGGGCTGGCCTGGCACCAGATAGATAACTTCCAAGTTATTTCAGTGCTTAGATTTTACATCAGAGAGTGACGGGTTTGTTGGACATGAATGAGAGATTAGTGCAGTTTCTTTCACACAGTAGGTCTGTGACCTCTAAAGAGTCCATCTTATTCATGAGGCAGATAAATCACAGGTTTTATTTATGCAAATACACCTACCCCAAAGTCAAGTATTTAACTAAACCATAGCTTTTCAAATAATTTTAATTAGACCAAGCAAGCAATGCTAATCTAACAGTATATACAGGGTGGCAAAAGGAGGTTTACAGTTGTTTGTATGGAAAATAATACAATATTTAATAAGTAATAATATAAGAATAAACTCTGTGTTTTGTGTACTCATAACTATATGCCTACTTTTGCCCTATCCTGTATGTTTTGTCTGATTTTTCTCCATCTACCAATAAAAATTCAAGGCAGATAAAAGTATGTAATAATAAATAATGCTAAGGCTCTCTCTCTAGACCTTATTCCTTCAGCCAAATATTCAATTGGGAAACCCTCAGGTGGTACGTGTACCTTGGTCTCGAGAATTTGCATGGAGACTGACCCAAACATTCTCTGGCTCAGTTGCCTGGGTCTGCCTTCAAACACCACTAGAAAAGGACTCTCCCCTAAAGATAATCAGCAGGCTCACGAGAACACCACATTCCTCAGACTTCTAATTTTCCCTTGTACATTATTAGTCAACACTGCCCAGGTACCCACTATAGGCTATACTCTAACAGGGAATGTAAGAAGCTGCAGAATGACAACTGGTCCTGGCCCCTGTAGGTTTAGGTGATTTTAGAATCTAGCAGGGGACAGCGGACCAGTGGAAGAAGGCATGTGTTCAAAATTCAGAAGACAGAAATCACAAAGTGAAAGAAAATGGAGTCAGCTACATCTGACATAAAACCTCCATGATGTGGATCACCTGGTACTTGAAATTTCTAGTAATTCTATTTGGTCTTAAATTACCTTTGCATTTCTTATGAAAAATGAGCTATTAAGTGTAACTTTGGGGTGTATTAGAATTACCTGAGTGACTGCAATTTTACTTTCCAAAGAAGCATCTTATCCTCCCCTACCCAGGGCCTCTGAAGTGCTGGTCTCAGGCCCACACTTTTTAAAGAGGCACTGCTCAAGAGGGACTCTAGTGGGAAGATTGAGTGTGTCTAGTAGCAGATATTTGCTTACTGTGTTGTGAACACAAATTACTCAGCAAAGCTTTTTGAACAACTTGTTATCAATTAGAAAAAAATAATTTAAAATCCTATTTTTTTTGACTAATACTGTTTTTACAACTGGTCTAATTTGGTGACATTTTGCCGAGAAGGGTCCATGCAACAGTCCTGAGCAATGCCTTGGAGGCCAAACTAAGTAAGAGGAGGTTAAACGAATCAGGTGTATTAATTTGGTGGAAAGACCAAGAAATCTTCTGAGCACTTCAGAAAGATAAGCTGGTTTCGGGGGAGGTGACAGAGCAGATGTTCAGGGAGGGCTGGGCAGGAACGCGTGATGAGAAACTGTACTTAGCGGGCTGAAACACATGCTGACAGGAGGAATGGGGGTCATACAGGTCAGAAACTTTACAGCAGTCATGGAATTTTCAGATCAAAGGCTGCATGAATACCAATATTTAGTACACAAGTTTGATCTGAGGCTAGTAACAACCTCTCTGGTCTCAGTTTCCTCATTTATGAAAGAAAAAAATGAGGTTTGACAAAACCATTGCTAAGGCTCTTTCTAATCTTGGTGGTATTTACCTGTACATTTTTACAATTTTGTCGTATGGCAAAAGCATTTAATTTAAACAAAGTATCTTTAAGCATCTCTCAGTGTGGTTTGCTTTCATTACCTCATATAGGAATAACCCAGAAAGCACCTGGGGTGTGTGTTGTGATAGGGGTTGGAGAAAAAGGAGTATTCTCAGGCCACCAGCTTTCCCCACTACAGACACACACATCACAGACGAGTATGGACAAAGGGAGTGTGCTTCGACTGTAAATAGTAACGAACCCATGGGGTGGCAAACTCTTTACAACACAGTTCTGTGGACCTTTTAGGCAACATGATAGCTCACCATGGTCAACAGCATCTGTTTGGGGGGATGCATTTGAACATTTCCTATGTTTTCATAAAACGTATTCAACAGCTATAACTATTAATATTTGTCAGGGTGAGGGGCAGAGATGGGAAGCAACTGTGTGAAATCTACAGCTAAATCATACTCAGTGGTAAAAAAAACTGAATGTTTTCTACCTAAGGTCAAGGAAAAGGCATGGAGGTATATATTCTCAACACTTCTATTAAAACAGTAGTTGGTGGTCCTAGCCAGTGCAATAAATGAAAGAAAAAACAAACAAACAAAAACAGGCAAACAATTAAAAAGGAGAAAATCCTAAGGAATCTACAACTAGAAAATGAATTTAGCAAGGTTATAGAATTAAAGAGATTGCATATAAAAACTGACTTATTAGGGAGTCACAGCAAAGGATACTCTAAAAATAAATTTAAAATTTCTATTTACAGCAGCATCAATTAAAATAAGAATTTAACAAAAGATATGCTAAAAATAGAAAACAAGGTTGAAAAACTATAAGACACTTAAATAAATGGAGAGACATGTATATTCATGGGTTAGAATATTGTTAAGATGGCAACTCTGCAAATGTTATAAATGGGTGCACTATTTGAAGTATGAACAGATTCATCACAAAAGAAGACATATGAGTGGCCAAAGAGCAAATGAAAAAGATGCTTAACATCACTGGTCATGAGGGAAATGCAAATTAACATAGCATGGTGAACAGAGTACCACATAACCACTAGAATAGCTAAAGTTAAAAAGAATGACAACATTAAATGTTGCAAATCACAGAGAAATCAGAACCCTAATCACTGCTGACAGGGCTTTCTTAAACTGCCGACTGTATAGTGACCACTCAACCCAGCAAGTCCACCTCTGTGTATCTGCCCAAGAGCAATTAAAACATGTGTCCACACAAACACTTGTGCATTAATACTTATAGGAGTTCTATTCATAATATCCCCAAACTGGCAACAACCTAAAGGTATTCAACAGGTAAATGGATAAACAAATGTGATACTATCTATATAATGGGATACTACTAAACATTAAAGAGAAATGAACTAATGGTATGTAACAAGATGGATACATTTCAAAAACATGCTAATGGCATGCAATACAGACACACAAAACTATATACAGTATGAATCCATCAGTATTAAAATTCAAGAAAAGGCAAAATTATATTAACAAAGCAGATCAGTGGTTACCTGAGCCTGGGATAAAAGAGTGTAGAGATTCATTAAAAAGGGACAGAAGGGAAGTTTTGGGGGAAGATAGATTCTAAAATTTGAACTTGATGATGGCTGTACAACTTAAATTTATTAAAACTCAATGAAGTGTAAATTAGGTGAATTTTATGATATATAAATTATATCTCAAAAAATCTATAAACACACACACACACACACACACACACACACACACACACCTTGCTGGGCAAAGAATGAACTGAAACTATTTACTTTTGGACCTAAAACAATAAAATATCAGTAATTAATTTCCTTTTGTAACAATCCATTTTTCTCCCTATAAAGAAGTATTCTTAAACAGGGTAACCTACCGAAATAGCCTTGAGAAAATTATTGTTGTGCTGTGATGGCTGCTAAGAATGAACCTTAGGAGTCCATTCTGTGATGGCTGTTAAGAATGGACCCTAAGAATGTTGCAAATTTGCTATCCAGATGGAAAATACTTTACTTCATGGGACAAGGGTCTCCTGGCTCACCTGTCAGTTGGTAGGGTATGAGCAGGGATGTGACACAAGCTTCAGCAGATGTGCTCTGCACATTCTGTCTTTTAAAAGCTTGGTCTTTGATGCCTGTGCTGGGGAAGGGAGCTATTCATGTTTCTGAAATCTCTCTACAGCCTTGTCAAAGGACAGATGGTAGGTTGGCTCTCTGGGACAGTGCTGAACTAATGGGCTAAATACATGAAGTTCATGTTCAGTAAAAGGTTGATTTGTTTTGCTTTAACACTTCAACATGTAATTTATGGAGGAGCGTCAGAGGGACTATCTGTTTTGTTTTAGACGACACTTCTTATACGTTAAAGATTAAATGGGGAATGCAGACAACATATTCTTGTTTAGGTAAAAACATAGTGAGAGTGAAAGAAAAGGAGTAGGAAAAAGAGACAATTCCTCAGAATTTGCCTGAAGATTTCTAATAACCCTTACTTAGCTTTCACAAATATAATTCCCATCAAGTGTGTGTGTGTGTGTGTGTGTGTGTGTGTGTGTGTGTGTGTGTGTGTGTTTGGGGAGGGTGAACAGGACAGCTTCTTCTCTTGAGCCATAGGTAACATACACCTACCTGCTATCTTAGAATTACTGGAGAAGCTTTTGCCTTTCACAGCCAGACTTAGCATTAAAAAAAAGCAGCAGCAGCTCCTAAAGGGCTGAGGCCTTGGCAACCACTCTCTATGTACATATGGCAGAACATGGACTCTCCACTCCATGGCAGTAATAGTAACACCTACCCACAGCCAAATCAATCTGGTCACAATAAAGGATCACAGGTGTTTCCTTGGAGAGCAGGGCATCATGACAGATCCAGGCCAGAACTCTCTACACAGAATACGGCCTTTCATAAGAACGTACTGCCTTCTCTTCTCTTTTCTTTTCTTTTCTTTTCCTTTCTATCTATCTATCTATCTATCTATCTATCTATCTATCTATCTATCTATCTATCTATCTATCATCTGCTGCCTTGTGTTTTTTTAGACTCATAGGATAAAATGCCCAGTGTTCCTGACAGGTTTACATCACACTTGGACAAGAACAAAAATGAAGGCATACACGCATGGGTTTATTTGTGGTGATTTCTGATCTGATGAAATGGGCCAGCCTGGAAATTTCATGTCACCAACATGCTGCATAATCACCTTGCTCCACACTGAGCCTCAGTATATCATTATTTGTTCACTGTGCAGTCCCCTGTAGTGGCAGCGACGGCTGTGACACCTGCATATTCTTTTTCACTCAGTGAAATAAATTCACACACTTCCCAGGTCATTCTTTAAAAAGATCCAGCAGCCACCTCAGTTCTCCTGTGTGCTTACTTGAAAAAAAAAAGTCAAATTAGATCGTGTTGGTTCACAACCACCGATAACTTCTCACTGCAAACCCACATCGGAACCCTACGGGGCCTGGAATCCTTCCTTCCCATTTTAGTAGTCTCTCCTCATCCTACCCCAAGGCTCCACCTTCAGGATATGAGCTTTGTCCAAGCATTCCCTTCTTCCCCACATCTAAGTCCCACTCTTCCTTTAAAGCCCTAATTGTGGAAGCCTGTCCAGAGTCTTTCAATTAAAATTTATCTCTCCCTCTCCATATTCCTATAACATATGGTTCATACCTCAGTTAAAACTTTTATGGTAGGCTGCCGTAACACACCGGTTATTTTATGCACATGTCTACCTTCCTCTCAGGCCCAGCAACTTTCTACTTTGCACGCATATTAAAATCATTTTGAGAATCCTTGCAAAGTGGCTCATTCTAGAACTCAGTAAAGGTAAGGGGCATACCATGTCGCAGAGACAGATGTCTCTGCGACATGGTATGGAAACACGGAAGCTTAAAAGAACTTCCATTGGCCAGCCAATATGAGACAATTTCAGCACCAAAATAATTAGGCTTAGCAATGAATTAGAAACCATTAAAAAATGTAAGACCCCATGAGTCTATACTAATAAAAGGTAAATAAATGGGATGGGAGAGGGTTCTCACTTACTGAAGAACAATGAGTGTCAAATGGTAAATGTCAGAAGGAGGGCCAGAGTTAGAAAATCATCATTGTGCAACCATCACAGTAAAGACCGGTTCAGGCAACAATCATGAATGAATGCTAAACCTTGGAGACATTTTTTTGGTGAGGAATGGGACATTTTCATGGTCATAAAGTATTTTCTCCCAGCAACAAACAAAAAGCCAACCAACTGAATAGAAGAAAGTATTTGCAAACAATTATCTCTAACAAGGTCTTAATACCTAAAATATATAAGGAACTCATATAAGTCAACACCAAAAAACCAATCAATCCAATTAAAAAATGGGGAGAGGACCCGAAAAGACATATAAAAGACTTCTCCCAAAAGACATGTAAGTGGTCAACATATATATGAAAAGATGCTGAACTTCAGTAGCTATTAAGGAAATGTAAATCAAAACTACAATGAGATACCACTTCACATTATAACAATGGCTATTTTCAACAATGACAAGTAATACTGTGTTGGAGAAGTTGTGGAGGAAAAGAAACGCTCATTCACTGCTGGTGGGCATGTGAGCTGGAACAGCCACTATGGAAAATAGTATGGAGGTTGCTCAAAAATTTTAGAGTAACAATATGACCCAGCAACCCTTCTTCTGGGTATCTACCCCCAAAATTTGAAATCACTTAGTCACAAAGATATACCCTATGTTCACTGCAGCATTATTCACAGTGGCCAAAACATGGACACAGCCAAAGGTCCTTTGTCAGAGGACTGGATAAAGAAGATGTGGTGCATATGTACAGTGGGACACTGCTCGAGCATGAGATGAAATACTGCCATTTGCGACAACATGGGTGGATCCTGAGATATACTAAGTGAAAGAAGTCAGCCAGAAAAAGTTAGGAACCGTATGATTTCACTCATATGTGGGATATAACACTAAAAACGACTGAACAAACAAGACAAATACACTCACAGCCACAGACAACAGTACAGTGGTTATCAGAGGGCAGGTGGGTGGGAAGTGGTAAAGGGAGTCAAATATATGGTGACAGAAGATGGTCTGACTTTGGATGGTAAACACACTATGCAATAATGGAACTGTACACTCGAAGACTAGATAATTTTATTAACCAATGCCATACCAATAAATTCAATTAAATTAGAAAAAATACATTAAGAAGTATTTCCCCAGATTGCTTTCTAGCTCTAAGGCTAAAAAATATTAACTACACAACAAAAACATCAAACAATACCTTGAATGGGTGAGTGAATCACAATTAACAGCAACAATGAGAGGATAATGGGTACCTATGCCTTCCGATGTAAAACCCTGAGAAGAACACAACATCGCTTACATAGTATTCTGGCTGGGAGTATGTACTCTGAATCTAATCTTGAAGAACTATCAGCCAAACCCAAAATGAGAAATGTTCTACTAAAAAAACTGTGGGTGGGTACATGGGTAGGGGGAGGAGGGTATAGTCTTTAAAAGTGCCAGTCTCATTAAAAACAAAGAAAGGCTAGAAGAGTGCTCCAGGTTAAAAGAGTCTAAAGAGCCAGGACAACTAAGTACAGTTATCTGATCATGGAATGAAAGCTGTGCTGGACGGGAAAAAATGCTTTTTGTAAAGGACATTATTAGACCAACTGACAAAATTGGGAAATGGACGAGAGACTTGATAAAAGCACCGTACCTGTGTCAGTTTATTGACATCGACAACTGTGCTGTGGTTATATAATATCCCTAGTCTTAGGAAACATTCACTGATGTTTATAGGATTAAATGGCAATGATATTTGCAACTTAGTCTCGAGTAGTCCAGGAAAAACCTTTTAATTTTCAAATAAAAAGTTGCCCTGGCTGGTGCGGCTCAGTGAATTGAGCACCAGCCTGTGAACCAAAAGGCCACTGGTTTGATTCCCAGTCAGGGCACAAGCCTGGGTTGTGGGCCAGGTCCCCAGCTGGGGGCGGGGGGGGGGGCCGCCTGTGAGCGGCCACCAATCCATGTATCACTAGCACATCGATATTTCTCTCCCACTTTCTTGTGCCCCTCCATGCTCTCTAAAAATAAATAAAATCTTAAGAAAAAAGTTAATGGTAACCACACACACAAAAATAAAACTGAGACATATAACTTTAAAAAAGAGGAAACCATGGAATACCAGAAAACAAAAATGACAGGAACACAAAGGAAAAGAACCAATGGAGGTACAGAGCTACCACAAACAGGAGGTAAAACAGCTACAGGAAATTCTAATACATCAATAATTACCTTAAGTGTAAATGGACTGAATTCACCAATAAAAAGGCACAGAGCAGCAGACTGGATCAAAAAACAAAACCCAACCATATGCTTGCCTTCAGGAGACACAATCTAAGCTAAAAAGGCAAAGACAGACTTAAGGTAAAAGGGTGGAAAATGATTCTACAAGCAAACAGTATTCACAGAAAAGCAGGCATAGCCATACTTACATCTGATAAAATAGATTTTTAAGATGACAAATGTAACAAGAGAAAAAGACGGACATTTTATGATAAAGGGACACCACATAACACTAAAATATGTAAAGCAACTACTAATGGAACTAAGGGGGAGAAACTAACAAAAAAAACTTAAAACAATACCTGGAGACTTCTTCTGATTTAATTTAGAGATCAGACATTCTATTTTTTTAAAAGCCCCTCAAGATTGAGAACTGCCTAGAACAGCAGTACTCAAAGCAAGACCCTCACTTAGGAACTTGTTAAATATGCACAGGCCTACTGACTCTCAGACCCTGTGGGGGGTGGCCCAGGAGCTGTATTTTACCATACCCTCCATATGATTCTCATACCCACTTAAGTTGGAAGCCACTGACCTAGACTACAGTTCCTGCTTTCTGTATATGTAGCTCCTATATTCCCACAAAACCTAGCAAAATGCAGTGCATTATCATATCTCAATAAATGCTTGCTGAATTTAGTTTGGCAGAAATGACCACTGAGGCACTTGGAGATGATTACTCTAACAGTCCCAGCTAAAGCATCACTCACAGTTTCTAAAGTGAATATAAAATTTATTTCAAAAGCAATGAAGGAAATCAGATTACTCAGGAGAATAGTAAAAGCACTGTTGTCCCTAAAGGGAGCGTATCAGCTTACAATCTGTTAAGTCACTGTCAACTGAAAATATGTGATAACTTATGCAAGCTATTAGACTGGTATTTAAAAATTAATTCTGTGGTCCTGGGAAACAATGCACAGCAACTAAAAAACCATGCTGTGTGTGCCACGCAAGGTCTGCTTAGAAAACACAGCACTCATGTGGCAGTGATGTGGCCCAGATTTGATGAGGATGGCCAGATTTCAGAAGAACATCCTCTAGGTGGCATTTGGAGAAAAAAAGACTCCTGTAAAGAGAATGAACTGTCAATCTGCCTACTGAGTAGAAAATAAAACAAATCCATTTTTATGCAACTGTTTTCTATCTTGAGAAGCTGACTGTTGAAGATATTCTAGCATGGAGGGTATCATCCCATCCTCGCCCCATCTTTTCTAATTGGCATCCTGAGTGACTTCACAGGAAAAGGGTGTTACTTCAGTATTGTTGATTTAAAGGCTATCTAGTCACAGTGAGGCAAAGGAGAATTAATCTTCAAAATTCACCTATTTACTGAAAACCCATGGAGTGTCTTGGCAATTAACAATTCCTATCACCTCTAGCTGTTCCCTAAGTGAGAAGGCTCAGAACTCATCTTACAAATTGCTCTTCTGAAGATCAAAGGGAAGCTGAATGTGTCTGTGTGTGCTCTCCATGAGACTGTAATTTAATGGAATTTTTAGAAAAGGCTTGCTGGCAATGCTTGGATGACAGCCCCGGGGCAGAGGATTCAGGGGAGCTTGGCCACTTCCCTTTGGAGCATCTTCCCTGTCTTTAATTGGCACCTCATTAGAAATTAATGAAAATGACATCCTCTGTTCTTCCTGCTCTAGGCAAGTGAATGCTACAAAAAGGCCCATCACAATTCATAACACATTCAATTTATATAGCAATGGCTCTTAAGCATTATTTATGAGATGTGAATTTCTTGTCAGCAGTTAATAACCTGTACAGAGTGGAAGGGGAATGGAAAAAAAGATTGTGAATAAATATATATAAATTTTCTGCAGTGGAGAAGTGTGCTGTTTCAGTTCAAACTACCTTCCTGAGTCCTCACTTTCAGCAGTAAAGTACTGTTCCCCCACCCCTCTAAAACCTTTCGGGGCAGTTAAATGTCCTTCCAACACTATGCATACTCAAGGAAATAACTATACAGCTCACCCTTTCCTAGAGAGATCCAAGCAGACAGGCAGGAGGAACACAAGAGCTATTTGTCAAAGACAGTCCCAGAGGTGTCTATTCCCACTGCTGTCCTTCATCTTTTGAAATGTGGCAGTTGACTCAGTCATCCTTCTGGGCACAAAAGTGTAATGCTCTCAGTGGGCCGAATGGAACTCCCGGCTCTCTGGGAAGGCTATATCTGGAGGGACTGCAGAAAGCTCAAAACTTTCTTCTCCACCAGAAAAGTCCAATCTCTTTATAAGCATACCCTCAGAATTGGGCACAAGCCAAGGGACTGCACACTAGATCATTTAAAAGAATACACGTTTGTTGCAAACTAGTAAGTACTTAGAAATCCAGCCTCCTGCCCAAGAAGTGAAGAGCACAGGAGAGTAATCTGCACTTACCAGAGACAATCAAGTTGGTTCCATTTCCAAGCATATGAATTTATCCAACATGTATTTCTAGACTTTTTCCAGCAGTTTCCTAAGACCATAGGGAAGTAGATGGTGTGCATTAAAACTGAAGGGTTAACTGGGAGACTTGGTTACAACACTTCTGGACCTCTCAGCACTAAAATGAACTTTTAACTGCTTGCCTGACAAGGAGAGGAGGTACTAACCACTGCCAGAGGCAAGACAGCACACTCATGGACCAACTGCTTCGTCCACTAAAGCAAATCCTGAGTAATACCCAGGATTCAGTTACTTTCAAGAAGGAAACAAGAACATAAGGTACAGGCAAATCCCTTGGTTCTAATGTAGGAACAACCAAAGCCCTGTGTTATAAAGCAACAGGCAAAACCAGACTGAACTGTGGAAACCCCCCAATAGTTCACATGAAGACCAAAGCAAGAATGTGCACCACCAAAGATTAAGCTCTGCATTATGGGTAAAGGTGGGTCAGCCATTAGGCCCCAGAGTTTCCTTAGCTAACCATGGTATTCCTTCCTTACCTCACCTAGAACTGAAAAGTATCTGGCAGAGCTGATCCAGGAGCAGCCTACGAATAACATTCTGGCCTCACCCAAGCCATGCCACATGCATGAACCCAACTGAAGTTGGAAAGCTCTGCTGACAGGCTCTGCACTTATCTCCCTTCTTTGTACCTGCACGTACGCATTTAGGAGGAAACTAAATGCCAGGCTAAAAAATAAAACCTTGTCCAGTGACACCTAGACTCCCCATGCTGGTCCACATTCCTGCAATTTAGGATATGCTTCTAATCTTCTCAAGACCACACACCCAAGCATGTAACAGGAGTTCCAACTTAGTTTCCTGAGAAGCTGGTACTCTCTCATTTCCTTCTCATTTCTAACAGGGCAGATGACTGAGGGACAAGGGCAGCAATGGCTATGTCTTCAGAAGATAAAGGACTTGGGGTAACTGTGACTTTCTAACTGCTGAGAGAACCAGCTAGTCCTGACCTCCATCATCGGTGCTTGTAGGGTATCTATTGCTGTCCCAGGGGTGAAAGGAAGCTTCTTAAGCTCACTCTTAAGGACTAAGGGTATAGATTCTCAGAGACTAGACCTGGGCCTCAAAGTCTGCCTGGTGACAGTTTTGTCCCATAGAATTATGCTTTAAATCAGGAAATAAGAAGAGGAACAGGAAAATTCAAAGTTGGCCTAAATGATGCAGCTATGCAATTCTGAGTGGCTGAAGGGAGAGGAAGAATTGGTCTCCACTTTGTTCCACGGTGGGTGTGCATGAAGTGCAGCAGTTCTAAGAGGTGGTATTATTACAGTGGAGAGGTAATACAGAAGGGGTTACTTTAAAGCTGTTTTCAAGAGGTTAACTGCCAATGAATTACGGTTCAAAGAAAATAATTTTCTAATCTAACTTTAATTTAGAAAGGATATGGGAGGAGAAATCTTCCATTTATTATACATAGTAAGAGGCTCGTTCAAAATTAATTTAATATCTGAATTTTACAGTACATATCCCAGAATTTTGCTAGTTTGGTTAATTTCTAAATAAGTCATCAATGAGAAGGAACCGGAGAAATCAGTGGAAAGAAGCTGAAAGCAGTATGCGGTGACAATGTAAATTCGAAGAAACGTGTGACAAGGAAGTGGGCATGTTTTTGCTTCTTTGAATGTGTTTAGAAATAAAAATCCTTACTCCTGATTTCTCAAACTCTAAATCTATTGCTCTCAGGGAGGTTCACAGGAGAACAAAGGAGGTCAGCCTCTTAGAATACTTTCCAAAACTATGTCACAGTGTCAAGGACAAAATCTCCATCATGTCACTGGGGGAGATGCTTACCACAGCGACATGATCCCAATTCCTGCTGCACCAGCTCCAGCTTGGTTTGGCACTGGAAGCACCGACGTCGACTCTTCTGTTTAGATCGGCTGGTTTCTTCAGATCGTTCAGTATTCTCCAGTAGTCGTGGCCGCTTCACTGGTGAAGCCTCATTCTCAGACTGTGAATCTGACCAAAACAACACATTTGGGGATTAGGGTTAGTGCTTGGCCTGGTAAGTACAGCTGATTACTGTACTGCCAGGCATACTTCTGACCAGGCTCCTGTCCTTTCCCAGGAATTACACCTGTGTGAGCAACAGCCAGCTGACTGGCCTCGTTTATTCTCTACAAATTGTGACAAGCATGAACCTTCAGGGCTGACTTCTAACAAGATAGGTCTGAACCAGGAGAGGAGGGTGGGGTTGGTTCGACAAAAATCTACATTGCTTTAAAAATAGCTGTCTCTATGAGGAGACCATTCAAACTGGAAATGGGATCATCTCTTCGCACCCCTTCTTTGGGCAGTAGCTATTTACTACTTGTATTGGTTATCTACCTTTCCTTGAATATTTGCTTGTCCTCAAGTAGAATGTAATTCTTTAGAGATGGGACTGTGTCTAGCACTTCTTTATACTGCCATGTTCGGCACAATTCCATACTTAAGCCAGCATTTGAAGAAACATGAGCAAAAATACTCATGTTCTACTCCTAAACAGATAAGAATCAGGTCTAATATTGGAAATAATTGCAACTGTATTCAGAGTTAAGGAATACCCCTGCTTGTTTACCAGTGAGCTGCCCCAGGACTCCGTTGTGGAGCGGTACAGAGGCAACACTTTGTACCAGAACCCTAGGGTTGGTGCCAAAAAAGTTCATACTGTAATAGGGAGGCTGTGAATAACTCCTTCTGAAAAAGGACAGCAGCTGAGGGCTCTGTAGACCTCTGCTCCCACTGCAAACTGAGGATGCACCTCTTGCCAAGGTCCCAAAGTGGTTTATGCTAAACCACCTCAGGAATCTCCTAGACTACCTTCTTCAAAACAGATCCAGATCCTACCACGTCTCACCCCTCCACCACCACCAGCGCTGGTCCACATCATCATCATCTCATCATCCATCCTAGAACAAAGACCCTGAATGATGTACCCTCCTGTCACCTCTCCCGCTTCATCTCCTACCGCCCTCTCCCTCTGCTCCATTCACACTGTGGGCCTTCGTGCCTTCTGTTCCCTTTGTCTCTAAGCCTTCACTCAGATCTCCATGGGATCTAACCTTCTTTAAGTCACATTTTCCTTCTTTTAATTTAGTTTTAAGTTGCACTTGACATACAATACTGCATTAGTTTTGGGTGTAGAACAGAGTTATTAGACATTTTATATAACTTACAAAGTGACCACTGCTCTCAGTGAAGTCTTCTTCCCCATCACCCTATGTAGACCACTCTTGTCACCTCTAGCATTTCCTTTACTCCCTTTACTTGCCTTTTATTCCTCCACAGCATTTATCTTTTAACATTACCCCCCAGGAATGTAAATTCCTGGAGGGCAGGAAGTTTGACCTGCTTTGTTCAATAATGTGCCCTCTATGCCTACAATTCAATATATAGTTCTTGAACAACTGAATCTTCTCTTAGGCAGTCCTGATTTTCTATTTAAAGTGGATCTAGTGAAAAGCAGCAGATGGTTGGCTGCATTTCAATGGAGCCTGTCTCCTTTACCCCAGGCTCCCTCTGTGTGAAAAAGATGCTGCACTTCATCAGACAGCACTCACTGGTCCCCACAGTGAGGATGGTGAGCATTTGCTCACAGCTCCCCCAGCCCAAGGAACTGTGCACTGACTCATGGAAGACACACACTATTCTTAGCAACTGTAGATTTCATTTTTTTTCTCATTTAGTTCTTCCCATCCTATATGACCACATGACATTGTCCCCAAATATAAACCAACTAAACAAGGCCTTTGATGAAAACAACTGAAAGCAAGTTCAGCCTATTTCCCACCTCTGCTGTGAGAAGCTGTCCAAACCTAGTCAGTGTGATGACTGAGACAGCCACAGACACACCAGGTCCCCTCTCCTTCCCCTACAAGAGTAACAAGCAACAATCTAAATGTAAATCATTACAGAGCAGCTAGCCAAAAGGATTTCACCTTGTATGAGCCACACTGCCTTCTGGGAGTCCTTTTTCACAAATCAGCAATGGCACTATTTACATTAATAACCCTATTTAGACATGCCCCCCCGCCCTTTTTTTTTTTTTTTGCAGTGAGAAAATTCTAGAGCAAAAGCTGCACAAAGAAAAATGGTATCTGTTCTGAGACAAGGTCCTAAATCTGGAGTATCCTTATAAGAAATTATCCATCAACCTCAGGAGGCAGAGTTGAGAAGAGAGAGAAAGGTCCACATAAGAAGGGGAGACAGTTGAATCCTTTGAGTTTATTAATATTCTTAACATCTGGAGGACCTTAAGATGAGGACAACACACCTCTAATGAAAAAGAGGTACACTCAGCCCATAAGCCTTTCATTCACACCGCTATCTGACAAAATCGAGTGTGTGTCTGGAAATGCAGAGCTCACAAAGCTGTTTTTCACATGAATCTGTCTCAGATTGTCAAATGTGCTGTCTACCTGCATAGCACCCATCTCCATTTCTAAAGCAACTCTTTGCTACAAGAAGACAATTTTCTTGCAGTGTGGCAATGCTATCCACAGCTGTTTTAAAATAAGTCAAAAATGATGTATAAAAAATTTTTAAATGTTTGATTCCTAAATTGGGGACAGAATTCATATTCATATAATCATAATCGTCACTGGTCATCACCAAACAACCCACTTGATGGGGCTCCCTGAAATAAAGAGGCCTTCCCAGCCCTTTTCTCTTTTCTTCTAATTCTCCACCTTCTCTGACCAATGAGCATTCAATAACAAAACTACGGAATAAGTCTGCTTGGTCTCAAGCTAAAATTTTCCTTTACCCATTCCGCATTATAGATAAAGACTACTGAGTTTTTGTTCTGGTAGGCAGGAGGCATGGGGCATTCCTGAAATAATGGGTCCCAAGGGAAGCTTCTGATGCTGCCAACAGCTTCTGGCTGCACTGGAGTGGCCATCCTAAAAGAACACCACCCAGCCCCAGTTGGCCCTTGAGAGTCAATGTCTGGGCATCTGCACAAGTCTAAGACCAAAGGCATCAGTATACAGAAAGTCTGAGCCAAGAGAAGCAGCCCTTCAATGATCCTAAATCAAGAGGCACACCCTGTTTACCAGAATGTGTTATTTTTTAGAATCAAGAAAATTTCCCTAGACATTAAGTGATTCATAGTTTTTTGCATGCTAAAATATGTCCACTTAACCTTCTTCACTCAGTCCATGGTCTATTCAATGGAAAGGAATCCTATACCCTCTAATGCCCCTCCCACAAAAAGGGAAGGGAAATAAGCTCTCTAAACTGTTTACCACCCTCTACACACTGCCACCCAGGGAGGTGACTGTTCTATATAATTTCTTGGTGAAACAAACTATTCCTTGGCATTTTCTCACAAGCCAACTTACTGTTTTAATTAGAAGCTAATAAAATAAACAGCAGTCTACAGGATCATCATCATCATGTCTGTAAAGGAAATTTACATCTTCTCTGCTAATTATTTAATGAAACTTTATGCCAGGGGTGAGTTGCCTAAATAAGAGAAACAGATGTCCAGGGCAGGGATTCTAATTACATAATAATGAACTAAATAATTCAACTATTCAATTATAAATTTATGTCAATTTAAAAAAGACTACTAGAAAGAAAAGATCCAAACATGGTCAAACTAAATGAGTTCTTGTCTGCAGTCCATATCCGAAGAAATTAAACTTTGATTCTTTATTTTTATTCACAAACATCATTTTGATTACCCTGCAGCACTCTGAACTTGCTCAGCAATGACAGAAAATACCTAACAGTCTACTTGCACAATCAGAACTTGGGCAGTAAGGGTTAAACTACCGAGAGAAAGGTGAACAGAAATAACTCTTATATGCAGCTTTAACTGTCAAAAGAAACGAGTCCTTACAAGGAGCATGCTTATTAGCAGCAGGAGGAGCTGTACTGGCAAGCTAAAAACTGTTCCCACCCCAGGAGTTAAGGGTGCTTTCTAATTAAGGTCGTTCATAAAGGGCCAACAGAGCACATATTTTTTCCAGTATGCTTTTTCTTGAGAACATAATCTAGTCTGTATGTACCCACACAAGACACCCTTCCTTTCTCTGTCTAAATTTAACAGAATGAAAAAATATCACATCAGGTCCTCTAGTCTGATCAAGAATTATAATGTGATTAAACTAGAAATAAAAATCTTAGAAAAAATATTTTACAGATCAGTTTCCTAGGTTTGAAGGCAACTAGTGCTTAATTTGTGACAGAGAAACAAGTACAGTGATTTTAAAACATACAAATTTCTGAAGAGAAATTCTTCTCATTGTACTTTCCTAGCCAATTGCAAAAAGTAGTGGTAAGACCTTCAATTTAGAAACACAGTTTAACTGGAAAGCTTGACTGGAGACAACAAACACAACTACTTCTCTTAAAATTCTGTTTTGCCTCTGACAGAAATTCACATTTGTTTCTTACTGTCACAGTTCCTGTCTTTATTACTCATGTTCTCTCCCAGAAATTTTCAAATAAATTGTATCAGCTTGTCGGAGTCGAATCCCAATCTCTCTTAATCTCCCATCACTGTGCACCTAGCAGCCTGCACACACCTGGACTGCTAACCATGACTGTGGCCTTCTGACACCCCAGGCAGGCTCTTCATCCTCTAGACAGGCCAATCCTCACAGTTTATAGGACAATGGAGAAGAGTACAGTGGCAACAAAGAGAAGGAAGTTCTCTTCTATTCACTTCACCCACACCTACCCTCACTTCTAAGAAGGAAAGATGAATCTGTTTAATCTCAGGCTCTATGACAGTTTTTGAGGTACTCAATCAATTTTTTTTAGAACCTATCACAGTCTCTTGACAGACTGACATTTATGCTCCCAACAGCCCGTGCAAACATCAGTAACAGCAATAATTAATGAACCCTCACATGTCACTGCTGTCTCGCCTTTGACCATTTAAAAGGACCTTAAGTTGCTAGAACCTCTCTGTCCATGAACAGCATCACATTCTACTGATAAAACTAGGAGGCTTTAAAAAAAAGTCTGTTTTATAGGTATTTTCTCCGTGTTTCTCCTCATGCAGCACTTTCAGAGTTTATGCAGGGATTAGAGTCATCCTCTCCTGGCATTTTACTGTGTGTCATGAAAGACCTCAGGAGAGAAAACTCCCTCATTATCCATTAAAAACTTTTTTCCCCACTTTATTCAACTGGGATTTCCCCCTCCTTTCTTATCTAATAGCCCATAGACCATTTTTGGAATAACACACCTGTCAAAAGCTATTACATGGACAGAGAAAGAAGTTCAAGTCTTTGGAAGAGGCTGAGTATTAAAATTTTGTGCCAGATCCCTTCATTTTCACTTGATATACGATATGGAGATGAATATAGCTTGAAATACACCTAAGGATGTCTTCTTGTCTTAGAGCATAACTACTTCAAAGGTCAGTTGTTCTCAAACTGTCAGGCAGTACTATTCTTAGTCCCTCTCTTCTTCTATCTCCACTCCCAAACCCCCCAGGTTATTTTTCTCTGTCTCCTATGCTGTTAGTGATACCGGTTCTCCTCTATCACAACCTTGAGGCTGAAAACAGACCCCTGACTCTTCTTCCTGCTGAGAACACAAGACTGAGAGACCTGGGGTATCTCGGGTATCTCAATCTCTATGTATGTATGTATGTATGTATGTATGTATGTATGTATACCTACCTGCCTGCCTGCCTGCCTACCTACCTATCAGTAGAGCTGACTATCTTGGGAGTGCACTGAACTTTTGGGGTCTCTGTCCTCTTCAGTATGCTCAAAAGACATAAGGATCAGAAACCTTCTTGGGGGTAACTGTATCATGTAATCATCTGATTTTGGTCCTCATGACAGAAGAGCAGAAGTTGCTTCTATAGGGTCATTTCTGGTTGAAAGAAAGCTTAAAGAGCCCTGGCTGGTGTAGCTCAGTGGATTAAGCGCGGGCCTGCGAACCAGACAATCGCGGTTCGATTCCCAGTCAGGGCACATGCCTGGGTTGCAGGCCGGTTCCCAGCAGGGGGACACGCGAAAGGCAACCATACATTGATGTTTCTCTCCCTCTCTCCTTTCCTTCCCCTCTAAAGATAAATAAATAAAATCTTTAAAAAAAGAAAGAAAGCTTAAAGAACAGCAGAACAGTGATGAGTCATGACATGTTCCCTTCAGGAGATGAGCACCAACATGTCCCAAAGGCATGTTTTAAAGCTGGGGTCAGATTTGTCACTTCCTCTTAGTCCGTTTCCCTCTCCTGATTCCTGCTATACCAGTAGCTGAACACTGATTTTGGTGGAACACCTTGACACCAGAAAAAAAGTGAGTATGAATTCATCAAAAGATTGAATAGGAGAAGCTAATGTGCTGTGGTGAAAACAGCTCTCCATTAAATAAAACAATCTTTAAAATGGAACTGGAGTCCAACAGTTCTAAAGGAAGGGGTTTCCCCTAAACTTTTCTAATTGTCTGCCTTTTATTTCGTTTTCTTGCCTATTGTACTGAGTAGGCTTTTCTAGGATGATGCTGAATATGAGCGTTGAGAGAGGATGTCTTGCCTTGTTTCTAGTATCACTCAGCAGAAAAGTACTCAGCCTTCACTCAAGTTATTTCAAAAAATTTCAAAACTATAGAAAAGTTCAAACAATACTACAACACACACCTGTGTACACTCCATTCAGATTCAACAATTGTTATCAATATGTCACATTACTTTATCTCCTCCCTCCGTATTTATACTCCCTCCCCTAAAATGTCTAACAATAAGTTGCAAACCTCAAAATACATACACATATACATCTAATAAGGGCATTTCCTTACATAACCAAAATGTTATACCTAGTAAAATTTAAAAAGCTTCAATGTCATTCTAGTCCATATCAAAATAATTTCCATTGTTTTCAAAGATATGTTTCATGTGTTACATTTGGATCTTACGTCTAAGTCTCTTTTGATTTAGAACAGTATGTGCTCGTCCAACTGTTCCTTCCTTTTTACCTTCCTTCATTCAAACATGGACTTTCTGAATACTCCTGGATAGTCTTCGCATGGAATGTACCCTTTCTTTTCTTTCTTTCCCCTTCCCTTCGTCCTTCCTTTCTGCCCTCCCTCCCTTCCCTCTCAATCTCTTTTTCTACCTTATCTATTTATTTTCATGGCATTATTTAGCTTGTAAAGAAGGAGATTTACAGTTGTACATCTTCTCTGCTTCATATCCAAGACCAAAAATTAAAACTTCCATCAAGCACATGAGAAATGTACATGGTTGGAGGGCTGGCACAAGGAGGGCAGGTGAAGAAGGGCAAGTACTGTGTAATCAGCTCAGTTCCTGCTGCACTTTGGCAGTGGGGGGAGGAATGCTCTTTCTCTAACCGCCTCTACTTGCACCCCCGCCACATATGGCACATCAGACTATAGTTCATCTGTGCCTTAGTAAGGAATGATACTTAGGCAAACATTAGGAGATGAGCTAGCTACTGGTGTTTTAGCCCATGATTTCTTACAGTCTGATGGCACTGTCTGCGACTGAAGTTGTTCACAAAAGGCCACGAGTCATTCCTCCAATTACTTCCTTGGCCTTTTTCTGATTGCCCTTCCCCTTCTGACTGACTGTACAGTGTTGCTACTTGTTGTTCTAAGATATCTCTTCATTGCTGAATCATTCAACTCTCCAAAATTCTTCCTTATTTTAAACCTAAGGAAAAATTTCACCAGAATAAAAAAATACAAAGTACATATCCAGGAAGGTTCATTTGTAAAAATAATCACAATCTTATTAAGTTCAATAATAGTCTCAGTTTACATGATCATTAAGCCTTTAGATTAACTACCACTCTATTCAAGGTTATGACAACTGTTAATGTTTCATTAATTATTTCTCAAGTGACTGCTGTGTGCCAGGCACTGGGTTTTGAATTGGCAAATCAGAACTGTGTATGGCAGTGATCTCTCCCCTCAAGGAGGCCACAATCCAAAGGAAAAGCCATATATACAAATAAGCCTATAGCATAATAGTGGCATGCTAATATATGAACAGAATACCATGAGCACAAAATAAGGAAATGATACATTTTGTATGGGGTAGTGGTGATTAGGAAGAGGTTGGGGAAAAGGTCAGAGAAGGTACCCCCTTGAACCTAAGAACTTTATTGTACATTATGTAGACAGGAGATTTTTTAGTTCACATTTGTCATCCTTTTCTGTGAGGCCTGCTCTCCAGAATACCACTTGTATACAAGTTGTTGCTCATCTACCTTCTAACTTCTGTTCACCAAAAATCATATCAACTAATAGACCATTTCACAGTCTGGGAAGCAAAGGCATTTGGAGAAGACCAGTTTCAAAGGTTTTTAGGGAAATAAGCTGTTGTTTACCTTTCCTCTTTCTATGACCCCCAACTGATTCATGTTTTTTTTTCTGGGAATTTACAAATATCTCACTAAAATGTCAATAGCTAGTGCACGGTTTTCCTTCCATCACATTTATTAACCTTAATATTGGTCGGTCTGTCTGTCTGCTCACATATGTACCTCAGCTCTGACATTTTTCCTTTAACAGGAATTTCCCAAGCCCATTTTCTTTTTATATTATCAAAATAAACAATTTATTCTGAGATAATTGTAGGTTCACCTGTAGCTATTAAGAATCAATACAGAAAAACTCTATGTCCCCTTAACCCAGTTTTTCCCAGTGGTTATATTTTGAAAATTCTAGTACAAAATCACAACCAAGATATTGGTATTAGTATAGTCAAGCTATAAAACATTTCCATCACCACAAAAATCCCTAATGTTGTCGTTTTACAGCCATGCCTACTTCCTTCTCTCTCTCCTTGCTCCCTGGCAAATACTAATGTAGCCTCCACTTCTGTAATTTAGTCATTTCAAGAATGTCCTATATATGAGCATACACATGGACATACAAATGGAGTCATAAAATATATCCTTTTGTCCAAACTCATTTTTAAGGCCTCTCATCACAGTAGCTAGATATGATAAAAGAGATTCCTAGGCTTCAGTAATAATTGCAATGACAAGAATTAACACAAAGCACTTTTTGTACTAGCATTTTTTAAATGCTTTTACATATGTTAACTCATTTAGCTTTTATAACAAGGCTATGAGGAAGGTACTATTATTACCCACATTTTAAGATGAGGCAACTGAGGCACAGGTTAAGTGAACTATCAAAGATCACACAGCTAGTAAGTAGAATTGGGGTTTGAACCTGGGCAGCCTGACCTAGAGTCCTTGCTCTTAACCACTACATTATCCCATCTCAAACTGTTGTTACACTTCAAGATTCTACTTCTGCTTTTCCATGAGCACACCTTACCATGAAGATGAATTTCTTCTACTTCCTATGTACAAAGATGCTGCTATCTCTGGGATGAGGGTGGGAAGGCAGAGATCCGGGGCTATGAAGGGAGTGAAAATAAACACCTCTCTCCATTCCACTTAGAATCATCTTATCCAAATATTTTGGTGCAATTTCTCTAAGTACATCTCTGTTGAAGAGTTGAATAACCCCACTTGTCCTTTGCTCTTAGAATGTGATTTGTAAGACTTATTGCTCATACTATTCCCTTCCCATTCCTGCTAAGTCTCTGGATTTCTGTGGATTGCAGTCAGATGTGTTTAATTTCCATAAAAACCAGCTTTATTTTTTCCTCTGTTATTTTTAAAATATCTGTCCACAATTTCTTTACTGTTTATTTGTAGGAATATACAAAAAACTTTTTTTTCTCCAAGTAACATAAGAAAAGCCAGTTACTGTTATTGGAAATTTTATTTCCTTCAATGGTCAGAAAAGGTAAAACATGCCTTCTCACCTTTACATGGGCCCCACAGGCAAAAGACAAAGCTTTCTCATCTCAATCACCCTAATAGCATCCTACAGCTCATGTACCAGATCGATCTCTCTCTCTTTTTAAGATTTTAAAATTTTATTTATTTTTAGTGAGAGTAAGGGAGGGAGAAAGGAAGAGAAACATTAATGTGTGGTTGCCTCTCAAGCGCCCCCAATTGGGGACCTAGCCCACAACCCAATCAAGTGCCCTGATTGGGAACTGAACTGGCAACATTTTGGTTAACAGTCTGACACTCAATCCACTCAGCCAGATCTCTTAAGAAGGGCACAGATGAGGGTGGGTAGCCAATAAACCACTCCTGGGTTTATGTGAAAAACTGCACCTACTTAATTCCTGTTTCTTAAGTGTCATTCTTGCCGCACTGTTTACTTAAAGGGTATCACCAAGAGCTAAATTCTACAAAGGTATGGTTGGTCAGCAGATCTGTCCAACTAGCAATACAGCAGTCATCCTTTGTAGCTGGTACTGGCCTGGCACCACTTCCTTGTTTCAGCTTCTCTATTAGAAGGACCTGTCCTACCTGCCCAACTAAACCGTATTACTTTTCTTCATAGGTTTTTCAGTTACTCATTGTAACTGACAAATTATCCTCAACAGACAATCCTTCCTTTTATAACCTGCTTGGGTATTTTAGAGTTCAACAACATTATAATACATTGATTTTTTTTGAAATATTACATTTATAGCATTGTAGAGTACAGAGTACAGCAAGGTGGGGCAAACAGAGTGAAGCAAAATTAAGAAACCTAAGAGAAAGATATAATTCTCAAAGGCTACATGCCTAGATTCCCCAATTTCTATTCCTGACCACAAATCAGATCAATGATCATGAGGGTTCTAAGATGCTTACAGTGCTAAAGACTGGTCTTGAACTTCTGTTCTATTATCTTTTCCAGTTTTTCCAGAAAACTAAGATTAGCCATGATTTATTTTCACTTATCCAAAGAAAGGGAAATTTGAGAGAATCTATCAAGTATCTATTTTATTCAGATTTATTTTCATAGTAACTGTGTATAAGACAACACTGTTTTCATTTAGTTTCTTAGAGTGCTCTATTAGAAGTTGACTAAAATAAGGAGTAAGACTTCTACTTACTCTGTAGTTACCTGAAGCCTAGAGATTTTCAAATAATGTCATATAAAAGTACACAACTGTTTTAAGTACCTGGGCAGTACACAGCCATAGACTATAGCCACTTCTTCCTAAGGCTGACTTATATTTGAAAAGGCCTTGGAGGGAAGAGATATGCCAGAAGTCTTCAAATAATGTTCTACTCCCCTATCTTGTCCTCCAAAGCATAAATGACTTGCCCAGGAGTTAACCTAATCTAGCCTTGGGTTTGGGGCCAGGAAGCCTGAAAATAGGTGTCCTTTAGGGAAAAACACTGAGTATGGGGGTAGGGCTGGGAAATGGGTAAAGAAAATGAGACACTAATTCAATTTTTCTGACTCTTTGTTAAAAACATACACAGAGACAAGAAATTAAATATTCAAATGCAAATCACCTCACCTCCATGAAACTTAACCCCCTTCCCTGTGAGTGTTCTAAATTTTCCAGCTGTTTTGCCTGACTTACAATGCAAGCTCCTGAGGGACAGGGTAGAACTGACTATGTTTAGTACTCCACTGGTGCTCAACAATAAAATAAGAACAACAATGGTGATCATGATGGTAATTATAAAGAATAACTCTCTAACAGGGAAGAAGTTCCTAATAATGGTAATCTCTCAATGAGAGACTGTCATCCTGTAGGCTGTATTCCAGGCTTGATGTAAGGGGAAACAACTTTGAATGGTTATATTTTGCTATTAAAAAAAAAAGTCAGCTTGAATGCAAACTAGGTAGTAGTGTAGATGCCAAAGTTAAATAGCTGATTTGTTTTTAAACTATTTTGGTTTCTAACATAGCATTAGCTTAATTCATTTCTCTCTACTTATCACTTAGTTTCTGCTACCCAAGGTCTAGTCTTTGGCTCATGACTCCCAGGTTAAATATTCCTGTACCTTACTTTAATTCTTTTTTAAAATCACTTTTTATTTTCAGTTACAGTTCACATACAATATCACTGTAGTTTCGGGTATATACCCCAGTGATTATACACTACATAACTAAATGACCATCCCAATAAATTTCATATCCATCTGACACCGTGCATAGTTATTAGAACATTATTGACTATATTCCCTATGATGTACTTACACCCCCACGGCTATTCTGTAACAATTGATTTCTTTATATATATTTATTTTTTTAAAGATTTTATTCATTTATTTTTAGAGGGGAAGGGAAGGAGAGAGGGAGGGAAGATCAATGTGTGGTTGCCTTTACTGTGTCCCCTGCTGGGAACTGGCCTGCAACCCAGGCATGTGCCCTGACTAGGAATTGAACCGTGATCCTTTGGTTCACAGGCCCAGGATCCATCCACTGAGCTACACCAGCCAGGGCTAATTTATATTTTTTTAATCCCTTCACCTTTTACACCCATCCTCTGAAACCCCCTCCCATCTGGCAACTGTCAAACAGTTTTCTGTATCCATGACTCTGTTTTTGTTCTGCCTGTTTATTTTTGTGTTTTAGATTCCATTTGTTGATATATATGTATTTATTGCCATTTTATTGTTCATATTTTTTAATCTTTTTTTTTCTTCCTCTTAAAGACGACTCTATTATTCCATGTAATACTGGTTCAATGGTGAGGAATTCCTTTAGCTTTTTCTTGTGTGGGAAGCTCTTTATCTGTTCTTTGATTCTAAATGATAGCTTTGCTGGGTACAGTAATCTTGGTTGTACATTCTTACTTTTCATCAGTGAATTATTTTTTGCCAGTCCCTTTTGGCCTGCAAAGTTTCTATTAAGAAATCAACTCACGGTCTTAAGGGAGTTCCCTTGTAGGTAACTAACTACTTTTCTCTTGCTACTTTTAAGAGTGCCTCTTTGTTTTTAACCTTTTGCATTTAATTATGATATGTCATGGTGTGGGCCTCTTTTGTTTTATCTTGTTTGGGACTGTCTCAGCTTCCTAGACTTCTATGTCTATTTCCTTCAACAGGTTAAGGAAATTTTCTGTCTTTTTTTTTTTCAAATAGGTTTTCAATTTCTTGTTCTTTCTCTTCTCCTTCTGGCACCCCCATGATGCAAATGTGGGTATGCCTGAAGTTGTCCCAAAAGCTCCTTATCCTATCCTCATTTTCTTGGATTATTTTTCTTTTAACTGTTCTGATAGGCCTAGAGGTGTTTTTGGCTTGCTTATGTTCCAAAATCACTGATTTGATCCTTGGATTCATCTACTCCATTGTTGATTCCCTATAAATCCTTCATTTCAGTTAGTGTAGCCTTCATTTTTGAGTGATTCTTTTTTATGGTTTTCATACTTTTTCATGATGCTGAAGTTCTCACAAAATTCATTCAGCATCTTTATAGTCAGTGTTTCAAACTCAGCATCTGGTAGATTGTCTCCATTTTGTTCAGTTCTTTTTCTGAAGTTTTGTTCTGTTTTTTTCATTTGGGACATGTTTCTTTGTCTCCTCATTTTGGCAGCCTCCCTATGTATCAGGCAGAGCTGCTACATCTCTCAGGCATGGTTGAGTGGCTTTGTTTAGTAGGTGTTCTGTAGGGCCCAATGGCACACCAGCTGAATCTTGATTGCTGTTGGCACATCAGTGGGAGAGATTTACCCATAGGCTGATCGGCTGCAAGGACTAACTGTGACCACTGTGGAGGATCAGCTGTGCAGGGTTCCACCCCACAAATCAGGGCTTACTTCAGTGGGGCTATGGTGCCCACTGAGTCTGCTGTTTGTGGGAATGGTTGGGTGGTGCTCTGAGGTGGCCTGAAGCTGTCCACCCAGGTGCGCTGGCTCTTGAGTCTCCTAGTAGGTGAAGGCCAAGTTCAGCCACTGCTCGTGTTCTTCTAGGGACCACTTGGCATGCACTACAAAGCTATCTGTACATGGTTGCTACTTGTGCCAGACTTGGTGGTGCCCAATAGAAGCTAACTGTGAACCAAGTCTGGCTGCCACTAGTGCCAGGTCTGAGGCCACTTAGAAGTTTGGGGCACACTGAGGCCAGATGCTGCTTGTCTGAGAGATTTTAGAAAAATCTGAAGCATGAGCCATATAGGCTCTTTGTCTGGAAAAGTGACTGAAAACAGGTTGGGTGGGGTGGGGTGAGGTGTCAGGGAATCACCACAGCAGGCCAACCAGTGTCAGTCAGTTTGATGTAGACTCAGATATGACGCCTGCATCCTGCTTTGTTGCTGGGAAGCTCAGAAAAGGACCAATGGCCTCTGCCAGCATGTCTGGGAGAAAGCTGCCCCTTCCTAGCTCTCGTCCTGAGGTCAGATGATTCAGTTCCTCCCCATATGTCCCTGGTGCCTTTTGTGCTACTGCTCCAGTGCTGGAGTTCAGAGGGAGTGAGTCCACATTGGGCCCTTTAAGAGGAATTGCCTGGGACTCCAGAAGCCTTCCATCCCACCCAACCTCAACCCCCACTGGTTTTAAAACCAGAAGTTATGGATTGTTCTTCTTGGCACTGGAACCCTGGGCTGGGGGCCCAGCATGGAGCTGAGACACCTCATTCCTCAGGGGGGACCTCCACAGCTAAGATATCCCTCCTGATTTTTATCTGCCACATATGGGTGTGAGACAAACCTGCTCTGTGTCTCTGTCTCTCCTACCAGTCTTAATGTGGCTTCTTCTTTAAATCTAGTGGTAGGATTTCCATTCAGCTAGATTTTGGGTGGTTCTGAATAATGACTGTTCTGTAGTTTAGTTGTAATTTGATGTGGTTGTGCAAGAATTCAAGTACTGTGTTTACCTAAGCTACCATCTTGACCACCCATTTTAACTCTTTCTAATGTGAGGGTAAATGAACCTCAAATTATAACTTAATACATGATGGCAAACTGCCCAAAGAAAGCCTTGTCTTCCTCCCCCATGAATGTATTAGGTGTTCACTATTCAGGGTGTATCACTGTTGATGTAGGTACTACCAAGTGTGTACTGGGTTAAAAAAAAAAAAGGTGCCTTAAGAAAATAGTTTATGAAGTAAAGAGAAACAACCCCATTTGTAAAACGAGGGTCTGGAAAATCAAAATCAGAGGCAAGGAATCCTGCATAAAATTATTATGAAAATTGTTCTTAGACCCTGGCTGGGTGGCTCAGTTGCTTGGACCATCACCCCATACATTAAAAGTTGCAGGTTCGATTCTCAGTCAGGGCACATGCCTAGGTTGTGGGTTCAATACCCAGTAGGGACTGGAGGCAACTGATTCATTTTTCTCTCTCACATCAATGTTTTCCTCTCTCCCTCTCTCTCAAATCAATAAACATAACCTCAGATGAGGACTACAAAAAAAAAAAAAAGAAAGAAAATGTTTGTAGTCCATATTTAAAACACCATATTTAAAATACCTAACATTTTAACCTCAATTCAACTGACTTTGTTCAATACTCTTCACTGAAAGTATTATTATTAAGATGCCCCAGCTATGTATAACCATACTAAAAAATACTTACTGGTCTGTCCAGAAAGTATCCAGCCAAATACTATGAAAAATAGAGAAATTTATTGAAGATACAGATATAAGAAACATCGTACACAGGATAATGACACCTCAGTTCCCCCCCCCTCCAAGTAGGCACCTTGGGACCTCACACAATTCTCCCAATCTCCATCAGCTGGCACATCTTATTTTCCTGAATCTCATCAACTGTCTGCAATCTCTTCCCCTTCAAAGGTACTCTTAGTTTTGGGAAAAGCCAGAAGTCACAGGGCACCAAATCTGAGCTGTAGGGAGGTTGAGTGATTTGATGTCTTGTCAAAAAACTCTGCATGAGATGTGATCCATGTGCAGGCGCAGTCCAGAGCAGCAGCCATTTGAATTATCTGAATACTTTCCATGAAGGAATGTTTAAGCTTAATGCAAAATCTGATACAGATCTGTTGCTCTAACTTGCTCATTTTGAATACGACGTTCACACAGTACACATGCTCACTCAACAGCATCTACCTCCCCCACTGACCAGTCCAATGAAGTCACTGTTCACACATGCCCATTCCAGTCCATTCTTGGTTCCATGTTCCATTGATGTCATGCAAATTGCTCTTGTATATTAACAATGGTTGCGCTTCTTTCAGACAGACTTCATATTATATCAATGTTAATTTCCCAATTTTGAAAACTGTACTATGGCTATTAACATAATACTTTGATTTTAAGAATTACACATTGAATATTTTAGTATAACAAAAAGCAACTTGCTGAAATGGCTAGCAATATGGATATAATACATACATGCATGCCCAGGGGTCGAGGTAGGGGTAGGGGAAGAAGAGAAAAAGCCAATGTTCCATATGGTAAAATGTTATCATTTGGGGACTCTGTGGTGGGGGAGAGGCATGTGCACCTGAGAATTCTATGTAATCACCTTGTAACTTTTCTGTCTGAAATTATGTTTTTAAAAAACCTAACAACTATATTCCAGAGTAGCTGTATTTGGAGATGAGTAGCTAGAATGCCTGCTGGGTTATTTCCCAGTAAATGCTGACACTACTTAGGTCTGATGGAAAAGTGCAGGACAAAATGGTTGTAGCACATAATCAACAGTAAGGCCAAAGCTCATACTTCACCAGTTTGTAGTGAAGTCAACATTTACCTGGAAGTACACTTCAGTGATTAGTCAGACTTTTACATGTTACTTTCTTAGTCTATACTTCCTCCAATCCAATAAGGACCCATTTTTAACTGCATTAGTTACTGCAACTTCTGTTCCAGGAAGGATGATGATCAAGACCTTAAGGTGTGATTTTAATCTTCTAGACATGGATTTATCAACAGGCCACCAAATAAAAAGTGGATCTGAATCCTTGTCAATTACAGGTACTATCAGTTAATGCCAAGCTGGAAAACAGACTCTGCTGTAGCTAACACTTCCTGTTCAAATAGTACTACATTAAGTTCCCTCCCCAAACCCAAATTTTTTTAGAAGTAATTTTGCATATTCGGACATATGTTTCAAATGTGATAACATTTGTGATAATGTGATATACATCTCTTGAGAAGAGTTATTCAACTTTCTTTAGGGAAAAAAAAAAGCAGCGCCCAGTGTATTTTTTCAAGTAAACATTGGCCCACGCACAAGGTAAAAATCTTAAAGGTTGTCTACTATATTCTCTTTCTTTATCCCTTGCTAAAGGGACAGAAAAATTACCATAAAATCTGAGTTAGAATGCCCTATTTTCTTGTTTATATATGTATACATTTTTTATAAATTTTGAAAGAGTGGATGGATGAGGAAAATGTATAACATGCCTAATACCCCTTTCCAGTGAGCTAAGAGAGATGTGGTTTATTTAAAATTCTGAGTTGTGGTTCTGTTATTTGGGAATGGCTTTCTGAAACTCTGTGGATGGATACTGGTAATGAAACAGAGAATTCAGAACAGTGGGGAGCATAAGGCCACATAAGCTTTTATAGCAGTATGTATGTATGCACTAAAAATAATTATACATATGTAGTGGGAGGCTGGTTAACTGAGCCCACAGAGGAACTTGGCTGTTAGCATAACTAATCACAATATGAAGTCCCCCATGACAAAAATGATTCCAAGGTTAAACTGTCTGATTTTTTATCATAAAGAAGTGAATTTATTGGTTCAAGTTCTATCATGTTGCTGGTCTAGATGCAACAGCCAGTCTTTTTATCAAGATTTTACCCAGAAGAAAATGATCAACCTTCTGTGGCTCCCAAATGTGTTCTTCTCCAGAAAAAAAACATAAGTTCTCAATTTTAAGAATAAAAGTGTAGAGAAGAGCTCAGGAAACAAGACTATTTTTTCAGAAGGCAAGCTCATGAATTCTCTGTAAAAATTATTTTCCACCAACACATATAATAAAATTTTACTTTTAAAACAAGTCCTAAAAACAAAACAAAAAGAATGAAAATAAGTTTAATCTTTGCAGTTCCCATGCCTTCTTTTCTTGAAGGTTTTCTGGGTTTCCAGTCATTCACAGCCCTCACCTATCTGAATGAGAGCTGGTGACTACTCTGCCCTCCTCCCTTGACTTCACTGGCCCAGACTTCCTTTCCATGTCTGTACTCTCCAATCTGCTTGGCTTCCAGTCTTCATCACCAGTTTCTGATTCCACCTCTTTTTCTAACCAAACTATCAGAGTTATGTGAGTTCTTTCTCACATCCCTCTCCATTCCCTTAAGTTTCTCTTTACTCTCCTTTCATTCAGATCTTCTGGTACCTTCTGTTCACATCTCTGTAGCCTGTTAAAGATTATCAGGCACCATGTCAGGTACTTTAAATGCACTGTCTCATTTCCCTCTATGATTGGGTCTATTATATGAAAGAGAAATACCAAGGCTCACAGAGAGATTCAACAATTCTTTCAGCTATGTAGCTGATAAAAGGAAGCCCTAGAATGTGAATCCACATAAACTGCCTCTAGAGCCTACAATCTCAACTACCAACTTCTATACTTCCTTCCCTTCAGGATTAGGGGCTTTTAACTTGGGTACATTCTCATCTTCTAGACTACAAGAACCACAACATTCTATCAAGGCTACCCTTCCCTTTCACCTCCCCCCAATGATCAAATCAGAAAGCACAGTCCTGACTTTGTTCCAGATAACTTTTAGGTCAAGAGGACTAAACACATTTTCCTCTGACCCTTCCCCAGACCCAAGTGAAATAAAAGCAAAAAAATAACACTAAGCATGAACCCACTGTAATATTAAGAAATTGTGTGTTTAACATAATCAAGAACAGATTTTAAACAAATGTCTAGACATTAATAGTAATGGGAATGGGTGGAGGCTGAAGCCTGGTGGCTGCAGAGGCAGCCACTATGTGACAAGAAAAGCAAAATGAGAAGCAGGGCAGAGGTAGGGGATCCACTGAAAGTATATATGTACAACTACTGTACTAGTCTACACCTCCCTTTCTTAGTAGCAGCCTACATTTACTTGGCAAAAATCTGAACAGCTCTTCTACAAAGAAAGTGAATGACTGATCTATGCAAAGCTCATTCTCTGGCTCCTCATAGTTAAGTCCTCCTCCTCCACTTCAGAGCCTTGACAGCAGGCTCTCAACTTCCTCACAATAAATGCTGCTGGTTGACACTGCTATCTTCTCCACCCCATACAGGGCCTCGGTAGAAATTCTAATGCAAAAAAAAAAAAAGACAGTGGCAGGCACTGTCCCCATCTACTTTAAGCCTTTTTTCTTAGAAGTCAACAGAAAACCAAGCTTCACCAGAAGCATGAAGGATACACCTAAGACAATTACAAAGACAGGCCTCAAGGTAATCACAGGTAGCTCAGCCAACACTGGAACACAAGTCTAATCACTAATACATTTTTTAATTATTTTTCAAGTATTAAGAAGATATTACTATATAATAATAATAATTATTATTATATTTATAAACAAGAATAGGATACTATGAAAAAGAACCTTCAGGGAACAAAAGGAAGATCACACATATGACTGTTAAAAAAAGGGTTAAAAGATAAAGTAAGTAAGAAATGCTGGAACACAGAGGAGATGGAAACTGAGAAAGGAATTAAGGAAAAAATCACCAGTATAGCAGATCCAATATCTGTAATACGACACCCAAAAGATAAGAGAATGTTAAGTTGGGGGAATATCAAAGACAGTCTACAGCTGAAGGAGGACACTAGTCTTCAAATCCAACATTTCGAATGGGGGTTGGGTGCTGTGGGATAGATGACCCCTGGACATTTCACTACAAATTCTGGAACACTAAAGACAAAAGGCACAATACTAAGTGTTTTAGAGGTGAAAAAATCTGTTATACCACTTATAAAAATGAAAATTACTGGCACTGACTTCTCAGTAATAATATGGAATGGAAAGGAACAATCATTTTCAGCCAAGAATTCTATACTAAAACAAACTCTCCATCATGCTAGGGGCAGAAAAGACATTTTCAGATATGCAAAAACCCCAATATCCCTTCTCTTAGAAACTTGTTTGGAGACTTGTATTCCAAAAAATGAGGGAATAAAATACTGGTCAAAAGAAATTCTGGGGTGACACAGAAGACTTAAAGAACACGTATTAACGGACCAAAGCAGAAAAATGGGATCCAGGGGGGAGGCCTTGAGCAAAACGTATGAATACAGGTTAGAAAGAACAGTGACATACTTTCCGGTCAAGATGGCACCACTGGCAGACATGGCTTATCTCTTTGCACAACCACATCAAAACTACAACTAAAATATAGAAGAACCATCACTCAGGAATGATAGAAACCAAGGTGAATGGAAGTCTAAACTACAGAATTGAAGAAACCGCATCCATACAGACTGGCAGGAGGGGCACAGTCATGGAATGGACTAGTCCGACATCCACATGAATAAAAATTAAGGAGGGCTATCTTGGGAGAGAGGAGTCCCAGACCCATACCAGGCCCCCAAGCTAAGGATTCCAGTGCCAAGAAGGTAAGTCCTCACAATCTCTGGCTGCAAAAACCAGTGGGGACTGAGTCAAGGGAATAACTTTCTGGAGCCCCAAGCAGTTCTTATTAAAGACCCCACACAAGGACTCACCTACTCGGACTCCCTCTGAGCTCTAGCACCAGGGTAGCAGTTTGAAAGGCACCAGTGGTATACAGGGAGACACTGAAGTGTCTGGCACACCAAGGCGAGCAGAGGCCATTGTCCCTTTGCTAAAACCCTCTCCCTACAGAGCTGGTAAACTGGTGCCACATCTGAGACTCCACCAACCTGGCTAACACTGTATGACCTGCCTTGGAGATCCCCAGAGGCTCTGCCCCACCCAATTTATGGGCCCACCCAAGCTGCTTTTCCATAAAAATGGATGGTATTGGCTCCTAAATCCTACCAAACAAGCAAGCTGGCCACAGTGACCCACAGAAGCTGCCAGATTACACTCACAGCTTGGCCTCACCTCGGACTCCCCAAGCCTAACATAAGCAGCAGCCATCTCTGATTGCTTTACAGCTCAGGCAGGGTACCCCAGGCAAAACACAGGTGGGGCTGACCTGGGCCAGCACACCCAGTGCACAGCTACAGACCACCTTGGAGTACCACCACCCTGCCACTGCACAGCTGATCCTCCACAGATGGTGGAGGTTGGTGGTCAGGGTCACGGCCAGTCCTGGAAGCTGACAGGCCTGGGTAAATCCTTCCTATTGATCTGCCAACAGCAACCAAGGCTCAACAACAAGAGGAAGGGGTGCTCAGCCCACACAAAGGGCGTACCTTGAGTACCCAGCTTGGGTGATAGGGGAGGCTGTGCCAGACACCTACTGCATTAAGGCACACTACCAAGACATGGAGTCAAAGCAGCTCTACCTAATACACAGAAACAAACACAGGCAGGCTGCCAAAAGGAGGAGACACAGAAACATGGCCCAAATGAAAGAACAGATCAAAACTCCAGAAAAAGAGCTAAACAAAATGGAAGTAGGCAATCTGTCAGATGCAGAGTTCCAAACACTGGTTATAAGGATGTTCGAGGAACTTAGTGAGCACCTCAGCAGCATAAAAAAAGACCTACTCGGAAATGAAGATTACAATAGTTGAAACACAGAACAGTTTACAGGGAAACAGCAGTAGAGTACATGAAGCCGAGATTCAAATCAATGATGTGGAACATAAGGAAGCAAAAAACAACCAATTGGAACAACAAGAAGAGCCCTGGCTGGTGTAGCTCAGTGGATTGAGAGCGGGCCCGCGAACCAAAGGATCACGGTTCAATTCCGGTTCAATTCCCAGTCAGGGAACATGCCTGGGTTGCAGGCCAGTTCCCAGCAGGGGACACACTAAAGGCAACCACACATTGATCTTCTCTCCCTCTCTCCTTCCCTTCCCCTCTAAAGACAGACAGACAGACAGACAGATAGATAGATAAATAAATAAATAAATGCTAATATTATAGAACAACAAGAAGAAAAAAAGAATACAAAATAAATGAGGAATGCAAAGTAAATAAACAGCCTGTGGGACAACTTTGAGAGGTCCAACATTCACATCATAGGGGTGCCAGAAGAAGAGAAAGAGCAAGAAACTGGAAATCTACCAGAAAAAAAACAGTGAAAGAAAAATTCCCTAATTTGGTGAAGGAAACAGACATGCAAGTCCAGGAAGTTCAGCATGTCCCAATTATGACAGAGGCAAAGAGGCCCACTCCAAGACACATCATAATTGAAAGGCCAAAGGTTAAAGATAAAGAGAGGCTCTTAAAAACATCAAGAGAAAACAAGTTAGTTACCAGGTGGTTACCAGAGTGAAGGAAGGTGTAGTGAAATGGGTGAAGAGGTGAGGGGATTAAGAAGTACACATAGTTACAGAATAGCCATGGGAATGTAAAGTACAGCACAGGAGATGGAGTAGCCAGAGATCGTATGCAGGACCCTTAGACATGAACAGTGGTGGGAGGACTGCCTGAGGGAGTACAGGGGACTCGATGGAGGGGGAAGGAGAAAAAAAAATCAGGATAATTATAATAACATAATCAAAAATATAATTAAAAAATAGTGACATTAAATCAAATAGTGCAATGAAAAAAGAATTATAAATGCCAAGAAAAAAGTAACTGAAAAAGTTGCAAACTAAAGAATGGCTTGATTTGACAAACTGATAAAATATAACAAACAACTAATTTGGCTTTGATGTGGAACATTCTCCTTCAGTGACCCACAGACTGTGACATTAGACCCACAGGAAAAAAAATCTATTCCTAGCAGATAATGTGGCCGCCTGGGTGGGAATAACATATACAGAGTCATAATAAAATAAATGCCATTTATTGGCTTTCAGTTTGTGGAAACCTATGTATATAACATGGACGATTTGCTTGTGGTTATAGGCTTGAATGTAAAGTTAACAACTGTGACAATAAAAAAGTACAAATATAGCTGACAGGAAGTATGACAAGTACCGCTAATCAGAGGTAGTTCCTCATTAAGAGATGGTGCTGCAAGTTGATGGATCAAGAAAGAGAAGAATGAAAATAAATAATACATATACCAAAAACTGAAGTGAGGAATAGTGTGAACTAACCCTTTTATTTCACACAAGTGACATTTAAAGAGTAGGGATGCCAGCATTATTTTCTTCCACAGTTATAAAGGTAAACTACAGGATGAAAATAGTAGAACAGAAACTGTCAGGATTGAAATGCTGGCCAGTTTTGAGGAGTGGGGCTGTTTCTAGACTCTCTTTCTCTAATAAACTATTTTATCTTATGATTTGCTACAATGTGTTCCTTTTGAAAAATAAAAACATATCATTGAAAAATAAAGAAATAGGTGCCACTTGTTCTCTTTTTGCTCTTTCCTTTTGGGCTAAATGTAGTAACCAGAGATACTTTGGACCACTGTAAACTTAAACTATTTAATGAACATTTGGATTAGGCACTACTTGAAAATCCTGTTTTCCCTCCTCAGTACACAGTAATCCTCTCCTTAGAACCTCAGTTCTCTGCTGCTGCTTACGGCTAATGGCATTATTTACTTATTCAGAAAATGATGACCTTCCAGGATGAACTCCCTTGTTCATCTGTCTCAGCTGTCTATACATGAAAAGAGAAAATGTATTTATCTATATCTGTATCTCTTTCCATACACTTTTGAAAGCAACTAATGCTTCCAGATTTCTGCCTCTAAAGAATCTTGCTTTTGTATCTGTTTCTTCTAATATTCTCTAGTTTTTTCTCTTCCTATGTATCTTTTCTTTGTATCTTAACAAAGGAAAAATATTTCCCTATCCTAACCACCTCCATACCAAGAAATGCCCGAGCCTGTTTTGCCCTCCAACTACCACTACTTATACCATTACTTACTGGTTTTTAATGGCTCACCTAACTCCTTAAACTGAATGACTTCTATCTGCTGCTGCCTTTCTTTTCTTGTTATGAAGTGCCTCTTTAATGCCCTCCCATCGGGCTTTTAATCCTACCCCAATACACTAGGCCTCTTTCAGGATTTCAATAACCTTCTGCTAGCCACGGGTAACAGCTTCCCTTAGTCCTCATGTTTCTTGGTCCCTCTTCTCATGCATCTTTCATAATTCTGTATGAAGCTTTCTCCTTTCTTTAACTTTGTTAACTTACTGGCTTGTTTCCCAGCCCCCTAAGTCCTTAGCCCCTTGTCCTTTTGTATTCATTTCCCTTGCCCATTTTAATTTGTTTCTAGTCTGATGATTTCCAAAATAGGCCTATTTTTACCCTTTTCTACAATCTAAAATAACCTAAAATTTAGCTTATCAGAAACTAAAAATAGATTCAACCAGTTTCTCTTCCCTGCCAAGAATTTCATCTTTCTTCTGTCAGTCCCCCATGTTTATAACTTTACATTCTCTCTTCAGCTGATTCTAATCAGCCACCAAATTCTGTTATTACTTTTAAACATTTTTCTCACGTTCATCTCTTTCTCCATTCTGTTAGCTATTACCCACAAAACACTATGTGAGCAAATACGATAAGCGGGGATTAATTATTTGGTAAGTCAAATATTACTTTATATGCAAAAGTAAAAACTTATCCACCTTAACTCAGTGGCAGGACATTTTATAGACTTAAGGACTCTCTTATAACATTAATTCTTAGTTTATCTGTTTTGCAATATTCAGATTATCATACATCAGGCTTCTTTAAAATAAGGTACACCTATGCATAACTTAAGCCATCAAAGATCGCCATAAAAAACCATAATTTTTCAAGCAGCAGAAAGTCTCCTGATAAGTTAACTTTGAATGCACTGCATAGAGAGGTGTATTCATTTAAAGGCATAAGTGACAATTACACTACATGAATGCTCTTAAACTCCTTGATCAGACTGGTAAATTCCTTTGAAAGCATTCCTCTGTGGCTCTGCTACAGAGTTCTACTATCTCTAAGGTCTAACTGCTGTGACTTAGTGAGGTTGAATGATCAAAGCTGAAGAGAGCCGTATCTCAATTTTACCAAGTAGTAGGTGCTTATCTACTACTCAAAAGCACTGCCAAGTCATTTTTTGCTGTTTTCTGTTACTTCTAGACTTTCCCTTCACATTCAAGTATCCCTTTATCACTCCTATTCACTCTAAGGAACTAAATTCTAAGCATATCACTAGGAAGATAATTCTTTAAAAGAGAAAGACAACCTTAGTACATTTGCTCATAACGATTAGCATCACTGATCCTTACTGTCCTCACTTTTCAAAATAAACATCAGTTACATTTCTTGCTTGCTATAGTTGGAATTAGTTGTATTTATGTTTCTGTACCTATTCTACCTCTGGTATAAGCTCCCAGGGGCAAGATGCACCTTTACCACTTCTTTTGCATGTTGCTATAGAATCTACTACAAGACTGTTACAGTGGTCTTTGAATAAAGTACTGGACTGGCTGGCTAACTACAGTGCCTCAGTTGGTCCTATGTTCCACGTAAACAACAACTTCTACAGCAGGCAATACAATACGCTTACAGCTTTTATCAGCAAGATTACGACATATTTCTGACGAGTTTTCACAAGGGGGTTGCCTCAGAAGCAGACACAGGTATAAGGACTAAATGCCAGTCCACCTGCTGGTACAGGAGGCAATGGGCCTGTCTTTTCAGACAGATGAGCAAGCAGGAAAACGGATAACATAGCTTGTTTTGGAAGCAAGCAGCACGATGAGGCAGTAAAAACCCATCAGCATACATCATCCTATCATGGCCTAGTGTCATTTCCAGCCTCTATTAGCCCTCACTGCATCAGCGCAAGTCCCAGACACTTTATCCTGTTTATAATTGCTGATGAGCAGTAATAAGGCCTCTATGCCTCAGCTCTGTCCGTTCCACTTCAGCACCTACCTATTAGGTAATAACTTTTATTTACAGCCTTGCTTGGTGTGCTGTGCTATTAGTACAGCTAGGAACTGAGTAGGGCAAAAAAAAAAAGTCTCCTTAATGGGTAGTATCACTGCAAGGCCCCGATGATTTATAATGCAGCTTTGTGGCTGTTCTATCTCGCTCCTTCTGTAAGACTGCTTTGGGAAAAGTACATTTCTAACATGCTGCCCCTAAGAGGCAGGCACACATGTGCTGTGGAGCAGCACCTGAAAAAGCC
Source organism: Artibeus jamaicensis (assembly GCF_021234435.1). Taxonomy (NCBI): domain Eukaryota; kingdom Metazoa; phylum Chordata; class Mammalia; order Chiroptera; family Phyllostomidae; genus Artibeus; species Artibeus jamaicensis. Next base: position 3,572,211 of record NW_026521356.1, read on the forward strand.
CCCCACAAAAGCCCCCTTCCCATAACCCAAAAGTTTCAAAGGAGGAAAGGGGATTTAAATTCCCCTGATATCCTTTTAAAATAATGTTGGCTCAGACCTTTTGCCCCAGTGGAGCAACAGAACAGCTAATTAATGGAAGTTCAGGGCTTTGTCCTTGGTAAGAGTGCAGGCTATGATAAAATAATTTTACCATAAAGGCAAAAACCCCAAGTTGTAACTGCATTCAAGAATCCACACAAACTGAGTTAGCACAAATCAAGTCGACCATGAGCAGCTCAACACCACAGCCTAGACTTCTCATATACACACACATCCAAAATAGCAGTAAGCCTCATCACACAGCATTTTCCTTTTTATAGTAGAGTACAATTTTATCCTTCAAGTGCAAAAATTCCTCTTGATTACACTGGCATCCTGGCTTCACATTCACTTATATCAGCCTGTTCTCAGAGAGAAAGCCGCTGCTTCTCAAGTAAAGCCCAAACAAGGCCTGTGAAATAAGACAATAACTTCGAGTTCAGCAAACTCATATATTACATGTGTAGCTAGCCTGTAACACAATCAGCAATTGGTGGCAACCAGACCTCACTCTCATTCAAGAGTACAAATGAAAAACAGTTAAGCTATCCTAACCTTTTCTGTGATCCATACATTGTATGAGGTGCTTTTTTAAACTCACTTCCCATCATTTACATCTCATCAAATCATCTAATTATTTAGTGCTACCTCATTCTATTCTTTAATATAAGCAACAACTCAGGCAGATTTAAGTTTTTACAGAAAAAAACTCCACCCACAAAAAAAGTAGATTATTTCCCTTCTCCAGTTATTCACTCAATGGCCAAAAATCACATTCTGTCAGCAAACATTATGATATACTTTGGTAACCTATCCCATTTTCTGATGGTAAAACATAAGATGCACCTTTTAGATTAGAAAAATTTTGGCAATATTGACAAATATTTGGTATTCATTTTCCCCCAGAAATTTGATTTCCCCAGAAATCAAATAAACTCTTTCAGGACCCAAGATGATGAATAAACAAAAAACTTTTAGTACAGTCATACCTCATCAACTTCAACTTGTCAAACCCAGTACTTGTCTTATTTTGATGAGAAAAAAAATGTTTTGGCACTTGGCACTTGCTCAGGACTTAACCACACTTGCTAGAGTTTGTATGAGTCACAACGCCACCCCACAGAAGAAAATGCTTCATCATTCACTATTTGTCGGTTTCAGCACTTTATCATGAGTTCCCGGACAAATTAACAAGTACCAGGGTACCACTGTACTTTTTTCTTTGCCATGATAGATTTACTGTTTTGATCTTTCTTCAATGGTTACATTAGATGCTAATAAAATATGAAAGGTTTATATTTTCCCTAATACTCTCCTGATGGGAACTTGTATATTACATAAGTAGGTCAACTTTCTATCTTTCTGTCTCACATGTTGATACTAGAGACCTGAAGGAAGAGTTGTACCTTAAGGACCAAAAAGAAAGAATAAAAAAAAAAAAACTACATTACACAGATGAATCACACCCAAATCTACCTTCCTTTAAAGCTCTACAGAGTCGTTCCTAGAAGTTATTTACAAAATGTTATATTGACCAATACAGTTTGTAGTCACTGACTCCACTCTAGGATTAAATGTGCTGGTTGAAATGTTTCCGAGAGTATTGACTCTACCATGAGATAAAATACACAACTGGAGATATTTCTAAGATTTACAGGACCACCTCTGATTTACCACTGCCACCCTTTAGCTTCTGACTCAATTTAAAAGATCTTATATAAACCTCATGCTAACTAACAATGGAACATTCCCCTTTAAATGGCTTCTGAACACTGATGTGGAAAGTGTTTAGCACATCAATCTTCTCTTAACTCACAGGTAAAGGGGGGGTTTCTTTTCTTGTCTTTGTAAAAACAGACAAGTATGGTTGCTCAAAAGAAGTGAATCAAAATAGTTTTTTCGGGGGAAAAAAGGAAACAATGAACAATACACGACTATCTAGTTCATGTCACTGTTCTTCACGCAGAGAGCAAAATAGGTGACCTAAAAGGATAATCGTGTGCTAGGGGAAGGGGAAGGGAGGAGAAAAGGAAAAGAAAGGGGAAAGGGGAAAGGCAAGGCAAGACAAAGCAGACAAAGGGTATATAAACTGAATTAACATGCTTCTTATACAGTGGAAAGATGATACTTTCCAGAAAAACTTGGTGTTTAATGGGAGTTTCTACTCCCACCTCTTTCATTCCAGGCAATACTACAGCCCCCTATGGTCCCACAAATGGTTATTTTACTTGAGAGCCTATTAACTATAATCACATTTTTAACATACACAGAGCATTTTAAAACCATCATTTTTCAATTCTATCAAAGAGAATATTATTTACTCAGCATTATTTGCTGAAAGAAGAGTACAGTGAATAGAGAGAGATATAGTGGAGCAAAAGTGTGTAGACAGTACCATCAAGTCTGTAAGCTTGTTTATGACTTTTTTATTTTAACTTCAGAAATAAAAGGACTACAAAATGAAAAAAAAAGCCACAAAGTGGTAAAACAGGGAAGGATGAATTTCCTTTCTTCATATGCTAAAAAGTCCATCCCTCCATATATCCAACCCAGGCCCTAGTGCTAAGAGTTAGCTGGTCAATGCTCCATTAGAGGAAGCTGAGTCCTCGGGTCAGTCACAGTTCAAGGATCCTGCTGCACAGAAATGATTTCTCCACAGAAATTTGGGACAAGACATGGTCGGGCTGTCCATTACAGCTTAAATTTTAAAGTTCACCAATAGCAAGCTCCAATAAATAAAAAACGAAGTAACTTCTGCTGTAACTCTCTACAAATAAGTCTTATCAAAAAGTTATATATGTCTTTAAATAACAAGTTCTAAGAAAGGGTAACCGGTCTCCCTCTTTTCCCACAAGGCACTTTAAACAAAAAAATATAACTTCCTGAATATATTCATCTAAATATCCAAATAAAGTTGCCTGAAAAGTAGAACCATGGCTCAGATTACAACACTTTGGCTTACAGTATAACTTGATAATTAGAAAAGAGGAAGGACAAAAGGTGGTTCGTTGGTTGCCAAGGAAAGTAAACTCTCTTCCTTCACAATATACTCATTCTTGGCAAGAATGTTGAGAATTAACAAGGGAACATGTGCAAAACATTCAAACCTCTTTGAAGAAATGGAAGCTCTCTCTAGTAATCTGAAGGTGTGATATGCTTTAAACTCTCACATTCTAATCAAAGCAACCTGGGACTTGTCACCATTTTTCAGCTCTTTGCTGACTGTAGATATCCCAGAGCTCTATGAAGCCACACACACTGTCACTGAATTTTTCTCTGCTTTAAATACCAAAATGAGCATGGTGCAGCTGTTTTATTCCATCTAAAGATTACAGAGTTTAACTGTCAATAGTGCTATGTGGCCAAAAGCCAACAACTAAAGAAAAGCCTTTCTCACCTAGTTCACAAATATAAACTGATCTTTCATTTGCTACTACTGCTTTTTGTAACCTACCTCTTAGAGTTCTTACACTTACAGTTAACACAAAACAATTTTTAAAGAGTTCCCTCTTACACTTTGATAGTTGTAGACCAGCCACTCTACACTGCTTTCCACCTGTCTAAATTACAATACACTCTATTCAACAGTAGTCCCTTGAAACAAAGAAATGTTAATCAGCCACTCAGGCTTATAATTATGGACCTAACACTAATTTACTAAAAAGAAAATGACCTGTGTACTGAAAAGGTCACTAACCATTTTTTGAGAGTACACTCCCACCTAATAAGCTATCTGGCTATGTACCTTTAATATGTATACATTTATATATGTATTTGATGGGTTTAAAGTATAAATATGGCCTAATATATAATAATAAAATAAATCTGAAAAATAGAAGCTTTGAAAGTCTGAGATAAAGAACTTTTACTACTTCCTCCCCACATCTCACATACAGTAAGTCACTTAGTGGTGACTTAAAGAACCACTAAGTATATTCTAGCCTAAGTACCCTTTTCCTAACACACATTATTACTATGCTGGAGGTTGCTTTAGGTCCAACCTTGTATGGAACAGATTGGCTTGGAGCAGGTTGGTGAGATCTAATTTAGAGGGTCTCACTCCATGGAATAAATGATACCACTCTAAGGTAATTATTTATGGACCTCTATGCTTGAAGCCTTCTACTCTAAATCTTTGGGAGAGCTATTGTTACTGTGCCCCTCATGGTACAAGCACCACAGAGCACGTGTTAGAAGCATGAGTCCTCTCTTGAAGAACCTAGACATAAGAATACAAGAACACTCCAGCAATGTAGCACTATAACCGATGATGATCCTAAGAAAAATGCTCAGAACCCCCACCATGGGCAACCTGCTGATTCCCAGACATGCAGAAAGATGGAGACAAAGAGAGTAAACGTGTAGTTCTCAAAGCAAATCATTCAGTTTACCTTTATCAATCAGAAACCTCTATCCTCCAGTGTCAGGGCCATCATTTAAGGCTGAGGCAGTAAGACTAGTTTAAGACACCTGAGGGGGCATAGATAGGCTTCTTGAAAAGTGCAACAGGCTGAACTTGATGGCCTTTAATATCCAAGCTGAGAAATCTCAACTTTCCTTCAGGCTTTTTAGAAGATGTCCTGCACATTGTATTAATTTTCTTCCAAGCCAGAAATTCTTAATCTTTTCCTAGTTAAGAAGTATGCAGTCACCTAAAAGAATGCCTGAAAATGTGTGACTGAGACCTTCATTCCTGGCTTATATTTCATTCTGTGAAGATCTAAAAATATTACCATCACTCCTACTACCGTACTGAAATTCAACAAAGAATGTGACCAACATATAAAATCAATTAATTAAACTAGACATGGCAATGAATTTTGGTACTTCTCATCTTTTCTTCTTTCCAACTAAATTACCTACTGATGTTGTTACCCACAGCATTTAACGGTTGGCCATTGTACATATAATCTTTAATGATAAGATTATACTATAATAGTGATTACCATTAAATTGTACTATGTGAGCTTTATGTATATTATTTCTTACATCAAACCTATGAGACAGATCTATCACCTGTTTACAAAGATGAAAAATAAGTTTTGAGATGTTAACTTATGTGTTCAAAAATCATATTTTGTAAGAGGCAAGGCTAGGGCTCTGAAATCAGATCTCTTTTAGAACTACTGTTTTTAAAACTACTTCATTACATGCTATATTTCCAAATCCGTGTTTCTCTTTCTCCATATTTCATTCAATGATATGCTTTTCCACTGTCTGGCTAGGAGTATAATAAAATATGATAAGCAGTAACATGATGTACTGCAAAACAACATAGGCTTTAACATCTGAAAGATCTGTGTTTAAGTCCTGGTTCTATTACTTACTAGCACTATTGCCCCAGGAAATGTACTTAATTTTCTGAGTACCTACTTTTATCATCTGTAAGAAGAGGAATAACTCTCTTGTAGAATTGTTCTGTAGACTGCATGTAAAGCATACTGAATGGTGCCTGGTAATACAGTTAGCATGCAATGTATGTTATTATTTTCAGATACACAAAAATATTGTTGGAGGAAAGAGAAGAAAACAGATCTGCCTACAAGATGAAGGACACAAGTACATGATATGCAAAGAATAAGAATTCCTACTAGTTTCAGTATTTAAGCTGAGCACACGAGCCTCTTTCCTAAATCTCTCAGGATGACCCAATGTGCTTGAGGCTCATTCCCTGACTGCTACCTGTATAGGTAGCCAGTATTAACAATAAACCCTGCCCTGAGGGATACGGCGGGAAGGAAAGAAGAAAGATTAAAGTACACTGTGTATGTGAAATGCTGGACCTGAAATCAAAGGGCTCTGAATGTTTTCAAACTTCTGGCTGGAGTGGGTAGGAAGCTGGCTGTGACTTTCACTGGCTAATCAGGCAGGTCTGTCTCACTCCAGGGCACAGTTCTCTTCCATCTCCATTAGTAACTACCCAGGGGAACTTGAATACTGAGGACAGGAGGGATGAGAGCACGCCAGGACCATCTCACACAGCCCTGTATCAAAACTGGTCATTTGGAACAGAAAAGTAAAATTAAGTTCCTCAGAGTTCAATACTTGGATGTTACTTATAAACTGCTCAAGGACAAGCCTGTTTGAGGTTTAACATCAAAACTATAAGCATTTAAAGGGGCTGAGATTTCAGCGTAAGTTTGAACACAGAAATAGTTTGTGCTATTTTTCCTTAAAAGTTAAAAAGGACTTTTTAAGTTATGAAAAATACTTTAAATGTGACCTTTCAAGAAACAATATAATTATTTTTATTCTTCCAAATATAATCCTTGAGATATTTTAAATAGCAGGCCACATTATTGGAAAAGGCAAATATTGTTTAAAAATATATTAAGCTATAGGCTAAGAGAGAAATGGCCATTATGACTGCTTTTTAGAGAGCTACAAGATTCATGGCTTCATATTTAATAAAAATGTCACAGATGCACAAAGATTTCTGGAGGACTTTATGTATCTGAAAAGGATGATTTTAGCATATCCTCTGGCTTGAAGATGAAAGAGAGAAAATAATTTCCCCAAACTATTAGGATATTGTAACAGTCAGGTTAAAACACAGATTTTCTGTATCAACACTGATTTCTCTCTATAGTCTCCATTATTTAAAAAATGTATTTTAGTATGTCTAATATGTAGATGAAGTAGCCACATGCTGGAAACAGGACAATGTATGTTTCATATCTTAATATTCTTCAGACATTAGGAAGTAGGTAAACTGTCCATCTTCTTGGCTCTAGCTGCCAGCATTAACTCAGTCAACCTGACCTCCAAGAGCATTACTTTGACTTCAGCTCACATGCCACGCCCAATATTAAGCACATAATACATCACTTCAAAACTGATGAAAGAAATTAAAGAGCACCCTGGCAAGAATACCACATTAAAAACAGTAGCTAATTTCTGTGAAGGATTCAGGTAAGAATGAATCCAGATAAGAGAATGCTGTACGTACCTGTACCAGAAGATCTTTTGGTAGGTGTGATTAATGAGACATGAGCTGTATCTGTGCATGGCCCACCTAGAAACAGAAAGGCAGGCACATGAGTCAGGTCATATCCACTCCATGCCCATACCTGCTATCTTGGATAAAGAAAAGCCTAAAAATGCATGGATCGACAGGCAAATATGCAAAGGAGAGTCAGGTAGTAGAAAGAATAGGGAAGGTGGTAGCTGTGGTAGGTTAACCTTAATTAGACAATTTAGATCTGTATTCTTTCTACATTAGAACATGCTTTTCATTAAAAAAAAAAAAAGTGCTGACCAAAAAGGAATTTCTAGTTTAATTATAAGAATAGGCTATGAAGAGGGCCTGCATGGAATCTTTGAGGGCCCAGAGATCTGATAGACAGGTATAGTTCAAGAGTATGCAAAAGGTATGTGTATACACACACACACACACACACACAAAGATAGATATATGGATTATATAGTCAGTTGGTGGGTAAAGGCTTGAAAAGCAATAATTTTAAGACTACCAACAGATTCTTAAATTGATATTGATATGTACTGCAACATTCCACACCAACCATGCCTATCTTCTGAAATAGGAAGTTATTATATAAACATAAAGACCAGTGGCTCTTGATACGCCCTAAGAGAGGCAATAGTGATCATAAAGGAATAGAACACACAGGCAAATGTTACACATATATTTTGAAAAGGCTCCACAGGTGACTATGACTAGCAAAGGTAAATGTGGTTAACTGACAGAATTGTATGTCACTTATGAGAAGACTTCACATCACTGAAGTTATTCATTGATAAGGAAAGAAAGATGAAAGAGCTCTAAGATGTTCCTAGAGTTTATGCCACCAAGATCCATGGGTTTAGGGACCTGGAAACCCCACTTAAGAGTTAACTGTTAGCCCAATCTTTCCTATATCAAGGAAAGATTGTTATGCATTATCATAACAGCAGCAAATTTTGGTGGGTGTAAGAAGACACAGAGGAGAAATGGAAAAGGGGAAGAAAGACTAAGTAAGTGTATTGTTAATGTCAAAAGGCACTTAGCAAACACCTACTGTGTGCTACCCTGGGTTAGTTTCATGCTCAGGGAGCTTATAATCTTGTTATGAGGACAACATTTGTATAAATAAATAAAGAACAATACATGCAACCAGTAAAGAGCTGGATCAAAAAATGATCAAGTGTCAAAGAATATGGAACAAGCAACGAATGCTAAATGTAATTATGAAGAATATTCACCACTGGCTAGTATGAACTGAAAATGCTTCTCAAGAATTTGAAAATGAGGCAAGAACCAAAAGTTACACCAAAAGAGCAGGGCCTTTTTCTACAAATACCACATTCCCCAGAGAAAGCTTAACATACTAAAATTCTAGGGATCCAAACGGGCAATTGTGACATTAAAATAAGCAACATGGAGAGACAATGAGCTGCAGGAAAACGTAACATAGACCCCACATCCTTGAGAACTCTCTTCTGGGCTCTCTACCTTTGATAGCTCCATAAATATGCTATGAGGGTTTGTTTTTTATTTGTTAGTGTTCTTATTTCTGGGAAAATAACAGGCTTTTATATAAGACTCAGGGCTTTTTAAAATTTATTTATTTTAATTGTTGTTCAAGTACAGTTTTCTCTCTCAGTTCAAGTCCTGGAACACTTCAGTTTCTTTACCAAACAATGGGGATAGAAAAAATGCCCGTGAACCATAGTGCTGATGAGAATCACCTGTACAAAAAGACTTCATAAACTATGCCATTTCATACTATGTATCACCACTTTCTCTTTCACCAAATTTTATGACCCCTAAGGCCAAGTCCCAATTTGTCATCTACTCTTGGGTTATGACTCTGTAGAGAGAGGGCACTTCATAGTATTCGATAAGACCACTGCAAACTGCTTAATTTAATCAAGAGACTAATGTACATTTATTAAAAAATTTTTAATTGAAGTATAAAAGACGAATAAAATACAAAAATGTAGTGTAAAAATATTAAATGTACATCCTGAGGAGTTTAAACATATATACACTTCTGTACTATCACATAAAAATATTACAGCATTTTTCGGAATCCAGAAAGTTCAAGGGAACATTTTTAAAATACAGATTCCCAGACCCTGACTCTGGAAATTTTGACACGATAGGCTGGGGCAGACAAAGAAAGATATTAGTGTACATTTTTAAACCAGCTGAGCACAATGTAAATATTAACAGGCCAGTTAGTTTCGGTCTCTGATAACAACTTCAACTCCCAGCTCAATTATCTGGCCAAGATCACTGAGTTTCCACAATACAGTGAACTACATAGAGCACAAGAGTCAATAATGGATTAACCGCCAGGACACCTTTTAAAAAAATCATAAAATAATTAATCTAGTAAAATTATAAGAGGGGAGAAATTGGTCAAATCAGAACCCCCTAAAGAAATCTGCCTGGGATTCATGAATTAACACTCTTGTATTTATAAATGTAAACTTTACTTCATCTGTAGGTTGAGAGTTTATTCTTTCTAAACCTCCTAATGAATGAATTTCTGTAAGTTTGGCAAATACGCAAATAACTTTAAAGCCACCTACCATGTCTCAACATGCATTATGATGAAACTGGTCTCCAGAGAGCTTGTTAAACTAACAACACAATCCAACATATTCGCTACATTACAGTAAAGTATACATAGAACCATAGTCGAGCCAAAACAAACTGACAGCAAGAATAACGGGCAGTAATAATATATCCCAGCTTTGATAATTGCACAGTATTATAAACAGAGAGCTTGGGATTCAGTTTGGTCTGGCAGACTATAACCAATGAAACTCTTTAAAAATACAAAATTCTTGTACTGTCAAAAAAAAAAAAAGCCACAGGAGATTATGATACCTACTCTTACACAATTATTTCCAAATCAACTCTGTTAAAATAAATACAAGAAATTACGGGCCATGCTAGGGGAACCTTTTCAGGTTTTTGCCTATAATAAAAAAATATACCATGAGCCCCATATGGTTATAGCAAACAAAATACTTTTGAGAGTTGAGTTGATAGTAAGGGTCAAAGTCAGGGCATCTGCTCCATCAAGAAATGCAGCTGGCTTTTTTTTTTTTTTTAACTGGGCTAATGTCTGAGAGGGCCTGGTATATGGTCCCATAAATCACTGTAAAGTCTGTGACTTTTGGCCTTACTTCCTCTTCTTCCCAAGCAGCAGGGTGAACAGAGCTAAGAGAAAGATGAGAAAGTCTCTTGATTACTGGGCTCTATTGGTGAACAGTGTGTGTCTCTGTGTGTGTGTTCAATGGGATCCAGTTGGAAAAATAAATGTATTTCTAAGCACATCATGATTCTCATCATTACCTTCTAGCCTATGTTAGTGGCAAGTGAGTTTTCAAATGGTAAGTTTCAGATTTTTAAACAATTTTTTTAAAGTTTAAAGTTCCTTCCTTAATCTAACAGTCTCTCTGTGGATTATGAACCAGGAAACAAGATTAACCAACACAAACTAACTTTCAACCAATCACCTGAGTGCTACTTGCTTTCTTTAGCTAAAACAAATTAAATATCTGTTTTCAAGTTTCTTCATTATCTGAAGATATTTAATAACAGACTATGACTTGGCATTTGACACTACATTCGGAGGACTTTTTCCTAAATTTCAACAATTTAGAGTTTGGAATTTGCAAGTAAATGATGTCTGTGGTAGCTTGCAGTTTTTGTGACCAAAAGTTTGAATATTAACTCTATGTTCTTCTAAGGAACGTTTCGACTCTTGTATTAAAGGTGTCATACATAATGCAGCACTATGGATCACATCCGCAAGTCCACAAGAGAGCCATGAAATGAAATTCTTTAGCTGCATTCTCAACAACTAGAAATCTTTATAACATTTGCAAGATGGTAGTGGATTTTCCTGAGAAAACAGTACTTATTTTCAGGCCTGTAAAGCTGATGACGGATCAAATCTACATACGAATTTCATTGTAATCTGTAAAACCAGAAGGCCTGAATAAAGGTATCCCATTAACTATCAAGAGTTACATTTCAAGCTAAAGTAGCAGAATTCTTAAATTTTCTTTTTCAGCTGTAGAGTTACTGAGCATGCCAAAAAGCCCTGAGCTACCCCCGATGTGTACTCCACTTCATAGACTGGATGAAGACTATGACTCAGGAGGAAGTAGAGAACACAGGTTTGGAGGGCAGCTGCATTTAGGCTGGCAATCATTTTAGGCACTCAAAATTTAAGACTGAATAAATGCAGAAAAATAGTATTTCTCCTTAACCTTGAAAACAGAGATCAATATTTACCCAAAAAGCTTTTGTTAAAACAGCTATGATGACTGGTCATTTTTGGCTCCAGGTTCCACTAGCCCTCACTGGCTGCAGTTACACATGTGCTAAAACACTTCAATTAAGATAAATGGACTGTCAAAGAGTGGGTTAGCTAAAAATTTCCAGAAGCTCAATAATCAAACAAATATTCTATCAGCTTTTTCATGGTAAGTGCAAACATTAATACAAAAACAGCCATTCCTTTTGCAGATTTATAACACTTCAATATTCTTGCTTAATTAACATAACATTTACATAACAATATCTAATTAATTTCCAACTAAAGGCACTGTGGGCTAATTACAAATGCATCATCCTTTTTTAACTACTCTATCGAATTCCACTCTATCTTAATCTGCATGATGTTTACCTCTGCAGCATCCAACTTTTCCAGCTCACTGTTCCAGAGGTGATTTTCGACAACAAAATCAAGGAGCTACAATTCACTCCCTACCCTCCTCAGACATTCCTATCTTCAGAGTTTTTTGATGCGGCATCTCAAAAAAACAAACAAACACACGCACTGGAGATAGTGAAATACATTACATTTTCTCCCGATAAAACCTAAGTAAGAATGTAAAACTGACTCTGGACAAGATGGCACCACTGGCAGACATGGCTTATCTCTTTGCACAACCACATCAAAACTACAACTAAAATATAGAAGAACCATCACTCAGGAATGATAGAAACCAAGGTGAATGGAAGTCTAAACTACAGAATTGAAGAAACCGCATCCATACAGACTGGCAGGAGGGGCACAGTCATGGAATGGACTAGTCCGACATCCACATGAATAAAAATTAAGGAGGGCTATCTTGGGAGAGAGGAGTCCCAGACCCATACCAGGCCCCCAAGCTAAGGATTCCAGTGCCAAGAAGGTAAGTCCTCACAAACTCTGGCTGCAAAAACCAGTGGGGACTGAGTCAAGGGAATAACTTTCTGGAGCCCCAAGCAGTTCTTATTAAAGACCCCACACAAGGACTCACCTACTCAGACTCCCTCTGAGCTCTAGCACCAGGGTAGCAGTTTGAAAGGCACCAGTGGTATACAGGGAGACACTGAAGTGTCTGGCACACCAAGGCGAGCAGAGGCCATTGTCCCTTTGCTAAAACCCTCTCCCTACAGAGCTGGTAAACTGGTGCCACATCTGAGACTCCACCAACCTGGCTAACACTGTATGACCTGCCTTGGAGATCCCCAGAGGCTCTGCCCCACCCAATTTATGGGCCCACCCAAGCTGCTTTTCCATAAAAATGGATGGTATTGGCTCCTAAATCCTACCAAACAAGCAAGCTGGCCACAGTGACCCACAGAAGCTGCCAGATTACACTCACAGCTTGGCCTCACCTCGGACTCCCCAAGCCTAACATAAGCAGCAGCCATCTCTGATTGCTTTACAGCTCAGGCAGGGTACCCCAGGCAAAACACAGGTGGGGCTGACCTGGGCCAGCACACCCAGTGCACAGCTACAGACCACCTTGGAGTACCACCACCCTGCCACTGCACAGCTGATCCTCCACAGATGGTGGAGGTTGGTGGTCAGGGTCACGGCCAGTCCTGGAAGCTGACAGGCCTGGGTAAATCCTTCCTATTGATCTGCCAACAGCAACCAAGGCTCAACAACAAGAGGAAGGGGTGCTCAGCCCACACAAAGGGCGTACCTTGAGTACCCAGCTTGGGTGATAGGGGAGGCTGTGCCAGACACCTACTGCATTAAGGCACACTACCAAGACATGGAGTCAAAGCAGCTCTACCTAATACACAGAAACAAACACAGGCAGGCTGCCAAAAGGAGGAGACACAGAAACATGGCCCAAATGAAAGAACAGATCAAAACTCCAGAAAAAGAGCTAAACAAAATGGAAGTAGGCAATCTGTCAGATGCAGAGTTCCAAACACTGGTTATAAGGATGTTCGAGGAACTTAGTGAGCACCTCAGCAGCATAAAAAACACCTACTCGGAAATGAAGATTACAATAGTTGAAACACAGAACAGTTTACAGGGAAACAGCAGTAGAGTACATGAAGCCGAGATTCAAATCAATGATGTGGAACATAAGGAAGCAAAAAACAACCAATCGGAACAACAAGAAGAGCCCTGGCTGGTGTAGCTCAGTGGATTGAGAGCGGGCCCGCAAACCAAAGGATCACGGTTCAATTCCGGTTCAATTCCCAGTCAGGGAACATGCCTGGGTTGCAGGCCAGTTCCCAGCAGGGGACACACTAAAGGCAACCACACATTGATCTTCTCTCCCTCTCTCCTTCCCTTCCCCTCTAAAGACAGACAAATAAATAAACAAACAAATAAATAAATAAATGCTAATATTATAGAACAACAAGAAGAAAAAAAGAATACAAAATAAATGAGGAATGCAAAGTAAATAAACAGCCTGTGGGACAACTTTGAGAGGTCCAACATTCACATCATAGGGGTGCCAGAAGAAGAGAAAGAGCAAGAAACTGGAAATCTACCAGAAAAAAAACAGTGAAAGAAAAATTCCCTAATTTGGTGAAGGAAACAGACATGCAAGTCCAGGAAGTTCAGCATGTCCCAATTATGACAGAGGCAAAGAGGCCCACTCCAAGACACATCATAATTGAAAGGCCAAAGGTTAAAGATAAAGAGAGGCTCTTAAAAACATCAAGAGAAAGAGAAAACAAGTTAGTTACCAGGTGGTTACCAGAGTGAAGGAAGGTGTAGTGAAATGGGTGAAGAGGTGAGGGGATTAAGAAGTACACATAGTTACAGAATAGCCATGGGAATGTAAAGTACAGCACAGGAGATGGAATAGCCAGAGATTGTATGCACGACCCTTGGACATGAAAAGTGGTGGGGGAACAGCCTGACGGGGTAGGGGATGCTGGGTGAAGGGGGACAAAGGAGGAAAAATCAGGATAATTATAACAGCATAATCAACAAAATATAATTTAAAAATATAAAACTAAATTTAAAAAATATTCAAAGCATCTGTATCTCTTTAGCAATAAAATATTTTCTTCTTTTAAAAGCTTTCTATGTGTCCACAAAGACTTAATATAGTAAATTGTAATAAATGAATATCGAGAACAGAGCAAAATGCACAAGAAAATAAGTCATCTCTTCAGAAACAAAAACCCTGTCCTCCAATTTCACCCTAGACCTGCAATTCATGGATTGTTTTAATCGGAAAGAACACATCTAATCTGTCCATATAACTGAGTTTGGAAAGTGCCATCAATTAAAAAGAAAGATAAAGATACAAGTGGCAGCTGCTGCGCCCTCCCTGTCACTTGACATGTAACACAGCAAGTCCCCAGCACGGGCCCTGGGTGAGTAGTGGACAGAGACTCCCTTCTCCACAGAAGTAGTCACTCCTCCAAAGCCCCAGGAGTTCGTAGAGATCTGCCATGGCACACTGATGTCAGCCTCACCCAGCTTTCTGACTGAGAAAAGGAAAAAGCCAACCAGGATAGATATGGTGTGCCTCTAGGGGCCTGATTCAACTGGGTAGACTGGATGAGGCACGGGTAATCTGTTTGCAAGCTTGTTCAATGAGCAAAACTTCTGAAGATTTCAAGACTGTGGTGCACAGAATTCTAATATACTCAGATGACTTGAAGGAGTAACCATGCCCTTTATTGATCAATAGATTCTTATTACTATTAAGATCAATCCATCTGCTACTGATCAAATTATTATATTCTCGCCCAGGATGGGTTACTCAGTTGTTAGAACGGAGTCCCAATACAAAGTTTGTAGATTCTATCCCCAGTCAGGGCACCTATAAGAATCAACCAATAAATGTTATCAATCAATAAGTGGAACAACAACAAAAAAAGATTATGAGTGGGAATCTAAGTTTGCAGAAAATCGCTGGCATAGATAATAGCCCTCCCATTTCTCCAAATGAAACTTCCAAATTAAACCATTTACATACAAAGCTTGTGGCACAATCTAAGTGTTAATCTCTCAGAAGTTCCAACTTTAACTCATCTCCCACCATTCAGATCTAAATTATGAGAAAGAGATTTTCAAAGTAGGTTGAAGTTGCTATCGGTAGCCCTCTATTTTGTTCACAAAGGGCAAATTTTCATTACCATTCCATGTCTACACCCCTAAATAATTACAGTGCTGGACAGTTTTGCAAATGTAAGTGTGTATGTATGTGTGTGCTCATTACCCTGTTGTAGAATAGAAAAAAATTAAAAATTCCCCCACACTACCTTCCCCAGGGAAAACCATTACAAGCAAAATAAAATCAAGAATGCTTTCCATTTACCCTGTACTGACAAAGTCTTCTACAGCAGAGTGGACATCCCTATTAGTGATGTGCTTTGGAAGAAATGCTCTCCTAAACAAGCAGTGGCATCAATGGAATAAACCTCATGGGCAGGGACAAAGTTTTATAACCACCTTGGTAATCTAGCACATTAGGTATTCAGAATATATTTTTTCAGTAGGGAATATAGTCAATAATATTGTAATAACTATGTATGGTGCCAGGTGGGTACTTTTGGGGTGATAACTTTGTAAGGCATATATATGTGTGTCTACTACTGTGTTGTACATCTAAAACAAATATAATATTGGATGTCACCTATAATTAAAAAATAAATTAAAACAGTATTGAAAACTAGAAATTTGCCAAAAAAATAAATTAAAACAGTATTGAAAACTAGAAATTTGCCAAAAGAGTAGATTTCAGGTACTATTATTACAAAGTTAACTATGCCAGGAAAGGAATGTTAAATTAGCTTAACTGTGAAAATCTATCTTTAACATTATATTAAATCAGCCTGTTGTATAACGAGAATATGTAATTTTTATTTAAAAGTAAATAAAAACAAAACAAAGCAAAAATATATATGCTTCTCACTATTGAATGAAAATGATCCAGGCCAAAAGTAATGACTGGACATACATAGCTATTCAGAAGGGAAATGGAACCCTTAATAAATATAGTTGATTTTCATCATATTTACATGTTAATCTAGCACAGTAATTCTGAAACATTTTGGTCTTGGGATCTTTTTACAGTTAAAAATTATTAAGGGCCATGGCCAGTGTGGCTTAGTTGGTTGGACCACTGTCCTGTGAACTGAAAGGTCACAGATTTGATTCCCAAGTCAGAGCACATGCCTAGATTGTGGGTTCAATCCCTGGTCGGGGGGTGAGTGAGAAGCAACCGATCAATGTTTCTCTCTCACATCAGTGTTTCTCTCCCCCCCTCTCTCCTTCCCCTCTTTCTAAAATCAATAAGCATAGCCTTGAGTGAGGATAAAAAAAATTATTAAGGACACCTAAAGAGCTTTTGTTTATGTGGGTTATATCTACTGATGTTTACCTGATCTGAAATTAAATCTAAAAAAATGTAAAAATATTCTCTTTACTTAAAATTCCCAATTACATGTCAACATAATGTTTTATGAAAAATAACTGTAAAATATTTAAAAACTATGAGAGTGGCCTGGCTTAAAGACACCTGATTTTCATATTCATATCTATATTTAATCTCTTTCAATGTGTTGTTTATATGAAGCATATGAAGAAAAAAAAAACACCCTCACACAGATTATGTGGTTGGAAACAGAAGGACTTCAAGGATCCCCTGAATGGGTCTTGGGGACCACTACAGGCCTTTGAATCACACTTTGAGAACCAATGACACAGAACAAAACAATGAATCTAAAGGGTGATATAACTTCCAACTTCTCTATACTTTCCTCACATGCCAACTGCTTTATTCTAGTCCTGCAGAAACCAAGTGATGCACTAGGAAAAATAACAGTAAAAGGTTTGCCCATTTTAAACAAGATGATAACATTTAAGGAAATAAAGGCAAGGGACAGTGGAATAAACTCTATAGTCATTTCAACTCAGGATATTTTATTTCTGCTACTTACTTGTAGGAAGAATAAAAACATGTTTCATGAAACTCAAAGGATTCTGAGCAAGGAGTTGAATTTGTTCAATTTCAGCTTTTCAGATGCAATCTCTCACCTAAAATCATTATGACCAAAACAGAGCTTCCCATGTATTAAAATACTGGTTGATAAACATCCACTACAGCAATTAACACCGAAATTCTATGCCACCATCTTGGGGATCAAAACTACGAACCCTTTTTTAAGAGGTTGAAATACCACCTGTTCTACTTTTAGAACTGAATAGAACTGAATACCATCAGTTCTATTTTTAAGCACTTTTGTTTCTTTCTGTGACAAAGAATATTTAACATGGATATGAAATCAGGAGCTGTCACTCTTCCAATTAAGACTTCAGTTCTGACTATTTACAGGCTTAACTAAGGCCCAACTCAAATTTTTATATTTGCATTTTACCATCAACACGAGCATGAATCTCATAACATTAATGGAGAAACCACTCAGCATTAGAAGAGCTTTTATTTTTTTGACACAGTCCAGCAACCAAGAGCATTTTCATAAACTTTAGATTGCATCAACAACTGAAAGACAGCAATACTTTCTTCATAAAAGAAAGTGACTTATGCATGTTCTTCAGAAGACACGTCAGAGAAAATGGAAAAAGATGACTATTTAGGCCATAGGTATTATCCCATGAACATTTAAAAAAATTTTGAACATAAGTGTTCTTTCCTGTCCCTTTGCTGAGCCTCTGCTGTAGGCAGCTATACCACAGCTGGCAACGTTTTCAGAGTGACAATGATTGGGAGGTACCTTAGTCCAACTTTGTCTTACAGAGAACACTTTTAGGTCTTACTAACAGGACCTCTTTTTGCAAGTAATAGTTGAAAATGTCACAATTTGAATTATGCAGAGAAGTGTTTATATTAATATTTTGGAATTTAAAAAATTCCTTAGCAAGGTAGAATCTTATTTTTTTTTAATTAAGCCTAGAGGAGTCATTCTTTTGATAGATCAAAAATTAAAGTAACAACACAAACAGATAAAATGTAAAGCTATGTGCAGTCATTTTTTGGCATTGGCAGCTCTGAATTTTCAGAGAGAAGTTCACAAACAATTAAAATATATTCATGTAACACCCAAACAGATGCCCCTATTGTAATATGATTTTTTTCAGCAAAAACACTTCTGTCATAATAAAGCTTAGGTTTAGTTTAAAATCAGCACCATGTTACCTGTTACCTGTGTCTACACAAAATAAAAACAGTGTGACAACTGCAAAGGGCTAAAATTATGTGAAGTGTGGTTGTTCACTATGACCTTTATTTTTATAGCAAAATACAGAGCATTTCATTTAAAAGAACATTTTTTTAAAAACTGCATTTGCAAGATGGAGCAGCGATGATTTTGCTTCAAAACCTAGTTTGAATACCAGTAACTGTATAGCCTGCCAAAGGAAATCTTTATGGGAAACCAACCTTTCAGGTCTGTAGTTTTCTAAAGGGACCCTTGCAAATAAGTGTTTCAAGTTTGCCAGTCTTCTCTCCTGAAAAGGGGAATCATTTTGAAGACCGAAATTCAGAAGAGAAAAAACTGTTATTTCACAACAGGTAGGGGGCTACCTGCACAATTTTAAAAGTCTCTCGTTATTCCAATTATTTTAAAAATTCTGTTAAAAGTGATGACTTGTCACCATACGAGGCAATCAAATTTGTAAATGTGGTAGGGAATGTGCCTTTTCAAGTTGCTTTATTTTGGAATTACCAAATGGCACAGAAAATAGTAAAAGAATATGAAGTTGCTGTCCAAAATCACATTCAGGCAATGAGACATTTCTCTTAATTGTATCAAAACACATGAAGTAAATTTCTAAAAATAAGAAAAATGAGGATACTTCTCTAAGTATTTAAATCAATCAGCATTTACTAAGTACTGCCTTGCCAAGCACTATGCTGAGTGCTCTGAAGCATAACAAAGCAGCATAAAATAAAGTCTTTGCTAGTTTTGGGTTTAGCCATATACTGGTTGAGTGAGATGGCATTCTCATCTCAAAGAGGTAACCAAGACAGTATGTAAATAGATGTTACAGGTAAAAAATACAAAAATATAAATAAGTTCTGAAGTGGGCTTCTAAGAACATGAATAAAAATGGTCATATGACTACCACGGTGTCTTCTGTGGACAGTAAACCAGACAGTAAGGGTCTGGTTTAGTTTAGAGTTAAGCATCAGTGCCGGGAAGGATCAGTAGGTCAGATACAAAGAGAATCTATATTATGTGGGAGGATGTCTGATACAAGAGTAAGAATCTGGATGACCAAAAAGGTAGTGATGAGACTTCTGACCAAGATGGAGGCATAAAGAGACATACTGTGTCTCCTCACAAAACCAAAAGAAGGACAACAAAAAAATTAAAGACAAAATTATGGTACATATACACAATGGAATTCTATGCAGCAGAAAGAAAGAAGGAGCTCCTACCCTTTGCAACAGCATGGATAGAACTGGAAAGCATTATGCTGAGTAAAGTAAGCCAGGTGTTGAAAGACAAATACCATATGATCTCACCTCTAACAGGAAGCTAAACAATAAAACAAACAAGCAAGCAAAATAAAAACTGACACTGAAATAGAGAACAGGGGGAAAGTGACCAGAGGGTAGAGGGGAGGGAATTTCAGGGGAAAAAGGGGAAGGATTCTCAGGAACTAGTATAAAGGACACATGGACAACAACTAAGGGGGTTGGAAATGGAAGGGAGGTGGGGGGCCCGGTGGGGGGTGGGGGTGGGACTGGGATGGTAGTAAAAGACAGAAAACTGTACTTGAAAATAATTTAAAAAAATTAAAGACAAAAAACAACCAGAACTACCAGAAAAACTGAACTGTATGGAAATCCAACAACCAAGGAGTTAAAGGAGAAACATTCAACCAGAGTGGTAGGAGGGGCAGAGAGGACTCACAGCAAGGAAGTGGTTGGAGGACCAAGGCTGGCAGTCCCACATCTGCGTGCAGATAAACCAGGAGGAACAACTGGGGAGTGAGACAGACCGTGCAACCCAGGGTTCCAGTGCAAGGAAATAATGCCTCAAAATCTGACTGGAAAAAAAAAAAAAACCTGTGGGGGTTGTGGTGGCAGGAGGAACTCCCAGCCTCACAGGACAGTTCATTGGAGAGACCCACAGGGTCCTAGAACGTACACAAACTCACCCACATGAGAATCAGTACCAGAAGGGCCCAGATTGCTTGTGGATAGAGGAGGAAGTGACTTAAAGAGGCCAAGCGCAGAGAAAACAGCATTGTTCCCTCTCAGACCCATCCCCCACATACAGTGCTAGAGCACAGCTACTAGGGGATTGCCCTGCCCTGGCAAATACCTAAGGCTCTGCCCCTTAATACATAACAGGTGCACAAGACCAAAAAAAAGAAAAAGGGCCCAAATGAAAGAACAGATCAAAGCCCTGGAACAAATACAACTAAGTGACAAAGAGACAGCCAACCTATCAGATGCAGAGTTCAAAACACACTAGTAATCGGGATGCTCGCAGAATTGGTTGAGTATGGTCACAAAATAGAGGAAAAAGTAAAGGCTGTGAAAAGTGAATTAAGAAAAAATGCACAGGGAACCAACAGTGACAGGAAAGAAACTGGGACTCCAATCAACTGTTTGGATGAGAAGGAAGAAATAAACATTTGACCAGATAAGAATGAAGAAATGAGAATGCAAAAAAATGACAAGAGGCTGAGGAACCTCCAGGATAACTTCACATGTTTCAATATCCAAACTATAGGAGTGCCAGAAGTACCAGAAGTACCAGAAGGAGAAGAAATTGAAAACTTACTTGAAAAAATAATGAAGAATTCCCCCCAATCTGGCAAAGGAAACAGACTTCCAGGAAATCCAGGAAGCTCAGAAAATCCCAAAGATGGATCCAAGAAGGAACACACCAAGACACATTATAATTACATTACCCAAGATTAAAGATAAGGAGAGAATCTTAAAAGCAGCAAGAGAAAAGGAGACAGTTACCTACAAAGAAGTGCCCATAAGACCATCAGCTGATTTCTCAAAAGAAACCTTACAGGCAAGATGAAACTGGAAAGACATATTCAAAGTCATGAAAGGCAAAGACCTACATCCAAGATGACTCCATCCAGCAAAGCTATTGTTTAGAATGAAAGGCAAGATAAACTGCTTCCCAGATAAGGTCAAGTTAAAGGAGTTCATCATCACCAAGCCCTTATTATATGAAATGTTAAAGGGACTTATCTAAAAAAAGATCACAACTATGAACAGTAAAATGACAACAAACTCACAACTATCAACAACAAAACCTAAAAGAAGAAAAACAAAAACAAACTAAACAAACAAATAGAACAGGAAAAGAATCACAGAAATGGAGATCACATGGGGGGTTATCAGTGGGGAGGTGGAAGGGGCAGGATGGGGGGAAAGGTACAGGGAATGAGAAGCATAAATGGTAGGTAGAAAATAGATGGGGGGGAAGTTAAGAACAGTAAGGG
This sequence comes from Artibeus jamaicensis, assembly GCF_021234435.1. Lineage (NCBI taxonomy): Eukaryota > Metazoa > Chordata > Mammalia > Chiroptera > Phyllostomidae > Artibeus > Artibeus jamaicensis. The sequence goes on from NW_026521356.1 coordinate 3,593,957, forward strand.
AAATGTAGAAGCCAAAGAACTTACATGTATGACCCATGGATATGAACTAAGGGAGGGCAGTGTAGGTGGGAGGCAGGGTTGGAGCTGGAGGGGAATAAAGGGGGATAATGGGGCAACTTAAAAACAATCAATAATAACATATATTAAAAAATAAATATTAGCAAGAGCAAAAAAAAAAACTAGAGGAAGTGATGAATCAAAAGAAGAATCTCCTTTTTTTAGTATCAATGGGAGAGGCATCAGACAAGTTTATGGACTAGAACAAGATTAGAAGAAGAGTAAAGATTAGGGCTATAATCCTAAAAAAGGTGTAACCCTTTATTATAAAAAGTGACAACTTCTCTAAGACCTCTATTATTTGTACATGGAGCTTAACTAGAGGATTATAAACAAAGACTAATTAGGAAATATAAACGGTATTATAGTAATTAAGATTAAGATTATTTGTATACTTAGATAATATATACTCTAACATTAAAAGCCCTTTAATAGAGGAAATTTAAAAAATAACACTATGTACAATTTTATTCTAATAAATTTAGAAATATAGATGAAATGGATGTTTTATAATAATATTAATGGCCAAAAGTGACTTTAAATGAAGTCAAAAGCATGAATAGTCTAATATCAGATATCAGGCCAGTTTTATCTACAAGCTTTCAAAGAACAGAAACATTACATAATATCAGAACATAAGACAAAAGGCTATGTTAAAGCGTAGGAAAGAAGCCTGCCACATACACATCACATATAAACACACATATACAAAACTAACTTATTAAAAAGGTGTAAAATTTAAAGTAAAATAAGCATTTTGAATTCAGTAGTATAATGAAAGAAATAGTAGGATTTATTCAAGGAATGGAAAGATGATTTAACACAGGAAATCTATTAAATTAGGAGATTAGATACTAAAAGAGCAACATACAACCATCTCAACAGATGCTAAAGAAGCATTTTATATAATTCATTATGCCTCCCAGATTAAAAAGAATATTAGCAAGTGTAAACAGAAGAGTTTCCTTAATGTGATAAATAATATCTATAAGAAACCTACTGCAAAACTATATTTATAAAATCATACTAGAAGTAGTCTTATCAGAGTTAGGAATGAGAAAAAGAAAAAATATAAACCTGTAAAGAAGAAATTCTAGCAAGAAATGTATAAGGCTTATTTAAGAAAATAATAAATCTTTACTCAAGAATATTTAAAGTTTAAATAAATGAAGACAAATAATATAACTACATAGAAGATTCAATAGTGTATTAAAATGTCCACAATTATTCCCAAAGAAATCTATATATTTGAATGTAATACCAATCAAAACCATGCTATAACTTTTTTTTATGTTTATTAACTCTCACCTAAGGATATGTTTATTGATTTGAGAGAGAAGGAGGAGGTGGGGAGAGACAGACAGACATCACTGTGAGAAACAACTATCAGTTGTTTCCTGTAAGCACTCCGACTGGGGATCAAACCCAGGTATGTGCCTTGACTGGAAATAGAACCCTCAACCTTTTAATATATGGAATGATGCTCCAAACAACTGAGCCACCTGGGCTGTAATTTGTAACATACCTTCACAAACTGACTATCAAATTCATCAAGAAGAGAATATACAAAAGAAGAGCCAATAAAATTTAAAGAACAAAAATTAAGGAGGACTAGCTCTATCAGATATAAATACAAACCCCAAAGCTATTGTCCATTCTCAGAATTATACAGGCAGACCAATGGAACAAAATACAAGAGCCTAAAAATAAATCTGTTTGTATAATAATAAGGACATTTTAAATCAAGGCTATTTAACAAATGGTTTTGAGATAATATTTGGGAAAAATAAAAGGTAAATCCCTACACCTCATATCATATATAAAATAAATTCCAGATGGATTCAAGAGCTAGATAAATTGAAATATAAACTATAAAAATATTAAAATATATAGAGAAAAATATATTTATAACCCTGTAATAGAGAAAACCTTCTAAGAAAGACAAACCTAGAAGTCAAAAGGCCAACAGACTTTAATTTTAAAATCTGCACTTTCTCATGGAATCCAAGGTACCCAAATCAAAAATAAAAGCCAAGTGACATAATGGAAGGAAATATTTGTAAGATATGTAACAAATATTTATTATCCAGGATATGAGTTCCCACAAATCAGTAAGAAAAAAGATGGCTAATAAATAAGCAAAGAATGCAGACAGGCAAATCACTGGAGACACAAATAACTAATAAACATATGAAGGAACACTCAATTTCACTACCAGTAGATGTCAGGGGAATGCAAAAAAAAAAAAGGACTGCCTAACATTGGTAAAATATGGGAAACAGTCTCAAACACTATTCTTAGGAGTATAAAGCAGTAATTTTTAAATTAATTTGGCCATGAATATCAAATTTAAAATGTACACATTCTCTGACTTATTAGCTTTTCTACCATGCACCATTAGTGATTTACAAAATTTTTTGCTTCACGTGGTTATAATAGTAGTGAAGTATTAGAAACAGCTCAACAGAAAATGGTAAGTATATGGAATACTATGGAGCAGTTTAAAAAGAATTAGGCAGATCTCTTTGTGCTGACCTGGTAAAATCTCTAAAATACAGTTAGATTAGAAAACAGTATGTAGAGATAGTATACTCTCTTTTGTATAAATATAAAGAAAACATATGTATGTAAGTTGTATAGAACTACTGCAAAGACTGTATAACCCAAAATCAATGAACACTGGTTACTTCTGGAATGGTTGGAAATTTGATGGGGGTGGGGTAGAGATATTAAAGAGGCATTCTTAGCTTTTATTCTATGCAATAAACGTGTATGTCCTGAACTTTACTTGTATTCTTAAAAATGGGATTAAGCCCTGGCTGTTGTGGCTCAGTAGACTGAGCCCCATCCTATGAACCAAAGGGATGCTGGTTCAATTTCCAGTTAGCACATTCCCAGGTTGCGGGCCAGGCCCCCAGTAGAGGGTGCATGAGAGACAACCACACATTGATATTTCTGTCCCTCTCTTTCTCCCTCCCTTCCCCTCTGACTAAAAATAAATAAATAAAATCTTTTTAAAAAAATAGGATTAAAAGTTAAGAAAAAGGAAGAAATAGCAAATGAATAATTTAAAAATCATGATGTTACCTTAATTTGGCCTTTATTTCAAATACAAGTTGAAGGTCAGATGACACCGGAAAGTGCTTGAACAGTTCTGATCCAGCTAACATTATGAAATAGAAATAATTTCCATATGAAAATACTGCTAACCTGCTCAAGTCTTCCTGCATTTTGATGGGAATTAACTTAATGATCCCATGCATTCATTATCAGTGAATTATAGCCATTCAATTCAATACAGCATATAACTGTATATTACTATACTGTACTGCCAAGTATCAATCTTTTTAGAACACAGCCCTAATAAAAGCAGCATATTCTAAGAATCAGCTTCAGGATAAATAAACACACTAAAAAAAAAAAACCCTTTAAATTAAAATCAAAAGAGACATTTAAAGTTTGGGCATTTTTCATTATGGGGAAGAATCTTCCATTTTGAGACTATTATATATCAGAAAAGCTCCATCTGTTGTATAATTATCTCTGATAAACGGCCTGATGCTTTGAGCTTCATTAGAGAAAAAGGAAGAAAAAGACACAGACACATACAAAGAGAATGGTAAATAAATCTCACACCATATTTCATGTAAAACCAGTCCAGCAGGAAGCATAAAATATTTTTAATAGTAATATTTTCTAAGTGTTCTATTAGAATCAGCCAGCCTGGTTTGCCCAATATCTGGTCTTCTAAAGTAGGCATACTCCAAAAAAAAGAGAAAACTAGTTTCACTTAGGCATTATTAGAAATTGGTAAAAACAAAAAGCTTAGCCATTTGCTGGCAGTGATATTAATTTTCCGGGGGACAGATAAGGGCATGTCAGACAGGAATGAAGACTAGTAGCCACTGAGGTCCAATGCTGTTCAAAGATCCAAGAGCTGTCTTGGGAAATTTGTTAAAACTCACCTTCATTTTAGTTTACTTTTTTAAATGCCCAGGGGAGCTAAAAAGTATCTCCAGGAACCAATTTCTAAGAAAACAATGTAATTCTCTTCATTCAACCAAATTAATTTAACCACAGATGAAGAATGTTCTCAAATTTCTTTTGGGAATCACTGTCATATTAAAGAAAAATCCAGCCATCACTTGGAAATTAAACTTCAGTCATTAAAAATCTTCACTAACATTTGCTTAGTATGGTTCTCACTTTTTCTGTGTTTTCTCTTGCTACAACAAAAGCATCTCCTGGGTAAATGCAGTATAAAAGAATAGGGGAAAACTCAAGTATTGTGATGAAAAAGGCCCATAGCTGAGTTCTAGCCCTGTCATGTGGGTCATCATGCAAACCTCTTTCTTATCTGTAGAACAGAAAGGAGGTTATCTGCCTTGCCAACATTGCACACTGTCAGGATGATCCCATGAAAATGATGTTTGTCAAAGTGCTTTGTAAAACAAAGACTGGCAAACTTCTCTGTAAAGGACCCTGGGTCTCTGTAGCAAATACCCGACTCCACTGCTATGGAGCAGAAACACCCACAGAAAAGACATAACGCATGAACATGGCTGCGTTCCAATAAAACTTATGAACACTGAAATTTGAACTTCATATCACTTTTATGTCACAAAATATTTTTGATTTGTTTCAATCATTTAAAATCACTCTTAGTTCAAAGGCCATACAGAAATAGCTGCCCTGGACTGGCTCTTGGCCCTCTTGTAAATATAGTTTTATGTATGTGTTGGTTGCTATTTATTTCTGAGTATGTGCCTCTACAGAGTTTAGGAGAATGTTCTGCATCAGGTGGATCTTCTCTAAATGCTAGATCAGAATGTCAATACTTGAAAACAACTTCGTGCCATTCCTTTTCCCTCATAGCACAGGCATCAGTTCTCTTCCTCCCCTGCTTTGAAACAGACCAGTCAACTCTCCTCCAACACCTCAATTTCCACCCACTATATAGTAGGATTAGGGGTGAGGGAAGAGAAACCTAGGTAGGCATGCACATCATAAGGCTCCCAAACAGGTCATCAATAGGAATGCTGAGGTTTTTAAGAGCATGACAACAGGAAAGCTCATTTATAGGAGAAAAAGAAAGGGGCATTTTTTTTGTTCATTTTTAAATTCAATCTGGTCCCTGACTTAAGGTAATCAGTCTTCCGCCTGTCATTCAAACATAACAACAAAACAACTAGTTCCAGCATTCCACCAGCAACCTGACATCATCCCCAATAGCTGATTCGAGAAAATGGGGGAGAGGAAGGAATCACACTTTATATCCTCTATGAAAAAAAACTATTTCCTTCGTCTAGAAGGAAAAAAGGAAATGTTTTGTTCCTTTTAAGTGCCTGTGCAACACCCCTTCCCTCTGTAGTTTTCATTTGCACGCAATGTCTTTTATACTATAAATCACTATAGAGACAGTCAGCTATGGTATGGTGCCAGAGAGTAGGGCTGCCAATCTTGGGCAAGATCCTGAATCATGCCATGCCTCCATTTCCACCTGTGAAACGGACACAGTAATAGTACTCACCTTACAGGGTAATTATGAAGATAAATTAGATTAATACAGATCAACTATTAGAAACAGTCCTTGATGAGTATGCTAGTATTAGCAGTTACCATTATTATAATATTTAAATGCTGTGACAATTTCTTTGGTTACTATTTGAATTTTGTTTACACTGGGTTTTTTTAAATGTTTCTAAAAAGGCTAACATTCCAGGACTCTTCTGCAGATATGTAAGATCAGAGAGGAAGAGATGTACGTGTGTTCAGACAAATATCACTTCAATATATCTGTTTTATTTGACCTTCAGTCAGGTGTTTTAATTCTTTTGTATAAAAATCTGGATTTATCGATTCCCGGTCAGGGCACATGCATGGGTTGCAGGCCAGTTCCCAGCAGGGGACACATGAGAGGCAACCATACATTGATAAAAAAAAAATCTGTATTTACACACTCTTGTCAATAGTTACTACACTAGCTGCAGTCTTTTCAAAACACCATTAATGTACTGGCTCTTAGAACATTTCTGTTCATATATTCATTGAACAGCAAGAAATAGAAAGTAGATGTAAGCAATATTCACTCTTCTGATTATTAGGAAAAAAGTGAAACCTTTCAACAAGCCCCTAAGACATAGCACTTCCAGTTCAACACAATAACAATGGATCTATAACTACTCAACATTTAAAAAATTATTTAGTCTTTGGATTGGGAATCCCAAACCCATTGCCCAGCAAGTCCCACTCCCTACTTCTCCATACCTCTCTAGGGGAGGAAACTAAGAAATTCTGGTCCCCTGGGGATATGGAGAGATCAACACAAGTAACTCCCTGCCACTTCTTCATTCATCCTTCTTCTCCTAGGTAGGTCGTAGCTGAAGAAATTTGCAATGTGTCAATGGATCAGGCTGTCTAATCTCTCCTGAGTCCTCACTACTCCTTGACAATCATTTTAACTTACAATGCATTCACCTGAACAGCTCTGACAAACCTTTACTTTTTTCATCTATACACTCCCTACCTACAAACCAGGCACACGTCTCCTTACTCTAGCATACTTTTCAACCTAGGTGATGGAGCAAAAACCCACCTGAGAAAGTTTTTGCAAATGATGAACCACTGATATTGCTGCTGCCTCCCTTTTACCTCAAAATTCTGAGGTACCTATTTGGGAGAACAAGCCAGAATCTCACAGAGAGGCATGTGTATTTGAAAAGATGACCTTGGGAATACAGACCTAATTCTTACTCATTTCTGTCCTAGAACATAACCTGGTGCTTAATACAGTAGGCTCTCAGCAAAGACTCTAAATGAATATACAAAGCTCTGATATAGTTTATTTAGGTAATCAATCTCACCATCACCAAATCCCAATGTCCCTTGTTAGTTTGGAGTCTGTAGCATTTTCACAATGTTGAGGCAATATGCTATAGTTATTGAAAGCATAGGCTCTGAAGCCAGATTAGTGGGGTGGAACTGAACGATATTACAAACCAGGAGCTCTGAAACTGTGGGCAGAAGTAACTGAACCTCTCTGTAACTTCCTCACCTGTAAAAAGAGAGAATAAGAGCACCCACATAACAAGGTATTGTGAAAATGAAATTTTAGTACATGTAAAGAGCTTGGAAGAGTGTTCAGAATGTAGCAAACACTTCATAAAAGTGAGGTAACATTTTCATCTGAAGCCCAATGTCTGAATTTGAATCCTGTTTCTGGTATACACTAACTAGCCTGTGACCAAAGGCAAATTCCTTGATCTTTTTCTGCCTGTTTCCTTATCTATAGAATGAGGAGAAGATAGTATGTATGTCACTGATTGTCATGAGGAAGAAAAAATGTGCAAAACATGTATTACAATGTCTTGTACATTAAGTGCTCGATAAATGGTAGCTATCGTTTGTCCGTCTCATATATATTTTGGCTGCTGAAGTTGGTTTGCTGTGGCCCTACCCTGGTGTGTGCGTGGGTCCAATCAGCTACGTTCCATCAAATGAGATCCTGACCAGCTCCAACCTTTCTCACAGACAAGGCATTCTTAACCTAATGGCCATAGTGAGCTTTAGAAAAATTATATTCAAAATTAAGTATAAATGAATCATCTGTAGTTCTCTGAGGCCATAGCTTTTATCAGTTCAGTAAGTATATGACTCCAAACAGATTTTTAGAAACAAAACCAAACCTACTACCTTAACATTATCACTACTGTTTTTCATCTTTTTTCTCTTCTTAAATGATTTCTACATCTTTCCCTGGATCTATAATTAAAATTACAGTACTATAAAGTCTCTTCCTGCAATGTTATTGTCATATAATACTTCCCATTTTCAATACTGCCATGTTATTTCTCTAGAAGAATTGTAATATTACTTTCTCTGTTCAAAAACATATTGTCCAAGATCCAATTATCTTAGGTGGGCATTCAATCCTCTATGACTCGATTATAATTTGCCTTTCCAACCTTGTCCCCCATAAACAGTCCTGAAGGGGTCACTTGCTATTGCAGAATTCCATGCAGCTTTCCTCCTTATCTAACTCTACTCTATCTAGAATGTCTTTAACACCATTTTCTCTAGTAAATCAACCTTCTTCTTCAACAGTGACTATCTTTAATAATAAATATATTTAATTCCCCCTGCTAAACAGTAAATTCTTTGAGAACAGAGAACAAGGCTTTCTTTACTTTTATATTTTCAATTTTTCCTCGTACCATGATTTATGATGAGTTTGAATAAATATTCCTTCTCTGGCAATCTTTTCTTTTTTTCTAATTTATTAAATGTTTTTCTTTTCTTTTTAAATATATTTTATTGATTATGCCATTACATTTGTTCTATTTCCCCCCTTCATTCCCTTCCACCCTGCACACCCTTTAGTTTATGTCCATGTGTCACAAGTTCTTTAGATTCTACATTTCCCATACTATTCTTGCCCTCCCCCCTGTCTATTTTCTACCTACTGTCTATGCTACTTAATTTCTGTACCTTCTCTCCCCCTTCTTCTCCCACTCCCCTGTTGCTAATCCTCCATGTGATCTTCATTTCTATGGTTCCGCTCCTGATCTAGCTGTCCTCTTAGTTTGCTTTTGTTTTAGGTGTGGTTGTTAATAACTGTGAGTTTGCTGTCCTTTCACTGTTCATCTTTTTTACCTTCTTTTTCTTAGGTAAGTCCCTTTAACATTTCATATAATAAGTGATGATGAGCTCCTTGAACTTGACCTTATCTGAGAAGGACTTTATCTGTCCTTCCATTCTAAATGAAAGCTTTGCTGGATAGAGCAATCTTGGATGTAGGTCTTTGGATTTCATGACTTGGAATACTTCTTTCCAGCCCCTTCTTGCCTGGAAGGTCTCTTTTGAGAAATAAGCTGACAGTCTGATGGGACCTCCTTTGCAGGTGACTGTCCCCTTATCTCTTGCTGCTTCTAGAATTCTCTCCTTCATTTTAATCTTGGCTAATATAATGATGATGTGCCTTGGTGTGTTCCTTCTTGGGTCCAACTTCTTTGGGAGTCTCTGAGCTTCCTGGATTTCCTGGAAGTCTATTTCCTTTGCCAGATTGAGGAAATTCTCCTTTATGATTTGTTCAAATAAGTTTTCCACTCATGGATGTTCCTCTTCCTTTTCTGGTACTCCTATAATTTGGATGTTGGAACATTTCAAGATGTTCTGAAGGTTCCTAAGCCTCTCCTCATTTTTTTGCATTCTTGTTTCTTCATCCTTTTCTGTTTGGTCATTTTTTTCCTCTTTCTGGTCCACTCCTTTGATTTGAGTCCCAGTTTCCTTTCCATTACTATTAGTTTCCCATGCATTTCCATTCATTTCAATTAGTTTAGCCTTCATTTATTCCTCTAATTTGTGACTAAAATCAACCAGTTCTGTGAGGATCGTGATAACCAGTGTTTTGAACTGTGCATCTGAAAGTTTGGCTATTTCATCATCGCTTTGATTTCTTGGCTCTGGGGCTCTGAGTTGTTCTTGAGCCATGTTTTGCACTGTTTGTGCCTGTTAGGTATGAGGAGCGGAGCCTTAGATGTTCACCAGGGCGGGGACACCCAGGTTGTTGGTTTGTGATGCTGTATGTGGGGGCAGGGTCAGAGAGGGACAATGGGGGTTCCCGCTGCCACTTCCTGCTACTGGGGCCTTTGAGGTCTGTCTCACCACTACCTCCTTCACCAGTTTCTCTCTCCCACAAATGTGTGACCATGGTCAGCCCTCAGTGGGTCCACCCGCTTCTCCACACCTAGGATCCACCCACGGCTGCCAGCGTGCCTGGGTCACGTGCCAGGGTCGGTCCGGTGGATCTTTCCTGCCCAACCTCGCTGTGCTGCTGGCTCTGCCCCTACTAGTTTGGCTGAAGGGTTTGTTGTTGTCAGACTTCCGTGTAGTTCAATTTTCGGTGGTTTGGCTACATTTTTGTTGCTAAAATTTTGTTGTTTTTAAACTTGGTTGTGTGAGAAGGCACAGTGCTTCCACCTATGCCTCCATCTTGGCAGAAGTCCCTCTGGCAATCTTTTCAAAGTTAGAGACAGAATATTCTAACCTACCATATTCCAATGATTTCTAGATATTCGTTCCATTTGAAACACCAAATTTCAACCTGTAATCTAAAGCTTTCAAAAGGCAAAAACTGCTATGTCATAATATTCCTATAATTTCAACACACTGTCAGTTATAGTTATGCCCCAAAGAAGATGGTTATAGCATTATAAAGCTTAAGTGGACAACAGATTTCCAAATCACATACATAATGATGGTAATTCTATCACTGAAGACTTACAGAAGAGTAACAGAAACCATTTCTTCCTCTCTTCAATTATCTATGTTCTATGAGCTAAAGCCGTGTTATTATCTCAGTTAATTACCTAGAAACAGTCAAGGCTCAGTGACTGACAGAAGAAGGTTTCACTCCAAAGTTCCTAAATCAGGATAAGTTCCCTAGATCAGTGGTTCTCAACACTTGCTGCACTTTAGAATCCTCTGAAAAGTTAAAAAGAATGGATTCCTGAGCCTCCATCAAGACTGGTTAAATTAGACTTAGGGAATGTTGATGAAAGCTGGAATTGTTTTAAAACCCCCCCAGTAGATTCTAGTTTACAGCCAGGGCTGAGAACCACTGCCCTAGACTGGTTCAAAATCTTGTGTACCTTCACAGTTAACATAAAAGATTATCTTTTAAGATAAACTTAAGCTCGATGGAATGGATGCAATTTACTCTGACTTGCTGGCTTGGGCTTATATGTAAATATTTATTCTTGAATTTAAAAAGCTGCTATCTTTTTTGGGAGGTGAGGCATTACCAAGAAACTCACAATAGGATTCTTGGGCTGATTTTTCTACCACCTCACAGGATCTGTGTACTTACACTCCTCTTTACTTGGTGAAGTTACATTCAGTTCTGTCAGAAGCGGCTGCTGGCTGGGACTAAGAGTTGGCGTGGTTATCGAGGTATTGTTGTTGTCACTGGTGGTCTCTCCAGAAAACAAATCTGATTGGCTGTTACTTGTACTTGGAGTGGAATCATCGTCTGGTTGTTTCTTTTGAAAATCTGAAGAGAAAAAGTAAGAACACTAGTATAATGAGGAAGTTCATAATCTCCTTGAGTATTAGAAAATAATGAAAGTATAAAAATGAAATTAATAGCATTAATAAAGAATAATTTGGGTGATTAAAAAATGAAAGTAAAATACTGATCAAAAATATGTCATTTTTGAGATTATACTAGAGATTAACTAGAGTGAAAGCTTTCCAAAGTTTCTCATCTTGTTTAGAACAATGGTAGGTAGAATGCTGATTTTAACAAAAACTTTTTGCAAAGCAAAATGCATATTGAAATTTTGGGGGTAATCAATATAAAGTGGAAAAATACAGAGAAGTTGTTCAAACAAACAAAACACAGGTAAAAAGATTTTTAAAAACTGCAGAAAACAAAGCAGGGTAAATAGAAAACATATAATAAAATCCCAGTACAAACACACCAGTAATGGTAATGAACGTAAACACAATAAACTTAGCAGTTAAAAGGTGGAAAGTTCAGATTAAAAAAACAAAGTCTTGTTCCTTGCAGTTTACAAAACATATCAAAAACATCAATGAGGATACAGAAAACTTTATAGTGTATAAAAATGTACCTGAAAATACATGATTAAAAAGCAAAAGGTAATGCCCTGATCAGTATGACTCAGTTGGTTGGGTGTCGTCCTGCAAAGTGAAAGGTCACAGGTTTGATTCCCTATCAGAGCAACTGGCTGGGTAGTAGGTTCAGTCCCCAGTCAGAATGAGTACGAGAGGCAACCAATCAATGTTTGTCTTTCACATCAATGTTTCCTTCCCTCCCTTCCCTTCTCTCTAAAAAATAAACAACATCTTTTTTAAAATATTAAGACTTCCAGCCAAAATGGAGTAGTAAGTGGAAACACTGTACCTCCTCACACAACCAAGTTTAAAGACAACAAAGTTTTAGTTATTAAGACTTCCAGCCAAAATGGAGGAGTAAGTGGAAACACTGTACCTCCTCGCACAACCAAGTTTAAAGTCAACAAAGTTTTAGTAACAAAAACACAACCAAAACACAGAAAACTGTCTGGAAGTCTGACAACAATGAACCATTCAGCCAAACCAGTAAGAGGGGCAAAGTCAGCGTCTGGCGGAGCTGGTTGGGAAGAAAAGAGCAGCCACCAGACCCAGATGCACAGGCGATAAGTGACCAAGAGATAGCGAACCTATCAGATGCACAGTGCAAAACACTGGTGATCAGGATGCTCACAGAACTGGTTGATTTTAGTCACAAATTAGAGGAACACATGAAGGCTAAACTAAGGGAAATGCACAGGAAACCAACAGTAATGGAAAGGAAACTGGAACTCATATCAAGGGAGTGGACCAGAAAGAAGAAAAAAAAAGGACCGAACAGAAAGAATGAAGAAATAAGAATTCAAAAAAAATGAGGAGAGGCTTAGGAACCTCCAGGACATCTTTAAACACTCCAACAACCGAATTATAGGGGTATCAGAAGGGGAAGAGGAACAGCCACCAGTGGAAAACTTATTTGAACAAATCATAAAGGAGAATTTCCCCAATTTGGCAAAGGAAATAGACTTCCAGGAAATCCAGGAAGCTCAGAGACTCCCAAAGAAGTTGGACCCAAGAAGGAACACACCAAGGCATATCATCATTACATTAGCCAAGATTAAAATGAAGGAGAGAATTCTAGAAGCAGCAAGAGATAAGGGGACAGTCACCTGCAAAGGAGGTCCCATCAGACTGTCAGCTTATTTCTCAAAAGAGACCTTCCAGGCAAGAAGGGGCTGGAAAGAAGTATTCCAAGTCATGAAATCCAAAGACCTACAACCAAGATTGCTCTATCCAGCAAAGCTTTCATTTAGAATGGAAGGACAGATAAAGTCCTTCTCAGATAAGGTCAAGTTCAAGGAGCTCATCATCACCAAGCCCTTATTATATGAAATGTTAAAGGGACTTACCTAAGAAAAAGAAGGTAAAAAAGATGAACAGTGAAAGGACAGCAAACTCACAGTTATTAACAACCACACCTAAAACAAAAACAAAAAGGAACTAAGCAAACAACTAGAACAGGAATAGAACCACAGAAATGGAGATCACATGGAGGGTTAGCAACAAGGGAGTTGGAGGAGGAGAGAGGGGGAAAAGGTACAGAGAACAAGTAGCATAAATGGTAGGTAGAAAATAGGGGGAGGGTAAGAATAGAATAGGAAATGTAGAAGCCAAAGAACTTACGTGTATCACCCATGGACATAAACTAAAGTGAGGAATGTGGGTGGGAGGGGGTGTGCAGGGCAGAGGAGAGTGAAGGTAGGGAAATGGGACAACTGTAATAGCACAATCAATAAAATGTATTTAAAAATAGAAAAAAGAAAAACAGAAGGAAATAGTCTAACAATAAAATATTTATGTATCAATAAGCACCATAAATATAAATGGCTTAAATGCTCCAACCAAAATACAGCATGAATGAATGGATAGAAGAGAAGATCCATATATATGTTGCCTCCAAAAGACCCACTTCAGATCAAAAGATACACAGAGTAAAGGTAAAGGGATGGAAAAAGATATTTCTTACAAATGTAAAGAGAAAAAAAAAACTGACGTAGCACAGTTATGTCCAACAAAATAGACTTTAAAACTAGGGCTATAGCAAGGGACAAAGAAGGACACTATATAATGATAAAGGGAACAATCCAACAAGAGGATTAAGCCTAGTAAGCATTTATGCACCCAAAACAGGAGTACATAAATATGAGAAGCCAATCTTGATGGACATAAAGGGGAGGGAGATACAGAAATACAGTCACAGTTGGGGATTTTAACACTGTTGATTTCAATGGATGATCCTCCAGACAGAAAATCAACAAGGAGACAGTGGCCTTAAATGACACATGAGGTCAAATGAATTTAGTTAGTATTTAGAGCATTATTTGCCAAAGCAGCAGAATATATATACTTTTCAGTGCACAAGGAACATTTTCTAGGATAGACCACACGTTAGGACAGAAAACAAGTCTTTACCGAGTCTCAGTAAGTCTCAAAACAAGTCTCAATAAATTACCCTGGCTGGTGTGGCTCAGTGGATTGAGCGCCAGACTGCAAAGCAAAGGGTCACTGGTTCAATTCCCAGTCAGGGCACATGACTTGGGTTGTGGGCCCAGTTCCCAATAGGGGGCACATGAGAGGCAACCACACATTGACGTTTCTCTCTTTCTCCCTCCTTTTCCCTCTCTCTAAAAATAAACAAAATCTTTTTTTAAAAAGTCTCAATAAGTTTAAGAAGATTGAAATCATTATCAAGCACCTTCTCTGACCACAATGATATGAAAGTAGAAATCAATCAGGGAAGAACACTAAAAAACACACAAAGACACAGAAGCTAAATAACATGTTATTAAAGAATGAATGGGTCAACAATGGGATCAGAAAATAAGTTAAAAGATACCTTGAAACAAATGAAAAGGAGAACACAACGACGCAAAATTGGTGGGACACAGGGACGCAGTCCTAAGAGCAAAATTCATAGCATTACAGGCCTATCTCAAGAAACAAGAAAAAGCTCAAATAAGCAATCTAACTTTACATTTAAAGAAACTTGAAAAAAGAGTAGTAAAGCCCAAAGTGAGAAGAAAATAATAAAGATCAGAGCAGAAATAAATAAAATAGAGTCTAAAACAGATATAAAAGATCAATGAATCCAAGAGTTGGTTATTGGAAAAGATGAAGATCGACAAACCTTTAGCCAAACTCATCAAAAAAGAGAGAGGACCGAAATAAAATCGTAAATTAAAAAGGAGAAAAAACAACCAACAAATAAATACAAAGTTTTGCAAAGAAATACAATATCGTATGTATTCCAAAGAAATACAAAAATTGTACTGAAATATTATGAACAACTATATGCGAACAAACTGGACAACCCGGAAGAAGTGAATAAATGCCTAGAAACATAAACTCTTTTGAAACTAAATCAGGAAGAAGGAGAGAATCTGAATAAGCATTTGATAAAAGCAAGCACCCCTTTATGATAAAAAAAAAAAAAACACCTAGTAAAATTGAAGCAGTAATCAAAAAACTCCCAACAAACAAAAGCCCTGGACCAGATGGCTTCACAGGTGAATTTTACCAAACATTCTGAGAAGAACTAATTCCTCTCCTTCTCAAATTATTTCATAAAATGCAAGAGGAGGGAAGGCTCCCAAACTCATTTTATGAGGCTAGCATTTTTCTAATTCCAAAACCAGGTAAAGACACAACAAAGAAAATTATAGGCCAATGTCCCTGATCAACCTAAGACGTTAAAATTCTCAACAAAATATTAGCAAACTGAGTAAGACAATGCATCAGAAAGATCATATACCATGATCAAGTGGGATTTATTCCAGAAATGCAAGATTGGTACAACATCTGCAAATCAGATACACCACATGAACAAAATGAGGAATAAACACCACACAATCATATCAACAGATGCAGAAAAAGCATTTGGTAAAATCCAGCACCCATTTATGATAAAAAAAACTCTTAGCAATGTGGGATTAGAAAATTGAATCAGGACACAGAGACGGCCAACAGACATATGAAAAGATGCTCAACGTCACTAATTATCAGATAAATGCAAATTAAAGCCATAATTAAGATATCATCTCATACCGGTCAGAATGGCTATCATCAATCAACAAACAACTGCTGGTGAGGATGTGCAGAAAGGGGAACCTTTTTGCACCATTGGTAGGAATGCAAACTGGTACAACCACTGTGGAAAGCAGTATGGAGATTCTGCAAAAAATTAAAAATGAATCTCTCTCTACCTTTCATCCCAGCTATACCACTTCTGGGAATGTATATGAAAGAACCTAAAACATTAACTCAAAAGAACATAAGCACCCCTATGTTCACTGCAGTGTTATTTACAATCACCAAGATATGGAAGCAGCCCAAGTGTCCATCAGTAGATGAGTGGATAAAACAAGCATGGGACATTTACATGATGGAACAGTATTTGACCATAAAAAAGAAGAAAAACTTGCCCTTTGCGACAGTATGGTTGGACCTGGAGAACATTATGCTAAGTGAAATAAGCCAGTCAAAAGAAAGACAAATACCATATGATTTCACTCATATGTAGAATCTAATGAACAAATTGAACTAATAAGGAAAATGAGGACAGACTCATGGATGAAAAGTAGGATGACTACAGCAGGAGGGGTGGGGGTTACTGAGCAAAAAGAAAAAAGAGGGTAGAGGGACTGAGCAAAAATGAAAAAGGACTCATGGATGTGGACAACAGGGTGGTGATTGCTGGGGGAAGAGGGTATAAGGGGAATAAATGGTAATGGAAAAAATACAATAAAGATTAAATTTTAAAAATTTACATAAAAGTACCATATATTGTTTATGGATATATAATAACAATATAAACACATGCACGAAGATGATACATCAAATTCAGGATAGTAGTTACTGGGGGAGGGAGAAAAGAGGCATCTTTAAATCTATCTGTAATTTTTTGTTTCTTAAAGCTAGTGTTGAGTTAAAATTATTATGTATATTATCTGTATGTTTCATTTAAAAATCTAATGCCAGTCTATGAAGTATAAATTATATTTTACATCAATTCAGAGAAGGAATAGATCTTGACAACTCTGCATCGCTTCATCTTTTGAACTACAGAGAAACTGCTACTCTACGACCTCATCAGAACCACCATTTTAACATATTCCGAGCATCAGAACAGCTAGCATTTATGTTAATTTTACCATGTGGCTAGGCACTAAACTAAACATTTTCGGTAGATAACTCATTTACTTTAATCCTGGAGACAACCCTAAAAAGGGAGGTAAAATTAACACCACTTTACTGATAAAGAAACTGTGGCTGAAAAAATTGAGGTAATTTGTTCCAATTAATGGTTAGCAAGTAGCAGGATAAGGATTTAAATTTGGGCCCATCTGACACCAAAACCCATGGTTTCCGATCCCAACCACAGGATGTAGGAATGGTGATCTCTAGTCTGGCCAAGGAAAAGGCTTCCATGATCTAAAGCCTCTAATGCTTTTCTGTGTATTTCTCTTAGCCACCTTTTATTCTTCATTGTTTTGACATTTTTAAATGGCCTATTATCTCAATGTTATTTGTGTAGCACCTTTGGAGAAAAAGGGAGTATATAAATACAATAAAATTACTGCATAATGATGCTTCTTTTTTTATGTCATGTCACCTCATTAGCTCTCCTATGTCAATAATCGTGTCCTTCCTATACCTAATCTCTCTACCATTTAATTGGAAATGGTAAAAGGCCCTAACACAACTGAAACTGAATCAACATTGTATCATCTAGCACAATCACCAGTCCTCCTGACACACACACACCCACTCAGGCAAAATAACTCTTTAAGGTAAAATAATGTTTTTGTTTAAAGACATCATTACCAGGTCCCGCCCACACAATCTCCAGTCCATACTTGCCATGCTCCTTGATGCTCAGGGTTCTTTAAATTCTCGTTTGTACATCTGCAGTTGACACAATGTACCTTTTAAAACCCATCCTTCCACTTTCCTGCACCTCCACAGGGCAATGATGTGAAAAATCCTCAAGCTAAATGTATTCATTACAAACCAAATGGTCTGCATGCAAGAGAACCAGTGGAAACTCTATGTTCTCTGCTTCAATTTAATAAACAACCCAAGAATCACAGAATTTCACAACCAGAACTTTACACATCCAGCTCAATCCTTTCATTGCACAGAAAAAGAAAGCAGGAGCCAAGGAAGTTAATGCCAACTCACCAGAAATTCATAGAATTAATCCTAACAGTTTTCTGACTCTTAAGCCTAAATTAGCAGATTGTACAATAGAGCTTTAGAGGTGAATCTGAGTTCAAACCTTGACTTTGCTATTTACTAGGCATACTGCTAAAAGCAAATTGTTTAATCTTTTGGGGCCTCATCTGTAAAATGCAGGAGAAGGTTCATTTCTACCTCTCAGAATAATGTAGATTATAGTACATAAAATAATATATTATATATCTAGCACAGAATAATGTGGATTATAGTACATAAAATAATGTACTATATAATATATCTAGCACATGGGTACAATCATTAAAAATAAAAGGTATTTTCCTGCCCTGGCTGGCATGACTCAATGGATTGAGTGATTCAGCCTGCGAATAGAAGGGTCACTAGTTCAATTCCCAGTCCGGGCACATGCCTAGGTTGTGGGCCAAGTCCCCAGTTGGAGACACATGAGAGGCAACTGATCCATGTTATCTCTCACATGTGTCTCTCATGTGTGTCTCTCTCTCTCTTTCTTACTCCCTTCCCCTCTCTCTAAAAGTAAATAAATCAAATCTTTTTTTAAAGGTATTTTCCTAGTTTAAAGAAAGGGCACTGAGTTACCTCTTCCACTTAGCCCTGAAGTTTACATCATATTTCTTACTCTGTTGTTCCTTTCTTTCTGAATCCAACTTCTGACTACTGCCAAAAACAAAACAAAATCCCCAGAAGTCTAGAGTAGCAGGTTTATATCACATGTAAAAAAAAAAAA
The DNA here is from genome assembly GCF_021234435.1 of Artibeus jamaicensis. Taxonomy (NCBI): domain Eukaryota; kingdom Metazoa; phylum Chordata; class Mammalia; order Chiroptera; family Phyllostomidae; genus Artibeus; species Artibeus jamaicensis. The sequence continues at coordinate 3,612,588 of NW_026521356.1, forward strand.
GTAAACAACACAAAAAGTATTAAATAGTCTCTTAACACTCAACTCTAGAAAGTGCCGCTTCATTTGACCCAGACACAGTGAACACTTGTTCACTTACTTTACACTTTTTGTATAAATGAAAAACTAGAAATCTCCAAGCTTATATATCTCGGGAAGGGGGGGGTGGAGAATTTAGGCCCTGGATGGTGTGGCTCAGGTTGGAGCATCTTCCCCTAAACTGAAGGGTCACAGGTTCAATTCCAGGTCAGGGTACATGCCTAGATTGCACTTTGGTCCCCAGTCAGGGCTTGTACAAGAGGCAACCAATGGATAGTTCTCTTTCACACTGATGTTTCTTTCCCTCTAAAATAAAAATCAATATAAGCATGTCCTAGAGTGAGGATAAAAAAATTAGGAATCATTACATATTTTGTGAATTGGTAATAGTTAATGGTATATCCAAAGGTGTAAACATGGTCTTGAATAAAGCTGTGAGGCTGAGAGACGTTTGTGTGAATAAAGCTTTTCCAAATTAAACTGTTATTTTTAAAACCTGAGGAAAAAAACCTTTGAACTTTTAACAGCACTGCTGTTCAAAACAAACCAAGATCTTGGCAGCTTACCTTATTATCAACTAAAAGGAAAAATAATTTCTTAACAAAAGTAACATGAAGTATCCAGAAATAGGATGTTTTCACAAGATAGAGACTGACTTAATGGTACCAGCTGACCCAAAATGGCCAGTGAAGTCCCTCGGGCTGATTGCCCATGTACTCTCTAGGCATATATTCTTCTCCATTTTTAGAATAATTTTTGTCACAGGTCAATCTTCTTACTACAGAATGTACCTCAATAGACTGGGAGCACTAAAAAGGTACCTCATCCTGCTCTGCTGACAAGCCCACTCACCTGGGCAGTCTCACTGGGACTATACCTTGTCTACTCATTACTCAAAACTCACCTTTCATATGTATATGCCCCAACTGTTTACTTCTCAGACATACAACAACGACTTGGCAAGATGCTTATTAATTCACTTAAATTCCCACACCACTTCCAGATTATACCAATGTCATGTCCTTTTGAATGTTTCTTCATGGCATAAAATATACAAAAGTGATTTGAAAAAGATTTTACTAAACTTCCTTTCTTTGAAAATAAATGGTCTTTTAAAAAAAACCCAGTAAGCTAGTTTCAGCTCTTAGCAATACCTGTATGAATTTTTTTTTCTTATGACATATAGATCTGTGTGATCACTGATGGGTACATAGTATTGTCTATTTATAATACAGCAATTAAACCAGTTCACTATTGTTACACATTTGCAGTTACCAACTTTTCACTATTATAAGCAAGATTTCATCAAGCTACCTTACATTATATTGCTAGAAGTAGATCAACAGGTAAGGGAGGATGCACATTTTTAAAGCATTTGGTACATATTGTCAAATTCTCTTGGCACAAACCCTGTGATTTCCCACTGCACAAGACTTACTATGGTGTGTAAGAATCATTTATTCAACAGCTTCCCGCACTAGACACACCCAGGACAGTAACAGTGCTCAATAAATGTTACCTGCATTTAAGAGGCAAAATGTTTTCTGTAGAGAACATACCACTAGATTACATTTAAAATTTTTTACCAATTGTTATTTTAAACCTTTCACAAAGTATTTTGCGTGCCTTTAAAGCCATGCCTAGCATCATTTGGGTTAGCATTTCTAAAAGATGAAGCACTCAGTACCTGTGAATTTCCACTTTCATAATCAATAAGTAGAGACGAGAAATTCAACTGTACTTGTTCTAACCCACCCATTAAGTGTATCTGGCCACTAACATGGCTTCCATATCATTATTATAGACTTTAAAACTGGGTGAAAGACGAACTCAGAGTTAAATGCCTACAATGAGCAAGGCGCTCTGCCAGAAGTCTTACGTTCATTTTCTCATTTAATTCTCAAAGTAAACTGGGCAACAGATGTCATCCCCACATTTCTGCCAAGGAGACTAAAGCATGGCAAGCTTGGGGAAACCTGCCTCCTCCCAACAAGTGCTGGAGCTAGGGTTTGAGACCCAGGTTTATGTGACGATGATGTCCACACTCTTCTCACTACAGCATGCAACACTGAAGCAATCACTGCCCAGCTTGCCAAAATGCAATAGCTGGAAGTTTGCAGGGGTTACTTTTCCACTTCCCACATTCCCAGTCTCTAAACCCCACCCAACTCTATCAGAGATTACAACTCACGTTCTCACTGGAGGCATTAATTAGGTGTCTGACACCTTAAAATGCTTCATGTTTCAAGTATCCAATTAAAGTAAAATAGAAATATTGCAAATAAAAATTCAATTCTGATATCTGCAGGGTTTGGGTAATGCAGATATTATATAATATAAAAGCTTCCTTTTAATAGAATAGGGTTCTTTTTCCTCTTCTTTATCCCTTCTCCCTATTTATGTCCATAATAGGTTACAGCCTCCATTTATAAGTTTATTTTGAGGTTTTTAAGGCTGCACATTCCCACCCCTACCTCAGTCACAAACCTTGGATATCTTATTTCTAAAAACTACAAAGCTTAATGGCAATAGCCAGCCAATTCATAAACCAGAGATTTAGCCTTCTAATTAAAATTTTAATAAGACTCTAGTAGTTGGAATGTTAACCTAGGTTAATAGCCTCAGCAAAAACAAAGTGGTTTAAACAAAAATTAGCAAGAACCAAATGTCTGGTTACTATTAAAACTTTAAAATGCACTCACCTAGGATCCCAGCTTATGGGGAAAACTGTTATCTACTCAATGTGGCTGAGTTCATTTAAACTTCCTTTCATAAGTAATATTTTCTAGCTTCTTTATAAAAGAAAAAACAAAAACCTTTTCCCTACCAAATTCTCACCTGAGTTTCTCATGATGATTTCTCCTTTTTAAAAATCAGACTCCCTTTACCGATTTCAGAACAGACTGATACTGTTTTGATGTTGACTGATACTTTCAGACAATTTTGAAATATACACATTACACATAACACACACACACACACACACACACACACACACACACACACACATTATCCTACTAGTGATAAATCACTCCTGTCCAATGTCCCCTACCTATGTCCATGAATCTCTTAGGGGATGGCACCAACATTCCCCACAGAGTCTAAAGTCAGAAGCCTGGGAATGCTCTCAAGATTATACATTCTCCCTCCCTTAATTCTACATCTCAAAAATCACCAAATCTAGCTTATTTACAACTCCTAAATAGTTCCTGAATCCATTTACTTCTCCACTGCACTCTAGCCTAAGTCAACATCCTATCAAAGATTCTCCTAATTTGATTTTCTTTGTATACTATAATCCATTGGCCTGCTCCAATCCATTCTCCATAAAGCAACCAGAGTGACATAAAAGACAAATTCTGATCAAGTCATTTTCCTCCCTAAATCCTTGAATGGTCTCCCACAGATTTTGAAATCACAGCCAAAATCCTAAAACATGGCCTGGAAATTAGAAGTATTGCCAAGAACCGGCTTCAGGCCCTTTGGCCTCTTCTTAAAGCCATTGCTCCTCCTTTCCCTCCCACTGCTTCAGTCACTTGGGGGTTCTTCTGCTTTTTCCAATACTCCATGTTCTTTCTCAACTTGGAGTATTTTGATTGTGGCATACAGGAAAATTCTATTCTCTATCCTGCTACTCACCTTGGAAAGTCCTACTCATCTTTGAACCTGTTTCCACAGGGAGGCCTTAAGATCATCCATAGAAGGCACTTAATAAATATTTGTTGGAGGAATGAAAGAATGTCTTAGTCACTGTATACTCCAGCCCCTAGCAAAATGCTTGCCATATAACATATACTATGCTTTCAACTTATTTGATACTAATGAACATACAAAAATATTAGTTCTCTGAGACATTAATGGACTTCAAATTGATATAAAATTTATTTATGGGAAACAAGAATGCTTCTACATTCAGTAGAGATATTAAGTACCTGTCAATAACCAGATTTTTTAATTTTACAAACTATCCCTGCACAAAATTTTCTTCCTTACTACTCAACACAGGTAAATGGTTCTGAAAGGACTCAAATTCTAAGACCTCTCAAGACCTGTTAGCTAAGATTCTAACCACGAAGCTGCAAACTTTTTTGAGAATAGAAATAACACTAGTTCTGTTCTCAAAAGAATGTCTTCAAAAGTTTCCTACAAAATGTCAAGAATTGAATGAATACATAAAGCTAAAAAAGCTCACAAACAAAACTCTTATTGGTAATTAAGTGTAGTTTATAATCAAGTTTATGACTGAAATTATACAGTCTCTAGATTCTTTACACCTATAGTGCCAACTGCTCAGAAGTGTGAACTAGCAAAACAAGTTCTTGAGAGGAAAGCTTGTTCCTTATATAGCATTTATTGTGCAGACTATACAGTTTTTCCAGTAATAGTGTCTTATATTCATTTACAGGGCATAAATTAACATGTTAACATTACAGCAAATATCTAAAAATCCATTAGTACTACGATAATTGCACAAGAGAGACATTTACCTCATTTCAGTCTAACCACAAAATGTGTCAATTTTTTTAAAAATTGAAAACACAGGGAGAAGTTTCCTGAATATTGTGATACTGAATTCAGTTTCAAAAAAACAAACGTTTCAAATGATGTGTGTGTATATATATATATACACATCATACACATACAGCTCAACCTCAAAATTACCAATAGGGCTTGGCTTACTGCAGAAATACTAGACAAATTAGAACCTAAAAACAAAACAAAAAGATCTGACCTATCTGTATACAGCTGTTTCTTGGTACCATTGAAAGCCCTCCTCTGAAGCCATTAGTCCTGTCATCCATGAATGATTTCAATGGTACCACATGTGGGTAGAGAGGCTGGAGACTGGAAAATCTTTTTCGGTTCAGAGCTAAGGTTTCAAGTGCCCTATAAAGACTTCAATGACAACAGAATAGAAAATTAGAAACACATGGGAATAAATTAGAAAAAAGGTCACCCCCTTTTCCAAATCCTTGACTGCTTTTACAATGGTATCCACAGTTTTCATATTACCAGACCTTCATTTTACAGGGCAAAAGTAATCAAAGAAATAAAACAAAAACACCTCCTACTGGCAACTCCTTTTTTTGGTGCTCCTGCCCACTGACATTGATCTTCTTTTGTCTTTGCTTCCTTCCATCTCTGAGGGTAACTCAGGCCTTTAATGAGCCATTCCCATCCCCTGATACTTCAATTTCCACTCAGTTCTTAGCCTCATCATCTCATATCTGGGTCACATGCTACCAGTCCTCTGCATTTAAGTTATACTGCCAAGATGACCTTTTCATTTTTTTTTTAGAAAATTCAACTCTGGTGGTGGTTTTAACACACTTTTCCCTCAGCATAAAACTGTTCAGCACAACTAAATGTTTCTCAAACAGTGCAATGTGGTACATGTTGAAGTTGTGAATTTCTTTCCCCAAGAGTAATAGACCACATACACTAGCTTAAACTGCTAAGAGAAATTTTTAAAAAAGAATGAAGTAATGGGTTTACTAACATTTTATTACACCTATTAAAAGCATTATCAGGGGGATGTTCAGAGAAGACCATGAATTCACACATCTAAACATCAGGGCTAAATGACTAATTTTTATCCAACGAACCCAAGGTAGCAAAACAATATATGATGTCTGTGTTATTCACAATCCCAAAAGGCATCTAATAGTAGAAAGAGAAATGCCTTTCTGAAGAATACAATGGATAGTCATTGAAAAAGCTGTAGCATAATATAAGAAAAAACTTTTTCTTCACATAAAGGCAATCATCTAAAGACTGAAGCAATTTCTCCACTCTTCAGAAAAGCTCATGTATAGTTATCTACATTATCCTCTGCATAGTATGGTGTTTAGGAGTTCAAAAATCACACTGAATCCAAGTCCTGGCTCAACCTCTTCATGATTGTGTGACCTTGGGTAAGTTATTTAACTTCTCTTGTTTCTGTTTTTCCTCTAAAATGAGATTATATCTACTTCATAAGGTTATTGTATGGACTATGTTAGATAATACACGTTGAAGTCTTAGGAGATTGCATGGCACATTCTAGCGATGCCTTTTATTATTTCCCTTGTACTTTCTTGCAGTTTAAAAATTTGCTAGCTTGAGACTGTAACAATGACAAATAATTTCTCTGGTGTCAATAAATGACCAGGTGGCAATTACACCTAACTTGGTCTCATTAACAATGCACACAGGAGTTACAAACTCAAAGATTTTCAGGGACTAGGTAGATATAAATGTACCAAGTCAGCTGGCCTAAAACATAGGGAGTTGTGGTTGCTTGTGGTTAATTGGCAAGTGTGAGCTTCACCTAGAAGCATGTGATTTCAAACTTAGAAATAAAAATTAGAACTTCCAAATACAACATATTTGTGCCTGTCAAGGGAATAGTTTAAGACTCATGATTTAAATACAAGGTATTTATAACCTAAAGTTTTGTACACTGCATTTTTAATTGTACATACTGGTAACAAAATGATTAATCAGATTAATGTGAAACAGATATAAAGAGCAAATAGTAAAGTATAGCAATAAATAACAAATGAACATCAAAAATTCATCTATGTCTAGAAGAAAGAGTCTTAACCAAGGGTTCTTATATCAGTCAGCATAGGCTAACTTATGCTGCAATATCAAATGACCCTAGAATCTAGAGGCTTTACAACAGGGTTTTTTGTGTAGTAATCCAGAATAAAAGATGAAAAAGAGAGATAAGCAACTACACCATGTCTGTTAGAAGTTTCTGTTCGTATGTGGCATATAAACTTTTCATTCACATTTTGTTTGTTAAAAGATGTCACAAGGCTGAGCCTAATATGAGGATAGGGAGGTGTACGCCTCCCATTAGAAGAGGCAGCAAATAGGTGCAAGCAATAATATCAACTAGGGTTTATAAACTTGTGCACACAGAAATGTACATACAGGCATACCTCATTCTATTGCATTTCACCTTGTCGTGTTTTACAGATAATGCATTTTTCACAAGTTGAAGGTTTGTGGAAACCTTGCTTGCAAGTAAGTCTATTTGGTGACATTTTTTCCAACAGTATTTGCTTACTTTGTGTCTGTCACATTTTGGCTAATTCTTGCAATATTTCAAAACTTTCATCATTATTATTCTATTTGTCCTGGTGATTTGAGATCCATTATCTTTGATGTTACTACTGTTAATTGTTTTGGAACACCCATACAAGATGGTGAATTCAGTCAATAAATGTGCATGTTGGGGCTGCTCCACTGACTGGCCATTCCCCCATCTCTCTTCCTTTCCTTAGGCCTACCTACTCTCTCAGATAACAATATATTTTTTAAAGATTTTATTTATTTATTTTTAGAGAGAGAGGAAGGAAGGGAGAAAGAGAGGGAGAGAAACATTATTGTGTGGCTGCCTCTCATGCACCCCCCACTGGAAACCTAGCCCACAACCCAGGCATGTGCTCTGACCCGGAATCAAACCAGCAACCCTTCTGTTCCCAGGCCGGCACTCAATCCACTGAGCTATACCAGCCAGGGCTCAGATAACCACAATATTAAAAATTAGGCCAATTACAATGGCCTCTAAATGTTCAAATGAAAAAGTCACATTTCTCTTACTTTAAATCAAAAGCTAGAAACAATTAAGCTTAGTGAGAAAGGCATGCTGTAAGCTAAACTAGGCTGAAAGCTAGGCTTCTTACGCCAGTTAGCCAAGTTGTGAATGCAAAGGGAAAGTTCTTGAAGGAAACTGTAAGTGCTACTACGATGAACCATATGAGGGTAGAACAGCCTTAATAAGGATATAGGGAAAGTCTTAGGGGGTCTGGAAAAAAGATCAAACGAGCCAGAATATCCGCTTCAGCCAAAGCCTAATTCAGAGGACAGACCCCAACTCTCTTCAATTCTATAAAGGCTGAGAGAGAGACTTCCGCCAAGACGTAGACGTAGGTGGAAACACCTTGCGTCCACGCACAACCAAATCTAAGAACAACAAATTTTTAATAACAATAAACACAACCAAACCACACAGAAAATCGACTATACGGAGTCCCAAAACAATGAAATGCTCAGCTAAACTGGTAAGAGGAGCGAAGCCAGCAGTGGAGCGGGTTGACTAAAAATATCCCCAACCGGGTGGTGCGCTAGGAGCCGAAGGCACGAATCAAAGGTGCGGGCTAGCTACGGGCGGACACAGGGAAGAGGCGCAGCTGGCTGTCTGCGGTAGGTCACGCATTTGCATGCAGATAAACCAGTGAAGAGGCGAGCACTGAGACTGCATGGCACAGGGCAGCAGGCTCGCACAATTCCACTTGGATAAACAGGCCAGGGTGAGTGGTGGGAGGGACTGAGCTAGCAGAGAGGACCGCCATTGCTCCCTCTCTGACCCCGCCCCCACATACAGCGTCACAAAACAGTGACCTGGGTGGCCCCGCCCTGGTAAACAACTAAAACTCCGCTCCTCATACTTAACGGCGCAAACAGACCAAAAATGTCTCAAGAACAACTCAGAGCCCCAGAGCCAATAAATCTAAGTGATGAAGAAATAGCCAAACTTTCAGATGCACAGTTCAAAACACTGGTTATCACAATCCTCACAGAACTGGTTGATTTTAGTCACAAATTAGAGGAATATATGAAGGCTAAACTAATTGAAATGAATGAAAATGCATGGGAAACTAATAGTAATGGAAAGGAAACTGGGACTCAAATCAAAGGAGTGGACCAGAAAGAGGAAAAAAATGACCAAACAGAAAAGGATGAAGAAACGAGAATTCAAAAAAATGAAGAGAGGCTTAGGAACCTTCAGAATATCTTTAAACACTCCAACAACCTAATTATAGGGGTATCAGAAGGGGAAGAGGAACGGTCACAAGTGGAAACCTTATTTGAACAAATAATAAAAGAGAACTTCCCCGTTCTGGCAGAGGAAATAGACTTCCAGGAAATCCAGGAAGCTCAGAGACTCCCAAAGAAGTTGGACCCAAGAAGGAACACACCAAAGCACATCATCATTACATTAGCCAAGATTAAAATGAAGGAGAGAATCCTAGAAGCAGCAAGACATAAGGGGACACTCACCTACAAAGGACTTCCCATCAGACTGTCAGCTGATTTATCAAAAGACACTTTACAGGCAAGAAGGGGCTGGAAAAAAGTATTCCAACTCATGAAAACCAAAGACCTACATCCAAGATTGCTCTATCCAGCAAAGCTTTCATTTAGAATGGAAGGACAGATAAAGTGCTTTTCAGATAAGACCAAATTCAAGGAGTTCATCATCACCAAGCCCTTATTATATGAAATGTTAAAGGGACTTACCTAAGAAAAAGAAGATAAAAAAGATGAACAGTGAAAGGACAGCAAACTCACAGTTATCAACAACCACACCTAAAACAAAAGCAAATTAAGAGGACAGCTGGATCAGGAGTGAACCATAGAAATGAAGATCACGTGGAGGATTAGCAACAGGGGAGTGGGAGAAGGAGAAGGGGGGAGAAGGTACAGAAAATAAGTAGCATGGACAGTAGATAGAAAATAGGGGGGAGGGTAAGAATAGTAGGGGAAATAAAGAATCTAAAGAACTAGAGACACGTGTTCATGAACTAAAGGGGGAAATGGTGGGGGAGGGGTGTGCAGGGTGGAAGGGAATGAAGGGGGGAATAGAACAAATATAATGGCATAATCAATAAAAAGTGTTTAAAAATATTTTTCATAAAAAAAAAAAGGCTGAGAGAGGTGAGGAGGCTGCATAAGAAAAGTTTTAAGCTAGCAGAGGTTGGTACATTCTCGTGTATTTCTTTTCTCACGTATTAAGGAAAGAAGCTGTCTCCATAATATAAAAGTACAAGGTGAAGCAGCAAGCTATCCAGAAGATCAGACTAAGATAATTAATCAAGGTGGCTAAACTAAACAACACATTTCCAATGTAGACAAAACAACCTCTATTGGACTTTCATAGCTAGAGAGACATCAACACCCGACTTCGAAGCTTCAAAAAACAGGCTGCCTCTCTTGTTAGGGACTAATGCAGCTGCTAAGTTGAAGCCAATGCTCATTTACCATTCTGAAAAATTCTAGGGCCCTTAACAATTAAGCTAAATCTACTCTGCCTGTGCTCTGTAGATGCAACAACAAAGCCTGGATGACAGCACATCTGTTCACAACATGATTTACTGAATATTTTAAGCCCGCTGCTGAGACCTACTGCTCAGAAAAAAAAAGATACACTTCAAAATATTACTGCTGCTCATTGACAATGTGCCTGGCCACTCAAGAGCTCTGATGGAGATATACAATGAAATTAATATAGTTTTCATGCCAACCAACACAATATTCCTTCTGCAGCCCATGGACTAAGGAATAATTTCAACTTTCAAGTCTTATTATTTAAAAAGTAATTTTGTAAGGCGATAGCTGCAAAAGATACTGCTTCCTCTGATGGGTCTAGGGAACAGTAAATGAAAAACCTTCTAAAAAGGAGTCACCATTCAGGATGCCTTTGAGAACATTTATGATTCATGGGAAAAGGTCACAATATCAATGTTAACAGTTTGGGAGAAGGTGACTCCTACATTCGTGGATGACTTTGACAGTCTCAAGAGCAAGTAACTACAAATGTGGTGGAAATAGCAAGAGAACTAGAATTAGAAAGTCAAGCCTGAAGATACAACTGAACTGCTGCAACCTCATGATGAAACTTTAATGAATGCAGAGCTGATTCTTATGATGAGCAAAGCAAGTGGTTATTTAAGATGAAATCTATTCCTGGTGAAGATGCTGTAAGACTGTTGAAATGACAACAATGGATATCACACAAACTTGGCTGGAAAGGGCAGCTGGAGGATTGACTCCAATTCTGAAGGTCTATTGGGGATAATATGCTATGAAACAACATTGCTATAAAGCACTGCATGAAAGAGTCAATCAATGAGGCAAATTTCATTGTTGTCTTACTTAAGAAACTGCCACAGCCACCCCTCCCTTTAGTAACCACCATGCTGATCAGTCAGCAATCATCAACATCAAGGAAGACTGACCCTCTGCCAACCAAACCATTACAGATGGTACAGATGATACAGGTAGCATTTTTTAGCAATAACGTATTTAATTAAACTGTGTGTTTATTTATTTGTTTATTTATTTATTTTTAAGGCACAATGCTATTGCATACTTAGTAGAGTACAGGATAGTGCAAACACAACTTTTATATGCATTAGGAAACAAAATAATTTGTGTGACTCACATTATTGAAATATTAGCTTTACTACAGTGCTCTGGAGTGAAACCTACAATATCCCTGTATAATTCTAGGTTAATCTTATGGAAATATATGCAATATTGTATATGCATACAGGCCCATTTTTCCCCTCACAGAACAAAATTTAGATATTATATTCTGAAAGGTATCAAGACCAAAAAGGTTTAAAAGAAATTAGACTGGGCTTGAAAAAAAGTCAGGTCTTTAACATTTGACCATTACTATATACACCATTACTATATACACTGACTTTATAATACAGCTGACCCTTGAACAACCTGGATTTAAACTGTGCAGGTTGACTTATACACAAATTTTTTTCAACAAATAACTGTTAATGTATGTTCTCTTCCTTATGATTTTAACATTTTCTTTTCTCTAGCTTACTTTATTGTAAGAACACATGTTCATCAAGTTTATGTTATTATTATTAAGGTTTCCAATCAACAGTAAACGATTTGCAGTTAATACTTGGGAAGTCAATTTTCAGTGGCATAGGGCAATAATATTCAACCCATGTGCTACAAGAATTTTTAAAACATGCAATACTATTTAGTCAGGAGGCACTGACCTTTCTCCCTTAGACTGTCAAATAAAAATAATAATAATAAAAAGACAGCAGCCAGCCAGAGTGAATGAATCAAAATTATACCAATTTTGGGGTCCGATAAGCAAAAAAATATATTTTTAGTGTGCCACAGAATTTTAATTAGTTTATGTGTGCCATGAGATGAAAAAGATTGAAAAAATCACTGGCAGAGGAAATTGGCACCCCAACCGCTGCACTGTTCAAGGGTCAACTGTACCAGATCAGTACAATATTCCTAACTCTGATGTTCTCAGCTGCTGATTACTACACGGTGTGCATGGAAAAATAATTTGAACTTTCTACCAGGCTCTCTTAAATGCTAATATTGTGTTATGAAAACCTAGGCATATGAATTACAATAAAACTATATTAGGCTGATGCTAGTTTACTGAAAATAACATCTGAAAAAAAACTACGATTTCTAGGCAACTATAAATCCTGTTCTTTATAAACTACAAAATAGTATGACTCTAATTCAAAATTCTGTTTTAAATTAATGAAGCCATGCTATGTTTATTTTATTTCTCTTTTAATGACTGCAACTCAGGTTCACTCCTGATTCTCAAATGGTCAATGTCAATATTCAGAATATTTACAGCTCCCTATCAAAATAAAAAGTTATTAGAAAGTCCTTAGAAACCAACTGTCTTATATGAACTAAATAATTCAATCTGTTTTTGTCTAAAATTAATTTAAGACAGGTGAAACATGTATATCTAACATCCATTTAAAAACAATATTTTTTTTGCTTTGGCTAGTGTGGCTCAGTGGATTGAATATGCCAGTCTGTGAACCAAAGGGCCACTGGTTTGATTCCCAGTCAGGGCACATGCCTGGGTTGCAGGCTGGGTGCCCAGTTGGGGGCATGTGAGAGGCAACCACACACTGATGTTTCTCTCCCTCTCTCTCTCCCTTCCTTCCCCTCTCTCTAAAAATAAATAAAATCTTTTTTAAAAATAGTATTTTTCATTTGGGAATTTGCTTTTTAACTTGCAATATGAGTAAATGTGTTTGGAACAGGATAAAGAGGAAGAAGTTGTCTATTTTAAAATTATGTTTAATAGTATGTGATACAGATTCCTCCTTAATCTGTATCAGTACCAAACAATTAAGTGATGCTATTCTATGTAGACACAACTAATTGTCCCTTACTCTTATTCTAGGTATCCCAACAAGAGGACTTGTAAATCAAACCCTTTATAACTTCCGATTTAGATAGTTAACTGCATTTCCATCTTGTATTAGTCTGAGAAATTATATTTATCATTAATTCTGACCAATGAGAAAAAGGAAAACGAGATGTATTGTCACCCCTGGAACTCACCTTACAGAGATAATGAATGCTCTTGGCTTCTAATGAGGTATAGTATAAGAAACAGCCATGTGAAACATATTTTGAAGGGCTGTTGCTGAGAGCACTGTCCACTACTATTCTCACTATCCACTTTAGAGCTCACAGGATGCTGACCCTTTAAACATTTACATTTTCATTTTTGCTTTGACTCCTACAAATCTCAGTTCTCAGTCTGCACTTTCAGAAGTATACAGCTGTTTATGGCATGAGTTGGTGTTCAAATTCCCCTTGTCTTCATCTTACTAATCAGTCTGAATTTTCCCTTTGTCTTGATTTCATTTAAAAAAGCAAAAGCTTACTATATTCTGTTCTCTTTTACTAAACTACCATATTTGGGGAAAGAAGTGGTGATAATTAAATTAAACTAAATACCACAATCTCATTGTTTTATGTTGGGATTTCAAACATTTATAAAAAACATGTATTTATGTCTACCAAAGTTTTCAGACCATAAGATGCACCAGACCATAAAACACATCTAGGTTTTAGAAGAGAAAAATAGAAAAAAATTTTTGAAGCAAAATTTTAAAAAGTGGTAAAATATATAATAACATAGGCCATACACCCCCCACACAGTGAGCCAGGTAAGCTACATTTGGACTATAACATGCACCTCCATTTCCTCCCAAATGGGGGGGCGGGGTGCATGTCTTTAGTCCAAAAAAGGCAGTATATCTATAATAAAGTGAAAGCTACTAATAAAACAAAAGGAAAAAAATTGCTGGGAAATATGTATCAAAATGGGGATAAAATTCTACATAAAATGCATTAGAATTTCTGTATGAGGAGATCAGAGTTAATAGATTTTATTTTTCATTTTACCTTTCAGGGCAAATAATGCATGCCAAAGAAATATCGACTAAATAGAACCAAACAGGCTTCAAGGCAAGACACACCAAGTCTAAATAATACTTCTAAAACCTAGAAGCTGGAAAGTAATAGACAAACAAAAATGAATACAGGATGCTTAGGAAACAAGGGCCAACACTGCCAAAGCATGACAATTTCCCTTGCAGTTCACACTTCTATTATTTCAGCATGAATCATACAAACCTAAAAGATCTGCTCTGAAAAGAAAGAGTAATTACTTTTGCATCTTCAAACATACTTTATCAAGAGCACAAGCACCTTCCTGACACAACCAGCCACAAGCTCCCATTTCATAAAAGTGACTTACTATTTCACTTGGTTTCTATATGTAACACTGTAGTGCAAATTCCAAGGGAAAAGGCTAGCCTGACAAGGAAAACTGAAGCACGTTGCCAACTCCTGTTTTAATATTGTTTATGAATTTGATGTTAAATTCATCTTTTTTGCTAAAAACTAAAACTGAGAATGACAAGGAAAATTACAGTCTCTTCAGCCAAGTTCTTGCCGAGCATTAGAGATGCTCACATACCTAGTCAAGAGTGAATTGTGAGGCTAGCACTCAGGAGCTCAAATTCTTCTTCAGATAGCTGAAGGACGAGCTTTTGCTTTCAATTTTATTCACTTCAGATAGAAAAAACATTACAGACAACCTTATTTGCACAGATAACAATGTTTCCTTGAAAGTACATTTTAAAAAGAATAGGGATTAGCCTTATTTTCAACCAAATTAAAGTCAGCAATATTTTTTAAATCAATCTTTTCCACTAAGTATTCAATTGGTCAAGGTCGGGAAAAAAAGTAGATAGTACTTAGTATATAGCTATGGATGCAAAACTAAAAGGGGGGGAAGTGCAGAGGGTCATTTTAAAGGGGGGATAATTACAAAATTGGCCTATACTAGCACTGATTATAATTGGAGGGACAGATTAAAAACTCTTAATTAGATATTTATTGAACTACTTGTTAAACTGGCTACAACTATCAACACAACAGAAGCTGTTCTTTGTGAGTACTCCTGTGACAGACCTGGTTCCAAATTCTTTAGTTTTTATCTTGTCATTTTAAAAGACTTTTATAGAATATTCTCATGTAAATTTGGAGCTTAAAGAGCTTTTAGAAATAGTGTACTACAACGTTTCTGATGTAAAAACAACGTAAAAAGTACCGTTCGCATTTTAAAGAAAGAGAATAGAAAAAAATATCAGAGTGCACTGCAGACAGCAAGGCTAAATTTTGTTTTAAAAAACTGACTTTGTTTTATACACACACACACATATGTATTACGCACACATATATGTATGTAAAGGGGGGCAGATATTTTTGAAAATATTTTAGATTACAATGTAAAAATGTATTTCTTATTGTAGGATGCAACAAAAACTAATAGGTCAGATATATTAGGTCATTGGTATTGACCAATGTATCTTCATTTTATATATGAGGAAACTAAGGTACAAAGAAGAAAAGCAATTGACTTGTTCTAGGTATCTTCATCACTGTAGTAAGAGTTCAAATGGGAAACATAAAAATGTATGGCTCTGAAGGGAAATGCACTATTGATGCTACTCTGTAACTTTCCCAAGTAGGTTTTTGTTACTTAATATGTTATATACTGTTAATCATTTATTCTTAAAAAAAAAAAAACCCTAAAGGGCCCTGGCAGGTGTGGTTCAGTGGAGTGAATGCCAGACTGCAAAGCAAAGGGTCACTGGTTCAATTCGCAGTCAGGGCACATGCCTGGGTTGCTGGCCAGGTCCTCAGTGAGGGGCATGTGAGAAGCAACCACACACTGATGTTTCTCTCCCTCTTTTTCTCCTCCCTTTCCCCTCTGTCTAAAAATAAATAAATAAAATCTTAAAAAAATAAAACTCTAAAGGTTGTGAACTATTAGTCCTGAATGGCACTGAAAGATAATCCCTAATTTGTCTCCCTTTGAGATGTTTATTGAAATCCAGTAATCACAATCTCTTTATGCTTCTTACAAAGCAGCACAAGAAATACCAAAAATTTAAATGAGCTTACTTCCCAACCCTCTTAAATGGGCCACAGGTGTGATTTCTTTAGTCCATACATTATTTGAAAGGCGCATACTTTTTAAAAAAGACTTCACCTGAGGAAGGACATCTTTTCATTGCTTTTAGAGAAGGAAGAGAGAGAGGAAGGAAGAGAGACACAGGGAGAGAGAAAGAGAGAGAGAGGGACAGAGAGACAAAGCAACAGAGAGAGAGACAGACAGACAGAAATATCGACTGCCTGCCTCCCATACTCACCCAAACCAGGGATCAAACCTGCAATCTAGGTATGTGCCCTGACCAGCACTCAAACCCACAACCTTTCAATGTATGGGACAATGCTCTAACCAACCAAGCCACCTCGCAGGGCAAAATGTGCATACTTTTTAATCCAACAATTTTACTTTGAATATTGTTTTAAGAAAAACAAGTATAAAAGGGTGTGTGTGTGTGGGGGGGGGGAGTGAGTGAGAGAAGCATATTTAAATGGTGACACAAAAAGACACAGAATTCAACTTGAAGGGATGCGTGGGCCAAATCTGGGGCATTTTTAGCATCAAAAAAATTATAGCAATAGATTATAACATACTAAGAAAGACAGACATTCATAGGTTCATACTGATACAGTTTTTAAAATGAGAAAGAAGTGAAAACTCTTGTTATAGTAGAAAGCAAATAAATGCAGAAGAAACTATGTAATTAATAAAAATCATCAATGGATGCTAAAACTAGTAGGTGAAATTCTTAATAGGAACAGGATATTTATATAGTCTCGAAGCACCTCCCCCAAAATTCTTATTAATTACAGGAAATTGACTGTATAGCAAAGAGACCTAGGGATAACCACCTTAATCACAAGCCTCCTGATGTGACACAATGAGGACAAACAAAAAATTTGTCATATTTCCCTCAAAAGTTTTTTAA
Source organism: Artibeus jamaicensis (assembly GCF_021234435.1). Classification (NCBI taxonomy): domain Eukaryota; kingdom Metazoa; phylum Chordata; class Mammalia; order Chiroptera; family Phyllostomidae; genus Artibeus; species Artibeus jamaicensis. The sequence goes on from NW_026521356.1 coordinate 3,629,606, forward strand.
AGGACCCAAACAGTTCTCATCGCAATTACGGAGTACTAACCATGATAGGATGCCATGTGTAGCTCTTCCCCAATGGAAGTGCTACCATGCCCCAGTTCTAGGGATAAATGTTTCCTTGATCTACATTAAAGCATATATTCCTTTCAGAGTTCCAGCCAAGATGCAAGCATAGGTAGAAGAAACCTTTTGCTTCCCCACCAAACCAAAAGGAGGACAACCAATCTAAAACCAAGAAACTACCAAAAATGCCAGAATATCAAAATTCATGGAACTACAACAGCCAAGGAGTTAAAGAAAAAAATCAACCAAAATAACCTGACTCATCAGGCAGAGGGTAATTCTGAAAAAACCTTGGGAGTTGGCTGAGGGGTGGGGCTGACAGTGGAGCTCTGCAGAGTTGCACAGAAGGGACTGAATTAAGAGGGAAACTGAGACTCAGAGCGGACTCTGGGCTAAGGTTAGGGTTGCCACAGTGGAAGATACTTACCCTCTGACACAAGAGTCTGTTGGAAAGTGCACTAGAGACAAGCAGGCAAGCTGCACTGTTCCCTCTCTGGCCCCGCCCCCACTGGCAGCACAGTAAAGAGGGTTGCCCTATCTGAGTATATACCTAAGGCCCCGCCTCTTACAACTTATCAAGTGCACCAAGACAAAGATGTATGGCCCAAATGAAAGAGCACAGCTAAACCTCGGAACTAAGCAATGAGGAGATTGCCAACCTATCTGATGAAAAATTCAAAGCCCTGGTACTCAAAATGCTCACAGAAATGATTGACCTTGGTTGAAAAATTAAAGAACAAATGAAAGATATCCAAAATGAAATAAAGCAAAATATTCAGGGAACCAACAGTGACAAGAAAAAAACCAGGATTCAAAGTAATGATTTGGAATAAAAGGAAGAAATAAACACCCAACTGGATCGGAATGAAGAAACAAGAATCCAAAAAAAATAAACAGAGGGTGAAGATTCTCTGGGACAACGTGAAATATTCCAATATCCTAATTATAGGGGTGCCAGAAGGAGAATAACAACAGCAAGACATTGAAAACTTATTTGAAGAAATAATGAAGGAGAACTTCCTCAATCTGGCAAAGGAAATAGACTTCCAGGAAATCCAGGAAGCTCAGAGACTCCCAAAGAAGTTGGACCCAAGGAGGAACACACCAAGGCACATCATCATTAGCCAAGATTAAAATGAAGGAGAGAATCCTAGAAGCAGAAAGAGATAAGGGGACTGTCACCTACAAAGGAGTTCCCATCAGACTGTCAACTGACTTCTCAAAAGAGACCTTCCAGGCAAGAAGGGGCTGGAAAGAAGTATTCCAACTCATGAAATCCAAAGACCTACATCCAAGATTGCTCTATCTAGCAAAGCTTTCATTTAGAATGGAAGGGCAGATGAAGTCCTTCTCAGATAAGGTCAAATTCAAGTAGTTCATCATCACCAAGCCCTTATTATATGAAATGTTAATGGGACTTACCTAAGAAAAAGAAGATAAAAAAGATGAACAGTGAAAGGACAGCAAACTCACAGTTATGAACAACCACACCTAAAACAAAAGCAAACTAAGAGAACAGCTAGATCAGGAGCAGAACCATAGAAATGAAGATCTCATGGAGGGTTAGCAACAGGGGAGTAGGAGGAGGAGCGAGGGGGAGAAGGTACAGAAAATAAGTAGCATAGATGGTAGGTAGAAATTAGATGGGGGGAGGGCAAGCATAGTATGGGAAATATAGAATCTAAAGAACTTGAGACACGTGGTCATAAACTAAAGGCGGGGGGAATGGTGGGGGAGGGGGTGTGCATGGTGGAGGGGAATGAAGGGGAAAATAGAACTGTAATGGCATAATTAATAAAAATATATTTTAAAAAACATGACTGGTAAGTTCTAATTTGTTTTAACAACCCGAGGAAACCACTATATCAGTAAAAAGGCCAACTTTGTATTAATGCATTAATACAAAGCACGATTTAAGAGATCAATGCATAATATTCTCTCATAGGTAGTTCTATTTTTTAACCCTAGAATTTAAGTCACTTGAAGAATGAAATTTACTTTGAAACAGTAAGTAGAGGTAGGATATTTAAACAAAAAACTTAACTTTGCTTGCTTAAATATATAAACCTATAAATATCTAAAACTATTCATTTTAATTATTTTGCCAAGTGCCATTATATGACTGTCATGACATTTGTTTCAGAGATGTCCTATGACTGACTGAGCCATCCCTAAAAGACTTCTAGAGAAAACGTAGAAATCTACATGGTTCCTGACTATCAGTAAAATACAAGATGAAAGGAATTTAATTCAAGTCATGGTTGCTAATTATATAATGAGTACAGCAAATTACCACAGAAAACTAACTCTGGATTGACAAGTAAAATTCAGTATAAATAGAGAAATGTGGGTAAATGAAACGGTAAATAATACTTCCAGACAGAGCTGAATTACTGCTTTAAACTACTGGTTGTCACACACATGCTGATATAATTGCCTGGTTAAAGCAAACCTGTACACCATTCCTGTGAGCCTCCTACAAATGACAAACTGGGTCTCACAATGAGGGAAGGAGAGGCACACTGCAATAAATGCAAGTTCCATATCTAGATCAAACAAGTGGCTGGTGCAATGACATCCACTCCAGGTAGAAAAACATTTCAACCTGATTTACACAAAAAGCAAAATCTCCACCTTTAACAACATCTAAGACTAGTAAAATTGGACAGATACTTTGTATCACTGAATTCTATGTCCCTTTTCTCATTATACAGTTTATCTACATGAAGTTCAGCTTCTATAAAGAGAAACAAAAGCAAAGCTAAGTTCTTTCCTATCTTTTTGTATCTAAATAAATTATTTCAAACTTAGATCTCAGGAATCTACTCTCATGGTATCCCTATCATGTGGATGTTCTCACTTTTTGTGTTGTCCCAAAGGTCCTTTAAACTACCCTCATTTTTTTAAATTCTTCTTTCTTTTTTGCTACTCTGGGTGTTTTTCCTACCTTATTGCCCAAACTGCTGATTCAATTTTCTACTTAATCCAAACTAGAGTGTTTATTCCACCCACTGGATTCTTCATTTCAGACGATATTCTTTACTTCTGACTGGTCATTTATATGCTTTCTATGTCCTTTTCTCATGCAATTGAGGATCCTTATAACCATTACTTTGAACTCTCTATCTGATAAATCACTTGCCTCCATTGCATTTAGCTCTTTTCCTGGAGATTCTTCTGTTCTTTCACTTGGGGACTGTTTCTCTGTCTCCCCATTTTGGCTGCCTCTTTGCATTTGTTTCTATGTATTAGATAGATCCACTATGACTCTCAGTCTTCATAGGGAGGCCTTATGTAGTAGGTATCCTGTGGGGTCCAGTAGATCAGTCCCCTTGATCAACTGAGCTATGTGCTCTAGGAATGTCTCTTGCGTGGGTTATGTGAGTCCTCCTGTTGTAATTGAGTCTTGATTACTATTGGCCATTATTTATTTATTTAATTATTTTTCAACTACAGTATTCTGTCTTCTACTCCCATCCGAGTGCACCCCGCCCACCTCCCTCCCATTTCCACCCCCCTTAGTTGTTGTCCATTTATGCATGGAATTTATTCTGAGGATGTAAGGTTGATACAATATCCGCAAATCAATAAATGTGATATACTATATAAACAAAAGGAAGGATAAAAGCACATGATCATATCAATAGATATTTAAAAAAGCATTTGATAAAATACTTTTATGCATTGAATGATAAAATGCATTTATGATATCCATTTATGCTAAAAATTCTCAGCAATGTGAGAATAAAGGGAACATACCTCAATGTAATACAAGTCATCCATGACAAACCCACAGCCAACATCATAATCAATAGGCCAAATATAAGCATTTCCCTTAAGATCACACAAGACAGGGATGCCTGCCTTCACCACTCTTATTCAACATAGTATTGGAAGTCCTAGCCACAGTAATCAGACAACAGGAATATACAAAAAGCATCCAAATTAGAAGGGAAAAGTGAAACTGCCATCATTTGTAGACTACATGATACTCTTAGAGAACCCTAGATAGTCCACCAAAAAACTCTAAAAATAAATTCAGTAAAGTAGCACAAAATACATATCCAGAAATCAGTTGCAATTTTATATACTGATAATGAACTGCCAGAAAGAGAAACTAAGAAAGCAATCTCATTCACAATAGCTTCAAAAAGAATAAAATATTAGGAATAAATTTAACCAAGGATGTAAAAGACCTATACTTGGAAAATTTTAAGACACTGAAGAATATACAAATAGGTGGAAACACATACCATGTTCATAGATAGGAAGAATTAAAATCATTAAAATGTCCACTTCTGCCAAGATGGAGGCATAGGTGGATATCCGTGCCTTCTCACACAACCAAGTTTAGAGACAACTGAATATTAGCAACAGAAAACACAGCCAGAACACAGAAAATTGAACTTTTCAGAATTCTGTTAACAACAAATTCTTCAGCCTGACCGGTAAGAGGGGCGAAACGGGATAGCACAGAAAAACTCAGTCAGATGGACTCAGGTGTGCAGAATCCAGGCGCAGGGTCGGAACTAGTGAGAGACACAGCGAGCGAGCGACCTTGGGGGGAACAGGGCTGCGGGTTGACTGTGGTCACGCATTCATGCGCAGATAGACAAGCAAGGGAGTGGGTGAATGGATGGGACCCAGCGGGTCCTTGAGGTGAGCAGCAGTGGAGGGCGCCGCCATTTCCCGCTGACCCCGCCTCCACATACAGCATCGTAACCCAGCGGCCTGAGTGGCCCGACCCTGGTGAACCACCAAAGGCTCTGCTCCTCACCGAGTGGCGCGAAACAGCAGAGGGGGCCGCCATTTCCCTGCTCTGACCACGCCCCCACATGTAGCATCACGATCCAGCAACCTGGGAGTCCAAGGCTCTGCTCCTCATATTTAACAGACACAAACAGACCAAAAATGGCTCAAGAAGATCTCAAAGCCCCAGAGCCTACAAATCTAAGCGATGAAGAAATAGCAAAACTCTCAGATGCACAGTTTAAAACACTGGTGATCAGGATCCTCACAGAACTGGTTGATTATACCCACAAATTAGACAAACATATGAAGGTGAAACTAATTGAAATGAATGGAATTGCACAGGAAACCAATAGCGATGAAAAGGAAACTGGGACTCAAATCAATGGAGTGGACCAGAAGAAAGCAAATAATGGCCAAACAGAAAAGGATGAAGAAACAAGAATTCAAAAAAATGAGGAGAGTCTTAGGAACCTCCAGGACATCTTTAAATGCTCCAACATCCGAATTATAGGGGTACCAGAAGGGGGAAAGGAACACCCACCAGTGGAAAACTTATTTGAACAAATCATAAAGAAGAATTTCCCCAATCTGGCAAAGGAAATAGACTTCCAGGAAATCCAGGAAGCTCAGAGACTCCCAAAGAAGTTGGACCCAAGAAGGAACACACCAAGACACATCATCATTACATTAGCCAAGATTAAAATGAAGGAGAGAATCCTAGAAGCAGCAAGAGATAAAGGGACAGTCACCTGCAAAGGACTTCCCATCAGACTGTCAGCTGATTTCTCAAAAGACACCTTACAGGCAAGAAGGGGCTGGAAAGAGGTATTCCAACTCATGAAATCCAAAGACCTACAACTAAGATTGCTCTATCCAGCAAAGCTTTCATTTAGAATGGAAGGGCAAATAAAGTGCTTCTCAGATAAGATCAAATTCAAGGAGTTCATCATCACCAAGCCCTTATTATATGAAATGTTAAAGGGACTTATCTAAGAAAAAGAAGTTAAAAAAACATGAACAGTGAAAGGACAGCAAACTCAGTTATTAACAACCACACCTAAAACAAAAGCAAGCTAAAAGGACAGCTAGATCAGGAGTGGAAACATAGAAATGAAGATCTCAAGGAGGGTTAGCAACAGGGGAGTGGGAGGAGGAGAAGGGGGGAGAAGGTACAGAAAATAAGTAGCATAGACAATAGATAGAAAATAGATGGGGGGCAAGAATAGTATGGGAAATATAGAATCTAAAGAACTTGAGACACATGGTCATAAACTAAAGGGGGGGTAATGGTGGGGACGGGGGGTAGGGTGGAGGGGAATGAAGGGGGGAATAGAACAACTGTAATGGCATAATCAATAAAAATAAATAAATTTTAAAAAAGGACCTAAAGACAAAGATCATTGGGTAATCTCAACCAAAGCATTTCCAATAAAAACACATTACCAAATTAAAAAAAAATCATTAAAATGTCCATACTAACCAAAACAATCTATAGATTCAGTGCAATTCCTCTCAAGATACCAATAACATATTTCATAGAACTAGAACACATATCCCAAAAATTTATCTGGAACCACAAAAGACCCCAAATAGCAACAATGATTTTGAGAAGGGAGAACAAAGTTTGAGGAATCATGCTATCTGATCTCAAACTATATAACAAGGCCACAGTGATCACATTAGCATGGTAGTGGAACAAGAACAGGCATACAGATCAATGGAACAGAATACAGAGCCTAGAACCCACACCTTAACAGTTGATTTATATTTGACAGTAGAGGCAAAAACATATAATGGGTAAAGACAGTCTATTCAATAAATGATGTTGGGAATATCAGACTGATATGTACAAAAATATGAAACTAGACCATCTTCTTACATCATACACAAGAATAAATTCAAAATGGACTAAACACACAAATGTTAATCAAAGCAATAAAAATCCTAGAAGAAAATATAGGCAGTAAAATCTTGGACATTTCTCATATATTTTTCTGATGTATTGTATCTTCTCGGGCAAGGGCAACAAAAGAAAAAACAAATGGGACTACATCAAACTAAAAAGTTTTTGCACAGCAAACCATCAACAAACTATAAAGACAACCCACTGAATGGGATAACATATTCACCAATGATACATCAAATAAGGGGTTAATATCCAAAATTTATAAAGAAGTTATAAAATTCAACAACAACAACAACAAAATCCAAAAAACATGAGCAAAGGACCTGAATAGACACTTCTCCAAAGAGGGTATACAGATGGCCAATAGACATATGAAAAGATGCTCAACATTACTAATAATCAGAGCAATGCAAATTAAAACCACAATGAGATGTCAGTTCACACCTGTCAGAATGGCTACCTTCAAGAAATCTACAAACAAGTGCTAGCAAGAATGAAGGGAAAAGGGAATCCACATGCACTAACTTAGGGAGAACGCAGATAGACTGGTGCACTACTGTGGCACTTAGTATAGTTACCTCAAAAAATTAAAAATGCAACTGCCTTATGACCCAGCGATTCCACTTCTGGGAATTTACTCAAAGAAACCTAAAACACTAATTTGAAAAAATATATGCACCCTTATGTCCACTGCAGCATTATTTACAACAGCCAAAATTTGTAGATGAGTGGATACAAAAGCTGTGACACATTTGCACAATGCAGTACTACTCAACCATAAAAAAGAAGGAAATCTTATTCTTTGCCACATCATGGATAGACCTGTAGAGCATTGTGATAAGTGGATAAGCCAGTCAGGGGAAGACAAGTACCATAAGATTTCTATCATATGTGGAATCTAATGAACTAACAAGAAAAAGACACAGACTCAGAGAGAGGAGGTGCTGAGTAGGAGGGATAGAAGGATTGAACAAAAAAGAAAAAAAGTCACGGACATGGACAACAGTGTGGTGATTATGGGGGAAGGGGGCGGGGAAGGTGCAGGAGAGTATTAAGGGGATAAATGGAGACTTGACTTGGGTGGTAAACACACAATACAGTATGTACAGATGATATGTTGTAGGATTGTACACCTGAAACCTGTATAATTTTATTAACTACTGTCACCCCAATAAATTCAATAAAAAGGAATCTACTTTAGAAGATAAGGGTTTACCTGTATAAATTTTGGCTAAAGTGTTCAAATTTTTTAGCTACCAGGTTTCCATATCTTTTCAATAAGCTTCCTTTACTAGCTTTATACCAAAATGTATTTTTGCCAACAAACTAACTATAACATAACAGCTTTTGTATTGGAATTTCGGGAAGACAACCAAGACTTAGGATTTATACAGAGCAGCAACATGAACTCTGCATAGTAAATTCAGTCACAAAACCACGTCTGATCTTTACTTTGTAGGTCCTAGATTTGAATACATAGTAATGAATCAATTCAGAACACATGTTTTAAATCAACCAAATGCTAATTATAAGCAAAGAAGTTTGCTAGATTCTAGATAAGACATAGTTCCAACTTTGCAAGTACACTAAAGCTAAACTAAGTCAGGGACTCCTTTGGGTTTTGCTTAGTCACCACTGTCCTCCAGTTAATACATAAGCAACTTGTCTCAGTTGTCCTTAATTCTAGCTTTTAAAAGAGATGCAGATATTCATCAAACATCTTTTGAAAATAATCCAGACTTCGGCCTTCCCCAGTATTTCTTCAGTACATTTTAAAGGAAGTAGGTGCTCAGAGTTTGGTTTACTTCTGGACAATGAGGTCCATGTTCTTTCCCTATGCTTGCTCTATCACTTAAAGGTCCTTCCTACCTTATCTCCATGACCACTGAACAGAACCCAAATGGTATTTCTGATACAACTTAATCAACTCAAAGACTTCACAAAGATATTTTCCACAGGATTATTTCTATCAGTGAAACTTTAAAACAGTTGATATGCTCAGTAAGAAAATGATTAAAGTACAAACATAAGAGCATGAATCATTATACCACTAAGAATATTTTCAAAGATTATTATTTTTACTATAAAGTATAATTATTATAATTATATTGATTATATTACCACATGATCTATAACAGAATTATTAGCATTATCATGTTTCCACAGATAAATGGTCATGACATGCTATGTCAAATAATGCAGGATACAAAACTATTAATACATTACAGTTATGTATTTGTAACAAAGGAGATACATTAAAATGTATTAAAATGCCTAACTAGAAACTCTATTGGGCAATTAAGTGTTATTTCAATTAACCAACAACATTTTGAAGTAGCTCAATTAACTTCATTTACAGATGGAGAAACTGAGACCCATGACAGTTGGGAAATTTGCTCAGAGTCACAGAGCTGGAAAGTAGCAGTCAGGATACACGTCTGTTGAATTCCAAAGTCTGAGCACTTTACTCGCACTGAGGAAAAATTCAAAACTGAGACAGATTTGCCAGTACAGCTTGAACTGAGGACAGGATGGAACATGCTAGGGAGAATTTTTCCTTTCCAGAAGAGCAAGGTAAGAAAAAAATAGGGCTGAACTTAGTGGAGTTGCTAGAAAGACATATAGGTCTGAGGCATAAAACACAGGTACAGAAAATAGTAGTTATGGAAGATGAACATGAAACTGTATTATGTATTAAGGTAGCTAGACAGGAAGTGAATGAAAGTTGTAATGAAATGCAAGTACATAATTACAGAGTAACTATATGTTGTTTTAAGGGAAAAGACAGGATGCAAACAAGAAACAGGTGATAGCCCAATAATGGAAAAGAAACAAAAACATCATAAAGTGAAAAAAAGCAGCAACTTGGTTACAGACCAATTTGAGTTCCATCCCAGCTATATAACCTTGAGGAAGGCAGTTTTTTCCCTTGTATCCTTAAACTTTCACATTCTTTTACCTTATTTCAGATACCACTAATACCTCAGCAGATTTTTACACCAATTAACATTCTTCTTCCTTTATGTTAACTGTTGCCTTCCATTTTTGTTCAACTTCTATTTTAAAATCCAGAAGACAATGGAATTGATAAATTTTCATAGTCAATATTCATTTAAATTACATTACAGTAATTTTATTTCATCACTTGTTGATCATTTTCTTTACCAGCATTTTTCCTCTTCTGCCTAGAGGGTTTTTGTTTCTTTAGTACTCTTGTATTTTTTTTTAATTTTTATGTTTTTAGAAAATGGGGAAGGGAGGGAGAACAAGAAGGAGAGAAACATCGATGTGTGGTTGCCTCTCACACGTCCCCAACTGGAGACCTGGCCTGCAACCCAGGCATGTGCCCTGACTGGGGATTGAACCAGCTACCTTTTGGTTCACAGGCCAGCACTCAATCCACTGAGCCACACCAGCCAGGGCTGTTTTAGTACTCTTTTAATGCAGATCTGCAGATGACAGTGTCCCTTGGTTTTTGTTTTCATGAAAATGCATTCTCACCTTTATTTCTGAAGGACATTTTCCTTGTGTTTTAATTAATTTGACAACTATTTTCCTACTAACTTTTAAAAGAAGCCATCCCACTGCCTTCTGGATTTCACTGTTCCTGTTGAACTGGGCTGTTTGGTCTTAGTATTGCTCCTTTCAATGAAATGTGTCCTTTTCTCTGAATACTTTAATTTTTAGCAGCTTTACTATGGTTGTTGCCTAATTCTGCTTTCACAGAATTCATTTTACTATAAGCACTGGTGTGGATTAAATACTCCATATTTAATATTCACCTTCCTCTCTGGTGACCACCATTCTGTTGCATCTATGGGCTACTGTTTGCTTTGTTAGTTCATTTGTTACTTTTTTGTTTTGTTAATACAGAAAGATATATGTACCCCTATCTTCACTGCAGCATTATGAGAATAGCCAACACATGGAAACCACGTAAGTGTCCATCAACAGATGAATAGAAAAGATGTGGAATATATACAAAAGAATTCTACGCAATCATAAAAGAGATATTGGCATTTGCAACAACATAGATGAACCTTGAGAGTATTTTGCTAAGTGAAACAAGTCAGATGGAAAAGGACAAAAACTGTATGCTTTCAACTCATGTAGAATATAAAACAGAAAAAGATAAAATATTGAGGACAGCTAGGGAAAAAAGTCCTGCTGAAAAGAACTTCAGCAGACTTTCACATCTGAAACTATGAAAGCCAGAAGCAAATGGAGCATGTTTAAAGTGCTGAAAAGAAAAAAACAGTCAACCCATAATTCTATATCCAGGGAAAATATTTTCTAATTTTTATAAATAAATCTGTAATAAATGCTGCATACCAAAATCTTAAGTATCTCTATTTCTTCAAATATAATAAACTAAAAAGAATGACTAGGTAAATGGCTAGAAGATATTTTTGAAATGATTTTGATATCCACTGCTTCTTAGTATAACATACTCTTCCACATTTAAGTGCAAACTCTTGCAAATACTAATAGGTCCATCATTTCAAAAATCAAACCTACCAATTTATAGTGATTAATGTTATTTAATTTATTTTATTATTAGCAATACTGTATGCTATTTTCCTGTATTTGTTGGGCATTTGCATTTCTTTTTAAGTTTCATGTTCCTAGCCAGGTTTTCTGTTGGACATCTGTCTTTTTTTTAAAAAAGGAGAGCTTACTATATAGTAACAAAAGTAAGCCTTTGCCACCCTGACTCAGTAGCCCAGTTGGTTAGAGCATCATCCCAATACACCACAGTTGCAGGTTCAATCCCTGGTCGGGGCACATACAAAAGTTAACCCATGGCCCTGGCCAGTGTGGAACAGTTGGTTGGAGCATCATCCCATTAACCAAAAGGTCATGGATTCAATTCCTAGTCAGGGCAAATGCCTAGATTGTGGGTTTGGTCCCCAATTAACATGTTTATGAGGCAACCAATCAGTGTTTCTCTCTCACACTGCTGCTTCTCTCCCTCCCTTTCCCTCCGTCTAAAATCAGTACGCATGTCCTCAGGTGGGGATAAAAAATAATCAACCAATAAATGCATAAATAAGTGGAACAACAAATCAATGTTTCTCCCTCTCTCAAAAATAAATAAAAAATTTAAAGACCCTTCTTCTAAAACAAAAAAGAGTAAGCCTTTGCCATATATGTTGCTATTATTTCCTTTCAATTTGAAATTTACTCTTAAAATGCTTGTAAGTTTCTCTACAAGCCTTCAAGAATGTTTATGCAGTTGAATTCATCAGTCTTTTTCTTACTGGGTTTTTTTCCTTTAGTATTAAATTTAGAATGGTCTTTTTGCCAAAGGTTAGAACAGTTCCTTATATTTTCCTCTTCATTTTAAAGTACTGAGGTATAACTGACATATAACACTGTATTAGTTTCATGTATACCATGGGTTCAATATTCGTATGTTACTATGAAATGATCACCCCAAGTCTAGTTAACATCTATAATCTTAATTTTTTTGTGATTATAATTTCTAAAATATACTACCTTAGCAACTTCCAATATACAATTATGGAATTATTAATGATGGTCATCATGTTATACATTATATCCCCATGACTTATTTATAACTGGAAGTCTGTAACTTTTTGATCCCCTTCAATTTGCCCAGCCCCCTCCCAACCCTGGCAACCACCTGTCAATTCTCTGTATCTATAAGTTTACTTTTTTGTAAAGATCCTACATATAAGTGAGGATATAGAGGTTTTTTCTCCTCCCTGAATTAGTTCCCTTAGCATAATACCCTCAAGGTTCATCCATGGACCTTGCAAAATTGCCACAAATAGCAAAATTTCTCTTTTTTTGTGACTGAATACTATTCCTGTGTGTTTATGCATATCATTTTCTTCATCTACTGATGGACACAAGTTGTTCTCATATCTTGGCTATTGAAAATAATGCTGCAATGAATACAGGGGTACATATAATCTTATATGTAAGATATATTTTAAATATGTATTATATAAAATAAATATATTATTAAAAATATTTTTTTTAATTAAGGGTAAATAAAAACCTCAGACACACATACACACACACACACACACACAAAAAAAACGGTTGAAGATTTTAATGTCAGCAGACCTATATAACAAGTAATGTTAAAGCAAGTTCTTCAAATAGAAGGAAACTGATACCAGATAAAAACTTATATCTACACACAAAAATGAACAACACTAAATGTAGAATAATTTAAGGTAAGTATAAACTGTGTTTCCCTTACATTTATTTGCCTTCATCTGTGACTCATTAAAACAAAAATAACAGCAACTTATCTGTGTATTACAGCACATGTAAAAGATATGGCAAAAACTTCACCCTCCAAATAGAAATGCATAAAGATTGCTATTGCCCTATAGCCTTGCCAACACTTCATATTTTCTTTGTACTTCCCTGATCATTAGAATTTATAACTACTTTTTCATGTTTACTGACCAGCTGGATATCCATTTTTATAAAATGCCCATTTTTGCCTATTTACCTACAAAGTTTTTTTTAAAGGAGAAGTATCTTTTACTAAAAAATTAATATGTAGGTATTCTTTGTACATTTTGGATATGAGTTGTACTCTGGTTATAGCCTGAGATTATAGCCAAGTACCACCTATAAGTGTTGTTTCATTGGTATTATACCCAAATGAATACTTTAATTGTAAGTTAAGAAACCACAAGAAGACTTCCAGCCAAGATGGAGGCATAGGTGGAAACACTGTACCTCCTCGCACAACCAAATTTAAAGACATCAAAGTTTTAGTAACTAAAACGTAGCCAAAACACAGAAAATTGAACTGTAAGGAAGTCCAACAACAACGAACTGTTCATCCAGACCAGTAAGAAGGGCAGAGTCAGCAGCGAAGCGGGGTCAGGCAGGAAAGACCATCCCAACCAACCCAGGAGCGCAGGAGCCCAGGCAGCGGCTGGCGGATCCTAGGTGTGAATCGGCCAGGAGGCAACAGGCAGACCCAGTGACGGTGCAAGGCGGCTGGCTGACCGGGGTCACACATTCATGCACAGATAAACCAACCCAAGGATCGAGCAGTGAGACAGACCACTCAGGCCAGGGCCCCAGCAACAGGAATTAGAGCCTGAAAGCACCAACTGGAAAGACTTTCAGGGTCGAGGTGCCTGGAGAAGCTCCCAGGCTCACAGCGAGTTCATTGGAGAAACCCACAGGGTCCTGGAGGGTACACAAGCCCACGCACCTGGGGAACCAGCACCAGAAGGGCCCAATTTGCTTGGGCGAAGCACCAGAGAAGAAAGAAATCTGACAGCACAGAAAAACGCCATTGCCCCCTCTGACCTCGCCCACACATATAGCATCACAACCCAGCAACTGGGTTGCCCCGCCCTGGTGAACACCTAAGGCTCCGCCCCTCATACATAAGGGCTGCGAACAGACCAAAATATTATGGCTCAGGAACAGCTCAAAGCCCCAAAGCCAATAAATCTAAGCAACCAAGAGATACCTAACCTTTTAGATGCACAGTTCAAAACTCTGGTGATCAGGATGCTCACAGAACTGGTTGATTTTAGTCACAAATTAGAGGAACATATGAAGGCTAAACTAAGTGAAATGAAGGGAAATGCACAGGAAACCAATAGTGATGGAAAGGAAACTGGGACTCAAATCAATGGAGTGGACCAGAAGGAAGAAAAAAATGACCAAACAGAAAAATACAAAGAAACAAAAATTCAAAAAAAATGAGGAGAGGCTTAGGAACCTCCAGGACATCTTTAAACACTCCAACATCCGAATTATTGCGGTACCAGAAGGGGAAGAGAAAGAGCAAGTGGAAATCTTATTTGAACAAATAGTAAAAGAGAACTTCCCCAATCTGGCAGAGGCAATGGACTTCCAAGAAATCCAGGAAGCTCAGAGAGTCCCAAAGAAGTTGGACCCAAGAAGGAACACACCAAAGCACATCATCATTACATTAGCCAAGATTAAAATGGAGAGAATCCTAGAAGCAGCAAGACATAAAGGGACAGTCACATACAAAGGACTTCCCATCAGACTCTCAGCTGATTTATAAAAAGACACCTTACAGGCAAGAAGGGGCTGGAAAGAAGTATTCCAACTCATGAAATCCGAAGACCTACATCCAAGACTGATCTATCCAGCAAAGCTTTCATTTAGAATGGAAGGGCAGATAAAGTCCTTCTCAGATAAGATCAAGTTCAAGAAGTTCATCATCACCAAGCCCTTATTATATGAAATGTTAAAGGGACTTACCTAAGAAAAAGAAGATAAAAAAGATGAACAGTGAAAGGACAGCAAACTCACAGTTATTAACAACCACACCTAAAACAAAAGCAAACTAAGAGGACAGCTAGATCAGGAGGAGAACCACAGAAATGGAGATCATGTGGAGGGTTAGCAACAGGGGAGTGGGAGGAGGAGAAGGGGGAGAAGGTACAGAGAATAAGTAGCATAGATGGTAGGTAGAAAATAGACAGGGGGGAGGGCAAGCATAGTATGGGAAATACAGAATCTAAAGAACTTGTGATACAGGGACATAAACTAAAGGGGGGAGTGGTGGGGGAGGGGTGTGCAGGGTGGAGGGGAATGAAGGGGGGACAGGACAACTGTAATGGCATAATCAATAAACTATATTTAAAAAAAAAAAGAAAGAAAGAAACCACGAGAAGCCCTGACCAATGTGGCTCGGTTGGGCACTGTCCTGCAAAGCAAAAGGTAAAGAGTGCAATTCCTGGTCACGGCACATGCCTGGGTTGCGGACCTGGTCCCCCACATGGGACACATGTGAGAGGCAACCGATCAATGTTTCCCTCATATATCAATGTTTTTTCTTCCTCTCTCCCATCTCTCCTCTTTAAAAATAATCTGTAAAAAAAAACCACAAGGAACACACTTTATGACAGTCATATTTCAAGTTTTGTTTGTTAATATTAGTAACAAAGGAACTAACAGAAGTGACAGCAAAAGGTAAAATTAGAATTGCTACCCTTCCTGAGATCCAGAGGCTGAGAATTTGTACAATCAGGTTAAAGGATGATTGTCAGCTTGGGCAACCTTAGATCAGCAGTTAGAAAGAGGGCCACACACATGCAAATAGTTTGTGGATGTATCTTGATGAAACTTTTACAAATATTTAAAAAAACTATACTGTTTTAAAGAAGATGGGTAAAGAAGACTAACAGATCCCTCACAGCTTCTTCTATTAACCCTAGTTTTTTTCAAGGTAGGAGTTCAGATAAAATTGGAATAGCCAGCCAGGCCCAAAACTGAAGATTTGAGTCTTACTGACTTCCCAGTTACTCCATGAGCTATTATTAAGTAAGGCTCAATCAAGTTGGTCAAGAGAAACAAATGTATCTGTGATAAGAATCAAGGTCAACCTCACTGAAAATACATCTAATCAGAGGTCAATAAAACAAGTCTTGCCCTGGCTAGTGTAGCTCAGTGGATTGAGCACCGGCCCACGAACCAAAACATCTCGGTTTGACTCCCCATCAGGGCACATGCCTGGGTTGCAGGCCAGCTCCCAGCAGGGGCCAGTTCCCAGCAGGGGATGCACCAGAAGCAACCATACATTGATATTTCTCTCCTTCTCTCCTTCCTTTCCCTTCTAAAGATAAATAAATAAAATTTAAAAAAAAATTTCCTTACAAGCAGAAAATAGAGCTTGATATGGAGTAGGATATTCTACTCCATGCTTTCTTCATAAAGGAAAAAAGTCAAGTCATCTAGTTACACTATACAATGGAATTCTATACAGAATATATGAAATCTATCCATGATAAACCAGATGCCAGGCCAAGATCCCACAGTAGGGTAGAAAGCTGCAACTTGGAATTTACTTGTGCGTACATTAACTTCAACCTTATTTTGTTGCCATACTGTTAAGAAGAGGTCGATAAAATTCTTTACTATCATAGTCTTTCATCAGACAAGCTTTAGCTGCAATGGGACATCACCTTCTGAACCTAATCAAGCAGATATGCATTTGCCTAAGGAAATTAACTTGGAAAAAAGACATCTTGACTCAACAAAAAATATAATCTTGGAATACAGACCACTGTACATTGAAATTGTAGTATATTGCAGTTATCAAGAGATGACTCAAAAAAGATAAAGGGAAAGAAATATTTTTTAACTGTAATACAATACAGAAAATTTGGTTCAATGTTTACCTAAAACCCTCTTAATACATATCACACAGGCATTTAGGTCCTACAAACCTAACCCAAAATTTATAATTAAGGCTAGAGACCTATGTTTTCTAACTCACATACATTGTTTATCTTGTGAAAGTATGCCATATGACTATGCGTTCTTAAATCTGAATTTCAGTAGGAGGCACAAAATACAAAACAGAAAGGGAAAGGAAGAGACAGACTCATTCCTAGGTTTTATGGTATTTCTGGGATACTGACTACAGAGAGGCTTACTTACACACCTCTATGAAATAAGGACTTGAAGCCAATTTCCAAACATTCTGGTAGCAAATGTGTTGTCCCAAACGGACTGACGACTTGGGGAGAACAAACAATGTCCTGGGGAACGTGGGTTAACCACCTTTAAGCCTGAAAAGCAATGCCTTCCTAGTCTTTGCCACAAGAGGCCTGAATGAATTACAGAGACAACAAAAACGAGATCCCACAGCAGGGTCAGCTCAGATGAGATAAGCTATGTTCCTGCCTTGGACTGCGGCTGAAGGCTCCCTGAGATGTTTTGCTGAGTCAGTCTTCCACTCACCCTACCATACACCTCCCACCCTCCTAAGACACCGAGACTGGTTTCAAACCTCTGCTGAGAGCAACAGCCTTTTGTACAAATATTAATATTTTATACCTACTAGGGCAGCCAGCCATGAAAAACAGTTTTTCTTTAAAATTTTGCTTTGATTCCTTTCTACTCTCTCTGAGCTACTGAAAGCTAGATAAGTTACACACACCGCTGGGTTTTTCAAGCTTTAGTACATTCATTAATATTTTATAGATTTAATTCCAAGGCACCTAAACAATATATTCTATTAAAACTGCTCCATTAAAAAGAAGTACCTTTAGAAGGGCAAGCTGCTGCCTAAAATATACTTACAAAAGGAAAAGTTACCCTTGGAAAAAGGTATCTCCATATCTTGGTGGTTTTTTGTTGTCATTGTTTTTTGAGAAGGATTTGAAAGATTCCATGAAAATGGGTTCGCGAATGAGGACTGAATGAGAACAAACTGCTAGTAAAAAAAAAAAAAAAATGAAGCACTGGAAAGGCTTGGTGAATTCATGTTTATAAGAAATATTTACAAGCAGAAGGACATAGAAGAAAATCAATGGAACCTACTCTTTTAACTATCCTTTATTTTGAGGGTGTAACAGATGTTTGTATCCAAATAATAATACCATTTTGCTTGTGCTCACTGTTCATTATCATTACCATGTCCTTAGAGTCCTATAGGCATTGGAAGGTTTCTCTTCTGAGATTGGGGAAAATATTAATAAAATGGGACAGGAGTTTACTTAGTTCCAAAGGAAAAAAGGTCAGTAAATCTAGTCCTTATCCAGTAAACAGTAATCAATTTACAAAAAACTTGAATGTGGAATTTCATCTACAAGAGAAAAAAAGTTAGCTAATATGCATAAAGAACTAAAACTAAATTTGCTTCCTAAATAGAGCACTCGTACTTTGAGAGAGATGTCTAGGTTTATACCACACACACACACACACACACACACACACACACACACACACACGGTTAGGATATTCTATTAAAATATAAAGAGCCACAATATCTACCATACACGGTACATAGGAGATGTCCACTGTCAGATTTTAAAAGCCTTTAAGTTCATTCAAAGAGATCCTAAAATAATGCAAATAATAAATGCTCACAAAATTCACAACATGATGCTGAACTAAAGAGCTAAGTCCCAAGTAACAACTATTATTACTTGTAGGTAACAAAGTCCTAATTATGGTGCTAAAACGAGTGTAAAGGAAATTGTTCTAGGACTTGGAACTGGAGTAGAAGGCCTTTGCCTCTACTTAACAATGTCCACTCCTAAAAGTATGTGACTTGTAAATTCCTGGGGGGAAAAGCTTTTTTTGATGCTGCTATATTTATAGCAACTTAATTAAAATCCCTGAGTTAGATAGTGAAACTTATTTCTGAAGCAAAAGAATGTAATAAATGGATCCAAAATTAAAATGTATTAAACTTAACACTGAATTCCAGAAAAGCATCTCTGAGGATTATCTGACATATGACCACATAGCAGATGTAATAAAAGATTCAAAGGATAAATAATGAATATGTAGTTTGTACTGAGGTGCAATTCCCATAAAATTAAGGATTTTAAAGTGAACAATTCAGTGATATTCAGTACATTTATAATATTGTACAACCACCGCCTCTATTCAGTTCCAAACTATTTTCATCACCCCAAAAGGAAACTCTGGCCTGTAAACAGTTGCTCTCCATCCCTCTTCCAATCTGTCTTTGGTGACTATCTGAGTCCTGTCTTTATGGATTTACCTATTCTACATATGTCATATAAATGGAATCATACAATAAGTGACCTCTTGTGTCTCTCTCTGGTTTCTTTCATTTTGCATAAATGTTTTTGAGTTTCATTCACATTAAAGCACACATCTATACTTCATTCCTTTCTACAGCTGAATAATATTCTGCTGTATAGATACGCCAAAAGTGTTTGATTGATTCATCCAATAATACATAGGAGGGCAGTTTCCCCCTTTGGACTCTTGTTAATAGTGCTGCTATGAACATGAATGCATATGTACTTGTCTGAGTACCTGTTTTCAATTTTGGGGGGTATATATACCTAGTCATAGAATTACTGAGTTGAATAATATACTTTTGAGAAAAGGAATACTAAATACAGTGATTTCTACAACTGACCAATATCATTAACCTGATTTTTTTTTCCGTAAGAGTAGTCTGTTCGAACACTGAAAGAAGGTATTAGAGACCAAAATGAGTAAGGAAGTATAAATACCACTTAAATTACTTGAAAATTTTTAAGAGCTTTTCTGGGGGAATCATTTCTGATTTTTCCAGACAAGTAATGACATTTTTCTTTTGTGTGCATGAAACTGCTCTTAAACTTGGATATTTCCCTCTTGCCAAAAGGAAATGTTTCCTCCTTGCCTATGACAAAAACTAGAACAGGCACCTTAAAGGCAGCACATTCTGGATTTTTCCTTAGAAGAATCAGCTTTTAATTCTTCTTTTAAAATACAAAATCTTCCTTACTGTTATTAAAGTGTCTTAAAAATTGTTACTAATGTTCAATGAAAAGGGAAATATCTGCCTTAAAACAAACTTCACACATAACATACATACATAGCTGCTTCTCAAGATAAGTTTTCTAAATAAAAACTTTGAGAAAAATTTAATCTTCCTCCATTCAAAGTGTTTGGTTAGCTCATCTCTGGAAAGCCCCTTCTAGCCATAAAGATTTGTTGAAAGCTATTACAAAAATACCCTTCCCCCTAGTATATTACAAATTGAGAAATTTAAAAAGAATAGTATATTCTAGTAGCAAACTTGATTCTACGTACTTGCAAAGTTTATGAAAATTCTGTCTTTAAAGCTATGCACCTCCCCCCACCCCACAATATACCTGGATTCCAAAGTTTGCAAGGGAAAAAACAAGGCCAACGAAGGTAAGAATCATTGAGTTTGTGGCAAAACTAGAGTAGAATTCTGGCCTCCTGAATTCTAGTCCAAGGCTCTTTCCAACAAATTGTATAGTGTACTATGTAAGACCTAAAGAATCATAACTCTGAAGGCAAATATTCTATATTAGTAAAAATTAACATTTCACCTACAAGCTTTTAGATAAATTCTGATCAATTGGAAGAAGGATAGAAAACCACACTGGCTAAGAAGTTTTGGGCTCAGACAAATTTAGGTCTGAATCTCAGCCTTAAATACTTAAGGAGATATAACCTGACCAAGTCACACTAGAATTCTCTGGGCCTATGTCCTCACATTTGAAAGGAAAAGGGGGGAGCACATGCTGTAAGGAAGGATTCAATGGGAATTTATAAACTTAGTATATAGTTCCTTGAACATAGCAAACTCTTAATAAATGGTAGCTGTTGTTATTAAAAGAACCACCTTATCTCTGCTGCAGAGATTAGGTAGAAATAAGTGCATTTATAAATACCATCTCCACGAAGATTGAGAAACAGCACCAAACAATGTGGCACTGCAGTTGTTTGGTGCTGTTTGGTACTCTAAAATCATGATCAGGCCTACTGCTGGTGAAATAAAAGACATTTTCTATTCTTTTTAAAAACACTCTTGCCTACTTTGAACAAAGGTAAGACATAACAGATGCTAATTTTTAAAAAGCAGCTATGGTTTATAACAGAGCTTCTCAAAGTTTAATGTACATTTCACATAACTTTGGGGTCTGGTTAAAATGCAGATTCTGATTAACTGGTAGGTCTGGCGCAGGGGCTGAAATTCTGCATTTCTAACAAGCTTCCAGGTGATGAGGATGCTACTGGTCTGGAAATCATACTTTGAATAGCAAGGGTTTACAGGATACTGCATTCAAACAATCATCACCTAAATAGTCCTGATACCAAGAGCCTGATTTCCAAATCACAGGAATAGAATGGTGCTGTTATCATTGCAAGTCTGCTATGCTATATGAGATCTATGTTTAAGTATTGGTATACTCATCTAAGTCTGTCTTTCTTTGCCAGGACATACACTGCTTTAGAACGTGCAGGTGTTACTCTCCCTGCCTTACACTAGAGTGGCTCAGAAAACAGGCACTTGCAGCTGAATGAGGAAGTAGAGGCTATCTTGGGCAGCCCTTCTGAATCAGGGAATCTAAGGTTATAACAGCAGCTCAATTCAATTTTACCGTTAATGATGCATGCATGCAGTGGGCCAAGAGGACCAGCATTACCTCTACTACCATTTTTCACCCATTCACCTTTAGACATCTGCCCCAAAAGGAATAATCATAATATCACAACTTACCCAGGGAACGGGGAAGAGAAAAACTACATTGCCAAGAGGAAGACAGAAATGAAAACCTTTAAAGTTATATAAGGAAGGTAGTTTATTCCTAACCCCTCCTCTTTTCAGGTTCCAGCCCACTTTCTAGCCTCTGGGGGTATAACTGAAAGTTTAAAACCTCCTTGGTTTTATCAAGGGAGAAGGAGCTAGGGAATCACGAATTCATATACAGAAGGTAAGCATACAGCTATGAAAAGCATGATCTGTCCTTCCTCCTTGCCACCTCTCTCACCTCCACCTACTTAAAAAGGGCACAAACACAGACAATACTGGCTTTCAGAGACAAATCTTTAATCTTCTCCACATTACTTATCACCACAGCCAGGATAATATTTGCTCTAATCTAACAGATTTTCATTTCAAAACCAATTGTAAAGCTCAGCAGGGTGCTATATACAACTTTAATGAGAGCCTCTTACCCGAGTCTCCTTCAATATGTGCTTGTTCAGAATTGCTGAATTTTACTGGTGGAGGTTGTTGAATGAAGTAAGGGAAAAAGGTTAACCAAGAAACAGAACTTAAACACTAAAACTCACTTTCTTCTCTATCTATTCTATTCATGTAAGTATATAACACTAAAAAATTAGACTCAACTGATGAGAGGCTTTATGTTTACCTTCTATGATACTTAAGCCAGTCCCTTGTAACTTCTTTACGGACCCTTTTACATTGCATCCTGCGGCTCCATACAATTAATGCAGAGCAAGGGAGCAGCTCTGTAACACTGCTGACAGCTGTTTAATGGGAGAGGTGGAAGGTAGTGGACGTATCCTGGCAGTGTGCTTAATGGATACACAAACACCAAAGCCATCAGACTGAAGTGATTCTGGCAGAAAATTAACTTAGAGATACAAAACTCATTTGGTGAGAAGACCCACAGAAATTTGGACAATAAAAGACTGTGTAATGGGGAAAGGGGCAAAATAAGATGTGTTTTCTAACCTCCTCTTTAACAGCATTAAAAAAAATTTTTCCACATGCCAGTGCAGCTTTCTTGTTTTAACATACAAGCCTGCAATTGCGTTCTCTTTAGAAAATAAATGCTAGTATTTATAAATGATGCAATGAACAAATTATATCAGAGATTAGTTTGTTAAACCAAAGTATCACTAAAGCATAGTATTTCTTATGAGATAATCTGGAACATGTTTTTTATCATCAATTAATGCTAACTTTTTAAAATTCTGCCTCTGTGACCATGACATACAGGGAAAGGAGAAAACTAGTAATGTGTTGAATTATAGATTGTGATGCCCTGCTATAAGAATATAACTAATATACAAATTCTCTTCCAATTTTCATAACTATCCTGGAGGTAGGTACGATTGTCCTTATTTTACTTATGAGAAAACAGAGACTTAGATACATAATCTGCCCACCTCACAGAACAATTAAGTAACAGAGCTATGATTTGACTGCTAGTCTGTCTGGATCTGTGGTCAATGCCAAACGGGCCATCCCACAATTACACAGCAAAGGCTATTATAAAAAAAACAAAAACGGTATATTTTGATATTCATTTTAAGATGTACTTATTGCCAAAGACTAAACATTAAAAAAAAACCAAAAACTATTAAAGAAAACATAAAACTTTTCGATTTCAGAGAAAGGACAGCCCTTCCATCTGACACAGAACCCAGAAGCCAAATAAGTAAAAATAGATAAATGTGACTATGCAACAATAAAAACTCTCTGTATCTCAATACATGCAACAAATAGTCAAATAAAAAATAACTGGGGAAATATTTGCAACACAGTACATCAAATAAAAAGAACTGATTTTCTTAATATGGGAGGGTTCCCACAAATAAAGAAAAATGGACAAAGGACATAAAAAGCACAATTCACAGAAATGAAAGCTAAATCACTCTTTAAACAATATAGAAAAATATTCAACCACAAAATATGTGAACTAAAACAAAACAAAAGTTCCATTTAAAGAAATCATTAAAAAATAATTAATTAATTAATTAATTAATTAATTAAAGAAATCATTTAGTTTGGCAAAGATCAAAAGATTTGTTCTCTGCTGCTACCACAGCAGATGAAATGATACTCTCACACACTGCTACTGGGAGTATAAACTGCTGCACCCTCTATGGAGAGCAATTTGGTAATGTCAAAATTAAAAGTTTACATTTAATTTGTATATTAATTTGTACATCTTTGACCAATCAATTCCACTCCAGGACTTCATTTTACAGATGAAATCCTGCATGTGCCAAGTATCCAATGTACACAGACAATAACTGCAACGCTGTCTTAGTAAAAGTCTAGGGGAGGGGGAGAACCTAAACATCCAACAACAGAGAACTGGTAAAGTGAATTACCGGGATAATTTAAAACTATGCTGCCATAAAAAAAGAATAATCCAATTTCAACTCTGATTGTACTAGTACAACATGACCTCCACAACATGAATAAAATGATTAAGGTATAATATAATTTGTTAAGTATAAAACCCAATGAGTATACATAAAAACTATGTGGATCAGGGTCCAGCACAGATTACTTTTTGCAATGTAGACTCTTGCAAGTGTTTTTCAAAAATATTTTATTGTTGGGACTTCCACCAAGATGGAGGCGTAGGTGGAAACACTTTGCTTCCTTGCACAACCAAATCTAAAAAACACAAAGTTTTAAGAACAATAAACGCAACCAAACCAAAGAAAATCGAACAATACGAAGTCCGAAAACAACCATTCAGCTAAACCGGTGAGAGGGGCAAAGCCAGGAGCGGAACTGGTCGGGCAAAAAAAATCCCCTGACTCAGGCGGTGCACAGGCAGCTGAGGGCGCGGATCCCAGGTGTGGGGTAGCTACAGGCGGACCCAGGGAAGGCGCGGTGAGGCTGGCTGTCTGCAGTCGCACATTTGCGCACAGATAAACCAGTGAAGAGAAGAGCATTGAGACAGACCGCGCAGGCCCCGGCGCAGGGCGGCAGGCTCACACATTTGGGTTCAAATAAACAGGCGGGGGCGAGAGGTGAGGTAACCCCGGCAAGCTGAGAGGACTGCCATTGCTCCTTCTCTGACCCCGCCCCCACATACAGCATCACAAACCAACAACCTGGGTGGCCCCGCCCTGGTGAATACCTAAGGCACCTTTCCTCATACATAACAGGCACAAACAGAGCAAAACATGGCTCAAGAACAACTCAGAGCCCCAGAGCCAATAAATCTAAGTGATGAAGAAATAGCCAAACTTTCAGATGCACAGTTCAAAACACTGGTGATCAGGATGCTCACAGAACTGCTTGATTTTAGTCACAAATTAGAGAAACATATGAAGGCTAAACTAATTAAAATGAATGGCAATGCATAGGAAACCAATAGTGATGGAAAGGAAACTGGGACTCAAATCAAGGAAGCAGACCAGAAAGAAGGAAAAAATGACCAAACAGAAAAGGATGAAGAAACAAGAATTCAAAAAAATGAGGTGAGACTTAGGAATCTGCAGGACATCTTTAAACCCTCCAACATCCAAATTATAGGAGTACCAGAAGGGGAAGAGGAACAGTCACGAATGGAAATCTTATTTGAACAAATCATAAAGGAGAACTTCCCCATTCTGGCAAAGGAAATAGACTTCCAGGAAATCCAGGAAGCTCAGAGAGTCCCGAAGAAGTTGGACCCAAGAAGGAACACACCAAAGCACATCATCATTACATTAGCCAAGATTAAAATGAAGGAGAGAATCCTAGAAGCAGCAAGACATAAGGGGACAGTCACCTACAAGGGACTTCCCATCAGACTGTCAGCTGATTTCTCAAAAGACACCTTACAGGCAAGAAGGGGCTGGAAAGAGGTATTCCAACTCATGAAATCCAAAGACCTACAACTAAGATTGCTCTATCCAGCAAAGCTTTCATTTAGAATGGAAGGGCAAATAAAGTGCTTCTCAGATAAGATCAAATTCAAGGAGTTCATCATCACCAAGCCCTTATTATATGAAATGTTAAAGGGACTTACCTAAGAAAAAGAAGATAAAAAAGGTGAACATTGAAAGGACAGCAAACTCACACCTAAAACAAAAGCAAACTAAAAGGACAGCTAGATCAGGAGTGAACCACAGAAATGAAGATCATGTGGAGGGTTAGCAACAAGGGAGTGGGAGAAGGAGAAGGGGGGAGAAGGTACACAAAATAAGTAGCATAGATGGTAGGTAGAAAATAGACAGGGGGGAGGGCACAGTATGGGAAATACAGAATCTAAAGAACTTGTGATACAGGGACATAAACTAAAGGGGGGAAATGGTGGGGGAGGGGTGTGCAGGGTGGAGGGGAATAAAGGGGGGAATAGAACAAATGTAATGGCATAATCAATAAAATAAAATATATTAAATATATATATTTTATTGTTAAATATTTACACTATTACAGTTGTCTCAATTTTTACCCCTTTACTCCCCTCCACCCTGCACCCCCCACTCCCTGCTGCCCATGTCCATGGGTGATGCATGTATGTTCTTCAGCTAATCCCTTCACCTTTCAACCAGTCCCCACCTTCCCACTTTCCCCTTTTACAGCTGTCAGTTTGTTCCAGGTTTCCATTATCATGGTTTCAAACTTTGTAACCACTTGTTTTAAGCTTCACAACCACCCTGTGAGATAAATACTATTATCCCCATTTTAGAGGTAAGAAACTAAAGCTTGAAGACATCAATGAACCTCACTGCAGCCACATGGCTGGTGAGTAGAGGAGCCTGGATCTGAATCCAGGTGGTTTGACTCAAGTCTCTGCCCCTGTTTTAAGATTTTGCAGAATGTATGTGTACTTCCTGTTCAAAAAGTCATTGTTTACTTTTTTTTTTTAAGTGCAAAGATAGTGGAAAAAAAAATTAAATGAGAGCTTAATTGTAAGCATTTCTGATGTGCTATAAAAAGTAGTATTTTATTTGTAGCTATATTGAGATATCATTGACATAAAACACTAGTAAGTTATACCTGGTTGGTTTGATACATTACATATCACAAAATGATTACCATAGAATTAGCTACCACCTCTATCCAGTCACATAATTTCCATTACCTATTTGTGGTAAGAATTTTTAAGGTTTACTCTCTTAGCAACATTTAAATATATAATACAGTATTATTAGTTATAGTAATCATGGTGTACATTAGAGCTCAGAACTTGTAAATCTGATATCTGAAGTCTGGACTCTGTGATCAGTATCTTCCCATTTCTCCCCCACCTTCCAATCCCTGGTCACCACCGCTCAGTTTCTCTGGGTATGTTTTTTTTTAGACTACACATGTAAATGATATCATACACTACTTGTCTTTCTCTGACTTATTTTACTTATCAAGATGTAATATTTTAAAGTATTTTATTTCACAATGCAAACAACTAAAATGTTTTCTTATTTACTCATATGAAGACAGTAAAGGAATACGTAATGTCAGCGGACCCCTTTTAAAATAAAGAGTATGGATGACAAAGCTAAGAACCACCATATAAACTGCTATGTTTTAATCACTTAGGAGACAGGTTACAAGTGACATTATTTAATCCAACTTATTTTGAAAGTTATATATAAACATGATAAATTCATATTCCACTGAGATAACTGACTTTTCAGCTGCAGCAGTCCACCAAGGACTGCAAAAGGGAGCTGGCCCTAAAAGGCTATCAAATGTGGAGCAAGGGGAGGCAGAATAAGAAAAATAATTATAGTTAGTTTTCCAGAAACCTAGGAAAAGCATATTTTTGAGATTGAAGGGATAGAGACTTGAGGGATAGGGGACAAATCCCAAAACCAGAGATGCAAGAATGTTGACAGGAATGTTACTTTATACTGTTTCAGAAAATATATTCAGCATCTATTTCCATAAAGAATGAGCACTGATAGAGGAAAAGAAAAAAGAAAAAAAGCCCATATCTTCAGCCAGGAAAGTAAAAGATGAAGGAATTTCCTTGGCAGACACA
The DNA here is from genome assembly GCF_021234435.1 of Artibeus jamaicensis. Taxonomy (NCBI): domain Eukaryota; kingdom Metazoa; phylum Chordata; class Mammalia; order Chiroptera; family Phyllostomidae; genus Artibeus; species Artibeus jamaicensis. The sequence goes on from NW_026521356.1 coordinate 3,657,287, forward strand.
AAAAAATGTACATATTAGAAATGTATGGGGTTTTTTTAATGAGAAGAGAGGTATTTCTCTTCAGTGAGACACAAACTGCACCTCAATTTCTCAAGTATCAAATACAAAAATTCTAAAATGGGTATTCACCCTTAGAGCATCATTTACTTTGCAGTTTAGTATTCACAAAATGAAAAGACAGGCTCTGCTAAAGTACCTTCAAAAAAAATATGAACAGTAGTTTAGTGGAACTAAGCAGATCAAGCTTTCAGACTTTATTTTAAAAACACTGAGCTACCTCAGGAATGCATGGCTCACTGGGCACACTAATAACTAGCTTCAACTACCAGTTGAAATCACAGTGGAATGCAAAGGCGGCGCTTCTAACTGAATGCCAAACAGTCCTGCCCAGGTCTCCTCTACAGTGGTCCTTCCCTCCTGTACTTTATCCCCAAATCTCCTGCCTCCTGACTTGTGAGTTATCTTTTGGGCTGGAATTTCTAGATGTGATCAATACACTGGGAGAAGCTAGATAAGAAAGCTGATCCTGTACTCAAACATCCATTCCCTCGTGTTAGCCTTTGACTTTGGGCACCAGCCACATACCCACCCACAACTCTAAAATACCTGTAATCCTTCCACTGGTAGTCTTTAAAATGAAATCTTCTCCAATATCAATGTACTCCCACCCACCTCTCAATCTGATGAATTTGACCAGATGGCAAGCAATGCCGGCTTAGAAAATATTAAAACAGTTTAAAAAGAAAAGCTTTGCCTCCTCTCTTCTACACATGGTAAGGAAGGAGCCCCCAGCTAGATTAGATGTTTGTGTCTGGTTTATAAATGCAATGTTTCTAGAGATCTTTAAAGCCAGTTTTCAAAAGACAGTTAAAAACATATTAACAGTAATCCTGTATTTAAAAATCAAGGCAAAACCCTGACAGTGTGGCTCAGTTGGTCAGGCGTCTTTCCGAAAAGTGAAAGGTCTCGGTTTGATTCAGGTCCAAGCACAGGCCTGGGTTGCAGGATCAGTCTTCGGTTAAGGCGCATACAAACAGGCAACCAACCAAGCAATGCTTCTCTCCCTCTCTTCCTCCCTTCCCCTATCTCTAAAAATAAGTAAATAGAATATTTTTGTAAAAAATCCAGAAAAAGTTCTGGTCGGTGGCTCAACTGGTTGGAGTGCTGTACCATGCACCAAAAGGTTGTGGGTATGATTCCTGGTCAGGGCACCTATCTAGATTACAGGTTTGATACTGGTTGGGGTGCTTACTGGAGGTGACTTTTCAATGTTTCTCTCTCACATCAATGTTTCTCTCATACCAATGTTTTTCTCTCTTTCACTCAAAATCAGTAAACATATCTATGGGTGAAGAATGAAGGAACGAATGAATATCAGGAGAAAAAAATCACCAAAAATATCTTTACAAAAAACCTCTTTTCAGCCTATGAAACACCACTTCATCTGTTGCATCTGTATTTGTTTTAATATATTCATACCTGTTTAATCATTTTCATGGAACAAATTCACTAAGCATGGGATTTCAGTTGTTAAAAAAATTACAACTGACCTATTTTTAAGGAGCTTTTCCTTTTAAAAAGCAAGGCTATCCAAGAGGAAAAGCACAATAACAACTTTATCCCATGATCATTCATAATTAAGGTTGCAGGGGAAACTCAGTATAGAAATAGAAATCTAGCGTGGTCTCTAGGTTTTGCATGAAGTTTTTTTTTAAAAAAAACTTTTAATTACACCAGTCATACAAAAAACAAGCAATAATGTGTATTCAACACACTGTCTCCACATTACCAGGAATCTCTATGGAACAATGGGTCTTTGTAACTAGAATGATTTAATCTGTGTCGTTAAAGGCTAAATGTAACAATCATAAATGGAGTGCTTGCTACCTGTCCCAGACTTTTTCCCCTAACCTCACAACTCATGCCAAGAGGTAAATTTCACTGCTCATTCACAAATGAGCACAATAAAGCCCAAAATTAGACAGCTAAGTAGGTAAACTGATACTCCAAGCCCACATATATTTGACTCCAAAACTTAAATTCTGAAACAATGCCTTTAGTCTCAGGATTATATATCAAGAGGTAGTCTGCTCTTCTACTGGGAGGGCCAAAAAATCTGTTAGGTTTTTTCTGTAAAATAAAAGACACATTTTTCATTTTCACCAACTTTATTGATTTGGATATTTTGAATATGTTGGCTATCTCCCACGTGGTATTAAAGTAGATTGATTTCAATTATTGTCTTGATCTGATAGCTATCCACTTCAACTGGTCTACCCAACTGTAGAGCATCATCCAGTGTGAAATCTCCAGCACAAAACTTCACAGACCACCTTTTACTTGGTCAGTCACAGCACCTTCTCCATACAGTGTACAAATCTTTTTTTTTTTTGCATTTCAGCTGCATTTTTAACTTTTTTGAAATAATAAAACATAATATGTTGAAAATATTTTCTTCCATCTTCAATATTAAAGTGGCTACACAAAAAATCATCAATTTTGATAATTTTTTTAAAACTAATGCAAATATGACAGCTGTCACAATACAATCTAACAAAACTGTTTCGGATGAAGTTAAGGATAATGAAATTCTACTAGAGCCATCTTATGGGAAAAAACCAAATGAACTTTTTAGCCAACATAATATATTATTACTGATGCATCTGTACCACCTTTAAACATACTACCCTGAATGTGTCTAATCATGTTTTATAAATGCACAGAAAGTTATATAGAATAGCATGATGATCTGCTATTTTTGTCTAATCTTAACATTTCACTATATTTGCTCCAGAGTCTTAAAAAGAAATAAGATATTACAGGTCAAGATGAAGGCCTATATGTACTCCTTCTCTAATCTTATTCCCTCTCTCTTTTCCAGGGATAACAACTATCTTAAATTTGGTTCAGTAATTGCATCCCATGGCAAGTTTTTAAACTAATTTCTATAACCATCCATAGAAAGTATGATTTTTACATGTTTTCAAACTTTATATAACAGCATAATACACATACAACACTCACAAACCTTTTTTCCTACTCAATCATGTTAATGGGATCTATCCCATGCCAACCACAACACAGCATTCCAGTATATGAGCAAACTACAGTTAATCTTTTCATCTGACACTGGGCAGTTAGTTAGGTTGTCTCTAATTTTCCACTAATACAAACAGTTCTTATACCTGTCTCCTTTGCATAAGCATTACAGCATTTCCAGGGTACATACAGACTTAGAAGCAGAACTGCCAGATCAAAAGAGAGGATGCCTTTACCAAATACTGCCAAATTGCTCATGAAATTGATGTTCAATTCACACTCCTACCAACAGAAGGACCTATACATCCTCTCCAACACTTGATATTGCCAGACATTTTAATTTTTGTCAATATGATGGATGTGAAAGTATCTCATTTTCATTTTAATTAGTATTTCCCTGATTAGTAAAGAAAGTGAGCTTGTTTGCGTAATTACTAGCCATCATTTTAAAAAAAGAAATGTCACAGTCAACTAACTATGGATAAAAATGGATAAAGTTTTTCCTGGATTTCTGGCCAAGATGTAGGCATGGGTAGATACACTGTGCCTCCTCGCACAAGCAAAATAAAGACAACAACAATGTAGAAACAAAATAACAACCAGAACTGACAGAAAAATTGAACTGTATGGAAGTCCGACAACCAAGAAGTTAAAATAGACACATTCATCCAGACCAGTAGGAGGGGCAGAGCCAGGCGGCCAAGCAGAGAGGAGTCCCAGCCAAAAAAAAGCAGTGGCACCAAGCGTGCAGGGCAGTAGCTGACAAACCCTGGGCACGCAAGTGGGCAGCCGGCGTGCACAGGCAGTGGCTGGCAGACCCCAGGAGCCAGGTGGCAATGAGCAGAACCAGGGAAGGCGATAATTGTAAAGCCAGGCACAGTGCACAAGGCGGCTGGCTGACCTGGTAGTCCCACATTCGCTTGCAGATAAACCAGGTGAAACTGGGGAGGGAGACAGATATGGTGCAACCCAGGGTCCCAGCTCGGGGAAATAAAGCCTCAAAACATCAATTGAAAACACCTGTGGGGATTGAGGCACAGGGAGAGACTCCCAGCCTCACAGGACAGTTCACTAGAGAGACCCAAAGGGTTCTAGAATGTACACAAGCCCACCCACCAGGAAATCAGAACCAGAAATGCCCAGTTTGGTTGGGTGAGGCAACGGAAGGGACTGAAATCTGACAGAGAGAGGAGCAAGCACCATTGTTCCCTCTCAGACCTGACCCCCACATACAGCATCACAACCCAGCAACTGGGTTGAACCACCCTGGTGAACAACTAAGGCTCTGCCCCTCATATGTAACAGGCCTGACAAGACAAAAAAAAAAGGCCCAAACAAAAGAACAGATCCAAGCTCCACAGTAAATACAACTAAGTAACAAATAGATAGCCAGCCTATCAGACACACAGTTCAAAGCACTGATAATCAGGATGCTCATAGAATTGGTTGATTTTAGTCACAAATTAGAAGAAAAACAAAGGCTCTGCTAAGTGAAATAAAGGAAAATACACAGGGAACCAATAGTGATGGGAAGGAAACTGGGACTCAAATCAAAGGAGTGGACCAGAAGGAAGAAACAACCAAACAGAAACAAATGAAGAAATAAGAATTTAAAAAAAATGAGGAGAGGCTTAGGAACCTCCAGGACATCTTCAAACACTCCAACATCCAAATAATGGGGGGTACCAGAAGGGGAAGAGAAAGAGCAAGTGGAAAACTTATTTGAACAAATCTTAAAGGAGAACTTCCCCAATCTGGCAAAGGAAATAGACTTCCAGGAAATCCAGGAAGCTCAGAGAGTCCCAAAGAAGTTGGATCCAAGAAGGAACACACCAAGGCACATCATCATTACATTAGCCAAGATTAAAATGAAGGAGAGAATCCTAGAAGCAGCAAAACATAAGGGGACAGTCACCTACAAAGGAGTTCCCAACAGACTGTCAGCTGATTTCTCCAAAAAGACCTTACAGGCAAGAAGGGGCTGGAAAGAAGTATTTCAAGTCATGAAATGCAAGGACCTACATCCAAGATTGATCTATCCAGCAAAGCTTTCATTTAGAATGGAAGGGCAGATAAAATGCTTCTCAGATAAGGTCAAGTTCAAGGAGTTCATCATCACCAATCCCTTATTATATGAAACTTTAAAGGGATTTACCTAAGAAATTGAAGATCAAAAACTATGAAGAGTAAAATGAAAACAAACTCACAACTCTCAATGAATGAACCTAAAAAAAGAAAAATAACGAAAACTAAAACTAAGCAGAAGCTAACCTAGAACAGAAACAGAACCACAGAAATGGAGATCACATGGAGGGTTGGCAACAGGGGAGTGGGAGGAGGAAAGAGGGGAAAAGGTACAGAGAATAAGTAGCATAAATGATAGGCAGAAAACAGACAGGGGGAAGGCAAGAATAGTATAGAAAATGTAGAAACTAAAGAATTTATGACACATGGACATGAACTAAAGGGGGGAATGTGGGTGGGAGAGGGTGTGCAGGGTGGAGGGGAGTAAAGGGGGAAAAAATGGAACTGTAATAGCATATCCATAAACTATATTTTTTAAAAGTTTTTCCTGAAAGTAAATATTCAATGTTGAATTCTAGATTAAGAAAAAAAAAAAACACAATAAAATATGTACTCCCCTTCCCCTGAGACCTTCAATAATATATTTTCACCTAACAACCTTAGTCACTGTGCTAGTAAAAAGCAAGAGGTTAAATAAATTCAATGATCAAAGGGATCTTCCAGCCCTGGCTGGTGTGACTCAGTTGGTTGAAGTGTTGTCTGTGAACCAAAAGGTCCTGGGTTCAATTCCCAGTCAGGGTACTTCCCTAAGTTTCAGGTTTCTTCCATGGTCGGGGTGCATGTGGGAGGCACCCTATCAATTCTGTCTCTCTCTCCCCACCCATTCCTGTCTCTCTGGAATCAAAAAATAAATAAACTTAAAAAATAGCTATAAAAAAAGAAGGTATCTTCCAGCTAAAAATTTAATTTAAAATACAGTCAAAGCCCTTCTATGGGAAAAGCATTTAACTTCCTGTATAAATGAATAACTACATGAATGAATTAATGAATCAAAGACACATGGCAACCAGCAAATTGTTTTGGATTTAGAAAACCTCAATAATTATTTCCTGAATTTGTAGACTTGTACCTGCATCATCTTTAGACATCCTTGAGAGAGTAATATTCTGTTCCCTCAAAGCAGAAGAAAGAGGTAGAAAGAGAAGTATGCGGATGCTACACTGGATACCACCTTCTCTGTATCCTGAGAATAGAATGAAAGAGAAGTATGCAGATGCTAGACTGGATGCCATCTTCACCCTTTACAAAATAGGGCCACAGGAAGAAGAGAATCTCAGATAAATGACAATATGAATGAAGAGATGACTAAAAGCCAGATGGACTCTGTTCACCCCTATGCTTTTAAAAATGAAAGACAAAAATACCTCCCTAAATATTTTACCAATTAGAAATCCAAGTTAATAATTATCTTTTTTATAGAACTTAGTAGTATAACATTAAAAAAAACTTTTACCATGGTTACAAGACTAATACAAAGAACTCCCACATATCTTTTATAAAATTCACCGATTCTTTTTTTTTTTTTTTTGCCCAATTTACTTTATCATTCATTTGCTGGGTATTTTTTTGAATAAGTAAATTGAAAAAATACCTCTTTTAATAGCAAATATCTAGATGTTAAGCCTGTTAAGTATTTATAGTTCTTAAGCCATCAAAACCCCTCACATCTAGCTTGGAAAAGGTATTTTCCTATAAAAATCACACTTTTATATGGCAGGAGTTTAGCATCTTTGCGTTACAGGTGTTCATAAACTTTGCTTTGGATTACAATCATCTGGGGATCTTTTAAAACTGCTGATGCCTTACTTCCATCCCGAACACTTTGATTTAATTAGTATGAGGCATGGACTAGGCAATGGGATTTTAAAAACTACGCAGAGTTTTAAAATGTGCACCAAAGTTTTGAAACCAGTCATAGGGACCAGGCACCAACAAGCCATTTGAAATACTGCTTCTAGCAAAATATATTAACAGTTCCAAGCAAGTGAAAATAAACAAGAAAAATACAATCAAATTGCAAGGCAAAAGCTTTCAACGTGTGGTTTTAGTTAAATACTTATTTGTCTGTTTTCTGTGTGCTGTTCTGGGGCTACAGTATGTAAAAAGGGCATATTAAAGCAGGAAACAGGCAACACATAACTACACCAGCAGGCAACAAGTACTATATTAGAAATATTTTAAGACTAACAGGAACACATAATATATTTACTTTGAAGAGTCATAGGAATGGTTAGTGGCCCCAAAAGAAAGTATTATTTGGGGGAGTCATTAAAGCACAAACTGGACTTTACTGGGCAGGACTGAAGTAGAGTGAAAGAACATTCTGAGAAACAGGATCAGCAAGAACTCCGTGCCACGGAAATGTTAGATAATGATCAGCGTTCTAGTAAAACCTCGAATAAGGATGAGTGAGATACAGGCCGTAGTACATAGATAGATCTTGTATGTAGGAATCGGTGTAACTCAAATCTGTATTTTAAGGATTAGATGTATTTAACAGTATCTGGTACATAATAAGCAAGCTTCTGAGTCTCCCTCTTTATTTCTCTGGCTTCCAACAAATGAAACAAAAAGTTAAATGAATAAAATTCAGAAAATACAAAAAAGTGTAATTATGAAAATGAAGTCATCCATAATCATACTACCCAAATAGCTAACATTGATATTTAAAAAACTCCATACTAAAGTCTAGATATTTTACGATGTGGTACAAAAGAAAGAATTCTGTAGAAACAACAACAAACCACTCAGCCATTGTTACCCTTCCAGATTTACACGAAAAGAGGATCAGTTAAAGTTGCAATATGACCACAGCAGCCACTAGAGGGTGGCCAAGTCTGATACCATCCATACCCGCCCCTACTTTCTCAAAGGCTCTTTATTGACTGACACTCAAGTTAGAATTTCTGGACCCTAACACTTTTTATTACATAAAGGGTAAAAATTAGTTTCAAACAGAAAGGAGAAATTCCCTCAGAGTAATAAAGTGTTAACAACTAAGACACCAAATTTGGCTGCTCACATACTTAACCAAATGTCTCCCTCCACTTTTTGGTTAACAAGATAAAATATCCCCAATAGGGATGAGAAATTTACATTATACAGCATGTAGCAGCCTTCCACTAATGCCTGCCCAATAACTCTTTAGTGTACTGAAGTATACTAGGCCAAAAATCTCAATTCTGAATACTTCTACAGAATTTGCCTCAAAGTTATTATTATATCCCAACTATCAAATGCCAAAACTTAAGAATATTTTTTCTTTTATAGTTTCAGCTTTCATATTACAGTTTCACCAAAAAAAGTAAATGACATGATTCACGAGTACTTATGTATCCCTTAATTAACTGTTAAAAAGGTTAAAACCATTTTGAAAATTTACATAAGGTATAAGGTACAATCACAGAGAATTATCCTAATGATATAATCTGATCATATTTTAATTGTAACGAATTTCTAGACAACCAAGAAAACCAATTAAATATAAAATAATTATACTGCTAATTGTTGAGCATCAATAATTATGTTCTTAAAACATAAGGGTTACAAAGCAAAATGATAACAAAATCTTAAAAAAGAAAAAAAAACACAAGACTTCACCATATTTGGTGCTTTTAACACAAATGCCACAAAGTATACATCCACATCCATTAAAAACAAACCTTAAGGAAATGCAAATTAAAACCTTAACGGGATATCACCACACCTTCACTTGAATGGCTAACATTTGAAAAGACTTACAATACCAAGTGTTGACAGGGCTGTGGAGCAACTTGAACTCTCATACATTACTGGTGAGAATGCAAAATGGTATATAGCCACTTAACAGTTCAGCAGTTTCTTAAACAGTTAAACATACACATGCCGAACTTTATTCTACATATAATACAGAAATGCCTCTCATGTATTTATGCAAGAAAAATTAAAACATATGTCAAAACAATAACCTATACTCAAATATTCACAGTAGCTTAACTCAAAATAGTCCAAAACTAAAAGCAACCCAAATGTCCATCAACTCAACAAACTGTGGTAAATCCACACAATGAAAAACAACGAAAAGGAACAAACTACTGAAAAATGCAACAACATAAATCAGTCCCCAAGCTATTATGCTAAGTGAAAGAAACCAGACACAAGACTAAATACTGTATACACTTCCACTGATATGAATTTTTAGAAAAAGTAAAACATTAGTGACAGAAAATAGGTCAGTGACTGTCAGGGACCAGAGGCAAAGGAGAGGATGACTACGAGTTTTAAGGGAACCTTTCAGGATGATGAAAATGAGATATACACACACACACACACACACACACACACACACACACACATACATACATACATATATATATAGTTACTGTAATTATATATGATATATATATATATATATCATGATTGTAATGCTGATTACACAACTGTATACATATGTCAAAACTCATCAAAGTACACTCTTAAAATCAATAAATGTTAAAGAAATTACAACTCAAAGAAAGATAATTTAAAATGTCATTAAAAACCTATAAAATAAACTGATTTTAATGGGAATGACAGACTAATAAATCAAAGCATGCACAGAAATAGTCAAAATGAGGGCAATACATATAGGTATATAATTTTTCTCCTTTAAAAGATGCATAATGAATGTTAATATGTTCCTACGTGTAAAGATCTACATATGTAAGATATGTACACACACAAGTGGTAATGATTTCACTATTCACAATGTAGATAAGTTAGTCTCAGTTGCTGACTAAATCTACTAAGAATGGAACATGTCTCCTTATCAACGTTCTCTCATGCCTTACTGGCTAGCCATGGAATTCTAAGAAACAAGCCCAGCTTTCCCAAAAACTATGTGGTCTAAATCTTCATAAAAGAGGAATGAAGTAATCCATTTATTCCATCTCTAGGGCACAACATGCAACACCAAAATGACCTGTTTCTTATCTCAATGTCTAAAATCTCAATGTACCCTTATCTCAATGTCTAAAATCTCTGACACTAGAGTCACTCTTTTGAGTTATTAAATAATGTTCGAGGGGTCTGCAACTACTGTACAAAATATGTGGCTAACTATCTACATTAAGCATGATAAAATCAATACCATTTATGGGTACAGAATTTTGGGGGGGGGAAGGAAAATGTTCTAAAATTAGACTGGTTATGTGATGGATACACATCTCTTGTGAATACACTAAAAATTACTAAACTGTAAACTTTAAATGGGTAAATATTATGGGATGTAAATTATATCTCAATAAAGCTATTTTTTTTTAAAGTCAACATAGTTTATCATGTTAGGTTAGAACTCAACACTGGAACCAGAAAAGCTTTAATGCAGCTTAAAGGCACTGGTTAATGACTGAAAAAAAGATAGGTGTCAGAGGGAGCCTTAGAGACCACTGGGGAGGAAGGTGGAGGGGCAGAAAGAAAAGAACATACATACATTGGCTCAGGGTTGGGAGAGTAAGCTTAGGAAGAAATGCTGAAAGAATGCCTAAAGGTCCTCCAAGTCTGGTTCTGAACATCTATTCTAAATAAAAATTGGTTGCTTTTCTTCAAACTATTAATACCGATGTTTTTTTCCTCCCCCCTCTCCAAGTTCATGATTATCAATTTTTTCAGCCACCTACTAAAGTATTTTAGCTAATTTACATATTCTATGAAACTGCCCTGAACTATATAAAACTAGATAAATAATTATACAGTATTATGAGCCCTTAAATAACACATTGCCTACTTTCCTTTTTACAGAGGATGTGCAGCAAGTGACTTGTCAAGGTTATCAGCAAAAATGCAGTAAAGACTACAAAGATTTCTAATCCAATGCTGATTTTACATACATCACCTTTCCTAGAAGTTCACAAAGGGTGTAATTATTTACGTGTAACCATGTAATCTTATTTTTACATGTAATCTTATAATCATGTAATCATGTGTATATGTACAAAATTCTTTACATATGTATAAAGTTTTAAAATCATGTACATATGTATATAATTCTTTATACATATAGAAACTGCTTTTTCAATCCACTCTGAAATAACTATAAAGTAGCCAAACATGATCATAGGTACACCAAGTATACCAATGTTGTGACTCACACTCAATTCAACTGGTAAAAGAAAGCTTCAGTATCAAGTTGCAGATTTTACCTGAGTGAATAAATGATAATTTATTTACTTTCTTTTCAGGGTTCTGAAACAATCACAAACTAAATATTAGATATGTAAAGCACAGCCCTATGGAAACATCTATTTTCAAATTCAAATTTGTAATTAAGCATTCACCAGTTATCTTTCATATTCTGCATACAAAGTATTTAGAGAAAATTCAGCTAAATTAACAAACTAAAACAGAAAAGTTAGAGCTTTTTACAGTCTGCCATTACTACATTCCCACTGAGGCTCTAACGAAGGCATGAAAAGACTAACAGATTCAGATGAAAGTAAAGACATACTCATGTGAGATCTAAGATGGGGGAAGAGTAAGGGGAAGCGATGCTAACCTCCTCCCAGGACCAATTTGGAATTACCAGTCAACTGTAGAGAAATCATCCTGAATAACCAATTGAACATAGCTAGAGAGAAGCCTTATAACTATATACAGAAAAAAGAAATCACTTCACCACAATAAGACTGATAGGGAGTGAGGAGGAAGTGCAAGAGTACTGGCTGGGCTCCCATGGGTAGCAGCTGAAATTCCAGAGGGATATTTCAGCAGCTAGGGGTTACCCTGAAGAGGGGTCTAAATCCCACACTGGGCTCCCTAGCCTACAGCAAGAGAGACTGGAAGGAACCCAGATAATAACCACCTGTGAAAAGCAGCAGGGTTTCTATCTGCCAGGGGACACCTGGAAACTCAGAGAGCCTCTTAAAGGGCCAAATCACAAAATTACATTTGCAGCCACAGGCCCTGGGCTCCAACAGAAGGAGGGCAGAGTGGACTAGAGACACTTGAGAATCTGGAGCTGGTGGCCTGGGGGAGAGAACTAAAGAACAGGCACCCTGTGCTGAATCATTCCCCATACTGCAGAAGCCATCTTTCTCAAGCAGAGGGATCAGCCCAAGGGGCTTCAGCCTGAGGTGAAGCAACAGCCAGGCTTGTAGGAATTACTCTGCCTGACCCTGTGGTGTTTAGGCCAGGCTGCTGATTACAGCTGGAGGCTATGTGACTGATCGGTTTAACTACTAAGCCAGAAAATACAAAGCAGCAGCAAAAATGAGAAGACAAAGAAACAGGCCCCAAATGAATGAACAAGAAGATTTTCCAGAAGAACTACTACATGAAATGGAGGCAAACAAGTTATCAAGATAGAGAGTTTAGAGTAATGATTATAAGAATACTCAACAGCATGAAAAAAGTCATTAAAAAGAACCAGTCAGAAATGAATAATACAATGGAAAGAATAAACAGTAGGTTAGATGAAGCAGAGGACTGAAAAAAAAAAACCACCCAGGCAGAGCAGCAAAAAGAAAGAAAAATTTTTTAAAATGAGGAGACCTTAAGAAATATTTTGGACAACATGAAATGTAGCAACATCCACATCATGGGTATACCAGAAGAAGAGAGTGAGAGAGGGATCCAGAACCTGTTTGAAGAAATAATGACCGAAAAACTTCCCTAGTCTAGTGAAGGAAAAAAAAAACAACTACGTAACTCCAGGAATTCAGAACAAACAACTTGGTCCCAAAGAGGTCTCCACCAAGACAAACCATAATTAAAATGATAATGCTTAAAGACAAGAAGAGAATCCTAAGCCATAAGAGAAACGCAGGCAGTTACACACGGGGCAACACCAACTAGACTGTTATCTGGTTACTCAACAGAAACATTTCCGTCCAGAACTGAGTGGTGTGAAATATTCCAGGTGATGAAAAGCAAGGGCCTACAGTCAAGGCTACTTTACCCAGCAAGGCTATCATTTAAAATTGAAAGAAAAATAAGGAGCTTCCAAGACAAGAAAAAACTACAGGGGTTTATTAACACAAAACAAGTACTTGTAACAAGTATTAACGGGGAGGGGAAGGGAAAAGAAGACAAGAAGGAAGGGGGAGGAAGACAGGAGGCAGTGAAAGGGAAAAAACAGAAGAAAATAATCTAACAATAAATACATTTTATCAATAACCATCTTAAATATAAATGACTTAAATGCTCCAACCAAAAGACACAGGGTCTGATGGATAAGAAATCAAGACTCATACATATGCTGCCTCCCAGAGACCCATCTCAGATCAAAACATACACACAGACTAAACTAAAGGAACAGAAAAGGTATTTCATTCAAATAGAAAGAAAAAAAGTTGGGGTATTATAGTTATATATGACTAATTATACTTTAAAACCAAGGCTATATAGTAAGAGACAAAGTAAAGGGAACAATCTAACAAGAGGATATAACCCAAGTAAACATTTACCCACCCATTTGAGCGCCTAAATATCTGCATCAAATCATGATGTACATAAAAGGGAGAGATCAACAGAAATAGAGTCAGGTTGGGGATTTTAACACACCACTGACATCAATGGATAGATCTTCCAGACAGAAAATCAATAAGGACACAGCGGCCTTAAACGACACACTATGTCGAATGGATTTAATTGATCCCTTCAGAGCACATCAACAACCCAAAGGAGTAGAATATACATACTTTCAGGTGCACATGGAACATTTTCTAAGATAGACCATGTGTTAGAACACAAAACAAGAAGACTGAAATCATATCAAGCATCTTCTCTGACCATAAAGCTATGGAACTAGAAATCAATCACAAGAAGAACACTGAAAAACACATAAACAATGGATGTTAAATAACATGGTATTAAACAATGAATGGGTCAACAAGGAAATCTAGAAGAAATCAAACACCTTGAAACAAATGAAAATGAGAACACAACAATCCAAAACCTGTGGGACACAGAGAAAGCAATCTTAAAAGCGAAAGTCATAGCATTGCAGGCCTATCTCAAAAAACAAGAAAAAGTTCAAATAAACAATCTAACTTCACACTTAAAAGAAATTTGAATAGGAACAAAGCCCAAAATGAATAGAAGGAAGGAAATAATAAAGATCAGAACAGAATTAAACGAGTTAAATGCTTAAAAAAAAAGCTATAAAAGATCAATGAATTCAAGAGCTGGTTCTTTGGAAAGATAAACACTATTGGCAAACCTTTAACCAGTCTCATAAAAAAAAAGGAGAAAGGACCCAAATAAATAAAGTCAGAATGAAAGAGGAGAAATAAAAACTGACACCAAAAAAATATAAGGGACTGTATTAAAATATTATGAACAACTATATGCAAACAAACTGGACAACCTTGAAAAAAATGAATATATGCCTGGAAACACTCTTCCAAAAATAAATCAGAAAGAAGCAGACAATCTGAATACACATTACACCTAGTAAAACTGAAGCAGTAAGCAAAAAACTCCCAACAAACAAAAGCCCTGGACCACATGGCTTCACAGATGAATTACATCAAAACTTCCAAGAACTAATCCCTCTCCTTCTCAAACTATTTCATAAAATACAAGAATATGGAAGGCTCCCAAACTGATTTTATGAGGTCAGCATTTTCCTAATTTCAAAACCAGATCAAGACACTACAAAGGAAAAATTATAAGCCAATATCCCTGATGAACATAGATGCTAAAATAAAATCCTCAACAAAATATTAGTAAAACAAATACAGCAATGCATAAAAAAGATCATCCACCATGATCCAGTGGGATTTATTCCAGGAATGCAAGGATGGTACAATATTCACAAATCAATAAATGTGATTCACCCCATAAACAAAATGAAGGACAAAAACCACATGATCATATCAATAGATGCAGAAAAACCATTTGATAAAATCCATTACCTATTTATGATAAAAACTCTCAGCAAAGTGAGATTAGAGGGACCATACCTAAACATAACAAAGGCCATATATGACAAAGCCACTACCAGCATCATATTCAATGGACAAAAACTACAAGCATTCCCCTTAAGACTAGGGACAAGATAACTACATCTGCTTTCATCTCCCTTATTCAAAATAGTGCTGGAAGTCCTCCCCATACCAATCAGAGAAGAAGAAAATATAAAAGGCATCCAAATTGGAAAGGAAGAAGGAAAACTGTCTTTATTTGCAGATGACATGACACTATACATACAGAAACCCAAAGATTCCACCAAGAAACCACTAGAAATCATAGATGACTTCAGCAAAGTAGCATGATAACAAAATTAATATCCAGTAATCATTTGTGTTTTCACATGCTGCTAATAAAGAACTAACAGAAAGGGAAATTAAGGAAATAATTCCATTCACAATTGCTTTAAAAAAAAATACCTAGGAATAAATCTAACCAAGAATGTAAGAGAGCTAAACTCAGAAAATTATAAGATACTGATAAAAGAAATACAAGAGATACAAATAAATGGAAACACGTAACATGTTCATGGAAGAATTAACATGATTAAAATGTCCACACTATCCAAACCAATCTATACATTCAATGCAATTCCAATCAAGATTCCAATGATGTATTTCACAGAAGTAGAACAAATATATCAAAAATGTATATGGGACCACTAAAGGCCCCACAGAGCAACAGCAATCCTGAGAAAGAACAAAGTTGGAGGAATCACACTAACTAATATTGAACTATAATATAAGGCCATAGTAATCAAAACAGCATGGTACTGGCATAAAAACAGACACAAAGATCAATGGAACAGAACAGAGAGCCCAGAAATAAAGCCACACCTTGATAGTCAATTAACATCTGACAGAGAGAAAGCAAGTACATACAATAGTCTAATGACAATTTATTCAATAAATGGTGTTTGGAAAATTGAAATGATACATGCACAATATGAAACCAGACCACCTCCTTTCAACATACACAATAATAAATTCAAAATAGATTAAAGACTTAAACGTTAGACCCAAATCATAAAAATTCTGGAAGAAGGACTTCCACCAAGATGGAGGTGTAGGTGGAAGCACTGCACCTTCTCACACAGCCAAGTTTAAAAACAACAAATTTTTAGCAACAAAAATGCAGCCAAATTACAGAAAATTGAACTACGTGGAAGTCTGACAACAACAAACCCTTCAGCCAAACTGGTAAGAGGGGTAGAGCCAGCAGCAGAGCAGGGGATGGGCAGGAAAGATCCACTAGACTGACCCGGGTATGCGACCCAGGTGCGCCAGCAGCCGTGGGTGGATCCCAGATGTGGAGAAGCGGGCGGACCCACTGAGGGCTGACCATGGTCACACATTTGCACACAGATAAACTGGTGAAGGAGCTAGCAGTGAGACAGACTGCGCAGGCCCCAGTGGCAGGAAGCGGCAGAGGGAACCGACATTGTCCCTCCCTGACCCTGCCCCAAATACAGCATCACAAACCAGCAACCTGGGTGGCCCCTCCCTGGTGAACACCTAAGACACCTTTCCTCATACATAGCAGGCACAAACAGATCAAAACATGGCTCAAGAACAACTCAGAGCCCCAGAGCCAATAAATCTAAGTGATGAAGAAATAGCCGAACTTTCAGATGCACAGTTCAAAACACTGGTGATCAGGATGCTCACAAAAGTGGCTGATTTTAGTCACAAATTAGAGGAACATATGAAGGCTAAACTCATTGAAATGAAGGAAAATACACAGGAAACCAATAGTAACAGAAAGGAAACTGGGACTCAAATCAAAGTAGTGGACCAGAAGGAAGAAAAAAATGACCAAACAGAAAAATATGAAGAAACAAGAACTCAAAAAAATGAGGAGAGGCTTAGGAATCTGCAGGACATCTTTAAACACACCAACTTCCGAATTATAGGGGTACCAGAAGGGGAAGAGGAACAGCCACAAGTGGAAAACTTATTTGAACAAATCATAAAGGAGAATTTCCCCAAGCTGGCAAAGGAAATAGACTTCCAGGAAATCCAGGAAGCTCAGAGAGTCCCAAAGAAGTTGGAACCAAGAAGGAACACACCAAGACGCATCATCATTACATTAGCCAAGATTAAAATGAAGGAGAGAATTCTAGAAGCAGCAAGAGATAAGGAGACAGTCACCTACAAAGGACTTCCCATCAGACTGTCAGCTGATTTCTCAAAAGACACCTTACAAGCAAGAAGGGGCTGGAAAGAAGTATTCCAAGTCATGAAATCCAAAGACCTACATCCAAGATTGCTCTATCCAACAAAGCTTTCATTTAGAATGGAAGGGCAGATAAAGTGCTTCTCAGATAAGATCAAATTCAAGAAGTTCATCATCACCAAGCCCTTATTATATGAAATGTTAAAGGGACTTATCTAAGACAAAGAAGATAAAAAAGATGAACAGTGAAAGGACAGCAAACTCACAGTTATTAACAACCACACCTAAAACAAAACCAAACTAAGCAAACAATTAGAACAGGAACAGAACCACAGAAATGGAGATCAGATGGAGGGTTAGCAACAGGGGAGTGAGAGGAGGAGAGAGGGGTAGAAGGTACAGAAAATAAGTAGCATAGAAGGTAGGTAGAAAATAGCGGGGAGGGCAAGAATAGTATGGGAAATACAGAATCTAAAGAACTTGAGACACGTGGTCATAAACTAAAGGGGGGGGGAATGGTGGGGGAGGGAGTGTGCAGGGTGGAGGGTAATGAAGGGGGGAATAGAACAACTGTAATGGCATAATTAATAATATTTTTAAAAGCTTAGAGAAGCCCTGGCTGGTGTAGCTCAGTGGATTGAGCGCGGGACTGCAAGCTGAAGGACTGCAGTTCGATTCCCAGTCAGGGCACATGCCTAGGTTGCAGGCCAGTTCCCAGCAGGGGACGCACGAGAGGCAACCATACATTGATATTTCTCTCCCTCTCTCCTTCCCTCCCACTCTAAAGATAAATAAATAAAATCTTTAAAAAAAAAAAAAGCTTAGAGAGAATATGAAATTAAAAAGGGCCAAAAAAGATAAAAATAGCATGTATTAGTTTTATTTAAAAAATGAACCTTTAACACAGAGATATTTTGTAAGAGCAAGTTAATTTTAGAAACATTGGGGTTTTTTCTTCTTGTACTCAGATATAGCTAGACTTTGATATGTATTGTAATTGGTACTGAAATACTGAACTACTCCAAAGAGAAAGTTGAAAGAAGAGTAATCAGGTATAGTACTATGAGATTCATGGAGGAAGGAGAAAACATATATAGGATCACTTATCCTTAAGAAAATAATAAAATATAATTATCATTAAAAAATCCTGGAAGAAAATACAGGCAACAAAATCTTGCACATTGCTTATAGCAATAGTTCATTGGATGTATGTCCCCAAGAAAGGGAAACAAAAGAAAAAGTAAACAAATGGGGCTACATCAAACTACAAAGTTTTGCAGAGCAAAAGAAATCATCAACAAAATAAAAAGACAACCCACAGAATGGAAGAACATATTTGCTGATGCATCTGATAAGGGGTTAATCCACAATTTATAATGACCTTACAAAACTCAACACCATAAAAACAAACCCAATTAAAAACTGGACAAAAGACCTGAATAGACACTTCCAAAGAGGACATACGGATGGACAAGAGACATATGAAAAGATGCTCACTGTCACTAGACATCAGAGAAATGTACATTAAAACCATGATGACATACCACTTCACGTCTGTCAGAATGGGTATTATCAATAAATCAACAAACAATATGTGTTGGTGAGTATGTAGAGAAAGGGGAACCTTTTTGCCCTGTTGGTGGGAATGCAGGCTAGTGCAGCCGTTGTGAAAAGCAGCATGGACATACCTCAGAAAATTAAAAATGGATCTGCCTTTTGAACCAGTGATCCCACTTCTGGGAATATATCTGAAGGAACCCAAAGCACTAATTTGAAAGAACATAAGCACCACTATATTCACTGCAGTGTTATTTACAATGATCAAGATATGAAAGCAGCCCAAGTATCCATGAATAGATGAGTGAGTAAAACAACTATGGGACATTTACACAATGGAAACTACTCGGCCATAAAAAAGAAGAAAACTTTAACCTTTGGGACAGTATGGATGGACCTGGAGAACATTATGCTAAGTGAAATAAGTCAGTCAGAGAAAGACAAACACCATATGATTTCACTCATATGTAAAATCTAATGGACAAACTGAACTAACAAGGAAAATGGAGACAGACTCACAGATGGAGAGCAGGATGACAGCTAGTGGAGAGGGAAGAGAGAGGGTGAAGGGACTGAGCAAAAGGTAAAAGGACTCACAAACATGGACAAGAGTGTGGTGATTGCTGGAGGGAGAGGGTTATAAGAAGACTAAATGGTAATGTAAAAATACAATAAAGATTAAAAATTAAATAAATTTAAAAATAGCATTTTAAAAAAGGAAAAAGTAAAGGCACACCACTGAACCTAAATTAGCCCAATTAAAATAATTCTATTATATAGAAACTTTCAAAATCCAGTTACAGTTACATACTGACACTTTGAGTTCAGAAGCAGCCTGTACCATTATGGCCAGTTACCTGGCAGAAATTAAACAAAGTAACACTTTTTCTCCACACCAACCTCCCCCTGAATATTCTAATTTCATCAGGAAGACCTAAACAAATGATGAGAACTCATCTATTTCAGAGATGGTAATATAACTACCATGGTTACTCTAGAGCACAGGTGGCAAAAACAAGGCCCGAGGGCTAAATCTGGCCCTCCACCTTGTTTTATCCAGCCTGGCACCTTGTATCTATCTGGTGGCAGCACCAAACTCTCGCTTAACTGTTAAGGAGTAGTTAGTTACCTTTATACAGTCCTAAAACTACATTCAGCCCATTGAAGGCAGCTGCAAGGCTGATGTGGTCCCCCCAGTGAAAATGAATTTGACACCCCTACTCTAGAGACTGATTACACACAGTTTGTATCTTTAAAGGCATTTTGATAACTACTATTCGTAACATCTGCTCCCTTAAAATATGTCCAGATTAAAACAAAGGTCTCTCTGTTGCTATGTAAATATAGTTGGAAGGAGGAGACCCAATTTGCTCCAGGAATTTCTTTGGAACCCCCCTCCAAAAGTAGCTAAACCAAACTCACTTTCAAGACAAAATCTGGATGGTGGCTTCATGTTATAGATTGTGGCAGAACCCTGTGAGTGCAGGATACAGTTTTGGCAGGCTCTTGCAGACTAACAGATGTGAGTGAGATTTGGAAGATGGTTTTATCTCTCCAGATATAATCATTTTCAGATGGATATTTACACAGAAGACCACAAGTAGGAGATGAACAATAGGCTTTCCTAACCTGATACCCAGCAGTGTTTTGGAAGTTACTTGCTGCAGAGAGGAGAAAGAGAAGAACCCCACCACCAAGGATGTCCAAAAGTATTTATCTTTTGTCAAGATGCCATCCAAAACCTCCTATTTTCTTCCCTTTCACTTGAAAGTGCTAGCATCACAAATCACACACTTATGTAACTATTCATTTGACTAGCAACACATTCACAGGGCTCAAAATTCAAAAGGCATAAAAAGATACACAATGAAGACTCCCTAATGCTCAGATCTTCCAATCACTTAGTTCTTCCACAGAAGGCAATTCAGGTACTTAATGCTTACTCACAACCAGTATAAAGGAACTAGTTCTAGTACAGGAGTAAAAGAGTCAGTTTTTAACAATATACTCGCAGGTTAAGCATCCTTCAGGGAATTCTTAATTACAGGGCACTAAAGACTCTGAACCCTATATACAAACATAAAGGAATGGTTATATTATTTAAATATCTACTACTAGAAATTCCATTGTTGTTATTTTTTTTTAAGATTTTGTTTGTTTTTAGAGGGGAAGGGAGAGAGAGAGAGAGAGAAATATCAATGTGTGGTTGCCTCTCACACACCCCCTACTGGGGACCTGGCCCACAACCCAGGCATGTGCCCTGACTGGGAATCGAACCAGCCACCCCTTGCTTCGAAGGCTGGCACTTAATCCACTAAGCCACACCAGCCAGGGCCCACTGTAATTCTTATAAATCATATTTAAACCTGTGCCTTTCAAAGTGAACAATAATCTTTGTGCAAGTACTGGACAAGTTCTCAAGAATCTTAGTACTATCACCATGAAGTTTAAATTTACACTAACAGTGAAACTATCTGTTGAAAAGAGGGCAAAAAAAAAAAGTGTGAGGGGGGATGGGGAGATGGGGAGATGGGAAGAGGGACAAACAGGGAGAGAGTGAGAATATCCCCATTGCAAGACATACCCAAACAAAACAGAGTCCTCACATTCAAAATATTCACTGTTAACACAGCTTTGAAGCTGGCTGGACTGAAGGAGAGGTGAAGGGTGGAACAAATATCTTCTAACATAGAAAATTCCACTGCTCTTCACTGTGTATTTCAAAAACTGTAATACGAATTTCTTCCTGTTAAAAATGTTCCTCTATTTGCAATTTTACCTAGGTTTTATTAAAAATAAAACTAATCCTGAAACACTGTTCAGTGTGGCTCAGTTGGTTGGGCATCATCCCACAAACCCAAAGTTTCGTCGGTTTGATTCCTAGTCAGGGCACATGCCTGGGTTGTGGGTTCAGTCCCCATTCGGGGAGCATGTAAGAGGCAAGTGATTGATGTTTCTCTCCTTTTCTTTCTTCGTCCCTTCCATTCCCTCTTGAGCCAATTATAAAAAATTGACTTAAAAAATAATCCTTAAAAGATAAGCCTTAAAAACAACTTCTAGAGGACTTCCACCAAGATGAAGGCATAGGTGGATATGCGTGCCTTCTCAAACAACCAAGTTTAGAGACAACTAAATATTAGCAAAAGAAAACACAGTCAGAACACAGAAAACTGAACTTTTCAGAAGTCTGTTAACAACAAATTCTTCAGCCTGACCGGTAAGGGGCGAAACCAGCAGCTGGCAGAGCGGGGTTGCACAAGAAAACTTGTTCAGACGGATCCAGGTGCGCGGAATCCAGGCGCAGGTTTAGACGGAGCAAGCGAGCGACCGAGCGAGCCACCGCAGGGGAAACAGCGAGGGAGCAGGGCTGCGGGTTTGACTGTGGTCGCGCATTTGTGCGCGGATACACAAGCGAGGGAGTGGGCGATTGGACCGAAACCCAGCGGGTCCCCGCAGCAAGCGGCAGGGAGGGCGCCTCCATTTCCCTGCTCTGACCCCACCTCCACATACAGCGTCATAACCCAGCGGCCTGAGTGGCCCGGCCCTGGTGAACCACCTAAGGCTCTGCTCCACACCCAGTGTTGTGAAACAGCAGAGGGCGCTGCCATTTCCCCCGCTCTGACCACGCCCCCACATACAGTGTCACAACCCAGTGACCTGGGAGTCCAAGGCACCGCTCCTCACACTTAAAGGTCACGAACAGACCAAAAATGGCTCAAGAAGATCTCAAAGCCCCAGAGCCTATAAATCTAAGCGTTGAAGAAATAGCAAAACTCTCAGACGCACAGTTTAAAACATTGGTGATCAGGATCCTCACAGAACTGGTTGATTATACCGACAAATTAGACAAATATATGAAGGTGAAACTAATTGAAATGAATGGAATTGCACAGGACACCAATAGCAATGAAAAGGAAACTGGGACTCAAATCAATGGAGTAGACCAGAAGCAAGCAAATAATGGCCAAACAGAAAATAGTCAAGAAGCAAGAATTCAAAGAAATGAGGAGAGTTTTAGGAACCTCCAGGACATCTTTAAATGCTCCAACATCCGAATTATAGGCCACAAGTGGAAAACTTATTTCAACAAATCATAAAGAAGAATTTCCCCAAGCTGGCAAAGGAAATAGACTTCCAGGAAATCCAGGAAGCTCAGAGAGTCCCAAAGAAGTTGGACCCAAGAAGGAACACACCAAGGCACATCATCATTACATTAGCCAAAATTAAAATGAAGGAGAGAATCCTAGAAGCATCAAGAGCTAAGGGGACAGTCACCTACAAAGGAGTCCCCATCAGACTGTCAGCGGATTTCTCAAAAGACACCTTACAGGAAAGAAGGGGCTGGAAAGAGGTATTCCAAGTCATGAAATCCAAAGACCTACAACCAAGATTGCTCTATCCAGCAAAACTTTCATTTAGAATGGAAGGACAGACAAACTGCTCCTCAGATAAGGTCAAATTCAAGGAGTTCATCATCACCAAACCTTTATTATATGAAATGTTAAAGGGACTCATCTAAGAAAAAGAAGATAAAAAATATGAACAGTAAAAGGACAGAAAACTCACAGTTATTAACAACCACACCTAAAACAAAAGCAAACTAAGAGGACAGCTAGATCAGGAGCGGAAACATAGAAATGAAGATCTCAAGGAGGGTCAGCAACAGGGGAGTGGGAGGAGGAGAAGGGGGGAGAAGGTACAGAAAATAAGTAGCATAGACAGTAGATAGAAAATAGATGGGGGGGGCAAGAATAGCATGGGAAATATAGAATCTAAAGGACTTGAGACACATGGTCATAAACTAAAGGGGGGGTAATGGTGGGGACCGGGGGTAGGGTGGAGGGGAATAGAACAACTGTAACAGCATAATCAATAAAAAAATTTAAAAAAAAAACAACTTCCGATTCCTTTAGATATACTAATTTTTATCTAATTGATAAGGTAATTATGTCATTATCATTAATGTTGGTCTTAAAACCCCTCTGTACTACACTTTTGGGCTACACTTAGTTGCTATTTTTAACAACCTATTTCCTCTAATAATCCTCACTTATAACACCAGTTAATTAGATAAAACAAAGGAAAGGCCATGTGGAAATTACCTAATTAAAACCCTAGCTTTCAGAAAGGTACCAGAAAGCAATATCCAAGTTTGTTATGCATGGGAATCACCTAGAGATCTTGTTAAAATGCAGGTTCTGATTCAGCAGGTCCAGGGTGGGGCCCAAGATTCTTCATTTCCAGCAGCTCCCAAGTACTAACATAGCTAGTGCCTAGATTATGGGTGGAGTAGTGTCACAGGTGGGCACAGGTAACCAGGTTCTTGGTGATAGGGACAAAGAATTGAACTGAACACCCAGAGTTCACAGCAGAACACAGGGGCAGGCCAACTCCAAGCAGAGATTGACCTCATAGGCTGGAGGGACTCTATTCTCATAGGACAGATCCTTCCTAGCTAGTTTTGGCAGCCTTTTACTGTGCATGTACAAGTAGTTGCATTACTTTACAGCTACTGCACACATAGTCTAACCAGAGCTTTCCCTGATTGGCCCATTAGGGAAGAGGGTCCCACAATGTTACCAAATGGACCCCCTCCTTCTCCTGGGGTCCCCGTGTACTAGGTTCACCTTTCCCGTCGCCAGAAATTATAGCTCTTCATGGTGGTGACTCTCTGCTAAAGCCACATGAAGCTATGCTGGTGATTCTCTGCTAAAGCCGAGTGGTGGTTCTTTGCTAAAGCTACATGGTGATTCTCTCTCACATGGCTTTGAGAGTCCCCATTCGACCAAAAGAGCATGGTTCTCTCTCTCCATGGCTGCCACGTCTGGGTTTAAATCTCCCTCTGTAGCCCCATTTCTGACTCCTCCCACAATCAGCTACGCTTGCCAGGACTCCCATATCCTTCCAGCTTTACTGGGCTACCATAGTGAATCTGGGCAGGCATGGCCCTGTGACGTGGAGCCAATCATCTCCAAGCTCTCACACAGGTGCTGTAACAGGGGCAGGGGAGTTGCCTCCCAGTCACACCTTAGGTGGAAGTCACTCCCTTCTCCTATTTAACATATCTATGAAACCAGTTAAAGGTTATAGATATTTTAAAAGAACATGCCAGAGGTTATCTGCAAAGCTGTTGGTATGCAAAGCAACTCAATGGCCCTGTTCCATGTATCCCACCCCGCAGCTCAGACTTGTGGGGGTGAGGACATCCCATGTTTTTAATATTTCCTGGACAGCCTGAGTTCTGGACCCCATTACAAATCCTTCTTTTGGGGGCCCGCTGGCTGCACCCTCCTACAGTAGCAAGGCCCTAAAATATTCTTCAAGATTTCAGTGTATATATTCCACAATCCTAAGAAAACTGTTATTTGTATATATAGTAATTCAGCATGGCGATATACATCATCCACCTTCAGGGGCACCTACCAAAATTGATTTGAGTTGCTTTCTCAGTTGTCTTAAAATTTTCTATAAGCCTCTCTATAATTGCTGAATCTAAAATTAATTAAAAATATTCTGCAGCAGTGCTTACCATCAGACAAGAATTAACTTTGAGCTGCAATAGGCTAACATCATAATTTTTTATTTTAAACTGTCATAGTATTGTTCAAGTTAATTATATCACTTGATTAGTAACTCCTAAATCCTAGGCCAATCCTGAACCAGGCGTTGAAATTTTTCAGTTAAATGAGTGAGGACAATATCAGTTTTTCATAAAGGTAAACATATTCTACCATTATTACCTGGATGCCTGCTATAATTTACTTTACTTGTAACTCTATCTTGATGACTTTCTCTTTAGATGTCCAACTGCATAAAAGCTGGCAAACACATACCAGTCATTTTTCCTTCTCTTTTTTAAATTTTTTAAAACAACTTAATGTGATCCAAATTCAAATAACTCCTCCATACCTCTCCATTCTCTAGGATCAGGGGATGCTGTACTCTCAATAGAGGGAATAGGTATACTCATAGGTGTAAGTGCAGGAACAATGAGAATCCCTTCTGGCACTTTAAAGTCCTCCCCTCCAACTGCCAGGTTGTGACATTATTTACTAAAGGAGGTGTGCCAACTTCAAGTGATTCTGGATTTCTTGGGGGGAGGTGTTAAATACTTAGGCACACTACATGAGACAATTCCTCAGGTCCTTGGAACTCTGGCAGCCTTTTATTTCAAGAAATCTATACCTTTCATTCCTCCCTCCTCTCTGAACAATCCAGAGCTGACAAAACCATCAGTCAAAAAAAATCTCATCCTCTGCTCTGCAGGCTGAGTACATGTCAGTGTTATGCATGTTTCTTTTCTTTTTTTTTTTTTGCACTAAGTATGTGGGTGAGTTTTGCACCCTGTGTTATTCATAACAGAAGGAAGATGCTTTAGGCAGGTGCTAGCAGCTTATTTTGCATTTATAACACTGAATGCGGACAAAGCACTAACAGTGAAGTTCTTAAAGAAGGTAACTTTAAAAGAATAGCCCCTTAAGCAAATTTCACATGACGTGTATTTTAAAAATTAGAATTGTTAAACGTGAAATAAAATTACTGTGAAAATTTTCACCACCTCACACTCTACTGCTCTACTCTTATACTCTATTAAATGTAGAGGAGACACACATGAGGTGGTCAATTTAACTTATATCTTCTGTTATTAAACATTACCTCAGGTCCATTAAATGCACTTTCTCCAATTCCTTTGCTCACAAAAGACGATATATATAAATGGTATACCATGTGTCATAATGGGAAGATGATGACCTTTCTCTGAGGCATAATGCATGTTGAAGCTGTCACCACAGAAAACCAAAGTAAAAGTAACCCATATTATATACATCTTCAATGTGAGCCTCACAGCTACATCATGTAGGGGACAGCTGCTGAAGCTAGCTGGCTCTATCTTCATCTGAGTTCATTTACTATACCACGAGATGACTCTTCTGGTTCAATAATCTGTGACTGCCTAATTAATAACTTTTTTAAGGGCTTTCAAAGGACCAGAATTATGGGTTTAATAAGTCCGCCAAATGTGTGTATATGCTCACGTGCCCTGAACTGTACATTCAGTTTAGTGCAGACTGGTAACAGCCAAGCAGTCTACTTTACCTCATACATAGCAAAAAACTGTAAAACCACCGTAATATTTTGAAACCTATCTTGTTCTAGAGACCTGATTAAATTAAGACTTTTCAGCTGTAATATCCTCCCTTGGTAAGTCACACATTATTAACTATGCAGAATATAATAACTGTATAATAATTAAAAAGATTTTTAAAAATCCATCATTATAAGAAAAGTGATTATTTTATTTAATGTATTCATATTCTTGTATAACACTGGATAAATGGAAAGTTATTTATCATAACTGGCAAAGGAAGAAAAATTACTCTGATTTCAATGGTGCTTAGAGAAAGATAGCTCTGTCAACACTGTTTTCTACTTCTTATAATAAATAATTCCATCACATCTGTGAGAATATACATGATCATGACTTATTCAGAATCAAATAAAAAAGCACATAGTTTTTACTGGATTCTACACAAAACCCTAAAATGGCCGCAGACTTAAACTCTCACCATCACACAGTACCAAGAGGGTCAGACTTAGTAAGACTGGTACTTGCCTGTTAAAATTTAGACTACATCTTTGACTTCAGTGACACAGTTATAATTATCCTTTCAGAAATCTATGTTAAATATTTTTGTCTAAAAAGTATACAAAGTTACAAAACTTGCTTTATCCCTTCCTTTCTTCTCCTTCCCCTTCCCTCCCCCCACCAAAGACCATGAGAAGTGCATGACTGATTTTGAATCTAAAGGGAAAAAAGATCAATGTAGTGAGTAAGAGTAACTGACCTGAATCTACAACTCACTAGCTACGTGAGAGGGATTTCGATTTCATTAATTCTAAAATAAAAGAGAGTAGAAACTAGTTTCATGAACAATTTTAAACTACTGGTTCTTCTCCCTTCCCAAACAATGGGCTTATGACAGTACCATGGCCAAGAATTATTTAAGTATATTTTCAAAATACTTCAATATACATCATATTTTATTCTCATAGGAATTATATGATATGAATGGAATAGGTAGTAGTAGTATTATCATTCTACAAAAAAGTAACTGTCTTTCAGAGTAGTTAAATTACTTGCCCAAGGGCCCAAAACTGAGAGAAGGCTGGAGACTTGTAAATCTTGTTTCAGAACTTTTTCTACTACACTCTGTGATTCTGATCTAGAAAAGTTGGGTGCTATTAAAAGTATTTTTGGCAATCAACTGTTAGTTCTTATTGAAAAGTGTAATAATATATACCTATACTCATTTTATACACTGACACTATAAAGAAATTAAAGTTTGATTGTAAGGAATTATGCTTAGAAACCATCTGTCAATGTCTGCCATCTATTGGTAAAGATATTAAACCCCATCTTTGAGAGTTCAGCACTCTTTAAAAAAAAAATGCTTAGAAAGATCTATCCAGTGAGAGTAGCTATATATAATATGTCCATAAGAGAGCCCAAAATAAAGGTATCTTATATGGAGCTCCTGGGGTTTGAAATAGCACTAAAGAAATTTATCAAAGATTCTCTGCAAATCTGCTGGGCAGACTCTCATTTTCTATCTTCCTCATATAAAAACTTCAAAGCCACTGCTCTTTCAGAAGCTGATCATCTCACTGAAGACCAACTATCTCCTTTTGTTACAGGCTTAGCATTTCACAATTTACATACACTTCCACTAATTTCTGATGCCAAGAAAATCACTAACTTTCATAGCTAGAGAAGATAATAATGATTTTCTAGTTCAATATCTGTATTTTACAGACTTTGTGTACGGCCGGGCTGATTATTGCCTGAGCCCCCCAAAAGAACTGCCACTTTATTTTTTCCAATCTGGCATATCTTTACCACATCTGTTATATGGCTGGACATTTAATGGAAGAGATGAGCATTTTAACTTTAAATGGTTAAAAATAAAGGTTGAAAACTATCACTGGGATTTCATTTTTCCCAACCCATTCCTATTTTACAATAACATTGTGTGTTGGACTAAAAAGTTAAGTTCAAAGGTTATAAATTTATATGTCACACATTCAAATATTCAAAATCTAGAGTTATAGCATCAAAAGTACAAATGAAAAATCTGTTACATTTAATATCATTCACTTTCATCTGAACAAAACTATTCTTGTCAAAAACAAAGTTTTCGCATTAATAATAATAGTTCATTGCCTTAATCAGAATATTGCTGTCATAGTGCAACCCCAACAAATGCAAAAGGTGGGAGGGGCGAAGACGGAAGAAGGGAAAGAGAAAAGAAGGAAAGGAATCCAACACAGAAAGAACACTGAACACATCTACAAGGCAGGCAATATAATACTGAGAGCTAACATGATGGAAACCTGATTTCCCCTTTGCTAAGATTCTACCAAATATGTACTAACAGAAATCAACTTCATAATACACAAAAGTTTTCTATAACCACAAGATCCTAAACTGTATATACCCAAGTTTCAGGACATTAATTTGAAGCTCCTGCCATAGTAGCCTCTCCCCATCTGCTACACAACCAAATCCTGTTACCAAACTTTTGAAACACAGTACTATAACACTGCTCTAAGGGACCACTTTAAAACTTAAAAATGCTGACCCCAGAAAGCTGAATGATGAGCCTGGGTAATCCTTTGGTCTGATATTAAATATTGAAAAAGTAATGAGTAAAACTGTGAGGAAGAAAAAGTAAGCTGCCATCATTCAATAGTACAGCCTTAGAGAAAACATAAATTAGAATGTTTTCATTCAGAATACAGAAAATGATGGCTAGAGTAAAGAACCAAAGTAATAGGTTGTACCCTGAGGAAAGAGAGTAGAGAGATATAAACAGGAACCTTAAGATTCTGTCTGCCTAGCTTTCAACAGTACAAGTTCATTTACTCACATTTCATTCATTCTCATTTATAAGCAAATATAATACAAAAGATTTAGTAATTATAAGTCAAGTTAAAATGCAACTGTATAATTCAGAACTAGACTCTAAGCTTCCTGAGGATATTACTCATGTCTTTATAGAGCTGAGAAAGTGTTTATTGTTGAACCAAACCTAGTTTATGTTTATACTGGCTTATTAACACAGATATTCTGATAGTACTGTATTTTGTACTTTAAAAGAAAATCACATCCCCTTTAAAAAAAAATATTCTGTAACTCATGCTTTTTATTAATTGGACAAAGCTTCTGGGGCTTCTTTTATTTAAAATGTTCACATTTGATGTATTTTCACTCGTGAAAACATATATCCTTCTAGTAAGACAATAAATTAGCTCAGTCTGTCCTTATCTGACAACTACAGACCAAAGATGTGGGTCATAAAATGTGGGTACTTTTTAGTGAACAACCACTGTCTATTACCTGCTAGCCACTGGGTCAAATATTCCAGCATCTCACCTTCAAGGATACTAAAAGCAAGTTAATTAGCTCTAGCTGGTGTGGCTCAGAGGACTGAGCACCAGCCTGTGGACTGAAAAGTTGCCAGTTTGATTCCCAGTCAAGGACACATGCCTGGGTTGAGGGCCAGGTCCCCGGTTGGGGGCATGCAAAAGGCAATCAATCAAGGTATCTGTTGTACATCAGTGCTTCTCTCCCTCTTTAAAAATAAATACAGCATTAAAAATAAAATGAAATAAAGTTAACTAATCAAATATAATCAAACTACTTCCTTTTGATCACTGAACAATTTGATCTCTGAATTAGTTTTATTTTCACTTTAGTATGTCAATGATTTCAATGGAGAAATAGTGGAAGCCCAGTACAATTTTAGCCACTTTAATTAAAATCTAAAGTGAAGATTCAAAGCTCATAGAACTTGAACCCTAAAATTTCAGGAAGTTTGGAAACTCTTCTCATCTACATTTCAAATAATGAGAAAACTGAAACAATAATCAGAGAATCAAGCAAAAAGGTAGCACATAATTGTTAAATTTAGTACTCACTCAATGTATCAGTATTTAGACTGAAAGAAAAAGATTGAGAACAACTCAGGCCAACAACCAAAGCTCCTTTCTTTTGTGTGAAACTAGTTTTTATTCCCAAGGACAAAGATATTATCTTTACTTTTATTCCTTTGACTTTATCTAGAGAGCTTACTAGGAGCTATTGGAACGTGCAAATATGTGCTTATTCACGAACTAAAAAAGGTTTTCTAAAACTACATAAATCGGACATCTCACTACACCAATTATATCATACAAATTTAGGATATTTACCTGTTGGGAACTGCCCTGCCTGGTTTCAGGAGCTGTAACCACCCCCCACCCCCATGGCTAAGGCTGAGTGAGTGACCTTCAGACAATAAGCCACTAAGGAGACAAAGCTTATCTCCATGGCAGGGGTGCTGCCTCAGGCCCTTTTACTTCATCCATAACTGGCCCCCAATGCTTAATCAGTTAGCCAATGACAGGTAAGATTCCCCAAGGGGATAACAACCTAAGACAGGCATGATCATGTGGAGGTCCCAGGGAAGGACTTGGGGGGCTACAGTAAAAGGGGGTGACAGACCCCCCGCCCCTCAGCTATGACATAGCCTGAGTCCTCATTCTGTCTCCAAATTTCTTGGCTGCCTGACTTAATCCTAAAACAATGCTGGTGGGTAGATACCACCCTGTGCTGGAAAGGGTGGGTTCCCTAAGGCAATCAGGCCTAAGAAAGAATATGTAAAATCCTGTGAAACCTGCTTTGCTAAGAATACTCTCAATTAAATAAGGGTCCAAGCAAGAAGTGAGTTTGTTCCTCAAAGTTTTATATATCTTTAGCTATCTGACCCTAACTCAAAATAGGCCCTCAGAGTTCTTTGTTATCTACTGTTTGATCCTTATTGCTTGACAATGATTAATCAGCTTTACCTGTATTCCTGTACAAAATGAACCCAATAAAAGTCCATTGAGGAAAAGGCTCTTAGCCCTTCTCCTTTGAGAGATCAGCCATCTTTCCTCCCCAAGCAGATCATGTCTTGGTAGACTTATTCTCATCTGTGGTGGCTGGGGGGGGGAGGGGGGGCCAGCAGTGCCTGAGGATGGAGCCCCCCC
The DNA here is from genome assembly GCF_021234435.1 of Artibeus jamaicensis. Classification (NCBI taxonomy): domain Eukaryota; kingdom Metazoa; phylum Chordata; class Mammalia; order Chiroptera; family Phyllostomidae; genus Artibeus; species Artibeus jamaicensis. Next base: position 3,689,141 of record NW_026521356.1, read on the forward strand.
ACATTTAACTATAACCATGGAAAAAAATTAATGGTTAAAAAAGAAAATATCAAGCTTATAATTTAATGGCACAAAAAGCAATACTATACTATACTCTCCAAAATCTGGAGCTCTGAACCTCTGGTCAAAAGCCCACTGAAAGATAAGATTCTAATATAGTTTATGTTGCTCTGCTTTGTGGAAAGATCAGAGAAACACAAAATAAATTGAGCAGGAAAGGACAACAGGATGAAGACAATTTGTAACAGAACACAGACTGTCTCTCACAAGATACAGTTGTATCAGCCCGTTAGTTCTCAGACCTACTACAGTTTCAGGGGCACTCTGTACATTCAAGAAGGGCAAACACTAGTAAAAATGGACTCATGATGAAGGGAAGAGTGAACTAGTTTCAGAAATAACTGAATTGTTTCTAGGGGATTAAGAATATTATTCAACTTCAAAGTTGGTACTAACCTCTCCAGGTCAAGAGAGTATGATTTATTCAAACAGCATTGAATACAGATGAATTAAAATTCTTTCCAGTTTATTTCAGAGATTACATAGGTATTCTTGCATTTCTAAATTACCCTATATCTTCAACATGTTCTCCTGAGTGTAATTAGAGCAAACTTTGAGCTTTATCTGGTGCATCAGAAGAAGACTCAGTGTATATATTTTTTAAATTTATGACTACTTCTACTAATATAAATATACAAAGAATTATGACACAAAGTAGAAAGTAAGCACAACCCAAAGTCAGGATTTATAGACATTTCACTTTCCCATAAACATTTTTTGGAGAGTTCAGGAACACCAGTTTCTACTACTCAATTTCAGAATTAGATGAAAAAGAGCTTATAATAAATTACAGAAGCTGCTGGGCTCTTAAAGTGTTAAGTATAAGAATCAAGCCAGTTTTCATACTGGAACCTCTAGGATCAACACAGAAAGCTTTTTGGTTTATCTGAACTTGCTTTTATTACAAAATTTTTTAAATTTCATCAGGAGATAAATACAAGCAATTCTAGCTGTGTGCCACTAAGTAGTATTTTCTTTTTAAAAAATTAGTTTTATTTTTATAGTTTTAGATTTATAGAAAAGGTACTAAGATTGTATCAAGTGTTCCTATATACTCGGAAGCCAATACCCCATCATTAATACCATACATTAGTATGATTTGTTACAATTAATAAACCAATACTGATACCCTATTAATGTTTAGTCCATACTTCATTCATATTTCCTTAGTTTTTACTAATTCCTTGCTCTGTTCCAGAATCCATTCAGGAAAACGCATTACATTTTATCATCAGGTCCTCCTTGGTTATTCTTAGCTCTGACAGTATCTCACAGTTTTTCTGTTTTTTCCTGACTTTGACAGTTATGAAGAGTACTAGTCAGGTATTTTGTAGAACAGCCATCAATTCTGGTTCATCTGATGTTTTACTCATATTTACACTGGGTTTATGGGTTTAGAGGATAAAGACCATAGAGTGCCATTCTCGTCACATCATATCAAGGGTACATGCCATCAACATGAATAATCACTACTGACGGTGATTACCTGGGCTGAGGAAGTGCTTATCAGGTATCTTCATTTTAAAGGTACTCTTCCCCCAGCTTTCCATATTACTCTTTGGAAGGAACTCACTGCTCACAGCCTACACTTAAGGGGTGAAGGCCTAGGTTCCCCTTCCCTGAGGGAGGAATATCTCCATAAACAATTTGGAATTCTTCTACACAACAAATTCATCTCTTCTCCCATTTTTATGTATTTAATCAAATACTAATTATATTACTATGGACTCATAGGTGCTTTATACTTTGGGTTATAATCCATTACTACTTAATTTGTTGCTCAAACTGTTCCAGCTTCGGCTACTGGGGAGCTCTTTTTAGTTGGCTTTTATGTGCCTTTGGCATTCCCATCTTCTTTTTCTTTAATCACTTCCTTTACTTTCTGCTACTACAATATCGAGTTCATCATATGTTCAAATATACAAGTTCATCTTTTACTTGTATATTTCCTGCCTCAGCCCTAGAACTTGCTATTTCTCCAGGAACCCTGGTTCTATGTATTGGAGAATACTTGACACTACTGGGCTGTCACTGCTTGTAGGCCCCCTCCACTGACTAAGGAAATATTTGTGTGTGTACCAACCTATGTGTATATACATCTGTAAGTATTCCTGTATATAACCACTTGTATCTGTAATAATCTGTATCTGTAATGAGTTCTTACTGGTATCTCCAACTATAACCCATTACCACAGAAGTGCCAAACTCATTTTCACTGGGGGTCACATCAGCCTTGTGCTTGCCTTCAAACAGCCGAATGTAATTTCAACTTCTTAACAATGAAGGAGTAGTTGCATTTATACAGTCCTAAAATTATTTCGGCCCTTTGAAGGCAACCTCGAGGCTGATGTGGCCCCCAGTGAAAATGAGTTTGACACCCCTGCACTGCCATAAAGATCATTCTAATCTCCATCCCTTGCTTATCTGTGAACTCCCACTCAAATATTGCAAAACTGACTTTGACCAGCCACCATTCATTTACTTAACTGTTCAATTCCAGTATACATGTATAGCAGTATCAAAACTATTAATCTGTATATTTCCCCTAGGGAAACAACTTTATCAAGTAAAGTATAGTACTTATGTGCAGATCTTTTGCCTTTAGTCTTATTTGCAACATTACTTTTCCTCCTACCCTCCCTTCAGTGAAGCTGTTTTATACAATATAATTTTCTTGTCACATTCTGTCTTCTATCCTGGGATCTCACAATCTCCTAAATGATTTTTTAAATAGCATACATTAAGGTTCACCCTTTGTGCTGTAAAACTCTATGTGTTTTGACAAATCAGTGTCATGTACCCACCATTCTAGTATCATACAGCATAGTTTCATTGCCCTAAAATTTTCCCCACACACCTATTCAACCTTTCCGTTCTCCTCCCAAACCCCTGGCAACCACTGATCTTCATAACATCACTTTAGTTTCACATAATGGAAATCATATGCAATGTAGCCTTTTCAGACCAGCTTTTTCTAACAGCAACATGCATTTAAAGTTCGTTCATCTTTTCTTGGGGTTTGATAGTTCACAATTCTTTTCATTGCCAAACAGTATTCCATTATATGGATGTACCAGTCTGTTTATTCATTCACCTATGAAGGACATCTTGATTGCTGCTAAGGTTTTTTGAAGACCACAGTAAAGCTACTACAAAAACATTCTGTGCAGATTTTTGTGTGGTTTTAAGTTCTCAAATGAGGTTTCAATGTAGCAATTAACATCACCTCTTCTTCCTGAGCAATCTTCCAATTCTGGTAGCTGCCAGTGAAGCCATCAAAAATCTCCTCCTACCAACTTTTGTACATCTGTCCAAGAAGCCTCAAGTTACTTAATACAATTTTCACTGCATATATACTAGCCACTCTTCAAAGCTCACCCATGAATTTAACAACTAAATAAGCATTTATGAAGGACCTACTATGTGCCAGGCATTGTACTAGAATTCAAAGGATGAATGAAAGTAATCTTGGCCTCCAATGAGGGAAGTAAAACACTCCTTGTGAAATACAAAGCACAGTGCTTGACCCAATAGCTCTCTCTCCCTGTAGTGGCTGTCTTAACCTTAAGCAGGAGCTAGCTTGGTAGGTACTCCTTAGGTATGAACTGTGTATTTATTTATTTGAGTCCTTCCTCTCCTCCTGCTACTATGTGTCTGTGCTAGCTAAACTCTCTTACAGGTACGACATAAATCCAACCTTATTCTATCAATGCAATGCCATTCTTACTTTTGTTCCTATTTTTTTACAGGGCTTAGAATCATATACCAGTTATATTCCTAAAAATGTGAAAACTAAAAGACCATGCCACAGAATAAAATTGAAATGCTACAAGCACTTCTAATTTAATACTGTCTGTATTTCTACAATTCTTATTTTTCCCATGTAAATAAGAAATAGTATAGTCCTAGCTGGTGTGGTTCAGTAGATTGAGTGCCAGACTACGAACCAAGAGGTCACCAGTTCAATTCCCAGTAAGGAAACATGCCTAGGATGTGGACCAGGTCCCCAGTGGGGGGCATGAAAGAGGCAACCTATTGAAGTTTCTCTCCCTCTCTTTCTCCCATCCTTCCCCCTCTCTAAAAATAAAGAAATTTAAAAAAATAAATGCCTATAAAAAAGAAATAGTATAAATAACTCAACCTCTATTGTTTATATGCAAAAATGACTACATAATACAAATGATTCCATAGGGAATATAATACATTTTATTCTGCAAATTGTCTCCCTACTCAATTAACATAAAGGTATTACTACACACAATCTAACATATGAGGTTCAATAGCAGATCTGACCCACTTCTGGACATTTATCCTATAAAAATACTTCAAAAGAAGAAAAATATTTTTTTTAAAAATATGTTTTATTGACTGTTATTACAGTTGTCCCATTTCCCCCCTTCATTCCCCTCCACCCTGCATACCCTCTCCCTCTCACATTCCCCCTTTGGTTCATGTTCATGTGTCTTAAGTTCTTTAGCTTTTACATTTCCCATACTGTTCTTGCCCTCCCCCTGTCTATTTTCTCCCTGCCATGTCTGCTACTTATTCTCTGTACCTTTCCTCCTTCCTCCTCCCACTCCCCTGTTGCTAACCTACATGTATGTGATCTCAATTTCTGTGGTTCTGTTCCGGTTCTACTTGTTTCCTTAGTTTGTTTTTATTTTAGGTGTGGTCGTTAGTAATTGTGAGTTTGTTGTCATTTTAGTATACATGTTTTTTATAGGAAGAAAAATATTCTACTCAGAAAAATGTTCATTACTATGTTATGCATAATAATGAAAAACTGACAACCAGAACAGAGTCCCAAAGCAGGGAAATGGATAAACAAACATGGATAAATTAGGTCAATGGCATAACAGTTAAAAATAATTTGAATTAAAAAAATGTCAAATGCTGCCCTGTCTGGTGTGGCTCAGTGGATTGAGTGCCAGCCTGTGAACCAAAGGATTACTGGTTCAGTTCCCAGTCAGGGCACATGCCAGGGTTGCAGACCAGATCCCCAGTGGGGGTCGTGCGAGAGGCACACACATTGTTGTTTCTCTCCCTCTCTTTCTCCCTCCCTTCCCTGTTGGGAACCACCTTGGCCTGGTTTCAGAAGCTGCAACTCCCCCATGGTTAAGGCAGAGTGAGCAATCTTGGGACCATAAGCCACTAAGGAGACAAAGCTTATCTCCCTGGCAGGGGCTCCGCCTTTGCCCCTTTTACTTCACCCTGCCTGGCCCCCAATGCTTGATTGGTTAGCCAATGACAGTTAAGATTCCTCAAGGGAGGGATGACCTAAGGCAGGCATGATCATGAGGGCCCCTGGGGAAGGACTTGGGAATCCATAACAAAAGGGGGTGATGGACCCTCAGCCCTTGGCTTTGATATAGCCTGAGTCCTCATTCTGTCTGCAAGAAGTCTCCTAATCTCTGGGCTGCCTTACTTCCCCTGCCTAATTTAAGCCTGAAACAATGGACAGAGGGCAGTACGACACTGTGCTAGAAAGGGTACGTTCCCCAGGATGATCAGACCTAAGAAAGAATACATAAAATCCTGTGAAATCTGCTTTGCTAAGATTGCTCTTGGTTAAATGATAAGGATCCAAGCAGAAAATGAGTTTGTTTCCCAAAGTTTTGTAGCTCTTTAGCTAACAGACCCTGACTCAGAATAAGCCCTCATAGTTCTTTGTATGTTATCTACTCCTGTGCAAACTGAACCCAATAAAAGCCCATTGAGGAAAAGGCTCTTGGCCCTTCTCTTCTGAGAGACTGGCCACCTTTCCTCCCCAAGCAGATCATGTCTTGGTAGACTTATTCTCATCTGTGGCAGCCGGGGGGCCCTTCAGGTGGAACCCCCCAACACTTCCCCTCTCTAAAAATAAACTCCTTTAAAAAGTGTGAAATACCTAAGTCAATGACAGAGTAATAGTAGAATATAAGATTACAAATACATTTAAACATTACAAAAGTATGTATATATACAGAACTGAAAAGAAACATTGAAAATGATTTAGATAATGAAATCAGTCACATTTTTGCTGAAGATTTTCTTTTATAATACAAGTTTGAAGGGGAGAAAAGTGTATTTCTTTACTTTAGATTGAGTTTTTCAGGTTCTTCCAAATCACATTGAACAGAAAAAGAAACAAAACCCAAAAACCTGCGGGGAGCGGGTAAGCCCAAGAAAGCAGTTAAAAAGAAGTTTACCACTTGGTCTCAATCCAGGGTCTGCCTGCTATTAAATGTGTAACATGAGATAGTTACTAATCTTTAAGTGTTCCCTATAAAATGTATTCTTAAAGTTTAGTGATAATAAAAAAAAGGGTATAACAAGTGTATGATAAATGTAAGTGATCATTCCCTTCATATATGTGTTGATCAGATAACACTGTTGGAAAGAAATACTGTAAAGACTATCAATATAACCTTAAAGCAGAACATATTTTGTGTTATTTATATAGTGTTGGCAATACTACAACTTTTGAAAACCTGCTCTTAAATTTTTTTCTGTAAGATAAGAGTTCCAGTGTTTAAAATTTTGCACTTGGATTAATATGTTAGTATCCTGTAAAAAATATTGCCCACTGACTTTGTTATATTTCAAACACATTTTTACTCATTTTACTTGTTTACTTTTTTATAATTATTAAAAGGCTTCTGGCCCTGGCTGGTGTAGCTCAGTGGATTAAGTGTGGGTCTGCGAACCACACGATCGCGGTTCGATTCCCAGCCAGGGCACATGTCTGGGTTGCAGGCCAGTCCCCTGCAGGCCAGCTCCCAGCAGCAGACGCAGGAAAGGCAACCAAACGTTGATGTTTCTCTCCCTCTCTCATTCCCTTCCCCTCTAAAGAAATAAAAAATAAAATCTTTAAAAAAAAAAAAGGCTTCCAAAAACATAAATTTTCAAAAAAAAAAACCCATAAAATTTCATTCAAGGAAGAGATTCTACTTTACTCATCTATTTCCCCAGCATCAGGCAATGCACACAACATATATAGTTAACGATGAATATTCATCAATGAAATTCTTTAGGAGACTTCCGCCAAGATGGAGGCGTAGGTAGAAGCACTTCACCTTCTCGCACAACCAAGTTTAATAACAACAAAGTTTTAGCAACAAAAATGCAGCCAAACCACAGAAAATTGCACTACATGGAAGTCTGACAACAACGAACCCTTCAGCCAAACTGGTAAGAGGGACAGAGCCTGTAGCAGAGCAGGGTCGGGCAGGAAAGATTCACCCAACTGACCCAGGCGTGTGACCCAGGTGCGCCAGCAGCCGTGGGTGGATCCCAGGTGTGGAGAAGCGGGCGGACCCACTGAGGGCACAAGGCGGTGGTGGACCCACTGAAGGCTGATCGCGGTCACACATTCACGCACAGATAAACCAGTGAAGGAGTCAGCAGTGAGACGAACCTCGAAGGCCCCAGTGGTAGGAAGTGGCAGAGGGAACCGACATTGTCCCTCTCTGACCCCACCCCCACATACAGCATCACAAACCAGCAACCTGGGTGGCCCTGCCCTGGTGAACATCTAAGGCTCTGCTCCTCATACCTAACAAGCACAAACAGAGCAAAACATGGCTCAAGAACAACTCAGAGCCCCAGAACCAATAAATCTAAGTGATGAAGAAATAGCCAAACTTTCAGATGCACAGTTCAAAACACTGGTGATCAGGATGCTCACAAAACTGGTTGATTTTAGTCACAAATTAGAGGAACATATGAAGGCTAAACTCATTGAAATGAAGGGAAATACACAGGAAACCAATAGTGATGGAAAGGAAACTGGGACTCAAATCAAAGGAGTGGACCAGAAGGAAGAAAAAAATGACCAAACAGAAAAGGATGAAGAAACAAGAATGCAAAAAAATGAGGAGAGGCTTAGGAACCTTCAGGACATCTTTAAACACTCCAACATCCAAATTATAGGGGTACCAGAAGGGGAGGAGGAACAGCCACAAGTGGAAAACTTATTTGAACAAATCATAAAGGAGAACTTCCCCAATCTGGCAAAGGAAATAGACTTCCAGGAAATCCAGGAAGCTCAGAGAATCCCAAAGAAGTTGGACCCAAGAAGGAACACACCAAGGTACATCATAATTACATTAGCCAAGATTAAAATGGAGAGAATCCTAGAAGCAGCAAGAGCTAAGGGGACAGTCACCTACAAAGGACTTCCCATCAGACTGTCAGCTGATTTCTCAAAAGACACCTTACAGGAAAGAAGGGGCTGGAAAGAAGTATTCCAAGTCATGAAATCCAAAGACCTACATCCAAGATTGCTCTATCCAGCAAAGCTTTCATTTAGAATGGAAGGACAGATAAAGTGCTTCTCAGATAAGATCAAATTCAAGGAGTTCATCATCACCAAGCCCTTATTATATGAAATGTTACAGGGACTTACCTAAGAAAAAGAAGATAAAAAAGAGGAACAGTGAAAGGATAGCAAACTCACAGTTATTAACAACCACACCTAAAACAAAAGCAAACTAAGAGGACCGCTAGATCAGGAGCAGAACCATAGAAATGAAGATCACATGGAGGGTCAGCAACAGGGGAGGGGGAGTGGGAGAAGGAGAAGAGAGGAGAAGGTACAGAAAATAAGTAGCATAGATGGTAGGTAGAAAATAGAGAGGGGGAGGGCAGGAATAGTATGGGAAATACAGAATCTAAAGAACTTGAGACACGTGGTCATAAACTAAAGGGGGGAATGGTGGGGGAGGAAGTGTGCAGGGTAGAGGGAAATGAAGAGGGGAAATAAAACAACTGTAATGGCATGATTAATAAAATATATTTTTTTAAAAAAGAAATTCTTTAAACATTTTTTATTCCCACTACAGAATTAAATTATACAACAATCTGGCTAAGGAACATACCACTGTACATTCCTAATGGATTTTTCCAAAACAGAATTTCTGTTTTATTCTAGAACTTGTCATTAATAGAAACCCAGAAACAATGTACACACACACAAAAAAAAAAAAAAACAGAATGGCACCAGCTAGAATTTATTTCCTTAATACATATCTGGGATTGCTAAAGGCAACTATGGTTGTGAATTTAATGCTTAAAGACAGTAAGTTCACCTAAAAACTTGCCCCTACAATTGCAGATGAGACTGACACAGATAGAAATTTCCCTTTCCACAAAAAAAGCTGAGAGAAATAAGTTTCAACTAAATAAATCACCTAAAAATGAGGAAAAAATCCGGTTAATAGGATCTGCCAAAAGTCAATCGCTGCCTGTATGCACTGGACACAGCACACTGCATCAAGAGAACTAATGTCTTCACACAGGTATCTCTCCACAGCAGTATTGTCACGTTCCTGTTAATACCCTCACCTTTTATTCTCTCATTCATCCACTGTCACAAAGGAACCCTTCAACTACTACACCACAGCCAGCAACAAAGGCAGTTAGGAGCACTGGATCACCTAGAGACAACATGCGAGGACACAATCATTTGGATCATCCCTCCTGTCTCAGATAAGAAATTTCAGGGCTGGTCACTACTTGGGGAACCAGTCCACTTGGGAAACATACCATTAAAGATGAATGTTACCAAGGAACAGAATAACCACCTGCAAAAATCTGGCCCTATACTCTTGGTAAATCTTCATTATTTCAAGTAACTCTAGTGAGCCACAGAATGTAACAAACTAATTAATCCAAGCTGATTTGTAACTAAGCAGCTATGCTTATTGATGGAAATTGGAAGGTAAGAGTTACAAATCACATATTTAATATTATAAAGGCATCTATGTTGTATTTGATAAATTATAGACACCCTAAAGAAGTAAAGTACTCTACACCCTACCAAGCATACAATGTCAAAACAATGAAAAATGTTAAGACTTCAGCTCATAATTAGTCATTCTACTGCTAGGGAAGTGATGGCAGGCAATTTCTGTGGGAAAAATAATGTCTGAGCTTGAAATACAGTCTCTCTGTGTTGAAGAAGTGGACACAGAACTACTTCAGCCTGCTCATAAATATTCTCATCCACTTAGAGACAGATATCAGATGGTCTACATAATCTAAGTGATTCTGAGTAGAAGGCAATGTAAGAAAAATCAAAGAAAGAATGAGTGTTTTCCCATTTCCCTGGTCCAATATGGGAAGTTACCTGTCCTCCAAAAACACTTTAGGATTTACTGTCCAATGACTTAAACCTCTTTGCTCCAAATTTGAGATCAAGACATTACAACCATTACATAATTATTTTTTTCTAACAGAAGCCAACACAGATACACATATGCACACAAACACACACCATCAACTTGTTCTCTAAACCAAACACATAATTCTAGTAAACAAATTCAAAAATGCAAAAAGTTAGGGAACCAAATTCTCTCATTGATTTTATGGCATACCCTGTTTAAGCAGACCAATAATAATTTATTCTTCACTGATGACAATCATTCTTTAAAGGGGGATTTCTGTAACTTTGCCCCCCCAAAATTAAAATATCATAATCAGCCTCAAAAGAGTTCAGAATTCCATACTAAATAAACAAAAAAAATACTACTATTCTGTGCTTTGTAATGTAAATACATTTAAACTAATCACTACCATGTGACAATTTCAATTTGATTAGGTTGAAAACAAGTTATTAAATAGTTCAGAAAACTGTTTTTTTTTTACTTCAAAGTTAAATTCCTGAGCTTTGAAAGGAAACTGGTAAATCTATACCAATACTTTTTAATTTAAAACAATAAACAGCTCATGTTACCAATAAGAACAGAAAAATAGTCTCTTGTATTTATAGCTTCATGATTTCATTAGTCAATGTGTCTTAGGCTTATATTCCCAGGTTTTCTAGATTGAAAAGATAATGTTTGCCTATATAATATTTAATCCAAAAGTGAGTATGGATCCTACAGATGGGAAAATATGAGAAGTAATCTGGTGTTCACTAATTTAACTAAGTAATTGAAACGATCTACTCGTACCAAGTGTAATACAATCTGACTCTGTGCAACCCCCAGTGGGGTGCAATAAGAAGTACCATCATATGTCAGCTATAAAGCATTCTGGCAAAAAAAAAAAAAAGTTAAAGCTAAATTTAATCATGAGGAAACCAATTAAACCAATCTGGAATGAATAAAATAGACTTTGACCAAAGCTTAGATTAAAAAAAAAAGTCAAGAAAAACAAGAAACAAACCAAAAAATGGCACAGAAACCACTATAGAGTAAAATAAACATACTCAAATGCTTGAACCTTCTTTGAATCCTGGATTTAAAGCAAAATTTTAGCCCTGGCTGGTGTAGCTTAGTGGATTGAACGCGGGCCTGTGAACCAAGGGATCATGGTTCAATTCCCAGTCAGGACACACGCCTGGGTTGCAGACCAGTTCCCAGCAGAGAATGTATGAGAGGCAACCACACATTGATACTTCTCTCCCTCTGTCCTTCCCTTCCCCTCTGAAGATAAATAAATAAAATATTTTTTAAATTTTTATATACTGCCATAAAAAAACATTTTGGGGACAATTAGGGAAATCTGAATAGGGACTGGGTATTAAATTGTTGGTATTTTTCTTAGTTATGACAATTGTATTGTGGAAATGTAAAAGAACATCCTTATTCTTGGTTAGGGCATGCTGAAGGATTTAGGGTTCAAGTGTCAAGTATGTCTGCAACCTGTATACAGCAGGCAGCAAAGAAACCACGGGAGAAAAATTAGAAAGGGAAAGCAAATATTACAAAATACTAATTGGTTGGGCTAATTGGTCGATCTTGTGTTCTAGTCTTTTAACTATTCTGTAGGTTTGAACATTTTTTAACTATAAAGTTCGAGGAGAGGAAGAACAGGTGTGAGGGCCCAATTTTTTTTCATCCGCTTACAGTTCTGTGCTTTACTTTTATCTCCCCTTCCCCCCCAAAAGCCCCAAATCATCATTCCATTTCTCTCAGCAGCAAAAAATGGTAAATATTGATGAATGATGTACGGCACAGACATAAAATTCTTTCTTTTTCTAAGCACAGGAAGTGCTACCTAGAAAAACAAAATCAGAAGAGAGCCCTTCAAGGGTGAGTGAATTCAAAAGCATAGTTTAAGAAACAACAATAGTTCCCAAACCTTGTTACACAAGTTAAAAGAAAAGCCCCAATCAATTTAAAGAAAGCCAGTCAGCAATAGTAGTAAAATATTTTCCAAAAATGTAAATCACATTGCCCATTTATAAATTTAAATGCTTTATCAAACATCATTTATTACCCATGGGCAAGAAAATCTTAACATTGCATTTGTTTACCTTCAAATGGGTTAAGTGTGAAAGAATGCTGAATGAATATAAAAAGTATAATAAGCACAAAAATCTTTTTCCTATTGGGATTTGATTATGTTGCTTACAATATGTAAAATCTGAACGACTGACAACAAACTTTTGAAAAATATGAAACTCCAAAGAGGATCTGTAAAGAATTTTGAAAAACTGTACCATGTAGCCCTGGCTGGTGTAGCTCAGTGGATTGAGCACGGGCTGGGAACCAAAGGATCACAGTTCGATTCCCAGTCAGGGCACATGCCTGGGTTGCAGGCCAGATCCCCAGTAGGGGACTCATGAGAGGCAACCACACATTGATATTTCTCTTCCTCTCTTTCTCCTTCCTTTCCCTTCTCTCTAAAAATAAATAAATAAAATCTTTAAAAAAAAAAACAACTTTATATAGTAGGTACTCAATATTTGCTAAATGAATACTTACAGAATACAAAAGTACACTACTTGCCTTTAATATATGCTTCTTGAACAAAAGAGGGGCATGTGAAAGAAATTTTTCCTTAATTAAGACCACAATAATCAATATATATATATATTATACCCTAGCAAAATCCTAGCCAAAACCTTGGTACTGTGCCTGTTTGAAGAAGTACATTTATCAAAAACTAATCACAAGTCTTAAGGGGATCCTCTTCCACAAGAGACTCTCCACAGACAAAGAAGGAAAATGCCTCTCTCATGAGTCAAGAGGCCAAGTTCTAGAAACCAATGACAATACATGTGCTTTTAGGAATCAGGGCTATTCCTCACCTCTTCCAGATCCACTTTTCCAATGACAAATACTAAACCTACAGAATTTACAGGAGATCTTTCAGAGGATATTAAGTTCCAATGTAGCACAATATCCTGGGTAGAAACTGACTCTGAGGAATAGAAATTCTCATTCCTCACTCATCTCTTAAAAGCAAGGAAGGTCTATATCCAGCTCAAGGACACCTGCCCTGCCCAAGGTCATTATCTCTACGCCAAGTGCAAAAAGCTTCACTTGCATGTGTATAATTAATTAGACCAAGAATCAGTACCTGAAGCAAGGCTAGACATAATGGAGGCGGTCAAGAAGGCAGGGTGAAGAAGAGCAGTGGTGAGACTGGCACCATCCAAAATGGTTAATATTGTCCAGATGTGGTTTAACAGACCTCCTATATTACGATTGACTCCATCTTTTACCAGTCTATTAGTCTTCTACTTTGCACCAGCTAAAAGTGGTGTCTTTGATGTTTCTGGTATACACACCTTCAATACTCTCTAGCCTCAGGGCCTTTGAACTTGTCACCTTTGCCTAGACACTGTTTCTCCCAGATAACCACATTGGGCTTAGTCTTTACCCAATGACTGGCTTCCCCTACATAAAATAGGAAGCCTGCATATTTATACAGCTCTCCCCTAGCAGCCCTCCCTCCCCTTAATTATTCTTTTTATTCCATAGCACTCATCACCATCTGACATACAACATATTTATATCAATATATTTACCTCTCCTCCTACAAGAATATAAGGTAGACATCCAGTTTCATTTTCTGCTATATTCCTAGTGGTAAAATAATGCCTAATATACATTAGGTATTGAATTAAATATTTGTGGAATGAATAAAAACTAGACACTGAAAAAGTAGGCAAGCCTCCCATTACTCTTATTTCTGGAGCCTAAAAGTCTCTCACATAAAGCATATTCAGTAAATGTTGGAGAAAAGGAGGGAAAGAAAGAGCTACTAATCTAAGTTAAGGCCACATTTTTAAGTGAGCAAGAAGACCAAGAGTTGTTGGAAAAAATATGAAAACAAATCAATTATTTATTTTATCTCAGAGTAAGAAAAGAACACACGAAGTTAAGAAAAGCATTTAGGAAGTAGTATATTTAACTCTGCAAAACAAAACAAAAAGTAGTAAGCATATTGTTAGAAACTATATTGAGAAACTATATTGAGATAATGTGAACAGCCTGAATTATGGGGGAGGAGGGAGAATGGGGACAGGGGACAGGCCACAATGCAGAAAGTCAGATATGTGGAGACAAAATAAACAAATTTCGTAACAGTAACATTTCTGGCAGGGAGTGAGGGAATGGAAAAGTTCAACAGATGCAGCAAGATACCACAGCAAGGACAAAGTCTGGCAGGAACAGAAAGTATAAAAGTCAAAGTGGAGATACACATTGAGACCACATATTTACACAGCTTACTGGGAAGGCAGCGTTAAAGTTCATACCTAGTGGTACCAAAAGAATCCTCTGTGATTCTATGGTTATCAGGAAAAAGCATTAATTACACAGTCCAATGGGGTAATAATGCGGCTGTGTAAGGGCAAAGATAACATTACTATGGGAACTTTGCTTCGTTTTTCCGGCCTACTAGCAAAATTAATATTGTACTTCTAATGTAGCATTAAAAACTTTTACAAATAAATCTAACATACAGTGTTTCCTCCCAACTACAATAATCTTAACGAGAAGTTTCAAAACATCCTCTCTATAAGGAAAAGGATTTCCAAGTAGTTAAAAGAGTTCTACCCTTGCCTGAGAAACTCCAAATTTCTTCTCAGAAACAATACTAAACCCATTCGAGACATTATTTTAAAGAGGATTTTTCATTCTGAAGGCATATCCAACAGTAATACAGGTATCCCTCATGGTAAACAAAATAAAAGCACTGTCCATACACTGAACTTGCCTGTGCCCACCATTCATACTATTTACACACAGAGAATCTTAAAAGCTACGAAAGTTAATTCTGCTTCTGCTGGTAGCAAAGTGGTCTCTCTGGTCAGCATCCAGTAATGGATAAAACAGAAAAATCTATCGCTGGAGTGGACTGATAGGTATATAAATCATGGTGTTCTGGTACCTTAGACTTCTGGGTAAATCAGTCTTTTTAAAAAGTGAAACAACACAATATATACATTTTTACTACTTTATACAGGCTTTGAATTTAGCATATTATTCCTGCTTTTACTATATTAAGTGTTGTTCTGGGCTTTATGTATCACTCGGCATTATTTGGTAGGTTATTTTTTACATCTGGGAATGCTCCAAAGTTTTTCCATATAAATTAATTGTAATTGCTTCTCTGTTTTTACACCATTTTGACTTACAAAAAGTTTCACAGGAATGCTCCACTTTGGGATAGAAAAATCTTGTGATATCCCCTTTTTAAAAAGGATCAGAACCAAGCAAATCATAACCTAGAGGTGTTAAGTCCATGCCAGTTTCTAAGGAGGAGTCAGAATGTCACCTGTCTGGCTCTTGCTTCTCTCCCTTCTTAATCTTGATTCAAAAAAGTGCAAGTAAGTATTGCACCAGGACAGCAGTGTTTACACAGGGGTAGAAGTGTTTACACAGCAGGAGTTAGAGTTTACAAAAATTCGGCAGATAATTTTGAGCTACTGTTTGAAAGCAGACAATTACTACACTGAGAATGTTTAACATTTTTTAAGGTTAGGTTTATAGTCCCAATACCACACATAAATAACAGCCATCCTAATTTTCTCAGAAGAATATAGACCAGGACTGTATTTTAAATCTCTGTAAAAGTGAATTATGTTTTTTCTACTAATTCCATTTGAATGCAAACTTTTGGGCAATAAAGTTGCCAATGAAAGGGATGTGAGATATTGTCCTGGGAGGATTCTGAGGGCAAATTCAAAACTCTGAATCATTTTTTCAAAATCTATAAACTAATGCCTCTGAGCATCATCACCTGTAACCTCTGACTCCTCATATTACAGGAATGAATTCCTCTCATGCTTTGGAGATGTGCTGACCAGTCACTCCATCTCCCCCGCTTTGTTCTCAGTATCTCCTAGAACCACAGTTAAATTTCAAACCATGTCAGTGGGTACCACAATCTGATTCAAAGTAAAACCACACTCCAATCTAAATACTGTTGAATACTGGGTCTGAGATAAATCACTGACCCATATTCAGAAGTAAGTTTTAAAACTGATAAATCACTGCCTATCTAAAGGAGATCACATGTTTATCATCTTTGTATTCCCCATGCCTTTAATATTTAGTAAACTTTCTAAAAAAAATTTCATGGACATAGTTATGACTTAGAGTTCTTAATAACATGTTGAGCATAGAACGAAGTTTGTCTTTATCCACATAATAAAGGCATAAATAAGGAAAAATCATCCTTTCTGTTTAAGTATGAATTGTTAAATAATATAACTGCTGTCTTCAGAGATTCGTCTCCTGCTTTAATGATTAAGCTTTCTTAGATGGAAAGATAAATATAACTGATTTGCCAAAATGGTTAAAAAAAAACTGGATCAATGTTTTTTTTTACTAATTAAAAACCTTAATTTTAGCCACTAAAATAAGAATAAGAAACTTAGGATTGGGAGCTAGCTAATATAAGTTACTTAAGGATATTAGTGGAGTTATTTCTTCACTCCTCAGGAAGGTATTTCTTATGTGCAGGTGGTAGCAGCCTACTAAGCATAATTTTTGGTGCCTATGACGGTAAACCACTGTCACCACTCCCAAATCTGTTTGAATCCTCTCTTGGGTAGTAGAGTATCATCAGACCTCAGTCACTTAAGCACATGAGTTATATAACACCAATTCTACAGGAACTGAGCAGGTAAAAAAAGTGAGCTAGGTTCAGAACAAGGTGAGAAGAGGGACTCTGTAGCAAACAAAAGAATGCCTGCCACTCTAAAGGGGTGACACCTAGTCAACTGGAGCCACACAGAAATGATCTTTCAATTACACTTTACAGTCAATATTATTTTGTATTAGTTTCGAGTGTACAGCACAGTGGCTAGACAATCATATACTTTACAAAGTGTTCCCTGAGATAATTAAAGTACCCAACTAGTACTCATACATACAGTACCACCGACTGTATTCCCTATGTTGTACTGCATATTCACATAGCTACTGTGTACCTACCCACCTGTATTTTTTGATCCCTTCACCCTTTCACTTAGTCCCTCAACCTCCTCCCCTTTGCCAACCACCAGTCTGTTCTCCGAATCTCTAAGTCTGTTTGTTTTGTTCGTTCATTTATATCGTTCTTTAGATTTCACATACAAGGAAAATCATTTAACATATAAGAGAAGACAAACTGTATTTGTCTTTCTCTGAGTGACTTATTTTACTTAGCATAGTACCCTCTAGGTCACAGGTGGCAAACACAAGGCCCGTGGGACAAATCCAGCCCTCCACCTTGTTGTACCTGGCCCAGCACCCTGTTTCTAATCAGCAGCAGTACTGAGCTCCTTGCCCCTAGTTAAAGAGTAGTTACATTTATACAGTCCTTCAGCCCTTTGAAGGCAACCCTGGTGAAAATGAGTTTGACACCCCTGCTCTAGGTCCATTCATGCTGTCACAAACGGTTAAGATTTTTTTTAATCAAAATAAAGTTCATTACAGTATCTGGAAGAAGTACAGTATGTGCTTCCAGGGTATACAAATTTTGTCCTTTTTTTATGGCTATTTATTGTTCACTTTCTTCTTCTTCTTCTTCTTCAGGTAGACACTTTAACATTTCTTGTAATGCTGGATAGTACAGATAAACTCCTTTAGCATTTTCTTGTCTGGGAGCCTCTTTATCTGTCTTGCAATTCTAAATAATAGCTTTGCATGCTAATCTTGTTTCCAGGTCCTCACTCTTCATCACTTTGAGTATGTCTTGCCAAATCTCTTCTGGCCAGCAAAGTTTCTGTTGAGAAATCAGCTGACAATCTTATGGGAGCTTCCTTGTTAGGTAACTAACTGCTTTTCTCTTGCTGCTTTTAAGATTCCCTTTATTTTTAACCTTTGACATTTTAATTATGACATGTCTTAGTGTGGGTCTCTTTAAATCATCATGTTTGAGACTCTCTGCACTTCTTGGACTTGTATGCCTATTTCCTTAACCAAGTTAGGGAACTTTTCAATCATTATTTTTTCAAATAGGTTTTCAATGCCTTGCTGTCTCTCTTCTATTTCTGGCACCTCCATGATGTGAATGTTGGTATGCCTAAAATTGTCCCAGAGGCTCCTTATATAATCCTCACTTTTTAAAATTATTTTTTGTTCTTGCTGTTCTGATTGGGTGTTTTTTGCTTCCTTATATTCCAAATCACTCACTTGATCCTTGGTTTCATCTCCCCTACTGTCGATTTGTTGCAATTTATTCTTCACTTAAATTGGCACACTTTTCATTTCTGACTGGTTCCTTTTTATGGTTTCCATGTCCTCTTTTATGCTGAAGTTCTAAGTTTCATGAGCATTTATATAACTTCATTGTTCTGAAGTCTGTATCTGGCAGTTTCCTTGCCCCCATTTCATTTAGTTTTTTTACTAGAGATTTCTTCAGTTCTTTCATTTAAGACCTATTGCTTTGTTTCCTCATTTGGGCTGCCTCCTTGTTTGTTCCCATGTATTACATAGAGCTGCTTCATCTCCCAGTCTTAGTACAGTGGCCTTATATAGTAGGTTTCCTATAAGGGCCAGTGATGCAGCCTCCCCAGTCACCTGAACTGAACACTCCAGATGTGTCCCCTGTGGGGGTTATGGGCACTGTCCTATTGCAGTTGAGTCTTGATTGCTGTTGGCAAGTCACTGGGAGGGATTGGCTCTCACAAGGCCAACTGGCTGTGAGGACCAGCTCCAACTATACCAAAGGATCTGCTGTGTAGAGGTCAATCTTAAGGAGCAGGATTTGGTTTATAGTAGGGCTTTGGTGCCTGCCAAGTCTGCCCCTTGAGAGTGTCATTCAAGGAGGCAGTAGGGTTGTAATCTGGCATGGTCTGAAGCCATCCACTGGGGCCTCCTGGGAGACACAATAACAGCCACGACTTGTGCCCTGCTTGGGGCCACCTGGTACAAGCTACAAAGCAATTTTCAGATGGCTGTTACTTATGCTAGGCTTGGAGGTAGCCAGGTGAGGCAAAGCTGCAAACCAAGGCCAGCTGATGCTAGTTCCAGGCCTGGAGCCACTTAACAAGGGATAAGGGTCATGCATGAACCAAGAAAGGTAATTTGTATGGAAAAGCCACTGGAAAGTATGGACCTGCAAGTTAGGTAGGGCAAGGTCTCAGGGAATCACCAGGGTAAGCTAACAGTGTTAGCAAGGTTGATGGAGACACATATCAAGCCTGCCTGCTGGCTCTGTAGGGGAAGGGCTCAGCAAAGGAACTCTGCCAGCACTTCTATCTGGGAGAAAGCTATCCTTCCAGCCCTTGCCTTGCAGCCAGACAATTCAGTTCCTCTCCTTATGTCCCTCGAACATTTCAAGCAGCTAGCTGCCCCAGTGCTGGAGCTCAGAGCAAGTTAAGTTGAGTAAGTCCATGCATGGGCCCTTTGAGAGGAATGCCTAAGACTACAGAGCACTCAGTCTAACTCAGCCTCAATCCCCAGTGGTTTTTACAGCCTCATGACAAGTCATGAGGACACATCTCTTGCCAGCACTGTAAACTTGAGCTGGGGGTTCTGTGTAGAAGCAGGACCTCTTGCTTCTAGGAGGATCACTGCAGCTGAGATATCCCTCTTGATTTTTAACCACCACACATGGGTATAGGACGAACCCAGTTCTACATCTCTGATCCTCCTACCAGTCTTGATGTAACATCTACTGTATATCCCTAGTTGTAAGGCTTCTGTACAGCTCAGTTTCAAACGGTGATGAATGATGGCTGTTCTGTAATTTAGCTGTAATTCTGATGTGGTTGTACGAGGTTCTGAGTACCACCTTTACCGACACCACCATCTTGACCAGAAACACAGCACAAAGAAATTAAAAGAGAAAAGAAAACTACTACATTTTATTAAAGAAGCCAAACGCTCAAAAATTCTGTGAAATCTCCCCTACTTTTAAAATACTGCAGACCAAATCAAAACCATCTTCAGACAATCTCTACTTTCTGTGTTTCCTGTTATAATGCAAATGCCCTTGGAATAGTTGGTTTTCAACTCAGCCTAGAGATATCAGCATAATGCCTTTAGCAGAGTAGACACTGAATAAAGATTTGTTAGATGAATAGATACATATGAGATTACAAAATAATTCAAGTATTAAGAGAGACTAGAAGAATATAAAAAGAATTTCACACAGCTTCACAACTTCACAGAGACCTTCCTCTCCTGTCCTGTTCAACTTTTCTACTATTATCTTATTTTTTTTATCTCTTCCCTGTTTTTCCCCCAGAAAATTCTTATACATTGCTCAGTTAGTGGCACTAACATACGTGGTAACACCAACCTAAACATCACTGATGACCCTTTTTACACTGAAAATTAGTGTTAGAATAAGCATTAAATAAAATCTAAGATTAGAGGTGAGGTAGGACTGTTATGTTTCTGTATCTTCCAACTACCACTTTCTTACTCCTGGTTCCACTTAAATTCTTCAACTGTTTGTTAGAGCTCACCAATGTCATGAAAAAAACAATTTTTTAATTTTATTTTTCTAAAAATTTCCCTTGAGTATGACATTCCTCCAGAGCCTTAACTACACCTGGTGTTCAATACACACTTATTGCTTGCTTATAGATCTTTACTTACTATGATAGAAGAAGCTGTGTAAAGTCTTACACAATTGAACAATCACAAATTTTTTCAATTTTCATATTTGACATTTTAAGAATTTTTTTTAAAGAACAACTACCTGCTGCTACAGCCATATAAACACACAGCATACAGCAATATCTACTCAGAAAATTAACAGACCAGCTGCTAGGCTTTCATATTCTGAAAAGGGAGATAACACTGATAGCAACCACAACTCACTCACTATCTTTGACAGCCTTAGTTGAAACTTGCCTTAACTTCTGGAAAAGCAGCTCACCCTCATCTGTTATAGTCATTCTGCACACCTGGATCCCAGGACATGGAACTCCACTGGGTTTCTAAACAAGTTTTAGGGTAGGGAAGGTAGCTACCTGAGTAACCCAGGGATGAGATGGAGGCATAGGTGGAAACACTGCCTCCTCGCACAACCGAATTTAAGGACAACAAAGATTTAGAAGCAAAAACACAATCAAAACAGACAGAAAATTGAACTGTACACTGAACCATTCAAACAGACCAGTAACAGGGGTGGAGTCCGTGGCCAGCTGACAGGGGTCACGCAGGAAACAGGGCTGGTAGGCAGAACCAGGAATGCAGGCAGTGTGGGGCTAGCAAATGCCAGGAGTGGGGAGGCAACGAGCACAATGGCAACAAGCACATCAGCAACAGGTAGAACCAGTGAGAAACGTAAGGCGGCTGGCTGACCACAGTCACACATTCGATCACAGATAAACCAGGAGAAAATGGGCATTAAGACAGACCACGCAACCCAGGGCCCCAGTGCCAAGAAATAATGCCTAAAAGCACCAATTGAAAACATTTCAGGGTGTTGAGGTGCCAAGAGAGACTCCCAGCCTAACAGGAGAGTTTGCTGGAGAGATCCACAGGGTCCTAGAACATATACAAACCAATGCAACCGGGTACCAGCACTAGAAGAGACCAGTTTGCTTGTGGGAAGGGGCAGAAGGAACTGAAATCTGGCAGAGAGCAGAGCAAGCGCCATTGTTTCCTCTCAGACCCCGCCCCCACATACAGCGTCACAACCCAGTGTCTGGGTTGCCTCACCCTGGTGAACGCCTAAGGCTGCGCCCCTTATATGTAACAGGCATTACCAGACCAAAAAATTATGGCTCAAACAGAAGAACAATTCAAAGCCCCAGAGCCAATACCTTTAAGAGACCAAGAGATAGACAACCTACTGGATGCACCATTCAAAACACGGATAATCAGGATGCTCAGAGAACTAGTTGATTTTGGTTGCAAATTACATTAAAAAAATGAAAGCTACATTAAGTAAAATGAAGGAAAATTCACAGGGAACCAATAGTGATGAGAAGAAAAATGGGACTCAAATCAATGGAGTGGACCAGAAGGAAGAAAAAAATGATGAAACAAAAAAGGATGAAGAAACAAGAATTCAAAAAAATGAGGAGAGGCTTAGGAACCTTCAGGACATCTTTAAACACTCCAGCATCCAAATTATAGGGGTACCAGAAGGGGAAGAGGAACAGCCACAAGTGGAAAACTTATTTGAACAAATCATAAAGGAGAACTTCCCCAATCTGGCAAAGGAATAGACTTCCAGGAAATCCAGGAAGCTCAGAGACTCCCAAAGAAATTGAACCCAAGGAGAAACACACTAAGGCACATATCATTACCCAAGATCAAAATGAAGGAGAGAATTCTAGAAGCAGCAAGAGATAAGGAGACAGTCACTACAAAAAACTTCCCATCAGACTGTCAGTGGATTTCTCAAAAGACACCTTACAGGCAAGAAGGGGCTGGAAAGAAGTATTCCAAGTCATGAAATCCAAAGACCTACATCCAAGATTGCTCTATCCAGCAAAGTTTTCATTTAGCATGGAAGGGCAGATAAAGTGCTTCTCAGACAAGGTCAAGTTCAAGGAGTTCATCATCACCAAGCCCTTATATGAAATGTTAAAAGGAGTTACCTAAGAAAAAGATTAAAAAGATGAACAGTTTTCACCAAGACGGAGGCGTAAGTGGAAACACTTTGCTTCCTCGCACAACCAAATCTAAAGACAACAAAGTTTTAACAACAATAAACGCAACCAAACCACAGAAAATTGAACAATACAAAGTCGAAAAACAACTAATCACTCAGCTAAACCAGTGAGAGGGGCAAAGTCAGCAGCAGAGCCGGTCGGGTAAAAAAGATCCCCTGACCCTGGCAGTACGCAGGCAGCCAAGGGTGCAGATTCCAGGTGCGGGGTAGCTACAGGCAGACCCAGGAAACGCGCTGCGTGGCTGGCTGTCTGTGGTCGTGCATTTGCTCACAGATAAACCAGTGAAGAAACAAGCACTGAGATAGACCACGCAGGCTCGCGCCCTGGCGCAGGGCGGCAGGCTCACACATTTGTGCTCAGATAAACAGGCGGGGCGAGCGGTGAAGCGACCAGGGCAAGCAGAGAGGACCTCCATTGCTCCCTCTCTGACCCTGCCCCCACATACAGTGTCACAAACCAGCGACCTGGGTGGCCCCGCCCTGGTGAACACCTAAGGCGCCTTTCCTCATACATAACAGGCACAAACAGAGCAAAACATGGCTCAAGAACAACTCAGAGCCCCAGAGCCAATAAATCTAAGCGATGAAGAAATAGCCAAACTTTCAGATGCACAGTTCAAAACACTGGTGATCAGGATGCTCACAGAACTGGTTGATTTTAGTCACAAATTAGAGGAACATATGAAGGCTAAACTCATTGAAATGAAGGGAAATACACAGGAAACCAATAGTGATGGAAAGGAGACTGGGACTCAAATCAAGGGAGATCATCATCACTATGATCAAATTCAAGGAGTTCATCATCACCAAGCCCTTATTATATGAAATGTTAAAGGGACTTACCTAAGAAAAAGAAGATAAAAAAGATGAACAGTGAAAAGACAGTAAACTCACAGTTATTAACAACCACACCTAAAACAAAAGCAAATTAACAGGACAGCTAGATCAGGAATGAACCATAGAAATGAAGATCACATGGAGGGTTAGCAACGGGGGAGTAGGAGAAAAAAGAGGGAGAAGGGACAGAAAATAAGTAGCATAGACAGTAGATAGAAAATAGATAGGGGGGAGGGTGAGAATAGTGGGGGAAATATAGAATCTAAAGAACTTGAGACACGTGTTCATGAACTAAAGGGAGGGAATGGTGGGGGAGGGGTGTGCAGGGTGTAGGGGAATGAAGGGGGAAATAGAACAAATGTAACGGCATAATCGATAAAATAAAAAATATATTAAAGAAAAGATGAACAGTGAAAGGACAGCAAACTCACAGTTATTAACAACCACACCTAAAACAAAAGCAAACTAAGAGGACAGGAGCAGAGCCACAGAAATGGTGATCACATAGAGGGTTAGCAAAAGGAAAGTGGAAGGAGGGGCGGGGGGGGAGAAGGTACAAAGAATAAGTAGCATAGATGATGGGGAGAAAATAGACAGGGCAAGGGCAATAGTAGTGTGGGAAATGTAGAAGCTAAAGAACTTATGACACATGGACATGAACTAAAGGGGGAAATGTCGGGGGGCAGGGAGTGTGAAGGATGGAGGGAAATGAAGAGGGGGAAATGGGACAACTGAAATAGCATAATCAATAAAATATATTAAAAAATAAAAACAATAAAGTCTACCCAAAGGGGAAAATGTATGAAATTTAAAAAAAGAAAAAAAAGTAGTTTTCATAAGTCAAAGTTTCTGCCAACTCACCATAAGCAGCATATCAGGGATGACTTTGCTTTGTTCAAATTATGTAATCTATCAGATACGATTTAAAGACTGCAGAAAGTGAGGCCTCTATACCCAACCATTAAGTGAAGAAGAATCCATAAGGAAGTGACTGATGTTCAAACTTTTAGTTTGCTGTGAAACACCAACTGCACAATGTGGAAGCTAAAATTGCAGTTATGTCTGATCCTCCATTACAACCCATATTTCTGCCACTGACAATCTATTTCTGCTTCTTATATATACAGTAAAAGGCCCAGACAGCTTTACCTTAAAAGCTGTTAACCCGCCTTAGTTCACTGGACCCATTTTAGTTTTCAGTGTCTTTTCCACAGTTCTAACTAATTATATGGATTGATATTAATTGATGTTTATTCTTTCTTAGAGTCACTGACAGAAACTCCATGTTCTATTTTGCAATTACCATACTGGGGAATTATACCCATTTTATAAATCTAAGACACATGATGAAAGATTACTGATCTTATTTTTCCCTATATATCTTTAAACATTTTGCCATTTCACCATCCTGAGAGTTATTTTATCAATACTGATCATCATTCATAAGTTATATCCAACTACAGTTTTAAAAAGACTACAAGAATAAGAAAAAAATTATTGAATTACCTACATCGAAGGATGATGAAACAGTGAAATAAATCATAACTTTCAGTTTTCGCATTGCATTGTTCAAAGTATTTGCATTGTTTTTTCTCGAGGGAATTGTAAAAGACTATAGACACCATCTCAGTAGCCTGGTTTTAGTTTCCAATGAATACAGCTGAGAATTCAGACTTCCAGCCAAGATGGAGGCATAGGTAGATATACTTTTCCTCCTCACACAACCAAAAGAAGGAAAACAACAAATTTAAAAACAACAAAAACCAGAACTGCCAGAAAGTCAAATTATATGGAAGTCTGGCAACTAAAGAGTTAACAAAACATTCAGCCACATTGGTAGGAGGGGTGGAGACCAAGCAGCTAGGGTGAGAGGAAGCACTGCAAGGCAGCAGCTGGAAGATGGGGGGGGGGGGGGCAGCTGGCAGACCGGGTGGTCCCACATTTGTGCACAGATAAACCAAGAGGAACAACTGGGGAGTGAGACAGACCATGCAACCAGGGTCCAAAGGGAAATAAGGCTTCAAAACTTCTGAGTGTAAAAACCTGTGAGGCTTGTGGCATTGGAAGAAACTCCCAACCGCACAGGAGAGTTTGTGGGAGACCCGTAGGGTCCTAGAATGTATACAAGCCCACTCACCTGGGGAATCAGCACCAGAAAGGCCCAATTTGCTTGTGGGTAGTGGAGGAAGTGACTGAAAGCCAAGAGATCCGAGCAAGCATTATTATTCTCTCTTGGAACCCTCCCCCACAGACTGCCCCACAAGGCAGTGACATTGGTTGCCCCATCATGGCTAATACCTAAAGCTCTGCCCCTTACTACATAACACATGCCAAGGCCAAAAACAAAAGGCCCAAATGAAAGAACAGATCAAAGTTCCAAAAACAGAACTGAGCAATGAAGAGACAGCTAATCTATCAGATGCACAGTTCAAAACACTGATAATCAGGATGCTCACAGAAATGGCTCAGTATGGTCGCAAAATAGAGGAAGAAGTGAAGGCTATGAAAAGTGAAATAAAGAAAAATGTACAGGAGGAGTTCTATCCAAGATGGAAGCGTAGGTAAAAACCCTTTGCTTCCTTGCACAACCAAAAGGAGGATAACAACCAATCTAAAATCAATAAACAACCAGAAGTGCCAGTAAATCAAACTACATGGAACTCGGACTATCAAGGAATTAAAGAAACAGTTAACCAGACCAGTAAGACAGGCAGACAGAAAGAACCCAAGGCAAGGCAGTGTACTGTGCAGGCAGGGCTGACTGAATGGGAAACTGAAACTCAGAACTGACTGTGGACTACAGCAGGGGTTGCCAGGGTGGGAGAACCCCAACCCCCAAGTTCATTGGAAAGGGGGCTAGAGCTAAGCAGGCTCTAGCTGCGTTGTTCCCTCTCTGGCCTCTCCCCCACAGGTAGCAACCACAGGGCAAGAAGGGTTGCCCTGCCCTGGTGAATACCTAAGGCCCCACCACCTTAAAACTTAACAGGTACACCAAGACAAAGAAATATGGCCCAAATGAAAGAACAGAACAAAACAACAGAAAGACAGCTGAGTGATAAGGAGATAGCCAACCTATCTGAT
This sequence comes from Artibeus jamaicensis, assembly GCF_021234435.1. Taxonomy (NCBI): domain Eukaryota; kingdom Metazoa; phylum Chordata; class Mammalia; order Chiroptera; family Phyllostomidae; genus Artibeus; species Artibeus jamaicensis. The sequence goes on from NW_026521356.1 coordinate 3,715,907, forward strand.
GGAGAGTTAAAAGCCCTGGTAATGAAAAAACTCACAAAACTGATTGAGCTTGGTCGGAAAATGAAAGAACAAATGAGATATCCAAAGTGAAATAAAACAAAATATTCAGGGAACCAACAATGACAAGAAAAAAACCAGGATTCAAAGCAATGATCGGGAACAAAAGGAAGAAGTAAACATCCAACTGAAACAGAATGAAGAAATAAGAATTCAAAAAAAATGGAGACTTTTGAATCTCTGGGACAACTTGAAGTGTTCCAATATCCAAATTATAGGGGTACCAGAAGGAGAAGAACAGCAAGAAATTGAAAACTTATTTGAACAAATAATGAAAGAAAAATTCCCCAGTCTGGCAAATGAAACAGACTTCCGGGAAGTCCAGGAAGCCCAGAGAGTTGCAAAGAAGTTGGACACAAAGAAGAATACACCGAAGCACATCACTGAGTAACATCATCATTAAGTTACTGAAGATTAAAGATAAAAAGAGAATCTGAAAAGCAACAAGAGGAAAGGAAAGTTACCTAGAAGGAGTGTGCATAAGGCTATCAGCTGATTTCTCAAAAGAAACCTTAAAGGCAAGAAGGGGCTGGAAAGAAGAATTTGAACTCATAAAACACAAGGACCTACATCCAAGATTACTCTACCCAGCAAAGCTATCATTTAGAGTGGAAGGGCAGATAAAGTGTTTCCCATAGAAGTTCCAGTTCAAGGAGTTCATCATTGCCAAGCCCTTATTATATGAAATATTAAAGGGACTTAGCTAAAAAAAAGAAGATGATCAAAAATATCAACAGTAAAATGACAACAAACTCACATCAACAACTGAAATTAAAAAAAATAAAATAAAAACTAAGCAAACAACTAGAAGAGGAACAGAATCACAGGAATGGAGATCACATGCAGGGTTAACAGCAGGGAGGGGGAGTCAGGAGAATGGGGGGGAAGGTACAGGGAATAAGAAACATAAATGGTAGGTACAAAATACACAGGGGGGGTTAAGAACTGTATGGGAAATGTAGAAGCCAAAGAATTTATATGTACAACCCATGGACATGAACTAAGGAGGGGGAATGCTGGTGGGAGAAGGTGCAGGGCAGAGGGGAATAAAAGGGAAGGAAAAAAAATGGGACAACTGTAACAGCATAATCAATAAGATATCTTTTTAAAAACAAATAGAGCTGAGATCAAAACTTGATTTTCTGCCCGTGAAGGCAAAGAGAAGCAAATTAACAGAGGAGGATGTTTCACAATTATTAAACAATCAAATGAATGCAAAGAGACAGAAAGCAGCACTCTAAACTCTAATACATTTCTAGAAATAAAAAAAAAATATGGTATTCTCATCAGTTAGTCAATTATCAGGAATGACACTGTCACACTAAATTTTGCAGTAAGAATATAGACCATTTCATTCTGTTAAAAGCACATGTGACAGTATTCTCTCACTTTTTACAATGTTGCATGCCAAAATCTATTTGATACAGAGGTTTGCCACATTTAAATTCTAATTAAAATTCCTAAAAGTTTCTCGCTATCCTTTTATTTCTGTATATTATTCATAAAAGTAACAACAGAATTTGTATATCTACTGTACCTACATAATAAATGGATTATTTTTCCAACCTACCAGACTCAACATCAATTTTCCTTCCCCTACCCCCCACAATGACCCTCTTGAAGGTTGCTACCTTGTTTATATCATTTAAAAATATGAGAATGTGTACAATTGGCACAATTTTCATAATGTCAATTTTCCACAAAAAAGGTTATCATTACATTTTTATATTTTATAAAATATAACTATATTTCATTGCTTCTTTCATTCAAAAATATAAAAATTTTAAGTTAAAATTTATTTTTTGGTTTAAATAATTAAATGTAGAATTACTATAGAATGCCTTTCACAGTCACAATTAGCATTCCAGATCACCTTCCTAATCATTACTAGAAATCACTGAAATACCCTGAGATTTCATGACAGAGCTCACACACATGGTACTTATATCCGCTCCCCTAGGAGTGAAAATGATAACTTACTTTTTTTAAAAAGGTACTCACAGAAAAGCAGCATTTAAGCTTAATTTTGGAACAAAATTATTCCTGAGTCCTGATGATGACACCACCTGGATTTATAAATGTTGACCTTGGCATGTAATTTTTAAGTGCACCTAATTTCTTAGACTAAACAAAATATTTTATTCTCATGAGCATAACATACATCATTAGTCAGCCCAAATTCTTCTACCTGTAAATCTAACCCCATTGGCATTTCTATCCGCCTTTAGCCTAGAAGTTTTGATAGGTGTGGTTCTCCCAGGCTCAGGCCCTGATTTTCTTAAATCTCTTTTTGAGACATTTTACATGCTTTAATTTTACCCTCTCCCTTGCTATATTTTCCCTGTGCCCTTAGAAATATGTTCTGGTTGTGCTTTTTCAGTGCACAAGAACAAGTAGAAAGCAGAGAAATAAATTCATGTTATAATTTTTCCAGGAGGATTCAACTTCACCAAACAAGGTACAGCTTACCCTACAATTAATTTTAATATTGTAGCAGGGAAGACTTTTTTCCTTTATGTTTTAATCTGGGGACAAGAACAAATCCAATAATAGAACGTCAACATTAATTTGAGGGGAGATGAAAAATGACTTAATAATACTGCGGCAGGATTAATATTGTACAATAGATCATGGAGCCATAAAACTCTTGACAAATTCATCTTTGTATCACTGTATATTCTTGCTAATAGGGCAGGACATATCTGAAAGGCAGTTAATACCTTACTGCACAAATGCCAATCAAATTGCACTGCAAAGGGTGTATTCTTCAGGAGACAGAAGGAAAAAAGAATTGTCCTCACTCATCTACAGCTTGCATTTAAATGCAACATGGAGGAGAATCAGGGCAGAGTGATTTCAAGCAGGAAGCTAACACTTACTTGAAATCAAGTGGTAAAATTCCGAAAATGAGTTGATAGTTACCAATTCAAGGCCAAAGAATTAAGAGTGGAACACAGATCAGCAAATGACACAAGACAGATTTTACCCCAAACCCTATGTAAGCAAGGTGCCAAGCCAATAGAACAAATAAAGGAATCCTAATTTTACACAAAAGAAACTAGTTACACCAAGTCCTTAAACAAAAAAGCAACTATCAGATCTTTACACTAAAAATTACTGCTTCCAGCTAAGATGGACTAACAGAAACTGAATTTATCTTCTTGTCTGATAAAATGACAACAACAACAAAACAAAACAGAAAAAAAAATGAGGCAACAGTGTTCAGTACTCTGGACATCTGGCAAAAAAAAAAAAGCAAAAAAAAAAAAAGTACAGTGAACCCTGAGACATGGGAAGAAACAAAGGAGACAAATCCTATGACTGTCTCAGCTTGTTGCTTTGAAGAGAGTATGCAGGCCCTGGAAAAGGAAAGGGAAAGGGAGGGGAGACCCTACAGTAGCACCGGTTTGGGGGGCATACAACCTATGCAGCTACAGCTCAGAATGGGCCAAATGTTCTGCAGCTGCCATTTTGAAATTCAAAATAATTTTCACAGAGGGCCTACACTTTCATTTTACCCTGAGCCCTGCAAACTGTATGGTTGGTCCTGCCAGGCAGGTGCCCTGAGCTAACAAAATGAACTGAGAGCCCAGTTAGTCCATGGTAGCCGGAGTTCATTGGAAAGATAAGCACATGCATATTTAAAAAACTATCCAAGCCCAGGGAAAGAATCATCCAAGAGGATTTAAGTAATAATGCCTGTTCCCAAAGGTCAGACTGAGAAAACTCGTAATTCAGAGGCAATGGGTAAAGTACTCAAGAAGATCTTGCTTTGTAAGTGGAGAACAATTAAGCCTAAACTGTCCACTCTGAATCCATACATTAAACAAATCATAAAAGCCCAACTCCAAATAACTGTATCCCAGAACAAAGCTCAAAAAAATCTGTAGGAAGATAAAAATATCTAGCATCCAAACAGAGATTATTAGGCAAAAAAATAAATAGAAAAACAAAACCTTTAATAAAAAATGGGGCCCTGGCTGGTGTAGCTCAGTGGATTGAGTACAGGCCTGCAACCCACACGATCTGGGTTCGATTCCCAGTTAGGGCACATGCCTGGGTTGCAGGCCAGTTCCCAGCAGGGGACTCACAAGAGGCAACCGTACATTGATATTTCTCTCCTTCTCTCCTTCCCTTCCCCTCTAAAGATAAATAAATAAAATTAAAAATATACTTAAAAAAATGGTTTTCTTACTGTTTATCATTCACAATTGCCACCTACGGTTTCATAAACTCAACTTCATCAAAATTAAAAGCTTCTGCTCTTTCAAAAGTCACTGTTACAAGAAAAGAGGACTTCTGGCCAAGATGGAGACGTAGGTAGACACACTGTGCCTCTTCTCACAACCAAAATAAGGACAACAACAATTTAGAAACAACATAACAACCAGAACTGACAGAAAAAATGAACTATATGGAAGTCCAACAACCAAAAAGATGAAACAGACACATTCATCCACACCAGTAGGCAGGGCAGAGTCGGACAGCCAGGTAAAGGGGGATTGAGGCACAAAAAGCGGTGGCACCAGGCTCCCAAGGCACCCCAGGTACGCAAGATGGCAACAAGCAGACTCAGCAAGGTAGTGACTGTGAAGCCAGGCACAGTGCACAAGGCGGATGGCTGGCCTGGCAGTCCCACATTCACTTGCAGATAAACCAGGTGAAACTGGGGAGGGAGACAGATATGGTGCAACCCACGGTCCCAGCTCGGGGAAATAAAGACTCAAAACATCGATTGAAAACACCTGTGGGGGTTGGGGCGCAGGGAGAGACTCCCAGCCTCACTGGAGAGTTCACTGGAGAGACCCACAGGGTCCTAGAATGTACACAAGCCCACCCGCCAAAGAATCAGCACCAGAAAGGCCCAGTTTGCTTGGGGAAAGTGGCAAAAGGGACTGAAATCCGACAGAGAGCGGAGTAAGTGCCATTGTTCCCTCTCAGACATGGCCCCCACATATAGCATCACAACCCAGCAACTGGGTTGACCTGCCCTGGTAAACACCTAAGGCTCCGCCCCTCATACGTAACAGGCCCAACAAGACCAAAAAAAAAAAGGCCCAAACGAAAGAACAGATCAAAACTCCACAGCAAATACAACTCAGTGATGAAGACATAGCCAACGTATCAGATGCACAGTTCAAAGCACTGGTGACAGAATTGGTTGAATTTGGTCACAAATTAGATGAAAAAATGAAGGCTACACTAAATGAAATGAAGGAAAATGTACAGGGAACCAATAGTGATGGGAATAAAAATGGGACTCAAATCAAAGCAGTGGACCAGACTATCTTGAAACAAGAATACTTTGATAATGGGAAATATGACTCCCAATTTTACCTACATATGGAATTTTATGAAGGAAAGAATACTTACATGCAAAAAAATTTCAAAGAAAATAAGTAATAAGGGTAAAGGTGACAGGTATGAGAAGCAGCCAAATGAACAACTATTTGTTGTGAAAAGGCAAAATCTGCTGTTTCCACTTCCAAGTCCAGTAGTTTCGAGATAGTAGGCAATAAACTCTCAGGTCATTAGAACTGTCTGAGATAGAGAACTAATCTAAGCTGTAACACAATACACTGACTACTGTATGCTCATCTAAGTTTACAATAAATGCTTTACTAAATAGATAATGAACATTTCAGAATTTCCCCAATGTAAAAACAGAGTAGTGAAAGATGGTCCTTATGTATTTAATGGAAAGAATAAAGAAGAGTAATGTCAAGCATTGTTTAAGTGCTATGGACCACTCTGCCTGGTTTCAGGAATTGTAACTCTCTACTCACTGTGGCTAAGAATGAGACAAGGCTTATCTCTGGTAGCAAATGCTGCCTCAGGTTCCTCCCTGCCCACAAAGCATGGTCGAAGTCCCTGACAGGTAAGACCCCTCAGAGGAGGGGCAACCTAGGTCAGACACAATCACTTGGGAGGCCATTGTGGAAGGACTGGGGGGGGGGGGTGCTGCTGCAACAAAGAGCAATGGGCTTTCCCCACCCTGCCCCCTGACTCTGAGATAGCCCGAGTCCCCATGCCCTCTGGGAGAAGGGCTTTCTGGCTCTAATCCCCTTAAGCCTGAATACCTGATGGGGAGGGGTGCAGCTCCTTGCCTTGCTAGAGCATGTCCTGGGGGGAAATCTGGCATCACAAAGACTTCCTGGCAAACCTGTGAAATCTGCTCTGCTAAAAGTACTTTCATTCATATGTTAAGGGTTCCAGCAGGAAACCCTAAAGCTCTTCCTGACAGATTCTGACTCAGACTAAGCCCTCAGATTTCTTTGAAATGTTATCTGTTTGATCCTTGCCGCCCTGTATTCCTGTGTATTACAACCCAATAAAAGCCCTTAGAGGAAGGGGCTCAACGTCTTTTTCCCCTGAGAAACTGGACACTGCTCGTGGACTTTTTCCTCTGGGCAACTGGCCACCTTTCCTCCCCAAGAAGATCACATCATGTCTCAGTCATGTTTACTCTCATCCATAGCACACGGGGAGACTTTCGAAGAAAATCACCCCCACATTTAAGTCTTCAGCTTCAAGAAAAATCCTAATGGATTTTTCTTGAAGCTGAAAAAACGAGAGGTTCTGAAAGAAAATCCTCATTTTCTTTCAGAACCTCTAGTTAGGTACTCAATGTAATGCTTCAGAACTGTGCCAACACAAAAGTACATCTGCAGAGAACTGTGCTGTCGCATGTGCCTATTCAGACTAAAGTGGAAAATTCAGTGCCTCAGTCATACTATAGCCAGATTTCAAGTGCTCAATAACCACATGTGGCTAGTGACTATCATAATGGAAAGCACAGGTAACAGAACATTCCTCCAACATAGGAATTTTTATTGAGCAGAACTTCTCCAGAATAACCAAGTTTAGAGTAAGATAACAGCGCTCCTTAACAAACTCTTTAGTTTTCAGATATTTTCACAAATGATGTTTCATTTTGGTAAAAATAATATTTTCATTTAAAAAATATAATTTTATGAATCTATGCTTTTTTTTTAAACTCCAGGCACAGAAGTCATCCATGGAATAAAATTAGCCCTAGGCACCATCAACCTAGAAAGCATCACAGAATTTTTTAAAATCCTATAAAGCTTCCATTACTTTGGGTGTAGTTAACTACCTGCCAAGCACCATCGGTAACTGGCACTCAAAGCTGTTCTGCCCTCTTTGGAACATCTGAAATCTGACAGAGAAGAAAATCATAACAGCTTTTCCAAATCAACACCTCAAGAACTGAGAAAAAGCAGTCAAACAATTCACATACATGGACATAGTGATAGAAGATTTAATGACTTGTATCAATGAACTCAGGGGAGTGAGTGAAGAGCCAACAAAACTCAGTAAGTGCAAAGTGTTTTTCAAAATAAACTTTATTAATGAATGATATAAATGATGGTAAATTGCGTGGATAATTCAGGCCCACTTTCATTTAAGTGGTATCTTCACTGAAGCTATACATTACTGTCTTCACAGTACCTGCCTTCCAGTTGACTGTTAACAAAACGACTCTAATCCTGGTTTGAAGGCCAATAGTAGAGACCAATATTATCTATCATTCACCTACCTCTTTTACTTAAGTTCCTTCTGTCAAAAGAAAATCTTTTCCCAATGTCATATACAATTTAATAAGGCCAAAAACCTTACAAAGGGGAGGACATAAAATATAGCACCTGGTCCCAATTATCGATATACCAATGATATAATCCCATTCAAATAAAATAACAGCTATTGTGACATTTAGTTATCCTCTGATGTTTTATATCATATTTTGGTAAGTTCTAACTATAGATCTTTAAAATAAACATTCTTACAATTCTATATACCTGCAAGGGACTTAAAAAGGCTAGGCAGCCACATCTGTTATTCTAACAACATATTTAATGAGCATCAGACATCTAAGAATGTGTTTCATCAATAGGAGAATCATTAATTATTTCTGAAGCACTACAGAAGCAAATATAGATTTTGAATGGCTGACAAAACAAAAAGACTGGTTTAACTGATGCTCTAAGAGTGGGGTTTAGTCCTGAATCACTTTGTATGGGTCCTCTTTGTGCAGCTGGAAGAGCAGCTGGTGCCTAAGTCACTGAAAAAAGGTACTGCACTGAAGTGTAACAGCAGGGTCTTACCAAGCCTAGCAAACTGTTAACAGGTTATAAAATGAAGGTGGTTATTTAACCTAGAGGAAGGAAAAGAAGAAAAACTAAGTGCACATAACTAACTTTGGTCTTCTATTTTTTTTCCTTCCTTCATACGCATCCAAAAATCATTTGAGAAAGCCAGTACTTAATAAGAACAAGATACGTCAACTAGAGGAATTTGATAAAAAATGCAATATGAAACCATCATTTCTGCTACTAAGCCAAGGGAAAATAATGAAAAACAAACATTGTTGATTCAGAAAAAAACCTTAAATAAATCTTAGAAATAAGTGTGAAGCTGCTGACTAGAATGAATCAAAAGTAAATTTAGTATTTTATTAGAACTTGGCAACAGGAGGAAGTCTACCCAAAAACTTCATCAAACCATCAGCAACGAACTGAGGATGTGTTCATCATGTTACTCAAAAGGCAGTGAAATCAGCAAGTATCAAAAGCAAAAATTTAATCTCAGTTAGACACTTGATCAACCTAGGACTCAGTCCCTGATGCAGATACACAGAACAGCATCTCTTTTATTCACAACATGTGCTTGAATATATACAAACAAAGGGTTGTGAATTAATTACAATAATTAAGGGCTAGGACACTAGATGGCTTAGAAAAAAGCCATATAACCTAAGGACTAGATTACAGGTTCAACAATAACAAGGCCTGCAAAAGTACTCTGCTCTACATAAAGTATGTAACAGTGAGAGGAGTAGAGACTAAAAACTATACTAAAATGAAAACTAAAAGAAATTCCTGGTGCAGATTGGATGGTATCTTTCAGATGTCTGTGGAAAAAAAAATGCATTTATTGAAATCACAAACCTCATCACCAATCCACATTTTGAAGGTGAATCATCACAGAAAGGCTGAGAAGGAATGAATGAGAGTTCTAGACTAAGGCACACTTAGTCTTTTTTCATCACTGGGAGCTTCCACTCCAACTATCCTGATATTTCAGTCAAGATCTTGGACCTACTGAGTCCTGGTCCTCAGTGCTGGGGCACTAAGTAATTGCTGCCACAGAACCAAACCAACAATACTCAGTCACTGGAATGGGCTCCCCTGGCCTCTCAGTACACCAAAAGAAATTGGCTGGAACTTTAGTATATAAAATTTTTTTACTTTTAATTTTTACTTAATTTCAAACACTGATAACCTGCAAGAATACTGGAACAGGAACCTCCATATACCCAGATCCACCAACTTCTCACATTTTCTGGCATGAAAAATCTGGTAACATTTTTTATCTCTGACCTATTTGTTTCTTTCCCTTCTAAAAATAACTAGACACTCTAATAAGACCTCTAACTTTTCTTACTTTAATAATACTAAATCAAGTGAATAACCACAAGGAATGTGATTGTTTCTTAGGGAAATACACTGAGCAAGAACTTACTAAACAAGGTTCCCATCAAAGAAACAAATACATGGGGAGTAATTCCAAAATTACTGAATTCAGGTAGAGGAGGGACAGAAAAAAATGAAGACTCGGCCTAAATTTCAGTAACTACTAGACCAATTTCCCTCCACATCTTAAGTTCTTCTGTGTAAGTCATTACTCTGACCACTATTACTTATCTGATTCATCAATATACCTTTCTCTTTGCAAAACAAACAAATCAACCCACAACTTCGAATAGCATACAGCTTACAGTTTGTTTATTGGCACCGAATTACATCTTTAAGATTTTTAGGGGTAGGATTTCGTATTGGCAAATTACTAGATTCACTCAGAGGTGTTTCAAAAACAGGCTTAAAATAAGTTCTCTTATCAATTTGGTCTAATGAGAAAGTGTGTGGTCCTTAGAACGAGCATACTCTAGAACAGTGTGCCACTTTGCTCACTTACTGCCCACAGTTCTCATTGTTAAGAGATTTAAAACCTCCCTCAGTTACCTGCTAGCCATCCTTCCTGCTTATTTTCCCTGTGGAACAGTACAGACCAAACGTAACTGTTGCCCCACCTCCATATTAACACCCAGCTTCATGCTACCTCCTACTAATCCTCTGGCACACTATTTGCTTCTTCATGCTTCCAAGGAGAAGTCACATCTAATTTGCGCCATCCTGTTCTACTTGCTGAATGCATACTATCTTGCCAATGGTTAGGCCTAGCAATTAGTTCCTTCAGAAAAGATTCTATTCTATCCATTCTGAGTCCTCTTGCCCACCCAGGAACACGCTTCATTTTACATCCTCTGCATAAGAGTAAAGCTTGCTTTTCTTTTTAATCTCTAATGAGACTTACAGAGACAGTATACTCAGCCCCAATTTCTTGTCAAAAGAACAATCCTACTCCTGCAATAATTTTCAGAATACAAACTACGGACCCAAGCTGATCCTAGAAAACGTTATCTTTCAGCTCTAATGTTCAATTCCTCCCACTTAGATTATTGTCGTGGTGATCTCCTACAAGCGAGACCATCATTTTCGAGAACTCTCAATGTTGCAGTATATACACAGTAGCAAAAACACAAAAATAAGAGGTCTGAGACAGTGTAATGTGGTCATTATGAAAATTCATTTGAGAGCCCAAGTTGGGGTACCCTCCATTGGGCGAGGTATCATCATACAATGGTACTCCTACACTGGGAAAGGGACAGTGCCAAGTGTCTAGAAGGAGAAGTCAGAGCCCACGAAGGAAAGCAGAACACCCATGCAGAGCAAAAAGTAGTGACAGAGATGGGAGACTGGTAGCAGAGGGGTACTGATCACTTAGTAAACTTATTAAACAGGTTTCTCAGCGTCAGAGAAAGGCTTTACAAAATAAGAAAGAAAAACTAGGAAGAAACCTGTGGCATTAGACTGGAGTTAATATGAATTTGTGATTTTTCAATATACTTAGGGATATAAATAAATAAAGAGATAATGTGTAAGTATCCACTAAGAAGGTCTAGGAGCAGCAACATCCAACAGCAAATCAGCAGACTAATCACCCAGATAATGGTTTTTGAATACTGTTTTCCACTAAAAAGAACCAAGGTTCCTTGGAGAAACGAGTGTGGCATGGAACATACAAGATGAGCCTGGGCATCCTGTTGTGCCAGAGGGCAAGAAAATGCTCAGAAATATTTTGTCAAGGGACATGTCAAAAACACAGCCAAATCTGAGACAATCTGGACATCAAAATGCATAATGGTAGTAATAGATTATGAACCATTAAATAAAATTGAAAACCATGAATTCACACAAACACAAATTTAATGAATAATAAATACTGTCATGAAGATGTAGTATTTACACAGTCGTAAACACTTATTAATTACAAAAGTGAGAAGAGTAACTCTACAGTATGAAGACCAGCAGACAACAAACACCTCAATAAAGCAGTCAGAAGTAGTCATCATTAGTAACGGGTCAAACTGAAATTGTATTACATGTGATAGTGTAACAGGGTACAGTAAACATCATTGATGCACTATTCCTCCAGAAGGGCATCACTTGATTCATGAAGAAATAGAATAAAATCAAATAAAGACACATTTTACAAAATAACTGGATTGTTAACTGCAAAAGTGCCAAGAAGTTCATAAAAGTCAAGAAAACACTGAGGAACTATTTCAGAAGAGAATAAGGAGACAATATGGAAATATATACTATAAAAGACATCACTGGGACAACTGCCAAACTTGAAAGCAGTAGGAGGATTAGATAATAATGCTGCATCAGTGTTAATTTCCTTATTTTGATCACTGTACTTTTCTTACAATTGAAATTGTTATTGTTTTTAGAAAATAAACACTAAAATATTTGGAAGTGAGTGGGCATCAAGTTGGAAACTAACTCTCAAATTGTTCAAGAAAAACAGTTATTTGTGATTTCTTTCTGGGAAAAAAAAAGAAAGAAAAAGAAAAAGGAAATCCACTTAGAAGTCTGGCAAACCTAGTTTCAAAATCAGGTACTTACAACTACAAGGCTTCAGACAAGTTGCTTAATCTCTCTAAACCTTGTTTGCTTGTTTAACAATGCAAATCAATCTATATGCAGTGAGAATTAAGTGAGATATGTTCATAAAACATATTAGCATAATGTGTGCACACTAAGTATGTTCTTGCTAACAGTTATACTTTCTCTGAAGGTAAAATCTGATAATGCCTGGTTTCCTCTAAGATACTTGGAAAAGAATGCCAACACTGCTTGAGTCTAGCATTTTGCATACTTTTGGTTGTCAACCACAGTTGCTATTTGTAAAACCTGCTGTCTGCAACTCTGTACCACAAATGAATGGCAGTCTGTTACTGCCTTTGCATAGAAGAATACACAAATGCCAAGCTCCTTCTGTCTATGGCTCCCCATTTGTACACTAACATGCAGTCTGGTTTGAGGCTGTGCTTTAGGGGATCCTTAAATTATTAACCTGACCACATTGCCAGTGACTGCTTTTGCCTCAGCCCACAAGGCAACATCCTACTCTCCTCCACGTAGCAGAGACATTTTGTTCAAGAGATAGCATGCTTATCCGAACTTCAGGGAGTAGAGATTTCTTATTTCTAAACTGAAGAGCAACTAGAAGAGAACTGCACAGCTCAAAGGAAAAGAACAACTCCACCACCTGGGAAGAGTAAAATAACAATCATGTAAGGGAGGCATTCCAGAGGCTTCAGATGGCCCTCATACACTGTCCAGGTCAATAAATGAATCTGAACTGCTAACTACTAAATGTTAGAAGAATGGTTACTCTGCAAAGTACTTATAGCTATAGTAAGTAGAGATACCAAGGGTAAAAAGTTAGAAACTTTTATAATAACTTGACAGAATAACATTTACTGAATATAATAAAACAGGACATATATCTTTATTATTGGTGATTTCTTAATCTAATAATTCATTTTTATTGTATGTTACCAAATTGCTGAGTTGTGACAGTATGGGGTAAAAAAGAAAAAAGAACTGATCTTTTATCACAGTTTCAAAGCAATACACTAAGATTTTCATAACCTAAATTTGTAAACACGTGCTTATTACTGCATGCATGCAAGGTATATCTGCTTAACAACAACAACAAAAATTTTAAATCCTCATATCAAGAAAAGTCCTACCTCCATACTAATTTTCCAGGATGAGAAAACTATGGCACAGGATACAATCTGGTACAACCTAACCAAGTATCAGTAAAGAGTATGTCTGACTTCTGAGCTTAAGTCATTAATTACTAAGCCACAGTTTTGAAAGCAATACGAATTACAAAAAACAACTGGTCAACTTACTTGGCAATAACAAGAGAGAATTCTTGAATGCACGATGGAACAGCTGCCATTAGTTGAACATGGGTATTCAGACTAGACTCCATTGTGTGTAAGAGAGAGTAGCCCACTTTACCTGCCTCAAGTAAAGGTAAAGTGGGTAGTCACAAGAAAACATACATATATCACAGGGATCCAACAGCAGAAACTGGGTCATGGTCAGAAACCAAAGTTGGCTGGCTTTCTCTCTCAGGGGCTATGCAGTCACTGATATCATGAATTCTACTGCTTTCTTCTCTGCCTGAGGTTTCCTCTGCTTCAACCTGCATATAACCAAAGATGTTCCAAACCAAGTATACCTGCCCATCAACCAGTTTAAATTTCCCTTTGCCTCTCTTGCAGTTACATTTCTCTGATGACTCACAGAGGTCAGAGGTTAAGGGCTGGCTACCTCATGACTCAGGTACCCCTTCTGGTACAGTGGCTTGGCATGGTGGTCAAGTGACACAGAACCTGAGTGAATCCATCTACAATAGCTAAAGGTCAGGGTAGGACTACAACGTTCAATAAAATCCATATTTCTTCTACTACATTGTGTTACCTGATCTTTGAGAAGGTAGTTAACAGCCTATAAATGGTGAGGAAAGATTCTGTCTCAAAGATTTGTTTCATTTCACAGGACTTGGGGAAGAGAGAGTAAGAAAAACACTGAAAAAAAGGAAAAGAAATGGTACAAATGAAAAACAGAATTACAACAGAAATAAGATATGGAAGGCTTTTAAATGTAGGAAACACAAGTCTAAGCCAAAAACAGTTGACGTTTCTTTGGGAAAAGTAAGATTGATCAGTAAAATAACAAATTTCATAATTGAGACCCTCAGACAGTACAGACAAGTGTGAAGTTATATATCCACTTTATGTACCTTAATTATTGATTAATCCTGTTATAGCATGGTAGAGTATTATATTCAACAAAGAGAACCTGGATAGAAAAGTTTAACACCTAGATCAACAGAAGAATGCTATGTTCTCAGTTCAGAGGGAAAAGAACAGAAAGCCAAAAGAAGAAAGAACTTGGGAGGAAAAGCTTTCCACATTCAGAAGCAGATTAGGAATCTTCACAGGAGAAGCTATTGGTATTGTTGATGAAGCAGGAGGAAAACCTAAGAACTAGAAACCAACCATGACCTTAATTTTAAAAAGAGGCAGAGGGGCCTATCAAGACAAATGATAGTTATTTAACATGGACATGGCTAAAAATTTGGTAACTTCTGTAGCTAGAATAAGTCAACAAATAAGTGAATATGGCAGTGTTTTCTCAACTTCTAAATAAAGGAAAGGTAAATAAAGGGAAGGTACCATGGGCAGGTAGCTACGCAACATTCTAAGATGGCTGTTTAAATATCAGCACTGTGTGTACATGCTAGAAGATGTAACTCATGAAGAGTGAGCAGTTCTTGGTGAAGACGAACTCCTTGAACTTGATCTTATCTGAGAAGCACTTTATCTGTCCTTCCATTCTAAACGAAAACTTTGCTGGATAGAGCAATCTTGGTTGTAGGTCTTTGGTTTTCATGACTTGGAATAATACCTCTTTCCAGCCCCTTCTTGCCTATAAGGTCTCTTTTGAAATCAGCTGACAGTCTGATGGGAACTCCTTTGTAGGTGACAGTCCCCTTATCTCTTGCTGCTTCTAGGATTCTCTCCTTCATTTTAGTCTTGGATAATGTAATGATGATGTGCCTTGGTGTGTTCCTTCTTAGGTCCAACTTCTTTGAGACTCTCTGAGCTTCCTGGACTTCCTGGAAGTCTATTTCTTTTGCCAGAATGGGAAAGTTCTCTTTTATTATTTGTTCAAATAAGGTTTCCACTCATGACTGTTCCTCTTCCCCTTCTGGTACCCCTATAATTCGAATGTTGGAACGTTTAAAGATGTCCTGGAGGTTCCTAAGCCTCTCCTCACTTTTTTGAATTCTTATTTCTTCATTCGTTTCTGTTTGGTCATTTTTTCCTTCCTTCTGGTCTACTCCCTTGATTTGAGTCCTAGTCTCCTTTCCATTACTATTGGTTTCCTGTGCATCACCAAGCCCTTATTATATGAAATGTTAAAGGGACTGATCTAAGAAAAAGAAGATAAAAAAGATGAACAGTGAAAGGACAGCAAACTCACAGTTATCAACAACCACACCTAAAACAAAAGCAAATTAAGAGGACAGCTAGATCAGGAGTGAACCATAGAAATGAAGATCATGTGGAGGATTAGCAACAGGGGAGTAGGAGAAGGAGAAGGGGGGAGAAGGTACAGAAAATAAGTAGCACAGACAGTAGATAGAAAATAGATAGGGGGAGGGTAAGAATAGTAGGGGAAATACAGAATCTAAAGAACTAGAGACACGTGTTCATGAACTAAAGGGGGGGAACTGTGGGGGAGGGGTGTGCAGGTGGAGGGGAACAGAGGGGGGAAACAGAACAAATGTAATGGCATAATCAATAAAAAAATGTTAAAAAAAAAAAGTGAGTTCTGAAAAAGAAAGGAAGCTGCCAAGCTCCAGTAACTGTCACCAATGGCACTGTCCATCTGTCCAGAGAGCAGAAGGCATATAGGAATATGTAATGGCAACAGAGACCTGAAACATCTGCCATACTAAAAATTTGGCATTCAAGGATTTAACACTTGGGGTTTCAAGGTTTACTGCATGTAAAAACTGCTAAGAATGAAATGACCTGTGATGCAGGACAGCTGAGTAGTAATGATTTACTTGGCTGATAGTGAGTCTAATAAGATCAGCTCAGTGTGGTTTTACAGTTTTTATTTAACACAGGATCTTAAGTAATTCTCACAATCATGAGAGGTAGGGTACTATCACCCACATTTCACAGCTAGGCAAACTAAATAAAAGATATGCTACACTGGCATCTTGAAGTTTTCAGAACACATCTCCATAAATTACATGAGTCTACTATCCCGCGATTTCAATGTTTCTGTCAGATCTCCCTGATGGTCCCTGAGAGCAGAGACTACAGAGCAGTTCACCCTATGTTGCGACTCTATAGTAGAAACTATACAGTCCACCCATGCTTTACAATAAGCACTAAACATAGCAGATATTCAAGAAAATCATCTTTTGAATAAATGCAATTAATTTCCACACAGCATTTCTTTCAAGTTTCAGAGGCCCAGATTATAAGTGTTTTTAGAAGAAAGGGCTTAAGTTTAAATTAGAAGTCTGAAGAACTTGCCTCTATTTGGTCTCAGTTTAATTCTGAGTCTGGGAGATATAAGTTGTGCCAATTTAGTGGAAAAATGTTCAAAGTACAGACACAACCAGGAAGCAGCTCGAGAAAATGCTTGTTTATATAAAGCAAGAATCACAAGGATAAGTAAGGCTTGAGTCTTTTAATAAGGCTCAATAGTGTTTACATCAAACTCTGTTACATTCAACTATTTCTATTTATATATTGGACAATTTATGTGAAGTCATTACCATTTCTATACATAATGTGTACCCATATCATTCAAACTGACATCATTTTAATGGTGAAACAACATAGATACGATACCACCACAGTCAATAGAAAACACAGGTTATGTTAACTGCTTAAAACTGTAGGTTTATTTTAAGGTAAAAATCTGTTTTTAACATTGTGCGCATAACGATAGAGGACAAAATTCCCAGATGTGAAGCCATCTACATGATTCTAATGCTAACATTTCTATCTTGATGAAGTCGGGCTAAAAATGCATTTTCAGGAAACCCTCACTACTGTGGAGAAGCTGCACTGATAACATTGAGACATATTTTGTTGCTGCATATTAACGTCACAGAGCTAGACTTCAGCTTGATTTATGGACTTCTGTATTGTGTTGGGCTATACTGCATCATGTTGTTAAAATTGCAGCCTCAAAACAAAGCCCTACATTTCAGAGAATTCTGAAAGTGAAGTGGGCTGCCAAGAATACCATACTCCAGTACTCACTATTCCATTTCCACTCACCATGGACTTAGCTCTTCAGTTCTTCACCAAGAAATAATCTTAACTGAAGCCTACAAATGGGTAATAAACCTTAAGATAACATAGGTACAAAACCTATGGCAGGATATTGATTCTTCTAGCCATTTAACCATTTTGGTACATTAAACTAGGACTCAGATTTAACTCTGCAGATACAATTAAGGGGGCTAAATCATCTTAAAACTTAAGAAATACATGAAGCAAACTCTAGGTTTATCATAATTCTTAACTACTTCTACAGAGATAAACCTCTGTACAATACAGAGTGAAGCAAAAGGAGGTTTATGACTGTGAGTACATAAAACAAAGTTTATTCTTGTATTATTATTTATTGTACTATTTTCCATACAAACAATGTAAATATACTTTTGCTCAAACCTGTATAAGCAATGTAAACATAAACCACATTTGCCCACTTGTGTCTTGAAAAGCCAGGCAAGGTTTCTTTAAAAGCTTAACTGTGGAAGAAGAGCTGATATATATTCACCATAAACTTTATAGTTAGAACTGTATCAGTTCAATTTTGTTCTAAATAAAAATCAAACCAAGTGCTCAGTATCCTAAATCAAACATTTAGCTTCCAGGATTAATTAGAGTGATGATAGCATTATATCATTAGAAATGGTTCAGAGTAGACCTTAGGTAATTTTTCAAAAATCTTATTTTTATAGTGGAAATTTACAAATCCAAATAAATACAAAGAACAAAGACAACTATCAAAACAATACTGTATGGCTACCTTTCTGTACATAGTCATACTATAAATTCTTTCTTCCAGAAAAAAATCCAAATTTATTTTAGCTTTCTACCACATTACTCTGGTCTCATCTCCCTATCTGATTTGTGTACAAGAGCTGTATACTAAATACAGTGAAGCAAATCATAGACTCTAAACATACTATATGTCGCAAACATAGCATATCTGAGTTTTCTCCAAAGGCATATCTATAAATTATTCCACAGTAATATTTACCAGAGTCATGCTGCCTTTCCTTGTAATTTCAGTCCAGATCTGTAGTGCTGCTAACATGTGAAAGCAAAAACAACTTTCCAAGAATAGATCACATTTCCTTGACAACAACTGAAAGTAGAGTTCTACCACATTCCTTAGGTGGAAAGCAGCTGACAACTCTTATTTCTATTATATTTGTTTTATTTCTCCAGCTTTATTAAGGGATAATTGACAAATAAAGATTGTATGTATTTAAAGTGTATAATGTGATGATTTGACATACACAATGTAAAACGTCTAGACAATCAAACTAATTAACATATCACCTCACATGGTTACCACTTTTTGCTCTCAGCAAATTTCAAGTATGGAAAACAAAATTATTAACTATAGATACCACACTATCCATTAGATACCCAGAATTTATTCATTTTGCAACTGGAAGTTTCTACCCTTTGAACAATATTTCCCATTCCCCCAACCCCCAGCCTGGCAACCACCATTCTACTCTCTGCTTCTGGGAGTTTAAATTTTTTTTTTTATATTCTACATTTAAGTGCATATTTTACACATAAAGAATTTGCCTTTCTCTGTCTGGCTCATTAACATAATGTCCTCTTGAGTCATCCACGCTGTCACAAATGGCAGGTTTCCTGCTTTTTCATGGTTGAGTAATGTTCCACTGTGTGCATGCAAGTGTGTGTATCACATTTTCTTTCTCTGTTCACCCACTGACAAACACTTAGGTTGTTTCCTTACCTGAGTGACTATAAATGGTAGTACAATGAACATGGGAATGCAGATATCTCTTCAAAATACTGATATATTTCCTTTTGATATATGTCCAGTTTATGAGACTGCAGGAACATATGGTAGATTTATTTTCAATTTTTGAGAAACTTCCTATTTTTTTCATGGCTATAAGAATTTATATTCCTACTAAGAGTGTGCAAGGGTTTCTCTTCTTCACACCCTTACCTGTTGTCTTTTTTAAAATATATTTTATGAATTATGCCATTAAAGTTGTTCCATTCCCCCACTTCATATCCCTCCATCCTTCACACTCCCTCCCACTTACATTCCCCCTTTTAGTTCATGTCCATGTGTCATAAGTTCTCTAGATTCTACATTTCCCACACTACTCTTGCCCTCCCACTGTCTATTTTCTCCCCACCATCTATGCTACTTATTCTCTGTACCTCCTCCCCATCTCTCCTCCTCCCTCTCCCGTTGCTAACCTTCCATGTGATCTCCATTTCTGTGGTTCTGTTCCTGCTCTAGTTGTTTGCTTAGTTTGTTTCTGGTTTTGTTTTAGGTGTGGTTGTTAATAACTGTGAGTTTGCTGTCATTTTACTATTCATATTTTTAATTTTCTTTTTCTTAGATAAATCCCTTTAACACTTCACATAATAAGGGCTTGGTGATGATGAACTCCTTGAATTTGACCTTATCTGAGAAGAACTTTATCTGCCCTTCCATTCTAAATGAAAGCTTTGCTGGATAGAGCAATCTTGGATGTAGGATTTAGATCTTTGGATTTCATGACTTGGAATACTTCTTTCCAGCCCCTTCTTGCCTGCAAGGTCTCTTTTGAGAAATCCACTGACAGTCTGATGGGAAGTTTTTTGTAGTGACTGTCTCCTTATCTCTTGCTGCTTCTAGAATTCTCTCCTTCATTTTGATCTTGGGTAATGTTATTATGATGTGCCTTGGTGTGTGCTTCATGGGTCCAACTTCTTTGGGATGCTCTGAGCTTCCTGGACTTCCTCAAAGTTTATTTCCTTTGCCAGATTGGGGAAGTTCTTCTTTATTATTTGTTAAATAAGTTTTCCACTTGTTGCTGTTCCTCTTCCCCTTCTGGTACCCCTATAATTCAGATATTAGAACATTTAAAGATGTCCTGGAGCTGCCTAAGCCCCTCCTCATTTTTTTTTTAAATTCTTATTTCTTCATTCTTTTCTGTTTGGTTGTTTCTTTCTTCCTTCCGGTCCACTCCATTGAGTCCCAGTTTTCTTTCCATCACTATTGGTTCCCTGTGCATTTTATTTCATTTCACTTAGTGTAGCCTTCATATTTTCATCTAATTTGTAACCAAAATCAACCAGTTCTGTGAGCATCCTGATCGCCAGTGTTTTGAACTGTGCATCTGATAGGCTGTCTATCTCTAGGTCACTTAAAAGTACTGGCTATGGGGCTTCGATTTGTTCTTCCGTTTGAGGCATAATTATGTATGAGGAGCAGAGCCATAGGTGTTTACCAGGGCAGCCCAGTCACTGGGTTGTGATGTTGCATGTGGGGGCGGGGTCAGAGTGGGAACAATGGCATTTGTTCCCTCAGATTTCAGTTCCTTCTGCCCCTTCCCACAAGCAAATTGGGCCCTTCTGGTGCTGGTTCCGAGGTAGATGGGCTTGTGTACATTCTAGGACCCTGTGGGTCTCTCCAACGAACTCTCCTGTGAAGCTGGAAGTCTGTCCCAGCACCTCAACCTCCACAAGTGCTTTCCATCGGTGCTTTCAGGTTTTATTTCCAGGCACTGGGGCCTTGAGTTGTGTGGTCTGTCTCACTGTCCGTTTTTTACCTGGTTTATCTGCACATAAATGCGTGTCCACAGTCAGCCAACCGCCTTGAACGTGTCACTGGGTCTGCTCATTTCCTCCCCACTTCTGGGGTCTGCCAGCCACTGCCTTTTCCTCCTGGGACCCCTCTCATCCAGCCAACTCCACCCCTCATACTGGTCTGGAAGAATGGTTCACTGTTGTCGGACCTCTGTACAGTTCAATTTTCTGTCTGTTCTGGTTGTGTTTTTATTTCTAAATCTTTGTTGTCCTTAAATTTCGCTGCGCAAGGAGGTACAGTGTTCCCACCTACACCTCCATATTGGCTGGAAGTCAGAAAATGAGTTGTTGTCTTTTGATAATAGCCTCCTAACATGTGTGAGATGCCATCTCATTGTGGTTTTGTGGTGTACTGACCTGATGATTAGTGATACTGAGCACCTTTTCATGTATTTGTTGGCCAGCTATTTATCTTCTCTGGAGAAATGTCTATTCAAGTCCACTGCTCAATTTTAAATTAGGTTATCCAGGATGGGACAAAAGTAGATTTATAGTTTTTTGCATGGAAAATACAATAATTAATAAATAATAATAAGAATAAACTGCATTTCTCATACAACTATAAACCTACTTTCTGCCCCATCCTATATGTTTTGTTTTGTTTTGCTTTTGCTATTCAGTTGTACAAAGTCTTTATACAAAGGGTGACCCAAAAAAACTGGAATTTATTTAAAAGTTATATATTTCTTCTTACATGTTTAAACTTCAGTTGCCTTCAAAGTACTCTCTATTTGATGCAATACTCATATCAAAATGTTTTTTCCACTCCTCAAAATGGTTCTGGAACTCATTAATGTTGATGCCTTTTAGTGCTTCTGCCTTTTTGTTTCTCCTCTTCCACATTGGCAAAACCTTTCCCTATGAGGACTTTTTTCATCCAGGGAAACAAAAAAAAGTCACTTGGGGTGAGACTGGGCAAATAGGGGGGATGGGGCACAGGGGTCATACCATTTTTGGTCAGAAACTGCTGAACACTCAGCATGGTGTGGGCAGGTGCGCTCACAAATCATCCATTGTGAAATAGGCAAAAGCACTGAAGAAAAGTCTTCAAAAAAGGTCACTGAAGCCAAACGCAGCCTCACACAATAATGCCAGCTGTGCACTGATACAGATGGATTACTGGAACACTGACCTTGAAGAGAAAGCCTGTATTACAAGGGGCCCATCCTCCAGAAGATAATTCTGGGTTTTGGGGGGCTCCCCCTCATATATTTTTAATATTAACCCCATTATCAGATAGATGATTTATAAATGTTTAAGAGTTCCACAGATTGTCTTCATTTTCTCCAACTTCATTTAATGAAGAAACCATACTTTCCCCATTGTACATTCTTGGCACCCTTGTCAAAGATGAGTTAACTGCATATGCATAAATTTATTTTTGGGGAACTCTATTCTGTTCCATATTCTGATGCCATGTTGTTTTGAGTACTAAGCTTTATAATATAGTTTGAAATCAGGA
Organism: Artibeus jamaicensis; assembly: GCF_021234435.1. NCBI lineage: Eukaryota > Metazoa > Chordata > Mammalia > Chiroptera > Phyllostomidae > Artibeus > Artibeus jamaicensis. Next base: position 3,738,337 of record NW_026521356.1, read on the forward strand.
TGTATGATTTGTTCTTTCATACAGCTTTGTTCTCCAGCTTTATTCTTTCTCATGACTGCTTTGGCTATTTGGGGTCTTCTGTGGTTCCATACAAATTTTAGAATTTTTTTCTCATTTCTGTGAAATATGTCATTACAATTTTCATAGGGATTGCACTGAATCTGTAGACTACTTTGGGAAATATTTTAACAATATTAATTCTTTCAATCAATGAAAGCATGATATCTTTCCATTTACTTTTTTCTTCAATTTCTTTCGTGAATGTCTTACAGTTTTCATTTATCATTCCTTTATTTTAAACTATGCAACAATTCTTTCACACCAGCTTCTAGTTTCAAGATAGTAAGGCCAAATTTTCTACTTGAATAAAAAAAAAAAAAAAACCCTAGACCCCTGAGCATTGCTTATCAATGTTTTATTAAATTGTGTCTAATGAGAAACAACTTACATACATATTACAGTTTACTAAGTGCCTTAAAATTTTATTTGATCCTTTAAAACTCCTGTAAGGAGTTATCACCATCATCACCATGCAAAAGAACAAAATGTCACTAAGAGAAATTTAAGTCATTTATCCAATGTCACACAAGAAACAAAAAGAGCTGCGACTCAATGAAAAAAAAATTGATACTAAGTACACTGCATCATCTGATCAAGAATACAAAACATAGTGAAATGTGTCTACCAGAATTAGAAAGTAATATAAAAATAATTAATGTTGTTCTAGAGAAAAAAATAATTTGTTTTTCCTAAAAAAGAGAAAATTTGCTGAATGCATGAAAAGAAGACTGTAAGGCTGAATCATCCCAAACATAATCAACAGTTCTGAGCCCTCCAGAGATGAAAGGTAGCAAAGAAAAAGTAGCCAGTAAAGGAAGTCAGAAAAGCCATAGGCTAATTCAGTTTTCTGAAATGAGTACATTTCTTTCATTATATCCCTAAAAACTAAGAAGGCTGTGCAGATTGCCACAGGCTTATTTTAAGGTCCTCCAGGAAGGGAAATTCCACAACCGCTAGTCAGTCCACTACCAACACTCTTCACAATCATCAAGGGCTATCCATACACACAATTGCTTCCTTCCTACTCTTTCCCTCTTGAAATCTGGCTTCCATATCCATCACTCTCAATGAGACTACCTTAAAACATAATTCTTGACTTTGATGCAGGAGTCACAATGAAATTTATGAACTCACTAAAAAAAATGTGTGCAAAACTATGAGCATGCATACCTTTTTCTGAGAGAAGAATCCATAGCTTTCATCAAATTTTCAAAAGTTGGTGACCCCAAAAGTATATGCATTGTTCTTTAAGGTCACTAATGACAATACTATTCATTAAATCTGATATTCATTGCTCAGTTATTCATCTTCTTTTCTCAACCTCACTTGAAACCAATTATTACCCAAACTTTCTAGACTATGAATCACTGGTATCATCTACTGACTGGCAGCCACTACCTCTGTGACCTCTATCATCCTTTCCTCCTCTCCCCCAACACCCCACCAAAACCTGAGCACTTTCTTGTGCTTTCAATATTCACTTCCCTGCCCTGGCTGGTGTAACACAGTGGATTGAGCACGGGCCTGTGAAGCAAAGGGTTGCCAGTTCGATTCCCAGTCAGGGCACATGCCTGGGTTGCAGGCCAGGTCCCCAGTAGGGGACACATGAGAGGCAACCACACATTGTTTCTCTCCCTCTCTTTCTCCTTCCCTTCCCCTCTCTCTAAAAATAAATAAAATATATATTTTTTTAAATATTCACTTCCCTAAGTCAGTGGTTCTCAAAATGCGGTCCACAGAGAAGCAACAGCATAACCTGGGAATTTGTTAAGAGATGTGAATCACTCCGGCCTCACTCCACATGCCCACAAAATAACTCTGGGGGGCAGGGGGGACTGCAATGTGTCTTAATGGTCCCTCCAGGTTGCCTGATCAACACTGAGAACTATAGTCCCACACACAATAAGCTTCCATATTATTAATTTATTTTGTCTTTTAACACTAACTTTGTGCAAGGAACCCATCTTAATATGGCTACTTTTTGAAACTGATTTTACAACTTGCATACAGTCCCAAATTCTAAGGTGCCTACAAAACAGATGCTGTTCCTGCGTTACCTAAAATTGAGTCCAAAATTAAATTCATCAGAACACCCACACAAACACAAACAGAAAATGCAAAATTTTCTTACTCTATTCACTGGCTACAAACCTTACAGTCACATTATTTCTTCCTCTTTTTCTACATATGAATCTCAACAAGAACTCAGATTATTTTATCCCAACATGATTTAGACTTACCACATGCTCTCCGTTCCCATACCAACACCCTGACCTGGTACTTTACTGTTCTTGCAAAAGTCTAACCAGTAACTTCTGCGTGCTAAGAAGTGGAGAACCAGGAAATGAATCATTGGGTATTTGACCCCAGAGTTCAAGCTCTCGTTCATTATACTATACTGCTTCCAAGGAGCACAAAGAATTGACATCATTTAACTCCCTACTTAAGAGCCTAAATGTCTTAACAATTATTACCAGATTACAGCTGAATTTACTACTCTGGCATTCATGGCCAAAACATCTATTTCACTGATAATACCCATCAATTTCTTCCTACCATCCAATACTGAGCCTTTCTACTCTGGGGATTTCCATGTCCTTAAAAGCCCCCAAACAAGGCATTTCTGCTTAGTAGGGTATGAATGAATGGCACACACATCAATTAAGCAAGGCCAATGTAAATTCACAGAACAGCTGAAGGTCCCCCAAAGCAATCAATCTTCAATTTAATTGAGATGATCTCTCAGAACTAAGCAATAAATCTATAGCCTTTCCTACTAATTTTATAAAGATTATCTGTGGAACTTACACTTCTAGCTAAGATGAAGAAAGAAGAACTAAATTTATCAACTCACCTGAAACAACCAAAACATAACAGGCAAATATATGAAATACTTTTCAAGACATTAGTTATCAGACACAAAAGACAGTGATTCCTTTAGAAAGAGGAAACTAAAATGGTGGACAAATACAGGCAAAGCCAACGAACATCCAGAACTGAAAGTCCACAGAGACCAAGGCTGCTGAAGTTCACAACACAGGAGACTGCGGTGAGTCCCCTTTGAGTGTTCAGCTCAGTACTAATCAAGAGCACGGTGTGAGAAAAGAACGGTAGACTAAGAACCACACTGAAGGACTGGTTAGAGGGGACAATACCTGGTACTCACATAGGACCAGGAAAACTCCTGTTCCCACTAGAGTTGGAAATCTCTTAATTCACAGGACACAAAGTACGCAAAAGAGCCTTGCCTCAATTTCGTGGAATAATTAGCCCTCGTGAAGAACTACTCCAGGGCTCCCTAACAAATCCCTAACTATCAAGACCACAAAAGAACAAATTGTTTCCAAGTTAACAGCATCCCAGAATAAAGGATAGGAAGATCCCCAGTAATACAAAAATATTCAACACCCAACAAGGATAAAATACAATATCTGACATCAAATCACAAACTAACAGAACTAAAGAAGTAGAGAAAATGAGTCAAAATGGAGAAAAATCAATAAAAACTAATCAAGAACTGAGAGATATTAGTATTGGTATTTATCAGTACCAATTTATTATAACGTCCTTATTAGATAAGAACATTAAAACATAAATAACTATATTTTTTTTAGTTCAGAATGTTCAGAAAGGAGTCATGGAAGATACAAAAGATTCAAATTAAACTTCTAGAGATGACACTATAATGCCTGAGGTGAAAAATACACTGGATGGGATTGGCAAAATAGGAGAAATTACAAAAATATTACTGAATGTGAAAAATGTAACAAAAGAAACAATGTAACAAAATACAACAGAAACGAGAGAGAAAAAAACGTATTGTTTAGTTGTGGGATAACTTCAAGTGGCTTACTGTATGTACAACTGGAACCCCCCAAAGGGTGAGTGCTATGAAAAAATATTTGAAGAGATACTATGTTCTGCCCTGTATAATGCACTCCCATGTATAGGACACACTCACATTTTTGGCCCAAATTTTCAGGAAAAAATAATCTTTTGTTTTAATTTTTAATTAAAATTTTTATTTATATTTAAAAACAAAACTGATTATTATATTCCAGGGTATTATTTTGCATATGGACATTATTATTGCTTTCTAGAGTTATACTTTTAATACATAAGCATAAGTAAAAGAAATAAAAATATTTATATATAGAATTAGTACTACCCATATATAATGTGCATCCTTACTTTTCCCTCAAAAATTTGGGCAAAAAAATGCACATTATTGGCAAAATATAGTAATTGCCAAAATGTTTTCAGATTTAATGAAGCTGAGGAACCCACAGGTCCACTACATATATATCATAAATATAAATTTTAAATATATCATTATAAATGTGCATTATAAATATATTATAAATATATATCCATTAACATTATAATAATATATCCATGATAATATAAGGACTAAAGAATTATTTAACCAAAATTGCACTATAAATATATCTGGGAGTAAGAGATAGAACAAAATGGTATAGGAAAGCAAACATTTTATAGATAATGAAAAGAAAAAATGTCTGAAGGTGCTAAATCAAAATATAATAAGGTATGTATATTAATAATAAATATTAAGAGTATAACTTTGGAAAAATGGCAAAAAACATTGAAAACTGCTTCTGCAGAAAACTGGAAGGGAGTATGGAGGTGTAGGGAATTTTGTTACACATAAGTCTTTGATTATGTGCTTGCAGTACTTTGATAAAATAAATACTTTAAAAAAAGATTTTATCTACATCATCTCATATGATTCCTAGTGAGAGAAGTAGGATGACCTCCATTTGACAAAGAATTAACTGATATTGCAGGGTAAGTAGCTTGCCCAAAGTCAGAGCCACTACACTTTCTTTGATAATCATATATACAACACTTATCACGGCATCATTTACACAAGTAATTAAAAAAGGAAAAATTATTTTCAGTTCTAGTTTTTATTTCTGTAAATATTTTGTTATTTTTTCTCCTCTACTGAAGATGACTAACTGGTTGCATAGAGGGAATGTTCAACTCAACCTCCTGTTTTAGTATACATACTGCCAAAGCAAGCACTTAACCTCCTGTTAAAAGAAATCTGAACAAAGATTGATTCTTGGCAAATGTAAAGAACAAAATTGTATTCAAAGTTCAAGATTAAACATTTTTTAATCTTACTTTTTAACTGTGATAAAATACACATAACATCAAATTTACTATGTCAACAATTTTTAAGTGAGTTCAGTGGCGTTGTGTACATTTACACCACTGTGCAACCATCACCACCACCTATTACTACAACTTCCCATTCTCCCCTCCCTCCAGCCCCTGGGAACTGCCATTCCACTCTGAGTTTGACCTCCCTAGGTTCTCCCATGTGAACGGAATCATAGTTAACTAACTATTCTTTTGTGACTGGCTGACTTCATTTCCCATAGTGTTCTTAAGATTCATTCCATGTTGCAGCAAAAGTTTTAAAAAACTCATTTCCAAAACAGCAAAAAAGAATTCCTTCATAATACTGCAAGAAATTAAAGCACAGTGAACTTAAGAGATAATAATTTAGTTGAACTTAAATTTAATTAAGAAAAATTAATGTTTCCCTCTCTCCTAACCATGATCGGGGAACAACAGAATAAAGGGAGTAAGTCCTATTAGTAAACTATTGAAACAGGATATCTTAGAACTTTACAATGTATACAAAGAAAGGGAAAACCTCAACTTTTGTTTCTGAAAAATTCAAACAATGACTTTTCCTCTAAGGCTGGTGCTCTTTTATGTTGTACAGCAAAGGTCTATCAGGAAGAGCTTCCGTAAATGCAGACTGAGTCTTTGTTTTGTATTATAAGGGTGGGGCCACAATAAAGACAGGGTTAGGTGTTCACAAAATACTGAGTCATAGTAAATATTCTATAAATCAGAAGCCAAATAGCCTCTACTCAGCCACGCAAAGCTAAAATAGGAAATACATGAAACCTGACCTTTCCAATATAATTTAAAAAGGTTCCCTTGGTTGCAGTTAAAAAAAAAAATCTGTATGCCATTACATTCCTCTCCCTTCTCTCAGTCTGAATTTCTGCCCTAAATACTGTACATTTATTTCCACCTAAAACTCACACAGAGATCCCAGCCTTTCAATGGAGCCACAAAAAGAAAAAGCACACCAGCCCTCTGAGATATCAAAAACATCACTCCGATTCAGATATTAGGGTGCAGCTGGTTCTGAGTGTTGATTTATGATGTAACTAGAGGCACCCAAAGAATTTTAACAAGGACTGATAATCGGTAGTGCCTCAAGTGTCCAGGTGTCTGACAAGCACTTAAGCAAGAGATTTACTTTTCATACACTCAGAATATTAACACTGAAAAAAGAGAAAAAGGTCTGCCTAAAACAAAATCAGATATTTCATATGTCAACTATATAAAAAGGTATTTTAGGCCAGTCATTTTTGTTTTACAAAGATTAAAGTATTTAGCATGTCCACAAGTGATTACCATTGTTAACTAAAATTAAACTGCCAATAATGTTCCAATGCATCTGTTTCACTTGCTATTCACCTAGACAATATGTAGTTTCTCCTAACCTCTCAAAAGACAAAATATTAAGTATTCAACCAGCATTGCTATTACCTAAGTTTTTGGACGAGACCAGGCAAGTTCAGGGTGGCATGGCAGTATACTGTTACCTAACTTTTTAGACTGCTACACAAGCTATTACTGGACCATCTCTATGTGGCACCCACTATAGGTCAAACACAAGACCCTAGTCATCTCAAAAGAAAAGGAATTTGTTGCTTTTGACTTTCCTTTCAATGAAGACAAATTTTGGCCTAAGGAGAGTATATAAAGTACTTCCTTTTTAGGCTCCTCCTCCTCTAGGTTCTTTTAAGATTTTCGAGAGGAGGATTTTGTCTGGTTTAGAATATGATATAAAACCAGACTATTTGACAGGAGGACACCATAAAAAAAAAAAGGTCCATTCTCCGAGAGTCTGTATCTTAAAATATGAAATACTTCATCCTGGCTTGGAAACAAAAAAAGCTTTACTGAAGACTTATCAAGTTCAGAGGGATTGCTTTTAGGCACTAATGATGCAGAAAACATTTTTAGGACATTTTAGTTATTCTTTAATTGCTACATGGGATTAAAATATACATATGTATAATGCAAGCCTCATATTTAAGAAAAATTTTAAGATAAGAAACTGTAATCAATAGTTTAAATTGTCAATTGCACCAACTCTACTGAATAATTAGTAAACTTAAAAAAACTTAAAAAACAATCAGTAAATGAATAAACAATAACAGAAACATGTATATAATGCCTTAGAAATACCAACAAATAAAAGTTGCGACCACTTTGTTACTTTTTTTTAGTCTCATCTTCAGGATTACTAACACCGTACAGGAGGAAGAAAACTGAGGTTGAGATATACACATAAAAGATGAAAAAAAACATTATTCAGGACCACTGCAATTTACTTTGAAACTCAATAACTCAGCAGGCATTTGGAATAAGCACCAGTATGTTGGAAAGACTTTAATATTCCTTCCAATCATATATTTCATGATCAGCCCTGGCTGGTATGGTTCAGTGGACTGAGCGCTGGCCTATGAACCAAAGGGTTGCTGGTTCCATTCCCAAATCGGGGTACATGCCTGGGTTGCAGGTCAGGTCCCTGATGGGGAGCGGTGTGGAAAAGGCAATCATACATTGATGGTTCCCTCCCTCCCTTCCCCTCTCTCTCAAAATAAATAAAATCTTTAAAAAATTCCATGATCACCATGATCACCATTTCCTAATATCACCTGACTAATAGGACTCAACACTTCCAGACTTTAAAAAATATAGCAAAACACTTAACGATGTACACTGAGTAACTGAATGGGCACAGAAGAAATGAGTAATCAAGCTTTCAGTTGCCATTAGAAGCCTACAACTTGTGTTCAAAGAATTTTTGAGAGAGACTCTGACATTACTTTGTGCTTCTGGCATGGAAATTAACAGACCTGCTGGATTTTAAACTATGTGAGTCAAAGAAAACACCATTACCACTTTCTGCAAAGCTGGCAAATTCAGTGATTTCTGAAGATGGTAAATATTTCAAAGTTATCTGCCGCAGCCTGTTAGTTCAGTTACAGATTAGAACAGTATTAAGGAAAAGGTAGCTGCAGATTTAAGCCTTCGTTATCTTTAATCAGAAAAAATTTCAGACTTAAAATACTATCAATATGAGTACTAATCTTCTAATATGGATTATGAGGCATTTAATAATAATGTCATAATGACTGTCTCTTCAAAGCATGAGTAGGGCTTACAAGACTTTCACAGGACAGTGTTAGAAATGTGTCACGCTTTAGTTTCATTTAGTCCAATTAAAGTAGCAACCTCTAGTACAGAGCTCTTTTTTCCATAAACAGTTTTTTTCCAATAAAGTTTAACTACATACTTTTTTAATTGTTCCAAATGGATGTCTTCCCCTTGTTCTCTCTTGCTTGTATAGGTTAATAAATGTTAAAATGCTGCCTAATTTTAAGTCCAATGAAAACAAAAACATAAGCAACTTCATGTTTTCCTTGTGCCAATGGTAAATTTCTAGTTTTTTTGCTATATAATCTAAAAACAGAACTCTATTATTTTTAGTATAGATACAAATACAATACTGGAGCCAACTAAGAGGGAATCTCCCTATGGAGTGAAGCAGTGAACTATATGCCTATAAATATCTATTTAAAGACATCTGTCCTTCAAAAGTTTAATGAAAGTGCTGCTAAAATTACAGAGCCTTAAGTCAATGATGACTCAAAATTCTATTATCATCTGAAAATAACATCCATACACTATGGGAAAATCTTATATTCTTACTCATAATTTCCAAGTATCTTTTGGGGGTTCTCTAGTACATTGCAAACTTGGCTAGATATATTAGAAAATAAAAAGGCTACCAAAGGTATGGTTTTATATAACCCCACTTCCCTACAGATGAATACTCAGGAGTTCAGAAAATTCTGCTAACACATCTTAATCGTGAAGAATAAAGTACATCTGAAATGACAAACTTTTCAATTTATTTAGTCCATGAGGAAATTTACCTCCGTATTTTATGGAGGTAAATTTTTACTCTTCTTTTCCCAAAAAACAGCTGATCTTTAGTAATGATTCTTCTTTGTGAGTCAGAGTTAAAACCATCTTTTACTCCCAAATGAGTGTCAGCCCCACTCAGAGGTGCCATGTTTTATTTAAAACACACTCTTTCTCAGTAACTGCTTTGTTCTAATTGGCAAGGCAAAGCTGGTCCCTAAAGCACATAGCTCATTACATTCAGTTTGGATTACAAAAAACATACCACAGAAACAAACTGCATCGAAATGTACAAATTAAAGGCACAGGAGTATGGGGCAGGAAGGTGGAATTAGATTGTAATATGGAATAAAACCCACAGGGAGGCCAGGGAACAAATCACTAGTGTCTCTATAAACTATACAAGGTTTCCAAATGAGCAAATACACAAGGCACAGGACAGGCTTTCCCATAACTCAACCAGAGGCTCCCTGGTGGTCTAGCAGTTAGGATTTGGTTCTCTCCCATAACTCAACCAAATTGCTAAATATGGATAACACAATACTGGAATTTTTTTCAACACTATTATGCACACATGTATGAGAGAATGGGAATACCAACAAGAAGGTTTAACAAATGAAACCTGCAGGTTACATTATCTAAATACGAAGCTCATCTTTTCCTTAACACTGACAATGTGCAAAGAGCCCTGCAATTAAATCACACCTCCAAACATTTAAAAAAAAAAAACCTTCTAAGAAGCTAACACAGGAGACCAAATTAGAAAGGGTGCTTCACTATGCAGCACAGAAAGATTAATGAACTAAAAGTTATATGAACAAGAAAGATGTTAAGAAATGAAGATTGCACCACAAAAACAGAAAATGCAAAAAACACTCCCACCACCACACATGCAAACCTTTTTCCCAAATTAGCTATGCTGTGAAGTTACCAGTACTATTTCTCTAATTTTCCCTGGAGATCTAAAGACAAACCGCACCTGAAGTAAAAGAGAATATACATGATAAATGTAAAACCCTAACCTACATACAAATGCAAAACAATGTTACTGCTACATCCTCACAAGAGGGTTTTTACAGTACAATCCCATCTAAACCTACTACCTCTACTCCTAAAAATATCAAACAGTGGAAGATTAGATTTGGAATCTAAATACCTAAAATCAAATCTAAGTTCTCTGCTTTAAAACTTATACTTAATCTTGCCCTGACTGGTGTGACTCGGCAGGTTGGACATTGTCCCACCAACCTAAAGGTTGCGGTTTGATTCCAAGTCAGGGCACATGTCTGGGTTGCAGGTGTGTGAGAGGCAACCAACTGATGTTTCTCTCCCTCTCGTCCTCCTTCCCTTCCCCTCTAAAAATAAGTAAATAAAATGTTTTAAAAAATGTATTTAATCTTCGGAATGTTATTTAATCCATTTGAGCTGCAGTTTCCTCATCTGTAATATAAAGATACAAAATCACCAAAGTTGTGAGGATCAAATGCAATAAATATTGTGCAAAATGGCTTTAAAATGTAAAAGGGCTATGGAAATCTTACTCATTATTGCAATTATTTCATCTCAGGATTTTATCACCTTTTAAAAAACAATATATAACTGTCCGTGCCCTCCCTCCATCTTACTTCACAAACATTAATTCTTGTTCCATTCCTCTTTTAAGTTACCTTTTTTTTTGGCATTCCTCTTTTAAGACTATGTACCCTTGTTATTTTTCTCCCAGCCAGAATTCTTAGATTAAGGTATTTTTTCTTCTCTATATCCAATTTTTAGTCTAAAAGTAAACTAAGAAAATTTTTAAAAACAAAAACCTTTGGTAATAGTTATGACTGTTAACATACAATTAGTTCTACTTTACACAAAGAACCACCTGAGCAGTGAGACTTTTAACTGATAAAAATTTCTGTATGTTAAAGATCATATTTTAGTTAGACATTAATGCCTTGAAAATAAAAGCCCCATCATATTACCCACCATTTCTACTATGATGGAAGAATTAAGTGAAAGGGGGTTATAACCAGCAAAAGTGTCAACAAATTAGAGTGTCTCATTATAACCCTCTAATTCAAGCACAAAGTAAACAGCCAGATTACTCTAAGTATTTATAGCAGGGTGGGAGCAAGACCACTGAAGCACATAAAAAGTCTCATGCTGCTTTCCTGAGTTTATCTGATAGTTATCCATACTCCTGCCAAATCCAAAAACAAGTCCATAAACCTAAGTCTGATCATTTTAATTTAGTTTGCATTAGTCTGCTGACAATATGTAACACAGGAAATATTAGTAGTCAACTCATATCATTTTTCATGTCATAGAAGGTGCTTTTATTACATGAAAAAGAGCCAACCGTATCAACCCAAGCAGGTCTCAGAATTAGGGTCCTCCAATCTTCTTTGGTAGAGGCAAATATCAGTATAAAATTTGAGAACACACCTTTTACATGTTTTTAAAAATAATTATATTCTCCTGCAGTGTACTGAATGGTGCAGCCCATCCTCACACCTCCCCCGATGTTCACCCCCCCCCCAAAAAATACACCTGGAACCTGTGGATGTAATCTTATTTAGAAAACGGACCTTTGAGAATGTAATTAAGGATTTCAAGTTAAGATCACCCCACATCAGGGTGGGCCCTAAATCCAATGACCCATGTCCTTAGACAAAGACACAGGCAAGAAAGGAATGTGCAGATGAAGGTGGAGACTTGAGTAATGTGTCTACAAGCCAAGGAAAGCCAAGTACCTCCAGAAGAAACCAGCCCTGCTTGCTGACACTGATTTCGGACCTAAATATTTATTCAGAAATAGAGCCAAATGACAGCCAAGCTATCTTAAAAGACCCACTCACTCTTAAACTTCTTCCTTTTCACCTAAAATTCTACCATATGGTCACAATTTTTCTACTTAAAGTCAACCAGGGGTGCTAACCTTCGGCCCACTGTCTATGGGCCAGATGCAGCCCAGGATGGCTATGAATGTAGCCCAACACAAAATTATACATTTACTGAAAATCTGTTTTTTTTTTTGCTCATCAGTTTCCATTAGTGTTTGTGTATTTAATGTGTGGCACAAGACAACTCTTCTTCCAGTGTGGCCCTGAGACGCCAAAAGGTTGGACACCCCAGGAAAAGAAGCTACCTTTCTGCTCTTTAAAACACTGAGCATTTTATTTCCCATTGGAAGTGCAACAATTATTTTCGATATGGTTTCCATAACGTCTTCAACACACTGCTTCATTTATCTTTACTAGCATAGAAATTAGCAGCACAATTTAAAAATGCTTACAAGTAAAACAGCAAACTGCTATAGACTAAGAGGTCAGAAAGGCTGCCAGAGCTCAGCTTTCCTAATCAGTGAAGAACCCACTGCCCTTGTCTTGCTTTCATTTGAGAACAAGGAAGCTACCCCACAAAAAATACAATTTCTGATACAAAAACAATGACATATTTCTAACAAATGTTAATTTAAAAAATGGAAGAAAACATAAGTTTGCAAATGTAATATAAAAACAGTAGTTGAAAAGAACTTAATATGTCACCCTGACCAGTGTGGCTCAGTTGGCTGGGCATCATCCCATAAAATGAAAGGTCACCAGGGTTCAACTCCCAATGAGGGCACATACCTGAATTGTAGGTTTGGTCCCCGGATAGGGCACATGTGAGAGGCAACTGATCAATGTGTCTCTCTCGCATCAACATTTCTCTCCCTCTCAACCAACTGATGTTTCTCTCCCTCTTGCCCTCCCTCCCTTCCCCTCTAAAAATAAATAAGTAAATCTTTAAAAAAGAAAAACACTTATATGTCCATCAACAGAGGACTAGATAACCTGGTGCACAGTATAATGAGGGTTATCAATAATTCACCAACCACACTGAGGAGTACTGGTATAAAAAGCAAAAACTGAAACTATTCCAGGTAAATCACAACATTAATTATAATAGAATATTGTAACAGTTAAAATGATGATTGGTTTCTAAATGCATTATTTTATTTTAAAAGCCCTGGCAGTTGGTTGCACCATGGTCCCCTAGACCCAAGAATCACACGATTGATTCCCAGTCAGGGCACACACCCAGGTTGTGGGTTCGGGGTGCATACTAGAAGGCAGCTGACTGATGTTTCTCTCTCATATCAATGTATGTCTGTCTTTCCCCTTCTCTGTTTCTCTCCCCCTCTTAAAAAAAAAAAGCAATGAAAAAAATGTCATTGGGTAAGGATAAAAAATTAAAAGCATTATTAAAAAAGAATGCAAGTTGTGAAATGACTAGTGCAAGTTATAAACTTATACTAGTGCAATGCTAGTTATACATTTTTAAAACAGAAAACAGAATCATACATTGTTTACATAAATACCTGTTCATAATGAAAGTATAAATATAAGAATGAAAAGGATAACAGTTGTCTCTGAAGAGGAGAGGATGACTGAGGTAAAAGAAAATTCTAAGATAATTTTTAAAAATGCCAAAATATTAGTGTCTATTAATTCTGGGTTGACTAGTGGTATACTCTTCCTAGCAGTCTGATTTTGCAAATAGCCACAGCAAACACCCTCCAATGAATGACACATAATGACTGAGAGAATCTGATGAACTGAACTATCACTTTTCAGTAAGTACGTAACAACTGTGTGTTATACTTAAGAAATTTTTCTTGGATTTTTGGCTTTAAAGAAATCAGTCTACAACAGTAATCAGCAGAATTACAAAGACAGAAATACCCTATTTTCTTTTTAAAGCAGCAGCTGAGCCCTGACTGGTATGGCTTTGTGACTTGAGCATCCTCCTGCAAATATAAAGGTCATAGGTTCAATTCCCAGTCAGAGCATGTGGCTGGGTTGTGGGCCAGGTCCCCCCAGCTGAAAGTGTGCAAGAGGCAACAGCAACAGATCAATCGAACTTTCTCTCGGACATCAATCTTTCTCTCCCCCCCTGCCCTCTCTCTCAGATAAGTAAATACACAAACAAAATCTTTTTAAAAAATAAAGAGCACCAGCTGCCTTTCTTCTGAGAAAAGGCAATTTGAAAAATCAAGGCATGAGAATCATACTCTCCTGCCCATATCTCACCATGCTATGAAATAACTAATTGGAGTGGATACTTTTACACTATTTCCTTGATGGGTACATGTTCTCACAATTTCTAAAAGGGTACATGTATAACAAGGAATACTTAAAATTTTCAGGTTCATTGTCACTCTTACTCAGATCCTCAAAATTCAGCTGTAACCTACCTACAAATCTTCCTTTTCAAAAGTCACTGGAATTAGGCCACTTCTATTCTTAATTTCTAACAGGGAATAAAAGCAGGAAAAAGATTAGAGTGTAACTCCAAGCAGTAAAAGTTGCAGGTTCATGAGAAAATGTTTTAATTTACTTGCTATGAAATAGGAATTTGTTACCCTGTACGGGAAATAACCATGAAACTCAAGCCACCTCCAAGAAAAACATTTTCATTTTGGTTTACCTGCTTTTCCACTCTACACTCAGCATTGCTGTATTACTTATCTTAGATGTTAAAATTTAGATTCCCTACACTGCAAGCTACAGCCAACTTTATTTCGCTTATTCCAAAAAGAAGCTAACCACTTTGGAGTCTGTCAGGCATAAGTACAATGCACTTTACTTTCTAAATTTTTATAATTTTTACAATTACATTAATAATAAAAGTCTGGATGTATAAACCAATGCTTTTCAACTTTTTTTCATCTCATGGCACACATTAACTACAAAAATTCTGCAGGACACCAAAATATACATTTTTTTGCTGACGTAACAAAAAAATAGGTATAATTTTGTTTCATTCACACCTGCTGGCTATTGCTGTGTTTGGCTATTGTCACTTTTTTATTTGACCATCTTAAGTGAAAAGAGGTCAGTGTCCCTGACTAAACAGTCAGGAATTGAATGTTTTAAAAACTCTGGCGGCACACCGGTGTGCCTCTTGTGGCACACCAGTTGAAAACTGCTGATATAAACAAAATCAAGTGTAGTTAAAATCTTCTCCAAATACTCCTACTCTGAGACTACCAAAATTAAATTTTCATGTAACTTCTTCCACCTTCTTCCATGTAACTGTATACATATAAATTATGTACAGTCTAATTAAAAAAGGATATTTCACATACTGCTTTTAGTCTTTTTTCAATCAGCATTTAATTAATGCCCCCATGTTATTTTTAAAAAGAAAAATATCCACAAATAAACTAACATTAAGAGCATAAATTATGGAACTCTATTATTCAATTAACATTTTGTATTTAGAAAATTTGACAGGCAATAAACAAGCTTGGTCATTTTCAGACTGGATACCAAGTATGCAGCAATGGAAAAAATAAAATCCTTCATTGATACTGGCTATTTCAATCCTTCATAGCCTTCCTGAACTCCATGTTAAATTTAGAATAATAATATATGAAAATACCAACAAATAAAAAGAATGGAAATGAAATTATATACAGAATTAAGTTTTCTACTAGCTGACGAAGGCTAGTAACAGAAATGTATTAATTATAACAGTATTTTTCTCCAAAGTTAAATAACAAAACTGAGCACCTAAGATTATTCATTTGAATAGGTACCTGAAAACAGATTCCTACAAAACTAAGTACACAGCTGTAAAGACATACCAGAATTGCTTCCTATATGACCTATATCATTTTCTTTATTTACTGTAGCATTCTTCACCAACAATGGGCACAAGGCACAAGTAACCATCAAACAAAGGTTGAAATATATACTTCTTACTTCCCAGTAATATATATTTTTGAAAAATTACACTGAAACTAATTTTCATAAAATTAAATAACTTCACCATTATCTTATAATTTAAGAAATGCTCTATCTGTATTTTTAATATTTAACTTACGAGACATCTTATACTTTAGTTCTTCTAGTCTTACCCCATTCTGTAAATCAACATAGCATTAAAAGTATTTTTTAAACTATTCTATAAAAAGTTTTTTCAAAAGCTTCTTGCATTGCAAATAATTCTCTCTCCCTTATATAGCCAATTTTATGAATCATTCAAGTTTCTTAAAAGCCTTAAGTGAAACAATGTGTTTAAATCATGTCTACAGTTTAAAAAGAAATCGCCTCCTTTGATTTCTCAATAAAGAACCTTTCTCATAGTTTATAAATAACATACACATTTTAGTACTGATTTTTATCATTTTTATTGTATTTTTTCTAACACCATTTATCCCCCTATACTGTCTTCTACCCCGACCCTCCCCTTCTAACCTAACCCCCCACAATCACCACCCTGTTGTCCATGTCCATGGGTTTTCTTTTTTGCTCCAACCCATGTTAGTTATTTAAAGAAATTCTTGAACGTTATTAAAAATTAAATACATACTGTTATCTAAAAGTCCACAGGACCAACTCATTCTTTTTACATTGAGCACATGCTAAGTTTTTGCTCTGATAAGGATCTGACATCAGTGTTACTCAAAGAATCTTCCATCCCTTGGGACATCAGGCTTACTCCCTTCTGAAGTATTAAGTCTATCAATTATAGCTATTTCATAGTCACCATACTCCTCTCTCCCCAACAGTAAGCATTTCTAAGGGTGGCAGAGATCATGTCACACTGCAGAAGTTACCGAGTCAGTTCTTTAAAAATTTCTGCCTTCCCCACTTGTGATCATCCTGTTTGATTTTTTGTCATCCATACTTTTATGTAGCCGTATCATTTTGTGAAAAGCAATGTTTTAATGATAGTAGGGCTTCAATATGATAGTACAGGAGGTCACTGTAAAGTAGGTAATAAATGTCCTTAAATATCAAACCGGTTAGTATCTAACACTCACAAATTCATAAAATAAGTTGAATTGGTATACAAATAGAAAATAACACCATAGGCAATATCATTTTCTACCTTTGTAAGGGGCAGGACTACCCTTCAGGTACTAGGCTTGATTTTTTTTTTTTTATTGTTATTCAAGTACAGTTTTCTGCCTTTTCCCACCACACCTGTCCTTCCCACCTCCCTCCCCTTGTTACTTTCCATATGTCCTTTATAATTGTTCTTGTAAACCCTTCACCCTTTCCCTCCATTATCTCCTCCCCTCTCCCTTCTGCTATGCTTGATTTTTCATGTATATTTTAACAGCAATCAGGTTTAGTTCATACGTACACAGAAAATCATGAAATCCAAACTAGTTAAAGAGCTCAGAATGGACAAAAGTCAAAAGAAATCAAATGGTTAACCCCTTGCCTAAACACACACACACACACACACACACACACACACACACACACACAAAAGCCCTGTTTTGCAAAGAAAATGAAATCTCAAATAATTCAATGACTTTTCAATGAATTTCTGCAACTGAGTGGTTTTCAAACTTTCTAAACTATACTCCACAGTAATATACAGGGTAAGGAAAAAGTAAGTTTACAGTTGTTCATACAGAAAATAATACAAGAATAAACTGTTTCATATACTTACAACTCTAAACCTGCTTTTGCTCCACTCTGTATTTTTTCCATTCCATTTGCTGTTTTTCTGCCTTCCCCATCAGCAACCCCTTCACATATTCTGTATTTTTCTTCCTCAAATCACAATTGTATATATGTTTAGAAATTTGGGTTTCTCTTAAGACTAAGACTATTTTGTGAGCAGAAGTCAGAAACACCTGCAGTGTTTGAGTAAGGATTCTCCCATCTTTGAGTTTTGATGTATTATCCTCCCAGTCAGAAGTGTTAATTATTTTTATATTATATATAAAGAAAGGATTTGCATAGTAGATATGCAGTTTATTTGAAGTTATGGAACGAATGCGTGAACAATTAAAAATTATGGCATTTAAACACCCCTGAATATGTTATGAATTGATAACTTATATCACAGACCTTGACTCTTTTTAAAGCTAAGAGCCCTTTTTTTTGTTTTTCAGGGTTTTTCATGTTTGTTTGTTTGGTCTAGTTATGGCTTTCCTAGCCCCTAGAACATATTCTACCTGTCACACTCTCCTTTCTTTCACTGAACATTTTTTATATTATTATTTATATGACTTTACTAAAAGATAAATATACAAAACAAAATTTCATGACATAATATTTAAGCTATGGTGAACAAACATTTACTGGTTGAAACACTACTTTCTAATGCAGTTTTTCAAACTGTGGGTTTTGTGATTCAATTAGTGGGTAGAGAAATCAGTTTAATGGGGCATGATAAGCATTTAAAAAATTGAGTTCAATAGGAAATAATCACTGCAAATACTACATACAACACACTAAAATTAAATCTTGCCTGTTTTCTTTTGTTTAAAGATTAAATAAATAATAACCCAAGATTAAAGAGAATCCAGAAGAGCATTTTAAGTCCATTTGTACCTGAAATCCTAACACTAGAGAATTAATCTTTTCTAAGAGCTTCCCCAGAATACTTCCTTTAAATGTCTGGTGATCCTAGCAGAGAAAATCATGGATGATAAGGGTCTTCAGGCCAAAGCTCTTTAAGGCTAAGAAAGAAGCATACTATAGATTGGGGGGTGAGGTGGGGGTGGGGGAATCCAAATTATCTTAAATGATTTCAGTCAAGCCAAACCAGAATTCAAGATGAGGGTTGTCAAAAACTAAAAATAATAGCCTCCCATTTCAGAGAGAGAAATTTTAATTGAGCTGCAAACCTTTAAGGAATAGCAAACTCGGCCAGGTTGGGCACTCTTCTATATACAAGCAAATGGCTGACACAGACATTTCTTATTTTAACAATACAGAGAAACACTATTATTTGGTATGCAATTTACAAGCAACTAACATTTCAGTGGTCTTTTAGTAACTCTCACTTTCCTTTCCAAATACTCATTTCCTTCCCTTTCTCTGACCTCAAACAGCCCACAAATATTTTATAAAGAAAATTTATCTAAGTGATGATAGTTATTGGGAGTATGTGCTCACCAGTTGTATTTCATCAGAGGTAAACAGTTATCAAAGCTAACTTTAAACTAGCATCCTTCTCCCTCAACAACACTTTCAGTACATTTTTACTCATTTCATTCAACTTTATGAAACAAGTTATAACAAACTCACCAAAGATTTATTCTGAAAAGGAATCTTAAAAAATCTCTAAATAACTAATGATACACAACAGCTATTTTTACAGTGATTTTTCCATCCTCCAAAAGTGTATTTTACACTTTAAGTTATACTTTAAAAGAGTATTTACAATCACAGTGGCTGTGGCCAAATAACCGTGTATCTCATGACTCTGCTACAATAACGCATTTTCTATAACCTATGTTCATACAGGAACAAAATTCACAAATATATCTTTAACACTGTATGATCTTTTTTCTTTTGATTTTTGAAAAGAAAACCAAATGCTGCTTCAGCAGCAGGATATTACTAGTTATTCCTTTCAAATGATGGGAGAATCAGGAATGTGGGGGGTGGGGAAAGAAGGAAAGAGTATCTTTTTTACACACTTGAAAATCTTTTAATATTTTAAAACAAAAATGGCAAACTTGTGTACAGAGTAAATGGATTTAGATCACCAGAGGAACAACAAATAATAACCATGGAAAATAAAACTAACAAGTCCAAAGAAACACAAAGACTATGGCTGAACTGTTTTCATTCGTAATTTTTAAAATTTTATATTTAGTTAGGGACATGAGACAGTTCTCTGGGTATCTGATCTCAGCCACGTTACTCAAAGGCCTGGCTTTCCCCAAAGCTACATTTTACTGAATTATAAGAGGAAGAAGCTAGCTCTACATGGAGAGTCATAAAATCTAACCTACATTTTGTCTCATTTCTACTTTCATCACTACTATAAATTCATCAGTGAGGAAGCATTTCTTCATACCTGTAATTGTAGATATAAAGAGTAAGAAGAGCAGAATATACTTCTTTAACATGGCAGAGATACTGTTGCAAGTTAGATAAAAATCAAACTTTCCAATATTTTTTCCTTTTAAAAGACCTAAAGTATTTCACAAATTCTAAATTTCTAACAGATACAAACAGCCAGTATCCCCAACCCTCTCAACTCCTTCCCACCTAGTTTAGGCATAAATGCAAAGGTCTAAAGCTTATACTATGATTATTTACACAACAAACAGCATAATGAATAAAAGATAAAAACTGACGAAGATTCTCGAAGATTCTCCCCTTAACCAAACTCTAGTCAGGCTCCTCTGAGCTCTCTTCTCAACCAGGCCTCAACCTTGGCCTAAAAAAACTATGGACTCTTAACACAAATAACTTCATCCACACCTCTCACCCAACATTAAAAGATTTTAAACAAATGCTAACAGTTTTTAATAGCTCAAGGCCCCATCCCTAGGTTAACCATAGCACCTTTTAAATTGCCTGCCTAGGAAAGCTCAAAACAATTTAAGATTTGTCATAGCCAACGCCTGACTACAGGGCCCTGAGCAACCTGTCATAGAGCATTTATTAAAGAGAGTTTACAACTGTGAATCCTTCCTCTGCTCCTTTGAGATGTAGTACATGTATCTCCTACAACTCAGGAGATTTTTCTCAAGGACACAGGAAAGCCATTCTTTTAAAAGGTAATCTTCAGTAAGGATAAGGCCTCAATCTCTCAGTTTCTGTACCAGGATAAAATCCTAACTGTTATGGTTGTCGGCTAAGAGACACAGCCAGCCCTATCATACACACTGACCACCCCTTTATAATCTTTCACTTCCCTGACTCTACTGAGCCAAGATAACAACTCCTGTCTACTCTCACTCTGCCTTTAAAACATCCAGTCCCTCCGCACAAACCCAAGTTGAGTTCAGTTCACACAGGACCTTCTTCCCTATTGTAGCAGCACATTACTGATAAAGATCTGTCCTTACTACTTTAACTAGTGTTTGGGTTTATCTTTGACAAAAATAAAGTAATAAAGAAGAAATGTTAAACATATCTCAATTAGTAAAGACTTAATACTTTCTATAATATCCTTTAGATATAAAGTTCTTTTTTAAAAAAAGAAAACATGAAGGCTTCAATTTTACGAAGGAATCATAATTCACGAAGTCAACCGATCAGCATTCGGGGACAGGAAAAGGTGCCTGGCAAACACCAAGCCCCAATTCTTCCAGTTACAAATGATGAATAAAAGATCCAAAGATATTAAATGATATACCCAAGGTAATTTGAATGAGGGATTGGATTAAAAATAGCTAACTGTGCATCACCATCTTCCAAACCAACATGAAAATATTTTTTACCCCATCCCACATACCTTTTCTTTTTTAACATATTCTTCGTCTTGCATTCTCATTGGTAAAGGCAATATTCACCATTAATCATTCAATACCAAACATGAACATATATTACTCTAGTACAACATGAGATTTTACAATTCCACTGTATGCCAACAACTCTACAATGAATAAAGTTTGTTTGGTGCAACTGTACACATAAGATTTCATTACACTCAGGGAAGACTATTTCAATAGTCCTAGGCAAATACATGAAACACCTTGGTGAAGAGAAACAGCTTTCACACACAAGCAAAAAAAACAAAACCCCATGCATTCAACCCAAAGGAGGGTCAAATGATTTAGATACTCTTAAAAATAACCAAAAGCAGAAAAATAAAAGTAAATTTAAAATCCTCTTCTGCACTTACCAGCAAAGCATTTGGAACAGAGGTTCATAGTCTTGCTGGACCTAGGGCAAAAGAGAAAAAAAGAGCAAGCTAAAAATTCAGTATCACTGGTCAGGCAATGGAACTAATAAACAATGGTAAGTCCCTAACCAGCCACACTCTCCCACAACACAACAAAACAAAAACAAACAAAACACAATGCTTTTTATTTGTGACTTATCCAGTGCATTATTTTTTGTGACAGGCAGTTTAAGATGACACAGGAGCCAATTTCTCCCACATGACTACCACATTCCCATCCATGTTCACACTGGAACATATACCACAAAGTTATCACTACAAACAAAAACTTTGTCTGAAAAGGAGTAAAACTTTCTCCTCGTATATGCCCTCATTTATTTCTACAGCATTATTTGAACTTTTATCCCATCTTCTTTCCCCTTATTCTAGTCCTATTTCAGATTCTGGTCACATTATGAACTTGTTTAAAATGCTTTCTGCAGACATTCCCAATCAAATTATTTTTCATGTCCTTTCATCTGTTAATAGCTACAATTCACTGAATAATAACTTGGATGGGCACTTCACATACATTATCTTAATCTTCCCAACATCCCTGAGATGGGCATTTATTACAATATTGCTTTGCTTTGAAAATGCACTATTCAAGAAATCACACTGACATTTGTACAACGAGGAAACATACAATTGGCTACAAGGGATGACTAAATTACTGAGAAAATGTTCCCACCACCACTTCCTCCAAGGAGTCTTAAATTGAGAGGTCTTAGGAAATCAAAGACATACAGTCTCATGCCCATTTGACAGGTGATCAGCTTGCCCAAGGTCACACAGTTGGAGAACTGCAGAGGAAGTATGTGACCAGAGTACTAAGCTAATTACAAAGGCGATTCTGCCATCCTTTGTTCACAACACAGCACAGCACCTGGCACCATACAGCAGCCCAGGCACAACATGACAGGCACCTGTTTATTTCTTCTCAATGCTGTTTCCCTTCCTGATTCTCTTCCAAAGAGACATTCCTACAGCTTTCTTCCAAAAGCCTCCTAGAATACTGCATGTTGGATAAGCTGACCTATTTATAGCCTCATTCTCACCAACTCCCCTCCTAATATGTTAGTCTTTGCCCAGAGCTGATCCTACATATGAAATAAACCAACTTTCTTCTGCACTCCCTAGTGAATTTGATAATTAATGAAAGCCTCCCTCAGGAAGTATGCCCTGATGACTATGACTGTATTCCAGTGCACGGGAACCGAAGACCTAATGGTTAGTTTAACTGTCATAGGGTGACAAAATCAGGAAATGGGGGGTGCTCATTACTTCTCTTTCCCAAAGGAGATGCTATGTTAACAGGTGGATCTTCCTTTAAGATTCTGCTTAATATAAAGACACAAAAGGAAGTAGGAAATTTAAGTACCAATAAATGCATAAAATGAATAAATGAACAAAGATGTATTATTAGTAGAACCTAACAGTTTTTACGTGCCTACTATGTGGTAAGCATGATACCAGATGCCTTCAACTTGAACTTCCCTGACTCTAATGAGGAAACTTCCCTGACCAAATGAGGAAACAGGCTCCAAGGGCTATACAACTTGCCAAAGGTTACAGAACATGTAAATGTATGAATCTGATCTGCCTAACTCTAAAGCCTGTGTTCTTCTCACCATGTCCCTCCAATACTGAAGGAAAAGGGTAATTTGGGAAAATGGTCCCACAACTAAAGATGTAATCTATAGAAATGAGGTCAGCTCCCTAAGAAAGTAAAGTCTTTCTTATGGTGAAAGCACAATGCCTGTCCTCCCCTCCAAAAACATGTACACACTGCAGGGAGCAAACACAAGGCTGCTAGTTCCAATGCACAGATCTAAAGATAAAGAAATTCCTTTGCTACCAGAACTCCCGCCAGGGAAGCAGGCCTCTCTCCCAGATGTGGTTCCCCTCTCTTACACATGCACTGCCACTAGAGTCAAAGGTACCTAGTTTGTCACCTCCGCCACTCCCCACTGTCCAACGGGAATCATGAAAAGTCTACAGAGAACAACCGAGGGTAGATCAGCACCAAGTGTGCTAGTTTTAACATCTGTGTAAACTGGTAAGAAAAAAATGAAATTGCAAAATAGCATTTTTCTCTTCATCCTCTTATCTGCAGATACTTCATGTATTTAAAATATTCATAAAACCTATACAATACCTAAATGACATATAGGATTTTAGGATTTTTTTCAGCAATATGTTTATCAATCAGATTATAAATGAAATAATATAGCTACCTGGTACTATTAATCAAAACAGAGATGTCTGAAATTTGAAATAAACCAGATTCTGGCTACAGAAATAATCCCTACTGGTAATGCCAACTTAGAACCCGCAGGTCAACAAAAACTGGTGGAGGCTTCTAAGAATTTTGCTCCTTTCTCATTTTAACACGTAAAACTTGAAGTTAACCACAGGCATACAACTACTGACTGCCCATGTGATCGATATGCACAATCTTGGGACAAACAGTTCTCTATGTGGCAGCAAACATGAAAGGTAAAATATGATTCTCTAATGGCCCCACTACTCCCCCCAAAATCGCTCTTACTGAGCTCTCTAATGGCTACCATGTTTTTAAAAACAATGTTTAGTAGATTGGATAATAACCACCTAAAGATACAAAATCCTAATCCCTGGAATATACCTTATTTGAGGAAAAAAGGTCTTTGCAGAAGACCTAAGAATTTTGAGCTTACCCTGTATTATCCATTTGGGCCCTCAATGACATTACAAGTGTTTTTGTGAGAGGGAAAGGAAGTTTACAGAGACGCACAGAAAAGACACTCAGTGAAGATGGAGGCAGAGACTGGAGAAATATAGTCACAAACCCAGGAATGCTGGGCCAGCTATTAGAAGGTGGAAAAGGCAAAGAACAGATTCTCCCCTAGACGCTCACATCTCCAAAGGGAATCAGACACCCCCGATCACTCACATACCACCAACCCTCCAAGGGAAGTCAGTCCTGCCAGATTTTGGACTTCTAGCCTCCATACTTTAAGAGAATTACTTCGTGTTTAAGCCATCAAATTTGTGGTAATCTGTTATAGCAGCCTCAGAAAACTAATATACAGTTATGTCTCTGATTTCAACTTAATCACTTCTCTCAGCACTATTCAACCAGATTCTTCTTGAAACTCCATTTTTGCCTTCTTGTCACTTAGATTCTGGATCAAATTTGCCCCTACCCTCCAGTTTTCCTCCCACCTCACTGCTTCCTTTTAGCTACCTTTTCTGACTCCTTCTCCTCCATCATCAAGACTTTGTCTGGAGGTCCAGGACTCAGTCCTCATTAATGCTACTTCTTGCTTAGTGATCTCATACAGTCCCATGGCTTTAAATAAGATATATATAAAACACTTCACAAATGTTCGCCCTCATCCCAGACCTCTTCACCTAGCTCCAAACATAATATATCTAACTGCCTATATCTAACATCTCAAATCCAACATTTCAAACTAGAACTCTCAATATTCCCCCCAAATGTACATGACCCATTTTGCCCACCGTGTAAAAGGCAATACATTTTTCCCAGTCACTCAACTCAAAATCCTAGAAACCAACTTTGATTCCCATCTTTCCAGTAGTCTCTCATACACAATACTCAGCGAGATTCATTAGTTCTATTTCCAAATAGACCGCAAATACATCTACTTATCTCCTCTGTGAACACCTCTACTCTAGCCACCATTAACTCACACTTGGACCTGTGTAAGTGACTTTTTACTTGTCTCCCCATTCCCACTCTTGACCTTTCACAATTATTTTAAACATAGCAGCCAGAGTAATCTTTTAAAAATAATTTACATCGTGCTATTTTCAGGCTCAATGCCATCCCGATAGTATTATCCAACCTACTAAACTCAAACTTCTTACCAAAGCCCTCAGGTCTCCTCATGATATTACTCTCCCTACCTCCCCCCTCTTTATTTCTTAACATTATGCTCCTCTTAATTACCATGGTCCAACCACACAAGACTTTCTTCTGTTCTAGAATGTGCTGTAGCATTCTTGCCAAATTTGTTCCCTCTATCCTTAAATCACTGCAGGACTGACTCTTTTTTTTTTTTTAATTGATTATGCCATTACAGTTGTTCTATTCCCCCCTTCATTCCCCTCCACCCTACCCCCCTGTCCCCACCATTACCCCCCCTTTAGTTTATGACCATGTGTCTCAAGTTCTTTAGATTCTATATTTCCCATACTATGCTTGCCCCCCCATCTATTTTCTATCTACTGTCTATGCTACTTATTTTCTGTACCTTCTCCCCCCTTCTCCTCCTCCCACTCCCCTGTTGCTAACCCTCCTTGAGATCTTCATTTCTATGTTTCCACTCCTGATCTAGCTGTCCTTTTAGTTTGCTTTTGTTTTAGGTGTAGTTGTTTATAACTGTGAGTTTGTTGTCCTTTCGCTGTTCATATTTTTTTTAACTTCTTTTTCTAAGGTAAGTCCCTTTAACATTTCACATAATAAGGGCTTGGTGATGATGAACTCCTTGAATTTGATCTTATCTGAGAAGCACTTTATTTGCCCTTCCATTCTAAATGAAAGCTTTGCTGGATAGAGCAATCTTGGTTGTAGGTCTTTGGATTTCATGACTTGGAATACTTCTTTCCAGCCCCTTCTTGCCTGGAAGGTGTCTTTTGAGAAATCCACTGACAGTCTGATGGGAACTCCTTTGTAGGTGACTGTCCCCTTAGCTCTTGCTGCTTCTAGGATTCTCTCCTTCATTTTAATCTTGGCTAATGTAATGATGATGTGCCTTGGTGTGTTTCTTCTTGGGTCCAACTTCTTTGGGAGTCTCTGAGCTTCCTGGATTTCCTGGAAGTCTATTTCCTTTGCCAGATTGGGGAAATTCTCCTTTATGATTTGTTCAAATAAGTTTTCCACTGGTGGCTGTGCCTTTCCCCCTTCTGGTACCCCTATAATTCGGATGTTGGAATGTTTAAAGATGTCCTGGAGGTTCCTAAGACTCTCCTCATTTTTTTGAATTCTTGCTTCTTCACTCTTTTCTGTTTGGCCATTATTTGCTTTCTTCTGGTCCACTCCATTGATTTGAGTCCCAGTTTCCTTTTCATCGCTATTGGTTTCCTGTGCAATTCCATTCATTTCAATTAGTTTCGCCTTCATATATTTGTCTAATTTGTGGCTATAATCAACCAGTTCTGTGAGGATCCTGAACCTGATCACCAGTGTTTTAAACTGTGCGTCTGAGAGTTTTGCTATTTCTTCAACGCTTAGATTTATAGGCTCTGGGGCTTTGAGATCTTCTTGAGCCATTTTTGGTCTGTTTGCCCCCCTTAAGTATGAGGAGCGGAGCCTTGGACTCCCAGGTCGCTGGGTTGTGACGCTGTATGTGGAGGCGGGGTCAGAGCGGGGAAATGGCAGCCCCCTCTGCTGTTTCGCCCCACTGGGTGAAGAGCAGAGCCTTAGGTTGTTCACCAGGGCAGGGCCACTTAGGTCGCTGGATTATGATGCTGTATGTAGAGGTGGGGTTAGAGCCAGGAAATGGCGGCGCCCTCCGCAGCTGCTTGCCACTGGGGCCTGCTGGCTCTCATCCAATCGCCCACTCCCTCGCTTGTCTATCCACTCGCGAATGCGCGACCACAGTCAACCCGCAGCCCTGCTTCCTCACTGTTTCCCCGCGATTGCGTGCTGAGTTGCCCACCAGGTCCAACCATGCACCTGGATTCCACGCGCCTGAGTCCATCTGACCAAGTTTTCCTGTGCTACCCCGCTCTGCCAGCTGCTGGTTTCGCCCCTCTTACCGGTCAGGCTGAAGAATTTGTTGTTATCAGACTTCCAAAAAGTTCAATTTTCTGTGTCTGGCTGTGTTTTCTGTTGCTATTATTTAGTTATCTCTAAACTTGGTTGTGTGAGGAAGCACGGCGTCTCCACCTATGCCTCCATCTTGGCGGAAGTCTGGACTGACTCTTTGTTACAAAGGTCCTGATGCAAACCTCCTCAGTAGGCTTCACCAGACTATCCAATTTAAATTATAGTCCCTGTTCCTGTTTTCTTCACACTATTTTTTTTATATCCAATCACTGATCTGTTTGCTTATTGAGTACCTTTCACCACTAGAAAGAAAGTAAGTGTCTTCTGGCCAAGACAGAGGTGCAGGTAGACACACTGTGCCTCCTCACACAACCAAAAGAAGGACAAAAACAAATTTAAAAACAAAAAATAACCAGAACTGCCAGAAAATCTAACTGTATGGAAGTCTGACAACCAAGGAGTTAAAGAAGAAACATTCATCCAGACTGATACAGGGAGCAAAGATGGGCAACCTAGATGGAGAGGACTCATGGAAACATAGGCGCTGGAGGACCCAGGTAGGCGAGGCAGCGACTATCGACCTGTAGCTGCCACATTTGCCTGGGGATAAACCAGGAGGAACAACTGGGGAATGATACAGACCAAACAGTCCAGTATTCCAGCATGAGAAATAAAGCCTCAAAACCTCTAAATGTAAAAAACCTGCGGGGAGTTGATGTAGCAGAAGAAACTCCCAGCCTCACAGGTGGGTTCACTGGAGAGACCCTCAGGGTCCTAGAATATACACAAACCCACCCACCTGGAGAATCAGCATCAGAATGGCCCAATTTGCTTGTGGGTAGCAGGGGAAGTGACTGAAAGCCAGTAGAGAGCTGAACAACTGGCACTGTTCCCTCTCAGACCCCTCCCCAACATAAAGCACCACAACACAAGGATGTGGGTTGCCCCATCCTGATGAATATCAAAGGGTCCACCTCTTATCACATAATAGGCGGGAGAAACAAAAAAATATATGGCCCAAATGAAAGAACAGATCAAAGCCCCAGAAAAAATACAACTAAGTGATAAAGAGATAGCCAACCTATCAGATGCAGAGTTCAAAACACTCGTAAGAAGGATGCTCACAGAATTGGTTGAGTATGGCAACAAAATGGAGGAAAAAGTGAAGTCCATGTAAATTGAAATAAAGGAAAATGCACAGGGAACCAACAGTGACAGGAAGGAAACCAGGACTCAGATCAACGGTTTGGACCAGAAGGAAGAAATAAACATTCAACCAGAACAGAATGAAGAAACAAGAATTCAAAAAACTGCAGAGGCTTAGGAAACCTCCAGGACAACTTTAACATTCCAACATCCAAATCATAGGGATGCGAGAAGGAGAAGAGGAAGACCAAGAAACTGAAAACTTACTTGAAAATATACTGAAGGAGAACTTCCTGATCTGGCAAAGGAAACAGACTTCCAGGAAGTCCAGGAAGCTCAGAGAGTCCCAAAGAAGTTGGACCCACGGAAGCACACATCAAGGCACATCATAATTATATTACCCAAGATTAAGGAGAAGGAGAGAATCTTAAAAGCAGAAAAAAAAAAAAAGGAGACAGTTACCTACAAAGGAGTGTCCATAAGACTGTCAGCTGATTTCTCAAAAGAAAACTTACAGGCAAGAAGAAGCTGGAAAGAAGTATTCCAAGTCATGAAAGGCAAGGGCCTACATCCAAGATTACTCTATCCAGCAAAGCTTTCATTTAGAATGAAGGGCAGATAAAGTGCTTTCCAGATAAGGTCAAGTTAAAGAAGTTCATCACTACCAAGTCCTTATTATATGAAATGTTAAAGGGACTTATCTAAGAAAAAGAATATGATCAAAAATATGAACAGTAAAGTGACAACAAACAACTATCAACAACTGAACTTTAAAAACAAAAACAATGACAAACTAAGCAAACAACTATGACAAGAACAGAATTACAGACATGGAGATCATATGGAAGGTAGGTTATCAGTGGGGAGGGGGAAAATGGGGGAAAAGACACAGGGAATACGAAGCATAAACAGTAGGTACAAACAGACAGGGGGAGGTTAATAATAATATGGGAATAGTATGTATTCTTCCAAACCTCACAAACAATGAAAAATGAAAAGCAGGAGTTTTTTAGAACTTTTAATCTTCTACATTAAGAGACACTAAGAAGAGTAACAACCTATTGCCATCTATAACTCATTTTTGAATTCTGGATTGGAAAAAAGGGAGGTATAACTCTAGAAGCTATTTTAGGAGCACTGGGGAAATTTCAATCTGTATGTAAAATAGAAGACATTATAAAATTACTGTTAACTATTTTTTTACTGTTAATTTTTACTTTAATTATTTTTTCAATCCTCACCCAAGAATATGTTTATTGATTTAAGGAAGGGAGAGAGCGCAAGAGAAATAATGATCAGTTGCCTCCCTTACACATCCCCACGTGGGGTCAAACCCACAACTTAGGTGTGCCCCCTGACCAGGAATCAAACCTGCAATTTTTGGTGTATGGGATGATGCTCCAACCAACTGAGCCACCTGTACAGGACAAAATTATTGTTTAATTTTTAAAGTCTGATAATGACAATATGGTCATATGAAAGAATGTACATCCTTCTTCTTTGGAGATTCATGCTGAAATATTAAAAGGTAAAACTGTCATGAAAGCTGCAAATGATTCTGGAAAACGTGTATTTATAGAAAGAGCTAAAGCATGGGTAACAAATGTTAACTACCAGTAAATCTAGGGGAAAAGTGTATGGACATTCATTATACTACTTAATCTGTCTGTGGTGAAGTATTTCAAAATAAAAAGTTGACGTAGATATCCACACAAAGATTTATTTCCACATTAATATGCATTATTCATAATAGCCAAAAACTAGAAACAATCCACATGCCCATCAATAAGTGAATATAGAAATACAATGTGATATTAGCCACAGAATGGGCTTACTATTCATTAATAAAAATGAATAATACAGATACATGCTACGACATGGATAAACTTCAAAACATTCATCTCAATGAAAGAAGCTAGTAGTCTTCTTTCTACTGGGTTGGCCAAAAAGCCCATTTACTTTTTTCCATAAAATGAAAGACACATTTTTCATTTTCACCAATAACTTTATCGATCTAGATATTCTGAGTATGTTGGTATTTCCTGCTATTGGCTTCTAGTGGGTAGAGGCCAGGAGTGCTGTTCAACATCTTCCAATGCATAGGACAGCCCACAGCAAAAAATTATTTGGCCATAATGTCAATAGTACCAAGAAACTTCACAAACCACTTTTGACACATTCCATCAGTCACAGCACTTTCTGCACACATTGCACAAATTTGTTTTTGTTTCAACTGTTTTTACCTTTCTTGAAATAATAAAGCATAATATTCCAAAAATGTTGCATCTTTTCTTCCATCTTAAATATTAAAATGGCTACACAAAAATCTACCAATTTTAATGTTTTTAAATGCATGCTGATATGACAGCTGTCACAACACAATGTAACAAAATTGTTTCGAATGACATTAAAGACAAATAAGCATTACTACAGCCACCATACAGAAAAACTAAACAAACTTTTTCACCAACACAATACATCTTATGATTTCATTTATGTGAAATACCCACAAAGGGCAAATCTACAGAAACAGAAAGCAGATCAATGGTTGTGTGGAAATGAAATTTACCACACATTTACCACCAATACTCCTGAAAAAACTTTTGAGGTTGATAAAAATGTTCTAAAACTGGATTGTGGTAACTGGAGTATACTATACAAATTTACTAAAAAGCTTCAAACTGTACAGTTAAGATGAGTGATGGGTAAATTTTATGGTATGTAAATTATAGTATAAAGTTAGGAAAGGAACATTCTATGATCTCAAAAAATATCAATGTAAAACAATTATAATTTGGAAAGAAATAAACTTGGTTATCTGCTAGCATACACTGGAAACAGGTGGTAAGACATCAGGTTAAACTATATAATAAAAGGAGTTACATTTCTACAAAAAAAAAAAGATAAATAGAAAACACTGAATAAAAGGTTATTTAAAAAGTAAAGAACTCCAATCCCTTATTGTTATATTCTCAAACATATTGTTGTATTCCCAAACAAGACCCCTCCCAAGATAATTCATAAATTAATTTTATATCAAAAGACTCTGCCTTCAACAATAAAATGACAAACAACCCAATTTAAAAGTGGGCAAAGCGTTTGGATAGACATTTATCTAAAGATACACAAATGACCAACAAGCACATTGAACACAAAGTCATTAGTTGTCAGCAATATGCAAATCAAAAATCATAATAAGCTACACTTGACACCTAACGGGACAGCTATAATTTTTTTTTAAGTGTTTGCCAGGATGTAGAGAAATTGGAATCCTCATAAATGGCTTGGTGGGATGTAAGATGGTGCAGCAACCATTAAAATTTTGGCAGTTTCCTAGTAAATTAAATATAGAATTACCATATGAACCAGAAATTCCACTCCTAAGTATATAGCCCAAAAAACTGAAAACGAGTTTTGAAACAAAAACTTGTACATGCATGTTTGTGGCAGCACTATTCACATTCTCCAAAGGTAAGAACTCAAATGTTCATCACCTGATAAAGATAAACAAATCATGACTTATGTCTATACGATGGATTATTCAGCCATAAAAAGGAATGAAGTAGTAATATGTGCTGGAACACAGATGAACCTTAAAAACATACAAAGTGAAAGAAGCAACACAAACAAGGCCACAAGCTATAAGATTCCATCCATATGGCATATACGAAATAGGCAAATTCCCAGAAAGAGAAAACACATGAATGGTTGTCAGTGGCTGCAGCGAGGGGGAGGGAACAGGGAGGTACTGCTTACCATTAGGGTTTCCTTTTGGGGTGCTGCAAGCGCTCTGGAACTAGACAGTGGTGGGCGATGGTTGCACAACAGTGGGAATGTACTAAACGTCACTGACTAGTACACTTTAAACTGGTGAATTTTATGTTATATGTACCTTAGCATAATTTTTTTAAAACTCTGCTTATGTCTTTAACTTGAATTTATTATAATTCTTCTGCTTCTTTTGGCTTCTATGTATATCATAGATCATATGATAAATATACCATAAAATCTAACATTTAGTGACTACTTGCTACATGTAAGACACTTGCTAGGTATTTTTGTATGTGTGCATTTTAATCCTAAGAACCTGTAAGGCAGGTAGGTAGGTATAAGAAACCAAGGTTCAGACAACAACTAGTAAGAGATAGAGCTGGGATCAAATCCTAACATTTATAAAATTAATTCAAATATAAAAGGAAATAAACTAAATGATTTTTAACACCCCTTCCAGTAATACAACTCAGTGAACATGCTATGGAAAAAACGAAATCATATCCTTCCCCAAACTGTCCTGATAGTAGCTTTTTGGTGATATATACGGACAAAAGTCAACACTAGTCCTAAAAGACCTTCAGTATGATATATGCTAGCATTTCTTTCCTTCCACCAGGAAACTCTAAGACATTAATTATAGTGTTGGTTATCATTTCCAAGAGTCCAAATGATCCAAGTAACTGCCACCACTCATTTTAAAGTAAATCATGAAGAGGGGTGCAGACACTGGCTGCACATAAGCACTCAAGAAAATAACTTAAAAACACATATTCACACTGACCAGTGCTGCTCACCTGGTTGGACGCTGTCCCACAAAGTGAAAGGTCGCTGGTTCGATTCCCACTCAGAGCACTTGCCTAGGTTGCAGATTCGGTCCCCAGGGAGCATGTACAAGAGACAACTGTTTCTCTCCCTCTTTTTCTCCCTCCCCTCCATTCTAAGTAAATTTTACAAATTAAAGAAATGTATGCATAGAGATTCCCAGTCCCCACCCTAGACCTAGTAAATCAAAATCTCAGGGTTAATAGCCAAGCATCCTTATGTTTTCTTAAAAGCCCAGGCAGGCAAACCAAATTTGGAAATTGAAGTCAAGTGAAAAAAAGAAAAAAAAAAAAAAAGCAAAGCTGTTTTTTAGTCAAATGGAACAAAATAGGTAAGTCTGGTCTGGTTAGAACTGGTATTAAAGCACAGGAGTACCAGACTTAGTTATAATCTAATTATGATGTGAGATCTATTTACTGTATGTACAGTTAGATTTTAGAAGGCATGATTCTACCCAAAATGCACTTGAATCTTTGCATTAATTCATGACACTCGATATATCAAATTGCAGCTGTAATGCCTTTAATAAATATTTTATGAATTCTATCTGCGTGTATATGTATATTATGTATATACAAAAATGTGTGTGCAAACACATTTGTAAACCTAAATAACATTAAGCATGCCTGACAATCTAGCCTCAATTAGTTTTCAAATAAACAAACACAAATCCAATGAATGTTTATTGGCACCCACACTATGTGCCAGGCACTATACTAAGTGCTGTGAATACAGCCCAAGAACAAGACACAGTCTCACAACACTTCTTATTAGCAGGAATATATCCAGTCATTAAGCAGACTGCTATGGAACCCATCCCTTTTCATCCTTTTCCTTATTTTACTTTTAGATGTGAACATTCTACTTCATTCTTCCCTGGGGCATTATAGGATGCTCACTTTGTCTATCAACCCCTTTAAATTCCAATTTTCATTTCATTTTACACAGGGAAAATGCACATCCCAGCAGCCTCTGTACTATTTCAAAGCAACTGGGAAAATTCTAGATCCACATTCCATTGGGCTGAGACTTTCCAATATGCCTAATAATGATACTTTATGACCTAGAAGTTCCAATGAATTGGTAGTAAGAAAAACATTGATCTGCTTCAGTGGCATTGTAATTGGAATGGTGATTAAATGCATCATGTTAAATTTACTCTGGGCCTTTGCCAGTGTGGCAAATATAAAATGAACTATCAGCATTAGCAGAACCTAAACCACACTTTCCTTCTAAAATCGTGCTTCTATATGTCAAAGATGATCTCCAGCTTATCCATTAATAATTAAGTGGCATAATGTGACAAACTGTATACACCCACACAGGTTTCCACAGGATGTACATGGCCCAACATGGTTTATTGTATTTAGCAATTTAGGACAACCTTATGTATGTCAGAGCAGTGCATTTGCACCACTATAGTTAATGGTCTGTCAGCATTTCCATTATAAAGCAATTTTCAAAGGTTTATTGCTCTGCTGAAGAATTTGCTCTGAGCTGAAAACTGACATTCCAGAAAAGCAAAAACTGTAGCCCGTAGTTGTTTATTCCCTTCCAAGTAGGTAAAGTACTTTGCTTTTTTTTTTTTTAAGTTAATCTGACTCTTTATTTTAGAATTTCCCCATCTAGCCCTTTGAGAATATCCACAGAACAAAAACCTCACACCTCACAAAGTGACTAATTTTTGGTAATAGCAGTTAGCAACTTGCAAAATACAAGCACAGATTCCAACTTATTTATGGAAAACATGTTTTTAAAAAGTAGGCATATTTTTGATGAATTGACTATAAGTTTAAAATTTTTTTCATCAGTTCTACATACTTATACTAAATTATTCATAATACTAGAGTATACTGCCATTGATAATAAAATCAATGGACAACTTTTAAATTCCCAATTGTTAAACCTCATTTTATCCTTGCCATTCAAGAACCATAGACTGCTACTGACCTACTGTAAATTTTAGTCCTGAAATCCTGTCAATATCCTCTTATCCTACTTGTTAAAGGGGATAAGGGATAAGTGCTGTAGGGAAAAGCTAGGTAGCAAGAAAAGTTATATACTAGGTAGGAGAAGCTTTAAATTTTTTAAAATTATTTATTTTTAGAAAGAGGAGAAGGGAGGAAGAAGAGAGGGGGAAAAACATCAATGTGCTGAAGCTACATCAATAGGCTTCCTCTTGCCCCAACCAGACTCGAACCAGCAACCCCTCACTTTGCAGGGCACTATCCAACCCACTAAGCCATAGTCAGGGTGACAGAAGAAGCTTTAAAGACAATTTAGAAAATTCAGAAAATGATGATCAGGCCCTGAATGACAAAGTTCACAGAAAATGTACTAATCCAGAAGACTGGTTGGTACATTAGTGATGAACAACTTTTATTCAATCTCTGGAAAATGTTCTATTAGTCTAAAGATGTAAAACAAAGATGAAATCAACTATTCCAGTATCTAGTTTCTTGTTACTGAATCTAACTTGAAATCTTTAATATTTATACTTTAAATTACAGGGTTTTTCAACTATACAGCTAGTTATAATTCTGATACAACTCTACCCAATAAATAAGAGGGTTAACAGAAGAATGGTTTTCTAAGCTTCAAGATTCTTATTACATACAAATAAACACCCTCTAAAAAACTCTGTGAAGATTGGTGATCAAAGCAACCCTTTAAAAATAAACACTTTTGCTCTGGCAGGTGTGACTCAGTGGACTGAGTGCAGGCCTGCAAACCAAAAAGTCGCTGGTTCCATTCCCAGTCAGGGCACACACCTGAGTTTCAGGTCAGGTCCCCAGTTGGGGTCGTGTGAGGAGTGGCAACCAACCACACACTGATGTTTTTCTCCCTCTCTTCCTCCCTTCCCCTCTCTCTATAAACAAATAAAAAAAAATCTTTAAAAGAAAACACTTTTTTTAGAGACACATAAAGATGCAAGCTAAGGTACTACTGATGCAGCTTAATATATTTTGTTGATTTTCCAACTTTCTATTATTCTTTAGAGAACTAATTATAATCTCTGAAATTATGAATATTTTAAAACATCTATGAAACTACTTCCAGATAAGTGAAACCACAAAAGAATGTTTGTAAAATGTTAAGTAAATGGGATCCAATTCATGACTACAACCATTAGAAATATAGACACGCATGCACCAAACAAGGACTAGAAGGGTCTAACCAACATTAAATGATACAGGAAAAGTTTATTTTATAATTTTATTGAGGTTATGTTCTTTTTACAACATATTTCTTATTCAGATTACAAATTAATCCCGGTTTTACCTCTGGCAGGCACTGACCATACTTGCCAAATTTACAACTATGAAAAAAGGTAAAGTCAAAAATAGTCACATTTATCAGGGACAAAATAAGAGAATACTCAAGATTAACCCTAAACAGCACCAGTGTTACAAATTAATTGGTTTGATGTATAGAAAGAATCAAGTATCAATGTAAGAAAGTAAGTTACAATTTTGTTAAAAGAACCAATTAAACGGTTCTCTCCAGTAGTTAACACAAGGACCTGTGAATACCTTTCACTTTTGTAAGAGAAACTTCAAGTCAGCCTGCAATGGTGGTTCAAAGGCAGTAACAGAGAAATAGCAATGCAGTACATGGTGCTGACCATCACACCTTCTTCACTCAGCTCCACTGCTTTTTTTTTAAGATTCTTTTTTAGATTTTATTTATTTCTCTTTAGATGGGAAGGGAAGAAGAGAGGGAGAGAAACATCAATGTATGGTTGCCTCTCATGCCTCTCATGCATCCCCTGCCAGGAACTGGCCTGCAACCCAGGCATGTGCCCTGACTGGGAATCCAACTGCGGTCCTTTGGTTTGCAGGCCCACGCTCAATACACTGAGCTATACCAGCCAGGGCAAGATTTATTTCTTTTTAGAGAGGGAAGGGGAAGAAGAGAAGGAAAGAAACATCAAAATGTGAGAAAACATCAATTGGTTGCCTCTTGCAGGTGCCCCGACTGGGAAATGGCCCACAGCCCAGGCATGTACCCTGACCAGGAACCAAGCAGCGACCTTTTCGCTTTATAGAGACATGTTTAACCAACTGAGCCAGCCACACAGGTCAGGTCCACCCTATCTTTAATCAAATTACTGAAGCTTCTCTAAAAGGCTTAACTGAAACACACTGGAAGATAGTTATGGATGGTTTCATTTCCATGTTAAAAAGATAAATATAGCCTTGTCAGTGATTTAAAACACACCAAAGGGTTTTCACCAGATCTGATAACAGCTTTTCATCTCCTTTGATCCAATGAACCACTCAAAACTTCCTAACTCTCTCAGGGACTCCTTTTCCTTAATACGGTATTGGTAGAAAAATAAAAGGCCCTGTCCACAACAAAAGGACCAGAATGATCTGCAGAAAGCAGGGTAGCTTAGCTAGCCCTCAGCTGTAACACCAAAGTAGCCTGTAACAATTACAGTACATACATTCTTATGAATAAATGCATCACATGATAGAAAACTCACAAAGCATTAATAAAGAGTACTAGTGAAAATATATCTCATTCCATCCCTGTCTGACACACACCCAGTTTACTGTATTAAAAGGAACCACTATTACCAGTTTCTTATACATCCCTCCCTGAGGCACATCTTTTTTTTTTTTAAATCCCCTTACCATCCAAAGCTCAGTATTCTCTAGCCTGCCTGCACACTTTTTCTCTCTAAACTGATTAACAATAAGCTTATCATTATATATTTATTACTTATTATTATATATTTTATTACTTTATTCTTTTTCCCACCCCCACCAGCAACAAAAATAAAAGCCTGTGAAGAACTCTGTTCACTGCTATATCCCTAGAGCACAGAACACTGCATGGAAGTTAATGGACCCTTAGTAAGTATTTCTTGAACGAGTTCATAACCTTCCATTACCAACACTAGTAATAAGTAAGCTATCTATCTATTCTTTACAAAATACTAAGTTTTCCAAAAAGGAAAAAAGCTACAGAAAGAGTACACTATAAATCAGTTTAGAATAACTGAAATCGCTAACGCTCAATATTGCCCATTGTGTGAGATTATAAATTTTACACTGCCTTTCTGCATAAAAGATAATATACCCAAATACCACCTGTAAGATCATTTTCTCGTGAGATTTTAAGAAAATAAGATGTCTTCTACAAGTCTACCTAAGGGAGTAAAATTTTAAATGGTAATTTGCAATTTCAGGAGCACTAAAAACGTAGTTTGCTATGTTTTCCCCCCAGAATAAAGTATAAATACATTATAAATAAAAACATTAAGAAGTATGGGAAGAAATCTTCACCCATGAAAAAAGACATGAGCCCTGGCTGGTATAGCTCAGTGGATTGAGCGCAGGTCTGGGAACCAAAGCAACCACGGTTCAATTCCCAGTCAGGGCACATG
This sequence comes from Artibeus jamaicensis, assembly GCF_021234435.1. Taxonomy (NCBI): domain Eukaryota; kingdom Metazoa; phylum Chordata; class Mammalia; order Chiroptera; family Phyllostomidae; genus Artibeus; species Artibeus jamaicensis. The sequence continues at coordinate 3,776,997 of NW_026521356.1, forward strand.
CCTGGGTTGCAGGCCAGTTCCCAGCAGGGGACACATAAGAGGGAACCATACATTGATATTTCTCTCCCTCTCTCCTTCCCTTCCCCTCTAAAGATAAATAAATAAAATCTTTTTTAAAAAAAAGATATGTACTACAAGGCTTTCTCCAACACTGTTTCAAACAGTGTTTAGTCATTTAAATGAGTAAATAGTTAAAACAACATTGACAAAAACCTGAATATCCACTAAAAAAAGGCTAATTAAAGATTGCTGTATCTATTCAGTACAATAGGAATCTATCCAAAAGAGTATGATTCTATACATGCTGATCTGTAACAATCTATAAGACATAACACAGGAAGCCGAACAGTATATATAGTACATATCCAAAGGTGTATTATTTTAAAGGTATAATTGGTAAGCCCAGTATGCTCACCACCCAAAAATACTCAGTAGATGGTTGCCAGAGTAACTGTGAACTACAGTAAAGATTTACTTTTCACTCTATGTCATTTACAACTGTTTGAATTCTTACCATGTGAATATTATTTTTTCAAAAAATGGAACTACAAAGTAAATATTTTAAGTAAATTGCTTTTACTTAAAATATGCAAAGATAATGGCATTTCTGGTGTGTAGTAGGCATAAGAATTAAAATCAGATCAATTTCATTTAAGTGGTGCTTATTTCAAGTAGTAATTTATATATACAACTGAAATCCAATATATTCTAAATTAAACAGATAAAGAATACTTTTGGATCATGAAAGTACTGATGCCACCACAGGAAAAAAATCACAACACACAAGAAAGTCAATAACATATCACTCATCAGAATAGCTAAACTTAGAAGAATGACAATAAGATAACTATAATAGAACATTTTTTAAAATAATAAAAATTGGAAAAGAAAAAAATTGATGGCAATAGCAAGCTAATATCACACAAACTGAATGGTGAAATACTGTCTTGAACTTTCCCCTTGATGTCAGGAAAAAGGTAAAGATGAACACCGTCACCACATCTACTCCATATTATACTGGAGATCCCAGAGTACAGTTAAGCAAGAAAAGCTAAATAATAATCTTAAAAATTATCCCTGGCCTGGTGGCTCAGTTAGTTGAAGCATCATCCAGTACACCGAAAGGCTGGGGGTCCAATTCCCAATCAGAATACACACCTAGGTTGCAGGTTCAATCCCTGGTCAGGGTGTGCCATGTAAGGGAAGAAACCAATCAATGTTTCTCTCTCTACTTCTCCTCTCTCTCCCCCTCCCTCTAAAATCAATAAACATATTCTCAGGTGAGAATGAAATAAAATCATAAAGATTAGAAAGTATGTAAATCTGTCATTATTTATACATGACATAAATGGATACAAAAACAAAGGAATCTAAAAATATCAAAATTAGCACATGAATTTAGCAAGCTGACTATAAAGTCAACATACAAAAATTTTATTTCTACATTTGAAACAACAAAAAGGTAAAAAATAAAATTTAAATCAGTAGTGCTTACACTGCACCCAAAAACATCACTAGCAAAAAATAAATCTAAAAGATATACAGGGCAGCTACACTGAAAATTATGAAACATTACTAAGAGAAATTAAAGACATATAGAGGTATAGACACGATGCTCACATTGCAAGGCTCAATGACAAAAAGACAGTTCTCCCCAAACTGATCTATAGATTCAAGAGAATTTCAATCAAAACACCAGCAATTTTTCTATTGCAAATGACAAGCTGATTCTAAAATTTATGTGGTATTGCAAAGAATACAGAATAGCTACAAAAATCTTAAAGTGGAGGACCTGCACTACCAAATACCAAGGTTTATTTAAAAGTTACAGCAATACTTCCGGCCAACATGGAAGCATAGGTGGAAATACTGTACCTCCTCACACAACCAAGTTTAAGGACAACAATGATTTAGAAACAAAAACACAACCAAAACAGACAGAAAACTGAACTGCACCAAAGTCTAACAACAACAAGCCATTCATCCAAACCGTAAGAGGGGCGGAGTTGGCAGCCAGCAGAGGGGGGTCGTGGCAGGAAACAACGGTGCCTGCCGGACCAACCCAGGTCCCCAGGCACTAGTTGGCAGATCCCAGGCATGGGGTGGCAACGGGCAGACCCAGTGAGGCGCAAGGTGGCTGGCTGACCATGGACACACATTCACGCACAGATAAACCAGGCAAAAAAATGAGCAGTGAGACAGACCTCGCAACACAGGGCCCCACCTCCAGGAAATAAAACCTAAAAGTACCAATTGAATACACTTGCAGGGGTTGAGGTGATGGGAGAGGCTCCCAGACTCACAGGAGAGTTCATTGGAGAAACCCACAGGGTCCTAGAATGTACACAAATCCACCTACCCAGGAACCAGCACCAGAAGGGCCCAATTTGCTTGTGGGAAGCAGCAGAGGGTACCAAAACCTGAGAGTGAAAAAAACACCATAGCTCCCTCTCTGACCCTGCCCCCAGCCACAACCCAGCAACTGGGTTCATCCACCCTAGTGAACACCTAAGCTTTCGCCCCTCATACATAACAGGCATGAAAAGACCAAAACATTATGGCTCGAGCAAAAGAACAACTCAAAGCCCCAGAGCCAATACTTCTAAGTGACAAAGATCTCCTGGCTCTCTCTTCTAAGTGACAAAGAGATAGCCAACCTATCAGGCAAAAGAAAAACTCAAAGCCCCAGAGCCAATACTTCTAAGTGACAAAGAGATAGCCAACCTATCAAAAGCACAGTTCAAAACAAGGGTGATTAGGATGCTCACAGAACTGATTGATTTTGGTCAAATTAGATGAAAAAATGAAGGCTACACTAAGTGAAATGAGGCAAAATGCACAGGGAACCAATAGTGCAGGAAAAGAAACTGGAACTCAAATCAATGGAGTGGACCAGAAGGAAGAAGAGAATGACCAAACAGAAAAGGATGAAGAAACAAGAATGCAAAAATATGAGGAGAAGCTTAGGAACCTCCAGGACATCTTTAAACATTCCAACATCCAAATTATAGGGGTACCAGAAGGGGAAGAGGAACAGCCACAAGTGGAAAACTTATTTGAACAAATCATAAAGGAGAACTTCCCCAATCTGGCAAAGGAAATAGACTTCCAGGAAGCTCAGAGAGTCCCAAAGAAGGTGGACCCAAGGAGAAACACACCAAGGCACACCATAATTACACTAGCCAACATTGAAATAAAGCACAGAATCCTAGAAGCAGCAAGCGATAAGGGGATAGTCACCTACAAAGGACTTCCCATCAGAATGTCAGCAGATTTCTCAAAAGAGACCTTGCAGGGAAGAAGGGGCTGGAAAGAAGTATTCCAACTCATGAAATCCAAACACCTACAATCAAGATTGCTCTATCCAGCAAAGCTTTCATTTAGAATGGAAGGGCAGATAAAGCACTTCTCAGATAAGGTCAAGTTAAAGGAGTTCATTATCACCAAGCCCTTATTATATGAAATGTTAAAGGTACATATCTAAGAAAAAGAAGATAAAAATATGAACAGACCCTGGCTGGTGTGGCTCACTGGACTGAGTGCTGGCCTGAGACCCTGAAGATCTCGGTTTGGTTCCCAGTCAAGTCACATGCCTGGGTTGCAGGCTAGTTCCCAGAGGGGGACACATGAGAGGCAGCTGCACGTTGATGTTTCTCTCCCTCTCTCCTTCCCTTCCCATCTAGAGATAAATAAATAAAATCTTTTAAAAAATATGAACAGTGAAAGGACAGCAAACTTACAGTTATTAACAACCACACCTAAAACAAAAGCAAACTAAGAGGACAGCTAGATCAGGAGTGGAACCATAGAAATGAAAATCACATGGAGGGTTATTAACAGGGGAGTGGGAGGAGGAGAAGGGGGAAGAAGGTACAGAGAATAAATAGCATAGATGGTTGGTAGAAAACAGATAGGGGGGAGGGCAAGAATAGTATAGAAAATGTAGAAGCTAAAGAACTTGTGACACATGGACATGAACTAAAGGTGGGGAATGGAGGGAAGGAAGTGTGCAGGGTCGAGGGGAATGAAGGAGGGGAAATGGGACAACTGTAATGGCATACTCAATAAAATATTTTTTTTTAAGTTACAGCAATAAAGACAATGTGTCACTAGTACAGAGACAGACAAAGCAATGGAACAGATTTGAGACTCCAAAAAGAGATCCACACATATTTTGTCACCTGATTTAAGACAAAAAGACACTATAGCAAGTCAAAGGGGGAAACTAATCTTTTCAATAAATAGTGTTGGGTCAACTTGATATCCATATAGGAAAAATGAGCTTTGACCTTTACCACAAATGTAGGTACTCAAATATGAAATGTAAAACAGTAAGGCTAGAAAAGTGAAAGAGTGTCTTCATAAGACTGGAATACAAGATTTCTTAAACACAAAGGACACTGATCACATAAAACACTGATAAACTCTACTTCATTAAAATTAAGAATGTCTGTTTATCAAGAGATAACACTAAAAGAATGGAAAAGTAAGCCACAAATATATATAATGTATGTTTAAAATATATAAAGGAACTGACATCCCAATTTAAACTAAACAAAATACTTGAAGAGGCATTTGCAAAATATGGATATCTATGTGGTTAATATGGATGGAACTGGAGACCATTATGCTAAGTGAAGTAAGCCAGGTGGTGAAAGACAAATACCACATGATCTCACCTGTAAGTGGAACCTAATCAACAAAACAAACAAGCAAGCAAAATACAACTAGAGACAATGAAATGAACAAACTGACAGTAACCAGACAGGAGGGGGAAGAAGGATAATAGGGTATTATAGGAGAAGGGCCATCAAGGAACATGTATAAAAGATACATTAACAAAAGCAAAGAGTACAGGATTGAGGGTGGGAGGTGGGGATGGGTGGGGTAGGAGGCAGTTGTGGGAAGAAAATGGAGACAACTGTACTTGAACAATAAAAATAAATTTAAATACATAAATATTGAATTCATTGTGAGTTAAATAAAATATGGATATTTATGTGGTTAATATGCAAATAGAAAAATGCTCAACACCATTAGACAAGAGAAAAATACAAATTAAAATCATAATATAATACCAATATATGCACAACAAAAATGGCTAAAATTAAAGGCTGAAAATGTTGGCAAAAGTATGGGACACTGGAATTCTAATACACTGTTGCTGGGAGAGTAAATGGGTATAGTCATCATAGAAAAAGCTAAGCAGACATTAACACATGACTAGATATAGATATACATAATCCAACAACATATATATATGGTCTTTTACACACACACACACACACACACACACACACGGTCTATTCAGAAAAAGCCCAACCATTGATAATATAAAAGAATGATTTGCGTGAATTTATGTAACCTGGCAGCCAAAGAGAGTGGACTAGAATGTATATGTGTGAATGATGGCAACTTCACTGTACTACTCCGTGGGGGCAGTAGACACCACTGAGTATGTGTACTGTGTGACCATTGCATTCAAAATGACTGAGCAAGTGGAGCAACAAATCTGCATCTAACTTTGCATTAAGCTCAAACATTCCTCCACAGAAACTATTCAGATGATTCAGAAGACTGCAGCTACAGGTAACTGGTGATTGGCAGCTAATACCCATATCCATATCCATAACCCATATATGGATATATATAAAGATATAGATATCCAACAACAGGGTACATCAAATTTAATGGTGAAAAGCTGAAAGCTTTCTGTTTCAGAACAGAAACAAAAGTGTAACTGTTATCACAATTTTCACACTTCAATGATATACTAGGCAACCAAGTTAATGCAGTAAAAGATAAGTAAAAGGTATACGAATTTAAAAGACAGAAGTTAAAACTAACTCAGAGTACATGACTATGTAAGTAGAAAATCCAAAGTCCCAAAAGGCTGCTTGATACAAAGTCAAAATACGAAACCCCACCGTATTTCTTCACAACAGCATTAAATGTCTTTGGTGACATTAAGGCATTATTACTTAAAGCACTATGTTAAGGCATTATAGTAAGGTATTGGATTGGCCAAAAAGTTCATTTACTTTTTTTCGTAAGATGGTTCCAGCAGTGCTTAGCTGTCTTTTACTTCATTCGAAACAATTTTGTTATAATGTATTGTGACAGCTGCTGTATCAACGTGCATTTTTAAGAAAGCTTATCAAAATTGGTGCATTTTTGTAGAGCCATTTTAATACTGAAGGTTGAAAATGATACAGAACATTTTTGGTGTATTATATTTTATTATTTCAAGGAAGGTAAAAATGCAACTGAGACGTGCAGACTTGTGCAGTGTATGGAGAAGGTGCTGTGACTGATCGAACATGTCAAAAGTGGTTTGCAAAGTTTCTATTAATGTGGTGGCCAAATAATTCCTTGCTGTGGGGCTGTCTTCTGCACTGGAAGATGTTTAGCAGCTACCTCTGGCTTCTATCCATTAGAAGCCAATAATAGGAGACTGCCAACATACTCAAAGTATCCAAATCGGTAAAGTTACTGTGAAAATGAGAAATGTATCTTTAATGGAAAAAAACATACAGATTTTTTGGCCAACCCAATAATGATTTTGTATTATAATGGTGTCAATGTTATACCCAGAGGGAGAAAAAAAAACTCCTGAGTTTTGAAAAAACATTTTAAATTTATTTTAGATGAAGTTATATAATGCTAGGATTTGTTGCTAGGGGCACAAATTACTAAAGGGGTACAAATTAAACAAATTGAACATAAGCTGGTAACTACTGGAACTACATTATGGATACAAGAATGATTTATAATACCATTCTAATTTTTTTTAACATTTTTCCATAATAAAGAGTGAAAGTATCAAGAAAATAAAATAGGACACAGACTAGGTAGAATTATTTGCAAAAGACCTATCTCATAAAGGACCATCATCCAAAATATGCGAAGAACTTGACATTATATGTCACTGAACAAATGCAAATTAAAGTGACAATGAAATACCAAACATCTGTAAGACTGGCTAAAAAATCAAATACTACTTGACTGTAAAAAAGAAGAAAGTTTTATCCTTTGCAACAGCATGAATGGACCTGGAGAACATTATGCTAAGTGAAATTAAGTCTGGCAGAGAAAGACAAATACCATATGATTTCACTTATATGTGGAATCTAATGAACAAACTGAACTAACAAGCAAAACAAGAGACAGACTCATAGTTAGCAGGATGACAGCTAAGGGAGGGAAAGTTGAGGGTAGAGGAATTGAGTTCATGGCCGAAAGATTCAATAAAGACAGTTCTTCCCAAATCTAAAATAATAATCAATGCAATCCCAACAGAAATTCCAATCAACTTTAGTAAAAAAAAAAAGAAAAGTTAGTTCTAAAATCTATATGAAAGTGCAAAATACCAAAAATAGCCAGGGTAATCTTGGCTGGGGGGTGGGGGGTAACTAGAAGGCATGCTCTATAACATATTAAAACTCTCTGTAAACTATAAAACTATAGTAACTAATCAGTCTGGTACTAGAACAAGAAAACCAATATATTATAAAACCCAGAACCAGACTACATGCACAGACATCTGATTTATAAGGAAGGTGTTACTGCAGAGCAATAGGGTAAAAAGGTGTTTTTAAATAAATAAATGGTGTTGGCTCTTTAAACATCTAAATAAATAAAATGAACCCTGACACCTACATCTCACTTCACACATAGAAATTAATTCCAGGTGGATTACAGAATTCAACATAAAATCAAAATAACACAGCTCCTAAATAATAAGACAAATGTCTTCATATGCTTTAAATAAAGATTTCTTAGTCAAAACACTAAAGGTAATCATAATCATAATCTAATCATAAGCTAATCTAATCATAAAGAATTACTACACTGGAATACATTAAAATTAAGACTATGTCTTCACTGAAAGACACAACAAAGTAAAAAAAGCAAACCATAAATTAAGAGAAACTATCTGTAGCACACAGAATTTAGGACTAATATCTAGAATGTTTAAGAACTAAAAAATAATGAGAAAAAAACACAATAAACCAAAAGTAAAGGGGATCAAAGGCCTGAAAACTTCCCAAGGAATTTTTTATTTTATTTTTTTTACTTTAGAAAGAAGGGAAGACAAGGAGAGAGGGCAAAAATCATCTAGATGAGAGAGAAACATCCACTGATTGCCTTCTGCCTTCTGCCTTCTGCCTTCTTCAAGCATCCCACTGGGGCAGAGCACAGAACCCACAACCCAGGCATGTGCCCTGACCAGGAATCAAACCAGCAACTTTTTGGTTTGCAGGACAATGCCCAACCAACTGAACCACCCCAACCTGGGCACAGGGAGTGTTTTAAACATAGGAAAAAGAATGCAGTAATCAGGGGAATGTAAATTAAAACCACAATAAGATAATTGTCATATCAGGATAATGGTTAATATCAAAAAGAATCAATACCAAGTATTGGTAAGAATATGAAACAACCAGAACCCACATGCAGAATTTTGGAAAACAGTTTGTCATAACCTATTAAAATAAACAATATATACAGAAACCTATGGCTTAGCATTCCTAGTTATATACCCAATGAAAACACATGCTCAGGTACATCCCAAGATATTTTACATGAATGTTAGTAATAAACAACCTAAATGTCCATCAATAGTAAAATGAAAAAGTATACTGGTACATTCCTAGAATGGAACAGTACACAGAATGAAAATGAACAAAATAATGCTACATCCAATAATGTGGATATATCCCCTAATATTGATCAAAAGAAAGCCGACTTGAGAAAGAATACAAAGTGGGCTTTTGGGATGCAGACAAATGTGCTATTTTATGTTCTGGGCAGTGGTTATACAAGAATTCTTTCATGATAGTTCAATGAGATGTACACATCAGTGGTATATAATTTTCTGATGTATGCTACATTTTTTATGTCATGCACGTGTGTGCTCACACACGTGTGTACACACACACGATGAAGACCTTCCACTTTTGACCAAAACAGAGTAAAAAACAGATTTACCCTCCCACTTCAAACAACAAAAGTAAACAAAACATGAAACAACAGATCTCAAGACACTGACCACTGAAGAAACAGTAAACAACATGAGTTCCTGGTTCTCCACTTTACTGAAAGAAGAAAGTGTATCCAAGGCTACAGTAGCACAGGGCAGGAGAACCTAAGAGGCCAAGGAAGCTAAGTCCTCAGGGCAGTTACAAGAGAGGAGAGAACTGCACAGACAGAACTTTGGAGATGAGCAAAAGATCCTCTTTGAATATTTAGCTGACTACTTATCAGTGTGTATGTGTGAAGAAGAAAAAAGGATCACCAGAAAGGAACAGCGGAAACAACAGATACAGCCCACAGGGCCTCCAACAGTATCTGGTCTTATGAGTCAAGATGGAAAAACCTCATAATTCATAGGGTACCGGGTAGAGTGCTCAGAAAGTTTTTGCCTTATTAGTGGAGTAAATGAACCCTAGATTAAACACCAATCAGGTGTAGATCAGGTGTAGACTTAAAAAGCTTGAAAAACACGAAATGTTCAAATTCTTTCCAAGAAACTAAATACATTCTAAAACAAAGCTCGAGTATTTATTTATAAGAATATTAAAAATATCTATCACCCAACAAGCTAAAATTCACAATTTCTGGTATATAATAAAAACTGCAAGCATGCACAGAAACTAGAAAATACAACCCAGAATTTTTTTTAAAAATTAAATTAAAACTGACCAGGGGACAGCAGGGTAGGGAATGACCCAGAATTGTTGCAGATGACAGAATCACTAACCAAGGACAATAATACAATTACTGTAACTGTGGTTTGTATTTTCAAAGAGTTAAGTAAAGATTTGGAAAAGATAAAGAAGAATCAAGCAGAACTCCTAGAGATGAAAAATACACTGGACAGACATAAGTCTCAGAGTAGATATTGCAGAAAAAAGATAAATTTACTTGAAGACCTAGCAATAATAAATATTCACAATAAAAGAGGGAAAATGAAGAGAAATGGTATCAGTGAGAAAACTTGAAAAGGCATAATATATGTGTAACCATAGTCTATGAAGGGGTAAGAGAAAGACAAAATATATTTGAAGAAATAATACCAGAAACATTTTAAATGTTTATTAAAACTAGAAGCCCACTGATCCAAAAAGCTCAACAAATATAAAGAAAACTACACCAAGGTATACCATAATAAAATTGCTTTAAATCACTGACAGCCAAGGCCCATATGGCTCAGTTGGTTGGAGTGCCATTCATAGACTGAAATGTTATGGGTTTATTGCCAGTCAGGGCACAAACAGGATATAGGTTTGGTCCCTGGTTGGAGTGTGTATGAGAGGCAACCAATTAATGTTTCTCTCCCTCTGTCTCTAAGATCAATAAGCATGTCTTTGGTAAGGATTAAAAAAAAATAGCAGTGATAAACACAAAATCTTAAAAGCAGGCAGGAAAAAAATAGACACATGGGAAAGAAGGTAAGGATGACAACAGACAGGACAGTAATATTTTTAGAGCACAGAAAGAAAACGCTGTCAAGCTAGAATTCTATACTCAGGAAAAAATACATTTCAAAAATGAGTAAGAAATAGACCTTTTCAGACATATAGAAGCTAAAGGAATTCCACACCAACAGACCTGCGCCACACAAAAAAAAGTAGTAAAATGACATCAAATAGAAATGCATATCTACACAAAGAAGTAAGTGCATGGAAATAATGAGTAATTATTCATATTCTTTAAAAAATAACACTGTAGTATGGATTTTATAACACATGGAGAAGTAAAACTACGTGACAATAACATAAAGTTCAAGAAATGAGAAACAGCCCTGACCAGTGTGGTTCAGTTGGCTGGGTATTGTTCCGCAAAGTGAAAGGTCACCCAGTTCAATATCCTGTCAGGGCACATGCCTGGGTTGCCAGGTTCTGTCCCTGACTGGGGCACATACGAGGGACAACCAATCTATGTTACTCTCTCACATCAATATTTCTCTCCTTGTCTTTCTCCCTCCCTTTCCCTCTCTCTAAACAAAAAATAAAAATCTTTTTTAAAAAAAGAAACAAAAAGAAGGTTCTTCTACCAAAGATGAAGAGAGTGTATACCACTTTTAAGATAGTCACAAAGATAAAAATAACCACTAAAATAACAATGAAAATCCATACCTAGATGTCTTTTATAGGGTTAAAGAAGTTCCCTCCTATTCCTAGTTTGTTGATTATTTTTATCATGAAAGGGTGTTGAATTTTATCAAATGTTTTTTCTAAGTATATTAAGATGATCATGTGATTTTTGCCTTTTATTCTATTGATAAATAACATTAATTCATTCCAGATGTTAAATCAGTATTACGCTCATGAGATAATCCCATTTGCTTTGGTATATAATTCTTTTTATATGTCACCAGTACTTACCTGAAGATTTTTATATCCATATTCAAAAGAGATACTGGTATGTGATTTTCTTGTGATACCTTTCTCTGGTTTTGGTATCAGGGTAATATTAGCTTCACTAAAATTAGTTGTGAAGTACTCCATTATTTTTTAAGCGTTTGTGGAAATTTGGTATTAATTCTTTAGATAAATGTTTGTCATTTTGTTGATATTTTCAACAAACTAGTTTTTGGTTTATTTTCCTCTATTGCTTTTTTCTATTACCTATTTCAATAATTTCTGCTCCAATCCTTATTCTTTCCTTCTCTCTTCTTGCTTTAGGTTTAGTATGCTCTTTTTCTCTACTGTGTCTTTCCTACTCCTTTCTTAGTCTAGGTGTTTTATAGCTATAAATTTACCTGTGAGCACTACATAAGCTGTGTTCCATACATTTTAATGTGTTGTATCTTCATTTTCATTCATCTCAAAATATTTTATGATTTCCCTTTTGACTTCTTCTTTGACCCACCAGATGTTTATGAATGTGTTGTTTAATTTCCACATGTTGATAAGTTTTCCAAATTTCTTCCTGCTATTCATTTTGATGGCATTTTTATATGGTACGAGAACGTAAGTTATATTGTATCTATTCCTTTTTTAAATTTTCAATTATAATTTATATTCAATATTACAGTCAGAAGTATAACAGTTCTGTTATTTCTAATGTACTGGGGTTTGACCACCTAGCATTATGGTCTCTCCTGGAAATGTCCTACATGCACTTGAGAAAAATGTATATTCTGTTGGTTGATGAAATATTCTAGAGTTGTCTGTTAGTCCTATAATGTTCCAGTCTTCTATTTTTTTGTTTATCTTCTGCATAGTTGTTCTATACATTATTAAAATTCAGGTTTTGAAGTCTTCAACTATTGTGGTTGAATTATCTATTTGTCTCTTTCTATCAGTTTTGCTTTATATATTTTAGTGCTCTATTATACAGAAATGTGAAAATAACAGAAATTCGCATCAACTGGTGGATGGATAAACAATATATACTATATCCACACAATGGAATATTTGGCCATAAAAAAGGAAGCAAGTATCAATGTATGCAACAAAACAGATGAGCCTGTGAACAGTATACTAAGTGAAAGAAGCCAGTCATAAAAGATCATATATTATGAGACTTTGTTTCTCTGCAATATCCAGAAGACAGAAATCTACACAGACAGAAAGCAGATTAGTGGTCAATGGGGGCTGATGAGAATGGAGAAGGCTGGCTGGTAGGAAGGTGATAGCTAAAACATATGTGGTTTTTATTTACAGTGATAAAAATGGTTGCTTGGCTGCTATAACCTTTTGACTGTTTTTCCGGAGTTCTAACAAAGTTAGTTCTGACCGTTTCAGCTTGTTTTTACCAATGTTTCTGTGAAGGGATGAATGTTTGGAGCCACCTGCTCTGCCATTTGGCTGAAGTCATTTCTGGGCTTATTTTTAAGATATTAAGCAGAAGGAATTATGAAGATAATTCAAACCATTTCAAAATAATAATGGATTTAAAACAACTTCTATTCTGTATGTCGATGCCCAAATTCTCAGATTATTAAGAACTTTAGAATACCAGACTGTACTTATTTCAAAGTGAAATAAACTGATAAAGCAATGCTGTTTTGGCAAATTAGCAAAAATTAAATTAATCTCATGATGTTAGTTTAACCATACTTCTCTGGTGTTTTACATACCATTCACTATCAAATTACTGCATAAAACTTACTATTAACAAAAATAATGATGCCAAGTACATTTGTGAAATCTTTTAGAGTATTCATAGTTTAATTCATGCCACACAACAACCCAATGACATAGAATGATAAGAGCAGGTAAGGCAACTGTGTCTTCTTCATACCACACAGGTAGTCCATAATGAAGTCCATAATGAAGTCCATAAGGAACTCCTGGCTCTCATTCAACCTGCACTCTTTCTCTATGGAGACCCAAAATTCCAAATAGCTGCAATAAAACCTTAATACTCATCTAAATATCTTAAATTTAATAAAAGAAGTACTACTAGGGATTTAAACTGAAGTGCTGTTTATTTTAAAATCAAAAAACAAACACATATCATTAAATAACTGTTAAGTAGAAAAGGATTTAGTAATGCAATGTATAAATTTCTCAAAGTTACTTATTACAAACTTATGCTAGCAAAGCAATGCCTGTATGTGTTGTCAGCTGGGATATGAATACAGAAGAAACTAAGATGATTCTTGCTATTACGAGCAGTTATATGTAGAAGCTACATTTTTTTTCCAATTCCTGTTTTCATCCTATCTAAAACTAAGATTAAGTGCTAAATGCAAACAGTAACACAAAAAAACTACAAGGCTTAGTTGTTAAGTAAAGTATTATAAGAAGTACCCTAAAGATGATGGATGGGACATGTCTTAACATGCCAAATCATTTCACTTTTCAAAGATAGCTGCAAAAGTAATCAGGAAAAAAATGAATCCCTGTTTAAAATATGTACTTCGTAGCTTCTAAAAATGAAACATACATTTGAATAAAATAAAATATATATTATACAATAAAGGTTGTATCAACAAACAAGAATACATTTTCTATTTTCTCAAGTCTGGATGGTTACTGACATGGTTTGAATCAAATACACTCTAGCCAGTAGGCAAGTATTATACAGCAGCAATGTGTAATGGCAAATACTAGACTCAAGAGGGGCTGACAGTCCAATGTCAAAGAGTAGGTCTCAAAGGCATTTATTAGTTTCATCTCACTTTCCTATGCCTTTCTTAACTATAACACAAGTTACTAAATTCAGTGCTTGAGATTCTCAGGCTGACCTCTGTTCTCAGTGTGTCAAATACTACTGGTAAATGGTCAACCATTCTTCCCTCCTCTGGACTCAAATTCCCCATTTTCCTCTGGTGATCACAAGCATAACAACAGGGCAGAAATCAAGACTGCTCTAAGCTGGCATGGCATCCATTGTTCCTCTATGCAAACAACTGATGTGGCTGTGGCTATGAGACTCAGTTCCAGACAATGAAATGTAAAGGGAAGTTTCTGAAGGTGGCAGAGGAGTTACTGAGAAAAGCTGTATTCCCTTATCAGAAGACAAAGCAAAAGAAGAAGTCTCTATTTTCTCCTTCCTGCTTCACATGTCTAATATGAATGGGGATACTTGGAGTTGCTACAGCCATGTTATAACAACAGAAGGATGAGCAAATTGCAGAGTTGCCGAACCCACCCTGGAAACACTTGACACCAGACTTTTTGGTAAGCGAAATAACAAATGTCTGGGTGGTTTCAGCCTGTGCTAATCAAGGGTGACCCATGGACTGCTGCCAGTCTGTAAAATGTGTACTGCAAGTCTATAATGACATAAGTACAGAAATTAAGAGCAAGCATTCAAGAAACTTCATAGAAATTTTATATTCTCATATTTTATCTGTATTTTACAAAATATAATTGCAATAAACTAAAACAAAAAATGGTTTTTCACTACAAAGTATAAAGGCATTTGTTTAAGCTACTTTTAAGATGGGTTTTAAAGTCACTTGCAGCCAAAACATCCAGGGGTTCAGCAACATCCTAGAGAAAGCAGTCTATACAATTCCTCTTAATATCATCATCTAAATATTTCAAGAGTAACTTTTCTGAAAATGATAAAACATGCCGAGTGAAATTAAACAAAATAGAAACAAATATGATTTGGAGAATAGCATTTTGGTCTTTCATCTAATCATAAATTTCCCAGGATCCCAGAGCACTGTGGAAAAGGAAAGGGAGAGTCAAAGAAAACTGAATGCATGTATAATCCAAATGACATAAAAATCTAAGCCCTAAAAATAATAATAAATGGCTGAATTGTTATACATTCCTAGTGATGTCATAATTGTGTGACTACATTTCAGACGTTAATTCTCTTTAGAATATATTACTATCTGACTTCGTTAAACTAGTTCAGAGCTCAGTTGAGCTCATCCACAAGTATCAGAGACTGAGCTATGTAATATTCAGAGTTGCTGGTTTTGCTTTGAAGTTAAAACAATGAACAATGAACAATCGAAAACTAAAACACATACAAAAATTTATAGCAAGAGACTTAGAAGAGTACTTACCAAGAAGATGTAACACATTAAGAAGTGCAAAGACATTCAAAGCCATAGCCAAGTAAGGGCAAAGATCTACTGCTGGATCTAGCGCTAGTGGAGTGATTTGCAGAGATTATCTCATGGATGATCCTTTTACAAGAACTCTTTGAAGAAGGTTCTGACTTCCGCCAAGATGGAGGCGTAGGTAGAAGCACTGCATCTTCTCACACAACCAAGTTAAAAACAACAAAGTTTTAACAACAAAAATGCGGCCAAAGCACAGAAAATTGAACTACACAGAAGTCTGACAACAAACCCTTCAGCCAAATCGGTAAGAGGGGCAGAGCCAGCAGCAGATCGGGGTCGGGCAGAAAAGATCCAACGGACCGACCAGGGAGCACAAGCAGGGAGTGCAACCCAGGAGCGCAACCCAGGAGCGCAACCCAGGCACGCCGCCAGCCATAGGTGGATCCCAGGTGTGGAGTAGCGGGTGGACCCACTAAGGGTGCAAGGCGGTGGACTCACTGAGGGCTGACCATAGTCACACATTTGAGCGCAGATAAACCGGTGAAGGAGCAAAGCGGTGAGACAGACCGTGCAGGCCCCAGTGGGGGAAAGTGGCAGAGGGGACCGCCATTGTCCCTCTCTGACCCTGCCCCCACACACAGCATCACAAACCAGCGATCTGGGTGGCCCCACCCTGGTGAACACCTCCTCCTATGTAACAGGCACAAACAGGTCAAAACATGGCTCCAGAACAACTCGGAGCCCCAGAGCCGATAAATTTAACCAATGAAGAAATAGGCAAACTTTCAGATGCACAGTTCAAAACACTGGTGATCAGGTGCTCACAGAACTGGTTGATTTTAGTCACAAATTAGAGGAACATATGAAGGCTGAACTAATGGAAATGAATGGAAATATACAAGAAACCAATAGTAATGGAAAGGAAACTGGGACTCAAATCAATGAAGTGGCCCAGAATGAGGAAAAAAAGGACCAAACAGAAAAGGATGAAGAAACAAGAATTAAAAAAAAATGAGGAGAGGCTTAGGAACCTTCAGGACATCTTTAAACGTTCCAACATTCAAATTATAGGGGTACCAGAAGGGGAAGAGGAACAGCCACAAGTGGAAAACTTATTTGAACAAATCATAAAGGAGAACTTCCCCAATCTGGCAAAGGAGACAGACTTCCAGGAAATCCAGGAAGCTCAGAGAGTCCCAAAGAAGATGGAACCAAGAAGGAACACACCAAGGCACATCATCATTACATTAGCCAAGATTAAAATGAAGGAGAGAATTCTAGAAGCAGCAAGAGATAAGGGGACAGTCACCTACACAGGACTTCCCATCAGACTGTCTGCTGATTTCTCAAAAGACACCTTACAGGCAAGAAGGGGCTGGAAAGAAGTATTCCAAGTCATGAAATCCAAAGACCTACATCCAAGATTGCTCTATCCAACAAAGCTTTCATTTAGAATGGAAGGATAGATAACTCAGATAAGGTCAAATTCAAGTTCATCATCACCAAGCCCTTATTATATGAAATGTTAAAGGGACTTACCTAAGAAAAAGAAGATAAAAAAGATGAACAGTGAAAGGACAGCAAACTCACAGTTATTAACAACCACACCTAAAACAAAACCAAACTAAGAGGACAGCTAGATCAGGAACAGAACCACAGAAATGAGTATCACATGGAGGGTTAGCAACAGGGGAGTGGGAGAAGGTACAAAAAATAAGTAGCATAGACGGTAGGTAGAAAATAGATAGGGGGAGGGCAAGAATAGTGTGGAAAATATAGAATCTAAAGAACTTGAGACACGTGGTCATAAACTAAAGGGGGGATGGTGGGGGAGGGGTGTGCAGGGTGCAGGAGAATGAAGGGGGAAAATAGAACTGTAATGGCATAATCAATAAAATATATTTTTTAAAAAAGTAGCATCTCAACACAATGAAAAATCCAACTACACTGAAGACAATATGACTTTACAAATGTATCTGTCAAAGCCATTTGCTTTTCAAAAAGCTATATATTAATTTCCTTTGATTGGTTGATTTTAGAGAGAGAGGAAGAGAGGGGAAAGAGACATCAATTTGTTGTTCCATTTATTTATGCATTCACTGGTTGATTCCATATGTGCCCTAACTGGGGATCAAACCCAGAACTCTGGTCTATCAGAATGACACTCCAGCCAACTGAGATACCCAGCCAAGGCCTATAATATTAATTTCTTAAAAGAATAATTCACATCCGTAACCAGCAGCTAAAAGAGCTTGTACCAAAATTATGGTTGCAGTTAACAAGCATCTTA
This sequence comes from Artibeus jamaicensis, assembly GCF_021234435.1. NCBI lineage: Eukaryota > Metazoa > Chordata > Mammalia > Chiroptera > Phyllostomidae > Artibeus > Artibeus jamaicensis. The sequence continues at coordinate 3,794,771 of NW_026521356.1, forward strand.
ACAGAATAATCAGAGTAACTCTCATTGATTAAACACTTAATTACTAAACAAAGCAACAACATATCTTGGGACAAAAAAATTCATATATAGTATATCTATGGAAGCTGCATCTGACACCAAATAGAGTTCTCTAATCTAAATAGAAACAAAACTGAAAATATGAATTTATATTCATCTTGCCTTGAACTTGAAATAAATCAGACAAGAGTCTTCCATCAGGGAATACAATTCAAGGTGTTTTGTTTCTTTTTATATTACAAGTTCATTCCCAACTACCAAAAGTTCCAACTTGGTTATGACTTTTCTCATAATATACATTAAGGCAGGGATGTCAAATTCATTTTCACAGGGGGCCACGTTAGCCTCATGGTTGCCTTCAAAGGACCAAATGTAATTTCTGGACTGTATTAATGTAACTGCTCCTTAACTAGGGGCAAGGAGCTTGGCACTGTTGCCAGGTAGAAACAAAGTGCCAGGCAGATATAAGGTGGAGGGCCAGATTCAGCTTGCGGTCTTTGTGATTGCCACCTATGCATTAAAGTTACTTAACTTGTTTAAAAGATAAATATTTCTTTTAAACCTATAACAGTTGCATCTATACTAAACATATACAGACTTTTTTCTTGTCATTTATTCCCTAAAAAATACAGTATAAAAACTACTTACAAAGCATTTACATCGTATTAAGCATTATAAGTAACCTAGAGATGATGTGCATAGATTATATGCAAATACTATACCATTTTATATAAAGGTCTTGAGCATCTGCATATTTTGCTATCCAAGGGGGTCCTGAAACCAATCCCTCACAGATACCAAGGCACAATCATACTAATGATTATTATTTAAAGAAAAAAGTCACAGCCTGGCTGGTATAGCTCAGTGGATTGAGCACAGGCCTGTGAACCAGAAGATCGCAGTTCGATTCCCAGTCAGGGCACATGCCTGAGTTGCAGGCAGGTTCCCTGCAGGCCAGTTCCCAGCAGGGGGTGCACAAAAGGCAACCATACATTGATGTTTCCCTCTCTCCTTACCCTCTAAAAGATGAATAAATAAAATCTTTATTAAAAAAATTTAAAAAGTCACACCCTGATTGGTGTGGCTTATTGGATTCAGCATTGTCCTGCAACCCATAAAGTCACTGGTTCAATTCCTGGTCAAAGCACATGCCTGGATTTCGGGCCAGGTCCCCATCTGGGAGGCACATGAGAGACAACCCTTCAATGTTTCTCTCCCTCTTCCTCCCTCTCTAAATAAATCTAAAAATAAATAAAATGTTTTTAATTAAGTCAAGAGGACTACACATTTAATAAAATTCTCACACATGCCAAGAATAGATGCATTTATTTTCAATTGAGAAGTAGCTCTGATACACTTTTCAAGAGAACTGCTTCCATTACTCTGCAATTCCAGTTTTCAAATCCAAGAACAAAATTTATACCTAGAATGACATTTAAAAGAAATGTAAAAGGAGCTTATTTCACCATATCACCACACTTCAACTTCATTAAAACACTCTTTATGCTTTCTAATTTTCACAGATTGAATAATGAATTGCCTTGTTAAGGAATAGAAGCATGCTGTCCAACCAATAGCCTCCTGATTATAACGTCCATAACATGGAATTCTTACTGTAGCAAATACGTGGATATTCACATAGACATGTATTAGGCCATCTTAACTTTTTATGGCAGTGGCTTTACTGAGCCAAAGTGTGAAGAGATAAACATGGAATCAAGGGTCCTTTCCACTCTAGGACAATGGAAGATCTCCAATTATAAATCACTAGTCCAGCCTAAACAATCTATACTGTTTTAAGATTAAGCCTTTAAACTAACTAGGCTTCTGTTTTAACAGATCAGATCTAAATGTCTAATTGTCCACACAAAGAAGCAAGGCTTAGAGATGCTTAACTGATCTAATATCACATTACTCCTCAATTAAAACCTGGCACTGGTTTTCCAGTTTGGCTGTAGTACTCAAAGCTGCATTTCATCATATTCTTTGGACGGAAAAAATTTTTTTCAACATCCAATGTTCTGTGCTAAAATAAAATGATCTATCCTCCCTGGTTGGTGTGGCTAGGTGTACTGAGCCAACCAAAGGGTCACTAATTCGATTCCCCACCAGGGCACATGCCTGAGTTGCAGACCAGGCCTCCAGTAGAGGGCACACAAAAGGCAACTATACAATGATGTTTCTCTCCCTCTTTCTCCCTCCCTTCCCCTCTCTCTAAAAAATAAATAATTTTTTTCCCCAAAAAAAGATCTATCAACATGAAAAGACATGGAGTAAACTAAGATGCATATTATTAAGTAAAAGAAGCCATTCTGAAAAGTCTATATACTGTATGATTCCAACTATATGACATTCTGGAAAAGGCAAATTATGGAAGCAAGAAAAGGATCAGTGGTTGCCAGGGGTTGGGATGGGGGGAGAGATGAGCAGGTAGAGCTCACAATATTTTAGTACAAATAAAATATCCTGTGCCTGTATAATATAAAGATGGATAGATGTTATCATTGTCCAAACCCATAGAATGACAACACCAAGAGTGAACCCTATGGTAAACTACGGACTTTGGGTGATTATGATGTGTCACTGTAGGCTGATCAATTGCAACAAATATACCATTCTGCTGAATAATGTTGATCATGAGAGAGGTTATGCATGTGTGGGGACAGGGATTATATGGGAAATCTCTATACCTTCCTCTGAATTTCAGTGAACCTACAGCTGCTCTAAAAATAAGTCTTTAAAAAAATTAAAAACCAAACATTTGCTCAGCTGCTTCTGCTCAAATTATACAGACTTTTTTCCTTTTCCTTTAAACAAGTTAACCATATGCCCAATAAGTGTTTTGGTGTTTTTTAAAGAAGTAATCTCAAAGAAGTTATTATGGACAATTGAGGCCAGTACTCAAAAACAGTGTTAGAATTCTCCTTCAAAATTGTCTTCAGATCTACATTTACAAACCATAAGAAGGAATTACCTACCATATGTGAAAGCCAACTACAAACTAGGCACCAAGACTCTTACTTTTCTCCTCTATACTAATCCTATAAGGTGGGTATATGTTTTTGGTTTAAGAGATGAGAAAACCAAGTCAGGAAAGTCCTGTGACTTTAAAGTTCCTGACACAACACTGGCTCCTTTCACTGTTCTATAGCCACCCTCAATAAACAGACCTTAAGCATTCTTCAACTTAATGATCATCAACCCTTTTTTCCCCCCGCAATCTTACCTCCAAAATATTTGTTATTCATCCATCCCCCCCAACCAAAAGATACATCCAAGTTCCAAGAAATGATTGGCCACCACAAGAAGCAGTCAAGAGAAATGTTTTTCAGTCCTTCAAGACCAACCTAAAATAAAAAGAGGGACTCCCCACAAGGCATTCTGAGCAATGATGGTACTATTTGAGTAATTAATAAAGCTCAAAGCAAGAATTATGAAAAATGTCCATATAGTTGTTAAAAACATAGATGTACTTGTGTATAAGAAACGGAATTTGAAGGTGGGGGGAAAATAAAGATGCAGTCAAAATTCCTCCCCAAAAATTTACATGTAGATTTGGAAATACTACTTACTATCTGGCAACACTTTCAGAATGACTAGAACTGTGATAAATGTTCTCCATGCAACAACAGCTTGAAGAACCCACTGATAATTTCTTCAATCACACCTCTCAGAAAAGTATTGAGTGATATCACTGTATACTTGAATGACTTGACAATCTAATTTGCTTATTGATAATCTTACCTTTCCACTTAATATTTACAGCAGTACACAAACCATAGAAATGAAGAGACTTTCACAGGTATCTGCTTTATAGCCTGAGGCCACAATGAAACTATATCAATCTCTCGAAGGACATGCAATAGTACCCAAAGCAATTCCCACTTTTATAAATCAAGATATACTTCATTTTCAACCACTTGTAAAGCCCTGACTGGTCCCAAACAATACCAAAACTATACCAAACAACCTCTCATTTTATGTGATTAAATTCAAAATTCTCTCCATTACGAGAGCTTCACATGCATGAGAACCCAAAATAAACAGAATTTACTGATAAAAATTGTTATTATTACATAAATAACATTACAATGTTAAAAAGGATTAAATTACATTTAAACATCAGTCACCTTCAAAGCACTCTCCATTTGATACAATACACCTATCGAGAAGTTTTTTCCACTGCTCGAAACAATTTTTGAACTTGTTGATTTTGGTGTCTCTTAGTGCTTCTTCCATTTTTTTGTTTCACCTCTTCCACATCAGCAAAGTGTTTCACTTTGAGAACTTTTTTTCATCCGAGAAAACAAAAACAAAAAAAACCCTCAGAGCAAGATCGGATGAATAGGGAGGGTAAGACATGGGGCCATGCTGTTTTTGGTCAAAAGCTGCTGAACCAACTCAACACAATGTGGGCAGGTGTGCTGATAAATTACCCATCATGAAATGGGCAAACACATTGAAAGGGTCTCCAAAAAAAATTCACTGAAGCTCAACACAGCCTCTCACAACAATGCCAGCTGGTACATTGATACAGACAGGTTCCTAGAACACTCTCCTAGCAAGGGGAAACCTGTACAAGGGGGGCCTGCTCTTCAGAAGATAATTTCAGGGTTTTTTGGGCCAACCCTCGTATGCCAGAACTCTGGACATCTTTCATTTCTTTTTTTCTTTCTTTCTTTCCCCCTATTTTGTGCCTACCTATTATGGTTCTTATTCCTTATACCTTTTCCCCCCATTCTCTCTTCCCCTTCCCCACTGATAATCCTCCATGTGATATCCATTTCTGTGGTTCTGTTCCTGTTCTAGTTCTCTGTTTAGTTTTTTTTGTTTTTTAGGTTCAGTTGTTCATAGTTGTGAGTTTGTTGTCATTTTTACTGTTCATAGTTTTGATGATCTTCTATTTCTTAGGTAAATCCCTTTAACATTTTATATAAGGGCTTGGTGATAGTAAACTCCTTTAACTTGACCTTATCTGGGAAGCACTTTATCTTCCCTTCCATTCTAAATGATAGCTTTGATGGATAGAGCAATCTTAGATGTAGGTCCTTGCCTTTCATGACTTTTAATACTTCTTTCCAGCCCTTTCTTGCCTGTAGGTTTCTTCAGAGAAATAAACTGATAGCCTGATGGGAATACCTTTGTAGGTAACTGTCTCCTTTTTTCTTGCTGCTTTTAAGATTCTCTCTTTATCATTATTAACCTTTGGCATTTTAATTATAATGTGACTTTGTGTGGTCCTCTTTGGGTCCAACTTCTTTGGGACTCTATGAACTTCCTGAACTTCCTGGAAGACTATTTCCTTTGCCAGATTCAGAATGTTTTCCTCCATTATTTGTTTACATAAGCTTTCAACTTCTTGGTCTTCCTCCTCTCCTCTTGGTACCCCTATGATTCAGATGTTGGAGCATTTAAAGTTGTCCCAGAGCTTTTTCAGCCTCTCCTCGTTTTTTTTGAATTATTTCTTCATTCTGTTCTGGTTGGATGTTCATTTCTTCATTTTGTTTCAAATCCTATGTATGAGTCCCAGTTACCTTCCCTTCACTTTTGGTTCCCTGTACATTTTCCTTTATTTCACTTTGTATAGCCTTCACTTCTACCTTTATTTTGTGACCAAGCTCAATCATTTCTGTGAGCATCATTACCAGTGTTTCGAACTCTCCATCAGCTAGGCTTGTTATCTTGTCACTTAGTTCTTTTTCTGGAGTTTTGATCTGTTCTTTTATTTGGGCCATATTTCCTTGTCTTGTCACACCTATTATGTAGTAAGGGGCAGAGCATTAGGTATTCACCAGAGCAGGGCAACCCTCTTTGCAGCATTGTGGCACTGCCTGTGGGGGAGGGGTCAGAGAAGGAACAATGCCACTTGCTGGCTCTGCTTTAGTCCTACTTTCCATCCCTTTCCTTACTTCCCACAAGCAGATTGTGGCCTTTCAGATTCTGATTCGCAGATGGGTGAGTTTTGTATGTTCTAAGACCCTGTGGGTCTCTCCCACAGACTCTCCTGTTACCTGAAGAGTTTCTCCCACTGACACAACTCCTGTAAATTTTTAGAAGAACTCTGGACATCTTTCTATCCACACAAGTTCTTAAGGCCCTAGAGCTCTTAGTCATCGAGGTTTTCTCCATGAAGGATGCCTATAACCTTTAGAAGCTCTAGCTAAAAGTTCTCAGGCCTGGAAAATCTCCAGAACATCATGACCCTCTTGGGTGGGTGGGTCATGGGAAAAGGGATGTAGACAATAAAAGAGACATACCATTTAGATATGGAATAGATTTCTATAGGGTGACCTATTTAAAAACATCTGCAAATAAAACTCATTTGTAATCTGAATAGTTTCTGTATTATCAACAGGAAAGGGGGCAGGGAGAGACAGTGGCAGAGATTGAGAGACAGAAATTAGAATAAACAGAAAAAAAACAGCGTTAATTTTCTTTAAAATGACAAATAATACTGCTGATTCAATGAGATAAAATTATCCTAGGATGCAATTGCCTGCCAGATGTGCCTTGTCCACTACTTAGACTACTGTGACTCACATTACCAAGTTATTAACCAGAACTGTAAGATGTTTCAAATATAATCATATACTGGATAGTGCTAGTGAAACATTAAGCCACTACATAAATATCCTGAGCAGGAGTAAATGGAACAAAACTACATTTGTTGAAATTCTAAATACAGTGTTCAACTCCACCCCTGCCTCAATCACTGCAGTCCTTTTCCTCTCAACTCTGAATCTTTTTTTTCAAATCCTAAACAGCCAGAAACAAAAATCTCTCTGAAGGTTCCAAAGACTTAAAATTCTTGTTTTTAAGACCACCTTCAGTGGTTACTGCTTTGTTAAAAACCCTAAATAGAAGGTATCTTTTGGCTAAAGAGACTGAAACACCAAAATGCCAGCAGTCCAGCTGTTTTCTTTTCTGATTAGTGAAGAGGAAACACACAGAAAGATTAAAGATTTCGCTTTACCCCAGAGATAACACCCTCCTTCCAGCATCAATCATCCTCTGCTGCTCTAAGCAGAAAGACAGAATCACATCTAGATCTTTGGCATCACTTTATGGGACATTAATAATGACCGTGACAGTCTGGCCAGCCATTCACCAGCTCTTTAATTTAAAGGTCATCATAATCCCAGTCCTCCCTTGAAGACTATCCTTAATGATGCACTGCCACACAACAGCAGGGATCTAATAAAACACTTTTCAAGACAGGTATGACAGAGCAGTAATTTATTATCTAGAACTATATTGCTTTTTAAAAAATATACTTTAATTATTAAATATAACCTTCATGGAAAATGTTTATAAGGCATAAGACATACCTGAAAAACTGAATTCTGAATAATGATTTGGGCAATATTTTCTCAAAACATGCAATACAGACTTTTTAATTCCTTAATCCTGGAGAATTTTTCCCACTTGATCTTCAATTCCAAGTGTCTCATTCAGGTCAACTCTGGAACATCTCTAGGGAAAGAGTCTCACTGAACTCCCTTAGCAAGTTATTCCAGTATCTGACTGACCTCGCTGTCAGATGAAATTTTAGAAGATTAGAACATTTTTCTTTTTTCAGTTCCAGAACAAAGTAGTTTAAAGATCAAAAAGAACTGCTACACATCCCTGCTGACACAATAGGGTAAAGAAAAGAAAACCACTGGTTAATACCATCCAGCTACTGGGGAGTTTATTTCTGAAGCTATGAATATAGTTTTGAAATATGAAGCTTGAAGTAACATAGACAGCCAGAGTGTGTGGTTTTTGCTGCTACATTTCTGAAAATTAAATCCTTTAATGGCTATTCTGTCCATTCACCTTTCTTTTAACACTGAGAAAGGGGAAAAGAAAAACATTTCATGCTAGTAAATGCTTTATGGACCTACTCTTATCTGAACAAAAAGACCCATACCTCACAACCTTTAAAAGACTGGGGATTTTTTTAAGCCAAATATACAAAACATCAAATGCAAAGATTTTGCTTTTAATCCTTAGACTGCAGTCAGGTAGCTAGCACTAATGGTCTGCCCCATGTTTTAGCCTACTACACAATCCCCTCACAAGGTTCCAAACCAGTATCTTTAAAGGGCTATCTGGAAAACAATACAATACTTAGTTCAAAATAATTAAATACCAAACATACCTGACCCAGGTGTTACTTAGTTTTCATACCTAAACTCACATTCTAAAGGATCTATATAACATGTAAGATAGTATCTTTTACTAATAATGATTTACTATCATCCATATTAAGATAAAATGTTTGTTCATCCATTTTATTCAGTTATTTGAATAGTAGTTATAAAATATTCACTAAATACAATCAAAACAAAGTTTCAAACCTACATATTTAAGTACCTTTGGTTATACAGTTAATTCATTTAGTTGGGTTCTGGTACATGGAAATACCTATGTATATATGTATTAGTTTACACACAGAAAAGAATTCCATTTCATACTCATAGTAAATAACTACTCCTAGTATACAAATCCACAACTGTATCAAAGACAATAAAAATGGCTTCATACAATCCCCCCACCTTCAAAAAAAAAAAAATCAATCCCAACACTCAACCCCTCCCCCACCCCCCAAAAAACCTCTTCTGCATGTGGAATAAGAATCAGAAGTGGAATAAAGCCTGTTGTTGATGGACCAAAGACCTACGAAGCATACAAGATAATGCTGATCAAAGTTTTCCCAACCTATTCACTCTTTGCCATCCTATTGCACTCTCCACTATAATCTGTTCAAGGAGTACTATGTTAGGAACATAAAGTCAGTAATTACACAGGTCACAAGGGTTTGAATGAAGTAAGTTTACTCAGGCTCATAATCAATCACTCATGGGGTAGGCATGAGAGGTTTCTCTCTGTGAAGTTCCTCACTACAACTGAGACCAACAAGGATGTTTGCTCCTGGCACAACAATGCTAAATGAATCCAATCAAATCATATCTGCAGGATTAATTTGAAGGGGGAAGAAGCGGGTATCTGGAGTAGTTCAGCTGTCTTGAGCAAAAATGAGACACTTTTCTGGCTATTCAAGAACTTTATCAGGAATATTAGGAATTGAGTACTTACCTATGCGGTGAATGAAGCAAATTCCCCTTTTACTTACCACTCCATCCTTGTGATTATCATGTCCCGTCCTTGCAACTCTGAGAAACCTGACCAACCAGATTAGTATAAACTCTTTTTCAGAAACTACACTAATTCCCAACCTAACAGCATAAAGTTGCTTCCTTTCTCTTATTTCAACCAGTTTCAAAAATAAGTATTTACACAACCAGGAAAGAAATAATTTCCATAGTAATCTGGGGTTCTTATTAAATATCTACAGAATAATAAGTGAGAGGCTACACTAAGGCATTTTTCTCCCCACAAGGATGGGGAAAATACCAATGAGAAATGGTGTGATTTCTCACTGCTAAGAACAGACAGATCACCACTTTATGTATTCCCACTAGAGAAATGATGATACATTATGAAGAATGTCTTTAAAATATATTATTGAATACTTACACAAACTTTCCAGCCCTCCATTCACATGCATAAAGTGCTTGCATAAATGTACAAACTTTAAAACCCAGGATCCATGAGTCACTCAAGGAAATGACTGCAGGCACACAATCAATTAATACACTTCCAAAGTTTCCACAATGGTGAAGAAATACTCTCAAGCAAAGAAATTTAATAAACATGCATAAAAATGACTAAACATATAAAATAGCTAATTTCAATAAGTTAAATTATATTTGTGTGCATTTTAATCTCAGAAACAAGGCAAAGAGATCATGCAATAACCATCCTACTCCAAACCAACAGGAACAGAGCTCTACACAGTAATATTCTCTCATCAACATTTATATAAGAGGCTCAGTGCTTTTTCTACCACACTCCAATCTATCTGAAATAGCATGAGATACACCATAACTGACTGTTGTTCCTTTCAAACCTGTACGAGTTGGTAGGAAAGGCTGATCACAAATAAAATATTTCATTATCTCCTCAAAAGAACCACAAATCACTCTGGCCAGTGTGGATGAGTTGGCAGTGTGGCTCATTGGTTGGAGCAACAGCCCACAGACCAAAAGGTTGCAGGTTCAATTCCCAGTCAGGGCATGTACAGAAGGCAATTGATTTACTTTTCTCTCTCTGTATCCCTGCCCCTTTTCTCTCTCTCTCGAATCAATGAAAAATATCCGTGGGTAAGGATTTTTTTTTAAAAAGAACCACAGGTCATTTCAACTACATAAACAAGTATAAGAACTGCTATAAGGAAAAGATATTCCAAAAACATAACCTTTTATATACAACAGGGATAGAACCCTTCCTTTTCTGTATTTTCTTCTATACCTATCAGCACAGTCGAGAAGTATATATTTTAAGACCTTTCTAAACTTATCAATACTTGCTTTGCCATAATGCTGACAGAGATGGCTTCTCTTACCACTGATGCATAAGCAAGAAGTCGTTTCACTTGTTCAGAAGGTACCAGAAACTCTACTTAACAGCTTATATCAAGAAATAAGAAATAATGATATGCCTACTGAAGTTGAAGGAAGAAAACAAATCGGCATCCATAAAATTCTAAAAGTTGTCAGGTAAATGAAGACAAAATTTGGATAACCTGTAACAAACTGATTTCATTTCTGCTGTGCCTTCCCCATCAGGATATTAACCCAATTAAAATAACCAATCTGCTTTATCTCCTGCCTCACCTTTTCTTAAGTTACATATGGTAGACAAGTAATTTTCCAAATTTTCAAGTAATAGAAAAGCAAGTGTTCTAAAGCAGCAGTCGGGTTTCCCGGAAGATAATTTTTCCACAGACCAGTGACCCCCACCCCACTGTCACCTCCTACAGTGCAGCCAGGGGTTGGGGGTCCCTGTTCTAAGGTAAATATATATCTAAGTTCGAATGTAAAGCCTTCACATATTATAAAGTCTATCACTGAAAAAAAGGCTAATTAATATTGACTGAAATCAAGAGTTATGAATAAGAATCATAAACAAAAATTAAATATTATACAAATAAGAATACAATAAATGTCAATCAAAAATCCTGATTCATTCACCTTAGTTGTTAATAATAACAACAAAGTTGTTAATAACAACTAAGTTGTTAATAATAATAATAACAACAAATAAGATTTTTATTTTAAACAGGTTACATCTGAGACTTGAGAAGCTCTTTATATTAAACAGAGATAGAAAAAATATGCATTTTGGGATCACAAAAATGATAATGCAATAAGCAACAATTAATGTATTAATGGTAGCCAATGTATTAAAATTGAGTTTGTTTATTTATTTATTTTCAGGGAGAGAGGAGAGAGAAATATCAGTATGTGGTTGTCTCTTGCATACCTCCTACCAGGGACCTCGCCCACAACACAGGCATGTGCCCTGACTGGGAATCAAACCAGCAATCTTTTTGTTTGCAGGCAAGTGCTCAATCCACTGAACCACACCACCCAGGTCTAAAATCGAGTTTATTTTTAAAATGAAACGTTAATCAAATATTTATGAAAGCCTTAAAAGCACGTCCACAGAACACACTGAGCAACTACTGGGTTAGCCAAAAAGTTCATTTGTTTCTTCCATAAGATGGCTCTTCTCATAGCACTTATTTGTCTTTAACTTAATTTGAAATAATTTTGTTAGATTATATTGTGACAACCGTCATAACACCATGCATTTTAAAAAACTTCTCTGGGGATTTTCAGTCAAGATGGCAGCATAGGCAGACATGGCTTACCTCTTCACACAACCACATCAAAATTACAACTAAAATATAGAACCACCATTACTCAGGAACATTAGATATCAAGCTATATGGAAGTCTGACAACTATGCAATCAAGTTGAATGAAAGTCTCACAACCACAGAATTAAGGAACCCACATCCATCTAGACTGGTAGGAGGGGTACAGACGAAGAACAGGCTGGTCTGACAACCACATGGATAAAAATTCCGGAGGGCTACCTCAGGAGACAGGAGTCCCAGCCCCACACCAAGCCCCCCAGACCAGGGTTCTGGCTGCAAAAACAAGTACAGATTGAGTTGGTGAAAGAAACTTCTAGAGTCCCAAGCAGTTCCTCTTAAAGAAACCACACGTGGCCTTAGGTACTCACTCATTCTCTCTGAGCTCCAACACCAGGGTAGCGGTTGAAAGGCACCAGTGGCACAAAGGGAGACACTGATGTGTCTGGCATCAAGGTGAGCAGAGGCCACAGTCCCTTTTCTGAACCTTCCTCCCAGGGAACCAGTAAACTGGTGCCATACCTGAGACTCCATCAACCTGGCTAACACCATTTCACCCACCTCAGAGATCCCTAGAAGCTCTGTCTGCCCCACCCAATTTACAGTTCCACCTAAACTGCTTTGCCAGAAGAATTCCTGGTATTGGCTCCTAAATCCTATCAAACAATCCACAACTGGCTTCAATGAGCCCCAGCAGCAGCCAGATTACAATTAGAGCTTGGCTTCACCTGGGACTCTCCAAGCCCAGCACAAGTAGCAGCCATCTCAGGTTGCTTTACAGATCAGGAAGGGTGCCCTAGGCAAAACACAAGTGGGGGCTGACCCAGGCCTGCACCACTTGGGAAAACCCCAGGGCCAAATATCCAGTGGATAGCTAGAGACCACACTGCAGCAACACCACCCTGCCCCTGCACAGCTGATCCTCCATGGAGGGCAGAGGTTGGTATTAAGCAGTCACAGCCAGTCCTGGTAGCTGACTGGCCTCCTATTGATCTGCCAACATCAACTAAGGCTCAACTACAAAAGGAGGGTGTACTCAGTGCACATGAAGGGCACACCTTGAGTACCCAGCTTGGGTGATAGGGGAGGCTGTGCCACTGGACCTTACAGGACACCTGCTACATCAGACTACATTCCTAAGACACTGAGTCAAATCAGCTCTACCTAATACATAAAATAAAAACAAACACAGGCAGGCTGCCAAAATGAGGAGACAAAGAAACATGGCCCAAATGAAAGAGCAGAACAAAGCTCCAGAAAAAGAGCTAAACAAAATGGAAATAAGGTAATATTATCAGATGCAGAGTTCAAAACATTAGTTATAAGGATGCTCAAGGAACTTAGTGAGGACCTCAGCAGCACAAAAAAGACCCATTCAGAAATGAAGGATACACTAATTGAAATAATGAACAATTTAAGGCAAACAACAGTAGAATGGATGAAGCCGAGAATCAAATCAATAATATAGAACATAAGAGCAAAAAAACTCTGTTGGGAACGGCTGTGCCAGGTTTCAGGAGTCGTAATTCCTGAGTGAGCAACCTCCGGTCTGCAAACCACTGAGGAGACAAAGCTCGTCTCTGGCAGCAATGCTGCTTCTGCTTCATCCCCTAACTCCCACACTTGGTCGGTTAGTCAAATATGGGTATGACCCCTCAGAGGAGGGGCAACCTAAGTCAGACACAATCACTTGGGAGGCCATCAAGGAAGGACTCGGGGCTGCAGCAAAGAGAGTGTGATGGACCCTCGGCCCCCGGGCTCTTCTGACATAGCCTGAGTCCCCATTTCCATCTGGGAGAAGTGCTTCCTGGCTCTAATCCACTTAATCCTAAAACCTATGATGGGGAAGGCGGTGCAGCCCCCTTGCCAGCTAGCTAGAGCAGGATCCAGGGTGACTGGGCATAAGAAAGAGTTCCTAAAGTCCTGGGAAGCCTGCTTTGCTAAGAATACTTTCATTCATATGATAAGGGTCCTAGCAGGAAATGAGTATGTCTCCCAAAGTTTTTTCAGCCCCCCTACCTGACAGACAATGACTCAGACTAAGCCCTCAGATATCTCTGAAATGTTATCTACTGTTTGATCCTTGCCACCTGACATTGATTGATGACCTTTACCTGTATTCCTATGTGTTCTGAACCTAATAAAAGCAGTTGAAGAAGAGGTTCTTGGTCCTTCTCCTCTATTGACCACTTCTCCTCCCCAAGTAGATCATGTCTTGGTAGTTTCACTTTCATCCATGGTGAACAGGGGGACTTTCTGGCAAAGTTGCGCCCACATCCGCACAGAACAACAAGAAAAAAGAATCCAAAATAAATGAGAATAGAATAATCAGCCCTGGGACAACTGCAAGAGGTCCAATATTCACATCATAAAGGTGCTAGAAGGAGAAGAAAAAGATCAAGAAATTGGTAATCTTTCTGAAAGAATAGTGAAATAAAATTTCCCTGACTTCCAGCCAAGATGGAGACGTAGGCAGACACACTGCCTCCTCGCACAACCAAAAAAAGGACAACAAAAATTTAGGAACAAAAACAATCAGAACTGACAGAAAACTGAACTGTACGGAAGTCCGACAACCCTTCATTCAGACAGGTAAGAGGGGCAGAGTCGGCAGCCAGTGGAGAGGGGTTGTGGCAGGAAAAAGCAGTGGCTGGCAGACCCCAGGCACAGGGTGGCAATGAGCAGACACAGTGAGGCATGCAAGGCGGCTGGCTGACCATGGTCACACATTCCCAACCAGGCGAAAACGGGCTGCAAGACAGATGGTGCAACCCAGAGAACCAGCACCAGGAAATAAAGCCTAAAAGCACTGACTGAAAACACTCATGGGGTGTGAGGTACAGGGAGAGACTCCCAACCTCACAGGAGAGTTCGCTGGAGAGATCCACAGGGTTCTAGAATGTACACAAGCCCAATCACCTGGGAACCAGCACCAGAAGGGCCCAATTTGCTAGTGGGCAACAGCAGAAGGGACTGAAATCCGGCAGAGTGGAGCAAGCGCCACTGTTCCCTCTCTGACCCCACCCCCACATACAGCATCACAACCCAGTGACTGGGTTGACCCACCCTGGTGAACACCTAAGGCTCTGCCCCTCACACGTAACAGGCATCCCCCCCCCCAAAAAAATGGCTCAAACAAAAGAACAGATCAAAGCTCCAAAGCCTAAATACACCTAAGCGACCAAGGGATAGCCAACCTATCAGATGCACAGTTCAAAGCACTGGTGATCAGGATGCTCACAGAACTGGTTGTATTTCATCCCAAATTACATGAACAAATGAAGACTACATTAAGTGAAATGAAGGAAAATTCACAGGAAACCAACAGTGATGGGAAGGAAACTGGGACTCAAATCAATGAAGTGGACCAGAAGGAAGAAAAAAATGACCAAACAGAAAAGAATGAAGAAACAAGAATTAAAAAATATGAGGAGAGGCTTGGGAACCTCCAGGACATCTTTAAACGTTCCAACATCCGAATTATAGGGGTACCAGAAGGGGAAGAGGAACAGCCACAAGTGGAAAACTTATTTGAACAAATCATAAAGGAGAACTTCCCCAATCTGGCAAAGGAAATAGACTTCCAGGAAGTCCAGGAACCTCAGAGAGTCCCAAAGAAGGTGGACCCAAAGAGGAACACACCAAGGCACATCATAACTGCACTACCCAAGATTAAAATGAAGGAGAGAATCCTAGAAGCAGCAAGAGATAAGGGGACAGTCACCTACAAAGGACTTCCCATCAGACTGTCAGCTGACTTCTCAAAAGAAACCTTACAGGCAAGAAGGGGCTGGAAAGAAGTATTCCAACTCATGAAAGGCAAAGACCTACATCCGAGATTACTCTATCCAGCAAAGCTTTCACTTAGAATGGAAGGGCAGATAAAGTACTTCTCGGATAAGGTCAAATTAAAGGAGTTCATCAGCACCAAACACTTATTATATGAAATGTTAAAAATATTTATCTAAGAAAATTAAAAATATGAATAGTGAAAAGACAGCAAACTCACAGTTATTAACAACCACACCTAAAACAAAAGCAAACTAAGCAAACAATGAGAAGAGGAACAGAGCCACAGAAATGGAGATCAGATGGAAGGTTAGCAACAGGGGAGTGGGAGGAGGAGAGAGGGGGAAAAAGTACAGAGAGTAAGTAGCATAGATGGTAGGTAAAAAATAGACAGGGGGAGGGTAAGAATAGTATGAGAAATGTAGAAGCCAAGAACTTATAAGTGGGACATATGGATATGAACTAAAGAGGGGGAATGTGGGTGGGAGGGGATGTACAGGGTAGAGGGGAGTGAAGGGGAGAAAATGGAACAAGTGTAATAGCACAATCAATAAAATATATATTTTTAAAAGCAGCTACTATACCCATGGCTCAAGGATTCAAGAAGAAAAATATTCATAACAAATAGGAAATCCCCCAGCAGAGAAATAGAAACTATTGGGAAGAACCAAATGAAAATTCTAGGTTGAAAAATACAATGTCCAAAGTAAAAAGATTCACTGGATGCAGAAATAAGATGGCAGAAGAGTCAGTACACTTGCAGAAAGACCAATAGCAATTACCCAATCTAAACAACAGAGAGGGGAGGGAAAAAAAACAGTAAGAAAACTAAACAGCCATATGTGGTACAATTATTTCTACAGACCAAATTATTTCTGTGCATCCTCTTTTGTGTCTTTTTGTGTTTCCTCAAGTGAACATTTGACTATGAGTTATCTAGTACAAAACAAACAAGGCAAAATTAGCCTTCTCCACAAATGAAATTGTTTCTTGTGTAAACATCCCAGGTCCCTATAAAGGAGCCTATGTGTTTTATGCTAACAATGTCTTTTATACACAAATTCCTAAAAGACTCAGTGACCACAGAAGTCTCTCTCACTGACATTTACGGTGATTGAAGTAAAAATAAGAACCTCTTTTCTTTAAGCAACACAGAAAATTCAAAGGCCATTGGATAATATAACTACCAAGTAGAGTGCACCAGCATCTCAAATACTTCTGAACTCAAAATTATCTGCTTTCAACAATCTTTGGAAGTGTCCTAGGAAAACCATTAGATAACCTAAATTTTTAATCAAGTTCTAGTGAACAAAATAGCTTCATTATGACATTATGGATTAGCCCATTTATAACTTCAAACTTCTCTTTAATTCCAGGAAGAATTCAGAAATGTTTGAGTATGTCTTTAAAAATAAGGAAACCTTTTTAGATTATTTTCCTCATCAGCTAAGAAATAAAGGTAAAATTATCAAGGTAATTCAAAATTAATTCAAGTACCACTTCATGTAATAATGTTAAGCAAACTATATACCAACACTTTATAATAATACCACCTTCAAGTCTAATTTCAGGAAGAAATTTAAAATGTTCAAAGAATGATAATCCCCACTGATCACTTTCTAACACTTTTTTAAAGCTCTCTTCTTGCTAAATAATTCTAATCCAAATATCATCACCATTGGCCTGGGGCTGGCAGAGCTATCGCTATCTCAAGGTTAAAGTTAGGAGTTCTCACTTAACAACAGGCAGAGGTTGTCACAAGAGATGTGGCACTGGGGGACGCAGACAAGAAGCCAAGTAATGCTTTATCCAGATACTCAAGAAGACTAAAGGGTGAAAGCCCTACTCCAAGTTCCACAGTTGAAGCAAAATAATTTGTGCATCCATCATTCCACCCCCAAATTTATCTATGAACTACATTTTCTGTGACCCACTCTTATTCAACCCACCTCTCCATTCCCAATGGTGGCACCCTTCCCTCCAGCATCTTAAACACCTAATTAAGCTCTTTAAAACTAAAAAGTCCTTTGTGACCCTAATCTGCAGCTGAATTCTGAGGCCAATTTACTTTTTGTACTTAAAATGCTCAAACTACATCTCCAATCCATACAGTCCTGTTTCACATAAAATTTGCTTAAAGGTTAGCATTTCGGATATCACAATGCAATGTGAAATATGTAGCTTCTACATTTTTGGCAAAAAGGAAAATTCTTCAGTTAAAAAAGCTAAGAAAATGCATCACTGAAATTATAGATATTGTTTTATGTGTTTCAAAAATCAATTTCAACAGAAAAAAATACACATATATTGAAAATGTTGACAAGTCTTATTATGTGTATGTATAACCTTCCTGGTCTTCATACAAAAAAGGTTTTTCAACACTTGCACACTGTTGGTGGGAATGTACACTGGTGCAGCTACTACAGAAAACAGTACAGAGGTTTCCCTAAAAATAGAACTATGGTATGATCCAATAATTCCATTCCAACTATTTATCCAAAGGAAACAAAAATCACTATCTCAAAATTAAATCTGCAGCCCCATATTCATAGCAGCATTATTTACTGCAGCCAAGACAAGGAAAAAAATGTGTCTATCTACCAACAGATAGAAATCAATGGATACAGAAAAATGTGTTATCTATATCAAATGGAATATTATTCAATCATGAGAAAGAAAGAAATCCTGCCATTTGAAACAATATGGATGGACCTGGACAACATTATGCTAAGTGAAATAAATCAGACAGAGAAAGAGAAACACTGTATTTAAATACTTTTTAAAAAATGAACTCAAAATTAAGGAGAACAGATTGGTGGTTGCCAGAAAAGAGGAGGGAGTGGTGAAATGGGTGAAGGTAATCAAAAGACACAAATTTCCTTTTAACCTAAGTTCTGGATTTCAGCGTCATTTACAATCGCCAAGATACGGAAGTAGTCCAAGTGTCCATCAGTAGATGAGTGGATAAAACAACTGTGGGACATTTACATGATGGAATTCTACTCAGCTGTATAAAAGAAAATTTTATGCTTTGTAACACCATGGCTGGACCTGGGGAACATTATAGTTAAATGAAATAAGCCAGTCAGAGAAAGACAAATACCATATGATTTCACTTATATGTGGAATCTAATGAACAAACTGAACTAACAAACAAAATAGAAACAGACTCACAGACAGAAAGAGGAATGACAGCTACTGGGGTGGGGGGAGGTTAACGAGTTGAGGGATGTGCAAAAAGGAAAAAGGATTCATAGATATGGAGAAAAGTGTGGTAACTGCAGGAGGGAGGAGGGTATAAAGGGTATAAATGGTAATGGAAAAATACAATAAAGATTTTTTAAAGATAAGTGTTGGGGCTGTAACATACAACATGGTGAGTATAGGCGACAATACTGTATTATATTTCAAGGTTGCTAAAAGATCTTAAAAGTTCTCATCACAAGGAAAAAAATGGTAACTATGTGTGGTGATGGATGTTAACTTATTGTGATAATCATTTCACAATATATACGTATACCAAATCATTGTTGTAGACCTAAAACTAATACAATATTATGTCAATTATAACTCAATTTTTAAAAAGGCTGTTCAACACAGACATCATACATGACGTGCTACAGTCCCTCTCCTAACCATTCATCATGTCCCACTGCAAAGAAGAACCTTGCAGGAAAACCTATAATCCTTTCCAAGTAGAATTATGGTAGGTAATCAACAGTTCTCATATTTAATTAAGAAATCATTTTGCTTATCTTAGATCCCCAGTAAGTTTGCCATTATAGAAAATGTTGCCTGGTAAGAGCATAAAGAAAAATTGTCTGTGTATGTGAAAGAAAAAAAAGAAATTAGATAAGGGTCAGGCCTCAAAGCAAAAGCCTTATTTGATTTAATTCTTACTTAAATTCAAAAGCAGAACTTTCAAGTTGCCACTAATCTGAAAATTTATCCAGGTATGTCTCTTCAAATCAATAAGCCTGGTAAACATTTATCCTTAAGTGATCAGCTGGGGAAGAGTAAGTCTCTACCTTAGCCCTCAGTAATATAGAGCAGCGATTTTCAACCAGTGTGCCGCAAGAGTTTTTAAAATATGTAATATCTGACTATTTAGTCAGAGCACTGACCTCTTTTCCCTTACATTGTTGAATGAAAAAATGACACAGCCAACATAACAATAGCCATCTGGTAGTAATGTCCTGTCTTGAACCATAAATATATAGGTCATACAATACAGTTGCATTTTATTGGTCATGTCACATAAGGTTGAGTTTGATTGGTTAATTGATAGTATCAGAAATCCCTATATACAAGCACAGGCACCTGATTTTTTTAAAAAGCCACCCTGAAGCAAAAAGGATAGGTAATGACTATCTTTTTGTAACTTAAAATTATACCTACTTTTTTATCAGAGTGACAAGAAAAAGTAAGATTTTTGGTGTGCCACAGAATTTTAGTAATTACTTTATGTGTGCCATGAGATGAAAAAAGGTTGAAAAACACTGACCTAGAGAATCCCCTTCCTATGTGGAGTTTAAGTGTGTTCCATTAATAAAATCCATCCATTCATTTACACAAAAACAATTTTACCTGTCAGGATTGGCAAATGTTCCAAACACCAACTGTCCTAAACTGTTTGGTCTATCTCCCAGAACAGAGAGATGCCTTGCTCTAGTAAGGTATTTATTATAATCAAAGCTTACTGCTTACCCATTTGAAAATATGTTTGAGAAATCATTTTGGCTGAATAGGACAGAAAAATCTGTGAAAGCTGAAACTTTTCAACAATAATACTAAAACAGGTCATCATTAAAAATAAAAGAAATCAGCAACAGGGGAAAAGTGGGACAACTATAATAGAACATTAAAAAAGAAAGAAAGAAAAAGAGAGGTTCCTGGCCAAGATGGAGGCCTAGGTAGATAGGCTTCGCTTCCTCACACAAACAAAAGAGGGCTACCAACCAATTTAAAAACAAAACACAACCAGAACTGCCAGAAAATCGAACTTAAGGGAGTCCGATAACCAAGGACTTAATGAAGAAACATTCAGCCAGACTGGTGGGAAGGGCTGAGATGGGCAGCCAGTGGCTGGCCAACAGGTGACATGGCAGCTTGCAGACCAGGCAGTCACACATTTACAGGTAGATAAACCATGAGGAATAACTGGGGAGCAAGACAGGCCACACAACCCAGGGTTCTAGCACCAGGAAGAAAGTCTCAAAACCTCTGGCTGAAAAAAATCTGTGGGCATTGTGGCAGCAGGAGAAACTACCAGTCTCACAGGTGTCCATTGGAGGGGTCACGGGGTCCTAGAGTGTACACAAGCATACCCAACCAGAAATCAGCACCAAGAAAGCACCTTGAGGGGTACAATTCACTTGTGGGTAGCCAAGGAAGTGACTAAAAGTGGGGCAAGAGTGGAGAAGAGGCACTGTTGCCTCTCTGACCCCTGCCCCAACATACAGCACCACAATGCAGCAGCAGGTTGCCCCGCCTGATGAATATTTAACGTTCCGCCCTATACAATGTAAAAGCAGCATAGAGACAAAGAAATATGGCCCAAATGAAAGAATAGATCAAAACTCTAGAAAAAGAACTAAGTGACAAGGAGATAGCCAACCTATCAGATGCACAGTTCTAAACATTGGTAATCTGGATGCTCAAGGAAATAGTTGAGTACAGTCCCAAAATAGAGACAGAAGTAAAGGCTATACAAAGAGAAATAAAGAAAAATATACAGGGAACCAACAGTGAAGGGAAGAAAACCAGTACTCAAATCAACAATTTGGAACAGAAGGCAAAAATAAACATTCAAACAGAACAGAATGAAGAAACAAGATTTCAAAAAATGAGAAGCTTAGAAACCTCTAGGACAACTTTAAATATTCCAACATCCGAATCATAGGGGTGCCAGAAGTAGAAGAGGAAGAACAAGAAACTGAAAACTTATTTGAAAAAATAATTAAGGAGAACTTCCCCAATCTGGTGAAGAAAATAGACACAGAAGTTGAGGAAGCTCAGAGAATCCCAAACAAGTTGGACCCAAAGAGGAACACACTGAGACACATCACAATTAAATTAGCCAAGATTAAAGAGGAGAGAATCTTAAAAGCAGCAAGAGAAAAGGAGAGGGTTACCTACAAAAGAGTTCCCATAAGGCTATCAGCTGATTTCTCCAAAGAAACCTTACAGGGGAAAGAAGTATTCAAAGTCATGAAAAGCAAGGACCTACATCCAAGATTACTCTATCCAGGAGAACTATATCATTTACAATGAAAGGGCACATTAAGTGCTTCCCAGATAAGGTAAAGTTAAAGGAGGTCATCATCATCAAGCCCTTATCATATGAAATGTTAAAGGGACTTACCTAAGAAAAAGAAGATCAAATTATGAACAGTAAAATGACAATCAACTCACAACTATCAACAACTGAAGCTAAAAATAAAAACAAAATAAGCAAACAACTAGAACAGGAACAGAATCACAGAAATGGAGGTCGCCTGGATGGTTATCAGCAGGGAGGGGCAAAGGGGGAAATGGGGAAAAAGATACAGGGAATAAGAAGCATAATTGGTAGGTAGAAAATAGACAGGAGGAGGTTAAGAATAGTACAGGAGATGGAGAAGCCAAAGAACTTATATGTACAATCCACAGACATGAAGCTAAGGGTGAGGGGGAATGCTGGAGGGAATGGAGATACCAGGTGGGGGCTGGGAAGAAAGAAATGGAGCAACTGTAATAGCACAATCAATAAAATATACTTTTTAAAAAAGGGTAAGAAAAAAGAAACAAAAGAAATCAAAGTATAACTTAAAGAATAAAACTGAAATCACACAAAATTTTCTTATACTATTCCCTTCAGTGCATTTTTTTTAATGAGGCCCAATCCAGACTCATTAGGAAGAGTGTCATGGATCAATTATTCCATTTCTACCCATGACACTGGTGGAGAAATGGGGTAAAGAGCAGTAGAACACATATAACATATTTTCTCTTCTATCCTTACTACCAATAGTTCAATAAAATCTTAGCAAGTTGTAAAAACAGTGAAATCTTAGAATAAAGCTTCACTAGAATAAGACTTAATGCCCACTAAGACATATTTCTAGAATTTTGGAAGGTAAAAATCACACATTGTCATACATAAGCTCCCTGGTCCTATCCAACTCTCTTCTCAGCTACAGCCAAAGGGGGGTAGACTTCATCTGCACCCAGATATAAACAGGATAAAACGCTGTACCTTTCATAACTTGTAAATGGAAATCCTAACAGTAAGTTTAATCCCTTAAGGAACTTACTTCATTTGTGAAGTGCAAAGTCATACCATACCAGAGGATTCATGTGATGATTAAATTAAGTGAAGGTTTAAAGACCTCTGGACACTATACCTTTTTCACTATACCTTAAATAAATTACATTTACATCCCACTAATGCCTTTTACCATGTTGTTCCTCTGGTTGGAATGCCTGTCCTCCTCCTTGTTGCTTCTCCCTATCTGAACCAATGCCATTTTTCAAAGTCTTTTTTGAGTCATTCTTGACACCTACCCTACCTGTGACTACCATGATGGCCTTTCCTCATCTTTAATATCTAATTGTCTACTGTCTATAATATTCATCATGTTACTTAATGAGTCAATACTCTGAATTTTAGTTACTATTTCACTGGCAAACAGTAGTATAGATCTCAAGAAGAGGAAAGGCTCCAAGTCTTCACACAGCACATCTCATCCTTCTATGTCTGCCTTAACACCTACCAGTCCTTCACAGAAACTACAGCAACAATCAGTAAAATATGAGTGAATGACCAAATAAAGGCACAGAAATTACAAGCTGTCTTGTTTGGGAGAAGGGAAGGGAAACTAGAAAAAAAGGTAACTAAGGTAGCTCTTGAGAACACAGAGAGTAAATTTATGACACATGTTATATAACTAAAAATAGTTTACCTGAAAGTAATTTCTTAAAACTAAATGAATATCCAGTGAGCATCAAAAACACTGAGCAGTGAGCAGCAAATAAGTTACAAACAAGGAAAGACACTATGCAATCAACTACTTAAACAAAATGATACTTCCTATATTAACCACTTCTACAGAGAATATAAAATTTGACAGATATCCTCAGCTGAGAATTGCAATTCTTTTCCCTAATTCACTATACTCCTAAAGGGTCAGCCAGCAAGTGCTGTACGAGTTCACTAACACTATAGTCACAAAATACAGGGGTGGGAAGAAGTAGATCACAGTTGTAAATACACAAAACTGAGTTTATTCTTGTATTATTATTTATTCTCATATTATAGATGTTTTCCGTATAACTGTAAACCTATTTTGCCCACCCCTGTACTTAATGGCTAACATATTTTTTAAATTCTGAAATTATTTTTAAAAATTAAACTTCTCAATTTTAGCCCAAAAAGTCACTGGAGCACATGGTTTGTTTTTTGCTATTGTTTTATTTTTTGCCTGACAAACCATTTTTTTAATTATAGGTTATTGATTATGCTAGTACAGTTGTCCCAATTTTATCCCCTTTGCCTCCCTCCTCCCAGCGCTGCCTACTCTCTCAGGCAATTCTCACAAGGGTCACGAATATAAGTCCTCTGGCTTCTCCATTTCCTAGGCTGTATTTTACATCCCCATGACTAGTCTTTAACTACCAATTTGTGCTTCTTAATCCCACCTTTTCACCTATTCCCCAAAACCTACCTCCTATTGGGTAGCCATCAAACCACTCTCCATATCTATAATTCTGTTTCTGTTCTGCTTATTTTTAGTTTGTTTTTTGGACTCAACTGTTAGTAGATATGTATTTACTGCCATTTTATTGTTCATGGCTTTGATCTCCTTTTTCTTAAATAAGTCCTTTTAACATTTCTTATAATAATGGTTTGGTGATGATGACTCCTCTAGCTTCTTCTTGTTTGGGAAGCTCTTTATCTTCCCTTTAATTCTAAATGATGGCTTTGCTGGATAGAGTAATCTTTGTTGTAGTAATCTTCCTTGCTTTTCATCACTTTGAATATTTCAGCCAATCCCTTCTAGCCTGCAAAGTTTCTTTTAAGGAATCAGCTGACAAGTCTTATGGGAATTCCCTTTCAGGTAACTACCTGCTTTGCTCTTGCTGCTTTTAAGATTCTCCCTTTATCTTTAACCTTTGGGATTTTGATTATGATGTGTCTTGGTATGGGCCTCTTTTTGTCCCTCTTGTTTGGAACTCTTGCTTCCTGGACTTATATGCCTACTTTCTTCACCAAATTAGGAAAGTTGTCTTCCAATATTTCTTTTCAAATAGATTTCCAATCTGTTGCTCTTTCTCTTCTCCTGGCACCACTATGATGAGAATGTTAGTACACTTGAAGTTATCTCAGAGACTCCTTATACTATCCTCATTTGGGGGGGATTCTTTTTTCTCCTTGCTGTTCTGACTGGTTCTTTTTTGCTTCCTTATGTTCTAAATAATTTATTTGATTCTCAAGTTCATCCACTGTGTTGATTCAATTAGTGTACCCTTGCCCTGGCTGGTGTGGCTCAGCGGACTGAGTGCTGGCATGCAAATCAAAGGGTCACCAGTTTGTTTCCCAGTAAGGGCACATGCCTGGGTTGCGGGCCAGATCCCCAGTTGGCAACCACCTATTAATGTTTCTCTGCCTCTCTTTCTCCTTCCCTTTCCTCTCTCTAAACATAAATTTTAAAAATCTTTTTTAAAAAATTAGTGTACCCTTCATTTCTGACTGGATCTTTTGTATGCTGTTGAGATACTAAGTTCTTTGAGCATCCTTATAAACAGTGTTTGGAACTCTGCGTCTGACAGATTGCTTATGTCCATTTTGTTTAGTTTTTTTTCTGGAGTTTTGTTCTGTTCTTTCATTTGGGCCATGTTTGTCTCATCATTTTGGCAGCTTCTCTGTTTCTATATTAGGCATAGCTACTGTGGTCTCCCTGTCTTGGTAGTATGGCCTAATTTAAGAGGTGTCCTGTAGGGTCCAGTAGCAAAGCCTCCCACATTCCACAAGGCACAGTATATACACTGTGTGTATACCCACAGTGTGAGCTTAGTACAGCCTCCTCTTCTAGTTGAGCCTTGATTACCGTAAGCAGGTAATCAAGGGATTTACCCAGGCCAGTCAGCTGTAAGGACTGGTTATGACAACTGACCACCAACCTCCACCCTCAGTGGAGAATCAGCTGTGCAGCTGCCCACTCCACAAAGCAAGGCTTACTTCAACAGGGATCTTAGTGCCTGCTTGTGTTCTGTCTTGGGGCGACTTGGCCTAAGCCATAAGCAATCTGCAGCTAGCTGCTTCTTCTGCTGACCTTGGAAATGCCCCAGCAAGCCCTGACTGTGAGCCAAGACCAGCTGCTGCTAGTGCCAGGCCTAGAGCCATTTAGCAAGGTATGGGGGCTCAGTGAGGCCAGCTGCTGCTTGTTTGAGAGGATTTAGGATGATCAGAAGCATGAGCCAAGACTAGTCATTTGAATGGAAAAGCCACTGTTAACCAACTAGGTGGACCCCCAAGATGGGTGAGGCAAATTCACAAGAAATCTCTAGGGCGGGGCAAACAGTATGAGCCAGGTTGATGGAGTCTCAACTCTGGTGCCTGCTGCGCTCTGTGGCTCTGTCAGGAGAGGACTCAGAAGAGGAACAATGGCCTCTGCCAGCAGTTTTGTCTTGGAGAAAGCTGTCCCCCAGCTCTCACCCTGATGCCAAACACTTCAGTTCCTCCCCATATGCCACTGGTGCCTTTCAAGCTGCCCCAGTGCTGGAGTCCAATGAAAGTGAGTCTGAGAAAATCTGTGTGCAGGCCCTTTAAGAGATAGTGCCTCAGAATCCAGCAGTTTCTTTCCACTGACCCAATCTCCACTAGTTTTTACAGCCAGAAGCCACAGGGACATTTTTCCTCAGCACTGAAATCCTGGGCTGGGGGACCGAGTGTGGGGATAGGACTCCTCCCTCCTGAAATATCCCTCCTGATTTTTCTCCACTACATGTGGGTGTGGCATTAGCCCATTCCATATCTCCATGTCTCTGCCCCTCCCACCAGTCTGGATGGACATGGCTTCTTTAACTCTGTGGTGCAGGACCTCCATTCAAGCTGATTACTGCCATTTCTGAGTGATGGTTTTTCTATAGTTTAGTTGTAATTCTGATGTGGTTGTACAAGGAGGCAAGCTGTGTTTACCTAGGCCACCATCTTGGAAATCTCCTGACCCGGAGCCCATGTGTTTATAAATTATCCTACATCATATATATACTCCATAAAACTGTCATCTCTTACCTCAGGTTCTTTTGTGATATAGGTACATTCCAAATAAATAAAATATAAACATACATCCATTTTAAAAACATAGAAATAAATCAATATTAATCAAAATTCCTATGACAATGGTGGAAAGCTGCTACTTTCTAAAATGTTACTCTGAAGTACAAGGACAGTTTCATACTTCAAGAAGCCACTCATCAATTCAGTCTTCTTCTATTGTTCATCCCAAACCTCCTCTGCTGGTCTCCAGGCTTCAGCTATAATGACCCTCCCCAGTAAACAAATGTCATTTTTAGTCTGTGACAATAGGAGTCAGAAAAAAGTTAAGGCTCTGGAAATTATGTATTTCTAAGACACAGTTTAAGGAATAGCCCAGTCTCTACTGACAACTACAGGCAAGCATGGCTACAGATGGATAGATACTACAGGAGGATCAAGAATAGGAAACACTAAAGGTCAAGTTCAAATTGCCAAACATAGATTACTCAAAATTACTTTAAGTAAAATTGAGTCATGACTGTCTTTAATTAAAAGCACTGATAGGCAGAACCTAAACATAATACCCAAATTTATCTGTTCTACTTAAAATGTACCAAATTTTGCCTAAAATGTACTTCTATATTCATTACTATATAAGCCTTACAACAACCCTTCTGGAAAGCAGGTAACATGGCTTTTTTAAAATTAAGGAAATTGAAATTTGGAAAGGTTATCTTATTCAAGGTAACAAAGTTAACAAGTGGTGGGGACAAGATATTAATAACTTGGGCTTTCTGGCTGCAAAGTCAAAACTCTTTGCATCACAACATGATGTCTGACCTGCTCCCACAGAGACAGCACATTTTTTCAACAACAGATATATGAACAAATATATAAATTAGACAATCTAAAATAAATTCCTAAGAACACATAACCTACCATAACTGAATCATGAATGAACACAAAATCTGAACAAATCAATTACACTAAGAGACTGAAAGAGTAATCAAAAACCTCCAAACAAACAAAAAAAACCTGGACCAGACTGCTTCATTGATGAATTCTATCAAACATTTAAATAAGAACTAACACCAATTCTTCTGTAACTCCTCCAAAACATAGAAGAGGAGGAATACTTCCAAACTCATTTTACTAGGCCAGCATTACCTGATATTAAAACTAGACAAAGACACGAGAAAATAAAATTACAGACCAATATCCCTGATGAACATAAAGGCAAAATCCATAAAAAATTACCAAACTGAATTTAAAATACATTAAAAAGATTACACCATGATCAAGTGGGATTAATTCCAGGGATACAAAAAGGTTCAACATCTACAAATCAAGGAATGTGAACCATCACATTATCAATATTAAGGGTAAAGATCACATGATTATCTCAATGGATGCAGAAAAGGCATCTGACATATATTCATCATTTAAAAAAAAACTCTTGACAAACAGTAGCAAGGGAATGTACCTCAACACAGTAAAGTCCCTATAAGACAAGCCCAAAAGGAACATCATACTCAACGATTAAAAGGTGAAACTTCTAAAATTAGAACAAGACAAACATGCACACTATCACCACTTTTATCCAACATAGTACTGGAAGTCCTAGCCAGAGCAATTAGGCAAGAAAAAGAAGTAAAAGACATCCAAATTGGAAAGGCAGAAGTAAAACTGCCTCTATTTATAGATAATATAACATTAAAAAAACCCTAAAGGTTTTACAAAAAAACAGTAAGAAATAATAAACAAATTTGCTTAAGTTGCAAGACACAAACTCAATATACAAAAATCAGTTGCATTTCTATATACTAATAATGAACTATCAGAAAGAGAAATTAAAGAGAACAATCCTATTTACAACTGCATCAAAAAAGAATTTAATACTTAGGAATCAATTTAACCAAAAAGGTGAAAGAGCTATACATTGAAAACTTTAAGACATTGATGAAAGAAATTGAAGACACAAATAAATGGGAAGATATCCATCCTCATGGATTGGAATACTGTTAAAATGTCCATATTATACAAAGCGATCTACAGAGTCAATGCAATCTCTATCAAAATTCCAAAGGTATTTTTTCACAAAAACAGATAAAAATCTTAAAATGTGCATGAAAGCACAAAAGACTTCAAATATCCAAAACAATCTTAAGAATGAAGAACAATTCTCAGAGATCAAAATTCCTTATCTCAAACAATATTATAAAACTATATAGTCATCAAAATAGTTTGGCGCTCTGGCATAAAAACACACATAGATCAGTGGAACAGAATGAACAGCAGAGAAATAAACCCACATACAATATGGTCAATTAACTTGACCATCAATGAATAAATGGATAAAGATGATGAAGTCACACACATACATACAATGGAGTATCATTAGGCCATGAGAAAGAATAAAATCCTGACATTTGTGACAATATGCATGGACCTCAATGGCATTATACTAAGTGAAATACACCAAACAGACAAAGGTAAATACTGCATGGTATCACTTGTATGTGTAATCTTAATTTTTAGAAAGGTCAAAAAGTCAAATTCATAGAAAGAGTAGAAAACTGGTGGCTGGGGTTTGCGGGCAGGTGAAATAGGGAAAGGGTGGTAAAAGAGTACAAAATAATATTATTAATAATCATAATAGATACATGAATAGAAATCAATGTGACATGCCCAATGCTGGCCCTGATAGCATTATTTGTTCTTTCTAGCTCTTCCAGTCCAAATAACAATGAAGTTAGAGGCAAACTCAAAAATGATGTTTGTAGCAGAGCTCTGTAAATACAAAAGAGCTGATTAAGCATTAATAATTCTTTAAGGAGTAAACACACTGGTCTTCAAAATACTACACAAAGGATTGTCTTAAAACAACAGCTTAACCTTTTGTAACTTTTCCTTACCTAGTTTAATAGGTTTTAGTCACACTCAGCTAATATTAAATATACAGTGTTAGAAAAGTTGGACAGCAATATATGCCATTCAAGTTCAAATCAACAAATACAAATATACAGCAGAATGTTTTATACTCAATGTCCCACTTTTCAGTCAATAGGTGGGAATGTAGGCTTTTGCTATACATTTGCAAATTTAAATTTAAGAAAAA
Organism: Artibeus jamaicensis; assembly: GCF_021234435.1. Taxonomy (NCBI): domain Eukaryota; kingdom Metazoa; phylum Chordata; class Mammalia; order Chiroptera; family Phyllostomidae; genus Artibeus; species Artibeus jamaicensis. The sequence continues at coordinate 3,824,701 of NW_026521356.1, forward strand.
GCTACCCTCTACTGTCAAAAGCCATCCTTTACTAAGTCTAAAACCTCCAGAACAACAGATTTCATAGTCATAATATACCCCAGAATCTACTCAGATTTAAACTAAAAATTTATTTTAATTCTTATTCAAACCTTTGGGCACTTCAAGTCTAACTGTTGCCACCAACACATCTTGACATTCTGGTGAAAAGTCCTGAAGGTCCTCACTATCTGTTGCAAACTAGCTACAATTTACCATTCTCCCCTCGGGAAAGTGTCCCAAGAAGTTCTCCTGGCATGAAGATGCATGTGTCTTTCACTGAAGATCACCCTGCATTTTCAGTTGTGCCAGACTGACCAGGGACTGGTGTTCCAGCCCAAGACTGCCATGGACTAACTGGACAACCTAGGGTCAAATTTGACCTAACAGGAATAACTGCACATGGAATGGTGACAGACCTGTCCAAACAGACCCTCTTGTAAACACTAAGGCACAGAGAAGGGAGACCACTACTCCCGAATGATTTCAAGCTCTCCATGAGGACTACTCTCTATATTCTAGCCTGGGAAGTATTGGGACCCTGAGTAAATACAGTTAGCAAGCAGACAATGTCCTATACTACTGTACACTCCTCTCATCAAAGCCCCATTCTTCAAGATGTGTTTCTATTCTGCACAGCTATAAGAAAGTCTAATACAACATATGCACTTTTCTAGAAACACTAGCATGTTCACTCATCACACCCATGGACCTGGTCATTGAACAGTCAAGCCTTTACATAAACCATTATACAGTAGGGGCAGATGAAGTTGAGGTTAGACCCTGCCCACTACGTAAAAGTCTCTCTCATCACAATAATCCATAGTAATCTTGAGCTGCTTGGTTACTCATCTCCTTCACGACTTCTCCAACTGGTCCAAATGATATTAAATTACCCCTTTACTCTGTAACTCCTCCATATAGTTTGTTCTATAAATCATACATTTCAGTGAACTTTTGAGATTCAGTTCAACCTATAGTAAATAGAAATTACCTTGTGCTACACATTATTTGAAATTTGCTCAGCCTCAATTAAAAAGAAAAAAGAAAACTTTATTCCAAGCTTTATTTATACAGTTTGAGCAGTGTATTTATTTACGATCATTTTCACAGTATCATATTCTTCAGATTCGCTTGTAAAAAGCACTTGTTTCCCCAGTACAAGACAAATAAACTAGTCTTTATCATGCCTATTCTTTTACATGTTCCCACAAAACACAGAGTTTTATCCTTAAACAAGTGAACAATTTTGTTAACAAACATAATATTTATCCTAATCAAATTATTTAAGGACATTTCAAAGCAGGCTATTTTTATTACTCCAATGTTCTGAATTTTCTAATATAGCTTGCACAAACATGTAAAAAGAACAGTTATAACCATGGATTGTATTTTAGGTGCAGTATTTACTATGTTAATTAACATTATTAAGTATATCCTCACAAAATTGTTGTATATAAACAAATGAGATATGTGCATATTTCATTATTTATAAAGCACAAAGGTATTAGCCAGTGAACATAATGTACAATATCAAAAGAACAAAACCAGAATGTGCCCTAAGAAGTTTAGAACCTAACAGACAACCCAAGGTAATTAGAAACAGTGTGCATGTGGGGCTGGAGGGCACCCCTGACCAAAAAAAGACCTGAAGATAAGGGAAAGACAGCAGGTAATGTTTGCTTCACTGAACAAGTAGAGTTCTGAGTGAGCTCTGAAGGAGTCAGAAAGCTAAGTGTATTGAATAATGAAAGAAGCAGGTACCTGGTAGAGCTAAAAATGGAGTATTGGGTGTGTAGAAAGAAGAGTGACAGGGATCCAAAAAGAATGCTTCTAAAAGAAGGCCATGCAAGTGAGCTGACAGAAAATAAGGATAAAGAAGAAAATGAACCAATACCAAGGTTTACACAAGGACGGACTAGGTTAAAAGAGGAAAAGATGGAAGGTTATGGATCATTCGTGAGTACAATGTCAGCGTTCACGAAAAGTATAATGCAGTATTATGCCTGAATATAAACAATGTCATTATTTTACAAAGTTTCTATCCAGAAAGAAAATTCTTCCTAGTTATTCCTCGCAGATTAAGGAAGCAATAATTTTAAGGTATACTCACAGTACATGAAGTTTTACATATGCTGTCCCATTTTGAAATGCGACCCAGTTTTTATATTCATAGAGGCATTGCATTTCCCCCTCCCCCGGAAAAAAGGAAAGAAAAGGCGTTGCTTTTCATTTGACTAACAAAACAAGATAGGATACACTCTCTCTGCTCTCTTCAAATTTTAAACTTTGAAGCAGGTATCCCTGGTAAGAAAAATTCCTAACGCCAAAACCAAATTCCTCTCCTTTTTCATTAGGTTCAAATCACTATCAATGAATTAGTATTTAAAAAAAATCAACAGTTTAATTGAATTATGGAGACAAATTTCAACTGCCACAGAATCCAAAGTAACTCCCTCAGTGCAATCTTCCAAAAAGTAGGGTTTTAGATGGTTGACATCTGATGCTCGGAGATCAAAAAGGAGATGTATTGATTAATAAGCATCCTTATCACAATCCAGCAAGACCCCAAATGCCTCAACACAGAACAATTCTATCGCACACTTCTAATATTTTGCCTTCTAAACTGCACTTACTACTAGTTTTTTGGCTTTAGCTTTTTTAGACCAAATCTGATCAGCATAAAAAAAAACACAATTAAATGATTCCATTTTAGGGCAGCCTAGACCAAAAAAAAAAAAATTTAGTTAAACAAAAATTTAAAAGTTGATCATTTAGCCTACATGATCTCTTTAATAAAGTAGTTAAGAGAGACTTCTGGAATCAAACACACCTGGTACACTACTGACTGATCTTGGGCAAGTAACTTAAATCTAAGTTCATTTCCTCATCTGTAAAATACAGATATTACTAATACCTATCTCATAGAGCTGTTAGAGCCAAAAGGAGACAATACAGATAATATTCTTTGAACAGTGCCTGGCAAATGGAAAATATTCAGTAAATGTTTTAATCGCTATTAACATTTCTCTAGGCTTTGAGATGTACATTAAAATAACCTAAGGACCTCCATTACTAGCTCTAAGAACCTCTGAGAAGTACAGGAACCTGAGGTTTTATAATAATGTCCTAATATGTCCTCCATTACATTTTGAAATTAAATCAATAATATGGCTTGGGTTTTCTTTTTTGTTGTTGTTTTTGCTTTGTCTTTTTACCTGAATCATGCATGCCTCCCTAAAGATAGCACATTCAGGAAAATGTTTTATCTGTTGTTTTCTTTCTTCCTGGTAGATGTATAGTGAGTCAGACCACTAAAAAGAAGAGCAAATGCCTTATTTTTGCGTCTTTAAGTTTTATCCTGAACATGCGTTACTTTAGTAATGAGAAAATACAACAGATGTTATAAGATTAGTTCCCCCCCAATAATTTATTTGGCAGTCAGGAATTCTTATGCAATGTACTTATTTATTCAAATGCCTAATAAAATTGTTTGCATTCTTGGAGGTTTTATTATTTTCTTCCTATTTCTTATACCTATTACACTGCTCATGAGCAAAGGCTTGGAAACAAAACACATTTTCTAAACAATATTATATAAGTAAATTTTATATATCACCAGTTCACTTCTAGAATACAATCTGTAATTAATTAACTGTTTGGTATTCAAAACTCATCTTCCCTTACAATGCTACAAGTATGGTTACAGTTCCCAGATTTACTCAAAAATTATTTAGCCATAGTATTAACTGAATTCTAGTAATGAGTTCATTGTACTACATTCTAAAATCCAGGGTCGAGCTATAAAAACAAGAAACAGAAGCTTAAAAAGTCCAGCACCTTTTTGGAGACTCAGTTATAGCCCCTGGCAAAATTTTAAAATAGGCAGCTTGTCTTGCTATCTTTTGACTGCCCTTAAGTTTGTGCCCACCTAATACAAAACCCCATTCAAGCCAGGTCTCACATGGATGCACCCTTACTCAGCCAGTCCTTTTCTCCCTACCAGTGTAACTGATCCCATTATGTACGAATGAAATCAATTCACATGGAAGCCCCTAATTTGAACATAGAGCGTTTCTGGTAATATAAAATGAAGTAAAATATTCAGGATACATTCAAACAGATATTATATCTTTTATATAAGACAAACTTTTCTCTTACTCTTCTAAGTCCACCAGATTTTGAAAGTACCCAACTCCTCAAAGACAACTGCAGTAAAGAAAAGATTACAAGCAGAGATTGGATGCCCCTTGAGAAACTAAAAAGTTTAGAAAATATACGTAAGAACATGTGAAGTTAAAGAACTGTGATTATTTAAAATAACACCAAGTACTAAAGGGACACAAAAATTATGTCTTGAGGGACATTAATAAGTATATAAGGAGGAGACAGAAAGACATTCCAGGAAGAAAATGAGAAGGCAAGGAATTTGAGGGGAAAAAACAAGGTATGTGCACGGGCGATAAAGACACCACACTGCGATAAAAGAAGAAAGGAGCATGATTTTGATCTGGAGATATATAATATAGGCCCAAAAAGAAAAAAATGCTTCAAGCAAACAGGTACAGTTTAGATTTGAACAGACAAAAAATTGAGCCACTGCCAGCAGGTATTTCTTTGCTGTGGAGAATTTTCTGTATATTGGAGGATCTTTATCAGTAACCTTGGCATCTACCCACTTGAGGGCATTAGCACCTCTCTCCACCAAGTGCTGACAACTAAAACTGTCTCCAGACCTTGTCACATGTCCTACAGGGGGCAAATTCACCCCTCCAAAAGTACTTTATAAAATCTATCCTTGTAAGTACCAAGTATTTTCCCCCAGTTTATCTTTACAAATATCTTTACTTTCACACACTGCCTTACCCACTTAAGTGAGAACATCAAACATAATTTAAAGTCTATCTCAGAGTAAGCACTCACCATGCTTTTTTGTTGGGTAAACGGCATGAATTAGTCTGTTTCCAAAGATCAGAAATGAACAGGATGGAAGAGAGCAAAACAGACTCTCCCAAAGAGCTCCATTTAGAGGTAACAGGTCCAGTAGGAGGCAGAGGCTGCCTGAACAAGAGTGGCAAGGATGGAAAGGACAGAGGGACATTAAGATATAGCAAGATGACCAATTTGGTGAATAATGGGTGAGAAATGGAGGAGCATAAAGAGTCAAAGATGACACTGGCTTCTAGCTGGGTAGACACAACAAAGAATGAGAAAACATAAGAGAACCTCATTTCCAGGGGAAAAGATTGTAAGCTAGATTTGGGTTTTAAGGCCTCGTGAACTAGGCTTTACTTATTTATGCAAGTCAAGTTTTTACTAAGCTTCATCCTCAGTGAAATGAGGAAAAATAAGTCATCCAAATTGTATGTGAAGATCAAATGAGAGAGTAAAAGTACTTTGTAAATAACCAGTCTACTATAAGGAATAATTTTTCTTTTAATTCATAGTAAAACTACCACTAAGTACAATCTTCACGGGGTACCTTTATTTCCCTACCACAAATCTTTGTAATCCCCCCTTACATAATCTATACAAAAGCTGTCAATGGCTTCCTCCTGGTTATTTCTGTTCTACTGTCCTGGTTTTTAATTTCACCACTGTGTTTCACCTCTGCCTTGATATTTTTAACAGTATCTGTTACAGAAAAATCACACTAAGAAAATTAACTCTGAAAGGTTTTTTTCCATTGGCACATTTTTCATCTTTACACGTTTCTTCTACTCTACCTTGCTACTCTACCTACTCTACTTCCTACTACCCCAGTCCTACTTTGAATCTGCACTACCTCAAGTCTCACAGCTGCTAACATTTTCTGACATTAATTTTTTCTCTTGCACTCCCTCCCCACGCCAAAAAAATCCTCACTGAAGATCTGACTAGTCTGGATGGAGAGAATCACTGAGCTGAATATGTGTCCTCTATATATCAAACCTCAGGGAGGAAAAAAGCTGCAAGCAGTTAGAGCACCATAACCTTCCTTCCCTTCCAAAATCTCCAGAGCTGACTCAGACTGTGTGAAGAAACTTGGGAGTTTTACAATTAAGAATGAGTGGATAGGAAAAAAGGAAGAAAAACCAAAATATAGAAAAATAGATGAATACATCACACAACCTGCCACAGCTGACTGTATGTTTTATTGGGCATGTTTCATTGCCTATATTGACCATCACATCTTTCAACAGTAACTGACCCCTAGAAAACTTCTGTTTAAATGAGAAATGGATATCACTGGTGGCAGAAGTAATTAAAAAACATCCAGATGTAATCAGAGGTAAATCAATTAGATAATCACTCAAAGCAGCTTACCAAAGTTCTCAAAAGTGTGGAGGACCCCAGAGAAACAGCATCAGCATGCACATCACTGGGAAACTTGTTAGAAATTATTTGGCCCTATTCTAGGAACAGGGCCTAGTAATCTACATTTCAACAAGCCTTTCAGGGGACTGATGCACCCTAAAGTTTGAAATCACCAAGGGATAAACACTTGCCTCTTATTAAGGCCCTCAGAGCCTTCTTGCGTCCATGTTTATTAGGCATACCATGAATCTTGCTCTTCGATTTATGTGAGATTTCCCAGTATCCTTGAACACCTAGACTAGTGCCTGACTCCATAAATGTTTGTTGAATGAATGAGTGAATAACCTTAAAATAAACTTCCTCCTTACTAAACCAGTTTTAATGGAACTGTTTCTTATAACCCAAGTAATCTTAATTAAGCACTGTGTATGGAGAATGAGAATGGCAAACACACGAGATGGCCAGAATCATACGGAGCTAGTCCGTGAGGCCTTAGAGAGAGCTAAAACATTCTTTTGAAAAGAAAGAGCTACAAAAATACCTGTCTCAAGAAAAAGTAAAGGAATTTTAAGGGGCAAAATTGAGAATTTAGCAACAGGGTCAAGCAAACTGTAGCTATAAGGAACAGTGATTTGACCTCGTGTAAGGCTCTGAGACCAAAGCAGAAAACTGCAAGCTTTCTTAAAGATCTAGAAAGTTAATAAAAACGTTGACCTCTGCTTCAATGAAGAGTGACAAAGTCTATGTACTTAATAATTTACCTGATCTGTATGTAATTTATACCTTAAGATTCTATCACACCATGAAAATAATTTCAACTCTGCTATAGCAAGAGAGAAGAGGGAAAGGACCATCAAAAAGTAAGTGCAGATTAAATTCGGACAGCTCTCAGAAACAGAATTCTACCTTCTTCCCTATCCCTGCTAATACTTGGAATATTGACAGCAGAAACTTATTCCCCATGAGGCAAAAGAATAAAAGAAAAACAAACAAAAACTTCTGAGGATGAAAGAATGGGAGGGGCTGCTGCTATTGTCAAAATTCCTTAATTCCAATTCCCTGTATGTCACAGAAATATTCTTCTTTTTCAAGTACTGCATTAATTATATGACAGTCTAGCAGTGGTCTCGTAATGAGACCATCTTCCCAATGGTCTCAATAAATCATATTTAAGTTACTCATCATGGTCTTTATTTTCAAGGGGGATATCATTCTATTTCTTAGACTATATCCCACTATACTCCCCACTTAGGCCCTCTGCTGCATTAACTGTATTACCCAGTAGATTTGTCACTCTCAACACAGGATACAGGAGGGCAGAGAAGCTCTTATATCCACAGTACCTAGAACCTGCCTAACACAAAATAAACAGTATAACATATGTTGATTCATTTACTCCCACTCCTATTTCTAATCCCAGTTTTTAAAATCCCTTTATTAACCTCAGTTTATTCTTCTGCAGATAGAAAACCTAACCTCTTCCAAAAGGCTTCTCCTAATTGGCTCCAAAGAGCTTCAACAGAAAGAAAACCATCTTGTTTCTGTTAACACATATATAGAAATATTAATGTCTATGTTTCTATCATCTTTGTTTATTCTTATCTATCTTCCCTTTGATACGTTACTCAAGGGCTAGAAGCAAGCCCCCATCGAAGCAGTAAACTGACTGGGACTGGGCCCAGGGTGAACCCAACATTCTTCCTAATGACCCACTGCTCAACTTGTTGATTAAATACATAATACTACTACCTTACAGACACCACCTGCAGCAGGCAGTAGTAGCAGTACCAAGTAGAAGTAGAAGGGAGCAGAGGAAGAGGTAAGGCAGAGGAAGAGTCCACACCTACATGAGACTATGGGCACTAAAAGGAGGGGATGGCAGAGCCCACAAAGCCTCGCTCGTTCTTTCCTTGGGACCATCATAATCCCTCCCACAAGGCACTTGATTAAATAAAGTTTTAAGCCCATCAACTATTCATCTGAATATTTTCCTGCTATTATCACAACTCTATTTCATCTTAAATATGGTAAAGTTTTGGCCCTGGCCAGGTAGCTCAGCTGGTTAGAGCATCATCCCAACATTCTAAGGTTATGGGTTTGATCCCTGATCAGGACACATAACAAGAATAACCAATGAATGCATAAATAAGTGGAATAACAAATTGATGTCTGTCTCTCAAACCAGTAAGTAAATTTTTCAAACATGGTAAAGTTTTAAAATAAAACTACTAGTGGTACAGGCATACACTATTAAATGAGGCAAATAATTGGGAAAGATAGATGTTCATAAATTACCACTCCTCTCCCCTAAAACATGGTTGGGGTAAGACAAAAAGAGAGAAGTAGCAGCACAGAATGACCCTAAAAGGAGAGCTCTGGCTCTAGAGTGTGGTGTACCTGCACTCCCCACCTCTCCCCCATTCACCCCCTTTGCTCCGACTTTCTGACCATCTGCTACTACTGCTGAAGGGCAGTAGGAATACAGAATCTGAGCTAATTCATCTCATCTTGTAAGGCAATTTACCCCAATTACCTTAATAATACAAAACTATTGGCTGATGTGCCATAAGATTTCTGTCAAACCTTGGAGTTGATTATTTTATTTAAAGGACTACTTCTACAGGAAAACATGATGTTGAAGAACTTCACTTGTCAAAACTAAATCAAAGTTATAAAAGTTCCAGGTGGGGAAGTAGAAGAGGGTATTTGGGGGAGTAAATGATGATGGAAGGAGACTTGACTTGGGGTGGTGAACACACAATACAACATACGGATGATGCATTATAGAATTATAAACCTGAAACCTCACCCCAATAAATTCAGTTTAAACAAGTTATAAAAGCTCCATACAAAATAGAAGTTTAAAGGAAGAAGTCAACATCTTTCTCAACAGTTCTCTTACCCTTACCTATTATATAATTGTCTTCAGCTTCATATAATACAAAACTACCAGCATTAAGACAGCAAACATATCCCTATTTTTTTCAAACAGATTTTCACTGATAAACTCAGGCACTTTCTAAGCCAGACAGCTCCCTCTCCAATTTAAAAGTTCCATGGCTAGTTTAAGTTACAACTCAAGCAATTCTATTTCTGCATTTGCTAATTAAAAATTTACCAGAGATACAATTTTTAACCAAAGCCAAAAAGACGTTAGTAGAGATTAATTTATGATGAGGTTACAGAGACAAAGGAACTATTCCACAGAGACCGACTATCCGTTTTCCCCACTGAGTGCTGCAGTTCCAGGAATCTAATGATTCTTCATTTATTTAAAAATGAAAATGATAATAAAATTCCCTAGTGTTGACAGCAGGTGATTTTTAACTTCACTGCTGCCTGACAGGCACCTACAGGCTTTACCTGGCCTCAATCTGTCCAGTTTAGAACTGCCAATTAGTACCTTCTCAAAAGCAAAGCTCAATGTAAGCCATTAAAAAGTGCTTTTCAAAGTGTCAAATACAATGGATTAGTCAAACTCAGCATGTTAGAACAAAATAAAACCTGAGTGCCCAATCCAGGCTTCAACTATCAAAGCCAAGTGACACAGAATATCATTCCAGAGCAAAGAAAGGATCAAATTCTCAAAACAATTGTGATACACATACCCTCCCCCATATAAGTACAAAGAATGCCACAGCAATCTAACAGGTGTCTTTATTGGTAATCTTAGCCTTTCTCAATTGTGGTTCCACAAGAAAAAATTAAGCACTAATGTCTGAAGACAGAAGTTGGCAAACCTTTTCTGTAAATATTTGAGGCTTTTCAGACCACATGGTCTCTCTGTCACAACTACTCAATTCTGCCACTGGAGCTCCAAAGCAGCTGTCAACAGTTAAGTAAATGAATGAGTGTGACTGTGTTCCAATGAAACTATTTATGGACACTGTAATTTAAATTTCGTGTAATTTTCACAGAAATATTTTTTCCAATGATTTAAAAACAAAACCAGTTCTTATTTTTAAAAAAGTCTTAGTTCTTTGGCTAGATTTGGCTCTGGGCAGCAGTCTGCCAACCTACCGTAATTTGCTGTATATAATGTACTCCAATATATAATGCACACCCTCATTCTTGTGCATATTATACACAGGATTTTTATACCCATTATTATATCCATGGTACTGCACTCATGGTACTTTCCTGGCTGGTATAACCAGCCAGGAAAGCTATCATTTAGAATCAAAAGGCAGATAAAGAGCTTTCCAGACAAGAAAAAACTAAAGGAGTTCATTATCACCAAACCATTACTATAGGAAATGTTAAAGGGACTTATTTAAGATGATGATCAAAACTATGAACAACAAGGCCCTGGCTGGTGTGGCTCAGTGGAATGAGTGCCAGTCTGCAAACCATAGGGTCACAGGTTCGATTCCCAGTCAGGGCACATGCCTGGGTTGTTGGCCAGGTCCCCGGTAGGGGACACAAGAGAGGCAACCATACATTAATGTTTCTCTCCCTCTCTCTAAAATAAATAAAATCTAAAAAAACACTATAAACTACAAAATGGTCATAAATACATATCTATCAACAACTGAATCTAAAAAAAACAAACTAAGCAAACAAGAACAGAGACAGAATCATGGATAAGGAGAGTGTTTTTTGATGGTTGCCAGATGGAAGGGGGTATGGAGGAATGGGTGGAGAAGTAAGGAAATTAAGAAGTACAAACTGTCTCTTCAAAAGACACCATTAAAAATCTTTTAAAAAGAAAAAGAAGTACAAATTGCTAGTTACAGAATAGCCAAGAGGATGTAAAGTACAGTATAGGAAATGGAGTAGCCAAAAAACTTATACACATGACCCATGGACATGAACAATGGTGTGGGGATTGCCTGAAGGAGTGAGGGGTGCTGGGTGGAGGTGAGCAAAGGGGGAAAAATTGAAACCACTGTAATAGCATAATAAATAAAATATAATTTATAGAAACTCTCTAATTAGTTTTTAATACAGCCTTCAGCTTCAGGGAGACAAGTAGATTTTACAAAATTGGGTCACACACAACGACAGGTACACTTTCATTTAAAAACAAAATTCACCTTAACAGGGTACAGTGAGCTAAAGGTGTTAAGATTTTAAAAACCATTCCCTAATAGAAATCAATATATAATGGATGCGATGGTTTGGAAATGGGGTGCTCATGGAGCCAGGGCATCTCCCAAACCACACTTAAAGTCAAACTGTGGCAACCAGATAAAGCAAAGCTGAAATATAAGTTATCTAAGAAAATTACAATCTAAAAAAAGAAAAATACAATCTATTCCAGTCCATTTCCTGATGTCAGGTTTGCTAATAAGTGATTTTTGTATTCGATTATTATTTAAGAAGCAAATTTTAGTGTCTTTAAATGGAACAGACCAAAAAAGGGTATTATAATCACACAATGGAATACTATTTAATATTATTGTACTACGCAATAATAAAAAGGAATGTACTAATGATACACCCAATACTGACAAAATTAAAAACATGACACTGAGTCAAATGAACCTTAACCAGAAATAGTATGTACCATATGATTACATTTACATGACTTTCAACAGGCAAAACTAATGTAGAGTGGGGAAAAAATTAGAGCAGTGGTTGCCTAGGGAGGAAAACAGAAGAAGGAAAGGCAGACTGACTAGAAAGGGACATGAGGGGAGCTTTCTGAAGTCTGAATAACATAGAACGTGGTACAGTAGAGTACACATGGTGTGGCAAAAGGAGGTTGACAGTAGAGAGTACACAGAACAGTTTATTCTTACATTATTTTTTATTAATTATTTTGTTATTTTCCATACAAAAAACTGTAAACCTAATTTTGCCTCACCCCTACATATCTTGATAAAGGCTTAGAATATGATAAAGGTTATGTACACAGGAATATACACTAGTCAAAACTCATCAAACAGTATTTTTCAGATCTGTGTTTTTTTATCACTATGTAAATTGTGCTTCGAAAAAAAATTTTAATGTTAAGCTCTAATAATATGCATATTTAAGTGCATGGATAAAAAAGGTACTGATGTCTGCAATTTTCCTAGAAAAAAATTTTAAAGATGGATTAATAGATAAAAAGCAGGATAAAAGGCAACCACAACAAAATATTACAAAATCTAGGTGGTAGGTAAATGGCTGTACAATTTGTATAGAACTCTGCCAATGTTTCCTTTTCATCATAACTGGAAATTGTATCATAAAATTTTCTCAAGATAAAATGTTAGCAAAAAAAAGAAAATTATTAGAGAAACAGCCCCTATGCATTAAAGCTATTACTCCAAAAATTAAAGCTCACCTGGAGTCTCTTCTTTAGAATAGGAACTATCATTACCCTCTTCCATTTCTCTTTCTCACTCCCCTCCCCACTAAAAAAAGAAAAAGAAAAGGAGGAAGGGAGGGAGGGAGGGAGGATAAACTGACAGACTCAAACTAATCTTCTAACCTTAAAACGTGAGAAAAAGAGCAAGCAGGAGGAGGGAAATAATAATGATGTAATAAGTAGAAAGTAATGATATAAAGAACAGAAAAACGATAGAGAAATAGGGAATTAGTAACTGAAAAACGTTCTACAAAGAAAAGCTCAGGCACAGATGGTTTCACTGATGAATTCTACCAAATAAAAAGTTCTTCACAAAGTTGTTGTTTTAATGGAAAAGGAAAGAACATATCCCAGCTTAACCTATGCGACCAGTTATTATTCTGCTACCAAAACCAAAAATATCACCAAAAAAACCCAGAGACCAAAATCTATTCTAAATACAGATACAAAAAATCCTCAGTAAAATACAAGCAAACCAGATCCAGCAAAAAAAAAAAAAAAAAAGGGGGGGGGGGTGGAATATATATACACTAAAAGACCAAGTGGGACTTATCCCAGGAATACAAGGCTGGTTTAGCAGAAAATCAACCGAAGTAACAAATCATATATTGATAGATTAAAGGACAAAAACCACATGGCAACCTTAATTCACACAGAAAAAGCAACTGACCAAATCCAACACTATTTCATGGGGGAAGAAAAATACTCAACAAACTAAGAATAGACAGAACTTCTTCAACCTGACAAAAAGCACCATCGCTAACTTCATTACTTAAGCATTTCTTGCTTAAAAGCCCTGGCTAGGACCTCTAATACAAGGCTGAATAAAAATGACGAGAGCAAGATAAGGGTCTCTGCTCTCATCAATTTCTATTCAGCCTTGTTTTGGAGGTTCTACCCAGGGCATTTAAGCAAGAAAAGGAAAGAAATGACAATTCATATTGGAAAGGTAGAAGTAAAACTATCCCTATTTGCAAATGACATGATCTTTTATATAGAAAAATCCTAATTCACTAAAAAAAGCCTATAGAAGCTAATAAGTTCCACAGCATACAAGGTCAACACACAAAACTCAATTGTATTTCTATACACTATCAATGACCAATCTAAAAAATGCAATTAAGAAACAATTCCCCTTATGACAATATCAAAGCAAATAAAATAGCAATAAATTTAACAAAACAGGTACAAAATATACACTGAAAACTGTAAAACACTGTTGAAAGAGATTGAAGAACATAGAGAAATGGAAAAATATCCAACGTTCAAAGGTAGAAAAAATAAATATTGTTAGCATGGAAATACTCCTCAAGTAACCTACAAATGCAATGAAATCTCTTATTAAATTCCTAGCCAGCTTTTTTGCAGAAAATGACAAGCTAATTCTAGAATTCATATGGAAATACAAAGACCAAAATTAGCCAAAACAATCTTGATAAAAAAAGAACAAAGTTGGAGGACACACACTTCCTGATTTCAAAACTTATCAGTAGTATAAAGTAAGTACTCAAAACAGTAGCATAAAGATAGGCATTGTAGATCAATGGAATAAAACTGAGAGCCCAGAAATAAACTTGCATCTATGCGCAACTGATTTTCAAAAAGAATGCCAAGACAATTTTGGGTAAAGAACAGTTTATCAACAAGTGGTGTGGGGACAGACATCCATATACAAAAGAATGAAGTTTGAATACTATCTCATACCATATATGGAAGTGAACTAAAATAGAGCAAAGATTTAAATGTAAGAGAAGAGCTAAAACCGTAAGACAACTGGAAAAAAAAGGGTTGTACATCTTTATGATTTTGGATTTAAAGCAACAATTTCTCAGACATGCACAAGCAACCAAAAGAAAAAGATAAACTGGACTTCACCAAAATTAAAAATTTTCATACTTCGAATGACACTATCCCCCAAAAAACAGAAAAAACAACCCACAGAATAACAGAAAATATTTGCAAATCATATAGCTAATGATTTGTACCCTGAATACATACATAAAAAGAATTACACACACACACAAAAAAATTACAATTCCACAATAAAAAGACATACAACCCAATTTTTAAAAGGGCACAGGATTTGAATAACCATTTATCCAAAGATAAACAAATGGCCAATAGGCACATGAAAAGATGTCCAACATCATCAATCACTGGCAAATGCAAATCAAAACTACAAGAGATACCACTTCACATCTGCTGAGATGGCTATAATAAAAAAAGATGAACAATACCAAATGTTGACAAGGATGTTGAGAAAGCTGGAACTCCCATACATCGCTGGTGGGAATGTAAAACATACCACTACCCTGGAAAACGGTCTGGCAGTTACTCAAAAAGTTAAATACAGTTACCACAAGACCCAGCAATTCCCTTCCTAGATACCTATCCAACAGAATTGAAAATACATATTCAAACAAAAACTTGTATACAAATGTTCACAGTTGTATACACCCCAAAAATAGGAACAACCCAAATGTCCACCAACTGATTTCATAACCAAAATATGGTACATCCATTCAACAGAATATATTCAGCCATAACAGGCAATAAAATAATAATGTATGCTACAACATGGGTAAGCCTTGAAAACATTATTCTAAGTGAAAAGTCAGACACTAAAGCCATATATGTATTTGATGATTCTATTTATGTGAAATGTTCAGAATTAGCAAATCAATAAAAACAGAAAGATTTGTGGTTGCCAAAGAGCTAGAGAAATGTGGAATGACTGCAAATGGGTAGAGGATTTCTTTTTGAGGTGAAAGTTTCTAGAATTAGGTGGTCATGATGGTTGCACAATTTTTTTCAATATGCTAAAAATCACTACATTGTATACATTAAAATGAACTTTATAGTATGTGAATTATCTCAATATTATAAAAAGCAAAAAAAATTAATGAACAAGCAATTAAAATTTACTTCCACATTCAATGATTTAGTATTAAGGTCATATCCAAAAATTTTCAATATCTTTCAAAACTATAAACAATCCCAAGGTTCCAGCTAAAATAAGTATCAGCAGCACTTCAAAGACACATCTAATTCTGTCTGAGCTAGAAGTCCATATTCCAACTTTCTAATCTTTCTGGGTTAAAATACAGCACACTGTCCTTGTCTACAGATCCAGCAGGAAGTCAAAATAGCTTCAATCTCACCTTCCTGACCTGAATCAACAGCAAGTTGACACTGTGCCTCCTCACACAACCAAAATAAGGACAACAATTTAGAAACAAAATAACAACCAGAACTGACAGAAAATTGAACTATATGAAAGTGTGACAACCAAAGCGTTAAAATAGACACATTCATCCAGGATAGGAGGGGCGGAGTCAGGCAGCTGGGCAGAGAAGGGTCCCGGCAAAAAAAAAAAAAAAAAAGGGGGGGGGGGTGGCACCAGGCTCGCAAGGTATCAGCTGACAAACCCCAGGCGAGCAAGATGGCAGCTGGCAGACCCTGGGCTCAGGGTAGAAATGGGTAGACCCAGCAAGGCAGCAATTGTGAAGTGGGGCATGGCCGCACAAGGAGGCTGGCTGATCAGGAAGCAGTCCCACATTCGTGCACAGATAAACCAGATGAAACTGGGGAGCGAGACAGACCACTCAATCCAGGGTCCCAGCCCGGGGAAATAAAGCCTCAAAACACCAACTGAAAACACCTGTGAGGGTTGAGGCACAGGAAGAGACGCCCAGCCTCACAGGAGAGTTCACTGGAGAGACCCACAGGGTCCTAGAACATACACAAGCTCACCCACCGAGGAACAAGGACCAGAAGGGCCCAGTTTGCTTGTGGGCAGCAGCAGAAGGGACTGAAACCCGGCAGAGAGTGGAACAAGCACCATTGTTCCCTTTCAGACCCTGCCCCCACATCCAGCATCACAACCCAGCACTGGGTTGCCCCATCCTCATGAACACCTAAGGCTGTGCCCTCATATGTAACAGGCCTGACAAGACAAGACAAAAAAAAAAAAAAAAGGCCCAAACAAAAGAACAGATCAAATCTTACTGCAAATACAACTAAGTGACAAAGAGATGGCCAACCTATCACATGCACAGTTCAAAGCACTGGTGATCAGGATGCTCACAGAACTGGTTGAATATGGTTGCAAGTTAAATGAAAAAATGAAGGTTATGCTAAGTAAAATGAAGGGAAATGCACAGGGGACCAATAGTGATGGGAAGGAAACTGAGACTCAAATCAATGGAGTGGACCAGAAGGAAGAAAGAAACAACAAACAGAAAAGAATGAAGTAACAAGAATTCAAAAAAATGAGGAGAGGCTTAGGAACCTCCAGGACATCTTTAAATGTTCCAACATCCGAATTATAGGGGTAGCAGAAGGGGAAGTGGAACAGCCACAAGTGGAAAACTTATTTGAACAAATCATAAAGGAGAACTTCCCCAATCTGGCAAAGGAAATAGACTTTCAGGAAATCCAGGAAGCTCAGAGACTCCCAAAGAAGGTGGACCCAAAGAGGAACACACCAAGGAACACCATCATTACATTAGCCAAGATTAAAATAAAGGAGAGGATTCTAGATGCAGCAAGAGATAAGGGGACAGTTACCTACAAAGGAGCACCCATCAGACTGTCAGCTAATTTCTCAAAAGAGACCTTACAGGCAAGAAGGGACTGGAAAGAAATATTCCAAGTCATGAAAGGCAACGACTACATCCAAGATTGCTCTATCCAGCAAAGCTATCATTCAGAAGGGAAGGACAGATAAAGTGCATCTCAGATAAGGTCAAGTTCAAGGAGTTCATCATCACCAAGCCCTTATTATATCAAATGTTAAAGGGACTTACCTAAGAAAAAGAAGATAAAAAACATGTATAGTAAAATGATAGCAAACTCACAATTATTAACAACCACACCTAAAACAAAAACTAAGAAAACAACTAGAACAGGAACAGAACCACAGAAATGGAGATCACATGGAGGGTTAGCAACAGGGCAGTGGGAGGAGGAGAGGGAGGAAAAGGTACAGAAAATAAGTAGTGCAGACAGTGGGGAGAAAATAGACAGGGGGAAGGCAAGAGTAGTGTGGGAAATGTAGAAGCTAAAGAACTTATGACACATGAACATGAACTAAAGGGGGGGAATGTGGGTGGGAGAGGGTGTGCAGGGTGGAGGGGAGTGAAGGGGGAAATAGGACAACTGTAATAGCATAATCAATAAAATATGTTTTTTAAAAATAGAATGGGGGGGAGAACCCAGCAAGTTGCCATCATACTTGAGGCTATTAAACTGTACCGATGTAATTTCAAACAAATTTAAAATATATCTTTGTGTATATTTACCATTAACACAAATTTAATATTAACATATCTACCAGTAACATGATGGTATATAATGGTACTTTAATAAGAGCTCAACTATAAATTCTAATGACATAACTCTTCGATCACAGAATTCAAATACTGAACTACTTAAAGTTCCTTAAAGTCATAATATAGCAGTCATATAGCTAATAGGAAATAACATGCACAAAAATAGTACGGGAAATAGTATTTCCTATACTGCTTATAGGAAATAACATGCACAAAATAGTATTTTCATAATACTGTATCTAAAAAATGCAATCTGACCTTAACTCTCAATCACACCATGTGTGGACTATATCCTGCCTTCTTATACTCACACATATGATCCATAATCATGAATAAAATGGCATAAATCACCATGAGCCGAGAAGCTTGCCCCCACATCTTAGTTCATGCCTCATTTAATTTTCCCTAAATTCAATATACATTGAGCTTTATTTATAAGAAACTAATTTCATTATCTCCCACATGGTCAATTTTTTCTACCCATACCAACCTACACCCCCATGAAAGAGTAGAGGGAAAAAGGATATTTAGAGTCTTTTAAACAACACAGATAAACTTCTGAAAATACTTCTGAAGACAACACACAACTGAAAACACCTCAGAGAAGACATCTGAATATTTCCAGGGGTAAAAGTCCAGACTAAATAAAAGGGACTTCTTTCTAGAAAAATTAAAGCTGAGGAAGATTAAATCTATAAAACTAAGTAAAATATCAAGACAGACAAAAGGAGTGCAATCTTGTCCACAAGAATCTAAAGACTGTAATGACAAAAGTACTTCTTCAAACCTAAAATGTTAAAAGCTAAAACTTAATTTATTACTGAAAGAGAATAGAAACCAAAATTATAGATTTTTTAAAATTTTCATTTATTTTATTTTTAGACCAAAAGGAGGGGAGGGAGAAAGAGAGGCAAACATCGATGTGTGGTTGCCTCTTGTGTGCCCCCTACTGGGGACCTGGATCACAACCCAGGCATGTGCCCTGCCTGGGAAATGAATCTTCAACCCTTTGTTTCACAAGCCAGTGCTTGAATCCACTGAGGCACACCAGCCAGGGTCTCAAATTATAAATAGATTCTTAATTCATGATTATTGGATTATTAACAGAAGTGATTAATTTCTGGTACACATGGGATGTAATTATGGCGATTTTTCACAAAAGGTATACTGGTACCCTATCGTGCTGGGCCAGAACACTGCTGATATAGATGGTGTGATTACAGCATTATTTGAATTCTTCTAGTACTCTTAGGCAACAGAAAAGTCCCAATCATCATCTTGATTGTCTAGTCTGCAGCATGACACTACTGCCACTTCTTCATCAAACTATCCCCCTCTCAGTTTCAGTGACCCTACATTCACCTAATTTCTCCTATTTCTGTCCATCCATCTCTGTCCCAAACTCCTGTTATTCTACATGTGTCTCATGGTTCCATCCTCACCTATCTTCTCATTCTATACAAGTGGATCTCAAAAGGAAAATAACACGAAGGGATAGTAGTCAAAGGATGGAAGGAAAAAAGGCAAGAATACATTACCCAAATCCCACCTTGGACACAGTAAACTGGAGCTGGGAGAAGCAGCAGTAACGTGTTTTTTTAGAAAAGTCTATCACAGTGGTTCTGAAGACCCCATTCCTACTACAGTACTTCCTGTGTAAACTTACATGCTCCATTATCTATGACCTATTCAGTATATACTCATGTCACCCTAAATGGTATAAGCCCTGGCTTACCCTCTCTCCCCTAAATTTCAAACACCTAAGGCTTTTCCACATTTAGATGGTTCATAGCCCTAAAATTCAACATGTCTGGCACCATTTTTGTAGAATAATAATACCCATCAAGAAGTGACGAAATGACATGATTAAACTAAATCTAGTATATGCACTTAATGGAATACTGTGCTGCCATTTAAAAGCGGCAGCTAGAAATGTATATGATGACTTGGAAAGAACTTTAACATATAACTAAGTTTTTTTAAAAAAAGGCAAGGTACAGCCCTGGCTGGTGTGGCTCAGTGGATTGAGCATCAGCCTGCAAACCAAAAAGTCACTGGTCCAATTCCTGGTCAGGGCACATATTTGGATTGCAGGCCAGGTCCCCAGGTGGGAGTGTGCAAGAGGCAACTGATTGATGTTTCCCTCCCCCCTTCCCTCCCCCTCTCTCTACAATAAATGAATTTAAAAATTAGAGATGAAGTCTTTTTTTAAAAAGGTACAGTATAGTGTGTAATATGGTAGTATTTGTGTTAGAAAAAAATAAATGCAATATATGCATAGGAAACTTGTGAAAATATACTTCAAAAACTTAACCATGACTTTCACTAGAAAGTGAGACTAAGTGTATGTATCACTTAGGAAAGAGACATACCTTTAATTGTATACCCATTTGTGTTGAGTGTTTTAGTACACAAACACATTCTTATTAATTTTTTTCAAAGGATTTAAAAGATACTACAAAGCTACACAGGTACACGTATATACTATCTGAAGAAGGACTGATACAAAATATATAAGGAAATCTTACGAGTAAATAAGAAAAATGCAAGCAACCCAATAGACAAATGAGCAGATTTTGCACAGACACCTCACAACAAAGTTTAGCCAAACAGCTAACAAAAAAGGCACTTAATTTCATTGATCATCAAGGAAATGCAAATTAACATACAATAACCCTATACAAAACTAAGATGAAAGACACAGTCAAAATCAAGTACTGAGAAACATGTAGAATAACCAGAACCCTCATATACTGGTAGTGAGAATGTAAATTGATACAACCACTTTAGAAAACTGACAGTACCTACTAAATCTAAACTACAGTGTATACAATACATCTTATAACTCAACAATTCTGCCAGGTATATACCCAATAGAAATGAGTGCTATGTCCACCAAAAAGATACATACACAAATGTTCATAGCAGTATTATCCCTAATACCCCTAAACCAAAAAACTCCAAAAGTCAAACAGATAAGTTATGCTATCATACAATAGAACACCACATACCAATAGAAAATCATTACCTCTCTACAAAAATGTAGATGAATCTCAGCCTTAACACTGAGGGAAAGATGCTAAACACAACAGAGTAAATATTACATGACTCCATTTACATAAAATTTTAAAATAAGCAAAACTAATCTATGATGACAGAGGTAAGAATAGGTTGAGGTTATCAACTGGGATAGAGCAGTAGAAGACTCGTGCCTGATGTGCTGGAAATGAATTAACTGTATGTCAACCCAGGTAGGTGCTAGTTACACAAGTATATGCATATAAAAATTCATCAAACTTAAAAGAATAAGAAGACAAGCCACAGATGGGAGAAAATATTTGCAAAAGGCATATCTGATCATCAGAGGACTGTTATTCAAAATATACAAAGAACTTTTAAAATACAGTAACACCCTGGCCAGTGTGGCTCAGTTCGTTGGACCATCGTCCCACTCAAAGGTCGTGGGTTTGACTTCCAGTCAGGGTACATGCCTAGGTTGCAAGTTTAGTCCCTGGTCATGGTGTGGATATGAGAGGCAACCAATCAATGTTCCTCTCTCATATCAATGTCACTCTTCTCCATCTTTCTCACCCTCTCTCTAAAATCAATAAGCATGTCCTAGGGTGAGGATTAAAAAAAATACTGGGTTGGCCAAAAAAGTCTGTTAGGTTTTCTCCATAAAATTAAAGACACATTTTTCATTTTTACCAATAATTTTATTGATTTGGATGTTTTTAGTATGTTGGCTATCTCCCACTACTGGCTTCTAGTTGTAAGAGGCCAGGGGTGCTGCTAAACATCTTGCAATGCATAAGACAGCCGCACAGCAAAGAATTATTTAGCCACAATGTCAATAGTACCAAGAAACTTCACAAACCACTTTTGACACGTTCAATCAATCACAGCACCTTCTCCATATACTGCACAAATATTTTTTCACATTTCAGTTGCATTTTTACCTTTCTGGAAATAATAAAGCGTAATACACTGAAAATGTTGTGCATATTCTTCCATCTTCAATACTTAAATGGCTACACAAAAATTCACCAATTTCAATGTTTTTTTAAGTGCATGCTAGTATGACAGCTGTCACAACACAATGTAACTAAACTTTCTAATGAAATTGAAGAAAATTAAGCACTACTAGAGCCATGGTATGGAAAAAACATAATGGACTTTTTGGCCAACCCAATGCAGTGAGAAAACAAACCTGATCTAAAAATAGGCAAAAGACCTGAACACCTCACAAAAGATGTAGAGATGGTAAAGAAGCATCTGAAAAGATGCTTAACATCATATATCATTAAGCAGCTGCAAATTAAAACGAGGTACCACTACACACCTATTAGAATGGCTAAAATCCAAAACAATGACAACACCAAATGCTGGTAAGGATATGGAGCAACAGAAACTCTGATTTATTGCTGGTAGGGATGCAAAATGGTACAGCCACTTTGGAAAACAGTTTGGCTATTTCTTACAAAACTAAACACAGTCTTAGCATACAATCCAGCAATCATACTCCTTGGTTTTACCAAATTGAAAACTTATGTCCACACAAAAACCTGCAAATGTTTATGGCAGCTTTATTCCTAATTGCCAAAAGGCAAGTTGAAAGCAACCAAGATATACTTCAGTAAGTGAACTGATAAACTGTAGTACATCCAAACAATTGAGTACCATTCAGTACTAAAGAGAAATGAACTATCAATCCATGAAAAGACATGGAGCGGCCTTAAATGCATATTACTGAGTAAAAAAAAGCCAACCTGAAAAGGCTGCATGCTGTAGCCTAATAATTCCAACCATTACGATATTCTGAAAAAGGCAAAACTATGGAGCCAGTAAAAAAGATCAGTTATTGCGAGGAAGTAGGATATGAATAGGCATAGCAGAGAGAATTTTTTAGGACAGTGAACCCATCTGTATAATACTATAATGGTAGATACATGTTTTACATTTGTCAAAACCCATAGAATATACAACACCAGGAGTGAACCCTATTTTAAACTATGGACTCTGAGTGATAGCTGTGTGTTGATGCAGATTCACTGACACTAACAAATGAACCATTCTGACAGGGAATGCTGATAGTGAGGGAAGCTATTTGGGGGAGGGGGGGGACAAGAGTATGGAGGAACTTTCTGTACCTCCTATTCAATTTTGCTGTGAATATAATAGTGCTCTAAAAAATATTTTTCAATGCATCAAAGTATACACTTGAAATGTGTGCAGTAAACTAATTACGTCTCAATTAAAAAGTGGAAAAATAACTAAGAAGAAAAAAATGTAAGGTAAACTATGGTGTTAGACAGTGACCACCCTTGAGGAGGGCGGTGACTGGAAAAGGAGAAGAGGAGGGTTTGTCAGGGGCTTGGAAAGCTACTTCTTGATACAGGTGCTGGTTACATGGGTATATTCACTTTGTGAAAATTCATTTTGCTATACTCTGAAGATTTATGCATTTTTCACTATGTGTATCATACTTTAATAAAAAACTTTAAAAGGAATACAATATAAAATACATCAACATGTTATCTAATTCACAAAAAAATATATTCAACCTATCTAAAATTAGTCATCTCTTCCCCACAACCCACTCATCTTCTAGACAGAGTCACACTTCAACTTAAGAACTTCCAAAGTATAAACCCTCATCTACCAAACGAAACTCTGCACACCACTGACAGATGGCATTAGTGGTTGCTTCTACAATTTCACTTTGGACTTAGGAACAAATGACACCATCATTCACAGTGCCCATGTCAGAAATCTTGCTGCCTCTCTTCTACCTCCTCCACTTCATCCTTCATCTAATCTCTCTCTGCTCTTATACTCAAGCCCTCCTCTTCAGTCCTCACTGCCCCAGAGCTAGGGGCTGAAATGCTTGTGCCCCCGCCACCACCACCACCACCACTCCAAATTTCGTATGTTGAATCCTAATGCCCAATGTGATGGTGTTTGAAGATGGGCCCTAGAAAGGTGATTAGATCGTGTGGGCTCTACCCTCATGAATGGGATTAGTGCTCTCAAAAAAAGAGGCTGGAGAGAGGTCCTTCATCCCTTCCAGTATGTGAGGTCACAGTGAAAAAACAGTATCAGTGAGACAGGAGGCTCTCATCAGACACCAAATCTGCTGGTGCCACGATCTTGGACTCCGTAACTGTGAGAAATAAATTTCTGTGTTTATAAGCCACCCAGTGTATTTTGTTATAGCAGTCCAAACGGACTAAAATACCCATGTTTTAGCCTACATTCATTCTCAGTTCTCCTTATACAGCACTCACTCAGGGTTGCTTTATCTAGGGACCACAGCCCCCATAGTCCATGGATAGAAAGAAATATGTTGAGATCTACTGGTTTCCTATGTGTTCATAGGCATCTTATTTTATACATTATTCTGAGAAGGGATCCATGGGCTTCATCAAATTGCCAAAAGGATCCATGGCCCAAAAAGGTTTACGCGCTCTACCTGGACTGTGCTTCCATGCTTACACCCTCCAATTCTCCTCCACACTGCGACCAAAGTAAATTTTTTGAAACTAAGTATCTGTGAACCACGCTTAAAATCATTAAGTGGCCCCAACTTTTTCCAGGATAAAATCCAATTCAACAGCATGGCCATCATATTCATAGTTGGTCCCTGTCCGTCTCCCCAGCTTCATCTTCCCTCATGCCATACACTGTAACTAACATACTGATTCACTGTAACTAACATACTAGATTCACAATCTGCTGAACTCAGCAATGCTCTCACTCCTCTCTGCCTCTGCACAAACTGTTCCCTCTGCCTGAAAAGCCCTTCCTCACCACTGTCACATAGTTAACCCCTGTTCATCTTTCATAACCATCTTCC
The DNA here is from genome assembly GCF_021234435.1 of Artibeus jamaicensis. NCBI lineage: Eukaryota > Metazoa > Chordata > Mammalia > Chiroptera > Phyllostomidae > Artibeus > Artibeus jamaicensis. The sequence continues at coordinate 3,849,503 of NW_026521356.1, forward strand.
CAGAGAAACCTTCCTGGCCGTCCTCCACTCCCAGTCTCAGTAAGATGCCCTGTCAGGGCTCTCACAGTACTCTGTGAAGATCTCCCATAGCACTTCTTTCCTCGTGATGTTTTGTCAGTTTATTAGTCTGCCTCCCCTTCCAGCTTTCATAGGGCAAAAACCAGAGCAGGACATATCATTCCTAGCAGAACTCAAGAAATGACAGAGTGCTTACCAAATGCCTGCTGAATTAGGGACTGGCACTAGAAAATAGCCAAAATGGCCAAAGGCTAGCCAGACTAACTAGTTAGCCAACTAACTAGGTAGCACTCGTCTGGAGAATACCATAAGTGCAAACTGCCCAGCTGAGGCAAGATTGTCTCATCTATTAATCTGCCACCAATACTCCTTCATTCAACACTGAGAAGTTAGCCCTTAATAAATGTAATTACCATGGTCAGGCACTGTGCCAAAGGCTTGACAGGCATTAGATCTCGCTGAACCTCCAAGCAACTCTAAGATACTTGTTTTTGAAGATAAAGAGGCAGAGAGGTTAACTGCCCAAAGTCATAAAGTTATAACGTCAGGTTTTAAACTCAGGACTTGGATTCTAAAGCCCTTGCCTACCCACTGAGCACAGCAGATCAACATGCCCTTTGTCCTTGAAGGCATTTCTTGGACCAGTTTGGGTTTGATGAGAGGGACCCTTCATTAGCTTCTCAGCAAATGAAAAAGGTCTTATTCCCCAGGTAGCACTATTAATAAATTCTTTAAGATTTCATGCAACCTCCCCCATATGTATTCATTGCAAAATCCTTTCAAAGAAAAGGGCTTGTGAGAGTGTTTTTCCAAAAACAAGTAAACCAGAAGATGGGGGTTGGAAAGGGAGACAAAAAAATTAATCCCAAAGAATGAATTTGTGGCAATCCCAATAAAAGATGGTATATTGAGCCTCCATGACCTGCTACAAAGAGACACCATTAAAAATCATCTTTTACCTGACTGAGAAGGTGCCTTTGGGCTTAGCAGAAGAGCAAGCCCATGGGGTTCTATGGGTTCTAACAGGTGGAACACCAATTTTGCTGAAAGCTGCTGTCATGTCCACTAAACTTTAGTTTAGTGCACCACAGCTCTTATCCTATTATCTTTAAAACTTCCCTGAAAGACTCTACTGCACTCACACATCTCAAGACAGAATGCTTTAACTCGCCCACCACCTGTTCACATTAATTTTGCTAAAGTGAACATTAGCAAATGTGAATGTAATGATGCAGCCTGTAATGATGCGGCCACCTCTCACATTTTGACTGGGAGCAGGTGATCACAAAGCATTTTCCATCCACATTTTCCCATCCTCATCTCCCTCATACTTCGGTCTTCCCCTTGACCACTCTGTGTCCTTACCTCTTCCAATTCACTTCCAAATCTGGTATAATACAGATCTGTTAAGTGACTTTTCTGCACCCAAGGTTAAACACAAAACCAACATGTCCATTCTTCCTGTCCCTAGCTCCAACCAAAAACACACACATTGCATCTAATGTATTGTTTAAAAGTTATTCAGGTAAACAGAGGGGACTTTCAAATATGGAATTAGAGTATCTAGCCACTAGACAGTTCAGAACAAAAGGCAGTAATATGCAGTCTTTTGGGACATATACTTCCACAGGACAGGTTTTACTGAGGCTTTCATTTTCTAAATTAATCTACACTGATACTATTGAAATTATAAACCCCTAAAGAGACTCTATTATACGTCATGCAATACTTCACACTTTCACTCAAGATATCTTTATCATTTAAGCAACCATTCCCTGATTACAATCCTGCCCAATGTGCACTGAAGAAAAAAATCTGCCTCACATATAAAATGCATAGTTTGAACACATCTTAAAAGTGCTACAGTACTAGATGGCCAGGCTGACAGGCGGCGGTGGGGGTGGTTTATAATATGGATAACAGGCAGAGCTAATTAACAGTGACCTACCCATAGAAAGAACAAACACAGGCCTCAGAGATTACATGAATATGCACTGCCAATCAACGAAAGGATAAACACAAGTTCCCCTAGCAAGTACTTTTTGTGGCTCAACATCCAAGAACAGCCCTTTACTTTTCAAGGTGAGTAACACAACTCTGTGTTGTTTTAAAAGAAAAAAGCAAACTAGATAAAACTGTGTAAAGCCGTACACTGTGGAGATTTTGTAGATACTATATGCAAAGTTTCACATGCAAAGACTTGAAAAACCTGGTGTTCTGGATTTCAGTGGCATTTTGAAGAAAATAGTTAAGAATCCCATCCATGCCTCCCCAAGACAGAAACCGAGAAATCATCAATCTAGAAACAACTCATATTGAAATACACACCTTCTCCCAAACCTCCACCTTATTTTTTTTTATTTGTTGCTGGTTTAATACATTTGTGGGCAGTTTAAGAATGAGTGCATTATTCAATTTACTTAGTGTCTTATTCATAGCAAAAAATATTCTTTCAGAAGATAACTTTGTCAGCACATCCATCCATATAAAATACCCTAGAATGGGTTGAAAATTGAAAAATGATGACCTGAAAATGGCAGAGACTTTGAACACATAGATGTGATTAGTAAAGTCCTCCACCCAAACTATAGTCTCTAAATTTTTGCCCCCACTCTTCCAGTTTAGGTACTATAAACCTCATGTGGTTTTCAGGAATGCTACCAATGTGAGCATGTAAAATCTAATGCCTGGCCCAAGAACCTGACTGCAACAGGAGTATTTGTGATACTTTTGATTGGTCAGATACTTCTTTCAGGAAATGTGACTGAGAGATAATTATTTCATACTTCAACTTTCATAAATGTTAATGACTTCAACTTAACAGCATGTAAGAAGTAGATAAAACATCAATAACTTTTACTACAATACCATTCCACTTTAGCATTAAGAAATGAGAAAAGGTGCTCCCCAAAAGGTCCCAAGTGCATCACCAACTTCACTGTTTGCCAGATCATTAATGATGAGGCAGAAATGAGGCTAAACAGAGCCTGTCCACAAACTGGAAATACAAAACACTGTGGTGTGATCTGTCCTCCCCCAGCCAAGCCAGCAAGCTGCATCAATGACCTCTCCCAGGAAATCTTCTGCCCTGATACAAAAATCACACCTGCCTATGATACAGGACATCTGTTACAGTAGAATTGTTGCAGTTAGCTAGTACTGCATCTTCTTCCTACTACATTCTTCCTGCCTCTAGTTAACAGCTGAAGCCACAACCTCAGCTGTCCAGCACTGTCTGACCACTGACCTCAGGAATGACACTGTATTTTCATTCATCTTGTACCATTCCCTCAAGCCTGGTACATCACAGATCAGTGTGATTTTGCCCATTGCTGCTGGATATTCCAATATACTCCACTTCCCACTGTAAATAAAGGACTTGAATTTATCAGAAAATTCAATGTACTTATCCCTAATCACATCAAAACTGCCATATGAAATTTACATTTGTGAAAACAAGTATTATTCCTCTACAAAAGTCACAGGAAAAAATATGATTCTCTATTAGTCCAACACCTTCCTACACAGACCTCTGACACTGCCAGTTTAATAGGGCGAAGAAAAGAACAAAGATGACTGACTCAAAAGCTAATATGAAAATAATGTCCAAATTAAAGACTAACTTGTACTGAAATTTTAGTTCCCAAAACTAATCAAAGGAGCACTTCCCAGAAATTTAGATTAACAACAGCATTGCTTCCCCCAATAGATATAAAACATCAACAATATGTTAGAGCTGGAAAGAAACTCAAAAGTTAAATTAGAGAATCCCTCATTCTCAGAGTATGTGAAAACAGGGCTCTGGAGAACTCACAAGAACATAAGATTGTTCGTCTTTATATCTCAATAAAAATGGGAAGAAAAAAAATAATAGACTCAAATATCCTGGCTGCCTATCTGGTAAACATTCTAAAATAGTACTGTATAATAAAACATTCTGGGAGAATGAAGTGTTCTATATCTGTGTTCCTCAATACAGTAGTCGCCAGTTCTTGAGCTAGTGAGTACTTAAAATGTAGTTAGTGTAACTGAAGAACAGAACTTTTAATTTGAATTAGTATGATTTTTGGCTACCACAATTCTAGAATAGGGTCTTAGTGTGATTATTAAAAATTTCAAATAAAGTTGTTTAACCTCTCTTCTGCATTTAACAGTTTCTTCCTTAAGACCAAATATCTCATTCAGCAACATAATCTTGTTATATAGGCACCCAGAACAGAATCAGGATGTTTCTCAAAGCCCCTAATACAGCAATTTTGAGCCCATGTACCACGAGAATGTTTAAAACAGGCAGTACCCAACTACTAGATAGGGACACTGACCTCTTTTCCCTTAGACTGTCAAACTAAAAAATGACAACAGTAAACACAACGACAGCCATTTGATGTTAATGAATCAAAATTACTTTTTTTGTCACATTAACAAAAAATATACTTTTGGGTGTGCCATAGAATTTTAGTAATTAGTTTATGTGTGCCATGAGATGAAAAAAGTTGAAAATTGCTGCCCTAGTACCAGTGAGTGACATGTCATCCACCCAGTTGGAGTGAAGATCCTCTTTTGCAAATCACTATGACACAAAGGCCTACAACATGCAAATAGGCTAAATCCTGATCTTTTTAAGTGCTTCATTAAAATTATTAAAGTGTTGAGTTGTGACCAGTCGCTTCCTATATATGACTTTGTTGAGAGATCTTTCTCGAAAATAAAAAATAATTCTGAACCTCAATCTTAAACTATGATTATTACAGGATTTCAAAACTTTGCATCACTTTACACAGATACAACCTCCTTATAACTTAATTTAAAAATCCAAATTATATTAATTATCTATTCTCAATAATATTTAATACGCTGGGTTTTTTTTTTTTTAAGGACTGTATTCATTTCAAAGAATTCCCAGTCCTCTTATTTTTCCAACTAGGAAAAAGTTATTTTGTGAAAACCAATGTTAACTTTAATACCATCAAAGATTATAAAAAATTTTTAGTCAAAACTTTTCTGTATGACTTGAAAGTATTGGGTTCTCCTTTTTCTTGGTTGGACAGGAGAAGGATGATGAGGGAGAAGAAGACACTACCAGATGAGCCATATATCCTGTACGTTAACTGGATATAACTCTAAATAGCTACTGCCTCAAACCAATGTAAACAAAGACTGTGTTTTCCTTTAAAAAAAATTTATCTCTTGTGTTCCATCACATTAAAGGGGCAAAGTTTTTATTTTCTGGACACCCCAAATGTAATCAGGAAAACAGGGCAAGTACGTAAACTTATTATTGATCGTGAATACTTCACTTAAATCACGTTGTATCTTCAGGTGCACATGACACTCAAAGATGCAAGGAAAAACTAAACAAGCTGTTTTGTTTTTAAAAGAATACTCAAGGAGGTTTTATAGTCAAGGATAATTAGTGACATCACTGGACTGAACATTCTACTGATTAACTAGTGATTCATTCTGTGCTCGCATGAACCTGAAAGCCCAGGTTAAGCTGGCTGAAGTGTGGCAACATGTTCCAACTGGGAGACAGACTGAAGAATCAAACTGAGTGTGAGGGCAACACACTGCCAGGATCCAAGCACACTGGCCAGATGACTCACAAAGTGAGAGAAAAAGAGATCTAATCAATTCCCAAAGACTAGGCTCAGGGGGGAAAAAGAGAGAAAAAGAAAACAGGTATACAGATATCTGTATGTAGATTCTACTTAAGGTAACTCAATTAGCTTGTAATTCTCAAAAGTAAGATGGAATAAAACACGTTATATGTTCGATCAACTTTCTACTAGTAACTATTTCAGGAACAGAATTTATTTTATAACTCCTGATCTATGAATAATCCCATTTCATTTAAAATAGTACATCTATTATAAGTAACAGGCGCGAACAGACCAAAACATGGCTCAAGAAAAACAGCTCAAAGACCCAGAGCCCATAACTCTAAGCGACCAAGAAATAGCCAACCTATCAGATGCACAGTTCAAAACACTGGTGATCAGGATGCTCACAGAACTGATTGATTTTAGTCACCAATTAGAGGAACATATGAAGGCTAAAACTAATTGAAATGAAGGGAAATGCACAGGAAACCAATAGTAATGGAAAGTCCATTACCAATAGTAATGGACTCAAATCAAGGGAGTGGACCAAAAGGAAGAAAAAAATGACCAAACAGAAAAATATAAAGAAACAAGAATTCAAAAAAATGAGGAGAGGCTTAGGAACCTCCAGGACATCTTTAAACGTTCCAACATCCGAATTATAGGGGTACCAGAAGGGGAAGAGAAAGAGCAAGTGGAATACTTATTTGAACAAATCATAAAGGAGAACTTCCCCAATCTGGCAAAGAAGACAGACTTCCAGGAAATCCAGGAAGCTCAGAGAGTCCCAAAGAAGTTGGAACCAAGAAGGAACACACCAAGGCACATCATCACTACATTAGCCAAGATTAAAATGAAGGAGAGAATCCTGGAAGCAGCAAGAGATAAGGGGACAGTCACCTACAAAGGACTTCCCATCAGACTGTCAGTGGATTTCTCAAAAGACACCTTACAGGCAAGAAGGGGCTGGAAAAAAGTATCCCAAGTCATGAAATCCAAAGACCTACAACCAAGATTGCTCTATCCAGCAAAACTTTCATTTAGAATGGAAGGACAGATACAGTGCTTCTCAGATAAAATCAAATTCAAGGAGTTCATCATCACCAAGCCCTTATTATATGAAATGTTAAAGGGACTTATCTAAGAAAAAGAAGATAAAAAAGATGAACAGTGAAAGGATAGCAAACTCACAGTTATGAACAACCACACCTAAAACGAAAGCAAACTAAAAGGACAGCTAGATCAGGAGCAGAACCATAGAAATGAGTATCACATGGAGGGTTAGCAACAGGGGAGTGGGAGGAGGAGAAGGGGGGAGAAGTTACAGAAAATAAGTAGCATAGACGATAGTAGAAAATAGATAGGGGGAGGGCAAGAATAGTAGGGGAAATATAGAATCTAAAGAACTTGAGACACGTGGTCATAAACTAAAGGAGGGGAATGGTGGGGGAGGGGTGTGCAGAGTGGAGGGAAACAAAGGGGGGAAAATAGAACTATAATGGCATAATCAATAAAATATATTTTAAAAAATAGTACATCTATTATCTATCTAGCAGACCTAGTTGATAAGGAAAATGCTTCAACAGAATAGATCACAAAAGTGAAATACCAATAAAATATATTTCCCTAATGAATATACGAATTTGACCCTGACAGGGTGGCTCAGATGGTTGCAACATCAGCCTTTACACCAAAATAGAGATCAGTTTAATATTTCTTTTATGACATGATTCATTAGGAAAATTTTTTCAAAAAAGTTCCTCTAGCAAAACAATAAATGGGTTACACAATAAATCCCTTTTTTAAATACTCCAATATTCCCTAAATATCAAACTGAACATTTATCTACCCTAAACTTATGTATGGACAAACAGTTACTTCCCAAAGTTTTCATAAAATTACATTACGATAGTGACTGTCTTCAATTGTAAAAGCGAGTAGTATTAATACTAGTAATGGGATTTTTATACTTAATAAGTAGAATGAAGAAAAAGTCCATCTTTCCCCAACTTACTTAATTATTCTTTCTATTATTGTATCCAATAATACACTCAGTATATTCTTACTGCCTTAGACTTCTTCCTGTCATTTCTATAATATTCTAAATCTGCATTTTCAACAACTTTTGAAAATATCTGAAAAACCTACATGCCTCAGTACATTTTAAATGTCTAATCAATTTCAAATGCAGCTTCAACTAATGGCACTTATATCTGTATAGTTAGATACATTTATGTGCTTTTCAGTAAGTATATACTTCAACTAAAGAAAAATCTACTATTTCACTTCATATTTGACAATTATAAATTATTATGTATTTTGCATGATTACTGATCACCTAAAATAAGCGAGAAAATGCTCATACTTCATTAAAAGTTTCAAATCCCTGTCTCACAGGAAAAAAATACTATTTATGGTCATTAACCTAAAAACACTGTTACATTATACAAACAACTTCCAAGCTTTAAAAGCAGTGGAATCTTCCACAATTTCCAAGGTAGCATGGTTTCCTAATGGAAAGATGGTCTCCCTATTAAACGGTTCAAAAATTACTTGCACACAATTACACAGTAAAAACCAAAAGGAAGCAAACTAGAAACTTTGTGTTATAAGCACTAACACATTTGCAACATACAGGTATGCCCCTCTTGGCATTCTCTTTTCTAATTGTGTCCCCACAAAAAGACCTCAGAGCTCTCTTATTTAACCCAACTGCAATGATGGTGTCCTGAATAGACAATGCTGGGCAGCAAGTCCTTAAGCCTAAGCCACTGGAGAAAAGAGCAATCCTAAAGGAAATGCCTTTAGTCTGCTGGTGCCAGAACATTCTGCTTGAGAGGCTCTTCTGCAAAGGACTGGGTGTATGCCCTGGCTAGCTGACTTTACAGACTTACAACTTCCACAGAGTGCAACGCTAACTAAAAATTTTAAGACTCACCTTCATTTTCATGAAGGGGAAAGGCAAAAGATACCTCCTGAATGGCTTTCACATCTGTCTATTTTTCTCCATTCTCCCTGGCCACATGCAAGTGCAGGTCACTATCATCACTGGCCTGTACTATTCCTCCTGACAAGACTTCTGTTACCTCTGGCAACACCTCAAAAACAAACGTAATATACCATATTCATACACACTCACACAATCATACCCACAAATCCAGGCCACTCTCAAGACAATCCAATAATCTTTCACATTAAAGGAAATCACATCACTACCCATTCAAGGTTCTTTATCGCTCCCCAGGATGAAGACCAAAGTCCTAGGCATTATCTTTGGGGCCCTGTGTCACCAATTGCTCTCACCAACTAAGCCTCATCTCTAGGCAATCCCCCTTCGCAATCTACCAAACAAAGCCAATGAAATTTTAATTCTACAACTCTGCAGTGCTCTCTCACATCCAGACCTTCCCCCATGCGATTCTCTCTGCCTGAAACACTCTTCTCTCTACCTATTTCCATTCTCTCTTACAGGTAGGCTGGTGTCACCTCTTCCAGGCTACCTTCCTCTACCTCCCATCATAACCTGTACCAATCCTAACAGATTTTATTGTAACTGTCACTTTACTTCTCTATGCTCCCTGCTCCCAGGGAATGGGGCCAGTGTCCCATTATCTATCCACCATTGTTATCAGAGGCACTGAAAAATGTTTTAATACATTCTAAGTTTACTTAATGAACATAATATAAATGTCATACATGCAATTAAGGAAACACATTCAGTCAGTTAAGATATGATGAAAACTAGGTAGCAATTTCACTATACTTTGGTATAAAATGCAAACTACACAGGTGCCCACAAACACCTTTAAAGCGAAAGGTTAAAACATTACACATTAAAAAAAAACACTTTTTAAAAAGTTTTCACTATAAAAATATTAGTTTTATGGTCACTATTAGATAAATTGCAGTTCATAAAAGTACATAATGAAATTATTTAAAAAGCAGCCTTGGTTGCTTATAAGCCAAGTATGGCATCAGTCTATCACTCTCTGCCACTACCGAACTCTTGGCATTACTCAGAATTCTGCTGGCTATAGGGAAAAGGCTACTCCAATTCCTTAATTTCTAAGCCTTGATATGTCTTTCAATTAGAGTTCCACTCACAATAATGGTCCCAAGAACATACACATGTTGCCAGGAAACAGACCTCTAATACATCCTGGGCATTAGCAGCTACTTTCTTTGAGCCACATGTCTTCTTATAATGAGTTACAATCTGAGGCTTGTGACACCAGATTTTTCCAGGGCTGCAGACTGATGTCATAAACATTATGGTACTAAGCACTCTAAAGAGTTCACCAGATCAACTCTAAACTCCTCCTATGCAAGGGATGAGTTATCCACCCTCTCTACGCCTGTTTTCCCATCTATAAATAAATAGATAAGATTTCATGGGATTCTTGTGGGAGTTAGACTGTCCAAGATAGCACTTAGCAAAACCCAATTATTATTTTCAAGTCAAAAAAGAAGGAAAGACTATAAAACCTAAAATATTTTCACATCTTCAGAACTTTTAGTTATGTCACAACTTGTTTTTTACTAATGTCATTTCCAACTGAGAAATTTTTCACGAAAGGCAGAAAGATGACAAAGTAACACACTATTTCTTCATTATAACCCTTGGATTTGACAAATTCCACGATCATCTACATTAAGATATACTTCCAAACCTTCCCAATCTTTCTCTGCACTCCCAAAATCACCTTAACTATTACTAGGTTCTGAACAAACAAGAAATATAAAGTAATTCTAATACATCTTCCCAAGATGTTCTCACCAGAAATCACTTCCTTACTGTTTCTATGCACTTCCAAATATACTGAGTCTTTGGAAAATACAACCAAAAGAAAAAAGGTCTCAATTACAAAAGTTGGCCTTCAAAGTCTCCAGTTTCCCTACAATAGAACTAGAGTCATCAGGTACTGTGGAAGCACCTGTTAAGTAAGAGGGATGGCAACCTATAAAACTCAAGTATTCCAATTTAAACTGTAGGTGGGAAAGTTAGTTTCCCACCTGATATCTTTCCATTTTAACAGAGTAACCAACTAATAACATAGGTGGCCAATTCAAATATTTTTGTCATTAAAAAAATGTAGAGAGAAGGGAATTTGAGCCAATTAAGCAAATTGGCTCTCACATTCCCAAGCCAGGCTGACTTGAGGTTTTTCTTGACAAGGAAATTTTACAGATCTTCTAAAACGTGTTTCAAATAAAAGTGAGACCTCAACAGACCTATAACTTTACCTCAGCCTGGATTCTGTTCTCGATTTTTAAAAATGGGTGACGTGCGAACAGTTTGCTAAAAGCAAATGGGGCACTGGGATATAATTTAGGAAGTGATGATGCAAGTCTCTGGGGGAGAGGGAGGGGCGGAGGTGAAAAAGTCAGAGGAAATACCCTCCTGGTGCCTGGGCACCGACTCAAACCAAGAAGGGGAAGAGGGAGATGAAGGGCTGGCCTCCACATGCCAAAGAAAGAGGGAACCCCAGTTCAACTGGAGGTGCCAACACCGCCCTTCATCCTTCCCCGCTGCTCAGGCCCCCTCACCCGGGCCCCGGGCAGCCCCGGTTAGCCCAAGCCTCGAGCAGGCGGGTCCCAGAGGGTGGCAATGCACCCCGGGCAGCGCCTTCTCTGACCATTCCAAGTCCCCACCCGGCACCCCTCCCCAGGACTCGGCCCTTGCCTCCTCCACGTAGGCCCGGCTTGGGCCCAGCCCTCAGGGTTCGGGCCTCCCCGGGCCCGGAGGCCTGCCTAGGAAACATCTGCGCCCGCGCCCCCGGCCCCAACCCCCACCCGGTCGGGCACTTACCCCCAGAAGCCGCACGGACAGCGAGGCGGCAGACTCGGCGCTTTGCTGCGCTCGCTCCCGGCGTCTCCCATGGTGCTCGGCGGCAGAGGCGGCGAAGCTCGGCGGCGGCAGCGGTGGCGGCGGCTGGGCTTGGGCCCCGCTCGAAGGAGGCGGAGGCGGCAGCGGCGGCGACCGTGGGGGGCTCGGGGCGGGGGGGAAGGGGAGGGAGCGGGCGCGCGGGCGGGCGCAGTCCGGGGCTCCTAGCCGGGATTCCAGGCCGGTCAGCTGGAGGCGGGTCACACCACTAGGCCAGCGGAGACGGGGGGCCGAGAGAGGCTCGGAAAGAAGGAGGGGAGCTGAGGAGGAGGGGCGTGCGGCTGAACCTAGGACCAAGGGGCGGAGAGGGAGGGGAGAGGGAAGACCGGGTACCCTCGGCAGCTTCCACCGCCGCTCCCAGCCAGAGCGATGTCCCGTGCGGCGGTGCTGGGAAGGACCTGAGCCCCCCGCCGGCTCTGGCGTAGCAGCGGCCACAGTGAAGCTACAGGCCCCGCTCGCTCTCCCTCCCCCGGAGGCTGCGCTGACCGGACAATGGCCGCTCCGCCCCCACCCCTGCTCACGCACCCCTCCCAAGGAGCCACAATGGTCTCGCCCAGGGGAGCCGCAGCCAAAGCCTAGCAGCTGATCAGCTGGGATCCGGGCGTGCCACTTTGTTCAACGCTTCAAGAGGAAGAGTATGTATCTGTGAGCATACCAAGAGCAGCAGGCTGTCACTGACGACGGGCCTCTGAGGGTTTCGTATTCTTGGGACATCTGAGGCAAACTTACTCCTCCACCACACATTTGAAGCGGGGGAGCCTGTTTGAGTACTTTGGGGTGCCGAGCGCCCCCGTCCCCCACAAGCGTGAATGGTATACCCCAAGTGGGAGGGAGAAGAGCAGATTAGTCGTTTGGGGTAAGTTGGCTGGTCCCAGAGCGGCAGTAGAGTGTTGCGCATGCGCTCGGAGACCCCGAAAGGGGGTACGGGGAAGGCTGTAAGGTGCGCTTCCAAACCCGGAAGTGTTCCTCGATCATTCGGAGACTACTGGGGTTTCATCTGCTGGTTAGACCTCCCAACCGGCTGCTCTTGCTCCTAGGTGATACCGGGCAGTATTTCTCAACAAACTGCCAATTCCCTGGAAATCTTTCTTTCTTCCCAGTACCTCCCGCACCCGACCCACTCTTCCAGTTCCACCCGAAGAGCTGGTCTCCTCTTGGCAGTAATGGGCTTAAGGGAAATGGTCCGCCCCAACAGTGTGTGTGTGTGTGGGGGGGGGGGGGGGGGTGAGAGAGTGGTGTCCAAGCCAGATTCTTTGCCCATCCTCCCTTCTCAGTACCCGGCCCCCTAAAGCCTCAAGAGACATAAGTCCACTCCCTATGCCTAGGCTAGGAGAACCTCTCTTCCTCCTAGAGTGGACGTGTTTGGATTTTGAAGGGAAGCTAAAACCGAATCAGTGATGGAAATTTATGAGTGACCAAAGATGTTTGAGCCAGTAGAAAAATTAGCCCTTTAGTTTTCAGTGTCCTGGGTTCTGAACTCATCCTGAGCTCTAGTCAAATGTACCCAGAAGGCTATTGTTGGTGACTAATTTCATCAGGGAGGAAACTTCCTCCAGACCTGAAGAGTTGACCCACAGCTTGAGGCCCTTATGGGTGAATTTCTAAGGATGTAATACTTCCAGGAAAGAATGCTTCCTGGCGCTTAGAAGTAGCTGCTGTGTATCCCAGACCCGGTGGAGACACCAGATTAATTTTAATAACGATATTTCATTTCTGTATATACCGTTGTGTTTGTGCATGCTCTGTGGACTTCTTACGTTGATGTCGCTTCCTTTAGCCTCTAAAGAGCAAGGATTACATTTAGCTTGGCCTCTTCCTAAAGGTAATATTGATGATGAAGACAATGATTGCAGAATCATTGCCATTTCAATAAGTATTTCCGAAATCCATTGGAATCAAACCATACAGCACATCTAGCTCTCATTGCCCTTAAATCTTCAATTGAATTGACATAACATTGCCACATTTGTGGAAGACCTACAGCCTATGAGTTTAACAAACAGATTAAGTAGACGATTGCATGTTGATTTTCTTTTCCAAATGAGAAAGGAAAGCCTAAAACCAAAAGGAAATTTTAATATAAAATGTGATTGTCATCTTAAAAGCTGCTTGTCTGTCTGTTGGTTTGCAATCGATTCAACAAGCATTTGTGGAGCATCCTGTATTTCCTAAAGCCTTGTCTCTCCTATTCTCCTCTGCCCAACTGCCCTTCCTCTCATTTGCCCAGCACACTCCTACGTTAAGCACACGTTACTTCTTCAGTGTTTTCCATTCTCTGACAGGACAGAATTGGTCCCTCCATCTGTCCACATAATCTCCATTGTAGGATGAGGAAATTTATGTTTATCTCTTCTCACAAAACCTAGCTCCAAAAGAATTGGCTCATAGAAGGACTTCCGCCAAGATGGAGGCATAGGTGGAGACGCTGTGCTTCCTCACACAACCAAGTTTAAAGACAACTAAATAATAGCAACAGAAAACACAGCCAGAACGCAGAAAATTGAACTTTTCGGAAGTCTGATAACAACAAATTCTTCAGCCTGACCGGTAAGAGGGGCGAAACCAGCAGCTGGCAGAGTGGGGTGGCACAGGGAAACTCGGTCAGACGGATCCAGGCGTGTGGAATCCAGGCGCAGGGTTGGACCTGGTGGGCAACTCCGCAAGCAATCACGAGGAAACAGCAAGGGAGCAGGGCTGCAGGTTGACTGTGGTCACGCATTCCTGCGCCCATAGACAAGCGAGGGAGTGGGCAATTGGACAAGAGCCAGCAGCTCCAGCGGCAAGGGGCGGTGGAGGACTCCGCCATTTCCCCGCTCTAATCCTGCCTCCACATACAGCATCATAATCCAGTGACCCAAGTGGCCCTGCCCCAGTGAACAACCTAAGGCTCTGCTCTTCACCCAGCTGCGTGAAACAGCAGAGGGGACCGCCATTTCCCCGCTCTGACCCCACCTCCACATACAGCATCACAACCCAGCGACCTGGGAGTCCAAGGCTCCACTCTTCATACTTAAGGGGCGCAAACAGACCAAAAATGGCTCAAGAAGATCTCAAAACCCCAGAGCCTATAAATCTAAGCGATAAAGAAATAGCAAAACTCTCAGATGCACAGTTTAAAACACTGGTGATCAGGATCCTCACAAAACTGGTTGATTATAGCCACAAATTAGACAAACATATGAAGGCAAAACTAATTGAAATGAATGGAATTGCACAGGAAACCAATAGCGATGAAAAGGAAACTGGGACTCAAATCAAGGGAGTGGACCAGAAGAAAGCAAATAATGGCCAAACAGAAAAGAGTGAAGAAGCAAGAATTCAAAAAAATGAAGAGAGTCTTAGGAACCTCCAGGACATCTTTAAACATTCCAACATCTGAATTATAGGGGTACCAGAAGGGGGAAAGGCACAGCCACCAGTGGAAAACTTATTTGAACAAATCATATAGGAGAACTTCCCCAATCTGGCAAAGGAAATAGACTTCCAGGAAATCCAGGAAGCTCAGAGGGTCCCAAAGAAGTTGGAACCAAGAAGGAACACACCAAGGCACATCATAATTACATTAGCCAAGATTAAAATGAAGGAGAGAATCCTAGAAGCAGCAAGAGCTAAGGGGACAGTCACCTACAAAGGACTTCCCATCAGACTGTCAGCTAATTTCTCAAAAGAGACCTTACAGGCAAGAAGGGGCTGGAAAGAGGTATTCCAAGTCATGAAATCCAAAGACCTACAACCAAGATTGCTCTATCCAGCAAAACTTTCATTTAGAATGGAAGGACAGATAAAGTGCTTCTCAGGTAAGATCAAGTTCAAGGAGTTCATCATCACCAAGCCCTTATTATATGAAATGTTAAAGGGACTTACCTAAGAAAAAGAAGTTAAAAAAACACGAACAGTGAAAGGACAACAAACTCACAGTTATGAACAACCACACCTAAAACGAAAGCAAACTAAAAGGACAGCTAGATCAGGAGTGGAAACATAGAAATGAAGATCTCAAGGAGGGTTAGCAACAGGGGAGTGGGAGGAGGAGAAGGGGGGGAGAAGGTACAGAAAATAAGTAGCATAGACAGTAGATAGAAAATAGATGGGGGGGCAAGCATAGTATGGGAAATATAGAATCTAAAGAACTTGAGACACATGGTCATAAACTAAAGGGGGGTAATGGTGGGGATGGGGGAGTAGGGTAGAGGGGAATGAAGGGGGGGAATAGAACAACTGTAACAGCATAATCAATAAAAAATAAATTTAAAAAAAAAAAGAATTGGCTCATAGAAATAGCTGCAATGTACCCCCAACCCAGTGGGGATACAAGAGGCTCAGAGCGTATTACCTAGATTAATTTTATTACCAAATGCTATAATTTTATTTCTATGTATCATTCTGTTTGTTTATTCTCTGTGGACTTGTGGGAGTCCCCAAAACTCTATCAGATTGAAGCAAACTCAAGCTATGCTTGCTGAGCAGCAGAGCGAATCTGAGAAAAGCTACTTTTAGGCAAGGCTCTTTTCTCTGCAAGTAACAGAAACCCACTGAAACTTCTTTGTGCAAAAAAAATATATATATTGATGGAAATAATATTATAGAACCCAGAGGTGTAGAGAGCAACAAGATCTCATGAAGTACTACAACAAGGATCTAAAATAACAGGAAACCAAGTAGCTATTCTCATTATCTTTCTCTGTGGTCAGATATTCTAACACCTCTACTCACTCTACAGAGCTGCTTCTTGCTTTCTGCAGACTTGTTTTCCCTGCTTCTCTGGGAGCATTGTAGAACATGACTGTCCAAGCATACCTAGCCTCACTTCAAGACCCAACAGAGATTAATTCATATCTATGAATTAATTGGTCTAGTTTATGTCAGATTGTCTGTTCTAGGTATAGTTGCCTTTAGCCTGTGGAGCAGAATGTTGCAAGGCTCTTTGTTTTGTAATGTACATATAACTGCCAGAGACCCATCTTGTAGCCTACAGTTCTCAAAGAAGGTCAGTTGTGTTCTTGGCAAAGATTCTAAAAAGTGTCTTACCACCAAAAAAAAAAATTGCAGTCTGAAATTCAAAGCAAAAGAACAATGGATACAGTCGAGAATTCTCCAACAAACTAAGTCCTACTTAAACTATTTCCAGCCTAAATTTAAATGATGCCCTGTCAAAGAAGTCTTAACTGACTGCCCCCCAGCCACAATTAAATTTATGTTTCCCCATGTTTATCTTCTGTGACACCCTTTTCCTTTGTAACATCTTTCCCAGGTTATAATTAAGTATTTGTGTATCTCCTCTCCAAAGATCATGCCTGGTTTTTTAAATGATTTTATGTATTTATTTTTAGAGAGAGAAGGGAGGGAGAAGGAGAGCTCAAGAAACATTGATGTGAGAGAGAAACATCAATCAGGTCAAGCCCGCCACCCAGGCATGTGCCCTGACAGGGAATCAAACCAGTGACACTTTGTTTGGAAGGATGATGCCCAACCAACTGAGCCACACAAGTCAGGGCACGATCATATTTGGGTTTTTTTCCGCTGCTATGTATACAATGCCCAGGGCATATTTGCTAAGACATTCAATAAACTCGTTGAATGAATAAAAAGACACAATAATTTGTTAATTAAGGGTTTATGTTATTGGTAAGGCTATTGGTAGTTAAGATTTGGGGAAAGACAAAAGTTATATATATATATGGATTTTCAACTGCATGGGGGCAACTAGGTGCCCCTAACCTCTCTCTTATTCAAGGGTCAACTTTATAACTATATGTATTGTCATGGAAAGATCTCTAAGGTACATAGTTAAGCAGGGAATGAAAGATATAGAAGTATACATGTTGTGCAACACCACTAATTATTTTGAAAAGCCATACAGAACAAACTGGCTTTGAAGCATGTGTATAATATGTGCAAACTCATAACAAAAGTCTGGAGAAAAACCCACTAAACTGAAGAATTAGAAAGGGTGGGAGTAGGATGGTGAATGACTTCTGCTTTTATACTATTGGTGCTAGATAGGTGTGTTTGTTTTTTAACAACAAGAATGTATGTGAGCATTATTTGGGACATTTTAAATGCAATCAAGCATTTGAAAGGCCTTTTGTGGTGCCTGGCACACAGTGGGTGCTCAGGTAACACTGGTTTACTGCCCCTTTAAAAGCGATGTCAGTAAAGCTAGTCTAACCCTCCCTGATGTCTAGCCCTTTGGTGTGTCAGGATCTCGGCAAGGAGGTATGGCTGATTGATTTCTCCCTCCTCCCTCTCACATTGGCATCCTAATCAGACTGTCTGGAGGAAATGTCTCCATCACCACCCACTTCTCTAGAAGACTGAAACTCACTGTGAGCTTTTTTTTTTTTTACCACAACGTAGTTGTGTGCGATGAGACCCAGTGATCATCTGCTTCCTCTTAACGATGTTCATAGCTGGCTACTCTCCACTCTTAGTTCCCAAGGTTTCTATATGAAGAGCCTTTGAACCAATTCCTATAACATGCCCATTTATTTGGCTGAAAGCTCAGAGAGGCCATAAATTGTTAAGGCATCATCAAATTGGGGGACCAAAGTATGGGGTAATTGGCTGAAGTGCTTTTGTCATAATTGTCTTGACTACTTTCTAGTATGGATTGCATTCCAGATAAACCTGTGCTGTGACTCTTAGAGGTAGTTTGCAATCACCAATGGTCCAAAAGGAGCCATGTACATGCTCAGTGGGGTCTAGTAAAAGAAAATATTAATGCTTCAGCAGCCAGAGCCCTTGAAGTAGCAACTGAGGTTGTATGGGAAAAAGCCAGGTGTGACTCAAGGACCGGGGTTCACAAGGATTGCTTTCTTGGTAATACTGAGTCCCAAGACTTTAACCATGGAAGATATAACCAAAAAAAAGAGGGCTCATAGAGCTCATAGAGAACTGAGAGCAGACGGTCCTCCAACTCTGATTCTAGCTCTTACCCCACAACTCTCTTTAAGTCCCAGTTCACACCCTTTCGTCATTATAGTTTGTTCTAAAGTACTTTTATCCCCAACATCTAATCCAGCCTCTGGCCTCTGTATTAATCCTAATCCTAGTGTTATCTGTAAAATTTAATCCTAGATTTCAAACTTAAATCCTAACCCTAATTCTATGAGCCCCTTGACTTGCCATTGAGCTGCTTTCCCACCTATTCTTTCTTGTGTCCCTTGACCCTAATCCCACTTTTAGGAGCAGAGAACTCTATATTACCTTGGTCCCCTGTGGAGAATGGATGCCGGTTTCAATAATCCTTTTAAGAAAAGAAGAAAGAAATAAAGAAAGCCTTGAGCTGCCAGGAAAAAAGTAAGTGAGGCATTTCTCACCTGGGCAGGACACAGAGACCCTGTCTAGTGACACCTTGCCCTGTTGCCTAATTCACAAGCTGCTCAGCCTCTGAATGTCCAGAAAAGATGTGCTCCAAGTCACCTGTGTAGATTCAAGAATGTGTGGTTCAGTTTGCCAAGAACAGAAAACCTTAGACCCTTCTGCAAAATGACCAGGTTAGATTAGGTAAATGGCTTTCAAACCATGTTCTCAGAGCAAGAATTCTGGTTTCCACTTGTTCTCCTCCCTCACTTGGACTTGGTTTTTCAAAGAAAAAAAAAAATAATTTTCTTTAAATCTTTGAACTATACTCTCTCTAACATTCCTTCTGGCCCTTAAGTTGATTTTTTTTTAGCCACTTTTGGTCAGTCCATTTGGCATGGATAAACTCTCAGAGCCAACAGAAAAGAAGAGCAACCAAGCATACCCTCTCCAGACCTTCTCAGGAAACTAAAAATAAATAAATGAGGAGTGCAATGGGGAGGAGAGCAGAGGAGAGGAGAAAGTACTGCCATTCCACATCCCATGGCCTCATGTTCTTGAAGCAATTGCTGATTTCCCTGCTGCTCACACCCATCTTAGTGTGAAATTTGATTTTACTGACTTTTAAATTTCTTCTCAAGAATGGAAATATTGTTTTTCTCAAAAATACTTGACCTTTGTGGGGAAAAAATTCAAGTAATGAGAAAACAAAAGTCCTCTCAAATACCATCCCCCTGAAATACCCTTTGTTAACACTTTGGTATATAGCCCTTCAGGCTTTTCAGTTACATATGGTTAGATAAAACAGGGTGACTCAACACATAGCATTTTCTATTTTTAACTTAGAAATAAGTAATGGACATCTTCCATATCTATGCATACAGCTTTGAAGTATTGTCTTGTAGCTAAATGTATTAGTAAGAGTTCTCCATAGATAGGTAGATAAATAGATAAAAATATTATATATATAAAGTATATATAACTATACATATAAGATTTATTTATATTTACCATATATATATGAGAGATTTATTATAAGTAGTGACTTATGCAAGTTTTGCACAGGGGCAGTATCGTAGCCAATGAGGCTTGTCCAAGGCACGATCATTGCTAATTGAAAACTTTTCCCAATACCCTGCCGTGACGACTTAAAATATAGTCAGCCCTGGCAATTTTTGACCGTCTCTACAGAGACTGTTAAAAAAATTTTTTTAAAGAAAGGAATTGACTTATGCAATTATGGAGGCTGAGGGCTCCTGAGATCTGCAGTCCAAAGACCTGAGAACCAGGAGAGCCAATGGTAGAAAGTTCCAGTCTGACAAAGGAGAGACTGATGTCACAGCTGGAAAACCATCAGGCAGAAAGCACATTCTCTCTTGCTCAACCTTTTGACCTACTACTGATGCCTTTAACAGGCCCGCCCATATGGGGAAGGGCAATCTATTTTACTCAGTTTATTGATTCAAATGTTAATCTTATCTAGAAGCACTGGCACAGACATACCCAGAATGTTTAACCCAACATCTGGGCACTCCATGGGCCAATCAAGTTGACATGTAAAATTAACCATCACACTGAAATCGTGGGCTACAAAGTCAAACTGCCTGAGTTTGAATCTGGATTCTTCCACCTACTAGGTCTGAGACTTTAAGGAAGTCATTGAACCTCTCTGTACCTTGGTTTCCTCGTTTGATGCAGGAGACATTTGTAATAGGCTATGCTTTTCTTTCAATCCTCACCCAAGGGTATGTTTTTATTGATTTTAGAGAGAGAGGAAGGGAGAGGGAGAGAGAGACATTGATGTGAGAGAGAAATATCAGTCAGTTGCCTCCCATATGTCCCTTGACTGGGGATCGAACCCACAACTTAAGTACATGCCATGACCAGGAATCAAACCCACAACCTTTTGACATACAAGACAATGCTCCGGCCAATTGAGCCACTTGGCCATGGTGGGAGCTATGCTTTTCTATTGCCCAGTTTCTCCCTGGTGGGCCCACTTCTCCTGCTCCCAGGCCTTCTCAGAGATGCATTCACTAACTAGGTTTAGTCGGGGAGCCCTAGTCTCTGGCTCCAGGAGTCCATCTGATTCAGGGAGAGCCAAGGACTTTCCCTGGATGACTTGCTAGCTTTGCTTCCAGAGATCAAGTGTCCTTAGGCCCATGTAAGCTTGGACCTGTGGAGGGATCCTCCATGTGGAGCCAGGGTGCCTGGCAATGAAGCCAACAAAGAGGAAAAAAGATGGAGAGAAAGAAAAACTAAATCATTCAGACATTGTCTGAGTCCTTGAGTCCAACTAAATCTGCAGCCAGAACTACTTTCTGGACTTTTCAGTTACATGGACCAATGTTTTTTTTTTCTAAGCTAATATGAGTTAGGTTTCAGTATGTTTCAATGAGAAAAGTTCTGACTATGAATTATAGTATCTATCTATGTCATAGGTTTATTGTGAAGATTAAATTATATGATCCATGAGGAAGCTTTAACATAGTATGCAGCATATAGTAGACACTCCGTAAACATTCACTATTATTATTTTTTCTTTTTAATGGCTGCTGACCACTCTACTGTATGAGTGAACCATTTAATGAATTTCTTCTTGATTCATTTATCTTATTATTCATTCATTTAGTCTCTCAACAGACACCGTTAGGCATTAAGAACACAGTGGTGAATGAGGCAATAAAGTTCACTACCCTAGTGCTGTTTATCCTGTTAGTGGTAGAGGGAGACAATTTTAAAGTATTTAAAAATGTCTTAAAGGACAGTGAGGCCCAGCTTGCTACTTTTATAAAAAAAAATTTACAATGAATCTTTGTCCATTTTTCCTCTTAAGGTCTTGAACAAATTGTTAGAAACAATGGCAATACCACTTCACATTTGTTATATATGGCCAGACTTCCATTCAGAAAAGTTATACCAATTTACACTCCCTCCAAGTCATTGAGAAGGAAGATTTCCCCACAGCTCCGTAGCACTGGTATATCATTATTCGTTGCCAGTGTAAAAGGTAAAAAATAGCACCTAATGAATGTGTTCTTTAATTATATTTTACTGATTGTGCTATCACAGTTGTCCTGATTTTCCCCGTGTCACTTCTCTACTCAGTACCCCCCACTCCCTCAGGCAGTCCCCAATCCATTGTTCATGTCCATGGGTCATACATATTAGTTCTTTGGCTACTCCTTTTCCTATACTGTACTTTACACCCCATTGCTATTCTGTAACTACCTACTTGTACTACTTAATCCCCTCACCTCTTCACCAATTTCCACACACACCCAACAAAATGCTCTCCATATCCATGATTCTGTCTCTGTTTTTCTTGTTTGCTTAGTTTGTTTTTTAGATTCAGTTGTTGATAGATAAGTATTTACTGCCATTTTATTGTTCATAGTTTTGATCTTTTTCTTTTCTTAAGTCCCTTTAACATTTCCTATAATAATTGCTGATAATGAACTCCTTTAGTTTTTTCTTGTCTGGGAAACTATTGATGTGCCCTACAATTCTAAGTGATAGCTTTGCTGTGCAGAGCAATCTTGGCTGTAGGTCCCTGCTTTCATGACTTTGAATATTTCTTGCCAATCCCTTCTATCCTTCAAAATTTCTTTTGAGAAATCAGCTGTTGGTCTCATGGGTACTTCCCTGTCGGTAACTAACTTCTTTTCTCTTGCTGCTTTTAAGGATCTCTCTTTATCTTTAACCCTTGGCCTTTAATTATGATGTGTCTCAGAGTAGGGCTCTTTGCATCCACCTTGTTTGGGACTCTCTGTGCTTCCTGGATTTGCATGTCTATTTCCTTCACCAAATTAGGGAAGTTTTCCTTCATTATTTTTTCAAATTGATTTCATTTCTTGCTCTTTCTCTTCTCCTTCTGGTACCTCTATGATGTCAATGTTGGACCTCTTGAAATAATCTCAGAGGCTGCTTACACTATCCTCAGTTTTTTAGATTCTTTTTTTTTTCTTGTTCTCATTGGTTGTTTTTTGCTTCCTTATATTCCAAATCATTGATCTGATTCTCAGCTTCATCCACTCTATTGTTGTTTTCCTATAAATGGTTCTTTATTTCAATTAGCATAGCCTTCATTTCTGACTGGATCTTTTTTATGCTGTCAAGGTTCTCTCTAAATTCCTTGAACATACTTACAGTGTTTTGAACTATGCATCTGATAGATTGCTTATCTCCTTTTCGTTTACCTCTTTTTCTGGAGTTTTGATCTGTTCTTTTATTTGGGCCATTTTTTTTTTTGTCTTTTCATTTTGGCAGCCTCTCTGTGATTGTTCCCATGTATTAGGTAGAGCTGCTGTTTCTCCCCGATTTGGCAGTGTGGCCTAATGTAGTAGGTATCCTATAGGGTCCAGTGGCACAACCTCCCCTATCACCCAAGCTGGGTATTCAAGGTGCACCATTCATGTGGGCTAAGTACATTCTTCTTTTGTAGCTGAGCCTTGATTGCTCTCGGCAGATCAATGGGAGAGATTTACCCAGGCCAATCAGCTGCAAGGACTGGTAGTGATCACTGACCACCAACCTCTGCCCTCTGAGGAGGATCAGCTGTGCAGGGGCAGGGTGGTGGTGCTCTGATGTGATCTGTAGTTGCCCACTGGGTGCACAAACTCTGGGGTTTCCCAGGTGGTACAAGGCAAGGACAGCCCCCACCTGCATTTTCCCTATGGCCACCCTACCTGATCTGTAAAGCAATCTGAGGTGGCTGCTACTTGTGCTGGCCTTGGGGACTCCCAGGTGAAGTGAAGCTGTGAATCTAGGCTGGCAGCTGCTAGTGCTGGGCCTGGGGCTACTTAGCAAGAGGTATGGAGACTGAGGGCTCACCGAGGCCAGCTCTAGTTTGTTTGAGGGGATTTAGGAAGTTGTGAATCATGAGCCAAGACCAGCCATTCATATGGAAAAACAGCTTGGATGGCATAGAGTCTTAGGGGATCTCCAGGGTGGAGCAAACAGTCTTAGCCAGGTTGATGGAGTCTCACATACAGCACCAGCATTCCAGCTCTGTGGCTTTGTGCAGGGAAGGTTCAGAAAAGGGACAATGGCCTCTGCTTGCCTTGATACCAGGCACTTCAGTTTCTCCCTGTATACCCCTGGTGACTTTCAAGCTGCTACCCCAGTGCTGGAGCTCAGAGGGAGTAAGTCTGAGTAGGTGAGTCCATGTGTACATTCTTTAAGAGGAATGGCTTGGGATTCCAGAAGTTTCTTTCACTGACTCAAGCCCTGCTTGCTTTGGCAGCCAGAAGTTGTGGGGAAGTTGAAGCCAGAAGTTGCAGCCAGAAGTTGAAGTTATCTTCTTGGCACTGGAACCCTAGGCTTCGGGGTCTGGTGTGGTGCTGGAACTCCTCACTCCTGAGTATCCCTCACGAATTTTTATCCACCACATGTGGGTGTGAGACCAGCTCATTCCATGTCTGCTCTCCTCCTACTAGTCTAAGTGGATGTGGTTTCTGTAATTCTGTAGTTGTCAGACTTCCATTTAACTAGATTTTTGACAGTTCTGAGTGATGGTTGTTCTGTATTTTAGTTGTAATTTTGATGTGGTTGTGGGAGGAGGTGAACCATGTCTGCCTATGCTGCCATCTTGACCAGAAGTCAGGCACCTAATGGATGTTTTCATTTGCATTGCTTTGGTTATTAATGAGGTCTCACAAAATTTAGACTTATTTGAGTTTATTTTTGTGTGGATTTTGGATTTGGATTATTTTACATGTGCATTATCTCTTTGCAGTACCTGTTTATGTCATTTGTCCATTTTTCACAAAGGTTTCTTTATCTTATGTAGTTTACTATATAGGATGGGGCAAAGGTAGGTGTATACTTGTGAGTATGTGAAATAGTTCTTTCTTGTATTATTACTTATTAATTGTATTTTTCAATGCTAACCCATTTACTTATTTTTATTTTATTAATTTTATTACATTTATTAGGGTGTCATTGGTTAATAAAATTATATGGGTTTCATAAATATTATAATATTTTCTGTATGAACAACTTTAAACCTATTTTTCCCCTACTCTGTATTTGTGTTGATATTAAGAATATCAGCCTTCTGTCACATGTACTGCAAATTCTCTGTCATTTGTCTTTTAATTGTATCTATACTTTTAGTTTTCAAGAGTCTAAAATGCAGGAGAACTATGTGAATTAACTTTGGCTAATGTTAGAATTGTCCACATGGGCACTTTTTTCTTAAGACTTCTAGTTACTGCAGAAAGAGAGAGAGAGGGAGGGAGGGAGGGAGGAAGGAAGGGAAGGAGGGAGGGAGGGAGGGAGGGAGGGAGGGAGGGAGGGAGGGAGGGAGGCAAGGGATCTGAGAATTAAAGGGGAAAAGATAGGAAATTGCAGGAGATGGGGAATAAGCGCTGAGAGGAAGCCCATCCCCTCTGCCTGCCCAACATCACCTTATGTTGGGCAGGCTCAGTTCTGAAGCAAGTGGCCAAGGCCTCCAGGGTCAGCTCAGCCCCTAGGACTCCTGCCAGCCCCAGGACCCTGAGGTGGATCATCCAAACTTAGGTCTCAGGCTTCCTGTTTTCCTGTCTAGAGGTGTGGCCTAATAGCTCTGTCAGCCCCCAGGGACTGGCTTGAAGTTTCCCATCAAGCCCCTTGCTCAGGATGGCAGACATAATATCTAGGAGTGAATGACACCAATACAGCAGGGCTGGGCTCCAAGAACTGACCTAATGGGAAGAACCAAGCGTGCTTGAGGAAGAAGTAGTTAGGAAACAAGGGTTCAATTGAAATTAGGGAAGGATTCAGAGGTGGAGGGATTAGGCTGGGTCAGGAGTAGGTATTTAGAACACCAAGCAGAATCACTAGCTCAGGAAAATGTTTATGAATGGAGAAGAGGCTTAGAGATGTCCATGATAGGGTCAAAAGGCTAAGGCTAGCATCTTACTTTGGATTTCTCCTTCCCAAAAGCTGACTCTGAAATAAGAACCGGGAGGTGCAGAGAACACTTCTAGAAATAGCAAGGTGGCCTATAAAGGGTGTATCATCCAGCCAGTTATCTCTGGGAGTGACTAGAGCCCGTGACTAGTCCTGTGAGGACTGTGCAAATCACACCTTGAAGTTTTCTCATCTGAGGCGGGACATGGACTGAGTATTTGTGCACCCACTTTTGTTCATAGTTAACAGCTGCTTGCAACACTTCAACCTGCCTTTTGCTGGCAGAACACCCTTCCATGGTTTTAGAGAAAGCCCTCAGGCAAAGAGATGCAGAGACAGGCCAGCGAGAGTTAGTAGGGGCTCTCGGAAGTGGTAAGGCCAAAGGGATCCGGATGGAGCACCTACATGTCTGGCACAGCTGGGGACAGTGTGTATGTCTGTGCATGTCTCTGTGTGTGTAATTAGGTAGTGTGATATTTGATAAAAATTATTCAGGGGTTTCTGCCTAAAGCTATGAGTAATCAAGTAAGGTTACTTGCCCTCTGGTTAAAAGTTAGAGAGCAGAGTTAAGGTTACAATAGGATCCGAAAATTAGGGTTCCGTTAAGAGCACTCAGAGAGGCTTATCCATCCTGCTTGAAGTTCTGCAGCTGGGGCAGGATTGCAGCCTGGTCTGTGTTACTCTAAAGCCTGTTAGGAGGACAGAGTGCAGGATGGCCTAGTGAAGGGAGGGAGGGAGCCACAGAATCCTTGCTGCCCGGGGTTTCCCTGGCAGCCAGGGAGCGGGGCTAGGAGGATGCTGTGCAGCTGCCATCTGTTCTCTTGGCTCCATTACCTGGCAGCTGCCGCCCATGCCTGCCCTCTGCTCTGGAGGAGGACACATTCCCCCACAGCCCAGCGGGCAGGACGGGGATCCATGCCCTCACCAGGGCTGCACTGCATGATGAATTCAGTGATTATGACTTTCTGATGTGGGGGTGCTACTCAGTTATGAAGCACAGCCAACCCATCTGCCGTATCTTTCTTGAAAGAGCTGCTGGGAGGAAAACTCTGCATACTGCTCATGCTGGCAGGAATGTGTGCATGGACACACAGGTACAAGTGTGTACATAGGTGTGAAATTGTGTGTATTTGTGTTTTTGCACACAGTATGGATGTAAACATTGGGAGCTCAAAACCATTGTGGTTCTATTTCCTCCACAGAGATTATTTAGCAAATTAGTCATTAATAAATAATAATGCTACCATTTTCTGAGCACCTTCCAGATGCCAGTAACTATAATAGGTGCTTAACACACGTCAGTTGTAGTAAAATAAACCTTATAGCTACTACACAAGAGAAATTTTACCTTCCTCATTCTGCAGATGAGGAAACCAAAGACTTAATTGGCCCAAGGACTTAATTTTTAAGTGGTAGAGCCAGGATTTGAGATTATGTCTCCAATTCCGTAGTGTGTGACATTTAATTTCCACCTCCTCCCAAATCTTCTCAGGATGAGAGTAACAAACAAACTACTGCCACACAGGATAATGTGACCCATTCACATAAAAGCAGTGTTGAACAAAAGAAGTCAGGCACAAAATGCCAACCGCATTATTTCATTTACATAATGTTTAAAAACAGACATAACTAATCTATGCAGTTGAGAGTTAGGAGAATGGTTACCCTTGCACGGGGCAGGGGATTACTGGAAGGGGCCGCTGAAGGGACTTCTAGGGGGCCTAGTCATGTGTAATATTTTACCTCTTGATCTGGGTGCTATTTACATGTATGTATTCAGTTCATGCAAAGTCATTAACTGTATGAATGATTTGTGCACTTTTCTATATAAATATTTCACCTCAAAGAAAAAGTTCAAAGTTTAATAAAAGTCTTGGCAGGGGCTGTGAGTGATTCAGAGGAAGGAAGAACCACAAAGTTTACCCTTGTGGGAAAGGGAGGGGTGCTCCTGTTCTAATCCACAGCCTCAGGAAGCTCCCAGGCTGTGGAGGGGCTGAGGGTGCGGGGTGGGGGTGATGAAGCGTGGCAAGGAGGGTGCTGAGGTTAGTGGACTCCAAGCTGCATGCTCCAGTCCAGCTAGCGAGGAGTAAGAAGGGCCTAAGGAGTTAAAGATGGTTCAAAGTCAATAGACCAGTACCCAAGAGAGGCTTTCAAAGGTAGCCAGTGTATAGTGGCCAAGGGAGAAGACTGTGGCCTTTGAAGCCCAACATACCTGGCTTGACCTCCTGGCTCTCTCCTCTACTGGCTATGGGACCTAGAGAGAGTTATTTATCCTCTCAGAGTCTTGGCTACTTCTCCTGTACAATGGGTCACCAAAGACTGCTATGAGGATGAAATGACATGATAAAGTAAAAACACTTGGCACAGAGTGTGGTACATGGTTGGCATTCAGCGAAAGTATGTCTGGAAGGTAGAAGATGCCTCCTACTCATTCTGGGTAGCTGTGGCCGGAGCAGAGGGATTTATTATCCCTGAGGTAGTGCCTGACTGTGGCGGCCAGGGAGGGGTAATGGTGGTGGAGGCAGGGAGATGGACTGATGCTCCTGCCATGAAAGTCCCACCGGGAGAGATTCAAGAAAAGAGTCTCGGGAAGGGGATCCAGGCATGCAGCAGCAGGGAGAGGTTTCCAGGTTGGCAGCCCAGCCAGAGAGGAACTTTTGGGAAGGATAGCCTGATTTGATGGAGGCTTATGAAGCTGTGTGTCATGGAGTGGGAGTTCTTCCCATGGGAAAGCATCTGGAGTCTACCTCTCAAACTTGTGCCACAAAATAGAGACCGATAGAATCTGTTCTAAAAACTGGTAAAAGGTCCGAGTCCATGCGGACTGATTGAGCATCAGCTCTTCAAAAACACAGCTGACAGGTGAGAAACTTAATGAAGAACTTTCTGACTCACCTCCTAACTCAAATGGCAACTTCCCCAAGAGGCTTTATTCCTCAAGTTCCACTTGGAATTTTGCACTTTTTCTTGCTCCTATAACCTCCTGTATACACTGCATGGCTTATGGGACATTCCGCTTAGAGAAGGGAAAGAGGGTATATATCAGTTATTTTTCTGCTAATGACACCGTAGCAGTTTATGTCAGTTTCATTTAACTTGTGCAGCCCATGAAAACTTGTGCTTCAAAAGGTAGCATCAAAATATGAAAAACAAGCCACAGACTGGGGGGAAATATTTGCAAATCATATATTTGATAAAGGCCTGGCATCCAAAATACATAAAGAATTCTCAAAACACAATAATAAAAAGATAAACTATCTAATCTAAAAGTGAACAAAAGATTTGAATAAACATTTCACCAAAGAAGATAATGAATAGCTAGTCAGCACATGAAAGTATGTTCAACAGCATTAGTCATCACGGAACTGAAAATAAAAACCACAATGAGACACAATTTCACATCCACTAGAATGACTATAAGCGAAAAGTCAGACAATAATAAGTTCTGGCAAGGATGTGGAAAAACTGGAACTCTCACCTATTGCTGGTTGGAATGTAAAATGGTGCAGTCACATTTGAAGACCATTTGTCAGGTTTTTAATAGGTTAAACAACCCAGCAATTCTGCTCCTAGGTGTCTACCTGCTGAGAAAAATTAAAATATATGTCTTTACAAAGACTTGTACACAAATGTTCATAGCAGCATTATTCATAATAGTCACAAAGTGAAACAACCCAAATGATCATTAACCCATACCTTGGAATATAATTCATCAATCAAAGGAGAGAAAGAAGCACTGTACACGCTACAGCATGAATAAATCTCAAGAACATGCTCGGTGAAAGGTGCAAACTTCCACTTAGTGTATGACTGTGTGAATATAAAATGACAGGAAAAGGTAAACCCACAGAGGCAGAAAGAAGGTCTGCAGTTGCCAGGGGCTGGGTGGGAAGGGCGGCAAGTAGGCACAGGGGTCCCTCGGAGTGAAGCCCAGGCACACTTCGGTGTTATCTTCCTGAACTTTTTAAATAAATACATACAAAAAGTAAAACCAATAACAACACCTTTCACCACCCAGATCAAGACAGACATCTGAACCCCCCCTCACCTCTGTTCTAGAGCAGTGCTCATACTGCCCCAGAGCAGGCACTCAGCGGTTCTTACCCACCTTTTTCTACTCCCAGGTGGTTCTTGAAATTCACCCTCAGCTCTTTGGCCATGGTCTTCTTACTGCAACAGTCTACCCCACACTGGACACCACCCTTCTTTCTTCACCCCCTGAAAGTGCCACTGACACACCATGACCATGTGGATTTTTACTGAAGACTTGGAGTCACCTGGGAACAATTACCACATGGGGCAGAAAGCAGCCTGAAGCTCCTCCTCCAGTGTCACGGGCCCCAGAACCAAACTGGCCATCCAGTCACTGGGTGGGCTCCCCCTAGCTCCCTTCTCTATCCTGTGATTGCCCTCCTCCTGTCCCCGGTAAAGAACATCAACTCCAAATCTACCTGGGAAAGGAAAGAACACACTTGTGTGGAGTGGCCTGGGTGTAAGGAGCGCCTGTGATGAACTCCAGAGTACAGGCCCTGTGAAACAAGAGCGGCCACACTCAGCTCCAACCGGACATCCCTCAGGCAGGGGGAGGGGGTGTCTTTAATAAAAGTGGCCTGCATTCAGCTAGTTTCCTAAATGGGCTCCGCACCCTTCTGCCCTTTCCCCCTTTCAAGGCTTCTAACTCCCCTTAGTTGTTATGCACAGTAATTTAGTTCCCCTTAGCCTAGGACTCCCCAGCCAAGCTGGGCCCATAACACCTACTCTTTCCCACCAAAACCACCTATCAACACTCATCAAGGCATTTTCCTAAATGAAAGAACCACCTCTTCAGGAGGTAGAAGAGACTGCATCAGCTTTTTAATAACTAGCTCTTTCATTTTTTCTAATTTAGTCTCATTTTAAAGATGAAGACACTTTGACCCAGAGAGGTGAAATAATTTGTCCCGATCACCACACTCTTAATTAGTGAGACTGGAAGTTGAGTCCTGTCTCCAAAGTCCATGAAGGTGGCTTGTTGGTCTCTCTACCCCAAGAACTTAGCAAGATGCCAGAGCTCAATTAATGCACTTGTATTTGAGTCTAAATAAAGGGTGGATGGGGGGGGGGGGGAACCTCCCAGGCCTGCTAGGAAAACCAGAGAGGAGAAGGGACAAACTGGGGAAGGAGCTGGTGAAGGGCAGTGAAGTGAAAGGGCCTGGGCCCTGCCCTCAGGCTCTTGGGAGTGGGCTGTCCCCTGGCTGGTCCCTCTGCCTCCTGCCCAGCCTTCCAGGGAGACTGTGTGCTCTGGGCAGAAGCCGCTGCCACCGTTCATCAAAGCCAGGCAGCCTGAGGAAGCTCAGGGCCTATCCTGTAGGACACTTTCAATCAACTTCAGTTCAATTTGTTCCCTCTAAATGACTCTGAAATGTAAATAAAATTAAATTAATGCTGCTGTATTTGTCTCTGTTAAGGCTCTAATGGGTGGTAGTAATGCTACTGCGAGATCAGCAGCGGGGAGACAGGCAATAGCAGGGTGGCCAGCTTTGTGCCCCCTCCCACACACCGCCCCACCCTTCCTGCTCTGGAAGGACAGGCTGCACTGTCCAGATTCAACCATTAGGGAGGTGGGGGAGTTCATGTCACTTCCATGCTTCCTTCTTCTGCCTCAGACCGATCCAATCTGGGCCGCCTAATTGCTCTCCGCCAGCGGTGTCCAACCCTCGGCCCACAGGCCGCATGCAGCTCAGGATGGCTGTGAATGTGGCCCAACACAAAATCATAAATTTACTTAGAACATTCATTAGGAGATTTTTTTGTGATCACATGTTGCAGTGTATTGAATGTGTGGCCCAAGACAACTCTTCTTCCAGTGTGGCCCAGAGATGCCAAAAGGTTGGACACCCCTGCTTCACAAATGCCCCCAATTCTCACTGTTTCTCATCACACTCTCAAAGTTTCGGAGTTCTAGACATGGCAGAATGGCTTTCTCTTTGCCCACCAAGCCAAGAGTTACAAATAGCTCTTTCATCGGGACTTTATTTCTGTGTCCTCTCACCCCTCCAAGGAAGGGGCTCCATTGCCCCATATCAAGCTTCCTCAACCTCCACACTATGGACATTCTGGGCTGGATGACTCCTTGTCATGGAGGACTGTCCTGTACATTGTAGAATGTTTAACAGCATTCCTACTGTTTACCCACCAGGCACCAATAGAATCCACTCTCCCAGCTGTGACAACCAAAAATGTCTCCAGACATTGCAAATGCCTCAGAGTGGAAGGTGGGGGTCAAAATCATGTCTAGTTGGGACACTTTGCCCTAGAGGAGGGGATGAGGCAACTCAAGAAAGGAGAAAGCATGAGGGAGGAGTGGACTACCAACTCCTACAATGTACATGTCTTTTCACTCTCCGCCACTCTCATCTATCCTGCCTCCCCACATAGTTTCTTAAAACACATAGCATTGTACTAACATAGGTAATCCATGACCATCCCACCTTTGGACTAAACTCCAGACACCCCTCCCCCATGGAAGCCTCACTCTGCTCTCTCCCACTCCCGTCCCCTAGGTTCCACAGCCCCGCCTGGAGGACTACCCACCAAGAAACCAAAAAAAGGTTTTCCCTTAGGATTTCTTCATTGGTAGAGATACCCCAAGTAAAGGAGATCTCAATAGGTTAGGATTTTCCAAGGAAGAGGAAGAGATCCTCTTGCTAAGAGGAGATCACTAAAAGAAGGACATTCCAAAGAGAAGGTGATTTCCCAATAGAAGCAGGCCCTCAACTCTCTTTACAGACCGGGCTATTAGAATTCCTCAGTGTCTTCCTAGCACTCAGCTGCCAGAGCCCACAGGCCAAGCAAGTTGGGCGCAGGCACAAAGCCCTCCAGGAGTGCTGCACTTGTGCCAGCGTCAGTAGGAAGCTGGGAAGGGAGAGGGGCATTAGCGTCCAGGGTTCAGATAGCAGAGTCAATAGCAATGAATTTGCCACAGGAAAGCGGGGACAGGGTCGAGTCCCCACCTCACTGTGCCCTTCCACCTCTCACCTCAGCCATCTCAATTTACAGCCTGAAACTGTGGGAAAACAATCCAGGAATTTAGCTCTATTTATAAATCTCTGAAAGCTTTCATGTGGTCCCAAAGAAGGCCTCGCCAGAGCATTCCAGCCTACACAGAGGAAATCAAAGAAAATGAATTGTAATCACAGCACAAAGCCTGAGCCCGGAAGTACAAGAGCCGGGGAGGTTCCCTGCCTCCTACTGGACTCATTAGCACAAAAAGAATGGAAATCCCACCTTCCCTCCTTAGAGTTCATCATAATCTGTCTTGTGTGTGTGTGTTTGCTGTATTTACATTTCTACCTTCTGCCAAAGTCTGTTCCTGGAAGAATTTCTGATATCTGAAAGCCAGTAAAAGCTGTAGTCCAAAAGTACATTCATAATCTGGAGAATGTCCATCTGCAAGCTTCTTGTTCGTAGGATGTTTATTTGACCCACAGCTGCTGAGCTCACTAAATTATCAAAATGTGCTGCTCTGGACCCAAATGCACTTGTGCTAAGGCTTTGGGCTAATTTTTATTTTTCTGCTAATTCTGCTGCACTAAGAGACCCTAATGCAGATGATAAAAGATCCACTGACGAGGCAGAAAGGTGAGCATGTCACACATCTTTTCATCGGTCTCTCAGCATGGCAGGGACTTCCAAGCTCATCTGCACCCCTTCCAGGTGTACAAGGAGCTGCCTTGATCACAGCGCGCTGGCAGAGGCAGTGTGCCACCCTCCTGAACACAGCCACTCCACAGTGCAGAGGGAAGGACTGGAGTTGCCCTCACTCTGGCTCGTTGGCTTTCAGGAACCTATGGAACCCGTTTGGTATCAGACTCCAGGCTCTCTGAGCCTCTGCCTGCCTGCTCCCTCCTGCTGCAGCTGTCGCCAGGCTGTCCCTGCCCCCAGCTCTGGAGGGAGCCTCATCCTTAGGGGCCAGGGGCCGGGCCTGGTGTACAAAGGGAACTTCATCGGCCCTCGGTCCTTCTGTCACGTTCTGAGAGGCAGCCAGAAATAGAGCTGGACTGCAAGGAATCCAGATCCTTTTACAGATCCTTCCTGGAGAGCTGAGGTTAAATCCTTGCCTCTTTCCCTCCAAAGCCCATTTGGGACAACCAGGATTACGAGGGACTTTCTCTGCCCACCGAAGCACTGCCCTCACACCCTGCCTCCCTGACCCCTGGTTCCCGTCTCCCCCGGCCCCCTCTCCAGCAGCCTCCTCCAGGATGAGGCATTACTGGCACTTTGAGATTGGAGTGGGCAGTGCGTGTGCGTATATATGTACTAGATACACGAGTGGAATGAGGCGAAGATAGAAAGATGAGAGGAACAGGAGGCAGAATGAGAGGCCCAGGTACCAAAGCTGAGGAAGAAAGAAAGAGGTGGGTTGGGAGGGGAGGAAAATCAAAATGGGGCTCTAACAAAACCCCAAGTTGATCCAGAGGAGCCAGAGGAGTTAAGTTTATTATTAAGCTCCTGTGCCTCAGTTTTCTCATCCATAGAAAGGGCAATGATAGTAGCTACCTCACAGTGTTACTGCAAAGATCAAATGAGTTAATGTACGTATAGTGCCAAGAACAGTGCCTGAATATAAATATTAGCTGTTATCACCATCATCATCGTCAGTATTGTTATTGTCACCACCATCTCTAGCTCCCAGTCCTGGGGCCCAGGGAGCGTGGGGAGAAAGACAAGCCTCTTTCAGCTCCTCTGCCCCATCCTTCTAACTGCCCCTCCTTCTTCCCACCCACATCCTCTGCCAGCAGCGGAGGAGCTCAGCACCGCTCTCTATCTCTGGGGACACATTTCTTTCTTCTTTCCTGTACTTCCTCACTCAGTGGACGAGTAGTTCTATTTATTTGAACTGTGTGACTAAAAAATATATACATTGGCTGTATGAGGTAGGAGATAAAGCTGAACAGATGGTTTAGATTCAGTGCTAGAGGACTTTGAATGCTAGGCGAGAGTTTGGTCTTTGTTCTGAAAAACAGGAAGCCCTAAATGATGTTAGAGAAAGAACATGGTGTGGTCCAGGCTAAGCATCCATAGGATTAGTTTTCATGGACTATTAAGTACGGAGTAGTATTTGAAGCTTTTCTCAGTCACATACATGTTTGTAAAAGTGAGTTTCAAATAATTCCGTGGGAGCAGGTCTGATAGCAGAGGAGAAAGGAATGAAAATTTGGGACAATTCAACCTGGGAACAGTTGGCCTGGATGTGAGGACTGATATAGGCCCCAAGAAGCCGGGGCCAGGCATCTTATCCTGGGCACTTTTCTGCAATTGAGCCTTGGCTGGGAGCCCAATAGAGCCTGGTTCACACACGAGTCCTGCCGTGTGTGCATGTGCATGTGAGCGGGAGCCAAGGCTCAAACACGCATTTTGGAAGGCACAGCAGAATTTCCTTAGTGTTGCAGGGGTGAGGAGGTGGAGCACTGTGGCTCCACAAGCATAATCTGACACCATACTGCCTGGCTTCGAACCCTGGCTTCCAAGTGTGCAACCTTGACTGAAGGAGGAAAGCACTCTGCCTCAGTGTCCTCATCTGGGAAGAAGGTGTGATGAGAGCACCTGCCTCGTGGGGCTGTTCTGAAGAATAAATGAGCTAATACACTTAAAATGCTTATAATGGCACCAAGCAACAGAATCAGTCCCTAGTCTGGCATGGTTCCTATTACCATCATTGTTCTGTTTATTATTGGTATTATAATATCATTATATTATAATACTATATTATTATACTATAATTATAATACTAATTATTTTATGATTATACTACTAATAATACATATTATTCGTATTATACTATTGTTATGAGTTGGAAGACTCTGAATTGAGAATGAGGACATCTTGATCTCATCTTGGTCTCTAAGATTTCTCCTTGTCCCCCACCCTCCCATGGAGCTGTCCCTTCCTCCTTTCTTTCACAGGGATGGCCTCGCTATGGCCCTGTTCACTGGTCCCTGGGATGGGATCAGGGATGGTACCTGCCCTGAGCTACAACAAGGGGAGGCTCTGCCTAGGCACTGGAAATTGGGAGAGAGAAAGAGGGCTCTAGGGAGCCTGAGTCAGACCCAACTTGAGGGTGGTACCAAAACCTAAGCTCAGGTGAGGCGGAGACCAGCTGTGATGATACCTATGGATTCCTTTGCCTTCATAATAATATGTTTCCCCTTTCTTTCTTAAATTAGTTTCTTTTCTTGTAACCAGAGTACTAAAAGGCAGCCTTTTACATGTTTATAATCTTACTCCCTGTGTGTGTATGTGTTTATATGTGTGCATGTATGTTTCTATACATATTCCCACTCTAAAAGACACATACATGTACATGCACATTTCCCACTTCAGTCACCTGTCGCTGCTCAGGGCCAGGCAGGTATTCTGGACCCTGTGGCCAAAAGATAGACAGTTCACAGCAGGCAAGGCCTTTATCTCTTGCAGCTGCCTCCTCCCACTGGGGCTCTGGTCCTAATGGCTTCCTGGAGTTCCATATATATGGCTCAGGCAGCCACACCTTCCTGCCTTTGCACGTCTGGTATCCTCCACCAGGATGCTTTCCCTTTGGGCTTACTCCTCTTCCAGTTTTTAGGTTTAGCTCCAGCATGGCCTTCAGAAAAGTTTCCCTGGTCCAATCCCTCTGCCCAATCTGGACAGGCACTCCTCCCTCTGTGGCTTTTCCACCAGATGAGCACTGGCCATACTGAGTCAGTTTCCCCACCTGACTCCCCAGGTACCAAGAGTCCCTTAAGGGTAGTGACTGTACCTTCTATTTCTGAATCACTAGTGCCCAGACCAGCACTGGACGCAGCGGGGACACTCAGTGCTATACTGAATGAGCACAGACATTGGGGAGGGAGGATAGACAGGTGTTTGTTACTGTTTATTGTGTACGCTGGGCCCTTTTTGTATGTTATACCTCAGAGCAGTCTTCAAGGTAGACATTAGTATCTCCATTTTACAGATCAGGAAACTGATGCTTAGAGGATGTATTGTCAGGGATCAGCTCTGTTGTAAATAATACAGACCCCTAGAAAGAAGATTATTTCTTGCTCATGTGATGGTCCAAAATGGTGGCTAGAGCTCCAGCCATCACATTTTTGTTCCAGGTAGAAGATGGATGAAGAAAAAATGAATAAGAAGGGGAAGGGTGCTTGACTTTTAAGGAAGGTTCTCCAACGCTGCCACATGACATTTTGGCTTACATCCCATTGGCCAGAACTTAGCCACATGGTCACCTAGGTATAAGGGAGGATGGACAATGTCTTCTGAGCTCAAATTTGGAGATTCTATTGCTGCGGAAGAAGAGAGACAACACTAGCAGTCTTTGAAACAGAAAGATTAAGTAATCTACCCAACGCCACACAGTGGAGTCGCCAGAGCTGAAACCCCAGCCTGTCTCTGTGAACCCCCAGAGCCAATGTTCCTTTTGGTGGATCACTCTGCTTCCCTCAACCAGGAGGCTGGGGCAAGGTGATTACAAAATTTTAAAGAAGGAGTAGAGCATTTTAGGGGTTGGAGGCAATGAGAATTCTGAGGTCAAGATAAACACAAATTTATTGTCATGGACAGCCTCCACAGGAGGGGCTGGCAGACCCCAGTGACATTCCTTGCTGGAGCATGCTCTCAGAGGAGGAGTTTG
This sequence comes from Artibeus jamaicensis, assembly GCF_021234435.1. Taxonomy (NCBI): domain Eukaryota; kingdom Metazoa; phylum Chordata; class Mammalia; order Chiroptera; family Phyllostomidae; genus Artibeus; species Artibeus jamaicensis. The sequence goes on from NW_026521356.1 coordinate 3,886,854, forward strand.
GAACACGATTCCCAAAAGGACTGGGGTTACTTCCTAGTGATAGCTTCTCAGGGCAGAGTCTCCCAGCCCAAACCAGACGGGCCCCCGGGAAGGATATGGGAGAGGCAAGATTTCCTCATGACCATCTGCAGCAGCACTCCAGGGTGGCCTGGTGCTGGGCTGTAGCGAGGGATCACCAGCTATAAATAGAAATGGCTGGATTTCGCTCCTAGCATAAAGCCTCAGTCCCTTCTTGAGTAAAGCTTGCAAGCTTAAGCCCTTTGAGATTGGGCATGGTTTTGTTCTCTCAGAGGACTGTCCAGCCAAGGTGAGGCACCCTGGCACCAGTGGGGCCAAGCAGGAGCAGGCGAGGGAAGAATCAGCCTCAGCCAGTGGAGGCGAAAGTGTCCCCAGGCCAAAACTGGCTGCCAGGGGTATGATCAAGCATGACAGGCAGCTGCTGGGTGCTAAGGTTGTGTCCAGCACACCTGCACCCCTTTTGAGCTCTCCAAACACTCTCTCCCTCCAAAAGCATAAATGGTGCTATTTCTAGCTAAGTGACTTGGGGCAAGTCACATTGCTGAACCTCAGTATCGTCATCTGTGTAATGGGCAGAGAGCATTTTGAGGTCAGAATAGCGGTTACCAATGAGCATTGAGCAGAATGAAGCATGAGGGAGGCTTCTGGGGCACCGGAAATGCTCTATATCTTGATGTGTGGTAGATACGCAGCCATGCATATGGGCAAAGATTCATCAAGCTGTATGTGAACTTAAGGTTAGGGCTCTTTACTGCGAGTCTGTTATAGCTTAATACAAAAACAAAGAGTGAGAAAGGATGCCCTTGGTTCTCAAGTCTAGCCTGAAGGGCAGCGTGAGCATTCACAGGGAGCGTGAAAGCACAGCGTTTCCCACAGACAAAATGGCAATATCACGTCTCTCATTCCTTGTTTGCACTCTGATGGGTTTGTAAGACACAATCTCAAAGAAAGTTTTCCCTAAGTCTTTCTGGGGAGCAAAACTGGGAATGTGTTTATTTACATAAATCAACCTTCTCTGACTTATCAAACTTGAGGCATAAACCCAAATGACAAATGCGACCTCCCGGTTTTAGGCAGGAGAGGTCTTGTCCCACCCATGTTGGAGTCAGCTGAGGTGCAGAGGGAGAAAGTGACTTACTTGCCCAGGGTGGCCAGCATGTAGGAGGCCAGGAAGGGCTGGCACCTAGGATCTCCTGCCTCCCACCTGTCCAGTGCTCTCTTCCCAGTGCGGGAATCGCCCAGATGGCCTGAACGCCAGGCCTGGCTCCCCCTCGCCCCCCTGTGGCCAGCCTGGGAACACACGTGTTTGTAAGGCTTCCAGGACTGTCTGTGCACAGATGGAGGAGGCGGCAGCTGCCCCTCCTCTCTGGAACCTTCTGCACTCCTGACAACTCAGCTATGAGTCATTCCAAAGAATGAATGAGCAGAGAACAAACTCCACCTCCTTGAAGTGGGGCAGGAATCCGAGAGCAGCTGTCTTGCCTTACTGAGTAGTCTTTGCAAACTTGCTTGTCCTGCCCCTGGACTTACAGAGGAACAGTGATGACACTGTTATCTCCCAGGTGCCCTGGCTGCCCTCTTGACCCAGCCAGCTCCATGCTGATTCCCACTCCCACCCCAAAGCCCCCATATTTCATATGCCCTGGTGAGAATTCCATTCATTGTCCACGTGGTTCCCCTATGGTTCATCTGCTCTCAATGCCTCTTTCTCTTCCCTACAGGCCCCTTCTCCCTGCTCCCTGGCCTGTGCTCTCTGACCAAACCTCATTATCTACCAGGCCAAGAAACCCTTCCTGGCCGGGGTGCCAGTGACATTCATCAACCTGCTGTCCCACCCAGGCCATTTCTCCATCGCATTAATTCCCTATTGGTAGCCAGTCTAAAGACTTACAAGAAATTTCCATGTGAATGCCTGGGTCTATTTGTTCACTCCTCATTTCAGTCACTCAATAAGCACTTATTGAATTCCAACAGTGTGCTAGGTATTATGGTGGATATTGAGCATACAGAGACACACATGGTCACGGACCCTGTTTCCACTCTTACTTTCTTCCTTAAAGAGCTCTAGTTCTCCGCCTTGTAATCTTGAGTGGAAAATACACCAGAAAAAAATCATTATTACAGATGCCAACTAATTTGTTAGGTGACTTACATCTGTTATTTATCTGCTGACAACCCTGTGAGGTAGATATCATTATTTCCATTTTTCTAGGTGAGGAAATGGAGGCCCAGAGAATGTCAGTAAGCGTGTCCAAGGCCACGCCCCCGGCAGCAGGCAGAGCCACGGTTTGAGCCCAGGTCGCTCAGCCTCCCCCAACGTCTGTTTGCTCATCTGTGAAATAGTCTCTGTGCCGTACACCTCATGCTAGACACGCCCAAGCTGGTTTTAGGACCTTTTCTGCTTTCCTCTGCCCCCGGGTACTTGGTACAGACCTGGGCCAGGGTCCCAGCTGTGGCAGGAGTGTCACAAAGACCCAAGATGGGAGCCTATGGGTCTGCCCAGGGCGTCCTGAGGCTGCCTCCACTCCCACAGGCGTGTCCACACTGCAGTGGTGCAGCGATCTCATCCCTGCGTGGCACAGCTCAGTGGGAGGGTGTGAAGAGCAGCGTCTTGTTGTTTATTTTAAAAGTCAAGTACATGTCTCAAAATAATGTTAATGGATTCATCAAAAGACAGGTACAAGGGGGTTCAGAGCAGCTTCACTCCTATTAGCCAACAACTGGAAAAAGCACAGATATCCACCAGCAAGAAGCAGAATAAATAAATTTTGATTATATGTAAATCATATTCATTTACATACAATGTAATAGTACTTGCAGTATAGAGTGAAATTCTACTCAGGAATAAAAAAGAATTCCTATAACCACAGGCAACACCATGGATGAATCTCACAGAAAGAATGCTGAGTTAAAGATGCCAGGCACAAAAATATCACACACTGTATGATTCCATTTACAGGAAGTTTGAGAAGAGGCAGAGTTAATTTATGGTGATGGAGGTCCTAACAGTGGCCACCCGTGGAGGGTGTTGATCACAAGGAGGCACACTCCTTCCGCGGTGCTGGAAACCGGGGAGTGTTCTCCGTCTTGATCCCGGTGGTGGATACATGCACGCATCTGTAGGCAAAAACTAATTGAGCTCTTTGTACCCTTAAGGTTTGTGCACTTTGCTTTGATGTATGTTATATATCAATTTTAAAAACTAATGTTAATGTCTCCCAGAGTGTTACCCATGACCTGCCATGTCCCCAAAGTCTCTGAGCACACCCTCCAGAATGGCCACTTGAAGCAGAATGGACGAATGAAGGCTTTGCCTAAGGGAGGGGCAAGGGTATCTGAGTGGGTGGGGAGAATTGGAGGCTATCTCAGGGGAGAGGGCAGGATGGGCGTCCACTATTCCCTGACTCCTTCCCATTGTCTAAGAGCAGGTGGGTGCCCCCTCCCTTAACTACCCCGTAAGTCACTCTGAGGGGGCATTGCCCTTGGTCTGTGGGGTTGTACCCTGGAGTTCTCTACCGACATGCTAAGCAGACTGAACTGACAATCCTCAAATCCAAGTAAAGATCTGCCTTATTCTTTTAAGCAGAGAAAGCCTGCAAAGCCCTTGCAGGTGCTTTACCTCCTTTAAACCTCTGGGGTTTATTGGATTTTACTGCTGAGGAAAGAAGCCTGAGAACTGAGGAGCTTATCCACGGTCTCCTGCTGAGTTCGTGGGTTGGAGCCCAGCCTCTTCTTCCCTGAAGGAGGACTCCCTCCGGAGGGTTGGCAGGGAGGCTTACTCCTCTGGGGGTCTTTCAGAGAGGGGTGGGGCTTCTCCGCTGTGGCACCTCAGCGTGGGAGCCTGCACAGGGGAAGGAGGACGTGTGATGACTGGGCTGGTTATGGGCCTGTGGGGGTACTCCTAGGGAAAAGAGAGCTGGCTGGAAGCTGTCCGGCCTTTCTGTGTCAGTGACACCCCTGCCTCCCCGCCCACCCCCTAGGCCTCTGCCTCTTACCCGAGGCAGTGCAGAACCCTTTCTGTACAATTCATGATAGGGTTTTCATTTTAAGAGGATTTCCTGTGTTTTCTGGCTGCTTGTGAGAGCTGAGAGTGGAAGCTGAGGCTGAGAGAGCTGGGGGGAGAGGCTGCCCTGCCTCTGCAGGGAGGGCTGGGCTGCTCACGCTGATGTGGGCCCTCCAGAACCTCACTCGCTGAGCCAGGTCAAGGGAAAGAACTGTTGCAGTTCATCTGCCACGGGAGAGTTGTATAGACATGCCTGCCCTCCAGCCAGCCCAGGGGCACTCAGGACAGATGACAGAGAAGTAGCTCAGCCTCGTCCTGCCAGGAAGTTCTCTCTGCTGTCTAACTTCCATTCCTCCTCTTAGAGGCACCCTTTTGTTCTGTCTTCACTGGAAGTGGAGAGGCTAAAGGTCAGTGGAGGGGAAGGCAGAGATACTCAGAGCCTTACCTCCTTGTTTTTCCCTGAGCTTCCAGGAAATCTCTCCCAGGCCCTTTCACCTGCTTGCTCTCTGCACCTGCCTCTCTGGGTCTGAGATGGCAGCTGGCACAACCTGGACACTCTTACCAAGTGACTGATGGCAGGCCCAGGGTCTGGTCATCCCAGGAAGAGCAGGTGGCAGTGGCAAGTTGCTCCAATGAAACTCATATGTTGCACATTCCTGGGATTCCGAGCCACCCATTTAATTATCAAATATTTCCCATTTAGTTTTAATTAGGATTTTTTTAACTGACTAGGTCCCCAAATCCCAAAGCCGCAAACTCCCTCAACTCCTACCCTCAACCACCCAGTTCTTCTCAGAGACAATCAATGTCATTAGTTTTTTTTAGTTTCCTTCTAAAAAGATATGTACATACTCATAAAAACATGTATGTTGTTTTCCTCTGTTTTACACAAACACACACTGAGCCTTTTCACAGTGTGTCTTGGAGGTGGTTCTACCTGAATACAATCAAGCTTTGCTCATTTCTATGCAGCTGCATTGTCTTGTCTTGGATAGATTATAACATAAACACGAAGCACCCACTACATGCCAGGGACCTCACTGGGCAGCAGGGTCATGACAGTAAATGAGTCAAAGCGCCTGCCCTCATGGGGTTTACAGTCAGGGTAGACAAAGTAAGTACACAGGCAAATGCCTTCGCTGGACAAGAAGTTTTGTAATGGGAGAACTATGCCTTAAAACAGAGAGGCTGACCCCTAACGGTCTGTTTGTTCACTGGCTTCTAGTTGGGTTCCGGCCACGGATGGGAACCGCTAGCAGTAAGTTGGGTGCGGTCGGGGTGGGGAGAAGGCCAGGGTACTCACACTGCCAGTCCCTCTCTGCCAGGCAGTTTGCTGGGCGGCTGCATTTCTACACCAGGGTTCCTGTTGAGTGGGCTGCCAGCTCCCACAGCCACAGCTCTCGGCAGCCCTTACCCTGCCCTGCTTCACGCTTGGGATGGTAAATAGCCCTGGGTGCTTCATCATCTCTTATTAGTTTCCTTAGAGCTGCCCACAGCTCCGTAAATAGTCCCTTCATTTATATGCCTTCAATGAACCCTTTGAGGGGGCCCTGTTTTTCCTGCCAGGACTGATGGATACATTCCTCAAATACCCCAGCCCCACAACTCTCCCTCCACCCTCTAGCTGGGGTGAGGATCTCTGTACCTCTTCTCTGGGGCATTGGTGATTCTTCCCTTTGATCTTGGACAAGTTGCTTCTGCTCTGTTTTGTGGGCCAACAGGAATGTCCTAACTTTGTTCCCAGGTGGTCGTAAGGATTTAATGTCTTCATGGGTCATAGGGCTAGTGTACATACAGCCTAGTATATTGTAGAATCTTAGTAAACATCAGGGTCCTCTCCCTTCGGGCACTGGCTTTCACTCAGTACCTGCCTCCACCTGACCTGGGGGAGAGCCTTCCCTCTGAGAGGGGGCGGGCGCGGGAGAGAGGGGGAGTCAGGGACTGGGGAAACACTCCTAATGAAAAACCCTGTCCTCAAGCCACATGTGTAACTCCATTAACCTGGAGAGCACCTCTCAATGCTTCCTTCTCCTCTTAAACAAAGAGTGGAGTGGGGTGTGTTGGGGGGGACCCGCTCATTACAGGAGAACCCGAAAAGCTGCTACCCCTCCCTGGTCCATGCTGTCTGCCATTAGCACAGCCTGGCCAGGTGCTCCTCTCACTCCATTAGCCTTCAGGAATTTAAAAAAAAAATGATTTCTTGAGTCCAGAATAATTATTTCAACCAGCTTTCTGCCTCAGCATGCTGCTGTCAGCCACGTGTGCTGGCTGACAAATTAATTTCTCTTATTTATATTGGGCTAGAGAGGAATCACATGTCTGAAGAATGGAGGGGCAGAGGAGAAGAGGTGAGAGACAGAGATGAAGAAACAGCCGCAGGGACAGGGAAGTGGGGAGAGAAGGGGGGGGCGACGCGGTTGGAAATACAGAAAGAGAAGAAAAGACTGGCAGATGGAAAGAAGCAGGAGGGAAGGCAGGCTGGGGTGGGCTCCAGGCTCTGGAGGGCTAGCCTGGGCCCTGGAGTGTGGGCACTGGCTCTGCTCCCTGCACTCGCGGGGTGGCTGGGTCCGGGCTGGTGGGATGGCGGGAGTCCACCCCTCCAGGAAATCTGCCGGCGTGCCAGCCCCCCATCCTCCCCATCTGGGATGTGCACTGGAATATCATCTAGCACTCAGGGCCAGCGCTCTTCATGCACCATCAAAATGCACAGAAGTGTCTCCGTCTCCCCCAGCCTGCCAGCTCCTGCCAGCCCCATGCCTCGTACACAGGAGGCCAAGTTCTCACTGAACTTATCTGATCCAAGTCAGAACCACAGGAGGCTTGCAGGAAACATGCCCCTACCCACTCCTCGTCTGCCCCTCTTTCCTCCCTGTTCTTCCTTCTTCCTTTCCCCTTCTTCCTCCCTCTCACTTCTCCTTCCCCTCCCAGGATGCAGTGGATAACTAGCCTGGCCTACCCTGGAGGAGGGGTTGGGGGAGCACAGCATACAGACCCCCTGCCCACTGTGCAAAGCCTCAGGACCTCTCCCTCCAAAGTAAGGGGGAGCGAGGCAGGATCTGCCTCCTCACAACCTTTCCTGGGAGGATGTGGAGTTCACATAGCTACTCTGACCTTGGCCCCGCACCTTATTAAAAGATATACAGTCGACCTTGGGTGAAACTGGTTTGAACTGTGTGGGTCCACATCTAGGTTGATATTTTTCAATCAACAATTTGAAAAAACTCGCAAATGAACTATATAGCCCAAAACAGACAACATAAACTTATGGTATCAATAAATATAGTACAATACTGTAAAATTATTTTATCTTCCTTATGATTTCTTGGTTTAAAAAAATCTTTTTACTTATTTATTTTTGAGTGGGAGGAAGGGAAGGAGAAAGAGTGGGAGAGAAACATCAATGTGTGGTTGCCTCTCACGTGGCCCCCACCGGGGGGACCTGGCCTGCAACCCAGGCACGTGCCCTGACTGGGAATCGAACTGGCAACCCTTTGGTTCGCAGGCCTGTGCTCAATCCACTGAGTTACACCAGCCAGGGCTCTGTTTGTAATTTTTTTTAAAGAAAGGGATTTTTAAAAAGATTTTATTTATTTATCTTTAGAGGGGAAGGGAAGGAGAGAGGGAGAGAATATCAATATATGGTTGCCTCTCGTAGGTTCCCTGCTGGGAACTGGCCTGCAACCCAGGCATGTGACCTGACTGGGAATCAAACCGGGATCTTTTTATTTGCAGGCCTGCGCTCAGTCCACTGAGCTACACCAGCCAGGGCTGTTTGTAATTTTTTTTATCTTTTATTGATATTAGAGAGAGGAAGGGGGGAGAAAAACATAGATCTGTTGCTCCACTGTATGTATTTATTGGTCGACCCTTGTTGCACCCTGACTGGGGGGGGTCAAACCTGCAACCTTGGCATATCTGGACGATGTTCTAACCAACCAAGCCACCCAACTGAGGCCCCCCCCTTATAATTGTCTTAATTAACATATTTTTTCTAGCTTACTTTATTATAAGAATGCAGCATATAATATACATCACATACGAAATATGTGGTAATTGTTTATCAGTAAGGCTTCCAGTCAAAGGCAGGCTATTAGTAAAGTTTTTGGAGAGTCAAAACATAGATTTTTGACTGCAGGGGGTCAGTGCCCCTAATCCCCATAATGTTCAATGGTCAACTGCACAGTATAGGTTTGTGTGTTGTTTATTGTTTGTTTTTCCTTTTTATGGAGGAAAATCTTAAGGGTGCAGCTTGATGAGTTTTATATATTTATTGTTGGAGAGGAGAAATGTTTCCTTTACCCTTCTAGGCTCTTCTGGCTGGTGTAGGAATTACATTAACGTGATACGGATTAACAGGAGAAACACCAAATTTAATTTCATGTATGTACTGGGGTCCCATAAGAACATGAGGACCACAGGCAGTCAGACGGTGGAGGCGTCCATGCCGTCCTGAGCTAAGGAGCGGGGCTTGGGGTCTGGGACTTGGGAGGAGAGGGGGACAATTCGTTTGGAGATGGGAGCAAATGTTTGGTAAACAAATGTTTGCCACACCACACAGAGCAGAGATGTCTTCCTGAAGTAAACAGTTATCTTTGGTAACAGCATACAGGCACCCTCTCAATTCTTCCAGTTAAGGAGGTAATAAAGAGAACTTCCTGAGTCTCCTGTTTCTTAAAAAAGTCAGCCTAAAACAAGTCTCACCTCAAAGAGATACATTTTGGGGTGGCAAATTTTGCTCCCCAACGTATACTCATACCCTTGTACCCCAACCACTTAGATGAAGATGGAAAACATTTCCAGCAGCCCAGAAGCCCCTTCATGCCACAGTCCCTGTCTATACCTTCCCCACCCCCGCCACCTTGGGGTAACTGTTATTCTGACCTCCAGCAGCACAGATGAGTTTTGCTGGTCAGTGAATTTTATAAGAATAGAATCGTGCAGTATATAGCCTTTTGTGTCTGGCTTCTTTCGCTCAACATTGTAGCTGTGAGGTTTGTCCACATCGTTGTTTATGGCAGTAACTCACTCTTTTTTGTTGCTATAGAGTACTCCGCTGTGTGAAAATACCAGTTCATTCCATCAGCCTTCTCTTGATAGGCACCTGGGTTGTTTTAGTTTTGGGGGATTACAAATAAAGCGCCATGAATATGCTGGAATCTGACATATTCTGCACATTAAGAGCAGTATAACTTTGGAAAATGCGATACTGTGATTAATAGGAAATACATTTGGCCTTTGTGCATGCTTCTTGGCTCACAGCTCCCAAAGCCCTTGGAATATACTGAATGATTGTTCTTTTGTCCTTGGCTCCTGAAATGGCTTCAAAAACAGAAAAGTGAAATGGGTGTCTTGTTATTCATAACAAACCCCTTTCCACCACACCTGAGTTTATGTTATTAAGGTGACTTTGGGAAAGCACTTAGAGATGGGGCTGGTTGCTGGGAGAACCAACCATGTGATTGGAGAGTTGAAACTTTTACTCCTCCTTCCGGGACCTCTGAGGAGCAAGGAGGGGCTGGAGGTTGAGTCAATCACCAACAGTCAGTGACTTAGTCATGCCCATGGAATGAAGCCTCTACAGCAACCAGGAAGGAGGGGTTCGAAGAGCTTTCAGGTTGGGAAACCAGATGCTTCTATGTGCCACTGTGCCAGGCACCAAACTCCATGAGCACAGACGTTCCACATTTGTTTGGGACCCTATGTATTTGTTCATCAGGCTGCTGATTTGTATCCTTTAATGTTCTTTGTAATAAACTAGTAAATGAGTAAACGGGTCTCCTGAGTTCTGTGAGCTAGTCAAGCAAACTGACCGAACCCAAGGAGCAGGTCATGGAAACTTCCAAACTGCAGCCATTGGGTCAGAAGCGCAGGTACCGGCAACCTGGGCCTGCAATAGGCATCCGAAGCAGGGGGTGACCTTGTTGGACTGAGCCCTTAACTTGTGGGATCTGATGCTACCTCCACGTAAATAGCATCGGAATTGAATTGAATTGTAGGGCATCCAGTTGGTGTTGCGAAGAACTGCTTGGTGGTATGTGGGGAACTCCCTCCACCAAGCATTGGATTGTGGGTGCAGAATTTTTTTAGCAAGGCTTCTCTGAGCTCCAATTCCCTCATCTCTAAAATGAGAGAGAGGAGAGGTGTTAACCATCCATCCCATTAGGTGATCATGAGGATTAAATGAAATAACACATGCAAATCATCCGACACAGTGCCTGGCACACAGCAGGTGCGTGACAAATGTCATTGCCTTTGTCTTGTAATCTGTTGGGAGCCGGGAAAGGAGGTTGCAATATATACTTTCCAGCCTGGGACCCTGAGGTCAGACAGCTATCTCAGGAGCAAGTGCCACCCCCACAACATAGCAGTGACACACTGATGAGCATTCATTGGGATCCTATGTGGCAGATTCTGTGCTGTTGATTTTTACGGTCATTTCTATCATCATCCATAGCTTCCCCCTGAGACTCAGTTATGTATGGTCTTTCAGGCTTCCTATAGCATCAGGTCTGATTCCCAATTTCCAGATGGGGAAACCGAGTCTCATAATAATGGAAACAGTTTGCTCCAAATCATTCATTTATTTGGCCTGAGACTAAAGACCTGTCTCTTTCACTTCTGCGCCCTCTCACACCTGGCAGAGGGTCTGACGCAGGGTGGGTGCTCCCATCTGCGGAATAAACGAAGCGGCTTCTGTGCTCCAGCCTTCCTCCTGAGCAGCAGCCTTTATCAGGGATTTTTGACTGTTGTCCTCTGTACACGATTTCTCCCTCAGAGAGGCCTCCTCTGCCTTAAACTGCTATGTAGCAAGCAATGGGGAGCTTTACAGCCAGTTTTGAAAGGAAACTGGGCCACATACCACATTTGCTCTTGCCAGCATGGGAGAGAATCCCTGCGTCCTGTGCTTGTAGGAAACTCCCAGGGATCATCCCGTCTGACTTCTGGCCTGGGGATTGTCCTACCAGGTCGGTGGCTTGCCTGGCCTCCAGAGCCTTTGGGGAAGGGGCTGCCTCTCCTAATGCTGGGGGAGGAAGTAGAAACCCGACTGGGACGCAGCGCTCGGAGGCTGAACACCTGACCCCCCTCTGGCCTGCCCTGGGGCCAGGACATGGCTTTCCTTGTCTAGGGCAGGTCTGGGTGAACACAAACCCTTCTCCAGCTGCATGTGTGTTGGAAGAGAGGCAGGGGCAGTTTCACTGTTATAGAGGCTTTGGTAAGTAGGTGTGGGTGCAGGAGCAGTGGAGGCTGCCTCAGTTCTGCTCATGGCCTTGGGCCACAGAGGCCCAGGAAACTTTCTTCCCCTCCCATAACCATGTGGAGGAAGGGCCCCTAATTTCAAGGCAAAGGGCTGCTTATGAGCCCACCAAGGTCAAAGACCTTGAAGGACCTTGAAGACAGTTCCGATGTGTTAAAGCTTCCCTGAGTTCCCTTAAAAGCCCTGGTGACAGTGAAGCCTTCATTAATTAGCAGGAGGATTAATCACCAGATGGGTCTCGGTCACCCCCTTCCAAGGTGCCCTCAGTTGTTCCTGCTGAGCCCTTAGGGTTGAGCGATGCCCCCGCCCATGTCCCACCCTGCTCTGAGAGGAGAGAGCAGGGCAGGGAGATGGGAGTCTGTGGCACTAGGCCTGGGGGGCATGGGGGACAGAGGGATGGGAGTGGAGACCTGAGAAACAGGGGCAGGGGCCTCTAGGGGGCGATTGCAGAGTCTTTGACAGACCCTAGGAGAATGCAAATGATATGCAAAATATGAAAACCAATAGTGATTAGTTGTGGCTCAACAGCCTAGGTCCTTTAACTAATGAGTTGATAGCTCTGCGCTCTAAGCCTCTGACTGGGCCCTGGGGAATGTCGGTGGTGTGCTGTTGGTGGGCCCAGGTCAGGACCTTTGACCCCCGGGCTTGCTGGGCACCTCCCTGGCGACACCATGGGCAGTGCAGGGTTCAGGCAGCCAGAGGCTCAGAGAAATCCCTGTGTGAGCTGCCAGTTGCCCCACCCTTTCCTGGGGTGGCCAGGTCAGGCTCTCTGGCTCCAGCTTCCATGTCCTCCCCTCCCCTTCCCTTTCACAGTGTGTGAACTTCCTTTTCCCTCTTCCCTCACCCCCTGCCCCTTCCCCTCCAGCCTCCCAGCTTCTCTCTCTCCCCTCTGTGCCTAGTCTCTGGATATCTCGAGTTACTCCCAGTGACCTTTCCTCAGTGCTCTTGATGGAAACTTTACAACTTCAATGCCTTTGTGCCTCAGTCACTTAATTTGCACCTGGTTCTCTTTGACGGGTTTAGAGGACCCAGCCAGCCCTGGTGTGTATGGGGGTGGGGAGGCAGGGCATAGAATCCGCTCCATTGAGAAGACCCTCAGCTGCCAGTCACACCTGCCTCTGAGGACACCCACAGGGCACGCTGAGAGGGCACCATGCCCATGCCCCTGCCTCCCCCAGGCCATGCTGGGCAAGCAGAGAGGCCTTTCCATGCTGGCAGGACCCAGGAGGATGTCACAGCTCTCTGAACACCCAGACCTGCCACCAGCACCTGAATGAGGAGGAGATTCTTCCTGGAGGCATGCCAGGGGGAGAGAAGAGAATTAACCCATGTTTGCCAGGTCCCTGCTGCGTGCCTGGCAGTGTCTAGGTTCTGTAAAATAAAGTGTGTGTGAGGGACAGGCAGTGGCAGGATGTCTTCAGGGAAGTCACCTTCTAAAAGCCCTTCCTCAATGTGCCTGCCAGCCAGGGAGGTCTGTGGGCTGTGGGAGCTCCACCTCTGGGCAACTGGAGACGAGATGGCCTGAGGGAGCAGGGTGCTGGGGGAGACCTGGGTAGCAGAGGGGGCAGCTGGCCTGACCTTCACCACATGGGACCTGGGACAATGACACCGGACCCTTTGGTCTGACCCTCTGCAGTGGTGGACATGGGAGACCAGGCAGTTCTGAGTGCAGGACAGCAGGGGGTCCCTAACATCCCTACCTGGCTCCTCTGTGGGCTCTGTCGAGGGCCGACTCGAGGAGAACGAGCTGAGGTTGGCACTTCCTGACAGAGTGACACTTGGAGCCACACATGTTGTCGTTGGGGGTGGCAATGGTGGTGTTTGCCCCCTGTCTGACCAGGGACCCTCACATGTTCCTGGTTTCTCAGGAGCGCTGGGAGACCCGGGGCTGGGAGCAGGATGACCTGTGGAACTCGCTGCAGGGGGTCCCCTCATTGGCAAAACGGGGGTTATCCTGACTGCTTCCCAGGTGTGGCGAGCACCAGATGAGAATGGTTAGGGCTCTGGGGATTTTAAGAAGCTGTGCAAGCGTAAGGTCTTGGGGCAAAGCCTCCCAAGAGGACTGTTATAGTGTGTTCCTTAAATCTGTTCTTCTTCTTCAGCTCACTGGACTCCACACTCCCAGAATTTCGTTGCATGCTGCCTGCACTATAGGCCACGCCCCTTCCCCCAACCTCTGGGGCGGAGGCACCCATATCCCAGTCTTTTTCTACCCCCTCCCTGCAGCAGTGTCCTCCGTGACATTGCTAGATTGCTAGAGTGACAGGGAATCAGAACCCGCCCCTAGGGCTTGCCTCTCTGGTGTGTGAGCAGCATCAGCTTTCTAGCATCAGCCCCCAACTTTGGTGGCACAGACACGGCTGGCTGGGGGCCCCTGACATTCAGGCAGTACCAGGATCCTCTTTCATTTCTCCTGTTTGCACCCCCCACCTCCAGCCTTGATTCCCTCTGCTGGCTGCCAGGCTGAAGGGCTATCTCTGCAGCCCCGGTGCTATCTCAGGTGTGTGGGGGCTAGGCCCTAGCTCCCCCCGGGGGCCCGGGAGGAATTGAACAACTTCTCTTCTCTGACTCAGCAACCTGAGCCCGCATCTCTCAAACCTGAGCAGAGAAATGCACAGCTGGGAAAGGGCCTGCAGGAATTGTCTGGGGTCTGGGCAACTGAAGTCCAGGATGACCTGCCAGGTTGGGTCTGAGGCTGGAAAGGGTGGGCAAAGAGGGGAAAAGTTCAGGCATAAAGTTTAAGGGGCGCCAAAAAAACTCAGCAATCAAGGGAAATAAAAACAAAATCCATGATTTCATAGGCAGAATAATGCTTCCTGCCCACCCGGCCAAAGAGACCCACCTGTCTGCGTCCTAGTCCCCAGAACTTGTGAATATGTTACATGGCAAAGGGGACTTGGGGTGTGGCAGATGGAATTAGATTGGTAATGAGCTGCCCTTAAGGTAGGGAGACTATCTGGGGTTGTCCAGGTGGGACCACTGTAATCACAGGGGTCCTTAAAAGTGGAAGAGAAACACAGGTGTCAGAAGCAGGAGAGCCAGGACCCGAGAAGGACATGTAGGGACAGAAGCAGTCATTGCGATGCGATGCGATGTGATGTGACAAAGACGCTCCTGCGTCCATCTTCGAACATGGGATGGGGCTAGGAGCCACGGGATGCTGGCAGCTTCTACAAGCCAAAAACAAACAAACAAACAAACAAACAAACAAACAAACAGGGAAACAGGCTCTTCCAGAAATGAATAATGTTCTCCTGACACCCTGGTTTTATTTAGCTCAGTGAGACCAGTGTCAGACTCCATCCTACAAAAATATAAAATAATAAATTTGTGTTGTTTTAAGCCACTAAATTTGTGGTAATTTGATATGGGAGCAATAGGAAACTAGGACAAAGGTGAGCCAGAAATCAGTATTTTATTTTTTATCCTCACCCAAGGACATGCTTCTTATTGATTTTAGAGAGAAAGGAGAGGAGGGAGAGGGAGAGAAACATCAGTGAGAGAGAGAAACATCAATCAGTTGCCTCTCTTATGCACCCCAACCAAGAATGGAACCCACAACCTAGGCACGTGCTCTGACAGGGAATCAAACTGGCAGCCCTTTGGTTTGCAGCTTGCGCTCAGTCTACTGAGCTATGCCAGCCAGGGCTCATTTTCTCACTCTTTGTTTTTGTTCTAATTTGTGGGAGACTTCCATAATTTTATTTTTTAACTTTTATATCAAATTCAGGCACTTATCCTTTTAAATTACTTTTAATTTTTGAGAGCACTTGTTTTCTTTAATATAATTGTATTTTTATCAAATGAATACAATATATTCTCATCCCTGTGGAAACATTTTTATATATTTTTTATTTTGTAAGTTTTCATGCACTTCCTGCATGGTTCCCATTCCCTCAGATTTCCCTTTTCTTCTCTTCTATTTTTCTGTTTGGTCTCTGTCTCCCGGGTCAGAGACGTGCTGTGCACATTCTGGCCATTCATATGTAAAAGTGGGTCACTAGAAAGTCATTCAATAGCTCCATGGGAAAGCCGTCAACGAGTGGGTCTATGGAAGGTGATCAGGCAGGGACTGAGCTGCTTCATTGGCAGTATATACCGACTTTTCTCTTAAGCCAGTCTGTTTCTCTAGCAAGGGAATCTCCAACCTTCCCACCCCGACTCAGGGGTATGAGCCCGACTGCCAGAATGCTGAGAACCGAGCAGGAGAGGACGGCGAGAGTCCCACAGTTCAGAATGCAGTAAGTCCCTACTTAACATCATCCGTAGGCTCTATGGCTTTAGGCAAAATGATGTGTAAGAGAACCAGTTTTACCATAGGCTGATTGATATAAACAAGAGTTAAGGTCCAGCAGCAGCTCATCACCATCACAACAAAACAATGCTGAACCTACATTAGTCCAGAACCTGCTGCACAGATGCCCACTTACCATCTTTTTCAGTGCAGTACCTGCAGTGAGAGGTTTGGTGGCCCCCACAAAAGATGTCCATGTTGTAATTCCTGGAACTTGTTCATGGGGACATGTTTGGAAAGAGAGTCTTTGCAGATGCAATCAAGTTAAGGATCCCAAGATAAGGTTATCCTGGATTGTCCAGGTGGGGTCAAAATTGAATGACTATGGAGAAGTCCACGTGAAGATGAAGTAGAGATCGGAGTTATGCAGCTACAAGCCAAGGAGCCACCAGAAGCGTGAAGAGGCGAGGGTTCTCCCCTGGAGCTTCTGGAGGGAGCTCAGCCTTGCCAACTCCTTGATTTCATACTTCTGGCCTCCAGAACTGTGAGAGAATTGAATTTCTACTGTTTTAAGCCGCCCATTTTGTGGTAACGTGTTACAGCAGCCTTAGGAAATTTGCACAGCCCCTTTCTTCCACCAGCCTGTTATCCCTGAGACCAGAGGCTCGTTGGTTCAGCCTCTCCTGGGAACAAACCTCCAGGCTCCTGCTGGGTGAAGACAGGGAAATTGACCAAGGTCTGAGCGGGGACCCTAGGGTCCAGTTGTTCCTACCAGAGACTTTTAAACTGGTCTCCTAGCTTTCAGTCTGCCCCCTCACTCTCGCCTTCGGTGGTACTTGGTGTCTTAAGTGCTCAGTTCTCACAGTGGTCCTGTGATATGCATTGTCTGGCTTCTTGTTGATGCATCCTCTCAAACTTCTGGGCTTAAAACGATGCTTTTTACAGTAAAAATCTACTACTACCCATCTGTCAGCTTTCCAACTTCCAAAATTTTAATATTTCTCATCTGCTATCAATTTCTCTTCTATTCTTTTCATTTTTGTGTGCTTTTGCCTCTAAAAATATCTTTAATTGTTATTTACAAAGGAACAGAGTAAATGTGTACATTTAATTACTTTGTTTGATCAGAAGATTCATATTCTTAACATAACCAAATGATTCATATTCTTAAGTTTAATTATTTGAGTTTGATTGCTATAAGGAGGGTCATATACTCTCCAGTTTGCCACAGGCCTCACCACTCCTTGCTGTGCTACACCTGGTCTGATTTGCACATTTGTTTCCCACCTGGCTTCCTGCTGTAGGCATCTACGTTTGTGACCACTGGTTCAGGTCCCCTCCAGAGATCAGAGCTTCAGAGAGCCGTAGCGGAAAGGGGTATTTGGAAAAACAACTTGTCTAATCATAGACTACTTTTAAAAAATCCTGGAGAAGTAGAAAAAATTGGGGTTAGAAAACTGGGGCAGGAGAGGAGGGACTTAAGGATGTCTCACATTGACTTTGTTGAATTTCTGATTCGTTGGTTGTATAACCAATGTTCTTTACCTCTGCCTCAGTTTTCCCATTTGGCTGATAGGCACAATCATACATCCCCAGTGGAAAGAGTTGGTGTTGTAAGATAGGACATAAAAAGTCCTCAATAGGAGGAAGGTTGAGAGCTTTGCTATTTTTCTGTTGACTGTAGTGTTACAAGTTATCGTGATCAGCACAGCATTGTATTTCTCAGCTTCATCTGCTCCTCCCATTGGAGCAAACTTCCTGGGCCTGGTTGGCCTGGAACACTGTTTGTTGGAAGGAAAGATCTTGATACTAAGAGTCATTGGTTTAGAAGTCCTGTTTTGGGAATTGGCACTTCTCATCTTGGAGACCTGAATACCACCACACTTTGGGCCCCAGCAGTCCCCGCAACTATCTGCCTCCAATATTGAAGGGTAGAGTGGTCTTTCAGCTACAGAAGAAACAAAAAGCAGTAAGAAGGATTCTGGGAGGAGCTAGAGCTGCAGAGGTGGTTGAGGCCAAGGTCTTCGCTCATGGCTCTGCACGAGGTGCTATGTGTGGAGAAGGAGAGATGGAAGTGGAATGGGATGATACATTCTCCAGGGACAGCCAATTAAACCTTTGTGACATTTTCAACCTCATCTCCTTCTCCCATCCCTCCCTGCCTCCCTAAAACTCCAGGGGCCCCAGCCAGATCTTCGCACAGGGTAGTGTGGACCACTGGGGGCTGTTGGTTGGATTGAGTCAAATGCCTGCATCCCAACAATATCTATTCTCTTGCAGGGCTGGGACCCAGAGAAAGAGGATCCAGGATTTTGGCTTTAACTGCTCTCCCCAGATCAGCCAGGAGCAGCCTCTCCTCACTAGCCGCCAGGGCTAGTGTCCCATGGTGCTTGTCCTGGCGCAGGGGGCCTAAGGGAAAAGCAGAATCTGACAGCCCAAGGCCCTGCTACCACTTCCTCTTCTTCCTGAGCTCCCCTTTCTCATGCCTTTTGCTTGCCATCCCTCAGGATGCAGCAGACACAATGAGCAACTTTTATTATTATTTTTTTAAATAAAAAAGGCAGTTTAGGGCTTTTATAGAGGAGGCTGAGGCCCATTAAGACATAAATTACATCTTCGTGGGAATGGCCAGAGTACAGATGCCCCGTGTGAGGAAGGGAGGCCCCTCACCGCTCGGCTGCCCCCAGCCCCAGGCTTCCAACAGCCTGGGGCCCCACCTCCTTCCCTCCCCCACAACCCAGATGGAAGTCCGCCTTAGCAATGGAAGGAAAATCAATTAGTGTTGGCAATAAGTATGTTATAGGTCAGGTACTGAGTGGGGTAGAGGAAGAGAGAATGAGGCAGGTGAAGGGTGGAGGAAGGGAGCGGACATATTGTTTTATTTAAGCTTCACACCAAGTGTGGGGAGGGAATACGACAGTTATCCACCATTTTATAGCTAGGGAAAACTGAGGTTCCAAGAAGTTCAGTAACATGACCAAGATCATGCTGCTGATGTCAGCTGAGATTTGAACCTCTTTTTAAAGGACTGGGGGTGGGGGGAAAGGAGAAATACGCATGCATTGTTCCTCTCCCCCCCTCCACCTACCCCAACAGCATTTCTCTGCAGTCAGTTTAGGGGCCAGGAAGTCCTTCGAACTGCACTTTCCTGTGACTGTCACTCTCGAGGGACCCTCAGAGAAGGTGTGTTTTACTGAGTTGAGGGCACCAGAGAACATATGGTAGCCACAGATGGGTGGGTGTGGAGGGAGGGACCATTAGCCAGTCTACTGAATTAGCCTGTTGGGATCCACGTCAGGCCAGGGGCTTTGGCCGTCCAGAATTGGGCAAACGGGGAAAGGCAGCAACTGAAAAGGCCCAGAGCTTGCAGGCTGCAGAGCGAGGCACCTGGGGCAAGTGGGGGGCAAGGCAATGCAGCCTTGCAGGCTGCAGTGTGGAGTGGGGCTGGCAAAGAGGCGCTGGGCTCCTGCCGCCTTCCTCACACCTGTTTGGGTGCTGACCTGTCACTCATTTGTTGACTCAACACACGTTGACTCAGCACCTGCCGTGCAGCTGGTGGGGGGCTAAGTGCTTCAGTCCAGGGAGCAATAAGAATGAGAATAATGCCATATTCATCTTTCTAAGGAGCACATTTCCCTCCCAATTTTAACATTGCTGAAATCGGGATGTGTCTCACGAGCATCAAAGGTTACAGTTGTTTTCAGCAGCGTCTCATTTTTCTTAGAGGCACATAAAGTCACGGTGCATCTAAACCACGATGGCTTGCGTTTGATGAAATTTGGTGATAGCTATGCTTACAGGGCTTCCCACTCGCCAACACTGTTGTAACTGCTCTCCATGGGTTGACACGTTGGACTTTCCCACCATCCACCCCTGAGGTAGAAATTCTTCCTGTTCCCACTTTAGAGGCGAGAAAATGGAGGCACAGAGAAGCGAATTCTCACTTCCCCTTTAAGGAGAGGACGGCCCCCTGGGCAGCCTTGGAAACACCAATGCCAGGCGTATAACCCCTGCAGAACTGTGTCGGGGGCCACAGAAAAACCCAGAGGAGGCGGCCCACCCTGGAGAGCTCCCTCCCAGGCCTTCTCTTTCACTGAAGGGTCCTCCGCTCTGCCTGCCTGCCTGCCATTTGCCTCTCCCTGCCCCCACTCACCATTCCCTTCTCCCCGAGTGTGGCATACGGTGATTAATCACAGAAGCAGCTGTCATTCCTATCAGCCCAATAGCTATCAGCTCAGTCCAGGCCTCAGGAAAGGGGAGGACGTGGTGGGGAGTGGAGATGGGGGCCGAGAAGCCCCAGAGCCACTCGGAAAGCTAGAGACAGAGCGCCTCATAATCCCCGGCCCCTTCCGTAGCAGACACGCGGCCCCTTCTCAGGTTTTGCGTGTGTTTTTCCTGGTCTGTCTCAGACTGAGAAAGCATCTGCTGATGACAAAGGTTTACAATAGGGAGGAAAAAAGTGAGAGAAGTTGCCAGAAATCCTGCCCCCACCTTACCATCCATACTCCAAAGCAAGCCAAAAGCCAGGTTAAGAGGTAGAAGGCCTCGGGTGCCACCCGCCACCCCCACTAAACCTGTGCCTCCGGGCAAATCTCAGTGCCTCTTCGGTCTCAGTTTCTCTATCTGGACAGTGGGGTTAATTCTGCACAAGAAACCCTGGTTGGGGGCACAGGTGCCTGAGAAATGATTCTCCAGACCTTTGTTCCCTGGAGCCTTTACTCTCCTGACTAGGCTCCCCACCTCCCTGCATTCAGTCCTACCCCTTCCCCAGCCTGACTCTGCCAAGTGCTGGGAAATGAAGACCTCACCTGCCAAGAGGAGCTGGGAGGGGCGCCACGGGCCCTGCCAGCAGCCCGGAGCCGTCACGCTGGCTGCCTTCTCTTGCTGGTGTTGGAGGTAATTAGTTAATCAACTCACCCACAGGCCCAGGCAGCGTGGGCAGCCTCTCCCTGACACAGCGCAGCAGAGAGGGCAGCACCTCCAACCAGGCAGGGCCTGGCAGGCTCTGCCAAGCTCAGCCTCATGGACCCCGGGGGTCCTACCCTGAGGGGGGTCAGGGGAAGGTGAGAAAGGAGGTATCCTCTTCTCAAGCCTGGTATGTCTCACACTTGTTTGCTCACTCAACAAATACTATCGAGCATCTGCTATGTGTCTGGAGCCAGAGTCCCTGAAAGCAGAGGGGTATTCAGACACATGGGGTTCACTGCAGGGGCTTGCTTTCAGGAACCTCTTATAGAGAAGGGAGACGTCTTAGTCTTTTTGAGCTGCTATACAGAATACCATAAGATGGGGCAGCTTAAACAACGGACGTATATTTCTCACAGTTTTGGAGGCTGGGAAGTCCAAGATCATGGTGCTAACTGATTAGGTTTCTAGAAAGTCTCTTCTTGGCTTGCAGACGTCAGCCTTCTTGCTGCGTTGCTCACCTGGCTTTTGCTCAGGGCGTGCTCATGGAGGGAGACGTGGTTCTCTCTCTCCTTCTTGTAAGGGCACCAACCCCATTATGAGGGTCTCACCCTTATGACCTAATCTAAACCTAATTACCTCCCAAAAGCCCATTTCCAAATGCCATCGCACTGGGGATTAGGTCTTCAACACATGAATGGGAGGACACAAATCTGAGAGATGAGCGAGGATGTGCTCTCAGCTAACAGGCGTAACCTTGGCCTGATCTGCAGGGAGCTCTGAAGCATGAACCAAAACTGCAAAATTGTCTCCCTGTTGAGAGGAGGGCCGGCCCTTCATCAGCTGGTCCTTGGCTGTGGGCCATGGGAGGTGTGTCACCTCAGGACAAGGTGCTGCCCACAAGCAGAGGAAGCTAGAAGCCATCAGCAGGCACAGCAGCTGAGGGATGCTGCACCTGCCTGGGCGCAGGGCTTCTGGGCAAAGGGCAGGAGGTTCTACTACACTAGTGGTTCTCAAAGTGTGGTCTCTGGACCAGCAGTACCAGCATCACTTGGGAATGAAAACTGTCAAGCTCAGTCCCAGAGACCCTAAATCAGCGACTCTGGGGATGGGACCCAGCAAGCTCTGTTTTCAACAGTCCTCTCAGTAATTGTGAGACTTGTTTACTTTGGAGAACACCCAGTGAGCAATGAGTCACTGTCCCAGGGCCCATGGGACTCTGAGAGTCCAGTGTGGCCAGATCAGCAGGATACACATGGGTCTGTTCATGGGTCTGTGCACCCAGATCTGTGGCTGATAACTTGACTGGTTTGACCAGGCTTATCTGGGGGAGGAGGTGCTCCCTACCATCCCCCAATGACCTTGGTCCCCAAAGTCCCCAATAGTCTAGGACTCCCTTGTTACACCCATTATACAGTGCCCTTCGCTCATCACCCCACGATGGCACCACTATAAGGGGAGGACATTCATATTCAATCAAAGTCTATTGAGTCTCTTCTGGGCTCTCACGTCCTACTTAATCTGGTTCCTCCCACGGCATCCTATGTTGGAGATTTTAGCATCCTCGTTTTACAGCTGAGGGAACCATGGCTCAGAATTACTTGCCTAAAGTGACACTATTAATAAGGGGACTAATGAACTATTGTCAGTTTCTTGGGCTTTTCACTTCCAAGCTCAGGTACATTCTGCTGTAAAGGACTTTGGCAGAAATCAAGATCACGGCTGCCGCTGGGCAGGGGCAGTGGTCGGGTGGGTTACGCAGGGGACTTCTGTGCCTCTGGGAGCGGCATGTTTGGATTTCGGTGGTGATAACACCCACGTGCGAATAGGTAAAAAATCGCCAGCCTTCACACTAAAGATTTACGCATTTTATTACATGTAAATTGTGTCTTATTTTAAATAATGCAAAAATAAAAGCCCTAAACGGTCACAAAAAGACGAAATGCTATATAATTTCACTTACAGAAGTTTCTGGAGTAGTCAGACTTACAGAAACAGGAAGCAGAATGGCGATGGCCAGGGCCCGGGGGAGGGGGAAAGAGGAGTTGTTGGTTAAGGGGGAAGAGTTCCAGTTTTACAAGGTGAAAAGTTCTAGGGGTTGTTTACATAATCATATGAATATAGTTCACACTGCTAAATTGTACATTTAAAAATGGTTAAGATGGTAAATGTGTATTTTATCAATTTTTAAAAAACTATTAAAAAATAAAGCTCTCAATACATTGCGCTGAGGTGTTCCACGGAGCCAAGAGGACGAGAGGGAGACAGTTGCCCTTTAATGGTACTGACCAGGCATTTGCCTCCTGAAGGAACTGGCTGGGACTCTGGAATCTTAAGGTCAGAGAAGGTAAGCCTGTCCATTTGGTTCTTGAACTTTCTCCTATGAAATCTGTGCTATGTGGTTTCTAGCTTGTGCTTGACCACCTTCTAAAGACAGGGAGCTCTGTCTATCCACACTTTTGACACAAGTAATGCAAGATAATGCTGGGTACTGAGAAGGTGCAGACATGCATAAGAATGTCCTTTGCGTAAGTCTGTTAGAAAGTGTCTACTTGAATGAAGCCCACACATCGGGCCTTGGGTCCCTGTCCCAGGCCTCAGGGCCATGGAGAATGCATCTCTTGCACAGGACTCCCCTGTGGGGGGTTGTTTTGCTTGTTTTTGGCTCCATAAATGTCCCACTTCATTTCTTCTCCACTATTCACATGTTTCCAGTGTCAGCCATTGAGGGAACACTCATGGGCTCCACCCCTGCCCCTTTGGGTCCTGTAGCTGGATGAGTCAGCACAGTGGATGGCAGGAGTATTCCTGAATGTCACTGCTGTACCAGGGTGGCTAGCAAAAACGCAGCTGTAATGTGGACATGAATGTGAATCACATACACGTATCCACTAAACCCAGCCTGAATGGGTCCCTTACTTGGTTTCCTGTGAGTGGATCCCATCGGTGCCCATGGCCAGTCTGATACCAGCCAACGTAAGGGAAAGTGTGATGAAGGGGAAGTCAGACTGGAAAGAGCAGGAATCTTAAATGATTAGGGTTAAAATATCTATGTCTAAAAATTTTACAAAGCCATATGGCCGTTTGAATATTTTTCCAACTCCCATCTGTGGATCTCAGAAGAGGAGCCTATTTCCATGAGGGGCCCTGAAGCAGGAGTGTCGGCAGTTCCGTGGTGAATCCATCTCTGCCCATGGGCCCTGAGTCCCCAGAGGGACCCTGACCGTCCTCACCCCTGTCCCCACCAACAGGCTTACATTTTGCTGGTTAAACATGGCCAGTGCCTTCAATGGCTCCTAACCAACAGGCCCCTGGCCCCTGGTTCAGTTTGTCTACATCCCTTTAAAAGGGTCCGGGATTGGGTGGTAGGCTACCGGTGCCACCTGCCAGAGCAGGACAGCCAGGTCTGCGTGGTTGCCGATCCCTTACACGGGCCTGGGGCCGGGCTGTCACAACCAGGCACAGCCCCATCCTCCTCGGCAATGATTTCTGAATTCTTCATCTGTGACAGGTCCTGAGGCAGACCCTGGGGATCCAGACACAGAACAGGAGGGTCCCTGTCCTTGCGGAGCATACACCCTCCACTGACAGAGCTGCACTTGTCAAGTTACGACGTCTACCCCATCCTGTTCCCATGAAGTTAGCTTTTAGCTAGCCCCAGTCACAGGGCCTTCCACAGGTCCTTGACTCAATTTCATCTCATTAGATTTGCTCCACTTGGCCGTTCTGCCAAAATAATTTTAGATCCTGCCCTGTCCTTCCTCTCCCGCCCAGCTTCGTGTCATCCATGAATGTGATAAGCTCCCATTATGTCTTCATTGCAGTCTGGGATAACAGTGTTCGACTGCCCAGGACAAGGACAGAGCCTGGAGGCATTAGAAGTTCCCCCCAGGTGGACACTTATTCCTTAATTGGCAGCCTTTGGGGACAGTGGTTCAATCCAACTAATTACACGGTCACCCAGCCACATTTGTTCGTTCACAAGGACATCATAAAATGTCTTGTCACATCCTTCATGAAGTCCAGGCACACCATGTCTGAGACAGTTTCCTTTTTGTCAGTTCAGCCACCCTCTAAAGAACGGAAGAGTGCATTCTGTTCTCCAGCCGCTGACACCGCACCGAAAAGACCCCACATCACAGGTGTGCAGCCTGGCAGCTTCCCACAAACGCCGCACCTTGGAATCAGCATCCAGATCAAGAAACACGACACTCTACCACCCCCCTGAAACACCCCCATTTTTTCTTCAGGTCACCTACCCCTGCCAAGAATAACCCTCTATGACTTCTAAAATCATCGATCAGTTCCTCCCACTTTTCCAACTTTGTATAAATGAAATCGCAGAGGCTGTATTCTTTTCTAAAAATGTTTTATTGATTGATTTTAGAGAGAGGGAGGAAGGGAGAGGGAGAGAGAATGGATTTGTTGTTTCATTTACCCACACATCCTTTGGTTGCTTTTTTTTATGCTCCCTGACCAGGGATTGAACCCACAACCTTGGCATATCCAGATGACACTCTAAACAACGGAGCTATAGGTTGTATTCTTTTGTATCTGGCTTCTTTGCTCAACATTATATGAGATTAGTCCACATTTTAGGTAGTTGTAGATGTTCATTCTCATGGTTACCCAATAGACCATTATCTGTGTCTAGCACAATTTATTCATTGTACTGTCAAGGATTAGAGTTGCTTCCAGTTGGGACAATTATGAGCAGTGCAGCTATGACAGTCTGTTATTTATAATTTGGTGCACACATCACTCATATTTTGATTCTAGCTTTAGGAGCACAGTCTCTGGGTCATGATGTATGCATTTTGTAGGTTTTGCCAAACAGTTTCAGAAAGTGGTTATAGCATTTTTATACTCCCATCAGAAATACATGAGCATCCTCACCAACATTTGGCATTGTCGATCTTTTTCATTTTCTCCCTTCTGTGCAAGTGAAGTGGTATCTCGCTGAATTTGCATTTCCCTGATGACTAATGATGTGGAGCACCTTTTCATGTGCTCATTGGCCATTCTGATGGCCTCTTTTATGAAGTGTCTGTTTAAATCTTTTGCTCATTTTTCTATTGTGTTGTCTGCCCTTTTCTTATTGATTTCTAGTAGTTTCTTTTTTATATTCTGAATATGCACTGACTCTGCTCTTAACCTCAGCCAATTATTTTTGCAAATGAGTGTGTTTGATCCCAGGAGATGACTGGGAGGGAATGAGCATCCCTTCAGTGAGAAGCCATGTCGTGGAGGGGCTGGTGATTCCAGTTGTCACTGTTTGTTATCGGGCTGCCATGTTGCCTGATTAAAAAGTGATGAGAGTGTGTGAAAGACAAAAGGACTCCAAAACCACATGTTGAAGGGAACAGGGCTGAAGGGGCAGCCCCAACAGCCTCGATGGGAGCTCTGAGGTTGCTTGCCAGAAGCCCGGAGCTGGAGCGCTGGCCTGGCACACCACTTCCAGATGTGTGATCTTGAATAAATCACTTAGCCTTTCTAAGCAGCTACTCTCTCCTCAAGGAAATGAAGGTGAAACCCTTTCACATGGTTTTCTGAGGCTTAAATAAGAAAGCAGTTTATTAAATGTAATATTTCATTGCCAATGACATACATGTCTTGGAGTCGGGACAACCCTAGGAATCTGACTTACTATAGCAGCTGCTCGGTAAATACAAGTTGTCGAGTACCTGACGTATTCTAGGTTGGCTATCTGGTGGACAAGGCTCTGATGTCAGGTCACTTGGGTTCAAATGCTAGTTCCACCACTTAACTAGCAATGTGTCACTAGGCAAGTTAATTTCCAGCTTTGTGCTTCAGTTCCTTACTTTTATTTTATTTTATTTTTATAATTAATTTTACTTAGTTATTTTTCAAGTACAGTTTTTTGTCTATTTTTCCCATCCCAGCCTCCCCTGCCCCTTGCTCCCCACCTCCCTCCCATTTCCACCCCCCTTAGTTCTCGTCCCTGTGTCCTTCCTATTTGTTCCTCCAAATCCCTCCCCCTTTTGCCCCTTAACTTCCCTTCCTTCTCCCCTCTGGTCACTATCCCCTTGTTCTCTATTTCAGTGTCTTTGTTTTTTTTTCAGTTCCTTACTTTTAAAAGAGGGGTAGGATAGTACTTAAGCACACAGCGCTGATGTATGAATGAGATCATTATCTCGTTAAATGAGATCAGTTATACAAAGACCTGTACCAGGCTTAGAGAAGACACACAAATATTAACTATTACTATTATAATCAAAGCTTACATATGTCATCTCACATTTTCATCCTAATAAAGGTGTGTGTTATTGTCTTCATTTTTAAAAAATATGTTTGTTAGTTTGTTTTTTAATTTTTTTAAATTGATTTGAGAGAGAGAGAGGAAGGTAGAGAGAGAGAAACATCGATGTGAGAGAGAAATACCAATAGGTTGCCTCCCTCTGACTGGGGATCAAACCTGAAACGTAGTCATGTGCCCTAACCAGGAACTGAAGCAGCAAACTTTTGGTGTGCCAAATGACACTCCAACCAACTGAGCCACGTGGGCCAGGGCAGATATTGTCTTCATTTTGCAGGTGAGGAGAGGGTAAGTGAACTGCCAAGGCCATGTGACTTGTAAGTACCAGAGCCGGGACTAAAACCCGGGCCTCCGTGGGTACGCTGCGATCCGACGCATCTAACTGGATTACTGTCCAGCTCGTATTTGTCCATCCTGCCTCGAAAGACCTTCAGAAAACCCCCATTAAATGCCTCACTGGATTTTTTGTGGTGGGGGGAGTGGACAAGAGAGGCCTGAGCCCCTGGACACAGCTGAAGCGTGGGCCGAGCGGGCCAGGCCTGGCGTGCAGGGAGCACTGAGCAGGGAAGCTTGGTGAGTCCGGAGTCTGCAGAGCCCTCGGAGCAGGGGCTTCCACACAGGGGGCTCTCCGGCCGGGCAGCCCAGTGTGGCCCTGGAGCTCTCTGTAATGAGCCTGCCACATGGCCGGACAGAGACTTATGACTTGTGGTGGCTGGGCTGCCGCCTCCCGCTTGTCCTCCCTGGTTATTTATCACATTTGTTTCTTTGGAGAGACAGGCCCATCGCTTACACTGTTCAGACCAGGGAACGCAATAAAGCCAGTTCTGCAGGAGACCCTAAGCCCTGTCCTCTTCTTTGAAAGTGGGAGGGGGCAGAGGGACTGTCCTGGTGGGGCAAGGCACCAGCAGCAACGCCAGCCTGAGACCAGCTTCCCAGGAGGTCTTCAGCAGCATCGCCAGGACCACAGGGACAGACATCACTCACCCTCCACAGCTAAGCTGGCGGCACTAGAAGAATCACTCACAGCATCCCAACACCCACTCATGGTATCAGCCCTCCCACCACCCCAGGCCCTGCCGCTGCCAGTAAGACAAACACCTTCACTGGTGACATCATCCTCGAGCTGCCTGGCCAGCAGCCCCGCCTCCGCCATCACCACCATTATCACCAACCGGAAGGTAATTACCAGCCTGGCTTCATTACCCACTTTGGCTTGGCTCAGAGCAATGAGGTAATCAGAAATTTTAGAGCTATTTCTACCCCCTTTCCGGACTTTTGCCACCAGGTCCTCCATGGCTCTTGGAAAGAAGCAGCATCCTTTTTGTCTACCGTCCCTAGTTCTGGGGTGGCAGAGTGGGGTCATGAGAGGAGTGTGGCTCTAGACAGACTTAACCTTGGACTCCTCTGTTTCACTGACCAGATGAGAGACCCAGAGCCAGTCACATGCTTTCTAGGCCTCAGGAGCCTTATCTGTAAAATAGGGATAGTAAAACTCATCTTGGTAGGTTGTTGTAGAAATAACATAGTTGAACACTTAGCACACGTTGGTGAATAATTATTATAATTATTCCCGGGCAAAACTGCTTTCCTAGACACCCAGTTCCCCAAATGGCAGCCTCCTTGCGTCTTCCCAGAGAATTTTCTAGATGTCCCCATGCTGGCCACCTAGCCCAGGACAGTGACTTCTCTCTCTGTCTCCTGCTGCCTGACTCAGTTTCTGTGAAAATGCAAGTTTCTCACTGAGCAGAGACAGCAAAGTCACATCTCTAGGTCTTATCGTCCTATTAGGACAACATCAGTGTAAACATTAGTTATTCACAAACCCAATTACATTTTGATTGCTCTGACCCAAGTGAGATTGGGGTTACTCTCAATCCACATTTATTTTTTGGCACAAGCTGTTTAAGGTTTGGTGAGAGGAAAATAGACTCCCTCCTCCTTCACTGAACCCAGGCAGGAATTGTCCCCCGGGTTCCCTAGTTTCATGTCCTTCCCTGCTGCAGAGCGTACTCTGACATTAAATGGAAAGCAGGAGAGGCTGGGCCAGGGGGAGAGGGAAGTCCGAACTCAGAAGGAGACCCTCCAACAGGGAAGGGGCTAGGAGAGGGCAGGAGGGGAATGAGAATGTCTTTGCCCAGCAGGGGAGGCTGAGAACAGAGCTGCCTGTATCTGGGGTGGGGGCGGGCAAGCTAACCTCCCAATACCTGGGACCCTGTGCATCCACGTTCTAGGCTATGCCCTTACGTTACATGTTCCAGTGCGAGCTCTGGATATCCCCCCTCCCCCAAACCTGCTTCTCCAGGTGTCTTCCCATCTCAGTAAATCTTCCAGTTGCTCAGAGTAAACCCTTGGAGCGGTCCACAATTCCTTTCTTTTTTTCACTCCAATCCATTAGCAAATCCTGTTGGCTGCACTTCAAAATACGTCTAGAATATGGCTGTTTCCCACCACCTTCACTCCCCCCATCCTGGTCCAAGCCGCCACCATCTCTTGCCTGGCTGACTGTAATAGTCAACTAAGAGGTCTCCCTTTCCATTAGAGTCTATTCTCAGCACAACCACTGGGGGCATGCTTGTAAGTGTGTGTCCCACCCAGTCACTCCACTGCTCAAAGTGCCGCAGGGGTCCCTGTTTTGCTCACAGTAAAAGCCAAAGTCCTTAAAATGCCTGTTGGGCCCCAGCTGCCCTGACCTCCTGCCTTCTCTCTGCCTTTGTCTCTGTCGCCCTCGATCCTCCCTCGCTCGCTCTGCTCCAGCCACATAGAAGCCAAGTACAGGCCTGTCTCTTGCTTTTGCACTTGCTATTTCCAGTGTCTGGGAAACATTCCTTCCAGATATCCACATGTCTTGTTCCCCCACCTCCTTCAGTCCTCTGCTCAAATGTCACCTTGTCAGTGAAGCCATCTCTGTTTGTAACATCCCAGCAGAAAACAGATGGCACAGTCAGATTCAGGATAGTTTACAAAGGTACAGTCAGGGGCTTGGAAACCACAAGGGGTAGTGCAGGGCCCCATAGCTGTGAACCACTAGCAAGGGGCTGTGGCCATCCCAAGGACAGCTGATGGGTGGGGAGGTTGGATTGGAGAGAGGCAGCTGTTATAAGATCCTGGAGGCAAAAAGGACTGGGCGGAAAGGAAAACATGATAGGGACTGAGATCTTTGGGCAAGGGATGCAGTCAGCCTATGTACTGGCCAGACCTAACAGAAGCCAGAGAGCAGGGGGTCTGGGTGTGGAGTCCACGAGGGTCAGTCTCCTCAGGCGCAAACTGGGTGGAGAAGGATAAAGGGAGGATCTGGAGAGGCAAACGGAAGAAGGTTGGGTCATCGCCAATGACTGCACTGTTTAATTATCACTTCCAGCTCTCTAGTCCTCTTCTCTGCTTATTTCTCTGTATCCCACTTATTACCTACTTAAATACCATATAATTTTTGTTTATCTTTACCCATCGGAGGATAAGTTTCAAGAGGATAGGGATTTTTTCTGCTTCTGTCCACTGATGTACCTCAATGTCTGGCATATCGTCAGTGCTCAGTAAATATTTGCTAAAGGTGTGAATGAAGGAGCAGAAGGGGCAGCAGTGGGGGAAGGACCAGGTGAGATCTAGTGGGACCTGGGGTCTCTGGATTTCATCTGAGAATTGCCATCTGTAATGGAGAAAGAATTCATTTGTTGTTCAAGTAATTGGTAGTAACTGATGGTAATTTCAAGTAATTAAACACTAATTAATTCAATGAGTCAGTAATATATTTATTTATAGTATCTGTGTTTGTTCCCTTATAAATATTGGTATTACTTTTGCCAGGCAATTAATATCCACTGGGGAAGTCAATGAGATCCCTGGATGTTGTGGAAGCATGAGCTGGCTGTGAGCGGTGGGACCAGAGCTGGGTGAAGGCTGAAGGAGGAGCCCACAGGGGACAGTGGGGGTGGGGGTAGGGGGCGCAGCAGGCTCCCATAAGGGGTTTTGTGTGTTTGGCTGATGTTGGCTTGGGATTGGGAGTGAAGATGCTCAATAACAAAATCCTTTCCAATTTCTTGACTTCCTCTTTTTTCTCTGGGTATAGGGGGCCTTCCCTCCCCCAGCTTCTTTTCCAAGAGAACAGCAGTGTCCTGAGCTGCTCCACTGCTGCCCTGAGCCCTGATCTCCTAGGCACAAAACCAGCTAATCCTGGGCATGACAGAAGATGGAGAAGAAGAGAAAAGGGGATATCCCAGGTCATAGACCCTGAAGAACCCAAGGCAGGCCTGAAGTGCTGAGAGGAGTTGGAAGGGGGGTCACTGGGGGAGAGCCTGGTTCATATAAGGTGAGTCCGGGCTCTGGGGGGTATCTTGATGACTTTGGACCAGACAGGTATAAGCACCTCAGTCCCACAGGTGGGCTGGCATGGAGGGACACGAAGGGATAGCACCCACAAAAGACATTGCTCTCATCTTCCCGGATTCCCAACTGCATTCCCCTAGCACCCTCAAATTAGTGGCGTCAAGCCTCAGGCCAAATTGTAAGCCTCCCCTCCCCCCAAATACTTTGCTTTTTAGCTCCTCCATGGCCAGTTCATAAATTGTACTTATGACAGGCTAGAAAAAATACCAAATGGGCATAGAGAAAGCAAAGAAAGCAGTGGGGGAGGGCTGGGTGACTCAGGAACTATGGTATGGAAGAGGTCTCCTCTTTCTTCATGAGCCTTCCACAGCCGCTGTCCCCAGACCCTGTGTGGTCTTTTCCCCTCTAAAGTGTCAGCAGGCAGGCACTAAGTAGCAGGCTTTGGAGTCAGGTGACATGGGGTTAGATCCTGGCTGGCTTTACTACTTCCTCACTATGTGAGGCACTGAGCAAATTACTTAAAATCGCTGAGCCTCAGTTTTTCATCTGTGAAATGGGGATAATAACAGTACCTGTCCCATAGAGTTGTTATAATGTTTCAATACATTAAGCACTTAAACACTAGCCCAGTCAGCCTGGCAGGCAGGAAGCGCTAATCCACCAACGTTTACTAGAACTGACACGGGTGTCCAGACACCTGTGACTCACCTTCTGCATTCCACTGTGCACTGACCTCTACCCTGAACAAATCTCATGACCCCATCGGTCCTGACCAGCCCGAAGAAGTCTCCTTCTAAGGGCTCGGAGGAAAGAGCCCTATCCTTCCTCTGGGAAGTGGGCATCTTCTTCGCGGAAGACCTTTACTCCTGGTGCCCAAACGCCAGCACAGAACTGTCTGTCTTCTGCCCTTGCATCCCCCCAGCAGCCTGCTTCTGGAGGGGCTCCAGCTGCAGGGTGACCTGCAGCCTCAGGAGTCCAACTGTGTGTGGGTGACTCACCACTTGGGCAGTTTTCCTTTGTCTCCCGGTCTCTGTCTGTCTCTGACCCTTTCTGGGTCTCTCTTGCCTGCCTCTCAGGTCCCCTCCTCGCTCCCGCTTTGTTTTCTCTGTTTGTCTCCCTTTAATTAGCCATACTTAGGAACCAAAGTGTTTTTATTATGTTTTATTTATTGAACGGCTGTATACTTCCTGTTCTTAATTTAAAAGGCAGATCAATAAAATGCTTTATATTTCTTGCTTAAAACAAAACAGAGCCAAGTTAAGTTGTTCTTTGTTCATGTGGCTTTTGCTTGCTTATTTCTTTTCTGCAGGAAGAAAACGTGCCTCCTCCCCATTCCCCTAACTGACAGGCACACTTAATTCACTCACTGGCCCATTCATTCAGTTAATTATTCGGTAAACAGCTAGTGAGCCCAGTTGTGTGCCAGGCACTGTGATGGGGACTCAGGGGACATATAGGTGATATGAAGCAATCTTCTTGTCCTCGAGAGGCACCTGCCTAGCTGGGGTAACTGACCTGGGCACTGGTGTGTGCCAGAAAACTTGAGAGATAGTGTGTCCATGTGTAATCATGTAGGGTGTGGCACAAGGGAGGGAGTGGGAAAGGTTTCCTGTGTGTAGAGCAAGTTGGATGAGAAATCAGACTCCTTGATGTGGGCTTACCCAGAGGCAGACCCTAAGACAAGGAAAGGAGTGCAAGGATTGGGAGGACCCACGGAGGCACCGCAGCGGAGGGGAAAGGGAGGTGGGACAGGTACATCAGTGAGCTGGTCCCCACTGTGGACAACTAGGGTCACTCCCTCTGGGAACCTCTGGGAGACTGTGTGGAACACAGCTCAGAGTGTCCCAACTGAGTGGTGAGGGAGCTGGGGTGTGTATACTCCCATCAACTCCCATCAATCATTGGTAAGGCCATCCTGGGGTGCATTAATTCCTCAGCACTCCTGGCCTGCTGAACAGATGGAAAAGGGGGCTCTCGGGGCCACAGAGAGACTTCAAGCAAAAGATACAGGTCTGGCAGGTGGAAGTCAGGCAGGTGTGCGCTGGAGTGATAAGGACAAAGAGGTCCCTCGGGACGCTGACATCTCTGACATGGTAGGTCCTGGGGGAGTGTATGGGCATGCTAGACAGGTAAAGTGAGCAAGAGCAAAGGGTGTGATGACTCAGGAGCCCACACATAGTTTTGGATGGATCCAAAGTTCAAGCCCAAGAATTCTGGCTTTGCTTCACCTGAGTCTCAACTTCCTCATTTATAGAAGGGGAATAAAAACACCTTTCCTACCCATCCAAGATGATTTGCACAGACCTCTCCACCAACTGAGACCTGCAGAGCAGAGCTCAATTCAGCCCTTCCCTTGAATTGCTCTTCCACACCGCCCGCCAGCCTCTGAGGCCCTGGATATGCAAGGCTATTTATGATGCCCTGTCGATATCTGTCTTGGCAGAGAAGCGTGGAGGGGGACGGATGGAGCCTGGGGTCCTATCCATCAGTCACTTGGCTGCAGTCTCTAAAGAGATTTTAATTGTGAGCTCAGATTTACTCCAGTCATCAGTAGTGCCCGCCTGCCTCTTTACCAGTGGAGAACAGGGCCTGCGGGCCCGCTGTGGTTTGCCAAATGGACGTCTTGCAGCAACGCTGAGGAAATATTTGCTGCAGTGAGACAATGTGCCCGGCGGAAAACAATTGCCCTAAATTGCCCCCTGACAGCCCGCCAGAGCTCTACCGGGGCTCCTTCCACTGTATGCACAGCTTTCTTTCCAGAGTTGTACCCCTGCTACCTGCCCAGGGAACAAGGATGGTCACCTCAAACTGGAACTGGAGGGAAACTGAGTCACGGAGCACCACTTCTACTCTTCTGGGCTGTGTGAAATAGGGGGCAGCGGGAGAAGAAGGTCACAGAGGGGTGTGAAAGTGGCAGGGAAGAGAGAGCCCTGGATTAGGAAGGCTTGTGTCAGGCTCACCCTGAGCAAAATGTGCAGTAGATTCCAGCCCCTTTACAATGTGCGTGCGGAGGCTGGGTGGAGTGGGAGGCAAGCTGGAGACTGCATGGCAAGTTATGAAGGAAGAGGCTGGCAGTCTCAGGCTTTGGTCTTCTGAGTTCTTGCATGAGGCTTTGTCTTCAGACCTCTCAGCATCCATGTCTGAACTCCCTTTCCCTTGTCTCAAGGTTTCTTCACTCCCCCTTAGAGCACCAGGGCCTCTTCACTCTCAGGATTTGCTCTCGGAAAATGACCTGCTTCCAAGGACTCGTGCCTCTGAGTGCACTTATGTGGCTCCTCATTTAGAGTTGGCCACATCTTCTCTCCACCTGTGGGGTAAAACTACTTGTATCCTGAAAGATTAAGCCCCTCTGGGGGAGAGGAGTGAGGGGAGGAGGAAGAGGAGGAGGAGAAAAGAAGAGATCTTTTCTAGATTGTGAAGTCACCCTAATAAGGGCCGCCTAGGCTGCCTTAATGGTCCAGGACTCAGGAGGCACATTCCCTCTGATCCCAGCCTGTTTTTGCAGAATTTATTCAACAGGAAAAGAGAAAACAAAACAGAACCACTAGCCCACAAGAATCTTGTACTTGACATCTATCGCCACATTGCTGGTGATAACAAAATACTAGAAACCTGAATGTCCATTAACAGAAGAATGGTTGAATAAATTATGGTCCAATTTTGGAATATTATATAATTGTGAAAAATGTCATAGACCTATTTGTTGACTTGGAAAGTTGCTCATGAGAAAATCAAGTTGCAGCATAAATATGTTTGGATTCCACAAGTCTGTATATATTTGTATTTTGGGGTAGGTAAAGAAAAGCATGTCAAAGGGTCAAATTAGGATTAGGTTCAGTTGTAACCAAAAAGAAGACCACAAACCAAATGTTTTAAACAGGGTAAAATTTATTTCTCCCTCGCTTAAACTTCTGGAGGTAAGTAGGTCTGGATTGACATGGTAGTTCTGCCCATGAAGTCCTCCAGCTTCCTTCTATACCATAAGTGACCTCCATTCCCAAGGTCCCCTCATGGCCCAGTATGGCTGCTTTAGCTCAGCCATCGCTTCAACATCCTAACCAACAGAAAAGCAGAAAACATCAAGAGTAGCATGCCTTCTTCCCCTAAAAGGTCACTTCCTCAAAGTCTCATATGTTAATTTTGGTTACATCCTATTCACCAGAACCTGGTTGCATAGCTGTAAAGGAAACTAGAAAATGGAATTTTTGTTCCTTGTGGCCATGTGCCCAGCTAAAAGTATTTTAGGAAGCGGAGTATTGATATCAGAGGACAACTAGTTGTCTCTGCCCAGGGGAAAGAAATAAACTTTATATTGTTCATTTTAGGGAACAGCATTGCAAAAGTAGTAATTTTCTAACAATATTGCATAGTGGTTATAGACAAGGAGTTAGGCAGTCCTAGGTTCAAATAATAATAATAATACCTGGTTAAATTACTTCATTTTCTAAAGCCTCAGTTTCCCCATTTGTAAATCGGAGTTTATGATACAGGTCCATATACAGTAGGCTTGCAATAAGTGGTAGCGATGGCCCTGGCCAGGTAGCTCAGTTGGTTAGTGTATCATCCTGATTCACCGAAGTTGTGGGTTTGACTCCCAGTCAGGGCACACACAAGAATCAACCAATGAATGCATAAATAAGTGGAATAGCAAATCAATGTCTCTCTCTCTCTCTAATCAATAAAAAAAAATTAAAAATAAATGGTAGTGATTTTTGATTATCAGAAGCCATCTTTCTCTCTCCTTTCTTTCTTTAGCCTTCCTCCAGTCCAGTGCAGGATGCCGCTCACCTCCTCTGTCCAGCCCCTGGGCCGGGCCAGCCCCTGCCCATCCTCCCACCAGCCCTCGCACAGAAGCCGCAGGAACAGGGAGAGGAGGAGGACATCTTGGATGGGTAGGAAAGGTGTTGGATGTCCCTTAAGTGATCACACCCTCTCCCACAGGTTCTCCTGCAGTTCCTCCTGAGCTCAGTGGTGTGGGCAGTGTCTTTACTGCTGGCTCCTTTCCCTCTAATTGATTGGAAGGACCATTCTACACCCACAGGTCCTTGAGTGACCCTTCTTGGGGTGGTGAGTGGGGCACTAGGCAGATGCTAGCTCTAGGAAAAGAACAAGTGCCCATGGAGGAAGAGACCTTACTCCATGACCCCCAGTGCCAGCCGATACACACCTTGGCAGTCGACCCCGATAGCCTCCGGCCAGGCAGCCTCACTCTCATCCTTGGGCACCCTTTCCCTGGGTCTGCCACCACAGGAAGAAAAATCATCTTTTTTTAAAAAGATTTTACTTATTTATCTTTAGAGAGGAAGGGAAGGAGAGAAATATCAATGTATGGTTGCCTCTCGTGAATCCTCTGCTGGGAACTGGCCTGCAACCCAGGCATGTGCCCTGACTGGGAATCAAACTGTGATCGTGTGGTTCGCAGGCCCGCGCTCAATCCACTGAGCTACACCAGCCAGAGCAGAAAAATCATCTTGAACTCTGGAGAGGGTACACAAAGAGGCTTCCCGTGCAGAGGCGCAAGACTCTATTCTAAGCCTGGAAACCCCACAAATCCGGCCTGTAGATGGCCTACACGCACACACACAGGACGACAGTGGCCTCCCCAGAGACCCCCACAGCTCATAGCTCCTCCCTAGAGTCTCCCACTTCTTCATAATTAGAGGCCATGGAGAGAAAAAATGGCTGCCCTTCCTTGTGTTCTGGTTTCTACTATGTCCAGAATCAATGTCTCATTCAGTGACACCCTCTGTACTGAGCCAAGTGGCAGCAGGAACACTGTTGGAGCAGGCTCTAACTTTGGTCACCCATGCACGTATGCACCGCTCTTCCCCACCCAAACAAACACGAATAGAAGCATTTGGGAGGGAGTGAGCACAGGGGGTTCTGGAAGGAATCCTCTGCTTCTCCCCAGGAGGACGGTGGGCGCTGTGGCTGAGTGCTGAGAGGGTGGGCTGGGGCTCATTGTCCTTTCTGGGTGGGGAGAGGAGCTGGTGGGGCGAGACAGCAACCTTTTACCAGGCTGACCAGGTGACCTCCGGGCTCTGGGTTCTGAAGCCCTGGCTGCCACACCTCACTAGCTTTTGTCACTTGTTTCCCTGCTTCTGAGATTGTGTCTTAATGCCCAAGTCCTGACTATTTCCCCAGTCTTCTCCCTCAGGCGGTGGGGCTGAGGTAGGTGTAGAAACCTCAGGTGGGGTTTGTTTTTTGTTTTCCTTCATTTGTTTGTTTTACCAGAAAGGGGCTTCCTGAAGGCCAGAACCCATGTCCTCCAGCAGATGGGGAACTGGCAAAGGCTGGGAGAGGACAAATCTTCCTGTCACACTGGGCACTAATTTTCAGGATGGGCCCTACCTCCCCCATCAGACTGGGCACCCGGCTCTGTCCTAGGGGCCATCCAACTGGGGTGGCAGGGCCTGCCTCTGCCCTCCGCCCCCACCCCAAATTGCCTCCTTCACCTTTCCCAGGTTGTGTTTACCTTGGCCTCCTCCTCCTGCCCTGTTCTCCCAGCCAGTCTGATTGCTGTAATTAGTTAATCAGTAACTGGCATAATTTCTCTCTGATTAATGCAGGAATAATCACCCGCAGGGGCTGCCAGCAATTTGCTTATCAGAGTCACTTTCAAACAGCTTTGCAAATGAACGATTGGCACCTTCCTCAGGGTTAAAATTAGAGCCCAAGCAGGCCGCCCTCTGCGGTGGGCGTCTGGGGCCTTGGCAGAAGCCGACAGGGGAGCCCTAGCCTTGGGCCGGGACTCAGCTGGTCCTAGGGCGGGGCGGGGGCGCTGAAAGGGAGAGAGGACACACGCTGGAGCTGCGCTGTCCCGCAGGTCTCTTGGCTCCCGGGACCCGGAGCAATCAAGGTCCTCAGCGCTGCATCCGCGTCCCACGTTAGCATCTGCCCCGGTGGCGCTCAGACAGCGGGCCACTTTCCGGAGCTCGCGAGCGCCACGCTTCCCACGGCGTCTAGCTGTAACAGTGTTTCTCGAATGGAACGGGAGGGACGCTGTTCTTGCTCCCTGCGCGCTTGCTCCACTGGGCTCCCAGGGCCACAGGAGGCAGGCACACGCACTCGCTCACAAAGTTTACAGCCAGGCCGTCATTTCTAGGGCTGCGGCGCCCTCCCCGGAGGGAGCTGGCGGGTGGAGGAGAGCAGGACAGAGCTTGTCGGGGAGTAGAAGGCTGTTGGTGAAGGGCGATGATAGGGCGGGAGAGGCCTGTTCTGAATAATAATAACAGTAGTAGCAAAAAGACAACCGTCCTTTCAATGGAGTACGAGAATTATACTAGGCTCTTTACACGTATTATCTCGGTTAGTTCTTACGAGATACTAATGAGCATATACTATATGCCAGAACTGCTTCTTTGTTTTGTTATTTTACTTTTAATTACGGAAAATTTCAAACATACAAAAGAGAAAATCGTTAATAATGAACTCCTATGTACTCAACACCAATTTCTACAAGTTATCGATATTTCTCTAATCTGGTTTTATCCATTCCACGCTCCATTCTTGTACTTGCTGTTTGAGTATTTTACAACCAGTCAGGCCCAGAAAGCGCATCACTTTGCCTATAAAACGAGATGCAGACAGTAAGGGTATGGGGCCTGCTAGGGCTGTTGAAGGGTTTAAGATCTGGTCCTAGGACACAAATGTGCTCCGTAGGTGTTGGTTACTGTACAGAAGTGAGGGGTCTGTACTTCCGGGGCGAGGCTGCCATGCTCCTCCCTCCCGGTACCCCGCGGTGGGGAGACCACGCTTTCCTAGGTCTCCTGGTGCCTCAGCGCAACACTAACACTTTGTGTCCATCTCCTTCCTTCTTGAGAGTCTCTCCCTTTACTTTGCAGACACTGAACTCATTCACTTCTTCTCCCACCTTCTGGGCGGCTCCTCCCCTGTCTCTTCCGTGTTGCTGGCTCCTTGCTCAGTCCTCCCCTTAAACGCAAGCAGCTCCTCCAAGACTCTAATCCCCAGCAGAATTCAGTCCCAGCACCACCTGCCCCCCTTTGTGTGTTGTGTTTGAACCTCTTGTCTTCAACTCCTTCATTTCCACCAAGCAGACTCCCAAGGAAATTCCTATCCTTTGTCCCCATCGTTCTCCAAGGACATCACCAGTGTGTTCTGGACACTTCCACTAGGCTCTCCTGCTGGAAACCTCAAATTCAATTTGCCTATAACAATTTGTCAGAATGTTCTGCAAATTAGATTCTCCTTCTGCAATCCTTAAACCCTCACCCGGCATCATCACCCTTTCAGTCCCTCTCTGTAGAGACTTGGTAGTCACACCCAGCCTGCCCCCCCCATCCCTGGGGCTCCATCCTGAATAGCTCTTTCTTCTACTCCCTCCTCACCATCCCCCCGCCCCCCCACCATCCTCCTGGCTCAAAGCTGCTGCTCTCAGTCACAGGGATTCTTTGCTTCTCATTCTTCTTCTATCTGTCATCTACCCTCCAGCCAGGTTATAAAGGCCGGACTCCTCAGGAAGGCACAGGTGAGCTCTTCCTGTTGGTCACAACTGCTCTTTCCATCTCATCTCCCTGTATTTACTCCTCTCTCCCTGAACCCTCTGCCTAAGCATCACCCTGAGTGTGGCAACTTGCATACATTTGTCCCTCAACCAGGAAGGCCCTTCCCGGCCCTATCCCTGATTCCTACCTATTCTATTCTACTCACCGTATTAATGTTAGGTTAGCTGCAAATAATAGACACTCCAAATAATAGTGACTTAAGATATTATAGATATTGTTTCTCTTTCATAAGTTCCTCAGGGACCCAGGCTCACTCCAGTCTACTGATTTGTCATCCTTCAGGTGTGGCTCCCATCCTCCTGATCCAAGACAATAGCTAGAGCTCCAGCCATCCCTCCTATGTTCTAGGCAGCAAAGAGGGCAAAGGGCATGCGTGGCTCTGTGTAAAGAAGGCTAGCAGAGGTACTACGAGAGGGAGCCCCCAAAAACCTGGAATTATCTTCTGGAGGATGGGCCTCTTGTAGTACAGGCTTCCATGCTAGGTGAGTGTTCTAGGAACCCATCTGTATCAGTGTACTAGCTGGCATTGTTGTGAGAGGCTGTGTTCGGCTTGCAGTGAATTCTTTTTTTGAAAATTCTTTGAACACATTTGCCCATTTCATGATGGATGATTTATGAATGTATCTGCCTCACTACGCTGTGTTCAACATTTTTTACTAAAAATGGCATGACCCCCAAGCTCCACCCTCCCTGTTCATTCAGTCTCACCCGAGCAACATTTTTTCCATTTCCCCAGATGAAAAAAGTCCTCAAAGGGAAACATTTTGCAAATGTTGAAGATGTAAAACACAAAACAGCAGAAGCACTAAAAAAACATCAAAATCTGTGAGTTCAAAAACTGTTTTGAGCAGTTGAAAAAACGTCTCAAGAGGTATATTGCATCCAATGGAGAGCACTTTGAAGGTGACTGAAGTTTAAACATGTAAGAATAAATACATAATTTTTAATAAATAAATTCTGGGTTTTCTGTGGGGAGTCCCCCCTCATACATTGCATTTGCACTTATACCCGTTAGCAGCTGCAAGGGAGGATGGGAAATTTATTTTGAATCATGTACCTGGCTAAAAATGTTGTCTAGGGCCTTACTGCTACAAAAGAAAGGGAGAGAGGATGTTGGGGGAACAACTAGAAGTCTCTGATGTCATCTGACAGAGACCCATTCAAATGCCTCTCACCGTAAGTGCCTTCTCTGAGCCCCACGTGGGATTAACCACCTCTTCCTGGGCTCTTGCCTGTGGTGCTTATCAGAAATTCTCTCTTCTGTCTATTGCAGTCAGTTCTGGAGTTGGTCTCTGCTCCTAGACTGTGAGCCCCTGGGGCAGGGGCAGTGACTTCTAGAGCCTTGAGCCTCATGGCCAGTTGCCTTGAGCCTTGAGCCTCATGGCCAGTTGCAAGTGGGGCAGAGATGGTGTTTACTGTGTCTGTGTTGATTACTTTGAGCCCTTGAGGATCTCAGGTCCTTGCTCCCTGAAGACAAATGATGTGGCTTTGAGAGTGCCCGGTCACTGTCAGCATCATAGCCTGGAGCTAGTGCACGTGCGGACTTACCCTGTGGCTGCGGTTTGTTTACTTTATTGAGGTATAATTTATACACCTGAAAATGCCCTCATCCTAAGTCTAAATCAATGCCCTTTAACAAAGGCTCACACCCACGTAATGCCACTCAGGCCAAGAGAGAGAACATTTCTAGCACCTCGGATGGTGCCTTTTTGCCCCTTCTCAGTAAGAGCCCCTGCAGAGAAACAACTGTTCAAGTTCTTTGTGTGGCTGTGGTCTTCTTGGTGCTGTGTTAACTTCAGCAGCACCTGGCTGTGTGGCGTCCAGGAGGAAAGCAGGGTCCTGGGGTGGGCAGCATATACCTGTGCAGCTGCCAGTCTTTTCCCACCTCTTCATGCACCAATCACATTAGTCTTCACGTTCCTTAAACTCAGTCTTCCCTGGCTCTGCGGACTTTGCACATGCCACTTTATTTTACTTCCTATTTTACAACACTCTTCCTCCACACATGGATCATATATTTCCTGTTTTACCATCAGGTCTCAGTTCATGAGGCTGTTTCCTCCTCACTCGGGTGGGTTCTGCATTCCCACAGCATCTTACGCTTCTGTGAGTGCACGTGTGTGTAACAATCACTGCCCTTGTAACCCAGTTCCTGCTGTGGGCAGACACGCCCTAAGATGACCCCCCATGTGTCACGTCCCGTAAGTGTGAGTGAAACCTGTGGTTTGTTACAGGATTTTACAGTCCCAAACCAATGAACTTTGGACTAATAAAAAAAGGAGATTATCCTGGGTTGGCTTCACTTAATCAGGTGAAGGCCATTTGAACAGGGACAGGGGGGCCCCCTGTGAGGTCACATACTCTCCCGTGGGACTCAAAGAATCGAATTACTTTGATTTGGACATTAACTTTGCCCGAGGGACTTCAGAAGTGGGTCTTTCTCCAGTGAAGCCTCCAATGAGAATGCAGCCCCAGCTGCTGTGAGTGTTGACTGATAATAACTCATAGTGACCCCTTGTTTGGAGAATTGCCCTGGGCCCCTGGGAGCCACCCACTGCAGGTCCTTGCTGCGGGGGCAGCCCGCATCCAGTGACTGACTGGCCAGCCCTCTTGCCTCAAAGCAGGGCTTAATCTGTGGCAGAATTTATTCTTCAGGACTTCCTGAGAAATCAGGCTGAAGCTAGACTCTAAATGTAGACCACACCTCATTTAGCCCCTGGCCCTGACCTACTTGCCCCCACCCCCTTAGTTTTCCTTCAATAATCACATCACTTGAATACCTGCCTGAGGCTCTGCTTTCAGGGACCCCACTGGAGATGACTCTCAGTAGAACCACGGAGTCCCGCAGTGAAATTCATGCTCCTTCACTTGGCACTCAGGCCATCTGTGGTCAGACCCAGAGCACCCACTTTCCCACCTGGTCCCCGTGTCTCCCTTCCCTTGCTACGCCAGGGTGGAACGTAGTAGATCATGAAGTGCATGCTGAGTCAGATGGGTGTTCCACCATTCCCCACTTCTGAGCCTTTTCTATGTTCTTCCCCGGTGGGCCTTCTTCACCCACACACTTCAAAGCACCATTCACACTTCAGACACTGTCTCTGTGAAGCTTTCTCTGCCCTCATGCTGGAAGCCCCAGCTCCCACCTTTGACCTTTTGGAGTACTT
The DNA here is from genome assembly GCF_021234435.1 of Artibeus jamaicensis. Lineage (NCBI taxonomy): Eukaryota > Metazoa > Chordata > Mammalia > Chiroptera > Phyllostomidae > Artibeus > Artibeus jamaicensis. The sequence goes on from NW_026521356.1 coordinate 3,929,555, forward strand.
CCGGTCTCTCTACTGATGTGGATCACTTTCTGCTCAGTAATCATAGGGTCGCCAGGTTAAATGGCACTATTTCTATCTCAGTGGAGGCCCCAAAGTCAACAGGTGTCAAGGATCCACATCTAGAGTGAGGTGTGAGACCACCCCAGCAGGACGTACAAAGGAGGTGGCACAGAGCCGGGACACTGCCAGCAGGGAGGTTAGGAGAAGAGAGCTGCTGGTGGGCTGAGTCTCATCTCCCTGCGCGGAGGGCGGGGTGTAGCAGTGGGTGTAGGACTGCTGCCTGGGAAACCTCAGAGTGCGGACGGCACCAGGCGAGTGGAACTTTTCCTGCTCCGAACCACCCCACCCCCAGACTTGGAGGGCACACGTGGCCCGGTGAGGTGGGCATGGGAAAGGGGGCTCCACTGTGGAAAGAGAAGAAAGGCAAGTGAAACATGTTCCTCCCCTTCCCACAGCAGGTGGCTGGCCAGAGTCAGGCCCCAAATGAGCTGCTTCTAAATTCTATGAAGCTGCCTCCCCGGCATATGTAGATGGGACTTAGGAAAAACAAACAAGCTTTATCATGGAAAATATCAAACATATTTCCAAGTAACGAGAATACTTTAAGGGACTCCCAGTCACCATCCCAGTCACTGAGCAGCAACCAGCACAGGGCCAGTCTTGCGTCATCCCCACCCTTATCTCTTCCCCCTAATGGACTGGACATTTTAATTACCAAAGGAAAGATTTTTTAAAACCAGACAAATGAGAACTTTGTACTGCCAAAGAGTTGTTTTGGCGCTGTGTGGCCTTGGGATACAGGTTTCCCCTCTCTGTGCCACAGTTACTGCGAGGTCCTGATCACCGTCCTTCTGACCTCACCGTAAAGTGTAGGTCACGGAGGTCTGGGAATGATCGGTGCTGAGTGGATGGGAGGTGGTGATGACCGGGAGGAGCACCAGGGTCAGAGAGTAAATGGATGGTGTGTGTGTACTTGGGGTGTGGGTGCCGTGCTGTGGCACGTGGGTGCTGCACTGGCGGTACGTGGGCAGAGTGTGGCAGCCTGTGTCTGCATGCTGCTGTGTGGGTTGGCCAGTGCATGGTACGCAGGTGGGGAAATGGGTGGTGTGGAGTCGTCAGGTAGATGGGGGCCAGGGAGAGAAGCGCGCAGCTGTTGGCGGGTGTGCTCTGGGCTCAGGGTATGTAATGATTTATCTGATTTGCCTTCCCCTGTGTCTCCCCTCCCGGCAGCCGACTGCATCTCATACATACCAAGGTTCTTATCACATCAAGAATTCATAATCATCCCAAAATATTCAATGGGGATATGAAATATTTACACACGAGGCTCCAGATGATGAAATGAAGCAGGCCCATCCCCAGACCCTTGCAGAAACCTCCCTCCTGTGGGAATGGGAGTGGAAGAGCTGGGAAGTGTGGCTGCCTACATGGGTCCCCACCCCCAGAGCGCTGGGGACCCCAGGGTTCCCTGTATGGGCATCTTTTCTATAACCATCCCTAGGAGGACAAGAACGCCTGCGCTTTGGGGAAGAGAGGGCCTTGTCCCACATTGTAGAAACTCAGAATCATGAAAGTGGAAGCAATCACAGAATTCATTCATCCTTCTCTCCACAAAATGCTTCAGGGATCCTCATTTATCTGCTTGCTTAACTCTGAGAACAGGGAGCTCATTACCCTCATTTAATAGCTGGTGACTCATGGTTACAAAAATCTTCTTTACATTGAAATGCCTGCAAACTCCACTAACAAGTCTTTTTCAGCCTGACAACCCTTCAGCTCCCTCTGAGGGTCACCTTGTCCATCCCCCTGCCATTCTGGGTCCTCAGTGTCTTGAGGCCCCAGCTCTGCCAGCCACCCTGGGGTGTCCCAGAGCACAGATGGGCCCCTGAACAGCTGTAATGGCCTCGTTTATTTAATTAACATGCAATTAGCCTAATGCATATTTTAACATCACACCAGAGCCCCTCAGCAATCATCTGTAGCTGAGGAGAGACAGACAGTCCACCTGCAGAGCCCCGAGGAAGAAGGTCTTCTCAGTGACTTTTCAGGGGCACAGCACCCCCCTGAAGGTTACGAAGCAGCCTGGAGAAAAGCTCCAAAGTCCTTCTCTCCAGTTTCCAGGCCAGGAAGATGATGCTCAGGTCTCAGTTTCCCAAATTGCAGCTGGTACTACCCTTATATGGGCCAGCAGAATTGGCTGTGGCTTCCTGCTGCTAATAATGCCGACTCCTCGGGGATACTACTTCCACCAGCAGGCTTGAAATCCTTCAAGAACAAGAACCCTGTCTTCTCTCTCCTATCTTCTCTTCGCTCCACCTAGAATCCCCAGCTCAGAACTGTGATCCAGAAAAGAACACTGGACTGAGAGCCACTGAATGTGTGTGTGTTCTGCTGACCAAGCTGTGCCTTCTGACAGACTATGTGTCCTGGCAAAGACGGTTTCCAGCAGGGAAGAGTGAAGAGAACAGATGTCTGCAAGCTAAATCACGGTTCCATTTCAGCTCTACCATAGGCTAGCTGTGTGACATTAGGAAAAGTGTCTAAACCTCTGTGAGCCTTTGTTTCCTCAAGTACAAATGGATTATAATAAGCTACCTTTTGGGGTTGGTGGGAGAATTAAATGAGTTAACACTGTGCTAACACATGATTCTCAGGACATGGTGCTCCCCCCCCCACCTTCCTCTTTCCCTTCTTTCTCAGAATGCCTTGAATTCACAGGCCCCTCTGTGGATGCTGGCCCCTTTGCTGGGTCTCTGGGGCCACAAGAACTGTTACTGTCAGTTCTGAGTGGGGAGGGGGAGGGCCTGTGCTGAGTGGTGGGACGAGGCAGGGAATGCCTGGTTGACACATCTTCCACGAGGATAAGCTGGAACGTGACTGTATTATTGTCAGACCTCGAGCAACAGAGCACGAAGGAACCTAAATATTTCATGGTCAAATTCATCAATAATGGAGACTGAAACTAAATTACATAACCGTCACCTTTCTGTTAAATAATATTTTCTGCAGGGGCTGGGAGGGGTCAAGGTGGCCTTTATTGCAAGTCATGAATGATTTAGGCCAGCAAATAAAAGAGATCAGCAAGCAGAGGAAGGGGGATTTTCTAGGATCACCTTACTCATCCTCTGGAATGGCTGGAGGGAATGCAAAGGCTGTGAGGATCTTGGGGAGGAGGGCGCTGGGCAGAGCTACAGGAAGACTTTGGGAGCTGAACACACCTTCCGGAGCAGGATTGTGTGGTTAACGTGCTAATCTGAGTCTCACTGTCAGGTTCCACTCCTTTACATGGAGTTGGACAGTGAGAAGCTCAGAGACAACCCAAAATCAGGGGCTATGTGATAACCTCTTGATCAAATTGAGAGTTTACTCTGAGTGCAGGCACTTGTCTCCACCAGCAGCCCTGGCTGGTGTAGCTCAGTGGATTGAGCGCTGCAAATCAAAGGGTCTCCACCATTGGACTAGGGACTGCTTGAGGCAGAGGCTTGTCTTTCCCATCAGACCAAGGGCTTTCTGAGGGCAGCAGCTGTGATTTCTCCATCAAAATTGGAGCCTTTGTAGACAGGTGCTGCATCTCCTCCGTGAAACTGGGTCCTGGCCCCCAGGCCAAAGGCATCAAAGAGCTCCCTGAGGACAAGAGTGCTCCCTCTCCATTAGACCTGGGTGCCCTTGAGTGCCAGGGATGTGCCTTGCCAACAAACCCAGCGCTCCCCAATGTCCTGGGCATGATCTGATGTCTGACCTGCTGTCAGATCCGAGGCTCCCGGAGGGCGACTTTTTGTAACCTCAATCAGAGTGGGGTCCCTGTGGGCAGGAGCTGTATCCCCTCCATTAGACGGGAAACTTTCTGAGGTTGTAGCCTATGCCTTCTTCATCAGACTGGGGAGCCCTGAGGGCAGATTCGATGTTTTCCTAATCAGATTGGATGCTCCCCGTGTGGGGTTTCTAAGCCCTTTTCCTCACTGTCTTCCTTTGCTCAGCAGAGGAGGGAAGGGATGAGGCTAAGTAGCTGTGTATTTGGGGCATCGGCAGCAGGCAGGCGCTCCCCTCCACAAGAGGGAGCCTTGGCAGGCCTGTGTGCAAACTCACCCCGCACCACCAGCCCTCCGTGGGAAGGGTGAGGGTTGGGAGTGCTGTGCCCGCTAAGTGTATAATTACACAGTACTTGGGGTAATTTTCCTCTTCCTCAAGAAGCGCTGTGTTGGCCCTGATTTTCCTATCTGCAGATTGTAAGCGCGTAATTAGCAGCAAATTACTCACACAAGTGACAAATTTTTGTGCTTTCAAGTAAACAGACAAAATACCCACAGTTCATAAATTGCCTCTCAGTGTAGCAGGCACCTGGCTCCCACAATGCCCAGCCTGCCCACACGTGGCAGGGAAGAGGGCGGGGAGCCAGCTTGAAGGCCGAGGCTGCAGACACAGGGACTAAGGGTAGGCTGGCTTGCCTTTAGAATCAATCCTTCCTGCTCACTGACCAGCACCGGCAGGTCAGAATCCTGGTCCCTGGTTCTGGTCAGCTTCATGGTTTTCGACATGGACACAGAGCGTAGGGTGTCGGCAGCAATCCCGAGACTAAGAAATAGGACCCTAGAAGCCATCCATCACTCAGGAGCTCACTGAAACCTGTCCTGTGGCTTCTCTCAGCCGGTATCTCCTCTCCAGGTACCATGGGCCTGCTGAGCACTACCTCCTACTTCCATTTGAACAAAATTCTTAACTTTTCTTCCTGCCACGGATCCTTTGGAGCTAGAAGTGTAAGGAGATGATTAAGGTTAAGTGAAGTCATTAGGGCAGGACCCCAATTTGACGTTAAGAAGAGGAGGAGACGTGAGCTCTCTCTCTCCCTCCACCTGCACTAGAGGAAAGGCCATGTGAGGACGCGAGAAGACAGCCATCTGCAACCCAGGAAGAGAGGCCTCAGCGGAAACTCACCCTGCAGGCAGCCCGGTCAAGGACTTCCAGCCTCCTGGCCTGTGAGAAAATGAACGCCCATTGTCTAAACCTCCCGGTCTGGAACTTGATTACGGCAGCTTGAGCAGACTAACGTACCAGGTAAGTTCTCTGAGCCTGTTTCCTTGTCGGTAAAACCGGTGAAATTGGTAACGTGCTCATACTTCCATGTAGGATTATAAGGATTAAATGAGGCAAGATAATAAAACTCTTATCAACATCCCTAGCACACAGTAAGTGCTCAACTACTGTACTAAGATTAATATTTTAGGATTTGGGTGAGTTAATTCTTATTCTCTTTGCCCTTCTTTTTCGTGTTCACTCATGTTATTCCCATCATACTCCCAGATTTGACACGTTTAAGAAGAGCTGATTTCCTGTGTCCCCCAATAGTCTTAAGCTCCCTAACACCATCTAATGCCTACCACGCCCCACCCTCCTGAGGAGAGGTGCCTCGCTACTGGGGGCAACAGGAATAAGGTTTACACGCTCCGTCACTCTCTCTGATCGCAGGGGGCACCTGGAAAAGGCGGTTCTCATCACGCTGAAAGGCTGAAAGGGGGTAACATTGGCAGAACGCCTGGCCCAAGTGTCTGGTACCTGTGAGAACGATGTAACAAAAGCTGTGGTCAGTTTTATGTTGCTGGGAATTGGTCATTTTGGTGGCCGTCAGTGGAGTGCACCTCCATGCATACCAGCCTTGTGTGCTCCTGGGCTGGAGGCGGCAACTGATTCTGGGCTGGTCTGAGACCTACCTTAACCAATAGATTATGGCAGAAGTAATGTTTGGTCAGTTTTTGGATGAAACCTTAAGGCCTGGCAGCCCTGGTATATTGCAGCTGGCTCATAAGGCTTGCATGAGCTGAGTATTAAATATTCAGGAATATTATGAGCTGATTGACATCAAGTTGGTAGCTTGAAATTAGCCTTGGTAGAAGTATTTACACCTCCTTCTTTCCTTCCTTTTTTCTTTTTGTCCTAGCATAGAGCCAGTTACCAGCACTCCACTGCCTATTAGCTTCTACTTTTAAACATTTGTAAATCCTTAACTACCACCTAAGTGCAGCTACCTTTTAGGAAAGACTGCCACATGGAAAAAAAACCCGTGAAGAGGGAGAGGCCCTGAGACACATGGAGGAGGACCAAGGAACCCGGACGAATGGTCCTGTCGGCCTTTCCGGCCGGCTCCCAGCCTTGCGTGTCCTCTGGGCTGAGCTGTCTGACCTGTGCAAGAATGGGCCGCGGGCATTCCAGCCCAGGAGACATCGCATGGGTCACAGGTGAGCTGTCCCTGCTGTGATTGTCTGAACTCCTGACCCACAGAACTGTGATCAAATAAAAGCTTTATTGTTTTAAAATATTAAGCTTTGGGGTACCTTAGGATTTTTGAATAGATAAAACTGCCGTCTATCCTTAGGCAGAGGGCCAGAAGGTCTCATCCCCTTACACATTACCTGGGCACCCAGGTCTCCTCCGCTCAACAGAGGCAGCCTGGCTTGCCCCTAATGACCCTGATCTTCCAGGGATCCCAGAGGTGTCCCCACGTATACCCCCCCTCATCCCACATAAGCAGACAGCGAGCTATGGACTGCGGGATCCTGCAGTATATATATATCACATGTGGTATAGAGCTGAGGGAGGAACAAAGCCCCTCCCTCCCTGGTGACATTTGAAAAGGACAGAATTAGGAAGAAGGTAAATGTTACTCTTCTGTTCTCCTGGGGACCAGGGAAAAGGGAGGCAGACCCCGGGGTCTGACTGGTTCAAGTTTGGTGAGGGTGCTGGTGTGCTGGCCATGAGGTCAGACCGGATGAGGTGTGTTTGTGGGCTCGGCACCCTGCAGCGGAGGTTTCTGGGGCTGGGGTGGGGTGAGACTGCCCTCCATCCCTGCCAGCAGCCCTGAGGCTGAGGAGATCCGGGTGGCAGACAGGAGGAGTACCACTGGTCTGCAGTATGTTCCCGAATTCCTAGCAGCTGCTAATTTGGGGGACTTAGGAGTGAGAAATTGGAAATCTGAGAATTCTTGAAAATTCCTGAAATTATAAATTAATCTATATATTTCCATAACACTATATTCACGTGTTTTAAATAACAAGTGACCATAAATAATACTCACTTTTCTGTAATAGGCTTATGCTAAAACTTCAAGAAGTCTTTTGCTTGAAAAAAAGATATAAGTTAAATGAATAGTTTATTATTACTATGAACCACTTATTACTATGAAGACTTACTACTTGTGAGTCATCAGAAGATTATTTATTTCAACAACATGTAAAAATTTTTTCAAAGATTTTATTTATTTATCTTTAGAGGGGAAAGGAAGGAGAGAGGGAGAGAACATCAGTGTATGGTTGCGTCTCATGGGTCCCCTGCTGGGAACTGGCCCCCAACCCAGGCATGTGCCCTGCCCGGGAATTGAACCGTGATCCTCTGGTTTGCAGGCCCGCGCTCAATCCACTGAACTACACCAGCCAGGGCAACAACATGTAAAATTGTTCCCTACATGATGTAGACATGTGATAAGAGGAATCATTAAAATAAAGGCAATATTAACACAAAGTGATGAAAGTCATTAAGATTAAGTGATACAAATATTTAATATCTAACAATTTTTATTCTTAAAATGAAAATTTTAAAACAAACAAAACATTAATTGATTTGACAGTCTTGGTTTTATCTTGTAACAAATATTCCAGACATAAAAAAATTATTTTTTGCCTTGGCTGGTATGGCTCAGTGGATTAAGTGCTGGCCTGCAAACCAAAAATTGTAGGTTCAATTCCCGGTCGGAGCCCACACCTGGGTTTCGGGCCAAGCCCCCAGTTGGGAATGTGCATCTGTCACACGTTGGTGTTTCTCTCCCTTTCTCTCTCCCTTCTCCTCTCCCTAAATAAATAAAATCTTTTTTTAAAAAAGTCTTTTGTATTGACATTGTTTAAATCACAACAAAGAAAGAAAGAAAGAAAGAAAGAGAGAGAGAGAGAGAGAGAGAAAGAAAGAAAGAAAGAAAGAAAGAAAGAAAGAAAGAAAGAAAGAAAGAAAGAAAGAAAGAAAGAAAGAAAGAGGAAAATTTCCCAACCTGTCTTCAGGTTGAGTGTTAGGGCTCACGTTGCTTCCTATAAGCTCCTTTTTTTAAAATGAATATACTTTGCCCCAGTTTTTATTTTTCCCATTGAAGTTAATATTGCTTTTGTTCACTTAGATTTTTTTATCAGTTTCTGATTTTGTGTCTGAGAATTTCACAACATTCCTACTTTCTTCCCTTTGCATTTCTTCCGTAGCAAATATCCAAACGTTGGAAAATGCCCCTGACTGAGCCTGGATAGGACTTCAGGAACGTAACGTTCAGATCCTAGCAAGGTAACAGCACCGCACATACCACAATTGCCAATTTAAGGGCTTATTTCGCTTGGAATATTGCTCATAGGATTTATATAAAGTATGCTATGCATATAAGCTTATTAATATTTATTTTATTCATAAACAGGCAGGGCCACTTACATGCATTGATGTGATGGCAACAGCTACCAGCAAGACCAACTGATTGGATGGTGAGCCTCACCTCCAAGCCCCTGTTCCAGTTCCCAGAGACGCTGATGTCAACTCTCCACTCCATGTATTAGGATTTCCAGCTCCTGCTTTAACTTGACATCAGTTAATCCCTTCAGACCGGTAACAGCTCTGTGTTGATTATGAAGCTTTAATTCTCTCAGGAGAATTAAAATACTGTTTCTTGTTTTCCAGTTTTTTTAATTGACTTTTCTTGGGGCTTTGGATTTGACAAAGCAGATTCCTGAGAATTCAGGGAAGCCATCGCTGCGTTGCAATACCAGGTCCACAGCCCGGCCTGAGGGATGTGAGCTTTATGCGGGGAGAGTGCACTCCTGACACGCCTGCTCATGTGTGGGATGATGTTGCCCGGAGACTGAAAATGTCACTGAAGAGAGAGCTGGACTCTGGCAGAAAGACCACCCAACCCCACTGGCACCCCAACTCCCTGCCTCCCCTGCTGAACCCTTACAAGGCAACACTCCCCAAGGACCTGTGTTTTGTGCTCTTTATGCTCTTCAGGGCACCCCAACCATGACCTTGGTTTCAGGGCACTGGGGAAACCCCAATTCACACCTGCAGCCCAGACCTTCCCCAGTCCTTTATCTAAATACCTATCTGCAAGTTGTTTGCTTCCTACCCGTGTGACTCCAGACTTTGCTGGTTTACAAGTCTAAATGTCCGAGGTAGAAGTACTTCCAGCAGGGGACAGAATGGTTCCACTGAACTGGAAGGTGAGTTTACCACCAGGCCCTTTCAGTTTCTCCTGCCCAAGTCGGGGATTACAGTGTTGGCTTGGGTGACGGAGCCTGACTGTCAGTGGGAACCCAGGAGGCAGGGAGGCTCATGGGGACCCCCGTACTTCTGGATAGACCACGGCGGCCCTAAACAGGCCGCACCGAGAAAGGCTCCATTCTCTCCAGACGGAAGATTCGGGCTGTCCTACCGGATAAAGAGCTCTGACTGGCGGAGGTGAAGGGCACGTGGGACAGGCGGTGAAGTGACCGAGACCAACTACGGCCTTGTGACGAGGAGCACGAACAGGAGCTGTAGTGCTCCCCTGTCGTACTCCTTGCTTTGGGTATATTGGCCTGTTTTCACAAAATTTCTTTCTTACTTCCACCCTCATTCCCAATTATATTTATATAAGGGTTTATAGTTCTATTTACAATTTGTTGCATGGATTACAGAAAATCAAGGCGGGAACATGATGGAATTAGCAATAGAATGGGCATCCCAGGCACCTGGTATAATTACTGATGTGAATACGGGTTGTCCCTTTTTGGACAAAAGGGTAAGTTTTCATTGGGAAAAGTAATAATCACATTGCTCTAGGTGGAAGCATGTTTTGGGGGTGGCGGTCATGGTGGGTAAATTTAAGAATGGAAGAAGGGTATGTGTTGATGTGGGCAGCCCAGGGGTGGGCCATAGTGCGCATACATTATTATTCTTGGCTGCCTGGGACCGTTCTCCCTTCATTTGGGACCCCCGTAACTTATGTGTCTGCCTTTTCCCTAGAAGCCAGAGCTTACTTTCCCATAATCCCTTGCACTAGGTAGGTAATTAGACTCCAATGAACAGATATACCCAGGAAAGACTCTGCAGAGGGCTGGCGTGGAGTCTGTTTCGTGACTGTGACAGCACGGGCATCCAGCTTCTAGAGGCTGTGCTGGCAAAAGTTCTAGATAGTGCTAACCTTGGACCTGGGGGGAGTCTTGCTCCTCCTGTCTTCTTCCAGCAACACTTCTCTCCTCAGTGACAAGAATTTGTAGGACCAAGGGACATGCCTACCCCCATCCCCTCACCCCCATCATACTGCGAGAACCAGGACCCCAAAGTCCCTGTCCAAATGGTCCCACTTCCAGGGCCTGTGCAGCCCTTTCCCTGTCTGTCTGTGGAGTGTAGATCGGCTGCTATTGTGTGCCCTAATGGCTGAGGAACAGCGATCGGAGCGGGACCTGTGGGCAGGTGGGTCCAGACCTGAGCCCAGGAGGCCCCTGGCCATGCAGGGGGAGGCTGAGGGGAAGAGAGAGGATGGGGGCAGGGGCTGATTCTCCTCACACCATGCTGTGACACAGTTCTGAGCAGTTTCCAGATTCCAGATTTGAACCTGACCTCCCTGGTTGTTAGAAAGGTATATTTGTCAAGGTGACAGAATATGTGGAAGCTTGCATTTTTTAGAAATGCTCACAGCAGTATTTCTTGTCCCACTTACTCTATCAGATCTTTACTATCCCACCAAGAGGCAGTCTGCTTCCCCTCCCCTTGAACCTGGGCAGGACTCTGTGAGCACTTGCCTTGGAATCCTTGCACCATTCTGTAAAGAAGACTAAACTAGTCCACATGGAGAGATATATGGGAGGCCCATTGTAGAGAGAAACTGAGGCCCCAGCCAGCTACTGGACATGTGGACAAACCTACAGATGATTCCAGTCTTGGCCCTCAAACCTTCCACCCGAGGCCCTAGGCATTACGGGGCCAAGGCAAAGAGCCAGGATCTGAAATCCTGACGCACAGGATATATGGGCATAATAAATGCCTCTTTGAGACTAGTAAGTTTGGGTGTAACATGTTATGCAGCCATAGTAACTGGAACAGATTTGAATACATTTCGTTTAGGAGATTGTTGCATGTATACCCTGAATATGTTTTGATACATAGTGTATGGACCTCTGCTTGCACTGTTTCCTGGGCCCCGTGAACGGCAGGCGCTGTCTCCGAGTTCAGCACCTACTGTTATCAGCGCACACCTCGGGGCCTGTGCCCGGGCCGGGGGTGGGCGGGTGTCTACCATAGCAGGTCTAGGGTGTCATCCGGACTTTGTTCCTGGTTCTCTGGTCTCCAGCCCATGTCCTCTGCTCATCCCAGAGATTTCATGAGTCACCTAATACCCTTTGTAAATTCCTCTTCTGCCTAAATCAGTCAGAATGGTCTCTGTTGCTTGCAGCTAGAAACCCTGTCTGAAATGGAAATCGGCTCCAGATTATTTCACTGTGATTCAATTCAACAGACATCAATTGAGTATCTGCCATAGGCCAGATTTATTGTAGGCAACAATGATACAGGGATGAATAAGACAGAATCTTATTATTAGATGATAGCTAACATTTATTGAGTGTTTGGATGCTGCCAGACACTGTATTAAGCACTTTTCCTGCTATATCTCAATTCTCACAACTACTCTAAGTGGTAGGTACTGTCATTAGCCTCATGTTGGAGACTCAGAGAAGTTAAGTAACTTGTCCACAATCACACAGCTAGAAAATGGTGGAGCTGAAATTAATGAGTAGATGGTGGACGTGCGACAACTGACTGCAGTGACTGGGCTTTTAACCATTGGCCCCCAAGGGACGCCTGTGTCTCTAGTGGAGATCCAGGAAGAGTGTTGCCTGAGATGAGTCATGAGGGAGGCGGAGAACCAGTCAGATATGGGGGGTGTGAGGAGGGCCCTCCAGGCTGTGAGCACTGCATGTGCAAAGGGCCAGAAGAATGAACTGTCATGGCTTCGCATGGCCATATTGCAGTGGCAGGGGTGGGGAAGTGGGCAGGGGAGGGGAGGAAGGCAGGGCCCAGATCCCACGGCTTAGCCATGTGCTAAGCTGAAGAGCCTGAACATGATCCTGGAGGCTGTGAAGAGCCTCGGAGGGATTTTCGGTGGATTTGCAATTCAGAAATCTCTGGCAGAGAAGGAGGACAGGTTGTAGGGTGTGTGGGCTGGAAGGGGGGAGCTATGGGAGGTTTTTGCATAATCCAGGTGAGAAATGAGTAGGATGTCAGTGAAGCTACCCAAAGCTACTGTGATGGAAAGAGGAAATGGATGGAGGGCATGGATGTGAGAGACACAGAGGAGGTAGAATCTGCAGGACTTGAATATAGATAGATTTGAAGAGCAAAGGAAGAACTCAGAGTCTCAGGTGTAGCTACCTGGGTGATGGGGGAAATAATGACCATTCAGTGAGATAAGAAATGCAGGCAGAAGAATGAAGTTGTGAGTTTAAAGCAGAGAGCTGGGCAGCCTCAAGGAGACCCAGGGTTAAGATGGAGCTAATAACAGCTAACAGTTACTGAGTGTGTGCAGCACACAGCCTTGTGCCAAAAGCCAAGCTCACAGGGACACGGCGAAGATTAAATGAGTTAATACATGTAAGGGGTTTAGAATAGTGCTGCTCACAAAGTAAGCACTCTGGAAGAATGTGCCGTTATTACTATTACAAACCTTGTTTTACAGACAAAGAAACTGGGCTTAGAGAGGTGGGGTAGCTTATCCAAGGTCATGCAGCCAAGAAGTGGCAGTTTGACTCCAGGGCAGTGCCCCTGGCCTACCCCATGCCATATGTGGGTCACAGTGTGGGTGGTGGCCAGAGCCATGGGGTAGATGACCTCACACTAGGGAAATGTAAAGGGGTCAAAGCTGGGACCCAGGGAACACTGACAAGGCTGCCTCTAAAGACCCTCAGCCACTTGTGTGCCCTGGACCCCTCTGGGCCTGAGCTCTAACACACGCGCTGCTCAAATGGAATGAAAAGTACATTTTCCAGCTTCCATTACAGCCGTGCAACCAGGTTCTGGTGAATAGGATGTAGCCAAAATTAACATATGAGACTTTGAAGAAGTGACTTTTTTAAAAGATTTTATTTATTTATCTTTAGAGGGGAAAGGAAGGAGAGAGGGAGAGAACATCAATGTATGGTTGCATCTCATGGGTCCCCTGCTGGGAACTGGCCCGCAACCCAGGAATGGGCCCTGACTGGGAATCGAACCACGATCCCTTGGTTCGCAGGACTGCGCCAATCCACTGAGCTACACCAACCAGGGCTGAGGAAGTGACCTTTTAAGGGAAGAAGGCATTCTATTCTTGATGCCTTCTGCTTTTCTGTTGGTTAGGATGTTGAAGTGATGGCTGAGCTAAAGCAGCCGTACTGGGCCATGAGGGAACCTTGCAAATGGAGGTCACTTATGGTGTAGAAGGAAGCTGGAGGACTTCATGGGCAGAGCCACCATGTCAATCCAGACCTACTTACCTCCAGAAATTTAAGTGAGGGAGAAATAAACTTTACCCTATTTAAAACATTTGTTTTGTGGTCTTCTTTTTGGTTACAACTGAACCTAATCCTAATTTGACCCTTAGTGTTTTTCTCTACCTACTCCTGGAGTGTTTTTAAACCCTATGTTCCCATGTCCCATCTAAGAACCTCAGCTACAGTCCTTTTGGAAGAGTCGAGGTCCTGGGTCCACCTTGAGAGAAACTGGAGCTCCCAGTGACCTTGTCCAGCACAGGAATGATGCTGAGTGTCCTCTACTGGAAGGTGGGAATGTATACACTACCTCATAACAGGGCTGTGATGAAGGCTGAGATAATACCGCACCTGTACTCCATAAAGTATAGGCATTATTATTATTATTATTATTATTATTATTATTATCATTAGCCATTATTGTTATTACTGGTGCTCACGTTTGAATTCCCCAGGGATTGGCACAGCATCTAGGACTTACCAAATACCTGTGGTTCTAGCTTCCCCGTGGGGGAGTCACTCAGAGCCCCAGTTTCCTCATCTGCAGACTGGAGACACTAATCCCCACCTCACAGGCTTCCAGGATGAAATGAGAGAATATGGGCCTGTACTCTGAGGGCTGCAGTGTGTTCTACAAATGCAGTGCACAGTCACACTCTGTGTGCCCTCCCCAGGGGCAGTGGGCAACAGACTGGGAAAGGTGAGTGGGAGGCTGCCTGCCTGAACTGGTGGGCAGCTCAGTTCTTTGTCAGACAAGTAGGGTGAGGCTGACATGGTGGGACGGAGGATGTGGGCTAGGTGCCAGTGACCACTGACTCACCAGGTCCAGGGGAGATCATTGAGGCTAATGGACTGTGGCCTCCCCCATGCCTGTCCCAGCTCACGTCTGATTGTTTGGCATTCAGTGGTATTGCGTCCTGCATGCAGACTTGCCTCTGCACCTCTGCGGGTGCGCAGCCATCTCCCAGAGTAAGGAGGCGGAAGATATAAACTCCTCCTTGAGAAGCCTCTTCTCACGCATCGTAGAGGTCATTGGATCATGGAGCATTTGGGTTCGTTTGAGGGTCCCTCCTGATGTCTGTGAGCCGAGCATGCTCATGTGTCTGCATGAGCTGCTTAATGGAGCTGGAGAGCCACACTCGGATGAGGATGGGGCCGGGGTGATGACCAGGCCAGCCTGGTGGTTATACACTGTGGCGTACACTGGTGGTGACAATGTCACTGGTGTTGGGGGTGGGTAGATGGTCTCTTGGCTGCCCCTTTCATGCTTTGTAGCCATTTTTCCCGTAGGTTAGGCCCTTCCTTGAGAAAGAAGGGTAATGAGGAGGAGGAGGAGGACAAAGAAGAGGCGTCCTTACTTCTCAGCACTCAGTATTCAACCTGCAGCCTTATCCTGACAATCCAGCTCTTACAATATCTATTTTTGCCCTCCAGAAAGTAGTTCACTTTTGTGCCTGATTGGGGAGGTAGGAAATAGGTGGGAGGGACTCCCTGCCTTGGCATTTTCATCTAAGTGGAGTGAGGACACTCAGCCTGGCCCTTCCTCTAGACCTGTGCTCAGAATGCTCCCGCCACCCAGAGCACCCTCCCTTCGGGTTGACATCTCGCCTATCCCAGACAAAAGGGGGTGCTCAAAAGCACTCCCTTTCTTGTGCCTTCCTAGGTCTTGCAGAGAATTAAATTCTCTGTTCTTGGTACTCCCAGGTGGCAAAGACAAACTGTGGTTCTGAGGCCAATAGATGGGGACGGGCCAAAATTACACTGTAAATAGGGTCAATGTTCTTCTCTGGTTTAGACTCTAAGTTCTCGGGGTTCGCTTTTGTGTGGCCCAAGACACCAAGACCTGGCACAGTGGTGTGTTAGTAAACGTTTACTAACCTGCTCTCTGGGGGAAAAGCCTTGATTTTTACCTTCGCCAATTTCTACGCTATAAGTACACCTGCCATGGCCGACGCAAGCTGCCAACGTGACACTCTGAAGGTGAGGCTGAGAAGAGATGTGCACAGTCAGCTCTTGAGCCGGTACGATCTGGTTCCAGTGTACAATAGTTGATTCACGTCTATGTTCTACAGAAGTTGACACCAAGTAGTGCCTGGCGCATAGTGGGCCCTGAGCACAAGTTTGAATGAATGATGGAACCAACGCATGAATCAATGACTACAGAACTAAATGAGTGGATAGAGCCGGATGAGTGGGTAGAGTGTCCAGAGCAGCGGTGGCTGGTGGCTGGTGGCTGGCTTTGGCAGGGGGAGGAAGGGAACAGAGAAGAGGTTGTGTCTTGTGTTGGGCTGGGACACTGGTGACCAATGCCAGGCAGATTCCGAGCCCCACCCCAGAGGACCTTCCTGCCATCCCCAGGCTTCCCCCAGTCCTGAGGCCACTTTGGGTCTCTCATAAATAAACTGTAAGGCCACTGAATGTGGTTTTATTCTTGGTACTTTTGTTTCTTCAATCATGACAAAAAGCCCACTAATTAGTTACTGGAAAAACCAAGCACTGCTCTAGGCCAGAGAATTCGGGGTGAGCTTAGAGGGGAGCTATGGAGGTCACTAGGCCTGGGAGGGAGGAGGGAGGTGGAGATATTCTTTCCACCCCTGAAGGGACAGAGAGTCAGGGGGCCTTTGTTTGGGTCCCTGTCCCTTGTGCCTGCAGTGCCAGAAGGGGACATTTATGGAGGCTGGATGATGAGGGCTGAAGCCCTAGGGGTCTCCGGGGCCCACTTGTGGTCATTGAGAAGGCTGCTCCCGAGACCTCTCCGAGCCTGTCCATAGCAGCCTGGATGACTGAGCCCTGGCCCAGGTTTCAGGAGCCAAGGCAACCGGAGTCAATTACCATGGCAACCACAAGGCCCGAGGCCTCTTTTTCTGGGTCCCAGGTCCTTCTGTGACCCTGGAGACTCCACCCAAACATAACTAAGGCTGATTTCTCAGCACTCTGGCAAGTGGAGACTTGGGATCAGAATTTATTTGACTCAAAAAAAATAAAACAGTATAACATTTATTGCACGTGGCTGTTGCTGAGTAAATTCAAATCCATTCTAGTGCGGAGGGACCTGAGGGCCTCTGCAGGAAGGGAACTGAACAGAGACAGGCCCCGGTGGGCTGGCAGGCCCGGCCAGGCAGTGCCAAAGCCCAGGTCAGGCCTCCCGACTGCTTGGAGGGTTGAGGAGGCCACAGGGAAAACACCGGAGGGATTTTACTTTTTAAAAAATGTATTTGAAAATCACTTTTGTTTATTTCTGAATATAAAAATAATACATACTGCTTGTAGAAGATTGGGAAAAAATAGAAACATATAAAGACAGAAATGCAAATCACCCATAATCCCATCGCCCACGATAATATTAAAATGGTATTATCTGTCCTCATCTTTACTTTATATACAGCTTTTTACATAACTGAGACCATATCAATGTTATTTATGTAATTTATATTCTATCTATAGCTCAGGCCCCTGAGCTTTGCATGGTGAACAAATGAAGAACACACGCACATAAGTTCTCCCACAGATACACTCACACATGAATTCACACAGACAGTGGAGAATGGAGCAGGAAAAGAATACTGAACAGTAATAAGTCCCTACCCTGCACTAAACAGCAACAGGACCTTGAAGAAGTTACTTTATCTTCTCCGTGCCTCAGTTTCTCAATCTGTAAAATGGAGTTGATGAAACCTCATTCGGTGACCTCCTGGCGTGTTGGGGAGTGTCAAATGTAAAAGTCCTTTATCAACTATAGTGGTATCATTAGGTGTTCGGTGGAATAAAAAGAATTAGGAGCCCCAGGTTTATGGCATTTCATTTGCTATGTGGCTTTAAGCTAGTTCCTCGGTTTTTGTGGCCCTTAGCTACCTACTTAGTTAAATGAAGGACTGGACTATGTTTCCCAGTAATAAAGCCAACACTTGGCAGCCTGCTTACTTTGTGTCAGGCACTGTACTGAGCACTTCATATGCATGTTCTCACTCAGTCCCCCTGACAGCTCTGTGGGGTTGGCACTATTCTTACCACCATTTCAGGGATGAGGAAGCTGAGACACAGAGAGGTTAATTAACTTGCCCACAGTTGTTCAGCTAGTAAACAATAGAGCTGGAATTAAAAATAAGGACTCCTGAGCACTGCTGTCTGTCAAACTCCTATGATGATGGAAATATTCTATAGCTGCATTGTCCAATACAGTAGCCACGGGCCATGTGCGACCACTTAGCATTCAAAACGTGGCTACTGTGACAGAAACTGAATTTTAAATTTTACTTTGTTTAACCTTAAAGAGCTACTAGGGTGTCAGCTGTGGCCCCGCTTCCATGGAGAGGCAGCACTGAACAGCGGTGAAGGGTATAGACTCTACAGTCTCTGAAACCAGACTCTCCAATTTGAACTTCCCCTCTGCCACGTACTAGCTGTGTGACCTTGGAGGTGTGACTGAGCTTCTCTGCTCCTCAGCCCCCTCATCTCTAAAAGGGTGATAAATCTACCTACCTGGTAGGGTGGTGGGGAGGGCAAGTGGCCTTTAGGCTCAGCATTTTATGGGTTTTTGTTTTCTGTAATATGCTCCTTCAGGTCAGCCCTAGGTTAGGGGATAGAAAGGATGGGAAGTGGGGTTGGACTGTCCTCGTGGGGCTGAGAGGGTCAATTAGAGTCTCCCTTTCTACGCTGGGGCCAGATATGGCTCCTGAGGGCCCCCAGGACGGTGGCATGGGGGATCCCTGAGGACAGCGGGAGAGCCAGGTAATGAGTGGAGTTAATCAAAAGGCAGCGAGTCCCCTGAGCTTGTGCTGTGTCCGGAACAATCGTGCGGGGGCGGGGCCTGGGACCCCTCTCTTCCCCCAGCAACCTTCGGGGCGGGGAGTGGAGCCAGGCCAGGCGCACCCTAGAGTTTGAGGGAACGGAACGAACAGGAGAGGGTTGGGAAAAGAAAGAGCAGGAGGGGGTGCGGGGGAGGGAATGAGGTACCGCGTTGGATGCCCCGAGCTTGTCCCGGGTCAGGTCAGACCAGAGACAGCTGCGGCAGGGCCACCCACTTGCACTCTGTGGGTGGAGGTGGGAGCCGTGCCTGTCATATTCTGTGTGAATGGCGCCCCCTGGAGTTCATGCCACGCAGCAATTGTGTGTGTGTGTGTGTGTGTGTGTGTGTGTGTGTGTGTGTGTGTGCGCGCGCGCGCGCTCAAGACAATTCCACTCAAGATCCCTCCCCCCCTCTTCTCCGCCCGCCCTTGCGTGGGTCAAAAAGAGGTGACGGCTAAAAGAAAAAGAATTTGCTGAGGAGGTTAAACAGAAAGAGCAAAGAGAATCACAGGCCCTGTCCCTGGGCCCAGCTGGTCCCTCCCCTCTGGTGACCTCAGCTTCACCCTCTCCTCCCCTCCCCTCCCCTCCCTTCCCCTCCTTTCCCCTCACTCCCTGTCCTGTCCTTTCAAACTTGAGAACATTTGATCCTGCCTCTGAAGAGCCGCCCGGAGAAGGTGAGGAACACCAGCTCAGCGAAACTTGATGCCTTCCCTGGGGCTGCTGTGGCCCTGGGGGCAGGTGCCAGAGGACGGAGCCACCCTCAGCCTGGCAGAACCTCACACCTTCAGGAAACACAACCAATCCAGACGGCCCCTCTTAGAAGGCATGGAGAATGAGGCAGCAGTGGGGTCACTTGCCCCTGCCACTTATTCACACAGGATTTCCCAGAACATTCTACCCCTCACTTACCTACTTCCCTTCCCTAGAAACTTGCTTCCCCTCAGCCTGTACCTATGCAAACACTTCTCGTACATTCATTATTTCTATTTGTCCCTGTCCCCTAATTTGGGCCTCCCTTACCCTGATAACTCAGGTCTTGTCCAGAGCCACCTTTTGTTTGAGTTAAGATAGTCCAACGCAATTCATTTTAATGAACAGACATTGAACGGCTACCCCGTGCTCAGCCTTGCCCCGGGTGCTGTGGGACGCCCACCCTGCTGGCGAGCTTACACCACGCGTGGAGGCGGAGCACACTGCATGGATGTCACTCAGCCTGGGCTGACAGCTGGGCCTTCAGATTTCCAGGTGCTCTGCAGTCCCCTGGGCCACATCTGTCTCCCTAGGACAGTCAGTGGTGTGAGGTGAGGAGGGGGCTTCTTGCTGGGGTGGGGCCTGTTCCCCAGAGAGACTGGATTCTCCTCCCTGCGGGCACTGACTGCTCCGTGCTAGCTTCACAGTCTTGCCTTCAAACAGGCCTGGTTTCTAAGAGCCCAGAGAGGCATTTGCATGAGGATAAATAAAACACCAGGCTGCTTCCCTTGGTCTTGGGTGAAACTTGAAAGGCTGCAGGCAACCAGGCTTAAGGGTAGGAAACCATCTTGCCATGGGAGCCTGGAAGTCAGAGTAAAGGCTCCAGGCCCTCCTTATTCCCGTCCCCTCAGCCCTTGCCCAAGCAGTAAACACTTCGTTACTGTCACAGCATGTTGGTTCCCAGATCTGTGTCCTGGCTCCTCTTCACACCAGGATCTGTAACCCTATCAGAGCATCCTCTTCACTTCCCTTGGGAGCCCTGAGGACAAGGGGTGTCCCCCCCCCTGAGACTGGGCCTCCCTGAGGGCAGGGCTGTGTGGTTAGTTGGTGGGTGTCTCCGCAGGGTGCCCAGTCTGGTGTAGGTAAAGTGCCTGACTCAATAAATATTTATTTAATTAGCAAAAAAGTAGTCAAGAGAACCTAGCTTTTCCAGTGTGTCGCCTTTCCCCCAAACCCCCCAACAGGGAAGCAGAGCTAGGTACAAACCAGTGCTCCTTGGGCCTATTCACAGTGGGAAGACCATGTGTTTTCCAAACTGGTACTAAAACCAAACTACTTTTGATCCACTGAACTGTCAGCTTAAAAGTGAAACAAGACTTCCCCTGTTTTTACATTAGTGTGGACAAAGGGAGCTCAGGACAGCCCTGGCGACCTTACTCGGGAAATGGTGGCATCCAGATATTGGGTCTCAGACATGGCTTGCAAGGCTTTGGAGTCTGGGCAGGGGGGTCTCAGAACCAGTCCGGGCACATCTGCTCATTGTGGAGATGAGAACCCAGAGAGCAGAGAGGGAAGATCACACAGTGAGGCAGGGCGCAATTGTGACAAAGTGGCCAGGAAGCAGGAGGGACTCCTGTATCTTTTGTACCCCCACCCCCATCATTCTATGACTGGTATTTTCAGTAACTCACTGTTAAGCCAGGTAGTGAATGTCTCTTTGCCTCAGTTTTCACATCTGTAAAGTGAAGGGAGCCACTTTTATAACTTCCCTCACGGGGACATTTTAAGGACCAAGAAGGATAGTGGGTGTGGAGTTCCTTGGAAAGTTCAAAGCTGAGGGCACCTTTGGTGACGGTTGTAAAATAATTTAAAAGAAAGTCCAAGCAGACTGGCCTTTCAAAGTGAGCATGGTTCCCAGACTTACAATGCAGCCCCGACAGTACAACAACACCCACGCGGTGAGCATTTATTGAGCACCCACTGAGTGCCGGGTGGCAGAGGTACTGTGGCACCCCTTCCGTCAGCTCCTCACACAGACCCAGAGCTTGTTAACTGACGGTCAGATCCTGTGCCCCCTCCTGTTCACACCCTGCCATAGTTCCCGTTTCACTCCAGGTAACGCCCAACACCCCGCAGTGACTCTAGGACCCAAATGACCTGCCCCCTTCACTAGACTCTAGGATCTCAGCTTCTACTACCTCCTCTCGCAGGGGCAGACACACCCCCTCACCACGGCAGGGCCTTTGCACGTGCTGGTCTCCTCCCTGCAATGCTCTCCCCCCCAGTCCTGACGTTGTCTGCTCCCTCTTTTTCTCCACGTCAGTACTCACACGTCAGAGGTATCTTCTCTGGACTTCCGCTCTCACATTCCAGCCCTCACATTTTCTACTCCTCCTCTTAGCGTTAATATTGTCTTCTAAATACTATTAATACCATCCAAATACTATTTCTTGTCCTTATTCACCTAGTCTATTGTTCGTCTCTTCACTAGAATGTAACTGCCAAAAGGGCAGGGGTTCTCGTCTGTTTTGCTCACATTGAACCTGCAGTGCCTAGAGTAGTGTCTGGCATGTAGTAGGAGCCCATTGAATGTTTGTTAAGTGAGTGGATGGTGAACATACAGACAGGATCCCTGCTCTCCTGGAGCCAGCACTCCACTGGGAGAGGGCCTGCTGAGGGTATGGGTGAGGAGGGGGCGGACAGGCTACAGACCCTAGGCCACAAAAGGCTTTGAGACCCCTCCTCTCCAAAGGTGTCCTCGTGGATTGCATTATCACTAGTCTTGAGCAGCAGCACAATTTATAACAGGAGTTAACTGCTTACTAATTAGCAGCTGGAAAAATTAATTGGCTATTTGTTAGACCCCGATTTAATAAACCAGTCTTTCAGCGAGGCCGTAACTCTCCCCGTTGCTCATCCCCTCCCAGCCAGCTTTCCCCACCTGACCGGAAGGTGTCTTGCCCTCAGATTGAATCGATACTTGCCACTGTATGATTTTCAGAGACAATTTTCCTTGCAAGGTGAAGACAACATCTCCTGACAGACTCTTCCTTTCTTCCTCCCTCTCCTCTTCCAGTCCCTGACTTGCTGGGGGTGAGCGAGCAAGAGGCAGAGGAGATGGGGGAGCTTTCTAGCAACACGCTCTCACAACCAAAGCCCCCAGCTGCCCTGCTGCACCAAGGTCCAGGCTCCTGGTTCCCTGGCCTATCACACTCCCCATCCCCCTCAGTCAGCAGCTAGTTCTGGAGCCCTCTTGGAGCCCAAGGGCTGGACTTTCTCTGGGAAAAATAATAGGATTTTTCTTGGGGCATCTTGGGTGCAGTGCAAGAACCGCAGCTGGGTGCTGACCACGGAGCCTCTAGGCCTCAGACCTCAGTGTGCTCAGGTCCGGGGGTGGGGGGGGGTCTAGCTCTCTGGGCCCACCACCCACCCTCCACCCCCAACTGCTCAATCTAGGGCTCTGAGAGTTGTTCTCTGTGCGTGAACAGAATAGAAAACATTTCTTGTAAAAAACACTCACTAGGCACATAAGCCCTTATGTCTCTTCAGTAGAGAACAGTGGGAAAGAGCAAGGTCGCAGAGCCAAGCTGCCTAGGTCAAAGCCCAGTGAGGCCTTCAGCAGCTGCACGAGTCACTGAATCCTTGTTATTCTGAGAATAGCAGCCCTATCTCACATACCTGTAATGAGGATTAAATACTCAATACACAGAAAGGGCTTAGAACAGTGCCTGGCATGTGGTGTCAGCTATTATTATGTCTCCCAACCACTCTGAGAAGCTGGGATCCTACCAACTTCACAGCTGGGGAAACTGAGTCCTGGAGAGGTTGGGGCTGGCAGGCAGGGCTGACGGCTCCCCAGGCTCGTGTTCTTTTCCTTCTCTTCGTTGCCTCGGATCGTCAGACAGAGGGCTCTGGCAGAGGCAGCAGGCGGGGCACACTTGGGGGATGAGATGACTGAATTTACAGACACAGCAAACAGGCTGTCAAGGTATTTACACTGCATACAATTAGCTGCAGCATATTCACAAGTGGATTAGCTACAGCAAATGTTCAATCCCAGCGTGGCTGCAATCTGGTTTTCAGCTCTCCCCTCTTCCCAGTGCCTCCTCACCCGAGTCCTCTTTCTCCTCCGGGCCAGCGTAGGTGTTCTGAGAGGACAAACGCAAGAGAATGTCAGCTGAGCCAGTGGGGTTCCCTGTCCCACCCCAACGCACCCCAAAGGCAAAGAACAATTAACTGCTGTTTGGGGTTGGGCTAGCTGATTGGGAAACAGGAAAGCAGTTTACTGCAGACAGTAAACGAGCTGACGTGGGTAACAGCTCATTCAACTCAGAATGGGCAAAGCCAAGGAGGGCAGCAATCGCTGTGATCACTCCCTGAAAGCTTCCCGGAAAAGGTGAGCATTTCTAGGAATGTTTAAATATAGGAAGAAGATGACAGTAAAAGAAGCTACTCATCACTGAACCTTTAGTTGGTACCACTTCCTTTTCAGACTGGGTGGGGGAGGTGGGTGCGAAGAAGCTGTACACCTCTGTGTCTCTGTGGAGGCAGAACATGGGTTTTTCTCCCAGATAATGGTTGAGGGGTGGAGAGTAGGAAGGGTATTCTAGGTCAGTGGTGTCCGGCCTATGGCGGGCATCATTTATTCATTCATTTAATAAATCTTCAGCTGGCATCTGATGAATATGGATCTTCTCATCCAGCCTTGGACTCACAGGGAACTATGGAGAGAGAAAAGGGGGGAGGGGATGAAGGCGGGGCAATTAGGTGGAGGTGAGCGCACTTAACTGCACCTCCAGCGATGGAGAATAGGATTCTTCAGATGTTTTCGGACTTTGCGAGATGGACAGAAGGGGAGCTTAGGTTTCAGCTGATGGCACCCCTCCTATGTCGCCTCCTACTCCTGCCCCCGCAGCTGCGGGCGCGTACTTTTAGGGGAGCGAGCCCCTGGGCAATCAGGGAAGAAGGGGTCCAGCAGGAAATGGGCCTGGGGAAGGAGTAGTAATTATTGCTATTTTAAAAAAAATTATGTTTTAATTTACATACAAAATATTAATTTTTTGGTGTACAGTTCTTTGAATTTTGACAAATGCACAGTCGTGGAACCAGCATCATAGCCAAGACACTGAATAGTTCTGGGGGTGAGGGGTCGAAGGTTGATAATCTCCACGCTTGGTAGCTGCTGCGGTTGCCCGCGATCCCGCCGGTCTCCCTAATGCAATACCTGCGCACAGACCGAGATAATAACGGCGACAGGTGGAGCAGGTGAGATTAGCAGAACCCGGGTAGGCGGACACGGTCGGAGACCAGGGGGCGGCCTCCCGCCTCGATTCCCAGTCCACACTCCTCCGCGCCGGCGTTTGGGAGGAGCGCTCTCCCCACCCCTGCGCCAGGAGGGCCGGGTTGAAGTAGCGGAGTCCGGGAGCGCCAGACCCCAGTAACTGGAGCGGGCCCCGGGCTCGGCTGCCGGAAGGGAGTGCGCCCCTGGGGCGGTTGGGGACGCCTGAGGTCCTGAGGGGAGGCTGGATGGCGACAGGGGCGAGCCGAGGATCCTGGGGATGGCGCGGGGTAGCTCTAGCGTTGGGGTTCTGTGGACAAACCTGTTGGCAACCTGCGGGCCGAGGCAAAGGCAGAAGCTCTAAGCTTGCGCTCTCGGCCAGCGGCTCAGCCAGCAGCCAGGCGCCGGCCCCACGCCCTACGCGGGGAGAGGCCGTAGCCGCCTGGGAAGGGGCGGGGGCTCGGCCGGGGGCGGAGGGAATCCGGGGCCGCACTCACGGCCCTGCTGCTCGACCGCAAGAAGCCGGCTCGCGAGCCAGCGCAACCGCGGGCTCCCCGGCCTGTCCCTCCGACCTCCGCTTCCTTCTCGCTCCCAAAAGTGCAAAACATTTACAAAGTGTGCAGCGCCCCGTTGGCTTGGGTCCCGGGGGCGAGCGGCTGTTCTTGCCCAGGGAGCGCACTGGGATCGGCGCACTCGGTTCGGGCAGCCGGTCAGGGTTTGCAGGGGCGGGTGGAGAGCGAGGGTGCGAGCGCGCGGCTACCGAGCCCGCGCCGAACCCACGTCCCTCCGCCACTGTCCTCGGGATAGATGGATCCATTTCTGCTTTCTGACATTTTCCCGCCGGGGGTGCGGGCGAGGGGCGGGTTTGGGAGAGAGGGGGAGATGGAGGAGGGGCAGAGAGGGGGGCGTAGAGAAGGAGAGAGAGGGAGGGAGAGAGAAAGCAGTCTGCTTCCCCATCCCTGTTTTGTTTTCTCTAATTGGTCCTGGGGGAGGCGAGGAAATTGGACAGAGGCTGGACCGGGCGAGCAGGGCTGCCTTTAATTGGCTCCTTTTTTTTTTTTTCTTTAACTGGAGGGGAATCAAACAGGAGAGCGAGCGACAAAGGGTGGGAGAGCGAGAGCCCGAACGCGGAGACGCGAGGAGAAGGGAGGAGGGAGGAGGAAGGGAGGGAAGGAAGGAGGAGGGGAGCGCGGAATGAAAAGCTCGGAGTGGGGAGAAAGCAGCACAGTGAAGCCCAAGTTGCGGAACGTGCGGAGCGCTCCCGGGGCGGGGAGCCCGGCGGCCGCCGCGTCCGGGAGCCCGGCCTGACCCCGCCCGCAGTGGGCCCGCGCCGGCAGAGGCCGCCGGGCGGGGGCGGGGACGACCAAGTTGGGGCGCGGCGCGGACCCGCTCTCCGGAGAGCGCCGAGTCCGGGAGCGCCGCGGAGCCGAGCGCGGCCAGCGGAGGCGGCGAGCGGCGCCCGCGCTGCAGCTCCGGCCTCGGCGAGAGCGCGAATATTTTTCAAAAGACTCAAACTTTCCTCCTTTCCCCGCTTTCTGGGGTCTTTCTTGACTGGAATTGCTCTGCAGATTCCCGTGGGGCGACCAGGCGCGATTCCTCCCCGGGGTTCCTTGGTGGTTCAACCAACTTCGTGGACCCGGGGCCCCGTGGTTCTCTCTCCTTGGCCGAGCCCAGCCCACGCTGCTCCTCCGCTCGGGAGAGCCAGGGCTGGGGCCCCCGGGAGGGGGCATCGCGGAGCCTCGGTTCGCCGAGCCTCTCAGCTTGCCCCTTGGATCGGGTCCTTGAGCCCAGAGCACACGCCGAAGGACTGGAGACCGAGGATTAACCCTCGCGGAGACCCGGCCTCCCCGCCCGGCGCAGCGGAGGGGCGTCCCCTGGGTGGAGAAAACGACAAGTTTATCAGCGGTCACTGGCCTGTTGGATCGCAGCGCCGCAGACGACGCAGTGGGTCCCTGGCGCCCAGTACCCTGGGGGGAAAGCCCTGGGGACCCCGAAGGACTCGGCGGCCGGGCTCCTCGGGCCGGGGCGCTGGTTGCTGCTCTGGGCGCACGGAGGCGCCCGGGGCCGGGCCAGCGCCCCCTGTATTCTCACCCGGGCAGCCGCCCCGCTGGAGGAGAAACCCAGATCGCCGCCGCCGCCGCCGCCTCCTCAGTTTCCTCGTCTCCGTCGCCGCAGCCGCCCCCTCCGTCGCCTCTCGAAGAAGGGGAAGAGGCAGGGGACATCGCGGAGCCTCGGCGGATGCGCCCCCCGCCGCCTCTCTGGCTGCGCCGCCTCGCGGGGATGAAGCACTGGCCGTGAACATGGAGGTGACCTGCCTTCTACTTCTGGCGCTGATCCCCTTCCACTGCCGAGGACAAGGAGTCTACGGTAAGAGCCCGAGTCCCGCCGCACGCTGGCTTAGCACCGAGCGGAAACTTTGCAAGAGGCTCAAAGTGCGCGCCGCCGGGGTTTGGTGGGGGACCCCGGCTCGCACTCGAGTGGTTGCCGGGTTCCCCGCCCTTTTTCCTGGGCGCAAGGAGATCGAGCTGGCTGCTTGGGAGCACAGAGACGGGTCGCAGGGTCTGGCGTGAGGCTGGCGGTGCCAGGGGGAGGTACCCGCTTTCTCAAACTCTGTCAGGGGCGGGAGGGACTCGTAACCCTGGAGAGCACCCAGTCGGCTTCCGAGATTCCCACAGACCCCAACCCGGGGGCTGGGGCAGACACTTGCACCGAAACCTGGTTCTACCCTGGCTTGGCCTCCGGAGTGGAAGCTGAGCGATGCGCAACCCGGACTTGCGTGCGGCTTGCGGGAGAGCTGGCCGCCGGCACAGCAGCCGAGCCGCGCGCTGCCTTCCCGGATCTCGGGGAGGCTTCGCTTCTTTTACTCGCTTCTTGACAGCTCGGGCGGATGCCAAATCCCCTGGATCAGGCGCCGAAAATCCCAGCATCCCTTTTCGGACCTGTCGGAAGCCAGTTCTTCCTGCTCCCGGTATCCAGCTACGAAAACCCAGCCCCACCTTCCTTCCCTGTGTACACAAACACACTCAGCCACCGTCCACAGGAAACGCAAATTCGTCACGCACCCTCCCGCTACATGTCCAAACTCTGCCTCCTGCCCCACATCTTTGCTCCCGCATCCCCACGCCTCACTCCAGGGCTTCAAGGGGACTCCAGTCACCTCTTCTCCTTTTTCTCCCTTGTGTTTTCCCTGGGAAAGGCCCCGAGAGCAGGCACCATCCTTCTCAGGGACCCTCCCTCCGCGTTCTGTCGCCGGAAATGCCCTGACCCCGCAACACAAAAAGTCAGTCTCTGGGCCCAGTGGCCCTTACTCTGCCTTCTCCTGACTGCTGGGTGGCCTGTGTAGGCCACTTTTTAATGATGTGGAGCTGAAGTGGGGCGATTTCTCTTTCTTTCTCAGAGCTTGAGGGCCTACTTCCTTGCCTTGAGGTCAGGGGAGAGTTTGCCTGTCCTGTTGGTGAGGGTCGGAGGATTTGTCCCTCCCCCACTGTGTTGACCACCAGTCTCAGGTGCAGGTGTGAAATGCTTTCTTCTGGGGGTACCTCACAAGAGGGAGGCGTGCCCTGAGGGGTTTCTGGAAGGTGACTTGCTGGCTGGCAGTGGGCTTAATTCCTTGAGGAGGCTGGCCCAGGCATCTGGCCAAACTCTGCTTCCTAATTAGTTTGTGTG
Source organism: Artibeus jamaicensis (assembly GCF_021234435.1). Taxonomy (NCBI): domain Eukaryota; kingdom Metazoa; phylum Chordata; class Mammalia; order Chiroptera; family Phyllostomidae; genus Artibeus; species Artibeus jamaicensis. The sequence goes on from NW_026521356.1 coordinate 3,957,488, forward strand.
TCTCTTACTGCCTGGCCCTTCAGATGGGCCAGAAAAGGCAAGAAGGAGGAAGAATGTAGTAGGGACTGAAGAGAGGCTGGCTTATTGGCAGGAGGCTACTGAATGGGTCCCAGAGGCCTCAGCCTTCCCAGTGTAAGGGAAGACATCAGGGAAGGGGGTTGGGGTGGGGAGTGTCATTTTCCTTCTTTCCACCGAAGATTTCCCTACAGCCTCACTGTCTCCTTGAGACGTAGCCTAAGTGGTCATCCATCAGGCCTTTACTTCTTTCTCATCACACCCCACAGGGCTCTGTGACTGAGAGTGACTGAGAGCCCTTCTGTTTGCAGGGGTCCTCCACCTTGCCCTCCCTCTGAGTGCTCTTGAGTGGGTCTGGCTAGCCCGTCTCCTGGCCACCCTTCCTCTCCATTCCCTCCGCCTTCTCCAACCTTCTCCAGGACTGCACGGGGGCACATCTCAAGGAAGCGACTCTGAGTCTAGCCCGGAAACCCCAGCGACGAGGGCAGGGAGTGGGAGATAAGTGCACTGGTCTCTGCAGACCCTGATTTCAGAACACTTTTAAAAATATTTTATTTATTTATTTTTAGAGAGAGAGGAAGGGATGGAGAAAAGGAGGGAGTGAAACACTGATGTGTGAGAAAAACATTGCTCTGCCTCTTGCATGCTTCCAACTGCGGACTTGGCCGAACCAGTGACCTTTCGGTTCCCTGGCCACTGCTCAGTCCACTCAGCCATACTGGCCGGTATTTCCTCCCCTCCAAGTGCCTGGGTCCGAGCTGCTCTCACTCAGAGTGAGTAAGGTGGGTCGTGTCCATTGGGGCCAACCCTGGACTCTTGGGTAGCATTCTTTCCACCTGCCCTTTGAGAGTGTGGCTCCAGAGATGACTGGGGCCTCAGGGGATTTGCTGGGTGGACCGTCTTTATGGAGGTGGATGGAGAGAGAGGAAAAAGATCTAGTGTGAGGAGGAGGATGGCAAGAGCCTACTGAGTTCGTTGTGATGCTAAAAGCTTTGACCAGATACAGCAGAAGGGAGAAACAGTGTAGGGCTGGCCCTAGGGTAAGAAACGGTGTGGAGAGCTGGCTTTCTGCTCCCTCCCCCACTTTCCCTCAATCCCCAAAGCAGGCGAAGCAGCTTGAGAAAGAGTAGAATGTAGGGTGAAGTGGTCGCTGGTGTCCTTACTGTACACCAGCACCCAGCATGGCACCTGCGCCTAGCAGGAGCACAGCAAATATTTGTCGCAAAAATGTAGGGCCATGGTTTGGGGGGATTTTGAAGAAATGATTTCTTTCCAAGAAGTCTGTCTAAGATGGTTTGCAGCAGGGTAGTTTGGCATTCTTTGAGGGTCTCTGGTTTGGGTTCGTCACGGAGACTTAGGTCGGCAGCTGTAGGGGACCTAGGGAGAAGAGAGAAGAGGCTGGTAGCTCAGTGCCGTCCTGGCAATGAGGATGGAGGCAGTTTTTATTCAAGAAACACGCACAGAAAGAAGCATAAGAGTGCCCTGGAGAGGGAACCCTCGGCCCCTTTCCCCTGCCCCCAGAACAGTGTGGCTGAGAGAAGGGCAGATTAGGAAACCTGGAAGCTGAATTGAAGGGGAAGAGCAGGATGTGGAGGGCAGACCCATCAGACTCTGCCCTGAGCTGTGAGTCTCTGCTGAGGCTGGTAGAGGCAGGAGCCAGGAGCCCTATGCCAGGCTTCCCTCTGAGGGTCCGCTTGCCGGCTCTGAGCCGAGCTGTCTGCGATAGGACTGGGGAAGCGCTCTCAGCCTGGCCAGGTGGCTTCGCTCTTCTTTGGGGCACAGATGCTACAACAGCCGAGAACTAGACCAGATGGTCCATTTGGAGCTGGTTCCTTTCTTCCCTCTTCGCCTCCCAGTCTCCTGGGTGGATTTTATAAGCTGCTTTCTGGCAGCCCAGGGTCATGGGCTGGTCCTAGAGGCCTAGTTGTGGGCAAAGGCAGTAGCCCATTGAAGGAGGAGCATCCTTTGTGAGGATAGCATCAGAAACTGCTTCCCCGGCTTCCTTATTTCCTCCCGTAGCTGCCGGACTTCCAGCCAGGGGCAGGTGGAAAGCATTCCTCTCCCTTACAAAAGCAAAACAAACCCCTGGATTATTTAATATGCAGGAGTGGGAATTGACATTATCCTTAAGACAGGTTGTTTGCAACTTACTGGTGGAAGTCAAAATATTTCACCAAAGGTGTCATCAGAAACTACTATCCTATGCTAATTTTTGTGGGAACATGAAGACAGATGTTGAATAATTTGACAAGAGCAACATAGCTTACAGAATTATCACCAAGTCAGGGTTTTTTCCCCTCCTCTGAGGGGTGCAGAGAAGGAATTTCAGGAAATGTGTCTCCCAGTGCCATCTTCTGGGTGTTCATCTAGGTGTGGACACTCTTGGGATTTTCACGGGAATTTCTACCCTGTGTCTTGAAACTGCCTGTCAGGTTGGACTCTCCCCTTGGAGAAGGCGTTGCGTCAGGAAACTCTGGTACCCTACAGCCGCTAATAGAAAGCTTAGGATTTCCCAGATGTCCTCAAGAAGCCCATGCCTCTGCCCTTCCTTCCTTCTCAGTTATAGTAACTGCATGAGGGAGGGGGCCTTGTATCTCCCCCGTCCAGGTGGCTTCATTTGCTGTGCCAGCATTGTCTGTACACCCCCTCAGCTGGTGCTGGCCCCTGAGCCTGCCTGAGGGCTCTCCAGATCTAGAGTCAGAGCAAAGAGCCCCCCTAGGTCAAGATCTGCAAGATCTTTCATTTTATGAATCTGTGCTTCCTGGCTGGTGGGATTCTGGGGGTTGGCAGGGGTGGTTAGAGAGGATTTTATTAGTCAGGAAAGCACCCTTGACGGGGCGGGCTGCGGGCACTCCAAGGGCCTACTCGTAATTGGTCAGGCTTGGCTGTGAGCTGCTGGGGCCGGGTGGCAAAGCCTCATTTAAAGCCTGGTATTAGCTCTGCTTTTCTGGAACATGGAGGGACGGGCGGGGGGCTCCATAGGGAGAATGGAGGGAGCTAATCACAGCAGCCAAGGCCAGCAAATGAATGATGCAGGAAATCAATACCTGGGTGCGGGAGTGGAAATCCGGGCAGTGGTAGCAGCCGTGGCTTCGCTGGCTGCCCAGGAGGCGCAGGCAGGCCTGGGAGGAGTGAGGCAGAGGCAGCAGTGTGGCGCACCCTCCTCTGCACCTCACATGCTCCGCACACTGCCTCCAGTTCTGCCTTCCACCCCATCCTCACTTTTGCCTTGCAGCCGGGCTCAAGGAGCTTGGGGCAGAAGATGTCCCACCCGACAAAGACAGGGGGCCCGGGAGACGGAACCTTGAGCCTCTCAGTCTTGGAAGGGCCCTGCCCCACTCCTACCTGCCTCTGTTCAAAATCTGACTAGGCCTGGGGTTCCAGGATGTGTGCCGTGGGACCCAGCCCTATGCACTGGGCACTGCCACTCCAGATGTGGCCAGCAGGGGGCGGACTTGGCCGCCACATTGTTCATTGCTTTTCCTAGGTTCCCTTGGCCTTAAGACTCAGGGAGGATGAGACTTACTCTAATACCTTAGCATGGGACCCAAGGAGGGCACCTGAGGCCTTCTGCAGCTCCTTGCCTCCCTCCAGCTCTCCTGTTTTCCCTCCCACTGTCCCAGGGCATTCACTTGTGGCCAAAGTCACATTTCTTTCCCGTGGGCCAAAAGAGAGCCCTCGGGGGACGGATGTTGCGGGATTCAGCTCCCTGGGCTCTAGCCCAGGTGGGGCTGTGTGCAGAGCAGTCGCCTGCCCTGCCAGCGCCGCCTCTTTGTGAACCTGGGGTGCGGCCCCTGCCCTGCATCTTCCCCACCTTCGCAGACCTTGCTTTGTATCTGCGGATGGCAGGTACTAGCTGCTAAGAGGCCTCTGTTGCATTTAAATGCTGATATGGAGGCAAGAGTAACCTCTAACTCAAAGGAGTGAATCCTTTAAAAAAAAAAGCAATGAAATCTCCCTTTCCCCATGTCTACGACCAACACGTGCTCTTTGCAAAACAATCAGAGAATACATAAAAAAATAAGGAAGAAGGTAAATTCACTTGACATCCTGCCATACCTTTAGTGATGGTTCTTTCTGGCATCTTTTTGTGCAAAGAGGAACAAACTTTTCAGGGAGAATCGTTGGTTATAACAACAATCCCGGATGGGTGTGTAAGTGCCACATGCCTTACCGAGCATTTTCTTGCCTCCCCCGAATTGATTACATAACCTTCTGAGAGGTCAGCAGAGCAGGTCCTATTGTCCCCATTTCACAGATGAGGAAACGAAGCTGGTCACACAGCTGGTCAGGAGTGGTTCTGAGACTCCAGCGCCGTGGATCTTCTGATTTGGGGGCAGGAAAGCTGTACGGTGTTGGCCCTCACCATTCATTGAATATCCACCTAGTATCTCTTTTGAGCAAAGGTCCGGTTCGGAGAACTGACTGGGCGCCGAGAGGAACACAGAAGAGGCTCTGCCCCGAGGGGAAGGGTGGGGAACTCACGGACTGGGTGGTGGTTCCTGGGAGATCTGGATAAATGCCGGGTGAAGGGGCAAGTAAAGGGCTTGGGAATTTGAAGGGGAGGGAGATTACAAGGCCTTGTGGGGAAGGGGCACTTGAACTGTTCTTGACAAAGAGAAGAAAGGACTGAAAAAAGCATCCCTGGAGGAGGCAAAGGCACAGAGGAGAAAGAATCTGAGTACGTATGTTTGGGGAACAGTGTCAGTCTGCTGGGCTGGAGCATAGGCTGAAAGGGAATCGAGACAGTTGGAGTTGGAACAGTAAAGGCACAGCAATCAAAATCACTAACATTTACTGCCAAGCAGAGCTTATGAATGAGCACTGTCTGTTCACCCCTCACCACAACCTCCGAGAGAGGCATTCATGGCCCGTTGTACTGACCAGTAAACTGAGGGCCCAGGGAGATGAAGTTCCTTGTCCAAGTGGCAGAACTGGGCTTAAACCCAGATCTGCTGATGGCAGAGCCTTTGCTTATGGGGAGGAGGCTGGAGGCCTGGGTTTGGGAGGAGCTGTTGGGAGGGCCGTGAGTGGAAGCGAGTCGTTGTGAGCTGTATTTCAGGCTGGGTGGCTGTGCAGCGGTGTGTTTGAGGAGGCCAGGGTCAGGAGGACAGACACCGGCCAGGAGGTCCTGCAGCTGTCCAGGGAAGGCATGGTGAGAATGTGGTCCAGGGCCGGGGCCAGGAGAGTGGACAGGACGGACTGGGCACAAGGACTGCAGTCATTCCACAAACATGTGAGTGAAGATTCTGTATGGAACTCTTGAGATATTTGGGGGAAAACAAGTTCTTGCCCTCAGAGTTTATATTCACGTTGAGGGGAACAGGCAATAAACAGGTCAATGAATAAGTAGATAATGTATCCCATGATGATGAGTTCTATGAAAAAGGGACAAGGAGTGGCAGCCTGTGGTTCACATTCACATACGGTGGTCGGGGGAGGACTCCTTCAGTAGATGCCCCCGGAACAGAGACCTGAAGATGCCTGGGGAAGAGAGAGAAAGCCTGGTGGGTATCTGCAGAAAGTGTATTTCAGGCAGGAGAATAGTCAGTGCAAAGGCCCTGAGGTAGAAGCATGCCTAGCTTGTTTAGCCACAAGGAAGAGTCCCTGTGGCTGGAGCGGAGGCAGCCAGGGGGAGAGTTGCTGGGGCCAGATTGTTGAAGGCTATGTAAGGACAGTGTAAGGCTACACAGGGACTTTGGCTTATATTCTCAGTGAGGTGAGGAGACACGGGAGGGTTTTGAGCAGAGGAGGGACATGAACTGACACCTTTTTAATAGAATCCCACTGGCTGCCATGTGGAGAATAGACTGTAGGGCATTGGCCATGGGGGAAGAAAGCCAGTTAGAAGCCTTGCAGAAGGCGAGAAGTGAGACTGTACAATCTTTAGATCCTAAATGTGCTTCAGGAAGAGCTCAGTCCAGGGGTAGGGGCTGAAAGTGGCCCCGAGGTTTGGGGCTGGGAGGCTTGTCACACCGTGGCATCCAGGGAGAGCGAAAGGCACAGGAAGTCAGACAGGTCTGGGGCGGTGCGGTGAAGTAGTTCAGAGCCTGGACTTCGGGTGAGAAACCCAGGTCTGAACCCCAGCTCAGCGCGCACCAGCTCTGAGAGCCCATCTGCTCCCCGAGGGGCGGCTTGTCCGTGGGTCAGATGGAGACCATTGTTCCCGCCTACCCGCCACGTGGGTTTGCGATGAGGCAGGGCCCGGGAAGCCTGAGCACCGTGGCTGCACTGAGGCCACAGAAGCAGCTTTATCTTCGTGACGATGCCAGTGCATTTGGAACTTCGTGGGGTTCCGGTGTGAGATGTCTCGGAGAGATGTTGTCAGGGCCGGTGAAGTGGATGCTGGTGCTCAGGACACAGATCCACTCTGATGAGGCAGGAGCTGGGTGTGTGTGCACAGAGCTGAGGCCTGGAAGTGGAATAAAATTGCTGGGAAAGAGGGAGCGGAGTGAGAGAGGACACTGGCCGGGACCAGCACCCTGGGGTGGGAGGAGAAAGACAAGACAGAGCAGGTGGCCTCAGGGAGGGAGGGAACAGGGGCCGGAAGCCCGGGGAAGGGCAGAGTCTGAGGGAGGGAGGGCATCTCAGGCGGTGGAGGAGGCAGGTCCGACCCAGCGGGCCCGGGCCACGCCACAGTCTGTGTCTCTCACACACCCTGGGGCGGTGCCAGTGCTGCGGGTGCGTGGGTCCATCTTTGAATGGCAAGGGCACACAGGAAGGAGGACTGGACGCAGGTGGGCAGTCCTTGGGTTGGAGGGCCAGGTGGGCAGCATGCTGCCTCTGAGAGACCCTCGGCCAGTAGCTCGCCTTGCTGAGCCTCAGTTTTCCCATCTGAAAGACTGGTTCAGGCATACCCACCCCTTGGAGTCAGAGAGGAGCCCAAGTGTAGCACTTTGTAAACTCTCAGGCAGACTGTGGGGACTCTGTTTCACAAGAGCAGAGGGGGTGGCAGACAGATGGCAGGGAGCCCCGGGTGTGGGAGGCATGTGGAAGTCGGAGGTGCAGGCTGCGCTTTTGAGGGACGTGGCAGGCCAGCTGATGGCGGCTGCCCCTAGAAGGCCTAGCCCTGGCTGTGGCTGCGGGCCTGGGAAGCTGGGGCTGCAGGGGTGAGTGACCTCAGTGCGTGGGCGAGGCCGTGTGGGGTCGGGGTGACTTGGCAGGCGTGACTTACCCGGCTGTGGAGATCCCACCTCAGGCTCCTCCTAGTTCCTTTTGAGTCCCAGAAACTCAGCCAAAATAGACTTTGATTACCTGGAGGATTGAGAGCTGTGTAGAGAAGTGCTTCTGAGCCCCGGCGGCCCGTCGGAACCACCCGGAGCGCTCTTTCAACAACAGACGCCGGCTGCACCCCGGACCTCCTGCATCAGAAACTCCTCCTGAATCAGAAACTCCGCAGGTGGCCGCGAGGCAGCTGTGGTGGCGAGAGCCCTCCGGTTGGTTCTCGGGCACAGCTGGTGTAGGCAGCGTGGGAAGGAGTCAGGCCCTGACAGCTGTCTTCTTCCCTGGGGCTTTCCAAGGGCATTTCTGAGTTTTCCGGGTCACTGCCCCAGCTTTGGTTCAGTCAAGCTCACGTGGACCCTGGGGTCTTTAAAACACAAACACACACTTTTTATTTTTTAAATTATGAACAAGGAGACTTACTGTTTTAATAGTGGTAACGGGAAGGCCCAGGTCAGGAGCTTGGGAAACAGGCCCCTCCCTCGGCTTCCAACCAGCGAATCTCCAGTCCCAAACCTAGAGACACTGAAACGGCCCTGGACGTGCTGCGCTCACTGGTTTGTAATAGGTAAATCCTGTTACCTTTCTGAAATGCGGCTCTTTTGTTTATTCTCTTCCCTGTTTGGTTTATAAGTAAATGAAAATCTCGGAACTGAACTACACTGTAGCAATTCAGTGTGACCCAAGCAAATAGCTCAGGAGGACCTGCTAAGCACCTGGAACGGGGGCGGGCGCTGCGGCTGCAGAGGTCAGGGGCTCCGGCCCCACAGCTCGCACTGCAGTGGGAGAAGGCACCCGTCAACAAGGCCCTCATTTCTCAGATGGAGAAGCTTCAGTGATTTGCCAGAGGCCCTACAGTTGGCAGGTAGTGGAGTCAGGATTTGAACTCAAGCTTGCCTAATGCCAAGTCCAGTGCCTGCCTGCTGCTCCGAGTGCGAGGCTCCTCGGGGCAGGATCGGGTTGGTTTTGTGTTCCCTGGACTCTGCTGTGCAGTTAGGAATCTTTCTGTGGCTGGAAACAAAGGCCTGATGACAGAGGCTCCAACAGGTTAAAGTTGACTTTTTTAAGTTCAGAAGTAGGCTGTCCACAGCTGCTGTGGTGGCTCCTTGGTCACTGGAGATCCAGGCTCCTTTCAGCTTGTTGCTTTGCTCTGTTTACAGTGCTGGTTCTCAAACTTTGCTTCACTGAGGAGTGTTAAAAATCCCAAGGCCTAGGTCATACTTCATACCAGTTAAATTAGAATATCTGAGAATGGGAAATAGGCATTAGCATTTAAAAAAAAAAAAGATCCCTGGGTGATCCCAACATGCAGCAAAGTTTGGGAACCCCTGCTCTCGAGCATTTTGCCTCAAAGTCACCAAAGGGCTGCTGGGGCTCAGCCATCGTGACTCATTCCAAGTAGGAAGAAGAGAGGAACATTTAAAAGAGCAGGTCTGCCAGCTGAGTCAGCTCCCTTCAATGAGCTTTTCTAGAAACCCCCTCCCAGTGACTTCCGCTTATATCTCATGAGCCATTCTTAGCTGCAAGCGAGGCCGAGAAGGGCACATTCTCATTTAAGAGAGTATCGGGGTTTAGTTAGAAACAAGGGACAATGGATATTGGGCAGGTAGTATGCAGTCTTTACCACAGATCTCCACCTCATGGTCAGTTGGCGTTTCTTGAAATGAGAGAGGATTTAGATGAATGTGAACACGGCGTTCCTCCTCCTTCTCCCCCAACCCTGCCAGCCGAGCTCAAGTGGGGTGGGGTGGGGTGGCTGCTCTGAGGATGCCCAGATGGAACTTTATAGAAGACCAAGACCAAAGCAGGGGAGAGACTTGCTTGGGGTCACCCAAGCATTCATATGGGGGTCCCAGTTTCCTGTCTGCCAGAGCTCTCCCTCCCACTCCCACCCCCCGCCATGCCCGGTTCACACTTTGTGAGGTTGTTGATTTCTGCTAGTTGGTACCTCTCTCCTTTGGCAGGTGGCTCCTTTCAGTACCAGCCACAGGAGAGCTCTGTGGAGTTTTGGGGAACAGAAACTAAGGGGCTGTGCCAGAAGCCATGGCCCAGAGAGCACTACAGAGGTCATCCAGAGGTGATCTTTCCGCCTCTCCGCAGGCCCACACCCACATGAGACCTGGGAATGCACCACTGTTTGCTCAGTGTCTCTAGTACTTTGCTTTTGGGAAGTTCTTCTCATTGTTTGACTTTAATTCAAGTTGCTGTAACATCGCCTCTTACTAGAAAGATTCAGGAGCCGAGGCCTCTGAGCTGAACTTGAATAATTTCCTTGGCCCTGAAAGTTTCCCTATGTGATTCTTAAAAAGCTCTTAATGAGGTACTGTTTCCCATCTCTGAGAGGGACATCAGGAAGGCGGAGGTGAGGAGGGAGCTAGATTCCTGTGGCTTCATCTACCTGGGTTTGGTTCTGGAGTTCCGGTAAAATGGTGACCTTGGGGAGGTCAGTTGACCTTCCAGCAAATAGTGAGCACACCAGGCAGGCTGAAGTTCTGTGCCGTGGTGAGGCCTGGCTTTACTCTCCTTTCTGGAGTCAGGCCACAGGGTGGACACAGAGAAGGCCGTGAGTGGGGCGCCAAGGCTGGAGGAAGGAGTGAGCTCACTCAGCTGCCAGCCCATGGCCCTAAGTGACCCAGAAGAAGGTCTTTGAGATTCAGTGCAGGAAGAGGCTGAGACCAGAGAAGGTAAGTGAGTTGTCAAGGTCACACAGCAATTAGGTACAAAGGCTGAAATTAAAAACCATGTCAAGGAACTTTACAGCTGGATCTTACTCTCCTACATAAACCTGTAGGCTCAGGAGAAGCGAGGGCATATCAACATGGTATTTATAAGCTCATTTTGTGCCTGCATTTCTATAACCTTCCTCCCAGCCCATAAACCCCATTTCTTATTCCCAGGCCTCATTGCATCCAGACTACAAAATATGGGGCTCCTTCTGGGCCCAGGACTCCTGGGTAGATGCACTTTAGGGTTTCCAACAAATCCGCCAGCAGAAACCGCCTCTGTTCCCGGAGCATTGCTCCGGGAACACCCAGCAGCCCTCAAGCCTTTCCCTGGAGGCTCAGGTTGGTCGATCTGTTAGGTTGGATCCTGAAGCACTGGGACTCAGGCCGGGGGGTTTTCAGAGAAGTGACGGTAGAGGTAGAGTGTGCGTGTGTGCGCGCGTGTGGTTGTGGGACAAGATGAGGGCCCCGAGTTGTGGCAACGCGAGAGACCTAATGGAGGACACCAGAACGATCAGAACGGTCTTGGACTCATGGTCTCAGTTTGGATTCCCCAGAAGCAGACCCTGAGCTAAGAGGCCAAGTACAGGCAGTGTGTTCAGGAGGTGAGCACGGGAAGCTTGGGGAGGGGAATGGGAGTGGGAGCCAGGGAAGCAAAGGGAACCATGGTCAAGCCAGTCACCACCATGTCTCTCTGGGACACCGGAAGGCACACACTCAGAGTTCTTCCATCCCGGTGAGGGGGTTGGGCAGGCCCACAGCAGCTCCCATCTGCCGCTGGTCACAGCTGTTCCTGGGGCTGCTCACGCCTGGTGCTTCGCAGCACATGCAGGCAGTGGGGCTCTAGGCGCTGGCGCCGTGCGTGGCAGTGGTCAGAGGAGGCGCTGCCTGGACTTCATCCTGTCCAAGCCTTTCGTCTTGCTTTTCCAGAACCAGTCTGTTTTGCTGAGCTCTGTGTTTGTAGGTCTTGTCTTCTGGGCTGTGTGCAGAAGCCCTGACTCCAGGCAGAAAAACCTCCTGTGGCCACCAGACCCATGAGCTCTTCATTTATTGCCTTGGATTCTGTGACCAGAATTCTAGCTTGTTAATTTTCCCAAGACCTTCCTGGTAGAATCCAGGCTCTCCCTGAAGGGTTGAGGGACCTCACACCTGGGGAGAGCAGGGTTGGGGGTGTTGTTGAAGACAAATCCTGAGTGTCCAGGGTCCTTGGGGCGTTGCTATGGGCACCATCATCTCCCCACCCTCTGAGTTCAAAACTAAGAAGGAGGTTGGGACAATCTCCGAGACTAGAAGATTGCCCTTTTTCTCTGCAGGCAGGATTCTCTGTGGGTAATACGGTCGGTTGCATTCTGTCCACTTCTCTCTGCAGGAAAGAAACCTCCCGTCGGTAATGGCCTGGCTGGTCTGTACCCCTGAGGGTCCCTGGGCCTTCGGAGCCCAGATCAGACTGGTACCTGCATCCTGTTGTAAATTTATCTCAGTCTTTTCACTGCCAACTGGGACCTGAGATTAATTAGTAAATCACAACTTTCTTGAGTATTGTCTGTGCCTGGCCCTGTTCTGGGTGCTGAGACACAGCAGAGAACAAGACAAGGGGGTGATGGAGAATCACAGGCTTGCGGAGTGACAAAGCCAGGGGCCCTCAGGGCAGAACTCGTCGTCTGTCAGAAGAGAAACCCGAGGCTGAGAGAGGATAAGAAAAGTCTTCAGGCCACACGGCCAATAGGCGGCCAAGCTTGGAATTATGAAAAGGTCAGAGGTAGTGGGCTTAGAGATCACCTGGCCCTAAATGCTCAGTTTTTAGAGGCAGAAACCAGTAGCCAGAGGTGAAAGGTCATGCATGCCACGCTAGTGGCACTGCTTTGCCTGCCAGTGAACAAAACTTCTCTTCCTCATCTGGGCTCTAATCTAGTGAGGGGTATGTGCACGTGTGTGCATTAGATAGAGCCACTGGCATTAGACACACTGCTCTCACTGGGTACCCCGGCAGGAGCTGAAATACATTCTATGCCTGTTCTCTCTACTTTGTGCACTGTATCTGTGTTTATGTGCACATGTGAATAAGCATGGCCATGCATGAACTGAAGGCATGCACATGCATGCTGACGCTGCACTCACGAACATGGAGATGTGTTCAGGAGGCAATGCTTGACTGTGGGGGGTACTACGGACCTCTCTTACAGCCCACCTTTATCCCACGGACCCTCCTGGACACTCTTGCCTTGGCTCCCAGTCAGAGGGGTGGGCGTGGGCCGTCAGCTGGTGCTTGTGTCCATCCTTGGTTGTGGCTGCCCCCTCCCTTCTAGGAGTCCTGACGTGGGGGCAGGGGCAGGCCAAGGCTGACCTGGAGCTCTGGGCTAATTTTCCCGGCCTCCATCGATCCAGCTGCTTCTCCTGAGTCTATTAGCAGTCGGCGAGTGAAAATATCCCCCATCGTGAGCCCTGACCTGAGACAGGGAAGAATCCATAGCAATTTGTTCAAACAGAAGAAAGCATTTTTCTCTGATTTGTATTCCAATTTATTCCAGGCAGGAAGGGGGTCGGGGTGGGGAGGGGGTGAACCCTGGCACTCCAGAGCTGGGCTCAGGCCCGTCAGCCCCCATGCCAGCCAGGGTGGCAGCTGGAGCTCCCCATGGTTCCTGGGGGAGGGTGGGCCCCAGCAGGGGAACGGGAAGAGAGGCCTGCCAGCCTTCCCAGCAGGCCCTGCTTGGCTGGAGAGATCAGTTGTGGATTTGGTTTTCACAAAACACAAAGCCACCCACTTGGAGCCTCTCTCCCAGGCACTGGGGCCTGTGCCAGGCGTGCGCTCACCCGCCGCGCCTGTGCCAGGGTGGGGGCTGGGCTGGGCGCATAGACACAGTGGCCCCAGTTGGGCTGAGTGGCAGGGGGTCTATTCTTCTCCTGAAGCCCTCCCCAGCCAGCTTTGCAGGGACCGAGTTGCTCAGGCTCAGAGGGGACCTGGCACTCTGGGAAAGCTCCGTGCAGGACGACGGGAGCCCCTCACTGAGAGCCCCTGAGTGCATCTCCCTGACACAGTGCTCATGCTTTATTCCTGCTCTGAGCAAATTGGGGCTCACTGGTATCCTAACCAGTAAGTCTCTTGAGCTGACATTTATTAAGTGCCTACTATTTGCTGGGCACTGGGCTAGTGCTGTCAAGTACCAGTCCCTGCAGGGTCCAGTGTTCTTCGTGTGCCTCCGTTTCTTCTTCTTCATGTGCTCACCCTTCTCCACACCTTTGTCACCTTCTTCACCCATCTCTGCTCAGTCTTTCCCTTCTGGGAATCGCTTCTCCCTTCCACTGAGGGTGGCCCTGATGAGGGTCTCCAGTCTGATGGCTCTGCAGCCCCAGTTTTCCAGAGGGACCCTATAAACAGGCCAGCTCTTTTTCTTCTGGGTCACATCCTTCAGCCCCATCTCACCCTCCCCTCCTCACCAGGGCCCAGGCCTTTGCAGAAGTGGTGCCATGGCAACCACAGAGGAGGATTCTGGGAAGGGTCAGCCAAGTGGTCCTGCAGCCCCCCACCCCCACTGCTTCCTTCCCTCATTTGTCATTGTCCCCCAGTGAGGGAATAGCGGAGAAGTTCTTCACACTGAGGTGTCAGCGACTAGCAGCCCTGAGATCAGCAGTGGCACATGACTTGCCAGGCTCCGTGACACCACCAAAGGTCTAATTTCAGAAGCAAACAACTAAATATATCAAAGCCGATGAATAGTCATCTCTCCGACTCAGGTGGGATTATAGGGAGGCAGTGTGGCCTGAAAGATAGGAGTGGAGGCCTCTGGACCAGATCCAGGTTCAAGTTCTGCCTTAGCCACTCACTGGCTGTGTAATCTTGAGGAGGTGATGCTCTGTGCCTCGGTTTCCCCATACACAAGAGGGCAGTAATAATAGCACCTTCCTCAGGGGGCTGTGGTGAAGAGGAAATGGGGGCGCTTGTGGAAAGCCATTCTCAGCCCGGTTCCTGAGATGTGGGGAGTAAATGACCCAGCTGTTCAGAGGAGGACCTGCTGAGTGATTTCAGCACCCAGTTTGACTCGGAAAGCTGATAAGTCACAGAGGCTGCCACCAGGGAAGTGACAAGTGAACCTCTGGGAGTGGGCATGTGACACAATGTTGGCAGAGAGGGAGCAGGCCCCAGAGCCTGGGCCAGGGAGAGGGGGGCGGAATTCCAGTGCTCCTCCTGTTTTCCTCTTGGGGAAGCCCGGAGCGGGCCCTCCCCATGGAGCTGCTTTACAGGTGGGGAGCAGGTGTGTTTGCCTTCAGCCTTTGCTGCCACCCCAGCACTGCCCATTCCGGACCTCGCTTTCCTCCCAGGGGCCAGTCCCTGCTTCCCCAGCCTCAGCCCCGAGGAGCCTCCTAAAAGCAGTGACTTTTCTGGGCCTGGCCGTGATTGAACTCTGGTCCGATTGGCCTCCCCCAACCCCAAGTACTTCACTTTTCTCCCCCAACCTGCTGGGTTTTGAGTCATTTGCAGCTTGTTCAGAGGCTCAGCATTATAATCAGGTCCTACAGTGCATACCACTCATGTGGTTTCTAAAATTTTAGCCTAAAAAGGAGAGAAACCCTTCAGTGATGGAGAGAAAAATAATAAGAATAATTAAGCTGTGGGGGGGCAGGTATGGCATTTCCTGATTTATAAATATAGCTGATGCTAAAGGAAATATGTTCCTAAACGTCATGCTTTTCAGGTTGACTCTTGAAAAAAAGGATTGTTCATCCCTTTCTCAGGCATAACATGCTTTCTCTCCCAGGGGTGTTCACGTTTTGACAGGGACACGGAGGATGGACAAGTGACAGTTTATTATGCCAGGTGTTGAAGCGTATGGGGCAAGACACACAACACAGGGAAAGGCCCGAGGGCAGTGGCAGGGAGATGGACTCGCATGCCGTCTTCAACAGGGTGGCCTGGGAAGGACTCTGGAAGAGGTGGGTGATGGGTGAGCCCATCCGGGCAGAGCATCCGGCAGAGGGAGCTGCAGTGCAAAGGCCCCAGGAGGGAGTGGGCTTGGCCTGCAGACAGCAGGGTGGGCACAGTGGGGTGGTGGCCAGAGAACACAAGGTGGGCATGGGAGCCCGTGACAGGGGTGTGGCAGGCCCTCGAATAGCATTGGCTTTGACTCCAAGTGAGTTGGGAGCCATGGCAGGGTTTTGAGCAGAAGGGGGATCCTCGGGCTGTGTGTGGAGGGCAGACCTCACCAGGCAAGGGGGGAGCATGGTAGACTGGTCAGGAGGCTGCTGTAATATACTCCGGGCAGGAGATGGTGGCAGCAGCTAAGGGGTCAGAGTCAGGACCTGTTCTGAAGTTCAAGCTGAGAGGGCTCGCTGCTAGACCGGGTATGGGATATGGGAGAAGAAGTCAGGGACAGCTCCTAGGTTTCTGACTGACGCTTAGTTAGCAGGGGACAGTGTGTTTTCATTAATGGGTGGGTGAAGGGCAGCTCTCAGGCCTTGGGCTGTCAGGCGGCATAAGGGTGGACCTCCTGGGACCAGTGGAGGAAGAGGGGCGTAAAGCTAATCAGGCCCCTACATTTGGCTCCCTGCTCGTTTTGGTTTGTTTTTAAGACTTTACTTAGTTTTAGAGAGAGGGAAAGGGAGGAGAAAGAGAGGGAGAGAAACATCAATGTGTGGTTGCCTCTCACTTTCCCCCTACTGGGGACCTGGCTGGGAACCCAGGCATGTGCCCTGACTGGGAATCAAACCAGCAACCCCTTGGTTGTCAGGCCAGTGCTTAATCCACTGAGCCACACCAGCCAGTGGGGGCTGGCTCCCTGGTTTTTAACCTCAGAGCCACTGTTCTCTTGCCTCCTGAGCTGGGATGAAGGCCTGGCTGGAGGAACTCTGCTAGGGCAGTTTTTAAGAGGTTTCAGGAAGTCAGGTTATGGCGCCCATAACCCCACCCCACAGCTGGGTGTGCTGATGGCCCGGAACCCCCAGGGGCCTGGGGTGGGGGGGATCAGAGTTCTGCCTGGTGGTGGTAGACTCCCCAGAAATACTGCCCTTCCTTCCCCTGCCCTGTGTCCCGGGGTCCAAGGCCCCTCCCGCTCTCAAGCTGCAAGATCGATTTTGCTTTCAGGTTGTTATTGTTATTATTACCCACTTAAACAACTTCATGGGGGGAGAAAAGGAGCCCAGTGACCATCAGACCTCAACCATTCATTCCGAGTTCCCTGCCCACACCTGTCAATATGTTTTTACATAGCAGTAAACAGTGGTCTGCTCTGCTTTCTGGGACGACTTTATCTCCTGCGCACGTCTCCTGATATCGACTGAGCCCTCAGACCTGTCACGTTAACGGCCTCCGGGCACCCCCTGCGTCGATGGGCTGCAGTTAGGTCACCATTTCTCCATTTGCTGGGCGTTTGGGCAGACGCCAATTTTCCTTTCTTCTGAACAGCCCTGCCGTGAATATCCTTACGTGAATTACTTTTTCCTTTTAAATTATTTCCTTGGGGCTTAGTCCCCAAAGTGAGAGTGCCTAATAGGTCACGGGAGGGGAACAGTTTTCTGGCTCTCATTTCGCACTGCTGGGCTGTGCTGTAAGGAGGTCGAGCCAGCCCTGTGCACAGCCCAGCCACAGTGGATCTTATTATTTTAATTTATTTTCACTGATTTGATAGGTGCATTCTGGCCTGATTCTTAACTTCCAGTTTTCACTCCCTGAAGCTACATTTGGGTCTTTCAGCCCCTAATGAGACCTCGTCTGTGCGGAACTTCACAGTTTACATGTTGCTCTCTGGCAGGTCGTCTCACTTAAGACACCGTCGGCCTGATAGTACTGGTCTCTGTTTTATATGGCCAACTTGGGTTGAGTCTAGTTCAGTGCTGGAGCGGAGCCTCCAGGCAGTTCTTTCAGATTTGGTTGGAAACGACTCCCACCCACCTGCCACTACCCCTTTCTTTCTGAGGGCCCAGGGTCCCCAGATGTTCATTTCAACCCAAATCCAGTGCCTCGGGCCTGTGTTTCCCCTGAGCTCCCACAGCCAAGCCCAGGTCCCAGGACGTGCCCTGTGCTTCCAACGTGGGGCTTGGAGGAGGCTGCTGGGATTTGGGGTCAGGTGGGGTCAGGTGGGGCTTTGGGGCTCTTTGCTTCAGCAAAGCCACTACTCCCTCCATTCCCTGCCCCAGGACTCCATGTTCTGGGCAGGGGGAGAGGGCTGGTCCTGGGAGTGTCTCTGGCCCCACCCAAGATGTGCCCCATATCTAGTTTTGGTCACAGGTACACTGGAGCCTCAGGCTTCTGGGGACAGGGTCACTCAGGGGACTGTTGGGGTCCTCACTGGACATCGCAATGATGTTGCAACTCTCAAGAGTCAAGGGACCTTCTCACGGAGGACACACCTGAGGTATGAGTTTGGTTTCATTCTGCTCCCTTCTAACTAGACTTTCAGAGTATCTCTAAGGCAGCCCGTGCTGTGCGTGGTGGATGCCATTCTTATAGTATTTAGCACTCATGATAAGAAACACTCTTCTGCCCATTTCACACTCAGGAAAATGAAGCTCCAGACTAGGGAGTTAAACGATTTGTCCCAGACCACACAGCAGTCGCTGCAACAGCCTGGAGGAGAGCCCCAGGCCCGTGGCTGTGTCTCCTCCAGCCCTGCCCTCCTATGGACGGGCTCAGTGGGTATGCTTCGGCACGTGGCCACTTGGTCATACCTAGTCTGGGTCGCTGTCAGAGCCCAGGGCCAAGTGAACTGCAGTGATGGGGTCCCCAGGACCCACAGAGCTTGGTGGGTCTGGGTTGCTGGGACCTAGGCAAGAAAATTTTTTTTTAATCCTCATACAAGGATTTTTTTTTTAAGAGAAAGGGGAAAGGAGGGAGAAAGAGAGGGAGAGAGACAGCCATGTGAGAGAGAAACATCAGTTGGATGCCTTCTATACGTGCCCTGACTGGGAATCGAACCCACAGCCTTTTGGTATAGGGGATGATGGTCCAGCCAACTGAGCCACCCATCCAGGGCCAGGCAAGAAAACTTTACATGAGTAACTCTGTGTCCATGGGCCTCACATCTGTAGGCCAGATAGGGTCAGGTCTGGGTTCTAGAAGCCGTTCTCTGCCCTGATAGGTGGCAGCCCCTCTCTCCCACCATCACCCGGTATGTCCTCCTGGAGAGAGCTTCCCTTCCACTGATCACCTCTTTTAGTCCGCCTGATGTCTGGTCGCTCAAGATGATAGCTCTTGGCATTTCCCTCCAAAGTAGACCTCCTCGTTCAGGGGCATATTTTCCTCTTACAGCCCCTTGGAACAGGTTCCCAAAGGATCCTTTGCTATATTATCAAATGGGAAGGGGACTGATGCTTGTTGAGCACCTACTAGGTAGTAGTCATTGTGCTCTGTATCCAATGCATATTATCTTATTTAATCCACACAACCTAAAAGTTATTACTGCTACAGCCTCAGATGTGGTATTATTCCCCTTTTGCAGATGAAGAAACGAGGCTTCAAGAGGTTAAATAAATGACTTACCCAAGGTCATGTGGTCAGTAGGTGAGAGATAGAGCCCTGCCTCTTGCCCCTCCCACCAACGGCCTGGCCAGCCTCTCAGGCTGGCAGTTACAGCCTTGGATGAAGCACTGCCCTGCCTGAGGCCTGTGCTTTCTGCTCTCTTTCTGAGTGTCCTTCTGCACTGGTTGGAGCTGCCCTAAGTCCCCTCATTGCTGAGAGTTTGCTGTTCTGGGGCCCACTAGGGAGAAAGTCCCTTAACAGTTTCCCACAGGGGACCCAGGAGCCCTCATTTGCAGGGCTCTCCCAGGGGCCTGTCCTGATAGCCCAGTGTTCCGTATGTGGTGCGCAGATTAGACTTCCACCGATACTCAGACGTGGAGGAGTGTGAGCATACGCTGTCGAAACCTGTGCACCTTCCGATGAGGCTGGGATGTGGATGCAGCAGTGCGAATGCTCCTAGGGACTGGGGCACAGATGGACTGGCCACCACTTTTGGCAGAGGAGGGCTGCTAGGAGTGCCAGGCTCTGCCAGAGCGTCAGGCTCTGAAAATGGGCCCTGGCCCTGTAATGGTAGCAGGCTGGGCAAGCAGCAGCAGGCCCTGCATCTGACTATGAGAGCACAGCTAGGTTTTATGCTCCATTATGGTGACAGGGTGGCAGTCTGTGCACTGGTCCGTTCAGCTCTGCCTGCTCTCTGCACTCAGTGACAGCACCCTTGTACTCAGAGGCCAGCGACACATACACTGGGGCTGGGGAGAGATTTTTGCAGCCAAAGGGGAGGTCGGTTGAATGGGGGTTTGATTTGATGAGCAAAGAGGCCCTTGTGGTGGAGAGCAGACCTTAATATGGTCTGCAGCAAGGGGAGGGCAGAGCTTCTTCAGTGAGGAGGGCTGGGCCTCCCTTGGCTCTGAATCCCAGTGCTGAGAGCTGGATAGTTCACATACTAGGTGCTCAGGAAATGTTATAGAGGAATCGATGAATCAGTGGCACACTGACAGGTGACTGGGTGTTCCCTGTGGAGAGGTTGGGAGGCCAGGGAGCGAGAGGGAGGATGGAGAGGGAATTGGCTTGGACCAAGGCCTAATGACCTGAGAGAACGTCCAGGGGTGGACAAGGCAGTGCACTTTGCATCCCTTCCAGATGACCAGCCTGAAGGGGAGGCCAGAGGAGACGATGAGGGCTGGGTGGAACTGTTTCCACCTGGTTTTCCCGTTGTAGAATCGGAGCCTCCCCCAGACCTGGAGTGCTCCTGAGAAGTCTCCTGGCCCATCCTAGCTGGCTGTGAACAGAAGACAGGCTTCAGCCAGCTCCAAAGCCAGCCTGGTGGGTGGGGAGGGCAGGGCACAGCCTGCTGTGGAGAGCACAGAGGGCAGGGTTCCTCCACAGTCAGCGACCCTCAGGAGAGGCGCAGAAGCATCATCCCTGGCAGGAGGAGGCCCAGGCAGAGCTGGCCAGGCGCCTGCCCTGACAACCTTCTCCCAGACCCCAGCCACCATTCTCTGAGCAGCTAATTAAAAGAGAAAAGACTGTTAATATTTCAGCACTGTTAGCCCATTAAAGTATTGAGTGTACATCAGCATTATATGCATAAAGGGATCGATAAACATGTGCGTACCTTGGGCTGGGAGGGCAGGGGAGAGGTGGTCTCCAAGGATGCCGCACAGGAGTGGCCCACCAGCGACTCAGTCCGGTGTGTCCTTAGCACTGTGCAGACACTCGGGCACTGGAAATGCGTGGAGCTGAGCACAAAAGTCAGAGTCAGGCAGACTTCCAACCAGCAGGGGGCATCCTTGGGCTTAACCTTGCTGAGCCTCAGCTTCCTCATCTGACAAATGGGAACAATAATAGGCTCGTTATAAGCAATAGATAAAATAGCAGATATAAAACACTCAGTGCAGTGCTGGGACGGAGTGAGTTGTTGTGTTATGTGTACATTGTTGTGTTACGGGGGAGACCTGAGGCATAACTCTAGCTCACAGCAGTCCCTCCTCGCTTCCTTTCTGCCTCTTGGCAGGCTTTGTCCCAGCTCTTCTAGACTCCACACTGCCCTAGAGCAGGGCCTGGTGCCATCGCTCCCCATACCCCAGCCCCAGCCCCAGCCCCAGCCCCAGCCTCATGAGGATTTGCTGGATGACCGTGAAGTCAGGACCAGAAGACAGATTGCGATTCCACATTGCCTGGCTCAGACCACCCAGCGATGCTGCGGGAGGTGGCTAGGGTGGCTGCCCTGGAATCTGACGGTCGGGCAGATAGAACCAACTCTAGGCAGGGAAGCCTCCCTCTCCTCTTCTCTCCTTGCCTTTCCCCCACTCTGCTCTGTGTGGAAGTTTCCCCAGGCTGCAGACACGCTTCCCCTGAAAGAGTCAGTAGCAGGGAGCAGGACAACAGCCCCCACTTGGCCACGATGGACCTTTTCAGATGTGGCAGGAGAGGAAACCTGGAGGAAAGCTGCTGGGGCTTCCAATTCAGGTTTCCATGCATTTTGCTGTCTGGTTGCCTTATTTGACTCTACGTGTCCTGTTTCATCCTCATGCGTTTGGTGAAATTCCCCCTCTAGGTTCCAGTGAGAATTGTCTTCGGTAGCCCAGTGGGCAAGTTGGAAGTAGTCTTTACGTGTGTTGAGAGTTTGTGGCTTCCTCACTGGGCCTGCTGGGCCCTGGCAGTCCCCACCCCCACCTACAATTTGAGATGTCTACTTTTGGGGGAAGAAAGGAGTGAGCTGATTGGTCAGAAGCACTCTGCCAGGGACTCGCCATTTTTTGCCTCAGCCGCCCTCACTATAATGTTGCCCCATGGGTGACAACTCTCACGCCACTTGACCATTCTCCGCCAAGGGACTGGTGTGTGTGTTGGGGGGGTGTTACTTGCCCCCACAGCCTTAGCTTTGTACTGAGCGTCGGATCAGCGCTCCGCACTCGCTGTATACAACACTTCTGCTCCACAAGGTGTTAAGAGATAACTCTGTGAAGAAAGGGCTTTATGGTCGAACACAGTTGGAAAGCGCTGGAGTAAACCAAGTGTTTACTGCGGGTCTTTTCAGAGCCTTTAATGCTATACTCCTGTGCACTGAGACGGAGGAGAGAGAAGATGCAGTGTCCTTATTGGCGGGGACTGTTGAGGAACACTTCGTGGCACACAGGTTGGGGACAGTTTTCCTTTTTTCATGGGGGTTTATTGATGGAGCTCAGAGAGTGACGTAGGAAAAGTCTCAAGACCAGCGACAGAGAAACATACCTGGTTCCCAAATCCTGTTTTGTTTCCTGTCCGCCAACGGGATACCAAGCAGAGATGCTCAGGTCCTGGGGTGCCTCCGAACTTCCCGGGACCGTGTTACAGGTGCGAACTCCAAGGCCCGTTCCTGGAGAGTCAAAGCCTGTGGTTCCACGGGGGCCTGGGAATCTGTGCTCTGACAGGCTCCCCGGGTGACACGGGGTGGCGGTGGGGGGTCTGAGGGTGACTGAGACAGGAGCTGAGTTCCAAGATACCGGGTAGAAGGCCAGGGTTCGAGTCCCAGCTCGGCCACTGTGTGAGTGACGTGGGCATTTGCTTCTCCAGGTCTCCATTTCCTTCTCTGCCAAAGGAGCAAAATAGCACCTGCTCTTTCTGCCTCTCAGAACGGAGGCGAGGAGCTTGGAAACGTACAGTGAACCCCGGGAACGCATCAGCCCTCGTCGTCTGTGCGGAAATGCCAGGGTCCGGTCGTGCGCCGGGCTTCAGACCCCCCAGGGAGGTGGGCTCCTGAGCAGCAGGCGGGGTCGTTTGTAGAGGAAAAATGCTGGGTGATGCGGTCAGATTGCTCACTGTGTACCGGACACCGTTTTAACCACTTCACGTGAGTCTACTTACTTATTCCTTGCAGCAACACGCCGTTTTACAGCTGAGAAAACTAAGGTGTAAGTAATTTGCAGAAAGTCACACAATAACTTGCTGAAGGCCTCCTGAAGCCCTGCACAGCCCTGAGCACGAGTCTTGACCATATTCATGAAAACTCCCTGCCGGTTTCAGGCCTGTTTTGACTGTCTCCTCCCCGGGGATGCGGAGGGGGCCGCAGAGGGGGCCCGCCTGTCCCCACCTCTTGCTCCTGTTGGATCATCTCAGGAGCTGTCATCTAGAGAGGGTGCACAGGCTCCTCAGCCAGATGTTTTGCACATATGGTCTTAAGCCTTCCCACCAGCCCTGGGAGAAGGCATATTGTTCCCATTTTACAAATGAAGGGGCTGAGGCTGAGAGGGATTCACTTGCCCGTCGTCACCCCACCGCTGGGTAGCAGCCCCTGGGTAGCAGAGCCGGGGATTCATCCCAGACTGTCGGCTCCTTCCTTGTCTCTAAAGCAGGTCTCCCTCGGCCACCTGTTCCTTGTCACATGCCTCTGCCTCAGAGTCGTCTTAGCACTTAGCACGCTCTGAAACTGTCCTGTTCATGTCCGTTTTCTGGTTTGCTGTCCATCTCCCCACAGATTCTCTTTCAGAGCTGGTCCTTGTTTGCTTTTCATGACAGCCTCTTCAGCACCCAGCACAGCCGCAGGCTCGAAGCATTTGTTGTTTGACAGAGTGAATGAAAGGATTATGTCGTGGCGCCTCTTGACACAGGCCTGGTTGCCTCTGGAACCGGAAGATGTGGCTGTTGGCAGTGCCGTCCCGGGGTGTGTGGAGGGGCAGCTGAGGTTAAGTGGGACAGAGCCGCTCTGGGGGCCTGCCACGCAGCAGGGGTTTCCTGCTCAGAAACCCTGCCCAGACATTCCAGCGCTGGGCAACGTGGGGGAGGCTGACTCACGCCAAGGAAACTCCGCGGGGAGTGGGGTGGGCTGACGGACACACTGAAATGCCAGCCGAGGTCGAGGAGGTCCGGGCACTTTGCTGCTGGCCAGTGCTCCTCCAGAAGGACCGTCTACGCCTGGAAGACAGCAGCCGCACGCAGGGGCTCCTCAAGCGGGAGTCGGAGTAAAGGGCGTGAGGAGTTGCAGGGGTTAGTGACGTAAAGGAAGGGGACCTCAGCGCGCAGGGTCACCACAGGGAGGTGGCTGCTTTTTTAAAAATCGAAATGTAACTTAGATACTGTAAAGCCGTAAGTAAATGATGGTACATTTTTACATGTGTATCCACCTGTGTAACGCCCCCTCAGGTCAAGACGTGGAGTATTTCCTCCCACCAGACGGGACGCCGCCTTCCCCCCAGGAAGTCCTCTGGTGCCGTCCCCAGTCAGTGACCGCCTCCCACCCAGGGGCCACCGCTGCTGGGGCTCCGTCACTACAAGATTGGTTTTTCCATTCTTTAATTTTAAATAGGTAAAACTGTACGCTATTTACTTTTTTGTATCCAAGTTCTTCCACTTAAACTTTGCCTGTGGGATTCACTAGTGTATCTGGCAGCAGTTCACTTTTCACACCTACGCGATACTCCGTCGTATGTATACACCACTTCACTACCCTGCGCTGCCCTTGCTGGACGTGCAGGTCATTTCCTGTTGTGAGCTACGGTGGCCGAAGCTGCTGTGGACAGTCTAGTGCTTGGTTGTCAGGAGCACTCACTTTATTGGGGGCATACCCTGCAGTGGGGCCCCTGTGTCGTGGGTACACACTTGTTTAGCCCGAATCTCTTCAAAGGTAGTTCTGCCATTTTTAGAGTTGAATAATCTTAGTAACGTCATCAAAGGGGGTTAAGTAACTTTAACCCCCTTTGCCATCATCCCTGGTGCCCAGTCATCGCCCCATCTCCAGTGAGCACACGTACCTGTCAGGTGACCGGAGGTCTTGTGTCTGCTGGCCAGGCCCAGTCTTGTCTGGCCTGTGCTGGCTGAGCCCTGAGGAGGTTTAGCTCTCCAGCTCTTTTGCAGTATTCCTTATTAATCGCCAAATCTTCTGTCATTGCCACACTGCCTGGCTACGGGCAAGCCACCGTGTCCAAGCTTATAGTTTATCTTCCTTGGCAGCCTGTTAAATCATGCCTTCCTTGTTGAGAGGCACCCGGGCCTCCTGTAGCCATCCACGTGGCTTCACGGGTTATCAGCAATGCATGTTCTTCATTGGGGGGGGGGATGGGCAGTGTCAGACCCATTCCCCAGATTCTAGGGTGCATTTTTTGCAGAGACTATGTGCTGATTAGAAAATTCATAGGAAGTATGAGTTGAAACAAGACCACAGAGAGGTCATCAAACCCATTCCCCTCCTATGGGTGGGGAAGCTCAGGCCCACGGAGGTCTGACTTGCCCAAGGTCACACAGCTTGTCTCCTGACACCTAGTCTAGGTTCATTCCTCTGGGGCACCAGGCAGGCAGGATGGTCACCTGGACACTCGGACTCTGGGTTGGTGGCAGCTGCCGCTGTTTGCAGAACCTGCTGCTGTTTAGAGAGACTCTAGTGGTTAAGCATGGCCTGTGCCACTCCCAACTGCGGCCCCATAGGCTTCTCAACCTGCAGCCAGGCTGCCTCCGCGGACCCCTCTCTGTGGCTGGTTCACGGCTGTCCCACCAGCATTGCTTGGGGAGATTCTGTGAAGGCACCTCCGTGTCATCTGCAGAGCAGTAGAGTTCCACCAGACATTTCTCATTTACACTGTGTTACTGCGCATCCACCCTGATGAGTTCGCAGAGTTGGCAGCATTCTCTCTATTTTAGAGACGAGAAAACAAGTGTCCAGAGATCACTACCGGCTTGCCCCCAGTGAATCGTAATGTGCAGTGCAGTACCCTGCCCTGTCGACTGGCGCGTAGGCCCCCCATTCTTTGAGGCCTGGTTCAAAAGCTGCCTCTTCCACAGAGCATTCTGTGATTCTTCCTCCTTCCATGAGTCTTCCTCCTGTGGGTGGGGGTGGCTCTCTTCTCTGACCTCTCTTACAATGCTTAGCAACTTCACCTTGGGATAGTCTTGTAAATTCATTAATTCAATGTGCCCTGAGTGCCTGCTGTATTTAAGGCCTTGTGCTGAGGGTGCCAAGATGAAGTTCATAGCCTGGTAGGCAGAAAGACAAGACCCCTGGACTTGGTAGACACACAGATTGACACTTTGCCACTGTGCTGGGGGAGTGACTGATACAAAAGGATGGGGGAGCAAAAAAATACTCACCTGAGAATATGTTTATCGATTTGAGAGAGAGAGGAAGAGGGGGAGAGAAACACTGATCAGCTATCTCCCCCATGTGCCCCGCCCGACTGGCGGTCTGTACTGGAGGATGCTCCAACCGTGGGGCCACCTGGCCAGGGTGGAGTCACACGTTTTAGGCACAGGTTCCATCTCAGCTTTGGGGCTGTGATTTAGGGCAAGGACTGTGTCCAGTCCCCATGTCCCTCGTGTTCTGTCTGCTCAGCTCTCCCACCTCCACTCTCTCCACCCTCAACTGTGAGCAGACGGGTGTGAACTTGGGGGCCTTCCTCTCCTTCCCAGGGCCCACGCATCTGTGGGGTGAGGGCTGGCTTACCTTTAGCACAGTGGGCTTGCCACTGAGGGAGGGGCTATGAACTTTTCCAGTTCGGTCATTTCCCCCTCCCCAGCCCTGGGCATTGCGAGAGAGGTCAGGGAAGAGCCGGTTTTTTGAGAACTGCTGTCCCTTGGAGAAGAGCTGGCACAGGCACAGCGGGGGAAATTAGCAGGGCTGTGGGTAAGGGGAATGTGTAGTCCGTGGGGTTGGAGGGTCTCAGGTTAGGCTCTCTAGGAGTAGAGTCTGGGACGGTTGGGCATAGGTACAGTTCAGGCAGGTGATTTGCTGAGGAAATATTCTCAGCAGAAACTAGGAAAAAAGGGGAAGCAGTTGGGCCAATATGTGGTTGAACTGATAGCCTCGGCCTCTTCCTGGGGTCATGGGGTCCAGGGGCCCAGGGGTGGGGCTCTGGAGTGTAAACAGCACCACAGTCATCCCATCTTAAGGCAAGAGGCTGGGCTTTTGAACCTGCTTGCCAGTCATCGGGAGGGCGTGTGTGTATTGGGAAGAGGGTGACCTCCTAGGCATTTCTGGGCCAGGCAGCTCCCACTGGCGAAGGGCAGTTCCCTGGGGAAGGTGAGCTCTGTGCACCCAGTAGCCGTCACTCAGAGCAGCTGGGGGTGCATGCAGATGCCAGATACTGGGTGGAGCACCAGCAGCCTCCATCACAGGAGGCTGCTAAAACAGTCTGTCTGGATTACAAAGCCCCTCACCCTCAGCAGCTCATTGATGAGCCCAGATATCTTGCAGTGGGGGTGGGGTGAGGAAGAAGTGCCCCTTTCTGAGTTCCTGGCCCTTCTGGTGGCCCGGGGCTCTGGGAGGGTTCTTTCCTGAGCTCAATGAGCTCAGGCCTCTGAAGAATGACCCGGGGAGGTCTGGGCTGACCTCTCTCCCTGACATAGTCAGGAGGGAGCCTCAGACCCCCTCTGGCCCTGGTGCCCCTTGTCTAAACCTCCTCGCTCTTTGCCAGCTCCAGCCCAGGCCCAGATCGTGCACGCGGGCCAGGCGTGTGTGGTGAAAGAGGACAACATCAGTGAGCGGGTCTACACCATCCGGGAGGGCGACACCCTTGTGCTGCAGTGCCTTGTCACCGGGCACCCTCGGCCCCAGGTAAGCCCCCATCCAGCCCGCGCGGCCTCCTTCTCCACCCCCTCTCTGCAATCAGAGCTCAAGAAGCCACAGCAGGTGCAGGGGACTAGAGGCCACAGTGGCAAATGAACAGAGGACCGGAGCCAGGGCTGGGGAAAGAGCTGGAAAATGAACTCTGAGGAAGGGCTGGAGGCTGTGGGCTTATTCACTCGCAAACACTGACGGCTACGAGGAAAACAGAAAGTCAGTTATTCAGCTCCACTCCAGCCCTCGCAGAGGTGAGCAGACGCGTCCTCAGCTGCTCCACAGCCGGGCTCGAGAGCAAACAGGGCGCCAAGCACTATGCCTGGTGCTTTCTCCAGTGTTTTCTCTTTGGCTCCTCACAGCCATGCCATGAGGAAGGCATTCGTACCCCCATTTTACAGCTGAGGCAACAGAGGTTCAGGTTGGGTAAACTCCCAAGGTCACACAGCTCTTGCGAAGGTGGAAGCGGAATTTGCATCCAGAACCAGTGTTCCCTGTAGCCTGGCACACTTCCTCTCACTGTATTTGTCTTTGGATTGGGGACTCCAGGAATTACCAGCAACAGAGAATACGATCTCTACCTTGGGAGGCTTCCGGTGGGCAAGGCGTACACTCTTGAGGTTAAAAGGCTCAAAGCAATTAGAGAGCAACAGATGCTGGGTGTCTGGAAATGCCAGGTGAATTTTGTCTCAGACCGACTCAGTGGTTCAGACAGGAAGTGTAGGCTGGTTACCATTGAGAGCTGATGGGAGGAGGCAGGAGGCTGGAGGGATGTGTGGAATTTGCTGGTGAGCTGCTGTGACCTTTAAGAGCAGCAGGAAAGGTGTAGGTTGGATTCTTGGAAGGAGAATGAAATGTGAAATCCTTTTATTGGGATAATTTTGGGAACAGGGATGGCTTTAGTAGATCTGGCCTTGAGATAAGCGGGTGGACTAGGAGACTCCTGCAGAGGTGTCCAACCCGTGGCCCACAGGCTGCATGAAGCCCAGGATGGCTTCGAATACAATCCACACAAAATTGTAAATTCACTTAAGACATGAGATTTTTTTTGGTGCTTACATGTTGCAATGTATTTAATGAGTGGCCCAAGACAACTCTTCTTTCACTGTGGCCCAGAGGTGCCAAAAGGTTGGACACCCCTGCCAGACTCTTGTCACCTGAGACTCTGATCACTGCCTGCTCCTTCTGGGAGGCCTATTTAGAAGTGAAGGCAGTGCTGCCAGTCTTCAGGTTGGTGTCAGGTGTGACTGTTAGGGATGGTTTGTCCTGTTGCCAGGGAGGCAGCTGGGCCATCTGTCCCTAAGGCCGCACTGGCCATCTGTGTATGTCCCCTTGTGCATCACGTGTGTGAGTCATCTGTGGTTGTGGCTGTATGTACATGCATTTCTTTGTCTATTTCCATCCACAGTTTCATTGTTTTTCCTGCTACCCAGGCTTAACCCCCTGCGCTCACATTTGCCTCTGTCCCATCTCATTTCCCACACATCGCCAGCCCCTGACACCTTTCTTTTTATGCTCTTGCATATGTCCTCTCCTGTCCATTCCTCATGATTCCTCTGGGTCAGTCCTTCCGCCCCGTTCCCTGGTCTACTGCCCATTCTCCCAAATCTCCCGTCTAGGCCATTCCTGCACCCCGATCCCTGATTCTCATCCTCCAGCCCGCTACATCATATCGCTCCCCTCTCAGAAACACTTCACGGTACCCTATTACGGACCAGACCCAGTGCAGGCTCCTGGAGGTAGAATCAAAGAGCTCCCACAATCGGCCCTCACCTGCCTTTCCTGTCTCATCTCCCTCCTTCCTCATACCTGTGCTCCAGTCGAACTTGCCCAAGTACACCCTGTTCATTCCTGCTTTGACACTGCTGCTCACCACTCCTGAAGTGCCTTCTAGTTCCCTTTTCACTCATTTCATTACCACAAACGTGTATTGAGGACTTGCTCTGTGCCAAGCCTTGTGATGCGGCCCAAGGATACAGTTGCAGTTCCTCTTGTCATGAAGCATCTTGTCTCACAGGGGAGCAGCATCCTGTCATGGCCCTCTCTGTGTCGGAGCGGGGGACTGGTGGGCAGGAGTTCTTCACTCCAAATATCCAGAGAGAGGGAATCCCTGGGGCCCAAATGAAGAAGGGATCTGGAGTGACGGCAGCGAGCCGGAGTTGAAGAACCTGGTCCTTGGAGGGACCTGGGTTACGTGGACCTCAGGGGTTGCAGTATTGATGCACCCATGGAGCCGGCTGAGGGGAGGCCATGGGCTGTCTACGGCTAGAAGCTGGACTGGGCTCCATCCAAAGCTGGAAGCTCAAAAGAGTAGCACCGCCTGTGAATGGGGACCAGAAGACCTCTCTCCCACAGCGCAGAGTCACAGCAGGGAGCGGACTCTGTCTTTCAGGATGTGGCTGTAAACAGCGCCCTGTGAGGGAGCGTGACCCTCAGCCTGCCTGCCTCTTGCAGTGGTGAGGAGACCCGAAGCTAAGAAACTAACAGGAAAACCGGTTGGAACCTGGGAACCCATGTGTCTTGGCCGTAGGCCACCACAGAGCTGCACCTCAGACAGGCCTGTCAGGGCCTAAGTGGGACTTCTGTGGAAGATGATTGCCACTGATTACAAGCCTGTGGAGTGAAATTTTAAAACTCACTCAAAAATCCAGCACCAGGAGAGCCGCTCTGTATACTTAAATAATTGAACAATTCATCTCTGAGGAAACAGATAATAGAGCAATTTTAAAGGATCTTTAAAATAAATGTTTAAAATGTGGTGCCCTGGCTGGTGTGGCTCAGTGGATTGAGTGTCAACCTGTGAACCAAGAGGTCATTGGTTCAATTCCCAGTCAGGGCACGTGCCTGGGTTGCAGGCCAGGTCCCCAGTTGGGGGTGTGAGAGACAACCAATCAATGTTTGTCTCACACATCCACATTTTTCTCCATCTCTCTCTCCCTCCCTTCCCCTCTGTCGAAAAGTAAATAAATAAAATCTTTTAAGAAATGTTTAAAGAGGTACTAGGAGTAGAATCTACAAGACAGGAGACTGTAAAGCCTGGTCAGTTAGATATAGAAACAAAAGCAAATAGAAATTGTAGAAAATGAAATAAGTTTTTGATTTTTATGTATTTACTTATTAAACAATTTTATTTATTTTTAGAGAGAGGGGAAAGGAGAGAGAAAGAGAGGGAGAGAAGCATCAGTGTGTGTTTGCTTTTCACGTGACCCCTTGCTGGGGACCTGGCCTGCAACCCAGGCATGTGCCCTGACTGGGAATTGAACGGCAACCACCAGAACTCATCCACTAGCCACACCACCAGGGCTAAAAATTTCTAAAAATGCAAGCCACCCCCAAAAAATCAAAAACACCGTGACATGGATAAAACAAACCAGGTTCTAAGCAGTGTATAAACAAACCCCATCTAGACAAATCATGTTAAAACCACAAAAGTCAAGTACAAAAAGAAAAAAAATCCATGGCCTTGTTCTCTCTCCAAAGCACCCTCCGGTCTCAGGATGCATCACCTGAAGCCGCCCGCCTGTAGCCTTCCCCAAGTTTTGTGAAGTCCGAGACCATGAGGGTACAGCTGAGGGTGGCCAGGGAATGAGAGTAGCAATATCATGGCCGGCAGTGACCCCCGCTGCATGAGAAGGTTGATCTTTCACCTATTTCTCCCGGCTTTTTTGTCTTTATGACCTGTGGCCTGACCTGTTCACCAGTCTCGGAGCCCTTGCTCTGTCTCAGTAACAAGCAGTTCTCCTCAACTTTAAGATGGAAGCTTCCCTACGTCATCCTCCCATCTTTAGAATTGAGTAATCTGGAGCCGATCAGTTTTTCTTAAACCTCTGGTGATTGGAGTAGTGTTCGATAGCTCCAGTTTCTTGTGTGATCTTTGCTAGCGTCCCGTGATCTAAGGCAATGTCAATAAAAGACAATTGTTGAGTGACTAATATAGACCAGGCCCCCACTCAAGTGCTTTGCCTACTTTGTTTCTAAACCTCACAATGACCCTGCAAAGTGGGTGTTATGCTGCATAATAATTATTGATATCTGTTGCTGCAGAACAAATGCTCCAAAATTTGAGAGCTGGAAATGACAAACACTTACTGCCTCATTGTTCCTGTAGGACAGGAACCTGGCGTGGCTGGTTCTGGCTCGGGGCCTCTCCCCAAGCTGTCGTTCTCTGAAGACTGGTGGGCTGGAGGATCCCCTGTGGACCCCTCCATAGCGTCACCCAAGACATGGCAGTTGGCTTTCCCCAGAGCGAGTGACCCGAGAACACAATCATGATGGGCATCACAGTCTTTTATAACCTGATCTCGGAAGTGACATACGAGTCCCCCTGCTGTATTCTATTGGCCACACAGACCTGCTTTGCTACAAAGTGGGAGGGGACTGCAGAAAGGTCTGAGAACCTTTCTCTGCAGGAGGTGGGATCATTTGGGGCCACCCTGGAGACTCATCTTGCACAGAAGAGAAATCAGAGAGATGAGTAACCTTAGCCTTCCAGGCACTAAGTATACGAGGTCTGTCCAGAAAGTATCCATCCATGCAATATGAAAAATAGAGACATTTATTGAAGAAGATGCAAGAAACATTGTACAGAGGACATTGGTGCCTCAGACCCCCCCAAAGCAGGCACCTTGGAGCTTCACACAGTTCTCCCAATCGCTATCAGCTGCCCCGTCATATTTTCCCGAATCTCACTGGTGGTCTGAAATCTGTTCCCTTTCAATGGTGTTTGTAATTTTGGGAAAAGCCAGAAGTTGCAGGGTGCCAAATCTTGGCTGTGGAGGCGCTGAGTTTCCTGGGTGATTTGATGTTTCGCCAAAAAACTCTGCACGAGACGTGATGCATGAGCGGGCGCATTGTCATGATGAAGCTGCCGATCGCCAGTTGCCCACAGCTGCAGCCTTTTGAATCATCCGAGTAGTTTCCATGTGGGAATGTTCAAGCTTAACGCAAAATCTGATGCAGATTCATTGCTGTAATTGCTCAGTCATTTGAATGTGACGGCCACACAGTACACACCCTCAGTGGTGTCTACTGCCCCCAATGACCAGGACAGTGAAGCTGTCACTGTTTATGCAGGTGCATCCCAGTCCACTCTCCTTGGCTGCCAGTTGACATAGATGTTGTGCAAACTGTTCAAATCACTCTCATTATATTAACAATGGTTGGGCATTTTCCAGATCTTGTACATTAATTAAATCCTCTCAGTAACTGTAGGAGGAGGTAATACTCTTCATTTTAAAAATGAGGAAAGGAAGGCAGGAGAGGCTGGGTAATTTGCTCACAAATCCACACTGCCGTCGTTAAAGCCTCATCCATCTGACCCCGGATGCCCCAGGCCCTTGGCTGAGTCGCCCTACCCCCTCTGTGTATTCCCCCAAGTCTGTCTAGGTTAGTCTCCTAGGCCTATATATGCCCCACGTGCCCTTGTGAAAAACTACGGGGGTCAGAGGGAAGACACAGTGCAGGGTTGGCCCAGAGGTCCCCCCGCCTGCACTGCGCGTCTGACTCTGCCCCACCCTGCCTGCCCAGGTGCGGTGGACCAAGACAGCTGGCAGTGCCTCAGACAAGTTCCAGGAGACCTCGGTGTTCAATGAGACGCTGCGCATTGAACGCATCGCACGCACACAGGGGGGCCGCTACTACTGCAAGGCGGAGAACGGTGTGGGCGTGCCCGCCATCAAGTCCATCCGCGTGGACGTGCAGTGTGAGTCTGAGTCCCCCGTCCATTCTGGCCCCTCCCTGGGGAGGAAGGGGCTCAAGCTCAGGCTAGGAAGGCGGAGTGGGGGTGGGGCGCCGTGGAGAACCAACCCCTCCATGGAGGAGGACCGTAGAGGTTTCCTCTCTTCCGTGCCCGGCAGGGGGATCTCTGCTGTTTCTGCGACGTGTGCTGCCCTGTACCACTCACGCATCCCCACCTGTGGGAATGTGAACCTCGCAACATCCCTATAAAGTGGTCAGGGAGGGCAGGACAGGTTGGATTCGTACACATTCCACAGATGAAGAAACTGAGGTACCAAGGACTCTAGACTTGTTCATGGGCATAGGCCTCTTCATTATGGTTGACTGGCCTTCCCGCAGTACCTGATGCCTCTGCTTTTGCCCCAGGGTAACTCTGAAACTTCCTTACCCCACCAGGTGCAGGAGCAAGCTAACACCTCTCAGTCCTTGCTGCTGCTTGAATAGGAAGCCTCCAGTCCCCACCTGCCCTCCACGGATTGTCCCTTAACCCCAAGAGGCTATCTCCCTGCTTGCCACCCCCTCTGTGCCTATCCAGGCTGACCTAGGAACCCAGAACCTGGGGGGCCAGGCCAATGGCCTGTCTGATATCATCTTAATGTCTACAATGAACTTGCCCATTACACAGGCCTCACACTCGCCCAGGGGGCCCGACTGAGTGGTGAGCAGTGGAACCCCAGTTGTCTCTTCTGTCCTGCATCAGCCACCCAGGCACCTGCCAAACCCTGGGGCTGAGGGTCATTTCTCAAGTTATTGGTCTGAAAGGGGCTGGGAGGCATGGCCTGGACTTCGCCAATGCCCCACCTCTGCCCATGGCCTTGATAATAACCTCTACCTAAGTGGGCTGTGGAAGGAGGACAGAATGCTAGCATGTTGGAACATTCATTGTAGGATGTTTGAATGTGGAATTGTGGGTGACTTCGGTTCACAATCCTGGTTGCACATTAGACTCTAGGGGACCCTTTTCAAAAACACTGATGTCTGGGTCCTCCTTCAGAGACTCTGATGCAATTGATTGGGGTGGGGCTCAGACACTGGGATTTTTAAAAATTGAGGACTAACCTACATCCAGGAGAGTACACTAATCTTAAGTGTACAGTTTAATGAATTCTTACATATGTATGTGTGTGTGTAAACACCATGTAGTTCAAGGGAAGCTCCAGGACCCCAGGAAGTTTCCTCACGTTCCCCCCAGTCAGTAATCTTCTTAGAGACAATCACTGTTCCTCTGACTTCTGACACATTAATGAACTCTTCCAGGCATTAGTATTAAAAAGGAAATCTCTACGTGATTTCATTGTGCAAATGAGGAGGAACTACCAATCTAGTCCAATTTACCAGTGAGGAACAGGCAGAGAAAAGACTTAGGTCACAGTACAAATTAATAACTAGCCTGGGATTTGAACCAGGGTTTCCCAGTTTCTAGTCTGCTGCTGCTGCCTCCACCCCATGATGGGCAGGTGAAGATAGACAACCCCCATGGGGGTCCCTGAGGGGGGACAGCTGGGAAGTCATTAAGTCCAGACCCCTAATTCTAAAGGTTGGTTAAGCGCGCAGGTTCGGGAGAGCAGCTGGCTGTCTAGAAGCGTCCTTTAGGGTGGCTCGGCTTTCCCCGAGGGCTGCCAGGAGCCCGAATCCCCCACACCAGAAGGATCCAGTCCTGACTCGGCCGACTGGGGCTGTGTCCTTGCAGACCTGGACGAGCCGGTGCTGACGGTGCACCAGACAGTGAGTGATGTTCGAGGCAACTTCTACCAGGAGAAGACGGTGTTCCTGCGCTGCACGGTCAACTCCAACCCGCCCGCACGCTTCATCTGGAAGCGGGGCTCCGACACCCTGTCCCACAGCCAGGACAACGGAGTCGACATCTATGAGCCCCTCT
This sequence comes from Artibeus jamaicensis, assembly GCF_021234435.1. Lineage (NCBI taxonomy): Eukaryota > Metazoa > Chordata > Mammalia > Chiroptera > Phyllostomidae > Artibeus > Artibeus jamaicensis. The sequence goes on from NW_026521356.1 coordinate 3,992,035, forward strand.
ACACCCAGGTCAGGACTTCATTCTTCCTCCTGCACCCAACAAGGGAGGGGGCGGGGGACTGAGGCCCCACCGTCGGGAGTGCTTGGGACTGGCCCGACTAAAACAGTTCTGCTCTGACATCGGAAGCAGCATTCTGACTGGGCTTCAGTTACCCTGGACAGGTGAAATTTGCACAGAGGCTCAGGGAACAGTGGTGGGGACAGGAACGTCTCCAAGGCAACATGTCCTTCTGGAACATTGCCAGCTAGGAAAGGTACCCTCTAGAGGCAGGCAGGCCAGCCCTGCCCACTGCTGGCTGTCGGAGCATTGGGACCCCGTGGGCAGACACAGCGGGAGTTTTGGGCAGAGTGATGACTCCACTTCCCATGGCCCCATCCTGTCCCAGGAATAGTGATGGAGCCATCCTGTCAGGGAGGGCTTTCAAAGGTGGCTTTCCTAGGTGGCTGTCATCACTTCACATGTGGCCGTGGGTGGCAGGCCTCCCTCCTTACCCTTCCATTTCTCAAAGTAGAGAAACTGGGGCCTGGTACCGGCCAGCGTGCACCAGGGCAGCCTCAGATGCGGAGAAGCCCAGGGTTTGAAGAGTGCAGCATCCACCCCAGACTCAGGCTCCCAGGGGATAAATGGTGTGGAGGCTGGGAAAGATAGGGATTAGAATAAGAATTTGCTTTAGCTGCTGATGCTGGGTAAATATATGAGGGGTCCTTGGAGCCCCAAGCAGACCCCTCATACCTGTGGCCCTCTGCTGCTCAGGGGGAGACCAAGGTCCTGAAGCTGAAGAACCTTCGGCCCCAGGACTACGCCAGCTACACCTGCCAGGTGTCTGTACGCAATGTGTGTGGCATCCCAGACAAGGCCATCACCTTCCGGCTCACCAACACCACAGGTACAGGCACTTTCCTGACCTCACCTTTGACCAGCCCAGTCAGGAGACGGTGCCTCACCCCACAGAGGACTCTAGGTCGTCACCGCTAGTGCATCCCCTCCTCCCCTCCGCCTGCTCCCTGCCTTCTCCTCTTTCTTATCTCCCATCCTTCCCCAGCCCCATGGTTTTCCTAGCTCCCTATATCCCACCTTTAGCCCTGCCTCGTGGCCCCCTAAGACCCCCCCTCCTTGTCCTCTTAGCACCACCAGCTCTGAAGCTGTCTGTGAACGAAACTCTGGTGGTGAACCCTGGGGAGAATGTGACGGTGCAGTGTCTGCTGACAGGCGGCGATCCCCTGCCCCAGCTGCAGTGGTCCCACGGGCCGGGCCCGCTGCCCCTGGGGGCTCTGGCCCAAGGTGGCACCCTCAGTGTCCCTTCAGTGCAGGCCCTGGACTCTGGCTACTACAACTGCACGGCCACCAACAATGTGGGCAACCCTGCCAAGAAGACCGTCAACCTGCTGGTGCGATGTACGTGGCTCGGAGGGGCGGGAGGGCACTCGGAGGCAGACGGGGTCCCTGTCCTGTGAGAACTACCGATGACATGGGACAGGGGCCCGTCTCCTTTTTCTTGGTAGGCGACACAGGCTGAGCAGGCGTGCGCCAGGCACTTCTGTTCCCCGCGATCTAGGTGTCTTCCAGCAGAGAGCGGGATGAAAATTTGTGTAAAGTTTCATTTACAATTTATAATCTACATTTCCGAATATAACCTCAGCAACGCAAGAGGTAGGAAGGACTGGTTTAGAGTAACCTATTTTTTTTTAGGCTGGGAAACTGAGGTTGCAAAAAGCTAGACGTGGACCTCCAGTCTTCAGGAGAGATTTCTTTTGTGCACTGGTTTTCATAGGAGTCTCTGAGTTAAAGTGAAAATCAAACATTTCCATATATCTCAGGTGTAAATCTCCATTAGCAAAGCATTTTAATGAATCCGAAGCTAATTATTAAATGTAAAAATGATACAAAACTTGGAGTACAATCTAAAGAAGTATAAACACTTTCCTTACTAACCTTCAGCCTCAGCAGTTAGCACCAGCTGCTTGATGTGCTCCGGATTTTGCTACCCTGCTTCAAGGAGAAAACTTTAAATTCTTCTATTTGTGTAACTTTAGGTCGTTTGTTTGTTATATGTTATTTAAAGATACAGGCTGTTTCCAGCTCTTTTTTTTTTTAAACAGGTATTATTTTTTAAAGATTTTGTTTATTTATCTTTAGAGGGGAAGGGAAGGAGAGAGGGAGAGAAACATCAATGTATGGTTGCCTCTCATGTGTCCCTGCTGGGAACTGGCCTGCAACCCAGGCATGTGCCCTGCCTGGGAATCGAACCTCGATCCTTAGGTTCTCAGGCCCACGCTCAATCCACTGAGCTACACCAGCCAGGGTTGTTTCCAGCTCTTTAGCACTTAAAAGTAAAGTAGAGCTTCTGCCAAATTCAACTCAGAGCCTTCTGAAGAAAGGAGCCCTCTCGCTGCTGCCCCTTCACTGACCAGTCTCTCCCTCTGAAGCTCCTCACAAGGAGCTTGCTTTCTGTGGCGTTTTAATGAATCAGAGCGAGAAAGAAAGGAGCAAGATGGCAGCTATCTGATAGCGGCTTTCCCCTTTGATGGTACTTTTCCCATCAGAAGATAGTTTTTCTCCACCTGTTTCCATTTGGCCTTTAGAACCTGGGCTGATGAGATCTCAGTTTACATGAAATACTTACGGTCACTTAGGGTGACGCACCGCCCACTTGGCCCAACGCAGGCCTAGTTTATGGCCACTGTGCCCATTTCCTGTCCAGTTAGCATCCAATATTTAGGTTCTGTCTAGCCCTTAATTACATTAAACAATATTCAGACTTCAAAAAGAGGCCAGACCCTTTGCTTTCTAAACTCTGTGCTTTAATGTAATGACATGTAAAATTATGGTATTAAGCTTTTATTATAAAAATTACACAAACTTGCTGCAAAGAGTTAACTAGCACAGAAGGGTAAAATGTACAGATTAAAATCTCCCCTCAGTTCCCCTCAGTCCCACTGTCTGGAGAGAACCACTCAGACATTCTGGTGCATGCTTCCCTTTTGTTGGTTCAGGGTTTAAAACAAGAAAAACAGATGAAGTGGTGCAGTGGTGGAGCGCGGGCTCCGAATTAAACTGTCTGAGCCTTGGTCCCCTCCTTGGGGGATGGGCGCGCCCAAGTGCCTCCCTCCCAGACGGCTGCGTGGGTTAAATGAGTAAACCTGTGTAAAGCGCCTGGAACAGGGCCTCTCACGTAGTGTATGTTCAGTCAGTGGTGACTTGAATGATCACTAAACCCACTTTTCTACAGCGAGTTATTTGAACTTTTAAAAATGCATCTGAAGAAGCAGAACAATTTTCAAGCAAAATGGTGGTTTTTTGTGGTGGTTGTGTTTGGCGGGTGGGTGGCGTAGCTCCCAGCCTGCAGAAGGGCCACTCTGAGGGAGGAGCTGGGCCTGGATAGGAGTGGGACACACACCCTGGCTTTGGGCCAGCCCCAGCCACCCTGTCCTCCCCGTCCACCTGCAGCCATGAAGAACGCCACGTTCCAGATCACCCCGGATGTGATCAAAGAAAGCGAGAACATACAGCTGGGCCAGGACCTGAAGCTGTCGTGCCACGTAGATGCAGTGCCCCAGGAGAAGGTGACTTACCAGTGGTTCAAGAATGGCAAACCGGCACGCATGTCCAAGAGGCTGCTGGTGACCCGAAATGACCCTGAGTTGCCCGCTGTCACGAGCAGCCTAGAGCTCATTGACCTGCACTTCAGTGACTATGGCACCTACCTGTGTGTGGCTTCCTTCCCAGGAGCCCCTGTGCCTGACCTGAGCGTTGAGGTCAACATCTCCTCCGAGACAGGTGGGTGGCTGCGTGGGCAGCGGGGAGGCGTGAGGGAGCCGGGGAGGCCCACAGAGTGGAGGTGGAGCAGCAGCTTGCAAACAGGAGGTGCCAGCTGCTGGGGTAGAGTGGTGGAACTGAGTGGGAAAGCAACATTTTTCAGATAGTCCCATAGATACATGACCACAAACTTGATACATGAGAGCCAGGAAAGTTTCCTCAGAGAGAATCTTTGATCTGAGACCTGAGGAGGGGAAGACTTTTACTAGGCAAAGGAGAGTAAGGGAGGGCGGAAGAGAAAGGCAGGCCAAGGCAGCAGCGTGTGAAAAGGCACTGGGGCAGGGAAGCGCGTGGCCTGTTTGGAGAACCGAAGGAAGGAGAGTGTGGCTGGGAGAATCGACAGAATGGAGAGGTCAGCAGGGGCCAGATTATGCAGCGGATTGGGTCTCTATTCCAATAAGAAGAAATAACAGTAATGAAATGATAATGCCTAACATCGATTGAATACTTATTATGTGTTCTGATGTTACTGTGGGTTACTATATCTCATTTGCCTTCATGATTTACCCTGTGGGATAGACAGTTTATCTTCAATTTTTAGGGTGAAGAAACGGGCTCAGAGAGTTCAAAAAACTTACCTAACGTAACATAACAGTAAGTGGTGGAGCTGGGATTTGAACCCAGGCAGTCTGCCTTCAGAGCCTGATCTCATGCACCCCTAAAGATTTTGCACTTTGAGAATGACAGGAGTTTGGAGGGGATGACTTTGGAGAGGGTTTCTAGAATCTCCAATCCCAAGCACATTGCATTGAGGACCTCAGCGAAGCCTCTTCAACTCTCTGGGTCTTGGTTTCTCCTCTGTGAGACATTGAGCCAGATGGCCTCAGTGGCTCTTTCCATCCCGACATTTGCACAGAGAGAGGCTAGGTGAAGCTGGGAGGGGGTGGGTGGTCAGGAAAGGCTTCCGGAAGGAGACTGACCTGAGCTGGGATTTACCAGTGGCCTCCACAGATTCCACAAATCTATTTTGCCAACCACTGTGTGCCAGGCCAGCAGTGACGGGCTGGGAGCCCGGAGAAAGGCCACAGCCCCATCTTCAGAGTTCACTGCATAGCCTGGGAGACCCACCTGTTGGGGTACAGCAGGAACTGGAAAGGCAAAGCTTAGAAAGGACACATGAGCCAAAGACAGAGTCTGCAGAGCATGGTGGGGACACGAGAGAAGGACTCCCAGGTTGCTGGGGCATGCCAGGGAAGGCTTCGCAGAGGAGCAAGCCATACTCCTTGTGCACATTTGCTAGGTTGGGGGACAAGCCCAGCAGAGAAGGGATGGGGAACCCCCCAAGATATACAAGACTTGGCTTGTCAGGAAGTATGTTCTTTACGAGTGGATCTCACAGCTGGGACACAGAGTGGGAGAAGGGAAGGTGAGGCTGAGGTGGCAGAGGCCAGAGCACAGGGCCTTGTTTACAGAGCCAAAGAACTTGAGCTTTAACCTCAGGGTGGTGCAGCCTCAAAGTGGGGAGACAGCCTGTTAGTGTGTGGGGGTGAGGAAGGGTTGGGAGCTGGGATGTTTTAGAACAGGAAATCAACAGGGCACAGGGCCATTTCCTCCATTTGGCTCATAAGCCTAATTCTTAGGGCATGGAAGCTTTTTAAGGGTCTGTGGAAATGGTTTAGACCTGGAAAAATAAATGAACTGGTACCAAAATACAAAGAGAAAACGGCAAAATTTAAAGCCAATAAATGTATAAATTCTTATAGACTTAAATTATGCTAACTGGATAACTGGACCTCGGCATGCCTCATGGAGGTATTTGCAATTTATATTTAATGTAGGACATTTTAATTTGATGTGATGTGGGATGGGACCCATGGAAATCTTTAAAAAGACCCTCTATTTGGGCATGTGTTGGGTTGGATTAGGTTTGGCTGTGAATAATAGAAAAACCCTAAATAAAAGTGGCTTACATAAGCTGGCTGTGTATTTCTTTTTCATGCAAAAGTGAGCAGTCCAGGCTGGAATAGCAGCTCTGCTCCACTCAGTCCTCAGGGCTCCACACTCCGTCTTGTCTCGCTGTTCCATTATCCTTAGCATGTGCCACCTCCTCCACAGTCCCAGCTGCAGTCAGCCTGCCTTCCAGCCTGCAGGGCGGAGGAAAAGGCATGACTTCCCCCTTTAAAGACACTTGTTTTCTGTCAAATCCCACTGGCTAGAATTTAGTCGTGTGGTAGCCATAAAGGCAGGCTTGGGGGACCATCTTTATTCTGGCTGTGTGTCCTGCTAAAACCCAGATATTTTATTACTTTGAACAAAAGAGTAAAGATGTTGGGGATATGGACTAGCAATCTGTGATAACGGTCCAGAAGGGGAAGATAGTGGCTTTAACTGGTTAGAGCAGGATCAGTGGGCAGGAGAGAGGAGATTGAGGGAGGAGATAATCTAGTAGAATGGTTTAAAAGGTGGAAGTCACAAAACGTAGTAGTGTTGAGATAAGGGAAAAGAAGAAATAGGCCAGAACAACTTCAGCTTTTTCTGGGTTGGGAGAGCCTGAGGTAGAGACCCAGGAGGTGGGGCGGAGTTAGGGAGGTGGGTTCTGCTTGGAGATACTGAGAGATCTGCTGGACTTCCGTCCGTCAGTGTCAGTCCGGGATGGGGAGGGAGTGTTGCACCTAGGGGGAGGAAAGCAGAAGCCCCACAGAGGAGGTCGGGCGGCGGGGAGGTGGGGGGGGGGAGGGGGACTCTAACCCGCTCTTATCCCCTCACCCAGTGCCACCTACCATCAGCGTGCCCAAGGGCAGGGCCATTGTGACCGTGCGCGAGGGCTCTCCCGCCGAGCTGCAGTGCGAGGTGCGGGGCAAGCCGCGGCCGCCCGTGCTCTGGTCTCGCGTGGACAAGGAGGCTGCTCTGCTGCCCTCGGGGCTGCCTTTGGAGGAGACCCTGGACGGAAAGCTGCGGCTTGAGCGAGTGAGCCGCGACATGAGTGGGACCTACCGCTGCCAGACCGCGCGCTATAATGGCTTCAACGTGCGCCCCCGTGAGGCCCAGGTGCAGCTAAACGTGCAGTGTGAGTCCCACTGCCCCATCCGGATTACCTCCCGAGCTGTCCTTCCTGCCCTCTGCAAGGCCTACCTTGTCTTCATCCTTTCACCACCTCAGTCCAGCCAAACCCTCCACCTACTGCTGATACCCCTAATCCCTCACTGATATCTTGACACATTTTTACAAATAGGGAAACCAAGTCACAAACAAATTAAGTAACGTGAGTGCTCTCACAGCTAGTTAGAGGCGGGGCTGGGATTTGAACCTAGGTCATCCAGCTGCAGGGATCAGACTCTCAATCCCGACATTATGCTGCTTTTCATTACATGGGACGTGAGGTATGAATAGAAGCCCAGCTTGGGACGCATGGCTGGAAGGAATGGCCAAGAGGGAGTAGGTATCTGCAGGTCGAGAGATACGAGCGTGGTTATTGCATGAGTGTGTAACGAGCTTATATCTGCCCTGACACCCTTCCAGGGTGGGGGGCACTGGAGTAGGGGCGAGTGAATCGCTTTCCCCATGGGGCTGCTCCTCAGACCCAGCTCGGCCCCGCTGACCTCCGTCCCGCCTCCGCCCCCAGTCCCACCGGAGGTGGAGCCCAGCTCCCAGGAAGTGCGCCAGGCCCTGGGCAGGCCCGTGCTCCTGCGCTGCTCGCTCCTCCGAGGCAGCCCCCAGCGCATCACCTCAGCTGTGTGGCGCTTCAAGGGGCAGCTGCTGCCTCCGCCACCCGCCGTCCCTGCAGCAGCCGAGGCCTCCGACCACTCCGAGCTTCGCCTGGACGCCGTCACTCGAGACAGCAGCGGCAGCTACGAGTGCAGCGTCTCCAACGACGTGGGCTCAGCAGCCTGCCTCTTCCAGGTCTCGGGTGAGCATCCAGTAGGTCCCACCCTACCCAACCAAGCCCACTTGGGCCCAGGCTCCCCACCCAACTCCAGCCACGGGCACGACTGGCTTGGGCCTCGCTGCACTCCTGCCCACTCACACCAAGTTTAGGCCACTGCCTTTCCAAGAACCGCTCCTGCTAGGCCTAGACGCCCCCCATCCCACCCAGATACACCATGAGCTCTAACAGACCTAGTCCCTCCACTCACGCCCATTCTAGATCTAGTCCTTCCCCTTTCAGGGCTGCTGAATACCTGCCCTAAGCCCCGCCTGTTTTAGCTCAGCCCACTTCTTTGGGCTCTGATAGTCCCTCCTCTTTCAGGCCCCTCCTTGACCACGCCATGCATCGCCCCTCTAGCCCCGCGGTCCCCAAGTTGAGACCCTTTTTAAAGGCCCAGACTCATAGCTTAGGCTGTGCCTACGTAAAGCATAGGCTCCTCCCCTTCTACCCTTATCCAATCCCATCTCTCCACTTACCGCTGTTTCTGTAGGAGTGCCCTCCAGCCCCGCCTACACCCAGTTTAGGCTCACATCCAACTGAGACCCTCCCACTCAAGCCCTTAGCTCCGCACTCCTGGTCACTAAGTTTCAAGCCCCGCCTCCTTCGTCATTGGTCCCAGAAACGGAATGGGGAACCTCTTTTCCTGACCGCAGGCCCAATGTGAGGGGCCTGAGCTGTAGCTTAAGGGAGAGGAGACGCCCCTCAATAATGTATCTAAACCTTGTGGGTTGTGCTGGACCAGCTCGCACATGTTTTCTGAGCTGTCACACTAAGTTTTTCAGGCCCCTCCGTGCCCAGAAATCCCTCTGAGCCCCATCTCCTCGTCAGGTCATTCCTGGGTGGGCTGATGGGGCTGCAGACGGGAGTGGGGGGGTCAGAAGGGGGCGGAGGTCGTGGTGAGGAAATGGAGAGAGGCTGATGGGTTGCTCAACCTGTCTCCCTTCCTCCATTGGAGCAGGGGTGTCCCTGTCGGAGCGGGTAGCACTGCCCCTAGAAGGACCCCAGGGGTCCTCGGTTCCACCACTCTCCCAGCTCGTCCAACAGCCCCAGACTGACTGACTGCCCCTTTAGCTCTTGTTTGGATGCACCTACTCAGCAGCCGGGGCTAGCACCACAGGCCGCTGGCCACCTCCCCAGCCGTGCCAGCGGAGGCCCCTGTGACATTTCCCACCCCCTCCCCCTCCCCTGTTCTCCCCACCGTCTTGCCTCTCCTGTCTCCTCCTTCCACCTCAATTCCGTGGCCTCCCTTCCTGTCTTGCCCCCTATCCTCTTTCTTGTGTTCTCATATCTCCTCCGTCTCCCCGAACTTCTTTCTGCTCTGTCCTCTTGGCTTTTCTGCTCCGTGTCACCAACACCACCTCTTGAAATTCTCCATCTCCCACCTTCCCTCCCACCACACCCTCATTCTTCCCAAACCCCTCTTCTCCCCATCTCCTCTCCTCACAATATTCCCTTCTCGTTGTCTCTCCCTGTTCCACTCTGTCTCCCTCGCCCATACCTCCTCTCTCTGTGTCTCTCCCCATCACCCCCGCTCCATGGCCCCATGGCCCCCTCCCTGCCCTCTCAGCCAAAGCCTACAGCCCGGAGTTTTACTTCGACACCCCCAACCCCACCCGCAGCCACAAGCTGTCCAAGAACTACTCCTACGTGCTGCAGTGGACTCAGAGGGAGCCCGATGCTGTTGACCCCGTGCTCAACTACAGACTCAGTGTCCGCCAGGTGGGCCAGGGGGGACGGGGCCCCAGTGTCCGCTGACCCTGGAGGTGCTCACTGAGCCAGGGAAAGGGGTTGGAGGTGGGGGTGGGACACACCGCTGTCCTTACAGACAGCTGTTCCAGGAAGGAAGTGTTCTGGACACAGCAGCAGGAGCCTGGGGGTGCTAGGACCCCTCTGGACCCATGCTCTGGATCAGCCCTGAGAATCAGGCAGAGGTCAACCAGAGCCAGTTCTGCTCATGGAACACAGACTCTACTCTTACATAAGAAGCTTGAGGCAGAAACTTAAGGCCTGAGCATAGGTCTCACCACGGGGTGTCTAGAATGCAAGGCCAGAGCCACTGTGCTCGTTTTGTGAGCTGTCACCCTAATTTCATGTGGTTCTGCCTAGCCCATGGGGCCCTTCAGTGGAGGATGGGAGTGTGACTCTGGGCAGACTACCTAGGCTAGGATCCAGGTCTGATATGGGCAAGCTACATCTGTTTGGCCTCAGTTTCCTCATCTATAAAATGGGGGTAAAGTTATAGTATTCTACCTCATAGGATCATTATTTTGAGGGTTAAATGAGTTCATAATTGCACAGCATTTAGTGCCGAGCACACATAAGTGTTCATATGCGTTGCTGTCATTTGTTATTAACACAGCCCTGGGACTAGGCGTGGAAGAGGTGATTGCCCCGTCCCAGAGAGGAGGAAACTGAGGGCCTGGCTTCCTAGTCCTTTGCTCTTTCTGCTGCTTGACACAGACCCCCAAAGTCACACCAGGGCCTGGGGCGGTGCTCTGGTGGAGGACACGGCCTGTCTAGCATTTGGGACCTCCCTGTATCTGCAGTTGAATCAGCACAATGCCATGGTGAAGGCCATCCCAGTGCGGCGTGTGGAGAAGGGGCAGCTGCTGGAGTACATCCTGACTGACCTCCGTGTGCCCCACAGCTACGAGGTCCGCCTCACACCCTATACGACCTTTGGGGCTGGTGACATGGCCTCTCGCATCATCCATTATACAGAACGTAGGTGGTGGTGGTGGTGATGGGGAGGGTGGGCCCATTTTGCACCCAGCAGACACCCTCCACCCTCCCCACGGGGCTCCTAAGCTTGGGTCTCCCCACTGTGCAATGTTCTCCTCTGTCACTGTAGGCAAGGTCCCTCCGGCTCCCAGTCCTGGCTCTGGGGACCCTGCCCCTGGTCCTATGCTTAGGCACCCTCTGCACAACCCCACTTGATTCTGACCTGGTTGTCTTGCTTGCTTTCTCAGCCATCAACACTCCCAGTCTGTCAGGTGAGACACTCCTGCCCACTTTTCCTTCTCCTCAGGGACAGAAAAGCACCCCTGGTGGGAGGAAGGGACCCAAAGAGATGCCCAGAGAGAAAACGGGATGGAGGCCAGCAGCTGGAAGGAGAAGCAGAAGGGAGCAGGGCTGGGCTTGGAGACGTCTGCATCCAAGATTTATTCTGGGCCTTAAAGTCGGGGGACATCTCTCACTCAGGGCCTCACTCAGCACCACTCCCTGTCCCCAAAAGAAAGGCCAGGCTGACCCATGGCCCCTGTTCTCCGGAGCAGGTGTCCGCGGACCCCAGAGGGTCTGTGTGCAGCATTCAGTGGGTCTGTGAATCTGGAACCTGGAAGGGCACACACTTCTTTATTTCCGCAGCGTCTAGCAGGAGTGTAACAGCTCCCTCCGTGGTGGGCAACCCGCCGCAGTAGTGCAGTCAGTACTTGTGACTTTGTCATCAGAAACCTGATGTCGTGTCGCCTTGAAGTTCTTGCAGCTGTCTCTCGGTGTCACTTATAATCATTAGTATTTCAGCACTATGGAAGTTATTAGACCTAACACTGTATCTCCTGGTTTAATTAGATAATAAAGAAGCCCAATTATTGTGTGACAACTTTGTTTAAACATATTGACACCTCTTAGTATAGCTGGCTTTCTGTCAATCCTTTGTATTTCATTTTATGCATTTTAAGTCATTATTCACCTCTAAGAAGATGGGATCCTTAGACTTCAGTAGTGGCCAGAGGGTCTGTGGCGGTATACAAAAGTTAAGAAGTCCTGTTCTGGGAACAAATTGGTCAGGGGCCCTGTTGCCTGGTTTCCCAAGCCTTGGAATCCTGGGCCCACTTACTCAGGAGCTGCCTGAGGGGTGGCCAGGGAGGGCAAAGCTGGTCCAGTGAACCCCAGGAGGCTGACCCTCTTGTCTCACCCCCACTCCCCACCCCGATGCAGACAACACCTGCCACTTCGAGGATGAGAAGATCTGTGGCTACACCCAGGACCTGACGGACAATTTTGACTGGACACGGCAGAACGCCCTAACTCAGAACCCCAAGCGCTCTCCCAACACTGGCCCCCCCACAGACATCAGCGGCACCCCTGAGGGTGAGGACATGGCCTATTGCTAGGAATAGGGGACTGCTTTGGGGGTCTTAGGGAACCCCAGTCTAACGGAGAGACATAGCCCTCTCCTCAGGGAGCCCGCCCCAGTCTGAGGAGAGGCACGGCCCTGTCCGGACAGAGGGTCAGGAAGAAGAACTTCAGTGGAGCCAGGAACTCATGAAGACTGGCCTAGACCCCTGTGCTGTGAGGCAGGGAGGACGGGGTGTGATGGGCGAGGCCCCTGGGATTCATTCAGCTGACACTAAGGCAGGGAAGGAATCAGGCAGAAAGAGGTCTACGTGGGGTGCAGAGGGGGCTGTTGGCCTATCTCCCCCTCCCCTGCAGGCTACTACATGTTCATTGAGACGTCAAGGCCCCGGGAACTGGGGGACCGTGCACGGTTGGTGAGTCCCCTGTACAATGCCAGCGCCAAGTTCTACTGCGTCTCCTTCTTCTACCATATGTACGGGAAGCACATCGGTGAGTCAGGGCACCAGGTAGTCTGCCCTGTGTGTGATGGGGCTGGGGTGGGGAGGGGCGTCCGGAGGGGGCTAGGAAGCTGCCCACATGTGGCCTCTATCTCCCAACTTAGCTGAATCTGCACAAAGGGGAGGTCCAGAGCCAGCTCGTGTGCGGTTTTAAGAGGATCGAGGTGCCCTGAGACAGAGGGAAGAATGGCTTCCCCAGAATGAGATGGGGGTCTTGGAGGGGATGGAGAACACAGCTAAGATGTCACTGTATTATTGGTTTTCTGCCAGGTGCCAGGCAACATCTTGGGTTTTCTGCATCTGTGGTCTCATTATCCTGCACAACCACAAGGTGAGGGAGGTGTTCAGAGAGGTTAAGGATTTGCCCAAGACCACACAGCAGCCCGAAGCTGTCTGACTCCCTCAGACCCTAAAAACAGGGTTGAAAGTGTGGTGCTTTGTGAGCAGTGGGAGGAAGTCCTGCTTTCTAAGCGTGGGTGTGCGCTGAAGGAGCGCCCTTTGGAAAGAGGCAGCCTCGGTAGGAGTGCAGTGAATCAGCGAACCCCTAGTGCAGCCCTCGAGTCCAGAGCTTCTGCTCTGTGCCAGGCATCAGGTGCTGCGGCAAACCGCGTGGAAGGCCCGCCCCTCTCCCCACACCCCCAGTCAAGTTAGAGACAGACACTGAACAGCTAATGGTACCAGATAAGACTTAGTGACCACTGAGAAATGCGTCCGCAGCAGAAGATAGGGGCCAAGACAGCTGGTAATAGGGACCGACTCTGGGGCCTGGTTACAGGAGACTGCTGAGGAATTGACATTATTAAAATTTTTTAATTGTTTGCTTGTTTACTTACTTATGGGAAAGGTCATGTGCTCTGCATGGGTCAAAAGGTACAAAAGGGCCCCTGGTGAGAGCCCTGCCCATCCCAGTCCTCTTGCCACCTAGCGCCCCGCTCCAGAGGAGTCGGTGCGCCAGATTCGGGGGCATTTCCAGCAGTACTTTATGCACGTGGAAGCAGTGCACACACATCCTCACCCCCTTCAGTTTTACACACAAAACTGTGTGTTGGGAGCCTGTGTTCCCTCTGACCCACACGAACTGGAGACCGAGCCTCGTCAGGCCACAGAACACTCAACTGCTTTCCAAGGCTGCACAGGAGGGGAAGTGACTTTCAGCAGGTGTGGACTTAAAGGCTCATTATGGAGAAGTTTCCACAGCTCACATGACAGGTCAAGCTGAGCTAGTGAACTGGAATGGGGTGGGATGGAAGGTTCTGCACCCCCTGGGGCCCCCAGACCAACTACATAGACCAGTATGGCCGTGGCTGCGGCCTGGCTGGGTAAGAAGCTTCCCCTGGGGTGAGGGTGGGTGACAGGACGGCCTGCTCTGCCCAACCCTCACTTCCATCTGGCGTCCCAGCTGTAGTAGCCAATCAATGCAAACCAATTCTGCTTTGCTCAGCCTTTCGGTTTTACCCTGAAAGTTCCGCATCGAAGGCACACTTGGAGAGTTGGCCACTTTATCCCCAACTCAGGAGGGACACTGGGGACCCAGCTGTGAAGAGGAGCATGTTGGGTCCGCAGGCCCTGGGAAACCAGGCCTTGTGAGTGGGGATGCCAGAGTAACTGGGAGCAGTCTGGGCCCCAGGGCTCGCTCGGTACTCCTCAGGGGCTGGCACGAACCATCAGTGAGCACTTCCCAGGAGCAGATTTGGTTCCAGCTGAAAGAGACCCTGGAAGCGTCAGGCGTGCCCTGTCCCTGGACAGGAGGACTGTCGGCAAGGGTGCTGTGGTGGGGGCCCCACCTCTCATGCTCCTCCCCGGCTCTGTCCCCTTCCATCACTGTCTTCTCCGGGCATCCCACCCCTGACCAGACCCTGCCTGCTTCTCTGACCTCACTTTCTGCTGCTTGTCCTCTGGCTACCACTGAGCTTGAGCACAATGGTCTCCTTGCTTTTCTTTAAATACTCAAGGCAGGTTCCTGCCTTAGAGGGCTCTGTTCATGATGTTCTCCTGGCCTGGAACATTCTGCTCATTCCCTCTTTCAGGGCTCCTCAGAGAGGTCCCCGATAGCCCCATCTGAAATGTCTTCATTCCCTTCCCTGAGTTATTTTCCTTACGATGCTTACCACCAATAGAACACAAGCTCCTGGACAGCAGGGATCTTTGTCTTATGCACTGATGTATCTCTAGTGCTTAGAATAGTGTCGGGCACATAGTGGTGCTCAAGTAGTTGAATGAATGAATGAATGAATGAATGAATGAATGAATGGCAGAGAGGTCTGAACTTGATAAAACCCAAGGTAACTTCTAATCCTTAGGCTCTATGAAAGTCCTTTCTTGCTCCTGATGACTGTTGTGAAAAATTCTTCATTCAGCATTTAATTATTGAGAACCAATAGCGATGGGATGCAGACTTTCCCTCAGGAGTCACAGGGAAGAGAAGATAGGATCCCAATGACTGCCACACCCCTGAGCTGAGAGCTGGCTCGGTCTGCAGGACTGGAGTTCAAAGACTCAGGAGTTCCTGGAAAGCATAGAGAACTCCCAGTTTAAGCCTAGGAAGACTTCTTGAAGGAGGTGACATTTCAGAGATACCTTGTAGCACAGGAGGGATTTGGCTACAGGAACATGGTAGGGAAGGACATCTCAAGCAGTGGGAATGGCTTAGGCAAAAGTCCAGGGTCCAGCATACAGTTGCATTTGGTTTTGGAGGAGACAAAGGGGACACGGGAAGAATGCGGTGAGCAGGTCCACCCTTAAGGGAAGTCGAAGATCTTGGGCCCTGGTTGACACCTGCGAAAGGCTATTAGCAGTCCCTGAGCGGGGGTGGGGAGGGTGGGGGATCTTGGAGCTGATGGGATGGTCAGGGTAGGGGGCAGAAATCCAATGTTTGTTTCAACAGTGAAAGGGTGGAGTTTCCCCCTTAGTGTCCTTGGGGCATGGTGGTGAGGGTGGAAAAGGAGGTGTGAATGAGGCTGGGTCCCAAGGGGGATAGGATCAGGGAAGATCTCCAGGAAGGGGAAGAGAAAGAGGTCCCTTGGGGGCCGGTGGGGAGCCCAGAAGGCCCTGGGGCTTGAGTCCTACTGCAGCCAGGGTGGTACCTCCTGGCGCACTGGGTGCTGGTGGCAGCCCTCTGTGGCTCCATCTGCTGGTGAGGACGGGAGTGTTTCTTGCTGTCCTTGTCTCTCCCCTCCCCTCCCACTCTGCCTGGCAGCTCTGGGTACCAGCTGTCCCCAGACCTTGCGTTTTGCGGCCTCTTCTTGGTCCAAGCCAACTCCTCTTATCTCAGGCAGGTGACACTTGGTGTCTCTCCCCGCCTGGGGGTCTGTGTATCTGGTGTTGCAGATGGTGCGGCTTTGTCTGTGGGCAGTGCTATGGAAATGCCAGCCGCCAGGCGCCATCAAACCTGATTCCTCTTCCCTCTGAGCCAGGTCGTTCACATCGCTGGGGGCTGGAAGAGCCGGGGAGGGGAGGTAGTGTGGCCTGGTGCTCTTCAGCAAGCTGAGATCCCCTCTTCCTCCCAGTCTCTCAGCTCCTCCGGAACTCCAGCCCTGCGGCTGTGGGTAGATGGGCTCAGCACCCCCAGACTAACACCTCCAAAATTTCACTTTCACTCCTTTTACCTCAGCTACGTGGCACATATACTGATCTCATTCTTTCAATCAACTCATTCCTTTCTTTCTTTGCTTTGCCCTAAGCATTGATATTAGAGAAATTGTGGCTTTGAAGGACTGGTTTCATTCACCTCTTAAAGATACATATAAGTATTAAAAGTTTTAAAGTTGATTCCTGTACTTCCAGAAACCACCCCACGTCTCGTGCACGGCCATGGCTACGTCTCGCGTTTTGGAATCCTGCTGTGTGCGCAGACGAGGCCCCATCACCCTGGGACCAGTGTCCTGTCTAGAGAGGGAATGGCACTGTGTGTGTGTGTTGAGGGTGGGGCATTAGCTGATCAGGAAGGAAGGGGAAACTGAAAGAAAATTTGCAAATTGTCCTGATGAACTGAATCCCTGCTGCTGTTTCTCTTTGATGTGTTAGCCATTGCCCCTCCCCTTGGCCCCAGATAATGGGACATTGAACCAGTAGGTGATGAGCAGGGGACATCTAACAGGGACAGTGCTTGGGGCAGTGGGGAGAGAGGAGGGCTTGATGAGGGAAGAAGGGGAAGGGTGCCCTTGTTCAGACCTCACTGGCCTGCTTTCTTCACACCTACCCCAGGCTCCCTCAACCTCCTGGTGCGGTCTCGGAACAAAGGAGCCCTGGACACGCACGCTTGGTCCCTCAGTGGCAATAAGGGCAACGTGTGGCAGCAGGCCCACGTGCCCATCAATCCTAGTGGACCCTTCCAGGTGAGTCCGTTGGGCCCAGGGTCCCTCCTCCCCGGCTCTCCCAGGCCTTGGGCGGTTGCTCGGGCCAGGAGTCACTTCGGAAGGCTTAGTGGTGTTCCCGGGAGCCGGTGCGGGGAGCGGGCAGGGTGCAGGGTGTGGGGTTGGGGGGCTTGCAAGGGCACTGAGGGGAAGGGGTGCAATCTCTCTGGCAGAGCCTCTCTAACCCCCGCTCCCTGCTCTCTGACCCCACCCCAGATCATTTTTGAGGGGGTTCGAGGTTCCGGCTACCTGGGGGATATCGCCATAGACGATGTCACACTAAAGAAGGGAGAGTGTCCCCGGAAGCAGATGGACCCCAATAAAGGTGAAGGCCGGAAGGGGGTGTGAGTCTGTGGGGGGCCCTGTGGGTAGGCACCTGTGTCGGGGAGGAGAGCGTGTAGTCTGAATGAGGGTTCGGAGCGGCTCAGTGGCGGGCTGTGTGTGTCAGTGAGTAGGGGACACCCGGGCTCCGCTTGGCTCAGGGCTGTGGGACCCATGCAGGACAACGAGAAGACCAGACCCCACCCTCCTGTGGGCGTGCCTCCTGTGCCCATGTCTGGGCACATCTCTGCGTGGGTCCACAGGTTCCCCTGAGGAACAGCTCAAGTTTGCGGAGCCATTACTACACAGTAGGCAAGATACAACATGCGAGAGCTCATTCAATCCTCAAAACAGTCCTCTGGGGTAGCTCTTATTATTAGACTCATTTTAGAGATGAGGAAACTGAGGCCCACTGAGGCCAAGTACATTGCTCCCTGTCTTAGTGAGCCACGGAGCCAGGACTTGGACCCCAGCAGGCTGAGTTAACCCCTGCCTTATCACCACACCACCTCCAGTCTGTGCTGATAAGTGTGCCTGTGTGCACTGAGGGCCATGTCTGCCTTCAGGTCTCCAGAGAGGGGGCAAAGTAACGGGCCCCCCCTATGGCCCGCCTGCCTGCCTGCTCCCCCCCGGCCCTCCCAAACTGACTGGAGCCCTGGCCTGTCTCCCCTCTCTCCTTCCTGTCGCAGTGGTGGTGATGCCGGGCAGTGGAGTGCCCCGCCAGCCCCACCCCCAGCTCTGGGGGCCCATGGCTGTCTTCCTCTTGGCGCTGCAGAGATGATGAGAGCTGCGTGGCCCCCACCCCGCCCCTGGCACACCAAAGTGTCTGCATCGTACCAAAGACTGACCCCCGCCAGCCGGGGTGCCCGGGGCAGGACCAGCCCACCAGGGAGGGGGCCGACGTTGACTGCGAGGATGAGCAGAGAACAAGGACCGAGGTCCAGCGCTGAGGCCCTGCAGACAGTCGTTCGACACATGCACACACCCACACACCCACACTCACACACAGAAGTATATTAAAGCACAAATTTCTATCCGACCTGCCAGCCAGCACCTTCTTTACTGCAGAGGCGGAGACTCACCTGAATGGTGTCTGCCACCCCAGGGACCTCGGCACCATCTGGGCCTTGTCCTGGCTGCACCTGTGGCGTGTTTCTGCCCTCACTTCACCCCTAACTTCAGGCTGAGCCCCAGCCCTGTGGCTTTACCAGAAAGGGAGCAGATGCAGGGGTCCTCTCTTGACCAGACTTGGACTCCCTGGCGTGGGGGAGGCTGGGGTCAGAGAGGCCAGGGGACACTTTGTGAGCTCTGGGAATGTCCCCGTGCAGAGGACAAGGAAGATGAGGCACCTGCTGCTTGCAACTCTTCCTGGGGCAAGGGCTAGAAAGTGGAGACCCCAGGTCACCTGGACCCCTGACCTGTTCCTGGGACGCCGTGCTCCACCTTCCACTCTCCCTCCCTGCCCCCTTCAAAGGGACCCAGCGTGGGGTCTTGAGCCTGGGCCATCTGAAGGTTGACACCTTCCCCCGCTGTTCCCACCTCCCTCTGAAGCATCTGGATTCCTGAGAGCGCAGTGCCCACCCTAGAGCGCTGGCCCAGCCTCAGCCCCCAGCTGCATCTCCAACGAGCCAGGGTGGCCAGGCCACTTTCTGGGGTGAGGCTTGACTCCGAAAGGGGCAGAGGAAAAGTTCTGCTTTCACAGTTTTGTGTCCCCATATCAGACGTGGAACTTGGGATTAGAGTCCAGCCTCCGTTTCTTTATGTACTTGGCATGAGGGGCTGCCCGGGGTGGGGGTGGGGGGTTGGGGGAGGCTAACCCAGCCCTCTTCCACCAGTGAAGGGGGAGGGGTTTGTAGAGCTGCGGTGGGGGTGGGGCAGTTGCTGGTCACCCTGTTCCCTGAGAGCAGAGCTCTTCCCCCGCAGCTGTGAAAGCGCTCCCTGTCCTTGGGATGCTCGGGTCCTAGGTAGGGTGCCTGAGCTGGGCTTGATGGGATCTAGACCTCTCCTTCCCAGCATCATCCCTGAGCCCCACCCAGCTGTCCACGGGAGAGAGCAGGCCTGGCCCCTTCCAGGATGAGTCTTGATGCCTGTGTGCATGTGGCCGTGTGTCCCTGTGGGTGTGCATGGGTGTGCATGGGTGTGTGCCTATTGTGTTTCTGTAGCCCTGTGGGTACATCTCTGGGTACCAATGTGTTGCAAATATGAGCCTGTGTGTGCAGTAAGACGCATCTGTCCCTGAGGAATGAGTCCATGCGCCTCATCCCTGTGAGTGCCTGTGTATGTGGGCATGTATGTCCATCTCCGTGAGTGACAGGGAGGTTTGTGGGGTGCTGGCCAAATAGACCACATCTAGCCCTGTTCTGTAGTCTCAAACTGCCTGCCACCACCTGCATTTCTACCTTTCATTGCCTGTGGGTGATGACAAGCTTACAGACGACCCTGTAGGAAGGCAAGCACCTGTGGGAGGGGATGCCACAGGGCTTCTCCTGGAGCATGTGGTGGGAACAGCTGCAGAGAGAAGGTAGCAATGCCAGGAGCAGTCAGGGAACCGCTCTGCCAGGCCTGTGTTACCAGCATCACCAGCAGCTGGTGGGCCCTGGGCCAGGGTTGGAGCCGGTCTCCTGATACCCGACCAGCCTGCCTGCCTTTTGGGCCCATCCAAGGCCTCTGTTCAAGACGAGTGGCTCCAGGTCCCCAGAATGCGCTTCTGTCACGCCCACCGGCCGCTGTTCCTTCCTCATCCCGTCTGTGCAGGGTCCTACTCGGGACTCTCTGACCCTCTCCCACCCCATCCCAACTTCACGGCCAGCACAAGTGGGCCCGTTTTCTGGAAATCACTTAGTGGGCTTTGCCCAGTGGGATGACATATATCTAAATCAGTGCTTCCCAGCCCCGGGTGCAGGTTAGAGCCACCAGAATGTCCTTGAGAAAGCACCAGTGCTCGGCTCCCACTCCACAGGTTCTGACTTGATTGGACTGGCATGTGGCCTGGCATCAGAAATGTTTAAAAGCTCCTTAGGGGGACCCGAGACTGGGAACCACTGGCCTGTCCCCTGCTGGGGGCTTCCTCTGCCCTCTGGGGTGGGGCCGGACACACAAAGAATAGCCCCGAGCGCTTTCTCCTTGATGCTCCATGGTGCCCTAGGCTGACTTCCCTCAGATGGCCTTCGAGTATTCCTGCCCCAGCCTGGCTGCTCCACGACAAGGACTTGGTCTCCCCTGTTCACCTCCATGGCCATAGGGTCTGATGCAAAAAAGTTTCTGGACATGTGTCAGCCAAGCTGAACTGCATACATGTGGCCATGAGTTTCTCATCTGGAGAGAGGGGACCTGGTGCTGTGGACGGAGAATGCAAGGTGAGGAAGTGACAGGGAGCACTGCTGGAGGGCGGTCACAGAGGGCGGGGGGAGCCCCGACATGAGGGTGGCTGGACAAGGTGTGCCTGAGCGAGACCCGGGGTTCCTGGCCCTCGAGTGCAGGCGGGTGAGGTTGGTAAGCGTGTGTCTGTGTGTGCCAGCAGGCCTGCAGGATGCGGGCGTCAGTGTGTGCTGGCACTAAGTGTGTTATGTGAGCGCCTCGATGTGCCTGTCTGTGTGTATTTATTTGCGCTGGGAGGTCTGCAAAGAATGAGTGCCTTTGTGTGTCCCGGGCAGCTTCTCGGAGGGTGTGTGTGTGCCTGTGAGTCAACACCTCTGTACCCGTGTCGCTTGTGTGTCTTTGTGTGCCATTGGGTGTCAGTGTCTGTGTGTTGGTAGGTGGCCCGTGAAGACCCTGGACCAGGGAGACCAGGCTGGCTGGATCCAGTGCATCTCCCCAGTGGCAGTCTCGCCCTCTGGGTCAGGGTGGCCGAGGCATTTCGTGGCCTTAAAACTGGGAGTCCAGGGTCAGCTCTCAGGGTGTTAGGGTCCCTCCGCCCTACCCACTCCAGGTTGGTGTCTGGGGGATAAATGGACTCCTGGGTCAGGTGCCATTCAGGATGGAGAGGGGGGATCTCAGCTTGGTTGTCCTGCCGCTGGGGCCATTGGACAGCCACCTGGGGTGCTGGGCTAAGCCTGCAGACCAAACCCCTCCTCCTGGGCCGCTCCTCCCACCTTCGCCCTCTCTGAGCCAGCCCTGGCACCTCTTCCCCATTCATTCTTCTTCCTCCCTGTGCTCTGTGAAAGCCCCCGGCTCAGGCTGTCAGCACCAGGATGGGCCTCAGAGGTCTAAGCTCCTCATGGTGCAAATGAGAAGGGTGAAACCTGGAGGGGGAAGGGACTGGCCCTCGGTCGGCCACACAGCCAGTTAGAGTGCAGCCAGCCGCGCCCCGGCGTGCGGTCAGACTGCGCTGTCTCTGAGAGCTGGAGCAGGTGTTCCTGGGCTCTGCACTGGGAGAGGCGCTGTCTCCCTGTCCTAAATTCTGGACCCTCACCCCGGGCCACAGCCCTCTTCCAGCCCCGGTCAGGCCTGGGCAGCACACAGAGGCTGCCTTCCTCTGCTCGCACTGGCTGTAGCTGTGCTTCCCTTCACTCGGGTCCTCAGAGAGGAGGGACTCTGTTTCATCTCTCTTCCCCTCTGTCTTCACACAAGCCTGGGCTGGGAACGAAGGTCAGCGTGTGCTGGTGTCCGCATCCTGTCGACTTCCCCCAAGGATCAGGAGGGCCTGAGGGAACACGGGCAAGTCCCGGTGTTTTCTTCTCCCCGGACATCTCAAGGGGCCGGGGAGCACTTCCGGGGTCAGTCCCCAGGAGCAGGTGGGCCCACCTGCCTTGGAGAGTCCCTGTAGGGCCACTCGTTGAGGTTCTGGGTCTGGGGGCCCTTCCCACTTCCAAGGGCAGGGTAAGTACCACCCCCTCTCTGTTCAGTTAGTGCTAAGCATGTCTCTGAGTGTGTGTGTGTGTGTTTGTGTGTGTGTGTGTGTGTGTGTTGCTAGGGCGGAAGGGTCACTCTTTCCTGAGGATCCCTTCACCCCTAGCGCTGGAAGGGGCCGTAGAGACCTTCCAATCCAGTATCCCCACTGTACAGGTGAAAAACCTAAGGCCCAGAGAGATGGCCCTTGCCCACCACCCCCACCACCCCCTTCTTTCCCCTGTATCATCTACATTCATTCCCCAGGAGCCCGACGGGAAATGCCCTCCTTCCTGGTATCCCCCCTCCACCAGCCACCCACGTAATCACCATCTCCACCCAGTTCTGCTGACTCCTCTGCCTCAGTGGTCTCCAGCACCCTCCCCACCCTGGTGGCTGGCTCACCAAGGCCTTTACCCCGAAGCCAGGAGAAAGGGCAAGGGGAAGGAGGGGACTTCCAGCCCGGGGCCTCTCGAACTTAGGAGAGAAGCCCCGCACCCCCATGCCCAGGCCCCCCACCACCACGGTCAAAGCACAACAGGAGACCCTCACTAGCGGGTGAAAGGTACCGGGGTTGTCTGAGTCACACGACCCCGTCCTCACCCCTTTGCCTTGCTCTCTGTCTCCACCCCAGCCTCTGTCGCCCCTCCGACTCTCGCCCCAAGCCCCCGATGTAACCTCTAGTTGCGGACGCGGTTGTTTCAATAAAGCTGCAGTGTTCTAGAGCTCTGGCTCAGGCTGTGTGTGGGCGGCATGTGGGGGAGCGAGCGGGCCAGGCTGGGTGGGGGGGGGGCAGGGGAGAGGCTGGGGGCTCCTCACAGCCCACTGGGGAAGACTTTTTCTCTTTGGCACCTGCTGTATCCTGGTCTGCCACCCAGACAGTGGGGACCTGCATCCTGGCCTCCTATCCAGTGAACTTGGATGTCCTCATTCATTTGTTCCTTCAACAGATGCTGCCAAATACTGCCTTCATGGAAGCTCCTGGTTGGTGGGGGAGATGGACACTATGCTAATAGCACACCAGGAAGCGCATCATTATGAGCATAGGGCTGCAAAGGACAACTGAGGCTGTGAAAGAAGGGAAGAGGAGGTTCTTACTTGGGTTGAAGCTTCAGGGAAAACTTCTGTAAAGGACAGACATTTAGGAGACATGTAAAGCATAACTAGAATTAGGCTACCGGGGCAGAAGGGTCTTCCGAGCAGAGGGGTCAGGATGTGCAAAGGGCCAGAGGGGTGAAAATAAAAAGCCTAGAGGCTCCCAGTAAGGGGGAAAAGACAGCGAGGAGGAGTGGAGCTGGCCAGCCGCTGGCGCTAACTGTGCCCTCCTCCTGCCCCTGCCCTCCCCCTGCCCGGCTCCCAGGCCACCCCCGCCTGCGTCCGGGTCCCCTCACAGTCTGTGCTCCTGCCCCGGGCCCATAACCCGCTCTGCACTCTGCCTGGGCCTGCCCCCCTTATTCTTCACCAGTTAGCTACCCACTTGCCCCGATATCATATTGTGCCAACCTTTGTCTTTCCCCAAGACCTCTCAGAATCTTAGAATTTCAGAGCTGGGAGCTCCTTAAAAGTCACTTATTTCAACCACCTAGGTCATGGGGACAGGCAGTGATGAGGAGGGCAGACCCTCTCCTGTGAAGTCACCCCAAATCGTGGGCATGGGCACCCTGGTAGGAACTGAGAGATCAGGCAAATGACAGGAAGAGAATCTTTGTGTTACTTAGTTACAGTGACTCAGGGAGATAGAGCAAATAGTTTCATTTTCACGTTCCAGAGGGAAACTGAGGGTCCGAAAGGCGACAAGACTAGGGTTCCCAACCCCATCATTATCAGCTCACACCTCGGGTAAGTCTTGCTGCCACACCTGGGATTTCTCTTCTGGAGCTTGGGACCCAGCACTGTGTTGGGTTGGCTCCTTGGGTCCAAGGAAGAGAGACCCACTCAAGCTCCTTCAAACACAGGGGCATTATTGCGAGGCTCTGTGTAAAGAGGGGGACAGACACTCTCAGAAATCCCAACACAAGAGGTGTAACAGGGGTGGGTTTCTGGATTCAAGGTAGCTTCGGGAGTTGACGGCTCCTCACCTGTGGCAGAGCAAAGATGGCTGTACATTCTTTGTTATTCTTTTCATAGAGGGGAGGAGTCTAATGCCCTTCCCCTTGAATCGGGATTGCTCGTAGTGACTCGTTTGGCCACTAGAATGTGACATTCTGTGTTGAAGGTGATTTGCAGTTTCAGCTCAGGCCTCTTGGAACATTCTCTCTGGGAACTCTGAACCGCCATGTCGGATGTCCAACTAGTTCCCCTCGGACTGAGGTGCTGGAGGGGCTGCACCAAGGGGTCCGACCGACCATTCGCCTGAGCCCAGACTTCCTGCCCGATGGGACTAAAGCCTCTGTGGACCCTCCAGACCAGCCCGGCACCAGCTGCGTATCTCTGTCGGTGCCCTGGCACGTAACAGAAGACTCTGCCAGCCGAGCTTGGCCCAAATTCCTGACCCACAAAGTCATGGGATATAGTCAGAATAACGGTTGTTTTTAGTCCCTGAGTCTGAGCAACAGATAAACGCCCTGCAGGACTCCGCCACTTTCCAGTGCCTGCTTCCTTGCGCCCGCACAGCTCCTCTCCTGGCTCCCCTTGGCTCCTTCACGGCTCTGGCTTCCCCAGCATCACGGCTTCTCCAGCTCGTCTTTCCCTCGCAACCTGCCCGTGGCAGCTCCCAGCGTTCACTGACTCGGCCTCTCTAGAGAAAGGGCCCACTCGGCCGGGCCACCATGCTGTGCTCGGTCAGTCATCAGCGACCCGCTGTCGGCTGCCCTTGGGTCAGGTGCCACCCTGATCCAACTGGTCGGGTAGGAAGGAGGGGTCACGGTTATAAAACGTAGCTGCCCGGGGGCTTCTAGAAAGGCTGTGGAGGGCCCACTTCAGAGGGGCGGGGGCTGGCAGGCACCACAAACGTGCCTCCCGGGTTCTCCCTTCTCTCACCCTCCTGCTGGACGCCCCATCCTCAGGAGCACAGGCGTGCAGCGTGTGCGCCTTGCAAACAGCCCGTCCAAGGGCCGGTCCCTGTGTAAACCACACAGGGCACTTACAGGAACACAGCCTTGTGTTACTCACGATGACTCCGATGAGGAAACTGAGGCTCGGAAAGGTACTCTCGTTGCCCAAACTCATCCATTTAGGAAGGGGGAGAACCTGGGGGCAAGCCCAAATATTGGACTTGGGGTGCAGTGTTCTTTCAGCCAGATGCCCTCCTCTCCAGAGCATCTGGTCTCCTTACCAGCGCATCTCCAGGGGCTGGAGAAGCAGGGCCTTTTCCTGTGTGCCCCCCCCCTACAGAGAGAAATGGTCCCTGGTCCTAATTTTCTATTTCCAGCTGCCTGACCTTTTTGCATATGTCCTTTGCGAAAAGTGACTACAACACCTTTTTAGAAAGAGGCTGGGTATAAATAAATCCAGGAAAAAAATTGGAAGTCTTCTCCTCGAGGTCACCCTGACCCTGGTAGAAGCATCCATCCCTCCACACTGCTTCTGGAGTGAATCCCTGCCCCGAAAGTCATCTTTCCTGGACATGCAGTCCTGCCAGCACCCAGCGGGTCCCCCTGCACTGCGGACAACTTGGCCGCTCCCCGACCCCACCCAGTGCAAATCCTACCGCTGAAGCCATCGCCCTGTCTCTCCAGCAGCTTTGGTATTTAAACTTCCTGTCTTCTCTCAGTCCCCAGGAGGCCAGCTAAGGGTCAGCCCAGGGGCACTCAGCATTTTGCAAGGCCTTATTCCATCCACACCTGCTGTCCGAAGTACACCCCATTCTCAGCATCCCCATGCCCCAGAACCACCCTCCAGTTCACTCTCAGGAGCGGGGTGGTAAGAAGCAGAGTGACACCTGAGTCAGAGAGGCTCAGAGTGTCAGGCACCCACACAGAGGGAGTCAGTCTCTGCCGCCATTGACAGGCGTCCACTGAAGTAGACTGCGGACAGAGACAGATTCGAAAGGGCATGCCTGTGACTACCTCGTTATTTTATTGAGAAACATCCGTGTGTATATGTGAGTGTGTGAATGTTTTTAAGCCTAGAATGTTCACTGGACTGGCTGTTGTTATCTCAGCGGTAAAATTTCAGATGCTTCTGACTCACACGTATTATTTTTAATAACCAGGAAAAAAATCTATTTTTTTGAGAAAAGAAAAGCCAGAAGTCATCAAGGACTATAGATTAGAAATAAAGGTCACTTTCTGTTCTTAGCATTATTTTTATAACTACATACCACAGAGATTGGGAAAGGGCTTTGAACTTTGCCCTTGCAATCTTTTCCTGCTGCGTTATTCCAATAAAAATGCTCAGAAAGCCCCGCCTGGTGTGGCTCAGTGGATTGAGTGCCGGCCTGCGAACCAAAGGGTTGCTGGTTCGATTCCCAGTCAGGGCACATGCCTGGGCTACAGGCTAGGTCCCCAGTAGGGGACGTGCAAGAGGCAACCACACATTGATGTGTCTCTTCCTCTCTTCCTTCCTCCTTTCCCCTCCCACTAAAAAGAAATAAATAAAATCTTTTAAAAAGTGCTCAGACAAAACCCTGGCTAGTGTGGCTCAGTGGATTGAGCACAGGCCTACGAACCAAAGGGCCACAGGTTCGGTTCCCAGTCGGAGTACATGCCTGGGTTGCAGGCCGGTTCCTAGTAGGGGACACATGAGAGGCAACCACACATTGATGTTTCTCTCCCTCTCTTTCTCCCTTCCCTTCTCTCTAAAAATAAATAAATAAAATCTTTTAAAAAAATGCTCAGACAATTGGGATGAGTAGAAGAATTGGTTTGCATTCACCAGAAATGAGGAAGTGAAGATGTCAAGCCAAGTTTTGAATAAGACAATCCCAAGGAGTCCAGGCCGGGTGTCTCAGTTGGTTGGAACATGGTCCCGTATACCCAAAGGTTTCGAGTTTGATTCCTGGGCAGGGCACATACCCGGGCTGCGGCTTCAATCCCCAGTCAGTCAGCAGCAGACAGGAGGCTACTGAGTGATATTTCTCTCTCACGCCAGTGTTTCTCTTTCTCCCTCCCTCCCTAAAATTAAAACAAACAAAAATCCCAAGGAGAATGATGCTATTTCTAGAACAAACACTAACATCGGAGATATGCCTGACACCTGTGTGTGCGTGTGTGAGTGTGCCTGCACACGTGTGAGTGTATGTGCATGCCCTCTCGGGACCCCCGAGGCACGGGCAGCCCCTTTGCAGCACTTGTGTCTCCTTCCCTCCCTGAATGTTGGGCCGTTTCATGAGGTCTCCCTCCAGCTCAGGAGAGTGTGGGGCAGACGCAGCCGCGGTGGGAGCCAGGAGCGCTGGGCCCCGCAGCCTGGGGGTGGGTCTGGGGGGCGGGCCAAGAGTTCCCACACTCCTCCCCCACACAGCAGGCAGAAAGCCCCTTGGAAACTCTCAGATCCTTCACCAGAAGCAGCCAGACCTCTGCTGATCTCTGCTCCAAGACTAGGGTCAGAGAAGGGTCCCGATTCCAGGGACAGGGAGAGAGAGGGGCTGAGGACTGTAATGAGGGACAGGCACCCCGAATCCAAACTCTAGCTTGTGACCTCAAATAAACCAGCCCATCTAGGCCTCAGTTCCCCTGTAAACTGGGGGAGGAGATGGAGAAAGTTGAACTTGGAGGTTCTTCTAGCTCTGGGAGTCAGTGAAATGAGGGGTGGGGTGTTCTTAAGCAATGCAGAGGGAGGGGCGCCACAATAGAATAAATGCAACCCCAGTGACATAGCCCTGTTTCTGTGTGTGTGGCTGTCTCTGTTCCCCTCCCCAGCTAAGACCCCCCATTACCCAGACCTAACTAGAATCTAGGCAACCTGCTCCTTCTCTACACCCTAAGACCTGTACTGGCCCCTCCCCCACCAAGAGTCAGGCAGGTGGCAGAAAAAGCAAGCCTAAGTCGTAGCAGGGCGTGGGCACGAATCAGACTGCTGCGGCTGAGTAGGGCGGGCGAGGGGCAGTGGGCTCTAGGCTCTGGGCTCTGTGCCCGGGGGCGGGCAGCCTGCTGCGCCCCAGTGGCACCAGCTCGGGAGTCTGGCAGAGCACGCTGAGGCAAGGGGATCTTGGCAGGGTAGGGTGGATGTCAGATCTGGAGGCAGAGCCAAATACAGAGGAGGAAAGGCCAACAGTCGGCAGGGAGGATGGCTGCAGATCAGGGGAGGCTGCAAGTAGGCGGCAGGGCTGGGGTCACGGCAGCTACTAGGACAGGGAGCCAGAGGAAGTCTAGTCCTCCGTGGCTCCCCGGAGGCATCAAGAAAAGCCCTATCTGGCCCTTCTGTGTCGGTGGTGGGGATGGCCCGGTACACCCAGAGGTTCCCAGGAGGTCACTGGCCAGCACTGATGCCAGCCCCCGGAGTAAGGATGGAGATGGGGCCTGTGCTAGGTCTCAGAGATGTGCCTTCACCCCCTTCACCCTGGGTCCAGAAATGGGGACAACTTGGGGTGCAGTGGGGATGGAAAGTCCCCATTTCCCCTCTCCATAAGATGGAACTATGGGGCCCTTTTCTTTGTCTAAAACTTGACAGGCAGCAAAGTTTCTGGATGAATCAATCTTCTATCTCCCCACACCCCAGAGGACTCTCTTTCCTTTAGGATTCTGGTGGGAGACCTGTACAGCATCCTGGCGGTTTCTGGCCCATGGAATGGTGACTGTGGGGGTGGGGTGGGGGTCCAGGTCTCTTCTCAGTCCTGATCCTCAACTTCTAATGAGCGGGGCCTGACTCTGAGGAAGTAGGGCTCCCTCCTTCCTGTCTTGACTGCACAGAGCTGCACCTTCAGAGGCCTCCTACATCTCTCTCCCCTTCTCTCTCTCTCCCCCCACACCTGTCACCATGGGAACAACAGGGCTGACAGAGGTGTGCTTGTCTCCAGGCCTGAGCAGAGCTTGACCCCTCCTGGCTGGTGAGAACTGAGTCAATCTGAAGATGTTGCCTGGGGTTTCGCCATTGAAGGGAACCCCTGGACACCCCCTCCAATGGCTGGCCAGAGTCCTCCCTACAGCCCTCCCCCAGCCCTGCTTGAACTGTGCGGGTGACTGGGAGCTCAGCACTTTGCAGACAGCTCATTCCCTATTGGCCAGCTATTGTTGTCCCCTCCCAACCCTCTGCATCCTGTGTGATGGAGGGGGTATGGCTATTGCAAAATGGGGGTGGGACTCTGTTCTGCACCCCAACAGTGGAGAATGGCTGGGGAAACCAATCCGTTCTGTCACTCCGTGGAGGCAATGACTCTGCCTTGAGAAACTGTAATGCCCGGTGGGAGGGGCACACACCCAGGTCCTTGGATCTGCTTCTGGTCCGGGCTCTGCAATAGACTTTCTTTTGTTCCTGAGTCTGGACCTCAATCCTCCACCAGCAAAATCGGAGTTTGGAATGAATTATTCTCTTAGGGTCCTGAAGCTCTGACCTCCCATGTTCTGTGTTTTTATTTGTTACTAGGGTAAATAATTGGGCACAAGGAACCATCACCAATAGCCAAACAGTTTTTCCTTCGTATCTCTGGGTTAACAGAAGAAGGATTCCTGTAACCGTTGTCTAATCCGAGGGCCACTGCCCGCGTCTGAGCCCCCAGCACCCTTGCCTGTCCCACGGGCTCTGCCCAGGTTCTTTGGCTTGATCGAGCTCTATTTCCTTTTCTAGAAATGGAATTCTCTTCAGGCCAAGGTGGATTTCTCTTTCTCCCCTACTCCCCTGTCGTTCACTTTGCCCAGCTTTTCCTCTCTCTATCTTGGATCCATCCAGTCTGTTTCTAACCCGCCTTCCTCACCACCCACCCCGGCTCCAGGAACTCCGACCTTCTTCTTGCCTCTGACCCCCAGGAGAATTTCCGTCCCTTTCTCTCCACTGTCTGCTCCTCCCTTTCTGGACCTTGACCCTGGGAGTTGTTGCCACTACTAGGGCAGGGAAAGATACAGTTGCACTTTTACCACCTAGTGTTTGCTCATTCATTCATTTATTCATTCACCCACTTAGTCACTGTGGTGGACACTGTTGGTTACTAATGCCATAGACACTCCCTTCTTTTTGCCCCCCGCCCACTATACAGCTTGAAAAACTAAGGCACTTATTTCGCAGCCTCTCTTGCAGCTAGAGCTAGCCCGTGTGACCCAGTTATGACCATGAGATGTGATGAAGTCTGCTGGGGGCTTTGGGTAAAGTGTTTTCTCTCTGAGGAAAGAAGGAAACTCAGGAGAATAGTCCTATCTTCCCACCTTGGCCCTCACCCTGATTCCTGCCTGTGGGCATGATTGTGTGGGGTAATGATTTGGGGAACAGTGGCAGCCATCTTGTGACCATGAGGCACCAAGCCCAAGCACAAAAACCAACAGTCAGAAGATGGTGGAGCAAAAACTTAAAATAAGCCTGGGGTTCTTGATGATTGTTGAGCTGTTGAATCATCCCTAAAACCACACCTTCCACACTTCCCATTAAGTAAATAAATGTCATTACAGTTAAGGCTTTATAAATGAGGTATAGTGGTACCTTGGTACTTGTTGTTAATTAATTCTGATGAGTGGCAAGCAATGATTGATGAAGCACTTTCTCTTGTGGGGTAGCATTGTGACTCATACAAGTTCTAGCAAGTGCAATTATTGACAAGCAAGCACTCAGTGCTGATACATTTTTTCCTCATTGAAATACAACCAGTACCAGGTTTGACAAGTTCTGAAGCCAACGAGTACCAAGGCATGACTATATTATGGATTTTTTGTTGTTGTTGTCCTCATAACAGCCAACAATCTAGACATTCACTCACTCACTCATAATTTACCCATGCATGAGTTTACCTTCTTGATTTAGGATAGAGGTTCAGATACTCTAACAGAGACCCCACGCAACAGTGGCTAAATCAAATAGAAATTTATTTCTCTCTTGCATAACAGTCTGAGTATAGGTAGTCAAGGGCTGGGATGGCAGTTTCAAGATATCAGGGACCCAGGATCCTCCAGTTCATTGCTTCACCTCACCTGGGGTGTTTTCTTGTCCATATGTTCCAAGATGTCCCCACCACATTGCATTTCAGTGGGAGGGAAGGGGGAAGGCAAGAGAGGGCTTGGCCTGTTTAAAGACATGATCTGGAAGTTACATATGCCAGGCTTTTGTTCACATCTCATTGGCCAGAACTTAGTTGTATGACCATTCCTGGCTGTGAAGGAGGCAGGGAACTGCATGCTTCATTCTAGTTTGCTATGTGTTCTGCTATAAATTATATATATATAAAAGAAAGTGTGAACATACATGAGGTACAATTAGCAGTCATTGATTTTTTCATTCATTTATTCATTCATTCATCACACATGTATAAATTTGTACCATGCAGAAAGCACTGTGCCAGGTGCCCAGGCCCCAGATTTCATGCTATTCATGGTCTAGTGGGAGAACAAAGAAGGTCTAGACGTTCCAATCCAACTAAGCTCGTGAGCACCCACCCTGCCCAGACATGAATCCAAACTGAAGAGCAAAGAGCACCAGTGACAGTACCTTTGGTGGGCTCTGAGATGACCCGCATGTCCCCTATCTCTACAAAGCCCAAGGGCATAGGAAGAAGGAAGAAAGGTGACGATGGCAAGTGAGAGCACAAATCTTCGCTTAGAAAAAATCCTTCTTAGGCCCTGACCAGCGTGGGTCAGTTGGTTGGGCATTAACTCACAAAACGAAAGGTCGCCAGGTCAGTTCCCAGTCGGAGCACACACCTGGGTTGCTGGCTGCGGCATGTTCGAGAGGCAACGAGTCAATATTTCTCTCTCACATCGATGTTTCTCTCTTTCTTCCTCCCTTTCCCTCTCTCCAAAAATAAATAAATAAAATCTCTTTTAAAAAATCCTTCTTAGGTCCTGATGAGAATCCTGCCTGCTGAGGTGTTCGCCCTCCTTTTGTCCCCTTGTGTGAATAAATGTCAGTGCTGGCCTCCCCCCCAACCCTTCTGATGCCCCCGAAAGAAAGCTGTCAGTCTCCCACCCTCTGGGTGCCAAGGTGACTCACTTCCTTGGGAAAGCAGAGAATTTGTGCAAGAGGTCCTGGCCCCATGCCTGGCACACAGCCAGTGTGCCACAAAAGTGTGATAAATCGGAGGAATGAAGAATCAAGGAGCATGCGGTAGACTGTGTTTTCCAAAATTGACTGCAGTAATATTTCTGGTTCTGTATTAGTTCTTCTAGGACCTGGCCACTTCTCGGGAATCTATTTCCCCTCTTTTTAAAATTGGGCAGATTTGTGACTGCTTCTGCCAATACAGTGTGAAACCACTTTGCCTGGGTCTCTCTCTCCCCGCTCACTACTAGCCAGCATCAGCCCCCAGACATAAGACTGAGTGAGCTTCAGATCATTGCAGCCACACCTCGCATCTGCCCCTTTGATGCTGGGTGAAGTAGAGAATCCTGCCCAAGTGGAAGATTTGTGAGCAAAAGAAACGTTATCATTTTAAGCCACGAAGTTTCAAGGTCTTTTTTGTTTAGCAATAGATAAGCATGATCGTATGGAAGATTTTAAAGGGCCACGAATTCTTTGCAACTCCCACCAAGGGGTGGAGTCCATTTCCCCTGCCCTTGAATCTGGGCGGGCTTTGACCAGCAGTACACAGCAGAAGTGATGTGCGACTGCCCAGCCTGGGCCTCAAGGGCCTTGCACTTCCATTCTCGTGTTCTTGCTTCCCTGAGACTGTGAAGGGCAAGCTAGCCTGCAGATGCTGGAGACACGAGGTCCCGCCGACAGCCTTCACCGACCTCTACACATGTGAGTTTGTCTGGAACTGTTCTGCCCCAGTCAAGCCACCAACTGCAGCCACATGAGGGATCCCAGGCCACAACCCAGCCCAAATTGCTGACCCTGAGGCTTGGGACAAAATAATGTGGTTCTTGTTTTCTAAGCCACTGAGTTTGTTTTACCTCACTAGATAACTGATAATAGCAGCTCCTCTTTCTTAATCCACATTCAAACCCAGAGGCAGTGTGAGGAACCAGTGCTGTGCCAGGTGTGGGGACAGATAGAGGAGATGAGATTCTTGGCCCCAAGAGCTGACTGCCCAGTTACATCACAGGAAAGATCAAGTCTCACGCAGGAGTAGATCGCTGGCTGACAACTCAGATCCGTTCTCCACCCATGGTGGCAATGGCACTGAGGCCCAGCAGCACACAGCTGCCCAGCTGCACCGCGTTTCGCAGCCTCCTTTGCGTCAGGGGTACCGGGTGACTAAGCTGTTTCCGGTGGGATGTGGGAGGAAGTGATAAGGCCACTCCAAGCTAGAGCCTGAAGGACAGGGGGCTGTCCTCCTCACTGGGGGGACTGAAGGAGCCCGGGTCTCTGCGTCACCTTTTGGAGGAGAGCTGCTCACTGTCTGAAACTCAGACTACAGCGAGGACGTTATAATCCTCTTATTTACGCTTCAGATTCGGTTATAGGACTTGAGTTCTACACTGTTTAATGCAGCCAGCCTCTCCTGCAAGGCAGCCTGCAGTGTGATCCCTGTCTTGGCTCCAGACTGGAAGCCTAGGGCTGGGGCAGGGGGTGGGGAAGAGGTGGGTGGCGACACCCTCCCTCTCAAATGTGAGCTCAAATGCGAGCAGGTTCTTGTGTTCTCTTCGGTCACAGCTATGCCTCCAATCCAGGGCTTTAGCTCCATAAATATTTGCCGACTGGATGAGTGAACCAGAGATAAGTAGTATATCCTTATAATTCTGGGAATTCCCTGAGGAGAGGGCCTCATCTTCCTCAGACTGGGGCTCTCTGAGGACTCAGTCGAGTCTCCCTTCAGACTGAGGACAAGGCTCCTGTTCCTTCTACTTTCTTGGGTCCAGAGCAGTGTGTCTGGACAACTGAGACTAATGCAAGGCA
Source organism: Artibeus jamaicensis (assembly GCF_021234435.1). Classification (NCBI taxonomy): domain Eukaryota; kingdom Metazoa; phylum Chordata; class Mammalia; order Chiroptera; family Phyllostomidae; genus Artibeus; species Artibeus jamaicensis. The sequence goes on from NW_026521356.1 coordinate 4,025,646, forward strand.
AGGCCCTTGGGTCTCCTTCCCTTGATCCCCTCGGGACCCTGTGACATAGGCATTGACTGTGGCAGGGGCTGCAGGTGGCGTTCACTGATGGCAGAGGGTGGCTGAGCACCCTTGGAATGAAGCTCAGCCTCATTATAGCTTGTTGGAGAGAAGAGCCAATTAGGGAGGTAATTTTCCTTGAGCAGTCTGAAGAACGCAGTAAAATGATACCCAAACAGACATGAAGCCAGCAGCCACCCCACCTCCACTGGCTCCATGGAGGCCCCCGCCAGCCCCCTCTCCTCCTAGGAGTCCCTGCAGCCATTGGTGTCCATTGGGTAGAGAGGAGCAATTGAGCCCCAGCTGAGGCATCAGGGCTCCAGAAGGTGTTATGATCAGCCTCCTTCCCACCCCTGTGAAGCCCCCCACTAACTTAGCACGTTGTGGCTGTAAACACTCCCAGCCTCTGAGAGCCCCCCGTTCCTGGCAATGGGAAGTCCTTCTTGATCACTGATTGCCTTCCTTGGGGCTGCTGTTTCCTTTTACCACATCCCGTGTGGGGAAGGAAAAGTGGAAGCACCCTTAGGGAGAGGCAGGCTCCGAGGTCCCCTTTGTCCCTTTTCCACCCAGGGTATATTTGTCCAGGAAGTCCTATGCCTTCTCTCATCAGCCACCGGAGGAAAGATGGTTTCCTGGGGGCTCTGCACAGTCCAGAACTTGACAGAGAGCAAATGACAGAAATCCAGCTAAAACGATTGAGCTGCAGCAGAAAGGGGGCAGAGGGGCCCTTCTGGGGGGATCTGGAATCTCTTAGCCAAAGCAGGGAGGGACACACAGGCAGGAGAACCTCAGGAGCAACTGGAAGCCAGTTGTGTTGTCATTCTCTCGCTGGTCCCAACTTTGCTGCCCACTGACCGCGGTCTGACAGACCCTCTCCCTGCACGGGGCAGGCACCAGGGCCCTCTTTCTCGAAACCCAGTCCTCAACAAGCCATCGATGGCCAAGCGGTTAACACCCTCTTCTAGGCAGGGTCACAGTGCTGGACAGGTGGGGCCTGTCCTCCAGAAAGAGGAGGTGCCGATCCCAGAAGGACAGGGGCTGGGAAGACCCTGCAATAGTTCCAGTGACGGGACACTGCTGTTTCCTTCCTTCTCTCTGTGCCTGACATCCTGTCAAGCAGTTGGTCTAGCTTATTCCCTTTATTTTTTGAAACCACTATGAGATAAGGTTCTATTAATATCACCCATGATATACGGACAAGGAAACTGAGGCTCAGAGAAGTTAAATAACTTGCACCAGGTCTGGGAAGGGAGGGAGGTGAAATCCATGTGATGAGCTAAAGCTTGGACATATGAAATGGAACTTCTAATACCAGCTGGTCTGTACCAAGTGTCCAAAACAGTTCACACAGAGCTGAAGGGAGCTGAAGGTCAAGGGGGCAGAGTTGAGCAGGCTCCAGAAATCAGGGTGGGCTTCCAAGAGTAGGCGGTAATTGTGAGCTTAGATGGATGGTTAGGCTGCTGCAGGCAAAGAGGCACTGTGGTCATTGGAAACTGGGCTGGTACATCGCAGGGCTGAATTATGAGGGGACACAGGTGGGCTCCAAGGGCATTTCATTCAGTGGCCAAGTCAGAGGGCTGCATGGTCCAGGTCAAAAAGGTGGGCTGCAGAGACCCTGTGAATGGGGCTGACACTAGGACACTGGGTCTTTAAATAGAGGTGCCGACAGGAAGGGAACAGCATCTCTGGAAGGTGGGTCTCAAATACTTAGTGAACACAGCAACCCACAGCCTGGGCTCAGGGAGGTAGAGAGCAGGGAGAGATGGGGTCCTTGCCCGCTCTGTGCCCCATCCCAAGGCCACGTGTTTCTTACACTTGGAAGCAAGCCCTCGACCTGAGCCACCCTGCAGGAGCAGCACCCAGCACAGTGCCAGGCACATAGTAGGTGCTCAATAAAGAGGAGTAGCTATTACCCAGCCTCCGTGGTGACCGAGGTGACGACGCTGCTAGCTGGGATGTCGGATGCAGGGAGGCTGCAGGAGAGAACACACTCAACCACTGGGCACCTGCTGGGTGCCATGCCTAGTGCAGACAGTTTGTCCTGAGAGCAGAGATTTTGTCTGTGTGGATCACTGCTCTCACCCCAGAACAGTGTCCTGCACCTGGTAGGGGCTCACTAAGTTAACATGTCATACGTGAAAACAATCCTAGCTTCCAAGAGCTTCGTGCTGTTGGCATTGGGAAATTCTTGATCACTAATCGCCCTCCTGGGGGCTGTAGTTTCTCATATCCATTGAATCTGCAGGGTAGGCCTCCTAATCTTCATTTTACAAGTGGAGGCTTGGAGAATTAAAGGGACATGTCCAAGGTCACACAGCTAGACAGTGAGGGAATCCGGTTCTGCTAATTTCCCAAAGTCATTTTCTCAACCAGCAACTCTTGCCCCTCCCCAGGGCTTGGGTGGTAGTGAGACAGAGGGGGCCTCCCCTGTCTGGCTCACTGGGGAGAGGTCTGTTTCACTCTGCCTCCACTTTTGTCCAGCCCTGCTCAGGGTGCAAGCCCTACAGACCTGGGTGAGGGCCAAAGGAGAGGGCACCCACAGAGACTGCAGTGGCCTGGGCCCACGCTCGGCGCCCGCAGCTTCTTGGACAGTCTGAGGGAGGCAGCCTCAGCAGCAGGGGCGGCCTGCTAATTAGGGCGAGGTCTTCATGACTCGCTATTCCGAGATATCATTTTCGAGACTTGGGGTTGGGGGTGGGAGTGGAAAGGCATACACAGAGTTGTTTTTAATTACATTTGGTTTGCTAATTTCTGATAGAAAATAAATATTTACCGGGAGCCATATTTCTTCATTTCACGCCAGCTGACTCCAGAGTTTATCAGGAGCCCAAACAGGCACCTCCTGCTCACCTCCCAGCCCCGCAAGTCCTCCCCCCTCCCCCCGCACTGGAGTCACACGCCCAAGCTGGGAGAGGGGGAGAGGGGGTGGGGAAGGAGAGAGACGGAAGGAGATGGAGAGGCAGAGGGGAGCCAGGCCTAGCTTCTGCGGGCAGCAGGTCCACGTTCAGGTGTGGACAGAGGGCAAGAGGCCCAAGGACGTGGAGAAGCTGTGGTGTTTCTGGCCCCAAGAAGGGTCTCTCCAAGGACAGCCTTCTGAGGCCTTTTGAGTGACAGGGGTGGCAGAGAGCTTTAAAAACTCACCCTGTCCGCTCCTCGACTTCCAGATGGGCCCATGGGAGGGGCTACGAGGGAGGAGGGGGAGGGAAAGTACAGGAAAGAGAGGCAGTGATGGAGAAGTCCCACGGGCACAAGTGGAGACAGGTGGCTCCCAGGGAGAGAGGTGCCCTTCTCTCTGCTGAGGGTCAAGGTCTTGGGATTTTCATGGGACATAGAAAAGGGAGGTGTCTCCCTGATGCTGGACAGGGGAGAGGAAATTAGAGGCCTTTTAGCTGCGGGCTGGGGCCGTGGCAGAGTGGAGAGTTGGAACAGGGCAGTTTCTCATCCTCACACTATTATTTACACTTGGGCTGGATAATTCTTCCCTGTGGAGGGAAGTTCTGGGCATTATATCACTGGCCTCTACCCACTGGATGCCAGTAGTGCCTGCCCCCTGTTGTGACAAGCAAAACTATCTCCAGACATTGTCAAATGTCCCTCGGAGTGTGTGCACACCAAGTTGGCCCTGACGGAGAAGCAGTGTCAGGACATCGTGGGAGATGGCAAGGGAGGTTTGTGCGGGCTCTGGATGGAGAGGTGGTGAGGCCCCCTCAGGAATGGGGAAGAGATAAGGGGATTTGGAGGTTGCAGAGTGGAGGAGCCCCTGCCCCCAGCCTGGTTTCTAAATCCATGTTAAGCCATGATTGTTTTTTTTTTTCCAATTACATTTCAATTTAGCTCAATTACTTTTCCATTATTGTTCAAGCGACTCGGTTTTAATTGAAGCTGCTGGTTCTTATCTCTCTCATTTCCCCCCACAGAATTGGGGATAGAGAAGGGGGGTGGGGGTTAGGGAAGCCCAGCTCAGTGGAGTTTAAGGGACAGTGGACATTTTCAGCAGAGAGACCAAGGCCTTGAGGGATGAGGCACCCTCAGGAGGTCTCTGGGATATTCCAGAGTGGCCCACAAGTCTACTGGGGGTGGGGAGAGCTATAATGGAGGAAAGCTATGGTAGTGACACTGAAGCAAGTACCAGACATTGCTGTCACTAAGACCAATAAATAAGATACGTGCTATCATCACACACATTTTACAGATGGGAAAACTAAGGTGCAGAGAAGTTAAATCACTTGCCCAGAGTCATACACCTACTAAGTAGCAGAGCTGGGAGGCAATCTGGCCCTTTGAATTTTGAGTTTAGCTGCTTAAGCCCAGGTTATACTCTCTGCCCCTCACAATATACCCACCGGTGCCCTCCCAGGCCCAGCCCCATCTCCCTGACACTCCTTCCTATCAAGCCACAAGGTTCTGACTCATTTGCCTTTGGGCAACTGTCTTTAATATGCCTCCAGCCTTCAGTGCCTAGCCCTACCTACCTCTTCCTAGAAGTCTTCCCTGATTGGCCTTACCTACTCCCACACCCAGGGCTGCCCATCCACCCATCTACGTTACTAGCTGCTGTGGGTGTAGAGGCAGGTGGTGGGGTGGGGTGGGAGGGAGGAGGTAAGGATTTGGAGTTGGACAGATCCGAGTAAGGCTGTTTGGTCTGGGCAAGTCACTGAAGTTCGGTGAGCCTTGTTTCCTTGTCTGTGAATGGGGGATGAATAACACCAACCTCCCGAGGATGGGTGTTCTGAGGATTAGACTAAAGGGGGTGAAAAATGTAAAGCACCAGCAAGAATCAGAGGTTTAATAGGATAGGGGTTTTCTCAGCCAACCCTGTGTTGATCCTGAGACACAGGCACTATAGGGATCGACCTCCCCACTTCGCAGAGATGTGTTCAAACCCTGCAAGGAGGGGGAGCAGAGACTGGGACTGGGGTGCCCCTCTTAACCCTGCAGCAGAGGAGATGAGGGATGTGTGTAAACAGCTGTGAGCTCTCTGAGTCCATGGAGTGAAGAGCTTGGGCTTTACTCATGTGTCCACCGCCATCCTTGTTCCAGCTGAGAGCCTCGGGGGTTCACAGAGCGCCTTTCCCTGTGGCTCTGAGGGTGAGTGGTAGAGCTGAGAGCAGTCAAGTGCCCCACCATGCAGTTGGGGTGTGTACATGTTTTTCTCAGTTTGGAGACATGCCTTCCTTCAAAAGGAGTCGAATATTAGACCGCCATGGCTTTAAATTGTTTTTCTCAAATAGCAAAAAATCTGGAAGTGGCTGGTTCCATGGTGGTCAATAACCAGTCTCTCCAGAGATCCCTCTGCTGTGGCACCTGTGGTGTGCTCACCATGTCCACCCTGTGGTCACAAATGGCTTTCAGAGAACTACACTGCAGCTTCTCATGGCAGCATCCGCAGCTAAAAGAAAGGAGAGAGAAGAAAGCCCTCCTAACGCCCTGTCTCCTTTCATCAGAAAGAAGAGTCCTTTCCAGAAAGTGCCCTGCAGATTTCCCATCTGTCTCCTTGGCCAGAACTCAGGCCTGTAGTCACTCCCAGCTGCAAAGGAGGCTGGGAAAGCTGGTCTCTGACACCCTCATCCCAAGGCACACCCTCTGGGGCCCCCGCTGGATGCGGGGTCTCCTGGAAGATCCCCCCACCTTGGGCCTTGGTAGGTCTTGACTTTTGTGCCCCTCATCTGGAAATTCCCCTGAACCAAACCCCAAGAACATAGTGTCTGCAAAGAACCTCAAGAAAGGCAGCTTTGGTGCTTATCTCTCTGGTTAGAAGCTTTCACTGCCAAATTAGCTTGGCGTTGGGATTCCTTGCTGCCTTCATCTTTGTCTTGAAGACTTTTAAGTTTATTTTTTCTTTATTTTTTTTAATTTAAGTATATTTTATTGATGCTGCTGTTACAGTTGTCCTATTTTTTCTCCCCTTTATCGCCCGCCACCCTGCAACCCCCCTCCCACCAGCATTCCTGACCCCCTTAGTTCACATCCATGAGTCATACACAGAAGTTCTTTGACTTCTCCATTTCCTGTGCTGTTCATTCCCTGTCTATTTTGTACCTACCAATTACGCTTTTTATTCCCTATACCTTTTACCCCATTCTCCCTATTCCCACTCCCCACTGATAACCCTCCATGTGATCTCCATTTCTACGATTCTGTTCCTGTTCTAGTTGTTTGCTTAGTTTGTTTTTTGTTTTTGTTAATTAGGTTCAGTAGTTGATAGTTGTGAGTTTGTTGTCATTTTACTTTTTATATTTTTTTATCTTCTTTTTCTTAGATAAGTCCTTTTAACATTTCATATAATAAGGGCTTGGTGATGATGAACTCCTTTAACTTGGCTTTATCTGGGAAGCACTTTATCTGCCCTTCCACTCTAAGTGAAAGCTTTGCTGGATAGAGCAATCTTGGATGTAAGTCCTTGCCTTTCATGACTTTGAATACATCTTTCCAGCCCCTTCCTGCTGGCAAGGTTTCTTTGAGAAATCAGCTGATAATCTTATGGGCACTCCTTTGTAGGTTACTGTTTCTTTTTCTCTTGCTGCTTTTAAGATTCTCTTCTTCTCTTTAATCTTGAATAATGTAATTATGATGTGTCTGGGTGTGTTCCTCCTTGGGTCCAATTTCTTTAGGACTCTCTGAACGTCTGGACTTCCTGGAAGTTTGCTTCCTTTGCCAGATTGGGGAAGTTCTCCATTATTTTTTTTTTCAAATAAATTCTCAATTTCTTCCTCTTTCTCTTTTCTTTCTGGCAACCCTGTGATTTGAATGTTGGAACATTTCAAGTTGTCTTGGAGGTTCCTAAGCCTTTCATTTTTTTGAATTCTTATTTCTTCATTGTTCCTGTTGAATGTTTAGTTCTTCCTTCTCTTCTAAAATCGTTGCTTTGAGTCCCAGTTCCTTCCCTTCACTGTTGGTTCCCTGTATATTTTTCTTTATTTCACTTCACATAGCATTCACTTCTTCCTCTATTTTATGTCTGTACTTAATCATTTCTGTGAGCATCCTGATTACTAGTGTTTTGAACTCTGCATCTGATAGGTTGGCCATCTCTTCATCACTAAGTTCTTTTTCCAGAGTTTTGATCTGTTCTTTCACTTGGGCCATATTTCTTTGACTTGGTGCACCCGTTACATTGTAAGGGGCAGAGCCTTAGGTATTCACCAGGGCAGGACGACCTATGTTGCTGCACTGTGGTGATGCTGTATGTGGGGGAGGGGTCCGAGAGTGAACAATGCCGCTTGATCAGCTCTCACCCCTCTTTCAGTCACTTCCCCTGCTTCTCATAAGCAAATTGGGCCCTTCTGGTGCTGATTCCCAGTTTGGTAGGCTTGTGTACTCTCTAGGACCTTGTGATCTCTCCAATGAACTCTCCTGTGAGGCTGGGAGTTTTTCCCACCCCCACCACAATCCTCACAGGTTTTATTTCTTGGGCAGGAACCCTGGGTTGTGTGGTCTATCTCACTCCCCAGTCATTCCTCCCAGCTTATCCAAATGCAAATATGGGACTGCCCGGTCCTCTAACCATCGCTTTTCTATGTGTCCTCTCCACCCTGGCTACCTGTGTCTGCCCCTCCTACTAGTCTGGATGAATATTTCTTCTTTAACTCCTTGGTTGTCAGACTTTCATACAGTCTGATTCTCTGGCAGTTCTGATTGTTTTTAGTTTTAAATTGGTTGTTGTCCTTCTTTTGTTTGTGTGAGGAAGCAAGGCATATCTACTTATGCCTCCATCTTGGCTGGAAGTCTATTGCTTAAAATATATTTTGTCCAGTTTTTTTCCCCCTGAAGACGGTTTGTCTGAAAGCCCTGTGGGTCATTGCCTGGAACAGAAACTGTGGTGCCCTGAAAAGAGGGGTGGGGTATCACACTCAGTTAGACAAATGACTCATCCTCTGAGGCTGGGCACATTGCTGAGCCCCTCCAAAATTTGGGCTCTTTAAGAGAAAAAGGAGGGGAAATGGCTGCAGTGTGGACCATCAACAGCCAGCACCATGATAGTGATCATTATTGCTGAAGCCAGTGCTCAGACCACAGGGGATGATGACTGAGGGGCTTGCCCGGGAAGTGTGCTTTTTTTGTCTGTCCTTTGGGATTTATTGACATTTTCTCAACAAGCATTTTTTCTTGAGACAATGACAAACTCACAGAAGAATGGGAAGTATGGTACAAAGAAGTATTTTCTGAAACATTTGAGAATAAGTTGCATATATCACTTTCAAATGTAAGGATTTCTTATATACAAGGGCGTTCTCCTGCATGACCGCAACCACCAAAATCAGGAAATTAAAACTGGTACATTAGTACCTTCTGATCTGCAGACCCCATTCAAGTTTTCACAGCTATCCCTGTAACATCTTTTATTCCCAACAGATGCTGTCCAGAGTTGCTTTGCATTTAATTGCCATGTCTCTGTCATGTGAAGCTTCCTTCACTCTGAAGGTTCTTTGATCTTTCCTTGATTTTTATAACTTCAACATGTTTGAAGATTATAGACCAGTTATTTTGTACGGTGCTTCTCAATTTCAATTTGGCAAGAGTTACAAAGAAGTGACGCTGTGTTCTCCTTACTGTATCCTATCTGGTTTTAATATGTACCATTTTGAACATATGTATATAATAAGCATGTTCTCTGACTTCTCAGTGTCCCATGCCTGCTGTTCAGACCTGTACACATAAAGCCAACCAACAGGGGCTAAGGCAACCCTGTTGCCTGAGGCAACCCTGAGTCAAATGACCTGTTATGGGTAATTCCATTCAGAGGAGAGGGCAACTAGAGAGGGCTTCAAGGAAGAGAGTGAGTATGGCCTCTGAGAATGGGAAGGATTCGGCAGGGAGTGATGGGAAGCATTCCAAGGTAGGAGGGAGAGTATCTGCAAAACCTCAAGCTGAGAAGAGTAAGGCATGGGTGACAGAGACAATATATTCAACAAAGCCTTGTCATTTTTGTCTTGGATACGTAGAAAGATTACAATTCCCAAACTCCCTTGCACTTCAATTGGGCCATGTGACTGAGCTCTGAACAACAGAATATGGGTGAAACTAATGAGCACTGCTTCTAGGCTTCCCATAAATACTTCTGGATTCTCCTCTCCACACTCTCTTCTCTCCTTGTATGATAATCTGGGGCACAGTGCTGGACTCTGGAGATAAGCAGGGAATAAAGCTGTAGCCTCATTTGAAGAAGTTCCCCAGCCATAGAGACAGATGCGTAAACAGACAGTTAATTTATGACAGAGAAGCCCTGTCCCACAGGCTCACCAGGTTTGTAGCTCTCATTTTCTTCCTGTCCACAAGAATGGCAGGAACTCTCCAAGGTTCTGACTTGGGTTCACCACTCCTTCTGTGTGGGCTCTGCCAGGCACTAGCCAGGGAGACAGAGTCACCAGCAGGTGAGAGTTCCTCCCTTGTGGCTCAAGGTGAGGAGACCTTTCCTTCTGAATACATAAGAGGGTTTGGGAGGAGGTGAGTGGAGAAGCAGAGAGACCTGGGTGTTTGCAGCAGTGTATGTTTATGGCGGCTTGTGCCTTGGGGTGGTTGTTGGGTGAGTTTATAGGGAACATGACCCTTAGAAGTAGACTGACACTTTGGCTGCCATTGTGATGGGGTTTCCTAATGGTGCAGTTCCAGACACCAGCAAATGGAGTTGGATGGTTCCTCCTCGATAAGAATTTGGGTTTTGGTCCTGAAAAGGTAAAATAAACACACTCCTACCTTGTCTCTTCTACTGCATAAAACTATAAATCCTGAATTCATTGAGAAGGTATCAGAGGATTCTGAAAAATAAATGGTGGCGGGTAGATTAAGGAAAAAGGAGAAGTTTCACCTCTCTGGCATTGCCCATATTGGACTTAAAGGCAGCCTGGAACTCAGAAGTGCACATTGGGTGTGGACAGAAAGAACTCATCACAAGCTCTCTATTTCTGGACCATGGACTGAGAAAGGAGACTCCTATGGGTTATTGACAGTAGGGAAAACCCTGAGGCAGGGATGGGTTGTGTTCCTTTTTTTTTCTGGCCCAAGCTCCCAAGCAATGCTGTGGTGGCAATGGGTGATGCTGGGTAGTGATGGCAGTTTAGGCAGCAGGCCAGGTGCCTAAGTCTCCAAGAGAGGGGAAACTCATCTCTTACCAAAGTACCTGTGACTCCAAGAGTTTGGGGTGAATTCCCATTGAATTTTTTTGTGTCTTCCCACTACTTGCTACTGAACACAGAGGCAGTAGGGGAAAGAATGTGGCAGAGCAGGGAAACAAAAACCCCAGCTTTCTGGCTGGAGGTCTGGGAAGGGCAGCTCCAATGATCTGGAAAATGTCACATGGAATGTGGAGAAGAGGAAGTTCAAGCACTAATCCCATAAATTTGTGTATAAATTCCAGGCCTCACCTCTGAGCTGTGAATGCCTGAATCTGATCCTAAACAGCTTATCCAGGCTTTAAGAAGTGAGCTACATACATATCACCACTCAAGTCCTAATGAGGTAGCACACACCGGCCCTTAAAGCACTACAAACACTTTGAAGATTAAACTGACGTTGGAATCACTGCCCACAGAAGGCAGGTCAGAACTCACAACCTAAACCTTAACTTGGCTGATGACTGGCTAACAACAACCACAACAACTCCACATACTTCGTAGGATTTGAACAAGACCCAAAATATCTAGGATAAAATCCAAAATTGTTTGGCGTGTGAAGAACAAGGAATATCTGGACTCACAAAAGAGAAGAAAAGCAACAAATGCCAACCCCAAGATGATACAGATGTTGGATTATCAAAGCTTTTATAGCAACTATTAGAACTATGCTTCAAGAAGTTAGGGTGAACACTCTTAAAACAAATAGAAAGGTAGACTATTTCAGAATATAAGTAGCAGATATGAAGAGGATCCAAAAAAGAAACTTTTGAACTGAAAAATTTAGTAACTGAATTAAAATTCACAGGATGGCCTCAATAGCAAAGTGAAGATGACAGAGGAAAGAGTGGAAAAAATTGAGTGATCAATAGTTACTCAATTTGAACAACAGACAAAAATATCTTAAAAATGAAGATTCAGGAATCTATGGGACAATAACAAAAGTTGAACATTTGTGTTAACAAATTTTTAAAAAGTGAATTCAAAATCTATTTTCTGAAATAGTAAATTAAACTAGAAATCGGTAACAGAAAGACTATTGGAAATTCTCCAAACACTTGCAAATTAAACCACACACTTCTAAGTAATTCATGGATCAAACAAGTAAACTTAAAAGACAAATATTTTGAACTGAATGAAAATGAAAATAAAACATATTGAAACGTGTAGCATGGAGTTAAGGCAATGCTTAGAGCAAAATTCATAGAATTAAAAATCATATTTAAAGAAAAGAAAGGTCTCATATCAACAATCTAGGCTTCTTCCTTAAGGAACTAGGGAAAAAGTGTAAGATAAACTCAAAGTAAGCTGAATGAGTAAATAAAGATCAAAGCAGAAATCAATAAAATTGGTTATTGATAGAGAAGGAAACAATGGAGAAGAATCAATTAAATTAAAATCTGGTCCTTTGACAAAAATCAATAACATTGACAAACCTATATAGCTGGACTGACAATGAAAAAAAGAGAATGACACAAATTACCAATATTAGGAATGAAAGAAGGAACTTCACTGTCAACTTCACAGAATTTAAAATAATAAGAGAATACTATGGATATCTCTGTTTCCATAAATTAAACAACTTACGCCAAAGGTCAGCAAATTATGGCCCATGGACCAAAAATGGCCCACCCCTTGTTTCTGTAACTTTTTTTTAACATGACTATACTGGTCTAAATAGTTTCTACCCCCACCCCCAAATTCATATTCACCTAGAAACCCCTCATAATGTGACCTTACTTTGAAATAGTGTTTTTGCAAGTGTCATTAGTTAAAAATGAGGTCACGTGGGCTTAGGATAGACCCTAAATCTAATGTGACTGGTGTTCTTATAAGGAGAGGAATGGAAGATTGGAAGGCAGAGATACAGAGGGAAGAAGGCTGACGTAGGGATGGAGGAAACAAGGATGATTCTACCCTAGAGCCTTTGGTGGGAGCATGGCCCTGCAGACTCCTTGACTTTGGATTTCTAGCCCCCTGAACGGGGAGAGAATAAATTTCTGCTCTTTTAAGCCATCCAGGTTCTGGTAATTTGGGATGGGCAGTCCCAGCAAACTGCAACAACAGCCTCCCTCACTGGTTTGCAGCTTTTACCCTACGGAGGCAGGGCAAATAGTTGTAACAGAGACCCAAGAAGACACTTGCAGAGCTTTCTGTCTCTTTACAGAAAAAGTCTGATGACTCTTGACTTAGACAAAATAAACCAAGTCTTAAAAGCCACAAACTACCAAAATGTACCCAAGAAAAACATATCATTAGAAATAACCAGAATAATCCTGTACCCTTAAAGAAATGGAATCCATAGTTTAAAAGCTCCCACCCCTGCCCACTCCCCACCCGCTCCCCTCCTTACCAAAACAAAAAAGAAATCTTCTGGCCTGGGTAGTTTCTCTAGCGAATTCTAATAAACATTTAACAGAAATAACACCAATTCTACACAATCTCTACCAGAAAACAGAAGAGAAGGGAAAACTTCCCAACTCCTTTGATAAAAGTAGCATTACCCAAATGCCCAAAGCAGAGAGGCAGTAGAAGAAAGAATCAGTAGAGAACAATATACCCTTCATGAACATAGGAACAAAAATCTTTAACAACATGCTACAAAACTGAATATGCAATGTGTGGGAAAGAAGAGTGCATCATGACCCAGGGGAGTGCATCCTGGGAACGTCAGACTGGTCTGGTACTCAAAGAGCAGCTGACGTAATCCATCACGCCAACAGACCACAGGAGAAAGTCCACACGATCATATCAGCAGAGATAATAAATGTATGCTGCTTTAAGCTGCTAAGTTTTGTGATGATTTGATACTCAGCAATAGATAATTAGTATTAGCAACACATGTGATGGCTCCATCCCTCCTGTGTGTCTTTCCCCACCCATCTCACATCCCCAGAGAAAATAGTTTAATAACCACCAGGTAACCACTAACCTGAATGTGTTGTTTATCTTTCCCTTGATTTTAAAAAATACTTGTATTCTACATGCCTACACCCCCAAACCATGCATGCTATATTCTATGTGTTTTTAAATTTTATAAAAATGATATCACATTGTGTGCAATTTTTCTGCTACTTATTCCTTTTAATATTATTACATTGAGGTTCATCTATCAACTGTAGATAGTTGTCCACACACAACTGTTATGTGTGTGGCTTGCGTTCACTCACCCTCACAGCTGTACAGAATTCCTCCATGGGCCTAGGCCACAATTTACCCATTCTTCTATTCAACGGACACTTAATTTGTTTGCAAACCTTTTGTTTTTCCAGTGTTGCTGGGAAGCTTCCCATCTGTGTCTCTGTATGTATATGTGTGGGAATTTCTCCAGGGAGGGGGAAGCTTGGCCTAACCCTTGGGTGCTGAGACTTCTTTTCAGATTTCACACTGAAGTGGTGACAACCGAGCTGAGTGTGTGGGTGTGTGTGATGCTGTCTCTGTGTGTGAGAGGCTGCAGAGGCAGAGCCATGACACAACAAAGAGCTGTAACAGTGGGTCCCGAGCCCTGTCTATGTACCTGAACCAAGCCACTGAAGTGCTTACCATAGAATGGTCCTGTTGGAGAGGGACTTAAATGCCGTTTGTCATACTTTCTGGGAATCTCCTGTTCTCTCTTGATTCCTATATTGCCACGGTAGTTTCTCCCTCAGCTTACATTCCCTATCTGAATCCTGCAGCCTTTGTCAAGGCTTATGAGAAAGTGCGAGGGAACAGGAGGGGATAGGAGGGAGACTCCCCTCCCCAGTCTCTGCCATGAGTGAGGAGCTGAGGGCTGCTAGTGAGCTGGGAAAGAGGTGTGAGACCACAGGGAAGGAAAAAAAGAGGCAGAAACAGGCAAGGGGTTTGCAGGCGGGGGAAGTGTCCTCTTCCTCTGCAGAGCTCAGGAGCTCTGCCATCTGGACTGGGAGTGCCCCAAGTGTGTGTGAGCATCACAGCGCTGCAAGATGCGGTGCCACATTCACACTCGCAACAGCACACACAGAGCCTATAACAGCAAGCACACACACCATGCCCACAGACACACATGTATACAACTCACACACCTGTACATGCAACCAAACACTCATGCAATCACATACGGCACCCACCTGCCCCATGTGTGCACCCATGCACACACTGCTCACACTCTTTCTTGGTCAAATAAAAGTGGATTTATCACCTAATCCCACCTTGTAGATCCCTGGTGCACATCGGAATATCAAAGCCTCTGAGAATTCCGGCATGAAAGAGCTTCTTCCTCCTTCTGTTTAGGCACTTCCCTGGTTTCATATCGCTTACTTCCTAATCATGTCCTTCGTGTTGTTTTTTGTTGTTCAACATAGAAACAGGTTGTTTTTTTAAATTAATAAAATAATGCATGCCCACTTTTTAAAAAGTTAGATAATGCATTAGAGAGAAAGAACAAAGTAAAAAGCCCAGAGGAATAACTACTGCTAACTTTTTGCATATATTCTTCCAAGATTTTTTCTCATAAATATGCATAAGCATTTCTCTTTTTAATAAATGTTTCATAACTTTTTTTGCATTTGGTAATATAAATCTGTTAATGATCATATGGGATTCCACATTATGGTTTGTGGCAAGCTGTGCTTTCCAAAGATGGCTGAGCAGTAGCTCCCACCTTGTAAGCTCTTGTAGGACTTCTCTACTCTCCCATCCGTAAGTGGTATCTGAGTTCCCCTTCCCAGAACCTGGGCTGACCTTTACGACTGCCCCTAAACACTGTGTGATTAATCATAAAAATTCCGATCTGCCCTCCTGGGACCAGCCACCGTGCTGTGAGGAAGCCCATGGAGCTCGAGAAGGCTCCCATGGGGAAGAGCAGAGGTCCGGGACCCCAACCCCAGCTCAGCTCCCAGCTGAAGGCCAGTACCAACTTGCCAGCCAGGTGAAGAAGTGGCCTTTAGGTGACTCCTCTAGACTGGATTGAGCTGTCCTGGTCCTGACAGGTGCCACAGAGAGCACACAGCTGCCTTGCTGAGCACTGCCCAAACTGCACATATGCAGGGAAAAAATGATTGCTGTTGTCTTAAGCCACTAAATTTGGGGATCCATTTACTACACAGCAATGGTTAGCTAGAACATGAATGTGTCGTGCTCTGCATAAGCACGACAATACTTTTGCATATTGAGGTGGTTTTGCATACTCCGGCATTCATGTCTAAGTGTCTTCCGGGTGGCTGCAGCCCTGTCTGATACGTTTGAGGCCAGTATCCTGTTGGGTCCACACTGGAGGAGCTCAGTATGTGCTTATTGCAGAGGTTAGTGAGGGGGAATGGATGCACCTGGGAGGAGGGGTGCTGCCTTCCCTCACCCTGCTCCTGGGACATAGCTTTCTGCTGCTCCTACTAGAGCACCTCTCTCATCGCACATCTCACTGGCTCCCATGGGTCACTGGGAAGGATGAGCAGACATCATGTTTGGGGCAGGGGTGGGAAGGTGGCCTCAGCGGGTGATAGACTCATGAATGAAGGTGCCCCAGTCTTCCCCGCCCGAGGAGCAGAAACAAACCTCTGAGCCCACAGACTTCTTCGGGAGTGGGGTCTCCTTCAGTGAGCGGAGGGCGAAGCGGTGCAGGGCCAGCTCAGTAGTTTGAAGAGAGGCTGCAGTTGCTGGCAGCCATGCCCACAGTCCTGCTGGGGACAAGGATCATGGCCTCTTTCTCAGGAGGCCGTGATCCTCCCCACACACACACATATGCACACACACACACACACACACACACACACCCCTCAGCCTCTTGCTGCCACAAAGATGCTGGGGACACCCTGAGTTGGCATGGAGGGTGAGCAATGTCTCTGGCCCATCTGGGTCATTGTCCACCTAGGTCTCCTTGTGGCCAGATAAAAGGGCCCTTCTCTGCGTGTCTGGCTAGCCTGAGCTGCAGTGTGGGAGGTGGGTCAGACTAAGATAGCCAGTAAACATCGGGGAAGGAGGGAGATGCCGGATCCTGGAAACACAGCCACTCGCTGGCAGATCACCTGCCTCTGGAATTTTGAGTTGCAAGGTCTCCCTGCCACTCCAGACTCAAGTCCCAGCCCTGGGCTCAGACTGCTGCTCCTTCTCATTTTATTGTTCTTCTCTTCCAAAAATGAGAGTTTTCTGAGGCCAGATAGAGAAATCTTTGAACTTTCTTCACAGTAATTGCTGAAGCCAACTTCTAAAAACTATCAGCAGACTTGGGAGGGACCTCAGGGCCGTGGAGTCTAGTTTGCCTGTTTGCGTGTGCACACGATCAAGTGAGCCTGACGTAAGGCCCGAGACCTTCCCCTTCTAGCCAGTCCTGAGAGACGCTGACATTGCTGGTTGGCGAGGCTCTCTTTGAAGCTCAGAGGGCAAATGGATGAACTTGAGAGGGAAGAGAGCCCACCACTTGGGGTTATTGTGGGGTTAAATGTGGTGCTGTCGGGGAAGCAAATGGTAAACTATAAACCATCACGTGCCCATGGTGAACTATTACTACAGTTTAACTGTTATCATGTACCTTGCTGTGGTGGCAGTACTTTGGGTCCTCCATCAGGTGACATGACAGCTGCCTGCCCTCTGGGGTGGCAGAGTCTAAGGCAGGAGCATGGGCCTTGATGCACATATTTCTCTTAGTAGCCAAGGTCCACCTTCAGGAGAACCGTTAGGACCTGCTGGACCCCATACCCACAAAAATTCACACAGCCCTGCCAGGGAGATCATAAGGCCTGCGGAAGACACACCGGCCTGCCCGTGCAGTTCCCCCCCCCAGGGCCCAGGAGCTGACAGCCCAGGACACTGAGCATTAGCTAGTCACTGTTCCTCTTTCTAAAAAAAACCCATGACTATTAAAATAACAGTGTGATTTAGTTAATTATTCTCCCTAGTAAGTCAGTAACTGTAGCAATACAGTTCATCCAGCTCCCTGCTATTTCCTAAAACCCCACTTTTCACTTTTCACTTGTCACTGCGTCTCCTCCCTCAAGAGCTTTCAGTGGTTCCCAAGACTGTGTAGGATAAAGCCCCCAATCCTAGGTCTCAGATTTCAGGACCTCCACCTTCTAGGCCCTGCCTACTTTCCTGCCTTGCTGACAGGACTCTACACTCTGGACAAACTTGACTGTCTATTCCCTGTTCCTGTCTGCTTCCTTCAACTCAGCCCCTTTAAGATTCTGATCAAAGCCAGCTTCCTCCATGAAGCCTTCTTTGATTGCTGCAGCCCGGAGTTTCTTCAAGTAGACCTGTACCATCAGCATCAGAGTCACGTGAATATGAGGGGGGGTTAAAATTTGTGGGCCCCACCTCAGATCTACTGGACTAGACTAGCTGAGGAGAAAATCTGGGACTTTGTTCATCTGGCAGCCCCTCACACCCATCCCATCATGCCTCAGTCCTTGGTAATTGGCTGTCCTGCTCTGAACCCCTGTAGCAGTACTTGAACTTGGACTTCTCATCTAGACACATCGCAGGTAGGAACATGATGGATTACACACTCCAAAACACCCTCTGTCTATAACACACTAGGATCCTACTTCAGATACCAAGATGATGAACCATATTTAATAATGTGGAGCTTGGGACAAGTCAGGGGAATCCTCAAGACTGCCCTCAGGGTACATGCTGATGCCAGCTCTACAATAGGATAACTGCAGGGAAGGCAGAGAAGCTGGCCTGACACTCCTGCTTTAATCAGGGACTCAAGTGGCCAATGTCCCTTAGCTTCCAACAAAAGCTATTGCAAATCCTCTCTGGAGGAACACATTAGGCAAAAAAAGCCAACAACAATAACAAATCCCTTTGTGATCAAAGTGCACCAAACACCTATGAAAATGAGCCACCATAAGTGACAGTCATCTGAAACCATAAGCAGCAGATGTAAATTCCCTAGGAGTTCTGATACTAGGATAATTAGACACTGTACAAAATAATTATGCATAAAATATTTTAAAATTAAAAAATAGAATGACAAAGGTAACCATGCAACAAAGGTCTGAAAAATAACAAGGCAGATTTTTTGAAAGGACAGCATACACTCATAATGAAACTGAATTAATGTCTGGGTCAAACAGAAGATTAGACAGAGTTGAAGAAAGAATGAATGAAGTAGAGACCGGAGCTGCAAACTGCACTTTGATTGCATCATAGCTGGTCAAGGACATAAAATATGAGAGAGGGGTGAAGTGGTGTGATAGACCAATTGGAGTCTCAGAAGAAGAATAATAGAGATGAGGAATTATTTGAAACAGTAATGGTTGGAAATTTTCCATTTCCATTGTGCTTCCACAGAGACTGGAAGCACAATTAAAAGCAGGATAAATACAAAGGCTTCATATAGACCACCTGGCCAGGCTGCCTGGGTTTTGTGGGTTCAGAGGCCAGTGGGTTCTAACTGGCTTCCTAAAGATGACCCTTGGCTATTCAGAGAAACTCATCATGTGAAACATCAAACAAAGAGAAAATTCTAAAAGCAGCCAGGGAGAAAAACCAGATCTGGCATCATGGCTTCTTCCAATGTCAGCCCCCTAAAGAGGAGCACGCTCAACCTCTCCAGCCAGACCCAAGCCCACGAAGGCCTAACTAAGCCTCTGTCATCCTCGAACCCTCAGTGTCTGGCTTTTCATTAGTAAAAGTTCGAGGGACATGGTGCATGCGGTACAACAGAATCTTGGTTTTGGAGACAGGCAGGTGTTGGATGAATTCTGGCCCTGCTACTCACTGCCCGCGGTCACTTTTGTTTTTCCAGTGCCAATGCTCACACATAGTCATTGGCTCGAGTGTTACTATTGAAGTGGAAAAGCATGAAGAGCAAGGTAACAAACCCCCCACAGGAGGGTTTTGACTTATAAAAGATTTACTTAAGTACCCACTCCGTGCTCAGACATGCCTCAGAGTTTCTCTCAGGGAGCCCTTGAGGGAGCCCTTGAGACACCCCTGTAAAGTGGTCATCATTTGCAGAGGGGACCTCAGGTGCCAAGCATGAGAAAATCACTCCCCTTGACTTACCGTGTACTCTCACTGGCCTGTACAAGGCCTCTCTGTCTTCACTTTCTTTCCTCTCCTACACCCCTGGCCCCCACTGGCATTTTCTCCCTGACCCCAGTGCATATTCTGACATGCTTGCTGCATGTCCTTGAATATGTATGTCTGCCTTTGTTAAACATGTAGCGTTGGTTTGCCTCAGAACACGTTTCCAATTTCCATAAATGATATTGTACAGAACTTAATTGTGTTTCTTTTTTCTTCACATTCTAATCTTATGTTTTAAATATCTCTCCCAGTATCTGTCTGTATACCTAGTGTGTTGTTTCTCATTGCAGCCTGGCATTTTATCGTGTCCACACTTAACAGGTGTGGTAACTGAGGATCAGAGAGCCATGATGACCTTGCCCAAGGTCACACAAACTGTAAGGAGCCTCGGTCAGAACCTCCACATGAGGCCTCTCTGCCTTCACAGATTCAGAGAGAGATGCCCATTGCCTCTTCTCACTGGATCCACTGACCTACCTGCTCCCTGCAAGGAGAAGGTCCCCTCTGGGCCTCCATCAGCCTTCCAAATACCCCACTCACCCTAGTACCTGGCTTCTGAAAGGCCCCATCCCTTCTTCTTTAAAACCTCTTCATTGGAGCGCTGGCCAAGATGGAGGCATAGGTGGAAACCCATAGGGGTTCCGCACAACCAAAAGGAGGAAAACAACCAATCTAAAATCAAGAAACAACAAGAAATGCCAGAAAATCAAACTGCATGGAACCCTGACAACCAAGGAGTTAAACAGTCAACCAAACCAACCACACCAGTAAGATGGACAGATAGAGAGATGGTCATGGCAGTGGACCGTGCGGGCAGGGCTAACTGAACAGGAAACTGAGACTCAGAGCTGACTGTGGACTACGGCGGGGGTTGCCATGGTGGGAGAAACTCCCAGTCGCACAGGAGAGTTCTTGGAAAGTGGGGCTAGAGCCGAGGAGGCGAGCTGCATTGTTTCCTCTCTGGCCCCTCCCCCACAGGCAGCTCCACAGCCCAGCCAGGAGGGTTGCTCTGCCCTGGTGAATATCTAAGGTTCCGCCCCCTTAGAACTTAACAGGTACACCAAGACAAGGAAGTATGGTCCAAATGAAAGAACAGAGCAAAACTCCAAAAAGAGAGCTAAGCAATGAGGAGATAGCCAACCTACCTGATGGAGAGTTTCAAGCCTTGGTAATCAAAATGCTCACAGAACTGACTGAGCTTGGCTGAAAAATGAAAGAACAAATGAAGAATACCCAAAGTGAAATAAAGCAAAATATTCAGGGAACCAACAGTGTCAAGAAGGAAACCAGAGATTTGGAACAAAAGGAAGAAATAAACATCCAATTGGAACAGAATGAAGAAACAAGAATTTTAAAAAGTGAAGAGAGGCTGAGTAACCTCTGGGACAATTTTAAGTGCTCCAATATCCAAATTATAGGGGTGCCAGGATAAGAAGAACAAGAGCAAGAAATTGAAAACTTATTTGAATAAATAAGTAAGGAGAATTTCCCCAGTCTGGTGAAAGAAATAGACTTCCGGGAAGTCCAGGAAGCCCAGAGAGTCCCAAAGAAGTTTGACCCAAAGAGGAACACACCAAGGCACATCATAATTAAGTTATCTGTGATTAAAGAAAAGGACAGAATCTTAAAAGCAGCAAGAGGAAAGAAAAAAAGTTACCTACAAAGGAGTGCCCATAAGGCTATCAGCTGATTTCTCAAAAGAAACCTTGCAGGCAAGAAGGGGCTGGAAAGAAATATTTGAAGTCATGAAAGGCAAGGACCTACATACAAGATTATTCTATCCAGCAGAGCTCTCATTTAGAATGCGACGGCAGATAAAGTACTTCCCAGATAAGGTCAAGTTAAAGGAGTTCATTATCACCAAGCCCTTATTATATGAAATGTTAAAGGAATTTACCTAAGAAATTGAAGATCAAAAACTATGAAGAGTAAAATGACAACAAACTCACAACTATCAATGAATGAACCTAAAAAAGAAGAAAAACAATGAAAACTAAAACTAAGCAAACGACTAGAACAGGAACAGAATCAGAGAAATGGATCCCACATGCAGGTTTTCAGTGGGGAGGGGAGGAATAGGGGGGAAAGGTACAGGGAAGAAGAAGCATATTGGGTAGGCATTAAATAGACAGAGAGAGGTCAAAAATGGTACAGGAAACAGAGAATTCAAAGAACTTATATGTACAAACCATGGATATGAAATAAAAGGTGGGGGAGGTGCAGGGCATAGTGGGGATAAAGGAGAAAAAATTGGGAAAACTGTAATAGCATAATCACTAAAATATACTTAAAAATAAAACCTCTTCATTGGATTTCTTTTTTTCAATAGAATATATATATATATGTTTAGGTAAATAACTTACTTTATGTGAATAGGTAATATAATTGCATGTTCCAATATTCAGAAGCTATAAAACGATATACAGTGAAGTCCTCCCCTCCGCCAACCCCAGCCACCAGGTTCCCCAACCTGGAGACACCCACTGTTAACAGTATTTATGAACCTCACCAGGGATATTTTATCCTTTCACAAAAGCACGTTTACCTAATGTCCTCACCTTCCCCAATTTTTATGCAAATGCTAGCGTTCTCCTTATGCTGTTTTACACATCACTTTCCTCACATCAGTCTACCTCTGGGGGATTGTCCCACAACAGTATTCTAATAGTCTTGTCTTTCTTTATGGCTGCATAGTATTCTACTTTGTGGATGCACCGTCATGTATTTAACTAAGTCCTTATGGATGGACACTGTCCAATCTTTTGCTAAATATGCTACAATGCACATCACTGTGTACACGTCACTTCTCGTGTAGGCAAGTGGAGTGCATACTGTGGCGCACTGCCCAGACTCCTTCAGGACTGGGCTCTCATTCCCCGGCTGCCAGGGCATTGGCTGCTGCCAGCTCACAGCTGCAAACCTCTTCAGGCGCTGCCCTCCCCTGATCCTCACCCAGGGCTATACCCCTCCCTACGGCAGAAACATCCACGGACTGGTCCACAAACACCCCCATTTTGGGACATCCCTGCAGCCATCCTAGCCCAGAGCTTCTGTGGGGTCTGTGTGGCCACTCAGTTCCTCCCGCGGCCCATCCTGCCTCCCTCACTCCACGATGGGCTGCTCTCAAGAACCTCCCCCAGTTTCTGTACTGCGTGCAGATCTCTGCCTCAGAGACTCTCTCCAGAGAATCCAGCCAGACACAGAGAGTCTATTTGTAGGATAAATTCCTAGCTAGAGAATTAAAGAACCAATTTCAACATACTTTCAAAGGGTGAGCAACGGAATATGGGCACAACTGGTGTGTAATCTGGATGAAGCCCTTCCACTGGGCCCAGGAGAGAAGGTGCTTTTGTGCAGGCGGTCACATAGGATTTCCCAGTGTCTCTATGCAGCAGGCAGGACAGATAATCGGGCCCTTTGCCGCTGGAGAAGTTGAGCTGGTAGGGAGCTGCTGGTCCTAGATGGCACAGCGGGCACAGCAGAGGCGGGTCATCCTGGTTTCCATCAGACATGGGGTGCTGAGATATTCGCCTCATCTGAGGACTGGGGAAGGGGGCGGGGCTGCAGGAAAAACACGTGTAAATAGAGGGTGCACCTGGAGAACCCACATCGCTGTGGGGAGGATCTTAGAAGTGGCCATGATGTCATTCCTGTCAGTGCTCTGAGGACCTCAGAAGCTCCCATCCCTCAGAATTGAAGCAGGAAGCAGCTGAAGGGACATCTCGAAGACAAGAATCATAGCTCAGAAATAGGGGGAGGAGGAAAGAGGAAAGGAAACGTCTCCCTTCTTCACGTGCATGCCTGCGCCTGTGGGAGTCTTTCTCCTGTGAAGGGCTGCCCCGTTCTACAGATGCGCAAACGGAAGGTCTAAAACCTCAGAGACGAGCCAGCGAGGGTCTCCCGATTCCACCCGGAACCCAAATTCCACACCCTGGTGTGGGATCGGCGGAGGGGAACAGCCTGGGAGACTTTCCCAGGGCTGCCTGGGCAGCCCGCCCACACAGGGCCAGACTCTAGGGTCCAAGCTATTCAGAAAGGAGGGCAAGCTGACCCCATACCTTCTGGCTCCTCAGTCCTGCCTCTCAGCCCAAATCTGTGCTGACAACCCCTCTCTGCCACAACCAGTCACAGCATTGTCACTCCAGGACACTGCCAAAGGACTTTCCAACTTTGGGGGGCTGCAGCTGGGGGTCAGGGGAAGGCTGTGTTCCCACGACCTCCTAGTTAGGGCCCTGACCTTCTCTGAAGGCCCCAGAGAGCCCAGCCGGCCCAGCCCTTGCTCTTTTCTTCCGCCCTCCCCTACCTACCCGTCAAGGCCACTTTGAGCTGTCAGACACCCACCAGAAAGTTGCGTAGATGAACCTGAGAAACATCCACGGACTGGTCCACAAACACCCCCTTCCCCCATTTTGGGACATCCCTGCAGCCTCTCCCAAAGCTACTCAAACCCCTGATTCTTGGACGGTACAAAAATAACCTCATACACTAAAACCACCCTTCTCACCACTGGTAGCAGCCCGACTGACTTCCAGACGCCGACAGCAGTGCGGATATGCGCCCATAGCCCGACTGGCCTGTCCCTCCACCCTGCGTCTCCACCTTTCAGACGCATCCTCACCTCCCAACCTGCACCCAGACATCGCCTGCTTTGAGGGCTCCCCCATCTTCCCAGGGAAGCGTGCGGCCCCTTTCACCGACCTTAGGAGCCCCTGCTGACACTCATTGTTAGGAGTTCAACTGTGTCTCCCCACATTTGTATATTGGAACCACAACCTCCCAGTACCTCAGATTGTGACATTTGGAAATGGTTGCTGCAGATGTAATTAGTTAAAATGAGGCCACTCTGAAGTAGGGTGGGCCCTTAATCCAGTATGTTTAGTGTCTTCGTAAAAAATGCCATGTGAAGAGAAAGAGACATGTTGGGAGGAAAGAAGGTGTGAAAATATCATCTACAAGGAAAGCCAAAGATTGTCAGCCAACCCTGCGAACCTCGCAGAGAGGCCTAGAACAGATTTTCCCTCATGGTTCTCAGAAGGAACCAAGCTTGATCTTAGATCTCTGGCCCCAGAACACGAGACAATAAATGCCCGTTGTTCAGCCTCCCCACCTGGGGTGTTGGTACTGGCAGCCCCGGGACGTGGAGGCTCCCACTGGGCTCCCAGGGCGCACAGGCCGGTGCTGAGCTCTCTGCAAGCATGAGCTAGGGCCCTCCTGGGATGTTACAGACTGGGTGCTTTCACCCTAGTCTACACTTCGGGAAACTGAGAGGCTTAAAGCTGGCTGAATGACTCCAGAGCCTGTGTCTAAAATCCCTGGCCCGAACACCCTGATGGTAATTATCAGCAATATGGCTGAAGGCAGGCCCGCAGTATTACTGCAGGCTCTGGATGCAGCGGAGGACTCCCACAGCACCTCGAGGCGGGGAGAGTTTCTAGCACGGATGGGAGCTCGCCCAGGCTCCCAGCCAGTACGAGGCAGCCCAGGAGTTGATCTGTCGGGCCTCTGCTCTCCCAGAGACAGATTGCATGCTGCTCCATGGCGGTGGGCACATTGGTTTTCAGACCCAGCTTCTGTGCCCGGAGAGGGCCAGGTCTAGTCACGCCCACCTCTGTGCCCCCGGGCCCGGCAGGGTGCCGGGCACGCAGCAGGTGTGCCACAGCTGGGGTGGGAAGAGGGAATCCATGCATGCCTCCAACACAGCAGCTTCCTTGGATCTCATGACAGCCTTTCATACACAGCTCCAAGTATCGACAGAATTCTTATTTCAGCCTGCTAAATGCCTGCCCAATTTTCCAGTCTATTGACAGAGTTCATTTTACTTAACTGGCCCCTATTGTGTGGCAATTGGATGGTTTCTCATCCCCTCTTAAACTAGGAGGAAGCGCCAGGAACATCCTAGCTGGGGTGGGATGCCGTCTGAAGGAGCCAGACTCGGAAGGGCACTTCTGCGCCATGAAAAGCAGCAGCCAGCTGGCTAGAGGCTTGAGGACAGGCCTGGGCCATCCTGGAGTTCAGGAAGTGTCACTTTGTCCCCAGTCATTCTTGAGTCATGTCTTGAGTCCCTGCTCATCTGACCCCTTCAGGGGAACAACGGACAGAGCTCCCACGTGGCCTACCCCCAACTCTGTCTGGTTTCCCTCTGACCCCCACCCTCGTCTTCTCTATGTCTTACATCTTCCAAACCTTCTGTGACATAGAATCCTGGAATTCTTTCAGTAATAATCACTGAGATCATATCCAACCTGGGGCCCAGCACGGACCCAGTGCTAGCCATTTGGCCATGGACAAAAGAGACAACGTCCCTGCTCACAGGGCTGCAGTTCCAGAGTGGAGCGATGGGCAGGAAACATAGATGCGCATGGCGACCAGCGCTATGATAACAGGGGGAGGGGCTGGCCATTTAAATGGGCTGTGCAGGAAAGCCTCCCTGAGGGGAGGAGCAGAGACCTGAACAGAGAGGAGTGGCCCATGTGGTCGTGCGGAGGAAAACTGTCCAAGCCACGAGACTAGCGAGCGCAGAGGTCCTGCAGTGAGACAGGCTGGCGTGTTCTGGAAATAGCAAGGAGGCCCCTGTGGCTGGAGTGGGGGAGGGACAGTGGCCGAGTGGTACAGGGCTTCACAGCCTCACAGCTTTGAGTTTATGCTGGGTGTGATTTGTGCAGACTGGGGGCTTGGACCGGCTTGTTTCAAAAGATGCCTGTGGCTGCCGTGTGGAGAGATGACCACAGGGAGGATCCAGGCAGGAGACAACGATGGCCTCTACCGGGGTTGGCATGAAGCGTGTCCCTCCACCCTGTGTCTCCACCTTTCAGACGCATCCTCACCTCCCAACCTGCACCCAGACATCGCCTGCTTTGAGGGCTCCCCCATCTGCCCAGGGAAGTGTGCGGCCCCTTTCACCGACCTTAGTACACACACACGCACACACACATGCATATATACACATGCATATATATATATACATGCACACACAGGCAGGTGGTCTATTCTGAATTTCGGGCTGGTAGCATTATCAGATCTAGAAGAACTTCAAAGCTCACTTCCCAGCCCCACTGTAGAGATGACAGTAGTTTCCCCTTGTCCGTGGTTTTACTTTCAGCAGTTTCGTTAGCCGTGGCCACCTGCAGTCTGAAACTGTTAAATAAAAATTCCAGAAATAAGCAATTCCTAAGTTTTAAATTGCAGGCTGTTCTGAGCAGCGTGATGAAATCTCACGCCTTTCCGCTCCATCCCACACGTGATGTGAATGATCCCTTTGTCCAGAGTGTCCTCACTGTGTTCGCTCCCTGCCTGGAAGTCACCTAGTAGCTGTCTCAGTTACAAGAGTGACTGTCACAGCACCACAGGTCCTTGTGTTCAGGTCCTGTCAGAGCGGCCTTGGGCCTCATCTCACTTCATCCACCGCGGGGACCCTGAACCAGCTCCTCTCGTTGCATGCGGGCGAGTGCAGCACGGTGAGGTATTTTCAGAGAGAGAGAGAGAGACTTCATTGACATAACTTTTATTACAGTACGTTGTTATAATTATTCTATTTTATTATTAGTTATTGCTGTTAACCTCTTGCTGCGCCTACTTTATCATTAAACTTTATCAGAGGTATATGCATACATAGGGAAAAACATAGTATATATAGGGTTTGGTATCATCTGTGGTTTCAGGTACCTACTGGATTTCTTGGAACGTATCTCCCAGAAATAAGGGGAAACTCCTGCACGAAACTGAGGCCGAGAGAGGGGACGTGACCTATCTGGGCCACACCTGCAGTTGGGATCTCAGACCCAGAGTCCTGTCTCATCTCTGCCCCAGGACCTCACCCCAACATCTCTCTGCCTCCTGGGTGTTTATGGTGTGTCTCCTCCCCTCTTTGTGTCTCTCTGTGCCCGGCCTCTGTCTCTCTATCTCTGAAGATGCCTCAGCATTTATTTCTCCTCCTGTGAGGCCCAATTGGAACATTAATTAGCGATGAATTAGCAACGTAAATCCCAGGGGCTGCCAACATCTCGTGCCCACTGGCTCTTGGAAGGGACCTTGCAAATCTGATCTGAACACCTCTCGCCTCCTCTCTCAGGGCAATTATTTCTCCCATCATTTGTCTGAAGAGGCTGTGACCAACCCCCACGCTCTAGCTGGGCTAAGGACAGCAAGTTCGTCTTTGTCAATTAATTATTGAACGGTTTATTCCGCACTGGGAGGTGATAAGAGAAGGGGAAAAAAGAAGGGGAAGCCGCACGTTGTGAAATCATCGCCGTAATTACGACGTCGCTGCGCCCTGCATCACAACGCCGCAGGTGCCGGTGGGGATGGGGAGAGGAGAAAGGGCAGAGGCCCACTGGTGGGTGGGAGGCCTGTCTGTGTGGCCTTAGGACAGCCCTGGCCTCTCCTGATTGTGATCGACAGACACATGCATATAGAGCTTTCAGAGTCCAAGTTCAAATGGGGAGAGGGCACAGGGAACTAAGCAGGGTTGTAACCACAGGTGTGCAGGCAAGGCTTCTTCATCGGGGGTGATCAGAATGCGGAAAGGCTCAGACCACCCTCGTGGTCCTTCCCAGCCAAGCTTCGAGCTTCGGAGCTCCACAGCACATACAAATGACCATTGCATGATACAGGGTCTTTGATGTTCTAGGGGAAAAAGCATACTTTACCTTACTCTAGCAAAAATAGCCCACAAAATCCAGCGCCTCCCTCCCACGTGCCCTGTCCATTACCCCTCACCTCACCTTCCACTGCTCTGTCTTTCCTCACTCCACTCCGGCCACACTGGTCTCCTTGCTATTCTTGGCGAACGCCAGGCACACCCCCACTCCAGGGCCTTTGCATGTGCTCCCACTCCCTCTGCTGAGAGTGTTCTTCCCTCAGAAACCCGTGTGGCTCACTCATCCTCTGCTGGCCCTTAGGGAGCATCTCCTTTCGGTAAGACCCCTCCTGAGCACTGCATTAAAATGGCAACCCACCTGCACTAGACTTGCTGGAGGATCACTCTGTAAGTCACACACACGTCCGAGCACTATACTGTACAGCCGGAACTAACATCATATTGAGTCGACAGTAATTGAAAAATTTAAAAAAAAATTTAAAAATTGCAAGCCTCCCACTCCTTGCTCTGACACAAACATCCTGCATCTCTCTTCCTGCTTTATTTTTTTCCAGATCATTTTATTATACTTGACCTAAGG
The DNA here is from genome assembly GCF_021234435.1 of Artibeus jamaicensis. Classification (NCBI taxonomy): domain Eukaryota; kingdom Metazoa; phylum Chordata; class Mammalia; order Chiroptera; family Phyllostomidae; genus Artibeus; species Artibeus jamaicensis. The sequence goes on from NW_026521356.1 coordinate 4,053,961, forward strand.
TGTGCTTTACTTATTTAGTTGTTCTCTCTCTCTCTCTCCTCCCTGCCCCCTTTCACAGTATAAGCTCCACCGGGGCTGGGATTTTTGTCTGTTTCTCCCTCACCCCATCCCCCATCTGGTCTGTGTCTGCAGCCCCAGAACAGCACCTGACACAAAATAAGAAGAGTTAATAATTATTGAATGAATGAATGAATGGATGACTGTTTCTGTGGGGTGGGGTCTGGATATGGACAGGACAGGGGTGAGCTCTTTTTCCAGACCAGCTAGCAAAGGTCCAGGACAGCGCTAGAAATTAAGGAAGATTCTTGACAGAGATGGGGACCGCTGGCCAGGGAAGAAAACTGCTGGAAAGTCATTTTAAAAGCAAGTGTTCCAGTTGATTTCATGTCTGTGCACGCCTGGAAGCTAGCATGCTTGATGCTGCCCCTCCACCGGTCACACACGGATTGGTCCCCGCCCCGCTCCGAACTCTCCCCAGGGAGGGCACAGGAACCGGAGAAGCTGCGGACACTTTGATTAACTCCCCAGCAAGAATCGCCTCACCTGTGTCTCCTTCTCTCCCCAAGGCTGTAGTGGGGAGGGGGCAGTGCGCCGGAGGCTGGGGCCTGGGGCCTGGGGCCTGGGGAGCTGGGGCTTGCAAGGGGAGGGGCTGCTGAGGAGCACCGTGTGGCCGGCCCCAGGGTTCTATCCCACCAGGAGGAGGGGGAGGGGCCTGAGTTGAGAGATAATGAGAGGCCTTCGACGGGGCACCGAGGTAGGTGGGGCAGAAGAAAACGCTTGAGCACAAAGGGGGTGGGGGCTTCAGGAATTGATGGGGGCAGGCCTGGGCCAGAGGGGACATCAGCTCTCCTTCCAAAACCCTCTCTCCCTGAAACTCCCCTCCTCTCCACGGAGCTGTGCTGCCCTCCCCCCTGAAACGAAGATGGTGATTTTTAGAGTCAGTTTTTCCCCAAATCTCTGGAGATGCCAGAGCTGCTGTTTCCATGGAAACCTTCCCCCACCAACCTCAGGAAGGAGGAGATGGGCAGCCCCCCACGCCGCCCATGCCTCAGCCTGCAGGGGGGCCCCAAGTTGAAAATAACCCCCCTCCCCCAGATTTTCCCAGCAAGGCTCCTCTTCCTCTCTGAGGGCTAGGCAGCTGGTTTTGTCTCTGGCCTCAGGCTTAGATGGGGGCTGGGGGGTGGAAGACCCAGGCAAGGGAGAACTACAGTGGGGCTACTGTACTGGAGAAGTGCGTGGCTTCTAGGGAGAGCTCTATCTGGGGGCATCACCCCTCCCACACATACACACGCATACACACACACACACACACAGAAACACACAGAGCATCTCTCTTTCCCAGGAGATCCCCAAATATCCCATTTCTCTCTGGTCTTGTGCCTCTGTGGGAGTTGCCCTCCCAGGCCCCAGGCCCCCCTCCCCGCCTCGAATTCATCAGAGACCACACTATAAACTGTAAAAAACAAAAAAGCTCTAACTCAAGTAAGGAGGCGATTTATTGGAAAGACCCATTATAGCTCCTTGCATTGATGAGACAGCTGGAGACGCAGGCTCAGACAACCGGCCAGAAGCAAGGGCCAGGGTGGGGGAGAGCCAGAGTCGCCCCGAGATGGCCAAGCCAGGCCCAGAGATGCTGCCACCTCTCCACACTGGCCACCAGCATGTCCGAATCCTGCCACCTTGTGAACAATTCTAACGGTCCCCACTTCACCGTGTCACTCCCTGTGGCCTAGATTCTGGGCACAAGGAAGGATAAGGAGTTTTGGGTGATGGAACTGTTCCATGTCCCGATTGTGGTGGTGGCCGCTGCATGAATGTACACAAGGGTGAAAATTCACAGAACTACATACCAAAGAAACTAATCAATTCCACTCTTTGTTAATGTAAAAAATAAAATCCTTGGCAAAAACACCCTCTGGCCAAGGTGGTTTCCATGCCCATAGTCCAGACTCTGGGCCAGGGGAGGGGCCATCAGTACCACCTTAGCTCCCAGAATGCATTGGGACTCCATCCCTCGGCCAGGCTCACACACAGAGCAGGGCCTCACACACTGGGAGATTCTAGGAAGAAGTAGGGAGTTTGGGTGCTGTGCAGCCAGCAGATGGACAGATGTCCACTTCCCCAGGCAAGCATTTGGCTGCTTGGAGCTTCTGAGGAAATGCAACCACTGTAAAAACCCCATGTCAGCCAGACCCGCAGCTCTTGATGGAGGGGAGGATGAGGACACAAGAGAGCCCAGGCAGCCATTCGAACAAGCACACTTTCCACAAGTGCAAATGCCTGGGCTAGTACACACACCCGGACTCCAACGCAGGCTTATAAAGCCCCAAATCGCCGGATTTGATCAGCAGGAAACCCTAGCCCTAATTTACTGCACAATCTCAAATACCTCTCTGTACCTGCTGAGCTAAGCACCCCCTCTGTGGGAGGAGAAGCCTCCAGAGCCTTCTCGCTTTTCAGCCCAGCTATGGCGTGCTGCAAAGACCCCCGAGAATTAGTGGGACTGCAGCCTGGGGTCCTGGGGTGACACTTTTCTGCCACTGTCCTGGACTACTGTGGGGTGGAGGGAATTACCACATGTCACAGAGAAAGCTGCTCTCCCCTCCCTTGCCCTCCGCCCAGGGCCTATCTGAAAAGGAGCACTCTTCTGCCAAAGCTCTCCCTGGAAGGGACAGGAGGGACACTCCCTGCTCCAGCCGACCGCAGCCCTGGGACTGTCCTGTGAGCCAGTAAGCTGGTGCTTCCCTGGGAGGAAGGGGTTGGGGGGCTGCCTCCTCCAGGCCCGGCGGAGGATGGTGGAGGAGGGTGTTTATTAAGGAGCTTGGGACAGCCCCGCACTGGGCCCCACCCTCCCCAGCACTCCTCCACTGGCTCACACGGACCTCCACCAATTCTACCCAAGTCTGGGGTGGGAGCTTAGTCTGATTTCCAATCAGGAGCTTCCCAAAGACTGTGTGCGACGCCCTTCCTGGGAAAATGCAATTTCTAACTCCTTAAGCTCACGAAAGAAGCAGCAGGGAGGGAGAGGTTCACGGACTTGGACTTGGTAAGTGTGCACCCGCACTCCTGGCTCTCCTCGAGCACCTCTCCCAGTCAGGAAGCTGTCTAAGGACTTGCTCCCCTGCTGGCATTACTCGGGGCTGGTAGGGGCCCACTCCCCACAGCCCTGGGCAGAAGTGTCTGGGACATTGCAGGCAAGGTGAACAGCTAAGAGTGGCTTCCTGCGCTGTCCTGGACACTGGACCAGAAATCCAGAGTAGGCCAGGGTTAGGGGTGTGGGGGTACAGCTTACCTGGTGCCTTCTCTCCTATCTTCTGCTGGGCCTGGGTGGCTCCTCCACCCACAGTCCTCCTACCTGGGCCAGGACCACAAAGGTGGAGGTAGGTGGGGGGGCAGCGGTGCCTCTGCAAGGAGGGGGCAATGTACTATGGGGCAGCATAAGGCTTCCCCTGAGCATATATATGCATCCTCCCAAAACAGAGCCTTTTCCACAATTTTTTTAATATTTTATTTATCTTTAGAGGGGAAGGGAAGGAGAGAGGGAGAGAAATATCAATGAATGGTTGCCTCTCATGCATCCCCTGTTGGGAACTGGCCTGCAACCCAGGCATGTGCCCTGACTGGGAATGGAACCACAATACTCTGGTTTGCAGGCCCACGCTCAATCCACTGAGCTACACCAGCCAGGGCCCCTTTTCCACAATTTTAAAGGTCACATGTTGACAGACATTGTTAAGACTGCATGAGAAAGCTGTGTGACAAGACCAAGAGACAGTGAAGGTTACCTTTTTCCGGCCTGCTGCCCCAGCTGCCACAGGGTACAGCCACCTGGCCCCACCAGCTTGGTGGGGTGGGGGGGGTGTCCTCTGACCCAGCGTGGAAGCTGTGGATGCCGGGGGGATAGAAAGCGGGCAAGGGTGAAGACTCCACTGGGGCCCAACACTGACCGAAGCCTTCTTGATGTCTCTGGCAATAGAAATAAAAGGTACATCTCGGCCGTGGGAAGGCACATAGAGAAGTGAGAATCCAGTAAGTGTGTTCAGGACGGTGAGCACAGCGGGGTGGGGGCATCCAGGAGGGAGCCTACCGAACCAAAGCAAACGGAGGGAGGGCAGGAAACAAAACTGGGAGCCCCAGAAGGCGCGGGTTGGGGGCGCACAGGGCCTCACAATTAGACCTACTCAGCAGGGAGCTGCTTGTGTTGGCAAAGCACCTCTGTGGTGCTCCCGCCCGAATTTACATTCGTTGATTCCTGACACAACATTGGACTGATGAGAATGTTCGGCATCAGGCCGGCAGCCACTCACCACAAGTGGCTCCTGAGCCCTGGAAATGTGGCTCATGCCACTGAGGAGCTGGCTGCACATTCTATTTAATTCTTTAATTAATACAAATGCAAATTCATATAGCCATTAGGCTTCCTAGCTACTAGACTGGACAGCACAATATGGAGATCATGGGACACACTGGTGACATTAAGTTCAAATTGGACAGACACCATGTGGTCTGGTGCTCCAGGTTGTGATAAATGCCGTGGGGAAAAACTCCATTACAGAGCGATGCAATGGGCCACTGTTCTAGGGAGTGTGGTCCAGGAAGGCGCCTCCGAGGTGACCTGCACGGAGACCTGAATGGAGGACGGGAAAGAGCTGTAGGTGCACCGGGGGGAGTCGGGGAAGGCATGCAGGGCCATGCCAGGCTTTGAGCTGGGAATGTGCTTGCAGCAGCCACGAGTCTCTGAGGCCAGAGTGGCTGGAGCACTGGGGATCAGAGCAGGCAGGGGTGGGGGACATGAAATGAGGTCTGACTGGACCCAGGGGCCAAAGCACACTAGGCCTTGCAAGCCACAGAAGGAGCACGGGTTTTACAGTGTGAAGTGGAGCCCTTGCCATTGCCATAGGTGATTGGACCAGGAATTAGTGCCTGAGCCTACTATGGGAGCCTGGCCAGTGGGAAGGTGGTGGTACACCAGCCCTGGGGAGTCACAGGTGACCAGCCTGGATGTGGGCAAAAGGAAAGCAGCAGGAGAGTGGTGCAGAAGACTGGGGGCAGTGAGCCCTGTTTAGAGACAGAGCCAGGGTTTGCCCAGGGCCCTGGGAACAGGGCAGGTAAAGCAGGTCATGTCCCAAGGTAACCGGAATGGGACAGTCCTTCCCATCTCTTTCCTAGCTCTTTCTCAGCCTGTAGCCCAGGGAGACGCGGCGGGGGGGTGGGGGGATGGGGGTGGGGGACTAGAGTGAGGGGGCACAAGGGAAATTCTGTGTCTGTGAAGAGAGACATGGAGGTGCGGGGGGTTGCTATTACTTTTTTAATTGCAACTGTAACAAATTACCACAACCTCAGAGGCTTGACAATACATATTTATTCTCTTACATTTCTGGAGGTCAGAGTCCAAAGTGAGACCTAAGGAATTAAAACCAAGGTGTCAGCAGGGCTGCTTCCCTCTGGAGGCTCAGGGGAGAATCTGTTCCTTGCCTGCTGCTGCGCCTACAGGCCGCCAGTTCTCCTTGGCTTGCGGCCACACCACTCCAGCCTCTGCTTCCATCATCACGTCTCCGACTCTCCTGTCTCTCTTTCCTTTATAAGGACCCTAGTGAGGACATTGGGCCCACTCAGATAATCCAGCACAATCTCCCTACCTCTATAACCTTGGCTTAATCACATCCGTAGAGTCCCTTTTGCCAAATAAGGTAGCATTTATGGGTCCAGGGATTAGGATGTGGACATATTTGGGGACACATTCAGCTCACCACAGGTGCTCCACTGAGGGTACCTTGCTGCAGGCAGGGGACTGTGAGGCTCTTGAGGCAGGAAGCCTGTCTTTTGCCACCGGCATCGGGCAGACTCACAGGATAGCACAGCTTCTGGAGCCACGGGGTTCATCCTGCCTCTGGCTCTGCCTAGTAGTGATCTGGGCAAGTCACTTAACCTCTCTGTGCCTCAATGTCTTTATCTTTAAGGTGGGGATAATAACAGCACCTACCTCGCAGGGGTGTTTTGTGTGTTCGTGAGGATTCAATGCATTAATACATAAAAGGTACAGAGAACCTTGCCTGGCAAGCTAATAAGTGCCATGGTGAGAGTGCACAGTGCCCGGTGGCTGGTGAGCATTCCATGCCATTGTTATGATGAGGATGCCCATTGTCTGCTTCTGGTGGGCCCAGCTCTGCAATAGGTAATGAAGGAGAAAGGACACTGCTTGTCCTCAAGGAGCTGACATGCTAATCAGAATTACAAAGCCTTGTAGAAGCAGAACTTTTTTTCCTAGAAGGACAAGGTCTAAAAAGTATCTCACAAATTTTTGTGTTATTAAAGTTTCTGCATTACACATCTGTGATAGTCATTAGTGCGGTTAGCCGAGTCGCTCCAGCTTTCCTCCTACCGGGCATGTAGTGGAACTGCACTCCCAGGGCTCACTGAGTGTGAGTAGGTGGGCGGGTGAGTGAATGTGCGGGGTCCTGGGACTGATCATGGCCAATGAGTTGTGAGCAGAAAGGAAAGCGTCACTTCCAGGCCTGAGCATTTCATTTCTGGTGCAAGACCCTCCAAAGTTCTCTCTCTCTCCCTCTGGCACAGCTCCCCTTCCAGCCGGGTGCCCCGAGGGGCCGTGACGAGCAGAGCTTCCTGCCCACCCACAACGGACAAGAACAAGTAATAATTGAATCAGATTGTTGTAAGCCCTTGTGATTTAGAAGCTACTTGTCACGTCAGCATAACCTAACTTCTTCTGACTAACTTAGCAACTAAAGGGTTTTACGGGGGAAAAAAAACCCACGATTGGCACCATCGCACTGTTGGATCGTGCCCACTCGATCACGGTCTCGGCACCAACACACGGCTTACGCCTAATCCACGAAGGGCATCCACTCTCCTGGTCTTCTTTTCTAGCTGGTGTGTTCTCCCGATGTGTGTCCATCAGTGAGAATGTAGCTTGCCTACTGATGACAGAAAACACAAATTAGCAATGACCTAAACACCCAAGCTTCCTTCAATCTCCCAAGTAAAAACTTTAGAGGTAGGAGGTCCAGGGTGATATGACAGCTCGATGACAAGGAGAAATCCAGACTCCTTCTTTCCTGTCACTCTGCCGTTCTCAACAGACTGCGTCCCCCAGACGGCTTAAGATGGCTGCAGAAACTCAAACCACCACATCTGCATTCCACCCTGAAGGAAGGAGGAAGGTAGGGGTGAACGTGGGGGAGTATGTCCCCTCTCTGTAAGGACATGTCACATATGACTTTTGTTTATATCTTGTTGGCCAGAACTTGGTCACAAGGTCACACCTAGTTGCAAGGGCGGTTGAAAAAGGAAATATTTATTCTGGGCAGCCAGGTACCATACCAGTTTTTTGCAAGAAGAAAGAGGGGTGGGTTTAGAGAAGTGACTGAAATCACTGCCATGGTACAGGGTGGTATTGCTTCACCTACAAGTTCCACGGTTTAGTGACCAGCTTGGAACTTTTCTAATTTTTTCACATTCCATATCAGTGCAAATTGCTTTTCTCCATTTGTGTTATTTCCCTGAGATTTATTTCCCAATGTGTGATAACCTGCCAGGTTGAAGGGTGCGACTAGAACGTTCTCTCTGGCAGTGTTACATTTGGCTGGACTGGGCTCCAGCCTGAACATCAGCCTGAACATCAGCCTGAACAACACAGCCACAAGGATTTATGAGCCAATGTTTCTGTTTCAGCCCACCCAGCATCGGCCTGTGCCATTTGAATTGGTTTTTACTGATTTAGTAGAGGTATTGTTAAAGGATGTGTTAGTGTTTATGTCATTCATTAATTAGCAGCCAGCTGAGGATTGGGCCTGGTATATAATCTACATTTTCACAAATAGCAACTGTTTTTCAACTGCAAGGGAAATTTAAAAGCCCATTTTAGAGCTGAGAAAACTGAGACCCTGAGGCTAAAGTCACAGGCCAGTCATGGCAGGGTCAGGATTGGACCCCAGCTCTGACCACTGGCCCAGCACCCCTACAAAAGGACCCCTTTAAACAGGAAAGCAGGGCTGTGGTGGATGCTGAGGTGCTTTGGGAAATCCCTGAATGGGGCATTGTGGGCCTCCCTAGATGAAGTTGATCTGATTAATTAACTCCCATGGCTTTGCGCAAGCTGCCTCCTCCCTCTGGGCTTCAGTTTCCCTGTAAGCAGAGTGGAAGAGTGGGGAGAAACCACCTCTAAGTCCCCTCCCCTCTCTGGATAGAAAGTGCAATAACAAATGCCGATAGTTTGGGAGGGTAGGGTGGGGTGAGGAAGGGGGCACTGAGTCGCAGGGGTGGGGGAAGGCGGAAGGGCCTCAGGGGAGGGATGGGCTGGAGCCAGTCCCCCCCCATCCTTGCCTGTGCTCACTGCTCTGTCCCCGTGACTGTCTTGAGTCTGGAGCCTGGGCAGAGGGCAGACGGGCACAAGTCTACTTCAGACGCATAGGATGGGGGAGGACCGAGTGTTGGGACTTGGGGCTGCTGCTCTTTCTCTCACCCTGGGGAGATGGGTGGAGGCTCAGGTCAGAGTCCTGGGCACAGGATGGGGAGCAGCACAAGCCTGTCACTGGAGGGTCTGGGGTGGCCAGCAGGCCAGGACCCTGGCTGGCATCCAGCTCCAGCCCTTGGTGATGTTCTCACCAGGTGAAATGTTTCCCAAATGCTCCAGGTCACTCACTGAGGCTAGTGGCCTTGGAAAGGTAGTACTGTGAAGTCACTGGGTGCCTTCCCGGCCAGCTTCTCCCCACCCCAATCTCCCACTTAAGTGATTTCACTTAATCCACTGCACTGTAAGGTGAGGGGCCAGTCTCATTCCCCACCGTGCAATTGAGGAAACTGAGGAGAGGGTTAAATGACCCCACTCAGCATGAAGGATTGAAGCCCGGTCTCTCAAACCCAAGGGCCGCCATTCCATGGCTGAGGTGACGTGAACAGCAAACTTTATACAAACACTTCAGAGGGATGGGACAGTTGAGAGGGTGCAGGAGAGCTGGGGCAAGATGCAAAGCCAGCACAGAAAGTCTCAATTAGAACAGGCGGACTAGAGCACTGGTAGCAATGCCGGCAGAAGGAAGGGCTCTGGGTGCATTTAGATGAACGTGTATTTGAGTGTGGATGTGAATGTGTACCGTGTGAATATATGTGTTGATGTAAGTGTGTGTGTGTGTGTGTGTGTGTGTGTGCGCATATGAACGTGGGAATGTGAACGTGTTTTATCTAGCAGGTCATAAGGGTTGAGGAGGTCTGAGAGGTCAGAGAACCCGGGCTTGCGCCTTTGACTTTGAGGGAGGGTCAGGGAGGGGTCCCACGTAATGGGTAGTAGGTAAGAGGAAGGGAAAGAGCTAATGCCAACCCTAAGGGTCTGAGACACCAGCTGTGGTTTCAAGAGGGGCGGTTCTGACCTCACTCCTGGAGGCCAGGTCAGCAGCCAGGGGTCAGAGGTGGGGCGAAGGCCCACGGCCAGTGAGGAAGTGAGGCTCACAGGAGCAGGGGCCCAGTGGGTATTCCTTCCTCCCCTCCCTTTTCCCTCTTGCCTCCCCAATACCCCCATTTAGACCTCCTGCGCCCTCTCCTCCCATCCCGCGGACCTCTGAACATCCCAGTGCTGGGCTCAGTCGCTGATGCCTTTCTCCTCTCTATCTACACACTCTCCCTCAGGGTCCCTGCCATCTCCTGCTAAGATTGTCACCTGTTTGTCAACGCCTCGATTTTACTGCCACCACTCCAACCTCACTCCCGAACTCTGGGTCCATGTGTGTGTCTGCCTCCTCGACATCTTCATGGGGGAGTCTGATGAACATTTCAAGCCCACTGTGTCCAAGACTGAGCCCCTAGTCTTTCCTCCAGGAACCCCTCACACCCAGAATCTTTCCCTGTTCGGTGAATAGCAACAGCACCCTTCCCAGTGCTCAGAGCAAGAACTGGGGAATCTTCCTTGATTCCCCTCTGTCTCTTACACCCCTGCCGGTCCGTCAGCAAACCCCATAGGCTCTACTTCGGCACCTATCCAGGATCCACCCACTCTTCACACCTCCACTGCTGCCCTTCCCAGGTCCAGCCGCATCCCCTCTGCCCCAGAGGACTGCAGACGCCTCCTCACTGGTCTCTCTGCTCCTGCCTATGACCGCCTATGGTCTCCTCTCAACGCAGCTGCCAAAGATATTTTTTAAAAATTCGAGTTCAGTCATGTCCCTCCTCTGCTCAGAAGGGCTGCTCCTCTCACTCTGAATGAAAATGGAAGCCCTCACAATGAGCTACCAAACAGTCCCTCGTTGCCTCTCAGACTACCTCTCGGACTGACGTCCCGCCCCTGTTCCCCAGCTCACTCCACTCCAGCAGCCCTGGCCTCTCCACGGTTCCTCGAACCCACAGGCCTCTCCTGCCTCCGCGACTTTGCGCTGGCCGTTACCCCTGCCCCGACGCTCTTCCCCCAGATACCTCTCTCACCTCCCTCAGTCTTTCATCCAGTGTCACCCTCTACGACCTCATGTAAAATTGTAACTACACCCCATCCAGAATTTCTTATCCCTCTTACCTGCTTTATTTTTCAGCACTCACACCCTTTAATGTACTATATAGCATAGTGATTTCTTTTGTCTCTGTATCAGCTTTTTCCCCTAAAATGTGAGCTCTTCAAGGACAGGGATAGTTGTCTTTTTTGGCCACTGATATCCCCCCAGTGTTCAGATGATACCTGGCACACAGTAGGTGCACAGGGCATACTCACAAAATGAATGCACCTAACCCAGTCTGTCATTTCATGGATGAGGAAACAAAGACCCACAGAGGGGCCAGTGTCCCTGAGTCACACAGGAAAATCAGTGGCAGGACCCAGGACCAGACCAAGCACCTCTGGACTCACAGTCCAGTGCTCCTGCCCTCCATGCCGGAATGTGGCGGACACTGCCGGGGACACTGCCCAAGCCCTGTCACAGTCTCCTCCAATCCCTTTCAGTGGTCTGTGTGTCCATCTGCAGCTGCGGTGGGCTTCACAGCTCATGTCGACCATCGAGACCTTTTCCAGAGTTGCCCTTGGGCGGCGGTTGGAGTCCCCTGATCGTGCGTGAGGACAGCCGGAGTGTTGGAATGTGCATGTAGCCCCCTCCACACAGGTGCAGGCAGCCTGGAGCCAGTGACTGCGGGAGACTAAAAGACCAACACCTGAGCCTTGAAGCAGGACCAACCCTGCGGTGTGATCTACACTGCGGAGCGCTCCGCGGGGTCCAGCTGAGGTTGGGGCTCGGCTTCTTCCTTTCCGCTGTGCTGCTTCACCCCCTCTCTTGCCAGATTCCCAGTGAGCATTCCTATAACATATCACTCATGTGTGGATCCTCATGGCAAGGTCAGCTTCTAAAGAACCCAACATAAAATAGGGGCTTCCCTGCTAATCTGGAAGAGACTTGTGAACCAGCGAAGTGTAGGAGAAAGACCACAAGTTAGAGACCCAGTTTCCAACCTGAGCTCAGCTCCTGACCTAGTGCAAAACCTCTGGGAAAATCCTGAGCTCTGCTCATCCCACCGCTGTAGCCTTGTGTCTGCAGCCGTCCCCACATCCCGACTCCCACCCTGTATCTGTGTCCAGGCTTTTGTTGTAAGCTCAGTCGCTCCCCAGAAGCAAGAGTCAAGTTCATCTTCATTTCTTTTAGAGAATAAGTGTACTGGATTATATGTTAGAGCTAAAATTTTTTATCATTCATCAGATCCAACCTCACCCCCCCCCCCCCATATTTTGAAAATACAACAGCGGATGCCCAGAGAGGAAGGTGGTCTTTTTGGCGTTCGTAGTGAGTTATCGGCAGAGCCAGAGGGCGGCCCTGATGCCGTTCTGTTTTATTTTTTCACCACAGGGACATCCACTAGAAGTTGGGTAGGTGAGGCCACTGCCAGAGACACACCCATCCTGTCTTTGACCCCAGCTACCGAACTGGGTGGGAGCATGGGGCAGACGAGGCTGTCCCCCATCCCGCCTGCTGTTTTCAGCAGTGGCTGGAGGAAACCATTATAGGGCATTATAAAGTGCCTGTCATGTGTTAGGCACAAGTAACATATTAAAACTGAATTTTCAGTGGAGTCACCAACATGTAACAGAGGTGAAATTCCAGAGTCAGTTCTTACACATAGAATTTGCCAAAGAAATGTTCAAGAACAAGCTTTACAACTTGCAGCACCATCAGCCAAGTCAAGGACATAGAGGACAGTTATGAAAAGAGGATCTGGTGAAGAGATTCCTTGGGCGAGAGCTCTTGCTGTGCCGCAGGCCACCTCCCATACCCACTAGGGTGGCTGCAACAAGAAACAAGCTAAAACAAGTGTCGGTGAGGTTGTGGAGAAATCAGACATGCATTGCTGGTACAAACGTCAAATGGGCCCGGACCTACGTGGCTCAGTTGGTTGGGCCTTGTTGCACAAAGCAAACATCGTCGGTGGGTCAGGGCACGTGCCCGGGTCATGGGTTCAGTCCCCAGTCAGGGTACATGCAGGAGGCAGCTGATTGATGTTTCCCTTTCACATCGATGTTTCTTTCCCTCTCTTCCTCCCTCTCTAAAAATAAATAAATAAAATATTTTAAAAAAATTGTCAAAAGGTACAGCTGCTGTGGACAAGTCTGGAAGCTCTTCAAAAAGAGTTACCATTTGACCCAGCAATTCCACCCCCAAGTATGTTCCCAAGAGAAATGAAAACACATGTCCACCAAAAAAACCTGTGCATAAATGTCCATAGCACCATTATTCATAACAGCCCCACGTGGGAGCATCACAGTCGTTCATCATTGATGAATGGATACAAAATACACATTCACACGGTGGAATATTATTCAGCCGTGAAGAGGATGAAACACTGGAACATCTACCACATGGGTGAACCTTGGAAACACTTTGCTAAGTAAGAGAAACCAGGGACAAAAGCCGGCATACTGTAGGTCCCATTTACACAAAAGGTCCGGCGGAGGCAAATCCATGGAGACAGGGGTAGGTTAGTAGTTGCCTGGGGCTGCAGACGAGGTGGAGAAGGGGAGTAGGAAGTGAGTCCTGTGGTTCAGGGTTTCTTTTGGGGGTAATGAAAATATTCTAAAACTGATTGTGGTGATGGTTGTACAACCCATTGAATATCCTTAAAACCACTGAATTGTATACTTTAAAAGGGTGAATTTCATGATGCATGAGTTATATCTCAATAAAGCTGTCACCCAAAAAAGTGATTGCAGACTCATCAGTTACCTGAGAGAGCAGAAAAACCATGAGCTCCCCAGAAGCAAGAGTTAAATTCATCTTCATTTCCTTTAGAGAATAAGTATACTGGGTTATATGTTAGAGCTGGAATTTTTGATCACTCATCAGATCCACACCCCCCCACACACACACATTTTGAAAATACAGCAGCGGATGCACAGAGAAGAAGGTGGTCTTCTCTTCCTTTGAAGAAAGCACGCTGGTGCTTTCCTTTGCGTCAGGGGAAGCTAACCCCCGAATGGATCTGAAAGAGGCTGTGACACACAATAAAAACCATCGCAGTGTTCATCACACGGCTAGATACCACTATCTTGTTTAAGGAGCTTCTCCAAACTGCCTGGGACTGAGAGCTGCAGGAATCCAGTTTTGATTGACTGAGTATAAAAGATGAAAAAGATTGGGAAAAAGTAATCTGATGTTTCACATCTGCATAAATTCAGAAGAGGCTGGGTGTTCAACAGGAGTTTGGCTGAAACACCTGGTTCAGTTGGCCCTCACTGCAGCAGTTGCTAACCACTTGATGTGGCAGCTGTAAACACCTGCTCCATCTCAGGTTATATCACAAGAAATACAACCACTGGGTCAGAGGAAGTGACAGTTCCAGTGTGGTGAGAGTCCAGCTCACCTGCTTGTTCTCTGCTGGGCGTCATGTAAGAAGTGCACTGGCAAACAGCAGCCAGTCCAGAAGAAAAGTGCCAGGAACGTAAGAGCTGGGACACCATGTCAGAGGAGAACAACAAAATCTGTGAGAGCATTTAACTGAAACAATAGGATAGCCTGGGGCCACAGAGCTGTCCCATGAAAGGTTGGTTAGACTGGCCTGTGCCGTTCTTTAGGGACAAGCCAGCATGGTGCATGTACATGAGAGGAAGGGAGGTCTGACATAGAAACTGAACTAGTTATCAGAATAGACATCCTCGTAAAGAGATTATACTAGCCCTAGTTTATTGAACAATAAGTGACAGGAACTTATTTTATTTGCTTATTTTGAATATATTATACATTCACATGGCTCAAAAGCAAATGAGCATGGAAAGGTTTACAGTGAAAAGTCTTGTTCCTATCTGTGCTCCTACATATGGGAACCCATTGTTAATCATTCCAAAGCTTCCGTATGCACATAGAACATATGTTCTTACACCCCCCTCTATTACAAAGGTAACATATGATACATGGGGCTATGTCTTCACTTCAGTCTGGATATTTTTCTATCAGCCTGTTAAAATCTTCTTTTCTATTGTGTCTATCTGTTAAATTCATTGAGTTCTTCATTTTTCATTTTCACATTTCCATTAGATTCTTTTTATAGATTCTATTATCAGATGAAATATTCCATTTATAATTGTTTTTTGTCTCCTGGTTTCTTGAACTTATTAATCATAGTTATTTAAAGTCCTTATATCTGGATCACTTGTGGGTCTGTTTCTAATGTCTATTTTTTTCCTTGACTTTGGCATGCCTAGTAATATTATTACTGAGTGCCAAACATTGTAACTCTTCACAGTACATCATAAAAAAATTTCCATTGATATATTGAAAAATTCCCTCTTTTCTAGGTAGCCACTTTGTCAACACTGTCTCCAAAACATACAGCAGTGCTGCAAGCTGCATATCTCCCCCAGAGAGAGATGCACAACGGAAAACCAGCAATGACAGGATTCACCGCCACGTCTGTCCGGGTCCAGCACGGGTGCCTACCTGCAACACCTGCAACAGCCATCACAGGAGGGGCCCCGGGTGGGTCCCGGAGGCTGGTCATTGTGGAGACAGCTCCATCTGGGCCCTGCTGGTTAGCAGACCCACTCAAGTTAGCTTGAGAATAAAGGGTCACATCAGTTAAGAATTCTTGTGGCTACAAGAACTGTGTTAGTCAAGATCTCATAGCACACTCCAGTTAGTATAATTCGAGGAGAGCTTACTTACAAAGGGATTAATTTAAAAGGTATGTGTGAGGTGTAGGGAGACCACAGGGGAAAGCGAAGAGACCCTGGGATGGCGGCAATGGAGCTGCCACCACCCAAAGCTCAGAGAGATGAGGGGAGGGAGATGTCACTGGAACCCGGAGCAGAAAGAGGCATGGAGAACAGGCCACCTTGACAGGAACAGTAACCTTCGGCCAGCCCAAAGTGACCTTGCAGGTAGAGAGCTAGGAGCACAAATAACCCCAATGTCACTATCCTTCCCGTTCTGGTCTTTGCCAGGGCTTCCTATTGGCCAAATATCTGAGGCAAAGAGGAGGATGGAAAAGGATATAGATTGGATCAGAACAGGCAGGAAAGTATCTGGCACAGACAAAACACACACAGCCTAGACAATAAAGACATGTCATTGTGGCACATACGAGTCTGTTTGCAGGCAGTCCCGGCGCTGTGCAGCAGCTCAGCGACATGGTCCAGGGTGTCGCTGAGGGCCCAGGCTCTCCTTGTCTTTTCAACTCCCCATCCTCAGCATGGCTGACCTTTATCCTTAGGGTTCCGCAGGTTCAGGCATTATGTTCTTTTCTTAAAAATGAAATTTAACTCCTGTTATTTTTTAAAATTATGTTTTATTGATTATGCTATTATAGTTGTGCTGATTTCCCCTTTCTGTCCTCCCTCCACTCAGCACCCTCCCCACTCCCTCAAGCAATCCCTCCATATGGTTCATGTCCATGGATCATTCGTGTAAGTTCTTTGTCTACTCCATTTTCTGTACTGTACTTTACATCCTGCGGCTACTTTGTAACTACCCACTTGTGCTTCTTAATCCCCTCACCTCTCACCCATTCCCGACAACCCTCTCCCATATGGGAACCTCAAAATGCTCTCCGTATCCATGATTTTGTCTCTGTTCTTATTGTTTGCTTAGCATGTTTTTTAGATTAAATTGTTGATAGATACGCATTTTTTGTCATTTTATTGTTCATAGTTTTGACTCACTCTTTTTTTTTCTTAAAGATTTTTATTTATTTATTTTTAGAGAGGCAATGAAGGGAGAAAGAGACAGAAACATCAATGTGTGGTTGCCTTTCCTGTGGCCCCCACTGGCGACCTGGCCCGCAACCCAGGCATGTGCCCTGACTGGGAATCGAACCTGCGACCCTTTGGTTCACAGCCCGTACTCAATCCACTGAGCTACGCATAAGTCCCCTTAACATTTCAAATAATAATGGTTTCATGATGATGAATTCCTTCAGTTTTTTTCTTTTCTTGGAAGCTCCTTACCTGCCCTTAGGATCTAAATAATATCTTTGCTGGGTAGAGCAATCTTGGCTGTAAGTCTCTTGCTTTTCACGACTTTGAATATGTCTTGCCATCACTTCTGGCCTGCAAGGTTTCTTTTGAGAAATCAGGTGACCATACAGGTCTCCAGTACAGGGTGCACGAAGGCAACCACACATTGATATTTCTCTCCCTCTCTTTCTCTTTCTCTTCCCTTCTGTCTAAAAATGAATAAATAAAATCTTTTTTTAAAAAGATTCTTTCTTTATCTTTAACCTTTGGCATTTTAATTATGATGTGTTTTGGAGTGGGCTTCTTTGCCGCTATTTTGTTTGGGACTCTCTGTGCTTCCTGGACTTGCGTGTCTATTTCCTTCACTGAATTGGGGGAGTTTTCTTTTTTCCAAATAGATGTCCAATTTCTTGATCTTCTTCTTCTGGCACCCCTATACAAATGTGGCATCTCTGGAAGTTGTCCCAGAGACTACTTATACTATCCTCTTTTTTTTTAATTTTTTTTTTCTTCTTGATGTTTGTTTGCTTATGTTCCACATCATTGATTTGATTCTCGGCTGTATCCCCTCTACTGTTGTTTCCATGTAAATTGTTCTTTATTTAAGTTAGTGTGTCCTTCATTTCTGACTGGATCTTGTTTATGCTACTGAGGTCCTCACTAAGTTCCTTGAGCATCCTTATAACCAGTGTTTTGAACGCTGAATCTGATAGATTGCTTATCTCCATTTCATTTAACTCTTTTACTGGAGTTTTGATCTGTTCTTTCATTTGGGTCTATTTTCTTTGTCTCCTCATTTTGGCAGCCTCCCTGTGCTTGTTTCTATGTATTAGGTAGAGCTGCTTTGACTCCCTGTCTTGGTATCATGGCCTAATGTAGTAGGTGTCCTATGGGTCCAGTGGCACAGCCTCCCCTACCACCCAAGCTGGGTACTCGAGGTGCGTCCTTTGTGTGGACTAAGTAATACGCAAAGTTAAAGCTTGGTTGTTGTTGGCAGGCCAATATGGGGGGGGGGCGGTATTTACCTAGGCCAGTCAGCTGCAAGGGTTGGCTGTGACCACTTACCACCAAACTCTGCCCTTCATGGAGAATCAACTGTGCAGGGGCAGGGTAATGGAGCTTTGGCCTGGTCTGTAGCAGTTCATGGGTGCTCTGGCCCTGGGGCTTCCCAGGTGGTGTAGGCCAAGGTTAGCTCCCACCTGTGTTTTGCCCAGAGCCACCCTATCTGGGCTCTAAAGCAATCTGAGATGGCTGCTATGCTGGGCTTGGAGATTCCCAGGTGAAGCCAAGCTCTGAAACTAGGCTGACTGCTGCTAGTGCTTCACTGAGGCCAGCTCTTGCTTGTTTGAGAGGATTTAGGAAGTTGTGAAACATAAGCCAAGACCAGCTATTCATATGGAAAAGTAGCTTGGGTGGGGTGGAGTATCTGGGAATGTCCAAGGTGGGTCAAACAGTGAGTGTTAGCCAGGTTGATGGAGTCTCACGTACAGCACCAGCATGCCAGCTCTGTGGCTCTGTGGGAGGAGGGTTTAGATAAGGCACAGTGGCCTCTGCTTACTTCACTTTGATGCCAGATACTTCAGTTTCTCCCTGTATGCTACTGATTCCTTTCAAACTGCTACCCTGGTGCTAGAGCTCAGAGGGAGTGAGTCTGAGTAAGTTCACGTATAGTTTCTTTAAGAGGTACTGCTTAGGGCTCCAAATATTTCTTCCACTGACTCAATCCCCACTGGTTTTTGCAGCCAGAAGTTGTGGGGAATTATTTTCCCGGCACTGGAATCCTGAGATGAGGGGCCTGATGTGAGTCTGGGACTCCTCGCTCCCAAGACATCTCTCCCCAATTTTTACCCACCACATATAGGTATGGCACCAGCCTGTTCCGTATCTGTACCCCTCCTACCAGTCTAGATGGATGTGTTTTCTTTAAACAATAGTTGTCAGACTTCCATTCAGCTGGATTTCTGACGGTTCTGAGTGAAGGCTGTTTTATATTTTAGTTGTCATTTTGATATGGTTGTGCAAAGAGGTGAGCCATGTCTGCCTGTGCCGCCATCTTGATCAGAAGTCTGGAATTACATTTTTACTCAGCTGCATTCAAGACAGGAAAAAGGGACATACATCCTGACCTATGTTCTCTGATCAAGGAGTAGTTATGTACAAAAGCCTCCTGCCTCCAGCAGCCTTCTTCCTGCATTTCACTGGCCAAACTGGGTCACGTGCCCATCCTTGAATTAATCACTAGTAGAGGTGGGCAGGATTACCTGGGGTGGCTTAGACTAACCATGTTTCATCTCTTGGGGCCAGAGATTGGTTCCACTTCCTTGAGCATGTTGTCCCCCTCACCCCAACAAAATCAGGGTTCTGAAGTCTAAGGAAGAAGGAGAGATGGTATCAGGTAGGTAAGAGCACTACTGGCCCCAGACACCTTTACTTTTCCCCAGGAAACCCCTGGTATATCACAGGAGCCCAGGGGGAACACCACAGCTGTGCTTAGGGTACTAGGATCAGCTGAGGTTCTGGATGGGCCACACCTCCTCCTGGCCAATCTCTCTGCACTGCGTGATCTTCTTTCTGCTCTGCCCTCTCTCCAACAGATTCCTGTGCCTACTTGTGGCTTCCCCTTCCCCAAACCCTAGCTCCCCTCAGACTGTTTCAGGACAAAGCCTTACTGTAGCTAAGGCTTATGGGGCAAGGTCGTGGTACCGATAGCACAAGGACAGCAGGTGCTGAGGATGGGGGCAGTGTCCCTTACAAGGGTCTATGCAAAGGTCAGCTGAAGGCAAATGAAGCTGTGGCAAAGAATGGGACAGAATTTACCTAGATGTAAATAAATGTGTAATAGTTCATGCATTCGAAAAAGAGTAATTCAGTGTAAAACTGAAATAAAAACTCGTCCGACTGGTACTATTGTGGTGCCCCACAGGCTGACAACTAGGGAAAGGTGTCCCTTCAGTTCCCCCCTTCTCCGCAACTCTGGGATGGGATCACAAACCATGCCTGACTTCCGCCAAGATGGAGATGCTGTACCTTCTCACACAACCAAGTTTAAAGACAACAAAATTTTGGCGACAGAAAACACAGCCAAAACACAGAAAATTAAACTTTTTGGAAGTCTGATAACAACAAATTCTTCAGCCGGACCGGTAAAAGGGGCGAAACCAGCAGCTGGCAGAGAGGGGTTGCACAGGAAAACTCAGTGAGACGGACTGAGGCGTGTGGATCCCAGGTGTGGGGTTGCAATGGGTGGACCCAGTGAGCGACAGGCGAACCCAGCAAGGGTGCAGGGCGGCAGGCTGACTGCGGTCACACATTCGTGCACAGATAGACCAGTGAAAAAGTGAGCAGTGAGACAGACCTCACAGGCCCCAGCAGCGGGAAGCGGCAGAGGGGGCTGCTATTGCCCCATTCTGGCCCTGCCCCCACATACAGGGTCACAACCCAGTGACCTGGGTAGCCTCGCCCTGGTGAACAGCTACGGCTCTGCTCTTCATACTTAATGAGCACAAAAAGACCAAAAATGGCTCAAGAAGATCTCAAAGCCCCAGAGCCCATAACTCTAAGCGATGAAGAAATAGCTAAACTTTCAGATACACAGTTCAAAACTCTGGTTATCAGGATGCTCACAGAACTGGTTGATTTTAGTCACAAATTACAGGAACAAATGAAGGCTAAACTAATAGAAATGAAGGGAATTGCACAGGAAACCAATAGTGATGGAAAGGAAACTGGGACTCAAATCAAGGGAGTGGGCTAGAAGGAAGAAAAAAGTGATCGAACAGAAAAATATGAAGAAACAAGAATTCAAAAAAATGAGGAGAGACTTAGGAACCTCCAGGGCATCTTTAAATGCTCCAACATCCGAATTATAGGGGTACCAGAAGGGGAAGAGGAACAGCCACCAGTGGAAAACTTATTTGAACAAATAATAAAGGAGAATTTCCCCAATCTGGCAAAGGAAATAGATTTCCAGGAAATCGAGGAAGCTCAGAGAGTACCAAAGAAGTTGAACCCAAGGAGGAACACACCAAGGCACATCATAATTACATTAGCCAAGATTAAAATGAAGGAGAGAATTCTAGAAGCAGCAAGACATAAGGGGACAATCAACTACAAAGCAATTCCCATCAGACTGTCAGCTGATTTCTCAAAAGAGACCTTACAGGCAAGAAGGGCCTGGAAAGAGGTATTCCAAGTCATGAAATCCAAAGACCTACAGCCAAGATTGCTCTATCCAGCAAAGCTTTAATTTAGAATGGAAGGGCAGACAAACTGCTCCTCAGATAAGGTCAAATTCAAGGAGTTCATCATCACCAAACCTTTATTATATGAAGTGTTAAAGGGACTCATCTAAGAAAAAGAAGATAAAAATATGAACAGTAAAAGGACAGCAAACTCACAGTTATTAACAACCACACCTAAAACAAAAGCAAACTAAGAGGACAGCTAGATCAGGAGTGGAAACATAGAAATGAAGATCTCAAGGAGGGTTAGCAACAGGGGAGTGGGAGGAGGAGAAGGGGGGAGAAGGTACAGAAAATAAGTAGCAGAGACAGTAGATAGAAAATAGATAAGGGGGAGGGCAGGATTAGCATGGGAAATATAGAATCTAAAGAACTTGTGACACATGGACATAAACTAAAGGGGGAATGGTGGGGGATGGGGTGTGCAGGGTGGAGGGGAATGAAGGGGGAAAATAGAACAACTGTAATGGCATAATCAATAAAATCAAATAAAATTAAAATAAAAAAATGAGATCTTGAACACTTAAAAAAAAAAAGAAAGAAACCATGCCTATGAAGAAGGGCATTCTGGGTATGTAGAATATGCTATTGGTGCCCACCCAGGTCCCCTTTTTCAGACCCATATGTCTGACCTCAGGTGCTAAGGGCTCACAGCTCTCCCTTTTTCTGAAGAACAGAACCACTGCACGCAGGTATCTGGAAGTCTCCCCCCACCTCACACATTTTGGGTTCCTCACTGCCAATAACTGCCTGACTGGGTGTGGGGGGGAGGGCAGGGGAGGTATAATAAGGAGCCAGTCCCTTGCCCCAGAGGCCAGCTCTGTGGTGCTGTTCATGCTCCAGAGTCCCCTGTGGGTCAAGACACACCCGGGCCAGGCATTTTCTCCTGGCCTTGAGGATCTGGCTCTCCTCTCTTACTCCTACCTGCAAATAATTCCCATCCCCATTTCCACTTGAAGAGAAGTTGTTGAGACATCTAAGGCCCGTCTACTCTGAGATCAGGGGACCAGGGTTCTTCATCTCACGGAGATCCCCAGGGGCAAGAAGACTGGTCAGGAACCCCATCTCCTCCATCTTCCTTCTCCTCCATTCATTGCACAAAAATTATTAGAGCAGCCATGAACTATACACCCTGCTGGCCTCTGTATGAAGAAGCACAAGACACAGACTCTGATTTCAAAGGGCTTAAGTTCTAATTAGTGAGGCAGGCCATGCTTATAAAAAGGGAAACCTATGCTAAGGCCTAATGGTTGGCCCCTGCAGAAGAGAGTCCGACAGGTATGCAGAGAAGACAACGCAGCCAGGGAAGGCTCTCTGGAGGAGACACCAGTCAGTGTAAAGCTTCCACAAGCAGGAAGGAGGTCAGAGGAATGAGCTAGGGCACAAGGGCCCAAGGTATAGGGCAAAGTAGAACTACACCTGGCAAAGTAGAACTCTCCACAAGGAAGCAAGAGAGATAAGATGGCAGGGTGCTGCCTGGGGCAGCAGGAGGGACAGAATGGAGGAGGAGACCCAAGTGCAAAGTTGGAGTGACTGGAAGAAGGAGGCTCAGAAATAGGGAAGTCCATTTGTCTTGTTCACAGTCATCCTCACTCCCCACCCCCACAGTGCCTGGCACAGTGCTGGGCGCAGAGCAGAGAGGCTCTAAGTGTTCACTGAAAGGGATCCACACAGGAGTCCCTGCTCCTCAACCCCCTGCCTGGATCCGGGCTGCTCCAAGCAAGAGTGAGGGCTGAGGGAGTCTCCCAGGTCAGCATGGCCCTGTCCCCAGAGCATCAGGGGAAGTGTAGGCCCTCCCCTTCCATTCCAGCAGTAATTTAATTAGGAGAGCTAATTAGTGGACTGGGAATGAGAGACGGAGGCACTGGTGCTTGTGTGCACGCACCAGCATGGGAACTGAGGATAGATTTCATCGAATGACGCTGCAGGGATTGAGGTACAGTAGTCGGACAAGAGCCAGAGCCCCTGCCCTGTGCTGGCTCCATCCTCCCCACCTGGGACAAGCTCCAGGAGCAAGTCTGTGTGTGCGTGTGACCCGCACATGTGCCCACACTCTCCTATACATACCTGCACACTCACACATACACATGCATGTATTGAAATCATAAGCACCTTCTCACATACCCACTCACACATTCCATACACTGACACACACTCACACCTTCACGTGTAGCTTTGCACACAACCACACTATACACTCACATACATGTTCACACAGTTACACACACTCAAGATACTCACACACTTGCTCCCACCTGAGCACACGCTTCCCAGGTACACACACTCACACATATACACACATGCAGGAAGAGCAGTTTCAACCTCCACGGCTCCACACCCAACTCAGACCCCTCTTAACTGTTCTGAGCCGTGCCCCAGGGCCGTTAGAGCTGGCTTTCTGCACCGCACAAACACCGGCCTTCTGCCCTCACACCCAGGCCCCCAACAATGTCCTCTCCTACCCCTTGGATTTTCTAAAAGGAAAAGAAACTTCTCAGAGCACATGCCATTGCCTCTCTCGCCCCCACGCCTGCACCTCCCAGGGTGAGGAAGCTCTTCCTCCCAGGTACTGTCACCCTCTGCGGAAGCAGGGCAGCCCAGGTCTCACAGACAGAGAACCTTCTCACCAGTCAGCATAGCGCAGGCCCCAGGAAAGGCCCAGTGAGCTTGAGCAAGCTGCTAAACCTCTTTGGGCCTCACTCTCCTCGTCCAAAGGAGGAAAACTATGCTTCCAGGTTGTGTGGAGAGTGAGTAAAATTACACATCTAACATGCTTAGCACAGAGTGAGGCACATAGTACATGCTCAATAAATTTAACACTTATCATCACGGGACCCAAACCCAGGGCTCCCGGCTTCCTCTCCCCAACTGGAGTTCACTCCCTGCAGGCCCGGCTCCCGCTTGCCTTCCTTCCCTATCTCTGAATAAGGAGACAGGTTATTAGTACAAATTTGATCAAAATGACACATGGATTAGCATGTACGCTGCAAAGTCTAATTCTGTTTACTGTTCTAAGGGAGCATGCAATTATTACAGGAGCTGGGACAGAGTGTTTTTAATAACATTTCTTGTTAAGATTTAATTATAGGAAATTGTATTTTCTTAATCACTGAAAACTCAACTGGCTAGGAAAAGAATCGTGATAATTTTGTTTGCAGTTTATTAAATCCTTAGGATATTCTTTCTCTTACATTTGCTTTTATTATGTGCTGCTGCTAAGTGCTTTTTAACCCTTGGAGCTGTGAGGAGGGAGGCCCCGGAGGACAGCCCCCGCCTCCCCATCCTGAGGCCTCCACTCCTGGCAGACTCGGGTGCCAACAGCCCCATAAGCCAAAGCCACTTCCGAAGCTAAGTTGTTCAGTTTCTTGCTCAATATAAAGAATAGATGTGTCCTCCTCCTCATCTGAAGTTGGGGCCAAGAAACCATCCACAGAATACCTGGCCTCCCAGAAACCAGCCTCAGACATCTTCGAGCCAAGAATCCCTGAGAAAGACTGCAGAAGTGATACCGTCACCAGCCTGCATCCACAGGGTGTTTCTGACCACCTCAGGAGGTCCCGAGCCTTGAGAAGTGACCTGAGAGCACAGTGGCTCTGCAGGTCCATCGGACACCCTTTCTGTTCTCTCCTGGACAGGGCGGAAATGTGGGTGAAATTTCATGCCTGTAACTGACCTCGCATGAGGCCCCTTTCCTACCAGATACTAAGACCTGGGGATGCAGAAATAGAAATCACAGAGCCCTGCCCAGGATGTCCAAGGACTCTCCTGCTTCCCTTTCTGCAGCTTCTGTGTGTCCATGAGGAAGCGCAGGGGGAAAAGGGGGCACAGGAAGCCTCACCCTGAGAAACAGGGTGTGTGAAAACCAGAGGCACAAAGAAGCCATGG
Organism: Artibeus jamaicensis; assembly: GCF_021234435.1. NCBI lineage: Eukaryota > Metazoa > Chordata > Mammalia > Chiroptera > Phyllostomidae > Artibeus > Artibeus jamaicensis. The sequence goes on from NW_026521356.1 coordinate 4,078,513, forward strand.
TCTACAGTTCCTCCAGGAAACCAGACTCAGGGGAAGAGATGCAATATTATCAACAACACGAGGAGTGATGCTTATAAAAACCAATGTGAGATGCCAGCCCCAGGGGGATTTGTGCTGCGTGGTTAAGTAACAATTCCTTAGTCAAAGGAAAGCATCTCTGACTGTGAAATCCCAAGATCCCAGAAGAGTGTGGGGGTCGTGTTTGTGTGTGCGCGTTTTTGCCCTCAGTCACAGCCCTTCTCCATCCCTACCCGACCCCATCACTTCACGGGGCTGGACCAACTCAGTGCACAGGCTGCCTTCCTCCAGAGAGTGCCACCCTTTCAGGAACAAGTGCCACTCGTGTCTAGCCTGGAGCTCTCCTGTTGCAAATCAAACCTATGTCCTCTTGATCTTTTGGGAGGGGGAGAGAAGGACAATGAGACAAGGAGTGGAATTCCCAGCAGAACAGCCCAGCTGACACATCCCCAGGTCTGTTCACTCCCCTTTAAACTCTGAGATCCCAGCTCTCTTAACCACTCTCCAGTGGCCTCTCTGTTCCCTCCATGTCCCTTTTGTGCCTTTGTTCTCTAGAGCAGGGGAAGGCAGGCCTGGCAGCATTAATCTCCCCCACCCCCACCCCAGAGCAGAGTGCAGGACATCAAAGAGTCGGCAGGAGAGGTGATGGATAATAGATGGCTGGAGGCATGAATGATACATATGCAGATAAATGATGGATAATGGGGCCCCCATGATGTATAGGAGACTGCGGAGTAATAGATGTGTAGATACATATAGATGGATGAAGAGAGACAGTTGCAGAAACGACAGACACAGGGACAGCTGGAAGGACTGATCCAGCATCCACGGTAGATGCACTGATACTAGACAGGTGGGGAGACAAGAGGCAGGACCTGGAAAACAAGACTCGGGGATATGCCAGAGAAGGACTTCCTGGGCACAGGGACTAGCGAAAAAACAACAGGCAACGAACGGACATCCAGAGCCTTCCACGGTCAACTGCTGCTGCCCAGGCGTCCATGGTAGGTCGCAGGATACAGGGGGTGAACTGAAGGAGCCTGGACACATGGTGATGAATGAATGTGCCAAAAGATGAGAACGGATGGGCGGGCCCCTGGGTGGGGATGCTGGATCAGCCCCAACAGCGGGATGCTGCGCCGCCGGTGGCCGCGTGGGGGCGCCCAAGCCGGGGTACCTAAGCGGAGGGGCGGGGAGGGGCTGCGGCCAGCCCGGAGTCCAGCACCAGAATTTGTTTCCATGACGGCCAGACCCACGTGACCCTCCCCACTCCCGCAACTCCCCCCTTTCCTTCATAAATAATGCCCCTGGTTGAAAACTCCCCAAGGAAGGGTTGGAGAAAGGCTTCTTGCTGGGCTGCTTTCCCCAGAATCGAAGCAAGTCTTTGAAGCCTGCCTGCCTGCCAGAGCTGCCCGAGCTGGTTTGCTCCTTTTCCCTGTCATTCCCTGGCTTTCCCCTCTTGCCCTGCTTTAAATCATTTCCCTCTCACCACCCCTGCTTCCTTCTCCCCAATCCTCGGGGTCTTGCCGACCCCAGTTCCTCTCCGGAGCCAGCTGGTACAGAGTGGAGAGGCAATGAGGGAAGCTATTGTTCTGGAAAGGGCAAGGCAAACCCCTGGGGGAAGGATGTGTGCGGAGGGGGGAGGGGGTTAGCAGATAAGACCCTCTATCAGGTAAAGCTAGGTTTAAGCCTCGCTGGGTAAGGGCCTACCACCCTCTGAGTTGGGCTGAACGTCGTCCCCAGAAACCTGCACGCCCTGCCCACGCCATACACACAGATGAGAACAGATGCCGTCTCTCCACGCCAGCCCAGCCCTGTCTCCAGCTCAGAGGGCACACAGCTACAGGGGAGGACACAGGGGGAGCACAGATCCAGTAGCAGTGGCCTCAGGGAGGGTTGGGGTCCTGGAGGGGAGCTCTCCCTGCAAACAAAGGGCCCTTGCCCAGACATGCAGTTTCATCGTATCTGCAGGATGTCCAAGCACAGACTTAAGCCCTGGGAGGAGACAAACTCGCAGCCTCCGAGACATGCTTTAACAGTTCTTTTCAGCAACTGCTTATTGCCCTACCCCACAGCCTTGGAAACAGAGTCTGGGAGAACCCTCTGCTGAGAGACCCGCCAGGGAGGCCCATAGAGGTTCAGTGACTAGCTCCAAGCTCCACGGCCTGGGAGCTTCGGAGCTGTAGCCACCACCAAAGCCAGGGGATTCTCAGTCCTGCCGAGGGAGGGAAAGCAGTCAGGGAGGAAGAATATGAGACACACGGAGAAATTGGCCAAGGTGGGGCATTTTTCACATACTAGTTTCCCCTCCAGACAATAGCCAAGTCCCACCCTTCGCATGCCCCCTCCAGTTCTTGTCCTTGAAATCAAAAAATAATCTGGCTACCTTGCCTGTGCACAACAGCGACACCAAAACTGTCTTTAAGATGCAGTAGGGGCTATGAAAGGGGGCAGAGGGGAATCCCAGGCAGAAGGGACCACGTGGCACAGGCCTGGGAGGCCTGGAGCGTGAGGGGAGCAGAGACAGCCCTGTGTTCCTGGGATGACGTTCAGCAGGGGCAGAAAGGACTTCAGGAGAAGGAGGCAGCGCTGAGGTCTTGTTTTCTATCTAAGACGCTTGCAGTGGGGCGGTACTGAAGGGTTCTGAGCAAAGAGGTAACAGGTTCAGATCTGTAATGTGGAGGGCGGGTTGGAGGCATTGGGTACGCAGACAGGTGGCCAGTTAGGGGACCACTGCAACAGTCCAGGGAGAGGGGACGTGAGCAGAACCACAATGGGGTCACAGGGTTGGCTTGGGGAGTGAGGGGAGTCAGGAAATATTTTCGGGGTGATAGCATCAGGACCTAAGAGGATGGAGACAGAGAAAACTTGAAGTCAAGGCCGACTCCTGGGGGTCTAGCCCAGGGGTTTGGCCTGGGTGTGAGCAAATGGCAGGGCCACCCTCTGAAAGGTCACATGAGAGGAAGAGCAGGCCTAGGGGAGATGTCCTGTTTGGAGCAGGTTGCATTTGAGACACCTAATGGTGCAAAGACCAACTTGTCCAGGGGTTAGCTGGACATTCTGGCCTGAGCCTCTTGGGCAAAGACTGGATGGAGCAGCGCTGTCTGTGGTGGCTGAAATCCAAGGGGAAGCAGAGGTGGCTGATGGGGTGGGAGGCAGGGAGACGAGCAGGAGCCCAGGTCAGAAGCTGCCAAGAAGGTGCTGTCAGAGAAGGAAGTTGGTAGAGTGCCGTGTTGGGGAGGGGCGGGGAGAGGGGCTGGCGAAGGAAGGAGGGAGGGAGTGGTGCCGGGTTGGATGCAGCAGAAAGTGCCAGTGCGGAAAACACCCAGTGGCCCGCGGACTTGGTGCTGAGCATCTTATTCATAATCAGTGTCTAGCAGGAAACTCAGGGCACATTACATCTGAGTAAGTCAGAGTTTAATGAAGGTGTGGGCAAGGTACAAAGGTGTGGGGTTGGTGTAGGGAAACCAACGGTGGGTCGTGAGGTTCCAGGGCTGGTGACTGGAAGCCGGACCCAGGAGGCCTGGAGGAAGAGCCACATGGAGGGGCCACCGGACGGGAGCTGCAGCTGGTGTGTCCACTGGATGCAGCCGGCCCCCTGCAGCTCCACAGGGAGCGATTCAGGAGGTTAGATACCTCCGCCTCACTCTCTCCCTCCCTCCATCTCCTGTGAGTCTCCCCATCACTGGGACCCAACCGGAAGCCAGGGGGTGGGGAGCCTGGGTGATGGGACCCACAGAGGTCAGCCCCGGGCACGCGCTAAGCCTGAGCTTGGTGAGCAAGCGGTCCCTGACCCATGTAACTCAGGAGACGGGTGGCGCTGGACCCGGGCCCCTCTTGTTTCTTGCTTTCAGCTCTGCTTCTTCTGCCTCACCCTCTCCCACCATTCTTCCACGGCTGGGGCAGCCCCACATCTAACCTCACCCCAAAGGGAGATGACATTCTTCCCTGTTAGTTCCAGCAGCAAAGTCCTGGACGAGGCGTCCGAGTGGTGTGGCCCAGGCCGCGTGCCCATCCCGGAACCTGCCACTCCGTGCAGGTGGGGAAGAGGAAAGTGCCTGGGCAGCAGTCGCCCCAGGAGCACTCAGAGAAGAGGGGCAGCTGCTGGGGGCAGGAGACTTGTGAAAAAAGGTGGGAATGTGATGAGGGAGCAAACTGGGACCAGGACATGGCCCTTCGTGTTTCTAAACAAAAGAGGAGGTGAGAAGGCAGCAAAGAGGAGCTTTCCTTCTTTGCCTGCTGCTGGGCGTACACCAGAAATGCAGAGATTTGTCCTCACGCACAGTAAACACATGACTGCAGGCACAGCACTGTCAGTGTGTAGGCGCATACACAAGCCTATACAAACATGCCTGCTAACTCACTCAGGTATAGACTTATACACATGCAGTCACCAACACATGCACTGCACCGGTCAATCAGGATAGGCTAGGTTGTGCCTCATTAACAAACAACTCCAAAGTCTCAGTGGTTCAAAAATGCACAGGCTTCTTGCACGCACTGCACATCCATCACAGCCTCTGCTCATCCTGGTCTCGCCAGGACCCTGCTGATGGAGAAGCCTTTGGCTCAGAACTTGCTGGTCGCTGTGCCAGGCAGAGAAATGACCTCTGAAAGCCCTTACACCACTGATTAAATTCTTCTGCCCACAAGTGACATTTTCTCTTCTGTTCATAGGCCAGGATTGGTCATATGGCCCCACCCAAGGGGGCCAGTGAGACCCTGAACTTTTCAGCAAGTGGTGATTATCACAACTAATACAGGTGTGTGCTCACACACTCACCACTCTTCCTGTGGCTTTCTCATTTTACTCTTTTATGTCTCAGACAGCTAACAACGCCATGCTTCCAGCAATTAGGGTTAAAATTTCCCTGCCAGGAGATAGAGGTCATTGTATCTTCCTTCCCCATGTATTCCGGGCGCCTGCGGCCGCCCCCAGCTCTCCCGCCCGGCCCGGCCGGTTGCCTCCCCTCCACCCTCACGCGCCCTCGCCTCCCCTGCCCCGCACTTCTTCCCTCCTGCCGAGGGGAGAAAAGGGGCAGCTGCACGTTTATTCAGCGCTGCTTCACACTGACACCGCCACTCGCTTCCAGTTCCCTGCTCCCTGTCTTCTTTCTGCAATTGCCTTGAAAGCTGACTAAGAGTGAGCTAGTGGCACATGGAGAGGCGAGGCGGCCGCTCCAGAGCTGGAGGGACAGGGAGGTGAGGCCCGGGGACCTGGAGATGGAGGAGAGCAGGCTGGCACAGATGACGACCCGACAGGACCTGAGATACAGAGAAACAGAACAGGCAGAGGCAGAAGAGAGACGTAAAATGTGGCAGAAAGAGAAGCGGAGGCACAGCCAATGACGGGCAGATGGGAAGAGGCACAGACTGACAGAGACAGAAGCAGAGACAGAGGCAGGTGGAAACAGACACACAAGACGGGGCCAGAGAGGCGAACGCAGACAGGAGCAAAGAGGCAAAAAAGATCACTGAGCTCCAGGGTGGAGGCAGGGGTGTGCCAAGGTTGCGTGTGTGAGCGTGTGAGTGTGTGTGAGCATGTGTGAGAGTTACCATATAGCTCTGGTTTCTGAGCCTCATTATCTTTCACTGAAAGCAGGCGCTGATCTATCTTTATAGACGAAGAGAAGACATGGCCTTTTCAAGCCAGTGGCTGGGGTTTGAGGCCAGGCCAGGCATAACCTCAGGGGACCGGCAGGGGTCTCCTTGGTGATTTCTAGTGTTTGAGTGTTGGGTTTAATAGCAGTGGCACTGTCACTTGGAGGAGCCTGCAGGGACTGAACCGTGAATGCATTTACAACTGCCACCACCGGACCTCTGCCTCCTGCTGCCCCTGGAGGAAAGACGAACTGGATGGGGGAGGGGCAGGGCGGAGGGGGCTCAGGAGGAAAGAGAGGCAGACCCCTGCCTTTGGGAAGCCCTGGGTCTGAGCAGAGGTTTACGCTGCCCTCGCCCACCCAATGAGCCTGGAACCTGTGCCAGGCTATGGGCAGGCCTTGGAGACCCGGTGGAAGACAAAAGCCACTCCAGGAGTGCAGACAGACTCCAAATAAACGGCAACTATAATACAACAAACTGGGTCAAATGATACAGAGGAAAAGAGCTTCATAAATGAGGGAGTGACGGCGATGGGGTGTCTTTAAACTAGGTGCTCAGGGAAGTCTCCCCAAGGGGGTAATAGTGTGACCAAGACCTTCCTGATGAGGAGGAGCCAACCAAGAGAAAATGGGCAAGGCCTGGGTAGGAGGGGAGGAAGAGGGCCCAGGTGGACGGAGCAGGGACACCAAGCTGGGTCACTGACACTAAGCCCTAAGGAGAGCCATTGAGGCAGGGGCAGTGGGCATGGCCCGCCGGGGCTGAGATGGGCTGGGTGGGCAGGAGCGTGCAGGGCAAGCCCTCCGTGGAGTGTGGGCTCTCCTCTAAGGACAATGGGGGAGACACCAATGGTACCCATCCGTCCACGCACTGGGCCTGCACGTGGGCTGGGACCCGCTAAGGTGTGGGGATAGACGTGCGAGGCTCGTGGAGCAGAGGAAACCAGCACACGTGATCATGTCACTCCTGTGCTGAAGTCCCTTTGGTAGCTCCCACCACCCGAATAAAAGTCTGGACTCCTCAGCAGAACTGGCAAGGCCCTCCCATCTGTCCCTACTTCCCCCCCATCCCCTCGGCTCCTGCTAGACTCACTGCTCCCTGCCCACCCATTGCTCATGCTGTGCCTTCTGCCTGGAAGGCCCTCCCACTGCTCTCTCCCTCCACCTGCCGGCTCGGCTCCAGTCTCCTTCTCAGCGAAGCTTTGGTTGAGCCCAGCCCCTGCCCCACTGCCCCCCTCCTCCTCCGGGCCTCACAGCACCAGGTACCCAGGAACATTTCATTGCCCTTGTCTGTCTGTCTGCCTGCCTGCCTGTCTCCCAGATGGAGTTCAGGCAGAGCAGCCAGCGTCCTGCCTGTCAGAATCCCTAGGTGAATTACCCACCTGTGGTCAGGTAGATGATTAGAGGCTGAGCTCTTGGTCCAAAGGAACTGTTCCAATTTCCACTCCCCAGCACCCCCTCAGAATAATCAGAGGTAAACCCTCATCTGTAGGGAGAAGAGATTGGGGACCAGAGATGGGGAGATCAGCCTAAGAAGTCTTCCTGACTGCTGCCTCGCTGCATCCTCGAAAACAAGCTTGGGAGCTCTGCTGCAGCCGCCCAGGAGAACCTGGCCTGGGTTCTCACTCCCGGCTCTCGCCCGGCTCAGACAGGCGGTCTGATCTGGGCACACGGCCTCCACACGGGAGGCCTCCACACGAGCCACCAACGTTGCCCTCGGCTCGAGAAGGTGGCGGGTTTTATTATGATCTTCCCTCAGTGGGTCGTGAAAGACATCTACCTGACTGCAGAAACAGTGCTAACTTCTTGTATGCAAAACATTTTAAACTTTTTTTAAAGAGGAATCTCTTAAGGAGATGAATGCAGGTCAGAGCTCAGAAGAAAAGGCAGGGTCCTGATTCGGCAGGAGGAAGTGAGGGACTCAGGCTGCGGAGGTGGGAGGCAAGGGGCAGGGTGTGCTGAGGGCTCTGGGTGATGGAGGCGGGGACCCGGGGAGAAGGGTGAGCCAGGAAGATGCATGCCACTCGCTGTCGGGTGTGAGTGATTTAGGGCAGTCGGGGACAGCAGCATGACAGGCTGCCTACTCCCCGGAAGGTGACTGCCACAGAGAGATTTTTATCCAATATGCCATTACTCCTCTGGGGACTCCCTGTGCTGCCTGGACTGAGACAAAGAGAAAGCCTGTCCCTCAGGAGGTGACTCCCCGAGACTCCTGCTGCGCTTCAGTTTCGGGGAGGACCCAGTCGTCTGAGCAGCAGCGTCTGCTCAGGAGGACAAGGGGAAGGCCTTGGGGCGCGGGAGCCGGGAAGTCCAGGAGAGGTGGGGGAAGGCAGGGGGCAGCAGGAGGAGGGCCTGGGGAGACGGAGGGTTCGGAGGCCAAGGCCGGCTGCCTCCGTGGCCCTTGGCTCCTCTCTCCCCGAGCACTCCAGGGGGCAGAGGGGCATTCTGAAGTCCGGTGTGGCTTGGGCCCCCACAAACCAGACTCCAGAGGACTGTGCAACTAAGCCAGACCCCTGGACAGCCAGACCATACTGGCAGTGCCGGAACGGTACGTGGCCTCACCATGCCCTCAGCCTGGCAGCCAAGACAGCTTCCTTCACCCTCACTGGCCGGCAGGACGAGCAGGCCCGAAGCCGGGGCAAGGCCCTGGGTCAGAGGGCAGCACAGACGCCCCAGACTAAAGGACGGGCGGGGATAGACGCAGGGGCCGGGGTGGGGTGGGGATTTAAGGAAAAGAAAGGGACAATACCAGCTGCTGCGACAGGCAACGCCCCTCGTGTCAGGGGCATAACCTATGAAAGGGCACTTCTTCCTGAGTCCGGGTCCAATGCGGGGGTCGTCGTTGGGCAGCCTGCTGCATGGCGCTCGGGGGCCCAGGCTCCCTGCTTTTTGTGGCTCTGCCACCTTTAAGATCTCTGACTCCTCCTTGTTCAGCCAGCAGACAGGGACAGTCACCCAGGAGGTGCTCCCAGTTCTTGGTCTTCCTGCCCGGAAGAGGCATGCCCGGCCGCACGCCCGGTCCACTGGGGAGAACCCGAAGCGAGGCCCCACCTCGGTGCACGGGGGTCCGAAACACGGGCTCCTGGCGGGGCAGCTGCCTCCCAGCCCAAAACTCCACAGCGTGGCAACGGGGCCCGGGCGTGTGGGGAGGGCTGCCTCTGCTGCCAGCGCTTATTGGACATCTGTTCTGGGCCACGCCTTCTACAAAGTGTGATTTTGTTCTGTTCTTCACAACAACCCTTTACACATAGAAACCGTGAGACCCGTTTTATACCAGGAAGCGGGAGCTCAGAGAGGCCAAGAGGCTGAGTCCGAGCCAGTGGGGCCTGCGTGTGAGCCCAGGAGAGGGTGGAAGAGAGGCTTTCAGAGGCTGCTGTTCCCGCTGCCCTGTCAGAAGTGGCTCTCCTGACAGGGAGGGTGGCTCAGGAAATGAAGAGTGAATGCGTTGCTAAACTGTTTTACTTTCCCAGCTCTCTGCCTGGGGACTTTAATGAGGGACAATGTGTCACTTGACCTGCTCACCCTAAAGGATATTAGAGGGTGTTGCTCCCCCCTTGCAGGCCCTCAAACAATCTACTGCTGCAGGGCTTGTAAATTTTATGACTCAATGAAGAGTTCGCCCCGTAAATGTTACTTACCCAGCAATGAAGGTGAAGACAGAGGGAGCGGCCACTGGCAGCACAGGCCGAGGCAGGGCTGACAGAGCGGAGGTTAGCCCCCTTGGGGAGGGGGAAGGGGGAAGGGGAGGTACTGGGTCTAGTGCCCCTTATCCCCCCAGGTGATCACCATCTTTAATAACGATCTCTGTTTCCATCGGGGTGGAGGGGGCAGAGGCAGACTTGAAAAGCTGTCATTAAACCGGACTGGCTGGACCCTGGGGTCCCCATCCACACCTGCCTCCTCTCTCTGTCTCTGTCCCATCTCCTCTCCCCTGCCCTCTTCCCCTCCGGTGTCTCCTTCACCAAGTCCCCTCCTCTCCCTCACTCCTTCCTTTCAATCTTTCTCTCTTACCCCAGCCGTCTTGCATGGTTCATGGATTTGTCTTTGCTTCAGTGGACCCTGAGGGCAGAATTGAGGAGGAATCTTAATGAGTCTGACCCAGGACAGAGGGCCAGGGACACCAGGCCAGAGGGACGGGCCAGCTTTGCTTTCTAGCTTCCCTTTTAACTTTCGGAGGCAAGGAGAGGTCAGTTTCCAACTTTCCCCGGGAGGCCCTTCTCTGGAAGAAGGTAGACCTTCTCTGGCTCACCTTTTTTTTTTTTTCCGTTGCAAAATGAATCTCATGTTCAGAAAAGGCCATGAAACAAATGTTCTATTTAACAAATTATTTTAAAGCAAACACCAGGGTAACTGCAGCCTCGCCAACAGCCAGAACATCACCACACCCAACAACCCCGTGGACTGCCCCGCCCCCTGAGCGCCCAGGCAACCGCCTCCAGCTTCTCCTGACAGTTGTGAGCTCCCTCAACCCAAGGTGCTGCTGTCGGGCCTGTTTCTGACCTTGGCATGAACAGAACCTTATGTTAGGTAGTCTTTTGCGTCTGGCTTCTTTTGGCCGACCTGGTGGTATTGTGCGATTCCCCCACGCGGTCGGTGTAGTCACAGTTCATTCATTCTCACTGTTGCAGACAGGGGTGTCCGACCTGCAGCCCTCGAACCCTGCATGTGGTTCAGGATGACTATGAATGAAGCCCAACTCAAAATCGTACATTTACTTAAAACATCATGACACTTTTCTGTGATTATGTGTCACGGTATGTGTACTGTGTGGCCCCAGACAGCTCTTCCTCCAGTAGGTCGGACGCCCCTGTGAGGGGTGTGGTTGCCTGTGTGCCTGGCCCCACCACCCATCATGCCAGCCCAGCACCTTAGGGCTCCGGGCCGCCTGTGCACTGGGGATGTGGCAGGTCCTCGCGGCAGCCTGGCCTGGCTGGGCAGGGTTCTCTGCAGAGAGCTGGCACAATGAAGAGTGCTGGGGGCAAACTGACCCCAAGCTCTCTACCCTCCTGGGTGCCTAATTGTTGCCTGGTAGATGTTTGCTGAGTGAATGAATGACCACCCTCCCAAGATCCCTTAAACCAGGAGTCCAGGTGGTCTTCTTCCCTTCCTCCCGGCTGCCAAGCACACCAGCTCCTGGCACGTGTGTCTCGTTCTGGACCACAGACCACCTCCCAGATTCCTCACCTCCCCCCCACCTTCCCCCCCGATGGATGAACTGCTCTCCCCTTACCAACTACCTGCCCCAGGGCCCAGGAAGGAAGTATCTGCACTGCTGCCACCTGTTACCTGTTGCAGGTGTTCCACCGCCTCCTTCCTGGACGTTCCCCTACGTCTAACTTCCACCCTCCCGCCTGACTTTGCTGCTTTGCTGGCTCCGATAAGGTTGGGAGAGAGGGGAAATGCTGCAAAAATACGCACTGACACCTTCGCAAGGCGTTTATCAATGTAAGAAGCACCTTCCTAATACATTGAGTGTGGATGGTTATCATCGTTCTAAATATTTTACGTTTTTAACTCATTTAACCCTCAGAACCACCTCTGCAGTAGGGACTATTATTATCCCCACTTTATAAAGAAGGAAGCTGAGAAGTTAAGGAGCTTGTCCAAAGTAGAGTTGCCAGATAAAATACAGAATGAGCAGTTAAATTTGAATTTCAGATAAACAAGAAATTTTTTAAAGTATGTCCCAAATGTTGCATCTGAAATTCAAATGGGCATCCTGTATTTTTGATTTGCTCAATCTGGCAACCCTAGTCCAAGGTCACCAAGCAAGTAACAGTGGAGCCAGGATTCAAACCCCCACTTGCCAGTGCCCTACACTGCATCCGATCTGCACTAAGGCCCTGACGGCCAGCTGACAGGAGAAGCAGATGGATTTGAGACTATTCAGTAAATCAAACCAGCAGGGCTAGGAAACAGATTCGATATGGAGGCTGAAAGAAGCCCAGTTTCTGGCTTGGTAGATAAGATTTAGAGGGGAGGCTTCAGCTGGAAGGAGGCAGCGCCTCCAGAGGCCAAGGTCAGGTTCCGTGGGGTGTGCAGGGCCCCTGGGGGCCAGTGGCCATGCTCTCTAATCCCTATTCTCCACCAAGCCACCAAGGGGCATGGCCCAGCCCTGACTCAAACCCAGTCACCACCATCCTTCCAGCTGCCCAACAGCCCTGACCTCCAGACTTCAAACCCATAAACCACCTCCTCAGTGCCTGGGCCTCCTCGACAGGGCCTGCCCCCGCCCTCCACCCCCACTACCCCCCCACCCCGCCCCCGATTCACCCCATGGGCTAATTCTCTTATTTAGATTCGATGTGGCTCAAGACTTCCCGACTGTAAAAATTTCAGAAAGAATATTGTAGTGTCTGAGGCAGCAACTGCAGATATATACTTTTATTTTGCACCAAATAACACATTTAATTACTTCTTCTTCCTTCGAGGGGAAGCCTGTTTGGCAGATAGCAGTGCTAATAATAGCACTTTGCACTGAGGGCCCCACTAAGAGGAGGAGCCATGAAAGCGTCCTTTTCAGCCCCTCACAACTTGAAAGCTCCCCAAACACGTGGGCCTCCTTCCTCCGGAGCACAGGGAATTGGGGAGAAAATGCTGTGGCTTTTCGCTTTTAACTCACTGTTTTGATCTTTTCCAGCCATCAGAGTGGAGGACCCCCGGAGACACTGGGGTGGGGGTTGCTGTCACCCCATCTCCCCCTCTGTCCCTCTCCCAAAGGCAGGGCCAGAAGGAGCCCCCCTGCATAATGCCTGCACTGGCTGAGACGCAGGTTTGGGGTTTTTTTTTAATCTTAGTTTTCGATCACAGTGTGCACTCCACACTATTTTGTATTAGTTTCAGATGTGCAAAGAGCACAGAACAGCAAATCAAGAGAATCTGTTTTGCCAGTTTGGGCAAATTATACTCCATGTCTGGGCCTCGGCCCTGCTGTGGGGGCCCAGCCTCCGGGGGGTACTTACCCTGCTGTGGGGGTACGTACAGCACTGGGGTGTCCTGAAGTTCAGTGAGTCCGCTCACATGAAGGGGCTTGGCACAGAGGCCAACACGGGTGCCCCCAGTCAACTCAGCCACAACCACAATAACAACAGTTAATGTTATTTTCTGAACCGTGAGGGGTTTCCGCCCGCTCACAGGCCAAAGAGGAACGTGTGTGAGGAGACTCAGGGCGACACCACAGCCTGTTTTACGACAGCACACCAGGCAAACAAACTCAAATGTAAATTTATAAAACACTCTGCAAGCTGAACAAAATGGGCCTGTGGGCCGCGCATAGCTCCGAGACCACCTGTTTCAATGTGGCTGAGCTTTAGGGTCCCTCTGCCGTCACAGTCTCTGGGATTCAATCCAGCTGCAACCACTCCGGTGTAGAACAGGAAGGTGCCGTACAGTCCATCACGTGCGACCCACTCCCTCACCATTTCACAGATGAGGAAACCAAAGCCCCGAGAGGGGAAGTGCCTTGTGAGTTGTACCTGCTCTGGGACTCCAAACCCAGCCGCCACCCGTGCAGGGCACCTGCCCACGCATCTCCTGGCCTGCTGCGGTGTGCCCCTGGGGAAGTCGCCGCACCTCTCCGGGCTCCGCAGGGCTTGGGTTGCCTGTCAGAACAGTGTGGGGGAACAAGCCAGAGAGGCCTGGATCTAAGTTCTGGTTATATGACCTGGGCCAGTGCTGTCGAGCCCCTGAGCCTCAACCACCAGCACCCTCCCTGCCGCCGTCCTCACAGCTGACGGTCTCCAGGGCTTGCTTGTGGAGACCCTGTTTGTTTTAAGTAGCTTTCTTGGACCAACTCATTTCATCCTAACAACAACTGTGGGAGGTGAGTCTCTAATTTCAGATGAAGCAACTGAGGCCCACAGAGGCTAAGTAGCTTGCCCAAGGCCATGTACCTCTTCGGGCTGTCCCTGGGAAGGATTCCAGGTCCATGGTGTACCCCAGTGCCCGGCGTGTAGTGGGCTGGCCGCTCAGTGAGCATCTGTGCTTGCCCCCCACACACACACACACAATTTAGTACCTTCCAGGAGTCTGCCACCGCAGCCAAGACTCCCAGGAAGCAAGAGACCTTTTACACACCATATGGCTATAGAATTAATAAAGTGCTGTAACCAAAGATTGGAAGAGAGATTAGGGGACTCAGTTCCTGAAGTAGAACTATTAAAAAAAGAAGGAAGCCACTCAGCTCTGCAAAGGAGGAGTGGGAATGAGGCCCAGGCCTCCTCTTAGCTGCTGGGCAAACACCAGGCAAGGGAGCGTCCCTAACCAGCTCAATGTGCCTGCTGTCGGCTGTAAAGACACAGCTTACTGGCGCTCTGGCGGTGAGAGAACGGAGGAGTGACAAAACAGCCTCTCTGGAGGGGGATAAGAAGGCAGGTTTATTTCCTCAGCAAAGAGGGATGCTCGCACCGGAATGCCCAGCCTGGGGACAGGAGACAAAGACCACTCGGCCAGGCCCCGGGGCTGCAGCCCTCCACCAACTTCTGGTCACAGGTGGAGCAAGGAATCAGACTCAGCGAGGCTTTTACTCTTTGTCCTTGGCCTTCTGGAGACATGTCTAGCCCCCACCCCAATGGCACAGGCCCAGACAGGCTTCCTGACCTTCTCTGTCCTCCGTCCCCACCGATCCAGGGAGAACTGTCCCCACCTTCCTTTGTCTCTCCTGATGTTGGGGTTGACCACCTGGGTTCAAATCTCAGCTCAGCCAGTACTGGCTGTGAGACCTTAGGCAAGTCACTTTACCTCTCTGGGCTTCAGGGTCATCACCTGTGAAATGGGTATAATGACAGAAGGCCCGTCATGACATAGGTGTGGGGATTCGATGAGGCTTGTTCAGTGCTTAGCCCCATGTGTGACACTGAGCAAGCCCTCAAAAAATGTTGGTTGTTATTATTATCAAGACCAGTTCATCCCTTCTCACATTATATTATGATTTGATGATCTTGTCTTTCCAACTAGACCATGGTCTCTGGACTCCCTGTGTCCTCATAACGACCTCATGATGTAGTTATTATTGTCCCCATTTTAAAAATGATGACACTGCCGCTCAGAGCAATTAATCTGCTTCTTGCCCCAAAGTCACACCGTTGGGACCAGATGGGGCAGAGGTCAAAGTGGACTTTGCAGCCTTTTCACTTTGCTCCCAGGGCCCCAGCCTGGACGCCCTCCAGGGGCCCCCAGTGTGCTGGCCTATGAGGCAGTAAATAAAGGTGCCACTCCAGAGCCCAGCCAAGAAAGAGTTAAGGAAAAGTAGTCTCAGCAACAGGGGCACAGGTGCCAGAAGTCGGTGTGCAGGCCCCTGGACGTGGGTGTCTGAGGCCGAGGTGATCTGAGCTGCCGAGGGCAAGAGGTCAGAGAATCTTAAGGTTGGCAGGTCTGGTTCATCCAAGCAGGTCTATGACCCTCCCCGCTACCCCTCTGCCCAGATGCTTCCGATTCCAGTGGACATCTGATACACCTGGGGAGCTAATTTTAAAGTTCAGATCCCTGGGCCACCGCTCCAGAGCTCATCATCCTGTTTGCAGGTGTGAAAACTAAGGCCCAGAGGCTAGGCTGTTTTGCCCAGGGCCACCTAGTGGGGCCGGAATGTGACTCTAGGGCCCAAGCTCTGAACCTCTGTGCTAGGCCCTGTCTCAGGTACCTGCAGGCGCAGGGGCAGGCATCTGAAAAGGCTACAACCAAGCCCTTGGTGGGGCAAGAACGGGAGCAGGCTCAGCTCTCCAACTGAGCTGGACGAAAGGGGCAGGACTGCAGGTGCAGAGGCAGGGGGTCCAGGCAGGGCTCTGTTTCCACTGGGGACTGAAGACTAAGAAGCCACAGAGGCAGATGCAACGGTGTGGGCTGGCTGAACCCAGCTGCAAGACAAGTGCCCAGTGGTCAAGGACACTGTCTCTGGGGTTAGGAGGACCGTGTGAATTTAGACAAGTGACGCTGCCTCTCTGAATCTGCATTAAAACCAGATGTGAACCCTCCCTATCACACAGTTTTGTTGCAAGGGTTGGGCCAGCTAATGCACACGTCCTAGCATCAGGGAACGCCCGGCTGGGTGGCGGCCTAGCCTCCCTTAGATCCAGCGTGGGTAACCCTTCTGTCTGGGCTCGGGGCACAGCCCAGAGGCCCGGCAGTCCACTCCTCCTGGCCCACACCGGGCCACCTGGAAGCCAGCGTGACTCACCTTCCTCTCCAGGAACAGAGCAGAAAGGAGGCCAATCCTGGCTCCAGTTTTCAGTCCCCACCCTGGGGAGCCGTCTGCACAGGCCTGGAGGGACCTGCCCGCCTCAGAGGGTGGGTAATTTATAACCAGCCCTGCTCTGGATCTGTACAAAGCCAGAGGGGCCTCGTCCCCCAAACCCTCAGCCTCTCGGCAGGAGAAAGACTGGGGAGCACAACTGGAAACGAGTTCCAGCTGAATTCTTTCCTTCCCCCGGACAGTTAGCCAAAGGGACACGTAGGTGAAGCCTGCTTTTTTTAACTCCATCTATCAAAGCCTTGGTCTCCCATCTACACCTTGTTAACCTGCACACTTTACTGACAGGCAGAAGGGCTCTGCAGCCTGGGCCCAAACTCTGCAACCTCGGACAAGTTGCTTATCCTCTCTGTGTCTGTCTTCTCACCTACGAACTGGAGATAGTAGTAGAAGCCACCTCCTGGTGTTGTCGTAAGGACTAAATAATACACACAAAGATTCCAGACAACCCCAGGCACATGTTAAATGCTCAACTGTCATTACCAGCTTCTCCTGATGGGCCCATCTGGCATCACTTATGGGCACTGGGGGGCCTGGATATAAGAACTGAGGCGGACGGGCCTCAAGGCCTCCCTGGGGGTTGGGGAGGCGTTTGCTGAGTAGCAGGTCAGGATAATGGGAGAATGCCTCAAGTGGCGAGGGGGAGGAGCAGAGGGTGTCCCCAAAGAGCAGCAGCAGAAGCCAGGAGGTCCTCTGGGCGAGGGGATGGAAGTTTGGGCTGAGGCTACAGGCCTGGCTCCCGCCTTTCCCCCTTCATTCTTCACCTTCTTCCCTTCCTGCTCCACTCCCGAAGGAGAGACAACGTGAAGGGAACTCACCTGTTGTCGGGCGTCCCCTGCCACGGGGCTGGCCTCAGGACACCAGCCATTTCTTTAGGGTCTCTGTCCCCTGGATGGGTTGGTCCAGGGGCTCTGTCAGGAGAGTGTGGTCGCCGCTGCAGGGGAAGGTGGCTGCTGAGCAGGACAGGAAGCTCAGCTGACCGGGAGTGACCCAGCTGGGGCCACAGCAGGAAGGCATCTCGTCCTCACTGAACGTAGAGCTGAGGCTCCCACACACGTGGTAGCTCAGGGCCCAGGCTTCCAGCTCGCAGAAGGCCCCTGTTCTGCCCCCTCAGCCCGGGGCTCCCTGAGGATAGGGCGTGTCTCCCAAAGACTGGGGCACCTGGAGGGCAGGGCCGTGTCTTCATCCTGGGTACCACTTCATTGATCTGTTGTAACAAGACTTTGGCCTCATGGGTGCTCTAGGGATGGAACGATGAATGTTACATTTACAGTAGTCCCCCCTTATCTGTGGGGTATGTCCCAAGCCCCCTGGTGGACGGTTTCAAACTGAGGATAGTACCCAACTTTATGCGGATGCTTCTTGACTTATAATGGGGTTATATCCCAATAAATTGGTCATTAAGTTAAAAATGCATTTAACACACCTAACCTACCAACTGTCACAGATCAGTCCAGCCTACCTCAGAATGCTGCCAACACAGGGTGCCACAGGGTTGTCACGGGACTGCCACTGCCCAGCACCAAGAGACGGTGTCCTGCAGCAGGCTGCTGGCCTGGAACAAGGTCAGAGTTCAGAATTTGAAGTGTGCTTTCTACTGAATGCATGTTCTTTTGCACAGTCATCAAGCTGTGAAATTGTTGAGGTAAACCATCATAATTTGGGGATAATCTCTCTCTAGATTTTTTCCTACATATTTACATATTTATGATAAAGTTTAATTTGTAAATTAGGCACAGTAAGAGATTAACAATAACTCTTAATAATACAACAGAATAATAAAATAAAATAGAACAATTAAATGAACTTGCGTGAATGTGGTCTCTCCGTCTCTGTGATAACCCAGAAGGTTGTGAAATGACCAGCGAGCCGGTGTCAGATACATGGCGGGTACAGGGGCAGAGGGACAGTCCACGTCCCCAGCATGAAATTTCGCCCTGCTACTCTGAACGGCACCCAATTTAAAACTTACAGATTGTTACTTCTGGAATTTCACATTGAATATTTTCAGACCATAACTGACCAAGGGTAACTGGAACCACAGAGAGCAAAGCTGCCGATGAGTGGAAACTGCTGCACTCAAAAATGGCTTTCACGTCCCCGGGTGTGCGGGCTCCAGGACCGAGAACCAAAGGTCCTGGCAGGAAGTGGGAAGGCGCGGTGAGAGACGCCGAGTCCAGGTATTAACGGTGGGGGCTGATGCGGGTCAGGTCGGAGATGTCCCCTTGTCTCTGGTCCTGCCCCCAGCACCAGATGGCAGCTTGTACACACCGTCCCTGGCCTCAGGGGTGGGGAGGTGTGTGGATGGCTCCTGGTGCCCAGCCCTCTTTGGAGCCCAGAGGGAAGCTTCTGCTGTGCTGTGGGAGGCAGAAGGACCATCTCTGCTTGTGTCTGAGTTGCCGCCCAGCTGCTGTTCATTGGAACAATCCATGCCAGCCAGTTATCGCCCAACCTAGACGGCTCACCCCCACCAGCCTCCATCCTCCTGAATCCTCCAAGGTCGTCCCGTGTTTCCAACCAGCTCAGCTGCAGATTCTCTCAGCCTTCTCTGACCCTCTGTTGCACTCAAATGTGGCCCCGACTCCAGTCTTCAACCTTGGCATTGACTGGACTCACCAGGGGAGTTTCCTAAAACACAAAAGCCCAGGCTCCACCAGCTGGGATTCTGACTTAATTGGTAGGGCAGCAGTGAACTGATTCTGTGTAATTCCCCAGGCCATGCTAACATGCCACCAAGATTAAGAATGGAGGGACCACGGGACCAGGCTGTGGTCTCCTCCAGAAGGAGGAGCTATTGTTTATCACTAAATTCCAGTGCCTCCCACCACATCTGCCTCGTAGTAGGTGCTCCACACATTGTGTGCTAACAACTGCATGTTCAGTGATTGCATGACAGGTGGGCCAATCCTGGAGGTGCTCAAAGGTGGACAGGACCAGAGTCACTCTTTCTCTCCAGCAGGTGAGGCAGTGGTTAAGAGCTTATCTCTTGCTTGGTTGGGTGTGGTCCTGCAAAGAGAGAGGTTGTTGGTTCCATTCTCAGCCAGGGCATGTGCCAGGGCTATGGGTTCAGACCTGGTCAAGGCATGTGCAAGAGGCAACTGATTGTGTGTGAGAGACAACTGATCGATGATCCTCTCACATCAGTGTTTCCCTCCCTCTCTCTTTCATTCTCTCTCTCCCCCTTCCTCTCTCTCTAAAATCAATTAAAAAAAAAAGAGAGATGAGGACTTCCGCCAAGATGGAGGCATAGGTGGATGTGCCGTGCCTTCTCACACAACCAAGTTTAGAGACAACTAAATATTAGCAATAGAAAACACAGCCAGAACACGGAAAATTGAACTTTTCGGAAGTCTGTTAACAACAAATTCTTCAGCCTGACCGGTAAGGGGCGAAACCAGCAGCTGGTGAAGCGGGGTTGCACAGTCTGTCGGTCAGACAGACTCAGGCGCGTGGAATCCAGGCGCAGGGTTGGACCTAGCGAGCAAGCGAGTGACCAGGCGAGCGACCGCGGGGGAGACAGCGTGGGAGCGGTGCTGCATGTTGACTGTGGTCGCGCATTTGTGCGCGGGTGGACAGGTGAGGGAGTGGGCGGTTGGACCGGCCTGGCGGGTCCCCGCAGCAAACGGCAATGAAGGGCACCGCCATTTCCCCGCTCTGACCCCACCTCCACATACAGCGTCATAACCCAGCGACTCTGAGTGGCCCGGCCCAGGTAAACCACCTAAGGCTCTGCTCCTACCCAGCTGTGAGAAACAGCAGAGGGGGTCGCCATTTCCCTGCTCTGACCACGCCCCCACATACAGCATCACAACCCAGCGACCTGGGAGTCCAAGGCACCGCTTCTCACACTTAAAGGGCGCGAACAGACCAAAAATGTCCCAAGAATATCTCAAAGCCCCAGAGCCCATAGATCTAAGCGATGAAGAAATAGCAAAACTCTCAGACGCACAGTTTAAAACACTGGTCATCAGGATCCTCACAGAACTGGTTGATTATACCGACAAATTAGACAAATATATGAAGGCGAAACTAATTGAAATGAATGGAATTGCACAGGAAACCAATAGCAATGAAAAGGAAACTGGGACTCAAATCAATGGAGTGGACCAGAAGAAAGCAAATAATGGCCAAACAGAAAATAGTCAAGAAGCAAGAATTCAAAGAAATGAGGAGAGTCTTAGGAACCTCCAGGACATCTTTAAACGCTCCAACATCCGAATTATAGGGGTACCAGAAGGGGGAAAGAAACAGCCACCAGTGGAAAACTTATTTGAACAAATCATAAAGGAGAATTTCCCCAATCTGGCAAAGGCAATAGACTTCCAGGAAATCCAGGAAGCTCAGAGAGTACCAAAGAAGTTGGACCCAAGAAGGAACACACCAAGGCACATCATCATTACATTAGCCAAAATTAAAATGAAGGAGAGAATCCTAGAAGCAGCAAGAGATAAGGGGACAGTCACCTACAAAGGAGTCCCCATCAGACTGTCAGCGGATTTCTCAAAAGAGACCTTACAGGCAAGAAGGGGCTGGAAAGAGGTATTCCAAGTCATGAAAACCAAAGACCTACAACCAAGATTGCTCTATCCAGCAAAACTTTCATTTAGAATGGAAGGACAGATAAAGTGCTTCTCAGATAAGACCAAATTCAAGGAGTTCATCATCACCAAACCTTTATTATATGAAATGTTAAAGGGACTCATCTAAGAAAAAGAAGATAAAAAACATGAACAGTGAAAGGACAGCAAACTCACAGTTTTGAACAACCACACCTAAAACAAAAGCAAACTAAAAGGACAGCTAGATCAGGAGGGGAAACATAGAAATGAAGATCTCAAGGAGGGTTAGCAACAGGGGAGTGGGAGGAGGAGAAGGGGGGAGAAGGTACACAAAATAAGTAGCATAGACAGTAGATAGAAAATAGAAGGGGGGGCAAGAATAGCATGGGAAATATAGAATCTAAAGGACTTGAGACACATGGTCATAAACTAAAGGGGGGGGTAATGGTGGGGATGGGGGGTAGGGTGGAGGGGAATGAAGGGGGGAATAGAACAACTGTAACAGCATAATCAATAAAATTTTTAAAAAAAGAGAGAGATGATGTAGGACCCTGGGGCTGGCAACACTGGGGCACTGTTAGCACCCCGGGCCTGGAGGGTGTGGCGCCGACGTGGTCACGGGAGCCTGGAGGCAGGGCTGCGCTGCAGGAGAGAGGCCAAGACAGGCCCCATAAGCACTGGGTCAGCGGCCACTGCATCCCGAAAGGCACGCCTCACCTCCCTGTCCCCTGTCTGTCACCTGGCGGTGTCTTTCACCTCCCCAGCCAGGGGAGGTCACGGGAGCCTCCCCGAGGTGGAATAGGACAGTAGTAGATTTGGGGGAGCAGACGGAAGGTATGCAGCACCCTAACATATGGTCAGCACTGATTAGCTATTATTACAGGCAGCCCTCTGTGTGCTCTGGTTCGACCTCTTCAGATTCTACTAACCACGGATTACTTAGTCCCTGAACAATACGGTATAACTATTCACATAACATTTACATTGTATTAGGCATTATGAGTAATCTAGAGATGATTTCAAATGTAGTGGAGGGTGTGTGCAGGTTATATGCAATCTATGCCATTTTGTATGAGGGACTTGAGCACCCGTGGGGGCCTGGGTAACTGCACTATGACCACTGTTCATGGGTCTCCTGTGAACTACCTGGTGAAATCTGACCTGGATATTTCAGTATTGTGAGCCCATGTCATTGGGTCTCCCTAGTGTAGCAGACGGCCTAGGGGACAGGCCAGTTCCTCGGCTGCCCCATCTGCACACGGCATGTGCCCTACAAATGACAGCACATTACCATGTTTAGCCACAGGCTGCAGCATGTTTGACAAGCCATCAAAACGGCCTTGTGATAGCAAGCTTCATTAAAATGGAAGTGCAGCATGCTCTAGCACGCAGATGGGGCCACTTTATTACTTTTTAATTTGTTTACAGAAAGCCCATGTTTGGCGCACACCATCTTTGCAAATAGTAACGGATGGGTCTGCTTGCTGTCTCTGAGGCTGTGGTGTCCCTGGACGAATGGGCCAGAGTGGTGCTTGAACACTGCGCTTCATTCCTCTTCATAGACTCTGACACAATCCTGAAAACATGCAAGGGGCTGGAGGAAGGGGCCCCGAAGTGTGGTGTGCACATGTGTGATGTGTGTGCATGCACACACCTTTGGGCCACTCACGCCCTCTCTGGACTTGCTGTCTAAGTCTGCATAGTAAGTGACCTGGGCCCCGTGATCCTTGCAGCCTTCGTAGCTCTCCTACCCCTTGGCTTCCAGATTCCCCTGCCACCCTGGAAGCCACAAACTTCCCTGAACCACCAGCTCCCTGACTCCCAAGGGAAGCCCTGTTCGCTAAAATGAAACAAAACTGACAATTACCAAATGCATTCGGAAAATGGGTCAAATTGAATGAAGTCTGCCTGATAGAATGCAACTATTCAGGTGGCTGTTCAAATACTTACACTGTAGCCCCCAAAGTAACAGTGTTCATAAATCCGTCAGGGCCCTCCAATGCCACTTTCACTCATTATTAGCTGTGTGACATTGAGGAAACTTCCGTAACCTCTCTGTACTCAGTTTTCTCACCTGTAAAGTGGGGGTAATAATACAATCGCCATGGGGCTGTTGGGGAGATTAGAGGAATCAATTCCTGCAAACATACCAGCAAGCGCTCAGTAATTGTTAGCTACTGTCATTATTATTATGTCCGATGGTGGTGTTTCCGTTAAAGAGAAAGGACTTAGGACAACCTGTTACACAAAGTGCCCACTCAGCAGAATCTACCCTGTTCTGACCACGCCCAAGGGGGACACAGTCGTTCTCTCCACAGCTCTCTCCCCAGCCCCTAGAATGGCATTGGGCTGTTTTCCCTAAGTTTTTGTCCAGTGGATGAACATCTACATCCCAAAAGTATGAGGCGTTGACCGTACGTGAGGGTGAACTCTGGGAATCGTTGGTCAAGGTCGGGCCTACGTGCGGGCACTGCGCATTTTATGCGCACATCTAGCCTCTGAAGTCTCAGCTCACTTGGACTGTCTGTTACAGTGTTTTGACTTCAGGATAAAGCAAGATCAGACAAGAACCTAAAAAATGAATAAAACAACATCCCATTCCTGGGGGTGATGTCCCAGACTCAGCACCCCTAGGCCAGCTGTCTCCAGGAGGAATAGCTGTCATTCCTCCTGGAATGAGTGGACTTCTCGTCCTGGAAACGCACTTCCTGGGGCTCCCTGGTGAGGGCGATGCACACTTTTGGGTGCCCAGGGTGTTACAGTTTATAAAGTTCACTTGGAGCCCTCATCTCACCTTGTGAGAGGGAAAAGCCCTAGTCCCTTCCGGTATCATGACCCCATTTATAGATGCAGAAGCCAGGGGCAGAGGCAGTTGCAGGCTTCTCGCAGCCTAGCCTGGCTCTTTCCAATAATACCTTGAGGCCTTCACAGAAAGGAATATCAATTACCCTGCTGACTAAAGCAAGGAAAGGGGGTTGTGCATTTCAAATACATTTTCAACTACAAAGGGAATGAAACTAAAAGCAATGGATTAACCAGAATATTCTATCAACCAGGAACACACATACACACACATCCCACTCCCAACACTAGCTGGAAGCATACCTTAAACATCATGTTTTGTTAAGTACAATTTACTGTTATACTGTTACGATGTCTCATTTTTCCCTTGTCCCCCTATGCCTGGTACCCCAGTTTCCTCCCGCAATCCACCCCCTTAGTTCATGTCCATGGGTCATACTTACATATAAGTCTTCAGTTTCTCCATTTCCCACACTATTCTTACCCTCCCCCTGTCTATTTTGTACCTACCATTTATGCTTCTTATTCCCTGTACCTTTTCTCACTTTCTGCCCTGCCCTCTCCACTAATAACCCTCCATGTGATCTCCATTTCTGTGATTCTGTTAGTGGTCTAGTTGTTTGCTTAGTTTGTTCTTGTTTCTTTAGGTTCAGCTGTTGATAGTAGTGTGTTTGTTGTCATTTTACTGTTCATATTTTTTAACATCTTTTTAAAAAAGATCTTACTTATTTATGTTTAGAAGGAGGGGAAAGGAGGGAGAAAGAGGAGAGAAACATCAATGTGTGGTTGCCTGTTGTGCCCCCCCCCATGGGGACCTAGCCCAAAACCCAGGCATGTGCCCTGACTGGCAATCAAACCAGCAACTCTTTGGTTCCCAGGCTGGTACTCAATTCACTGAGTCACACCAGCCAGGGCTGATCATCTTCTTTTTCTTAGATGAATCCCTTTAACATTTCATATAATAAGGGCTTGGTGATGATGAACTCCTTTAACTTGACCTTATCTGGGAAGCACTTCATCTACCCTTCCATTATAAGTGATAGCTTTGTTAGATAGAGTAATCTTGAATGTATGTCCTTGCCTTTCACAATTTGGAATACTTCCTTCCAGCCCATTCTTGCCTAAAAGGTCTCTTTTGAGAAATTAGCTGATAGTCTTATGGGTACTTCTTTGTAGGTAACTATCTCCTTTCCTCCTGCTGCTTTTAAGATTCTCTCCTTATCTTTAATCTTGGGAAATGTAATCATGATGTGCCTTGGTGTGTGCTTCCTTGGGTCCAACTTCTTTGGGACTCTCTGAGCTTCCTGGACTTCCTGGAAGTCTATTTCCTTTGTCAGATTGGGAAAGTTCTCCATGGTTTTTTCAAATAAGTTTTCAATTTCTTGTTCTTCCTCTTCTCCTTCTAGCACCCCTATGTTTGGCTGTTGGAACATTTAAAGTTATCCCAGAGGTTCCTAAGCCTCTCCTCACTTTTTTTTTGGGGGGGGGTATTCTTGTTTCTTCATTTTCTTCTGGTTGAATGTTTATTTCTTCCTTCTGCTCCAAACCATTGATTTGAGTCCCGATTTCCTTCCCTTCACTGTTGGTTCCCTGTATATTTTTCTTTATTTCACTTTGCATAGCCTTTACTTCTTCCTCTATTTTGTGTCTATACTCACCCATTTCTGTGAGCATCCTGATTACCAGTGTTTTGAACTGTGCATCAGAAATGTTGTCTCTTTGTCACTTGATTCTATTTTTGGAGTTTTGATCTGTTCTTTCACTTGGGCCATAGTTCTTCGTCTTGTTGCATCTGTTACAATGTAAGGAGCAGAGCCCTAGGAATTTGTCAGGACAGGGCAACCCACTTCTCTGCACTGTGGCGCTGTCTGTGGGAGAGGAGTCAGAGAGATGCCACTTTCTCCGTCACTGGCTTTCAGTCACTTCCCCTGCTACCCACAAGCAAATTGGGCCCTTCTGGTGCTGATTCCTGGGGAAGTGGGTTTGTGTACATTCTAGGACCCTGTGGGTCTTTCCAACAAACTCCCGTGAGTCTGGGAGTGTCTCCCGCTGCCTCAACCCCCACAGATTTTTTCAGCCAGAGGTTTTGAGGTTTTCTTTTCCCTGCACTGGAACCCTGGGTTGTGAGGTCTGTCTCACCCCCCAGGCGTTCCTCCTGGTTTACCCGCATGGAAGTGTGGGACTGCCTGCTCCACCAGCCACCACCTTGCTGCGCGTCCTGTCAGCCCCAGCTGCCTCTCTCCGTCTCTCTTACCAGTATGAATGAATGTTTTTTCTTTAACTTCTTGGCTGTCAAACTTTCATATAGTTTGATTCTCTGGTGGTTCTGGTTATTTTCTGTTTTTAAATTTGTTATTGTCCTTCTTTTGGTTGTGCAAAGAGGCAAAGGGTATCTACCTATTCCTCCGTCTTGGCCAGAGGTTGAAAAAAGTGTTCTAAACACCATCTTGTGGGTGTTCCTCCGGATTTCAGGTGGTGTATGTTTCTAATTGTTCACCAGCAAGGATTTGGGACCCAACATGATAAAAACAAAGAGCCCACCTTCCCTGAGAAGATGATACAGGCATTCTGTGACTACAGTAATAACACCCAACACTTACCTGGTATGCATTTACTATATCCCAGCCCTTCAGGTCACAAACGTGTGATATATCACTTTCGCTGCTTTAGATGAGGAAACCGAGGCACAGAGAGGTTAAGGAACATGCTCAAGCTCACACAAGTAGAAAATGGCTGAGCCAGGATTCACTTCCCAGGAGTCAGGTTCCTGAGCTCAAGTTCTTCACCACCACATCCCACTGTCTCTCCAAGGGGCAGAAAACTTTAGTGAATTTTAAAGAAGTAAGAAGATATATTGGTAGGAATCCATTTCATTAACAAGGTTTTAAATCACAAAGATAACAGTTGTGAAAAAGTTATGATTATTCCTTTGGATGTAAACTTTCCTTGTAATAACATTATTAGTGAATGAGACTTCAGGAGACAGCACATCACTCTGGCTGGTGAACACGGTGGAAAGTGTGTTTGGGTCACTGTTGTGAAACACTCCTGCCTCCCAGGAGTGCCACGCTTGTCTCAATGCTCAACTTTTATACACAGAAAACCTGAAGCCCAGTGAGGTAGGTGACTTGTCAGAGGTCACACAGCAAGTCAGCAGGAGAATCTAACCCACTCAGTTAAATGAACATTATATCACATCTGGCATATGATCGAATTATGTTCTTTGCACTAGAAGCCAGAGAGGAAGCTGGAGGCCAGATCGTGGTGGACCAGCTTGTTAGCTAGTCGGGGGCAGGTAGAGGAGGATTAAAACCAGCTTCTTCCATCACCCCAGCCACAGCCTGGGTCTATTTTCTGCCTAAGTGCAGCTGCGGCTGTGGGGTAGTCACTTAAGAGTTTTAGCCCTTGGTTCTCCCCAGGAGAGGAAAAGGAAAGAACGGACACCTCCTGGTCCTTTCATTTGAAGGCCAATGAATCACTTTCTCCTCTCTGAAACTTCCGAATAAGCCTCTCTCTTCCAGTAATTCTAGGAGAATGAAAATTGACTCCCACCTACCCGCTTCTCCTACCACTGCTTCTCCTACCATTCAGGCTAAATTGATTAGGGAGAGGCCAAAAACAGCTTCTTTGTGTGTCCGTGGCCTCCTCCTCCTCCTTCTCCTTTCCCAGGTCTGGAGAATATTGATAATCGCCACCAGTGATGTCACAGGCCAGGCGGGAAGGAGGCCACTGTCCTGCAGGGGGACAGGAAGACAGGTCTGCAGTGCGGTGGCCAGGAAGCAGGAGAGCAGAGGAAGGAGTCCAGGAGCTCCTCCCAGGGTCGGCGTTGGAGGCTTTCGGGTGAGGTGGCAGCAGCGTATTACGGCTAATTTCCTTCCCTTACCAGAACTGCAAATCCACAGGGCTTTCACACAGCATATTTGTGTGTCCTGGTACTCTCAACTCCCCCTCCTTGGGGACCAAAGGAGACGCTGAGGGAAGAAACAATATGGTTCTCCATAACTTCAGAGACAGATCCAGAGTTAATAATAAATTAAGAGCTGGGGCAGGCGAAGGAGGATTCTGCCAGCCGAGACAGGACCCCCCCCCCCCAGGAGCACCAGGGTGTCTGGAGGAATTGTGGGAGTGCTGGGGTCTGAGGCGCTGAGGTAGCTTCACCAATGTCACACGCCCATTGGACACTGTATACTTGTGGTTCGGAAGCCCGTGGGTCCCTGTCCCCCAGGGACGACTGTGCGGAGGAGAGGAGAATTGAACAGCATTCTCTCCCTCTTGTCCCTTTCTCCCTCCTGGTGGAGGGTGGGGACCAGAGCAGACCCCAGCCCTCCTCAGAGCACCTGAGGATCCCACACCCTCAGAGAAAGGACAGGACAGCTGTTGCTTGGAAAACTGGAAAATTCCTCTTCCCGGCTGACTTGACTAAACCCACTCGCCTCTGAGAATGTTTCTAGACCAGCAGCCTAGACACTGGCCACTGCCGGTTGGACATCCAACAGCCCCAACTGCCTGTGTGAGGCATTCAGTGCTCTTGGTCCTAGGAAGACTGTGCCCCAGACCGAGAGCTCCCTGAAAGTCAGGAGCTCTGCCACAGGACTGGAAGCTCAAGCGGTTCTCGTCAGAGCTCAGATCATGAGGCGATCTGGAAGTAGTTCTGTGAGGACACGGGTGGGTCTCACCCCATGATGCCACTGGGGGGTGTGCAAGGTGGCTGCCCCGAAATACCGGAAGGGCTGTCCCGTGACTCCTATAGAATTCACTCCTTCTATGCGATGCCCCGAGAAGGAGAGCTAGAATTAAGGGGAGATGACCTTTGTTCTAGAAAATTTTCTAAAAGAGTGAATTAGGTGGAGAGCCTGCCACTATGAGGTTGAGTTTCTGAGGAAGAGCCAGAAGCACCAGGTGGCAGCTGGGCCAGGTGGCAGCTGGGCCAGGTGGCTCAGGGTCCTGTCCAAACCCAAGAGTCGGGAGTGATGGTGGATGTTCTTGTCCCATCTGCCCCCACTCCTAGGGCTGTTAACCAGAGGGAGAGGCAGAGGCAAAGGGCAGGAGGACGAAGGGACCCAGCCAGAGCCAGGGAGGCCATTAAATAAACGAGTCAGGCAAATGGCTACAGCAGAGAAGGATGAGCGCAGTGGAGGATGCTGCAGGCCTGGAAGATGCCCCCATTGCCTGCAGCTGAGCAAACAAATAAATAGGAAAATAAATCTTCCTTGCCGACCAGGGTAGTGTTCCATCCCCACCACCTCAGAGGAGCAAGGCTGCAGCTCACTCAGTGCGCTGCAGGGGACCCACTCATTCTTCACCAGAGAACCTGGGCCCAGCAGGGAGTGACTTGCCCACAGTCACACAGGTGCTGAGGGCAGGGGTGGAGCAAAGCCACGGGCTCCCCGCTTGCAAGCCTGCGCTCTTTCCTTGCCCTTGGCTGCCCCCGCAGCACCATCTGCTCCTGCAGCAGCTGGGGTTCCTTTAAAAAAATATGTTCATCAGACAAGTCCCCAAGTGGACACAAATGATATATATGTTCTTTGCTGACCCAGGAGGAGCAGACAAAATGAGCTCCTGACCTTTCTGGAATAGCAGGAATGCGTTACCCTCTGGTCTCCGTGTTTCTCCCCCTTACAGCGTCTCCTCCCACGCTCTCTGAGCAGCTGGGAAGTGAGGGCATCTGCCATCCTTTGCTTCCTTCCAGGAGCCCCTCACACCTAATCCTGCCAGCTGCCTGATGGGCTGATGGAAGCTAGTGGAGATTCACCCCACCCCCACCCCCAGGTGAATTTGCAATTTAAGTCAGGTTCTGCTGGAGGAGAAGGCTCAGTTTAGACTCCAGAACCTTGACAATAAGGACTTTCAGGATGATATGGAGAGATCTGGGGCTCGAGGGAGGCAGGGGTGGCCAAGATGCCTCCCCTGGGCTCCTCAGCTACTCCCCCAGGGGAAAGGAGGGCCGGGCTGGAGGAAGGGGCACTGCGCTGGAGGGGAGGCGGACAGCCAGGAACCTGCGCACACTTCGGAATGTTGGGGGCAGGCCCTTGCCAAGCACCAATAGCAGGACTATCCTCCGCCGGGCATGTTCTTCAGGAACCAATGACCTTGCCCTGTTTGTTGGTAAATCCTGGAGAACAGGAAGGGAAATGTTCACCATTAATGCGCATCTGGACAGACGGCCACCATGAGCCACTGCAGACCCATCTTCCTTCACCCCCATCTCACAGACTTGGGTCCCCTCCGGAGGTTCGTTAGCTGCACCCCGTCTGGGTGCCAGAGACTGGATACAGAGACCTCTGGAGGTCCCCGCTGCAGGTTCCGGACTCCGGGGGTCCCCAGGAGCTGGAAGGGCACAGCAGAGCTTCTGTCAGGAATCCTGGCGTACCGCCGATACCAACCCGGCAGCGCCGGGTCGGGGACTCTGGGCCCCGCCGCCCCGCAGGCCTTCTCCCCCACCCAGGGCAGTTTCCCCAAAAGTGTGCTCGTGCTGCGCCCTTCCAGCCTCGATACACCAATTAACTGGATTTCAGTCAGAAATCCATCTGCCTTAAGGACCGACCGCTTTGGATAAAAGTAGAAGTAACCTGCAATCTAGATGCTGATGCCAAGCCGTAATGGGGGAGCCTGGTGGAGGGAGGTCGGCTGCCCAGCTCCGCGCCCGCCCTCAGCTGTGGCAGACTCAGCTTCCAGGGACCGAGGGAAGGGGGCGCCTGATCTCCCTGCACCCCTGCCCCCTGCCGGAGCAGGCTGAATCCTCAAGGCAGGCCGAGGAGTTAATGGGCTGCCAGCAGTTGGCCGGGGTCCGGAGCCAGCCGTGTGACCTGGGCGCGCTCTCTGGCTGGCTCCCAGGGCGCACGCGACAAGAGCTCCTATAGACCAGCTAAAGGGGACCCGGGTGTCCTTCAGAGCAGAAGGAGCCGCGGGCTCCGCACTTCTCCCACACACCACCCCCCGACCTCATCTCCAGCTGCCACTTCGGTCACGCCTTCCTCTCCCGGCCTACACTGCAGTCCAGGAAGAGTCACTCAGAGAAGGCGGCTGCGGGCGGGGGCCGGGCTGCTGGGGACCCGGTGGACCCCCGGCGGAGCGCCGGCGGCCGCGGTGCGGAGCGCAGGCGGCCTCCCTGGTAAATAATGCACGCCTCCCAGTCTCGGCTGCAGCAGGTAGTGTATCAAAGTTATATCGCGCCGCGAATTGCAGTGTAATCGCAGTAGTTTAGGGCCCCAAGGGTGAGCCGGTTTCCGAAAGGCTGCGCGCCCGGGCGGACAAGGTGACTGGAGCGTCTGCGCCGACTTTGACCTCTGGATTTCCTCCAAGCTAAGTGAGGCCATAAAAAATTCAGAAACCGAGGCTGTCTGCTAGCAAATGGGGTGTGGGCAGAGAGACTGTATTATCTATCTACATCCTGCGAGACGGATGCCCCGCCGTGAGTAAAGTGCTGTCGCTGGGCGCACACCACCAGACACTCTGGGCGTCCGCGCTCTGCGCCCCTCCTCTCCCAGGCACCGGAGAGAGGCGCTGGCAGTGCGTCGGGGAGCCCTCCCAACAGCGGGGCATGTGTTCATTAGGACTCGGGCCGACCCTGAAGCGAGCCGGGGATCTACCCTCCCGGGGACTGCTCCGCAACCATCTTCCAGGCAGACCCTCCAAGGACCTAGCTGGACCGAGGCCGCTCCCCGCCCTGCGCTAGAAAGTCTTCGGGACATTTAAGATTCCTGCCCAGGTTCTTCCGAGGGGCAGGCTGCCCGCCCCCGCTCCTCCGGCCCCTCGGAGAGATGATAACCGGAAATGTATTTGTAGGCTCCCTTCTAACTTCTTGATGGGAGCCAGCTGGACGCGCAAGAGCTGTGCTCTGTCCCTCTGGGGCTCCGCTCCTGGTGACCTAGAAGGCGATAATCATGAGCTTCTCTCAGAAAAGACAAAGAAATGAAAAAACTTATCAGGCCCTGCAGCCGGTCGCATTGCATTAGCAGAAGGCTTTGTGTCTGTGGCCCCGCCTCGGGGGCCACAGGGCTGTTTTGTGTGTATTCAGAAGCCCCCAACCCCATGTCTGATGGTCAGGACCAGGAGCTCCCCGTTCCTCTGCCTCCCTCTCCAAGTCGTTTTCTTTACTCAGCGAAGAGGTGCCACGCCCGCCAGCCTTTTCTGGACAGACTGCTAATACTCCCCAACCCCATCCCGCCCTGTGGTTGTCTATCTTTAGCCGGATAGCAAGCAGGAGAACCTGAAGCGCCCTCAGAAACCAGCAGTTCTGGCTAAACAAGCCATGGTGCATTCTATTTTTTAAAATTATATTTTATTGACTAAGCTATTACACTCGTTGTGATTTCCCCCCTATGTCCCCCCTCCACCCCGTAGCCCCCACTCCGTCAGGAAATTCCCCCACATGGTTCATGTCCATGGGTCATGCATATAAGTTCTTTGGCTACTCCATTTCCTATACTGTACTTTACATCCCCATGGCTACTCTGTGACTACCTATTTGTTCTTCTTAATCCCCTCACCTCTTCACCCATTCTCCCCCACCCCCTTCCCATCTGGCGACCATCAAAACGCTCTGTGTCCATGATTCTGTCTCTGTTCTTCTTGTTTGCTTAGTATGCTTTTTAGATTGTTGATAGATATGTATTTTTTGCCATTTTATTATTCATAGTTTTGATCTTTTCCTTAAAGAAGTCCCCTTAACATTTTGTATAATAATGGTTTGGTGATGATGAACTTCTTTAGTTTTTTCTTGTCTGGGAAGCTCTTCATCTGCTCTTTGATTCTAAATGATCATTTTGCTGGGTAGAGTAGTTGGGTGTAGGTCCCTGGTTTTTATCACTTTGATTATTTCTTGCCAATCCCTTCTAGCCTGCAAAGTTTCTTTGGAGAAATCAGCTGACAGATTATGAGAACTCCCCCATAGGTAACTAACTGCTTTTCTCTTGCTGCTTTTAGGATTCTCTCTTTATCTTTAGCCCTTGGCATTTTATGATGTGTCTTGGAGTGGGCCTCTTTGTATCCATCTTGTTTGGGACTCTCTGTGCTTCCTGAACTTGCGTGTCTATTTCCTTCACCAAATTAGGGAAATTTTCTTTCATTATTTTTTTCCAATAGATGTCCAATTTCTTGCTCTTTCTCTTCTTCTTCCGGCGCCCCTATGGATGCAAATGTTGGATCTCTGGAAGTTGTCCCAGAGGCTGCTTACACTATCCTCATTTTTTTGGATTCTTTTTTCTTCTTGTTGTTTGTTTCTTTCTGTTCCATATCATTGATTTGATTCTTGGCTATAACCACTCTACTGTTGTTTCCATGTAAATTGTTCTTTATTTCAATTAGTGTATCCTTCGTTTCTGACTGGATCTTTTTTATGTTGTTGAGGTCCTCACTAAATTCCTTGAGTGTCCTTATAACCAGTGTTTTCAATTCTGCATGTGATTGTTTGCTTATCTCTATCTTGTTTAACTCTTTTTCCGGAGTTTTGATTTGTTTTTCACTTGGGTCTTGTTTCTTTGTCTCTTCATTTTGGCAGCCTCCCTGTGTTTCTTTCTGTGCATTAGGTAGAGCTGCTATGTCTCCCTGTCTTGCTAGTGAGGCCTAATGTAGCAGGTGTTTTGTAGGGCCCAGTGGCACGGCCTCCCCTAGCACCCAAGGTAGGTCCTCTGTGTGGGCTGAGTACACTCTCCTCCCATAATTAAGCTTTGGTTGCTGTTGGCTGATCAATGAGACAGATTTACCCAGGCCAGTCAGCTGCCAGGACTCGCTGTGACCACTGACCATTAACCTTGATCCTTCATGGAGAATCAGCTGTGCAGGGACAAGGTGATGGTGCTCCAAGGTGATCTGTAGCTGTCCACTGGGGGTGCTGGTCCTAAGGTTTCCTTGGTGGTACAGGCCAAGGTCAGCCCCCACCTGTGTTTTGTCCAGAAGGAGTGGGGGGCAACCTGCCTGAGCTGTAAAGCAGCCTGAGATGGCTGCTGGTTGTGCTGGGCTTGGAGATTCACAGGTGAAGCCAAGCTGTGAATCTAGGCTGGCTGCTGCTAGTGCTGGGCCTGGGGCTCACTGAGGCCAGCTGTTGCTTGTTTGAGAGGATTTAGGAAATTGTGAAACATAAACCAAGACCAGCTATTCATATGGAAAAGCAGCTTGGGTGGGCCCATAAATTGGGTGGAGTGGAGCCTCTGAGGATCTCCAAAGTGGGTCCAACTGTATTAGCCAGGTTGCCGGAGTCTCAGATATGGCACCAGCTTGCCTGCTCAGTCTGGATGGGTGTGGTTTCTTTAATTCTGTAGTTGTCAGACTTCCATTCTGACAGTTCCGAGTGATGGTTGTTCTGTATTTTAGCTGTGACTATGATGTGGCCATGTGAAGAGGCGGCCCTGTCTGCCCACAACATCTTGACCGGAGGTTCCAGTGCATTCTTACAGCAGAATATTCCACAGCCAGCAAGGATGAGGGAGATTTGCGCATGTTTGGAAAGATGTCCAGGATATATTGTTCAACAGAAAAAGCAAGATGCAAAATAGCATATAGAGAATGATCTTATTGTGTTACCTTTTAAATAAAGGCTACGTATACCCATGCGCATATGCATGAAAATGTCTGGGAAGATAAAAAACTGTTAACAGGGATAAGAGGAAGAAAGGGACTTTAACCTCTCATGCTTACATTTTTATACTGTTAAATTTTTTCAACTAACCATTGCATTACTTTCATAATTTAAATATAAATCTTTCCTCTTCTCCCAAAACAAGAAAAGAAGAAAAGAAATCTTCCAGTCCAAACTTCTCATCTGAAACTGGGCCCAGAGAGGGAAAGAGACTTTCCCAGCTTACACAGTGCTCACAGCCCGTGTCCAGTCCCCGTCCTACACTGTCCACATACCAGGCTCCTTCCCTGCTAGCCAGGCCCACGAGGGAATCACAGAACCCCTTCTATTAATGAGAAGGGCTCCTGACAGAAGTCTGACCCAACTAGATAGAACAATCGGATAAAGGCAGGGGAACCAAAGACAAGAGTTGGAGATGAATTTGGACAGCTAGCTGGGTGACCTGCACTTGCCCATGACCCTGCCCTCATCCATCCTGGACAGACCTAGTGTTCTGATACAGCTGGCTTCTCTTGGTCCAGCTTTAGTGGGGGTGGGGACTGCAGGGCCATGCAGAGGATATCCGACCATTTTGATTTGTCCAGAACTGAGAAGGTTCCAAGGATGCAGGACTTTCAGTGCTAAAGTTGGGGCAATCTTAGGCAAAGTGAACATGGTCACTCTTGCTATGCCAGCCATGTCTACAGTAACCCACTGAGGGTCTGGCAGAGACACCCCTTGGCAACTCAAGGGTAAAGGTTTTAGAGGCTTGTCTCTGGACAAGGACAGCTGGGCCCTGCTCCGGTTTTTCTGAGAAGTAAAAAGCTGCAAGTGTTAATTTATGTCTTGTCAGTTATGATTTCCTCTTGATCCAAGCAAGCACGCATGTGCACACACACACCCCCGCCCCCACCTCCCTCGGTCTATCCAGAGGCACATCAGCCAGGGCTCGGCTACACCACACAGAGCTCCCTGTGTCTCCTTGAGCAACATAATCCTCAAAAAATTCTAGAGCCTTTAATTACACATGGGGTACACCACAATTTCTCATCTCTCCCTCTCCACCTCAGGAGACAAAAGGGAAATTTCACACCCTAGTGAGCCCAGCTCCTCTTCTCTTTGTTGCCAGCCCGGGGTTAAAAAGCAGGGACCGCCAACACATGTCTCTTCCAGGTCCTGATGCCTTTGCTGATTTTGAGATTCAGAGCATGCATCTTAAAGATCATAATCTGCTTTCGCCGCGCCCGCCTTCCCGGCCGATTAATGGCCCCCTGGCTTCCGCACTGCAGCACCCAGTGCTCTGCAGAACGCCGTCCTCCACACCCCCCCAGCCAAGGCTGGGAACTCAGAGAAGGAAGGCTCGGGTGAGGGCAGGTGTCAGTGAAGGAGGGGGAGACCCAAGTTCAAGTTCTGGTTCTGTCACTAGCTAGCTATGTGATTTTGGACAAATTGCTCCCCCTCTCTGAACTTTGGTTTTCTCATCACAAAATGAAGGGACTGACCTAGGTTGTCTCTAAGGTTCATTTAAACCTAACAGACCAGACTTCCTCCGTCCCCCTTCTAGCTGGGTGAACTTGGGCCAGTTACTTAACCTTCCTGTGCCTCAGCATCTTCATCTACCTTACTGGTGTGTAGTAAGGATTAAGCGAGTTAATATTTGGAAAGTGCTTAAACAATGTCAAGTGTATGCTAACGCAGGTAGGACAGAGACGTTGGCGGCCCTGACATACGCCCTCGGTGCTCACGGGTCCCACTCGCGGCCCTTGGACTTCCTCCGCGTCTCTCCGCCCGACAGTGTGTTGGACGCCCGCACACCCGCCCCCGCCCCAGCCTGCCTGCCCTCGGTCCCGGACAGGCTGCAAGCACAAGGAGTTAAGTGCCCACGACCACCCTCAACCAGGGAAGGTTAGGCATTGACATGCAAACACCCAACACGCTCGCTCAGATAAATCTGAGGCTTGTCCCGTGGTCTCCCAGAGGTCCAGCAGGAGAGAGCCCAGGACTCAGGGTGGTAACTGCTCTTCGACATACTCTTCATTGGCTTCCCTCCCTGCCTGGCTCCCTCACCCAGGGCTTCCCAAGTTCACCCTCCAAGCAAACTCCTCAAACTCAAATCCTCGCCTCACTATCTTGTGCCAATGCACTTTACAGACATTCCCTTCACTTGTGAAGTGAGTGTGATCACTCCATGTCACAGGCGTGGAAACCGAGGCCCACCGAGGTTAAGTGCCCTGCCCGAGATCACGCAGTGGGTAAGTGGCCTGGCCGTGAGTTGAATCCAGATGTGCCTGCCTCCCTCTGCTCCCCCTGAGAGGCCGAGGCAGCTTCGGGCACAGGCACCTCGTTCCTTCAGAGCCTCAGCAGCAGCTCCTTCGCTCCAAGCAAGGAAAAGGGCCCCGGGGCCAGGGCCATCTGTGACGCTTCCTCTCTGGCAGCCATCCCAAGGACTGAGAGGCCCCCCCAGGGACTCCTTTTCCAATCACACAGACATCCACGGAGCCCTTGGGTGGTGCAGTCTGGGGCAGAGCAATCAGGCTCCTGATATCATAGCCCCAGTGGAAGTGCTAACACGTGGGGACCCTTGGGGGAAAGTGGTCTCCCAAGGCGCCGGGGACGGACCAGGCTGCTGCCTGCCCTGAGGGGGCACCGTGTTTCCTGGCCCCCAGCGGAGCCCCCCTCTCTGCCTCTGAAAGTGTGAACTGACATCAGAGCAATGAATGGGCTATTGCCTGAGACCAGAGGAGCCCAGCCTCACTGTCATTCCCTCAGAGGGGACCTCGCTTCAGACCTGGGCTCAGTATAGTGCCTGAAGTCTTAAGTCAGGCATTAAACTCATCCATAGCTTTTATATGAACATGGTTGTAAGTTCACAAAAGCCTCCCGCCCCTGTACCCCACTTTCCCCCACTGAACACAACAGCCGCCGTTGCTGGTTTACTGGGAGCCCTTCTGGAGAGGTTCTCCGGTGGATGAGCACACAAAGGGG
The DNA here is from genome assembly GCF_021234435.1 of Artibeus jamaicensis. Classification (NCBI taxonomy): domain Eukaryota; kingdom Metazoa; phylum Chordata; class Mammalia; order Chiroptera; family Phyllostomidae; genus Artibeus; species Artibeus jamaicensis. The sequence continues at coordinate 4,115,272 of NW_026521356.1, forward strand.
GCGTCACAGCACACTCTTTTCTTTCCTCTCCAGAACAACGGATCTTGGAGATCTTTCTATGTGAGTTCTTTCTTTCATAAACAACTTCCTTGTTCCTTTTTATAGCTGTCTAGTATTCCAGTGCATTTTTGTCCCATAACTGACATAACCAGTCCCCAATGGATGGATATTTGAGTTATCATCAAACTTTTGCCAACACCGAGCCTGTACATATGTTATTCTGCACACTTGGAAGTATATCTACAGGAAAAATAGCTAGAGATGGAATTGCTGGCGCAAGAGACATGTGCCTTTGTCATTTGAAAGATGCTGCCAAACGGACCTCCAAAAATGGTGAATCATTTCCACCTTCACCAGTCGTGTGCCCTGCTGAGAACCAACTGTGTATGTATGTGCTTTGCTGACTTGGGACTCACAACAGCCCCAGGAGGGTGGCATATGATTATCCTTGTTTGATGAGAAAATTGAGAGAGAGTCAAATTTGCCCAAGATGAGCCCATAAAACTTTCACTGGGCATGTAAGTGACATGCCAGGCTCTGTGCTAAGCGCTTTACATTCATTACCTTATTTAACCCTTCCAAGTAATACTCTGAGGTGGGCTCTCTTACCATCACCATTCATTTTACAGATGAACCAAGTGTTAGAGTTCAGAGAGGTTAAGAGCTTTCCCAGTATCACACAGCCAGTAGCTAGCAGAACCAGGTTCAAAACTTCTCAGCGTGGCTCCTGGGCTACAGTTTCTCCCAGGACACTCTCACCGACTGTGTGTTTGCTGCTTTACTGTGTGCCCCTCAGCCCTCCAGTCACTGTGGGGGCTGCACAGGCAAACTCCCCTCAAAGTTTTGGACATGGAATTGAGGAGCCAGAGACTGAGAGAAGGTCAGAGCTGGAAAGAACCTCACAAATACCTTTCAGAGCAGGGTTTCTGCCTGGAGCAGGGAGGGAGAAGTTGGAAAAGTGAGGGGATGGTTCTGGTTGCTTTGATGCCTTGCAGCTCACTGGAGTGCTAAACTGTCCCAGGCTGCATGGGAGGGTCTCACAAAGGATCGCTCCCCTAAAAATGTCCACAGCTTCCCTGCTGAGAAATCTGGGACCCCCTGTTCTGTAGAGGAAGAAGTACAGGGAGGGTCCACAGGGGGCAGGGGCAGGAATACAGCCAGGCTCACAGAGGCAAAGCCAAGACTAGAAATTGCTCTGCTGACCCCCAGGTCATGACTCAGGGCTCTGAACGCACCCGGTGCTGCCTCCTGTATACATGTCAACCAAGAGAACCTGACCAAGCTGCTTAGTGTATCATTGTATGGGGGTGGGGGGCCTCAATTATTAAGCACCTACTGCTTACACACAGCCACTTACGTTCCACGAGAACCCAGCTGAAGAAGGAGGTTTCTGAGAGGTGGAGAGCACAGTGGTCTGTAAGTGGAGAAGGTCCGGGGAGAAGCCTGCAACACAGGCAGACGGCTCTCTGTTGACCATGACATGGACCCCAGCGAACTAACCAGGTGATTGTAGGTTCTTGCGCCAGGACAAGACTTGATCAAATTTGTGTTTTAAGACACTAACTCTGGTGGCAGTAACTTCCCCATGCTCTTCCCCTGCCTGAAACGCCCCTCCCGGGTTTGTATAGTGGGAAAACTGTAGCTGAAAGCCCCCTGTGAAGCATTCCCTGCCCCTTTGTTAGACGGAATGCCCCAAAAGCAGTGGGTGAGTGTTATCTTTGCATCCCAGTGTCAGGTAAAGAGCGGAAGCTCCATAAACACTAATGGAACGGATGGATGAATGAATGAAGTGTGAAGGCCTGTCAGACTGTGGCAGCAGGAAGAAAAAAGGGAAGGCGAAACCAAGGTGAAAGCAGATGGACAGGGCCTCCTGAATGGAGATATGCAGTAATAACAGCTTGCCTTTATACAACCCTCACTGTGTACCAGACCCCATAAGGGAGATACTATTACCATCCCCATTTAGCAGGTGAGAAAACTAAAGTTCAGAGAAATTACACGTTACGCAGTAATCTCACACAGCTAGTAAGTGGTACAACCGAGCTTTGAACCAAGACACTCTGGCCTAAAGTCCATGCTCTTAACCTGTTGTCTATTTTATACAACTTACAAGGGCTGAAAATGAGATAATAATGCTCAGAGACTTAGCTCTTCTGACCTCTGACCTGTTGCATTATTCTCGCCTCTCTCCCTCCCTCCCATTCATCACCTCCTTGAACATTCTTACCAGACCCAAGCGTCAGTCCCCACAGGATGTAAAGCCTGGACAGAAGGGACAGAGGCCTCCCTTTTCAAGGCCCAGCGTGGGGGCCGGGGAGCAGGCGAGAGTGCTGACAGCAGTCAGACCCCACCCTGAGGCCCTGGGCCTACCCCGGTGGGCTCTGGGCGGACAGCCAGCACAGCCGGTGCTGCCCTGCCTCTGCCAAGCCTCCTCCCTCACCCAAGTCACACGCCACACGCTCAGGTTCCTTTGTGGTGGGTGTTTTGATTAATTTTATTCTAATTAATTCAGTAATCTCAAGCTGTTTGCAAAATCTGCACCGAGCGCTGCTCCGTGATGGATCTGCAGAAAGCGGCTGCAGACAAACACACGGTTCGTTTCTCCGTTGATGCTATATATATCTTACGGCTGGGAGAGGGTGGGCTGGGGAGAGGAGCAGAACGCTGCCTGCCTGCTGGCTCTCAATGTCATTTCCCAAATGCCCTCTGCTTGCCCAGGCCAGCGCCTTCTGACTGGTTGGAGGATAGACATCCCGAAAGCTTTCTTGCAGGCAGGTGGCCAGGTCTGGTGGCAAGGATGTGAGTCCCACTTCCGCCTCTTCTTTTTTGTGGAGCCTCAGGTGGTTTGCTTAACCGCACCAACTTCAGCACCCTCACCTAGAAAATGGGGATGAAACACCTGCCCTGGCTACTTCATGGGCACTGAGAACCAGCCGGGGTGCGAGGCAGGCTTGGGAACTGCACAGAAGCTTAAAGAACTGCTGATGTCGTTATTGGAGAGGCAGTGCAGTGTGATGGTTGAGATTCAGACCAGGCTTCCTCCCCCGACCTCTTACTATCTGGGTACCTCGGAGAGGTCGCTTCATGTCTCTGAAGCTCAGTTTCCACATCTGTCAAATGGGGGTGAAAATAGCATGATTTTTAGAACAGTGCTTGGCAGGGGTCAAGTACTAAATAGAATAACTATTTTACAGTTATTTTAGTCCTCTCTGTCCCATTAAGATCTCCCCAGTGCAGCACAAACCCCCGGTTAGGCAGGAAGCATTCTCTGACCACCCGTAATGAGACCAGCACCCCCAGCCCGCAGCACCCACACTCCCCTCTTGCTCTGAGTGTGCTGAGGTCTTCATCCACCGTCTCTATGTCCTCCTGGGTGGCCCGTATTTCTTCTCGAAAAACAAAACAGCCCAGATTACAGGGCCCACCTTGCCCTAAGCCTACAACTGCCAGCAGGTGGGGTTCGAGGGGCTCGGCCGCGGCCGTTCCGGAAGGTCCGCCCAAATGGACTGAGAGGCGGCGAGCTGCTCTGAAGGGAGCACGTGCCAAAGCCTGGTTCACTAAGCACACGCAACGATGTTACCTAATATTGAAATAAATATAAGAACGCTTTTTAATTGGTGAAGTGTCCATTTTCCATATGAATGATGATTTTCTTTTATATGGGAGACATCTGGAGGAGCACGGGGACGGAATGGCGGAGGACATCCCTCCCAGGACACCCCGGGCACCGGAATAGTCCTGGGAAGGGGAAAACCAACCAACCAACCAACCAACCAACCAAGAAGGCAACGGAACGGGAGGGAGGTGATGCTTTCTTTTTTTAAAAAAAGATTTTATTTACTTTTAGAGAGAGGAGAAATGAGGGAGAAAAAGGAGAGAAACATTGGTCAGAGCCTGGCTCTCAATCCAGGCTTGTGCCCTGACCAGTAATCGAACTGGCGACCCTGCAGTTTGCTGGATGGTGCTGAGACCACTGGTCTACACCCGTCAGGGTGGGAGGCAGTGCTTTAGGTGTGTACTCAGGGAAGGCCTCTCTGAGAAGGTATCACAGCCATGCCCTGATGAGTGAGAGGAAGCCCGTTATGTGACCACCTGGGCAATGCACACACCAGAGAGAGGGCGCAGCCCTGCAAAGGCCGTGGACGGCCTTTGGGAGTAAACGTGGAGTGTTTGGAAGACTGGCTGAGGGGGACAGCAGGATAAATCAGGGTGGCAAGGGCACAGGTCCAGGTCACTTCAGCTGCCTGTCCAGAATTCACCCATGTACCCTTCTATCTGTTCCTAACAAGACGTACTGCACGCCTACTTTCTGCCAGCTGTGCCGAGGATCGCTGGTTCAGCCTGGAGCAGAGCATTACCCTCCCCTCACGGAGCTTAGCACTGATGAGAAAAGAACACAATGCGGCTTTAAAGGCAGACTGGCTAGTGCCACGGTAGAGCTGTGCACAGGGTTCGACTGTGGCTGAAAAGAGCCGGCTGGGGTTGGGAACAGGAGCAGTTACTGGTTAGAGCGGTGGTTCTCCGGATTGAACAGCATCAGAAACAAATCCCTGCGGTGCATACCCAACGCCCCACCCCCAATTCTGATTCGTTAACTCTGGGGTGGCCTGGGAATGTGCATTTCTAGCTAGCTTCCGGGTGGTGCTGTCCATGCTGGTTCGGGGACTGCGCTTTGAGGAGCACTGGGTAGGAGGATGTCCTCGGCGTCTACGGGCCAATCCCCCTCGCAGCCCTTCAGGCCCTGCACAGCTGCCAGCGTCTCCGGCCACTTGGGAATCTCCCAACCAGGCCCGAGACAGGGGCGCTCTGAGGACAGCCATTTCCCCACCCTCTCCCTCCAGCTGCTGCCCCTTGGGTTCCACTCACAGCCCCTCCTTCCCCACTCCCTCCCCCAGGAGGCAAGCTCCAAACTCTGTCCTGCAACTGAAGGAGCAATTTCACTCTCAGTCGCCTTCACTGATTCCTTTAAAGCTGTAGAAGACCCCCAGGTACCACTGGACCTGGCTCCCAGCCGGCCAGTGGAGCGCCCCCCTCCCCTCCTTCCCAAAACCGTGGTGTGAGCTGGGGGATCCCAAGTCCCTAGTCCTCATCTGCATGTTACGTATTTTATTTTATTTGTATTGAATTTATTGGGGTGACATTGGTTAATAAAATTACATCGGTTTCAGGTATACGAGTATAATCCTATAATAATACATTATCCATATATTGTATTGTGTGTTCACTACCCAAGTCAAGCACATTTTAGTGATTTCATACCCTAGTGCTCAGCCATCTCCCCACCCCCTTCCTCCCTTCCTCTGTGCCCTGAATGTCCTCCTTCCCCCTGTCATATTTCCCCGGACCCCTCCCCTATTCTTCCCTTTGCCCATCCGCTTTGTGCTAGATTTGGCGAGCTTTCCCATAAAGACCTCGATGCCCAAGGTTCCTGGTCACCTTGGCCCTTAGTTGCTGAAAGAAACAGGGCTGAGATTTCCAGCATCGATCAGAGCCCAAATTTCAAAATTTATAAAAACTCTCCAATTTGGGGTTTTCCCAACTACCCTTCCAGAGCAGAACTCTCCCAGGATTTTCAGTGGGCAGCTGATCTGCTCCCCTATCTTCCACCAGATGGAAAACTCGCTGAAAACAAGGAGCTGGACTACTCACCTCTGAGATAATATGCCCAGCACAGCGCCCAGCACCTAGTCAGTGCTCAGGGTTATTACTCTTACCACGATTGCACTCCTGTTGTTACCGTCACCTCCTCTCTTCACACCTTCCCCAGTGCTTCGCGCGGAAACTCTCAACACCATCTTCCAGGTAAGCACACACCAGAGTGTGGAGTCGTCCCCTGCACCCTCCTGGTCTCCCCTCCTACTGCCTCATTCGCCTGTGACAGCTTCTCTCTCATTTGCCTTTTTCTTTCTTTCTTAACTACTGCTGTGTTCCAAGCCAAAGCGTTTGAACGATTTTTGTGCCATAACTCCCCACCCCCGATGCCCAGATTTTGGAGGCTGGGGAGATTAGTGTCAGGAGATTTGGTGGGTAATGGGTTCTGGGCAATAGCAAACGGCCCCTTTCAAGGATACAATTATGCAGGTTACACTTGCCTGGCTTCAGACACAGCCACGGACCTCGGGGAACCAGGCCACCTCACGTAGAGCGTTCTCCACTTGCTGTAAAGCTGTGGACAAACATAAGAAAAAAGATGGGTTTCTTTTCCTTTTTAAAATTATTTATTTATTTATTTTTAGCCAAACACTTCGGGCCCTCTTGAGTCACAAAAGTTTGAGGTATTACTCAGGTATATAGAAGGAAAACTCCATATTTCACCCTGTCAAATGTTCGGTTTTCTTATTTATTTACTGGCGGGCCACTGGGTAAATTGAACCCTGAACAACACTAAAGGGAAATGAACATGCCCCTCAGCTGCTCCTGGATCCAGGGAGCTCATGGCTGGCACTGGGCAGGGAGCTGGATTATCAACCGCCTTCGCTGCTGGGGGCAAACTTGCAGCCTGCAAGTGGGGTGGGGTCCAGGGGCCTGTCTGGGGAACCTGCAGCCCTCACACCAGCTCTGCAAGAGTTCCCTCCCCACCGCCAGCCTCCAAGGCCTGCAACAGGCAGATGCCTGCGCTCGGTGTCCATAGCAGCTCTGGGCAGATGGGATAATTTCCTTTTTATTTCCACCTTTCTGGTCCCTGTGCTTCTCACAACCTACCACACACACACACACACACACACGCTCCAGCAATGACAAGCAGACCAGAACCACAAGAGGAATGTCATCTCAGAGTCACATCTGCATGGTTGAAATCAGAAGCTGGGACGCCCAAGAGCATTCTTATAGCCTGCTTATAGTCACAGGGAATCAATACTCACATTTGGGAAAGAAACCACACACACATACACATACACACACACGCACATATCTGGGGTGGATGGATGGATTTTTCTCACCCTGAAAACCATGACAGATAGGTTTTGTTCAGACCTCTATGCATTTTAAAGGTGCATTTCAACTCACTAAATTAGAATCTGGGTCGGCGCTGGCACCCACCCAGCCCTGACCTGGCCTCCTCTCTCCCTCAGCAGATAGGCAGTCAACCAGGGCCTCATTCAGAATTCAATCTCACCTAAATGGTGTGTCTGCCTCTCTCTCAGCTCAATTCCCATGAGGAGATAAGCTGGGCCCTTCCCCAGAGAGCAGGCCTGGACTAGGTGGGTTTATAGGGATGAAGATAGATGCTCCATTGCCCTGTGGTCTTCGGAGGCCTTGACCTCACCACAGTTGTGACTCAAAGCTCATTGGGATGATAGCAGGCAGTCCACACAGGCTCCAGGAATACAAAACCCATTCTGAAACTCCTGCTCAAGAACCTGCAGTGGCTCCCAATTACCCAGAGCAACTAAATTTCCTCTTAATTTCAAGTGGTAGGCAGGAGTAGCCTGGAGCTGTGGGTTAATGAGGACTCTAAGGCCCCGCATGGCTCAGCAGGGAAAGTGTGGTGTTGATTAGGGGTGTCTCCCAGACACCATTGCTGAAGAGCTGTCTTCCTAGGATTTCAGAAATAAGTTCAAATACCTTGGCTGGTCTTTCCAACCCCTCCCAGGCCTGGCCCCTTCCCCGAATTATTGCCCACTGCTCTCCCACAAGGCCATCCTGCTCACGTCATACCTGGCACGTGCCACTTCAGAGCAGCCTCTGTGCCTCTACTCAGGGTGGCACCACTTACCCTCCTGCCAACTCTCCATCCTTTGTGTATGAGTTTAATTCCTACGACTTCGTAAGGCCCAGCTCAAACCCTCCTCCCCCATCAGGCTTTTCTTCATTGCTTCCATCTGCACCAACCCTCAAAGTGGGTGCTCAGGGGCATTGCCACACCCTGAAATAATGGGGTCAGATGTGTGTCCTGTCTCTAAGAACTCATCTCCCCAGCCCACTGGCACCGCCTCCCTGTTACCTCCAAATAAGAATCACAACGTCATTCCTTTTGCACCCCCACAGTATTCCATTCAGTTCTTGCCAGGACTCAGCTCGGCCACAAACCCTTGCTGATTACCAGGCCTTCCACAGGTCTAACCAGGGGTTTGGAGATCTCTGGGGTCTTAGAAACCAAACTTATGGGACCAAATGTGGAGTTTGATGGGCCTGCCCTGGACCAGGACTTCCTAAGACCCAAGTTCCACCCCCAATTCACTGTGTAGCCTGTGGCCTTGGTACAGCTTAATCAAATTTCTATGCCTTAATGTGCCCACCTGCAAAATGGACAACCACTTTCCACCCCCTCCCTCCCCCCAGCGCAAGCTGCAGAGCTTCAGTCTCCACCCTGCCACTGACCCGCCAGTTACCCCGGCCATAGAACAGGCCTTCTTAATCCCAGTGTCCTTGCAATAAAATGTAGCAGTGTTCTCCCAGGGACTAAGCGTTCGGGGACATTCGCTCCCTTCTCCTTGGTCGCACGCCCTGCCCTGAAGCGCAGTAGAGGACGTCTGGGGGCGAGGGGAAGTGGAGAGGTGGAGAGACGTGAGCCCCAGCATCTTATCCTTGGTACCGCTCACCTTCCTCCAGAGCCCTCTTACTTTCTCGCCCCACCCCCGGGACAGGAAAGGGTTTTCAGATGTGCTCAGAGGAATAAAAAGCAAAGGGGCCCCCAGCAGGCCCCTCCCGGTCAGAAGCACACAGATCCTTCCTGCCCCCTCGAACGGTGACCACGCCCACTCCTTTCCCCTCAACTGTGGAGCCTGCTGCTCCGCCCCGCCCACCCGCGTGTGCCCACCACAAACGGTGATTACATAAATCAGAAGAAAGTGTCTGCGGCACAGTTAGAGGCAGAGAACAGGGCAAAGCACAGTGTGCAGCAGAAGTAACATGGTGTGGAGAGGCTGAGAGGTGGGGTCAGGAAGAGGCTAAGAGGACCGGCGCTGGAGCCGGGCCACCTGGGCTTACCACGCAGCTCGCTCTCTCCTAACCTGTGTGACCTCGGCGAGTCACTTCATCTTCCTGTTCGCAGTTTCCTCATCTGTAAAGTAGAGATGACTACCGTGGGTATCCATCCCCAGCGAGTTCATCTTCAGAAAGAACTCAGGACAGTACTTCCTGTCACTATAGAAGCTACTGGGAATACAAGCTCAGAAAGGTGCAGACTTTGGCTCTTTTATTTATTTTTTAAAATTAGCTTTTTCAGAGGTAGAGAAACATGGATGGTTTGCCTCCCACATGTCCCCAACTGGGGTCCGAATCTGCAACCTAGGCACGTGCCCCAGCCAGGAATCAAACCGGCGACATTTTGTTTTGCAGATGACGCCTACCCCACTGGGCCACACTGGCTATTGCACACTTGTGTCTTTTAGTCACTGCTTTATCCCTGTACCTAGAATAACATAGGCAGGAGGCATCAACAAATATTTCTGAAAAAGTGGAGGAGGTGAACATACAGATCCATCACAGGCTGCCACATACCTGTCCTGTCAGCAAGACCGACTGACACTCCTTGTGACTGTTCATAGGAGCCGGTCTCTATGCCCGGAAATGTGCTGTAGTACGATTGGGGCACAGCACAGGGACAAAGGGCGCTGCCAGTTGTCTCCATTCCACTCTCCTTTTCTTCCCTAGTCCTGGAAATTTTGGCCAGTCACATGGCCAAACAGAACAAAGACTACATTTCCCAGCCTCCCTTGCAGCTGGACATACCCATGTGACTAAATTCTAATCAATAAAATGTAATGGGAAGTGTCAAATGACAGCTTTTGGAACTCTCCTTAAGAGAGAGTTCCAGTTGACAGGAAAGTAGGAGCAATGGCTGGAATCGGAGCAGCTATGTAGGACAGTGAGGGGACCTTGGTCAGGGAAGTCACCCATCACAGAGCAACAAGGTAGTAGAAACCTTGGTAGACTCCAGACTTTCGAGAGAGAAAGAAAGAAAGCTTCTAAATGGAATAAACCAATATTTGGGTGTTTGCTGTGACCTGTAGCTCGTTTCACTCCTAACTGGTGCAGACCCTGTCCTTGGCAGCTGCAAGTCAGCTGAGGGAGGGGCATTTGAGAAAGCAGGTGGACTCTCCCAGTGCTGCGGTCATGGGTATGCACGGGGTACTGTGGGCAAAGGCACAGGGGGGAGGAACAGGGACCCAGCGGTGGTTGGGGCTGGGAGTGGGGGAGGGATCCAAGAAGGCTTCCCGGAGGGAGTGCCACTCACTTCTCATGAATCCCAAAGGATGGGAAGGAATTTCAAGACGGTGGGTGTGGGGTGAGGGGGATGAATGTACTATGTCTGAGACATACGAGGATGCTGAGGGTTTGAGGGGGAGGCAGGAACAGAAGGAGGGACAGAGAGGAACTTTGTCCTGAGAGATCAAGAACGGTTTTCCATAATGATGGAGCCAGACTCTGACGAGGACTTTCACAGGTCAAGGCTGGGAGGGAGGGCACTTCTGGCTAAGGAACAAGTGCAGAGGTGAAGAAGCCAAGGCCGAGAGGCAGGGTTTGAGCACAGCGTGCACAGGAATGTGGTAGAAGTGACGGGAGATGAGTTATTAGTGTTTAAAGCCCCATGTGGAGTAAGACTGGGAAGCCGGCTACCAGGTGCCTCGTGTTTTAAGGGAGTAACACCTGTCAGCTTCACCACAACCCGCGGAGGCAAGCACTTTGCTGATCTCCTTCTGCAGATGCGGAACCTGGTCAGCAGGGTTAAACCCCTTGCTCCAGGCTGCTCAGCAGCGAGTGGCTGAGCTGGGCTTGGAGGTTGGGCAGTGGGACTCCTCAGCCTGCGTGCTCTCCAAGACCCTGTACACCCTCCTCACGGCGCTGTGGGCTTCCTGGAAGGTGCTCTCAGCCAGAGAAAGGTACGTCTGGAAAGGGGGCTCCCATTTTAGGGGTGAGACTTCCACTAGGAAACATCACCTCTCTAACCTCATGAATGTGTTAGAGCATTTCTCTCATGGTCCCATTTGTGCCCTGACATCAGTTCTATGAGGTTGACGTGCTCACACTCACTTCAGAAATGAGATAAGGCACAGATGTGATAAGTCAGTCACTAGGCTGAGGTTGCCCAGCTCATAAACAGTGGAGCCAGGGCCTGCCCCAGGTCTGTGCCACCCCAAGCCCAAACTCACAGTCATCCTGCTCTTACCAGTTCTCTGTCAGAGATCTTTATATCCGTGACAGAATTTTATTCAGATGCTCCTGCCTCCTCCCTCACGCCCTCCCTTCCCTTCCCTCCCTCTCCCGTCCTGCTACCACAATCTGTAGACAACATCCTCTCAAAGTCCACAAAGCCACAAGCGTCCTCAGAAGCTTTCTAAAATGCAGTATTATTATGCAAGAGCTGAGAAAATCGTTGCCAGAAACACCCTCTGTCCTCCTCAGTCCTGGCACGTTCTGAAGAGCCATCCTAAGAAGTGAATCTGAGCACCTTCAGCCACCAAGACCCGGGACGGTTCTCCATCTCCTGCCTCTGCGAGGGAGGCTTCATAGCACCGCGGAGCAGAACTGCTCCTGAGACGGACTTGTGCGCTTTTCCTGCTCCGGCCGTGGGTCTGTAAATTCTCTACAGGGAGAGGCTAGCAGTAGGAGTGCCACATCACACAACTCCAGGGGGCGTCATTTCCACCGCTCAGGGTGCCTTGATCCCTGGAGCTGCTGCCGCCAGCCCACTTCCTTACCGACTGACCACAGCCCCTCAGTGCTCCACTGCCCTGCTCAGCAGCCCCTATGGGGCTTGCCCTGACCGAAGAAGGCCTGCCCACTCCAGGCCTTGTGGCATCTGAAGTCCAAACTTGAGTCTGACTGATGTCTGGATCCTGGGAAGCCTGCATGTCTGGAATTCTTCCCAGGAGAAGCCCCAAGTACAGCTCAGTAAATCAATAAGCAAATTAATAAGCAAATACTGTTGTCTGCTGAGCCGAACTGGGACTCCCGGGCAAACGGCTTTCAAATCCAAATCAATAGCAGACGGCCACAGAGCATGCCGGGAACCAGTGCACCTTTCTGGGTGGAATTTTCAAAGCCTGTTTCTCCCACGACTAGAAACAAGATTGGGGGCCGGGCCAGCAGGGAGCCGCGGGGGGACCAGGCTGTTGCAGAGGAACAGGCCTTTCCACCGAGTGTCATCTGTCGTCCTCACTGGCTCCAGCTGTCTGTTCCCTGCTGAGAGCAGGGCTTGGTGCTCTGCCAGAGGAGCTTTGATCCGGGTACCACTGGTGATGATGCGGGTGACAAAGCCACCCTGAATTGCCGGAGGCACCAATTAAGGGAGCTGGCCCTTTATTGCTGACTTGCAGTTATAGGCAGCTGCTTCTGCTCACTTCTCCGTGGGGCCTGCAAAGAGGTGGATGCAGGTGACCGTGGCAGGGGACTGACCCCTGTGGATGTCACTGTCATCACCCCATTTGTGAGAGAATAGGCAAGGAGGGTGTCTGGGCCAGGAGAAGACTGTAACTTCAGCTCTGGGCAGCCAGCCGCCACCCAGTCCTCCAGTCAAGGAGGCTCTGGTGGAAATCTTGAGCCAGCTCCCTTTCCGCAGGCAAGCAAAGCCCACCCTTCAGTGCCCAGCTGCCAGGGTCAGGATGCAAATTGAAATGCCTGGACGGCTGAAAATAAACTCAAGCTAGACCTCGGGAGACTTCAGCCAGGAGGCCTGCGGAGCCCTTTGCTGAAAGGGCCTCCTGAAAGCCTGCATCTTCTCTTTTGTGCTCACAAATGCCACCCAATCGCAGAAGCCGCAGAGGCTGAATTACAAGGCAGAGAGTGTCTGCCTGGGGCGCTGGCCTCTGGGCTGTCTGCCAGGGTTGTCAGGCTGCCTAGACTTCAATACCAACAGAGTTAAGGAGCAGGAAAACAGCTCCGGTCAAGGCTTGGAAGCTGGGGAGGGAAATGACCTGTCTTGTGAGGCGACAGAGTTCGGCCTCCCCAGGGCATTCTGCCGTCAGGCCACCTGGAGGCCCATTCCGGTGGCTCTGTACCTCCTGGGTAGGCACTCACGGGGCCTGCAGTCAGAGGAGCTGGCCTTGTAAGTGCTGCCCTGTCTGGCTGCCCATGGCTCATGCTGCTAATGAGCCTGGACCCACTCTTTCTTTTGCAGCCTCTGGGAGGGGTCTTGTCAAGCTGCTATACCTCTCAGCAAACAGTCCTCAGAAGGGAAGGAAGATGTCAGCCCCAAGCACCCTGGGTACTTAGAGCATTCTGATCGTGAAATGCACGTGCTGAAAAGCCTCTGATGACTCTCTGTGAGCCCACGGAACAATGTCAAAGCTTATGAAAGCACCAACATTTGAGACCAGGCCCAAGTCTGCTTCCTGAAGCCAGGGGAAGCCTCATGCTGTGGGTCAGAGTGCAGACCCCAGGTCGAATTCTAGTTCCACCCCTCACTAGCTGTGCGACCTTGGGTGAGTCTCTTTCTTCTCTGTCCTCAGTTTCCTCCTGCGTAAAATGAAAGTAAAAATAGTGCCAGTGCTCCCAGAGTTGTGGGGATCAGATGAGTTAACCACAGCAAGTGCCCAGAGCGGCTCCCAGCATGCAGTAAGAGCCACAGAAGTGTCACTCGTTGTTATTCCAAGAGCACTAGGTGGCTGAGCCTCCTGTGGCAACAAGCACCACCCCCACCCCGGGCCTGGGGACAGCAGAGAGCAGAGTGAGAAGAGGGGAAAGGGAGAGAAGTAGCCCTGACACTCCAGGTGGCTCCAGCCTCCTGAGTTAGTGATGGAAGAAAAGCGGGAACCCTCTGGGCCCAGTCATACAGTGATTTATGTGCGGTCAGAGGTTCTGCACCTGAGGGTGTAGTTTGATCAGATTTTACATCTGTGTACACTTTATAATCACCATGCAATTCAAGATAACATTTTCATCCCCCAAAACGTCCCTTTAGGGACAGTGGCCTTTAATACAGTCTTCATCAGAGCAGAGAGCCCACACCCCAAGGGGGGATGAAATAATCTATTGGGCTGCCACTTCTATCCATTTTATTTCATCTTTTTCAGTTTTTCTTTTTGTGTGTATTCTATAATATACATATTACGGCCCTGCTGCTATGGCTCAGCATATTGAGTATCAGACTAGGAATCAAAGGGTCACCAGTTCCATTCCCAGTCAGGGCACATGCCTGGGTTGCGGGCCAGGCCTCCAGTAGGGGGCACTCAAGAGGCAACCACACCTTGATGTTTCTCTCCCTTTCTCCCTCCCTTCCCCTCTCTAAAAATGAATAAGTAAATTTTAAAAAAATAAACATATTAGCACATTTGTGCCTGCTTGATAACCAGTGTCTGCCGGGCCCCTGAGTGAGGAAGGGGTCACAGGCAACACCTGAGGCAATTAGCCCAGAAGGAGGCCTTGCAGGAAGCGTGGGCAAGGCTGGTGAGGAGCCCTCCTACTCCCTTCCAGGAAGCAGTGGCCGAGGAGGTGCTGACCTGCCGATCTAGCCTGGGGAAAGGACAGGCTAGATTGGCAGGTCAGCACCTCCTCAGTGCTGAACTTTTCCGGAGAGTGAGAAATTTTGGATTGGTAGATTTAAATGGAGGGAAGGGAAAAACGCACGCCCTTTTCTTTCCCTTGCCCACCCTGTTGGGGGCCAGGGCACTCACAGACCAGTAAGCCCTCGAGGCTGCACGGCCAGGGGCAGGCCCTGGACCCCCTGCTCTGGAAGGGGCGGCGGTGGCTGGAGGCACAGGTTGTACACGCACAGACTCGGGGAAGGGAGCCTGAACCAGACTGCAACCAGGAGCACGCTGAGCCGCCCGGATGATCACACACTGGCTGCCTGCGGTCCTCAGAGAATGGTATTTTTGTGTGGGAGAAGGAACTCTGGATGCAGCCTTGGCCTGGCCTGGCAGAGGGTGGCCCCATTATTCTCTGGGTGTCTAGAGGGGATGGGCTCCGGGGCAGAAGCCCGCCTTTCTTCCAACATTGTGTAGCTTCTAAATAAAAGACTCTTTTCCTTTTTCACCAAATCTCTGCCGCCAGAATTGCCTACGGGCTGTGGGCAGCAGAACATTCCTGTTCAGTAACACGTTTAGGGTTTGTTAAAAACTAAACATACTTTTGCTGGAGACAGAAACTGAGTATCTCCTGTTCATCCCCGGGGCTCCTTTGCCCCCCTCCCTCACCTGCCCTGTGGGTTCAGGCAGGAATAGGTCAATGGAAGGGCCACAAGGAGGAAGGTGCGACCAGGGAATTTGTCATAGTGGCTCCCTCCGGCAGGGCCACCTCAGGTGGCCTGGTCCCTTCCTGGGAAGCTCCCCACAGATCAGCTCTCCCCCTCCAGATTTGGATAACCACTCCATCGCCACCCTGTGGACCGCGGGCAGGTCACAGCTCTGCCTGCTGCGCTGTCCCTTGTGGCTCCTCTGTACCCACCCCTTTATAAAGAGTCCTTTGTAAATAAGCCTCCTTGGATTCATTTAACTGTGACATCTGTTTCCTGCTGGGACCCTGACCGATACACAGGTGTGTCCTCAAAAATGTTTTATCCACAGGGGTGTGTGATCAAAATATTTGGAGATCATAGTTTACCGCCCAGTATGCTGTCCATTTGTGGTTCGGTGGGTGCCCTGGAACCCGGGCCTGACAGGGCAGTCTTTCTCTTCCTGGGAGAAGCCAATGCTGCTGTTTTCAGCGTTTGCTCTCCCCTCCCAGCCTGGAAGCAGCAGGCATTTAGAACGTCTGTTTAAGAGGAGATGAAGTTGACTACATTCCCATCTGTGGCCCACCAGGGAGGGGTCCCTCCGTTCCAGGGACCCATGGCCAGGGAGGGGTGTCAGGTCGTCCTGTTCACGAAGGCAGCCCCCTCCATCCCTATTTCCTGTGGGCGATTCAGCTATTTCTCAAGCAGCCAGTACTCCGTTTGTTCAGGTGCCTGGAAGCAATGAAATGACAGCCTCACCCTGGATAATGCAAGGAGAGTTTAATAGTTTGTTTACAGAGGTGCAGGCAGGGTTAGGGCAGCCGACAGGGCTGTTGCAGCTGTGCTCCGGGGCTAGCGAGAGCGGGGAGGGCAGCAGTGTGGACAGGGCTGCCCGCCCGAGGGTAACTGTGGGTAGAGGGAACAGCCAAGCCCCGGTGACCTGGCAAGGAGGGAGCTAAGGTAATCATTCCCTGTCCTTGCTCTGCTCCTTTTCCCCCAACCTGGAGCCCTCAGAGATCGCGGCCATCCAGGCCAGGGAGCAGGGTGTTGACAGGCTGGCTCTGGGTCCGGACAGAGGCACAGCACAGGAAACGACCTGACCAGCTGTTCTGGAAAGGCCTTCCTGTCCCCAGGCCCTCAGAGATAACCTCAGCCCAACTTCACAAAACCTGAGGGGAGTGGTGAGAATTCAGGGAGGCTGTGGGAGGGAGCCGGGGAGGGGAGGGATCCAGGCACCTGCGCAATGTCAGAGGAAGAACTCTGAGCTTTCCCCAGGCAGACCCGGGTTGGCAGCTAAGCAGTGATCCAGCTAACCATAGGCCTGAGCCACCGCCCTGGAGGGGAATCCGGGAAAGGGCTGGGAGGCCGGCGTGCTGGCTCTCTGATTCCTCAGACACTCAAAGAGACGCGAGGGAGACCGAGGCCATAGATGAAAACACTGGTGCCTCCAGCAAAGCTTGTGAGGAAGAGCTCTGGTGCCTTTGTTCACTGCAAAGTACACACGTCAGGTTCTGGCTTTCTCTCCAGAGCTGGGGGTTCTGGCGCTCGTGGCTCTGAACGAGAGGAGACAGGGAGCCAGCTGGCAGAGCAGCAGGGAGGGAGGTTTCTCTCTCTCCTCCCCGGGAAAGCTCAGGAGCCCCCAGGCCTGTCTCTGCATCTGTCTGCGAGGCTCCAGGCGGCTCCCCACAGTTCTGTGGGCCACAGTGTCCTCAGGTGGAAAGTGGTAATAACAGCACCCACCCAGTGAGTTCGGGGGCCCAGCGACTGTGACAGCGCCTGTGAAAGCACATGTTCCTCCGCAGAAGAAATGGAGGATGGCGGGCAAGTGCCATTTTATGGAATACCCAAAAGGAATACTGTCTCCAAAAGTGTCTCCTTGAACACACAGCACATTTTCCTAAGGGTTCACTCAGTGTGTCTCCTGGGCCCAGCCTTGGGGACTGCCCTGCGGCAGGGACGGGATGGAGATCAAACACACAGGAAGCAACGGGGAACTCTGGGAGGGAAACACCATCGTGTACGGGAATTCCGAGGAGGGGGAAATTGGGCTGGAGGAGACAGGGTGTGTGGCCAAGCAGCGCCGTCGGATCAGAATTCCAGGGGAGGTGGGTCACCGAGGCGGAAGGCAGGGCCTGGAACCAGAGCCGCGCCGGGGAGGGAGGCAGGGCAGGGAGGTCTCTGCGCGCTGGCCATCTCTGCGGGCGAGCTGGCAGGAAGGGCCAGGCTCAGGTCCTGGAGTCCTTGCCCTCACGCTCCACACCATGGGTCTCGACAACCACAGACATAGAGGCCCTGCCCCAGAGAATCCCTTCCAAACCCGGCCTCTCTTGCTGTCTTTCCAAAACCTGCTCTGAGCAAAGCCTCACCCCCGAATCAGTCCAGAAGTATGCTTTGATTCTTTAAAAAAATTGTGTTTATTTTGTCCTCATCCAAGGCCATTTTTTTTATTGTTTTGGGGGGCAGGGAGAGAAACACTCATGTAAGGGAGAAATATTGATCAGCTGACTCTTGTACACACCCCAACCAGGAGCCAAACCTGCAACTTAGGCATGTGCTTTGGCTGGGAACCAAACCTGTGACCATTTGGTGTACAGCAGGACACTCCAACCAACACTGACCAGGGCTACTTTGATTCTTTAGGCTGCCAGAGTCAGCAAGAGAAAACAACACCTTCCTGTCCGTCCTGGAGTCCCTACAAATTCATTCACTGAACAAATATTTATCGATCATTTATATTCACTATTGTAGGGCCTGAGGGATACATTAGTGAATAATGTGGAGCTACATTCTGGTGGAGAGAGACCATAAACAAAATAAATTAAAATGTATATATAGTAAATGCTATGCAGAAAAAAGGAAAATAAAGAAGACTTAGGAGGGGGTTCAATCTAAAGACAGTTACCAGAGAAGATTTCATTGAAAAGGTGACTTCCGAGTAAAGACTTGAAGGAGGTTAGAGAGGAAGCCATCTGGGCATCTGGAGGGAGAGCATTACAGGCAGTGGCAACAGCAGGCACAAAGGCCCTGAGGTGGGAACGTGCTGGCACGTCTGACCAACAGCAAAAGGCCAGTGTAGCTGGGGCAGGGTGAGGAAGTCAGAGTAAACAGAGGTGAAGGCAGAGAGTGAGCGGGGGATACAGTATGGAGGATATTTTAGGCTATTATAAGATCTTCATTCTCAACTGAACCCTCCACACTGTGCTTAGTGTCTTTCTTTCTAAACATACTTATTATTTCGAAATTTCAAATCGCATGTGCCAGTTGGGATGCATTTGGATTCAAGTAACAGAAAAACTAAATGGCAGTGGCTCAAATCATAAGTATATACATTTGTTCCAGACAAGTGTCTGAAGGTAGTGGACTCCGAAGCCAGTTTAACAGTTCACAGATGTCACAGAGAACCAAGGCTCTTCCCGTTCTTTCATTCTCCATCCTCAGTGTGTATCCTCATGGTGACAAGATTGCTTCTGGAGAGCCGAGCCTCACACTCCCTCCCAGCAGCTTTCCATGTAGAAATAAAGGTGTCAGGAAGACAAAAATGCATGTGTAGAGTGAGAGGACAGGAAGACTTTCTCCTCACACATGCCTCTTATCATGGAGGAGAACAGTCGTCTAGAAGACCCAGCAGACTCTCCCTTATGTCTCATTGGCCATTGGAGTCACGTGTCTACTCCTATGCCAATCAGTGGCAGAGGGGTACAGATAGTCACAACTGATTTGTACTGCTTATGACGTCTTGGGGCTGAGCACATTGACTTCTGGAGGAAACTGGGGCTCTTCTAGCAAGGGAGGAGAAGTGCCGTGGGCCACGCGATAGGCAGTGTCTGCCATGCCCACCCCAATCCCCACTGCACCCCTTTTGTACCACGAAGAAAACAAAGACCTTCAGGCTCCCTCCACCAGCCGCCTTACCCTCCCACCTTCTCTGTAGTCCCTCCAGGGCTAACGCTCCGCTGAACTCACCATCGTTCTTCCCAAATCAGCCAATCTGCCTGGCGTTCCCATCCCAGCAGATGGCAAACCATCCATTGGTCCAAGGCAGAAAGGTGGGTGGCTTCTGGGATTCTCCTCCTCATTTACTCTCCACATCCCTTTATAAATCACCTTCTTCATAGCTCTTCGAAACGTGACCTCCTTTCCAGCCTCACTGTGACGGCTTTGGCTCAGCCCTGGACCACTGCCACAGCTTCTCACCCTGGTTCCTGCCTCCAGTTCCACTCTCTTCCAAACCAGAGCTGGCAGCAGAGTGAGGTGAGTGAGGCACCTGGCAGGCAAAATGTAAGGAGGTGCTCAGTCACAGGGCCGTGTTGCGGCTCTGCTGCTCACCATCTGCAACCAGGCTGATGCTCCTGAAACACAAGTCTGATCACCATGCCACTCAAACTCAGAACTGCCCAAGAGCTCCTCTCTGTCTTGGTAAGAAATCAAACTTTTTAGAATAATGTAGAGACTCCATCTGTCTTGCCAGCCTCTTCTCCCTGCTTCCCCCTTCCCCGTGCATTTCACGCTTCAGTCATTTAGTCTCCCTCTGCCGTTAGCTTTGCATCCTAGAGCCTGGGCCTAGGACACTCTTCACCCATTCCCTGTGTTGCCCTAACTCATTTTTTCCTATTATGAAATATTTAGGACCTAATCGAAGCTATAAATAGTAATGCAATTAATATCCTTGTACTGCCACCATCACTCGATTGAAGAAAGAAAACATGACCAAACAGTAGAAGGTCCCCGGCGCCTGTCGCCATTCACATGCCTCTCCCCAGTTACTGGGATGCTCATCCTTCTTATGACGTTTACAATGTACACAGCATTGGTTTCGAGAGTTAAACAATATATTGTATTGTTCTGAACATTATGAATGTTTTTAAGCTTTAGGGAGTCCTGGTTGAGTAGCACAATTGGTTACAGTATCATCCCAACAGGCCACGGTTGCAAGTGTGATCTCTGGTCAGGGCACAGACTAGCAACCAATGAATGCATAAATAAGTGGAACATCGACGAATTGATGTCTCTCTCTGTCTTCCTCCTCTCTTCTCTCTCTCTCCCCCTTCCTCTCTCTCAAAAAAAATCAATAAATAAGATTTTTAAAGATCAAATAAAATTTAGGTAAATAGTATCATATGGGTTACGTTCTTCTGCAACTTTTTTTCATACATTATATTTGTGAGATTTATTCACGTTGATGTATGTAGCTCTAGATCACAGGTCAGCACACTGTTCTGGAATGGACAAATAATAAATATTTTAAACGTTATGGGCACAACAGTCTGTCGCAACCACTCAACCCTGCCATTACAGTCTGAAAGCAGCCGTAGATAATACGTAAATGAGTAAACGTGACCATGTTCCAATACAATTTTAATTATGGAAACAGGCAGCAAGCTGGGGAACATATTCCTGCCCCATTAACTTTGGGTCTGGCCTAACAGAATTTTGACCAACAGAATGCTGGAGAATGTGATGCATGCAAATAGAGGTTTTAAATGTACTTGAATGGTTTAACTGAACCTGTTGCAGTCCTGCCATTTGCCATGAGAAGAGCATGCATCCGGCAGGTTGTCTCTTTGGCCCGAGTCCCCAAATGAGAGACGCATGGAGCGGAGTAAACCTAAGCAGAATCACCCCAGATAACCTAAAATCTTGTGATCAAGAAGTAAATCTTGTTTCATGTCACTGAGATTTTTTTAATGATTATTTGTTACACAGAGTTATTATATCAGTATCTAACTAATACAATGAACATTTAAGTTGTTTCTAATTCTTTGGTATTGCAACAACGTGCATGCTTGCAATATCTCAAATGGTGCGTCAGTGCATCTACAAATTTTCTAGTTAATGCTGATTTGTTCTCTGAAGTTTTTACTAGTCTACACTCCACCAGCAGTGTCTCAGTTTCCATGGTTGCACATCCTTGTCAACACTTGGTTCTGTCAGACGTCAGCTGGGTGTGAAATTGCATTGCCTGTCTAACTTTTGCACCTCTTTCCCTTTCTCTGAACCTCCTTCCCAACTCCCCAGTCTTAACTAGATCCACGTTTTCAATGTACCCAGAGCTCCTTATGCTTGCCTCTCTTACAGTGCTGGTAACCTGGTTTTGCATTTATCTTTCAGTCTATCACCAAACAGAGAGCCCCTGTCCTCCAGCCCCAGTATAGAGCTCTCAGCACATAGCAGGCACTTAGTAAATAATTGTTGAACAAAGGTTTGATGAGAAAACTTCATCACACTGGTCGCCTCCTGCCATAGGGGAATGTACAAGCCGAGACAACTAACTCATCACAGGGATGATACACACGCACCAAGGTGGGTGAAAGGTCGGAGACTCATTGCTTTTCACACAGGCATCTGACTTGGGCTTTGAAATGGTACTTGTTTTTATGCTAAAATGAGATCAGACCCAGGCAGATCTCAGGAGACTAGCAGGAGCTAAAGAAGTGAATGAAAACTAAACTCTAAGGATCTGGGGATGTTTTGTGGGCAAATGCAATCTAAAAAAAGCAGGCAATAGCAAATAGCTAGCATTTGTTGCACACTGTTCTAAGCACTTTACATATATTTAGAGCCTTCCAACAACCCTATGGGGGTAAATATCAGAGGAGGAAAATGAGAAAAGCAACTTGCCTAAGATACATAGCCGGGGAGTGGAGGACCTGGACTGGTTTGAACTCAGGCAGTCTGGCTTCAGGGCCTGAACTTTTTAATCACCATTCTCTGCTGCTGTTCTGAAAATCATCACACACACCTCAAGGCAATTACTTTAGACATCAAGGAGCTTGGCACCTCCCAGAGATTTCTTCCCTGAGGCGAGGAGAACCTCTCTGGATGTCATGGTTTTGTTTGGTATATCCAAGGTCAGATCCAAAGGTCGGAGTTCTGAGACATCCTTGAGAAGGGCATCTCTGCTGCCAGCAGCGCGGTTGAAAGAAAACAGGTCTGGAGCCAGGAGACTTTGGTTTTAATCCAAGCTCAGCCCCAGTCTTAGTTTAGGTTATTTTTGTTGAGAGAAAAAAATTTTTTATAACTTCAAAACTCCTCAAATGAAGAGAAAGGCTGCACTGTAGGGGATGGGCGGTACTGGTGGGACACCAAAGGATTGAACCAAGATTTGAACCACCTTCAAAATTTGATAGGACCTTGCATTCATTCTGTGCCTTTCTCTCTAAGACGAGCATCTCACTCCAGGGTCAGATTCTTACATGACGTCTGATTGGCCTAGCTTCAGTTAGGTGTTTTCCTCCAGTCGAATAAGCTGTGATTAGGGAGGTGCCATCAAACACCTCAGGAAAAGGGGGGCCATGGTGAGCAAGGCAGATATCCCCAGAAGGTATTTAACAACATTACAAATTCACTGTTGACCTTAGCGAAGCCATCTTCCTTCCTAGAATTCAGTTTTCTCCTTCATAAAATGAGAGATTGATCTTTGCCTTGTTCCCCTTTACATCCACGGTGCCTGGCAGATTAGATGTTTAAGACATGTTTGTTGAATTAATGAATGGACTAGAGCAATCTCCATGTCACATTCTGATAGTCTATCTTTGAGAATTCTTATATGTGAGCTGTGTGGGTGCTGGGAGCTGACAGTGAGGAAGAGGAGAGAGAGAAGGGCGGACAGACACTGGTGCCCCAGGAAGCCAATTTAAGCAGCCTTTTCTCTGGGCATCTTTCTAGTGCCAATCCTCTGTCCTCACCGAGCAGCTTTCTGTATGGAATTTGGCTTCTCTAATCTAATGGACTCTGTCTCTAGAGAGATAGTGACCTTTATCAGCTGTTAAGTTGGCTTCCTGAAAATAACTGGCACAGTGTTAACATGGGCCACTGGAGAGGATTTGAATCCAATGTCTAGAATCCAGACTCTTTCATATATTACATGACCTGGGTGGGTCCCTTACCCCTCCGGACATCAGGGTCTTCACTGACCAAACAGATGTGAACATATTTGTTCTGCCTCATTCATAGTGGCGCTTGAGGGATATTAATTGCTAAATAAATTGAACTACACTTGTGGTGTGCTAAGATTTTTATTTTTGTATAATCTATGCAAGAATTTTATGAGGTACCTAGTATTATTGTCCCCATTTTACAGATGACTAAAACCAAGGCTCAGTTAAGTGCTTGCAGAAGGGCACACAGTTGAGGAGCAACACAGTCGGGTGCCACGCTCTAAACCACCAGCCCTCCTTCCTGCCTTTGTCTGCGGTCCAGCTATGGAAAGACGCATGACGATGAGGCAGTAGTTATTGTGGTGGCTTCCCAGCACGTAGGCCCCCTGGATAAGCTAAACTTTAAGGTTGCAGACCCATGGACCTATGAGACCCTAATAGATTCCAGAGAAGCAGACGTTGGGGATTTATTCCCTCTAGGAAAAAAATCAGTCTAAAAACTACATGATTAAAAAATCTTTGGGCTATCAGTGAAAAAAAAAAAACCAGCTCGAACTAGCTTACTCAAAAAAAGGGGATTTATTGGCCTTCATCCTGGGAAGGGCAAATGTTAGGCACTTGCCAGCTGAGCTCCGAACTCCCGCAGGGCACTCTCTGTCACAGGCTCTCAGAGCTGCCGCCCATGCTTGCTGCCTGCCTTCTCTCACATCCCACGGGGGCTTCTCACGTGAGGGAGCACTGCTGCCAGCTGTTCCAGGATGGCATTCCAACAGCTTTGCAACCAGAGCTGAGATGGGATTTCATGTCCAGCAAGAAAGTTAAAATCTCGGTGAACTCCTATTGGCTCAGCTCAAGTCATGTGTCTTGGCCTTTGAACCAATAAGAGTGTGGTTCTGTGATTGGCTGTCCTGCTTGGATCACATGCCACCTGCCCTTGTGAGAAGTGAGAGCTGTTATCAGAACAGAGGGATGGAGATAAAGATGGCTGCACAGATGCAGATTCTGGGGGTATCTCTGAAGCCAGTGGTCACCCCCCAATTTATGTCCTAACCGGTGACCCCAACCTTGGTTTCCTCCTTGTCGACCCATATATACTAATAAAAAGTCACCTAGTGAGCTGTTAGTTTCATATTTTTGTCTCCTCCGGCGGGGCTCAGGTGGTTTTCTCTGTAGATGGAGGAGCAGGCGGTCCCTCTTCTGCAAGAAACTTTATTCTTCAATGTACCTCAGCTTCCTTGTCTACAAAATGGGGAGTAACTGAGCCGGCCTGACTTTCCCTACAGAACTGTGTGAGGACCCACAAGCTAGCAGATGCGAAAATTGCTCTAGAAAGAACGAAGTGCCATATTTACAAACACGGGATGTACTTACTGATTTATTATGCTCCCGTGTGTCCCAGAAAAAAATTCAAAGTATCCTCAAATTCGAGGTATGCATGCCATACGCTGGGATAAAAATAAAGTGACGGAGCAAAGGGAAAAGGAGAGTAGAAAAGTAAAACAAAGCCAGGAAAAACACTAGCACAGGGAAACCTACACCCAAAACTCCTGAACAAGTTCAGATGGGAACTTCCTCATGAATGAAAAGGTGGGAGCCATCATCAGTTACAAAAGGCACTGAAACCATGAGGTAAAAGTGTACAGCAGGCTTTGAGAGACCACATAGCTTGTCTTGGCACTAATGCTTAATAAAAATGTCTTCTCATCAAGAAGATATTATGTATGTCAAGATATTATGAATATGCTTATTCAACAATATTTCAATTCCTGTCCTTTCGTTTTCACAATGTCATCTGACATCTACTTCAGGATCTCCTGTGAATTCATCATCTATTTATGATTTGATTTAATTTAGCTAAAAACTGGATACTAATTAAATATCAAACAAAATTGTCCCTTTCATCTTTTCTGCTTTCTTTTCTTTTTACAATAAAATGAGGTTGAGTGCAAGGAGCAGTAGAGAAGTTCCCCAGTGAGGGATGGGACAGAAAGTTTGAGCATCCTGGCTAAGCTAAAACATAAAAATCACCAAGATATAAAACTGATCCAAGTAGGCCATAAAGACTGCCTTTGCCTCAGAACCTGGACTAAATCTGCTGCCCTGGAACAATATTCAAACATAAATCAGCCTCCACTACATTTTTAACCACCTACGGAATTTTTCAATTCCTGCCCAAAATGTTTCTGACAGTGAATGATTCCACTTCCTCACTCTTGCTCTGAGAAGGTACCCCTGGGGCGGCTGTGGGGGTCCCAGCCTGGCCCCACAGGTCAGTCAAGCCCAGGATGAGACTGTCGAAACCAGAAAAATAGAGGTTAAAATAGGGACTGCCTTAAAGAAATTTGGCCTGAAGGCAGAAACCACAAGGAAATTAAGGAAGAACATAGGGAGTGGAGAAGGCGGAACTACAAAACCAATGGGGCTGAACAAGGAGAGGACCACCTGTTCAAGTGTCTAGATTAAAATTTTTCCATTACTCAAAACCCAGAAAGCTTAGGTCATGCTCGTGCCACCTGAGTAGCCAGTAGCTAACAGCCACATTTGCTTTTATACAATGCTTGCTTGCTCGCGTCTATAAAAAGACTTAGCTGTAAGCGCTTGGCGTGGCTCTCGTTTGCAGCTCTTATGAGCACCGTGTCTCCGGACACTCTGAGGGTCCGCCCCTGCGCAGGTTAAAACTTTGGCCAATAAAATAACAACTCTGAATCCTGAAAGTTTCTGACAATTTGTCTCTCGCGTTGGTGGATGCAACAGGGACAAGGGGTGGAAGGATTGACCCAAGAGTCTTCAGGACAGAGGCAGGGCTACGGCTAGCCTGTGCAGTGCTTTTGTTGAAAAGGGAGCCCCCTAAAGCACAGGAAGCCCCTTGGGTTCCCACCTGGGGTGCTCTCTTCCCCTTCTTTACCTAATCCAGTTTCGATTATTCTCCAGGACCCATTCATTGCCTTGACAAAACCCACAGCATTCTCTTCTCTTTTGAGCTCCTAATTCATCAACAGTAAGTACCAGACAGTTGGCATTTCATTTTATGACGTCTGGTATTTACTATTTCAGGTTGTCAGTCTGTCTCTCTAACTGGATTAAAGGTAATGATTGGTTCTTATTTTATATGTCTACCTTATAGCCAACAGAAGTGCCTATGTCTGACCTCTTTACAAATAACAAGGTCATTAAAAACAGCATTCAAGGGTGTCTAAGGTGTCTCGTCCTCCCCGCTGTGCCTGTTTCACAGACAAGGAAATGGAGAGCCAAAAAGGGGGCTTGACCTGCCCAAGGTCACACAGTGAGAATCTGGCTTCTCACTGGGTTTACACCCAGGTATAAACCCAGCTCTCCAGTCTGCCATTGTATGCTCTATTCGCCTTCAACACTTCGCTCCAAAACTCCCAAATGGGAAGTGCAGGACCACAGCTCACTAAAGAACAAAGACAGACAGACAGAAAGCTGGTCCACAGTAATCTGTCTGTACGTGGGCAGAATTTCCAGAAGCCAGGCCAAGCTGCAGCAGGATCAGCAAACAGACCTACGGGCAATCAAAGCTGGTCTTTGTGTGTACCAGGGGGATGAAGGACCTCAGCAGGTTACCCGGGGCTCTTGCAGCTTCCCCAACACCACAGGGGTCAGCAATGTCCATAACGTCTGGGCACATGAAACCCGTGATTGATGGTCTTATCAGGAAGGACAAGTAAAGGTGGAGATGGCATCTACTCTCTAGGGAGAGACACTCCCTAGAGTATTTGGGGGCTGCCTTTCGTAGTGAACTACTCACCCTTGATAGCAGGAAACAACCCAGGTACTAACTCCTAACTCCTAACAACAGAAGCTTTACAATTGTGTCAAAGCTGATAGAAACCAATATCAAAATATAATCAAAATACAAAAGGCAACCGTTGCTAAGTGAAACCTGATAATGAAAAACTGGCAGCAGGAGAATCCATCCTGATGACTCTCTCTCCTGGCTGCTAACAAGCCACAGCACTGACCACTTAATAATTCTCACAATGGCCCTACAAGCCTGGCACCACCAGCTTCTTCTACAGATGTGGAAACCTAGGCTCAGCTAACTTAAATACCTTGACCCAAAACTACAGCCGCTAAGTGCCCAGCTGGGATTGGAATCCAGGTCAGTCTCATTCTAAAAGCTTCCCTTTCACATAACCCACTTGGGCTCTCATTCCAGTCCCATTTCAAGTATTGGTCTCGTTATGAGAACCAGGAGACAGGTCTGGTTTGGAAAACCTGACCTTGGGGGAAGATGGATGACAGCTTGCCCATTGCTTCACAGGGAAATAAGAGAGAAAGTCAAGGCACCCACATGAAGCTCACCCAGTCTCCGTGACTTTTTCATGGCGCCAAACGAACGCAAAAGGAGCCACTTCTAAAAGCACAGAGTGTTTTTCCTCCTTTTCTCACCTCCCCTGGGCCCGTGCCTGTGATAATTGGGAGGCACAAAGTCTGGTTTTTCTGGGATTGGAACCAATACTGTGAAGAGTGTTCTGACAATAAATGTTGCTGACTGACAGTTGCTGGACAACGTTCTTGAGTAAGTTTCTTCTGTGCTGGGTGTTAGGCTGAGATCTGCACCAGGGAACTGCTCAACAGCCTGCTGACAGTTCAGACAGAATTTACTACACTTTTCCTCTGCTGGCCTCAGTCAGGTGGCCAGGGAGGTGATAGGTCAGGTCTCCTCCAGCTCCACCCTTCAATGACTCTATCAAGACGAGAACAGAGATCCGAAAACATCTTTGCCCCAAACACTGAGTTGGGGCCATTATTCACACACAGAAACAACAGGCTCCAACGAAGAGATAACTGGTCAGAAAATAAGGAGCTTCAATTCTTCATATTCTTTGACCCAATAATTCCACTTATACAAACTTATCCCAAAGAATTCAGAAAGACAAAGCTATATGTATGCAAAGATATTTGCTCTCCCATTATTTAGAGGTGACGTCCAATCTAAGACTGATGTTTTACATGGTGGCATACACCACTATCACAAACGGTGATTTCAAAAACAGGGAAGTGTCTATGACAGTGTTTTACAAATTGCAGTTCAATAATCCATTAGCGGGTCATGAAATAAACTTAACAAGTCTCCTGCCACCAACTTTAAAAAAATGAAACAGGCTAGAATAAGAAATATCACAGTGCATCACAGGTGGTAAAGGGGTTTATCAGGAAATTTTAGTTTCAGTCATGTGGGTAACTGGGCCATGATACAGAATAACATTTTTTATCATGGGGTCACAGTGAAAACATTTCAAGTACCTGGGTCTACAGTGTACTGTAAGTAGGATGACAACAGTATACAATACTATGTTTGAAAGGATGACTGGAAGGGAGTATGAGACAAGGAACTGGTGTTAAGACTGGTAGAATATAAGGGATGCTGCTTTAGATTTTCTGTGATGTTTGTGGGCTGTGAATGAAACAAGGAAACAATGAAACAAGGAAAATGAATAAGAACACAAGACCGAAAGGAAGAATAACACGCTCATTATCAGATCTCCAAAGGCTAAGGGACTCAGAATAGGGCTTCCTGGAAAGCAGTGCTTCAGGATGGACTTTGAAGGCTGGGCAGGGTGTGAATGGGGGTGGGGTGGGAGGTGCAGGTTGGCCACAAAGTGTGCAGGGTGATGAGTAAAGAGATGAAGGGCAACGAAGAAGAAGATGGGGTGGGGAAAAAAAGGCTCTCGGTGTTGTACAGTGGCTTTGCGTAAATACGGAAAGAGGCGGCTCTACTCCAGGGTTGGGAGTTCCAGGGTTGGGTGTTTTTCCTCCCCGGGGCATCTAGTGACCCATCCTCCCTCCCCCCGGCCCAAGCCTGAGGTTGCCCCTCATAAACATGGCCGCGCCACGCTGGCCCCGCCCCTCAATGACCGGTAACCCCACCTCTCACCGCCTTGTGGCCAATAAAGGAGAAGCACGACTGTTTGCGCATGCGTGATACCACCAACGGGAGCGTCCAATAACGACTAGGGGATCCGGGCAAGTAAAAATGGCTAAAAAGAAGCGGGAGAAACTGGGCGTCGCTCTAGAGGTGAGAAGAGAAGTTGGAGTGGGCCACGTCGTCAGTGGCCTACTTCCCGCGGCGGGGTCGTGGGTCTGCCCAGCTGTAGACTGGAGGAGGGGCCAGAGGGAGGCAGTCGGGGGGACGCGGGTTTGGAAGAGGGAAGCCAGGGACGAGAGGGGGCCCCCCCGTGCGCACCTGGAGGGGCCCGAAGGCTGCAGAGCCCGAGGAGGCGCCGGAGGTGGGAACCGGAGGTGAGGGGACCTCCAGAGGGGAAGAGACTTGGAAGTGAACGGGAGCTCCAAAGAGGACGGGACAAAGAAATTAAGGAGGCCCCGAAGGGAGACGTTAAGTGAAGACCCTAAAAGGACGGAGGTTGAGGGGTACCCCAGAGGTGTAGAGACCTGTAGATGAGGAACCCCCAAAGGTTAGGAACCCGTACTGTTTAGTGTATTAGTAGTGGCTTGGCTTTCCTCTGAGGTGGGAAATTTTTCCTCTAGGGTGCTGAAGCTTGTAGCTTGAAAATTACTTTGGGAACCTGTGGGAATTTGTAGAGAATTGTGGAATGGTGATGCTTCCAAATTGCTTAAAAATAATTTGCTGCCTATGAAAGGGAAAGGAAATTGATGCATATTGAGCGGCGTCTATATGCTACTTTGTTTGCATTCTCAGTTAATTCTCAGTATAAACCCGTGAGACTTGTACAGGTGAGGAGACTGAGGTCGAGCAGAGCACAGGTTGAAGCAGTAGAGGAGCTGAGAAACACAAGCCAGGTGATTGGTCTTCTAGTGCAGCGGTCTCCAACCTCTTTGGCCAGGGACCCATTTCCTGGGAGAAGGGGGGCGGGCAAGGGTGACAGGAGGCGGAGCTCTGGTGAGCTTCCCTCCCCTGCTGTGGACGGATGGGGTGAGGGGGTATTGCGGGGCGCGGTGACAGGAGGCGCTCCCATGGTTCCTAAGAGCCCTGTTCTAGTGCATCTTGTTTCTAACCTGTTACAATCCCTGGAGATCACTTCCCAGAGGTTGCAAGAAACAGGGTAGTAGTCTTGAGCTTACTACCCAGTTTAGTGCTTCTCAAATGTAAGGCTGCACTAAGAATCATTGGAGAGCTTGTTACAATGGAGAGTTGTTGAATTCCCTCTCACCTGGAGTAATTTCATTAAGACTTGGGTGTGTATTTGGGGGTGGAGAGAGTGTATTTTTAACAAAGAATTTGTGGGGGGGGTTTCATTGATTTGAGAGAGAGAGGTAGGTACATCGATTTGTTGTTCCACTTATTTATGTTTTCATTGGTTGATTCTTCTTTGAGCTCTAACCATGTATTGAGCCTGCAACCTTGGCATATTAGCATGATGCTCTAACCAACTAAGCTACCTGGCCAGAGCCAAAGAATGTTTTTTAAAAATTGTATTGATTGATTTTAGAGAAAAAAAAAGTCAAATTGTTGTTCCACTTATCTACACATTCTTTGGTTGATTCTTGTATGTGCCCTGAGTGGGGATTGAATCCACAACCTTGACACATTGGGACTCTGCTCTCACTCACTGAGCTACCCGGCCATGGCAGGAGTTTGTGGTTTTAACAAGCTACCCACATCATGCTGAAGCAGGAGGTTTTAGTAACACCCTCAAGAAATATCAGCCTACTTGGTAGGGAAAAAAGTTGATGGAAATATAAGTTTTCTGAAAGAGAATATAGATGGTAAAATGAGAAGACACTATGTAGTGGGAAGAGCATAGATTTTATAGTCTGTATCAGGACACAATAAGCTGCTATAACAGACCTCAAAAGTCAGTGGTGTCAAGAACAAGAAAGCTGTGGGGGGTTTTCTAACATGCTAGAGCAGGGATGGGCAGGTAGGTGTTGTCTGTAAAGGGTCAGATATAAATATTTAGTCTTTGCGGACCATATAGTCTCTTGTAACTACAGTTGATCCTCATTATTCATGGAGTCTATATTTGTGAATTTGTCTACTCGTCAAAATGTATTTGTAAAATCACTGCCTGCAATGCTTTTGCAGTAATTCACAAACTCAAAGCAGTAAAAAATTTGAGCCATCTGAGGCCCATGTATCTTGCTAAGGTTGAACAAGGCAGTCCCTCTGCCATCTTGTTTCAGTTCTTATATGGGAAACAAGCGTCCTTTTTGTGGTCTCTTTAGTGCCACACTTTTTTGTAATGTTGGGCTTTTTGCTGGGGATTTTGCTGTTTAAAATGGCTCTGAAATGCAGTGCTGAAGTGCTGTCTAGTTTTCCGAGTGCAGGAAAGCTTCCTGTGCCTCGCAGAACAGCTTTGTGTGTGCCTTTGTTCCAGTCTGAGTTATAGGGCTGTTTGACTGTGAGTTCAGTGTTAATGAATCGAGAATATATATTATATTAGGTCTTGTTAAACACGCAAAACAAGGTTTTGTATTGATCAGTTGATAATATTGTGACCAGAGGCTCACAGGAGCTTAACCTGGTTCAGTATTTGCTAATTCATTTTTTGGTGGCAACTTTATAGAACATAACTACCAACAAATAATGTGAATCAACTATACTCAAGATAGGCTGTCTTAGCACAAAAGTAGCCATAGACATTATGTAAACTAATGGGTGTGGCTGTGTTCCAATACCACTTTATTTACAAAATGGATGATGGGCTGTGTTTGGCCCACAGTCTGTATAGTTTGCCAACCCCTGGTCTAGAGTACTAGGACAGTAGTGGTTCTGCCTTCCCTGAGGATGTTATTGTCACCTCGTGAGTGAAACCAGGCCATACCGCACTGATGTACCTACCCACTGGCAGGGAAGGACAGAGTGGAGGAAGCACACTTAGTGTCTTAAGAGTCCTGGACCTAAAGTGCCCACTTTTCATTGGCAAAGATGTGAGGTAGGAAGCGAGGCCTCACCTGTCTGCAGGGGGAGGCTGGAAAATGCATTCGGCTAGGAGGCCACATGCCACAATGCAGCTTGATTGTAGGGAAGAAGGGGCTAGTGTGTTTTAGTGGACAGCCCATGGTCCGCATAGATCAAAGCTTACCTCGAAGAGTGGTTTTGAGGATTAAATGAGAAAATCTATTTAAAGAGCCTAAGGGGCCTGGCAGTGTTATGATCAACAAACAGTGCTCTCTTATCAGCAGACTTTGTAGTTCTTTTGCATCTTTTTATCATGGTTAAGTCCACCCCCTTGTTTGGACTTCAGTTTCCTCATCTGTAACACAAAGGACTGTAACTTCACCATGGTCTATAGACTCACATGGTCCAAGTACAGATCATAGTTGTCTATTTGGCTGACACAGGCTTTAAAAGTGTTTTGAATTTGCTGGGACACATGTTCTAATACCGCCTTACACCAGTCACATTTGCCAATATACTTTTTGATATATCAGTACCCATATAGATACTTACATTTGCCATCTTCATCTCTAAGGTTACTTTTTGCTTGGGTAGTCTAAAGTTTGAGATCTGTAACTGTGCACCTTAGGAAAAGCTTGGCATCTGGCTGTCTCCTCACCTTGCTCCTCTGTTGCCCCAGTGAGTCTGAGTGTCGAATGTGTACTGATGCTCAGTAGCAGTAAATACTGTTATTGAAAGTCGTGTGTTTAGAGCCAATGAGATGATGATTTAATCAACAGTGTTTGTTAATCTGAGAGACCGATAAAATCCCCACAGATGAGTGAGCTGAGCACCTGCAAACAGTCTCCACTTGTTGTAATGCAACAATGGCCGCGCAGGCAGCACTCAGCCCGAGGGCCAGCGTGGCCACTGTACTGGGCAGTTCCCTCCCAGGACAGCCATGACTCCTCCTAGCCTTCATGACGCGTGGCTTCTCTTAACGCCTTTTTATCTAACTCATTTGACACCTCGTGAGATCTCAGAGTTGGAAAAAACTGGCTATGAGTTTTAGCTTCAGAGAGTTAATTCTAAATAGCAAGAAAATTTCAATTCAGATGAGAAATCACCAGCTCTGGTACTGATTTTAATGTTGTGTGGGAGGAGGGAGAAGGTGTATTTTACTCTAAACTGATAGGTGGGTTCTGGCTGAGGGAAAGGTTGCATTTCAGTCTAAAGTGATAGGATTTTTGGCTGGTGTAAAACCTGTTGATGTTTTTAAATCTCTGATAATAATGAGCTGTCATTACTTGGTCATTGTGCTTTTCTTTTGAAGCGGGACTATTCAACGTGGTGTCCTTAGATGTTTCAACAGCCAATTGTCTTAACAGATGTGCAGTGTCTTACTGACATTTTAAAGGAGATACTGGGCTTGATCTTTTTCCTAGTACAAAAATCTATCAGTTTGGAAAGTTTTGGGCTACAAGTTACAAAAAACTGTCCTTAGTTATCTAAACAAATAGGAGTATATTTTTTTCCCATAACAGGAAATTTGGAGGTTGGTGACTTTGGTTCAAAAGCTCAGCAATGTCAGGGCTGGTATTTCTGCATTCTCTAAGTTGTTTCCTCATAGTCTCAATATAGCTGCCCAAGTTCCAGTCATCATATCTGATTTTTAAGATTTTATTTATTTGTTTTTAGAGAGGGGAAGGGAGGGAGAAAGAGAGGGAGAGAAACATCTATGTGTGGTTGACTCTCACATGCCCTCTACTGGGGACCTGGCCTGCAACCCAGGCATGTGCCCTGACTGGGAATCAAACTGGTGAACCTTTGGTTTGCAGGCTGGCACTCAATCCACTGAGCCACACCAGCCAGGGCTCATATCCAACTTTAAATGAGGAAGGAGAAAGGAACTATAACACTCTTTGTTCCTTTTATAAGGAAAGCATAAGCCCTCCTAGGAATCTCCCAGCTGACTTCTGAACATCTTGTTGGCCAGAACTGGTTCATGAGCACGCCTAGCTGCAGTGAGGCTGGCAAAGCATTTGTTGAGCTGTTCTAACTTCTGTAATGGAGTTAGACAAAGGAGGGGGGTTGGGAATTAGTGCTGTGCTGGCCAACTAATAGTGTCTGCTACAGGGAATACAATTTAATGGGAGTCATTTAAAATTTACTGGAATCCTTCTCAGAAAAAGAGGCTACGATCAGTGACGATGAGGTTGAGGTGGTAGGTTGAGAGAAGAAATGGCCTAGCCATGATGAGCGCCAAAGGAAAGGAGTCTTGACACTGGTAATTGTTTATCTGTCAGCCACTGCTATAAGCTGCCTGAGGGCAGGGAGGGGCAGAAGCACCAAGCCTGCTTGGAGACAGTCTCCGTTCTGGAGCCGCCTGTGCACAAAGCTGACAGGAGCCTACCAATTTGCTGAGACAAGGACTAGAAGCAGCTTAGTGGACTATCAATAAATGTTACTGAATTGGCTTGAGTGGCTGGAGGGGGCACTTGAACCCTTGCCTCTGACATCTGAGCCCAGTAGGGTGATTTGCTGGTCAGAGGTTAGGAGGCCACAGTGGAGCAGGCAGTTGGATGCTGCTTGGCTGGGGTGCTGTCCAGCCAGGGGCTGGGACAAAGGCTTGCAACATGTGGAGATCGTTCAAGGAATGCTGACCATTAAATGAGCCTCACCTGCTGCCAGACACAAGCGACAGGGCACCACTGGGCAGGTGATTTCTCTTGGCAGCCTGTGTCTGGCTCCGCTCCACTTGACGGGGGTCAGGAGACTAAAACCTCATTACCTAACACGGCTGGATGTCAGCGTGTGTGGAGTGGCTGTTTGCCAGCATCTTAATTAATGAATTCATAAGGTGCGGAGTGGATGCCAGTTCTTAAAAAATGCTTTGAGCCTTTCAGCAATGAAGAAGCTTTTGCTAATTTACCAAAAAATGTATTTGAGGAAAGAAGAGAAAACAAACTCCAAACAACATTCTGGCCAGGGACAGACGAAGGCTTCAGGCAGAGGGTGACGCGTCTCCCCTTGCAGCTGCTCTGCAGGCGGGAAGGTCTCAGAACGTCTCGGAGCCGGCTTGGGCTTCGGAGAGCCCCTCTTGTCCCTGACGCAGGGTGAGGGTCTCTCCAGAGGAATGACAAGCCCCTGGGTCCTCTGCTTTTCCTGACAACTGTCCATTGATCAGAAACTGGAAAGGGTGCCTGTCTCCATCTGCGCTCCCACGAGAGGAACCTCTCACAGGGCCTGATGATTTGGGGAGGTTTTTCCGCCCCCACAGAGTCCTGTGAGCCTGCTCCACAGAGAAACTCCCCTTAATTAGTGTCAGAGTAATCAGCCCATTGGGGTTTGAAGCCAGTCACCTGAGAAATTGAGGCCCGTGACCCCCATGTGACTTGACTGTGTGGCCTAAAGGCCCCAGATGGAAAGCCCAGCGCTCTTGCCAAAGACCATCTGGGCAGGCGGTCTGGCTTCTTTATCCATTATAATAAACATCCTGGGGCCTCCCTGACATGTGCAAATGAGTGGGTTTCCAGAAATCCAGTTCCCAGGCTGCTGGGGCTGGACGGGAACAGCTGACACCACTCTTAGGCTGTGAATTAGCAAGTGAGAAGAAAGGCTTCGATACCCACAGGGAAAGAAGGGCTTATCAGCCCCACTCACCCACCCTTTTCCTTCTCCAAACTGAGTCCATTTTTTAAAAATTTAATTTATTGGGGTGACATTAGTTAATAAAACCACACAGGTTTCATTCGTACAACTCAAAACATCACCTGCATACTGGAAAGTGGGATGGCGGAGGTGGACGTGGGCAAACTGGGTCTGTTTTGTGTGCATTTTGGAAGGTGCCTTGGTGATTTGGGGGAGGCTGGCTGGCATGTTTGTGAAGCCAGGGCTGGAGGGTAATTGCCTCCAATGTGAGGACAGATGCTCAGCTCCTTGTCTCACTGTCTCCAAGCAAACAGATTTCAATCAGGTCCCTCCTTCACAGAGAGTATCTGTTGTGTGGACGGAGACCAAGAAAAGCTCTCATACAAGATTATTCAGAGTAGAGTCTATTGAAGCCAGATCAGGAAGCTTAGATAGACTTTGACCGGGATGTGGAATAACTGGTCCACACAACCCTTCTTTGTCATGAATGTTTTCATGAGGGATTTTTAAAGAAATGAGCCCTGGCGGAGAAAAACCCAGATTCAGAACCCACTTCTGCCACTTCCCAGTTCCATGACTTGGGGCAGTTGCTTGAAATCTCTGTGCGGGTGTTTGCTCCCTCTGTAAAATGGGGCAGCCCCTTCCTTGTAGTGTCGATGGTGCAGACACCCCAAAAACGGCGTCGCCCAGGGTGGAGGTTGGACCCAGTGGCTCAGGGCTGGTGGCTCACTGCTTTGTCGATGTGAGTTGGCAGACTCACTGTGTGACCGAGGACAAACTACTTTTCTTCTATGGCATGAGTTTCTTCATCTGCGAAGTATGGATACTAATAGTGCTGCTCGCTCAGAAGGGAATTGTGAGCACTGTGTGAGGGAACCTGAGACAAGCCCAGAGCAGCACCTGGTACACAGCACGCACTACAGAAGAGGTGGCTGCTCCTGGGGTGGTTTAGTTTAGGCTTCCGTGAGGCTGCCTTGACTCATTTTGTGCCATCCACACATGCGAACCCAGCAGTTTGAGTTGGGCTCAGATACCCTACACCATGTTCTTTATCAGTTCTTGGTACCCAGCAAGGACCTAGCCAGGCAGGTGCAGGATATGCCCTGTGACCATGGCCCGACTCCCGAGATTAACTCATTGCCAGCCACTGGCTGATCCAAAGCTCCTGAGAGCAAGACCAGCAAGACCAGCAAGACCAAAACACCTCCCAACCTGGAAAGCAGTGGACGAGTGCCAAGCCCTGAGGGCGTTTTCTGCCCTTTCCCAGAAGAAGGTCCAGCCCTAGACAGTGGCCCCTTAGGCAGTGGGCAGGGAGCCATCTCCCAGGCTGTCAGGATGCTCATGGGAACATGAGTTAGCCATTCTCAGTAGGGGAACCTTTGCTAGGGGTGTGACTGCCTGTGGCTTGTTGTCAACAGAACAAAAGCTGCAGGTGAGGCCCTGGCAGCAGCCAGACGCAGGGAGCCTGGCCTGACCTGACCTGACCAATGTGCCAATCAGTTTGCACGTAAGCTAGTGCTCCTGTTTCTTGCCCCCAAAGAGGTCTCATTGAGGGCTTTGCCAGGAGGCTCCATACTCCTGAAAAGATGCCTCACGGGATTCAAGATGAATTTTACAGTTTCTCTTAACACAGTGGTTTTATGGCATATAGGACCCCAGGGAGAGTTCCCTAAAGCTCCAAGGTGTTATTCCCCGAGTCAGGTGGCAGAGGGGATTTTGCTCAGCTGGCTTGGGGTTACTGAGCTGCCAGCAGAGCACCGTGGAGCACACAGCACTCAGAGCTGCCTCTGAGGGGGGAGAAGCTCTGCCCCTGATGACTGAAAATGGAGAAGTCCTTTCTTCCCTTAGTATCTGCCAGCAGAAGCGATGGCCCCACTTGGCTGGGGTTGCAACCCATGCTGATCTTGACTGTCAGGCTGACTTCAGATCTTGACATTCTTTTGCAGGGAACGTCCCTGCTTCTGTGGAGAATCCTTGGTATTACACTTCTCACTGCACCAGTTCCTCTGCTCACTCCTGAAGCTGCCCTTCAAGCACTGATTCCCCAGTCCATGCTTGGATAAGAGAGGCAGTGTTTGGTGGTGGAACCACTTGCGAGCTGTTCCTGTTATAGTATAGACATCCTGGCTCCTGCTCCAGGCCTCCCTGGGACCTTCAGCTCCCTCCCACTTGAGGGATGCTCCTTCCCACTCCCTACCGTATGGACTTCTCTTTCCCGTCTTTCTCATCCTGTCATGGTTCTGTGTCTTCCCTGTCTAGGCTCAGGCCAGGTTTTAGCCACTGCTGGGCTTGGGGTCAAATCTGACTTACCCACAGGGACCCCCTGCACACTCACCACCTACTTCTTGGTTCTTTGAATTGCTTGCACACAGGTTCGCATGACACCTACCAGGTCCTCAACTCTGTGAGGTGGAAGAAGGCACAGGGTACTAACCTGCAGGGAGCTCACACCACACATCACTGCCTTCTTGACCCCTTGGGTTCCTTTGCCAGCTGTGCTGCACCTGCTGTCATCTCAGTGCCTTAAGTGTTCATTTTCCCTGTATAAAAACAGGCTCTTGGTCTTCTGAATATAAATGCAATGTATGAACACTTGTTAATGCCATTGCACATCGGGGCATCTACTCTCTACCCCCGCACTGTCTGAATGAGTTCCCTGTCTCAGTCCTCACTTTGGCCATAACCACGTGACCCGTGAGTCACAGCTAGCATTGCTACCTGCCTATAGCTCCAGGAAAATCTCAGCACCGGAGCCAATCTTGGGCGTGGCATGCTCGTCCTGCTAATTGACCTGCTCTCCAGCTGGTTGGGCAGGAGTCCTGGGACCCCCGTGGCCTCCAGAGTGTAACTCTCCCCACTGGTGTTGTCTGGATCTCTTTGCTGGGGCCTCTTTCTACTTTAATCCTGGGGCTTTGCATTCCTGCTTCCAGCTTAGCTGCACGCCCGGCCCCATAGAGCCACGGTGTGGCTGAATCTGGGCTCCACCTGCCGTCCGTGTCTCTCTAGAGTGCCCAGATCACACCTGAGTCTGTTCTGCCCTTCCACACTGCTCTAGGCTTGTTATCCTCGGGTTGCACCAGCCCCGCCTCCAGAACTTGGTGCTGTCTCCTGAGCCCCAGGCCAGCTTCATCCACAGGCACTTACGAGGTTCCTAGCATGCCATGTCCCGAGCCAGCCGAATGCTGCTCTGATGGTCTACCCTGCAGGCCCCCACCCCTGCTGAACCCATCCCGACTCAGAGGATGGCTACCGGTGACCAGGGGGATTTCTGTCCATCACACAACTCCACTTCTAGCTCCTTCTCTTACTCTCGCTACAAATGAACTTTTTTCATTTTATTCCCCAAAGGACCAATGAAAGCTGTTCTCTGATGATAATGGCAGCACTCACACACTGGACTACCCTGTGTGCTGGATACTCTTCAAGCACCTTATGTGTATTGGTCACATCCCCCTCACAGGTCTTTGAAGTACCAAACATTATCTCTGCTTTACACACGAAGACACTGAGACACGGGATTAAGGGGCATGGCAAGTGAGCAACAAGCTGAGGATGTGATTGCCACCCCCGCTCCGTGCGACCGCACTTTTTGGGAGCCACAATTTCAGGCTTCTAGGTACTTAGGCTTCCAACCATTTCCTCAGTTCTGACCCTTAGGTTTCTAGAATTTTCTTGACATTTGTTTCCTTATTCTGGTCTGAATTCCCTTGTCTCCTCTCCTGGTCCTGACTGTCGTGTTCTCATTTGCCTTCAGCCTGCTGGCAGGGAGTAAACTAAGGATTCCGGATTTACACTGGGGATTCAGCGAAGTGAATAGTCCACCTGCATGTTGTTGAGAGTTGACCGAAAACCCAATGAGAGGCTTCCTTTAAGGCCCACTTTCTGGGTCTTTTCCCTCATTTCTGGGCCTATCTTGTCAGCTCTGCTCTCTTGACCACTCCTGATCCAGTCACAACTAAGAGACGAATCCTGACCCTCTACCCTGCCTTTCCTGCAGCCAGGAGGTCACCTAGAATCAGTGCACTGTGATAGCTAGCTGCTCTGGAGTCCGCTTCTGCTTCAGCATATGCTTCAGGGTGTTTGCTGGCATGGTCTCCTGAGGCAGGTTTCTGGCCTTCTGAAGGGCCAGCCAGCCGCCGAACAGTCTCAGCTCCCCTCACACAGCCCACCTCAAGCAGCTGGGTTATTAGGAAGGGGAACTTGGTGTTTAGAAGGGTATCAGAGCTGTCTGCAGGACATAAATGTTCATGTAGGAAGGCTAGAACTTGAGTCCCTAAGACCTTGATTTGTGTTTGTTTGAGCCTCATTAAAAAGTGGTAAAGGAAAGTGGGGGGCTATTCAGTGGAACTACAGGTAAATGGGGCTTGTTCAGAGAGAGGCTGTGGCTGCCAGCTCCTTGGGCCCTGCCCAGAGCACAGCCACTGGTTGGCTTGGCTACTTGTGGTTTGCCAACCTCGATTTAAAGGTTTTGCCTAGCATGAATTCCTGGTCTTGCTCCCGGCGAGTTAGTGCTTGTTTGGGTACCTGGTGGCCTCCTAGAGGTGTTTAGGGATGGAAATCCCCAGCCTTTTTTCTTCCCAGAATGACATGTAAGCCAGGGCCTGGCCCAAGGGTGGCAGGGAGGAACCTCACCTGGGACTAATACTCACACTGGGCAACCCACAAATCCATGTCTGTGTGCTTGTGTAGTTGCTTCCCTTCCTCCTTCCAGCTTTTGTGGGCACAAGTAGAGGGTTTCAGAGGCCACTGTCACATGAGGCCTAAACCTGTCTCCATCTCCTCAGCCCCAGCCATGGCTACAAAGACTGCAGTGGGCTGGGCCTTACGGCCACAAAGAGGAAACAAATAGCTGACATGCTCTCTCGGACGGGAGCTACAAGGTCAGGCATCCCTAGGGGCCAGGAAGGCACATACATGACTAGAGTGGCCCAATCTGGGCTAGAGTTGAACCCCTAGGCTGCAAGTTTACCCCATCTGCCCACGGGGCTCCCAGAGTTTGGGAAGATGAGTTTGGATGCACAGGCTGGAATGAAGGAATGACATCAGCCTCATGAGACAAGGACAGACTGATTTGCTGTGGGCGGGAGGCAGTACCCCTCTGGTAGAGAGGTCTATAGAGGAGGTAGAGCGGCTTCAAGAATTAAGCTTTGCTTGGGATGCAGCATGGAATTTGGTGCCTCGGTGGGACTTTCTACACCATGAAATGGAAACAGAGTCTTGGGGTTCTGAGGGGCTGGGCTCTGTGTT
Organism: Artibeus jamaicensis; assembly: GCF_021234435.1. Classification (NCBI taxonomy): domain Eukaryota; kingdom Metazoa; phylum Chordata; class Mammalia; order Chiroptera; family Phyllostomidae; genus Artibeus; species Artibeus jamaicensis. Next base: position 4,155,971 of record NW_026521356.1, read on the forward strand.
GGGGATGCTGCTGTGAAGGGTGGGCCGCACGGCAGCCTGAAGCACCTGCTGCTCTCAGCTCTGGCTCCCTGGCTCCACTAGCCATTGCAGCAGGCTACAGTTGTTCTCAGAATCTGGCTCCCTGGAGCTCATTTCCCTACGGCTCCTGTTCTAGGGTGGCCTTTGACCTCAGGCACAGGCCCCATCTCCTGGCTGGGGCTGTTTCCTTTGGTGCCCATTTGCACAGAAATGACACAAATAACCAGGCAGTTAACCATGTGCAGTTACTCTCTCCCACAGGGCCCTGCTTCTGGAGGTAGAGCTGGCAGCATGCTGGGCTGCAGGGAAGGGGGTAGATGGGGCATCATCTGTGCCGGGCACTGGGATGAGGGAAAGAGGCTGCCCCGGGATAGGTGCTGACCAGGGAGAGGGGCAGATGGCCTAGAGGCTGACACACTGGCCCCAGAACACCTGCCCGGGACTCTGGGATTCGTACTTGCGACCATTGATTACCGTCTCTTCAGGGGTCACTCTGGAAGGGACTGGAGCAGGGAACTGGCTGAGAGCGATAAGGAGAGAGGGGTGTTCCACTTTGACTGCTCAGAGAAGTGATTCTGTTTGGGGGACCTTTTCTTCCGTTTATGAAATAGAGGTCATATTTGCTATCCCTCCCAGGGACGTGGTGAGAATGAGTTAAGTCAGATGGAAAATTGAGCATTTCAGGGCCCTGTGGGCCTTCCTGCCCACCAAGATCTAGGCTCCTGCCAGCAGGGCGGTGGTTTGAGAAAAGCAGACCCAGGCCCAGCATGGTGGCCAGGTAGATAGATGCCTGGGGACAGATGGACACAAATGAACTTTCAAGGCCAAATATGACACCAGGACCCAGGTTTGGATGATCCAGTCCAGTGTTTTATGTACATTTTCTCACAACTCATTATTTTATCAAGTGCACATCTCTGAAATTAAAATCAAATAGGAAAACTGATACCTTTGGCAGCCAACCTTTCAGACATTATTTTGCTCACAAGTTACAGCCACCTTGATGATGAGCAGTGTTTTTGCTCAAGAACCTGGTCAGAAAGAAATGGAAGTGTTTTGCATGTTTTTACAGTGGTTTCTGGTGACTCTCATGGAAAGATATATTGTCTCACAGCTGAGATTACTTAGAGATGAAGTGTGATCAGTGGAAAAAACACCTGCACTTTGCCCCTGGATGTGTGTTGGCCCATCCCGCCCATGGGGGTGCGTCAGAAGGGCAGAGCCTTCCCACGGCGTCTCACTTCCCTCCAGGACACGCCCGTGCGGCAGGCGTCCGCCGTGCTCAGAGCTCTGGTTAGTCCTGTTGTGGGGCCCACTGGGGCCTGTGCCAGAGAGACAGTGACTAAGGGCCTCTCCCTATCTGTCCCCAACCCACGACGTGGCCCATGGGGTCAGCACAGCTGTGAGACCCTGAGCAACACCCCCACCTGTCTGCAGTGGGGCTCAGGCTGTACCACGTGGAGGTAGAGGACGGCAAACCAGAAATGTTAGGAATGGTGGGGCGGGGGGCTGTGCTGGAAGACTCCTAGAGGCTTCCTCCTCCCCTCCCCAAAGTCCTATTTTGAAAGTTGAAAGGCTCTGCTGCCCACCTCTCACTGCTGGTGTGCTGTATGTTTCAGATCGATGGGCTGGAGGAGAAGCTGTCACAATGTCAGAGGGACCTGGAGGCTGTGAACTCCAGGCTCTGTGGGGCAGAGCTGAGCCCAGACACCAGGTAATGCTCCTGTCCATGCCCTGTGCCCCACCCTCCTTCAGCCCTTCCTGTCTAACCTAGGCCCTGAGCTTCTAGTCCCTCCTCCAACTGCCACCAGAGTCCTGGGCCCTTGTCCAACCTGCCCTGGTATGCCAACTGTCCCTCTGATGGGAAGAAGGAAAAGGGCTGGAGCCATAAAACTCCTTCCCCCTCACAGGAAGTCTCTGGAGAAGGAGAAAAACAGCTTGATGAACAAAGCCTCCGACTATGGTAAGAAAGTTCCCTTCTGTTGGCAGCCCCACCCTCCAGTCCCAGGGTCCAGAGGGGCAGGCAGCCCAGAGAGCCAGCCCACTAGGTGACAGGGGTCCAGGAGGCTGCAGGAACCCACCACAGGCCCCGCAGCCTGGAAGAGCAGTTTGTTCCTTTGTTCCTAGGGAGCTAGAGTGGCCTGCGGGTCTGTCTTCCTGGAATGAAGGGGTACGATGGTAGCCAGGTCCAGAAAAGGTTCTCACATCCACTCAGACTTGGGAGGTCTGTTTTCCCTGCCCACTCTTCCCAGACCTCCACTCCACCCTGAGGAAAACCTTGTGGTGCGAATGAGGGCCTTGGTGAAGGAGAGTGAACCTCCCACTTAGCGGCTGTGAAGGGCTGCTGGGGTGGAGCAATGCTGCCACCTCCTGGGTGCTGGGGGCAGAGCCAGGCAGAGCCTAGGCAGGGCCTGGAGGGCAGCTGCTAGGCCCACTACCACCCCTTCCGCTGCTCCGCCCCTGCCGGCCTGGAGGAAAGATGGTCCACAGAAGCTCCTTGACTTGTCTGTTCTATTCTCAGGGGCCATATGTTGCCAAGAACCAGCCTAGAACAGTCCACATGGCAGGGAACCTTCCGGGGAGCCATTTTGAAAAACACTAAGCACAGTCCATGTGCACACCCACAGCCCTACCTGGGCTCCATCTGGTCTGCAGATCTCTCCCTGCTCCCTCACACAGGTAGAAGTGGGACATCAGTTACCCCTCCAGCCTAGCAATTGTCACACACCTGCATGTCACACAGGGAGATGAATAGAGACTGCAGGGCTGCAGAGTCGGACTGGCTTCCTCTGGAGGAGAGCCCGACTACTCGCAGCACAAACTGCCTCATCACAGCTCCCCCACTTCGCTGGCCGGGCACCCAGCGGACTGGGAGCAGTGGTGGTGCAGTTCCCCTGTACCTACCCCAGCGTCAGCACGCAGGCGGTCCCAGGTGCCCTCGGTGTCTAGTTGAGACACCCTGAAGGGGTGAGCACCACAGAGCCCACCCAGTGACAAGCCAAGGACTCACCTGGTGACGCAATGCCACCACATAGCTTGGCTTTCACGAGTGGCCTCTTTGGTGACCCCCTCACACATTCCATTCTCAGCCTCAGCTGCATTTGAGCAGCACTGAGTGCTAGGACTTTTGTGGGCAAGGGGGAGTCATTTTTACAGATAAGGAAGCGGCTGGTAGGGAACACCTCTGCCCGTAGCAGTGTGTGCGTCCATCTGTGGGAGAGCAGATGACAGTAGCAGATGGGCCCAAACCACCTGCCTAACACTCTGTATCCTCCCAGAAAAGGAGCTGAAGTTGCTTCGGCAGGAGAACCGGAAGAACATGCTGCTCTCTGTGGCCATCTTTGTCCTCCTGAGCCTCATCTATGCCTGCTGGACCATGTGAGCCCAAGATTTCTCCAGTTTGTAGCCTGGTTGCAACCAAGCAGGCCCTTCAGGCCTCAAGAGGACCAAGGTACAGGGACGTTTCTGCTCCACCCGGACACTGGAGCAGGGCTTCCCGTTGGCTCAGTCCCTCCTGCTGCCCTGCCCTGCCCTGCCTTGGGGCCTGGGTCTCCAGGACTGCGTGCTGGCCCCTCCCTTAGCCCACGGGAGAGGCAATAAAGAACACCAGGGCTGCGCCTGTCTGCTGAGTCAGTGTCCTGGTCCCACTATAGCTGGGGAGGGGGAGGAGGGATTGCACACTCAGGAATCAAGGAAGAGATGTTAAGGGAAAGCTCTTGGCTTAGAAATCAGAAAGAAGGAAGGCTGCAAAGGTGAGCCCCTGGCTTAAGTGGGGGATAAGGAGGAAGTGCTCTCCAAGCCAGAACTACACTGGGAGCCACTTCCAGGGCTTGGGAAATGTGCCGTGTGTCCACCCCTTCACCCCCCCAAACACGGTGCCTTGCTCTCTAATCAGTGCCACTGCCTGTAGTTATGGCAGAAAAAATGTAGCCTATGCTGCAAAAGGCAACTTGGGGACTTGAAGTGGTCGTGTGGCAGTCCTGTGGAGGCAAGGAGTTAATCCATCTTCAAGAGGCAGGCAAGCTGGTGAGGCCTGGTGGAGTGAGTGGGCAACAAGAGCCACGGTAATGACCAGACAGACTTATAATGACAGTGGCCAGTAAATCAGGTGGGGTTTGCGGGAAAGCAGCAGTAGAGGCGGGGCCCACTGGAGGGGGAGGCCGGAGGCGCAAACACAGACATCTCATATAGCCCCTGAGCACATCCCTAATCCTACTCCCAGCCCAGGGCCAGGAGTCTGGAGTGGGAGGCTAGAGCAAGCAGAGCAGTGCAGGGCAGCCAAAAAGGTGAAAGGCCTAGGAGCTGAGATCTCCCCAAGTAAGTAAAGAAGGAAAGTTGTTGTCCTGGGAGCTTGGGGAAGGACCCTTGAGGCCAGGGTGAAGGAGCCAAGCAAAATGCAGGCAGGCTCTAGGAAGAAACCAGCACTGGTGATGGAACTGGTGAAGAGACTGGACTGGAATGGACTGGGAGGTGCTGCCAGCACCTGCATGTCCCCTGCCCCAAGCACAGCACCCAGTGCAGAAGGAAGGAGGGATGCTGGCTATGGGTCAGCGAAACCATCTCTCCCTCCCTCTGGTCTAGTGGCACTAATTGGTCTGACACCTGTGATATTTTAGTCACACAGACTGATCCTGGATTGTCACAGTGCCACCAGAGCTGTGTGATTATTGTAAGGGGGAAAGTGTCTGCACCCTGCTGGGCTGTGGGTCCATTCATCCTCCAGTCCCTGCTAACAGGAGCTGCATCATTTCCTCACTTCCTTGGGCCCCTTTCTGGCAGCAAGCAGCAGCTCTGGGAGCCCTGCGTTTGGACAAGGCCCTGATTAAACAAACCCTCTCTTCTTCCAGCACAGCTTTCTCCCCTTCACCTTCAGCCCAAGCTGTTTTATCCCAGCCAGTCCCAGACCACAAAGTACCAAGGACAATCAGCAGCAGCCCCAGCACAGAGCCACACAGGCAATTAAAAATATGTTTATCTTTAATGATCCAAGATTTTGCAAGACACACTGTTATACCTAGAACTGGGTGGAAAGACAGCAGTTTAGCAGTGCTCTGCCAACCCAGTGGGGGAAGGGGGACTGGATACTGGCTGGAGACCCGCCCCACCCAGGTGGAGCCAATTGCAACCTCACAGGAAGCCTCAGTGCCCTATCTCCATGGAAACCAATCTAGCACTGGGATGGGGCCCTAGGGAGCCTGTGCAAACATCTGACAGGTACCCTCCCCACCCAAAGCTACTGCCTAGCTTCCCCTCTTCCCCCTCCACCACCACAGAGAAAATAGTGACCATAAAATGACAGAGTGACTGTACCCCCTTACTGGGGAATAAAGAGGGGGAAGGGTACAAGGTGGCTGTGGCAAATTAGGGTGTCACAATTGCCAGAGGGTGGGGTGCACCCCCACACACACCTGTTAAGGTGAGGCCACAGAGAAAGGCAGGGCTTTGAGGATCCTCCCCTTCCACAGCTGTCCATGGTTCGGGTCCAAAGGGGACAGGGCCCGGGAAGGCTCTATCACCCAAGGAAGCAGTCACACTACCAAAGGGGGTGCTACCTGCATCCTGATGTGGTATCAGGGGCGTGGGGCCCTCATACCTCCCTTCCCGGCCTGCGGGACTGTCAGAGGTCTAGGCTGCGAAGAATTCCAGGAAAGACCAAGACGGTGTGGGACGAGACAAGAAAATCTCCAACTTGGCATCAAAACAGAGCAAGTTCAAAGAAACAAAACCTTGATTTGTACAGCAGCTGCTCCTGGCCAGCTCGCGACAGTGGGCCTTCACCCACTCAGCGTTGGCCCAGTAAAAAGTTGGGCAAAGCTGGGCAATGGCTGCCCTCAGGGCAGTGCATGGAACTCAGAAAAGTGAGTCTACAGGATACAGGAGAAAACAGCAGAGCTAAGGCCCTGGGCTCTCCAACAAGTCCCTCACCAGCCCCACGTACCCTGGGCCCTGACCACAAACCCGCCACAGGAGCAGCATCTTTCAGGCTGAGTCCTGGCATGGGAGACGGTTCCCAGGCAGGTCTCTGGGGAGGGAAGTCTAAAAGGTGTCCAAGAAGGAACCTGTGAGTGTCCTCAGAAGGCCCCCGACTGAACTCTTCAGGGGAGACGGAGAGGAGACCACCCACTCATGGCCAGGCTGCAGTGACTGTGTGCCCCAGGCAGAGCACGCTGACTCCACACAACAGGGCATTCCGCAGGGGTGGGCGTCCCTGGGCCCTCAGGCGCTGTGCATCTGGATGAAGGAGAGGACATCTTCCTTGGACAGCTTGTCTGGGTCCTGGGGCTTCTGGGAGTCATGCACACGGATGCCATCGCCCCACTCCCAAAAGAGCCGGCCATAGTAGCAGATGCTAAGAAGGAGAAAGGAGGTCAGAGAGCTGGCTTAGGGCAATGGTCCCCAACCTTTCTGGCACCAGGGACTGGTTTTGTGAGAGAATTTTGCCAGAGCCAGGGCAGGGGCCAGACAGGTATGGAGCTCAGGCTGTAATGCCAGCGAAGCTTTGCTAGCTTGCCCCGCCCGCCCCTCACCTCCTGCTGTGTGGCCAGGAGGGGGCAGGAGTTGGGATTGGGGGGATCTTTCCTCTGGCAGCCAAAACCCCAGAAGGTTCCAGCTCCTCACCTCCTCAAACCAGCTTTTCCCAACAGCTGCCACTTACTGACTGCACCCAGCTGGGTTTTCACAATTACTGATACTCCTGGTTCACCTGTCTGTGCTGGTCTAATAAATAGTATTCGTGTGGTGACAGGAATTATTGTCAATGGCTCATCTTGGGCACATTAGGGCTACTGGTAGCTGTTGAAACCTGTGACCAACAATCTGGCAAATGGACCCTGGGCCTTGAGAAGGGACACCTAGGACCCTCGGTTTCAAGGGGCAGCGCTGTGGTACTCAGCCACGCTCCCATCACCAGGCCAGCTGTACATAAGCTGCTCCGTGGGGCCAATGCCCTGCCTAAGTGGGGCCCTTCCCACCCAGGACTCCCAACTGTCACAGCAGGTCCTGGCGTCACTCCTCTTAACTGAACTTGCTTACTACCCAGGTCCAGCCACACCCTGGAGGGGACTGCCCTCTGCACCCTTGTGGGGAGGACCCAGGCCCTTGCTCAGGGGAGCCCCTGCACAGGCAGGCCTGGAGGAGGGCTACTTACTGAAATGGGGCAATGGAGTCTGGAGGGAGCTCATAGGTAGAGGTCCCAGTTTTCTTGTTGTAGAAGAACTTCCTCTTAAAGCTTTTGCTGATTCTCATAGTCCATGGCTCTGACAGGAGGAAGAGGAGCAGCAGCCCAGAGAAGACACAAACCCACGGGGAATAGGTCAGGACAAAGCAGGGGTGTGCCTTCCTCCATTCCCATTCTTCCACCCCCCTCCCCCAAAGTGCAGGCAGAGACCAGCCTGTGAGGATGCAGATTTCACTACCAGCCCAAAGGGGCTCCTGAAGAATGACTGTTAATTAACAACCCCACCTGATCCTGCCAACAACTCAGGACCCTGGCAGAGGGAGCACGGAGCACAACTCTGTCAACCAGAGTGGAACCGTGAAGAAGGCTTTTACAGGGGTGCACTGTCCGAGACTGACTTTCTGAATCTGCCGCTGCCTGCTGAGAAATCCTCTTCCCGCCACGAGGACACCATGTGCATGAACGAGTTGGGCTCCTCTCTTCCCCGCCCCAACCTAACTGCCGAAGAACGGAAGAGGCTCGGCACACAACTGTCCCCCCAGCCCCAGGCATCTCAAAGAAATGCCAGCCTGGCTGCTACCCATATTCGTAGAGAACCCTTAGCTCTGGCTTAGGCAGGGTCTGGGCCAGTCAATGGGACTGAGGGGCAAGGACAGAGAAGAGTCGCTTATCACCCACCATTCACCGTCCTGACGATGTAGAGGCCCGTGGGCACGAAGTGCCGGTCGTCCCGCCCCGTGTAGCTGAGCCTCGGTGTGCCGCTGGAGCCCTTGATGATCTTCATCTCCAACCTGATGTCCCCACGTAGGTGTGCAACAGGAAGTGCGTGTGCACGACAGAGAGAGAAAGCCCTAACATTAGCCCCTTGCTATTATCAAAATCACAGCAACCAAAGTACTAGCAGTTCAACGTAAGAAACTGAGACAGAGACATGAGTGAATGCTCCATGCCACACTGCAAGTGAGTGCGTGCAGTGCTGCCTTCAGAAATCAGGCTCAGGCGCTGAACTCCCAACGGAGTAATGGAGGCAGGGGAGTAACATGCCCCTGAAATACTGCTATTGTTGTATTTCAGGGTGACACCAGTAAGGGCAAGGGTAAGACCTGAGCGCCTCTGAGTACCACTGGGTCTTCAGTCCACCACCCATGGCATCACCGTGGCCAATGGAGAGTTAACATGAGAGCATGGAGAATAGAGGCGGCAGCGCAAGCCTAGGACGGACCCACAGATCCCCGCCACCCCCGCATGGCTAAGAATCTGAAGAGGCAGTTATGCCCCCTAACCCTCCAGGCTCAATCTCTCTGTCAGCACCAGGAGCTGGGATTTATAGTGTTTCGTGCAGCTTACTGCTCGGCCCCTCGCAGGGACAATCGTAACTATTACAGCATCAATGAGCCCGTATTTCTGCCTGACGCACACCAGCCTGCTTCCCTCCTGACAGGGTGCTGAATCAGCTCTCGGCCGGGGGAGAGGGTGGGGGGTGCCTTGGCTGCAGTGGAACCTCGCTGCACAAGGCAAGGGAGGTTGGGGGTAAAGGCAGCTTGCAGGGGCCAACTTACCACCCACCCCAAACAACCTCTACAGAAAAAAAACAGTGAATCCTGGACACTGATGGCCCCCATCTTAACTGCGCTCAAACCCTGAGCTGCCTTGGTTGAGTCACTCACCTGACAAAAATCTTCTCCATTTCTTCCAGCCTGTACACCTCCTTCACCCTGCAGGGAGAGGGACAGGGAGAGGACAAGGGCTTCCTGGGGGCACATTCTTGTCCAGGCAGCAGCTGGTAGGCGGGAGGCTATGCCTGTCCTTGCTCTCTGCCCCCAGCCTGCTGCACTACACAGACAAACCCGAGGTGTCAGAGCTGCCAAGAGTCCCCTGGAGCCTACCAAGGGGAACTGGGGAAAGCAACTGTGGTTAGGGAAGGCGGGAGCGAGTGGAAGGGCTGGCGGCACAGGCGTCTCTGCCAGCATCCCACCCCAGTGTGTCATCACTGTTGCCGGAGGCCAGAACACCAAGGTCCAGGCTCCTGGCCACATCTGACTACGTGGGTTTTAGACATTTTTGCAGCAGAGTTACTTCCAAATAGTCCTAACAGGTCTGTTACCATAGGGGGCAGGGGGACTCCTAACCAGGATGCAGGGCTCCTGTTTGATGCCCTGCCCTCCACCTCTGGGGGCCCTTGAACTCGCCCTGGGAACTGCCACTGGGAAGGTCCCCAGCGACCCAGCAACCAGGCCACAGGCAGAATTCCTGGGAGCTGCCTCCCAGGGCCAGGCAGACAGGGCATTTGCAAGCACAGGAAGAAATTGCTTTTAGACTTTCAGAAGGCATCTATAAAATGCATTTTCATTACTGGATTTAATTTTAACTAAATTCACATTAAAAAGAATAAAAATGATTTTGATAAAATATAGACATCTCAGTCTCTAGCCCTATGAAACCTCAGGTAATAGCTTCAGCCCTCAGCCCAGCCACGAGAAGTCTTCTCTCCACCTGCTCCCTGACTGTCCTCACCCCCCTCCTCCCTCAGCCCTGAACTTCCACACAGCCTAGTACGGCAGCGCACCCTGGCCTTCCGCCAAGCATCAGGGATCCCACTCCTCAGGATCCTTTCTCATCAGAAAAAAAATGGAAACGTCAGGCGACACGCTAATGATACCCAAGGGTGAACGTGGGACCCGCAGAGGTGTGTGAGCTCTCAAAAGCACGTCTTAAATGAGGACACCTTAGCCACTAGGAATGACTCTCCTGTGGAGGTTCCCCCACCGTGACAGTCGGGATGGGGAGTTAGTCTGGGGTGAAGAAGCCATCTACCTAGCACCCCAAACAAATCACTCATCAAGGGCAGTCATCTCTATCACCAAACTCACCTGGTCTCCCCGACAGGATGAGGAAGGAGACACTGGCCAGAAAGAAGCAAAGGGGACAGGGATTTGGGAAGGAGATGGTATGTTTACCTGATGGGATTCATGTCAGGCCGACTAGGCTTGGAAACAGCTTTCACGAATTTCTCAGCGAGCTGAATTCTACAATCCAAACAGAATCACTCAGACGCGAGCAAGGGTGCCTCCACCAGCAGCACCCTGCCCGCCCCAGGGCACTCTCACAGCACCCGTGCGAGAACACTCCTGACTGCAGCAAGAAGTAGGCCACTGCTCCGAGGCAGCGCTCGTGCGCCCCAGGAGACTTACCCTGCCCTTTTCCACTAGTGTCTTTCTCTATGCGCCCTCCACTTCTGGATGCTGAGCTCTGACTTTGCTATGGCTTGGATGGTGCTCCCGAAGTGCGCCTGCAGCTGCGTTCAGGCCCCTCCTCCAGAACTCCAGCATCACCCCTACTGTACGCGTCTGCTCCCTCACCCCAGACCATAGACACTGCAGCACACTCACTTCGATGACCCAACTTAGGAGCTATGTCAACATTACTGGAGGAGGGTGGTACAAGACGTCCCTCCTTTTTGCCCTCCCTCCTTTTTCACAACTGATTAGGCGTGCACCCTCCAACAGAAGTGCCCCTATGGGAATTGTGGGGCCCAGATGAACCAACTTAAATGGAACCACCAAGCATGAGACATGTTCTTCCAAGAAGACTCTCCTTCTCCCTATACGGTGACCCTCTTTCTCAACCTTAACACAAATATCACCTGTCATCTGAACAACTGTAGCAACATAGGACTGTGCTGGTATCGATGACCAACAAGGCTTAAACAAAGTCTGAAGTGCCAACACCAATTTCTCACGCTGCCCTTGAAACCAGCTATGGGTGGAGAAGGAAAACTAAGGACGTCCTTAAGCACAGAAGGCCTGGGTAAGTGGCGAAGCCTCAGGGGCTGCTTCCACAGAGGTGCCCTGGCCCACCCCATGTCCCTCCCCCAGGGCCCAGGTCAGACCTCTGGTTAAAGTGTTGTTCCCGCACGTCGCTGCCATTCAGCACGAGGACATCAAGGATGTGGATCGCACTAATTTTTCGCTGGGCCTTCCCCTAGAAGGACAAGTACACTGCCCACCTTGCCAGGGACTGGCCTGGGACCACTCTGCCCACCATTCTACCTATAGCTGGGAACGGGACTGGCTCTAAACACGGGCTATTTCTCTTGCCCCCCTCCCTGCTGAATTCTCAGCACCAGCCTGGTGCTGAGCTCAGCACCAGGCTTCTGAGCAGGCAGAGATCTGAGGCTCTGGGTATTGAGCTTCCTTGAATCTCAAACCCAGTGAAGCTGCTGTCATGGTGCTCCAGCCAAGGGCCTGGCCCCCCACTATTGCCAGACTTTCCTACTGACTGTTCTAAGAGTCCTCCGTAAGGCTGTTAACAGCCAAATCTCATGAGAAAATTGCTTCTTTCCCAAGGGATCTCTGGTCAAAAACTAAATCAGCAGCTAAAAAATACCTAGTAAGCCCACCAGAGCCCTTGATGCACAGAGATGACAGAGGTCTCCTCCTTCACATTTGGAGACTGTGGTCCTTCCTACCTGAATATGTCATGGCAACTGCTCAAGGAGTAATTCCCAAGCCTTACCCTGGCCCTGGGCCTATCAAGCACCACATACAATGTAACCCAGTTAACTCAGGGGGAAAAGGGCCAGACTCAGCTATGCCCCAGGTTCCTGGCTGGCAGGGGCAGGACACGTGAGCAGAACAACCTCTGACCTCCCCTTTCAGCTCATGGACAATCTCCACAGAGAGCAGAGTGTCCCGGGGTAGCTCTGTCTTCAGGTCCAGCTTGACCCAGCGGTCTGACTGGCGGCCATCCCACGTGTAGATCTGTGACTTCTAAGGGCAGAAAGAAGGGCTGGGTCAGACAGGCATGGAGACTGAGGGATCAGAGGCTCAATTCTTAAAATGGCTTTTATTTGGTGGCTATAAGCTCATGGGGCTGGGAAATGTCGGAAGAAAATGTCTAGGAGAGACCAGTCTGTTATATACTTCAGCGATAAGACAGTGTTATCTTCCACAGCTTCGGCGGGAGAGAAGTAGAGATCAACTCAGTCCTGACGTACATGGACCCAGGGCAGCATTCAAAAGGCCAAGGTCCACGAATAGTGGTTCTCAAGAAAGATCCAGCTTAGTGCATATCCCCCTTAGACTGAGGTGGGTTTGGTAAAGGATCCAGAAAGCAGAGGATAAAGTGTGAGAAGACACAAGGAAAGTGAGAAAGCAAAGAGAAAATTATATAGAGAGACAACTCAGAGTGGAAAGAAAGAGCAATTATCCCTCATCACAAAATAAATCAACAACCTCTGGCCAAGATGGAGGCGTAGGTGGAAACATTGTGCCTCCTCGCACAACTAAGCCTAAAGACAACAAAGTTTTAGTAACAAAGATGCAACCAAACACAGAAAATTGAACTATACAGAAGTCCGACAACAACGAACCATTCAGCCTGGCCAGGAAGAGGGGCGGAGTCAGTGGCTCTCAGAGCGGGGTCAGGCAGGAAAAAGTGGCCAGACCGACCCAGGCACACAGGCAGTGGTTGGCAGATTCCAGAGGTGGCAATGGGCGAACCCAGTGGGTACCCAAGGTGGCTGGCTAACTGCAGTCACACATTCACACTCAGATAAACCAGGCGAAGGAGCAAGCAGTGAGACAGACTGCACAAGCTAGGGTCCCAGCGAGGGGAATTAAAGCCTAAAAGCACCAATTGGAAAAACTTTCAGGGTCAAGGTGCAGGGAGAGGCTCCTAGGCTCAGAGAGAGTTCAACAGAGAGACCCACAGGGTCCTGGAGGGTACGCAGGCCCACACATCCGGGAACCAGCACCAGGGGGGCCTGGTTTGCTTGCGGGAAGCAGCAGAGGGGACCAAAATCTGAGAGAAAGCAGAACAAACACCATTGTCCCTCTCTGACCCTGCCCCCACATACAGTGTCACAACCCAGCAACTGGGTCACCCCACCCTGGTGAACACCTAAGGCTCCGCCCCTCATACATAACAGGCGTGAACAGACCAAAACATTATGGCTCAAGAATTACAGCTCAAAACCCCAGAGCCAATACTTTTAAGCAACCAAGAGATAGCCAACTTATCACATGCACAGTTCAAAACACTGGTGATCAGGATGTTCACAGAACTGGTTGATTTTAGTCACAAATTAGAGGAACTAATGAAGGCTAAACTAAGTGAAATGAAGGGAAATGCACAGGAAACCAATAGTGATGGAAAGGAAACTGGGACTCAAATCAAGGGAGTGGACCAGAAGGAAGAAAAAAAATGACCAAACAGGCCCTGGCTGGTATAGCTCAGTGGATTGAGTGCGGGCCTCAGAACCAGACAATTGAGGTTCGATTCCCAGCCAGGGCACATGCCTGGGTTGCAGGCCACTTCCCAGCAGGGGGCACACAAAAGGCAACCATACATTGATGTTTCTCTCCCTCTCTCCTTCCTTTCCCCTCTACAGATAAATAAATAAATAAATCTTAAAAAAATGACCAAACAGAAAAATATGAAGAAACAAGAATTCAAAATAAGGAGGAGAGGCTAAGGAACCTCCAGGACATCTTTAAACCTTCCAACATCCGAATTATAGGGGTACCAGAAAGGGAAGAGGGACAGCCACCAGTGGAAAACTTATTTGAACAAATAATAAAGGAGAATTTCCCTAATCTGGCAAAGGAAATAGACTTCCAAGAAGTCCAGGAAACTCAGAGAATCCCAAAGAAGTTGGACCCAAGAAGGAACACACCAAGGCACATCATAATTGCACTACCCAAGATTAAAATGAAGGAAAGAATCTTAGAAGCAGCAAGACATAAGGGGACAGTCATTTACAAAGGAGTTCCCATCAGACTGTCAGCTGATTTCTCAAAAGAGACCTTACAGGCAAGAAGGGGCTGGAAAGAAGTATTCCAAGTCATGAAATTCAGAGACCTACAACCAAGATTGCTCTATCCAGCAAAACTTTCATTTAGAATGGAAGGACAGACAAAGTGCTTCTCAGATAAGATCAAGTTCAAGGAGTTCATCATCACCAAGCCCTTATTATATGAAATGTTAAAGGGACTTATCTAAGAAAAAGAAGACAAAAAATTTGAACAGTGAAAGGACAGCAAACTCACAGTTATTAACAACCACACCTAAAACAAAAGCAAACTAAGAGGAGAGCTAGATCAGGAGCAGAGTCACAGAAATGGAGATCACATGGAGGGTTAGCAACAGGGGAGTGGGAGGAGGAGAAGGGGGGAGAAAGTACAGAAAATAAGTAGCATAGATGGTAGGTAGAAAATAGACAGGGGGAGGGCAATAATAGTATGGGAAATATAGAATCTAAAGAACTTGTGACACATGGACTTAAACTAAAGGGGGAATGGTGGGGGAGGGGGTGTGCAGGGTGGAGGGGAATGAAGGGGGGGAATGGGACAACTGTAATGGCGTAATAAGTACAATATATTAAAAATAAAAATAAAATAAAATAAAATAAAATAAAATAAAATAAAAAAGCAGCTAAAAAATACCTAGCAGGCCCACCAGGGCCCTCAATGCACAGAGATGACCCAATCAAGTAACTCACAGAACCGTCAAGGCTTTCCTTCAGCTCATTTTAGATTCCTAGGGCCCCAGAGTTGAAGACAGGTAGTGGCTTTGCCGGAAGTGATGAAATGGGATGCCAGTGGTGTTGCAAAGAAATGGTTACATTGGCCCAAGCCAGATTAGCCCACTGACCATCCTACTAGCCTTGGAAGTTCCGTATCACAAGAAAAAAGGCAGTATTCCCTTTAGCAATTCACAGAGATGAATAAGCAAATACATAAATAAATGAGATAATGAAAACACTTGGCTAACTCAGAGGAAGAAAAGGAAGTTTCAAGAAATACCTCCTTGGGGTCAAAGCCCCAATTCCTCAGTGCCAAGAGAACATGCACTGAGTCGGGCAGGCAGCTGTCTAGGTTCCCAGACAAAAGGCAAGGTTCCGCCACCCATCACTGGGTAGGAAGCCAGCTGCAGACTTACCCCCAGGCCAAGGAGGAACTTCTGCTCACTGCCAGACACCATGCAGCGGTAGTCGAGCACTGGGCGGATCTTCTCCAAGGTTTTGGAGGTGAGCAGCGTGGGCTTATAGCTGAAGATGTCAATCTCAGTGCCCTGCAGCCCCGGGTCAGAGAAAACACGGCTGGGTTGGGGGAAGGGACAGGCACTCAGTATGGGTGCCTGTACACGGGTGGGGGCAGGCTGGGAGAGGTAAGGACAGGAAGCGCCTGCTCTCTGAACCATCCCCTGCACCCCTGCTCTCCCTAACCAAGCACTTCTTGGGAGCTAGTTCCATCTGCCTGGAGTGTTCCTTTAGGACCTATTACGGAAGGCTGGGAAAGGAAACAACGCCACGCCTCCAGTACAGATCAATTTACCTGAGCTATAAGCAAATGTCACCAGAATACAAAAGCCAACCCCTCAATAAAACTGAAGGCAAGGACTCACCAGCAGCTGACACGAGAGCACTTAAGTGATATCTCCACCCCATTCAAAAAAATGGACACATGACACATGAGGCTTCAAACTCATTCTCAAAACCAGCACAATGGCCCATGATCTGGGCCCGATTTAAATGAAACCCAGAGAAGAGCTGGAAGTCAGGTGGTAGGAAAGAAACAAGGCAGAAGAAATCCAAGGACCAACCTACCAGAAATAGGTCAGGGAGCCCGTTGCAAAGCTCTCCTGGCAGCCCCTCCTTGGCCCCCTGCTCAGTTCCCCAGACCAAGATCACCCCACATTTAATGTCTCCCCTGCAGGCAAATCTCACGGGACCCTACACTTGCTAGTGACTGTCTGCACCATCCTTTGGGCGGCAGGAATGATGAACACAGCACATCTCAGGACAAAAGTCTTTAGACAGCCTGATGGGCTCCTGGGAAACTCAACACTCCATGCTGCAGGCTGCCCCTCAGCCTGGCCCCTTGGCACCGGGTGGTGCCTGCACAAACCCTTTGGAGGCCAGGCATCTGGGGTCGCAATGATACTTTCCACATGTAGACGTAGGCCTCTCTTTTTATTTTTGCCAGATACCACACTTACCTGAATTAGCTCGAAGAACTTAGACTTTGGGTCTGAGGAAGAAGGAGCAACTCGAGCCTGGTCTGGGATCTGAAAACAGATAGCAAAGAGCTTGGATTTTCAAATGTACTTTTTTAAAAGTATTTTTCAAATATTTTATTTATTTTTAGACAAAGGGGAGGAGAGGAGAGAAAGAGAAGGAAAGAAACATCAATGTGTGGTTGCCTCTGGTGCACCCTGCTACCAGGGACCTGGCCTGCAACCCAGGCATGTGTCCTGACTAGGAATTGAACTGGCGACCCTTTGATTCATAGGCCAAACGCAATCCACTGAGCCTCACCAGCCAGGTGAGGCTACTTCTGACCAAGGCTGCGTTAGTCTATGTGGGCGAGGGGACAGGTCAGAGGAGTGGGGAGGAGGAAGTGGCACGGAGCACAGGAGACCACAGGGCGGGGGTGGAGGGGGACAGTGCAGTCACTGCTCCCTTTCGGGCCTGTGGTAGCACACCCCATGTGCCACTTCCTTTTCTCTGCAGCTGTCTGTGGTCGGTGTTGCCACTTAGGACAGCCAGCAGTGACACGAGACCTATTCACCCACCACTCTTGGCCTTTATGACCCAGCTGCAGGGCCAAACTGGCAGTGAAAGGGCCAAGGAGGTAAAAGCCAATAATGATGAAACTTCCAGCTCTGGAATGCTGTGAGGGAGGGCAGACATGTTCACGAGGCAAAAGAAAGACCTTAACGTGAAATGCTTGGGAGTCAAACCTATTCTTCTCTACAGCTTCCCTGCCCTGGAGGGACAAGGGGCTAGGGCGAGATGCTCACCTCCCAAAGACGAAGGCACTGTTTCCGGATCTCTGCCTGCCGAGGCTCACTCAAGGTCCTGGGAAAATAAAGACAGCAAGTGATTAAAACCTCCATGAGGTACAAGGAGTGTGCCTCTCTGCACCCCTCAGAACCCAAGAGAGAAGCAGCCCACATGCATAAATGTGTGTGCGTACACAGAGGCCATGCTACCGTCAGCCCAGAGAGCTTATCACAGGCCCATGGTTCTGCCTCCTGAAGACGGGAGTTCAGATGTACACAAAAGGGGATGACCTTCCCTCACTGCCACAACGGGAAAGGAGACTCCCCGTCTGACCACCTGGACACCCGCCAGGGTTCCCCACACACCCTCCCTCCAGTTACCCAAGGGTACATCCTGATTCCTCCTCTGCTGACACAGGCCCCAATAAATCCATCCTGGTGGACATCACTATGCCACAGAAAGATGAATTAGCTTATGCTTGCCCCGACTAGAGATATTCCCTAACCAGTCCTACTTTTCCTCTCTGAGCACTCTTTATTCTGTGTCTCCTGAGTGATGTATTCTACGCCCTCTGATACACAGTTAATAACTTTTCCTGTATCCTCTTCCTAGAATCTTATCTTCCCAAAGACATCATAAAGCCTTGGAGGGCAAGGTTCATCATGCCATATGTTTCTCTGACATCCTTCACAGACCACAGCAGAGTAGGAGATAAAAGAGTACAAATTTTTAAATGTTTGCTGAAATGAAATAAAGAGCTCAGGGGGAGGAGCAAAATGAAGAGATCCTCCTTTGAAGTGAAATTCTAGAGCATGGGCAAGACTCACGTGTCTTGAACAAAGGCATGGATTTTGGCCAGAGCTTTGATCTGCAGACTACAGTGTCTAGAAGGGAAAAAAAAAAAATCTCAGAAGGATTACCAAAAACACAGCCAAAAGACATCAGGACAGACAAGTTTAGCAGGAACAATCACCATCTATATTTAGGGGAGAGACTGAGAGTTGATACAGAACCCCTTCAACCACACCCCAAAGTATGGTTACATGGGCCTCCTGAAGGCTGATGGTAAAGTAGAAAAAAGAATCAGATTCTTCATACACTCAGGTCCTGCTAAAAGGATGGTTCTGATCCCATCCTTACTAAGGTGAAAGCACTGGTGAACTGATTCTAAATAAAGCAACAACAAAGCACAGACCTAGTTTACAGACTAAACTGACTTAATCCATAAACACTAACAGCTGCTCTTTTTATTCTAGTCTCCATTTTTCTTTTACATACACTGTCTGGAATTTAATAAAGACATATAAAACCTGTGCTACAGCAAGAAAAGATGACCCACTGATGAGAAAGAAAACAGTGCAACAGAGCAAGATCCAGAGATGGTCCAAATGTTGGAATTATCAGACAGGGCCTGTACAATAACTGAAAAACACCTTAAAGGATCTACTAGAAA
Source organism: Artibeus jamaicensis (assembly GCF_021234435.1). Lineage (NCBI taxonomy): Eukaryota > Metazoa > Chordata > Mammalia > Chiroptera > Phyllostomidae > Artibeus > Artibeus jamaicensis. The sequence goes on from NW_026521356.1 coordinate 4,174,406, forward strand.
AGGTGTACAACATGCATAAACAGATGAAGAATATCAACAGAAATATATAAACGATATTTTTAAAGCAAATAAAATTAGACTTAATAGGATGTTAGAGTTAAAGAATGACTCTGATGGGCTCACCAGCAGACTGAACACAGTAGAGGAAAGAATCAGTGAACCTGACAGATAAAAACTCAAACTAAAACATAAAAAAAGTGAACACCCTAACAAAGCATGTGAGCTCTGTGGATAATAACAAATAATGTAACATAAATATAACCGGAATCTCAGAAGCAGAGGAAAGAAAGGACAAATATAATGACAAGATAGTAACTAAGAATTTCCCCAAATTGATGAATAAAGTCAATCTACAGACCCAAAGTAAAAAGAACAACCCCAAGCAGAATCCACACTGAAAAAAAGAAGCCATATACAAACATAAAACACATCATGTTCAACATGCTGGAAACAAAAGATACAGAGAAAAGCACAAATGAAACAGACACACAGGGAAACAATGGCAACACTACTGACTGACTTCTAATCAAAAACCAAGGAAAGCAGAGAACAGTATCTTTAAAGTGCTGAAAGAAAAATATGACCAACTTCGAAATCTATATCCAATGAAAATATCCTTCAAAAGTGAAAAGTAAATAAAAACATTTTCAAAAGACAAAAGCTGAGGGAGTTAGTCTCCAGCGAGTGCACTACAAACACAGGCTAAAAGAAATCCTTCAGGGTGAAGAGAGATGATTCCACACAGAAACCTGGCTCTGCAGGAAGCAATGCAGAACACCGAAATGGGAACGTCAGTAAATACCAAGAAACCTTTAAAAATAAATAAGTAAGAATAAATACTCACACACATATATCTTTAAATCTCTTTAAAAGACTGTTAGACTGGCCGGGTGGCTCAGTTGGTTAGAGCGTTATCCTGATACAGCAAGGTTGTGGGTTCGACCCTTGGTGAGAGCACATACAGGAATCAACCAATGAATGCATGAATAAGTGGAACAACAAAATTGATGTTTCTCTTTCTCAAATCAATAAATAATTTTTTAATAAAAAATAAAAGACTATAGATTGTTTAAAATAAAAAGGGCAATGTAAAGTAAGATTTTTATATAAAACAGGAGCACAAAGGAAGGAGAATTACAAAAGCATGTTTACATCTGGAGAGGTTCTTACACTATTCATAAAGCAGAACACTTTTTGAAGACGCTATGACAAACTGAAGACACACACCGTAATCTCTGGAGTTAACTGCAACATAACATACAAAGAGCATAAAAAGAAAACCCCAAGAAGATAAAAAAGACACACTACTAACACACTTCATTTGCTTCCCCGAAGGAACAGAGAAACAGAAGGCAGGGTAAACAGAAACCAAACAACCAAGACAAGGGATTTAAACCCAAACATATCAATAACTGCAGTCCGTGTAAAAGTACTGAACACCCCAATTACAAGGTAGAGCCTGGCCTTTGCCAAGTCGCTCAGTTGGTTGGAGTGTCCAACCAAAAGATTTCAGGTTCATTCCCCAGTCAGGGCACATAATGGAGGCAGCCAATTGATATCCTCGCCCCACCCCCCACAAAATCAATAAACATATCCTCAGGTGAGGATTTAAAAAAAGAGAGAGAGACTGTTACACTAGATAAAAAAGGTTGGACCTACCATATGTTACTTATTTTAAATATTTTACTTTTTTATTTTCAGAGAGAGGGGAAGAGAGGGAGAAAGAGAGGGAGAAAGACATCAGTTGCCCCTAACACACCCCCAACCAGGAACCTAGCCCACAACCTAGGCATGTGCCCTGACAGGGAATAGAACCAGTGACCTTTCAGTTCATGGGACAATGCCCAACCTGCCAAGCCACACCAGTCAGGACCCAACCATATGTTTTTTACAAACACAAAGACAAATTGAAAATAAAAAGACATGAAAAGATAAACCACATAAATAGTGAACAAAGGAAAGATGATGTGGCTACATTGCTATCAGACAAGTAGACTTCAAGACTAAGGGTATACCTCAGATAAGGAAGGACACGCCACACTGACAGAAGGTCAATTTGTTAAGAAGAAAAAATAACCTTAAATGTGTGTGTGCCTGCTAATAACAAAGACCCCAAATATGTGAAGGAAAACTAAAAAATAGACAAATCATTTTAACATCCTTCTTTAAGCTACCGATAGCAGTAGTCAGTATCAGTTAAGATATGTAAGATCTGAAAATCACTATGAACCAACTTGACCAAATTAATGTTCATAAAACACTATACTCAATAATAGCAGTTGGAGTATTCACAAAGATAGATCACAGGATAGGCCAGAAAAAAAATCTCAGTAAGTTTCAAAGGATGAAAATCATAGAGTATATCTTAGAAATCCCAAAATATCTGGATATTGAATATCACATATCTATATAATCCATAAATCAAAGAACAAATTGTAAGAAAATTTTTTAAAATATTTTGAATGATGTAATGATGAAAAAAAGATATCAAAATGTGGGAGACTCAGCTAAACAGTCCTTAAAGGAAAATTTAATATAGATACATGTAAATGCTATGAATAATTGATTAAGTAAAATAAAATTATTAATTCCTTTTTTAAAAATATAGTTATTTATTTTTAGAGAGACAGGAAGGGAGGGAGAAAGAGAGAGAGAGAAACATCAATGTAGGAGGGGAACAGCAGTCAGTTGCCTCTCTCATGCATCCCGACTGGGCACCTGCTCCACAACCCAGGCATGTGCCTCCAATGGGAATTGAACCAAAAACCTCCTCTTTATAGGATTGCACCCAACCAAGCCACAGTGGTCAAGGCTAATTCCTTTATGCTTCTTAATTTGGGCTCAATTTGCTTTTCTTTTTCTAACTTCTTGATTTTTAGGCTCTTTTTCTTTTTATATATTTATGTATAAATTACAGGATTATAAAGAGAAATATATAGCACTTAAATACACATATATATTTAAACCAGACGAGAACTTCAAAAGAGTAGAGATTTAGAGACTAATATCCCTAATGATCATAGACACAAAAATCATTAATATGTAATAAGATATAACATATATTAAATCAAATATATATTATATTTGATAATATAATAAATCAAATATAGCAACATATTAGAGTGTAACTCATGACCAACTTGACTTAATCTAAAAACACAAGATCTGGCCCTGGCTGGTGTAGCTCAGTGGATTGAGCACAGGCCTGGGAACCAAGCAACCACAGTTTGGGATTGATTCCCAGTCGGGGCACATGCCTCGGTCGCAGGCCAGTTCCCAGCAGGGGACACACAAGAGGCAACCATACATTGATATTTCTCTCTCTCTCTCCTTCCCTTCCCCTCTAAAGATAAATAAATAAAATCTTTAAAAAATATAAAAATAAAAACACAAGATCTGTTTGCCATTTGGAAATCATCAATGTGATTCACTATAAATGAAATAGAAGAAAAATAATTTCTATAGATACATAAAAAATATTTGACAAAATTAAACATCTAGGCATAGTAAAAATTCTCAGCAAACAAAGGAATAGAAGAAAACTTTGTCAACCTGATAAAAGATATCTACGAAAAACCTACAGCTAACACCATATTTGATGGGTAAAGATTTCACACTTAAAATCAAGAACAAGGCTAGGGCGTCTGCTCTCATCACTTCAATTGAACATCACACTGGAGGAACCAGAGGTGCAACGAAGCAAGGAAAAAAAAGAGAAACACCATTAGGATCCAGCAATTCCTCTTCTGAGTATTTACCCAAAATAACTGAAACTGGGATCTTGAAAAGATATTAGCATCCCTATGTTCACTGTACCATTATTCAAAACAGCCAAGATGCGGAAACAACCTAAATGTCCATGGACAGAGGAATGGATAGAATGACCTTATTCAGTCCCCCAAGAAAGCACTTCCACAGACTCACTGCTACTATACAGCTCTCCAACCTACCACAAAAAAACTTGTTTCTCACGCGTGCCCCTAAAAAACTGAGCCAACTGTCACAACTTTATATTACCACTACCCAGGAGGAGGAGAAACAATTAAACAAGGTTTAAAAACAAAACAAAAAACACACACACAACAGCAGCATTCAAATCACCCATCTGGGGAACTCATGAACTGGCAAAGGCTTTAGTATCAAAACTTCCAAAGCCTGTCATGTACTTGTTTCCAGCTACCTCCCGCCTCCAATCAGGGGCTCCACAAGCCAACAACCACAACAGCCTGTTACAAACAAGCAATTAAAGGGAAATTACTCCCACCACAAGGGCCACAAGAGGAGGCTGCTCTTCAGGCCCCCAGGGCAGAGCTATGGCACCCAGGCTCCCACTGGCCGCCCTCGTGAAAGGGCGTGGGAGCAGGATGAGAGTCTCTAAGGTATTCTAAGTCCCAGGGGCCCAAGAACAAGCAGACCAAATCCAATTACCAATTTTTCAGGGTTGACAAACTGATACCAAGAGCCAATCATGTAGTCCTTCATTCTCTGGCCTTCCCTAATACCCTAGTGGTGCCAACAACAAATACCTGGTTTGCTTACCTCTCATTGGACCGTATCATATAGTCAGTAAATTCATGGTCTCCCTTGATCACTTCCAAAGGGACCACAAGGTTGACATCGGAATCAGTATTTCGCAGCTGGTTGAGTTTAATATTGACTGAGAAGAGGTACTCCCGCACATCATCTACGCCCACCTTCAGGCCCTTGCACACCACATACCTGGCAGGAGAAAAATTTCACTCCACGAACAAGGACTTTCTGCCAACATTCCTCCTCCCCAGACCCCTGGAGTCATGAAGTTTAACAGCCTTAAGTCTATGTACAAGGAACAGCACAGACTCTGTGCTGCAAAAGTTCACCTCAAATCCTTCTTTTTTATGTTGGACTATATTTCTAGTCTTTATGGCTGTGGTTCCCAAGGGCCCTGTGCCAAGCTGCCTGCATCACCATCACCTGGGGATTCTGATAAATTAAAGACTCATCAATCAGACGTTCCAGGGATGGGGCTCGGAAATCTTGTGTTTTTAACAGGCCACCTAGCAATTCAGTTTGGCCGCATTTTCTCACACTGTGCATGGCACTGTGTCCTGCCTAGGAGGCTTCTGACTGGTGGTCCCTTTGCCCTGGCCCAACCCATGTTTCTCCAGGTGTCCCTTCCATTGGTCACCTCCTCCTTCCTGGGCCAACCCAAGGATCCCCCCACGTAAGTGTGGTGAATAAGGCTTGTAAAGGAGGAGGCAGAGACTGAACTGGCATATCACAGACCCACTAAAGGTCCAAATCCTGACTCCTCTGGGCTTAATCACTTCTTTCGAGTCAAGGTTTTTAATGTAGCTTGAGGGAACATGCCAGAGATGCACCAGGATGTGTGTTCTGACATTTAGCCAACTACTCGGATTAAAATGGAAAGGAAAACCTCACCTCTCTGAGTTGGCAGGACGGCTGGTAATCGGCTTAAACAGACATACTCGTTCAAAGCAGCAGTACAGCAGGTAGATGAGCCCCACGCTGAATGGTGTGAACAAGTCAAAGGTTTTACAGATGAAGTGGCCTCCTGGATTAGAGAAAAAACACCTGTCAGTAGGTTCTAGTCCAGGAGGTAGGTAAGGTGATCTCAGGGAATAAATGTGACCAAGTCAGGGACTCAGAACCTAGGTCCATCAAATGTCAGAGGCAGTTTAAGGGGTTCATTTAGTTTTAGAGGGGGACTTAGAGGATTCTGCAGCACTTTCTTCCCTAAACTCCTCATTCAGTCACCCGTCACCTAACACAAGCAGGTTTCTTTTTTTAACTTCTGAGCCCACACTCATGCATGCTCTTTGCTAATGGGGCCTCCAGCGGGTCCTGGGATGGGGAGATGGCTGAGGGAGTGTCACCTGTCCGGACCACAGAGAGTGCCATGAGGAACTGACAGAGCAGCAGCTGCTTGCTCAGGATCTCTTGCAGGTTCTCCTGTCCCTCCACAGAGAAACCCTGAAATGGCAGCACAAGAACTGGGGTGGGAAACAGAAGTGAAGACGACTGCAAAAACATCTCTCATCTTCATTAAGATTTCTTCAAGTGTTTTCATGGATCTCCACCACCTGACTGATAAAGATACAGCTCGGCATTTGAATTATTTTGGCAGGTCATATGGTTCATTATGAACAGGACCTAGGCCTGACAACTGGACCAGTGCCATCTGCTCTAACACACCCAGAGGGTGGAACCAAGTCTGGTTTTCCAAGGAGGTGGTCCAGCAACACTCACTTAAGAATCCAAGGGAAGGCCCTGGCTGATGTAGCTCAGTGGATTGAGCGTGGGCCTGTGAACCAAAGGGATGCTGGTTTGATTCCAAGTCGGGGCACGTGCCTGGGTTGCAGGCCAGTTCCCAGCAGGGGACACACTAGAGGCAACCGTACATTGATATTTCTCTCCCTCTCTCCTTCCCTTTCCCTCTAAAGATAAAATCTTAAAAAAAAAAAAATCCGAGGGAAGAGTAAGGCAGAATAGAAGCAACGCACTGGCTAGTCACAGGCCAAATATAGGAAACGATGCTCTGGTGAGTCTGATGAGACCCAGGAAGTACGTGTGGCGCGAGTGCTCTGCTTGGCCTCCCTCAGCCTCTGTGCTGAACGCTGCACAGGCCCCGGTTTTGTGACAGAAGAAAAGTCAGCAAACCTCTGACACTCAGTGATCTCACTTTCTCTGCTGAACAAGGATTTAATCACGAAACCCACTTTCCTGTTCAAAGTTTCACCCTCTAGCTAGCAGGGTCTCTGGCCAGGACGTTTGTTCAAAGTACATATGTTGCTGTTCGGAGTGGTCTCCTCCTGTGAGAGCCCCGCAGGGAGCAGAGAGCCGAACTCACAGAGAAGAAAAGGAGGCTGAAGGCCGGGGGAGGGGAGAGCGCAGCTGTTTAATGGGCATGGTTTCAATTCTGTAAAATCAAAACATCCCGAAGATCTCTTTCAGAATAATGTTAATATATTTAACACTACTGAACTGTGTACACATACAACTGGTTGAGATGATAAATGTGTTGCATGTTTTTTACCACAATAATTTTTTAAAAGATTTTATTTCTTTATCTTCAGAGGGGAAGGGAAGGAGAGAGGGAGAGAAATGTCAATGTTTGGTTGTTTTCTGTGCGTCCTCCACTGGGAACTGGCCTGCAACCCAGGCATGTGCCCTGACTGGGAATCAAACCGCGATCCTTTGGTTTCTAGGCCTGCACTCAATCCACTGAGCTACACCAGCCAGGGCTTTAACCACAATAATTTTTTAAAAAGTAAATGAGGCTGTCATTCATTAAGCTGGCCCCAGCCAGGCCAGATTTCCCTGACTCAGTCTTACGAAGGTAGTAGCTAAATGATCCAGAAATCAAAAACGTTTAGCAGACTCTGGCTGGTGTGGACTGAATGCCAGCCTATGAATTGAAAGACTGCTGGTTCAGTTCCTGGTTGGGCCACATGCCTGGGTTGCGGGCTGGATCCCCAGGCTGGAGGGTATTTGAGAGGCAACCAATTGATATATTGTATCTCTCAATACAATACACATTGATGATTATCTCCCACTCTTTTTCCCTTTCTTCCTGTCTCTCTAAAAATGAATAATAAAATATTTTAAAAAGTGTTTAGCAATGCCTTCTAAATTGATCAATGCTTGTCAAAAATACATGCCTGTTTATAGGGTCAATCAAAAAGAAGAAGAAAAAGAGCAGCTCAGGTCACTGGTCTACACTACTGAAGAAGAAACACAACCCCTGAGTTTGCTACTCCAGCTGCCCGATTGCAACAGGGCCTCCCAAGCACTGCAAGAAACACACTGGCTGCTCAGCCGGGGCAGCCCCCGCCCCCCAGCCTGTGTTATTCCCTACTATGCACAACACTCTGAGAGCCCACGCTGGCATCCTGCACATTCCTTCATCTTTCCAGAAGCTGATACTTGAAAGGCTACCCAAGCTGTTCCAGAGGTTTTTCTCAACTCTAGCCATGTGACTCTGGAGCGACTGCCATATTCTCTGTCCCTCCTCTAGACTAAGTGGTGGCCCACTCCAGAAAAGACTACCTGTCACATCAGACTAGTGGGTGAGAAAGCAGCAGTGGGTTCCTCTCCGTACTTTAAGCAGCTGCCCAAAGAACGAGGCTCCAAGAATATTCACTTTAGCCCAGCCACTGACAGAAAGCCTGCTGTGGGTTCCCTGGAACTGCTGCCTTTGGTTATGTGCTCATCTATCAGCCCATCCAGAGGCCTAGAGGTGGCGGTGTATAAACAGCCTCTGTCAAGAGTGGCACCCAGGTGACAAACAATGGAAATGCTCTTCTCAGTTTTGCCTAGTTCACCTGAGTCATGGTCCTTACCTCACTGAATCTCACAGCCGACCAAGGCCCTTTGAAGAAGTGAGCTGAGAGGGGCCACCTGCTCCGAGCAAAGGTGTCCACAACATCATTGCCTTGACAAAGTTATCATTGAAACATATGCACAAAAGAATAGAAACATAAATCATGCATCCCTTACTATCTGAACAGTGGGCTAGCACCTTCCAGGGCAGCTAAAGGGCTAACATAATAAAACAAAAACAATTCTGAAGCCTCTGTGATAAATACCTAAAGCATCAGCCTATGGAGAGCAGAACACCTACCCCATCAGCCATCAGAAAGTGGACTCCCTTGCGATCCGTGTTATCCAGGACAAAATTCCGGAAAGCAGTGATGTTCTCTGGGCGGGTGATGTCTCCATCTCCATCGACCCCACCCTCGCCTGTAGGACACAAGATTCACATTAATCTCGTTGGTCCTATGCATCCCAAGAGCTGGGGCAAGAGCTCTCTGGGGCTGTGAAAAAGCTACCAGGTGGGTCACGAGGTCCAGGAGAAAAGCCCCTGTGAGGAGCAACTCTCTGCAGGACCCCTCTTGCAAGACTGCCTTGTAGTGATGGACCAAGAGGCAGAAACAGGGCCCTGCTGTATGTAATAAAACAGAGATGAAAAGGAGTTAACCAGCCAAAAGTCAGCAACTGAAACACAGGGCCTTCCTCCCTAAGGCCAACATTATGTTTAAAGTGCCTACATTTCAGAAGCAGTACTGACTTTCTAAGAAGGACCATTAAGAAAGGACTTAGAACCTGCTGTCAAATCACAACAATCAAGACCGAGTGGAGGGGACTGCTGCGAGGTTGCTGAGCTGTCTGTTACCAATACTTTCCACACCCCGGCCCCAGGCTGGGGTGGACATGGGGTGTGTATGTTAATAACCCTGCCAGTCCTCAGCTGGAGGTCAGGCAGTTTCATTATCTCCTGTTACCCCAGAGAAGAAAGATGGAATGAGTATGGTCTGGATGAGAGTTTGCCTAGCAGAGCGCTGAACCTGTACCCCGCAGGCCTGGGGTAAAAAGGGACAGCCCAGGGGGAACCGAGACCTTCATGGCATAGGACTAGGACCCCCAGGCTGAGAGACCTAGGAAAGAAAACATGGCAAGTGGACAGTAGCTGCTACTGACCTAAAGTCCCCTTGTACCCTCTGTGTCCCTACCATAGTAAGGTTCAAAGAGTTCGCTGGAGGCTGAATAGAAGTCCTCCAGCTTGAAGTCATTTGGGCCCTTCAGAGTCATTCCGAAGCCCTTCGCGTGCCACTTCTTCCTCCACAGCACGTACTCCGAGAAGCCACCTGGGCCTGCACAGACATCAGCGAAGTACAGAAGCTCGGCTTCCCGGTCCTTTACCAGAGGTTTCTGCAAAGGCAAGTGGAAAACAAGGGAGAAAGAGAAAAGAGATGGCTCAGTGGGGAGCAGGCAGGGAGTGAAATCACCCTTTCCCCAAGCACGAGGCAGAGTTCCTGCCAGGACCACGACACCCAGGAAATGCAACTCTGTGACCGTCACCCTCCGGAGTTGCCCATCCCCACCTTGAAATACCCCTGATGCCTTCCCCACCAACAGGCCTAGCTCAGACTCCTCATAAACACATCTTAATGGGCACCTGAGTGTGCATTTTTTGTTTCTCGGCCTCTTTTCTTCACTATATCCTGCCTTACAAGAGTCCTACTGAGCAGAATTGATGCATTACACACAGGAAGAGACACCAAGACACACTGTCCTGTTCCCAACCAGTGTGCAGCAAAGGAAAACCGGGAGCCATTTGGCCTGAGTGCCAGACTCGGGTCTTGCTGTCCAACCCATGTCTGGCGACTCTGAAGTCGTCGGCCTCAGCCACAGCACCTACCTACCTTCCCAGACCACAGCCTCTGCTTCCCTGCTCCCCTTCCTCCTAGGCTCTTCCTTTTCTTTCAATTAACTTTTTATTTTGTAATAATTTTAGGTTTACAGAAAAGTTGCAAAGACAGAGCTCTCGTACACCCTTCACCCAGTTTCCAGTTTTACTGACATCTTACACTGCCATTTGTCAAAACCAAGAAACTAACATTGGTACTCGATTATTGACTAAACTCAGACTTGATTCAGATTCCACTAGAGTCCTTGTTCTGCTCCAGGATCTAAGACACCACAGGGCATTTGGTCTCCTCCTTTTTAACACCCCTCTCTTCTCTTGCCTGTGCCTCTCTGGTAGCTGGGGGCCTGGACGGTGCACAGCTGGCAGCGGACGAGACAGAGGGAAAAGGAAACATAGGTGTGCAGCTTCCAGAGCACCCTCAGAACACCCACAGCTCAGAAATAACTACATTATAATAACCATTTGAATTTTTGTTGGATTATAGTTTGGGCCACTTGAGTAGCTTTAACTCTTAATCTAAAATTCGTGCTAAACGCAGCACTGACCTGTGTTGTGTTTAACACTTCTCTTTTACACACCTGGTCCCCGGACGGGGACTCTCCTTGCCCCGACCCTCCACAGTGGAGAGAAGGCCCCATCTCCAACAAGAGGTTGGGCTCTAGGTAGTGGCAGAGGAGGGCCCTGACGAAGGGGCTCAGGCAGCTTGGCCTGTGCTCTCTACAGACTGACACGGCCCAGTGCTCTCCAGAGTTCTGTAACCACCAGATAAAGATCAGAAAGCTTTAGGGAAAACAGTTTTAAGAAAGAAATAGAAAAACTAACATCCACAATTCAGTCCATTTCTAGGTGACAAAGGTGTTCCCTCTGACTATAGCTATCTAGCTTTATCAAAAACAGTGAATATGTTTCTGGAATAAGTGACTTTAGCTAAAAACACACTTCACTATCCTGCGACAAGCCCACCCAGGCATGCTATGCAGTATCAGTTCCTTCGTCCCTTCCCTACCACTCTGCCCCATTCCTTGTTCCTAAGCCATCAACGGCTCATATATTTGGATTATATTCATTTGCACACACAAAAGACCTAATGGCACTTACCAAGAACATCATGTAGCACTTTCCCGACAGTACAGCAGTAATGAGCCGGGGGTCACAAGCCTAAGGCCTGCACAGGCTGGACACTGGTCCTCACCACAGGGTGGGCCCCAGTGCCCCAGGCCCAGGCTCTAGCCTCTCCGGGTGGGCAGCTGGCCCAAAGGAAGATTAGGGGAAGAAAGGGGTGTACACCAACAAAAGCATCTCACCTCCAAAAAGAGACGGTAACTATGATCTCATTCTGTGATTTCAAGACTTGGGGCCCTCACAGGCCACAGCCAGAAGGACCTGTCATAGAAAGGACAGCTGGGGTTTTCACCTCTGCTACCTACTGGCTGTGTAGTCACCAGCAAGCACACAATTTATGCTTTGAAGTTCAAGCTTCCTCAACTATAAACTGGGACTAATGTAGGTTATTTAAGACTGCTGTAGGATTAAATAAATTACCAAATGTCAAAAACCTTAATAAACTGTAAAATACTAAAATGTAAGATACTGTATTCAACTAGATTAACTATCTCAGAGTGAAAACTCCCGTCCTCTTCCATCTTGTTCTCTTTCCGGTGCCTCACTGGGCACTTTCTAAGTGCTCTCACTTCCTCTGAAACAGCACTGAAACTTAAACACCGACCTTCAGTTTCTGTCACCTGTTACACTTCAAAACACGTTTTCTTACCTCGACAACATCCGGAGGCACACAAATTCCTCACACGATGTTATGGTTTATAATACACTTCCATGTACCCAAAGAATCTAAATTTCCTTCTTTCCTTTGTCTCTTCCAACTCCTGTTCAGAATTCCTTTATTTCGCACCCTAGTCTCTTTTCAACTTCTACCGCCACCTGGTATGTGGCTGGGGCTTCAGCCACTCCCATCTTTTCTGGTAACTGCTCCAAAGCATCTCTGCTCACCTGAAAAACATACCAAGTCTACTGGCCCTGGCTGTCACTCTGGTGCTCAGGGAAAAACAGAGATTAAAAAAAGAAGAAAATACCAGGGGCCGGAGAGAAATCACTTTTTATAGTAGAGTGTGGAGAAACATCCTGAAAGGGCAATTCTCCATGGCCACTAATAATCAATTCAGGTCAAGACTCTGCCTGAAGCATTACAAACACGGCTGCCTTTTCCTATGTAACTAACATCTCCCTCGACCTGAATGGTTCGGCCTGGTGCCTGCTTTACCTTCCTGACAGCAAGAGACAATAATCAGATACCAGCTGCTGGAGGCACTTTCATTCAAAAGCCCAAAAGGATGCTGTGACTTCCCATCAGCTTGACAGAGCTCCTCTGCCAGGCAGGAGTTTAAAATCATTTGGAGCTCAGAAAATTTAATCAACATTATATCAACCTAATTTTCTCAAGATGCTAATTCCAAGAACGCTTTTGTGCTGCCTGCTGGTACTAGAAAATGGGGTGGGAGACCTGAGAGAGAAATGACTAAAGGCTGGAGGGGTCTCTATGCCAGCTTTGCCAGTGCAGAGAAAGCAGTGAGGCAGGTGGAACTGAAACATTAAAGAGCTTGGAAAAGAATAATCAGGGGCCTAATGGAAGAAGGGTGAATAAAGCAGGAACAGAGAGCTCACTTTCTAGAACTGGGTAAAAATGCTTCGAAACCCAGCCAAGGTAATGCCAGAACGAAATTTCCTTTATTTTTTCTCTATCGTCACAGAGGGTGTGTGTTCAGAAAGATGAGATGCAGCGGCACAGAAGATCATTTTGCTCTACCGCTTCTTGAGAAGGGCCAAAGCCTGATAACTATGACCCCACACAAAACTTGTTCTAAGAGGCAGGAAGCGAAAGCAGCCACATCAGAAATCACAGATCTGAGAGCTGGAACAACTCTTAAGAACCTTTGGTCCTACACTGGCCCTGTGGCAGGTTAGTAGGGCTATTTTCAGAGAGCAGGCAGCTGAGGCACAGAGAAGGTGTGATCTTAAATGACACCACCTGTGACTGTAAGTGCTGCATTCCCCACTGTGACACAGCCCTGACACTGACTGTAAATGGATCAGCGGAAGGCTCCAGAGGCCCACATTTCATCACCTCTCAACATTCCCCAGAGCACTCCCTTCTTATACCAGAAACAGCACCCGAGTCAGATGATGTCAGTTTCAAATAATCAGAAAATAAGCTCACTCTGAGGACTGCACAGTCCCCCTTCTACTCCACCTCATCCATGGTACAGAGACAGGCTAAAGCGCCCTGGTGATAACTGGCCTCACATGTCAGTAAACACAACAGGCTTTACAAATACCCCAACCCTGCACACTTACCAGCTCTCAGGTCCCCTAGAATGTCCAGAACCTAAGCACTATGGGGAAAGGAATCACATCTATCTCATTCCAAATTATATTCCTGGTGCCTTAGCACTGTGCCTGGCACAAAGTAGGGGCTGGATAAATACATGTTTAATGAGTGCAGGAGGCAGGCCCATGCTCTAACTTGTGGCCTCATCTACCTGTTCCCTAGGCCGTTAGATGCCACACCTGCTGACTGTTCCCAGGAATGTCCCTTCTCCACTGCTGGAAGCCCTACTTACCTCCACCTGGAGTGAGCAAGAGGATCTGCAGAGTTGGGGACTAGGACATGAAGCCCTGGAGACAATGCTTATTGGGGCACTCCTGGGACCACAGAAAACACTGTGGGGCCCCATCTGAGGAGCTCAAAGCAAATTATATCTCTAACATAAAGTATGTATCTCTAACACACAGCAGGAATAACTGCATTGCACAAATGTCAATTTCTAGGACTTCCGCCAAGATGGAGGCATAGGTGGAGACGCCCTGCTTCCTCACACAACCAAGTTTAGAGACAACTAAATATTAGCAACAGAAAACACAGCCAGAACACAGAAAATTGAACTTTTCGGAAGTCTGTTAACAACAAATTCTTCAGTCTGACCGGTAAGAGGGGCGAAACCAGCAGCTGGTGGAGTGGGGTAGCACAGAAAAACTCAGTCAGACGGACTCAGGTGCCCGGAATCCAGGCTCAGGGTTGGACCTAGTGAGAGACCCAGCGAGCAACCTCGGGGAAACAGCGAGAGAGCAGGGCTGCGGGTTGACTGTGGTCGCGCATTCCTGCTGGATAGACAAACGAGGGAATGGGCGATTGGACGGGACCCAGTGGGTCCCTGTGGCGAGCGGCAGCGGAGGGTGCAACCATTTCCCCACTCTGACCCCGCCTCCACATACAGTGTCATAACTCAGCGACTCTGAGTAGCCCTGCCCTGGGGAACCACCTAAGGTTCTGCTCATCACCCAGCAGCCCTCGAAACAGCAGAGAGGGCCGCCATTTCCCTGCTCTGACCACGCCCCCACATACAGTGTCACAACCCAGCAACCTGCTGGGAGTCCAAGGCTCCGCTCCTTAGATTTAATGGGTGCAAACAGACCAAAAATGGCTCAAGAAGATCTCAAAGCCCCAGAGCCTATAAATCTAAGCGATGAAGAAATAGCAAAACTCTCAGACACACAGTTTAAAACACTGGTGATCAGGATCCTCACAGAACTGGTTGATTATAGTCACAAATTAGACAAAGATATGAAAGCGAAACTAATTGAAATGAATGGAATTGCATGGGAAACCAATAGCGATGAAAAGGAAACTGGGACTCAAATCAATGGAGTGGACCAGAAGAAAGCAAATAATGGCCAAACAGAAAAGAGTGAAGAAGCAAGAATTCAAAAAAATGAGGAGAGTCTTAGGAACCTCCAGGACATCTTTAAATGCTCCAACATCTGCATTATAGGGGTACCAGAAGGGGGAAAGAAACAGCCACCAGTGGAAAACTTATTTGAACAAATAATAAAGGAGAATTTCCCCAGGCTGGCAAAGGAAATAGACTTCCAGGAAATCCAGGAAGCTCAGAGAGTCCCAAAGAAGTTGGACCCAAGAAGGAACACACCAAGGCACATCATCATTACATTAGCCAAGATTCAAATGAAGAAGAGAATCCTAGAAGCAGCAAGACATAAGGGGACAGTCACCTACAAAGCAGTTACCATCAGACTGTCAGCGGATTTCTCAAAAGAGACCTTACAGGCAAGAAGGGGCTGGAAAGAGGTATTCCAAGTCATGAAATCCAAAGACCTACAACCAAGACTGCTCTATCCAGCAAAACTTTCATTTAGAATGGAAGCACAGATAAAGTGCTTCTCAGGTAAGATCAAGTTCAAGAAGTTCATCATCACCAAGCCCTTATTATATGAAATGTTAAAGGGATTTACCTAAGAAAAAGAAGTTAAAAAAACACGAACAGTGAAAGGACAGCAAACTCACAGTTATTAACAACCACACCTAAAACGAAAGCAAACTAAAAGGACAGCTAGACCAGGAGTGGAAACATAGAAATGAAGATCTCAAGGAGGGTTAGCAACAGGGGAGTGGGAGGAGGAGAAGGGGGGAGAAGGTACAGAAAATAAGTAGCATAGACAGTAGATAGAAAATAGATGGGGGGCAAGAATAGTATGGGAAATATAGAATCTAAAGAACTTGAGACACATGGTCATAAACTAAAGGGGGGTAAGGTGGGGAGGGGGCTAGGGTGGAGGGGAATGAAGGGGGGAATAGAACAAATGTAATGGCATAATCAATAAAAAAATACATTAAAAAAATAAAAAATAAAAAATAAATAAAATGTCAATTTCTGAGCCACTTAAGCTCATTTAACACTATGATTTCAGAAGCAGAAACTTGTTCTCACCCCGTAAGAGTCCCGTGGATTTGTAAAAATGCGATCAAACACAAAATCCATGTTAGCCATCTTCATTGCCGCCCTACAACAAAGTCAGACAGAGAAGCTCAATTCGGTACCAGACATATAGGAAGCTGAAGCTCAAAGAAAAGGCTGAAGGGTACATGCGTCAGGGGAACGTCAGCAAACCTGTTTAGGAAGAAGACTCCTCGGATCATCTCGTAGGGATTGGCCCGGGTCCGAGCTCGCCGCATCTCCTCCCCGTCCAGGACATCAAACACACTCTGCCCAGAGAGAATCAGAAACTCAGGGTGAGCATCACCCTCCGGGATGGGACAGGGCTCATAACAACTGGAGGAGCCCAACAAGCAGCCCTCCACAGAGCAAGGCTCCTGCTGTATCCCAGCTTGAAAACAACCAGTTGTGTGACCCTGGACAAGTTACTCGATCACTCTGACCCTCAACTACATCATCAGCAAAATGTGAAAAAATCAAATATAAGCATGTCCCTGGCACACGGTAACTGGTTAATAAATGGCAACCGTGGTAATACACAGGGCCACCTCTTGGCATTGCTATTCCTTGCAGCAAATGTTTCTCCACTCCAGCAGCAACTTTCCAAGGACAAGAGTTCTGATACCAAGGCTCTCTTGACCAGGGCTCACTGAGAGAGAGTAAACAAACCAAGACCTACCACACAGGAGGGATCCCTTCTCCATCCTCCTATTTCCTCTCTGAAAGAAAGCCTCACTTCACTTGAGCACCAGTCACTGGAAGGATATTCCCAACCCTCTGCCTGTCAGAAAATAAAACCTGTGAGGCTAGTCTGAGGCCTTAGTGCTTCTCCAACCCATTTCCTCCTCAGTTTCCTTGGCTTATTCTGTCCTGGGCAATGCACTTCCTGGCCCAAAACTCAGGCCACAAGATATCAAGAGAAGACTAATATTCACCCTGCATGTTAGGAGCCTCACACCCAGTATTTTATTTGATTCTCACAGCAACCCTAGGAAGTATTTGCTCCCTATCTTATAGATGAGGGAACTAAAACTCAGAGAAGTGAAAGCAACTGGCCCAAGGTCACATAGTAAAAAATGTTGCAAAACTAGGATTTGAATTCAGGTCTATCTGAGGCTAAAGAATGATTCCAAACTTTTCATTACACCAGCTCGCCCCACCCCCTGACCAAGACTACAATGAACTGACCCACTGAGGTTAAGTGGATCCTTTCCTGGCTACTGACCACAGGACAGCACAACAAACACTACAAGGCAGGACAGTCACCAGGAAAAGGGTACCTTGGAGAAATGTACAAGCTACACATCTTGATCTCCAGGAAAATATTAGCTAAACTTCAGCCACCCACAACTGATTTAAAAGAACTAGAAAAGCCCAACACAGCCCCCCACAGGAAGTTCCTAACTCCAGCTCTAGCCACAAGGCCTTACCTTACACTGCAGCACACTGTGAAGCAGGTCTTCCCCACAAAACTCTGTTTCATCTTCAATAACCATCTTTCGCTACAGGAGAAGAAAACAGTCAACAATGACCGTGTGTGACAGCAAACACAATGATTAACAACCACACCTAAACCAAAAACTAAGAAAACAACTAGGAACAGGAACAGAACCACAAAAACAGAGAACACATGGAGGGTTAGCAACAGAGCAGTGGGAGGAGAGGGGGGAAAGGTACAGAGAATAAGTAGTGCAGACAGTGGGGAGAAAATAGACAGGGGGAGGGCCAGAGTAGTGTGAGAAATGTAGAAGTTAAAGAACTTCTGACACATAAACATGAACTAAAGGGGGGAATGTGGGTGGGAGGGCATGTGCAGGGTGGAGGGGAACGAAAGGGGGAATGGGACAAATGTTGTAACATAATTAATAAAATATATTAAAAAATAAATAATGACCATGTGTGACTGCATTTGGGGAGATGAAAAGAGAAACTAGGGTTCTGAGTAGAGAAGAAGCTTGAGTCCCTGTCAAAGAACATCAATCCCCGAGGGGCAGGGACAAGAAACCCCTCTGGCTATACTCCAGAGGGCTGTGAGGCGGAGCAGTCCCTCGGGTGCTGTGACTATAGCACCATATGGATATGAGACCCATGAATGCTCAGGTGGAGAAAAGCAAACTGGAAGGAGACATTCAAGCTCTATGTCCCTAAGGCATGGGGGCAGGAGGGAGACTACCTCAAATAACAGCAGCCTGTCCTTCAAGTAGTAAGCCTCTTGCTCTGTGCTAAGTATGACTGCAGGACACTACGCACTGACCTGGAAGCATCACAGTAAACAAGGGCTCAGACAGCCTCACAGGAGTACAGTCCAACCTCATGTCTGAGTGCAGCTACTTCTAAAGCAACAGTGCTCAACCTTGGCGTTCTCAGTTTCACTCTTCAAAATCACGGAGGACCTTGCCTTTATTTATTTGTTTGCTTATTTATTTTTTATTTAGTGTACCTATATACTCAAGATTTATTAGAAATTAAAACATAAAATGTTAAAATATTTATTCAGTTTAAAAGAACAGTATTATGTTAACATAACATATTTTTATGTTTTATGAAAAATAACTATGTTTCCAAAATTAACTTGGTGAGGGGAACAGCACCATTTTCCAGTTTTGTAAATCTCTTAGTATCTAGCTGAATAGAAAACACCCAGATTCTCCTATTCGTGTTTGCATTCAATTGGTTGTAATATCATGTCACAACCTCTGGAAAACTCTACTGGAAACTTTAGGAGAGAATGAAAGTGAAAAAACATTTCAGTATCATTATGAAAATAACTTTGACCTTGCAGATCCCCCCTGGAAGTGTCTTGGAGATCCCTAGGGGCCCCTACGCTTTGAGAACTGCTCTCCAGACCATATTCATTTAGTAGCTATCTACTTCATTCTATTTTCCAGAAGGATATTAAACAAATTCCCTCTCTAACACCCTCATTACTTTCTAAGGACAGGTACAGTGTCTTTTCATCCACCTGGTACAGAGCCCAGTAGTGACCAGAATATACACAGATGTATAATAAGCTTCTCTAAAAAACATCTGTGAGGAAGATAAAAGTTATGCATTTTGTGTTGTCTTGCAAGTTAAATGAGTAGGAGGGAAAAAACCGTTTGCCGCATCTCCCAGGGGTATGTCTGTAAAGTCCTTGAGGTGCCCTCTTGACAGTTTTATCCCGGCCAGAATGGTCAGACTCAAGATTTTCACATGTGAGCATGAATACACACACACCAACTTGAAGAGAAGAAGGTCAGGAGATAAGCACCAACAATTTCAGAGCACATCTTCCCGAAAGCCTACCTTTCCCACAACCATCCAATCACTCATTTCCTGCGTGTCAGGAATCTCAGTGGTGCATTCTGGGAACCATGACACCTGCTCACAGGCGCTGGGCTGAAAACAAAAGACAGGCAAGCTACATCAGGTAAGATAGACCCTTGGGGCTATGCCCTAATGCATCAGGACTGCCCCAAAACAACCAAGAGGGGGAAGGGTCTGGGGAGCTGAGGCCAAAGGCAGTCCAGTCCATGCTCAGACGTGAGAATGGTGAGCTAGAATTCTAAAGTTTAACTTCTGAAGGCCAGGTCCAATTCTGGTTGGATCCCTAGAAACTTCTCAAACCTTCAATGTGTATTTCATTTGTTCTAATATTTGTGATGAATACCTGCTCTGGACTATGTGCTCAGAAAGCACAGTTAAGAAGATGCAAGAGGCAGTGGGGATACAGAGAGGCACACACAGAATGTGTGTCTGTGACGAGGCAATCACGTCAGGAAGACACAAAGCAGTGAGTCTCACCCACTGAAGCCTCTCGAAGTGTTAACACACAAGAGGACTGCATGTGTTACACGAAGAGGGTTCCTCATCTCTTCATTCTGAGATAGGGTAGACACTGATCTCTAACACACTGTCGCCTCTTAATTTTTCAATTACTTTCCTTATCAAGCTAAATCAGTGGTTTTCAACCTGGCTATACATTAGGATCATCTGCAGTCCTTTTAAAAAGTGCTGATGCCTGGACCCTACCCTCAGAGTATCTGTTGGTCTGAGGTGGGGACTGGGTATAAATACGTTTTCAGAAGTCCCCAGATGAGTCTCATGTGCAGCCAGGGCTAAGTTCACTGGGCTAGAGAGACATGGACCATGAAACCTAAGTAGGTGGCTAACCTGTATGGCGGCTTTACGCACTCCCCCCGAGCGAGTGTGGAGAGGAGATTCACCACTGCAAATTGAAGCAGTGCGGTTAAAGACAATATTACATGCTCTGAAAGGCATAAAATGGTATCGCAATACAAGGTCTCTAGGGCAGCCACCATCAACAGAGAAAAAGTTTAAAAGAAAAATTACTGAAGCCTTTTGTCAATGAACCTGGCAGTGAATCATGGCTTCTCTCCTTGGGTCAAATTCATCACCTTTAAGCATATGGTCCTCATTAATAAACCCTGATTATTAAACCCTGATTAATGGTCCTGATTTATAAACCCTTTTTTTAAAAGTTCATATACGCTTTGGATACATATCCCTTTGGAGAAAAAAAGCAGACTCAAGCCTAATTATAAGGCTACCTGCGAAGTGGACCAAAGCATCCAGCCTTACACTCCCCACTCCTGAGCTACAGAAGCCACTGCATGCTTTCCCTGTGGTGTCTCTAGGAACAGGACAGTCAGCCTCAGGCCATTCAGACCCTTCAAGAAGTAGCCACCACCTAACAGTTAAGCCAAACTCTTAACCAAAAGACACAGTGTCTTCTGTAAGAGAAAAACCTGAAAAACATGGCAGGTGGTAATTAGGAGGGCCTTGGTTCAAAAAGGAATTTCAATAGCCTGCCTCCATTAAAAGCAGAGATTTTTATGAGCAAATTTTGCATTTCAAGTTTAGCAAAATTAGTTCTAATTCTGCCCCACAGAGAAGATCAGGGCTCTTTACTTGTTTTCACACAAATGAGGACACAGAAAGCATCAAATATTTCTGAAGAAGAAACCTACACCTAGCACCCCATTATGAATATTCACCTTACTCTGCACTGCCATCTGCTGTTCTTCTGGTCTCGTCACCTCACAACTACAAGGCAAAACAGTAGGACCACCCCCACCACCCCAAACCCATGAGCTCTGGGCTTGTGGGCTTCTTACTCTGAAGCCACGTTGGGCTTTTACCATGCACAGGTTCATGGAAGTTTTTCCTGAACTGGAAATATCAATGCAATTTTCCAGTGTTCAGAGCCACATCTAAAGCTAAATTACAGCAACTGTATAGAAGACTAGGCATTTGTTTTCTATTTTCTTTAATTTCAACTCCATAATAATAATATTTCATCATTATTTTTAGGGGTTTTCATTATACCTACTTCAAATCCTTTGTGGAATAAGATTAAGGCATAAATAAATGAATAAAAATAAAATCTCAATATTATCTGTGCCATGAAAAGGAGTAAGAGTCTCTTTTGATATTCAAGGTTAAAACAAATTGGTATCCAAGTAGGTAAGCAGACTAAACCTACAGTGAAAAAGCCATAAGGCATAAACAAACACCTGTTTAGAACCAGGATGTCGTAAGCCCGTGGAGGTGAGAGGACCTTAGAGGGCACCTAATCCACTCACACAACAGAAGAGTGGGGTCCTTGTTCAGCCACTTGAATCCTTTCAGCAGTAGGGAACTCACTACCTTGTGAGGTTTCTTAGTCAATAGTAGAAAGCTGAGTGTGGAGGCAAACTCTACCTTCCAGCGTCTCCTACCCACTGGTCTTAGTCCTATGTGAAACAGCAGGAAACAAATCCACATCCTAACATTCCCCCGCCTGAGGCTTGTTTTCTATTCTGGACATCCCCAGAACCTTCCACATAAGAAACTAGTTCAACCCCACTAACCACTCTGATCATACTGCCTCTGGAGACTTCTAGTCTGTTAATATAAGTACTTAAAGACATGCACCCCAAAACACAAGAGGCTTTCCTGCCCCTTTCTCCCCACACCAGTTACCTCCGGCTCATCTCGCCAGTCCACATTCAACTCCTGGTCAAAGCCTTGCAAAGTCAGACCCAAGCCTCTTCGACCTTTCTGATTAGAGGCTTCAACGATGTCCTTCCGACCCTGGTTGTGTTTACCTAATCCTTCACCTTCCTTGAAGCCCATCTTGGCCTGAAAGAGAGAAGTAATGGAGCGTTTATATAAATAAACAAACATTTATTTAGCCCCTATCATGTACCAGACATTGTGCTAAACCCTAAGAAAATCAGAAAAGCCCTACAAGTTTTCCTCTAGCCTAATAAAGAAAGAAGCATAAATAAGTAACTGCAGTTTAACTGTGAGCCCAGGGGCTGTCTGTCCTGAAGTGAAAGTCTATGGCAGCCAGAAGTTAAATAGATGAGAAGGGACCTCACAGCCGCAATTAAAAGTACAAGGGCACCTGATGAATATCATTGGATATTTGCACAGCTACCCTTCCAGCTAATGTGTGTAAGTGAGTGGCAAGTAGATCTCCAAGTAGGGTTGATAAAGAGAACTTAATTTAAAATGGAACCACTTCAAGTGACTACTTTTGCCATACCTCAGCCAGGCAAAGCCAATGAGGGCCTACAGGAGCCCAAATTGAGAGATTAACTGAAAAATCACAAACTGAGGTATGGAAGGTACTGTAAGATCATGGATGGAACCATTTTTTAAAACGTCACAATTGTCTATAAGCTCACACTGAACTCTAGAATCACTGGGCTCACTTTCATACCCTCAAAATCAGAGACCTGAATCCCAAACCCTAAGGTCTTTGTCTAATAAAAGAACTCCAATCCTAAGATCTGACTTCCTCTAGAGGGTCTCTGCATCCCCTCTGGAAGGGGCACTAGCAGCTCAAGAGCCAGATGGAATTCCTATAGTAGCAACAAATCTTCCCCAGCTCAGAGGCTGTCACCACTCTGCCTATCTTCCACTTCCCCAAAGTTTACAGCACCCCAACTACAATCCCAACTATGACTTCAGAACTGGCAGTTCTCATTCTTAAATGGATCCAACAGAAAATGGAAGAGTGTGATATTTCTGAAGCTAGATGGAAAGCAAACTTGGATTTCTCCAACCTTTGCATATATACCCAAGCTTGATGAGGAAACTAGGCAGCTCTCCCTAGTCATCTTCCTTCTGTGGTACGTCAGTGGTGTACAGAAGCTGGGAAGGAGAACTGGGCCTTCTTTTGGAAGCAATACAGAAGACTGTACTACTCCCTTCTACTTTAGGCACCTGGGAGTGAGCAGGATTTTATTCATATCTTTTGAGATAATTCACTAGAACAAAAATTCACCACATGAAGCCTCTTTACCTGTCGACACACATCCGTGTGTAAAGAAGTATGTTCACACATACTCATAACAAGAATTCATTAATCAGAAGACCAAAGGGTGATACAGCTCTGAATGAGGCAGGAAAAGCAGGCCTAAACAGCCACTGCCCACAGATGACTTCAATGTGATTGATAACTCTATTGAGAGACGGGCTGCACACTGCTAAATTTCAGTAGCTGAAAAGCAAATGAAAAAATCATGCGGTAGCATTTCTTATTTTCTCCCTCTGCTGGTGGAGCTCTAGAAACCCAACCCAAGCACGGACATACCATAAGCTTCCGGGAGACGCTGTTGTACATGGAATAGCGAGAAGAAGTTCCCTCCACGAGAGAGTCTGCTTTGAATGCATCATTAAAAGAGTCAGAGCCACGCTGCTTCCCCTCGGTGTCACTGTCAGACCCACTGAGGCTTGTGGTAGATACTAAAAAAGAAAAAAAAGAAAATATTTAGGTGTTTTGTTGCACAAGATAGCCTCTAGAAGCCCAATTTCATTTACTCAACTAGTGTTCAGCATATGCACTGCTCACATAAATTTCATTAAATGACCCAGGGTCAAATGTATTCTCTCCCTCTTACCGTGTAATCTTCGTCAAGTCACTAAACATTTCTAGTGGTACCTGACATACAATTGGGACTCAAAAATATCAATTTCCATTCTCATCCTTTCAATTTCTTCCCCTACAAACTTCGATGGTAATACCTTCCTCACAGGATTGTTTGAAAACGAAATGAAGTAACATATTTAAAGGATGCTGCTAAATATAAAATGTCTTTATTGAAGATACAATTGTCAGACTAACAGTTTCTGTTTAATGTCCCAGTTTCCTGTTTTCATGGTCCTCCAAATGCAGAGGTGAGGGCGGGTCTGCAGCACAGCTTGAGGGAGAAGCTGACTCATGGGGGTGGGGGGGGGCAGAGAAAAAGAAGAGAAGGGGGAGGGGAACGAAGAAGGCAGGAAAAAGAGGAGGAAAGAGATGAAGGACAGGGAGGAGGGAGATGCTCAGGCAGCAGCACCAACTGAGGCGGAGAGCAGAGATGCTGCTGGAGGGAGCTGGTGGCCTGAGTGAGCTCTGCCATTAACTTCATTGCCAACAACCTTGTTGCCAAAGGATCCCAATTAAGACCTACCTTAGCAGCTGCCAAAAGGGGTGAGTTAATGTGTCTCCTGGCCAAAAGCGGGATGATCCACTCTGGACATTTATTATGACTGGCTCTTTCCCTCTTATAGATATATGAATCTATTAACTTGAAAGCTATTTCAACCCAAATTAATTTTACTCAGATAATTTCCCAGACAAACCCACCCCAATTTGTAAATAGAGTACAGCTCAAAAACATTTGCTTAAATTTATGCACATTCCCATGGAAAATAGTATAATTTGCAAGCAAGGAGAAATGCAGAACAGGAAATGAGGGTGGTGGTGTCCAACCTGATCCCAATGAGATATGTGTACTATGTCATTAGTAAGTTATTGTGCTTATTTAAGAATAATTTTTTTCAATTTATGTGTATTGTTCTTCAAACATCTATTAGTTTTAAGGATATGAATGTTTATTATTTAGACCTAAGCACTTAATAAACTGAACTGTCAGGTATTTCTTTGGGCCTCGGGGCATGGCGAAAAAAATTAGGGTGGCACTAAGGCCCAAGACCCAAGCAAATTCAGGCGCCTCTTTCTGTGTACTGGAAGCAGCAGATCACCCAGACACACTGTCAGTGAGCAGAAGAGCAAGACCATACCCATGAGCACGGCATCCTAACTCCGGTGTGCTGATCCATCTGCTTCCCTACAAGAACACAAACTGGCAAAGGGCTGACACTGGAAGGAGCCGAGCCTTCCCCAGCACCCTTCCACTGGGCTCCAGCACGACATCAGTATTCGCCCCATCCGCACAGCACCGAGAGCCAGTACTGAAGCCCAGACAACCTTCCATCTCCCACAGCTGGACTGAAGCTTCCTACTTAACAGAAATTACATGCCCACTGGTAGTGAATATAGGGGTCTCTTATCCAGCTGCCACCTTTGCTAATAAGCACCTACTAAATGTACAGCTAGTTAAGATATTTCCTAGTATAACACCTCATACAAATAGCACAAGACATTCGGCCCTCAGAAGTATAAGGACACATGTGATTACATTTGTTCAAACCCGGAGCGCACAACACCAAAAGGGAAGGAACCCTAATGTAACCTATGTGCTCTGGATGAGAGTGACGTGTCAATGCAGATGCATCAATTGTAACAAACGCTCCATTCTGGTGAAGTACGTTGATAATGGGGGAGGACATGCACGGGTAGGAGCAAGGGGTATAGGAGACAACTTCGTACTTTCCTCTCAATTTTGCTGTGAACCTTCAACTGCTCTAAAAAGAAATGAAGTGTTGAAAAAGATTTTTAAAGGTAAAACACCAACCAAAAATTTGAGCACGAGGATGGAATACCTATATCCTGAAAGAGAACTGGGTCCTACTTAGACTATATTATTTATTATTGACTTATTATCTATTATTATTATTATTTATTATCTATTACTATTATTTAGTAGCATTATTATTGTTTAATAGATCTGTTCTATAAAAGGTCTATGCTATATATAATGAGGCACCATTCAAAAGTAACAATCCTACCCTAAAAGAGCTTAAAAATAGAATTGCTAAGACAGACATTGTTAAAAGATACAACATTTTGCAAAAGAAAAGGGAGGTGTGAATATGTACGAAAAATCAGAATAAATGTAAAAACCAAAATCCTGGCTCCTAAGCAGTTAACAAGGAGGAATTCTGGTTGAGAATATCTGTGCACAAGAGGCACCAAATCTGCCAGTCCCCCTTAAGGTGGCTATCCAGTTTCCTTGGTAAGGAGCCGACTTGTTTACCCAGACCAAGGCAGCACACATCAGAGTGCCAGAGTGCCACTCAGAAGGAAAGACCCAGAAAATTAACAATGAGTAACCATGGAAACTGAGAAGTGAAGTGATATTTATTTTGTTTCACGCTTTTCTGCTTTTCTATGGGAGAAGTAAGAATATATTAGTTTAAAAATTAGGGTAAAAAATACAATGCTATTGCAAAAGTACCATTCCAAGCCTTGGGAAGAGTTTGGTTCCTTTCCAGAGAAATCTTCAGAGAACAATGGTTCTGAGGGAAAAGACCTCCTGAATGGATGAAGACTAAGCCTGGGCTTATCTCCCACGAGGAGGAGTGAGATGGGCTCTGGGAGAGTGCCCACATGCCGAAGACCCCCTTCCAAAGGTGCAGATTCTCTTCACTCAGTTGCTTCCACGCCTCCAACCGGTACTGCTTAATCCTGGGAGAGGTGGTGCCAGGAATGTGGGCAGTTTCCTGCAGGGTATCCCAGGGATCCAGGCCCTGACTAACCAGAACCTACAATGTTAAATCAATTATTACTCCTGTCACCAGCTATCTGGGGACTCATAGGTCTATCTATGAAAAGATTAGGAAAACCTGGTGTCCTCAAGGGAGAAATGTGCACTTGGTCCAGCTCTTGCGAGTTGCCAGGATGTTAGATTTGCTTGCAGACCCATTAACGGGCATCCGTCAAAGGTATTAGTATCATTCCTGAGCATGCAGGGTTTCTGCCACCCTCAAACCTCAGGGAGAAAGATCATTTGTTTTGTCTTCATAACATTTTTAGACCAAAGTGACAGAACCACATCTGGGTGGAAGGTTCATTAGGCAAACCAGTGACAATACTGGTACAAAATTCCAACACCACACACTCTGGTACAAAGATCTTTCCCCTCCATTCCTCTTGCCCAGGTGTCAGTCGCCTAATGTACAGTTGACCTGTCCATGTCCTGGGAGTGAGGCTGATGGGAGCTATAATACCACCCTACTAGACATTTCTTTGTGAGATGAAGTGTGATGGATAAACAGATAATCCTTATTTCTCTTTTATGTAGTGTTCTGAAGCCAATTCTTAGCATGACATGATTTAAGACAAAGTTTCCCAGACTACCACAGTCACTCCTCATTTTTATCCCTGGACCTTTGGGGCCACTCTTTTCAGATAAAAAGGAGACAACTGTTGTGGCTGTAGCAGAAACTGAGGAGGAGGTCTGGCCTCCCAAGGCTGATAAAAATGTAGCAAACACTGAACAGACACTCTTGTAATGAGGATATAAATTAAGGGGAGTAATAAGGTCAGTCTATTAAAATCATTAGTTTCATTAAGAACTTGCCAAGGCTGGGTGGCATTCCCATTTACCTCCCTAGGAACTCCCCTTCTAAAACCTACCAGAGAACCCAAAACATTATTTAGAGTTTTCATTGAAGATTTCCTCTCCACCTGAAAGAGGCCCAGGTACTTACTCTCGAGCCATTTTACAGAAGGGAGGTTAGCTCTATAGAAGAATCAGAGGTTTCCCAGCTGCTGGCAATTTTTTCCACATTGCAGAACAGCAGGGCAAACACGCTGAGATTAGAAACGACAGTGACAACACACAGGGAGAGGCCGATCCGACCACCAGTGGCCCAGGTGAGCAGCACAAAGATGCAGAAGAATAAACTATGGACTTTAATAAACATCCTATCATGCCTAACAATTGCTGTGGAATGCACTCACTCTTGTTTAAAGACTCAATTTCTCTGTCATGGCAGATAAATGGTGACTCGTTAGAACAATTTAAACAGATACCGATAAAGGAAGTTTTTGACTAAGGTCATGAATCTGAACTGACAGGAAAGCAATGGTGTTTCAGGGAAAAAAACCTACTTAGGGAAGAATTAAACCTGGTAGGGGGAAGGCACCTTTAGTGTGGTGCCAGTGAAGGACCCTGGCAACCTCCAAATCAACACACTGTGGGAAAGCCTGAATGAAGCCCCGACTAGACCCACAGCTAAGGAGAAAAGGAAATTGTCTTGGGGTCTATACTATAGTCTCCCTGTGAGAAAGAACCAAAAGAACTAGATGAAAATGGCCTCTATCTGTCTCTCCTTAACTTCAAAAGGTTGTTATTTACTAGCAAATTTCCAAGGGTTTATTTGGGCTTGAAAATGCTTTCAAACTCCTCTTAAAATAATCTTTTTAAAAATCACATGATGCTACAGTGGCCATAAAAACAAAATCCCTTTTTCTTCTTTACTTTGGTCAGATGTCAGTTTCTAAACTGGCAATACAGCTACCTTGTCAATAATGTAAAATAAACAAATTGATTAAACTAAATAAATCTATTAATGAGTCATCACATTGATCTGGCAGAAGCACAAACAAGGCCAACAGGCGGAAATAATAACCACTTTTTTTGTTTTTCTAATTGTCCTCCCCAAAGAGCATTTTCCAATCACCCTTTTAAACAGTATGTCCAGGGAGAGGTGGGGCTGGAACGCATGTGCTTCAAAGCTGTGACTTGAGTGGGTACACACAACGATGTCTGGTGAGACGGCACACTGTCCAGGGGATGCCTTAGAGGAACCAATACGGTACAGAAATGACATAAATGATTATAAATACTTAATGAAATGACCTTCTGTAGACTTGAAGAGGGGATAGGCAAATGAAAGTGGAGAAGCATTTTAAGCTTCTTGGAAAAGATACTACTGTTGCCTTCTATTAATTTTATTAGGTAAATATTTACTTAACATTTACTCCACCGTGCTGGGTCTAGTGTAGAGGGGCAGGGGAGCCACAGGGCCCAATCTTGCTGATGAAGACACTAGACTCTAGCCCTCAGAGTTTGTGTGTCAGAGTGGCACTGCCCCTTACTAAAGTAAGTTGACCCGGGGAAATCTAGCAATGTTTGCTTGCCTCTGCCTCCTGCTTCATTTTCTGCAAATGAAAGGGACAAAGGGCCTACTGCCAGAAGCATACAAGGTACCGGCCCCCTCCAGATTCCCATTCTGTTCACACGACAGCAAGAGTCAATCCTGAGTCACATGGTGCTACTTACAGAAAAGGTTAAAGCTATTTGGTACAATCAAAGGGAGTTTATGGGGGGGAGGGAGATAATCTCAATTCAAAGTCACAGTTTTGAAAGCTTGAAATTTAAATCAGACCGGTTCACTTGAAAGATCCTCAACCACATACACTTACCTTCCTCTACGTGGAAGTGGTCCTCTCCTTATTTCAAAGAGCTGTTCCTTGAGAGCAAATGTTCCCCAAGATCTGCTTGGAACTAGATACTGCCACCAGCTAAGTGTCACTGATTCCCCCACACACACTCTCCCTTGTTCCCTTCTGGGTCTCTCTCTCCTAAAACCCCAGAGCCCTACCCAAGGAGACCGTCTATCTTCACCAAGCTTCTCAGATCCTGAGTGAGAACCACAATTCCCTTTCCTCAATAGTCCCTAGAACAAGTGCACCCAGTATGTTCTTTACCTTCCTTCCCATTTAGTAACCTCGGTTACATACAGCTCTCCTCATCTACCCTGAAATTCACCCGTGACTACTTTCAAGGCACACATATCCCCACAAAGCAAGTTTATAAGAGTCTCTTATCCAGCCAGGACCACAGCCACATCAAATACTTCACTAGCTGTAACACCTGTCAAGCTTCTCCTCTCTGGACCAGCTTCTCAGTACAGCTAAAGAGTAACTGCCCTTCAACTAGCCACACTCAGGAATAAGCTGTATTTTCTCACACCCTCAAAGGATGCTTCACACCCTTACAGTTACCAATCTGTTACCAAATTCATTCCAATTTACCAGTGATACGGCAGATGATCCAAAATGCATGACAGCTGGTTAAATAGTATCTCCTAAAAGGTCATGTCACCTCACACCTGGGAATGTGAAATAGGATCTTTGCAGATGAAATCAAATTAAATGAGGCAATACTGTATTAGGGTGGGCCCTAATCCAATGACTGATGTTCTTAAATGAAGAGGGAAATTTGAACACAGACACACACAGAGGCAGACACCGTAATTATGCTGCTATACACCAAGGAAGAGCAAGCGCTGCTGCCAACCACCAGAAGCTAGAGGAGTAAAAAATGCATTCTTCCCAAGAGCCTTAAGAGGAAGTTTGGCCCTGCTGACACCTTGATTTCAGATTTCTGGTCTCCAGGATTGTGAAGAATACACTGCTGTTGTTTTAAGTCACCTAGTCTGCAATTTGTTATAGCAGTCATAGGAAATTAATACAACTAGTAAGTCAAGGTAAATGCAAATGGGACTACTATTAATTGCTTGGTACTTGGGGTAAGCTCCTAGACACTTTACAATTTCTCAGTGAGAGTGTCTGTGGAAGCTGTCAATGTTCATAATCCTAAAAAAGAGGCAAAGCAAAATGCCACTTTCAATAAGATCAGCAAAATCCTTTGAGCTTAATGTAAACACTGAATACAGGGATGTTCCAATTCCTGCTGAGGGAATTGAAAAAATAATGCAAAAACCTAAGGGGGATTAGGCCAGATCACTGCAGCAGAGAGCCTCAAGATCATTAACAACTATTAAGAGCACAGGACACTCGATGCTCACCACTACAGACATACCTCATTTTACTGCACTTCACAGATGCTGTGGTTTGTACAAATTGAAGGCAAGACCCTCCACCAGCAAAATTATTACAATTCATTGTATAATAATTTATTACACAAATAATAAGTTATTGTGGTGGTCTGGAACCGAGCTTGCAGTATCCTGTTGAAAGTATGCCTGTACTTCAACTTGGTTTATGGCAGCAAAAGAGTGCCACCTACTGAAGGACCAGCAACAAAACTAACGCATTTCTGCAAAAATTCCAATTTTTATTTAAGACAAGTCCCCCACCCTATTAGGAGAATGGTAAGAAAGGGAAGAGAGTCTACAGCCAACATATCTCTACAGAATTTGCCTAATTTTCCTCAAGGAGCAGTGGACTGTATGCTGCCCAATTCGAACTCCAGGGATTCAAACCAGGTGACCAGTGGCCTCACACCACACAGGCAAGCATACCTTTTGCTGCATGATTGACAGAGGAGGGAGGTTCATCATCAGATGTAGAGCTGAGGTTCAGGGCAAGCTCTGCAACTCTTTTCTTCTGTTTCTTGATAGGAGCAGTGCATTCCGGGTCATTTCTCCTCTTCATTGTTACTGCAACCATAAATCCAGACAATTGGCTGCTCATGTCAGAGTCACTAGGCTCAGAGCAGGAATTCTAAGGTATAAATGGGACAGGATTTGGCAACTCCAAAAACTTTCAGTGCCAGCACTTGAATAGCCTGTTCCTCAAAGAAGTCCAGTAAGGACTGCTAGCCAAGCTCTGGTTTTCAAAAATAGCTATTGGTTTCACTGGCAAATGTGGTACTCACAGACTCAAAGGCCTCTGGGCCACTGAGGTCAGATACCAAAAAGTCATGGACCAGCTCCACACACCACAGGGAGGAAAAAGACTTGGAAATTTGTCATTCTATACTTTTAAGGCAACATTGCCCACAAGTAACAACCATGTACAGTGGAAGTTTATTATGAAACCTAATGAATATCAACCAATGTTTCCAAGGTGAAAGGGACCAACCCAGAATGATTATTCCATCACTGTTTTATTTTACCAAGTTAGTTAAGATATTACATAATATGATACAAATACTGGCTTTTGGTTTACTTCAGGATGTTTGAAAACAGTGGGAAAGTTTTTCACCAGAGTAAGGAATGGAAGCAGTGGTTGACTTAAGAATGAGAAAATAAAAGTGGGAATGTTATCAGAACTGGAGGTGGCCATAGCACAGGACTCAAGTACAAAAGCAATTATTATAAGAACAGGAAACCACCTCCACCAAATAAATAAAAATAAATAAAAACAGGCAGGTACCATGCCACCACCATCCATTCCCACGGGTACATGAGAGGTGTGCATAAGAAAAAAAACATGGGACGGAACAAAGAGATTATGAAGACCTGGAAATTTTAAGAGATTATCAAGTTAAAGAGCAAGCAAGAGTAGTAGCGAATACCGTGTAGTTCATACACAACTGACTGGCTGTAAGGCTCAACACAGAGCAAACAGGTGGGTGACCAGCAGGGCTGCAATCCTTGGGGAGGGAGTTGGTGCAGGGGCAAAAGAACATGCTTACGTTATATAATATGAGTAAGAGCATCAAAAGAGCAATAAAATCCAAATATACCACTGACCCCCTAAACCTCACAAAACTCCGAATCACATGTTTCACTTCCCTCCAGCTCAAAGATGAGACAGTCAACCCAATGCTCAATCTCATCCTTCCTAAGGAGGCAGCTTCGAATGAGGCACAGGCAGGGGCTATCCTGAAGCCGCAGGAAAAACGGAAGACACTTAACAAACGGAAAGCAAGACCAAGCTGAGCCACATTTCACTTTAAACCCATCTTAAATGCCCCCCTAACAAAGGTTCCTAACAAAAGCAAAAAGGTCCCTGTGGTTCTTAGCAAGTCTGGGGGAGGCTGGAAGCGGGGAAACTCAATGTAGACAGTGTTGGGGTGTTGGGGTGGGTGCAAGGAAAGGCGAGGACATAGTTGTGTTAAAGGCAGGAGATGCTGGCGCTCCTCTCCAAACCACCTTAGATTAGAACCTTCCAAATCATCTAATCCAACGCTCTCATTTTTCCACTGGAAAAAACTGAAGCCCGAGAGGGTAAGGCCTTACGGGTAACTAGTGCCCAGCTCAAGTGACCTACACAGGCCTAAATGTGCTCTGGCAGGGAACTGTTAAGCAGAAGGCATGGTTATAACCGTTGCTTCCTCAGGGAAGGGCTTCATAATCCCCTCTCCAGTTTTCTCTCCCTGGGCCTCCGTTTCGCACAGCCACCCCTATCCATAGAGGGGAGAAATGAGCTCCCATCTGCCCAGATCAGTTTTCTCATTTGAAGATAACGTGAGTGTGTGAATGTGTGCGCAGAGACGAAGTCAGCGGCAGTTCTGGCTCCGGGGAGCTGGAGGAGCGCGGTTGGGGGAAGGGAGGAGGAAGAGAGAGCGAGGAGGCGGTGAGGGTCAAGACCGCGCGCGGATTGGGGGGGCGAGGCGGCGGTGGAGAAGAGGATGCGGAGCCCGCGCGCCCGCCCGCTCGCTCCCCCCGGGGCCGCGCGTCGGCACTCACACTGAGGGGAGAGGGCAGGCTGCCAGGGAGCGGAGAGGGGGGAGTGGTCAGGCCACCAATGCCGCCGCCGCCACCGGGCCTGGCCCTGCTGCTGCCAGAGCCGCCGGCTCCTCCCTCACTTTCGTTTCCCAAGCCAGTCCAGGGGCGCCGGCCGCGCAGTCGCGCTCAGATCCCGCCCTACGGAAGCGCAGTTTGATGACGTCACGAGACAGCCGCTCCCTTCGTTTGTCAAGGTCCTGGCCCCCAGGGAAGACCTCTAGGGTTTGGGCCCGCCCCGCCTCCGGTCAAGCGATCCAGGGCGCCTGCGCAGAAGAGCAAGCCGGAAAAGGATACAAAAGCAAAAGTAACTTAGTATCTTTTCTTCGTCTCTGAGGGCGAAGGACAAAAATTGAAGAGCCACGTGCCATTACCTCACCTCATCTCACTTCGTCTCATTCTATTCATTTTACAGATTAAGAACAAGTTTAAAGAGGTAGCCGGTAAACTGGTTGAGAGCAGAAACCCAGTCTTCATGTTCACTGATGGATCCCCAACATCTACCACATAGTATATCCTCAAAAGATGTTGAGCAGAACCTCAGAAAAATAGAAGGAATACTATCGTTGGCAACTTACCATATGGACATAGATGGCTTCCCACCCCAAACCTCTTTTCCAGTTTTCAGGCCAATATGGCCATAAGTCTGCAAGACATCCTCAGTCACTCACACCCAAAATGCAAATCTGACCCAGTGTTCTCCCATAGGCCTACCCTTTTTCCAGTGAATAGCACCATCATTCATTCTGTCGGTCCAAGCAGAAATCTGAGGAGGTTCCATCTTCCTCATTTTCCCGAGTCTCCAACATCCACTTAATTGAGTACATCTCCTAACTACTCAAATCTAACCATTCTTCTCTCACCCCATTGCCACAACCCTCTCTCACTTGGATTTGTCCAATAATTTTCAACTCATTTTGACCGTCTCCAATCACAATCCCTCTAGTGAAGTGATGTTCAACTGGTGTGCTGCAAGAATATTTAAAACATGGCAATACCTGACTATTTAGTCAGGGGCATTGACCTCTTTTCCCTTAGACTGTCAAATAAAAGCATGACACCCTGGCTGGTGTACCTCAGTGGATTGTAGCTCAATTCACTGAGCGCTGGCCTGCAAACCAAGGGTTCACCAGTTCTGTTCCCAGTCAGGGCACATGCCTGGGTTGTGGGCCAGGTCCCCAGTAGGGGAGTGTGAGAGGCAACTACACATTGCTATTTCTCTCCCTTTCTTTCTCTCATCCTTTCTCTAAAGATAAATAAATAAAATCTTTTTCACCCTGGCTGGTGTAGCTTAATGGATTGAGCACGGTTCGATTCCCAGTCGGGGCACATGCCTGGGTTGCAGGCCAGTTCCCAGCAGGGGACACACCAGAGGCAACCATACATTGATATTTCTCTCCCTCTCTCCTTCCCTTCCCCTCTAAAAATAAATAAATAAAATCTTTTTAAAAAAGGCATAACAATAGCCAGCACAACAATAGCCATCTTGCTGTGAATGAACAAAAGTATACCTATTTTTTTGTCAAATCAGCAAAAAGTTTTTTTTTGATGTGCCAAAGAGTGTTAGCAATTAGTTTGTGTGTCATGAAATAAAAATGGTTGAAAATCTGTGTTCCAGTGCATTCTCCATAAAACCAACATGATTTCAAAATTTTTTATTCTGATGCTGTCACAATAGGTCAATGATTAAAACCCATCAATGGCTTCTCATTTCTCTTAGGATGAAGCTAATGTCCTTAAGATGGTTACAAAAACTTCTAGTTTAACCCCTTCTGCTACCTTGTCTCTTCCTTCTCCCTATCCTGGTTTTCTCTGTTTCTCAACCATGCCATATCTATTAAGGGTTCATTCCACTGCCTGGGTCACTCCAACCCCTCTTTGCTTGGCCAATGTCTACCTAGCAGTTTAGTGTCCTTATATCTGGAAATCTTTCCTGATCCTTCCACTGAGCACGCCATCACTTCTTAATCAAAGCACTTACCACCCATTGACTCATCTGTCTCCCCCACTCAGTTGTAAACCAGGTAGAGGAAAGGTTATGTCTATGTGTCTGTGTTAGATGTTTAGTACGGTGGCTGGCAGTGGGTTCTTAATAGACATTTACTGAATCTGTGGAAATACGGAATATCAATGAAGATTAAATGATGTGCCCAAGGTCAGAGCTAGAAAGCAGCAAGTGAGCATTTAAAACCAGGTCTCTTTGATTCTGAAGCTGAGTGTTTTTCCACATGTGGAAACATCAACAGGGGTTTTTCACATGTGTTGTACCTTGGACATCTTTGGCAATATGATAAAGTTTATGGGCCCATTCTCAAAATAACAATTTGAAGGACATAAAATGTACAGAATGACAAAGAAAATCAACTAGGTTGAAGTACAATTAATATATCTACCAGTTGTGTGATGTATTATTAATTTTAATGTAAAGCATTAAGTAATTAGGGAAAACACTTAAAATATAGAAAAGTTCAAGTTTATTTTTTAATGTATATGAGTGAATCCAATGCGTAATACAGCAACAACCAGATAAATGCATGGGGGAAAGATGAACCTTAATTCCTACCTTACACCATACGTAAAATTAAGTCAAAATGGATCAGAGCTAAAATAATAAATCTTGTAAAAGAAAACAAAGATGTCTATAGTTAACAACATAGACATCGCGTATTGTGCATTTGAAAGTTTCTAAGAGAGTAGATCTTAAGAGTCCTCATTACGCCCTGGCTGGTGTAGCTCAGTGGATTGAGCGTGGGCCTGCAAACCAGAGGATTGTGGTTCAAATTCCCAGTCAGGGCACATGCCTGGGTTGCAGGCCAGTTCCCAGTAGGGGATGCACAACAGGCAACCATACCTTGATATTCTCTCCCACTCTCCTTCCCTTCCCCTCTAAAGATAAATAAATAAAATCTAAAAATAAAAAAATTTTTAAAAAAGAGTCCTCATTACAAGAAAAAAATCTGTGACTATGTGAGGTGACAAATGTTAACTAAACTTATTGTTAATCATTTCCCAATATGTACATATATCAAATCATTATGTTGTACACCTTCAACTACTACAATGTTATAGGTTAATTCTATCTCAATAAAACAGGAAAAAGTGACATTGGAGAATATCTTTGCAGACCTGGAATAGACAAAGATTTTATATGTAAAACTCAGAGAGCATTAGTTGGAAGAAAAAATTTAACATAGACCTCATTAAAATAAAAGGTATGGCCCTGGCTGGTGTAGCTCAGTGGATTGAGCGCAGGCCTGCGAACCAGACAGTCGTGGTTCGATTCCCAGTCAGGGCACATGCCTGGGTTGCAGGCTGGTTCCCTGCAGGCCAGTACCCAGCAGGGGATGCATGAAAGGCAACCGTACATTGATGTTTCTCTCCCTCTCTCTGTCCCTTCCCCTCTAAAGATAAATAAATAAAATCTTTAAAAAAAATAAAATAAAATAAAAGGTATGTCTCCTCATCAAAAGACACCATTAAGAAATTAAATAGGCAAACTACAGACTGAGAGAAAAACAGTCACAATACATATATCTGACAATCTACTTATACCCAAATATATATATAACACCCAAGTAATGGAAAGAAAAACAGAAGATTCTAAAACCTGTCAAAATGGAGAAAACACATTCCATCCCATCTCTCTCACTAAGTACAATATAAAACCTAGGTAGAACGTATGAAACACCTATGTTAGGAATTCTGAGAAGTTAATGGTGGCAGGATTATTGAGGAAGGAAAGTGGAAGCCAATCACCAAATCAGGAGTGAGTTTCCCAAATCCCCCCACACACACTATCTCCCAGCCCAGACTGAAAGGCAGCATGAAATCTGAAACTGCCCTGAATGTCCTCTGTGCTCTGTCCATTTATCCTTCCCCTCTGAATCCCTGAAACCATTGATCTGTTTTTTTGTCTCCACAGTTTTATCTTTTTCTGAATGTCATACAATTGGAATCTGCAGGAGGTTGCCTTTTCAGGGTGGCCTCTTTCAGTTAGAAATGTGTATTTCAGGTCCCTGAATGTCTTTTCATGGCTTGATAGCTCATTTCCTTCTTAAGTATATTTCGGCCTTAAAAAGTAAGAAATCTCATCACATAGAGTAACAAGGATGAACCTTCAGGACATTATGCTAAGTGAAATAAACCAGTCATAAAAAGAAAAATACTGTCTCATTATACTTATATGAGGTATCTATAGTAGTAAAAATCATAGAGAGAGAAAGTAGAATTGTATTTGCCAAGGACTGAAAGGAGGAAGACATGGGAAGTTATTGTTCAATAGTTATAGAGTTTCAGTTTCATAAGATGAAGAGTTTCTGCCCTAGCCAGGTAGCTCAGTTGGTTAAATAGTCATGCCATATGCCAAGGATGTGGGTTTATAAAAGGTTAAACAAATAAATCTCTCTCTCTCTCTCTTTCTCTCACCTCCTTCCTCTCTCTCTCTCTCTAAAATCAATTTAAAAAGAGATGAAAAATCTCTAAAGATATGTTACACAACAATATAAACATAATTAACGCTACTAACACTTTAAAATGGTTAAGATGGTAAATTTTATGTTATCTGGGTTTTTTTTTTTACCACAGTTTGAAGGAAAACATTTGTTATAATTATAATCCAAGGAGAAGTAAAGACTCTTAAAATAAATAGAAAGATAAACTATAAAAAGGACCAAATGAGAATTTTAGAATTGAAAAATACAACTACAAAAGCAAAATTTTCACAAGATAGACTCAAGAGAAGAATGGAGATGCAAATGGAGAGTCACTGAATTTGAAGAGAGATAGATGGAAAGTATCAAATATGAGTGACAAAGGGAAGGAAAATTGAGCAGAGCATCAAGAACCTGTGGGAAAAACCTAAAGGTCCAACACTCATGTCATCAGGGTTTCAGAAGGAAAGAAGAAAGAAGATATATTTGATGCAGATAAAATATTGAAAGAAATAATTCTTAAAAACTTCCAGAAGTTGGCAAAAGACTTAAACTTACAGGCTTAAGAAGTTCAGCCAGACTTCTGGCCAAGATGAAGGCATAGGTGGAAACACTGTACCTCCTCACACAACCAAGTTTAAAGACAATAAAGTTTTAGTAACAAAAATGCAGCTAAAACACAGAAAATTGAACTGTACAGAAGTCTGACAACAACGAACCATTCAGCCAGATCAGTAAGAGGGGCGAGTCAGCAGCGGGTGGGGGTGGGGGGGGCTTGTGCAGGAAAGATCCGTGGACTGACCCAGGAGTGCAAGCGGGGTGGCAATGGGCAGACCCAGTGAGGGCCCAGGGCGGCTGGCTTACAGTAGTCATGCATTCAAGCGCAGATAAACCAAGGGAAGGAGAGAACAATAAGACAGACCGCTCAGGCTAGGGCCCCAGCAACAGGAATTAGAGCCTGAAAGCACCAATTGGAAAGACTTTTGGGGTTGAGGTGCCGGGAGAGTTTGTTGGAGAGACCCACAGGGTCCTTGCTACACAAGCCCACACACCCGGAAACCAGCACCAGAAGGGCCCAATTTGCTTATGGGAAGCAGCAGAGGGGACAGAAATATGAGAGAGAGCAGAACAAACACCATTGCCCCTCTCTGACACCGCCCCCACATACAGCATCACAACCCAGCAACTGGGTCACCCCACCCTGGTGAACACCTAAGGCTCCGCCCCTCATACATAACAGGCGTGAACAGACCAAAACATTATGGCTCAATAATTACAGCTCAAAACCCCAGAGCCAATACTTTTAAGCAACCAAGAGATAGCCAACTTATCACATGCACAGTTCAAAACACTGGTGATCAGGATGCTCACAGAACTGGTTGATTTTAGTCACAAATTAGAGGAACAAATGAAGGCTAAACTAAGTGAAATGAAGGGAAATGCACAGGGAACCAATAGTGATGGGAAGGAAACTGGGACTCAAATCAAGGGAGTGGACCAGAAGGAAGAAAAAAATGACCAAACAGAAAAGAATGAAGAAACAAGAATTTGAAAAAATGAGGAGAGGCTTAGGAACCTCCAGGACATCTTTAAACCTTCCAACATCCAAATTATAGGGGTACCAGAAGGGGGAAAGAAACAGCCACCAGTGGAAAACTTAATTGAACAAATAATAAAGGAGAATTTCCCCAATCTGGCAAAGGAAATAGACTTCCAGGAAGTCCAGGAAGCTCAGAGAGTCCCAAAGAAGTTGGACCCAAGAAGGAACACACTAAGGCACATCATAATTATATTAGCCAAGATTAAAATGAAGGAGAGAATCCTAGAAGCAGCAAGAGATAAGGGGACAGTTACCTACAAAGGAGTTCCCATCAGACTGTCAGCTGATTTCTCAAAAGAGACCTTACATGCAAGAAGGGGCTGGAAAGAAGTATTCCAAGTCATGAAATCCAAAGACCTACATCCAAGATTGCTCTATCCAGCAAAGCTTTCATTTAGAATGGAAGGGCAGATAAAGTGCTTCTCAGATAAGGTCAAATTCAAAGAATTCAACATCACCAAGCCCTTATTTTATGAAATGTTAAAGGGACTTATCTAAGAAAAAGAAGATGAAAAATTTGAACAGTAGAAGGACAACAAACTCACAGTTATTAAGAACCACACCTAAAACAAAAGCAAACTAAGAGGAGAGCTAGATCAGGAGCAGAACCATAGAAATGGAGATCACATGGAGGGTTAGCAACAGGGGAGTGGAAGGAGGACAAGGGGGGAGAAGGTACAGAGAATAAGCATAGACGGTAGGTAGAAAATAGACAGGGGGGAGGGCAAGAATAGTATGGGAAATGTAGAATCTAAAGAACTTGTGGCACATGGACATAAACAAAAGGGGGGGATGGTGGGGGAGGGGGTGTGCAGGGTGGAGGGGAATGAGGGGGGAATAGGACAACTGTAATGGTATAATCAATAAAATATTTTTTTTAAAAAGGAAGTTCAGCCATCTCCAAACAGGGAAAACTCAAAGAAACCTATTTCCAAGCTTATAATGACCAAACTGCAGAAAACTAAAGGCAAAGAAAATATCTTGAAAACAAATGGATAAGAACTATGCACCTTATATAGGGACAGAACAATAGAATGGCTGTGGATTTCACATCAGAAATGTCTAGAATAACAGTTAATATCTAGGTAAATATTTTTCTCCTCTAAAGTTCTCAAAAATATATATGACAGCAAAAAGCAAAAAATTTAGCACTGGCCCTGACTGGTGTGGCTCAGCTGGCCGGGTGTTGTCCTACAGAGCCAAAGGCCCCTGACCGATTGTGGTCAGAGCATCACAGCTGGTTTGCAGGTTCGGTTACAGGTCAGGGCGTGTATGAGAGGCAAGCCATTGATGTTTCTCCCCATCTGTTTCTCCCTCCCCTCCCCTGTTTCTAAAAACAAATAAATAAAATCATATACACACACATATGTAATGCTGTCTGATGGAATTTTCAATAGGTGTAGATGTACTACATATACCAACTACGACAGATGAGGTAGAGCAAAAGGACCTACAAGGTGTTAAGATTTTTACATTCCACTTAAAGTGGTAAAATAGTAATTCTAAACAGACTGAAAAGATATTTATATATGTGCATATATTATATATATATATATATATATATATATATATATATATGCATACCTCATTTTATTGCACTTGCTTTATTGTGCTTCACAGATGTGGTGTTTTTTACAAAATGAAGGCAAGACCCTCCACCAGCAAAAAGATTATGACTTGCTCTATTGCAGTGGTCTGGAAACAGAGACACAAAATCTCTGAGGTATGCCTATATTGTAATCCCTGGAGCAACCTCTTAAAAAAAAAAAAGATTTACAAATTCTGACCCATGGATGTGAACTAAGCAGTGGGGTCGGTGGGGGCAGGGTGTGAATTCTGGTGGGGTGGGGGTGCAAGGTGGAGGGGAATAAAGGGAGGAAAATGGGACAACTGTAATAGCATAATCAATAAAATACATTTCTGTAAAAAGAACAATGAGCTTCGTTGCATTTAACTTGTGCCCATCCTATCTTCTTATCACCAGCTCCATGGCAGACCTGAAAGCCAACAACCTGGTAACTGTGGTAGCTGAAAAAAGCAGAAGCCTAGGAACCACTAAAGAGGACAAAATAGGCTTAGAACTCCCCCAATCCCTTTCCCTCAACATGTCACTATCTGACCTGCCCGGAAGCTCATCTTAAAAGTCCCGTTCTCAGAGCTTATCTTTATTTTACCTGACTCAGAGGTCCTTTGTGCACACAGTGCTATTTGAAAGGCATTGTCAAAAATAATCAGTGGCAGTTGTTTAATATCGCATCTGCCTGAGGCAGCATTGCCAGTGGAGCTAACAAAAACCTTAAAAGAAATATCTGGGAATGAGATGCCCACTGGGGTTTCTGAAAAGCCCCAGAATATTCCTAGGTAGTTAGAAGGCCACGTGAATGTGCAGGGCTATGCACATGCTGAGAAAAGATGCGAGAAGGCCCTAATCTCTCACCTCTGACTGACTTTGAGTCTCTACAAGACAAAGGCAGAGCTGTAAACAGCCTGTCAGAGCATTGAAGCCTTACAGACTCTTGATGAAGGCAAGGAAATTTATTGGTTTGAGGTACCTAAGGGAATCTGTCTAGTCATTAGCTGATCATTAAGCTAACCAAACAGAAACTTCAGTGCCCATGCATGACAAAGAATATAGACTTTACAGAATTAGTTCAGGAAAATCATTAAAAACTAGCAACAAAACCACATCTACTTGCAAAGAATGTGTATTCTGCTGTTGTTGGGTGACATGTTCCACAATTGTCAGTTAGATCTAGCTGATAGATGATGTTGCTAGGTTTTTGTATATCCATGCTGATTTCTGTCTACTGTTCAACTGATCATGCGGTATCTTATATCCACAATTTCCATATCATTTTAAATACTCAGTTCCCTACACACTAAGAGATGAATGATAAAGTATGCTCCAGCCACAGGAAGGGGTGAGGGGAACAGTCAATAGAAACTATGCCTGAGGAAGCCCAGAAGCTGAGCCTAGTAGACAATGGTTTTAAATCAGTAATTATAATATGTTTAAATAATTAAAGAAAATTTTATCTAAAAAGTTAAAAGAGCCCTGACCACTATGGCTCAGTTGGTTGAGTGTTGTCCTGCCAAGCAAAAGGTGGCTGGTTCGATTTCTGGTCAGGACACATGTCTAAGTTGCAGGTTCAGTTTCTGGTCATGACACATTCAAGGACATGTTTCTCACATTGATGTTTCTCTCCCTTCCCTCCTTTCTCTCTAAAAATAAATAAATAAAATTTTTAAATAATTAAAAGAAAATATGATGATAATGTTGCACCAAATACAGAACATCAATAAAGAAATAGAAATTATTTTTAAAGAATCAAATAGAAATTATAAACTTGAAAAATATAACTGACATGAAAACTTTATTATTGGGGCTTGCTATGGACTGATTTGTGTACCCCACAAAATTAATATGTTGAAGCCGAAACTCCCAATGTGACTGCATTTGGAGATAATATAAATAATGTAAATAATATAAGGAGGTAATTATGGTTAAATGGAGTAATAATGGATTCTAAATAAGATTAGCAGCTCATTTCTCATCATGGAAGCCAGATAGCAGATAACATTCAAAGAGCAGAAAGGAAAAAACACTGTCAACCAAAAATTCTATATCCAGAAAAACTATCCTGGGGAAAAAAAAGCAATGAAAAGAAGCAAACTGGGGGAGGAGATGCATAAAGAAAAAAGTTAAGACATACAAACATACAATGTTTAAACAAAAACATACAATTTGTCATTAATACACCTGCCTTACAAGAAATACAGAAAGGACACGTGCTACCCCCATGCACTGTTGGTGGGAATACAGATTGGTACAGCCACTGTGGAAAACAGTGTTGATTTTCCTCAAAAAGTTAAAAATTGAAATGCCTTATGACTTAGAGATTCTACTTTGGGGTATATATCCAAAAAAAAACCCAAAACATTAATTTAAAAGAATGTGATTATATGTTCATTACAATGTTGTTTACAATAGCAGAAATATGGAATTAACCTAAGTGTCCATCAATAAACAAATGGATAAAGAAGTTGTAGTACATACATACAATGGAATATTACTCAGCCATAAAAAAAAACAATGAAATCTCATCATTTGTGACAGCATGGATGGACCTAAAGAGTGTTATGCTAAGTGAAATAAGTCAGACAGAGAAAGACAAATACTATATGACTTTATTTACATATGAAATCAAAGAACAAAAAAAAGCCAACCAAACGAAATCAAAAGAGGCTCATAGGTATAGAGA
This sequence comes from Artibeus jamaicensis, assembly GCF_021234435.1. Taxonomy (NCBI): domain Eukaryota; kingdom Metazoa; phylum Chordata; class Mammalia; order Chiroptera; family Phyllostomidae; genus Artibeus; species Artibeus jamaicensis. Next base: position 4,218,076 of record NW_026521356.1, read on the forward strand.
TAGACTGATGGTTGTCAGAGGGATGGGGGTTTGAGGAGCTGGGTGGAAAAGGTGAAGGATTAAGAAGTACCAATTGGTAGTCTCAAAATGTTCATGGGCATGTAAAGTGCAGCAAGGAATATAGTAAATAATATTGAAATAATTATGTACAGTGCCAGCTGGATACTTGAAATATTGGGAGGAACACTTTGTAACCACTCTGCGGTATACCTGAAACTATTATACAAAACAATATTGAATGTAAAATGGAATAAAGTGAAACCTGTGGCCCAAGAAGAACAGTAAAAAGAAATACTGAAAGGAGTTCTTCGAGCTAAAGAAAGGACACTAGACAATAAATGGAATCTACACAAAGAAATATATAGCATCAGTAAATATTCCCTCACATTCATTTTGGGAGCAGGGGAATGAAACAGAGTAAACAAATGCATGCAGATCACTCTGTCTCATTTTGCCGCCCATATAATTCTTATTTCCTAATCAGAAAACCAATTAGAAGCAGCTTGAAAAGTTTCTTTTTCTTATTTAAAAAACAAACATGAATATTTAAAGCTATTCAAAGACATAGAGTCAAAAACACATTAGATAAATTAAAATGGAATATTTTAAAGTTTGTTATAATCTAAAAGAAGTCAGGAAAGAGGGAACATTGGTATTAAAAACATGGTGAACAAAAATAGAACAAGAAATAAAGTGACTGACCTAAATCCAAACACATCCATAACTATATTAAATATTGGTGGTCTAAACATATCAATTAAAAGACAAAGATTATCAGAAAGGATTTTTTAAAATCAGGACCAGCTCTGGCTGGCGTGTCTCAGTGGACTGAGGATGGGCCCATGAACCAAAAGGTCACCTGTTCAATTGCCAGTTGGGGGCACATGCCTGGGTAGTGGGCCAGGTCCCCAGTTGGGGGCATTTGAGAGGCAACTGATCGACTTTCTTGCACATTGATGTTTCTTTCCCTTCTCCTCTCTCTAAAAATAAATTCAAATTAAAAAAAATCAGGAACCAACTATATGCTGATTGTAAAAACCTACTAAATATAGTGGTCAAATGTAGATTAATAATAAATAATATAATAATGAATAAATAATATTATAAGAATAAACTTTGTTTTGCATACTCACAACTGTAAAACTATTTTTGCCCCCCCCCACTGTGTAAAGGTATATGTCAGTTAAAATTTAAAAGATTAAGAAATTATATGCCAAGCAAACACTCATCAAAATAAAGCAGAAATTTCCACAGTAATATCAGTTAAAGTAGATGTTAGTGAGGAAAATTATCAGGAATGCAAAGAGACATTGCATTATAATAAAAGAAACATTGCATAATAATAATAATAATTCATCAAGAATATTTAAAAATCCTACCTATGTGTGTATCTAACACCAGAGCTTGAAAATAGAAGTAAAGACTGATAGAAATGAAAGGGAAAATGAACAATTCCAGTATGATTGAAGTGTTCAAAAGTTATCTCTCTGTAACTATTATAACAGTAGACAAAAAAATCAGCAAGGATATAGACAAACTGAACAATATCATCAACCAACTGTATCTAATTCACAATATAGAACACCTACCCAACAAGAGCAAAATACGCACTTTTAAACTACACACGTGCACCAAAATAGACCATCCTGAATCATAAAATAAACTTAATAAATTTAAAATAATTGAAGTAACACAAAGTTCTCTGACTATATAACATTAAAGCAGAAATCAATAACAGAAAGATAACTAAAAATCTCCAAATACTTGGAAACTATTTTAATTTTTTAAAATAATCCATGAGTCAACAAAATCTCAATGGAAACTAGAGAATACTTTTAACAAAATTAAAATGAAAATACAACATATCAAAATTAGTAGGATGCGGCTATATCAAGCTTAAAGGTAAATTTTATTAAATGCTTCTATCAGAAAAGCAGAGAGGTCACAATTCAACAATCAAAACTTCTACCTTAAGAATATAGAAAAGGAAGAGCAAATAAGAAATAGGAAAAAAATCATGGGGAGGAAATAATAAAAAATAAAAGCTCTGATGATTACACACTGTATAATTACATTTACATGACCCTCTGGAAAAAAAAATACTATAGGACAAAGAATAGATCAGTGACCAGCCAAGATGGATGCATAGATAAATATAGTTTGCTTCCTCATACAAACAAAAGAAGGACAACAATCAGTTTAGGGGACTTCTGGCCAAGATGGAGGAATAGGTGGAAACATTGTGCCTCCTCGCACAACCAAAATTAAGGACAACAAAAATTTAGAGAAAACACAACCAGGACAGAAAATTGAACTGTACAGAAGTCCGACAACCATTCATCTAGACCAGTAAGAGGGGCAGAGTCTGTGGCCAGTCGAGAGGGGTCGCAACAGGAAAAGACAGTGGCTGGCAGACCCAGGCACGCAGGGGACATGAGGCTAGCAGACCCCGGGCATGGGGAGAAAACGAGCAGACCCAATGAGGTGCACAGGGCAGTTGGCTGACCGTGGACACACATTTGAGTGTGAATAAACCAGGCGAAAACTGGCAGCAAGACAGACCAAGCAACCCAGGGCCCAGTGCTGGGAAATAAAGCCTAAAAGCACAGATTGAAAAGGTGTTGGGAGAGATTCTCAGCCTCACAGAAGAGTTCTCTCGCAGAGAGAGAGAGACCCACAGGGTCCTAGAAGGTATACAAGCCCACCCACCTGGGAACCAGCCCCAGAAGGGCCCAATTTGCTTGTGAGAAGCGGCAGAGGGAACTAAAATCCGAGAGAGAGCAGGGCAAGCACCATTGTTCTCCTGCCCCCATATGGCATCACAACCCAGTGACTGGGTTGACCTGCCGTGGTGAACACCTACGGCTCCGCCCCCTCATACATAACAGGCACAACCTGCCCCCCCACCCAAAAAAAGGCTCAAATAGAATAGATCAAAGTCCCAGAGCCAATACTTTTAAGTGACCAAGTGAACAGTAAAATGACAATAACTCACAGTTATTAACAACCAAACCTAAAACAAAAACAAAAACAAAAAGGAGCTAAGCAAACAACTAGAACAAGAACAGAATCACAGAAATGAAGATCACATGGAGGGTTATCAGCAGGGATGAGGAAGGGGTAGAATGGGGGAAAAGGTACAGGGAATAAGAAGCATAAACAGTAGGTACAAAACAGACAGGGGGAGGTTAAGAATAGTATAGAAAATACAGAAGCCAAGAAACTTGACTTCTGGACAAGATGGAGGCCCAGGTGGAAACGTCGTGCCTCCTCACACAACCAAGTTTAAAGACAACAAAGTTTTAGTAACAAAAACGCAACTAAAACACGGAAAATTGAACTGTACAGAAGTCCGACAGCAATGAACCATTCACCCAGACCAGTAAGAGGGGCGGAGTCAGCGGCCGATGGAGTCGGGTTGCTCAGGAAAAAGCGGGCTACCAGACCAACCCAGGCACGCAGGCCTCGGTTGGCAGATCCCAGGTGTGGGGTGGCAACAGGCAGACCCAGTGGGGGTTCAAGGTGGCTGGCTGACCGCGGTCACACATTCTCATGCAGATAAACCAGGCGAAGGAGCGAGCAGTGAGAGAGACCACACAGGCTACGGCCCCTGCTACAGGAATTAAAGTCTAAAAGCACCAATTGGAAAAACTCTTGGGGTTGAGGTGCGGGGAGAAGCTCTCAGGCTCATACAGAGTTTGTTGGAGAGACCCACAGGGTCCTGGAAGGTGCACAGGCCCACACACCTGGGAACCAGCTCCAGAAGGGCCCAATTTGCTTGCCAGAAGCAGCCAAGGGGACCAAAATCTGAGAGACAGCTGAACAAATGCCATTGCCCCTCTCTGACCCAGCCCTCACATACAGCTTCACAGCCCAGCGACCTGGGTCGCCTCCCTCTAGTGAACACCTAAGGCTCCGCCTCTCATACCTAACAGGCATGAACAGACCAAACATTACTGCTCAAACAGAAGAACAAATCAAAGCCCCAGAGCCAGTACTTTTAAGCGACCAAGAGATGGCCAACCTATCACATGCAGAGTTCAAAACACTGGTGATCAGGATGCTCACAGAACTGATCTGATTGATTTTGGTCACAAATTAGATGAAACAATGAAGGCTACACTAAGTGAAATGAAGGAAAATGCACAGGGAACCAATAGTGATGGGAAGGAAACTGGGACTCAAATCAATAGAGTGGACCAGAAGGAAGATAAAAGTGACCAAACAGAAAAGAATGAAGAAACAAGAATTCAGAAAAATGAGGACAGGCTTAGGAACCTCCAGGACATCTTTAAACGTTCCAACATTCGAATTATAGGGGTACCAGAAGGGGAAGAGGAAGAGCAACAAGTGGAAAACTTATTTGAACAAATCATAAAGGAGAACTTCCCCAATCTGGCAAAGGAAATAGACTTCCAGGAAGTCCAGGAAGCTCAGAGAGTCCCAAAGAAGTTGGACCCAAGAAGGAACACACTAAGGCACATCATAATTACATTAGCCAAGATTAAAATGGAGAGAATCCTAGAAGCAGCAAGAGATAAGGGGACAGTCACCTACAAAGGAGTTCCCATCAGACTGTCAGCTGATTTCTCAAAAGAGACCTTACAGGCAAGAAGGGGCTGGAAAGAGGTATTCCAAGTCATGAAATCCAAAGACCTACATCCAAGATTGCTCTATCCAGCAAAGCTTTCATTTAGAATGGAAGGGCAGATAAAGTGCTTCTCAGATAAGATCAAATTCAAGAAGTTCATCATCACCAAGCCCTTATTATATGAAATGTTAAAGGGACTTATCTAAGAGAAAGAAGATAAAAAAGATGAACAGTGAAAGGACAGCAAACTCGCAGTTATTAACACCACACCTAAAACAAAAGCAAACTAAGAGCAGAGCTAGATCAGCAGAACCATAGAAATGAAGATCACATGGAGGGTTAGCAACAGGGGAGTGGAAGGAGGAGAAGGGGGGAGAAGGTACAGAGAATAAGTAGCATAGACAGTAGATAGAAAATAGATGGGGGGCAAGAATAAAGAACTTATGACACATGGACATAAACTAAAGGGTGGAATGTGGGTGGGAGGGGTGTGCAGGGTGGAGGGGAATAAAAGGGGGGGAATGGGACAACCATAATAGCATAATCAATAAAATATATTTTTAAAAAATAATGCATTTTAAACTGTTAATACAAATAAACTTTTCTGAAAGAAAAATGTGCAACAAAACATACACATCAAAGACCATCTCACAGTTTGGTTTCTTATTTAAGCTAAGTAACAGCTTTCTTGATTATTTTATTCATACACATGGTAATTTTTTATCGAGGTAAAAAAATTTTAAAGATTTTATTTATTTATTTTTAGAGAGAGGGGATGGGAGGGAGAAAGAGGGAGAGAAACATCAAAGTGTGGTTGCCTCTCACATGGCCCCCAGTGGGGACCTGGCCCACAACCCAGGCATGTGCCCTGACTGGGAATCAAACTGGTGACACCTTGGTTTGTAGCCCACACTTAATCCACTGAGCTATACCAGCCAGGGCTATTGAGGTAAATTTTATATCCAGTGAGATTGTTACAGAACAAAAAGCATTCGATCATCCCCCAGGCACCAGCAGAGCCAAACACTGAACATTAAGAATAGCAGTGAAGAAATATTGGCTATTTTATTACGAACAGTGCCACCCAGGAGAATGGGAATCTAGTGCCCAACAGTCTGAACTCCCTTATCCAGGGGTCTAGGTGACTGTTTAATGGTATAAAAGGAAAACATATGTAGAAACTCTAGTAGGGCAAGTTTTAATTGGAGAACCTTGGAACTTGGTCATTATGGAAAAAAGGGTTAGGGCCATATCTTTCTGGATAATGGACCCTCTGCTTCTGAAAGGTTTCCAGTGTTAAAGTTTCAGAATGTTCCAGATATGTCCTGGTCCTTTGGTTCCGTGTGTGTGTGTGTGTGTGTGTGTGTGTGTGTGTGTGTGTGTGTGTGTGTGTGTGTTAGGGAGAGACTTTGGCTCCAGGTGAAGGTGAGGGTCAAAATTCTCTCCTCTGGGCATGACATGCGTGTTTGGTCTGTTGTCTCTGAAAAGCAACCAATATCTGGTTAAGCAGGATAGCACCATTTTGAGCTAGTTCTGCAGTTAGAAGGTCACAAATGTTAAGTGAACAGTTTCATAAATTTCAAAACAGTTTTATAAGTTTCGACAAGGCATGTACCTGGTAACCAACAAATCAATCAAGATATAAAATGCTTCCAGCACCCCAGGAAGTTCCCTTTCAGTCTGTCCCATGGGCCAACACTGTTGTGAAATTCCTACAGATTAGTTTTGACTGTTCTTGAACTTTACATAAATGGAATCATAGAATATGTACTCTTACATGCTTGGTTTCTTTGGATATATTACATTTAAAATACATATTTTTTATTGCGCTGGCTGGTGTGGCTCAGTGGATTGAGTGCTGGCCTGTGAACCAAAGGTTCGCTGGTTAGATTCCCAGTCAGGGCACATGCCTGGTTTGCGGGCCAGCTCTCTGATTGGGGGCGTGGGAAAGGCAACAATACATTGATGTTTCTCTCTTTCTCTCTAGTTTACTCTGTCTCTAAAAATAAATAAATAAAATCTTTAAAAAATTTTAAAAATGTTTTTATTGATTATGCTAACAGTTGTTCCAATTTTTCCCCTTTTCTACCCTCCACATGGTACTCCCATTCCCTCCAGCATTCCCCCCGCCCCCAGTTCATGTTCCTGGGTCATGCACATAAGTTCTTTGGCTTCTCCATTCCCTATACTATTCTTAACCTCCCCCCATCTATTTTATACCTACCAATTATGCTTCTTAATCCTGCACCTTTTCTCTTATTCTCCGCTTTCTCTTTCCTAAATGATAATCCTCTAAGTGATCTCCATATCTATGATTTTGTTTCCGTTCTGTTTGTTTTTTTTAGATTCAATTGTTGATAGTTGTGAAGTTATTGCCATTTTACTGTTCATAGTTTTGATCTTTTTTTCTTAAATAAGTCCCTTTAATATTTCATATAATAAGGGCTTGGTGATGATGATGTACTTTAACTTTACCTTATCTGGGAAGCACTTTATCTGCCCTTCCATTTTAAATGAAAGCTTTGCTGGTTAGAGTAATTTTGGTTGTAGGTCCTTGCTTTTCATCACTTTGAATACTTCTTGCTAGTCTCTTCTTGTCGGTAAAGTTTCTTTTGAGAAATCAGCTGACAGTCTTATGAGAATTCCTTTGTAGGTAACTGTCTCCTTTCCTCTTGCTGCTTCTAATGTTCTCTCTTTATCTTTAACCTTTGGCATTTTAATTATGTGTCTTCATGTGGTCCTCTTTGGGTCCAACTTATTTGGGATTCCGTGCTCCCCAAACTTGCATGTCTATTTCCTTCACCAAATTAGGGATTTTTTTTCATTATTTTTTCAAATAAGTTTTCTGTTTCTTTCTCTTCCTCTTCTCCTGCTGGCATCCCTATTATTCGGATGTTGGTGCATTTGGAGATGTCCCAGAGGTTCCTTTTACTATCCTCATTTTTTTAATTCTTTTTTTCTTCTTGCTATTATGGTTGAATGCTTTTTTACTTCCTTGTGTTCCAAATTGTTGATTTGAATCCAGGCTTCATCTCCTCAATTGCTGGTTCCCTGTAGATTTTTCATTTCACTTAGTGTAACCTTTATTTCTTCTGGGGTCTTTTTTATGTTGTTGCTGCACTCCATGAGTTTTCTGAGCATACTGATCACAAATGTTTTGAAACTTGCATCTGATAGGCTGGTTATCCCCATTTCATTTAGTTCTTTTGGGGAAGTTTTGATCTGTTCTTTCATTTGGGCCATATATCTTTGTCTTGGCTCACCTGTTATGTTTCAAGGGGTGGAGCCTTAGGTAGTTACCAGGGTGGGGCAACTCAGGTGGCTTTCTTGTGGCACGGTATGTGGGGGAGGGGTCAGAGAGGAAATAATGCCTCTTGCTCAGCTCTCAGCTGGCTTTCAGTAAATTTCTGTGCTACCCAGAAGTGAATTAGGCCCTTCTCTGGCTGGTTGCCTGGTGGGTGGGTTTTTGTACTTTTCAGGACCCTCCTGTGAGGGGAGAGTTTCTTCCACTGCTGCAACCCCCACAGGTATTTACAGCCAGAGGTTTTGAGGCTTTGTCTTCCCGGGCTGGAACCCTGGGGTGCTCCAGCTGTCTTGCTTCCCAGTTGCTCCTCCCCACTTATCTACACATGAATGTGGGATCTCCTGGTCCACCAGCTGCTGCCTTGCCACAGGTCCTGTCTACCCCGGCTACCTGTCTTGGTCCCTCCTATCAGTCTGGATAAATGTTTCTTCTTTAAGCTCTTGGTTATCAGACTTCCACACAGTTTATTTTTTCTGAAAGTTCTGGTTGTTTTTTGTTTCTAAATTGATTGTTTTTTATAATATATTTTATTGATTATGACATTACAGTTGTCCCATTTCCCCCCCTTCATTCCCCTCCACCCTGCACACCCCTCCCACCCATATTCCACCCCCTTTAGTTCATGTCCATGTGTCATAAGTTTTTTAGCTTCTACATTTCCCACACTACTCTTGCCCTTCCCCTGTCTATTTTCTCCCCACCGTCTATGCTACTTATTCTCTGTACCTTCTCCCCCTCTCTCCTCCTCCCACTGCCCTGTTGTTAACCTTCCACATGATCTCCATTTCTGGGGCTCTGCTCCTGTTTTAGTTGTCCACTTAGTTCGCTTTTGTTTTAGGTGTGGTTGTTAATAACTGTGAGTTTGCTGTCCTTTCACTGTTCAAATTTTTCATCTTCATTTTCTTATATAAGTGCCTTTAACATTTCATATAATAAGGGCTTGGTGATGATGAACTCCTTGAACTTGACCTTATCTGAGAAGCACTTTATCTGTCCTTCCCTGCTGAATGAAAGCTTTGCTGGATAGAGCAGTCTTGGATGTAGTCTTTGCCTTTCCTGACTTGGAATATTTCTTCCCAGTCTCTTCTTGCCTGTAAGGTCTCTTTTGAGAAATTAGCTGACAGTCTGATGGGTGCTCCTTTGTAGGTAACTGTCCCCTTATCTCTTGCTGCATCTAGAATCCTCTCCTTTATTTTAATCTTGGCTAATATAATGATGATGTGCCTTGGTGTATTCCTCCTTAGGTCCACCTTCTTTGGGACTCTCTGAGCTTCCTGGACTTCCTGGAAGTCTATCTCCTTTGCCAGATTGGGGAAGTTCTCCTTCATTATGTTTTCAAATAAGCTTTCAATGTCTTGCTCTTCCTCTTCTCCTTCTGGCACCCCTATAATTCAGATGTTGGAAATGTAAAGATGTCCTTAAGCCTCTCCTCATTTTTTTTGAATTCTTGTTTCTTCATTTTGTTCTGATCGAATGTCTCTTTCTTCCTTTTGGTCCACAGCATTGATTTGAGTCTGGTTTCCTTCCTGTCACTGTTGGTTCCCTGTACATTTTCCTTTATTTCACTTAGCATAGCCTTCATTTTATTCATCTAATTTGTGACCAATTCTGTGAGCATCCTGATTATCAGTGTTTTGAACTGTGCATAGGATAGGTTGGCTACCTTCTCATTGCTTAGTTGTATTTTTTCTGGAGCTTTGACTTGTTCTTTCATTTGGGCCTTTTTTTTTTGTCTTGGCATTTCTGTTTTGTAGTAATGGGTGGAGTCTTAGGTGTTCACCAGGGTGGGGCACCCATTTTGCTGGGTTGTGGTGCTGTATGTGGGGGAGGGGTCCAAGAGGAAACAGAGCCGCTTGCTCAGCTCTTGGCTGGCTTTCAGTCACTTTCTCCACTACCTGAATCAAATTGTGTCCTTCTGGTGCTGATTCCCAGGTGGGTGGATCTCTCCAACGAACTCTCTTGTGAGGCTGGAAGTTTCCCCAGCTGCTGCCTCAATCCCCACAGGTGTTCTCAGTCAGAGGCTTTGAGGCTTTATTTCCCTGCATTGGAACTCTGGGTTGTGTGGTCTCTCTCACTCCCCAGTTTTTCCTCCCCGTTTATTTGCATGCAAATGTGGGACTACCTAGTCCACAATTCACCACCTCGCTGGATCCACCAGCCACTGCCTTGCCCACCCCAGTCCTCCAGCCACTGCCTTGCTGTGAGTCTTCCCCACCTGGATGTCCATCTCTGCCCCTCCTACTAATCTGGATGAATGTTTCTTCTTTATCTCTTTGGTTGCCAGACTTCCATACAGTTCAATTTTCTGTCAGTTCTGGTTGTTTCTTGTTTTTAATTTTGTTGTTGTCCTTCTTTTGGTTGTGCAAGGAGGCACAGTGTGTCTACCTATACCTCCATCTTGGCCAGAAGTCCTAAAATGCAATAAAAAAAAAAAAACTGAAGCCTCCTGGTTTTTTGTTTTGTTTTGTTTTTAATCTCACAATCAATTTGGCAGAACCATTATTATTTTATACATACAACATTCTTTGGATGTGATCTTTTTTCCCAAACCTAATCAAAGTTTATTTCTTTTTCTGCATATTTTATTGATTATGCTATTGCAATTGTCCCATTTTTTTCCTCTTTTTTATCCCCCTCTGTTCTGCACCCCCCACCTATGAGAATTCCCCGCCTCCTTAGTTCATGTCCATGGGTCATGCATATAAGTTCTTTGGCTTCTCCATTTCCTATGCTGTTCTTAACCTCCCCCTGTCTATTTTGCACCCACCATTTATGCTTCTTATTCCCTGTGCCTTTTCCCCCATTCTCCTCCCTGCTGATAACCTTCAATGTGATCTCCATTTCTGCGATTCTGTTCTTGTTCTAGTTGTTTGCTTAGTTTGTTTTTGTTTTTGTTTTTTTAGGTTCAGTTGTTGATAGCTGTGAGTTTGTTGTCATTTTACTATTCATAGTTTTGATCTTCTTCAATTTCTAAGTCCCTTTAACATTTCATATAATAAGGGCTTGGTGATGATTAATTCCTTTAACTTCACCTTATCTAGGAAGCATTTTATTTGCCCTTCCATTATAAATGATAGCTTTGCTGGAGAGAGCAATCTTGGGTGCAGGTCCTTGCCTTTTATGACTTTGAATACTTCTTTCTAGTCCCTTCTTGCCTGTAAGGTCTCTTTTGAGAAATCAGCTGATAGTTTAATAGGAACTCCTTTGTACATAACTGTCTCCTTTCCTCCTGCTACTTTTAAGATTCTCTCCTTATCTTTAGTCTTGGGTAGTTTAATTATGATGTGTCTTGGTGTGTTCCTCCTTGGGTACAATTTCTTTGGGATTCTCTGAGCTTCCTGGAGTTCCTGGAAGTCTATTTCCTTTGCCAGATTGGAAATGTTTTCTTTCATTAATTTTTCAAATAAGTTTTCAATTTCTTGCTCTTCCTGTTCTCCTTCTGGCACCCCTATGATTCAGATATTGGAAGGCTTAAAGCTGTCTCAGAGATTCTTAAGCATTTCCTCATATTTTTGAATTCTTGTTTCTTCATTCTGTTCTGGTTGAATGTTTATTTGTTCCTTCTGCTCCAAATCGTTGATTTGAGTCATATGTTCCTTCACTTCACTCTTGGTTCCCTGTGTATATTCCTTTATTTCACTCTTGCATAGCCTTCACTTTTCCCTCTATTTTGCATCTGTACTCCATCATTTCTGTGAGCATCATGGTTACCAGTATTTTGAACTCCACATCTGATAGGTTGGCTATATCCTCAGCACTTATTTCTTTTTCTGGAGTTTTGATCTGTTCTTTCCTTTGGGGCATATTCCTTTGTCTTGGTGTACTTACTATGTTGTAAGGGGTGGAGCCTTATATATTCACCAGGGTGGGGCAACCCACATCTTTGAATGTGGCACTATAGTTGGAGGCAGGTCTGAGAGGAAACAATTCCTCTTGCTCAGCTCTTTCCCTGCTTTCAGTTACTTCCGATACTACTCACAAGCAAATTGGGCCCTTCTGGGGCTGATTCCCAGGTGGCTGGGATTGTGTACATTGTAGGACCCTGTGGGTTTCTCCAACAAACTCTCCTTTGAAGCTGGGAGTTTCTCCTGCTGCTGCAACCCCCACAGGTTTTTACAGCCAGACTATTTTAAGGCTTTATTTCCCTGCACTGGAATCCTGGGTTGCTCAGTCTCTCTCATTCCCCAGTTGTTCCTCCCTGCTTATCCACATGTGAATATGGGACTGCCAGGTCTTTCACCTTGCCAGACATCCTCTCTACCCAGGCTGCCTGTCACTGCTCTTCCTAGCAGTCTGGATGAATGTTTCTTATTTAACTCCTGGGTTGTTGGACTTCCATAGAGTTCGATTTACTGTCAGTTCTAGTTGTTTTTTGTTTTTAAATTTGTTGTTGTCCTTCTTTTGGTTGTGCAAGGAAGTAAAACGTATCTACCTACACTTCCATCTTAGTGGGAAGTTTTTGGATATTTAATAAATGTTTAATTTTTATTTTCATGGTCAGTGTTGAAAATCCCCATTCATAGATTCGTAAAGATCTATAGTTGTAAATTGGATTAAAGCTTCTAGATTTCTTTTTAATCAAGGCAAGGATAATCTTGCCTCTAGGAATATGCCAGAATTCTCCAAGTAAGCTGAGTTACTCCCCCATTAATGAATGAAGATTAATGGATTAATTCCTTCATTAGCTAAACATCTTAACATCTTTGACTCAGTTATATCAGAAAAGAAAGGGACTGCAATGTATGCTTCACCTGAGAAGCCATCAAGGTAGAAGGAACACTTGAAAGACTTCTGAAGTGTTCCAGAAATTTGCAGGTTTTTCATTTCAAAGAAACAAATAGAATTTTGCACTACGACTCCATTTTAGAAAAGCCTATAGTCCAGTTTCTTTCTTTTCTATCACTTAACCAAAAATGTTTCTAATTTTTAAGAAGTATCTATAATGCTGACTTCATAACACTGAACTGAAATGTTTAATTCATTTACATGGTTCAAAGTATATGCCAGGTAATACATGGATAAAGTTCCTTTTCTTGTGTCTCAAGAGTGGATTTTCTTTGTTTCTTTTTAAAATTTCAGTTAAAGTAAAACCCTGTCCTCTGAACAGCCCCTTGAAGGCAAATCTTCATGAAGGCCAGCAGACTTCTTTACGGCAGTAAATAAATTCATATGTGATTCTCGTAACTTTACAAAAATTTTACAAATGCATTTGAGTCAAGATCTGCCTCTGATAAAGTTGGTGACATTTATGGCTGTTGACAAAACTTCTTTTTCAGGGCTATAAGAAGGATCTTTGCTGTCAGTGTGAAAAGTGTCAATGGGAAGAGCTTCCTTTTTCATAAAGCAGCAAGACTAGATGAGTCGCCAATCACCTCACGGGCTCTCTCCGTATGAGTACGAAGGTTTTCTTTCTAAAGTTTAATTTGGCAAAAAAATATTTTCATCATTTCCAAAATGTTCACAGCCTTTGTAGTTTCCAAAAGGACTTACAAAATAAGAATTCTTCCTCGATGACATCAGCCTGTATACAGAAGACAAAAAGAGGGAGCTGGTAACATTGAGAGACTGTGGAGAGGCATATCTTATACAGATGCTCTTTCAATTTTGCTGACACACACACACACACACACACACACACACACACACACACTCACCACTATGGTTTTTTTTGTCCCATCACATTCAGAAATAATGGAAGTGAAACAATATGATACATAGTTTTCACCATTTCTGGTTTTTTTTTTGACATTTTATTTTAAATTGGATTTATAAAAAAATACAAAATAGCCCTGGCTGGTGTAGCTCAGTGGATTGAGGGCGGGTCTGCGAACCAGAACCAGACGGTCAAGGTTCAATTCCCAGTTAGGGCACATGCCTGGATTGCAGTCCAGTTCCCATCAGGGGACACACGAAACGCAACCATACATTAATATTTCTCTCCCTCTTTCCTTCCTAAAGATAAATAAGTAAAGATAAATAAAATCCTAAAGATAGATACATAAACAGACTTCTCTATCTCTCCTAAAGATAAATAAATAAAATCTTTTTAAAAAGATACAAAATAAATCATTTGATTCCATTTACTTATTTTGAAATAATTTTAGACTTATAGAAAAGTTGCAAAAATACTACAAAGAATTCCCACATACCCTCAACTTTTTTCCCGGATTTCCCCCACATTTTACCTCATTTATTTCATCATTTTCTCTCCATATACACATATTTCTATATATACATAGTTCTCTTTATTATTATTTCATATACACACGTACACATCTCTCTGTATAAATACATATTGTTTTCATGAACCACCCAAAAGTATATTGCAGGCATGGTAGCTCTTCAAGCCTAAACACTAACTCGTTCCATAAGCACAAAGGATAGAAATCAGGATGTTAACATTGACATAGTTTAACTGGCAGGCCTTATTTATATTTCACCAATTGTCTTATAATGTCCACTGTAGTAAATAATTTTTCGATGAATTTTTGTAAGTATGCAAAAACAGTTCATTTTTCTATTATTACTTTTAATATTTTTTATTTTCCACACAACTTTTGTAAAAAAGTAAACCTACTTTTGCCCTGCCCTGTATGTGTGTGTGTGTGCACGAATATATATATATGACTATTATTCAGCCTCAAAAAAAGGGAAATTCTGTGATTTGCAACAAGGATGACACTGGAGGGCATTATGCTAAGTGAAATAGGATGGGTAGGGACAGGCAAATGCTGCAGGTGAGATCTGAACAAATGAACAGTTGAATTCATATAAACAGAGTAGAGAGGAGATTGCCAGGGGCTGGGAGTGGAATGTTTAGGAAGAGGTTAGAAAAGGGGTATACACTTTCAGTTATGAGGTGAATGAAGTCTGTGGATCTAACATATATCATGGTGACTCTGGTCGATAACTGTATCTTGCAATAAAAATGTGCTAAGGAGAGGAAAACTTAAATGCTCTCACACACACAAATAGATAAACATATGAGGTGATGAATGTGTGAATTAATTAAATGAGGGGGGAGCTTTCCACAATGTATGCATATATCTGATCCATCATGTAAGACACTTTAAATATCTTACAGTTTTATTTGTCAATTATATCTAATTAAAACTGAAAAGATTTCTGGTCCAGGGACAAATCCAGTGTTATAATTAAATTATGTAATGTCTCTTTAGTCTTCTTTAATCTGAAATAGTTCCTAAATCTTTGTCATTCATAACCTTGACATTTTAAAAGAGTCATTTTGTAGAATACTCCACAATTTCAATTTGTCTATTCTTTTTCATAATTAAATAGAAGTCATACTTTTGTCATGGATACCATAGAAGTGATACTGTGTCCTTTTTATGGGGTGGGGCATAAGTCAGTTTGCACTGAGTAGTAATGGTAACTTGGATCACCTGTTTAAGGGTGTGTCTATCAAGTTTCTCTGCCATAAACTTACTCTCTTTCCCTTTGCAGTTAACAAGCATTTCAAAGCTATAAAAATGTTTTGCACCCCATCAAAGTTGTACCAACTAGTTTTAGCGTTCAGTGGTGACTCTGCCTGAACCAATTTTTACTGTGATGTCTACTCAGTTGTGGCTTTCTAACACCCTCATTTCTGACTTTAGTGGTTGGCATTCTATTGCAAGTAAGAAGGAAAACTCCCTGATGTATGTACATCTGCATGTATGTATACAGTTATAACAGCATTAGGTCATTATACATTACTAATGTTATTTATTTATTTTAATGATCAAAGCGACATTTTTGAAGCTTGCTTTTTTATGGTTGTAATAGTTTTTATGAACCCACAGAAAAAATAAGTAATTAGTACGCTAAATAAAATATTCAAGAAATATGTAGTCTTGGTTGGTGTGGCTCAGTTGGTTGGAGCATCATCCCATAAACCGGAAGGTCACAATCAGACTTGATCCCTGGTCTGGGCACATACCTAGGTTGCAGGTTTGGTCCCCAGTCTGGATGCATGCAAGAGGCAGCCCATCAATGTTTCTCTCCCTCTCTCTCTACCTCCTTTCCCCTCCCTCTAAAATCAATAAGCATGGACTCTGGTGAGGATTTTAAAAGAAGAAATGTGTATATAATAAATAAGACAAATTTTATACTTTCCCTGGCTTTATCACCTTTAATGACTTTCAGCCCTCAGAATATGGATTATAACATCAATGACTCAAGAGTTGTAACCTTTCAATAATCTGGCTATCATTGCACATGACACTGAATGGCTTTCTGTACCTTCTTAGAAATAATCGTTACTGTTTTTTTATATCAGTGAGTTTTTAGCATATATAGTATCACACAGTAATAGTGCTACGATAATTGCTCTAAATAATCTTATGTTTTTAAGATAGTTAGGAAATGAGCAAAAATATGTTTATAGAGTCATACCAACTCACATATTTACCATTTATGGTGCTCCTCTTTTGTTTCTGCGGATTTGAGTCATTTTCCTTCAGCCTAAAAGACTTCCTTTAGCATATGTTATAAGGCAGCTCTGAGAGCAACAAGTCTTCTGTCTTTATCTAGGAATGTCTTTGTTTTACTTTCACTTTTGATGGGTAGTTTTGCTGAATCTAGAAGTTTTCATCCAGCATACCGAACATGTCATTCCACTGTCTTCTGGCCTCCATTGTTTCAGGTGAGAAGTCAGCCTACTGTATTCATGCATTTTTCTCCTGTGTGTGTCAGTTTTCTTTCGGTGCTTTTAGGTTTTCTCTGTTTTTCAACAATTAGATGATGATGTGTCTAGGTGTGGATCTCTTCATATTAATCTTGAGATTTGTTGCATTCTTTGTTATATAGATTCATGTTTTCATCAGATATAAAAGTGTTTGACCATTATTTCTTTTTAAAAAGCCTATCTTTTGCCCTGGCTGATGTGGCTCAGTGGAATGAAAGCTGGCCTGAGAACCAAAAGGTTGCTGGTTCGATTCCCAATCAGGGCACATGATTAGGTCACTGGCCAGGTCCCCGGCTGGGGATGTTCAAGAGGCAACCAACTGATGGTTCTCTCCTTCTATTTCTCTCTCCCTCCCCGCTCTCTAAAAAATAAATAAAATCTTGGAGAAAAATAAAAAGCCTATTTTTTTTCCTCTCTCTCCTTTCCTTCGGATACAACCACTAGATCTGTGTTAGTACACTTGACGTTGTTCCACAGGCCTCTAAGCACTGTTCATTTTTCTTCAATCTTCAGACTGCCTAATTTCTACTTATTTGTACTCAATTTCACAGATTTCCTGTCATTTAGAATCTTCTGTTAAGCCCCTCTAGTGAATTTTTAATTTAGTTGTACATTTTAAAAAATATTTAATTTATTTTTTAGACAGAGGTGAAGGGCAGGAGAAAGAGAGTTAGAGAAACATCGATGTGTGGTTGCCTTCCACATGGCCCCCACTGTGAACCTGGCCTGCAACCCAGGCGTGTGCCCTAACTGGGAATTGAACCAGTGACCCTTTGGTTCTCAGACTGCGCTCAATCCACTGAGCTACACTGGCCAGGGCAAATTTAGTTGTACTTTTTGTGGTTAAACACACCTAACGTATAATTTACCACTTTAACCATTTTAAACGCAGAGTTCAGTGGTGTTAGTGCGTTTGTGTTGTCACACGGCTGTCAGAACTTCCCTTCTTCCCAGACCGAAACTCTGATACTCATTGAGCAATCGCTCCTCATTCTACCCTCCCCTCAGTCCTTAAAACCACCGTTCTACATGCCATCTCTGCGAATTTGCCCATTCTAGGTACCTCAGGAAATTGAGATTATACAATATTTGTCCTCTCGTGATTGGCTATCTTTGCTTAGCATAGTAACTTCAAGGTTCATTTATGCTGTACCACGTGTCAGATTTCGTTTTGAAGATTGAACAACATTCCATTAAATGTACAAACCACATTTTGTTTGTCCATTAACCCATCAATGGGCACTCAGATTGCTTCTATCTTTTGGTTATCATGAATAAACTTCAGTGAAAATATGTGTATATGTATCTTTTTATGTACCTGCTTCCAATTCTTTGGGGTATTTACCCAGGAGGGTAATAACTGGATCATATGGTAAGTTTATGTTTAATATTTTTAGTAATTATCCTTGTGTTTTCCACAGCAGCTGTACCATTTGCATCGCCAGCAGCAAATGCGAAATATTTTTAATTTCTACACATCCTTACTAGCATTTGTTATTTTCTGGGGGACTTGTGGGGTGTATGTTTCCATAACAGCCATCTAATGGGTATAAAGTGATATCTCGACCCCATTGTTTTTATTTTCATTTCCCTAATGATTAGTGATGTTCCTTGATATGCTTATTAGCCATTATCTTCTTTAGAGAAATGTCAGTTCAAGTCCTTTGTGCATTTTTGAATTGAGTTATTTGTTTTCTTTGTTGTTGAGTTATAGGAATTCTTCATATATTCTGGATCTTAATCCTTTCTCAGATACATGATTTAAAAATATTTTTCCCGCCCTACTTGGTGTAGTTCAGTGGATTGAGGACAAGCCTGTAAAGCACAGGGTCACCAGTTCAGTTCCCAGTCAGGGCACATGCCTGGGTTGCGGGCCGGGTTCCCAGTGGAGGACACATGAGAGGCAACCACACACTGATGTTTCTTTCCCACTCTTTCTCCTTCCCTTCCCCTCTCTCTCAAAAACAAATAAATAAAATATTTAAAAAATATATTTTCCCAATTTATACATTACCTTTTTACTCTGTTGATAGTGTCCTTTCATACACTAATGGTTTTAATTTTTTTTAAAGATTTTATTTATTTAGGGAGAGAAACATTGATGTGTGATAGATAGGTTGCCTCTCACTCACCCCCAACTGGGGACCAGGCCGGCAAGCCAGGCATGTGCGCTGACTGGGAATTGAACCAGTGACCCTTTGGTTCACAGGCCAGCACTCAACCCATGAAGACACACCAGTCAGGGATAAAGGTTTTAATTTTTACAAAGTCTAATAAATCTATCTTCTCTTTTATCACCTGTGTTTTTTTTTAGTGTCATATCCAAGAAATCATTCATTGCTAAATCCAGTGTTAAGAATGTTCACTCCTATTTTTTCTTTTAAGAATTTTATAGTTTTAGCTCTTACATTTAGGTCTTGATTCCATTTTGAGTCCATTTTTGCAGATGGTGTAAGATGAGGATCCAGCGTTATTCTTTTGAATGTGAATATCCAGTTTTTCCAACACAATTTTTTTAAAAGACTGTCCTTTCTCCATTGAATGGCATTTTTCATCCTTATCAAAAGTTATCTGGGGAGTCAGAAGATGGTGGCAAAGCAGGTGGGAGCAGAGCCCAGATCCCTCTGTGCCCAGCTGAACACCTAGCCGATCTTCTGAGGAACAGAGGGAACAGCCAGCAGAATCCCAGCTTACATGAAGTTTGGAGGCAAAAAATTGCAGAGGACGTTGAAAAACAGACCGTGAGGAGATTGAGCTAGGATGGTAAGGTCCACGGGATCTACACGGGGACCAAGGCTGCTGCACCCCTGGCCTGGCGCCTGCCATACAACACAGGAAGGAGAGTTAGGACACCAGACCCCTCTCCTGTCAGAGCAGGGAAAGCAGCCTGGCACCAGAAGGGACCTGGATACTGGAAGTCACGGGGGAAATAGAGATGAACTGGGAGACACACAGAGATGGTACACATCCGCTGGGACTGTGGACACTGGCACCAGAGAAACTGAGGTGCCAGGCGACACCTGGAGAAGGGAGAAGGTGGGCCCTGTTGGACCCTGACCCGGATAGTCTCCAGACAGGCTGGAAAGCTGGGCTGTGTGAAAAGCAGGGTGCTCGTTAAGAATGGCCTTTGTAGGGAACTCTCAGCAGTGGCTGGCACACCCCCAGGGAGATTTCATCTGTGCATGCCGGCTGAATAGCTGAGCAGAACGACGCACACCCGGCTTGTCTTGGGCTCTGCGCCCAAGATTGACCCATGCTGTGCACCCAAACACTGAGAGGCTGATTTGAGCCTGGCAGCTCACAGAGGACCTGGGCCAGCTGAGGCCAGAAAATTGCGACCCAGACCTGGTCCCCGTCCTCTCAAAACTATAGGAAGAGAGGAAGGTGAAGCCAAGCCCCTCTCTTCCTGTGGCAGCTAGGAAGACCGGCAGAACTCATTCAACAAGTTTAAAGACAGCATAAGGCTTTATTATTATTATTATTATTATTATTATTATTATTATTATTATTATTTCTTGTTGGATCCTCTTATTTTTTCCTTTTGTTTTCTTCCCCCAAGTGAGACAATAAGACATGGAGTTATAAAGGGTCAAGAGACAGATCGAAATGGGAAGCACAAGGCTAACCCCAAAAACTGAGAAACTGAGACAAATGTCACTTTGCTACCCCATAGAGCTGGCATTTTATTGTTTATTGTATTATTATCTTTTCATTATTTTTAGCATTTTAATTTTATTAGCATTTTTTATTTATCTTCCTTATGTTTAGTTTTCCTCATTTTATTTCTCTGTTTAATTGCACTGTTTGACTGGCTTTCCTTATTATCTCTTTATTGTATTTCAATTTTCCCTCTTTCATTTCACCCATGTTCCAATAACACACAACTCTTGATTGGATACTTTCTGTTCTGGTTATCCAAATCATATATTTCTTGTCATATTATTTTTGTTCCAGTACTATTGTAAATGATTGTCATTCTATACAATTGTACCTACTACACAGCAACCCTCCCTGATCTTAGCCCTCCTCACTTCAATCCTGAGCATTATTATTGTTCTGGGTAACTCTATTCTCTCTGACACTATGACTACTTTCTATCCTTTACTCTCACTACATCTCATCATCTAACCTTGCACAAGTGCTCTGTTTTCTGAATTCAGCTCACAGTCATCCTCCCCTCTAACAAGAGTCTTATCGCTCTTTCACCTTCTATAAAAAGTGGCCAGGTGGGTGAAATATCACAGTTAATGCTGTGCTTATCCAAAGAATCTCCTATCTCTTCTTTACTTGCTGGTATTCTAAATCCCATAAAATACTCTCCTGCTATCTTAATCCATTTTGCTGACCTTGACCCCCTGCCACATACAAGAATAGGTGGGAGCTGCAACTATCAGTATCCCTGCTTTGGGAGAAAAACCACCAGCAAAGGAACCACCAAAAGGTGAAAACCCAAGTACAATAAGAGTACCCACACAAACGGAAGAAAGAACAAACCTAGAGCATCCAGACAAGGAGGTCAGAGACCACACCACTGAATCTCACAGAATTCCTAACATAGAGGTTCACCATACAAAGACAGCTAGCAAAGTGAAACATCAGGAAGCGCAGAAACAAACAAAAAGAGTTATTTAAAATAGGGAGACAAAAAAGAACATGCACTCAAAAGGAATGGAAGACTCCCCGATAAAAGATCTAAATGAAATGGAGGTAACCAAACTATCAAATATAGAATTCAAATTAATGGTTATAAACATGCTCAAGGAACTCACAGGCAGCTACAAGGAACAGTGAGAACTACATCACCATGAAAAAGGAAACAAACTCTAAACAAAAACCAGGAAGAAATGAACAATAAAATCTCAGAAATAAGCACATTGGAAGGAATTGCAAGCAGGCTGGGTAAAGCAGAGGATCAAATCAGTGAGCTGGAGGACAAGATAGGAAAAAAAAAACACCTAGAAGGAGCAAGGGAAAAAAAGAGATTTAGAAAGAATGAAGAGGTGGTAAGGGAGAGTCAAAACAACATAAAATGTAACAGTATCTGTATAATAGGAATACCAGTAAGAGAAGAAGAGCAAGGAATAGAAAACCTGTTTGAAAAAGTAATGATGGAAAACTTCCCTAATTTAAGGAGAGAAAAAGTCATACAAATTCAGGAAACATGAAGGGTCACAATCAAGAGGAACTCAAAGAGCCCTGGCTGGTGTAGCTCAGTGGATTGAGTGCAGGCCTACAAACCAGGCAATCGTGGTTCCATTCCCAGTCAGGGTACATGCCTGGGTTGCAGGCTGGTTCCCTGCAGGCCAGTTCCCAGCAGAGGTCGCATAAAAGGCAACCATACATTGATGTTTCTCTCCCTCTCTCCTTCCCTTCCCCTCTAAAGACAAATAAATAATTTTTTTAAAAAAAAAAGGAACTCAAAGAGGCCAACTTCAAAACACATCATAATTAAAATGGCAAAATTCTAAGACAAAGAGAGAATCTTAAAAGCAACAAGGGAGAAACAGGAAGTAACATACAAAGGCGCCCCAATAAGGTTAGCAGATGATTTCTTAATGGAAAACACTCCAAGCCAGAAGAGAATGGCAAGAAATATTCCAAGTAATGAGAACCAGAGGCCTGAAACCAAGGCTACTTTGTCCAGCAAGGCTCTCAATTAAGATGGAAGGCTGAGTAAGGAGCTTCCCCGACAAAAGAAGTCTTAAAAAAATACACCTCCACCAAACCGGCTCTGCAAGAGATGCTAAAGGGACTGCTTTAAGAAAAGGAAGGAAAAGAGTGAGAGAGAGGAACACAGGTATAAAAAGTGGCAATGAGTAAGTACCTATCAATAATAACATTAAACATAAATGGATTAAATGCCCCAATCAAAAGACATAGAATAGCTGAATGGATAAGAAAGCATGACCCACACATATGTTGTATACAAAAGACCCATCTCAGGACAGAAGACCTACACAGACTGAAGGCAAAGGGCTGGAAACAAATTTTCCAGGCAAACAGGGAAAAAAAGCTGGGGTAGCAATACTCATATCAGACAAAATAGACTTCAAAAAAAAGGGCCATAAAAAGAGACCCAGAAGGTTACTTCATAATACTCAAGAGAAGAATTCATCAAGAAGATACAAACCTTGTAAATATATATGTACCCAACATAGGAGCACCCAAATACATAAAGAAAATCTTGGAGGCCTTCAAGAAAGATATTGACAGCAACACAATTATAGTAAGAGATTTCAACACCCCACTGTCAAAAATGGATGGATCTTCCAAACAAAATATCAACAAAGATATTGTGGCATTAAACAACACCCTAGAGAAAAATGGACTTAACTGATATATATAGAGCCCTTCATCCCAAAGAAGCTAAATATACATTCTTTTCAAATGTACATAGAACACTTTCAAAGACAGACCACATGGTAGGACACAAAACAAGCCTCAACAACTTGAAGAAAATTGAAATCATATCAAGCATTTTCTCTGACCACAAGGGACTGAAACTAGAAAGCAACCTCAAGGAAAAACTCAAAAACACTCAAAATCATGGAGATTGAATAACATGCTATTAAGCAATGAATGGATCAAGAAGGAGATCAAGAAAGAAATCAGAAAGTTTCTGGAAACAACTGAAAGTGAACTCACAGCAATCCAAAACTTACGGGACACAGAGAAGGCAGTTCTGAGAGGGAAGTTCTTGGTAATAGAGGCCTACCTAAAAAAAAAAAAAAAAGAAGAAACATTTCAAACAAACAACCTAACACTATACCTACAATAACTCACAGAACAACAACAAGGACAGCCCAGAGAAAGTAGAAGGAAGGAAGTAACCAAGATCATAGCAGAATTAAATGACATAGAGACTAAAAAGCACAATTCTAAGGATCAATGAATCCAGGAGCTGGTTCTTTGAAAAGATAAACAAAATCGACAAGCCCTTAAGCAGACTCATCAAGAAAAAAAGAGAGAGAACCCAAATAAACAAAATCAGAAATGAAAGAGGAGAGATTACAACTGATACCACAGAAATACAAAGGATTGTAAGAAATTACTAGGAAGAACTATATGTTGAGAATTTTGAAAACCTAGGTGAAATGGGCAAACTTCTAGAAACATATAATCTTCCAAAACTCAATGAAGAAGAAGCAGAAAGCCTGAACAAACCAATAACAGCTGGCAAAACTGAAGCAGTAATAAAAAAATTCCCAACATGCAAAAGCCCTGCACTGGATGGTTTCACAGGAGAATTCTACAAAGCATTTAAGGAAGAGCTAACCCCTATCCTTCACAGGCTATTCCCAAAAATCCAAGAAGATGGAAGATTCCCAAACTCTTTTTATGAAGGCAGCATCATCCTAATTCCAAAACCAAATAAAGACTAAAAGGAAAGAAAATTTCAGGCCAATATCGCTGATGAACATACATGCTAAAATCCTGAACAAAATATTGGCAAACCACATCTAGCCATACATTAAAAAGACCATATGCCATGACCAAGTGGGATTCATCCCAGGGATGCAAGGATGGTACAATATTCACAAATCAGTAAACATAATACATCACATAAATAAAAGCAAAGACAAAAATCACATGATCATATCAATAGATGCAGAAAAGCACTTTATAAGGTACAACACCCATTTGTGATAAAAATACTCAGCAAAGTGGGAATAGAGGGAGCATTTCTCAACATAATAAAAGCCATACATGAGAGACCTGCAGCCAACATCATACTCAATGGGAAAAAACTAAAATCTTTCCCCCTAAGAGCAGGATCAAAACAGGTTGTCCACTTTCACCACTTCTATTCAACATAGTATTAGAAGTCCTAGACATAACAATCAGACAAGAAAAGGAAATAAAGGCATCCAAATTGAAAAAGAGGAAACAAAACTGTCATTGTTTGCAGATGACATGATAGTGTACATAGAAAATTCCATAAACTCCACTAAAAAACCACTTGGCCTAATAAATGAATTTGGCAAAACAGCAAGATGCAAAGTCAATATCCAGAAATCAAAGACATTTTTGTATACCAAAAATGAAACATCAGAAATAGAAATCAGACTTCCGCCAAGATGGAGGCATAGGTGGAGATGCGGTGCCTTCTCACACAACCAAGTTTAGAGACAACTAAATATTAGCAACAGAAAACACAGCCAGAACACAGAAAATTGAACTTTTTGGAAGTCTGTTAACAACAAATTCTTCAGTCTGACTGGTAAGGGGGGAAACCAGCAGCTGGTGGAGCAGGGTTGCACAGGAAAACTCGGTCAGACGGACTCAGGTGCGCGGAATCTAGGCGCAGGGTTGGACCTAGTGAGAGACTGAGCAAGCAACCGTGGGGAAACAGCGAGGATCAGGGCTGCAGGTTGACTGTGGTCGCGCATTTGTGTGCGGATAGACAAGCGAGGGAGGGGCGATTGGATGGGGACCCAGCGGGTCCCCACGGCAAGCGGCAAGCGGCAGCAGTGGACCCCACCTCTACATACAGCGTCATAATCCAGCGACTCTGAGTGGCCCGACCCTGGGGAACCACCTAAGGCTCTGCTCCTCACCCAGCTGCACGAAACAGCAGAGGGGGCCTCCATTTCCCCGCTCTGACCATGCCCCCACATACAGAGTCACAACCCAGCAACCTGGGAGTCCAAGGCTCCGCTCCTCACACTTAAAGGGCGCGAACAGACCAAAATGGCTCAAGAAGATCTCAAAGCCCCAGAGCCTATAAATCTAAGCGATGAAGAAATAGCAAAACTCTCAGATGCACAGTTTAAAACACTGGTGATCAGGATCCTCGCAGAACTGGTTGATTATAGCCACAAATTAGACAAATATATGAAGGCAAAACTAATTGAAATGAAGGGAAATACACAGGAAACCAATAGTAATGGAAAGGAAATTGGGACTCTAATCAAAGGAGTGGACCAGAAAGAGGAAAAAAATGACCAAACAGAAAAGGATGAAGAAACAAGAATCCAAAAAAATGAGGAGAGGCTCAGGAACCTCCAGGACATCTTTAAACATTCCAACATTCAAATTATAGGGGTACCAGAAGGGGAAGAGGAACAGCCACGAGTGGAGAACTTATTTGAACAAATAATAAAGGAGAATTTCCCCAATCTGGCAAAGGAAATAGACTTCCAGGAAGTCCAGGAAGCTCAGAGAGTCCCAAAGAAGTTGGACCCAAGAAGGAACACACCAAGGCACATCATAATTATATTAGCCAAGATTAAAATGAAGGAGAGAATCCTAGAAGCAGCAAGAGCTAAGGGGACAGTCACCTACAAAGGAGTCCCCATCAGACTGTCAGCTGATTTCTCAAAAGAGACCTTACAGGCAAGAAGGGGCTGGAAAGAAGTATTCCAAGTCATGAAATCCAAGGACCTACATCCAGGATTGCTCTATTTACCAAAGCTTTCATTTAGAATGAAAAGGCAGATAAGGTGCTTCTCAGATAAGATCAAATTCAAGGAGTTCATCATCACCAAGCCCTTATTATATGAAATGTTAAAGGGACTTATCTAAGAAAAAGAAGTTAAAAAAACATGAACAGTGAAAGGACAGCAAACTCACAGTTATTAACAACCACACCTAAAATAAAATCAAACTAAAAGGACAGCTAGATCAGGAGTGGAAACATAGAAATGAAGATCTCAAGGAGGGTTAGCAACAGGGGAGTGGGGGGGAGAAGGTACAGAAAATAAGTAGCATAGACAGTAGATAGAAAATAGATGGGGGGCAAGAATAGTATGGGAAATATAGAATCTAAAGACCTTGAGACACATGGTCATAAACTAAAGGGGGGTAATGGGGATGGGGAGGTAGGGTGGAGGGGAATGAAGGGGGAGAATAGAACAACTGTAATGGCATAATCAATAAAAAATAAATAAATTTTTAAAAAAGCAAAAAAAAAAAAAACCCAAACAAACAAACAAAAAGAAATAGAAATCAGGAAAAAAATCCCACTTGTTATAGCAACAATAAAAATAAAATACCTAGGAATAAACCTAACCGAGGAGGTAAAAGACCTGTACTCAGAAAACTACACAACACTGAAGAAAGAAATTAAGGAAGACACAAATGGAAACACATACCATGTTCATGGATTGAAAGAATTAACATCATCAAAATGTCTGTGATACCCAAAGCAATCTATAGATTCGATGCAATACCTATTAAAGTACCAATGGCATATTTCACAGATATGGAACAAACACTTCAAAAATGTATATGGAACCATAAATGACCCTGAATAGCTGCTGCAACTTTGAAAAAGAAGAGCAAAGTAGTGTTGAGGTCCAAAACAGATGTTGAAAAGGGACCATCCCGAACGAGCCCCGGATAAAGTTAGGCTGACCAGGAACTAAAGTTAGGCTGACCAGGAGCAGGGAAATTTTTACTTCCTAAAAGGGCTAACCGCCAATTTCCCTAATAAGCCAATGGCAATCAGCTGTTTAGAGCTAGCCAATAGCTAACAGCCATATCTGCTTCTGTTCAAAGCTTGCTTGCATACCCCTATATAAGGACATAGCTGTAAGCGCCGGGGCGTGGCTCTCATCTGCAGCTCTCCTGAGCATAGTGTCCTCGGACACTCAGAGAGCTCACCCCTGCGCAGGTAAAACTTGGCCATTAAAGTAACATCTTGAAAATTCTGAAAGTCTCCGAATCTCTGTTTCTCATGACAGCGGATGCAACAGTAGGAGGGATCACAATACCTCATACCAAACTGTATTACAAGGCCACTGTAATCAAAACAGCCTGGAACTAGCATAAGAACAGACACATAGACCAATGGAACAGAATACGGAGCCCAGAAATAAACCCAAGACCCTATGGTCGATTAATATTCAACAAAGGGGGCAGCAGCATAAAATGAAGTAAAAATAGCCTTTTCAACAAATTGCATTAGGAGAGCTGGACAGCTACATGCAAAAAAAAATAAAACTTGAGCACCAACTTACACCATACACAAAAATAAATTCAAGGTGAATAAAAGATTTAAATATAAGCTGTGACACCATTAAAGTCCTGGAGGAGAACATAGGCAGGAAATTTTCAGATATTATATGCACCAATATTTTCACTGATATGTCCCCTACAGTAAGGGACATAAAGAAAAGAATAAATAAATGGAACCTCATCAAAATAAGAAGCTTCTGCATGGCTAAAGAAAACAGCATTAAAATGAAAAGAGAACCAACTGTATGGGAAAACGTATTTGCCAATGATATCTCAGACAAGGGTTTGATCTCCAAAACATATAAAGAACTCACATGACTCCACTCTAAAAAGACAAGCAACCCAATTAAAAAATGGGCAAAAGACTTGAAGAGATACTTTTTCAAGGAGGACATACGGAGGGTCCAGTGACATATGAAAAGATGCTCAATATCACTAGCTATCAGAGAGGTACAAATTAAAACCACAATGAGATACCACTTCACACCATTGAGAATGGCCATCATAAACAAACAGCAAATGCTAGAGAGGATGTGGAGAAAAGGGAACCCTAGTGCACTGTTGGTGGGAATGCAGACTGGTGCAACCACTATGGAAAACAGTATGGAATTTCCTCAGAAAACTAAAAATGAAACTGCCTTTTGACCTGGCAATTCCACTGCTTGGATTATATCTTAAGAACCCTGAAACACTAATTCAAAAGAACCTATGCACACCAATATTCATAGCAGCACAATTTACAATAGCCAAGGGCTGGAAGCAACCTAGGTTTCTATCAGTAAATGAGTGGATCAAAAAACTGTGGTACATTTACACAATGGAATTCTATTCAGCAGAAAGAAAAAAGGAGCTATTACCCTTTTTGACAGCATGGAGGGAACTGGAGAGCATTATGCTGAGTGAAA
Source organism: Artibeus jamaicensis (assembly GCF_021234435.1). NCBI lineage: Eukaryota > Metazoa > Chordata > Mammalia > Chiroptera > Phyllostomidae > Artibeus > Artibeus jamaicensis. The sequence continues at coordinate 4,246,521 of NW_026521356.1, forward strand.
TAAGCCAGGTGGTGAAAGACAAATACCATATGACCTCACTTTTAACAGAAACCTAATCAACAAAACAAACAAGCAAACAAAATATAACCAAAGACATTGAAATAGAGAGAACAGGCTGACTGACAGTGACCAGAGGGAAAAGGGGAGGGGATTTTAGGAGAAAAGGATGAAGGGTTTGCAGGGACAATTATAAAGGACACATGGACAATAACAAGTGAGGGTGGAAACAGGGGAGGCAAGTGGGGAGGCCTGGAGTAGTGGGGAGGGGTGAGGGGGAAAGGCAGAAGACTGTACTTGAACAACAATAAAAAATCTTGAAAAAGAAAGAAGTGGTCTAACAAATAACATACTTTACACAGAGACTGCAAGAATTCAACACATAGTTAAAACCTTTGCAATACAATGATGTAAATAAATTCTACTTTTACATGGAAAAAGAGTCATTTGGCCATCGGTTTGCACCTAGGCCTCTCCCAGGCACCTCCAAGCCCACACAGGTAGCAGTCATCTGCATATTGCATTGCGGAGCTCTCCAGGTGGGTGGCCCTGAACAGGATGCAAGCAGTGGCTGATCTTGGCTGCACCTCCTGGGAGTCCCTGAAGTCAGCACACCTCGTGGACAGCCTCAGACCACATCAGAGCACCACCCAGCCATATCAACAAGTGAGACATTCAAGGAACAGCTCATCATGCACCAGAGTCCCACTGAATGAGTCCTGTGCCATGAGGTCCACCCCTGAACAGCAGCTGTTATGGTCATAGACAGTCCTCGCAGCCATTCTGCCTGTGGGTAAATTCCTCCCATTGACATGCCAATAGCAATTGAGGCTCAACAACAGCAGGAGAGTGCATACAGCCCACACTGGGGTAATGCACTTGGAGCACCTGTCTCCAGTGACTCAGGAGGCTGTGCCACTGAGCCCTACAGGGCACGTACTACATAAGGCCACTCTACCAAGCCCAGGAGATGTAGCAGCCAATACATAGAAATAGACACAGTGAGACAGCTCAAATCAGGAGACAAAGCAACAGATTTCAAATGAAAAGACAGAACAAAACTCCAGAAAAAGAACTAAACAAAATGAAGGCAACAAGCTACCAGATGCAGAGCTCAAAAGACTGGTTATAAAGATGCTCAATAAATTTAGGGGAAGAGTACATGATAGTGAGAACGTCAACAAAGAGATAGGAAACATCAAAAAGGAGAGAGAAAACATAAAAAATAATTAGTCAGATGCCTGGCCAGGTGGCTCAGGTGGAGTATTGTCCCATGCACCATGAGGTTGCAAGAGGTTGTGGGTTTAATTCCCAGTCAGGCACATACCTAGGTTGCAGGTTCTATACTGGGTTGAGGTTCATACAGGAGGCAACTGATTGGTGGTTTTTTTTTCTCTCTCTCCCTCTCCCAAAATCAGTAAATATATTCTTGGTGAGGATTAAAACAAAAAGAAAAGAACTAGTAAGAAATAAAGAATATCATAACTGAAATGAATAAAATCTGAAAATTTACTGGGAATAAACAGTAGAATAGTGGAAGCAGAAGATCAAATCAGTAATTTGGAAGATAAAGAAACAGAAAGCACTCAATGAGAACAGCAAAAAGAAAAAAGAATTTTAAAAAATGAAGATAGTGTAAGGAGCCTCTGGAATAACTTCGAGCGTACCAACATTCATATTGTAGGGGTGCTGGAAGGAGATGAGAGAGAGCAAAGAATTGAAAACCTATTTGAAAAAAATGACAGAAAACTTACCTAACCTGATGAAGAAAATAGACATACAATTCCAGGAAGCACAGACAATTCCAAACATGATGAACCCAAAGAGGCCCACAGCAGCCTTGGCTAGGCAGCTCAGCTGGCTGGAGCATTGTCCTGATATGTTAAGGTTGCCGGTTCCATCCCTAGTCAGGGCTCACACAAGAATCAACAAATGAATGCATAAATGTGTGGAACAACAGATCAATGTTTCTTCCTCTCTTCTTCTCTCTCTAAAATTAGTAAATGAAAAAATTTAAAATAGCAAGAGGAAAATGGGCAGTTACCTACAGGAGAGATGCCATAAGACTGTCAGCTGATTTCTCAACAGAAACTTTTCAGGACAGAAGGGATTGGCACGAAGTATTCAAAGGGATGAAAAGCAGGGACCTACAACCAAGGTTACTCTACAGAGCAAATTTATCATTTATAATTGAAATACAGATGAGTTTCCCAGACAAGAAAAAATTCAAAGGAGTCTATCACCACCAAACCAGTATTACAAGGAATGTTAAAGGGTCTTCTTTAAGAAGAAGAAGGCAAAAAAAGATAAAAATTTGAATAATAAAATGGCAATAAACACATATCTATCAACAATTACTTTAAATGCAAATGCATTAAATGCTCTGATCAGAAGATACAGGTTGGCTGACTGGATAACAAAACAAGCCCCTCACATATGCTGACTACAAAAGACTCACTTCAAATTGAAAGACACTCACAGACTGCAGGTGAAGGGATGGAAGAAGATATTTCAAGAAAATGAAAACAAGCAAACAAAAATCTAGGGTAGCAATACTTATAAACCATACAAGATGACTTTAAAACCAAGGGTATAACAAGAAACAAAGAAGCACCCAACAATTCCACTTCTGGATATTTATCTGAAAAAAAACCTGAAATACTACATAATTGAAAAACATGTGCATCCATATATTCATTGGAGCATTATTTACAGTAGCCAAGATATGGAAACAACCTGCGTTTCTACCAATAAATAAATGAATAAAGAAGAAGTGGTGCATATATACAACAGACTATGACTCAGCAATAAAAAGGAATAAAATCCTGCCCTCTGCAACACATAGACCTAGAGGGTATGTGCCAGGTGAATTCGGTCAAAGAGGAATGCTGTATTTCACTTACACGAGGAAGCTAAACAACAAAATAAATAAACAATCAGAACAGAAACAGACTCATAGATACAAAAACATGTTGAGGATTGCCGGATGGGAAGGGGCTTGGAGGATGGGCGAAAAGGTGGACATATTAAGAAGTACAAATTGCGACTTCCGCCAAGATGGAGGCATAGGTGGATATCCGTGCCTTCTCACACAACCAAGTTTAGAGACAACTAAATATTAGCAACAGAAAACACAGCCAGAACACAGAAAATTGAACTTTTCGGAAGTCTGATAACAAATTCTTCAGCCTGACCGGAAAGAGGGGCGAAACCAGCAGCTGGCAGAGCGGGGTAGCACAGGAAAACTCGGTCAGACGGACTCAGACGCGCAGAACCCAGGCACAGGGTTGGACCTGGTGGGCAACCCAGTGGCGACCTCAGGGAAACAGCAAGGGAGCAGGGCTGCGGTTTGACTGTGGTCGCGCATGCGTGTGTGGATAGACAAGTGAGGGAGTGGGCGATTGGACGAGAGCTAGCAGCCCCAGAGGCAAGCGGCAGTGGAGGGGGCCGCCATTTCCCCGCTCTGACCCCGCCGCCACATACAGCGTCACAACCCAGCGACTGCGGTGTCCAAGGCTCCGCTCCTCATACTTAACGCGCGCAAACAGACCAAAAATGGCTCAAGAAGATATCAAAGCCCCAGAGCCTATAAATCTAAGCGATGAAGAAATAGCAAAACTCTCAGACGCACAGTTTAAAACACTGGTGATCAGGATCCTCACAGAACTGGTTGATTATAGCCACAAATTAGACAAATATATGAAGGCGAAACTAATTGAAATGAATGGAATTGCATGGGAAACCAATAGCAATGAAAAGGAAACTGGGACTCAAATCAATGGAGTGGACCAGAAGAAAGCAAATAATGGCCAAACAGAAAACAGTGAAGAAGCAAGAATTCAAAGAAATGAGGAGAGTCTTAGGAACCTCCAGGACATCTTTAAACGCTCCAACATCCAAATCATAGGGGGTACCAGAAGGGGGAAAGGCACAGCCACCAGTGGAAAACTTATTTGAACAAATAATAAAGGAGAATTTCCCCAATCTGGCAAAGGAAATAGACTTCCAGGAAATCCAGGAAGCTCAGGAGTCCCAAAGAAGTTGGACCCAAGAAGGAACACACCAAGGCACATCATCATTACATTAGCCAAAATTAAAATGAAGGAGAGAATCCTAGAAGCAGCAAGAGCTAAGGGGACAGTCACCTACAAAGGAGTCCCCATCAGACTGTCAGCGGATTTCTCAAAAGAGACCTTACAGACAAGAAGGGGCTGGAAAGAGGTATTCCAAGTCATGAAATCCAAAGACCTACAACCAAGATTGCTCTATCCAGCAAAACTTTCATTTAGAATGGAAGGACAGATAAGGTGCTTCTCAGATAAGATCAAATTCAAGGAGTTCATCATCACCAAGCCCTTATTATATGAAATGTTAAAGGGACTTACCTAAGAAAAAGAAGATAAAGAAACATGAACAGTGAAAGGACAACAAACTCACAGTTATTAACAACCACACCTAAAACAAAAGCAAACTAAAAGGACAGCTAGATCAGGAGTGGAAACATAGAAATGAAGATCTCAAGGAGGGTTAGCAACAGGGGAGTGGGAGGAGGAGAAGGGGGGAGAAGGTACAGAAAATAAGTAGCATAGACAGTAGATAGAAAATAGATGGGGGGCAAGAAAGCATGGGAAATATAGAATCTAAAGGACTTGAGACACATGGTCATAAACTAAAGGGGGGGTAATGGTGGGGATGGGGGGGGTAGGGTGGAGGGGAATGAAGGGGGGAATAGAACAACTGTAACAGCATAATCAATAAAAAAATTAAAAAAAGAGAAGTACAAATTGGTAGTTACAGGATGGTCATGAGGATGTAAAACACAGTCAATAATATTATAATAACTATGTATAGTGTCAGATGGGTACTAGATACACTGGGGTGATATTCTGTAAGTTATATAAATGTCTAATCACTGGGTTGTACACCCAAAACTAATGTAACATTGTACATCAACTGTAATTTTAAAATAAAAAATATTTTAAGAAAATTATTTGGCCATATATGCAAGAATTTATTTCTGGGTTTTCTATCTTGTTCCATTGGTCTCTATGTCTGTATTTATGCCAGTACCACCCTGTTTTTGCTTATTGCAGCTTTGTAGTAAATTTTGAAACAAAAAGTATGAATCCCTATTTTTTTTCTTTTCCATGATTATTTTGGCTATAAGTTTCCTTGAGATTCTGATGAATTCAGAATGGATTCTTTATGAATGGATTCTTCTATTTCTGAAAAAGAGAATATTGTTGGGATTTGGATAGTGATCTTACTGAATGTTTAGATTGTTTTGGGTAGGTGCAATGGACCTTGAACAACGCAGGGGCAAGGGGTGCCAACCAGCCATGCAGTTGAAAATCCATGTATAATTTATAAATTGGCCTCACATGTGCATGGACTGCCAACTGCGGATTGAAAATAAAGTCAGAGTTAAGTGTACTGTTTTCTTCCTTCTTTCCTTCCTTCCTTTCTATTATTTTTTTCTTCTCAATTAATTGGGTGCGTCCTTGAACTCCAGAATATCCTTTGGTCCTTTTAAAAAATATATTTCTTGCTCTTTACTGAGAATCTCTATTGTTGATCCTTTGTTGTCATACTTTGTTTTAATTCTTTAAACATAATTTCCTTTAGTTCTTTGAACATAATTATAATACCCTCTTTGAAGTCTTTGTCTGCTAAATTTATCTCTGTGGCCACTCATAGTAGATTTATGTTGACTACTTTTCTCCTCTTGAGTGTCTCTTTGTGTGTTTTGTAATTACTGTTGTTGAAAAATTAAACATTTTTGATGATATCTTGTTAGCAACTCTGGATTCCAATTCCCTTCCCCCAAAGGTTATTGTTATGTATTTTTTTCCTTGTTTCTCTGCTTAATAACTTGTCTGGGCTATTTCCATGAAATGTGCCTCTCCTGAAGTATGCAACTGCTGATGTCTCTGTGCTATGTTGTTATTTTTTAATTTTTAAAATATATTTTATTGACTATTACAGTTGTCCCATTTCCCCCCCTTCACTCCCCTCCACCCTGCACACCCTCTCCCACCCACATTCTCCCCCTTTAGTTCATGTCTATGGATTATACGTATAATAAGTTCTTTGGCTTCTACATTTCTCATACTATTCTTACCCTCCCCTTGTCTATTTTCTACCTACCATTTATGCTACTTATTCTCTGTACCTTCTCCCCCTCCCTCCCCCTCCCACTCCCCTGTTGATAACTCTCCATGTGATCTCCATTTCTGTGATTCTGTTCCTATTCTAGTTGTTTGCTTAGTTTGTTTTTGTGTTTTAGATGTGGTTGTTAATAATTGTGAGTTTGCTGTCCTTTCACTGTACGTGTTTTTTATTTTTTTTCTAGATAAATCCCTTTAACATTTCATATAATAAGCGCTTGGTGATGATGAACTCCTTGAACTTGATCTTATCTGAGAAGTACTTTATCTGCCCTTCCACTCTAAATGAAAGCTTTGCTAGATAGAGCAATCTTGGATTAGGTCCTTGCCTTTCATGACTTGGAATACTTCTTTCCAGCCTCTTCTTGCCTGCAAGGTCTCTTTTGAGAAATCTGCTGACAGTCTGATGGGAACTCCTTTGTAGGTGACTGTCTCCTTATCTCTTGCTGCTTCTAGGATTCTCTCCTTTATTTTAATCTTGGCTAATATAATTATGATGTGCCTTGGTGTGTTCCTTCTTGGGTCCAACTTCCTTGGGACTCTCTGAGCCTCCTGGATTTCCTGGAAGTCTATTTCCTTTGCCAGATTGGGGAGGTTCGCTTTCATTATTTGCTCAAAAAGTTTTCAATTTTTTTGCTCTTACTCTTCCTCTTCCCCTTCTGGTACCTCTATAATTCTGATGTTGGAACATTTAAAGAGGTCCTGGAGGTTCCTAAGCCTCTCCTCCTTTTTTTGAGTTCTTGTTTCTTCATTCTTTTCTGTTTGGTCATTTTTATCTTCCTTCTGGTCCACTCCCTTGATTTGAGTCCCAGTATCCTTCCCATCACTATTGGTTCTCTGTACATTTTCCCTTATTTCACTTAGCGTAGCCTTCATTTTTTTTTTCATCTAATTTGTGATCAAATTCAACCAATTCTGTGAAATTCTGATTACCAGTGTTTTGAACTGTTCATCTGATAGGTTGGCTATGTCTTCGTTGCTTAGTTGTATTTGCTGCAGAGCTTTGATATGTTCTTTCATTTGGGCCGTATTTTTGGTCTGGATATGCCTGTTACTTAGTCAGGGGTGGAGCCTTATATGTTCACCTAGAGGGGCAACCCACATCGCTCTTTTGTGACTCCGTATGTGGGGCAGGGGTCAGAGAGGGAACAATGACACTTGCTCCGTTGTCTGCTGGATTTCAGTCCTTTCCCACAAGCAAATTGGGCCCTTCTGGTGCTGATTTCCATGTTGGTGGGTTTGTGTACATTTTAGGACCCTTTGGGTCTCTCCAACAAACTCTCCTGTGAGGCTGGGAGTTTCTCCCACTGCTGCCTTGACCCCCACAGGTGTTTTCAATTGGTGGTTGGAGGCTTTATTTCCCTGTGCTGGTGCCCTGGGTTGTGTGGTCTGTCCTGCTCCCCAGTTTCGCCTGGTTTATCTGCGTGTGAATTTGGGACCACCCCGTCCACCAGCCACTGCCTTGCCAGCCAGCTGCAGCCTTGCACGCCTCACCCCATTCCACAGTTTGCCACCTTGCTGGGTCCGCCAGCCACCGCCTTGCTTCAAGTCCTCTCCACTGGCTGCCTGACTTCATCCCTCCTACTGGTCTGGATGAATGTTTCTTTTTTAACTCCTTGGTTGTCAGACTTCCCATACAGTTTGATTTTCTCTCAGTTCTTGTTGTTTTTTGTTTTTAAATTGTTGCCTTTCTTTTGATTTTCAAGGAGGCACAGAGTGTCTACTTATGCCTCCATCTTAGCCATAAGTCCTAAAAATCTGTGCTGTGTTGTTATGTTATTTTTTGTTCTTATTTTTATTTCTTATCCCCGTATCTGTAGCTCAGTGGTCAACCACTGTTCAGGCAAAGGTTGTGATCAACTACCTCAGGGTGGTAAGTCTTCTATCCTCTACTGACAGACCCATGTATGAGTAGGAGAGGACATTCAAAGTTTAGGTCATTTTCAAATCTTATCCAGCTTTTGCTTTCTCTTGGGCCTTTTCGTATCTCCTCTGCACATTCACTGATCTCAGTGTTGCTCAGGAGTGTGGAACTGACCTGAGCCCCCCTGGGCCTGCTCTGGGCGTGCATGCAGCTTCCACCTGGAACAGGTGCGCCCCGCAGAGGCTGCAGCCCAAGCTGGTAAAGCCATTGGCCCTCCTCACTACTCTGTCTCTGAGAGTGTCACTGTCCTCTGCTTCAAAGTGAGTGAGCCCCCTATGATCCCAGCAAAGAAGTTGCAGAGAATGCCCCCAATTTAGAAGCTCTGTGTCAGCCGAGCAGAGGAGTGTGATGGGGTAGCTATGGGTCGCACCACCACCAAGTCCCATCATTCCTGCCTGAAGTTCAGCAGCTTTTCAGGCACAAACACTTCTCAAATTGTTGTATGATTTTGTTTGGTTTCTGGGGAACTGAAATGGTTATTTTTGCCAATTTTTCTTTTTGTTGACTATTACTTTGTCACTAGTTTATTTTGGAAGAAAGGTTAGGCTGTTCTCTTCGCTTGGCCATACCTGGGAGTCTTGCTTTCAGTTTGCTTATTTTAAATGCTTAGTACATTCCAAGGAAAAATGATAGACAGATGCTACCTGTGAAGCCAGTTGTATGATCATGCCTCTCCTTCAAAATATGGGCAACGTCCAAAAAGGAAGTTTAAGGGGAAAAGTGAAAGAACCTCTGCTACTCACAGGACTCGTTAACTCTGTAATGACCTGTATCATATGTTATTAAAAACAAATTATCTTAAATAACATTCCGTAACTGTTACCTCAACCATTAGATGTGTTCACAACGGCCTGCTCCGCCTTTCGGGGGGCACACGCGTAACGTGGCACACACCTGCTGCAGAAGGCCAAGCTGCCCAACGCAGAGTTAAGAATTCTCATTCGAACTGTTGTCCACAAAACTTGAACCAACAATGGAAACAATTCACCCTCTTTTGTTTGCTTGATAAATAAGCAATTTTTGATGGAAATTCCTGGAAAGCCAAAGAGATGACTGAGTTATCAAGGTGAGAAACACATCAACCACTAAGAGCAGAGTGGCCAGTGGCTCGCCAGTACATCATACAGGTGTAAGTAGGTGGAAGCCTGCAATCATGTATTATCTAGTAGTAGATCTAATAATAGCATAATTCTGAAGTAATTATGGATAGAAATAATATTTTGAAATATCTACAGCAACTTTAATGTGATATGAAAATAGCTATGGTTCCTATTGCTGACAAAGTCACAGATGCTACTCATATTATTGGGGTTTGTTTCCACCGTATTAATCATCTATTGCTGCATAACATATTGCCCCAAATTCAGTAGCTTAAAAAATGCTTATTATCCCACACAGTTTCTGAGGGTCAGGAATCTGGAAGTGGCTTGTCTCAGTGGTTACTGGCTCAAGGTCTCATGAGATTGAAGTCAAGCTGTTGGCCAGGACTAAGTTTGCCTGGACTGAAAGATCCACTTCCAGGCTCGCTCATGTGGCTTTTGGCAGCAGCCTCCCCTACTTAATGAAACCTATTTCATTCTGGATGGCAATTTGTCAGGCTAGAAAACTATAATCCCAGCCTCCTGTGCAGCTATGTGTTGCCATATACTATGTTCTGGCCAATGTGGTGTAAGTAGAAGTTGTTAGGCAGAGCTTCTGGCAAGTCTTAGAATTTCTGAGACAGTTGCTGTCCTGGATTATTAGGCAACCACTAAAGATAGTAAAAGAGAAAGAAAGAGCTTGAGTCCTTAATAACAGTACAGCTTCTCTTCAGCTTCTTGCTTGGGGGGAGGGCCCTCGATTAGCATAACCTAATTCTGATGTGCATCCCATTATTTCATGTCACCCTAACAAAATCCCGGGAGGAAAGATTTCATTGTCTTCTTTGACTTGCTCAAGCTCATATGTGTGGTAAAGATAGAGCTGGAATGCACAGCCAGGTATGTCTAACACCCCGGCAATGCCCATGACCTCTAGACCTCATGGTTATTTTGCAACATAGGCAATCTAATTTCTCCCCAATGTAAATAGCAAACATTTGGTGAGCTCTTGCCATGTGCCAGGCACTATACTACAGTTTCATTAATCTCCACAATAACCACCATGAGGTAGTTATTATTTTCTCCATTTTACAGGTGAGGAAATGGAGGTTTAGAAATTATAAGTCATTTGCTTATGACTCAAGCAGAGACAAAGATGGCTGCAAATGATCTCACTTATACTTCAGAAAACCGCCTTGGGTTAAGGTGTGGAAAGTGGATTAGGGAGGGAAAGAGCAATGGCCAGAGAAGTATTTAGAGAGCTATGGAAAGACTTGGAGAAGAGGGGAGAAAGGTGGGGACTTCGGGATGTGTGGTATTGTGAGGGGGCTCCACCCACAGGGTCCTCCCGGCCACTGTAGATGAGAATAAATACCAAGACATGATCTGCTTGGGGATGAAAGGTGGCCGATCTCTCAAAGGAGAAGGGCCAGGAGCCTTTTCCTCAATGGGCTTTTATTGGGTTCATTTGCATAGGAGTACAGGGTGTATATGGAAATCATTGTCAGGCAGTAATGGTCAAACAATAGGTAAATTTGAAGAATTGTGATGACTTATTCTGAGTCAGGGTCAGTTAGCTAAAGCACCATAAAACTCTGGGGAACAAACTCATTTTATCCTTGGACCCATATCATTTAAATTGAGGGTATTAACAAAGCAGATTTCACAGGATGTTATGCATTCTTTCTTAGGTTTGATCACCCAGGGGAACCTGTCCTTCCCAGCACAGGAATGAGACCACCTCTGGCATTTTTTCAGGCTTAAGTCAGGCAAGGGGAGTAAGGCAGCCAAGAGATTAGGAGACTTCTTGCAGACGGAATGAGGACTCAGGCTATGCCAAAGCTGAGGGGTGAGGGTCCATCACCTCCTTTTGCTATAGCCCCCCAAGTCTTTCCCAGAGGGTCTTCTCATGACTGTGCCTGTCTTAGGTCATCCCTCCTTTGAGGAATCTTACCCATCACTGGCTAACCAGTCAGGCTCAGGGCCAAGTAGGATGAAGTAAAAGAGGCAGAGGCGGTACCCCCGCCAGGGAAATAGGCTTTGTCTCCTTAGTGGCTTATGGTGCTAAGGTCTCTCACCCAGGCTTAGCCATTGGGAGTTACAGCTTCTGAAACCAGGCAGAGCGGTTCCCAACATGGTATGTATGCTCTGAGGAAGCTCCTTGTAAAATGAGTTGCCTGAAGAGGGTGTGGTTCAGGATGAAGTTCTCTCCCTCCTCCCTAACAGTTCAGAGAGATCCTTCCATTCTCTCTTGTCTCTTACCTCCCTTAGCTTCTGGAGCATTTGCTGTCCTGGTCTTACCCAGAGCTTGTGAGAGGAAGAGAATGGGTCAAAAAGGTGACACACCCATTTGCTTTAGAATGTCCTGAAAACTGGTCCAGTCCCACCCATTACCAGGTTAAGTTTGCTGTCAGTATTCACTTCAGAAAACACTTGACTGTGTCTACCTGGGCTGAAGCAGTATCACCTGGGGCTCCCTTGGTGTTCTAGGCCTGCTGGGTGCCTGCCTACACAGGTCTGTGGTGTTCCTGTGTGGTTAGGAGGGGATCTTCAGGGCCTGTCCTCCATGCTGAAGGCCCAGATTTATCTCAGAGATGATTTGAAGGCCCCTGGCTGGAGCCGGGTAGAGGCCCAGGAGAGCTTGATCTTCAAACACCTGGTCCCTACATCCTAAGGGGAGGTAAAAGGAGCAGCAAACCAAGAAGGCTCTGGCGACCCAGGTGCTAGAGTTGTGAAATGCCAGCTTTGTGTCTCAGTGTGGCCCCCATATAGCCTGCAGCTCTCTGCCTGGAGTTCGTGAATGTGCAGGCACACTGCTAAACCACTCCCACAGAACCTAATAAAATCTCTGTGGAAAGCTTTTGATCTTTCAAACCTTTAGTAGAATGTAGGTTTAACACCTTTTTTGCTTTGTGAGGTGCCATACCCTAAACACCTAGTAAAGAACGGCATCCAGCTCTAGTTGGTGTGGCTCAGTGGATTGAGTGCTGGCCTGAGAACCAAAGAACCACCAGTTCGATCCCAGTCAGGGCACATACCTGGGTTGTGGGCCAGGTCTCCAGTAGGGGGAATGTGAGAGGCAACCGCATACTGATGTTTTTCTTCCTCTTTCTCCCTTCCCCTCTCTCTAAAAATAATAAATAAAATCTAAAAAAAAAGACAAAAAGAATGGGCATTCAAAAACTATTGCTGAATTGAATTTAACGGAAACATCTAGAATTCTGAATTTGGCCACTATATGACAAAAAAAGTCAAACCAGATTAAAGTATCCACAGACCCAAAGGGAAGTGCAGCAGCAGGGACAGTGGGTCTGGAAATCGGATCCGAGGTGGGAATCTGGGTTAGACTTTGCTAAAGCCACAGCAAGCAGAAAATGTCACTTAGAGATTAATGAAGTCAGATAACCCTTGGTGGGCACTGTTTGGGGATGCTGAACCTGAGTATTCATTGAGTACCCACTACAGGCCCAGCCCTTTCTCAGGGTTCATATGCTCTTCTACACTGCAAAATCAGCAGCACAGAACAGTTCATTATTTCCCATCACAGAAGGCTCCATCTTTTCCCCAGGAGTCCTGACTCCTATTGCCTGAATTCCCATTTATGGGAAAATCAGAAGGAGTTGAGCACGTGGGAGGTGTTCTTTCTTTGAAAGAAACTAAGTGGTGTTCAGGAGAGCAAGCCCTTGGGCTGCTGTAACCAGTGGCACAGGCTGCTCAAGTCAGGCCCTGCACCTGTGAACAAGCCTGCGCTTCTGGGTCAAGGACAGTAATTCCAGGATTCTCCTAAGCTTCGTAGGTTAGTACCCCAGTGCAAGTTCCTTGTCTTAAACCTGGGGCGCCACTGAGTTCCTAGGTTATCCTTCGATATTCTTATATCTAAGGGTAGATTCTCTGTGGAGCCAGGCTGTAAAAGCCAGAAGGCAGATGGGAGGAGCTGCACGTCCCAGGCAGCTACGCTGACTGCCTGAATTGTTGTTCACGCAGAAAGAAAAAGTAGTAAATGAGAAGGGCTGAAGATAATGAAGGTATTTAGGTCTTTTTATAAAAACAGCAGCTTCTAATCAGAGGAACAGAGGATGGGTATCCAGCTCTCCAACCCACAAAGGGCAAAGTCCCTGCCCTGGCAGTCTGACTGCTGGGATGAAGCTCGCCTGGAGGCAGAGTGGGAGCCCTTTCTAGGTTAACGTAATCAGATGCATGTGGGACACCTGCCACTCACTGCAAAGCATTAAAGCATTCGCAGAGCTGGCTGGCTACATTCATCTGCTTAATAAAGCCAGAATCTGAAACATTCCCTCTTTAGCAGCTTCTCAGAGCCCTGTTGTAGCGAACATGCCTCTAATTAGAGCCAGTCTGCACAGTGGTGGGGCTCAGCTATACTGTGGTTTGGTGCTGCAAGGCAGAAAAGTTACCATGTATTTTCCTAGGCAAGCAAAATGTAGATGATACTTAATATCAGTTATCTCTCCAGGGAAAGAACATACTGTAGCTCAGAGAAATAATGCAAAAGTTTGGGTTAATTTTTGGTTCGTGTCTTTTAAAAATAGAACACTCGAGTTTCTGTTTGCGAGCAGCGCAGTGACTGGAAAAATTATATAAGCCTTCACAATAGCACACTAGGGTGTTCCAGAGACGAAGAAACCGAGGCTCAGAAAGGTTGAATAATTTGCCCAAATGTCACAGTAACAAATGGCAGGGTTGGGATGCAAACCCCGGTAGTCTAAATTTTAATTTTTTTTTTCTTAAAAAAAGAAGTCTATTTAAGAGCTCACTTTCTTAACCTCCATGGCAGACTTGAGAGGAATGTGGTGTTCTGAAGGAAGAGGTCGCGAGTCGCCGTGTCCGGCCATCCAGGGAGAGTGTGGCCGGGCTGCGAAGTCCGTCTCTGCGGAAGGCTTTCAGGCTCTGAGTCACGGTGTTTCTTCTTTGAGGATCCTTCCTCTGATGATGGATGTCTTGATACGAGAGTGTTCACTGCAGCACTGTTCCATAAAAAGTGGGATGCACCAGGCCCCAGTACGGGTGTCCTGTGGCTCGTGCCAGTCACCATGGGACCTCGGAGGCTTGCGGCCACTACCAATGGGGGCAAGGAGACACAAGTGTGAGGACCTCGGACCTTGGTGGGGCAGTATGTATGTAAATATTTAAAGAATGAACAATGTTAAATAAGAACCAGTTAATCTGATAATTACAGAACTCATGGTTTCACAGTTTGGTTTTCTAGCACCCAATGTAAGTCGTGAGGAATTTCAGTGGCAATGAAACGTATTTTGAAGTTAATTTTCTCAAGCCCTTATCTTGTCAAAATGTAAATGGCTATTCATACAAGCGGCAGCCACACTGTTTTCCGTGGGTGGTTGGGCGCAGACCGGTTTTTCCCTGGACGCCCTGCCCTGGTCCACTGCAGTTGTGCGTTGGAGGGTTTCACGGACTTGGGAGCCTGGGAGACTTCCTTCCTACTTCAGGACAGGTTGGCGGGCCTTCGGGTGGAAATAGTTACATTACAGGTTATTATGGAGCCACACTTACAAGACCATTACTGACAAACACTTAGAAAAAGTCATATCCATAAATACTTTTTAAAGAAGCAGATTTGAGGCTCTTTGATTTAAATACAGAACCCCAGAATGTGGATATCCAAATTTTCCTTTTCCTTTCTTTATTTTATGGGTTTAATATAAGTTTTGTCATTTATTTTTGTTTTACTTAAAAGTATATGTTCTGAGATTTCATAGAATTTTCTTTGAGAACTGTATGAAAAAAAAGAGCAAAAGCAAAAGGGTTGAAGCAACCTAGGTCCCAACACACAAAGGAGCAACTGGCAGCTGCAATGAGGAGGAGGTTCCTTGTGTACTGACATGGAGCCACCACCAAATAGTGTACAGGGCAGAGTTTTTAACCACTTGGACCAAAGAAAGGAAAGACCACACATGTGTGTCTCTGCTTATGTACACAGAGAAGATCTCCAGAAGGACACACGGGGAGCAGGGAACACTCACTGCCCCTGTGCAGGGTAGTGGTCCCTGGGGACCAGATCGACAGGCTTTTCACATGAGGTCCTCTTGCACCTTTGGATTCCAAACCATGCGACCATATTACCTAGTTTTAAAAAATGTGTATCTGGGGAGTATTTGAGATCTTGCTCCCCGGCCTATTTGGTCAGTTTGGCTTAAATAAATTCTTATAAAATTTTTAAAAATGTGTATTTGTATTCTTCTAAAAGTGGTTATGATATACGAACTTACAGATAATGAGTAAGGAAACTTCCTGTGTGCTCGTGCAGTCATAGAAACAACACATGTTGTTTACTGCACCAAGTTGCAGTGATTACTGCACCAAGATGGTAATAATCTTTACTTTGTTTCCCCAGCATTTTTCTGACATGGTTATGATAGATATTTTTAAAGGACTGTTTTTTGGGGTCTACTTACTTCGTCCTTGACCAGGCCAGTATTCAGTTAGTACACATGGTAAGAAAGATGGAGATGAAGCCTCAAGACTCCAGAATCACAATTTCACAGTATGTTCTACAAAGGAAAAAACCAACCATCCCTAAAAAGTTGGCGAGTCAATAGCTTCGAATCCTTTATGAAAACTACAAAGAATGATTCTCCAGGTCAGAGTTAAAAGGTAAAGGAAAAATATTTCCCACCTAGAAGCAAATCACTGAATGACACAGTATGGTTCCCAGTCCTGCCAGAGGGCTTGTTTGAAAAGACTGCGCTCCAACCCCCTGTGCTGTCCCTCAACCTCGTCACTGGTAACTGAGACCACCACGGGTTTCCCCCAACTTCTATCTCCCAAACTAGTTTTCTTTCTGTTTAGGAGGTAGCAAGAGAGATGACTTACAATTTTTTTAAAAAAGCACACACACAAAATTATTTCCTGTGTTTTCCGACATTGGGTAAAACAGACCTGGAAACTACTTCCACACCCCGGCTGAAGAAGGGAATTCACTCATCCTGAAACCAGGTAAGCAGTGACCTACCTTCGGGATGCACAGGAAACGCAATGGTCAGGGGCTTAACAGAGCCTATCTGCTATGGCCATGACCTTGGGCTTGGCTTCCAAGGCTGACATTCACTTGAGTCTATCGTCTGATACAGTCACTTTCTTGGTTGCAATTTATGAGCTGCCAGTGTTTACCTGTGAGACTGTCTGGGGGCTGGAAGGGAAGGAAGACAAATACTTCAGAGCCCAGCTGAGCAACTATTAAATTTTGCATTTTATTTCCAGTAAATGACATCTTGTTTTCACAAAGAGGTATTCCATCCTCTCAAATAGAGGCTGCCTTAACCTTCAGGGGCAGCCACAGGGGTACATTCAAGCTGTCCAGGATAAACGTCCACGGAGGTGCTTCAGAGATACCAACAACAACGAAAACAACAAGTTTAAAACGCAAACAGAAATACATAACCACTCGACATGTAGTGAGTGAGGCAGAGTCTGCCGGGCACCGATGCCGCCGGGCAATGTGTACCACGCCCTTTAGACACTGGTGGCCACCCGGGAGGCTTGTGATGGAGAACTTCTGAACTCAGACTCTGTCCCACGTGGCTCTTCACGCTGTCTCTGCACAGCCCAAGGCCAGAGCGTGGAGACCCTCCAGGCCACCCAAGCTTCCACCGCCTGGCGGTCTGTCAAAGGCCCTTGAAGCACTGTCTTCACAACAGTCTCTTGGCTTTGGAGAGAAAGGAGAGAGAAATGAAAGAGGAGCCTGTGTGCCCCTTCTCCGGCCTCCCCACAGCCACCCTCAGTCCCTTCCTCACATGGCAGCCACAGCAAAGAAAAAACAGAGGTCAGATCATGTCACTCTGCTCAAAACCTGCTCCT
This sequence comes from Artibeus jamaicensis, assembly GCF_021234435.1. NCBI lineage: Eukaryota > Metazoa > Chordata > Mammalia > Chiroptera > Phyllostomidae > Artibeus > Artibeus jamaicensis. The sequence goes on from NW_026521356.1 coordinate 4,263,521, forward strand.
CACTTCTCCCAGAGTAAGAGTCAAAGTCAAGGTCCTTTCAAAGGCCTGGAAGGCCCCACCCACTGCCTCTGGCCCAGCCCTCTGACCTCACCCCTGCTCCTCTCCTGGCCACTCACTCTACTGGAGCCACAATGGCATCTCTGCTGTTCACCCAACACCCCACGCACGCTCCCCTTTCCTATTCCCTCTGCATGGGATGCTGGTTCCCCAGATGCAGAAGCTCTCCCCATCACTCCTGACCCTTCCTTGCTCTGTTTTTCTCTGTAGTACCAATCACATCTAACTTTAATTAGATTTTCACTTTTATTTCTATTCCTTGCACCTAAACATGACTGACACAAAGCTGGCCCTCTACAGATATATGTTGAAGGAAAGAGGAAATTGCATCCACAGTGAATGATAAGGAGAGGTGGGAGTCCTTCCAACATCCAGAGAGGGAGGGGGCAGAGGGGCTGCTTATTGGCCTCCAGTCTTTTCCAACAGCTTCTGCTTCCTCGATCCTGGAGAAGCAGGAATCCTGGCTACACTAGGGGCACAATAAAGCCACCAAGGAAATCGTCCCCTTCCCTGAGACTGAGGTCTGCAACACTTTGGTAGGGCTGAAAGGGTCCCAGAAGTTACTTTTCTCCCACTTCTGGGAGGTGGCTGAGGTGGGACGCCCCAGGGTGGGGCGTGCCGGTGGTATTGGTGAGCTGGGAGAACCGTGCCTGGCCGCTCCCTTCCTCTCAGCTAAGGGCTTCCCCTGACAGCTCACTGAAAAACGCAGAAATCGCAAGAATGAAATTCCCGTGACTCCCCTCAAGCAAATTTCCTTGCCCAACCTCCCACATTACTCTCTTTCCTCTTGGAAACGGGGGCTGCACCCCCTACTTTTAAAGACGATTCCTCCATCCGTGCTCTCTGCATTCGCGCCCCTCCCTGCCTTCCTAGGAATTGTGTCCCATCTACTATCTGGCTTCCCAGCATCTCCTTCTCTACAGGCTCCTTCCAATCAGCAATCGAGCACGCTCAACTCTCTCCTGCCTTTAAAAAAATAAGCCCTGGCCGGGTAGCTCAGTTAGGTAGCATATTAGGTCACATCATCCGAATATGCTAAGGCTGCAGGTTTGATCCCCAGTCAGGGTACATACAAGAAAGCACCAATGAATGCATAACTAAATTGAACAACAAAAATCAGTGTCTCGTTCTTTCCCCTTTCTCTCTCTCTCAAATCAATAAATTTAAAAAATAGTTAAACGAGAAACTGCTTTACCCTGACTTCCTCCTCCAACGACAGCCTTCTCTATTGCTGCTGCCCACAGTCATAGCCAAACTTCCTGAAGAACTAGCCTATTTTTACTCTTGTCTCCTCCTTCACCTCTTACTCATTCTCCAATTCACTGCAAACTGGCTGCGGACTCCACCCCCCACAACCTGTCCTAGGTAAAGTCATCAAGTCCTGCACATCTGCTACATCCAAAGGGCAATCTGTCATCCTTAGCAGCAGCATTTCGCACCGCCAACCCCTGTCCATAACCACTCACAAATGTGCACTTACTGAAGACCCGCCAACCAGTCTTCTAGGCCCTGAGAACCCTGCACTCAATAAGCTAAAACCCCTGCCCTCAAGTTTACAAATTGAGGGGCAAGAACACACAGTAACCAACACAATTTCATTCTCGTAAGTATCTGAAAGCAATAAACAGGGAGGTGTCTGGAATGTAATGGGGGCTACAGCAGACAAGGCTGTGGTCAGGAAGGCTCAAAGCACACCAACCTGACGTCCTCTGTCACCTGTCCACACTTCCCTCTCTCCGTCTCTCCTCGGCCACTCCTCCCAGTCTGCCGAGTACTCCCCTTCCACTACCCGTCCCTTTGGTGTCTGTGTTTCTCCAGGACACAGACTTGACCTTGGCTCTTACTACCCAGAGAGGATCCCCATATCTAGTACTTTCTGTGCTCCAGGTCCACATATTTAAATGCCATTAGGTGCTCTCAACTTACCTTAGTCTACATAACTTTAGTCTAAAACCAAACTTATCTCCCTGACAACCTGCTCCGAATTTCAGTGAACGCACCATCACCGACCAGCTGCCTGACAGAAACCAGGAGTGATCCGCAGCTCCGTGCTCCCTTGATCCTCACAGCAAACCGGCTCTGCACACTTGTAGACTCTACACTCTAAACCCCTGCTCATGCCCACCCACCCTCCATCCCCATTGCTTTTTCTCTAACCCAGCCATTGCGCCTGACCAGGGCTGCTGCCTCTATTCTTGTTCCCATCACCATTTACCTGCACTGCAGCCCCACTGACCTACCCAGAAAAATCTAAACATGAATAGGCACATCTCTAAGACCTTGTATAGTTTCCCCACAGCCCCCAGGCTAAATGTTCCACACTGTCTGGAAGACTTCACAATCCACTTCTGCTTGCTTTCCAGACTCACTGCCCAACACGTTCCCTGGCACCTACAACCCCGTCCCTCTGTACTTTTCTCAGCCCCAAACCCCTCCTGCTTTCTTGCTTTTTTGGCCTTTCTACCTATGCACCCACCTCCCTTCACTCCCCTGCCTGCCATCGGCCTTTGCCATAGCACCTTTCACCTCCCAGTGTGGCGTGTTCCCACACCCAGCCCAGGCCCTGCGCCCGGACTGAAAATTCCACGAGGGCAGGGCTTGTGCACGCCCCGCCCACTCTTATTCCCCAGCACCCGACACTAAGTGGGTACTGAGAAAACGGAAAGGCCCAGGGAAAGGAAGCAAGGAGCTGTTTCTTTGGGGTTGGTTCTGCTTTATGTTTCATGGGCCAAGGGTAAAAAAAGGTCTACACTCTCCAGTATAGGAAGGCAGAAAGCAGTTCAAACAGAAACCCTAACCAGAAATAGGAGCATGTCTAGTCCTACTGGGTTTCTTAAAAACCATAGTAAAATCAGAGAGATGCAAATTAAAACCACAATGAGATACCACTTTACACCAGTCAGAATGGCTATCATAAATAAAGCAACAAACAACAAATGTTGGAGAGGTTGTGGGGAAAAGGGGTCCTTAGTTCACTGTTGGTGGGATTGCAGACTGGTACAACCATTATGGAAAACAGTATGGAAATTTCTCAGAAAAATAAAAATCGACCTGCCTTTTGACCCAGCAATTGCACTGCTGGGATTATATCCTAAGAATCCTAAAACATCAATATCAAAGAACCTATGCACCACAATGTTCACAGCAGCACAATTTACAATAGCCAAGAGTTGGAAGCAACTTAGGTGCCCATCAGTAAATGAATGGATCCAAAAATTGTGGTACATATACACAATGGAATTCTATGCTGCAGAGAGAAAGAAGGAGCTACTACCCTTTGCAACAACATGGATGGAACTGGAAAGCATTATGCTGAGTGAAATAGGCCAGGAGCTGAAAGACAAATACCATATGATCTCACCTTTAATAGGAAGCTAAACAACAAAACAAACAAGCAAGCAGGAAAAAAAAACCACAAAAAACAAAAAACAAAGACACTGAAATAGAGAACAAGGGGATAGTGACCAGAGGGGAGAAGGAAGGGAAGTTAAGGGGAAAAAGGGGGAGGGATTTGGAGGAACAAATAGGAAGGACACAGGGACGAGAACTAAGGGGGGTGGAATTGGGAGGGAGGTGGGGAGCAAGGGGGCGGGGGAGGCTGGGATGGGAAAAATAGACAAAAAACTGTACTTGAAAAATAACTAAATAAAATTAAAAAAAAAAAAAACCATAGTAAAATGCACTTGGACAAGATATATATCCAGCCGATGCAGAGAAGCCTCAATGGTGAAGTGCCTAATACTATGGGGAGGGCAAAAAAGAGAAGAAAGATTTCTGTGACTAATTCATGGAAATCTAGAACACCAATTTGTCTGAGCTTGCTCCAGTGTACATTTAGTGCTAAGTGCAGGAACCGAGAAACTCTCAAGGCAAAGCCGCTTTGGTTAGCGACACTATCCTGTACTCACAGGAGTGGTCTTTCCTCCACAGTGAGAAGTTTCTGGATGCACCGTATTTGCTGTGTATAATACACACCCACGTGCTGGGGTAACTCCTATTTTGCTGTGTATAATACACACCCACGTGCTGGGGTAACTCCGTTTTATCATTACCAAAAACAAAAACAAAAAGCCAGGAGAAACTTCTGTGGAAAACAGCAACAAGGGGTCTGAAGTTCTGCAGGCCCTCTGCTGGACCCCCCGGTGACCGGCTGCTCACGCTCACTTCCGCTGCAGCTCCAGCGTGTGCTCCTGTTCCTCCCGGGCCTTCTCTCCAGCCAGCGGGGCAGGCCTGAGCAAGTACTGGTCTTGTCCTTAGTACAACGTCGGTGGGGTGGGCTTAGCGCTCGCCAGAGTTCCAGACTCCACACACAGGTAAGCAAAGGTCACCCCTGGGCCTCTCACTCTGGCATGGCCCCCTCAAACCCAGCCCTGTGTGCACTCAGGGTGCACCAAAGGATCTTTATTGTAGGAAGGCCAGTCTCCTGAGCTACAAAAGCCTGCCCGGTGCTGCGGTGCGGTAGCAGCTTATGGCGAAGGGGAGAAGACACCCCACCACAGAGCAGTAGTCAGAACGGGACCATTCGGAAACGTCAAGGGCTAGAGGGTCAACAAGAAATGCGTGGCCCACGGATATGGACAAAGGTGTGGAACTGTTTGAGGCAGTGGCGGGGGGCGTTGGGTGGAGGGTAGCACAGGGAAAAATTGGGACAACTGTAATAGCATAAACAATATTTTTAAAACTTAAAAAAAATAAAAATTTAAAAAGCAAAAATAAGAAAATAAAATAAAGAAATTCAAGGTTCTAGGACTTCCTGGGTGGCTGCTCCAGGAGTTCCAATTAATATCTTAGAGGCCGGCACCTAAGACCGCAGTCCCTCCCCCACTGGGCAAGCAGTTCCTGTGCCGCCCTTGTCGCTCCCGCCTGTGTGTTCTGCGATGCCAGTCAGGGTGGAGAGGGAGACACCATTTAAGGGGCAAGGAAAGGAAAAATAGTAGGTAAAAGAAGGAAAGGAAAAAAGGCAAAAACGGAGGGTAGTTTTGGACTATTAAGAAAAAAGTTTCTAGTACCAAGTCTGCTAGTTTTCTACCCTATGATAATTCTGCAAAGGGTAACTTTTTAAAGGCCAAAATTTGTAAGAAGTACGGTGTTGTACACTGTTTGTGTGGACGCATGAGGACTCCTGGCCCCGCTGCCCTTGCTGAGAGCTGCAGTCCCTTAGACGAACACCGTCCTATGCCAGGCTGACTGCACGCGTGTGACCCTCTCGATTCCTTCGGGGATTAAAAGTATTGCCAATAGTATTCTCCCTGGATGAGCTCGACCTGCCAGCACTGTCACTGCTGCTACTCCCCACATACTCCTTTCCTCAGCTCTGGCTTTCAGCAGGGGACGATGGCAACATCAGGGACAGACTTGCAGGTGGGCAGATGCCCTCTTCAGAGACCGGCCGTTTCTGGTGTCCTGTGCCTGGATCGCACCCCCGGTGCCCACAGGAAGCGCGGGCCGGAACCACAGGCCGTGTGCTCTGACCTGAGCCAATCTTCCTGGGGACCCCGACCCCTGGACGGGCGTGTCTCACAGATTCGGGGAAGCTGTGATTTGTGAACTTGCTCCCACCTCAGCACACCAGAAGGCCCTCCGCACTCCCACCAGGAGCCCCGATTCACTAGCAGAACATTGAGGGAGATCGGGAGTGCAGTTTGAAGAAGCCCATGGACTGGAAATCACTGCCATGAAGTACCAACACCATTTTATTTCTAGATCATTTGTTTTCTTCTTTTCTGAGTACAGCCTGAAGAAATTGCTAGGAAAAGCTAAAAGTGAGAATGTTAACACTCTTGTTAACCAACCACCATTTAATGAGAAGAGAACAAACGGGGGAGGGGAAGCCGCTGACAGACCACTGCGGCACCTCACCGGCTCCGGCGGGAGAGCCTCTCCAGTGGATAGAGGTCTTCCCTTGGGAGAAACTGCACGTCAGTATCCCAGAGTTACAACTACTCATGCGACAAGCACTTCCTGGATGTTTCTTATCTGCCCCAGCTCCAGAGCACCTTTTCTTCAACACAGACAGGATCTGGCGTCCTAACATTCTCCTTCTCTCCTCTGTAACCTGCCCTCCCAAAGTTTACGAGGAATTATTATGCTTCCCACGGACCATGGAACTTGAAGACACCATCACCAGCCAGCGAAGCCTAGCTAGGGCTGCTCGTGGTGGGACCAGAGCCCATGTGGCCATGAACAGGCAGGCCTCCCTCTCGGAACACAACAGCCCGGCTATAGCGTCAGAACTACAGTGACTACGGGCTTGCCAATCCTGGTTCCCAGATCCTAAGTTTGGTCCTTTTAAAAATTCGGCGGGATACATTGGAGATTAAATGGGCTTTCAATTGGCAAGGGAGCCTGGCCTTTGAACTGAGAGTTTTCTCTAAACCCCACGCTGCAGATCAGTGAAGCTGCTGATGGCTCTGGCACATGCCTCCCTAGATTGGGCCACAGAACCTTCTGTCTGTCTCTAGAGAAAACCTAAAAGCTGCACTCACTGTGATAACTACAGAAACTGAAACTGGTGCCAGAATGCTCTAAGCCAAGTACTGTGACAGGCAGACTGATTTGGCCGGCTGTGCAGGCTCCTACTGTTACAGAAAAGGCAGAGGCACCCTCTCTCGCCTTTGGAGAGAAAAAGGAGTTTGGTATCATTTCCCTCTCCAATGCTGAATGAAACTACCTACTGACCTTGGACTTGTGAGAAGAAACCTCGCCAATGTGCTGGGTGAAGAAAGTCCTTGGTGTCCCCACGTCCACACAGTCCCAGCACACTTCTGCTCAAAGGCTGACCTTGGTCACATCTGGGCCCCCAGGCCCCCGCTCCTCTCAGAAAGGAAAGAGGAAAGAAAGGGACGGCACTCACGACGCCTCCGCAGACACCCCCTGAGCCTTGGCCATCCTCGTGCTGCTGCAGCACCGTGCAGACGCTCCATCTGAGTGGACCACGAGGGCGCACTGCTAGGAACAAGTCACTGCTGCTCACGCCTCTGTGCTTCGCTTGTGCTGATTCCTCTGCGTGGAAAGCTACCCCTTAGGGAAGCTTTGACTCACTTCAAAAGGCACTTCTTCCATGAAGTGCCAGAGCATACCTCCGCCTGCCCAGGCCAAAGTGAGTGTCCCCTTTTTGGCAGTTTCCTAGCACCCTGTTGTGGAACTTGTCACGCCACCTACTTCCCTGCCTGTCTCCTCCATGGACAGGGAGGGAGTGCTGTGAGCGCTGAGACAGTGCCTTATTTACCACCTTGTCCTGGTCCGTAGTAGTGTCCCTATAAGAACTTATGGAATGATGAAAGGTGGAGAGGAAGAGCAATGGGACTCTGCCAGAATCAACTGGTTCTTGGGAGGTAAAAAGTCTCTTGGGGCTTAAGACTTGTCAGAAAACCCAGCAGCACACAGCTGTGAAGAAAGGGTAAACTACTTTGGTTCTAAAGAACCACCTGAGGGCCACCGCGCCCTCCTACAGGTCAGAATGTCTTCCTTGAGTATAAACGGCTCAAGCACACTCCCTGTTCAGCACCGCCCCGCTGGCTCTGCGACAGGCCTGCTGCCTCTGCTCTGGGTCACCAACTGAGGGCCGGGTTCAAACCACAGCCGCTCACAAATCAGCACCAGATTCCTGGTCCTACTCAAAGTGGCTGCTATCTGCTGAAAGGCTAGGAGAAAGGAAGCAGTGCACAGACGATCCTACTGTCAGCAGCGTGGCTTTTAAGCCTTCGGCCTCTCTGAGATTAGGGAAAGTACATCCAAAGATACATATTACCAACGGCCAGGCAGTGGGAAACACCTGTGAAGGCTCTCATCCCTGCCCAATTACCAATCCTTCGAATCCACTGACTTCCTCGTGCTTTGCCCCAGGACACGTCCTTTTGCCACAAGGGCACTCAGGTCTTAAGCGGAGTAGCTCTACCACCCTCCACACAGCAGGCTGCAGGTGCAACGAGAGCACTTGGTTAAACAAGCAGCTATTCCCGATGAAAGTGTGTTTCCTCAGGGAAGCTCACCCACCCCCACCCCAATCTCTATCCAAATTCCCTTCCGACTGGGAAACTTGTGGGTAAATGTATCAGGGTCCCCAGTGATAACACAGTAGGATTAAATTGATCTCTTTGGTTTAACATTATACCCAATTTGTGTAATTCAGCTGTAACTCTCTCACAGAGAACTTGCACATGCCTTTCCTTTAGGCATTCGATGAACCTCTGACTTGTACGCATCCAGTTCATAACCGACTGTACTATACACCCAACCCAAAAGGTCCGCAACCCCTGGACAGCAACTAAACTGTCCCAAACAACAGCGCCGTACAGTCACCAGTACAGCAAGCCGTCTGTGTGTTCGAATCACATCTTTTTTTACCCCTGTAACGGAGGCCCTTGCACTTAAGCCTCCTTCTTTCCTGCTGTGCCAGCAACTTAGTTAATTCTATTTCAACTTTTCTCACACACTCACTGTCTTTTTATTTTATTTTATTTTATAGAGGAGGAGGAAGGGAGGGGGGAGGAGAAGAGAGGAAAGGGGGAGAGGGAAAGAGAGAGAGACTGACTGATTATTATTTCACTTATTTATGCATTCACTGGTTGCTTCTTGTATGTGCCCTGACCGGGGATCAAACCCACAACCTTGGCATGTCAGGATGACACTCTAACTGACTAAGTAACCTGGCCGGGGCTCACACATTCATTATTCATTATCTTTATCTTTTTTTTACTTTCCCCCATTTCTTCCACTTCTTCTTTAGCTCAAGAATCTGTCATCTGACTCTTCCCCAACCAGAAAAATCTGCCCAAGTTTGTAAGTACTTCGTTGAGGGCACACGCCCACTCACCTTTTCGTCCCTTAATTAAGTCAATTCGTCGTTCTTTTACTTCTGAACTCAGATTATCTACCATTTTACTAATGCAGTTGTCCAGAACCAGGGAGGGGGTTTTGGACTTGATGTCCTTCCGACAAATGGGGCATTCAACCTTCCGCTTCATCCATTCATTGATACAGAAGGAGCAGAAACTGTGGGCACAGTTCAAAGTGACAGCCTGCAACAGCAATGTGAACACACACATCAGAACGTCACACTTACGTCCGCAGGGTGGCTGTGATCTCAAAGTTAGACAAGGTCAAGTGGACATTTAACCACAACCACACTTACAGAGCTTACAAAGGCACCAGAATCATCCTTGGGGTTGGGAAACTAAGCTTCAAGTTAGATGATTTATTATCTCTGAGTTCATAAATGCAGGCCCCGGGTAGGCCGATTTGTCTGTTCTATGCCACCAACTCAGGCTATTGCCAACATAGGTTAGCTGCCTTGTAAACAAATACCTTTGGACACAGGTAGGACTAGTAAGCGCACACATGTTTGGTACAAATACCTCACTAACTCTTATGAAAAACAAATGTATGTCTTGTTAGTGGTGAATTGGGACCTCAGTTTTTATACACAAAGGGGAACACACGTTGAAAACTCAAGTATACAGAATGGTAAGAGGTATCATCTGTTTTTGGAAGAAAACAAAAAAAGTAAAATAAGTCTAAAAGGCAACTAAAAAAGCTGGGGAAGAAAGAAAAGAAATGGAAAAAATGCAATGGGTTCACTGACTGCCTGAACCCCTGAGTAAATAAGCCTATGAGAAGAGAGAAAGCAGAAGGAGCTGTGTTATCTGAGGGGCTCTTCTGGGTAAACCAGAAGTCTGCCAGCGAGCCTTTCATTCCCAGGGATATAAACCACTGTCTTCTTTACTATTGTTTATGTGCACCCACTAAGATACAGAGTTTTCTGAGGCTCAAAAGTCCATTCCTGCTTTTAGGAGGGCAGTTGAAAATAACAGAAATCATTTATTTCCCAAATGCCAAGGTGAGCCCAGAAAGCCAACTAGAAGACATTATGTTTACTATAGGAGGTAAATTCTAATAAACAGTACTAAAAACCTGTCTGATTACAATGAAACCTTTCTCCAACCCTTACTTTAAGAGGTGACCGGTAGGAAAGGTCAGGTGGTGTGTGGTAGAGTAAACAAAGCACAGGTCAGCCTGTCTGCCTGGTCTGTCTGGGCAGATGCTCCAGGCTGGCCGACTCATCACGGGTTCCAAGCCCCTTTCCTTATCTTCCTCTAGTGAAGTCTGCACGTCTTGTCAAGACAACAATGACTGAGCTTCTCCTAGGTAGGGAATCAAGTGAATGGAAATTATGGGAGAAATTTATGACCTGAAATCTAAGTAGATTCAGAGCAAAAAAAAAACTGGTCTGCTCAGGAGAGATTTTTCAGAAGGCTAATAGACTCAACCTCCTAAAGACCACCAGAAAAAAGGAAGCAGTGTCAGTCTGCATTTTCCTTTGTGAAGGAATCTGAAAAGCAATGTCATTTAACAACTTGAATTTAAACTTGTGGTATAAGATGAACTGGTCACAAATGGTAAGATTTTTGAAAAATAAGAGTGCAAAAATATGACAGGGTAACCCAGGAGAGAGGTTTCATTTTCATAAGGAGCCCGAGTCCCTGAAATGTGTTCCACTTGTGTGCTGAATTCCCGACACCCCATATCAACGGCATTTACCACCCTGTTCAAAGGCTGCACTACACACCCCTCAGCACCAAGCCCATTCAGAGTAAGAGTAGCTTTATGGAGCGGCTTTACTCCGAGACTTCAAAAATCTAATGCCATGTGGCCCTGTGTCCACCCCAACAAAAAAGAGATAAAGGCTTTATCACAGCTTAAAATATGAATTATATCAAATAAATAAGAATAAAATAAGAAAAAGAACAGTAAAGTTAAAGAAGACTATACAAAAACACGTAAGAAGTGGCCACCTCTAGGGGCTACTTTGTAGTCAAACAGCTAGAAGTTCCTGCAAGAAAAGCTCTTCAGAACGTTCCCCTACAGCAGAAGCAGCCTGGGTAGCTGAGACTCCACTCGGGTCGGGAGAGCGATGAGGCCCTGGGAGCCACTCTTCCTGATGCCCATAATTACCTCAATGAAGTATTCTGAACAAATAATGCACTGGAGCTCATTCTCTAGCACGTCATTCATGTGGCTAAGAACCTCCTCTTTCTGTGCTTGTACCTTCTCCTTCTCTTCCTGCAAAGACACAAAATTCCTGCTGTCATTCAGGAGAACCGACAAGAATGCAAAACAGGACAGGGAGTATAGTATTAATCCTCTGGAATAGAATTCAGAAGGAGTCTAAATTAAAAATTCATCCTGGCGGAGCAACGCAAGGAATAAAGCACTTTCCCCAAGGGCTGCTATTTCTCAGAACTGCTTTCTAAGGTGGGGCACTGTCTCCTTTCTGTCCTCTCTCTGCTTTTTCAGTATTTGCACTGTAATTTTAGTCTCCTTCCCAAAATTAACTAAATGGGAAAAACTGAAGGTAGCATACTAACCACACCAACCATCCAAGACCTTCTAGAATGAGACATTAAGTATCCCACAGTGAAATGCAGTTTAGAGGTGATATAAAATCATCCTCCAAACCAAGAACTCACTGGACAAAAAAGTCATAAAGAATAGCCCATAGCGGCAGGAAACTTGAATTAATGTATAAAGTCCATGGTGCTCTTTGTAGCTGTCTCTTCTATAAAATAGCGACAATTCCTATGCTCCCTGGAGGCTGGAATGGTGGCCTCTTGAAGCATCTTCAGGCCCCGAACTCTAGGCTTGCCAGTCCCCACTCCTGCAGACGTCTGCAGTACAACTTCCCTGTGCTTTCCCCAAGGGACCAGACTGCTTGCAGATGGCCTTAGGGATCATCTTAGGTGTGCTCTTCTTGAAGCAGACATTTATTTAAGTTAGCACCTTATGCCCCCCAAAAGAAAGTTATTAGGAGCCCCTGAGGGAGAGAGGAAATGACATTCAGGGTATACAGGTGATGTATTTTTCATCTTTTATTTTCTCTTCTAATCAGAGCACAGACTGTCAGACTACTTACAGCAGTGAGTAAGGTCCAAACCCATTCTAACTGCAATCAAGTTCCCTGAAAACTTATGATTAGCCAATTTTTTAAAGAAAACATGGTGGTTTCTTGGAGGAAGGGAAAGAAGGTATCACATGATTTAAACAGAGTATAAGGACATTAAACCAATGGGAAAGAGAGCCTCTCCTTTCTGTGCTCTGCTCCAGGTCGGTATGTGAGGCCTAGGCAGAGAGGTGGTCAGACTAGGTGTTAATTTCAGGTCAGAGGTTATAAACTGATGACCTGTGGACTGGCCAGCCTACAGACTTGTTTAGTTCGGCCCTTATGGTACTGAAAGATCAAACAAAAAACTGAACTTGTTGCCAATATTTGAAAATTGAGATCTTTCATGTAAACATTTGGATTTCCATCTTGTGTGGAAAGTTCTGACACCACTGGGCTTGCATTTCTGCACGGCAACAACTGGCTACAGCAAAGCAGAGCTACCTCTAGGGGTGGAGGTTGGGGGCAAGGATCTCTTTCCTGTGCACCTCTGTCCTCATAGGACACTTTACTCATTCCATTATCAGTCTGAACTTACTGGGCATTTGAGTTTATAACCCTAACTTAAGAATTCCACTGATTTGATGTGGGGAAATAATTACCTAAAGGTATGAGGACACACTATTGTTTAGTCTGACTACACCACTCCATAGCCTGCGTCAGTGGGATGCACTGGAGGAGCATCTACCACGGACACCAGACTGGACTGCAGGATGAGTGTCTTCTCCCTGGCATTCTGCTTCTGAATGAGGGAAGGAAACAGATGTTGTCTTCAGGCAGAGCCTTCTATAAGCCTGAGTAATTTTACAGATTATTTCCCCTGAGGCCAGGAACAGACATATTCTCTCTCTCCATTCACCATAGCAACCCTTGCACTGTTGAAAATGCTGAGTTGCATGTACTAACCAAATTCTAAACCTTCATCTTCTTGCTAGTACCTTGGTCTGCTCCAATTCTTTGTTCTTGGCTTGAAGGATGGCTTCAAAGTCCTTCTTGCTGCGATTTAGCTCTTCCATTAGAGCCCAGTGCTGCAGGAACATAGCAGATACACACTCAAGACGAGCTTACACTGCATCTTCCTTTTAAGCTGCACTTGTCTGCTCCGTCCCTCCCTCTATTGGTGGTGTTAGTTCAACAAATTAATAGACCGGCAATTTAAAAAAAATGCCTCTGTTTCCTCAGGACATCTCACTTACCTGATACCTTTTTTTCTCAGGAAAGGGGACAAACAGGGAGGGAGGCCATCAAATCTATAATCCTACTGGAAATAACCCAACCTTCGCCGCCATGTAAATTGACGGAAGAACTGCCGTCCTGAGGATCTGATTCTGTAGGTTTCCCTTGGAGCCCAGGAATATGTATTTTTTTAAAAAGCTGTCCAAATGATTCTAAAATCCAGTGCTCGAAGAACTAGTAACTCTGAGGCTACCCGGCACTAGGAATGGCTTTTAAGAAATAACCAGGGAGAAATGGGATTCAGGGAAACTAGATAATCATTTTCATTGAAATAAGAGAGACCTTTAACCTATTCATTCTACCAATCACACACTGCACACTCACAAGCCAATGCTGCCCACACCCTGCCTGTGTGTTCTGCAACCAGGCACGCCCAAGTGCTGGCAGCTCCTTCGCTGTGTCCAACTGCCTACCCGAACGTCAAGAGGTTCCCCTTCCATGAAACATAATTTCTGAGCTGCCTCATGCTTAAGTATAGCTTATACTTTAAATCTCATCTCAAATCCTTTTTCTAAAGAAGGTGGAGTAAAGGTAACTATTTCTGAAGACATTACTCAAGAAACAAATTTTGAAATATGTGGTCTCTTGAGAAAAGCAGTTGCATAGGAAGGCCTGGGTACTCATTCATCTTGACTGCTACTTAGATCTGTGCCTACAAAATGGGAAACAGGGGTCCCTCCCACATCAGTGTGAATGATAAAATAAAGTAACGTGAAAGCATTCAGAAAAGTTTTTAACCTCCATATAAACACAGGTTGTTATAATGGCCTGGTAAATGAAAAGGAACAGCTTCAGAGGGACCAAGAAGGTGGACCAACACACAGCCATGTGTCAGCCGAGAAAGCAGTACATCCCTGGGCGTATTGTTCTGGAACCATGACCCAAAAGTACCTCACCTGGGGCTAGCGAATGGAGACTGGCCGAGCACCTCACGCTAAAGCACAGTGTGTCTTCCCAGCTGTCTCAGGAGACAGTGAGGAGTTATGGGTGCAAAAACTTATGAACCCTTAGGGATTTCTAAGTAGCAGAACCTTACTCTTTCCCAGTCAATTTCAAAACACTCACTGAATATTAATTTAATACTACTCTAAATGGGAAAAATGCCTACGCTCCCACCCTAGGAAATAAACAAGCTTAGAAAATACAATTCCAAAAAGACTAAATTAATTTTCACCTAGTTCTTTCCAAAGCTGTTTGTGTACCCCTCAAGAAAATCAAGGTAGGCATCTCCCTAGCTTTTACTACTATGTGACTGTCAGCACAGCAGAAGGCTGGGAGGGAGGTATGTGATAAAAGAATTATAAGGACAAATTACCCCAAACAAATTCTAATGCAAGAGCTCACTTTTTTTAAGGACAGATGAACCATACCACTAACATGACTGAACTTAGGTCAAATTTTTAATTTTAGTGCATAAAAGAGAGAAGACAAAGCAAGTTTTAAATATGTAAAGAAGTTTATAAAAATAATCAGAGAGAAGTAATCAAATTAAACAAAATAAATGACAGGCTATCTTTTAGGAGAATTTTATTCCTGTGAGCCCTGCCCTTCCAGTAAACCAATGTCTTGCTGACTGTTGAACTGCACATTCTCGACCTGACCTAAAATGTGAGAATGTTCCTAGTTGGAACATTCTCAAATGGTTTTTGGATGGCCACAGCTCAGGACTCGTGAGGGAGTGGAGGCCATGCAGGCCTTGGTGGTGACAAGTCACAGCTCACAATTCCCCTCTGCTGCCCTCACCTTTCTGGAAATGCAGACATTTCCCCAGAGAGCCTCCTAATTGCTACAGGTTCCATTCCATTTTCACTAGAGCAGCTTCTGCTCAGGTGAAGATGTAAGTTTTCATGCTGAGGTCTGGCACATCTGTGAGGCTCCAACCCCTGCCCTGATGGTGTGAGCAGCTGCCACCTGCTCTATCTACAGCCTGGAGATGCTGCGGAGGTGTGCACTAAATAGCAGAGGCAGCCAGCGGCCACGCAAAGCCTGGCTGCTCGCTACCCCACAGCCCACGATGGCAAGAGATAAGTTACCTCCTGCAGAGCCTGGGCCAGCTGCTGCTTCAGGTTCTCTTCTCCTTGCTCTTTCTCCAAACCCTACAAATCCAAAAACAAAATGGAAGGTTTCCCAGTCAGCAGGGGAAAAAAGAAACAAAAACCCAGCAACAAGCAGAGCAGACCAGCTAGCATGAGCATCTGGAAACAACAGGGGGCAGGAAGCAGGAAGAAAATTTCTCATTTTATTCCAAGCTGTTGGCAGGAAGGATAAAAGCAGAGTTAACTGCTCAAATACTGTTCACCTCAGGGCTGTCACTTTTAAGCCACCACTCAGGTTTTTCTGGAGAAACTCTGGGCAACAACCCTTTACTGCAAGTGCTGTTACTTCCAAAACAAGGTAAGATGAAAGGTTCTGAGCAACCAACTACCTAAACACAGGTAAAACCCCCTAGGCTGGCACCCACAAGCTCCTCCAGGCTTCTTTCCCTTGATTCTGGGCCCCTCTGTCCCTCATGCTGAGTCTCTCTACCACTTTCAACCCATTAACTGCTCCTCCCCGCACCTTGCCTGAGCTCAGGCTGTATTTCCTCCATCGGCCCCCTCCAACATAATGCCTTCCAAATCATCATTACCCGGCATCCATTAAGAAGGTCTGGGCCTGCCCTGGCTGGTGTGGCTCAGTGGATTGAGCGTGGGCCTGCGAACCACAGGATCAGGATCGCAGTTCAATTCCCAGTCAGGGCATATGCCTGGGTTGTAGGCCAGTTCCCAGCAGGGGACTCACGAGGGGCAACCACACACTATTTCTCTCCTTCCTTTCCTCTCTAAAAATAAATAAATAAAATCTTAAAAAAAAAAAAAAGAAGCTCTGGGCCCTTCCCTCCTTACTTTAAGAATTAAGAATTATCTACCCATTTAATACAAGTATGTCAACTTGAAATTGTTCTCTAATTTAAATATATTGACTTAAAACTGTTAGGATGATTTTATGGGTATAATACATATATTATGCATCTTTATAACCACCTGAACCCAAGTATAGTATCAGGCAATGTGTGCTAACAAAAAAAAAAAAAAAAGGACCTGTGCAAAGCAGCAAGGGTTAACGAGCTTCTGAACAAGTCATCAGGACAGGATGAATTCCTAGGGCTTGGTGGCAGAGGGAAATGCAGCCAATAAATAAAGGACAGGATACTATGAGTCACTTATAAATGACCCTCTCATACCTGGAGAAACTTTCTAAACCAGTCCTTTCTGCCTTTCTTTACCATTTAGGTGGTAAGGGAAAAGATTTTACAGCTATACTTTGAAGCATGCCCAAAGCAGCCACAAATATTAATTAACAGTAACTCTTGTCCTTGAACACACCAGACACTAACTGCTTTGGGAAAGGTGGCAACAAAAATGCAGAGATGACCTCCCTGTATTAATTTCAAGAACTAGCCCCGGCTAGATAAGGGAATCAAAAAGGTACACGTAAGCAGTGTATCCCCTCAGAAAGGTCTATTTAATCTCTGAAATTTATAAATTTTTCAGAAATAAGCAAACACTACTGGTTGTTCATTACTCTGAATAAAGTAAACAAAAGATAAGTTTACTCACTTCGATCCTAATTGGCCCATCTTAGTTCTAAGTCAGCAATTTTAAACAGGTGAGCCCTGGCACACTGTTGAGCTGCAAGAATTATAAAACAAGCAACACCTGCCTATTTACTCGGGGCACTGACCTCTTTCCCTTAGACTGTCAAGTAAAAAAATGGTAACAGCCAATACAACAATAGCCATCTAGTGTGAATGAATCAAAATTATACCTATTTTTTTGTTAGATTGGCAAAAAAATTTTTTGGTGTGCCACAGAATTTTAGTCATTAGCTTATGTGTGCCATGAAATGAAAAAGGTTGAAAATCACTGCTTTAAGTCAACAGTGGGGAATTCTTGACATTCAATACCTGCCTGAGCAAATAGGTGGGAGTAAAACACGTGGCTCTTGCCAAGTGGGAACTGACATTTTAAGTAAGAACCCGGATCAGACTGGAACTTCGTACAACAGCTTATCATCTATGGAGATGACTCAGGGATGGGGACACATCTGGCCTTATCTTGGCACAGCTAAGAGAGTCATTACTGTACCTTCCCACTACAGGTACCATGGAAGGTGGCTTATAACGTCATGCTGTACCTGTCCCCGCCCATGCCGGCTGCTCAGGATAGAAAGAGAAGCATTTTCTGTCTTTGTAGCCTCTCACTTCTTAGGTTAGCTACAGAGCTAACAAGTTGCCAGGCACATCAAGGACAGAGTAACTAGGTGACCTGTACCTGCCTTGCGGCGAAGTGATTTGACTTGGACCACAGAGCAAAGAAAAGTAACTGAGGGCAACTACTGGTTTAAATGGAGTGTGCTGTGGTTCTGTGGCATCTTGACCTTCATCCAACCTCTCACTGAATTTACCTGTCCTGAGATGCCTCAACTTTACATCCTGAGATCAGTTACATCCCGGGCCTGGCACTGCCTGTCACCTTAGCCCATCTCGGCACCCCACCTTTGGTTCTTGATCTGATCATCATGATGAAGCCTTAACCTTTGATTCAACCCCTTCTCTTACCTCAAAGTTTTCTGTTCCCATTCCATCTCCCAACCCTCACGCTCAGCATTTGGTCCCTGACCCAGAAACAGAGCCTTGGCCACAGGTTCACAAAGGGCCTGCCCACCCGAGCAGCCCTCCTGTCCTTCCCTCCTGGGTGGTACCTGGAGATACTGCTGCTCCTCCTGGAAAGTCTTCTCCAGCTGCTCCACTCGGGCCTGCTGCTGGGCCTGCTCTGCCCAGAGCTGTGACTGTAAGTCCTGCAATTCCTGCTCCATTTGCACAATATTCTTAGAGTCCTCTTTTTGGGTCTGCTTTTTCTCATTCAGAACGGCTTCCTGTTTTTCCTGCATCTGTGTTTTGAGCTTCAGAATCCTAGACATGGTCACCTTGATGAGCTCTAACCTGCTCTGAGATACTAATGGGTCTGAGACTTTCTGCTCCTTTTGCTGAAGCTCCAGGACTTCGGTGGGGCCCGAGTAATCATGAGGCCCTGTGGTGTGCTCACCTGGCTGAAGAGAAGTCAGCTTAGGTTCCAGGTATTCAGAGGGTTGGCTGGCCACTTCACCTTTCCCGTGTGTCTTCAGTGGTTGACCAGGTTCACAAGACATTCTATTTATTTTGGATTTCAAATGTGAGGGGCCTTCAGCTTCAGGAGCTTCTAATTCATCCAAACTACATTTCCTTTTAGTTCTCAAGCCCTTATTTTTTTCCATCAACTGGTCACTTATCGAGGCCAGATAAGGATGTATCTTCTCCCAGTCTTCTTCAGTAACTTCATATTCATATTCTGCATTCTCCTTATTGTCCAGAGCCACCCCAAGCTGGATGTGGTCTCCCTTATGGATAGAATAGACCTCTAAAGGTTGGAGACGTACTTTGTTCAGCCAAACACCATTCAAACTCTGGAAAAAGGGAAAGAAAAACGAAGCTTCATAATTTTCCTCCTCTTAATGGAATGTCTCCCCTGCTGCTGCAAAACCTTCTGCCTTTTCAAAAGGAAAACCCTTGAGAACAAATAGAAAAGAAAGGTTCATAAACCACCATCCTTAGAAACAGCATTCTTCAAACAGCATTTGGCTTTTTAGCTATATTTCACATTCATGCCTCCACAGAGAACTGCCTATATAACAAGCAGGAATCACCTTATTACCGGTGGATGAATTACTCAATTAAATGCAGTAGCACTGAAAGAAACAAAAATTTAATAGCTCTTATTGACCTAAACTGGAAGCAATGGCCAGGACTGAAAAACACTGCTATTAGTAAAGAAAATGGCATCTGATGATGAGGTCCAAAGGTTGGCATGACCAGAAAAGCCAGGCAACCACTGGCTCTGGATGTGCCCCTGAGCACATTGGCGAATGAGCGGAGCCCTTTCCAGTACACACGAACCACTAAAGAGAGTACCAATACTTCTCCTGGGGTCAAACTGCAGGTGGGACCTGACCCGGGTCATAGCAGCGGTCCATGGGCAACAGGACATAGTAGTTAAGAGCTGGAGCTCTGGACTCAGACAGACTTGGGTTCTTAACCTGCTGCACTACCTTGGGCTTATTGTTACATGGCCGTCAGCAATTATTCACCCTCTCTGTGCCCCACTTCTGTCTGTAAAACAGGGATAGTACAGTATCTACCTCAATGATTCCTGTGAGGAATAAATGAGAAAACACATGTAAAAACATTTAATACAGTGGTTCACATATAATAAATGCTTAATAAATATTTACCTTATGGTTTGAATTGAATCATAGTTTAGAGGTTAACATCATAGAGCCTGGAGTCAGACTGCCTGACTGTAATCTGGCTCCATCACTTAATAGCTGTGTGACTGTGGACAAGTTTCTTAACCTCTCTATGCCCCAGTTACCACATCTCTAAGACAGAAAATAATAATAGTCTCTCCCTCATGGTGTTTGTGTGGATTTAACAAAATCACATATGTACAAAGTAATGTACTTAGAAAAGTGCTTGGCACATAGTAAGCATCATATTAAGTGTTTTCTACTATTATTATGTTCTGGTTCAATTTATCAACAATCACTTCAATTCTATGCTCAGCATCTTTCAAGGTAAATATACTGAGTACAAAATTGAAAGACATGAAAGCAACTTTTAGCAGCTTTGGGAAGCAAAACATGAGGGTACATATATGCAAATGTGGGCTATACAGCACCGCCTATAAACACAATGGATTAGTATGTGGGGCTGGGTTAGCTAAGAGATGCTAAATGGGGATGGTGGGCTCTAAAACACTTGAAACAAATGCAGAATTTAGAGTCTAAAGAAACAAGTGGTTGTTTTAACCCATATCAAGGACTTACCTTTAGGACTTACCAGAGATGAAGCTCATGGCTGAATTGTTACTAAGACTTATGTTTATGTTGGTAACTGTAAATACCTACTTTTAGCTACAAAAATTACCTGGTCAACCCAAATACAAAGCCTGGGGGCTTGACCACAAGGCACGGAGGCTGAAGGGGAGCAGAGATTGGAGCTCAGCTCTGTTTTGGTATTGGGCCCTTGTTTCTGGTTTTATATCATTCGGCTAGAGTGGGGAGAGGTAGAAAAAGCCGAGCACAGATATACATGTATATATAGAGAGAGCAATTTACAGAAAGACTGGCTTTAACCCAATGCCATGGGCCTATCCTGGCTTATCTGACTAAATTTCTCCCAACCATTCTATTCAGATTCAGCCCGAGGAACTATGTATGAGGAGTGATCAGTTCTGCTGACAATGCGTGGGAAAATACAAAGGAGGGGGATAGAGGATGGGAGAATTTATTTGAAAACAATTTTATATGAGAATTAATTATACACAGGAAAAGATTTTCAGGAAAAGTAATATGACACAGAAGGCCACCTAATGCCAAGGTACAGATATTTCAGAAAGATGTCTAAGGCAAAAACAAGGTTAGATAAATAAAGGAAGAAGGTTATGGAAGCTGCCCAAGACTAGAGAGAATAGAGGAAAGCTGGGGCAAACTTTTAAGATATACTGCAGCTGCCCACTAGATTCTCTGCACCAACTTGCCTCCTTCAGGGCCCTTTATATATGAAAAATAAGCTCTCAAGTTTTTCCCATCACATTTTATCCTAGGGTCCTTCTGTGTTTACCCATTCATCACTTCCTGGTGACACCTAGTGGTATGAATTAGACCGCAGCCTGAGTCAGGTCTGTTTACAAGGTGACTACAGAGAAGGATGAGAACAGCATGGCTGTGTAAGAACCATCAAATACTGGCCAGAACATGGTCTCAAATACAATGGTTTAAATAAATCAAACTCTGTTCAAGCCTTTCTTTTTTTCAAAAAAACCTTCTAATTTATTGATTTTAAAGAGGGGGGGAAGGGGGAGAAGGGGAGGGAGTATCGTGGCAGGGAGGGAGAGAGAAACATCCATCTGTTGTTCCACTCATTCATGCATTCATCGATTGTTTTTGTATGTGCCCTAATGGGGACTGAACCTGCAACCTTGGCATATTCGGATGATGCTCTAACCAGATGAACTTCCCAGCCAAAGCCACCATCAGTATGCTTTAAAAATACCCCAGGTAAGGGCAAAAAAACTGTAAACTGGGTTGAGAACCACTGCTCTAGCTGCTGAAAGACCAGAAGCTGAACTGCCCCAAGCACCAAGGTTTGTTCACATAGTTTAACTCACCAGAGACATTCGACATCAGAGCCTGCAGGAGGACGAAGGCGGGAGTCACCAAGTACCAGGTGCATAGCAGTGTGATAGGAGGGGAACAGTGAGAAAGGCTCAAATGATCTGCTGAGCCTCTAGGACACCAAAGCATTTCAGATTGTGACTTTGAAACAACAGATTTTCTAAAACAACTGGATACTAATACATAGAATGAACTATCTGGAGAGCTACTCAACCAAAATCTACACAACTACAGCCATCTTCATGTATTTTTTAAAACTGATTTTAAAGAAAGAGGAAGGGAGAAGGGCGGAGGGAAGAGAGAAAGAAAGAGACATCAGTGTGAGAGAGAAACATAGGTCAGTTGCCTTCTGTACATGCCCTGACTGGGGACTGAAACCTCAACCTAGAGATGTGCCCCGACCGGGGATGGAACCCGCAACCTTTTGGTGCATAGAACAATGCTCCAACTCACTGAGCCACCTGGCCAGGCCCCATCCACACATTTGTGTACCAAATAAGCAGTCCTCCAAGGTTGGGGTTGTTTTCTAACTCAATTTTAAACCAAAATTGCATTTGTTGCATTTTTTGTATTTGTCCTTAAGCTTTCTCTTTCTGGCCTCTGCAGCATGTAAGAGAGACCATCTTTGAAGAAGGAATGGCCCTGCCTGGTGTAGTTCAGTGGACTGAGTACAGGCCTGTGAACCAAAGGGTTATTGGCTTAATTCCCAGTCAGGGCACATGCCTGGGTTGCAAGCCAGGTCCCCAGTTGGGGACACATGAGAGGCAACCATACATTGATGTTTCTCTCCCTCCTTCCCTTCCCCTCTAATAAATAAAAAAATTTTTTAAAAGAAGTAATGTAGTTCTGAGTTTTGAGTTATTAGTAATATCCACCTTTAAAACGACTTGGCAAATGACTTCAGATGAGACCATAACAATAATATCCTGCACCTGAAATTCAAATCCTTCATCAGGAGAAGGCTGGTAAGGCATCATGCCAGAGAGAAAAAGGAGCATCTGCTAAGGGGAAAACAGTGAAGGGAGCAGCTTACCTGTAAGAATAGTTGCTCCATCAAAATAATTCAGCCATAGCTTCTCTCAAAATTCAGTCATCTCACAAACTGAATCAAAGCTAAGAGGCTCAAACCAGAAAGACTCGGAACAATCAGGTGCCTACCTTTTCTCTATCTTCTCTGCCTGAGACCTGAAAGAGGAGTCTCGCGACAGCAGCCCTAGAAGAAAGGTGCCAGGCAAACACTGGGGAGCGACCTGGGGAGCACTGCCAGGATCTGTTGCTGGCACCAGCTGCCTCTGTGTCCCTGAGGTTGACGTTCAAGGAACACTAAAATCAGTCAGCCAGTGGCTTCCCAAACTCTCAAAATCTGCTATCCCATAAATGGAACACATCTACATTGCACATAATCAAAGAAAGAAGCGGCAGGCAATGCACCTCTGTAATACTGTAACCTCAGCACTAAACAGCTAACTCTGATGAGGAAAACATCCTTCCCTAAGGTGTTTTGATGTGAGCTATTGCTGGGGCTTTAAAACTTTACAAGTATGCCTTAAGTATGCATAATTAATTGTTTTTAAAGCACGCAGCCAGCATAGCAAACTGCTTGTGTCCTTTTGTATTTGGTATTTGACATGGGGGTACAGTAGAGACTTGTGAGCTTTGACATGGGTCCTTTGGTATTTGACAATGGGGTACAGTAGAGACTTGTGAGCTTTAGCCCTGGCTTACTCACTCACTCAACCAGTCTGTTATGTGGAAGGCCCTGAGCAAGTCAGTTTATCTCTTCGGGCCTCAGGTTCATCTGTTCCCAGAAGGGGTTAAACTACATCATCTGTAAGGTCCCCCTTTCAGTGCCAATTTCTTTTCTCACAGGGCCTTGCCAAGAGTACTGAACCAGTTAACTTGGCCACTCCTTCAACACAGTGCCAACACAACTTAATCTTAGTGTAAGAAAGTACTTTCTCCAAGAGCTTAAATCTACAAGTTTTATGCATGAAAAATGAGACTGCTGGGCAGACCTGCAGGATACCTGTGATATTGTGAATTATGACAAGAAGCATATATTTGGACTGCATCCTAATTTCTAGCACAGAGCTTTGAAAACTCTCGAAATTTCCTAAGTAGTGACAGAGAGCACTGTGTCTTTTGTTACAGTAATGAGATGACTTTGGGAATGTCTCTAGGTCACCTAAAAGTGAGGGCTGGTTGCTAGAGGGGCTGAACTGTTAAGTCCCACCCCTCCATCTCTTGGGAGTGGAAGGGCTGCAGGCTGAATTCATCACAATGGCCACACTTAATTAATCATGCCTCTGTAACAAAGTCTCCATTAAAACCAAGAAAAGGACAGGTTCTGGGAGCTTCTGGGTTGCTGAACACATGGAAGTGCTGGGAGAGTGTCGCCTAGACAGGGTGTGAAATTCCACACCCACTTCCACATGCCTTGCCCTAAACATCTCTTCCAACTGGATGTTCATCTGCATTCCTTATCGCATTCTTTTAAATTTAAAATTAGTTTTAATTTTTTCAATTACAGCTGACATTTTCGTATTAGTTTCAGGTGTATACCCCAATGATTAGACATTACATAACTTACTAAGTAATCATCCCAATAAATCTTGTACCCATATGACACCATACACAGTTATCAGAATATTACTGACTATATTCCCTCTGCTGTATTTAAATCTCCATGACTATTCTGTAACAGCCAATCTATACTTCTTAATCCCTTTACCTTTTTTACCCATCCCCTAACCCCTCTCCCATCTGGCAACCATCAAAACATTCTATAAGTGTTTCTGTTTGTTTGTTTATTTGGTTTTTTAGATTCAATTGCTAATAGATATATATTTACTGACATTTTATTGCTTATATTTTGTATCTTTCCCCCCCCTTCTTCTTAAAGAGGACCCTTTAGTCCTGACTGGTGTGGCTCAGTGGACTGGGCATCACCCTGCAAACCGAAAGGTCTTCCGTTTGATTCCCGGACAGGTCACATGCCTGGGTAGCAAGCCAGGCCCCCAGCTGCAGATGTGAGAGACAACCACAATCAATGTTTCTCTCTCTCTTTTTCTCCATCCCTTCCCTTCTCTCTAAAAATAAATAAATAAAATCCTATCCTTTTTAAAAAAGAAGAAGACCCTTTTAACATTTCATGTAATACTAGTTCAGTGGTGATTAACTCCTTTAGCCTTCCCTTGTCTGGGAAGCTCTTTATATGTCATTCAATCCTGAATGATAGCTTTGCTGGGTGGAGTTATTCTGGTTGTAGGTCCTTGCTTTTCATCACTTTCAGTATTTGTCAATCCTTTCTGTCCTGCAAAGTTTCTGTTGAGAAATCAGCTGACAGTCTTATGGGAGCTCCCTTGTAGATAACTAATTGCTTTTCTCTTGCTGCTCTTAAGATTCTCTCTCTGTCTTCAACCTTTGGCTTATTTATTTATTTATTTTTTTTTAAGATTTTATTTCTTTTTAGAGAGAAGGGAAGAAGAGATGGGGAGAAACACTGGTGTGTGGTTGCCTCTCATGCACGCCCCCACACCACTGCGGTCCTGGCCCACAACCCAGGCATGTGCCCTGACTGGGAATCAAACTGGCAACCCTTCCATTTGCAGGCCAGCACTCAATCCACTGAGCCACGCCAGTCAAGGCAACCTTTGGCATTTTTAATTATGATGTGTCTTGGCATGGGCTTCTTCAGGTTCACTTTTTGGGGGATTCTCCATGCTTCCTAGACTTGTACATGTATTTCCTTCACGAGGTTAAAGAAGCTGTCATTATTTGTTCAAATAAATTTTTAATTTCTTTTTCTCTTTTTAAGATTTTATTTATTTATCCTTAGAGAGGAAGAGAAGGAGAGAAGGAGAGAAATATCAATGTATGGTTGCCTCTTGTGAGTCCCCTGCTGGGAACTGGCCTGCAACCCAGGCATGTGCCTGACTGGGAATTGAACTGTGATCGTGTGGTTCGAAGGCCCGCGCTCAATCCACTGAGTACAACAGCCAGGGCGGTTTTCAATTTCTTGCTCTCTCTCTTCACCTTCAGGCACCCCCACAATGCAAATGTTGGTGTGCTTGAGGCTGTCCCAGAGGCTCCTTACACCATCCTCATTTTCTTGGATTCTTTCTTCTTTTTGCTGTTCTGATTGGGTGTTTTTTGCTCCCTTATATTCCAAATTACTGTTTTGATTCTTGGCTTTATGTACTCTACTGTTGATTCCTTGTAAATTATTCTTCATTTCTGTTACTGTAGCCTTCGTTTCTGACTGATTCTTTTTTATGGTTTCCATGGCCTTTTTTTATGCTGTTGAAGTTCTAAGTTCATCTACTTTTCCCCTAAGTCCATTGAGCATCCTTATAACCAGTGTTTTGAACTCTGCATCTAATAGACTGCTTATGTCCATTTTGTCTAGTTCTTTCTCTGGTATTTTTGTCCTCTTCTTTCATTTGGGCCATGTTTTTGTCTCCTCATTTTGGCAGCCTCCTTGTGTTTGTTTCTATGTATTAGGTGGAGCTTCTATGTCCCCTGGTCTTGGTAGAGTGGCCGTATGTCATAGGTGTCCTGAAGGGCCCAGTGGCAGAGCCTTTCTGATCACCCGAGCTGAGCACTCTAGGTGTGTCCCGCTGTGTGCGCTGTGTACACACTCTTCTTAGTTGAGCCTTGATTGCTGTTGGCACGTCAATGGGAGGGATTTACTCCCAGGCCAAGCAGCAAGGACTGGCTGAGACCACTGTGGAGGATCAGTTGTACAGGGGCCCACAGCACAGAACAAGACTTACTTCAGTGGGCTTCTTGCGCCCACTGAGTCTACCCCTTCAGTGTGTCATTTGTGGAGGTGGTTGCATGGTGTTTTGATGTGATCTGAAGCTGTCCACCAAATACACTGGCTCTTGAGCCTCCCAAGAGGTGTAGATCAAGGTCAGCCACTATCTGTGTTCTGCCAGGGGCCACCAAAGCAACCTGCAGATCAATGCTACTTGTACTGGGGTTGGAAATGCCCAGAAAAGGCCAAGTTGCAAATCAAGGCTGGCTGCCACTACTGCCAAGCCTGGGCCACCTAGTGAGAGGTTCAGGGCATGGAAAGGCCAGATGCTTGAAAAATCTGAAGCATGAGCCAAGACAGGCCATTCGTATGGAAAAGCCACTGGAACAGCTTGGGTGGGCCTGCAAATTGGTGGAGCAGGCCCTCAGAATCACCAAGGTGGAGCAAACACTGATAGCCAAGTTGATAGAGACTCACATATAGGTCCTACCTACAAGCTCTGTTGGGGAAGGGCTAAAAAGGGAACAATGGCCTCTGCCCACACTTTTGTTTGGGAGAAAGCTGCCCTTCCAGCTCTTACCATTACCAGACATCAGGAAACTGAACTCAGTTCTTCCCCATGTATCCCTGGTGCCTTTCAAGCTACTGTCCCAGTGCTGGAGCTCCAAGAGTGCAAGTCCAAGAAAGTCTGTGTGTGGGCCCTTTAAAAGGAACTGCCTGGGACTCACCACAATCCCCAACGGTTTTCACCACCAGAAGTTATGGGGACTTTTCTTCCTAGCACTGGAACCCTGTGCTGGGGGGACTGGTGTGGGCTGGGACCCCTCACTCCTCACGGGGGACCTCTGCAGCTGAGAGATACCTCCTGACTTTAAATTACCACATGTGGGTGTGGGATCAGCCTGTTCCATAGTCCCTTTTATCAGTTTTGCTATGACTTCTTCTGTATATCCTTAGTTGTAGGACTTCCATTCAGCTAGACCTCGGATGGTTCTGAATAATGGCTGTTCTAATACAGTCATAATTTTGATGTGGTTGTGGGAGTATGCGAGTACTAAATTTATGCATTCCGCCACCTTGACCAGAAGCCCTCCTATCCTTTCATAATAAACTGGAAAATGTAAGTCAGTGTTTCCTTGAGTTCTGTGAGTCCCTCTAGCAAATTAATTGAATCCAAAGGGGTAGGTGGTCATGGGAACCTCTGATTTACAGCCAGTTGATCAGAAGTACAAGTAATAACCTGGACTTGCAACTGGCATCTGAAGTCTAAGGAAGGGGTCCTTGGAACCCCTATAGGTGGCTGGTTGATCAGAAGCACGGGTGTTAACCTGGGCTTGCGTGATATCAGGGTCTGAAGTGGAGGGTGGTCTTGCAGGATTAAGTCCTTTACTTGTGGGATCTGATGCTATCTCCAGGTAGATAGTGTCAGAATGGTAGGACATCCAGCTGCTGTCCCAAGCATTGCTCGGTGGTGTGGGAGTAACCCTCTCCACATGTAGAAATTCATCTCAACCATTTTAATATACTTCCTTCTAACAGTTATCTTTAAAATCCTTCCAACCAGAGCAGTTTAAAACAATGTCTGAAGACATTTTATATTTACTTTATATTTAATCCTTAAATGCCTACATTAGAATTACTCTTATCTCATAGTCTTTACTTTCACTGTATTCCTGGGTGCTTGTACATCTGTACTTTAGGCACTAATTTCTAGGCTTTATACACTATTTCGCGTTCCTTAGTATTCATGCTTTTCAAAATTTTAAAGCGGAAAAGCTCTTTTTTAAAAGAAAATGATCCTCAGAACACCAATACATAAAACAGGTTTAAGGAAGATGGTTTGCTCTGATTGACAGGAGTGGGGAGGAGGAGGAACGAGGTGCAGTAAGCTTGGCTCCTCCCTCCTCCCCATGCCCCGAACCACAGATGTGCTCCAGAATCTTCACCAGATTCCCAGGGTTCCTGGACCTTCAAGTTACAAAGGGCCAATCCTCCCCAGTAACTTAGTCTAGTTCCTGGAGTAAGAACTACTGCCATAATTCAGGTGTTCCCAGAGTAACTAACTTCAAGTCCTCTGAAATTGCTTTGACATAATCCAATCTCTGGTAGCATGCACAAGTGGCCGTCTCTTGGGAAGACAACTGGGTGGTTAGGTGAGACAATGTATCTTTGAATCTTTAAATTGTGTACATGTATTACCTATATACCCACAAAAAGCAGTTTAAAAATAAACAAAAACTCAATAAAAATCATTAGGCGTCTATGGATTCCTGTACCTTGTTGTCCGTAATTGTCCACTGGCCCTCAGTGTTCTGCTTCAAAACACAGTGGTTTCGGGAAATCATCAAAGGGCAGGTTTTTGATACCAGCTGGTATGTAACACCAAGTCCTCGTCCTAAAGTCACCTAGGAAGACAACAGCAATGCAAGGGACACCATCAGCCATTGTGCTGATAAAAAGGTTTACAGTCTTGTCAGCCAGTGGTATATGCATGTTATACCTGACTTATGTTATCTGACTTATGAAACCAGATTCCCATGAAACCCATGCAGCTCATTGGCAGTCTCCTCTTTCAGCTTCCAGGGGTGCTACCAGGTAGAAAAAGGCAAGAAGCTATGACAAGAATAGACAGCTGAATGGATTTACTCATGGAATGTCAGGGTTGGTAGGACCTGAAAAGTAATGAGGTGGAAGAATTCTTTCTGTACACCCTCATCAACTCGTCTTAAACAATGCCAAGAACCATGGCCTCTACACAAGATAGTTTGTCCAATTTTTTAATGGCTCTGACTTGGCATCTTTTTCACTATAAATTCCATCTACTGGCCCTGGCTCTGCCATGACATCATCAGAAAATCTCCAATTCCTCTCCCACATGGGTGCTACAGTGTATACCAAGTCTTCCCTTTTATTGACCTTATGTTCCCAGTTACTTTAACCTACCTCTCATGGCATAGGTTTGAGTCTCTTCACTATCCTAATGGGTCTTTGCTATCCTCAAGGCTATAGTAGGAAAAATAAACTTAATCTGTTACACAGTTGAAACCAAGTATCACTTTTCTAGTTCTAAATATTATCACTGGAGCATATAAATTGCATTTGCTTTCACAGCAGTTCTATCATACTGCCAATGTATCCTCAGGCTTAGGAATGATTAAATTTCGTGGCCTGACCCTCCCCCAAGAATTGCTATGCTAACTCATGTGTCTTCTGCCCCATATACTTGATAGTTGGTAAATTTGGATTCAAGTGCAAGACCTTCCTATTAAATTTCATCTTGTTAGTTCAGCCTATTACATGAGCTTATCAAGACCCTTATGAATTTTTAATCTGCCATCAGACATACTCATTACTTTTTCCAACTTTGAGTCACCCACCAAAGTCATATGATGGCCTTTGTACCTTCATTCAAGACATAGATACAAGACTGAAAGAGGACGTAGCCAAAGGCAAAGCTCTCAGGAAAGCCTAGTAAACATTCTACCATACGTTCTGGATACACCCTTTAACCAGTTGTAAATTCAAACAGAGTCTGCACTGTGTCCCTATTTTCCATCTCATCCACAAGGATAGCATGAGGGCCCCTGGAAAAGGTCGCAAAGAAGCAGATTCACATCTATCATACTTTCCTGATGGACTCGTCTAGTTGATAATAACCTTGTCAATGAAGAAAATGAAATTCTCCTGAGGTCCAAATCTTAGTGTTACTTCCTTGTTCTTCTGAGTGCACAAGCCACCTCTTTAATACCACATACCACAACCCATACCACAACCTTACCTGGGAACATTATGTCAAATATCTGTGGTCTTCTAAAAGCTGCCCTCTTCGCTCCTTTTGAAAATCTTTCAGGATCATCCCTCTCCTCCTCAGTCCCTCAAAGACCACATGATTCTCCTTGCCCTGATCTATTCTTCCTCTATAGACTTTCATCTCAGTAACTGACACTACCATCCAACCATCTGCTTAGCCCAAAACTCAGGAGCCATCTTTGATTCTTCTGTCCCACAACCCATTTTCAAATCATCAGCAAATTCAGCCCTGGCTGCTGTGGTTCAGTGGATTGAGTGCCGGCCTGAGAACCAAGGGGTCATCAGTTTAATTCCCAGTCAGGGCAAATGCCTGGATTTCAGACCAGGTCCCCAGTGGAGGGGTGTGTGAGAGGCAACCACACATTGATGTTTCTTTCCCTCTTTCTCCCTCCCTGACCCTCTCTAAAATGAATAAATAAAATCTTTTTAAAAATCACCAACAAATTCTACTGTCTCTAATTTAGTATGTCCTAAATCTCTTCACTTCTATCTCTATGGTCACTACCACAGTCAAAACGACCTGGCTTTCATCCTGGGTGGGTAGCTCAGTATGTTGGAGCATCGTCTTGTATACTGAAGGGTCACATGTTCAATTCCTGGTCAGGGCACATACCTATGTTGTAGGTTTGATCCCTGGTCAGGGTGCATACAAGAGGCAACTGATCAATGTTTCTCTCTGACATTGATGTTTCTTTCTCTCTTTTTCTCTCTTCCCTCCACCACCTCCCTACCCTACTCTTCCTCTAAAATTAACAAACATGTCCTTGGGGGGAAAACAACCTGGCTTCCACCAGTTGTGCTCTTTTTGCTCCTGTGCTGGTCCCCTTACACTTTATTCTTCACACAGCAACTGGAGTGGTAATGTAAAAACTTTAAATCAGATCATTTCTCTTTCCTTAAAATTCTCCAATGATCCAAGCTGCCTCTCATATCTTATAAGGCCATGAACGTCCAAAACCCCTCTGCTCTTTAGTCTTATCTCGTGCTATTATCATAAATACCCACTGCTACCTGAAGGTCTTTTCACCTGTTTGCTTAGAACACTCTCCTCTCACGGTTACATGGGCTCCTTCTCATCTTTCAAGTTTTATCTCCCCTGAGGCCTATCCTGATGACCCTATCTGAAATTGCCACCTGCTCTCTACTCCCCTGTCCTACCCCACTGCATTCTTTCTATTACTAGCACACACTTTTCACAAGCCAAAACTAACTTGCTTGCTTATTTCTGTCTCCTTCACACCAGCACATAAATTTCATTAGCAGGAGCCTTATCCGTCTTGTGTGCTGCTGTATTTTTGTACCTGGCATGGTGCTCAGTAAACATCTGTGAATGAATGCAGATACTGCTTATCAGTCCTCCCAGTTTCCAAGACAGGTCTTTTTGAGGCCAAAAGTTGGAAACTGGGTCATTACCACTGGGAACAATGGAGCAGCAAGTAACCAGGACCGTTCACAATCTGATTTGTTTGCCTTTAAAATTCTGTGGTGACCACCTCTACCAAAACCCTAAGTCCAAAGTTTTTCAGTTCTTTGACAGTTTGCCCAAAATTCCATTAACTATGGAAGTTCTTCTGAATATACATATATATCCTTTAAAAATGGACTATTTAAGGATGTATCTGTTATCCATATTCAGCAGAAATTTCCATTTAGATAGCTTTATTTCTAATAGAGAAAGTATTCTACACTCCATTTTAATACTTGGGGGGAGACAGCCAGACTGCCATTGGGAGTGTCCTGGGAAAAACAGTACAGAAAAGGGAGATGAGTGCCTTTTTCTGAAACTGTCTCCTATAGACTCTGGATCTAGAAAAGGAAGGACAAACTCTTTTTTTGTCCTTCCCTTCACTGTTTGGTCCTAAAATTTATATCAGTGAACCATGGCTAAAGGTCTGCAGTGATCTGGATATCCCAGCATCACTTGTTAACACAAAACAAAATTTCCCATGGGAACTGAGTGCTAACAAACCACCAACTCATAGGTTGGAGTTATTTCCATTTTCTGTACAACAACTTTGCAAGGCTCTGAGCTTACTGAACTGACATCACTGGTGTCAGTTCATGACCACTGTCCTGTCCTTACAAGATAATCTTGTCCTTACACGCCTTCACTAATCCTAACCCTTTCCTCCTGGAAATGACACCAACTGTTTCCCAAAAGACCAGCAAATATTCTAGAAGTATCCTTTCCCTTTTTCCAACCCTCTTAGTGCAGTTTCATGTAAGCCAAACACATGAGAAGAAAAAAGGGGGAAATGAAAATACTATGGCTTTTCCCAGAGGCCTAAATACTTTTTTAAAGATATATTTTATTGATTATACTATTATAATCAGCTGTCCCACTTTTCCCCCTTTATTCCCCTCCTCCCTTGCACACTGCCTTCCACCCAAATTCTCCCCCTTTAGTTCATGTCCATGGGTCATACATGTAAGTTCTTTGGTTTCTCCGTTCCCTATACTATACTTAACCTCTCCGTGTCTATTTTGTAGATCATTTATGCTACTTATTCCCTGTAGCTTTTCCCCCATCCTCCCCCTCCCACTGTCCCACTGATAACCCTTCATGTGATCTCCATTTCTGTGGTTCTGTTCCTATTCTAGTTGTTTGCTTTTTTTTTTAGGTTCAGTTGTTAATAGTTGTAAGTCTGTTGTCATTTTATTGTTCATAGTTTTGATCTTTTTTTTAGATAAGTCCCTTTAAGATTTTATATAATAAGGGCTTGGTGATGACAAACTTCTTGAACTTGACCTTATCTAGGAAGCACTTTATCTGCCCTTCCATTCTAAATTAAAGTTTTGCTGGATAGAGCAGTCTTGGACATAGGTCTTTGCCTTTCATGACTTGAAATACTTTCCAGTCCCTTCTAGCCTGTAAAGTTTCTTTTGAGAAATCAGCTGATAGTCTAATGGGAACTCCTCTGTAGGTAACTGCTTTCCTCTTGCTGCTTTTAAGATTCTCTCCTTCTCTTTAATCTTGGGAAATATAATTATAATGTGCTTTGGTGTGTGCTTCCTTGGGTCCAACTTCTTTGGGACTCTCTAAGCTTGCTGGACTTCCTGGAAGTCTATTTCCTTTGCCAGACTGGAGAAGTTCTCCTTCTTTATGTCTGTAAATAAGTTTTCTATTTCTTGTTCTTCCTCTTATCCTTCTGGTACCCCTATGATTCAGATGTTGAAATGTTTAAAGTTGTCCTGGAGGTTCCTAAGCCTCTCCTGATATTTTTGAATTCCTGTTTCTCCATTCTGTTATGGTTGAATGTTTATTTCTTCCTTCTGAGGAAAGAAGTTGAATTAAGTACTGGTTTCCTTCCTGTCACTGTTGGTTCACTTTACATTTTCCTTTATTTCACTTTTCATAGCCTTCATTTTTTTCCTCTATTTTGCAACCAAGTTGAACCAATTCTGTGAGCATCCTGATACCAGTGTTTTGAACTCTGCATCTGATAGGTTGGCTATCTCTTCGTCACTTCGTTGTATTTTTTCTGGAACTTTGATCCATTCTTTCATTTGGGCCATTTTTTTTTTTTTGTCTCGGCATGCCTGTTAAGTAGTAAGGGGTGGAAACAGGTGTTCACCACAGTGGGGCAAGCCACCTCACTGCGTTTTGGCACTGTATATGGGGGAGGGGGTCAAGGGAGAACAATGCTGCTTGCTCTGCTCTCTACTGACTTTCAGTCACTACCCCTGCTACCCACAAGCATAACTGGGCCCTTCTGGTACTGATTCCTGGGTGGGTTGGTTTGTGCACATTCTAGGACCCTGTGAGTTCTCCTATGAGGCTGGAAGATTCTTCCGCCACCTCAACCCTCCAGGTTTTTTCAGTCAGAAATTTTGAGGATTTCTTTTCCCACACTGGAACCCTGGGTTGCACGGCGTGTCTCACTCCTCAGTTGTTCCTCCCTGTTTATCTGCACACAAATGTGGGACCGCCCACCCTGCTCTTCCAGCTGCTGCCTGCCCGGTCCTCCAATCATACTGCCACGAGTCCTCTGCACCTGGCTGCCTGTCTCTACCCCTACCGGTCTGGATAAATGTTTCTTCTTTAACTTCTCAGTTGTTAGACTTCCATACAGTTAGATTTTGTCAGTTCTAGTTGTTTCCTGCTTTTAAATTTGTTGTTGTCCTTCTTTTGGTTGTGCGAAGAGGCACAGTATATCTACCTACGCCTCCATCTTGGCAGGAAGTTGTTCTATTTATAACAAAGACCTAAATACTTATAGGGCTAGGTACTAGCCAATTTGCAATATTTTTTTTCAGAAAACACTCTGGTTTAAGAGATTTAAAGACACACATTCAGACAGACAATTTACTACAGTATTCCCTACAGTGAAATGAGAGGAACCGTGTTTTATTATTTTATCTGTGAAATCTGAGACTGAGGTGAACTGGGAAGGCAGGAAACTGATCTTACTCTGTTGTTATAATCAAATGACATCAACACACCTTTCAAATCATGTGCCCACCAGCTTGTGCTATGGTTTGGGAGCAGTACCAATAGGTAAGACTTCATCTCTTGGCTTTGACTCAGGCCTCTCTTCATACATACTGCAGGCTATGCTCCAAGTACTTCCTAAGACCCCCAACCTTACACACAGCCTGGCCTGAGAGACCTCTCCACCACAATAGAACAGAGACAAGCCAATCCTCCTGCGTGCCTTCACCATTCAGTCTGACTTCTGTGGGTCTCTCTCCAAGTAAAATTATCCAACAGTTTAAAATATGTACAGGAAAGCAAGCCTTTTAGTTCTTGTTGCAGACGTTTTAATTCTTTCTGTCCTCCACTCCTCCCACCAAGACTCATAGGGTTACCAAGCTATTCAGATGTAATAAATTAATCCACAGCAATTTAATCTGAAGGAGTGAGTTAACACTTGACTTCTAAGTACATTAAAGGGTTGTGTGTGGGAATATGGTATATGTGTAGGGCCCAGACTAGGCAATTATGTGAAAGTGCAAACCTTATACAAAACATGGTTACTATTATTCAGGTGTTACTATCTTCATTTGTGAAACTTCCCAAAGGTGTATAATTTTGGAAAGGGAAGTGCAAGGAAAGGTAAGTACTCATTCACTAAAAGAATGAATGTCTAATGCAGACTTTGTGTACTAACACCTGGAGACAAAGAGATTTGGGGGCAGAGGTGTCTTCCTGATGTTCTTCAAATCACAGCGTACAAGTAAGCCTTTTAACCATCTCATCTAACCTAGCAACATTTAAAGCTAGACCCGAATCCCTCTTCTGAATTGAGGAACCACTGCTCTAAATTAGCACTCAATAATCCACATCTTGGCACTTGATCATACAGCCTGCCCTGATGTTCTCAGACGGCTTCACTGTGTATAAAATCCTCTTTTTTCCACTCAAGCCTAAACTCGTTGATGGCAGAGGTCTTTTTCTGGCTTTCTTATGGTACACTAAACAATATAAGTACTCAGTACACACGTGGGAAACGGAATTGAGATTATATAGTCTACAGGAAATATTAGTCAAACATACATACATAATAAAATGTTTCTTTATCTTTCATACAAATTATTTCCCAAACCCAAATGGTTCCCTGCCACAACCAGCTGTCCCTAATTCAGCTCTCCACAAACTGACTGCACTCTTAACTCCCCCTCCTCTCTCTTCCATCACCCTCCTCTGGAACCACCCCCCATTCCAAACGTCCCCCAAAAGAAACCGTCTCACCTTTCCTCTTGGTTTTTTTTTTTTTTTGGCATTTATGACCGCACTGGGAAACAATATAAGCAGCCTCTATATTTCTGAATCCCTACTCCCCAGCCAGCTCAGGGGATACCACTCAGCAATAACCGAGACTCACAGGAGAAATGTGGCCCACCCCACAATACCCATTTTCCTCAAAAATTGGAAAGGAAGGCATTTTTACATTAAAGTTTGAGTCTTTTGACCCAAAACTCGCAACCATTTTCAAAATAAACTCGAGAAAGTTCTCGCTCTCCGCCGAGGCTGGGATCCGCTGGGCTCCGCGAGACCCAAACTGAGGCTGCCCACTTCCCTCCCAGACCAGACGCCTCCTTCCCCTCGAAACCCCGGCCGGTCCTCACGTCCCCTACCCGGCTCCCTCCAGCACCCAGCCTCCCCAGCTCGCCCCGGAGGCCCATCTTTCCTCCCACACTGTCCCCACTTCCCCCAAACACCTCCCACCCCGGGCCCTTTCCCCCACAACCGCTCGCACTTCTCCATTTTGTCCTGCAGGCCCTTCGCCTTTCTCTCCTTTTCCTCGCTCCCACCCCCTTTTCCACTAATCCCTCGGGCCCAGGCGCCTCGGACCTCTCCAGGCCCAGCTTCTTCAAACTCCCACCCCTCGAGGCCTCTCGCTCACCTCGTTTCCATCCTCCAGCAGGAGCCACTCGGCGTCCATCCCCACGCGCCGCAAGCACCAGCTTCGGCCCCCGCGGCAGTCTCTCGGAACCAAGGAGCCGGGCTCCCCCATAGCCCACTACGACCAGCACCGAGCTAGGCCCCGACCCCAGTTCCCGCTGCCTCTTCGCTTGTTTGACAACATAACTACACAACAGACAGAAGCAATCGCTCTGCGCTCGCGATCGACGCGAATTCTGGCTCTGGCTCCGCACCCCGCCCACCTCGGGCCCGCCGGCGACGTCCCTGCGCCTGCGCGAGAAGGGGCGCCGCGGGGCTCGTGCTGGTGAGCCGCTCACTAGCCTCAGGTGGAGGCAGGGGCGGACGAGGTCTGCTGACCCCGGGGTCACACTCTGCTCTCCTTTTCTAGAACCTTGTCCCCAGTCCTATCCGCCCTAAAATGGAAACTCTTCTCATCTTTTTTTTTTGTTACATTTTGCTTCATGATGATTTCCGTAAAACTATAACCAACTTTTAAACAACTTAAAACTTGTTATTGCCCTGGCTGGTGTGGCTCACTGGATTGAGTGACGGCCTTCAAACCAAAGGGTCACGGTTCGATTCCCAGTCAGAGCACCTGCCTGGGTTGCCAGCCAGGTCCCCAGCAGGGGGCCTTGGAGAGGCAACCATAAATTGTTTGGTTTCTCCCCTCTTACTCCTCCCTTTCACTCTCTAAAAATAAATAATGTCTTCTAAAAAATAAAATAAAGTTGTTATAATTTTAAAAAGTTAAGTCTGTTCCTAAATAGCATCTATTTTGCCTGACCTTTTACTAGTGTATTTTCTTTTAAATGAAATTAATTCTCGGCAAATCTATCCAGGCAGAAATCAGTCACTTGGGGCTATGTGTCGGAACAAGGATGGAATGCAAAGAGGCTTGGGAAAATTTTGGAAGGTGTTAGAAATTTTCTAAAACTGGATTGTAGTTATGATTGCACAGTTGTACACATTTACTAAAAAGTCATTGAAACATTCTTCCACTTCCAGTGGATGAACGTTATGGTATGTAAATTATCTGCAGTAAAGCTATTAATTTAGAAAAGAAACAAAAAACTCAAACTTCTTCATTTGAGTCTCCAACATAGTGTGGTAGCTGCTCCCTGTAGTGAGGACTTCTGTGAGAACTCGCCCACTTTTGTCATTTCAATTTTCTAATACCTGGTTAACAGGTTTTTTAAAAATTTTCTGTCGGGAGAAAATACATATACTAAATAAATCATACAAAGTACATTAGTCAAAGGCTGACATTTACCGAGATCTAAGCGCTAAGGTACCAGACCTGTCTCCCAACATACTCTATCTTATTTGCTTGCCCCTTATCAACAATATGGTGGTAAGGGTTACAATGATAATTCCTATCAATTCTTTACAGGTGATAAGAAAAGAGGCCCAGAAAGGTTGAGAAATCTTCCCAAAGTAAAAATTCAGTGGTGGGGTAAGGGTGCCAACAAAGTCTGTTCCCAGAACTTAGTTTCTTAATGGCGGCTGCAACCCCAGCCTGGAGCTTGTTGTCCGTGTGGCACTGTCAGGTCAAGAATTACCCTTTGTGGTGTCACGAAGGGTGAGGAAGATTGAGGAAAATTGGCAAGTGCTATAACTACACCCTCAGACAGACGTCCCCCTAAGCTGGGATGGGTGTCTGTCAGTGCCTGCACCTCACCTTAGTGTTCTGTCCGGGGAACAACTGTGCTGAGAAGCCATCCTGACACTATCTTAGGCTCCTTAGGCTCTTCTTGCCTGTGATAGGTTCTCAGACTTTTATTGTTTTTAATGACTAGGAGTACTGGCCCCATATTTTGTAAAATAAAATACTTAATTGGAATATCTCTGATGCTTTTCATTATTATCAGACTGGGTTGCAGATCTTGGGGAGGAAGACCACGAAGGTAAAAATGCCATTCTCATCAGATCATATGAAGGGTCCAAGCCGTCAACAGGAATTGTCACTGTTGATGTTAATCTTGATCATTATGCATCTTAGGTGTGTAAAGTTCCTCTTTCCCCCCTTTCCCACAGCATGCTCTTTGAAAGGCGGTCATTATGCACTGTCCACACTTAAGGAGTGGGGAGTTTTGCTGTACTTCCTTAAGGCAGGTTATCTGTATAAATTATTTGAAATTCTTCTGCACAGATTTGTCTCTTCTCCCCCATTTATTTATTGAGCCACTTACTTATATAAATATGGACTTGTGGGTACTTATTTTATACTTTGAGTTATAACCCAATACCACTTTATTTATTTTATTACTCAGATTGTTCCCACTTTAGCTACACTGTCCCATGACACAATTCCCATCATGTGTTTTATTGAGCACTTGCTTACTTTCTGGCACAAGATGTTTTAGACTGAGAATCAGACATTTCTCCAAGGATCCTTGGTTCCTTTCATTGGAAAATGGTGTTAGAAACAAAAATCTGGGCACTGGACATGCTGGTGGCCAATTAACTGTCATTGCTTCTAGGCTCTCTGAGCTGACAAAGCAGGAAAAATATGTGTGAATGAATCCTAACCCCTCTATATGTATGCATGTATATTGTATGTATGTAATAACACACGCATACACACAGCTATCTATTTCGATGTGTAATCTGAATGTATGCATACTGATGTCTCACAACTCTAATGCACCTGGCACCTGGATCATTCTAGTCATTTCCCACCCTAGCTCGCACCCCCTGTCCCCTTGCTTAGCTATAATCTTTCACTCCAACGAGACATCTGGCTCTCACCATCAGCCATACATTTGCTTAACAGTAGACATGTAGAGTGGCTTTGCAATGAACCCACACACCCTCGGGAAACAACTTCAACAACTAGAGGAGACTTCTCACGTGCAGGTTTTTGCCTTTGGTTTTCAGCTCTGTTCCTGAGTTACTTAGGTCAGCACCCTTTTCCTCCAGCACCTCCAGAGAGATCGTTCCATACAGTTCCGCTCTTTTTTCAAAATCTGCACTGTCTGGATCTCTTGACCTCCTAAATGATTTTTTAAATTTATGTACATTAAAGTTCACTCTTCCTAATGTAAAGTTTTACAAGTTTTGCTAAATGTGTAGTGTCCTGCATTATACTCTCACAGAGAATAGTTTCAAGGCCCTAAAAGGAATCCCTTGTGCTTCACCAACTCACCCCCACCCCTACCCCACTCCCACAGCTCGCTCATTTTATTTCACATATATCCTAGAGATAATTCCATAGCAGTGTATGCGTATGTTCTTCCTCCCTCTTTCTAGGTGTGTATTACTCCAGTGTATAGATGTACCATTGTTTCTTCCATCAGTCCCATATTGATAATCAGTTCAGTTCTTTCCAGTCTTTTGCTATCGCAAATAGTCCTACAGTGAATTAGTAGGTACCAATTTTGAGTACCTACCATGTATTTTTTTTCATATTATCTTATTTAATCCTCACTACCAACCTTTAAGATATCCCTACTTCCCTAGGAGAAAACTGAGACTACTGGATTGCCCAAAGTCTCCTTACCATGAGCTTCTTAAGGGTTATGTGTTGTTTTCTATTGAATTCCTGACATTTTTAATGAAGGAATGAAACTCTATTAGTGACTGGCAGTGCAAGAAACTAAAGCCAGGGCTGTGAGCTTGCATCTATGTGTCCCCAAATGCAGCATTCATTGCAGTCTAGCTGTGGTCTCTAAGCTGGAATGGCCATACCCCAGGGAAAGATGGCAGGATGCAGAAAAGGAAGTATGGTGTTGCCTTTATCTGTGGATCTGACACATGCCTCATTGCATATACTCAACCATTGTTAATTGAACTGAGCTGAGGAATGTTAGAAAGAGTTAGGAAGTGGGAAAGAAAAATGACAAGGAGAGGAAGCACAGGGCATGAAGACAAGGAAAGAGAGAGAAATATGCAAAGAAAATGTCGCAGATTGTTTTCCAAAATGATTACAACAAGATCACCCATCCCACATGGTCTTACAAGGTAGCTTGACACTCCTCATGTTGTAAGATGGTGTCTGTGTTTCCTACCCTTCAATCTATGTGACTCCAGGAGAAAAGACGCTATACCCTTCATCAAAGGTGATACAGCTGCCCTGGATGGTGTGGCTCAGTGGATTGAGCACCAGTCTGTGAAATGAAAGATCACTGGTTTGATTCCCAGTCAGGGCACATGCCTGAGCTGCGGGCCAGGTATCTGGTTGGAGGGTATGCAAGAGACAACTGATTGATGTTTCTCTTGCACATCAATGTTTCTCTCACTCTTTCTTCCTCCCTTCCCCTCTCTCTAAAGATAAATAAAAATCTTCAAAATAACATTTCATTTAAAAAAAGGTGATAACGGCTTCCACCCGGGCTTTTGGGGATGCCCTTGGAACCCAGTC
Source organism: Artibeus jamaicensis (assembly GCF_021234435.1). NCBI lineage: Eukaryota > Metazoa > Chordata > Mammalia > Chiroptera > Phyllostomidae > Artibeus > Artibeus jamaicensis. The sequence goes on from NW_026521356.1 coordinate 4,304,301, forward strand.
ACCACGAGGAGCGGAGAGAACATGGGAAGAGGCTGCACGCAGATGTTCTGGCCGACAGCGCCCCCCTGTGGTCCCAACGTCATCCAGCATCAAGTGCCAGACACGGGAACCAAGGTGCCCATGTTAGCCCCCTGCCCGGCCTTACCCCAGGCTTTGAGCCGTTCCAGCTGCGGCCCAGACACTGTGGGGTAGATCTGAATCATCCCCGTCGTGCCCCATCTGAGCTCCTGACCCCCGGGGTCTGGGAGCCTGATACGTTGGTTGTGTTAAACAAATGCGGATAGTGCGTTATGCAGCAATAGAGAACTGGAACAGGAGAAGTGGGGTGGGGACCTCCTGAACAGTCACTGGTTTTCTGCTTTAATATTAGGGTAATACTAGCTGCCGTAATGTACAAACCCCAAATTTCTGTGGTTAGCGCAGTAGAAGTTTCTTTCTTACTCACGCAGTTACTCAGTGCAGTGTTTCTGGTTGGTGGGCAGCCTCCCACTAAGTCGTTTAGGGACTTGGACCACTGTCGTCCTGGGGATTCTCTGTTCTCCAGGGCTTGGAGTCTTTTGCACCCAGAAAGCAAAATGGGAAAAAGGCACACCTACCTGTTCACTGTATAGTTCCAGAAGTGACCTATATTACTACTGCTCACATTTTATTGGAGAGAACTGGTCACACAACCCCACCCAGATCTGAGGAAGGTTAGGAAACCTTGGCCAGGCAGTTCCCAGAAGCAACCCTACACTACAGAAAAGCAAGCATGAATTTGGGTGGGCAGCTAGCCGTCTCTGGAAGATTTTCAAACTCAAGTTAATGAATTAAAACGATGATCATGACAAAGCTTCCCCTTCCTCTCCCTCTCTCTCGTTTCCTTCCTGTCTCCCTGGAACAGAGGTGAGATAAAAGGATGAAGTACAAGTGATCACATTTTGCTCGCTGTGTGGTTTTGTGTGAGGCCAGCTCCCACGCAAGTCGGTGATAAACTAGAGGCCACGACTGTGGCCGACTTTGGTCGTGAGGCACGTGGAGTCTGGAGCCAGGCTGCCTGAGCTCAAAGCCTTGCTCCGCAACTTGGTAGATACGAGACCTTGAGCAAGTTACTTGATCCCCGGCCCCCAGCCTCAGTTTCCCCATTTTTAAGATGAGGGTGATATGGAGAGCACTTCACTTACAGGATTGTTATGAGGACTAACTTGGTCAATTCTATGCTTGTTACACAGTAAGCACCCAGCAATTGTTTGCTACTGTTGCAGGACAATGGGGTGTTAGCTTCTGCAGAGCCACTTCCTGTAGACACAAACTCTACCTTCCTGGGACTTTTCCATGTTCTCTTGTCTAGGGGATGTGAGTATAGGATGCTTCCCTTCCTTAATGGGTGACGTTATAAAGTAGAAATCCCTCCAATCAATCTTAGATTCTCTTATTACCCATGTCTAAGCAAGATGGGTTTTTCAAAATGTGTAAACTAAACAGTTTCCTCGATGAGCAAGGGCTGATTCACTTTGGGGGCAGAGCTTGCCAATTGATTTGAAGTGTGACATCCTGTGTGAGGTTTAATAATAAGGGTGAGGTGGAACACTTTCATTGTTCTCAAAAGACTGAACAGAGAAGGGAGGGGTCCTGCTGTAGCAGCTCAAGCAGTCCTGTTGTTTCTCCCTAAGTAATCTCCTAATGTCGAGATCACAGGCCAACTTTTCAGTACATTCCCGCATTGCCACTCATCTTTGGGGCAGCAGGGCCTGCGAGGCTCAGACAGATTCTCCGGACTGAGGGTGACTGGGGGTGACTGGGGGAGGCAGACTCCCAGATGGGGTGACCCAGCTTTGTGTGCACTGTGGGGGTGGGAGGTGGGGCTCCGGGCTCCACATTCCCCTTCACTCTACCTTTCCTCTTACTCCTGTGTTCTACCACCATCTCTTCTCCGCCCACGGCCAAATTAAGACTCTGTGCTGAAGGAATCAGGGAAAGACGTCTTTTACTTGACGGGAAATGTTTTAGAGAAACAGAAGTAGGCAAGGCGGGGAAAAGGAGCCATCTGCTTTGGACAGATTGCGTATTAAATGCTATTTTATGTAAACACAGGGTTTCAAGTATAGAGTCAGAAAGATATTTCTGATACCTTTAATCAAGTTTATTATATTTTAGAAGTGCCCATAATGGCTCATCAAGTTTATTATATTCTGGAGGTATCTGTAAGCAGTAATTAAGGTGAATGTGTTAGAGGTACTTGAAATTAGCACTGTAGGAAACGACCTCGTTCCTTGTTGGTTGGGCCCTAGCTGTTTCTTTAAGCATTCACATCCTTTAACTTGCCAACAAGCATCAGTATCCAGTTCAAATATTTATTACCCATCGGATTTTATTAAGGAGGGCGAGGAGGGAGGGTGGGGGGAATGAAGGCAGTGGGAATTAGGCATCAATAATTACTTGTTTTCCTCTCACTGCAGAGTTGGATTCAGTCTGTTTATTTTCACACATAATACGTGGAAGCAAGTGCCTAATATAAAATTAGGCTTGGGGTGACTTACCATTAAACCACATCACTTTGAGTTGGCTATTTTCGGATGACAGACAGCCCTGACTCGATTCACCTTTGCCCAGGACTAAGGAAAGGGGGAGGGTGTTTGTCACATGGAGAACCCAGAGTTCTATATCTAAGGTTATAACGCAATTCTCATCACGCTTTTTGGACTCACACATTTGCTGCTCTATGAGCTCTGGTATTTATTATTCAGGATTTGTTGAAATGTGCTTAAGTTTATTTCAGTTACTAGCGGGCTTCTCTCTCCCATTGCAGTAATAATGTTTAGAGCTGTGTTTTTCAAACTCAGCTGGCATGCAGTAGTAACGAGTGCCGACCGGCGTGTCTGAAAAATGGAGTAGGCAGAACGGGGCAGGCCGTCGCACGCAGTCAGGGCGGGCAGTTTGTGAAATGTTGCTGGTGTGTGTGTGTGTGTCTGCCTGGGTGCTGGGCTCAATGGAAAGTGTGGTTTTTACCGTAGGTTGTGGTGAAAAACGTTTGGAGGGTCTCTGGCGCTAGACCAGGCGGAGCGAGCTCGCTGCAGCCTCTCCCTGCCACCAAATACAGCCAAATATTCTGGTCGGAATGCAACTACCTGAGAACTCTGAAAAATAAATGAGCACGCAAATGTAGGCAGAGGGCGCCAAAACTTGAAGAAGCTATCTGTATCGGGTGAATTTCTCAGGTTTTTTTCTTCTTTTCACTCACAGCTTTGACCTGAGAGTGGGCCCCAGGCGGGGAGCCTCACAGTGGGAGAGGCAGCAAAAACTCGGAGGGAAAATCCTGAAAGAAAACAACTCTTGTTTCTTCTACTCTACTCACACTTCCACACTTCTGACCCCAGGTGTGTGTGTGTTTTCCACACCAACCGATTCTCTGCCTCTCCAAACACCGACGCTCCTATGGTCCAGCTTTGACACTAATCACCTAGAGCTGGTGCAGACCCTACCGGTCAGGCCCATACCACCTCCCCCTTTCAGCGCCAGTCACAAGTCTCAGGGTGTCACCTGTACTTATGACCAACTGCCTGCAAGTTGGGGGTTCCCATAACCCCTTCCTCAGGTTGGATAATTCGCTGCTACAGCTCACAGAACTCAGGGAAGCACGCCTACTGGTTTATTACAGAGGAGCAGCCAGATGGAGAAGGATGCGGCTGAGCCCCGGGAGGTCTGAGCACAGGAGCTCCACACGATAGAGTCGGTGTGCACCCCCCCCCCCCCGGACCTTGCCCCAGCATGTGGGTGTGTTCGCCACCCCAGAGGCTCTCTGAACCTCTTTGGTAAGGGTTATTTTTATGGAGGCTTCATCACATAGGTATAATTGATTGTTAACTCAATCCCCAACTCTTCTCCCCTCCTCCAAGGATGGGGGTGGGGTGGAGCTGATAGTTTCAGGCTTTTTCTAACCAGGGCCCAGCCTTTCACTGACCAGCCCCGCTCCCAACGCAGTCCAGGAGCTCGCCAAGAGTCACCTGCGATCACTCAGGAAATCCCAAGGGCTTCAGGACCTCTGTGTCGGGAACTGAGGTAGAGACCAAGCATGCATTTCTTATTAGGCTACAAACATATCTGTCTGACCAGAGGACCTGGGGGAAAGGTCCATGGGAGCCAGACAGTTGGGAGGGGGCATTACAATAAAAATTTTTTTTCTCTCTCCCACACCTGTGTCAAGAGCAGGCCTCAATTATGGAGCAGTGGTGGTGCAGAAATTTCAAGGCAGAAATTTCAAGAGAAGCACTGTTGTTCTGGCTCGTTGCCAGGGAAACACAGCACCTGTGAGCCAGAGCACAGCAGGAATCCACAGGGAAGCTGGCTAGTGTGGGGACATGGCACAGTTCTGCACGGTCAAAACTAACCCAAAGCAGCATAGCAAAGCCTCTGAAAAGTAAAACGGTGATGAACAGTGGCCTGTGGAAGAGAAGACAGAGCTTGCAGTTTGGACAGGACCGACTGCCTGCTAAAACAGAACAAAATCAATACTTTCTAGAGCAGGGGTCAGCAAGCACTTCATAAAGGGTCAGATAGTAAATATAAAGCCATACGCTCCATTACAAATATTCATTTCTGCTGTTGTGCCAAAGCAGCCATAGACAATATGTAAATAAATAGACATGGAAGTGTTCCAATAAAACTTTTTTTGATGCCAAAACTTGGGGCAATGAAACTTTATAAAAACAGCAGGAAGTTTGGATTGGCCTGTGACTCGGGCACTGGCCTGTAGTGCCCTTGGCATTTGTCATGGATGAGACATGAGACAAATTCATACAGACTACGGAGTCCTGTGGAGGAAAAGGGACTGCACGGCTACTCCCTCAAGGGGAGAGCACTTCAGAGCGGCTTGGCCACCCTCTCAAGGGGAGAGCAAGTTGATCCTTGCCTAGACAGGCTTTTATTGAGTTTAATTTGCGCAGGAATACAGGTACAGCCCATTAATCATTGTCGGGCAGTAAGAATCAAATAGTAGATAACATACAAAGAACCATTAGGACTTCTTCTGAGTCAGGGTCTATCAGCTAAAAGGCTACAGGAACTTTGGGAAACAAACTCATTTCCTGCTCGGGCCTTTATCATTTAACTAAGAGCATTCTTAGCAAAGCAGGCTTCACAGGATTTTACATGTCCTTTCTCAGGCCTGATCACCCAGGAAGCCCGCCCTTTCCAGCACAGGGCTGCACCGCCCTCTGTCATTGTTTCAGGTTTCAGTCGGGCAGAGGAGGCAGATAGCGAAGGATTTTTGGAGACTTCTCTTGAACTCAGGGGAATCAGGCTTCGTCAAAGTCCGGAGGCGAGGGTCCATCACCCCCTTTCTCCATAGCCCCCCAAGTCCTTCCCTGGGGCCTCCACATGATCATGCCTGTCTTAGGTGGTTCCCCCCTTGGGGAATCTTACCCATCATTGGCTAACTGATCAAGCATTGGGGGCCAGTTATGGAAAAAGGAGCAGAGGTGGCGCCCCTGCCAGGGAGATAAGCTTTGTCTCCTTAGTGGCTTATGGTCTGAAGGTCGCTCATTCAGCCTTAGCCATGGGGCGGGGTTACAGCTCCTGAAACCAGACAGGGCAGTTCCCAACAGGCCCGAAGGCCATAGTTTTCTGACCCCTGCTCTAGAGGGGTTTAATAAGACCCATTAAATAAGAGCCTAACCCATCATATTCAAAATGTCTAGAATACAGTCCCAAATCACTCAAGATACAAAGACCTAAGAAAATGTGATCGATTTTAATGAGATGAGATGATAGAAAGATGCCAACCTCAATATGATCCAGATTGAAATGATCAGACAAAGATTTAAAACACATATTGTAACTATCCTTCATGAGGCATAAGTAAGCACGCTGGAAACAAAGAGAAATGGAAATATTCGAACAATGTCTAAAATTTAAAAATCCCTGTATGGGCATAACAGTCGATGGAAATAACAGAAATGGAGTTAATGAACTTGAAGATAGATGCAGAGAAAATAATCCAGAGAAGTAATGAACAGAGACTTCGGGACTATGGGTCCAACATTCACATCATCGCAGACCCAAGGGAGCAGTAAGAGCTTGGTGAAGGAAGAAAATATGTATTTGAGGAAATAATACCTAAAAGCTTCTGAAACTTGGTGAAGGACAAAAAAAAAATGCAGATTTAAAAAACTCAGGGAACCCTAAACAGTGTAAATGCAAAAACAAACATAAAACCTCAGAACAAATACACAAAAAGCAATACAACCCACATTCAGACATATAGTCAAACTTCTGAAACCCAAGGGAAAAAAAGTCTTAAAAGCAGTCAGAGAAGCAATATGGTGGGTCCTCAGAATATTAAAAATAGAATTACCGTATGATTCAGTGAGTAGACATCTGGGTGTATACCCGAAAGAAATGAAAGCAGGGACTCAACGAGATATTTATATACCCATGGTCATGGCAGCATAATTCACAATAGCTGACAATAAAAGGAAGCCAACTGACCATCCTCAATAGATAAATGGGAAACCAAAATGAGGTATATACACAGGATGGAGTATTATCCAGCCTTAAAAAGGAAGAAAATTCTGATATATGTGACATGGAAGAACCTTGAGAACATACACTAAATGAAATAAACTGGACACACAAAGACAAATAGCGTATGCTTCCATTTAGGTGAGGAACCTAAAGTGGTCCAATTCACGGAGACAGAAAGCAGAAGGGCAACTATCAGAGCTGGGGGAGGAGGAAGAGGGGGCTGCTGTCCAATCAGCACAGAGTCTCAGCTCTGCAGGATGAGGAGTTCTGGAGGCGGTGATGACAGCTGCAAACAATGTGAATGTACTTAACGTCACCAAACTGTACACTTAAGAACTGTTACCATGGCCAATTTTGCCACATTTTTCAGAAGGGCAGTCTGAGAAAAACGATGACCGTGGAACAATGATCATGACAACTCGGGAGTTCTCATGGGGAACTGCGGAGGGAGGCAAGTAGACAGCGGGCCGTCTTTAAAGTGCTAGAAGAACTGTATCCAGAGAAAACATATGCAGGGGTAAAGGCCAAGTAAAGACACTTCTCAGCAGAAGGAGGATAAAGCGGACAGTTAGCACACCTGCTCTATGAGAAGTGCTCGAGAAAGTTTTTTAGGCTGAAGGGAAATAACAGCAGAGGAAAACTTAGGAAATGAAAGAGAAACATTAAGGTAAACGTATCCTTTAAGTTCTTTTAAATACATGTTAACTCTTGAGAGCAAAAATTGTAGCAGTATCTGCTCCGGTTTTCAGTGTATGTCCCCATAACTCATATAACAACTGCAATATAAAAGAGGGAGGATGAAAGGGTCCACATGGTTGCAAGGCTTCTACATTTTACTTGAAGTGGTAAAATATCAGCTGTACATAGACTGTAAACTGTTCTGATTCTGTGTTAATTTCATCAAGAATCTAAAAGCCTCCATTTGGTGCCAGTGGCAGCCTCCAAACTGTCTGCAGAGATGCAGATGTAAACAGGGCTGACTCCGTCCTCCTGTGCCCCCTGGTTTCCTTCAAATTTCCATGTTCTGAACTTGACCTAATAGTCTCAGCCAGCACCAAAGCCTCATAATGACTAGTGGTGTCCTGTAAACTTACACAATGTAACCATCAAGAATCCCATCAGTAAAAAAAATAGAATGGTGTAGCAACTGAGATGAATATCAAACTAGGTATTAGTCAGTTGAAAGCATCACAAGACCACCAGCAGGTACTGTCTCTTTGTCTTGTTGATCATTAGTAGTTCAGCTATACTAGAAAACATTTACTGTAACTATAAGTAACTTACTCTACAATAAATTGTTATAATTCTGGATTGCCGACGATTGCCTGCCTCATTTTCTGGTCTCCAGATATCTTCCTGGTTCGGTGGTCACTGCACGTTTGCTCCACCTTCAGAGTCTCCAGCTGGGAACTGAGTGTCAGAAATCCCAAGAGGAGGTACCAAGGGCACAGTTATTGGGGCTTAGTTTCTGACTCCAATTCTTACAGCTTTACAAAGATGCTGGTCATACAAGATCCAGTCCAAAAATGAGGCAAATGCTGTAAGCCAGAGGCTCTTGCCTGAAGCAGCAAATGAAGCCGCTATTTGGGTAACCTGCCACTCTTACTTCACAGATGGATAAAAGCTGAGGTGGGGCCGCCTAGAGATTTAGATTACAGAAACATTGTAGGTCAGAGAATGCCAGAATTAGTCTGAAAGTGTTTATCAGTTTTCTAATCATGACCAAACATGTTTCAGAAAAATGCTCAGTTATGGGCCAGATCCCCAGTTGGGGGCGTGCAAGAGGCAACTGATCTATGTATCTCTCGATGTTTCTCTCCCTCTCTCTAAAAATAAATAAATATTTTTTTTAAAAAAAGAAAAGTAAAATGCTCAACTTCCTACATAAATGAAAAAAACACAATTCTGAATGAAGACTAATTCAGATTATTTTTTCTACCAGACTCAAGAACAATTAGTGGCCTCAAGACCAAATAATATCAAGTAGAAATACTGTCTGTACTTTATGACAATGGTTAAATTCCAAGGGTAACTGTTAACAGTTACTTGAATTTCAAAGACAAATCCCTTCTATATGGTTATGGGGAAGTCTAGTTTCTATTTTCAACTCATTGTCTTCAGTCCTTATTGTAGAGACTGCCACCTGAATCCCAGGATGTCCTCCCCTCCCTCGGTAGTAACAGAATCCTGGTTTGCGCCAAGGTACGTGGCTGCCTGGAAAGAACGATCCCCCAGCCTCCCCTGCAACTCGGAGCGAGCTGCCGGGGGACTGAGTTCTGACCTGCGAATTGTAGGAGGAGGTATTAAGAAGCAGCTTCCTAGAACCTTCCTTAAAACACTGCAGGAACGTTTCCTCCATTCCTTCCTCTTCGTCCCTTCTTTAATCCATCCTGTTGCTTAGAGAGTGGAGGCAGCGGCTGGAGTGCTAACTGTCACCCTGACCGTGAAGACCCGGAGAAGAGGCCCAGGCTCCTAAAGGCTCTGCGAAGTGCTCATCATCCTGGCTCCTCTGGTGGCCTACTTCTGGGCTTTTACGTGAGGGAGAAGTAAATCCCCATGTTGTGTGAGCCAGTTATTTCTGGTTTCTGTTGCATGTGCTGCATTAACCCTAATGACTGAAACCAAGAAACACTCTCCAATGAATCCGGGGAAGAGTTTCATGTGTTGAAATCATACTGTAGATAAAAGTGCAATCAGCTGCCTTTCTGGAGTCAGGTTACTAGGAGAAAAACCAATCAACCACCAAAAAACCTTAATGAAGACCCTAACTGGAGGGCCATTCTTTGAATACATTTTAGTTCTAAATGGTTTGGTGGGGAAAACACTGCCAGCATCCCAGAGGGTCATCCTCTGGACTTGGGCTTGGACTGGACAATGAGGATGTTGAACTAGATATCCGGTCCAGCACTCGGATTCTCGTCCGTTTTCGAATCTCCATTACATTATAAACTGCTTTCTACTAAATCCATGTAAAGTGCTTATCCTAGCATTTGGCACATGGAAGATACTGTCGGCTCTTAGGCACTGCATTGCCTCTTCTTTTCAGTTTCCAGTCCCTGCGCACAGATGGTGCTCCGAGAGGGGCTGCTGGCATCTGCTGAGGCTGCCTTTGCATCTTCGGTTGATCCCCGCTTGCCTTCCAGAAGGCTTCTCCCCCACGCCTACTAGTGTCAACAGGAAAAACCCCAGAAAAAGACTCCTTAGGTTCCAGGTCACACAAATCCAAGGGAGAAAAAAACAGCAGTGGAGGAGGAAATACACCATTTATTTACAATTCTTTCACTTTATCCACAATTTCCCATACAAACATACAAACTAAAAAAATAAAACCACCACTTGGGAACACGAGTGTCTTTCTTCAGTCTGGCCGAGGATGGGTCACGAGCCCTCCCTTCGGAAGAGACTGAGGCACACTGAGGGGCGGTGCGGGGTTAGGAAGAACGCCTGAGAAACAGCTCCCAGTGAGAGACGGAACATGCCTGTGTGGAGGGGCTCTGCTGGCAGAGACTCAAGGGTGTCACCCACCGGGGACACTGCTTTGCTTCTCAGGATGACAGCCGCTTGCCACCATCCCCTACTTCCCCACTACCAACACCAAAAACCGATCACGGGTCACACAGCTCATGAGCTGGGTGAGGTATGATCATAATAGCGGGGGACACTGGACGCCTGTGTCTGAGAAGAGCCCAAAACCTCAGGGACACGTGGGAAACCCCTTTCCTTGGCACTGACAGTTACAGCTTCTGTCTTGAATACAATGCTGACTTAAAAATGTAAAAACAAAAGCCCTCCTCAGATTCTGGGGAAAGGCAGGGGCTAAACACATGCAGAAGGGCTTCTGCCTCTGCGATCCTCTCTCCGGGAGGCTGCTAGGGGTGGAGGGTGGGGAGCTCTGTCTAAAGATGGGAAGGAGCAGGGTGGGTGCTGCACCAAGGCCTGGAGGGGGAGGGGAGCGGGGCAGGAAGGAAAACTCTGGGACACAGATGTTGGGGACGGCCGCCCCTGGTCTCCCAGCAGCCCCATCTGCTCGGTGATGCTCATGCTAACAGATGCCCATGCACCTCCCTCACAGGAGGGCACCAGACACCAACCTGGAGGTGCGGAGGCCACCTCCCGGGCAGCTTCACCTGTGCTAGTGACCTAGATTGCTTTCACATGTTGCACATTATAAATATAAAATCATATCTGCTACAAAGAAGACATATATTTGTACATCTTTACCCATATACATAATAACACAATTTACACATAATATCTTGGAGTGGGTCATCATGGAAAAAGGATCGGGAGAGGTAAAAAGCCCGTCCTCCCTCCCCTGCCCTGATCCTTCTCAAGGGACACTTGTACACTCAGTCACAGGGGCCTTTCCCAGCTGATGGGGCTAGTCTGGACAAAGAATTCAGACATGTAATTAAACGCTGGGTGTGTACACCCACCCATGCACACAAATGCACACTCACATACTGGTGACAAAAGGAAAAATAAAACTCCTAGCCCTTGGGTGCAGACCTCTTCCCAGAGTTATAAGCATCAGTACCTTGTCATCTGAGAACAATGGTCTTAAAAGCTGCCCCTCACTGGCTCAGACGAGGGCAGAGGGTAAAAGGGCTAGGAACTGGAAACAGGGGAGAGGGGGCCAGGGGTATTTTGAAAACATAAGGCATTTTTGACCTGTGATCAAATCAAACCATGTGACAAAAAACAACAGTATCAGCTGGGGCTGGGAGGCAAGACACAGCCAGTCCATGGGGGGACTATGTGAGTTAAGACCCTGAGCCTTTCCCTTCATTTGTCCAGTTTCTTCTAAAGGGGCAGACAACCCTGTACCTCCTCTTTTCAGTCCTCTCCCAGAGCTGGGCCCATCCACGTGGCATGGAATACTGACAGTGGTCCAGGAGACCCACCCGGAGACATGATGTGGTGGATAGGCACGCCGAAAAGTTAAGACCTGGGCGGCGGATGTGAGCTTTCTACAGCAGGAGTAGTTCCTGGCCGGGGTCCACAGCTCGCACAGTGTCCACAGTGATCAGATCGCCATCAGAGATGGGGGCAGTCTGGGTTCCCAAGGGGAGACAGCACCTATCGGCGGTAGTGATTGGGGGCATCGGCAAACATATACTTGAGTCTGTACGCCTCGGCGAGAAGCAGCCCGATCTCTTCGTTGCCCCAGTGTATCGTAGGTAGGTTTTGTAGCAGCATGAGGAGACCCTGGAAGGCAAGAAAGGACTCTTCCTCATCCCAGGACTACAGAGCAAAGGACCAGCAGGCCCTGGAACGGGGCCCCTTTCTCTTGGGTCATACATCCCAAAGGGTAAGGCCTCCTTCCTCCCAAGCAGCACATGGCCCCCAGCTCAGAGTTCACCTACAGGGAGCCTTGAAAAGCCTCTGCTACTTCTTGGATCCAACACCACCTACCTAGTTAAAAGTATTATGGAGAATGACAACAATAAATAAGGATATTTCAAAAAGAAAAATAATCACTCAGCTTTAAATTTCTCTCCTAATTTTATTTTTTGTCTTTTCATATGCATATTTCTTTAAATAACTGTAATAATAATTAGAGTTTTATGTACTTTCATATTTTACCCAGAATTTTCATGTTTTCCCATGTAGCTTTCAAAAATGATTACATTAAATATTAGAATTCTGTCATGTGGCTACACCCTAATTTACTCAACCATTTCCCTTATGTTAGTAACTTAATTTGCTTCCTTAAAATTAAAAAAACACAAAAAACCTTTATTGGAGACTGCTACCTATCGTTCTGCATTTAACATTTTTCTTGCAATACCAATGTTCCTTATAATCACCCTATTTATCCTCTGCCATGTTCTCCAAAGACTGTCGCCAACCTGCATGTCCAGCTTATTCCCCACTTTTCCTAACATGTACGCCTCATCCAGGCAGGTCCACTTCAGCCAGATTCACTTCTGCCTCCGTGGTTTGTGTTGTTCCTTTCCCCTGAAACACCTTCTCTCTCCTCCTCCACCTATCTAATCCTATTCAGTTTTCAAAGCACAGGGCCCTGAAACAGCTCCATGGAGATGGACTATTCAAAAGGATATTAGAATTAAAAATAACTGTGAGATTTGGGTTCTCTTTGTAGTTTAGTTACTCATGCTATTATTGCTGCTGCTTCATGTTCTTTTTCTGTCTCTGGATATTTCTGTCTCTGAAATGGATATTCTTGTTATTTTTCTGATTATAAAAGTAATAGTAGAGAGAGAAGATGGCAGCCAAGTAGGTAGAAGCTAAATTCACTTGCCCTTGCCCCCAACTCAGATACTCGGCTGATCTGCCAACAAATAAACTGAACATTTAACGGAATCTTAGCTGATATGAATTTGGAAGCCAAGCGGAACAGAGGACACTTTGCAATGGGTGCATACAGGACACGGCAGGGGTTGTGGCTCCAGTTGGAGGGGAGAAGCCACCAATGAGCCACCAATAATCAAACCCCAAGAACAACACAAGAGCCCACATACACTAAATAAAGGGCGGCCCTACAGCATCCAGATCAGGAGATCAAAGAGACTGCACCACTGAGTCCCCTAGAACTCCTACCACAGAAGTTCACCCCACGAAGACAGGCAGGCAAAGTAGAGCTACCTGAGAGGCAGACACAAACAAAAAGCCATATCAAATGGGTAGACAGGAAATAACCCCCAATCAAAAGGAAAAAAGGAATCCCCAGAAAACTAGCTAAAGAAATTGAGGCAAGCAATTTATTAGACATACAATTCAAAATAATGGTTATAAGGATGTTCAAGGAACTCAGTGCAAACTACAAGGAACTTTACGGGAGCTACAAGGAACTTACTGGGAATTACAGCAGCATGAAAAAGGACATAGGAACTATGAATAAGAACCAGGAAAAAATGAAGAGTATAATACCTGAAATGAAAAATACACTAGAAGGAATTAAAAGCAGGCTAGATGAAGCAGAGGACCAAATCAGTGAGCTGGAAGACAAAGTAGAAAGAAATATCTAGTCAGAGCAACAAAACGAAAAAAGACTCAAAAAGAACAAGGATAGTTTAAGGGATCTTCAGGACAACATGAACTGTAACAACATTCGAATCAGGAATATCAGAAGGAGAAGAAAAGGAGCAAGGGATAGAAACCCTGTTTGACAAAATAATGAAAGAAAACTTCCCTAACTTGGTGAGGGAAAAAGTCATGCAAATTCAGGAAGCACAGAGGGTCCTAATCAAGATGAAATCAAAGAGGGTCACGCCAAGACACATCATAATTAAAATGACAAAATTCAAAGACAAAGAGAGAATCTTAAAGGAAGCAAAGGAGAAACAGCTAATAACATAAAAAGGAACTCTGATAAGGGTAGCAGCTTATTTCTGAACACAAACACTACAAACCAGAGGGGACTGGCATGAAATATTCCAAATAGTGAAAAGCAAGGAAAAACGACCAGGACTACCCTTTCCAACAAGGTTCTAATTTAAAGTGAAAGGTGAAATAAAGAGCTTCTCAGACAAAAGAAGGCTAAAAGAATACACCTCCAACAAACCAGCACTGCAAGACCTGCTAAAGGGACTGCTTTAAAAAGGAGGGGAGAGAGAGGAGGAGGGAGGGAGGGAGAGAGAGAGAGAAACACAGGTGTGGGAAAAAATGGCAATGAATAAGTACCTATTGATAACCTTAAATGTAAATGGATTAAATACTCCAATCAAAACACATAGGGTAGCTGAATAGATAAGAAAAGAGGACCCACAAATATGCTGTCTACAAGAGACCCACCTCAGATCTACACAGGCTGAAAGTGAAGGGATGGAAAAACACAGTCCAAGCAAATGGACATGAGAAGAAACGCAAGGGTAGCAGTACTTATATCAGACAAAATAGGCTTCAAAACAAAGGCCATAAAAAGACAAAGAAGGTCACAACATAATACTTAAGGGAGTAGTCCAACAGGAGGATACAACCCTTATAAACATATATGCACCCAACATAGGAACACCTAAATGTATAAAGAAAATCTTGGAGAACTTCAGGCAAGATATTGACAACAACATAGTCATCGTAAGGTATTTTAACACCCCACTGTCAACAATAGACAGATCTTCCAAACAGAATCAGCAAAGACACTGGGGCACTGAATGGCCCCCTAGACCAACGGACTTCATTGATATATACAGAAACTTTCACCCCAAAGAAGCAAAATATACATTCTTTTCAAATGTTCATGGGACATTTTTAAAGACAGACCACATGATAGGACACAAATAAGCCTCAACAAATTCAAGAAAACTGAGATCATATCAAGCATGTGCTCAGATCACAATGCTTGAATCCAGAAATGACTGAATCTAGAAACCAATGACTGAATGACTGAATCTAGAAACCAATTTCAAGAAAAAAACTCAAAAACCCTCAAATGCATTGAGACTAAACTACATATTATTAAGTAATGAATTGGTCAACAATGAGATCAAAGAAAAAATAAAAAAGAATTGGGAAACAAATGAAAATGAACTCACAACAACCTAAACCTATGAGACACAGTAAAAGCAGTCCTGAGAGAGAAGTTCACAGTGATACAGCCTACTTAAAGAAGATAGAAAAACCTCAAATAAACAACCTAACCCTACATCTACAAAAACTAGAGCAACAACAACAAACAAAGCCCAGATCGAGAAGGAAGGAACTAATCAAGATCAGAGTGGAATTAATCGACACAGACTAAAAGAACAATTCAAAGGATCAATAAATCCAGAAGCTGCTTCTTTGAGAAGACAAACAAATTGACAAACCTTTAACCAGACTCATCAAGGAAAAAAAGAGAAAGGACCTAAATAAATAAAATCAGAAATAAAAAAAGTTACAAGTGATACAACAGAAATAGAAAGGACTGTAAGAAATTACTATGAAAAATTCTATGCCAATAAATTGGACAACCTGAGCAAAATGAACAAATTTCTAAGAACATACAATGTTCTAAAACTGAATCAAGAAGCAGCAGAAAGCCTGAACAGAACAGTAACAATAGTGAAATGGAAGCAGGAATCAAAAACTCCTGGCACACAAAAGCCCTGGACAGGAAGGCTTCACAGGTGAATTTTACCAAACATTTAAGTAAGAACTACTGTATTTTTGGACTATAAGACGCACCCCTCACCCCAATTTGGGAGGAATAATGCTGTTAATGCTGCTGTTGAGTCCTATTTACATTTACACTGGTGAAATGTTGTTATTTATGATATTAAATATTTTACCACATTTTTTGCTTCAAAAAATTTTTTCCTATTTTCCTCCTCTAAAACCTGGGTGTGTCTTATGGTCTAAAAATATGGTAATTCCTATCTTTCTTAAACTAGTCCAAAAAATCCAAGAAGAGCTCAGTGTAGCTCAGTGACTGAATGCTGGCCTGTGAATCAAAGGGATGCTGGCTCGATTCCCAGTCAGGGCACATGCCTAGATTGTGGGCCAGGTCCTCAGTAGGGGGTGCTCAAGAGGCAACCACACATTGATGTTTCTCTCCTTCTCTTTCTCCCTCCCTTCCCCTCTCTAAAAATAAATAAAATCTTTTAAAAAAAATCCAAGAAGAAGGAAGACTCTTTTCATGAGTCCGTATCATTCTAATTCCAAAACCAAGTAAAGACACAACAAAGAGAAAACCACAGACCAGTATCTCAGAGGAACATGATGCTACTCTGGGATGCTTTAGCATCAGAAGAACTCTGATGCTAAAATCCTCAAAAAAACATTGGCAAACTGGCAATACATTAAAAAGATCATACACCATTATCGAGTGGGATTCATCCCAGGGATGCAAGGATGGTACAATATTGGCAAATCAATAAATGTAATACACCACATAAACAAAATGAAGGACAAAAATCACATAATCATATCAATGTAGTCTACTCAAAGCAATTTATACATTCAATACAATTCCTATTAAAATATGCCTATTGGTAAATGACATATCTCATAGATCTAGAACAAACATTTCAAAAATATATATGGAACTATAAAAAGATTCCAGCCCTGGCTGGTGTAGCTCAGTGGATTGAGCGCGAGCCTGCGAACCACACGATCGCGGTTCGATTCCCAGTCAGGGCACATGCCTAGGTTGCAGGCCAGTTCCCGGCAGGGTACTCATGAGAGGCAACCATACATTGATATTTCTCTACTTCTCTCCTTCCCTTCCTCTCTAAAGATAAATAAATAAGATATTAAAAAAAAAGATTCCAAATAGCCTCAGCAATCTTGAGAAAGAATAGAGTAGGAGGGATCACCATACCTGACATCAAAGTATATTACAAGGCCACGGTAATCAGAACAGTCTGGTACTGGCATAAGAACAGACACACAGATCAATTGAACAGAAAAGAGAACCCACAAATAAACCTAAGTCTCTATGGCCAATTAATATTTGCCAAAGGGGGCATGACCACACAATGCAGTAAAAATAGCCTCTTCAACAAATGGTATCGGGAGAACTGGAATGATACATGCAAACAAATTAAACTAGACCACTAACTTACACCATACACTAAACTCAAAATGAATAAAAGACTTGATATAAGTCATACCACTATTAAAGTCCTACAGGAAAACATAGGCAGAAAAATTGCAGATATCCCACATAGCAATTTTTTGCTGATCCAAGCAATTTTTATCTCCAAGGAAAATAAAGGAAAAAAATAAACAAATGGGAGTATATAAAATTAAAAAGCTTCTGCACGGTTAAAGAAACCATCATCAAAATGAAAAGGGAACCAACTGTATGGGAAAACATATTTGCCAATGATACCTTGGACAAGGGTTTGATCTCCAAAATACAAAAGAACTCACACAACTCAACACCAGGAACAAACAATTCAATTAAAAAGTGGGCAAAAGACCTGAACAGACACTTCTCCAAGGAGGGCATACAGAGGGCCCAGAGACATGAAAGGATGCTCAGTATCACTAGCCATCAGAGAGATGCAAATTAAAACCAAAATGAGTTCTCACCTCACACCAGTCAGAAGGGCCATCATTAATAAATCAACAAACAACAAGTGCTGGTAAGGATGTGGAGAAAAGGGAACCCTACTGCACTGTGGTGGGAATGCAGACTGGTGCAGCCACTCTGGAAAACAGTACGGAATTTCCTCAAAAAAATAAAAAATGGAACTGCCTCTTGACCCAGTGTTTCCATTGCTGGGAATATACCCTAAGGATCCTGAGACACCCATTCAAAAGAACCTATGCACCCCTATGTTCTTAATAGCACAATTTACAATAGCCAAGTGCTGGAAATAGCCTAAGTGCCCATCAGTAAATGAGTGGATCAAAAAACTGTGGTACATTTCACACAATGGAATACTAAGTAGCAGAAAGAAAGAACTCCCACCTTTTGCGACAGCATGGATGCAACTGGAGAGCATTATGCTAAGTGAAATAAGTCAGTTGGTAAGACACAAATGCCATATGATGTCACCTATAAGAGGAACCTAATAAATAAAATAACAAACAAAATAGAACCACAGGAGTGGAAACATGGAACAGACTGACAGTGACCAGAGGGAAGCGGGGAGGTGAATCATGGTAAAAGAAGGGGAAGGGACCACTCAAAGAACATGTATGAATGACCCATGGACATGAACAACAGTGTGGGAACTGACCGTGGGAGAGTGGAGTGAGATGGGTGGAAGAGGGCAAAGGGAGAAAAATTGGAACTGTAATAGAATAACAATAGAAAATAATTTAAAAAAAGTAATAGTAGCAAGAGACAAACCCCAGAGCCATAAACAGATTGAGACATTCAATTACATATAACTTTGAAACCTTAATATGTTGTCTTGGTTACAGGACACGTGTTTATATGGTCTTAACCAACACAGGCCATGTCTACCAAAATCAGGAGTGCATGTGGAGTTGGGTCCTGGACTACAGCTATGTCTCTTTCCTCGGGAAATACTCCCACTCCTGAATGAAAGTCTCACAGCATCACTGCTTCAAACAATGGAAAGTGACACTAGAGTCTCTCTCGGTATGGGAACAGTTAGATGAACCACAGTTATCTATACCATAAAACATAAGGCAGCACCTCTAACAAATGAATTAGGACTCCACATGCCAATGTGGAAAGATATCTAAGACATTTTTAGGAGAAAACAATAATAAGTTGCAGGAAAATATGCATAATGATATCACTTAGGTAAATGGGAAAATATATTTATAATTTACATATGCACATATGTACATAAAAACTTTAGAAAGCTAGGTGGTACACTGTTAACAGTAGTTACTTTTCAGGATAGGAGACTTTCATTTTCTCATTACACTTCTAAATTTTTCAAGTCCTTTGTTTTCAACTTTTACACTAAAATGTCTATATATTACTTGTGACCGAACACTTTTTCCCGAGTAATAAACATTCTATGGAAGTTTTGTTTAGTAACAAGTAAAAGAAGCAGAAAATAAAAATACTTAAAACTTCATAATCAAGAGGAAGCTTCTTTTTAATGTTTTAATGTATTTCCTTCTAGTCCCTTTTCTATTACCTTTTACAGTTAAAATATTTTCTCTATATAATTTTTAATCTATTTAGCATTTATCATAAGCATTTCATCTAATATTAAAAACTCCTCGTAGCCCTGGCTGGTGTGGCTCAGTAGACTGAGTACGGGTCTGTGAACCAAAGCGTAGCCAGTTTGATTCCCAGTCACGGCACATGCTTGGTTGCAGGCCAGGTCCTCAGCACGGAGCGCACAAGAGGCAACCACACACTGATGTTTCTCTCCCTCTCTTTCTCCCACCCTTCTCCCCTGTCTAAAAATAAATAAAATCTTAAAAAAAAAAGTCAAACTCCTTGTAGACAGTCTCGATGGCCAAACAACTTTCCATGATGCGGATGTACCATAATTTATTCTACATCTTCCTGTTTTAAGCACTTGATTATTTCTGGTTTTTCACTATAATGAAATTATGATGAACAGCCTGGTACATAAAGTCATATTTTAGATGATTTCCTTTAGCTAAATGCCTAGAAATGAAATTACTGTGTCGAAGGGCATGAACATTTTAAAGTACTTAATGCTCATCTAGAAAATGCATTCCAGAAAAAAGCTCATTTTCCACCCTGATTGGCATGACTTGGTTGGTTGAGCATCCTCTCAGTCACCAGTTTGATTTGCAGTCAGGGCACATGCCTAGGTTGTGTGCCCATCCCTAGTTGAGGGTGTTCGAAAGGCAACTGATTGATGTTTCTCTCTATATCTCCCTCCCTTCCCCTCTCTAAAAATAAATAAATAAATAAATAAATGAATAAATAAAGATTTTTTAAAAGCTTATTTTCCTAAATTAGGGGTATCAACTAATTTTCACTGGGGCCACATTTGCCTCACGGTTGCCTTCAAAGGGCCGAATGTAATTTTAGGACTGTATAAATGTAACTGCTCCTTAACAGTTAAGTGAGAGCTCGGCACGCTGCCACCAGGTAGAGACAAGCGCCAGGCTGGATAAAACAAGGTGGAGGGTAGGATTTGGCCTGTGGGCCCCATGTTTGCCACCTGTACTGTAGCTCTCCACCAGCACTGAATATTTTCTTTACACAAATTTTGTTAATTGTAACTCCTGTCCCTGAAATCTCTAAGCCTGAGATTAGAATTAAGAGCCTTCAGTCAAAATGGTGGTGAACCTACTGGAAGAATATAATGAAAAGCAATTAGGCTTCTGGCCAAGATGGACAGGTAGATAGACACACTGTGTCTCCTTGCACAACCAAAAGAAAGACAACAATTTAAAAAACAAAAAACAACCAGAATTGACAGAAAATCAAACTGTATGGAAGTCTGACAACCAAGGAGTTAAAGAAGACACATTCATCCAGACCAGTAGGAGGGGTGGAGTCGGGCAGCTGGGGTAGAGAGAGGGCTTGCGGCAAAGTGGTGGCAGGCAGACTCAGTGAGGCCTCAGATTGTAAAATGGGGTTCAGCATACAAGGCCACTGGCTGACGGGCAGTCCCACATTTGCAGATAAACCAGGCCAAACTGGGGAGTGAGACAGACTGCACAAGACAGACTGTAACAGACCTGGACACCAGGGTCGCAGTGTGGGGAAATAAAGCCTCAAATCACTGACTGAAAATACACGTGGGGGTTGAGGTGCTGGGAGAGACTCCCAGCCTCACAGGAGAGTTCCTTAGAGAGACTCAAAGGGTCCTAGAATGTACACAGACCCATCCACATGGGAATCAGCACCAGAAGGGCCCAGTTTGCTTGGGGGAAGCGGGGTAAGTGACTGAAATTTGGCAAAGAGTGGAGCAAGCGCTGTTATTCCCTCTTGAACCCCTCCCCTACATACAGGGTCACAACCCAGCTACTGGGTTGCCCTGCCCTGGTGAACACCTAAGACTCCACCCCTTACTATGTAACAGGTGTATCAAGACAAATTTAATGGCCCAAATGAAAGAACAGATCAAAGCTCCAGAAAAAATACAATTAAGCGATGAAAAGATAGCCAACTTATCAGATACATAGTTCAAAACACTGGTCATCACAATGCTCACAGAATTGGTTGAATTTGATTGCAAATTAGATGAAAAAAGTGGAGGTTATGCTAAGTGAAATAAAGGAAAATGTATTGAGAACCAATAGTGATGGGAAAGAAACTGGGACTCAAATCAACAGTGTGGACCAGACAGAAGAAAGAAACATCCAATCAGAAAAGAATGAAGAAACGAGAATTAAAAAAAAAATGAGGAGAGGCTTAGGAACCTCCAGGACATCTTGAAATGTTCCAACATCCAAACCATAGGGGTACCAGAAGAAGAGGAAGAACAAGAAATTGAAAACTTATTTGAACAAATAATGAAGGAGAACTTCCCCAATCTGGCAAAGGAAATAGACTTCCAGGAAATCCAGGAAGCTCAGAGAGTCCCAAAGAAGTTGGACCCAAGAAGGAACACACCAAGGCACATCATAATTACATTAGCCAAGATTAAAATGAAGGAGAGAATCCTAGAAGCAGCAAGAGAAAAGGAAGCAGTTACCTACAAAGGAGTTCCCATCAGACTATCAGCTGATTTCTCAAAGGAGACCTTGCAGGCAAGAAGGGGCTGGAAAGAAGTACCCAAGTCATGAAAGGCAAGGGCCTACATCCAAGATTGCTGTATCCAGCAAACCTTTTATTTAGAATGGAAGGGCAGATAAAGTGCTTCCCAGATAAGGTCAAGTTAAAGGAGTTCATCATCACCAAGTCCTTATTATATGAAATGTTAAAGGGATTTATCTAGAAAAAGAAAATAAAAAACATGTACAGTGAAATGACAGCAAATTCACAATTATTAACAAACACACCTAAAACAAAAACAAAAACAAACTAAGCAAACAACTAGAACAGGAACAGTACCACAGAAATGGAGATCACATGGAGGGTTAGCAACAGGGGAGTGGGTGGGAGGAGAGAGGGGGAAAAGGTACAGAGAGTAAGTAGCATGGATGGTAGGTAGAAAATAGACAGGGGAGTGTAAGCATAGTATGGGAAATGTAGAAGCCAAAGAACTTATATGTATGACCCATGGACATGAACTAAAGCAGGAGAATGTGGATGGGAAGGGGTGTGCAGGGTGGAGGACAGTGAAGGGGGGAAAATGGGAAACTGTAATAGCATAATCAATAAAATATATTAAAAAGAAAAGCAACTAGTCTATGTACTTTTCTATCCACCCATCTCTCCCCGTCATTTAAAATAAATGTTGTCCTTGAATACCCTCCCCCATGAACTCCCTGACCTCTGGCCCCTTTGATTCCTGCTTCCTGTGCCTCTCCCCAAATGCCCCCATCACCACCCAAACTGGAAAAGGTATCATCTTTTTTTGCCAGCACCCTCCTCAGGGAGTCAACTTTTATTCTAACTTTGGCAGACTCTATTATAGAAGTCTTCACCTTTTCTGTACCTCAGACTCTGGCTATCTCAGAATAATGATTTTAAATACATAAAATATACAGAATCGCAAAGAAGACCAGTTCAGTTGAAATATAGTTATAAAAATATTTTTAAAACAAATGTGATATTACAATGTATGTACTCATTAATATATGCTATAATAAGCTCTAATAGCAGACTAAATAACTACCATAATTTCAAAGCAGTAATGAACACCTTATAATTTCTGACAAAGACAGGCACTACTGACATTGCTGTGCCTTGCTGCTTACACTCATTATTGTAGAAGATGCTAATTTTGAATTAGGAGGTACTGAAAATAAAACTATTTTTTCCATCCACACCCAGGGTTCTCCTGACTTTAAATATGGACACTAGGTTCAAGTCCCTTGCTCTTCCCATAACTTGCCCTTCTCTTGATCCACACCACAGATAACAAGAACTCATACTTCCCTTCAGAGTCTAGAACACTCAAGTATCCACATTAACGTTAATATTAATTTTTAACTTAAACATTAATTGGAAAACTTTCTCTTTCCACTGTCGGTAAACTCACTGGGTAAGGTCAAGTTGCTATCCTATTTCTTGAGGACATACCTCATTAACTCAGAAGCAGCCCCTGCCTTCCAGAGAAGAGGAGCTGAAGGCATAGTATTTGCTTTGACTCCTCCAGAACACAAGAAGATTTCAGGGCCCCGAAGATTCAATGAGACCCTTAAGCCTTCAACTGATCATCCCACTTGCCATCACAGCCCCTGGTTCAAACCAGGATGCAGGAAGTTAATCAAACACAGGAACTCTTAGAAATGCATGGGTCCAAGCCTCATTCCTGGAGTTTTGGATTCTAAAGACTTGGGATGGGATCTGGCAACCCACACCTTTCACAAACATCTCCAATGATTCCAACAGGCAACCAGGTTTAGGGTTACCACTAGAAGTACTGAAACACTCTTGATGGAATAAAAACACACTTGAGCTCTCAAGAAAGGAAACCCATAGATGTCCCACGAAATATCCTGCAGCCAAGTTGTTATTTTAATGTCTTAAAAAATTTTGCACAAGCATGTACTCATGAAGTATGTATAGAATACAAAAGTGGGGGAAATGGCGTGTGCCTATGCTTTTTGACACTGTAGAACATCCACTGTATTTTGTAAAGTGATAGAGGTTACAAAATGAAGTATGCGAAATGCTTCCATTAATAGTTGCATACATACAACATGTGTTTACTCATATAAAATTGCATATTAAAGTGTGTGGGAGGAAATATATCACCTTTGTGTGGTAAGATTTCAGGTACCTAATTATCTTTCTACATAATGGTATTTTCTAATTTTTCTATAATGGTACATACACATACAATTGATTTTTTTTTTAAAACAGCAAGAAAGGGGTGATCTTTCTAGAAGAGAATATTCTTTGCTGGGACAGGATCTACCTGCAATTTCCAATTCTTCTAGCCTTGCTAGAAACTTCCCAGAAGCTCGGATATAATTCTACCTCTGGCCAAGTTATGGTCCCCACCTTCCCCAATGTCAATGAGGTTTAGGAGTGAGGAACCACTCTGCCACCTGGTGGCTATGCCTAAGAATGCATCCCCCATCATAGTGCTGTAACAATGGAAAACCTGTCCAATACATTGATAAATTTGAGAAAGAGATGAAGAGGTAGAAACTGAATGTTCATAGCTGAGAGAAGAAGGTGTTAGGCACAGATCAGGTGCTTTTATCTAGAGGTAGAGAAGAGACACTGCCTGGGCAGAGAATGAACAGTTGTTCCAAAGCCAGCTCCCAGGAGCACTAAGCAGGATGTGCAGTTAAATGAGACATGGCAGTTGTGGGAAGACAGCTTGGGGGCAAGCAAAAGAGAGGGTTCCAAATCAATGCAAAAAGGTGATGGCTGTCAGAGAACAAAAGCTGGAAATGGTTGAAATAGTAGAACAGGGCCTGGCAGAGGTACCTGCTGAGAATCCACAGATCACAAAGGAAAATGGTGGAGGAGGAATTTGAGCTGCACATGAATGGGAAGGGGTGGGGGGTGGGGAGAAGACAATTAGATAAGGAGCAAAGGGAGAAGAAGGGATAGTAGGTAGTAGGCAAAGAGGCTTTGGTAAGGAAAAGATACAGGGAAAATCCGTTAGAGAATGTCCAATTGATCGAACAATTGATGAAGAGGGAGAGATCAAGGATAATAACCATTATAATGGTAGTATCATTTATTAAGCACTCACTGCATACCAGACAGAGCCCTATATGCTTCACATGTACTCTAGATTAACACATTTCATTGTCATACCCACTATGAGATACACATTGGGTCCATTTTACAGTTAAAGTTGAGGAACAGAGGTTAAGGAACTTGCCCATGGTCGCTAAGTAGTGCTGGGCTGGGATTTGAACCCAGAAAATCTATGAGTGAGAACTTGTACTGATAACCAGTGTTCTTCACACTGCCTGCCTTGAAGTGAGAAGAAACCTGGGGCATAATGTAGAAGGAACAGAAAGAAAAGAAGTCACAGGAGAGGCTGAAGGAAATCTGGAAGAACTGGTTAATTTTACTCAGTGAAAAGAGCCAAGCACAACCCAAGACAGGATGTATACTAACTGACAGCAAAAGAACTTATGGCCACGTCAAATATGTATTACTAAATAGGATACTGAGTGTAGAATCACTTAGCAACACTAGAACATTCTTTGCAAATGTAAAGTGTATTCAGGCATGTAAAATATCTTCTTAGTTAATCTACTTTAAAACAAATCCTTCCTGTTTTGAGAATCAGTGAGGTAGCGAAACAATTCCTCTGATTTCAATTTTCAAACACGTGTCCTTCATGTAGACTTTTTGAAAGCCAAACTTCTGTATGGTTTCCCTAGCGTCAAAGCACCTAGTGCATTTGGCAAGTTCCCCCTCAGAGAAAGCCATGTTGAGACCCCTCGATGGCTCGTTTTGTTTACATGTCGAGGAATCATGTCCTTTCTCACACCAGCCTGCTTTCTGCAGATCTTCAGTCCCCAGGGCTCTTTCTGAACCCTTCTGGGCAGGATTCAAACTGGCAGTTTACTGGGTATCTGTGAGGACGGGACCTGCATTTAGGCAACATTCCATGATCCCACTCTTGAGTTCCCGCAGAAGTGGTGGGTGGATGCCATCCAGTTCAAGGGATCTATTTACATTTAACTTGTTATTTATGCCTGGAATAGCCCATGGCTTAGCACTGTTTCATTTAATAACTCCGTCTCCTACAAAAGACACTTTCAGAGTGGGAATCTCGCCAAGGTCTTCTTCAGTAAGATGAAGGCAAAGGATTCTGAGACTGGCTGCTACTTTGGTTTAGGGCCATCAGCTGGTCCCAATGACTTGTCAGTTCCTGTTCTATGTAGTTAAAGAAGTTTTGATTACTGGTCCCTGGAGTCCCCTCGAAATTGCCTGAAGCACCTGAGGCCTTGTTGGCACCTGTTCTGGCATCTTGGTGGGGTCCCCAGCTCTTCTGGCCCTCACAGATGTGTCCCAAGGTGACTTTTTAGACTGTAGGGTGACTCGGGTGCCTGTTCTGATCTGGGCACACACTTTTCCTGGACAAACTATTATAGTCAAATAGTTTCCAGGGTATCTGGGGGTTTCTTTATTCTGTACAAATCTTTTTTTAATATAAATTAGGGATTTATTATAAAATGCAAAATGTTAGTTTCTCATCATCAGTGATTCAAGAAAACAAGGCGATGAGTCTTAGGTGGGGCTAGGGACTGGAGCCAGCTTCAGAGAGGGCCAACAGGCATGTCTGTAACCTCTAGCAGATGGCCATTCTCGAGGGCAGCTGCCACCTGGCCCTTATCCGTAAGCTTCTTGTTCACTGCATGCTCAGAGACAATGGTCCCTGGATAATATGCATCTTATAACACTGGGGAAGGTTTCGCAGAAGCTTGACCTTGATGGGCCTTGATGATTTTGATACACTGGCGGGACAATAAGGGTAGCCATGCTGCAGTGAGGATGGTGGATGTGAAGGCATTGGCCACTGTGATCTCGGCTTGCTCACCTGAACCTGGCCTTGCTCTGCTACATTCAGTTCTTTTCGTGTCAGTGGATGCTCTGGGTCATCAATGGAGCAAATCAGATCAAAGATCTTGTGCATGCGCCAATACTGCCAGGGATTGGCTGGTCCTCTTCACCCATGGTCACAGCCACTTCCCCAGTGCTCAAAGATGAGCAGGTAAGCATTCTCCAGGAGGCCACCCCCACCCCACCCCCACCCACCATAGCAGAACCCTTGATACAAGTTTCATGGGCAGTTTTCCTAAGTGCCCACAATTTGCCATAGCTTGTGCTCTAAATACGCACTGGGTTCCTGACTTTTGTAGGTATTTGCCTTCTCCCTCCCAGACACTCCTTTTGTTTGGTTGTATTCTGTGGTGTTGCACTGACCACAGGGCCTGCCATACTCACTCACAGAACGCTCAGATTTCCTGTCCTTCTGGGTCTGACATGGGGCAGTCTCCCTCAAAGCCTGACCCCCACACCTGCTTAAAGGGTGTACTCTGGGTGTTAGGAATAAAGACATGTTTTCCAGTGACCTAAATCAGTGGATTCCCCACTCTCTTTAACATTCCAGGCTTAGCCTTGGCCAGAAGGCAGAAGCTGCAAGTCCACTCTGATTGCTGTGACTTTGTTATTGAACACTGGACTGTACACCTCTGAGACCCATCTGGGTTCTGGGGTGGGACCAAGGCATCCCTCCTCATTCCATTTCCAAAGAGCTGGCAGGGCAGGCCCAGACATCACAGGGCCAGGCTTTAGGGCTAGGGCTGTTGATGTGACAAATGAAAAGGGTAAAATTTTCCCTCTGTTTTAGAATCAAGCTCAATTTCCTTCCCATGGTCTTCTCTCCAGATCAGTCCAGAGCAGCCAGCATTTGCCCCTCACCTCTTCTGACACTCCAGCCACACTATCTTCTCTCTGCCTCTTTTCTCCCCAATACCTCACCTCTTGCCCCGTCGGCGGTGCAGGGCAGTCCTTTGTCAGGCTGGCCAGAGCTGCGATGCCCTCTCCTCTAGCTCGCCACCAGAAAGCACCTAAAAAGTGTGGGCCTGGGACAAGCACTGAGGTCTTGCTTTTGGTGTAGTCTTGTATCAGAGGGGGGCTGGCCAGTCTCTCAGCTCTCACAGGCTCAGCCTAGTTCCCTGGAGGGTCCCCTTTGCTTGCCTTCTTCTCCTTTTAGGACCCACAACAGCCTCGACAGCCTTCTTCAGGCTCACGGCTGGGGGAGAGGAGCCCCATTTTTTCTCTCAGCAGTGCACAACTGCACACGGAGGCCCTGCTGACTATGAATTAAGGTGCTGATTCCAAGGCCAACATTGCTCTATCGGACCACCACTAAAGCTTCCCTGTAGCCAGAAGACAGCCCACCATTACTGCTCCTGCCCTAACACACTCAGAGTGGCACAACCTCCAGCATAGTCACAGCTGATTAGCTCTGTGACTATCAGCCCTGAATCCTAGTGGTCACACTTTGCCCTTCAGACCCCTAACTTGCCAATAATATCAAGATCCTCACTACCAAAATTCAAGTATTCAATACAATCATGTACTCTTCAGCCTTTCCCTATGAAAAAGGAAGCTTTTGTCCATTTTGATTTGGGTAATTTTTACAGGGTCCACTGTCTATTTGGTAGGTGGGTTTTACTATTGTTGTATTTTCCTCCCCCATTCACTTTCCTTGCAACCTTTCAATGGTGGCTGCAGGACAGACTGGACCATGTGCCCTTCTCTGATCATGCTCTCTACTGCCAGCTTCAAAAAAGAACACAAAACCTTTTCAAATGCAAATAACACATAGTAACTACACAAACGTTAATACAGCTGGATGACTTTCATATAAGTAAGCACTACCTGATCATGATGGGGACACTCCCTGGGCCCTAGAAGACTCATGCTCCTCCCAAGTCAACACTCCCCCAACCACTGACCTGACCTGTGCCATCAGTTGATGTCCTTGAACTTCACATAAATGCTTTCCTACTATTTTATTTCCAATGTAATCATGACGTCTCTAAATATTTTTTAGTGGCAAAACCCTGGCTTAACCAGAGCTCCTTGGAGAAGCAGTTGATTCCAAGGCTGGAACAAAGAAAATAACAAGATAAGCCTGGAACATCCTGTGGTGCCAGGAAGTACGGAAGCATGTAGATATTAATGGGGTCAAAGAGACTCAGAACCAACTTGAAGGAGCACCCAAGGCCCAAAGCTGGACAATCTGAAGAGCAGAATAAATAATGACAGTGTTGGGAAACCCATTAAAGTAAAATAAATACCCATGAATCTTACATTGATATAAATAGTTGAATAAATAAATGGGAGATAAGGATCAGCTCTTCCTTAGAGTAGAATGCCAATTAATAAATGTGGAAGGAATGATGAAAACAGAAAATCACTATTAGGCAAACATCACAGTAATGATTGGTATAGGCAAGAACCATCAGCAGAAGTTAAAAGTACCAGTGAAAGATGATGGGAAACAGGGTAACTACAGAGTCTCAAAGTGTCTCCCCAGAAGATACTTATCAATTACCAAGAGGAAATAGTTAACTTTTCGGTGGGGAAGCCCAGTCCCCCCAACTAAATCAGTGATTTTCAACTTTTTTCATCTCATGGCATATATAAACTAATTACTACAATACTGAGATGAACCAAAAAATATATTTTGCCGATGTGACAAAAAAGGGTATACTTTTGATTCATTCACACCAGACAGCTACATGCCAAACAACCCTAAATTAAGAGACATTCTACAAAAGAATTAATCAGTAATCTTCAAAATTTTTGAGAATTTTTTTTGTCATGAAAGACAAGGAAAGCCTGAGGAACCATCCCAGATAAGGAGCCTGGTCTAGGAAAAGGACACTAACACGGAAACTGCTGAAATCCAAGTCAGCCCTGAGGACTAACAGCATTTCATCAATACACAGCTGCTGGTTCACTGAGGTACTCTATGTAAGACATGATATTCAGTTGATATGGGTGGGGTGTATGGGCATTCTGTACTATTTTTGCAACATTTTTATAATTGTAAAATTATTTCAAAATAGAAAGTTGAGAGAGAGGGAAAGAGAAACAGACACAAACCCTTTTAAAAACCTGGTTTGAGTGGAATCCCTCCTCCCCCGCCCTTCTTGAGCCTGACACTCGGCCCTTAGCAGACAGGTGGCTCTAAAGCCCTCAGCTCTCTCAGAGCTGGGGGTGGGGCTGAGGACCTCACAGGCAGAGGCCCAGAGCCGCTGTCTGCTCCAGCAACCTGCACTGGTGCCCAGTCAGTGAGGTGATTCTCAGCGCCCCTCCTTCCCACAGAGACACGTGCAGGGTGCTTTCGAGCCCCCTGGGTGGGAAAGCAGGAAAGGGCATCAGGATGTCACAGGTCCTCCTGGCAACAGAAGGAGAAAAACTCAGGGACCACAATAGTGGAAGATCAAAAGGAGCACCTTGGAGGACTTCTTTTTCTGTTTCAAAACCACCAAGTTTTGTTAAACATTTACTTTATGAGAAGAAATCCTACTAGCAATAGTCAGTAGGAAGGAAGGAGCGGTGAGGGGGTAGGGGAAATCTTGGGAAGAGAAGGTGGAGCGGGAGGGATGGAGGGCGAGAGACAGGGAGGGAGGGAGGCGGAAGACACTGCAGGTCCCTGCCTGCGAGCAGCCACCATGTAAGCACGGAGCCTGGGTCTCTACCATTTACTCCCCGGGTGACCCTGGCCTTGCTACTTAATCCTACTGTGACTCAATTTCCCCATATGTAAAATGAGAGTAGTAATTATGGTCTACCCTGTGGGACTGTTCAAGGATTAAAGGAATTAAGACAGGTAAGCATTTAGAACAGTGTCTGGTACATTAAAAGTGCTGAGGATGATTTATTAGACTGAACCTTTTGAAACTGCCAGTATTTGACCATTTTGACCCATAAACAATCTCATAAAATGTAACCTCACATTATTATCACTACTGTATGACACCAGCCCAAGATAAGGGCCACAAGTGCCAAGGCCTCCTCTACCATGCAAGAGGGTTGGCCCGGCTCTGCTGGAAGTTCTCATTTCCAGCAGCCCATGGCCCAGAAGACCAGACCATTCTGCCCCTCTAGCAACTGTGCTCAGATATGCCTCAGGTTCCCATGCTCAGAGGTCTCAGGAAGGGAGCTTGTTTAATGTGATCCTCTTGTCAAGTTTTGGTCTCTGCTCCCAGGCAACTGCTTGGCCAAAAGAAGCAAGTGCCCATCCTGGGGGCTCTGGCCACAACTGGA
The DNA here is from genome assembly GCF_021234435.1 of Artibeus jamaicensis. Lineage (NCBI taxonomy): Eukaryota > Metazoa > Chordata > Mammalia > Chiroptera > Phyllostomidae > Artibeus > Artibeus jamaicensis. The sequence continues at coordinate 4,334,989 of NW_026521356.1, forward strand.
GCACTGCCCTTTGCCCCTGCACCCTCTGACACCTCCTCTACAGCCCCATTTGTTCATCCAGCTTCACAGTTTCACCCAGGGTTAGCCAAGCATGGTTCACTCAGGTAAGTTAAAAAGCACTCAGACTAGGGTTCCTTAACTCCATCTTCACTTCACTGCCTCCAGACCCAGGAGTATACTGCAGGGAACCCTCGCTGTTTTGAGGGTTATATGCACAGTACACCATTCTAACCAAGTCCCGTGTATTAATGTATATAATCTTCAAAATAGCCCTAGGAGGCAGGTACTCTTAACCCCATTTTACAGTTAAGAAAACTGAGGTATCAAGAGCCACTTTACTTCTTAAGTCTGTACATCTAGAAAAGCAGCAAAACTAGGACTTGACCCCAAGCAGACTAGGCTTAATACTGTTCTGTTCTGCATAGTTTTCAACTTCAGGAGGAAGGTCACTGCTTCCTGGAACTCCCCATTGGCTCCCCTCACAGCTGGCTCCCTTTTTTGCTGGTTAAGGGTGATAAAGGGCTGATCTGATGAAACTGCCTCAACGTTAACTTTCACCTCTGCAGCGACTTCACCTGGTTTTCCTTTGAGTCACTGCAGCTTTTAGCCCTGAAACTTCTCTCTCCCAGGCTAAGCCTTTTTGGCTCTCTTGAATACTTGTATTCATTTGCAGAGCTTCCTTTGCAGTGATTTGATTACAGGAGGCCCTTTTCTCTCCAAGGTCACAGGCCTGTATCTCACCATCTGACACGATGCTCTTGTGCCCTGTGCCACACTTTTGTCTCTGAAAGGACACCTCCTCTCTATTCTAACACAGCCAACCCACTGTTTGTGTAATTCACAGAATTATAGGACTGTGGGGATGGGAGGAGCTATGCAGATTATCCAATTTCATCGCCTCTTCTATTTTGTCTAAAAGAAAGAGGTGAGACTCCTCTCCAAGCAAGACTGCAGTGTTATACACAGCAGCAGACAAAAAGCTCCATTGTTATTCTGTGGGTTATTGCAGAAACACCTAAAGTCCATCAGATAATCGAATACACTATCCAGGAAGAACAGCTCTCTAACACAGCTGTAAAGTCATAGACTATTATCCTCCGCTCTGTCAACACTGTGAGTCGCTAAAAGCCATTCCAGGAATCCCCTCTCGTCCCTGAGCTAATCTGGGCAGCACTTTTATCACGTATGACAAGGCCCTCTGAGCCTGGCTCATGATAACTAAATTAAATCCCATGCTCTAAGTATCCTGCTCCACTTCAACCACATTATTAAAATTGATAGCTCACCCCAGCACACAGCCGTTGCAGCCCCTTGTGCTCATTTATCCTGGGACGTCACATATGCTGCTTGTTGGCAGAAGCCATGGCTCTTTATCAGCCGCCTGCAGCCTTGGCACCACAGCCAGCATCTACTCACAGAGGCTCACTCTTCCCTTTTTCTCCTACAGCCCTTACTTGGGCATGTTGGGTCCTGTCTTTCCATCTACCTGCTGAACAGGTTCCTGCCCACCTAACACCAATTATGGAGTGGTCCTCTTCGGGGATCACATGGAGAAGCTGCTGCTCTTGAGAACACCTATGTTATTAATTAGACCTCAGAAAGACATTCAGCCTTCTCTGCCTTTCTTCCTCCTGCTTTCAAAATAAAAAAAAAATAGATGCCCACTTGGAAAAAACAACCCTTAGTTCACAAATGTACAAAGCAGGGGGTGGGCTGGGATGGGAGTAAAAGACAGAAAACTGTACTTGAACAATGATTTAAAAAAACCCCAAAAACCAAATGTACAAAGCAGAAAAACAAAAGCTCACGAATGCCCCCAGAGATGATGAACAGCCTACAGGCCTTTCTCTCTGCAGACTGCAGAGCCTGGCAGTCTCTCTCTTCAGACCCATTTCCCTGTCCCCAAGCCTCCCGGAGCAGCTGCCTGGCATTCTACCACCTAACACTTGCCATTCATTCTCCAGAGGCTTCCAGGATGCTGCACTCAAAGGTCATCCCCTCTGCTTCCTTTGCTCCATCTGTCTCTCCTGCCTGGTCCTCATCTCTCCTCTGCACTCACTTCCTTAGGGATCTCGTCCACTATCTTGGTTTTAAGGAGCAATAGCTAAAGGCTCCTAAACATGTATGTGCAGTCCAGACCTCTCTTTCAAACTTCAGACTCATGAGAGTTCTCTATCTACCCTACCTCTCTGTCTGGATATCTAACAGTAATCAAAATTCTACGTGTCCCAAACTGGACTCCAGATCTTCCTCTGTAAACCTGCTCCTCCTGCAGCCTTCTCATAAACTGTGAAGTCATCCTGACTCTTCCCTTTCTGTTATGCTTTACACCCAAATAAAAAGAAATTCCTCTTGGCTCTGCTTACAAAATATATCCAAGATCTAGCCAGTAGTCACACCTCTACTGCCCCCATCCAGGTTCAAGCCACTCTCCTGTCTCACCTGGAGGACTACAGTAGTCTCCTGGGTGGTCTCCTGATTTCACATTTGCCCACCCCACAGAGAAGCAGTGATCCTTTAAAAATGTCAGACTGTCCCTCCTCTGCTCAAGACACTTTTACAGCTCCCCTTCTACTCAGAGAAAAGGTCAAAGTCCTTATAGTGTCCACAAAGTCCTCTGTGAGTTTTCTGGCCTGACCTCTTCCGCCTCTTCCCCTGGACCACTCTGCTCCAGGCCACACTGGCCCCCATCATGATTCCTTAAACAGCAGGTGCTCCGCTGCTTTAAGGCCTTTGTACTGGTTGGTCCCCCTGCCTGGACTCTTCCCCAGATGACCATGTGGTTGGCTCCCTCACCTTCCCCAAGCCTTTGCTCAAATGTCACCTTCTTGGTGACCCTACTGTAATCACTTCATTTGAAATTGCAAGCGACCCCTTCCCTACCACCTAATAATCCCTTTATCCTGCTCTACATTAGAAAAATGTTCTTATCACCCTGTAACATTCTTTTTAATTTACTATACTTTTGCTTATTGTAAATCTCTAACTATTCAACAGTATATAAGCTCTATGAGAACAGAGATGTCTCTCTCTTTTACTCTCAAATATATCCTAAGCCTTCAACACTGCCTAGCATGTAGCATTGAAAAGCATGCTTGTCAGTGAATGAGAAGTCTCTTAGCACTGCCCAGCAGGTCTGCAGCAGCCTGTCAGGTGCTAAGACCCTTTCACACCGAAGAGCTCTGGGCTCCTAGGACTGCCTGCTAACCGAGAGTGGCAACCTTTTCTGAACACCCCTTCTCCTCCCCTCTTCCAAGCCAGGGACCTGCAATGGCACCTTCTATCTGTTCAGCCCACCAATGAGACAGCTCCCATTCTGCTGCCCAGCCCCAGTCCAGGCTGAGCTCCTATCCACTCACCTGGAAGTCCTCCTCATCCAAGATTTCTTTTCTCCACTTGATCAGGAAAGCTGCACACACGTAGAGATGGAAATGGGAGAACCCTTCTGGTTCAGACTGGGAGGGCAAAGAACAGAGTTAGGTCTCCAAGCCCTGACCAGCAGCTGGCTTGAGTCCTCTTGGGTCCAATCCATTTGCAAGGTGGGGATGCGGCACAACAGCCCTTTCACAGCCAGGCAAAGGGAGGCCTAGGAAGACTGAGCAGAGGCCTTGCCCCTGAGGCCAAGGCAGACACAGAAGCAGAAAGGAGGTGGGGAAACTTCAAGCAGCTACACTCTCCACCAGGGCAGGGAGAGGGCACCCCAGGGACAGCCCTGCATGCGGAGGACAGGGAACTCCTCATACCTGGTACGTGTCCCACAGGCGGATGGTGCAGCGAAGGGGAAGCTCCCGCATAAGCAGGTTGTTCATCCAACGAAAGGCAAACTGTAGGTATTCAACCTCGTACCTCCTGAAGTGATTATGTACCTGCTCTGAAACGGGAAGTGTTACTGGCACCGGGAGTGTGACCTGGGGGATCAGACCCTGAAAAAGTCGCGCGAGCCAAAAAGGCAGTTTCTATTTCCTCCCCCCTAACCCCAGGGAAGCCAGATGGAGGGGCCGCACCAGCCCCGACTGTCCTGCACGTCTGATTCCACCATGTCACAGCAACACTGCACACAGAACTACTTTTGCATCACAAAGTCATGGTCTTGGTGTCCCTTCCTTCGCAGGGCTGCTCTAGCCACAAACCAGAGACATGAGGTTCCCTTGGCTGCCTGATCTTATTACTCATCAGAGAAGGAGCCAGAACGGGAGAGAACAGAGGGTCACCTTGGCCACCTTCCTGCCGGTGAGGATTTCCTCTTCAGCATCCCCCACAGATGGCAGCTGGCAGGGGCTTAAACCCTGCCAGTTGAAAGAGGTTCATCGACTCCACTCAAGGGCAGCCTCTCCCACTGAAGTATTAAGTGATTCACCAGAAAAGCGTTTTGTCATGTTCAACAGAAACTATCTCCCTGACTCGCACCCCTTGGTGTTTGTGTGCTATTCTGGAAAAACCCCAAAACAAACCTGACCCCTGTTCCACATGATAGTCCTTCAAATAATAATTAATAGAATTATTTACATCACTATCCTCCTCAGTTTCCTGATCTATACAATGGGGATAATTGCTCATACCTTGGAAGGTTTGAACAGGATAAAAGGAGAAAATAAAAGTACTTAAAACAGCACCTGGCATGTGGTAAATACTTAATACGATTTTTGAAGAAGTAACTATTTTTTAAAGATTTTATTTATTTATCTTTAGAGAGGAAGGGAAGGAGAGAAACATCAATGCATGGTTGCTTCCCGTGAGTCCCCCACTGGGACCTGGCCTGCAACCCAGGCATGTGCCCTGACTGGGAATTGAACCGCGATCGTGTGGTTCACAGGCCCACACTCAATCCACTGAGCTACACCACCGAGGGCTTGAAGGAGTAACTATTAATAATGGTTACTTCCGGTGGGTCAAATTTAAGGGGGAGAATTTTTACTTTTTATTTTGTGTTTTTCTGAACTGTTTAAATTTCTGTAATAAGTATTACTTCTACAATTCAAAGGATAAAGACATATACACTTCAACCTCCACTTTCCTAAAGCGCTAGGCCTTTTTTATCAGGCACGTGTGAGGGCAGCGAAAACAAGGCTCAGGCAGCCAGTGGCGGGAACTGCAGCCTCAGCCCCACCAGCTGGCTCAGCAGCGTCTCTGGCAGCAGGCGCCCAGCACCAGAGTCCAGAGTCTCTGGCAGAGACGGGGCCCTGACCTGGGGCTAATAGCTGGTCAGAGTGATAAGAGAAAAAACATCCCACATATTATGTAGAGAAAACAACTGAAAATAAGCAAATGAACGTGGAAGACTGAAATCCTAAGTCATAAAAGGAAGCTGAAGTGAGAGGAACAAATCAGGGGAGGTTTTCATGGAAAGAAAACCCGGGGAAGGAGAGAGAAAGATACACAATTCTGTATGGGACAGAAGGCAGTGCTTAGGTAAAGCAGAAAACCCCTGACTGGGAAAGCCAGGAAATGAGATTTGTTGGTGTAGTAACTGGTAAAGTCCTAAGGAAGCTTCACAACTTCACCGGTGCTGCTGCTGCACGTAACAAACCTCCCTGTTCGGTTCTATGTGTTCTTGATAAAACCTAACTCTGACTTCTCTCCCCGGGCCTCAGTTTCTTCATCAGTGAACAGTAGGCTTCCTGAGTTGCCTTTTTAAAAAAATTTTATTTATTTATCCTTTAGAAGGGAAGGGAAGGAGAGAAGGAGAGAAATATCAATGTGTGGTTGCTTCTGGTGCATCCCCTGCTGCAAACTGGCCCCTGCTGGGAACTGGCCTGCAACCCAGGCATGTGCCCTGACGGGGAATCGAACCGCAATCTTTTGGTTCGCAGGCCCGTGCTCAATCCACTGAGCTACACCAGCCAGGGCTACATGAGTTGCTTTTTAAAAAAATTACAGTTACCCTGAGTTTTTCCCTCTTCGCCCCCCTCCACCCAACGCCCCCCACTCCCTCAATCTCCATTGTTCATGTCCATGGGTCATATGTGTAAGCTCTTTGGCTCTGAGTTGCCTTTTAATTCTAACGTTCCATGACTCTAAGGCAGAGCTAAGGTATTACTACAAGGCTCCTGTTACCCAAAGACATTCTGCTTCAGGAAGAGCCACCCAAACAGGTCACAGTAGCTATGGGAAGTCCTGCTGGGGTATCAGCCAGACTTGAGGACCTTGTGTCAAGCCCAGGAGTCCTGAGTTTTATCACCAACTGAAGGACAAGGTCAGACTACAGAAAGGGAATTTAACCAGAACAAGGCTCAAGAAAAATGCTGTCAGGTGACAGAAAGTTGGAAGAGGAAAGGTTTGGAGCAGGCATGGCTGGCCCAGAGCAGTGGCCAGGAAAATGGAGCAGGGAGGGTGAATCTGAGGAGAGATGCTGAAGAACTGATAGAACTTGGTGACAGAAAACTAAGGAGAAACAAGAATTTGAAGTAACATTGAGTTCTTACCTTCCCTTCCTGTTGTGATTTGAAAGGATACTGGTGCCACAACAGCACAGAGTAAATCAGAAAGGCTCACAGTTGGGGGGAGGGGTGGGGGGACACCCACAGCATCACTGGCTTGCATCGGAATCATACTGTGCTTTTGCTAGAGAACTCCCAGTCCTCTGAACCTACCATCAATCCGGCTGACAAGCTCTTCCAGTGCCTTGACCTTCTTCTGGATCCCTGGTTGTGCAAAGGTGTAGTTATCCTGATAGTGAAACAGAGCCCAGAATAAACAGGGACTCAGAACAGTTGTGCTACCACTCAAGTTCACAGAAACATGTTTAAAAATACAAGCCGTTTTTCCAAAGCCAGAGCCAGTATTTGGCGGAACAAAGGAAAGTCCAGAACACCAGAGTGTGGGGAAGCCCAACACGGCTGTCCTTGGCAGAGGCAAACAACATGGCCCAGGTACACAGTGGAAGGAAGGAGCATGCTCTGATGTCAAAGCCAAGGCAGCATGGACACTGCCTGAGACTCCAGGGGATGCTAGACTATTGCTTTTTGAAAGCTTTAAGCTAATGAAAGAGGCAAAGATGGATGAACAACAAGGGGAGGTGCCATGCCAGGTGAGGTGGGGGGAATGTCTGATGCAGAAGAGCAGTAAGGAACCCAAAGGCCCGCAGGAAGCCCCGTGAACCTGGGTGACCCACAGGGGCAGAACCTGCTCACCTGGATGCCATCCAGCAGTTTGCTCATGCACCAAAAGCTGTCGGCTTCAATGCTTCGCAGCATGTCCTGAGACAAATTGGTCACATCAAAGTTCTCCACATCCTCTTCTGTAAAATAAAGGTGAACAAGGTCCAGAGGTCTTCTCTGGACAATGGAGAAAGATAGTCTAGTATCTTCACTGGGGCCCTTTGGGCAAGGAGAGAGCCAGGCGAACCTGATGCCAAGGACAGGGCCTGTCCTCCTCCCCTTGGCAGGCGGGCGAGGGAAACCCAGGGGAGTTCTTGACAATCTCATTACAACACTGAACAGACATTCCTCACATCAAGTCTGCTGGGTCCAAAATATCTTTCTCTTCCCCCGCATTTGTTCATTCCATTTTAGAAAAAGACACTTCAGGCCTCATTTTCAATGAGCTATACACCCAGCCCTCTGGACAAGGTCTGAAAAAATTATTTGATTTCAGAAATTCGGTGAGCTGTATAGCACACTCATACTTACATACAGTGAGAGCAACTGGCATCAGATAGCTCCCACGGCTCATTTTTAAAGGGAGAACCCCCCAATTCTGACTAGGCAGACCCATGGCCTCCCCACTCAGAAGTGATGAGTGTGTGAAGGAAGGCAGCCCAAACCTGTGGTAGCTGCTAGGTTTAATTTCAATGAGTTAGCAGTCCTTAGGATGGGCTGTCTAAAACATAATCCTAGAGGATACTCAAGAAAAAAGGGGTTCCACAGACAAACGTGGTTGAGAAATGCCACATTATATATCCGTACCTTGGAGATTCACAAAGGGCATAGCCAATAAAAATATTTGAGAAATTGTAAGAAATTCTCCATTGAGTAAATATACTTAGGGTGAGGGAGGGAGAAAGAGAGGGAGAGAAACATCGATGTGAGAAGAACATCTATCAGTTGCCTCTTGCATCACCCTGACTGGGGACTGAACACACAGTCAGGCTTGTACTCAGACTGGGAATTGAACCAGCAACCTTTCGCTTTGTGGGACGACACCCAACCCACTGAGCCACATCAGTCAGGACATGGGACCTCTTTTTACAAGGACCATCTATTAGCTCTCACAGAAATCCCACACCAAGTAATAGGAGTGGGAAGTCATCTGTCTGGCCTGAGATCCCAGTGGGGAGAACAGAAGGCGTCCTCAAGACACCCGGAGAGGAAAAGGCCACGTGGTGTTTCCTTCCGGCTGCAGAGAGGCGGAAGTACTAAGAAAGGCTCTCCCTGCCCGACAAGACAGGGCACCCCAACCCACAGGCTCCGGTTTGTCTCGGTCAGAGGCCACGCGAGGAAACATGTAGGCCCTTGAGTTCTGTGCCAAAGGTGGCTTCTCCCCTGAGACCCATAAGCCCCGTTTTGAAAACAAGAAATATACTGCAGTCCCTGGTGCTGCAGAGAGACATAGGCATCCAACAAAATGTATTCAGAATCCAGCCCTTTCATTTATGAGAATTATTACCAACACCTACAACTGAATCTCTTCAAGGTAACATGTAATAACAACTCTCAAATTCTCCTCTTGCATAAATAACATTTTTAAATGGACATCAAGGGCTGTAAAAACCCTTTTAGGGAAGGGGGGGATGTTTTACTAGAAAAACTACACCCTGGAAACAACCTAGAAGTCCAACTTGAAGTACAGACACAGGTAAATATATGTTAATACATGTAAAAAGCTACCAACAGGGCCTGGCACACAGTAGGTACAATATAGTTTTAGATGTAGTTTATTAGGAATTTGTAATAACATGGAAAAGTATATCACTGTGTGGAGGGAAAAAACAAGGTTCACAATTATTTGCGGTGCACTCTCAGCTACTGCATGTATGTGTTTACATAAGCACAGTGGAAGATGAAATACATCACAAGGTTTACAGGGCTTGTTCCCCGGGTGGTAGGGATGAAGGATTTTTATTTTCTTTAAGCTTTATTAGACTTTTCAAAATTTCTACAATAAGCATAATTTTTATAGTCTGGGGAAAAATGTAATTATTTTAGATAAAAAGCCACAATTGACTACATCTGCCTTTTATAACACACACACAAAAAGAATAAAGACGTTTTTCTAAAACACAAGGCTTGCAGAAACTGACTTCGGATAATATATAAAGGTCCATTTGAGAAACTACATTGAGGAAAAAAAACCTTTCAAGAAATATCATCTTTCTTTTTTCCTAACTTAAAAATGTAGTGTTTTCTAGGGGGTGGCCACATATGTACTATTAATTTAGTTAAGTGATAGTAAGCTATAAGACCCAGCTAAGAACTTTCTTTTTCTTCTTGCTTGGTATTACTTCTCTAAGGTCCTTGCATGTAGCCGTTCATATCTGTAGTCCACTGCCTGAGTGTGCCCACCCACCCCCCAAATTCACATATCTGTTCCCCACGCACAGATCCCCAGGTGCCTCCAATTCCCACTACCACAAACATGCCTCAGAAAACTTTCCCTTCCTCCAGTGCGAGAACTGCTCTGGGCCACAGGTACTGCCAGGTCCAGGCTCACGGCAGTGCAGGAGGAAAGAATGCCATTTCCTTTCATGTGAGCACAGCTGCTCACACGAACCAACAGAGATGCTCCCTCTTCAAGAAAACAGCCTTGTCAGAAAAAAGGGAAACCCACAAGGTAGGCTCAGGGCCAAAACCACTCCCGCCACTCACTCATGTGCCCAGAGGAAGATCCAGGGCTCCATAATCACTTGAGGTAGAAGGGTCTTTTCCACCTTAGGCATTCTACAGTTCCAGAACATCGCAATGTCACTGCGAATGGAAACCACATGTAGCAGAGAAACAAAGAAGAGCTTGGGTCCCTGAGAACAGGGGACACAGCTGCCATATGAGCCCTGGCAATCTATGGTTTTTTGTCAGACAGAATAGCATGTGATTAAAAGAATAGACTCTGGAGCCAGACTGTGTAGCTCAAATCCTGACTCCCTCAATCACTAGCTAGATGGCTTTGGGCAAATCACTTTACCTTCTGAGCCTCGATTCCTCATCTGTTAAAGTGGTGATTTCCAACCAGTGTCACAGGATAGGATATGGGTTAAACAAGTTAATATATAAAAATGCTAACATAAGCATTATGGCACAAAATAAGCATTATGCAAATGTCAGCTAGTATTATTGTTATTAAATGAGGAATAATAAACTCCTGTCTTGTTTCAGCCCATTATTTAAATTAAATGTATTGTGATGACATTAATAAGATTAGATAGGTTGCAAATGTACATTTCTATGCTATATGATATGTGTATTGCACTGTGCGCCCACCCCCCAAAGTCAAATCTTCCACCACTGTATATCTGACCCCCTTTACCCTTTATTGCCTCCCATCACCATTTCCTCTGGTAACCACCACACCATTGTCTGTGTCTGAGTTTTTGTTTGTTGATTGGTTGCTTTCACAGCCTCAGTTATTTTGGATTCCTGTTATTTGCAGCCAAACCTAACATAATTCCAGAACATACCTTAAAAATAGGTCAATTTTTAAAGTGTCCATTTCCACCATTTGATCTTAAGGAGATGATCTAACAATGTGGGGTCTTAAGTTGGTGAGATGTCACTCTCAGCAACTGTACCAACTTCAAACGCTCAGCTGCCTGTCCAGGGAGGAAGGAGACCGAGATGCCGAGCCCTCTTAGTGGGCATTGATTGGGGGCTTTTTTCCCTATGTTCTGCCCTTGTGCCAGGCCTGTCCTTGTTGTCACAGATACGGGGACAGTTTACCAGCACTTCCGAGCGGGGAGAGTTTGGTTCTAGTGTTCTCCCTGATGGGAAGATAAAATTCACACATTCAGTAAAAACACTGTGAGCTGAGTGCACCAGCAGAAAGCAACAGAGATAGGGAGGCCCAAATGCTCTCTGAAGGGCTTCATTCATCATCAACAGTCTGTTCAGAAGGATCATTAAATGTCCCACTTGAGAAAATTCAACATATAATTGAGCTGGGATGGGAAGCCATGCCAGCAACATAGTTTGGAATGAGGACAGTGTCTTCAGTTGTCCCTACAGACATGCAGCAGCCAAGGACTCTGGCTGGAAGGAAAGATTTTAAGTGATATTTTATGGCTATTTTAGGAGGCAAAACATCTAAAAAGAGAAAACCAAAAGCTCCTTATAAAAATAAAATTGCCTACTCTGGGTTTGACAAAAACATGCCCATTCATAAGCTGATAAAATGTCCTTGAGTCGTGGCTCCTGTCGACTGTTTATTTTTTTGAGAACTCCAAATACTGGGCCTAAAATCAGCCTCACATATGCCTCAAAAACTCCTCCATGGCTCTGGGTTTTGCTTAAACTGACAAGAGTTACTTGTCCATTCATTGCTCTTGGCATTTCCCAGGGTTTGCTGGGTCAGAAAGACAGCCTGACCAAAGGCACGAGAGGGTTCTAGGCACCAGATTGTAGATGGCTGTCTCTTATCCAAAGCCTCTGGCTTATGTGGTTCCTGTCTTTTTCTTTCTTTTAAGTAAACTCGTAAGAATACCTTACATATTTTCTGATCACAAAAGTAAACTAATTGAGAAAAGGAAAATACAATTTTTTTAGCCATACATCTAAAGAACCTCATAAAATGAAACTTAAATTTTTCATCCAGAACAGTTTTTTAAGAAAGGCATTGAGAGACTTCCGACCAAGATGGAGGCGTAGGTGGAAACACGTGCCTCCTTGCACAACCAAGTTTAAAAGACAACAAAGTTTTAGTAACAAAAACACAGCCAAAACACAGAAAATTGAACTATACGGAAGTCCGACAACAGCTAACTGTTCAGCAAGAAGGGTAAGGGGGTGGAGCCAGCAGTGGAGCTGGGTCGGCAGGAAAGATCCCCTGGACCTACCCAGGCGTGCAGGAAGCCACTGGTGGATCCCAGGTGTGGGGTAGCAACAGGCGGACTCAGTGAGGGTGCAAGGTGGCAAGCTGACCGGGGTAACACATTCACATGTACATAAACCAGCAAAGGAGCGAGCAGTGAGACAGACTGTGCAGGCCCCAGTGGCGGGAAGCAGCAGAGAGGACTGCTATTGCCCCTCTTTGACCCCGCCCCCACATACAGCATTACAACCTAGTGACTGAATTGCCCCACCCTGGTGAACATCTAGGGCTCCGCTCCTCATACATAACAGGCGCAAACAGACCAAAACATGGCTCAAGAACTCAAAGCCCCAGAGCCCATAACTCTAAGCAACCAAGAAATAGCCAACTTATCAGATGCACAGTTCAAAACACCGATGATCAGGATGCTCACAGAACTGGTTGATTTTAGTCACAAATTAGAGGAACAAATGAAGGCTAAACTAAGTGGAATGAAGAGAAATGCACAGGAAACCAATAGTGATGGAAAGGAAACTGGGACTCAAATCAAAGAAGTGGACCAGAAGGAAGAAAAAAATGACCAAACAGAAAAATATGAACAAGAATTTTTATTTTTTTTAATTTTTTTTAAAATTTTATTTAGTTACTTTTCAAGTATATTTTTTTTTCTTTTTTTTTTCTCTCCCCCCCGCCCGGTCTCCCCCCTCCCTCCCATTCCCCCCCCCAGTCCTCATCTCTGTGTCTTTCATACTTGTTCCTCAAAATCCCTCCCCCTTTTTCCCCTTAACTTCCCTTCCCTCTCCCCTCTGGTCGCTGCCCACTTGTTCTCTATTTCAGCGTCTTTGTTTTTATTCTGTTTGCTTGTTTGTTTTATTCTTTAGCTTCCTGTCAAAGGTGAGATCATATGGTATTTGTCCTTCAATGCCTGGCCTATTTCACTCAGCATAATGCTTTCCAGTTCCATCCATGTTGTTGCAAAAGGTAGTAGTTCCTTCTTTCTCTCTGCTGCATAAAATTCCATGGTGTATATGTACCACAATTTTTGGATCCATTCATTTACTGATGGGCACCTAGGTTGCTTCCAACTCTTGGCTATTGTAAATTGTGCTGCTATGAACATTGTGGTGCATAGGTTCTTTGAAATTGATGTTTTAGGATTCTTGGGGTATAATCCTAGCAGTGGAATTGCTGGGTCAAAAGGCAGGTCAATTTTTATTTTTCTGAGAAAATTCCATACTGTTTTCCATAATGGTTGTACCAGTCTACAATCCCACCAACAGTGAACTAAGGTCCCCTTTTCCCCACACCCTCTCCAACATTTGTTGTTTGTTGCTTTGTCTATTATAGCCATCCTGACTGGTGTAAAGTGGTATCTCATTGTGGTTTTAATTTGCATCTCTCTGATAGCTAACGATATTGAGCATCTCTTCATGTGTCTCTGGATATTCTGTATGTCCTCTTTAGAGAAGTGTCTGTTCAAGTCCTTTTCCCATTTTTTTAATTGGGTTCGATGTCTTCCTAGAGTGGAGTCGTGTAAGTTCTTTGTATATTTTGGAGATTAAACCTTTGTCTGAGGTATCATTGGCAAATATGTTTTCCCATACAGTTGGTTGTCTTTTTAATTTAATACTGTTTTCTTTAGCCATGCAGAAGCTTTTTATTTTGATGAGATCCCATTTGTTTATTCTTTCCTTTATATTCCTTGCTCTAGGGCACATATCCGTAAAAATGTTGCTGTGTGGAATATCTGAGATTTTCTTGCCAATGTTCTCCTCTAGGACTTTAATGGTGTCATGGCTTATATTTAAGTCTTTTATCCACCTTGAATTTATTTTGGTGTATGGTGTAAGTTGGTGCTCAAGTTTCATTTTTTTCCACGTAGCTGTCCAGTTCTCCCAACACCATTTGCTGAAGAGGCTATCTTTACTCCATTTTATGTTACTGCCCCCTTTGTCGAATATTAATTGACTGTAGAGGGTTGGGTTGATTTCTGGGCTCTCTGTTCTGTTCCATTGGTCTATGTGCCTGTTTTTATGCCAGTACCAGGCTGTTTTGATTACAGTGGCCTTGTAATACAGTTTGATATCAGGTATTATGATCCCTCCTACTTTTGAACAAGAATTTTTAAAAATGAGGAGAGGCTTAGGAACCTCCAGGACATCTTTAAAAGCTCCAACATCCAAATTATAGGGGTACCAGAAGGGGAAGAGAAAGAACAAGTGGAAACCTTATTTGAACAAATAATAAAGGAGAACTTCCCCAATCTGGCAAAGGCAATAGACTTCCAGGAAATCCAGGAAGCTCAGAGAGTCCCAAAGAAGTTGGACCCAAGAAGGAACACACCAAGGCACATCATCATTACATTAGCCAAAATTAAAATGAAGGAGAGAATCCTAGAAGCAGCAAGAGCTAAGGGGACAGTCACCTACAAAGGAGTCCCCATCAGACTGTCAGCCGATTTCTCAAAAGAGACCTTACAGGCAAGAAGGGGCTGGAAAGAAGTACTCCAAGTCATGAAATCCAAAGACCTACAACCAAGATTGCTCTAACCAGAAAAGCTTTCATTTAGAATGGAAGGGCAGATAAAGTGCTTCTCAGATAAGATCAAATTCAAGAAGTTCATCATCACCAAGCCCTTATTATATGAAATGTTAAAGGGACTTACCTAAGAAAAAGAAGATAAAAAAGATGAACAGTGAAAGGACAGCAAACTCACAGTTATTAACAACCACACCTAAAACAAAAGCAAACTAAGAGGAAAGCTAGATCAGGAGCAGAACCATAGAAATGAAGATCACATGGAGGGTTAACAACAGGGGAGTGGGAGGAGGAGAAGGGGGGAGAAGGTACAGAAAATAAGTAGCATAGATGGCAGGTAAAAAATAGATAGGGGGGAAGGCAAGAATAGTATGGGAAATATAGAATCTAAAGAACTTATGACACATGGATCTAAACTAAAGGGGGGGATGGTGGGGGAGGGGATGAGCAGGGGGAGGGGAATGAAGGGGGGAATAGAACTGTAATGGCATAATCAATAAAATATATTTTTTTAAAAAGGCATTGAGAAATTCATCTAATTGCCTGTATGTAAGAGCTAAGTGGTTCAAGTGCCATAAAAATATATTGTTGGAAATTATTCACTCGGTACTTTCAAGCAGATATTTGATGGCAGCAGCTGAGACAAGGACACCACTGAAAATCTTAGTGTGGAGAGCACAGAGGGGCCCCTCAGCTAACCCCAGGGAAGTCAAACCACCACATGGAGAAGGGAACACAGCAGCACTGGTCTCTCCAGGGAGGACATCAGAGGAGAGACTTCTTCTGAGGTTCCTGCAGGGCAGAGACCCAGAGGGTACACGTTATAAATTGTGTGGGAGGAGACATACTGTTTTAAAGACAGAGAAGCAGCTGACCATGGAGCCCTTCCTGACACTGTGCCTGTCAATCAGGGTAGTAACCAAAAGCTCAATATTAACTCAGAATGACACATGAACACTGGCTATACACTACCCAGTGTGGAGTAGCCTGGGTATTATGTCATGATACCTGGGTAAAAGTAATTTAAAAAACCAACATACCACAAAATTTTCTCTATTTTCCACAAATTTCTGTATTACTAAAGTCTTAGCAAACATTAGTGGCTGTTGGTTAACTTGATTTCGTGGCACTCACTACTGGCTGTAGGACCCCAAGTTATATGAGACCGAACTCTATGAGTATTCAAGTTACCAAAGCAAGGAAAGGCAAGGTCCAGCACACACCTAACCTTCTAGGACATGCCCAAAGACCACCCACAGAGACGGGCAGCATGTATGTGAACAAGCTCTGGGAAGTCCAGGTCCCCCAATGCCAATGTCAGCTGCCCAGAGGCTCCTCATGCAGAGTCAAACATCTTGAACACGTTGGCTACCTGTTTCTCCTGTTATAATTTCTCACTTATTCTTGGGGTCAGACGAGAGTGAATGAGCAAGTGAGCACGCATGCACATGCCACTTGTGCCATGAGCCAGGGAGAGGGCAGGCTAGGTCTCATCTCAGAGATGACAAGCCACAACTTGACTTTGGATAATTTACCTCCTACACGATAGGAAATACAGCTCTGGACATCCCACTAAATACACACACTGTTCTCGAAGTGTCAGCTGGACGTGGCTCGCTCAGCACTCTGACTTGGCTCTCTCCATATATATACATCTACTTCTGGGAAGGGCCTCAAATACTCAACTGCCTGTCACAAATGATGCTACCTCATTGGTGAAGACAGGGCCATGGGGCATCTTGAGGAAAGATGCAGTCCCAAATTGGGTGAGTGCTAAAATATTCAGGATCAGCTCCACTCACCAATTGCCTCCAAACCAAAGCACTAAAATGGAAAATGAAATAGCCTTACTATGTGATTCATTTTACATAGAGTTCATAGACAGGTAAAACTAACTGAGGTGTTAGAAGTCAGTGCAGTAGTTACCCTTGCTGGGGCAGGGGTGAGGGGTGCTAGAAAGGAACCTGAGGGACTTCTACAGTACTGGGAATGTTCTATACCCTGATATGGGCACTAGTTATTTAGCGGAAATTTACCAAGCTGTGCATGTATGATATATCTACTTTGAAAAATACATGTTATATTTCACCCTGGTGTGGCTCAATGGGTTGAGTGGTGGCCTGTGAACCAAAGGGTCACTAGTTCAATTCCCAGTCAAGAGTCAGGCATGCACCTGGGTTGCACGCCAGGTCCCCATTTGGGGATGTGTGAGAGGTAACCAATCAATGTTTCTCTTCACACCTCACTGATGTTTCTCTCCCTCTCTTTCTCCCTCCCTTTCTCTCTCTCTGAAAATAAATACAATCTTTTAAAAATATATGTTGTATTTCAATGTAAAGTATACATTTTTTATCCTCACTCAAAGACATGCTTATTGATTTTAGAGAGAAGGGTGGGGAGGAAGAGAGAGGAACAGAGAGAGAGAGAGAGAAATATCAATATGACAGACAAACATTGATTGGTTGCCTCTTGTACATGCCCAGACCCAGGGACAGACCCGCAACCCCAGCATGTGCCCTGACTGGGAATAAAACTGCATGACCTTTCAGTTTATGGGAGGATGCTCCAACCAACTGGGCCACACCAGCCAGGGCTGAAGTTTACATTTTAAAAAGGGAAAAGAAACGTCCTCTCAAGACAATAATGAAATCCCACCATTAGTCTGTCCAGGGTCATCTCTGGCCTCCACACCTCATCAGACAAGGAAGAACAGGATGAGCAGGGTGATACCGCATGCAGAGTCAGATGTGAGTAAAGAATGAAGCCTCCTAGCAACTGAGAGCATGGAGCTGGAGCCTGCAGCCCAGGAGCAGACATGGCAGTGGGGCCACAGTATCTGGGCATGTGGGTGTTTAATACTTACTTCCTTTCTCTGAGAATGAGTGTTACTTATCAAAAGCTAACTGCATGGCCTGCCACCTTAACTGTGTCAGGGCTCTGCTCAAACATCGTCTTCTCATGGTACCTTGGCTTACCACCCTGTCAAAAACCTGCTCCCATTCCCACTCTCACAACAAGGCACATCTCTGCCCTTTCCTGCTTCGTCTTTCTCCATAGCACTTATCGCAATGCAACAAATGCCTGTTTTTCTATTTATTGTTTGTTTCTGCTCATCAGAATTTAAGCTGTAGGAAAGAGATTTCTTTTTATATATAATTTATAGCTGACTACACATAAGTGCACAGCTGTTTCAACACATGTATACATCTGTGCAAAAATACGCTCCAGTCCAAACAGAACATAACCAACAACCCAGGAACTTTCCATGCCTTTCCAGTCAGTCAACCATCGTTCTGATTTCTATTGTCATAGATTATTTTTACTCTATTTAAGTAAAATCATACAATATGTATTTTTTCCTTCAACGTAAGTTTTTAAAAATCTTTTTACTTTTCAATTCCTTTGTTCATTTTTAAACATTTTTAAGTATGTTTTATTGATTATGCTATTACAGTTTTCCCATTTTTTTTCTCCTTTATCCCCCTCCACCTGGTATGCTCATTCCCTCTAGCAATCCTCCCCACCTTAGTTCATGTCCATGAGTCACACATGTAAGTTCTTTGGCTTCTCCATTTCCTATACTGTTCTTAAACTCCACCTGTCTATTTTGTAGCTACCATTTATGCTTCTTATTCCCCGGACCTTTTCCCCTGATTCTCCCTCTTCCCCCTCCCTGCTGATTACCCTCTATGTGATCTCCATTTTTTTTTTATAACAGATCTTTTTTTTTATATTTATTTATGTTTAGAGGGGAAGGAGAGAAGGAGAGAAACATCAATGTATGGTTGCCTCTAGTGTGTCCCCTGCTGGGAACTGGCCTGCAACCCAGGCATGTGCCCTGACTGGGAAATGAACCGCAATCCTCTGATTTGCAGACCTGCACTCAATCCACTGAGCTACACCAGCCAGGGCTCCATTTCTGTGATTCTATTCCTCTTCTAGTTGTTTGCTTAGTTTGCTTGCTTGTTTTAGGTTCAGTTGTTGATAGTTGAGTTTGTTATCATTTTACTGTCTAGAGTTTTGATCTTTTCCTTAGATAAGTCCATTTAACATTTCATGTAATAAGGGCTTGGTGATGATGAACTCCTTTAGCTTTACCTTGTCTGGGAAGCACATTATTTGCCCTCCCATTCTAAATGATAGCTTTGCTGAATCATTTTGGATGTAGGTCCTTGCTTTCCATGACTTGGAATACTTCTTTCCAGCCCCTTCTTGCCTGAAGGTTTCTTTTGAGAAATCAACTGATAGTCTTATGGGAACTCCTTTGTAGATAACTGTCTCCTTTTCTCTTACTGCTTTTAAGATTTTCTCTTTAACCTCTGGTATTTTAATTATGATGTGTCTTGGTATGGTCCTCTTTGGGTCCAACTTGTTTGGGACTCTCTGAGCTTCCTGGACTTCCTAGAAGTCTATTTCCTTTGCCAGATTGGGGAAATTCCCCTCTATTATTTGTTCAAATAAGTTTTCAATTTGTTGCTTTTCCTCTTTTCCTTCTGGCACCCCTATGATTTGGATGTTGGAATGTTTCAAGTTGTCCCAGAGGTTCTTAAGCCTCTTTTTTTTTTTTTGAATTCTTGTTTCTTTATTCTGTTCCAGTTGAATGTTTATTTATTCCTTCTGCTCCAAACCATTGATTTGGGTCCCGATTTCCTTCCCTTCACTGTTGGTTCCCTGTATATTTTTCTTTATTTCACTTTACATAGCCTTTACTTCTTCCTCTATTTTGTACTTAATCACTTCTGTAAGCATCCTGATTACCAATGTTTTGAACCTGCATCTGATAGGTTAGCTATCTCCTCGTCACTTAAGTTCTTTTTCTAGAGTTTTGATCTGTTCGTTCACCTGGGCCATTTCTTTGTTTATGCATACCTGTTACATGGTAAGGCGCAGAGCCTTAGGTATTTGCCAGGGCGGAGCAACCCACTTCCCTGCGTTGTGGTGCTGTATGTGGGGGAAGGGTCACAGAGGTAACAATGCCACTTGCCCAGCTCTTGGTGGGCTTTCAGTCACTTACCGTTTCCCCTACGTGGCGCCACTCTAGGTGCTGATTCCCTGAGTGGGTGGGCTTGAATACATTCTAGGACCCTGTGGCCCCTCAAACTAATTCTCCTGAGAGGCTGGCAGTTTCTTCCAGTGCTGCAACCACCACAGGTTTTTACGGCCAGAGTTTATAAGGAGGGGTCAGAGAGGAAACAATGCTGCTTGCTCCGCTCTTGAACCACTTTCAGATACTTCCCCTGCTTTCCCCAAGCGACTGGCACCTGGACCCTGGTGCTGAATCCTGGATAGCTGGGCTTGTGTGTTTTCTAGAACTGTGTGGGCCCTCCCCCTCCAACGGACTTTGAGAGACTGGCAATTTCTTCTGGTGCTGAAACCTCCACAGGTTTTTACAGCCAAAAGTTCTAAGGCTTTATTTTCCCACTGCTGGCACCCTGGGTTATATAGTCTGTATTGTGCCCCAGTTGTTCTTCCTGGTTTTTATATGCATGCGAATGTGGACCTGCCTGGTCCACCAGCCACCACTTCACCACCCTGGCTGCCTGTCTCCACCCCCCCTACCAGCGTGGATGAATGTTTCTTCTTTAACTCCTTGGTTGTCAAACTTCCATACGGTTCGATTTTCTGGCAGTTCTGGTTGTTTTTTGTTTTTAAATTGTTGTTGTCCTTTTTTTAGTTGTCGAAGAGGCAAAGCGTTTTATCTACCTGTGCCTCCATCTTGGCCAGAAGTTCCTCAACATAAATGGTTTTTGAAGTGGTTTCTTTGATGTTGTTGCCTTTATCAGTAATTTGTCCTTTCTTATAGCTTAGTGCTTTTCCACTGCATGATTATCCATTCTCCTGTTAACAGATATTTAGGTTGTTTACAACTTTTGTCTATATGAATATTCTCACGCAGCCTTTTAGGGAGGATAAGCTTTCATTTTCTTTGGATAACTAGAAGTAACAGGCACAGATTGCTGCCTCCTCTGTTTGTGGTTGCATCCCCAGTGCCTACAGCAGTGCCTAGATAAATGCTTGCTGAGGAATGGTGGTTCTCAGTCTCCAGGCCTCAGAAGAGACAGACCTTTTGGCTACCTCAGCATAGCATCAGAACACTGTAAGTAATTCGCTGCCCTCCAGTGGCCAAGCCCAGTAAAGCCATACTCATTCCTGGATATCTTGTGAAGTTATCACAAACTTTTCATTCTTTCATTTACCTAGATGTATGGAATGTGTATTTTAGACACCAAAATGAAAGCACTGGGAATATAAGGATGTTTAAAATTATCTCTGGTCTCAAAGAATCATACAGTTTGGTGGCAGAGGGCAGGAGGGAAACACGAATGAAAATGTGTATTACAGTAAAGTGCTACAGACAAAATGTACAGGGTTATGGAAACAGTACTGCTGGGGTGGTGGGGGTTGGGGGAGGTCTCAGGGAAGGCTTCCAGGAGGAAGGGGAGTCTTAAAGGATGCATAAGGATTAGTCTAGGGGATAAAAGGATGGTGCAGAACAAGGCTTTTGATTAAAAATGTCAACACCAGGTTGCTGAGTTGAAGGGGTGGTGCAGGGCAAAGATCACCCAGGGCATTACACAACAAGCCAGAGAACATGGACATTTTAACCTGCAGGTGATGAGATGCTATTGAAGGGTTTCAGGAAGAGGAGCTGCGTGGGCAGGTCTGTGTTTAAATGGTGTGGAAGGTGGGTTTGAAGATGAAACTGGAGATGGGAAAACACTCTTGCAATTTTAGCAATTCAGGCCTGACCTAGGACAGTCATAGGATGGAGAGGGAAACAGATTCAAGAAATATTTAGGACATAAAATTACCAGAGCTTTGAAACTGACTGGATATGGAAGAGTGGAAAAAAGGAATCATAAAGCATTCTTAACATTAAGTGACAGGAAATGCTGCTATCTGAGGTGAAGGGGTAGCTGGGAGTGGGGAGGAGAGGAGTCAGTCAAACGATGAGTTTCAGGGGCCACAAGGTAGCACGGACTGCCGGTTGTCTACAAATGACTATTCCTCCTTCTTTCTTGGTGACAGGGACCCTATGGGTACTGCCCACCTGGGATACAAACTGTTTTCCAGCCTCACTTGCAGGCAGTAATGGCCATTAAGACTTAAGACTAAGTTCTGACGAAAGAGATTTGAACCCAAGCATCAGGTATTGGGGGGGGGGTGTCCTTAAATGGAAGGAGTATGCCCTTTTCCCTTCCCTCCTCCTCACCTGCTGGAATACAGCTGTGATGGCTAGAACTCACAGCTATGTTGGATCACAAGAAAGAAACCGTGTGCTGAGAATGGTAGAACAGCAAGAGAAAGGAGCCGGGGCCCCTGCTATCTGGGAGCACAATAAAAGCCCTTGACTGCTTACCTCTGGAGTTTTAATGTTGAGAGGAAAAAATGTTTTTCTCTTGCTTAAGATACTTAAGGTGTTTGGGATTCCTTGTTACATGCAGCCCTTCCTTACTGATCATCTATGACAAATGTACAAGTCACATAGGGAATTGGATACATGAGTCAGAAGTATGGGAAAGTCTTCCCATTGGAGAGTTCCGGTGCTGTTCTGATTCTAAACAGAATCTGAAGCGAAAATCCTGCTGTACTGCTCATGCAGAAAAGAGGGAGTTACTTGATACTAGTGCTTCACTGGTGATAAAAGAAATCACCAGACACCACTCTTTTTCTGAAAACAGGACATGTCCTAAGCCTCATTCTTTTACATGATTTCTTCATATGCATCACTTAAGTAGTTGCTGATCAGCAGTTTATTTTAGTGATGACCTCGCTATCAATTACATCTGACCTCAATGTTTTCAGAGCTGGATCAGTAATATTGTCTAAGTCCTGGTGGGTGTGGCTCTGTTGGTTAGGCATTGTCCCAAAAATCGAAATGTCATTGGTTTGATTCCTGGTCAGGGCACATGCCTAGGATCAGGTTTGGTCCCCATCCAGGGTGTGTATGAAAGGCAACCAATGGATGTTCTCTCACATCAGTATTTCTTTCCCTTTCTCCCTCCTCCTCTCTCTAATAAAATAAATAAAATCTATAATAATAATAATAGTAATAATAATAATATCATCATCTAAATCCAGAGATTTTGAAGATCAGAGACTAGAGGTATTCTGCAGTCTCAGTGATCATAGTCCAGAGACGATACACTGTCACCCCTGGGCCAAGACACAGCAGGCTTATCCACAGAGGAGGTGCTTCTACATGAGCAACTGGTTTCAGCAGATAAAAAAGCTGCTTGGTATGAACAACTTCTCTCTCAACTCAGGGAAAAGTCGGGATCTGTTTTCCACTATTTTACAAAAAAAAATGACACAAACCACGAAGCAAGCTCAGGTACTAATTTATAAAGGAGATAGAGAATAGATGGGGGAGGATGCAGGAGAAGGCCAAACAATGTCCAGGGGGCATATGGGTCCCGCAGCTCCAGTGGGACAGATCCTCCATGCTACGGCTCAGGAAGATGGGGTGATGGGGTGAGGCTGCCTGGTGACAGCTGTCCAGGATGCTGAGGGCAAGTACTTGGCCTACTCCCTGGGCAAAGAATACCTGAGGTCTCCTGAACTAGGGAGCGTCATACCAAAACCTTTTACAGTAGCTGTCTTTACTAGGATATGGCACCATCAGTGAAGGGGGTAAAAGAAGGATTATTACTCAGACAAGAGAATTATTCTCAAAGACCACAATGTTGTAACTAGTTCAGGAAAGGCCTTGGAGTTGGAGACAAGTCTGTATGCTTTGTGTCTTTGAAACTTAATTTACATCCATCAACTGATGAGCAGATAAAGTGTGGTATATCCATACAATTAAATATCACTGAATAAAAAGGAAGTGCGGACACATGCTACAACCTGGATGAAATGCAAAAATATGCTAACCTTTTGGCCATCTGACCTGGACAAGTTATTTAACTTCTCTAATCCTCAGCTTGTTTATCTATAAAATTCGGATAATGAAAGGTACCTACTTCACAGGATTATTGTAAGGATTAAATAAAATAATGATTAATGAGGCTTCAGCCCACACATGGTAAGCATTCATATGTAAAGAAAGAAACTGTAGCTATTTATTTATTTGTTATTATTCATAAATTATAGACAATTCATTTATTATTTTGTTGTTACTCCTCCAGTTAAAAACTGGTAACCATGCTCTTAGGTCAGACACCTGGAGATGGCTGAGTCAGCCTTGCTAAGACTTCAAAGTGTCCATTCCCAGTGTTTTATCCATGCCCTGTGTGCTCTGCAAGACTGTGCAAATTTAAGACGTGGCCTGTTGTTCAGCAAATGGAGTATCTCACTTGGATACAAAGAATCACAGAGCTTAAAGAATAAATTAATTTAACATTGTCCTAAATTGCTAATAAGGCCTGAGAGGATTTATCTGTCTTTAACTTATAAAAATATTCAATACAGTAAATACTATGTACTACGTTTTAAGAATAATACTAAGAGCTGAACGTTTATCTGCTAGGATACTAAACCTCAAATTTGTCTTTCAAAGACTACGTCAGAGCTTACCCTTATGTTTTCCTTTTAGAACTGCTGTGTAATGATTACGTTTAAAAGACACAGTCTGATAATAAAAGTAAGGTACACATAAAAAATATGCAAAGTGAAAAAAGCCAGACACAAAGGCCATATATTGTATGATTCAATTTTTATGAAAAGTCCAGAAAAGGCAAATCCAGACACACAAAGTAGATTAGCAGTTGCCTGGAGGTATAGAGGGAGGGGGGCTTGAGGCTGATGCGTAAGTGGTACAAGGTTCTTTAGAGAGAAGTAATATTCTAAAATTGATTGTAGTGAGGTTTACACAACTCTATTAGATATCCTGAAAACTATTAAATTGTATCTTTTAAATAGTTGATGTATTTATTTTTATTCTTACCTGAGGACATGCTTATTGATTTTAGAGAGAGGGAAAAAAAGGGAGAGAGAGAGTGAGGGAGAGAAACATTAATGTGAGAGAGAAACATCAATCTGTTGCCTCTTGCATGCTCCCTGACCTGGGACCAAATTCACAACCCAGGCAGGTGCCCTGACTGGGAATCGAACCTAGAACCCTTCGGTTTATGGAACAATGCTCCAACCCACTGAGCCACACTGGCCAGGGTTTGAATTGTGTATTTTAAACTGGTGAGTTGTATGGTATGTGAATTACATCTCAATAAACCTGCTACCCAAGAAAACTGCCCACAAAACTTAATTTATAAATTTACTTCAACCTCAATAAAAATTTTAAAGAGTTCCCTACCTCCTGAATTTGGCAAGTTGATTCTCAAGTTTATCTGGAAGAAGAGCCAAAGCCATTTTTTAGAAGGGTATGAAAGAGACTAGTCCTGGAATAACAAAACATACTATAAAGCTCTAAAATCCAAGCCATGAGGTACTTGCATAGAAATGGATATAAATGGGAAGTAAGCAGAACTATGCAATAAAGGAATTTATGTTATATTATGAAGAGGGATTTCAGAGCAGTGTGAGGATACACTATTTATAAATGGTGTTGAAACAATGAACTATCCAGCTGAAACGGTAACTTAAAATCTCAACACCCACCACACAGGAAAATTAATTTACTAGTGAAATTTAAAAAGTGAAATGTAGCCCTCACTAGTCTGACTCGGTTGGGCATCATCCCACAAAGTGAAAGGTTGAATTTTTTATTCCTAGTCAGGGTACATGCAGATTTGGTCCCTGGTCCAGGCATGTGTTGGAGGCAACCAATTAATTAACATTTTTCTCCCACGCTGATGTTTCTTTCTCTCTCCTTTCCCTCTTGCTAAAAATAATTAAAATCTTTAAAAAAGAAAAAAAGAGACTTCTGGCCAAGATGAAGGCATAGGTAGACACACTGTGCCTCCTCGCACAACCAAAAGAAGAACAACAACAATTTAAAAACAAAAAACAACCAGAACCGACAAAAAATCAAACTGTATGGAAGTTTGACAACTAAGGAGTTAAAGAAGACACATTCATCCACACTGGTAGGATGGGCAGAGATGGGCAGCCAGGTGGAGAGGACTTGCAGTAAGGCAGCAGCTGGAGGACCGGGGAAGGCAAGGCAGCAAATGGTGGCACAGGGTGCAGCGCATAAGGCAGTTGGTGGACCTGGTGGTCCAACATTCACGCACAGATAAACCAGGGGAAACTGGGTGGCAAGACAGACTGAGCATCCCAGGCTCCCAGTTCTGGGAAATAAAGCCTCAAACCACAGACTGAAAACACCTGTGGGGGCTGAGGTGCTGGGAGAGACTCCCAGCCTCACAGGAGAGTTTGTTGGAGAGACCCACAGGACCCTAGAATGTACACAAGCCCACCCACCCGGGAATCAGCAACAGAAGGGCCAACTTGCTTGTCGGAAGTGGGGGAAATGATTGAAATCTAGCCAAGAGCAGAGCCTTTGTTCCCTCTGGAGCCCCTCACACACATACAGTGCCACAATGCAGCAATGTGGGTTACCCTACCCAGGTGAACACCTAACGCTCGACCCTTGCTACATAACAAGTGTGCTGAGAAAAAAAAATGGCCCAAATGAAAGAACAAATCAAAACTCTAGAAAAAATACAACCAGTGAAGAAGAGGTAGCCAAACTAGCCAAACTATCAGATGCACAGTTCAAAACACTGGTAATTAGGATGCTCACAGGATTGGTTGAATTTGGTTGCAAATTAAATGAAAAAATGGAGAATAAGCTAAGTGAAATAAAGGAAAATGTACAGAGAACCAGTAGTGATGGGAAGGCAACTGGGACTCAAATCAATGGTGTGGAGTAGAAAGAAGAAAAAAACATCCACTCAGAAAAGAAGAAACAAGAATTCAAAAAAAATGAGGACAGGTTTAGGAACCTCCAGGACATCTTGAGATGTTCCAACATCCAAATGATAGGAATGCTAGAAGAAGAGGAAGAGCAACAAGTGGAAAACTTATTTGAACAAATAATAAAGGAGAACTTCCCCAAACTGGCAAAAGAAACAGACTTCCAGGAAGTCCAGGAAGCTTGGAGAGTCCCAAAGAATTTGGACCCAAGGAGGAATACACCAAGGCACATCATAATTACATTACCCAAGATTAAAATAAAGGAGAGGATCTTACAAGCAGCAAGAGATAAAGAGACCATCAGACTGTCAGTTGATTTCTCGAAAGGGACCTAACAAGCAAGAAAGGCTGGAAAGAAGTATTCCAAGTCATGAAAGGCAAGGGCCTACATCCAAGATTGCTGTATCCAGCAAACCTTTTATTTAGAATGGAAGGGCAGATAAAGTGCTTCCCAGATAAGGTCAAGTTAAAGGAGTTCATCATCACCAAGTCCTTATTATATGAAATGTTAAAGGGATTTATCTAGAAAAAGAAAATAAAAACATGTACAGTGAAATGACAGCAAATTCACAATTATTAACAAACACACCTAAAACAAAAACAAAAACAAACTAAGCAAACAACTAGAATAGGAACAGAACCACAGAAATGGAGAACACATGGAGAGTTATCAACAGGGGAGTGGGAGGGGGAAAGAGGGGGAAAAGGTAAAGAAAATAAGTAGCATGGATGGTAGGTAGAAAATAGACAGGGGAGGGTAAGAATGGTATGGGAAATGTAGAAGCCAAAGAACTTACATGTATGACCCATGGAGATGAACTAAAATGGGGAAATGTGGGTGGGAGGGGGTACGCAGGGTGGAGGAGAGTGAAGGGGGGGAATGGGACGACTGTAATAGCATAATCAATAAAATATATTTTAAAAAAAGAAAAGCTAAATGTAAATCCAAATCTTTGAGAGTATTAACAGAAAACATGGGAGACTAGTTTTATAATAGTGGGGTGGGGAAGGAAAGACTTCCTAAGCAAGATACCAAATCCAAAAGCTATAACGGAGGAAACATTTCCTCCTTGTGCTCCTCACACTCAGCAATGACTTGTTTACCTCTCTGTGGACCCTCCCCACTGGATGGGAGGAACCACAGGGCAGGGCCCAAGTCTATCATAGAGTGAGTCACTCTATCCCCTGGCACATAGTAGGAGCTCAGTAAATACTTGTAAAATGGAAAGATTTGACTATATAAAGATTAGGAAGTTCCATATAAGGAGAAACAATACACAAACAAAAAAGACAAATGACATGGGAGAAAGAAATATTAGGTTGAACTATATAAAATTCCTGTGGGGAGAGGTCAAAGATGGTTGAATAATAGCAATTTCATGTGGTTCACTCAGCCTAATGTTTTTTAACACACACCAGATAAAGAGTAAATATATCTAATCTACAAAAACCTCTTAAATAATAAGTACAAAAACCCAATAGAAAAAATGGCTAAAAGATTTGGACAAGTAGATCATAAAGAAATAAACAAATACACACATAAGATAAACAACCTCAGTGACGAGCAAGTGAAAATAAATATGAAATGCAAACCATGGTGGTATATGTGCCAGATTGGTGAACACAAGTGGACCACGAGGCCCAGTTGTGCTAAGGAAGAAAAGTGCACTCAAATATCAGTGGTTAGATTATACGCTGGTATGAACTTTTCTGGAGTGTAATTCAGGAGTACCTATTTGGCATGCTCTTGGGACTAGCAATTTCACTTCTAGAGACTCCCATTCAGAGAGATATATATTTTGACTAAAATGCACAAGAAAGTATGTACAAGGATATTCAATGTTATTTGTAACAGCTAAAAATTCTAGACAATTTAAATGTTATTCTATAGAAGTATTACAGTACAGTAAAGCCTTATTATGAAAATAAATGTAATTGCTGAAAACGGTAAGTTACGGTAGGCCTGTATGCTCAGACTTAGAAAGGTGGCCATGATATTTGTGAGTGAACACAAGCAGTATACAAAAATGTATGGATAGTTTCATCCCATTTTTCTGAATGCAACAAAGAACAATAATATACGCAGGCCTAACCACATACAGGAAAAGGGATGGAAGAATACACACCGAAAGGTCAATAGTAGTTATCTCTGGGGGCAGGAGGCAGTAATAACACTTCAAAACTTTTTTTTAAATGAGCATGTACTTCTACTGCAATTTTTTTAAGGCAAGGAGCAATAAGAAATGTGCTTGCTACCTGTTTTGGAGCAGAGAACAGAGCAGAGGGAGCCATTAGAG
Source organism: Artibeus jamaicensis (assembly GCF_021234435.1). Taxonomy (NCBI): domain Eukaryota; kingdom Metazoa; phylum Chordata; class Mammalia; order Chiroptera; family Phyllostomidae; genus Artibeus; species Artibeus jamaicensis. Next base: position 4,363,599 of record NW_026521356.1, read on the forward strand.
GTCCAACGACAAGGATCTGAGATGAGACACCCCTGATTTAAAGAGCATAGGTATTAAGGTCAAAAGACCTGGGTTTGAGTTTTAAAAGCTTATTAAACCTCTGAGGCTTGGATTTCTCGCCTATAAAATGGGTTTGAAACATTTAGTTTAAAGAGATATTGGGGCCTACTAAATGAAATCAGGTATATCAAAGTACTTTGCAAATGGTAAAGTAGTTTAAAAATCATGGTGAGCCCTGGCTAGTGTGGCTCAGTGGATTGAGTGCCAGCCTGCGAACCAAAGGGTCGCTGCTTCAATTCCCAGTCAGGGCACATGCCTGGGTTGCAGGCCAGGTACCCAGCAGGAGGCACGTGAGAGGCAAGCACACATTGATGTTTCTCTCCCTCTGTCTTCCTCCCTTCCCCTCTCTCTAAAAATAAATAAATAAAATCTTTTTAAAAATCAGGGTGGTATTACTGCTTGGTATGGCAAAGCCCTAGGCTGAAAATCGGAAAAATAAGGGCTAATACTACAAAGTCCTAAGGGAAAGGGAGACAGATGGGAACTGATGAGACATCAACCAATTAGAATGTGTGGAGTCAATTTGGACCCTGATTCAAATTGTTAAATATATTTATGAGAATCAGAAAAATTTAAATACTGTTATATATAACATTATGTTAAGGAGTTATTATTACTTTTTAGCTGTTACAATTGCATTATGGCTGTAGGTTTCTTCAATCATTGTATTCTAGAGATACATATGGAAATATTTATGGATGAAATGATATGATGCTTGATTAGCTCTAAATAATTCACAAGCTGAGAGGATGGAGAATGAGTAGAGGTACAGATGAAACAACACTGGCTGTTGAAGCTGGGTAATAAAGGGTTTTAAAGTATGGTTTTTTAAAATTTTACATGTATTTGAAATGTAACATAGTTAAAATTTTTATAAAAAATTAGTGGGTGCCATCTTCCTAGGTCTAGAAGTTAATCTGAAGTTCGCTGCAGTGGTGACACTGAGTGCTGTGGAGGGCTTGCCACGGGCAGCCCACGCTGCTCTGCACAAGCACTGAGGGTCAGTAGTGCTTTCACTGGTCAGCAGGTGGGGCTGACTACCAAATACCAAGATCGGAATGCAGTCCTATTTATCAAAGAAAGGCACCATGCGTGGTGGGACTGGTGGGGTTGAGGCAGTAATGGGATGGGCGCCTCTAGAAAGTAAAGAAAATTTGGGTACAAAATATAAATAAATAGCAGCTAACGATATAATTAAATATCCAACTGGAGCTGCTTTTAATTGGCATAATACTGCCACCAAAATTTCATGCCAGCATTTAGACTTCAAATGTAGATTAATGAATGGATTAATATCTTTCTAGGCTCATTCTTTAATGCTATTTTAGAAAAGTGCTATTGTAAGCAGCAGCCTACAATATAGTATATATATCCCAATAGATCAGCTGCAGTGCTCTTAATAAAATTAAACACAAGGAATTAAGCTGCCTCTAAAAGTTGACCTGTTAATGTGAAGGGAAAATGAAAAGTCCTCTAGCAAAAAAAGCTCTATTTATATGCTTCAGTAGCTGAATTTTCACTAGTCTGGCTTTTGCTTGGGATCACCTGACGCAGTAGGCAAGAGTGACCTTCTGCCCTTACTCCAAGGTCTGCCCTGGTTGCCTCCCCTCAAGGGGAACCAGGATGATGTCACTGTTGTCTTACTTTTTGAGACTGCCTTATGGAGGACCAAAACACCATCCCTTTAGCCCTATCAGAAAACCTGAATGGGATGAATCAAGTGAGACATTTCTTAGCCTTCCCCTGCCAAGGGTCTCTACTCTAGTCCACTTCTCATTACTCTCCTACCCCTCTGCAATGGCTTTCTCCAAAAACCATACAATCCAACCCCCAAGTCTTAAGAAAAAGGTTCTAGTCCTAGCCCTGTCACTAATAAGGAGAGAATCTTACAGGCTATCTGTGAAGTGAGAAGATTACATGGTTGGTTTGCTAAGACCCTTATCACTGTTCATTCTCATGTGAGCTTCTCTTTAACTAAGAAGAAAGCACCAGGCCATGACAGATGGGTTTTCCTTTGAATTTCTTAGCACAAGTAATTAAGGAAACAAAAAAAATGTGGAGGATCCTCAAATTCTTTTAAGACCACTTAATTTAGACCTGGCCAGGGGAGGAGGCCGGGGCTGCAAGAAAACCTAACTGCCACAGTGACATCTAATCACTCCACTCAAAGTGACGAGAACCCAAAAAAGAGGTGAAGGAGGAGGGGAAGAAATCAAGGTGCTGGGGCTCTTCTTGGTCCATCCCATTACCTCCAATGTGAGTTGGATTCTGGTGCCACGACCTTTGCCCCTGTACACGTCCTCATCCTACTACTGAGAAATAGCATGTGAACTAAGTGGGAAGACCTGATATATCGCACAATCTAAAATGCCGGCTTTCATGGATGAGGGTCTGTGTTTCACATAAGTTCAAAATAATCCTAAAATGACCTCAAATAAACTGTCAAATCATCTGTTTATGGCAGAACATAACATACCAATTTGGTCATTCTTGTGACAAAGCAGGTCTTTTTAGGTGAGATTTGTAATCATCACAAGAGATCGATTCCAGGCTTCAATGTTGTTAAAATAGGCTTAGCACTCTCAACTCACTATCCTTTCTCAGTATGACAAGCCTACTGGCTGCACTCGGGAAAAACAAACAGACTGAAGATAAAGAACGATAGCTCGTCCATCTTGGTACTCATGCTTCTTACCCACATATTCTGATAGGAAGACGACAAAGAACGGAGTGACCAGGTCATTAATTCCCTGGACATACCCACTGGCAGGGTGTCGGATGGCCCAAATAAATAGAATTCTTTCGAAGATCTAGGAAAGAAGGAAAGAAGACATAACTGTTAAATTATGGGGATATACTCCCTCCATTTACGTGCCTCACACTTCATTCAGGGTTACTGTAAAATTCTTAGGAAAAACTTTTAAATACTACGAGACGAAGTAGAGAAATGTAAGTTTCTAAGGTACCAACTGTTTTCAAGCAGAAGTAGGTACTTCTCGCCCTTTATCTTTTCAGTATCTAGCCACTCTGATGTAAGATTAGGAGAAGGATGGCAACACAATGCCGCAGAAAAGGTTTGCAATGCAAGTCACTGATTCAGGATGTCATTTGAAAACACTGTTTCTCTAGTTCCAGGAGCAAGTATCAAACAGCCAAGTTCTGGTACTTTTGCTCTCTTTTTTGTCATTACAGGATGGAGATAGGAAATACCTTCTCTACCTTCTCCTTTCTCCCTGCTGAGACGGAAGAAGATGTGACAGACGATAAATACAGGAAGTCGCTTCATATTTCAGGATGCAACCCATACATTTGCTGGGGATAGGAAGTCAAGTAAACCAATTCCTACAGACTCCTGAAGCTGGGAATCTGAGAAAAGATAAATCAGCCAGGGCCTCTATGGAAAAGCTTCTATGGTTATGTATATATTAGCAAGAGGGGCCAGAAGCTTAGAACGGGGAGAAAGAAGAGCTCTTTATGGTCCCTTTACAGAGTCTGGCCCTGTCCCATTCAGCTACACTCCCTACTGCTTTCATTAGGCCCCTCTGAGCTTTTCTCCCATTCCCTGGCTTCATCCCACTGACCACAACTCCTGGGCTTGACATGGACTGCTCATGTCTCTGTGAACTACACAGAGAGTGACAGAAGTGTTGGTGGTGTGCAGAGGGACAAGAATAACAAGGCCACCATAGCACATGATCTTGCAGAGCCCCAGAATGTTGGCTCTGAGGGCAGAGTGAAGAGGCCCTCTCAGAGGTCAGGTGGAGAAAAAGAGAAGCTCCCAGGGAGAACAGTAAAAAGGAAATAGTTATATGGTTTTGGAGTTGATTAGCTAGTGTAGGAGTGAAGAGGAGAATCTAAAGACACAATAAAAGACATTCCCCGGCCCTTCCAGCTGGCAAAGCGCTGAGAAACATTCTCACTCTCAACATTCCTGCACTTCCAGGCGGTGAGAACAAAGCCATCTGGAAGGGGCTGACCTCTCTGCCTCCACTAGACTTGCCCACTTGTTCTCTGGGGCTGAGAAAGGGAAGAGTATCCCCATTTATGTTACATTCAACCCTGTAATGGGGGCTCGCCTACATTCTTTCCTCTCTCTACTAAATGACCCTCCCTCCCTTGAAATTGTAGGTCAAACTAGACCCACCAAGTTCAGGAAATCCCAAGGATTCTCTGCACCTGTCTGTCTCCTCACACCTTCTGTGGCCTGTATCTGTCTAGATATCTCTGTTAAAAGCTACCACAGGTCAGTCCTTCTGAAGGACTTATCAGGGCCTCTATTCCATACCCTCAGCCCCTTGTGAATATACAAATCCTTGGTGACTGGCTTTAACAATGGCCACCAGCTAACCATTCACAATGAGGACCTGCAATAAACGCTCTGTAGTAAGGATGGGGCAGTTGAGACACACAACATACAACTGAAAATCACAAAGAGATGGAAACTGAACAGGACCAAACCTGTTTACCACTGGAGACCATGGAATCTTCACTACAGAAAAAAGTCTGGGATAATCTGGCCCCACAGAGAAGAGAGGAGAGGATAATACCTGAGGGTTTTCTACACTTCTTCTACCAGTGTGAGTAACTCTGATTTACTATACAGTTAATGCCGAAGTACCTTTCAGGTTTGCAAAGCAAGTTTTTCAATATTCAGAATTACTCAGTTCTCTGCTCCTTGGTTAGCATTTTGCTCTGTTTAAGGGGACTATAGCTTACTAGACAGAGCAGAGATCTGAGAAAAATTGAAAAGGCTACAGTTTGATTTTCCTTCTTTGTATTCAGGTTTCCACTATTAGGAGAAGCCTTTTAAACAAACTACTTTCCCCATGTCTAAGTTTGGAGTAAGCATGCACAGGCAGAAGTATCTGAACATTGCCAGGTTAAAGTGAGGAATGAGCAAGCCTGGGTCCGTAGTAGGGAACTGTATGGTGACACACAGGGATCCTGAATTGGTTGGTAGCTTCCTCTAAGCTGACTCATACAGGTAAAGTAATGGTGTCACCCTCAAATCTTCTTTATGCTATTGGTGAGTCATGAGGGATCCCACCAGTAGAGACATCTATAATTAAACACAATTATGAACATAATCTAAAGTCCATATAAATTATTTTGAACATGTTTATCACCACCCCTCCCTATTATGAGGATACCTGCAAGTGCAATTCAAAGTCATTTAAACCCAGCGCCCTAGCGACTGTGAAGCTGAAAAAGCAGTGCTTACTCTCCAGGATTTTATAGTTACTGCTGGGTAAAAGGTAACAGTCCCACTGAGACCTTCTATGTGCTTCACCAATTTGTCAGGTCTCAAAGTGTCACTATGAATTCAATTTCTGGACATATACCCAGAATTTAAAAGAGGGACTCAAACAGATGTTTGCCTGCCCATGTTTGCAGGAGCATTATTCACAACACTCAAAGGTAGAAGCAACCCTGCTGTCCACTGACAGATGCCTCGGTCAGCAGTGTGTATTGCACACACACACAGTGAAATAGGACTGTGACTTAAAAAGGAAGGAGATTCTGACCCATGCTATAACATGGATGAACCCTGAAGATATTTATGGTAAGTGAAATAAGATAGACTCAAAAGAACAAATATTGTATGACCCCACTTATTTGAGGTACCAAGAGTAGTCAAATTTCATAGATTTGTCTCTATGATTTCTTTCATAGAGAAAGAAAGTAGAATGGTAGTTGCTAGAGAATAAAGTTAGTTATTGTTTAATGTACTTAATATCACTGAACTGTACACTTAAAGTTGGTTAAAATGATAAATTCTGTGACATATATTGACAACAATTTTTTAAAAATCATTACCCCAACATGATAAAGTACAGGAAACACAGGTCTAGGAATTCTAAGATGTAAGCCCAAGTCTTCATTCTGTCACCAGATATTCTTAAGACTCTGGGCAAGTCCCTTAGACTATCAGCACTACTCTGTCCATGGGTTTGTTATGAAGATCAAATGAGAATGCACAGGCAAGTGCTCTGAAGGGACCAAAGCTCCACAGCTACATACGGGTATTATCACAATGCAATGTAAACCTGATCATGGTTGGAGAGAAGGCTCCGGCACTCATCCACACAGAAAGGTGCCACAAAGGTAGAGGGGAGAAGGGCCAAGAATGTTAAGTATTTCCCTCACCTCCTGTACAAGGGGTTGCTGGAACAATGGAATGAGAGGATTCGTCCTTGGAATGTCAATGTGGATCTGAAAAAGAGAAGCCATGGCCAAAAACACAAATTCAAGTCTGTTCTCTGGAGAAGTTATTTTCTTAGTAAGAACTAGGATCAAGGGAGTAAGAGTGAGAGCACAATTTATCTTCAGAAAGAACTGACATACAAAAAATAGTCTGTCCGTCTGGAATACATTTCCATGATAGCAACAGCTTACTGAACAGCAAGGAAATCTCCCCACAAAACCCGACTTATCTCAATAAGCAGCAGGCTTCACAACCTAAGAGAATCACCTGCTTTTCCCTATTGGTCTGAAGTCTGTTTCACTCTGAGCTGGTACTTCTTTAACAGGTATGATCAAAATGTGTACCCCTCTTTCCAATCTTATACTCATCAGCAGTTTCCAGGAACTAAAAGAGCTCTGACAGCTACAAAAACATGTCAGAATGAGAAACCAAGAAGGACCTGTTCATGAAGTCATGGTGCATAAAAAGTGGGGAAACTCCAGGGGGAGCTGACCTTCAGTAACTGGCACCGAAAGTTCTGACTTCTGTTACCAAAGAGGTCACTACAGTTGGTTTTGGCTTCGCGATTCCCCAAGTCTAACAATCGCAAGGCCTGTGTCAGCAGTGGCAGAGAGTACTTCAGTTCTTAGGGACTGTTGCAGACAGCTGCCTCTCCCAGCCTTCCCCTCTTCTGCAACCACCAGACTCCTCCTCTCCCCCCACCCTGAACCACCTTCCCACAGGCTGTGGGGGCCAGTATTTGTAATGATGGAACACTCTCTGCCAAGGCTGCTGATGGTGACAGCTCCTGCAGGCACACCAACAGACATGGGGGCTGAACGGGCACTCGTGTCACAGTCCTAAGGGACTCGACTGCTCCTGAGTGAACACATCTTGCATTTTGTGCCCCATACTCTTACTACTCAAAGTGAAGTTTGTGGAACATAGTGTTGCCATCACCTGGGGCTCATTAGACGTGAAGGTCTCATCCCAGACCTACTGAATTAGAGTCTGCATTTTATCACAACCCCTAGGTGAGGTTTCATCAAAATCCTAGGTGATCTGTATGTACATTAAATTTGAGAAGCACTGCCATTGCCAGGAGGAAAAATCTATTTTAAATGGCTAAAATTAGAGCTACTGAATTAGAAAGAGGGAATAAATTTTTTCCCCAGGCCCCCAGTACCTACTCTGCATACTCCCAGGAATATATTTAATTCCTAACCAGTACACCATTGACTAAAGACTTGGAAAACCTGTACCTGATAGTACTCCCAGGAGACATACCTTAAGATTACATGACAAGTAAGCAAAAGGGCAGCAGGTAATCACTGTACCTGTCTGTACGTATCCTGGTGATGTTCCTCATTTCGAGAGTCATAATACTGCTCAATGAAGCCAAAATATTCTTCCCGCTTCCGCTGCAGGGTCAACTTCCTCCTCTCCTTGTTGGCTGGGAGATAGCCCTACAGACAAGACTTCTAGTCAGATGGGGACAGATAATGGTTGGATGAATCCTTAATTTTTATTTCAGCCTGAGCAGTGGCTTGGAAACTATCAAAGGAATGGAAGGAAAACTGCCAAGAAGGGTAGATCCCTTTTTGGTTTTGGCTACCCAGAGTCTGCCCTCTCCTCATTCAATGAGATCCACATGTGGGTAAATGAATCAGTGTTCCCAGGGATATGTACTCTTGCAGTCCTATCCTGTGCTTGGAGCTTGTACTGCTGGTGAGCACCCTGGAGCTCCCACAGCTGGCACACAGAGCACAGTGAATGTAGGTCAGTTGGAGGGCAGTAGACTCAAGTCAAAACCTCTGAAGGCTGTGTGTGTGCAAGGCAATACTTCTGAGAATCACGGGGAGACGCCTGTCTCTACAGCACATTTCAGTGATGAGCCACCTAAGTGTATGCTGGTTACCCCTTCTTTGCCACGATAACATTCAGAATTACTAGCATGGGAAGCTGAATGGAATCTCTGACATAGCGGCTACAACGTCCACACATACAACTTTTGGCAGCAGCCCTTTCCTCGCCAAAGCTCCAGGCCAACTTTCATTCTTGTCCCTCATCTAGATCCCAACTCTCAATTCTTATATCTCCTGTTCTTCTGTTCTCACCGAATCTACTCCTTATAGCATTCAAACTTATTAGAAGTGGCAGAGGCAATGATTCATGGTTGCAGGATTGAGGGTGGGAAGTAGTCAGGAGAGAGACCCTTCCTCTCATGAACATTTATGCAATATATTCCACAGTGAGTACCTGTGGGAAGAGACTGTGACGACTCATTTTTGTATACCCTCCCAACACCTGGCGCCATGCCAGGAAAACAGCAGGTCCTCAACAAACCCTTGCTAAGTGAATGAATGAATTTTACAGGCTCAGAAAATCCAAATATTCCTATCACAGTGGCTGGATGGTGCTCTACACTGAGTGGACTATGCAGGCTTTGGAGGGAAACCCATTCATCAACTCTTCACAGTCGCAAAATGGGTTTCAACCACTTTGGTTATTCCTACTGAAAAAGGAGTAAAGCACAGGGACGGTGGGACTTGCCCAAACAAGTGCTAGGACTGCTGCACCTCACTATACCCTTCCTCTCTGGCGTTGAGAATGTGAGACTGTCACTATGGGAACCAACTCATGCTCTTCTACACGTGTAAGAATAAACTCTCTAGAATGTGTTTCTTTAGGCATAGAAATAGGACTATGGCCCCACAGTTGTGCCATATCCAGTAGGACTAGAGAAGTCTATGGAGTAAGACTAAAGTGCTTGGACTAACCTCATCAGGAAAGAAGGGCTGTGTGAGGCTCATGCTTCTCTACACAGTGGGTAGAACTCACCGACAGGAGTCTCCAGGTTACAGGTCGAACCTCCCTGGGAACCCCTGGCCAGCTACACTTTCTCAGTTCATCTGCAAACAGATAACAGCTTTGTTGGATTTAGCTATTCTCAAAACCTAAAATAAGCCACAGCCAGCCCTGTCTGATGCCTCCCACCATTCAAGTAAGATGATCACCACCATCGCTATCACCACAACCACCACCACCACCAGCTACTGACAAGCACAGGGGTAAAGCCCAAAACAACAGCCCTGAGCAGCAAAGTGCCAAGGACACAGCTCTGCAGTAGGGATCTAGTTAGCTAGAGATTCGAGTTAGAGGGGAAGAGAAAGACGAGTAGCTGTGGATTTCAATAGAGTTGCCTTGAGGTGGGGAGACCAAAGCCAGCATAATTGCACTATGGTCTACAGGCCACAGAATCCAGTCCCACCTAATTTGGTCCCTAATTTCTAGTAACATACTTCTGACTTAATACCTGCATGTCACTGCAATGGGCACCAGATCAGGAGATGCTGGAAAAGTAAAAGAAGGAAGAATAAAGAGCAATAGCTTCCAGGTCTCTGAGAATTCCAGTCACCAAGAGGCCCTATCTTGCCCAGAGCTTATGGGAACTCACCTAAGTCAGTGTTGTGGCTGGAGAGAAGTTGTCGGAATTTTTCTAGGCGGGTTTTCTCTCGGACAGTCATTGGGGGTGCCCCAGAAGCGTTCTGGTCCGAGATCCGGGCAACAAGGGGGATGATGGGTCGAAGAGGCAGTGACTGCTGTTTGTGGAGTGCATTCCTCAGGCATGTATCACCTGAGGTCATACGAAAGAGAAAGAAACAGGCTGTGTGAAGAGCACGGACTCAGAAATTTTAAACCTGACTGTTTAGTACCATCTCCTCCACAAGCCGCATAGCTGCATGGTTTGTGGGCTGCCAGAGGTGCCCAGCTGAGGGGCAGCAGGGGGATAGAAACCCAGCTATGCTCCACTCTTCCCCCTGGAGGACGGGCTGTGTTTTCTATCACATAGACAAGGCACCTTATGTGTTAACAGAGACTTGGGATGCTGAAGCAACTCTGAGAACTTTTTTGGTGACTCCAAAAGACAATCGAATGTTTTCTTTCTACCCCAACCTGGAACTCTTCTTGGGGCCTAATAATGAGATTGGGGGCAAGATAATCTGAGGCCACATTCACCTTCTCTGCCCACGTCACAGAGCACACAGGAACCACTATAAAGCATGCTGCAATAGCAGGAGGTGGCTGTGCTCCTGAAGTCCCATCCCACTCAGCTGCCCCAAGAGCTGGGAAGGTCAGTATCCCTGGCCCAACTCTAACCCGTTCTTGCCCCACAGTGCGCCCTGCACAGGGTGAGAAGCCCTGGCCTACAGCCATCCCACTTTTGGTGGCTGCAGTTCCTTTGTGCTCCACATGGTTTACCAAATGAACCAGCTTTTGATTCTACTGGGATATAACTAAAATAACAGGAACACAGATACAAGCTGAACTCTATGTCTGGTTCTAGACATTTCTACATAAGATGGCAAGGAAGGAGAAATGAGCAGTATAGGACTAACATTTATTGAGTGCTGGTCACATTTAGATATTTCTCCTTTGATCCTTACAACACGTGGTGAGAATTTATTGATTTATTACTCTACTACAGATGAGGAAACTAGAGCTCAGAAAGGTTAACCAATTTGCAAGGGAGAGCTGAGGAGCCACCCTGGATCGTTCTGACTCCAAAACCCTTATTTATTTTACTACCCCAAACAAAACTCAGTTTTCAATTCTGACTATCCTCTCATGACTGTTTCATATTCTTTATATATCAGGGCCTTAAAAAGTATTAGTCAAAAGAATTAAGCAGTGACTACCAGCACAACCAAAAGGTTACAGAAACAAGTGCCACAGGGTACTTGGCTGGGAAGCCTTGTGTAACGCGAGGCCTAGAAAAGGCAGAGCACACATTGCAGCACTGAGGCCCGCATGCGCATGGGATGGCGGTGATTCATGGACTGATGCTGGCAGGAGGGAACCTCACTGGGAAGGGAAGGCTCTGGGTGATCCTGGCTGCACAAGAGGCAGCTCAGCTCATAGGGATCATGGAGGGTCTTCCTCACACTGGAGACTCAGTCATAGTACACAGACACTGTTTGTAGCTGTGGCCCCTGGTCAATCAATACTAAATGCCTATCTGTGCATGGCACCAGAGGTTTAAGCCAGGGCCTGAGACAGGGATAGGAAGTGACTGTGGAATGATTTCAAAGGCCTTCCAGCCTAATTTCATGACCACACGCTTGATCTGAAGCTGTGAAAGAAGTTCTCTTAGAACACAAGCCAAGACATACTCTCGGGCTCTGACATTCTTCCACTTCCTTTTCACCCTTCACCAGGCAGTTGTTTTAACGTTCACTAGAATGATGGCACTTCTATCTCTAGCTCAGAATAACTGGCTTCCAAAAAACCCTTTAGGGCAACATTTAATACAGTAATGCATGTTTAAAAGTATATACTGAGAGTCCCCAAATATCTGATAAAGCCACCATCACCTCAACCAGTTATGGGAGTCTCCTGAAGAGACACACCAAAGGATCTCCTCCTGCTCCCCCGACCTGACAGGCAGGGAGCTGTGACACAGGGCCTTCGGATACAGGTTGCTCCATGTCTCAGGAACAGGAGAGACAACCTTACGCTAGTCGCTGTTCCCCACAGCTAACAGTACCAAATGTTTGTGGAATTCAGCTAACAACCTTAAATATATGACTCAATATTCTTTAACCTGACCAGGACTAAAGCAATGTGAAGGAAAACAAACTACAAAAGTTTGGACCTCAACATAGGGAAAGAAGAAATTTTCAGGCAATGCCTGGGTGTCAGGAGGTAAAGCCCCAGGTTGCAGGGCCAGGCAGCCATCAAGGTGGGAGAAGCAAGTACAGCTTATGACCAGTTAGGCTCACTGATGTCATACCTTAGCCTTGAACTTGCTTGTTTACCATCCAATGGAAAAATCTGAGTGATGCCCTAAAGAAAAAATATTTTTAGGTAAAATGCACTCTGTTGGAAAGGCAGAGGCTATGGAGGGAGCAGGATGGACTTACTGGAATTTCTGGACAGCTGGGCATCACTGCTAGACTTTATGACCTTGTAGCTGGCAGGAACATCAGATGTTGTTGACTGGGACCGTTCTGGTTTCACCCTCAGCTTGCTGTGGTTTTCCAAAACTTGAGCTGCAGTTGCCAAAGCAACTTTTGAGTTCAGAGTTTGGAAAGAAGGGGAAGAAAAGTCCTCTTCCTCATCATCGCCAATGTCCCAAGCATCACTGGTATTCCGGGCAAACTCATGAAAACTGGAGGCCTTCTTATTCTTCAGAGGAACTGTGTTGACTTTTGATCGTTCTTTAATGAAGCTTTAAGAAAGGAAACACCATTACCAAAGAATGATCTGACACATCTTACCACTTGTTTAACGTGATATTAATATTATTACAAATGATCTCATTCATAATCATTATCATTTTCAAACAAAAAACACCCATTATCTATTCCTCATCCAGATGCATCTAGACTAGCCCTGTGCCGTAGAAAGATGTAGGAAGACAGCAACGCTCGCCAACTGTCCCATGTGCTCCTCTACACTTCCCAGCCACCAGGCCCTTAGGCCAGGCCACATGACTAGCTCTGATTGATGGGCTGAGAAGTGAGACAATTACTTCCAAGTCCAAGTATAAAAGAAAAGGTGTGAGTTCTCTATAAACTTTCTTCTACTGTGGTAACTGATGAGGATCCAGAGGGTGGTGCCTCCCTGGGTAAGAGGTAAGCACTGGAGTACCCTCCACTCCCATCTGACCCCACTCTAGACATGTAGCATGAGCGTGAAACAAACCTTTGTGTGTCTATCCATTGACATTTCAGACTTAACCTGTTATGGCAACATAATTTCAACTGCTCCTTAGGCCACAAAGTACTGGTAGAACAACAGGTAACTTTAGTTAGACCAGATGTAGCATTAAACATCCAGTTCCAAAATGAACAAGTCATCCTTTTCTGTGCCATTCAAATCCTTCTACTGGCTATTAGGAGACAGTTTCAGTTTAGTGCCACTCTGTGTATAAGACTATTTTTTAACAAAGTGAGCAACATATTTGTAAGCAATAAAACCTGGCTTAGAATTTAATTAATGAGATTTTAGTTTTTCACTGTTTTTTTTTAAGGTTACTTTCTATTTTTGGCAAATGATATTGGTTTTTCATTTATAGAAGTAATAGGTTTATTTTTTTAAAATAAATCTGTGTAGAGACTTCCGCCAAGATGGAGGCATAGGTGGATGTGCCGTGCCTTCTCACACAACCAAGTTTAGAGACAACTAAATATTAGCAACAGAAAACACAGCCAGAACACGGAAAATTGAACTTTTCGGAAGTCTGTTAACAACAAATTCTTCAGCCTGACCGGTAAGGGGCGAAACCAGCGGCTGGTGAAGTGGGGGTTGCACAGGAGGGCTCGGTCAGACGGACTCAGGCGCGGAATCCAGACGCGCGGAATCCTGGCGCAGGGTTGGACCTAGTGAGCGACCAAGCGAGCGACCAAGCGAGCGACTGCGGGGGAGACAGCGGGGGTGCGGTGCTGCGTGTTGACTGTGGTTGTGCATTTGTGCGCGGGCGGACAGGCGAGGGAGTGGGCGGTTGGACCGGGGCTGCGCGGGTCCCCGTGGCAAGCGGCAGTGGAGGTCGCCGCCATTTCCCTGCTCTGACCCCCACCTCCACATACAGCGTCATAACCCAGCGACTCTGAGTGGCCTTCCCCAGGTGAACCACCTAAGGTGCTGATCCTCACCCAGCTGTGAGAAACAGCAGAGGGGGCCGCCATTTCCCTGCTCTGACCACGCCCCCACATACAGCATCACAACCCAGAAACCTGGGAGTCCAAGGCGCCGCTTCTCACATTTAAAGGGCCCGAACAAACCAAAAATGTCCCAAGAAGATCTCAAAGCCCCAGAGCCCATAGATCTAAGCGATGAAGAAATAGCAAAACTCTCAGACACACAGTTTAAAACACTGGTCATCAGGATCCTCACAGAACTGGTTGATTATACCCACAAATTAGACAAATATATGAAGGCGAAACTAACTGAAATGAATGGAATTGCACAGGACACCAATAGCAATGAAAAGGAAACTGGGACTCAAATCAATGGAGTGGACCAGAAGAAAGCAAATAATGGCTGAACAGAAAACAGTCAAGAAGCAAGAATTCAAAGAAATGAGGAGAGTCTTAGGAACCTCCAGGACATCTTTAAATGCTCCAACATCCGAATTATAGGGGTACCAGAAGGGGGAAAGGCACAGCCACCAGTGGAAAACTTATTTGAACAAATAATAAAGGAGAATTTCCCCAATCTGGCAAAGGAAATAGACTTCCAGGAAATCCAGCAAGCTCAGAGAGTACCAAAGAAGTTGGACCCAAGAAGGAACACACCAAGGCACATCATAATCATATTAGCCAAAATTAAAATGAAGGAGAGAATCCTAGAAGCAGCAAGAGCTAAGGGGACAGTCACATACAAAGGACTCCCCATCAGACTGTCGGCGGATTTCTCAAAAGAGACCTTACAGGCAAGAAGGGGCTGGAAAGAGGTATTCCAAGTCATGAAATCCAAAGACCTACAACCAAGATTGCTCTATCCAGCAAAACTTTCATTTAAAATGGAAGGACAGATATGGTGCTTCTCAGATAAGATCAAATTCAAGGAGTTCATCATCACCAAGCCTTTATTATATGAAATGTTAAAGGGACTTATCTAAGAAAAAGAAGTTAAAGAAACATGAACAGTGAAAGGACAACAAACTCACAGTTATTAACAACCACACCTAAAACAAAAGCAAACTAAAAGGACAGCTAGATCAGGAGTGGAAACATAGAAATGAAGATCTCAAGGAGGGTTAGCAACAGAGGAGTGGGAGGAGGAGAAGGTACAGAAAATAAGTAGCATAGACAGTAGATAGAAAATAGAAGTGGGGGGCAAGAATAGCATGGGAAATATAGAATCTAAAGGACTTGAGACACATGGTCATAAACTAAAGGGAGGGTAATGGTGGGGATGGGGGGGTAGGGTGGAGGGGAATGAAGGGGGGAATAGAACAACTGTAACAGCATAATCAATAAAAAATTAAAAAAGAAAAAAATAAATCTGTGTAAATAAAATGAGGTTTTAAAAATGTATTTAGTTTATTTCTCAGCTTTCTATTCTATTTCATTGACTTATGTGTTTGTTTTTATAACGGTACTAGGCTGTTTTAACTACTATGGCCTTATAGCATAGTTTGATATTAGGTAGTGCAATTCCTCCAACTTTGTTCTTCTTTCTCATGATCACTGTTGGTATGTGGGGCCTTTTGTGGTTCCACATAAATTTTTGAAATATTTGTTCTAGTTCTGTGAAATATGTCATTGGAATCTTGATAGCAATTGCACTGAATCTATAGATTGCTTTGGATAGTATGGACATTTTAATGATGTTAATTATTCCTATCCAAGAAACTGTATGTGCTTCCTCTTATTTTTATCTTTTCAATTTCTTTCTTCGGTGTCTTATAATTTCCCAAATACAGATCCTTTACATCCTTGGTTAGGTTTATTCCTAGGTATTTTATTCTTTTTGAAGCAATTGTGAATGAGATTGTTTTATTAATTTCCCTTTCTGTTAGTTTGTTATTGGCATATAAAAATGCAGCTGAGTTCTGGATATTAATTTTGTATACAGCTACTTTGCTAAATTCATCTATCAGTTGTAGTACTTTCTTGGTGGAATTTTTGGGGTTCTCTACCTACAATATCATGTCATCTACAAATAAAGGCAGTTTTATTTCTTCCTTTCCAATTTGGATACTTTTTATTTCTTCTTCTTGTCTGATTGCTATGGCTAGGATTTCTAGAAGCAAGCACATACAATAGGCTAAAGATAACTTATTCAATAAATAGTGTTGGGGAAACTGGACAGATATGTGAGAAAAATGAAACTAGACCACCTTCTTATCACACACAAGAATACATTAAAAATGGATCAAAAACTTAAATATTTGACCTGAAACCATAAAAATCCTAGAAGAAAACATAGGCAGCAAAATTCTGGGCACTGCTCATAGCAATTTTTTATCAGATATATCTTCCCAGGCAAGGGAAACAAAAGAAAAAAATAAGGAAATGGGACTACTTCAAACTAAAAAGTTTTTGCACAGCAAAGGAAATTGTCAACAAAATAAAAAGAACCCACAGAATGGGAGAACATATTTGTCAATATATCTGAGAAGGGGTTAATATCCAAAATGTATAAAGAACGTACAAAACTCAATGCCAAAAAAACAAACAACCCAATTGAAAATGGGCAAAGGGTCTGAATAGATACTTCTACAAAGAAGACATACAGATGGCTAAGAGACATATGAAAAGATGCTCAACATCATTAATCATCAAAGAAATGCAAATTAAAACCACAATGAGATACCATTTCACACCTGTCAAAATGGCTATCATCAATAAATCAATAAACAACAAGTGCTGACGAGGATGTTGAGAAAGGAGAATCTTTTTGCACTGTTGGTGGGAATGTGGATTGGTGCAGCCACTGTGGAAAGCAATATAGAGATACCTCAAAAAATTAAAAATGGATCTGCCTTGTGATCCAGCCCCACTTTTGGAAATACATCCGAAGGAACCCAAAACACCAATTTGAAAGAACATAAGCACCCCTATGTTCACTGCATCATTACTCACAATCACCAAGATTTAAAAGCGACCCAAATGTCCATCAATAGATGAGTGGAAAAAACAACTATATGACATTTACACAATGGAATACTAGTTATAAAAAAATATATTTTACCTTTTGCAACAATATGGATGGACCTGGAGAACATTATGCTAAGTGAAATAAGCCAGTCAGAGAAAGACAAATACCATATGATTTCACATATATGTGGAATCTAATGAACAAACTGAACTAACAAGGAAAATGGAACAGACTCACAGATGAAAAGCAGATGACAGCCAGTTGTGGTCGGGGGGAGGTGAGCAAAAAGGAAAAAGGCCTCATGGACGTGGACAATAATGTGGTGATTGCTGGCAGGAGGGTGGTATAAGGGAACAAAATGGTAATGGAAAATCACAATACAGTATCACAATACAAAAATACAATAAAGATTAAATTTAAACAATGTATTTAGTAGTAGTACAGAAAATGGCCAAAAAAAAGTGTAGATTTGGGGAACACTAGATTAACTCACTGAAGAAAAAGCCTATTCCCAAGAGCTGTGCAGGCCATCCCTACTTCCCTGAACTTTCCTCTTATTCCAGTCCCAGGGGACTGTGCGGTCAGGACACTTCTAACTCAGTCTTATCTAGCATCCTTCATTCCCCAAACAGGGAAGCAGAGGGTATAGCCTGGTGTAAGTTTATGCCTGGGGACTGGGATACAATGGATAAAAACACTAAAATGCCTGCCTGCTTCCCCCAGGAAGGCAGGGCAACTCCAGAGTGAAAAGGCTCTACCAGAGGAGCTGAAGTTCCCTCATTTCCAAGAGGTGTTTCTTCCTGTGAGTAGAAATGTGTGATCTAATAATCCACCCCATATCCCTAGATGAGTCCAATCCTTATTCTGAAAGATAATTGTCATTAACATTGATAAATGCAGACTGGTAACTCATACAGCTCTTCAGAATGTCCCTATAATTAACACCAAAACAGAAGTGAGGTATCACTGAGGAATTATTTTAAAAAACTAGTTTCACACAGAGTAAAGGAAAATACATCACATGAATACAAGAGAGAACATATAATTACAAGATATAACAGTTCAAATGTGATGAAAACAAGATATTGTTGTCCATCCACTAAATTAGCAAAGATTTAAAGATGTATTCTCTTTGACTGACCCTAGTGTAGTGGGACCAGCTAATATTGCAGGTGGGGGTGTATGTTGTACAACCTTCTGGAAACATATATACCACAAGCCTTAAAATGGTTCATCATCTCGGCACTCTCTCTCCCAGGAGTAAGCCTGCGCTTTTTCATTCCCCTTCTTCTTCCCCCACAGGCAAGGCATCTACTAAACTCTAAGGGTCCCCACAGGACTTGCAACCAGGGGAGCAACTGGCAGTGGTAACTCATCCTCAGCTAATCCCCAAGTCTGTCTCCAAGGCCCCCCTTTCTCCTTCAGTGAGCCAAAGCGTCCCTGCCCAGGGTCTCCTGTTGCTTCTTCTACCCTAAGCCCTTCTGTGTTTCACTGTCCCCACTTTAACAAATGTACTCTCAATCGCCACAAAAAAGGGTTCATCTTACCTGACCATAAGAATATAATCAGAAAGTCAAACAAGCCCTGGCTGGTGTAGCTCAGTGGATTGAGCGCAGGCCTGCGAACCAGACAATCGCGGTTCGATTCCCAGTCAGGGCACATACTGGGGTTGCAGGCAGGTTCCCTGCAGGCCAGTTCCCAGCAGGGGACGCATAAAAGGCAACCATACATTGATGTTTCTCTCCCTCTCTCCTACCCTTCCCCTCTAAAGATAAATAAATAAAATCTTAAAAAAAAAGAAAGTCAAACAAAAATTATCTGAAATAGTTACTGGTGTTATTTATTTTGGCTAAAAATGCAAATAATATAAACATCTAGAAATTGGAAGTGATGGATTAAATTATGGTTCAGCCACCAGATGGAATGTTATATAGTGAAAATCACAGCTTGAGGACAATCTAAAGAAAGTAAAAATTGGAACCCAAATTATGTATTTTAATGGTCTATTTTTTAAAAAGTAAATGCAAAGAAAAGAACAGAAAGAAAATACATCAAAATGTTAACAGTGCTAATCTCTTGGGCTGTGGCATTACAGGCGATATTTAATTTCATTTTTATACTTCTCTGAATTATTCATGTTTTCTAAACTGAGGATATTATTTTTATTATTCAATAGAAAATGTTTTGTTGGCTTTTGTAAATCCCAAAATAAGAATACTTACAAACCTACTGAAAGAATAATTGGAAGTGAAGGGAGTCCAAATAAAAGAAAATAAAACTGAGGCAATGCAGTACAAATATCTGCATGTCGAAAATCCACTTGAGCCAGAAGGCAAATTACTCTTCTGCAGGCCTGCTGGGGTTTCATGTTCTGGACTCATCACTATGACTGCCTCTCCTCTGTAACAGAGGCCCAATGTCCACAACCTGTAGTACACGCAGCAGAAGCTTCACTGTCAAGAACAAATAGGCAGATGTATAAGAAAGACCTATCATCAATAAAATACTGCATAGCAGTACACAGTTATTATTATTGTTTTCCCCTCAGAGGCTAAGCGTAACTCAAGACTGCACATAATGAATCCAATAGCATGATATGGAATACTTTGGATCACAAGGTTTAACTACTGTTTTTTCCTTCTGGTTGATGTTTCCTAAATACCCTCTTGTCTTTTGAGAAGTCTTTAAATAAACCATCAAATGAAGAAGCTGAATTTTAACTCAGGTTGACGAAGTGACTGGATATTGGTGGTCTATCTAACCTTGGGTCCAGCAGATGCACACCCTGGACTGGCTTATAGCTCTCCGCCAAGAGACGAGCCTGCTGAGGGTCGGGCACTAACACACACTGAGCTTCCTCTACAACTCGAAGAGGTAAATTAGCGGAGTGCTGGGAACACGTGTGTTTGCTATATACTTCTTTACACCTTGTATGTGTTTAAAGTATTTCACTATATTTTCTGAAGCAGATGAAGATTCAATATAAGTGAACTAGATTAAGAATTGGAATTTACTCAAATAAAGGCTCTGCAAATAGAAACTGAAGGACATAATCCCACTGAAAGAGGAGGGAAGGCTGTCATTCCCTGTGACAGAAAAACAGGAGAGATTCAAAGCAAATCATTTTGAGGTTACTAGAAATTATTTTAGGAATACCTACCCCACCAAACCCAAAACTCACCTAACCAGTTAAAAAAGTCAGCTGTCTTGAGAAAAGAGGTCTTTGTGGAGGAAGAGGCTGGTATCACCCGGCGCGGTGAGAATCTGAGGACAGAGTGAGAGAGTGCAGGCACCTGCTGCACCACTGAGCGAGAGCAGAAAATCTGGAGACCAGTGACAGTGATGGGAGATCGAGGCTCTGAAGATTTTCCATGTTTATTAATTCTGTTCTCTTCAATGGGGATAATATAAACTCATATGTACATAATGGTTAACACTTACTGGCTACTTACTCGATGCCAGACTGTGCCAATATTTACATGTACCCATATTCTTATTAATGCTAATTCATAACTCTGTGAGTACTATTATTATTATTCCCATTTACAGATGAGGAAACTGGGGCTGACTGAGGTCACAGGCAGGCAGCAAAGTCTGGGCTCAAATCCACCTGACTGCAGAGTCTGCAGGCTCTCTAACCACACTGCCTACAAAAACTGGAGAAGAGGGTTGAGCCCTGGTAGCACCTGCGGCCTGGGAAAAGGAGTCGCCACGCAAACTGAGCACAAACAGCAGAGCTATAACATCTCCAGGTGTACATGGCTGACAGTCCTAACTTTCTGTCTTGTAGGAATTAACTTCCTGTCTTCACAGAATAGGCTGTTCATGTCTGTAGCCAGAATGGGAGTCACATCTAGGGATATGGTCCTTGGGGGAAAAATGTCCGTCTTCCCTTTTAACCCCAGTAGTCCCAGGAAAAAAAAGAAATTCAATCCAAATAATTCTAGCTTGGGGTGCCTCATTTTAACATAGTCCCTACTAAGTTATACCTAACTCAATACAATAATGCCACAGTGTGATTTGAAGTTTAACCAATATTAAACAGAACCATATCAAAGTTACAACCAAACTGGCCTCAGACAGACATCTTTACCATACCTCCTCACAACTCTATGCCAAATTAGTATTTAAAAGGCACTTCAAAGATACTCATTTAAACCTCACAACAACACTGTGACCTGAGTCTTATTATTCCTATTTTATGGATGATGAAACTAAAGCTCCAAGAGGTTAAGTTATTTGTCCAAGATCATGAAGGCAGCAAGTGGTAAAGAAAAAGGGATTCGGAAAATGCAGGTGAAACTAAAAACTCACAAAAACACAATAAATGGCAGATTGAGAGAAACTTAGTTATCTGCTGAATAATAACTTAAATGTTAACACAAACACCTACAGGTATTTTGAAAAGGAATGGTTACAGGTTATACTGGTTAGAAAACAAAAGATCAATCATTCTGTAATTTGACTAATACTACACTGTTTTACTGATACAGCTGTTCACTCAATAGACACATGACACAAATTGGTTTAGAAAAATAACGCCTGACATTGGTAAGGGATGTGAAGCAAGTGGGGAATTTAGTAACAGTCAAATGAATTCAGTCATCACAATAGCTACTACGGCTCTGCGTGAACCAGCCTTGTAACTTGGAATGAGGATGTCTACCCAGAAAACAACAAATTAAGAAGCTTGTCATGCCATCAAGTCGCTAATGGGGCTGCTCTGCAGTAACACTAGTTTTATCTGAGCTATAAAAATTATTGCAGGCAATATTATCACTAATGGTAATCATTTGGCAAATTGAAGTCAATATACACAGATGGGGAACAACTTGCTTGTGCAGTTTAGATGGTTAAAGACCCAATGTAAAGTTTCTGCTGTGATGGGGATTAACAACACAGTAATTAATGATGGTCTAAAGTGGAATGATAATCATGTAGCAGGGAAAGTAATAAAAATGTCCCAACAAAGGTATAAAATAAGGGCAATAAATGTTTTATAGTAACAATCTGGAATTGTACAACGGTCCAGTGAAAACCTAGATGTTGTTCCATGTTGTAGACTGTTACTACCAAATCACTATGTGCATGAAATGGGACACAGTTTATTTAGTGACAAATACAGTCCTTCCAAATTGCAGAGCTAAGTGACTACCTCTATCGAAAGTATGAATGAAATTCTACTGAATAATCAGTGAAAACAGTCATGGTTTTCTATTATTAACAGGTGGGAAAACAAGCGTACATAAAGTTGGTCATGGCAGTTTGGAATATGGTGATATTACAAGACCTGGCTTAAATACAGAGTCAGAGAAAACTGTTGTTGACAGGTGCAGACAAGATGTGGTGACCTTAACCTAAGCATAAAAGGGGACAGTATACCCACAGCCTTATGTATGGGTAGACAGATTTATATGTGAACCAGAGCTTATCAAAGGTCACTATAAAAAATATGCTGGCATGGAGCAACTGCCAATCAACAAACTGGCTGTGAATAAAACTGGCCACAAGGAACTGAATTCTCAACTATGATGCTTAAATTGTAAAGACCATGATGTCAAGGCACTGAGCTGGTTGGTGTTTCTGCAATTCTCTTGGTCTTTCCCTCAGGTTACAAGTCAGTTGCTACAGTTTTCAGCATCTCAATTTCATACTACCACATTGAAAAGAAGGAAATGTGAGGGGAGGCAAAAAACAGGCTTTTTTCACAAAATGATCTCTCTGATCAAAAAAATCTTTCCAAGAATCTTCCCTCAGGAGACTTTCTTATGTCTCACTGGCCTGAATTCATAAGATGAACTCACCATAGGCCAGTCACTGGGATTACCAAGGAATTCTTGTAAAAGGCCTAAACTAATACTCTAAATACACCATCACCAGATTAACAGCTGAGTAAAATTACATTTACTGAGCAAAGAAGAAGCAGGACCAGAAGAAACTGTTGGGTGGGTAATCAACAGTGCTTGCTGTACTAGCCAACTGACTACATAGTCTGTTGGTAAAACCAGGAAATAGAATTCATTCTGCTTAATGGGAACATCGCACAAATCTCACAGGAAAGCATGCTCCCCTTAATAAGAGCTAACACAAGGTACTGAAGTAAGAAACACTAAAGTATGAAACACTAAAGAAAAGCCCACTGCCTAAGTAAATAAAGGGTTATATTCCTCATTGCATAAATGTTTACCCAGTGCCTACTACGTGCCACATACTATTCCAGGTACTAACAGGGTGGAGGCAAACAAAACAAAATCCCTGCCCTCAAAAAGCTTATAGTCTAGTGGTTTCTGACATAAAAGTTGTGCATCTTATAGGAAAGAACAGCAATCGTACTTCCAAAGTAAGACTGTACCTTCTACATAGTGGCCAAATTGCAAAAAGAATGAGCTGGAAGAATTATAGAAAGTTTACCACACATTGAGTAAAGTTATTTTTAAAATACTAAAATACTGGTAATGCATATTGGATGTACCACTTTTCTAGGTACTTGAAATACTTCCATGTAAACGTCTTTACCTCCACACTGACTGTGAAGGAAGGGTGGATATTATTACACAGACCCCAGAAGGATGAGAACCTAGGTTTCCTGCACTTCTCAACACATTCTGCCTTCATTACAAACTATAGTTCATAGAAATAAGTCTCTAAGATTAAGTATACCCAAAGATAGAGGCCAAAGTTCTTAGAAAATCTGAGATGAGGACCCATCTCCTCACTATGGCTGAGTGATGGTCCATTAGAGAGTTGTGATAAAGTGGTAATTAGGGGTATAGATTTAGTTAGGGTCTCTGTTGTGCTTGAAAATAATTTATTGGGATTTTACTGGAGGAATAGCCTCCAGAGAACCTTTTCATTCTGTTGTATGGCTGGATTTCCTTGAGTGTATCAAAGAGGAAGAGGATCTGAAGAAAGCCAGCCTTACAGTTATATTCTATTTGCCCTAATTCTCAGAGTACAAGTGGAGAAGAGGTGGCAGACCTACCTACACTCAAGAGCAATAAGTCCCAGAAACCAGATCTCTTGCTCAAAGGAGTTCCTCGATCATCCAATTTCACAAAATATTTAATCAATAAAGACCTTTTCACCAGAACGGAGAATCCAACACCAAATCCTACATATATCTGCTTCCAGTGTAGAAAAAAAAAATCTTTGGAGTTAATTTCCCACTTAGTAACAGACTGTTTAGAGCTAAGACTGATTACTCCAAAAGAGAGAAGAGAAGGTAGAAAAGGTTAAAGTGGAAACTGTCATTCCAACAAAGTAGGGGAGGGCTTGGGGGTGATGGAAGTACCCATATGAAAGGAAAAACAAACTTCTGGTCAAGATGGCAGCACAGGTAAACATGGCTCACCTCCTTACACAACCACATTGAAATTGCAACTAAATTATAGAACAACCATCACTCAGAACCATCAGAAATCAAATTGAATGGAAATCTAACAACTATGGATTAAAGAAACCACATCCATCCAGACCGGTAGGAGGGGCAGAGATGCAGAACAGGCTGGTCCCACATTGGCATGTGGTAGATAAAAATTCAGGAGGGATATCTCGGGACTGAGGAGTCCCAGCCCTCCAGGCCCCCAAAGCCCAGGGTTCCAGTGCCCGGAAGATAAATCCCCAAAACTTCTGGCTACAAAAACCAGTGGAGACTAAGTCAGTGGAAGAAACTCCTGGAGTCCCAAGCAGTTCCTCTTATAGAACCCACACATGGATTAGCTTATACTCACTCCCTCTGAGCTCCAGCACTGGAGTAGCAGCTCGAAAGGCACCAGTGGCATATAGGGAGGGACTGAAGTGTCTGGTATCAAAGCAAGACCTGGGGAACAGCTTTCACCCACAAAGAAAGGTAGGCAGGGCCCTTTTCTGAACCCTCCCTTGACAAGCCACACAGCCAGCAAGTGGCATATCTGAGACTCCATCAAACTGGCCAACACCATTTGCCCCACCCTGGAGATCCCCTGAGACTCTGTACCACCCAACTTACAGGACCACCCAAGCTGTTAATGAAGACTTTTCCACCTGAATTGCTGATGTTGGCTCATGCTTCACAACTTCCTGAATCCTCTCAAACAAGCAACGGCTAGCCTCAGTGAGCCTCCAGCCCAGATACCTCTTACTAAGTGGCTCCACGCCAGGCACTAGCAGCAGCCAGCCTTGATTCACAGCTTGGCTTTGCCTGGGAATCTCCAAGGCCAGCACAAGTAGTAGCCATCTCAGATTGCTTTAGAGCCCAGGTAGGGTGGCTCTGGGCAAAACATACATGGGGGCTAAAACTAGCTTTCCCCACGTGAGAAACCCCAGAGCTTGCACACACAGTGGACAGCTGCAGACCACGTTGGAGCACTACCACCCTGCCCTTGCACAACTGACCCTCCATGGAGGGTGGTGATTCGTTGTAAGTGGTCAAGCCAGTCCTTGCAGCTGACTGGCCTGGCTAAATCCCTCCCATCAACCTGCCAACAGCAACCAAAGCTCAAATACAAGAGAACGGTGTACTAAGCCCACACAATGGGTGCATCTTGAATACACCCGGCTTGGGTGATAGGGGAGGCTGTGCCACTGGTCCCTACAGGACACCTACTACACTAGGCCACACTCCCAAGACAGGGAGCCATAGCAGCTCTACCTAATACATAGAAACAAACACAAGGAGGCTGCCAAAATGAGAAAAGAAAAATACAGCCCAAATGAAACAACAGATGAAAACATCAGAAAAAAAAAAACAAAGAAAAGGGAGATAAGCAATGCGTTAGATGCAGAGTTCAAAACACTAGTTATAAGGATACTCAAGGAACTTAGTGAAGACTTCTACAACATAAAGAGTATCCAGTCAGAAATGAAGAATACACTAATTAAAATAAAGACAATTTGCAGGGAAACAACAGTAGAGTGGATGAATAGAGTGGAGAAACAAATCAATGATTTGGGACATAAGGAAGAATAAAACGATCAATCCGAACAATAAGAAAAAAAATGAGGATAGGCTAAGGAGCCTCTGGGACAACTTCAAGCATTCCAACATCTGCCTCATAGGGATGTCAGAAGGAGAAGAAAAAGAGCAAAAAATTGGAAAACTATTTGAAAAAATAATGAAAGAAAACCTCCCTAATATGGTGAAGGAAATAGACATTCAAGTACAGGATACACAGAGAGTCCCAAACAAGATGGATGCAAAGAGGCCCACTCCAAGACATATTAAGATGTCAAAGATTAAAGATAAAGAGACTCTTAAAAGCAGCAAGAGAAAAGAAGTTACTTATCCATACGGGAGTTCCAATAAGACTGTCAGCTGATTCCTCAAAGAAACTTTGCAGGGAATATTCAAAGTTATGAAAAGCAGGGACCTACAGCCAAGATTGCTCTACCCAGAAAAGCTATCATTTAGAATCAAAGGGCAGATAAAGAGCTTCCTAGACAAGAAAACACTAAAGGAGTTCATCCTCATCAAAACATTATTATATGAAATATTAAAGGAACTTATATAAGAAAGAGATAAAAACTATGAACTATAAAATGGCAATAAATACATCTCCTTCAACAATTAAATCTAAAAAACAAACTAAGCAAACAAGAACAAAGACAGAATCGTGGATACAGAGAGGCTTTTGATGATTCCCAGATGGAAGAGGGGAGGAGGAAAATGGGTGAAGAGGTGAAGAGGTTAAGAAGTATGAATAGGTAGTTACAGAATAGCCATGGGGATGCAAGTACAACATAGAGGATGGAGCAGCCAAAGAATTTATACATGAGCAATGAACAATGGCGTGGGATTGCCTGAGGAAGTGAGGAGTGCTAGGTGGAGGGGGCAAAGGGGGAAAAATTAGGACAACCGTAATAACATAATTAATAAAATACAACTTTGAAAAAGAAAAAAAACAACTTGACCTACTTTTTGGTGAGCCGAGGGTCCAGAGGAGGGTGCTGTGCTCCATACACAGGCTGGATGCTAAAAGCAAGAGAAAAGGAAGAAGTAAATTATCAGGACACTGAATATGTTTGATAAGTACTATCTACATCACAAAATTGGAAGGGACTTTGGGAAACAGATCACCTCCAAGATCAACTATACCCAATTCAGCCCCAAAAGACAGCAGAAAAAAAAGTCTGAAAATGTTCACCTTCCTTGGTGAGGTTTCAGGGCCTTACATATCTGATGTCACAAAGTCCTATCTGTAAAAAAGGTAGCATGTAAAGATAACAGGCTGTAGCACTGAAAAGCAGAGCTCACATGTCAGTTCAGGCATCCACTACCTCTATAAACTTGCACCAAATTACCTGACCACTTTGAACTGGTTTCCTCATCTGTAAAACAGAAGTACAACATACCTACCCCAATGGATCACTTGGGCTCAAAGACAATGGAACAACACTACCTATCAAGGAAAGGCCACCCGAGGAACTCTCACACATTGCAGGTGGGGATATAATGTAACGCAACCCATTTCAAAAAAAGTTTGGCCATATCTAGGAAACACAAAATGTATATACCCTAAGACCTAGCATTTTCACTCCCAAATATACATATATGTGTACCAGGAGACATATAAAACTATTCATAGCATTTTGGCTCCTTTTAGCCCCAAACCAGAGATAATCCAAGAGTCCATCAACAAAGAAATAAACTGTAATATGTTCATATAATAAAACACTACACAGCAATTTAAATATAAGTGGAGCTGCACGTAACAATGTGAATCTTAGAAATGTGACGTCAAGCAAAAAAGCAGCGAAGAATAAAAAAGTAAACACTGTATGATTTCTATTTATATACACCTCAAAAACTGGCAGGGGGTACAAACTGGATGAAAAAAGGTAGAGAGATTATCCAAAGAACATAGATGCATAGCTCATGGACATGGACAACAGTGCGGGGGGCAGAGGGCAGGGAGGGCAGGGTCTGGGTGGAAGTGGGCAAAGTGGGGGTGGGGGGATGGGGGACATCTGTAATAGTGTCAACAACAACAAAAAAACCTTTAAAAACTGGCAAAATTGATTTCTCTTATTTAAGGATGCATCCATAGTGGTAACACCATAAAGAAAGCAGAGTGACTGACATGAAAGAATGTGGTCATCTCTGGGGAAGGAGGGAGGTATGATGAAGAACGCACACAAGGAGACTTGTGGGGGGCTCACTTCTGGGGTGTTCATGTTGTGATTATTCATCAAGTTATCATACCACACAACTGTTTCATGTACTTTTCTGTAATAGTTCACACACACCAAGAATAATTATATATCAAGCCAAACTGCTGTTTAAGTACAAAGGTGATAAAAAAACATATTTCTACATCTAAAAACTCAGGGAATATGGTTACTGAAGGAAAACTTTAATAAGTGTAGAAACTATGGCAAAGAACTAGTGGAGAGCACTTAATTAATTTAACTGTAAGACAGATCTTAAATTTGAGGTTTTATGGGTGCAGAAGAGAATGTAACAAAAAACAGATGATCCAATTAAAAAATGGACAGAGGGCCTGAACAGGCACTGTTTGCTCCAAAGAGGACATACAGATGGCCAAGGGACATATGAAAAGGTGCTCAATATCACTAATCATCAGAGAAATGAAAATTAAAACCACATGAGATATCAACTCATACCTGTCAGAATGCTTATCATCAATAAATAACAAATGTTGGCAAGGATGTGGAAAAAAGGGAACCCTCGTGCACTGTCAGTGGGAATGCAGACTGATGCAACCACTGTGGAAAGCAGTATGGAGATCCCTCAAAATGGAACTGCCTTTTGAACCAGTGAGTCCACTTCTGGGTACATATTTGAAGAAACCCAAAATACTAATTTAAAAAGATTTATGTGCACTGCAGCATTATTTACAATAGCCAAGATATGCAAGCAACCCAAGTGCCCATCAATAGACAAATGGGTAAAAAAGTTGTGGTACATATATATATGTATATTGGAATATTACTTGACCATAAAAATGAATGAAATCTTACCAATTGCAATGGAAGCAGGGATGGACCTAGTCCTAGAGGGTATTATGCTCAGTGGAATAGGTCAGAGAGAGAAACACAAATACCATATGATTCCACTCACATGCAGAATCTAAACAACAAAATTAATGAACTAACAAGACAGAAAAGGCACATAGACACAGAAAATAAAGCGATGGTTGCCAGAGGGGTGGGGGTTGGAGGACTGGGTGAAAAAGGTGAAGGGATTAAGAAAGTATAAATTGGGCCCTGGCTGGTATAGCTCAATGGATTGAGCGCGGGCCTGTGAACCACAGTATTGCAGTTTGATTCCCAGTCAGGGCACAGCCTGGGTTGCAGGCCAGTTCCCAGCAGGGGACACATGAGAGGCAACCATATACTGATATTTCTCTCCCTCTCTCTTTCTCTTCCCCTCTAAAGATAAATAAATAAAATCTTTTAAAAATTTAAGAAAAAATAAAATATTTAAAAAAAGAAGTATAAATTGGTAGTTACAGAATAGTCATGAAAACGTAAAATACAGCATAGGGATATAGTCAATAATGTTTTAGTAACTAAGTATGGTGCAAAGTGGGTACTTGAAATATCAGGGGGATCACTTTATAAATTATATGATTATCTAACCACTATGCCATACACCTCGAACTAATATAAAATAATATTAAATGCCAACAGTAATTGAAAAATAAAATTTAAAAAGATATATTGCAATTATATACCAAAAAGAAAAAGAAAAAATGTAAAAATAATGTATTTGGCAAATTACATAAGTACTTATATTGATTTCCTCATCTTTTACTGACAAGGCTCAAAAGACATTGATGGCTGAGAGCTCAAGTAATAGAGACATAAATATGTTTTAAGATATAAAATAAACCCAAGAAAAATAACACAGCCAAATAAAAGCAGGTGGGGAGAGAGCAGGAAATGTAACTACTAATTTCATGGTTGTTCCTGTAAGGGAGTCAACAGGTATTATCTGAAGAAATATGGTATAAAGTTATGCTTATAAACATAATCACTAAGATAAAAGGGTAAGCCTTTCAAATTAACAGAACATATACATGCGCACCCACCTCCAAAGTTAGTACAGTCCTTATAGAGAAACATTTTTTAAAGAAAATATTAAAAACAGAACTAAGTCCAAATATATGAATCATTCCAATAAATGTCATGGGCTAAACTTACCTATTAAAAGAAAAATAATTATCATTAACAAGGGACTGGTCAAATAAATGACAATACACCTGTTAAAAGCAATGAAGTAGTTCTATATCCACTGACATGAAACAAACTCTAAAACATTCATTGGAAAAGGACACAAAACAGTATGCATAATATGCCACCACTTCTGTAAAAAACTTTAAAAATAAAACATACCCACATATTCACAGGGAATTAGGTCTACGCCCTTATGAAGCACCTCTGGAAGAAGACACGAGACACTAGTAGCAAGCAGTTTGGAAAGAACTGGATGACTGGAGGACCCACAGCAAAGAAATGTAGTTTTTACTGCAAACCTTTTGTACCTTTCTGAATTAGTATCATGTACATCTGTCACCTTTTTAAGAAGTAAATTAACTAATCTTAAGAGGTTTGGGAGGTTTAAACAGGACAATGTATAAAAAGCCCTTTTAACACAATTCCTGGTGGGTGATAATACCATCAGGTAGGTAATTAGGTAGATTTGCAAATGTTAGAATGTCACCCAGCACATACTCAGTGCCAAAGAAATGGTTTTCTATCTCCCTCCCATTTTTGTAATTTATTCCTTACCCAACATTTAGAAAATACAAGTTTACCATGTACCTTTTTTGACATAACAGAAGTGATCCTAAAGTTGCTTTTAAATAAAAATGTAACCAATTAAATCATTTTCACATTGATTTCT
Source organism: Artibeus jamaicensis (assembly GCF_021234435.1). Taxonomy (NCBI): domain Eukaryota; kingdom Metazoa; phylum Chordata; class Mammalia; order Chiroptera; family Phyllostomidae; genus Artibeus; species Artibeus jamaicensis. The sequence continues at coordinate 4,394,300 of NW_026521356.1, forward strand.
ACTAAGATTCTAGAAGGAACATTCTTGTATATAGATCTCTAATTATGGATACATCCCCTACCTTTATAGCTAGAAAAATCTCTACTCCCTAAACTTCTCCATAAACAAACCATTCCATACACTATTACAGAAAAACAATGCTACTTTAATGTGTTCAGTTTCTTTGGCTGAGGAAAAGAGAGTGAAAATAAGAGGGGTCACAGAATAATGTGAAAGTATGGCTTACAGAGAAAAGCCTTGGACAAAACAAAAATTAAAACAAACAAAAACACCAAAAGGGCCACTAATTTGTCTTTTAGTATTTGCAAATACACTCAGAGGAGTACACTTGAACTCTCCAAGTTCACAAGCCTCTTTGTAGGCTTTATATTGCTTTACAATATAAAGATCAGAGGATAAATTTCAGGAAGATGTCAATGGGCCAGTTAGGGTGGGTGACTGGGTAGAAAAACAAGACCCTTCTTATTTTTAGAGCCTTAGATTCTCCCCTTACAAGAGTATTACCACTTGCCAGTAATCTATGCAGCAAAAAAGCAATCTCAATTATGTAGGCTTAAGGGCCAAAGGCCATCAATTGTTATCCAGGAAAGAAAATTTAAAACCATACTGGACTGTTTTTTAAAAGACATCAGCTGAATGTGCTGGCGTAGCCAGAAAGGCCGAGATAAATGATGACCTTCATCTGCAAAGGTATCAGAGCCCAAACAGAATTTGTTAACACATTCTTGAACAAAACAGGGCTGTATCTGTACCTGGAACATTTTGTAAAATTACTCAGTTTATTGAATCTCAAAAAGGACAGGTAGAAGTTACACAAGAGAAACCAAGATGATTACAGAGATTAATGAAGACAGAATAAAAGCCTGGAGATTAGGATGCTTTATTTCCTGGCATTTATAATTCATCTATACCATCTCTATTCCTCCCAAATCCAAACTCAACTCTAGAGCATGCTGGTCTCTACTCTGCCTTCCGAACATACCTAAGTTACTAAATCAGGCTCTTTGCCCTACTCCCGGTTCCAAGTTGTACCCATCCTGAAACATTCCCTTCACACTGCACACCCCTCATTCCCCCACCATTAGACTTTCTCTGGCCCTATACCAGCATCCACTAACCCATGCATTCTCTGATTCCCTAAACACATAAATGAGGGCTTATGCTGCTTTAAAAAATAGACTATTTTTAAAAATAAACTAGATTTAGATCATAATACAGGGCTCTTTATGTTCAACATCTGCATACGCTTTAAGACACTATGGAAATGAAGCTTCAGCAGATCCCCTCCCTTCCTTCCTAGGAAGCCATTTTATTGAATCTGGCATTTTTCACCTTTATTTTTTGTTTTACATTTTTATTTTCTATGTATAGTGTTGTTTTGCATGTTTTTAAATCTATATACATGGCATCACACTGTATATATTACTTTTTGGGCCCTACGTCATAAATGCTACCTTAAATATTACTAATTTCATGGCTAGCTGTCTGATCTCCCCAACACAAATTAAAAAAAATATTTGTTTTAAAAAGATATAAAAACCACTTAATTCAAAATTTCAAACACAAAAGTACAGAGAAAACTATAACAAAATCCATGAACAACCATTACTCTGATTTAACAAATGTTAACATTTGTCATATTTCTTTAAAAAAAAATTAAAACTAGAGAGACCACTGAAGTCTCCATGGCAGTCCCCAGTCCCGCTGCCCTTTCTCCCCAGGGGTGACCACTGTCCATCCTACAGTGGGGATGAAGTCCTCCCACTCTGTCTTTATACACTTTTACATATATTCATGTATCCATAAACATACAATACTTTTTAATATTTTAAAATGTCACATAAAAGACGGCATACTGTACATACTGTTATACAGCTTGCTTTTCTCACTCAACAATGTGTTTTCACCCAGCTCCACATTTAAGTTTTTCTGATTTAAAAAAGTAACATATGCTTAGTAGAAAACCAGAAAGCCACTAACACACAGCATCCTCACCAGGGGAAGCCACGGTGCCAGGCTGGCTTTCAGCTTCTAAAGAGCAGCGCGGGTGCATGTCTTTGTGATCCCCTCAGCACCTGGCAGAGGGCAGCACACCAGCAGACACTTAACAAAACTTACTGAGTGAAGACTGGAAGGCTACAAAACCCAGGTCTATTTAAAGCTGACTCTTGTTTTGCTAGACCTAAAAACTAGAGGCAAACTCCCTGACTCTCAGAGAAATCACCATGCATATGCAGAGAAAAGATCACACAGGATGTGCTGCGGTAGAAAAAAAAAGGGAGTGAACATCCTGGTCAACTTCTGTCATTCTCCTTGATAAAACCAACACCACAGAATGTATTGACATAGCTTGTTTAGGTAGTTGGAGCAGTGCAAAAACCTTGGTAGGAAAAATCAACACACAGGTGTTTTGCTTACCACTGACAAAGGAGCTAAAGCAAATATGGGACTAGAGCTACCCAATTTAAAACCAAACACGTTGGCAACTGATTCAGGTTCACATACTCACTCGATGGAACTCTTCCAGACAGGGGGATCTATGCTGTTTTAGTTGTAATTTAGTATATTCACTTACTATATTAGTAAAACACTTCCAAGCTAAGAACAGGCTGTAATATACCTGCCCAGACAGGCTTGGACCATTACACCAAGTCTACAGATTCATTAATGTTATGAAAAATGACCAAATAACAGAGAAGGCTCCTATATAATTCAAGTGATTAGACACTTTCCTCAACTTCATTTAATGCAAAAAAGAGTTCCTTGACTTTGTTAAACACTTTGCTTCAAAAGAGGGAGAAGCCCTTCCCAGAAAGATTGGAAATAAGAATGTGGGAAATGAGCCAGGCTCTGGCTCACACTTGTCTCTCCTATTCCGAGTCTCATCCACATCTTTTCATTGGAGGTGTCCACATCCTTGGACTGGATGAGGTGCTTTGACAGAGGGTGTCTTAATCATAGCGAAGATTAGGGAAGGGGCAAGGGGGAAGCAGTAGTAGAAAGAACATGAACCGGAAGTCAAGAAATCTGCAGTGTGATTTGCAGCAAGTTATCACCCCTCTCTGGCAGCAGCGTCCTCACCCGCAATAGTCTTAAGAGTGGATTCCATATAAAATACTATGGTTTCATGACACTCAGATGTTCAGCAGCACCAGCAAGTCACTACTTTCCAAGACAGAAAAGCCTACCAAAAGCACCTCCCACCCGTCTACTCTTACCTATGAATCATGCCTGGTGTGAGTGACAGAGCAAAAGAGAAATATCCAATGACACAAGTTGAGATTGGTAAGTTAAAACATAATACTCAACTTCAGAACTGTTGAGAGCCTTAGTGTTCACTTAATCCAAACCTCTCATTTCATGGAGAGGGAAATTGAGTATGGAGTTTTTAAGGACCGTGCCCTAATACTTGGCTTTTTCTCTAAGGTTATCATGCTACAATCTCACCTGAGTACCTAAGACAGAAGCCTGGGAATGACACCTCCCTGCCCCCTGCTTCTCCCTTGCTCCCCAAATCCAATGATTTACCAAGTCCAGTAGATATTCGCAAACATGACCTATCCTCACCATTGCCAACATGGCCTCTCCCTCACTGACTGCAGTGGCCCCTGAACTGTACTCACTCTGATCCCCAGCAGGGGTGGGAACCTCAAGTATTTGGAAATGTAAATGTATGTGGGAAGGGTAATTGTCCCAGTAACTGGTGGCCTTCCTGTCACTTAGTGGGCAAAGGCCAGAGAAGTAAAACATCCAACAGTCCAAGTACAACTCAGAATTCACACACCCAAAACAGCAACTGTGTGTCCCCACTTCTAGGTGTCAGAAACACTGATCCAAGCCATTTTCCTCAGGGCAGCCAGAAATGATATTTTTATAAATGCAGATCTGACCATGTCTCAGCTCCCATCAACCTTCTAACGGCATCCCACTGCTCTTGGGATAAAGATCAAAATCCATAACTTGGCCTACCTTTCCAACCACGAAGGGCCTGGAAGACTTAGAGACTTTGGATTTGACCCTAACTACAAATGAGAGGTCTTTAGAAGGGCAAGAAGAGAAGCAGGAAAACCAATTAAGAGGCTACAGCACTAGTTTGGGCAAAAGGGGACTCGGAGTGATCCATGGTAGCGGAGATAGAAGTGGTGAAAACAGCTCAGATTTGGGACATACTTGAAGAGCCAAGAGGACTTGCTGGTGATTTGGATGAGGCAGGAAGGGAAAGAGAAGAATCAAAAACACTGGGATTTTGGGTCTGAGGAACTTGGTGAATGGGGGGCCCTTTAAGTGAAATAGAAAGAATAGCTTTGCAGGAATGGACAGATGTGGAAATTCAGAGTTCTGTTTGGGTGTGTTAAGTGTGAGATGCATTAATTATTCAAAGTCCATATGGCAAAAAGCTTCCAGCACTAGAATTCCGGTTTCTTTCAATCAATTCAGGACTCTTTTCTCAGTGGTTCTCAAAATGCAGCCCCCAGATTAGCAGCAGCAGTATCACTTGGAAACTTCCTAGAGGCTCAATTTCTCAGGTCCTTTCTTACAACTTCTGCATCTGAAACTCTGGAAGTGGGGCCTGGCTATCTATGTTTTAACGAGCCCTCCTGGGGACTCACTAAAGTTTGAGAACCATTGCTCAAAATCACAACTTCTCATAGCTAAAGAAAACCTGACACCACAGCTGTCCCACATTAGGCTTCTTTGTGCCCCTACAAACCTACTGCCTAGTTAATAATAGATGGTATTTTTTCCCAACCAGTACTCACTGAGGCTCCAGACACACCACTGCTCAAATTTTTTCAATTCCAGTTTCAGAAACTAAAACAAGGGGAAGAAACAAATATAAATAGGAGATTCTGTGATTACAACTATCATTTTCAAAACAGCTAATATTATTGAGTACCTCCTATGTACTTTCTACACATTATCTCATTTAACCCTCCTAACAGCCTAACGAGTTAGATACTGTGTTCCCATTTTATAGATGAAGAGACTGAGGCATGGAGAGGTTAAATAACTTACCCAAGGTCACACAGCTAAAAAGTAGCAGAGTTGGGATTTGAATCCAAGCAGTCGGGTTCCAGAGCCTGCATTTTTTTTTTTTTAGATATAATTGACATAAACATTGTGAAAGTTTAAAGTGTACAATATGCTGGCTTGATACATTTATATACTGCAAGTGATTACCACCAAAGTGTTAGCTAACACCTCTATCACATAATTTACCACATAATAAGTCACATAATTATTTCTTTTTTTATGGTGAGAACAATTAAGATCTAATCTCTTAGCAACTTCAAAGTTTTGTTGACTATAATCGCTATGCTGTGCATTACACCTCCAGGATTTATGCTTATGTACTAGTTGCAGGTTTCCATGTGGTACATATTGCCTCCTATCTTCCTAGATCTTCACACAAGGACTATCTGATGTATTAAGTAGAATGGGTTCTTATGAATAACTGGGAGAACTTAAAAGAATGTTTAATTCCATCAAGTTACCATACGATCCAGCAATTCCAGTACTATATATACTCAAAAGAATTGGGAGACATACATCCACAGAAAAACCTGCCTGTGAATTTTACTGCATTATTCATAAGAGCCCAAAAGTGAAAACAACCCAAATGTCCATCATCTGATTAATGGATAAACAAAATGAGGTATATCCACACAACAGAATATTATTTAGCCATGAAGGAATGAAATACTGATGAAATATTGATATATGACACAACATGATGATCCCTGAAAACATACTTAATAAATGAAACCAGAAAAGCTCTCATATCACATTATTCCATTTAATATGAAATGCCCAGAACAGGTAAATCTACACAAACAGAAAGATTAGTGGTTGCCAGGGGCAGAGGATGGGGAGTAACTACTAATAGATACGGATTTTCTCTTTGGGGCGATAAAAATGTTCTGAAATTGGCCCTGGCTGGTGTGGCTCCATGAATTGAATACCGACTTTTGAACTTAAAGGTCACCAGTTTGATTCCCACACAGAACACATGCTTGGGGTGCGGGCCAGGTTCCCAGTTGGGGTAATGCAAGAGGCAACCGAACAATGTATCTCTTGCACATCAATATTTCTCTCCCTCTCTTTCTCCCTTCCTCCCCCTGTCTCTGAAAATAAATAAATGTTCTGAAATTAGTGGTGATAGTTACACAAAACCATCTATACTCTATATGAATATACTAAATATCTACTGAACAGTGGGTGAATTTTTATGGGATGTGAATTATATCTCGATAAAGCTGTTTTTTTTTAAAGGATGTTTAATTCATTACGAACTTGGGCTTTTTTACTTAAAAAATTCCTATTTCTTGTCAGTAAAGTGCTAGATCATGATCAAAGAAACTGAAAGTAACCTGCCATCACTTTGAATTTTACCTTTCAGTTTGCAAAGTAAACTAGTTTCACTTCTACACTGTAATAGATCTAGACACAGTCATCTATGTCATTTCACCACTTAGAAGAAAGTTTTCCTTCACTAAGACCCAAAGAATACAAATGCAAAAATTCTATTATTGGGAAAATGTCCTAACATTTTCCTTAAATCAAAGCACTTACTACCTGAAAGTAAGGAACCAGGGGCTCCTAGGGCTTCCCAGTTAAAGCATACAACTAACACTACATCCCTTCAACAAGCAAGTACTAAAAACAAGTTGAGTTGTGGCAACATTTTAATGCCTTAAGATAGATAAACAATGAACATAAATACCTACATAAGTACATACCTGAACATAAGTACACATCTGAACATACCTTATGTTCTACATACCTGAAAATAAGTACTGGGGTAAGGATCTGAGAAACATTCTTTTAAATGTTTACTTGCTCTAATATAGCAGTAATACTAATAACTAGTACTTATTCAGAATAAACACTGTCCTTGGCTCTTTACAAATAGGTTGTTTAATTCAGTCTTCATAGAAACCCTCAGGAAAGTATTTTAATCCTTATTTCACGGATAAGAAAATTGAGGCCTAGAAAGATTGAGCAAATAATTTGTCCTTGATCATTCATGCAAGAGAGTTTAATAAAAACCCCAAACAAGTGCTGGTGAGGATGTGGAGAAAGGATGTGGAAAAAGCAACGATGCTTTTGCACTGTTGGTGGGAATGCAGACTGGTGCAGCCACTGTGGAAAGCAGTATAGAGATACCTCAAAAAAATTAAAAAGTGGATCTGCCTTTTGACCCAGTAATCCCACCTCTGGGAATATATCCAAAGGAATTCAAAACACTAATTCCAAAGAACATAAGCACCCCTATGTTCGTTGTAGCGTTATTTACAATTGCCAAGTTATGAAAGCTTCCCAAGTGTCTATCAATTGATGAGTAAATAAAACAACTATGGGACATTTACACAATGGAATACTAGCCTTAAAAAAGAAGAAAATTGTACACTTTACGACAGTAGGGGTGGACCTGGAGAACATTATGCTAAGTGAAATAAGCCAGTCATAGAAAGACAAATGCCATATTATTTTACTCATATGTGGAATCTAACGAAGAAACTGATGTAACAAGAAAAATGAGACACTCACAGATGGAGAGCAGATGACAGCTATTTGTGGGGGGAGTGGCTGGTGGAGGCTGAGGTTAGAGGGTAGAGGGATTGAGCAAAAAGGAAAAAAGATTCATGGACAACAGTGTGCAGTGATTGCGGCAGGGAGGGAGGTATTATGGGACTAAATGGTAATGGAAAAAATACAATAAAGATTAAATTTAAAAAATAAAATAAAATAAAAACCCAAGTCTTTCTGAACTCAAATGATCTCTTCTCTATCCCTCTATATTCCTCTTTTAAATGAAAGGCAGAAATAAAAGGAAGCCAGAAACTTAAGAGACTTAAAAAATTTAAGAGACCACCCCTTTCCTATCTTACAAAAGTAGTGCTTTGAAAAGGTGACTGTTCCTATAGTCCCAAAGAGGAAATACGGAAAACAAAAGATTAGCCCTGGCTGGTGTAGCTCAGTGGATTGAGTGCGGGCCTGTGAACCAAAGTATCGCGGTTCGATTCCCAGTCAGGGCACATGCCTGGGTTGCAGGCAGTTCCCGCGGGGGGCAGGGGGTAGGGGACGTACGAGAGGCAATCATACATTGATATTTCTCTCCCTCTCTCCTTCCCTTCCCTCTAAAGATAAATAACTAAAATCTTAAAAAAAAAAAGATTGTTAATAACAACCAGCAGTCATAGGTACAAAATACCATGCCATGCCCCACATCCCATATACTGCTTCCTGATTTAACAGTTTTCCCATTGATTTTGCTTATAACCTTAGGATGTCAAAATTTAATGATCTCATTATGGAAAAACCCCAGAGAACACCAGTGAGTGAGACTGGAGAGCTCACTGGACCAGGAAGGAAAAAGAATCAGTTGGCAGGAAGTAGTGTTTATCTAAAAACATAAAAGTCTTTAGCATTAATATTAACACTGTAATTTCACAGTACTTCATTTTGGAGCTATCACTCATTCCCTTTCATTATTTTAATACTGTTTTACTAAATGCTGGTTCCCACTCTATTCTCCATATCTAATAGGATCTTAAATAAAAAATAAGACTGCTGTATAGCCACCACTGACCTTCATTGCATGCACTCTCCTCTCTCTCTCTCTCTCTCTCTATATATATATATATATATATATATATACACACACACACCACATATTTATGCCACAATTCAATGAATGATCCCAGACTCAATTAGGAAAGGAGGCATGTAGGGCACAACCAAACATGAATTTCATCACCAAGAAGAATCTAGCTGGCAGAAATCTTAAATTCACAACTGAAACATGCACTCATCCTTATGCTTCTCAGGACTCTGCCCAAACCAAACTGAAACTGTAAACCAACAACAGATTGGTGGATGTACAATTACTAAGCACACACACACACACACACACGTAGCTTAGAAGGTCTGCTCTCCAATCAAACAACTGAAGAATGAAAAAAATTGGTGCATGAAAAACAATTTTGCACAAAAAGAACATCACACGGCATGGGGGTTAGGAGTCGCTTGGGGCTGAACAAATCCTTGTAAAATGCTGAAGAAATAACCTCGATTCTTAGGTCCCCCTGTAATAATTCATAATAGGTAAAGGCCAACTCAAGATTAAAAAAAAAAAAAAAAGGTCAAGCTTGAGAATTTTCCTCACTTTCCCTGTTCCCCTCGCCGACAGTCCCAAGCTCCTCGCAGAGCCTAGTGCGAGTCCAGGAGAAAAGATTCGTTACGTACTGAGCTGGGGGAGCAAGGGAAGAGGCCATCCTCGTGCACACAACCACCTGTGCGTGATGGAGACCCTCCATGAGGGAGTTCTGTTTAAAGTGAGAAGCAGCTCTGCGGATGGCCCTCCTAACCCAGGACTTGCACTGGATACTCACTCAACTCCACTGTCCCTCACGCCAAGACTCTGGCCACCTCCCAGCTGAGAGCAGCCGCTCCGAAGACCTACGCCCTCAGACCCCGCTCTTTCCCCCAGACATTGCCAAAGCTCACTGCCTGCTCCTCTGCCTGACAACTGCCCTGCCACCACCAAGCAGTCCCAACTCCCCCAGCCCAGGTTGGCCAAAATAGCCCCCCGAGGTCGGTGGCGCCCCAGGCCCGCGGGATTTAGGGCTTTGGATCTTGAAGGGTTTGTCCAATTCGCTCTTCCACCCTCAGCGTCCTAGGCTCACCTCCCCGGCAGCTTGGCGCTCCTCTTCCAAAATTGTTTGCTGTTGTCGGCGGCCATTGCTCTAGCCCAGGGAAGGCCTTCTAGGCGGGCCAGGGGGTACCCGGCGAGATGCCCCCAGACCCCGCAATCTGAAGGCCAACCCAGGCCGCTTCCCAGCCGCCGGTCAACGGCTCCCAGATCCTGGAAGCGCCATCTTGAACGTGGGCATTCCCCCTCCCCCCGCCCCAATCCAGCGCCGCTGTCATTGGTGGGCTGCCAGGCCCTGGTCGGACGAACCAATTAGGAGCCGGAACCCTGAGGGCCGCTGAAGCCGAACGGTAACGTCAGGGGAAGGGCACACAGGTGAACCGGGAAGGCGGTGCTTGGACAGTAAGGAGGCGGAGCTGAAAGTTCCTCATCCCCCGAGAGGGGAAGAAGCAGGTAAAGTTTCTATGGGAAGGAGTAAAGGGTACTGTTTACTTTGGGCGCGGGGAGAAGGAGGGGGGGAGGAGGTTCTCGCTTCTCACATTTTTTTGGAAAGAGAACATATGTATTATATTCATAAATCTTGACCTTAAAGTAAGGTCCCATGTGTTGTGTGAAGTCCATTTCTAAAATCTCCTAACTCAACTACACTGGTTATTATCCTCTGCTTTCCCTTTTCATTTGGACCCAGGTTTTTTGTTTGATTTGCTTAGTTGGTTGGGTTTTTCATTTGTTTGTTTGTTTGTTTGACATCTGAGAAGGAAGAACCATAGGGATCCTATAGCCCAAGGTCAGTAACTGTTCAACATAGGAATAAGGGTTGGTTCATAAGAGTCTTTCCTCTGTTAACTGAACACTGATGAAGGACTTGTGCTGTGAGTGAAATTCGAACGATCGAATCCGTTTCAACGAATAACTGTCACTTTCTGACTCTGAGAACCGGATGCTGACAAACAATATTTAGGAAATGTTCTTATTTTATTCATCCAATTGAAACTACCAATTAATGTTTCTTGCAAGGACATGATATATTTCCATGGAATAAATCACAAAGATTAGGAATATACCCCCAAAAGACTTAATTTATCTTATTAATCTATTATAAATCTTTCTCTCGAATTTATTTTCAATCTACTTTTGACTCAGAAAGAGATTTAATGTATTTTGAATCCTTTGAATGTCTTGACTGTGGGTTTGTTTTTTTTCTCCTTTTGAGTTTCTGTGGTTGTATACCATAGCGATTATGGGGAGGTCAGGAAGCACACATCAGTCCAGAATAGTTTTCATCCCAACAAGGGAGTGTTGAGGTGGGTTTGTTGGCCCCCACTGCTTTTACTGCTACCACATGTCCTTTTATATACTGGAGAATACTTAAGGACCACCTGTCTAAAGAACAAGCTTTTTTATATGCCCTCCAATAATCTCTTTCTACATAGACATTACTCCCATTTTCAAGCTTCTTTTGCTCCCTGACTTCACAATCATGGAATTGTATAAGAAGGGCTATTTTTACATTCTCTGGGCCTTTCATGCTTTCATAAGGTTTCATCTTATCTTGTCTCAGGTAGACAACTTTTATGGGCATTTAATCCATCAAATAAGAACCCCTCTTAAAATGATTTTTAAAGATAATATTAAAACCCTTTAATATTATCTTTAAAAAATCACTTTAGCTGCCTTTCTTTAGCTATTCTTTTTCTTATAGTGCAGTGACCAGCAATGAACTCCAAGAGGGCTTTCCTGAGGTTTTGTTGAAGCTGACGTTTTATCTTTATTCTGGACAGACAGAACTTCTGCTGGCATTTTGGACTTTACAAGAGCTGATATCTTAAAGGAATAATATATAGCAGCTTCTAGATCCCTTTCCTTGGTTGCAACTGGCAGTTCAGAGTTCACTTTCTTAAAGGTGTCGTCTGAGTTGTCTTCCCCATGTGAGCCATCTTAACACTTGTCTATGTGGCAAGTCACCTGTCACTTTCCAGCCTACTCACATAGCTTTAGAAATGTTCCAGAAGAGCTCCCTATTAACTTGTTATTTCACATGTGGAAAGCAGAGTATAATTTGTGTATCCAGAAATGTCTCAGTGCTCCTTTTTCTTAATTGCTTACGAAGCATTAAGTAATACGGATCTCCTAGAGATGTTAACATTGTTCAACCCAAAGAAGCCCTATTATTTCTATTCTTTGTTTTCTGTGTTGAAGCCAGTTTCCCATCCAAAACTTAAAAATTTTACTCCAGTCATCTGGTAATAACTTATTAAATAATCTTTATTGGGGAAGTTGAAATTGCTGGGAACTTTCTTACCACTACCACCACCACTATGACTGCCCAAATCTAAACCAACCATCATTCTTATAGCAACCTACTATTTGGCCTCTCTGCTTCCACTCCTGCCCACTTACAGTCTATTCCCCATGCCACAGCCAGAGAGAGCCTTTTAAATTGTCAGTTAGATTATATCACTTCTATAGGCCCAGTACCTTGAAGTGGCTCCATCACACTTGGCATAAAATTCAAGCTGCTTAAAGACCCTACATGGTGTGTTTCCAATCTCTTTGTTGCTTAATTTGTCTGTTCCAACCATGCTTATTTGGCCTTTTTTGCTGTTTCTTAAGCTTTTCAAGCATGTTCCTACCTCAAGGCCTTTGCATTAGCCATTTCCTCTGCTTAGAATTCTCTTCCCCTAATATCTGGATGATTTCATTTTATTCAGGTACATTCCCAGATGTCCTCACCTTGGGGAGTTCTTCCCTGGCCACCTATCTTAAATAGTAGGCTGTGCCACTCCAGGTTTTGTTTTTTAAGCACTATCACTGCCTGCTGTATTACATACTTGTGTGTTGTCCATCTTCATCCTCTAGAATGTAAACCTCACGAAGGCAGGGATTTTGTCTGTTTTGTTTTCTGCTGTAACCCCAGCACCTAGAATAGTGCTTGGCATATGGTAGGTACTTGATATTTATTGAATGAGAGAATGAAGACTACAAACTATTGTTGTCTTTTGGTTCTTGGTTGTTCCTACCCATTTCTTGTTGGAAAAGATGATAGAAAATGTTTTCCAGCCCCCAGGAGGATGTATCCATTTTACCAAAGATTCTATAAGCTTGCCTATACTCTTAGTTGAAGAATAGTCTTCCTCTCTTGGGGAAAGATTGTCGTTTTCAAATCCCTTTGCAGCTTTAGAGGAATGAATCTGTATCTGGAATGGTGAGGGAGGGAAGGCACCCACCTAGCCAGGAGATCAATAGAATCAACCCTGTTCATCAAAGGGGTGTTAGCTGTTGCAGCCAAATCACCCTCACACCGAACTCTACCTCACTAGAGGTAAACTTCATTGGTTTGAAGTTCCCAAGGGGTCGATGGAGTACTTTTGATGGAGGCTGTTGAGGGAGGCATTTACTGGATCACTAGACTAGTGATTCTCATACTTTAATGTACATGTCAGTCACCTGATGTCACATTAAAAGCCTATATTCTGACTCAGTATGGCTGGGGTAGAGCCTATTTCTGCATTTCTAACAAGCTCTAGATGACACTGATGCTGCTGCTCTGTGGACCTCAGTTGGAAGATCTTCTGTTACTAGAACAGTATGGCCTATGATCCTTGAATTTCCTCAAAGGTTTGATTATTTTTAACTTTAATTAGAAGATTCTCAATATTGTCTGCCTTCAAGTTACCACTTTTCCTTCCTTAACTTCATATTCATTCAAAGGAGAGTAAAACAATGTAGTTTAGAGCACAGCAGAGTGAAGAGGATAAGCTATGCACGGATTGAACTGGACTCAAAAAAGGAGGGTGTATTCCAGTTCTTAGAGGAGGTTCTGTGGAAGAGATAAGCCCTGAGACACGCAGAGAAAGAAAGAACCACCTGAAGTACAGCTGGGAGGAAATTTCAAAGCAGGAGCTCCGTGGGAAAGATAGAAACCAAGAAAAAAGCCTTTGGACTTAGTTACCAACAGTTACTTAGTTACTGGCGGACTTTAACCTCAGCAAAGGAGTGGAGTGGACCCTGTGGTGAGAGAAAGAATTAGGAAATTAAGCAAGAAGCAGCTCTCACAGCGCACTGCAGAATGTTTGACCACCCAAGGGATGGGTCAAGCTGGGATCTAAGAGCAAGAGAGCTTTTTCGATACCTAAGCAACCACTGGAAAGAGCCAAGTGAGGTAGATCAGTTGTATGATTGAAGACAAAGGAGAAGCAAAAAGATTGACGAAGCAAAAAGTTATTGGAGTAGCCCTGGCTGGCATAGCTCAGTGGATTGAGTGTGGGCCTGTGAACCAAAGGGTCGTGGTTCGATTCCTAGTTGGGGCACATGCCTGGGTTGCAGGCCAGTTCCCAGCAGGGGACACATGAGAGGCAACTATACATTGATATTTCTCTCCTTCTCTCCTTCCTTTCCCCTCTAAAGATAAGTAAATAAAAATCTTTAAAAGAGAAGTTATTGGAGTAAAAAGAAGGAGAAAGTGGTTAGAGTTGGGGATGTGGGCAGGCAGAGGGAAGACTAAGAATTTTTTTTTTAGGAATTTATTCTAAGAAAATAAATCAAAAGCAGGGGGTAAAGCTCTGTGTATAAAGATATTCCTTGCCTCATAAACAATAGTAGATGGAAATGAAAAGAATATAAAGATTTAAACGTGAAGAGGTAGTTACACAAATGATGGTGTGTGGTTTGTAAACCCAAACCATGCTATGCCATTGAAATGTGTAGTGTGAATGCTACATAGCATGCCAACAAAGTTTATGAACTGATGTATGCATGGGGAAGCAGAATGCATAGTGTCTTTGCCTCATTTCAGTAAAAAATATATGGGTTTTCTCAAAGAAGAAAACATGAAAAAATTTAGCAAATTTTGTTAGATGGTAGAATTATACATCATTTTAGTTCTGGAATTTTCCTTTACTGCTCTATTTTTTTAAGTATTATGAACTATATACTACACAATAAACCAGGGTCTGTCAAATTTTTTTCTATACAGGGTCAGATTATAAGTATTGTCAGTTTTGCAAGCTGTACAACTTCTTTTACAACTACTGAACTCTGCTGTTGTAGCATGAAAGCAACCATAGACGATATGATCCTAAACTGGCATGGCCGTGATTCAGTGACATATTGCTGGTGGGCATGAAAATTTAATGTAATTTTCACATCTCACAAAATATTATTCTTTCAATTTTTTCAACAATTAAAATATGTAAAAAAAAAAACATTATCAGCTAATAGGCCATACAAAAACAGATTTGGCTCAAATCTCAAAGCTGGTAGTTTGCCAACCCCTAAAGAATGAAGAACAAATAACGTATAAGAACAAGGTTAAGAAACAGAAAACCTTATGATACAATCGGCCCCTTTGCCCCTCCTTGATCCCCTTCTCTTCCCTGTCTCCAGTGGAAGCCTCGAGCGTAATTTATGTGCTCAAATTCTCATGTGTGTTGTAGACTTTTATGACATATGTGTATACCCATAAACAACATGTTTTCCATGTTTTGAAACTTTAAAATAGCATCACACAGTACATATGCTTCAGCAACTGGCTTTTTGCACTCAGCATTCTGTGGATACACAGAGCTCTCGTTTACTCGGCTCAAAGGCGACGCTGTGCTCCGCTGTGTGAATAGACCTTGATTGTCGCATCCAGTTATTTTTATTTCAAACAGTTCTCAGTATATTTCTAACATTCTGTTACACATCACCATGGGAAAATGCAGCCTTTTTCAAAATGCAGTTTGTCAACTATTGGAGAATTGAAATAAATTTAAAGGCTGGTGCCTTCCATTATAGCATAGGCAGGAATAGGACAAGATTACAGTGTTGTTGCACGTAATGTGAATAAGCATTGTTCTGGAAATTTTTTGTTTCAACTTTATACACACATATACATTGTGTGTTTGTGTGTGTGTGCCTGGTTGTAATGTATATTTATTTTTTTTATCCTCACCCAAGGACATTCTTACTGATTTTAGAGAGAGAGAGAGGGAGAGAAACATTGATGTGAGAGAGAAACATCAACCCGTTGCCTCTCCTCTGTGCCCTTACCGGGGGGGGGGGGGTGAACCTGCAACCTAGGCATGTGTCCTGACCAGGAATCAAACCTGTGACCTTTTGGTTTGTGGGAAAATGCTCCAACCAATCGAGCCACAGGGACCAGAGCAAGTATATTTCTTAATAAGAGGGGTTTTTTTGGTAACTTTGAAAACCACTATTTAAAGGCACCCAGGAATACCAAGGAGAGGCATTCCTAGGTCACAGAATATACGCAACTTCCACTTTACAAGATACTGCAAAATGCCCTCCAGGATGTTTTTTTCCACTAATATTCATCTTCATGGCAATTAGTGAGTGTTTCTATTGTTCTATACCCTTAACCTATAGTGGTTTTTTTCTCCCGGGATGTTACATATATCATACACAACTATATAATATATAAAACTAATATGTACAGCCACAGATGTGGTGATGGAAGGTGATCTGACTTTGGGTGGTGGGGCACACAGTGCAACGTACAGATCGTTTCTCATAGGAGTGTGTGCTTGGAATGATCCTGCTATGGATCATTATTATGGATGGTTAATGATCCTGTTAACCAGTGTCACCCCAATAAATTTAATAAAATTTTTTTAAAGATAAAGAACAAAACTAATATGCACAGTCAATGAATGATAACAGCATTGGCACTCTCACGTTCCTATATCTCACACGATACAACAGGGCATCACCAGTACTTTAGGAGCCTCTGGGAGGTTCCTTCCTCTGGGCATTGCCCTTTCTCCCCACTTCAGGTGTAATCACTATGCAGAACTTTATATTAATCATCCTCATGTTTTCTTTATGCTTTTTCAGCTATGTTTGTAACCATAAGTAATATATCATTTATATTAATAATATTGTATTGTCTGTACTCTTCTGTTGCTTATTTCTTTTAGACAACAGTATGGTGTTTAGATTTAACCATGTCAATGAGTGTACCTATAGTTCATTCATTTTCACTGCTGTATAATATTCCATTGTGTAAATAGCACAGTTGATCTGTGTTACTGCTGATGGGCATTTGGTTATTTCACATTTTGTGCTACTGGGAACTCTGCTTCTATGAACATTCTTATCCATGTTTCCTGACCAAGTGAACAGGTAGAAACTTCTCTCTAGGATATCGATGTAGGAGTGGAATTGCTGGTCTGGAGTATATGCATGTGTTCAACTTTGCAAAATAGTAACCCAGTTATTTCTCAAAGTGCTTTTACTACTTTCCTTTTCCACACCTATGGGGTGAGCGTTCCATCTTCATTTCCTAGAACATGATTTCAACAGCAAATAAACATTGGGGTGGGAGGGGATATTTCAAAGCCAGATTCTATAAGAACAAAATTGTGTTGAATGAGAAAGAAAAGTAGAAACTTGAATACCTGTTCAGTCACGAGTCTTTCTTTTTTCTTTCTTTCTTCCCTTCCTTTCTTTCATAAATTTGTACATGGTGCTAATTCAAAATATACAAATAGGTATGTAGTAGGTTGAAAGGTAACACCTTTCCCCAAAACAATATGTCCACATACAGCCCTGACCAGTGTGGCTAAGTTGGTTGGGTACTGTCTTACAAAGTGAAATGTCACTAGGTTTGATTCCTGGTCAGGGCACATGCCTGGGTGCCCAGTCAGGATACGTATGAGAGACCACTGATAGATGTTTGTCTCTCATATTAATATTTCTCACTCTCTTTTTCTCCCTCCCTCCCTTTCTCTAAAAATAAATAAATAAAATCTAGGAAAAAAGATACCTTCACATCCAGATCCCTGAAATTTGTAAATACTACCTTATTTGGAAAAAGCAGCTTTGCAGATACAATTAAGCTAAGAATTTTGAGATAAGATTCCTGTTTTACTCGGTTGGACCATAAGTCCAGTAACAGGTGTTCTTATAAGAGAGAAGACACACATAGAAGAGGAGGAGGCAAGGTGACCATGAAGGCAGAGACTGGAGTGATGAAGCCACAGTCAAGGAATGCCTGAAGCCACCAGAACCTGGAAGAAGCCAACAAATGTTCTCCCCAAAAGCCTTCAGAGGGAGTGCGACCCAGCCAACAGTTTTATTTTGGTATTCCAGCTTCCGCAACTGTGAGAGAACAAATTTCTGTTGTTTTATGCCACGAAATTTGCAGCAATTTGTTGCATCAGTCCTCGGAAACTAATATAAGCTATAAAGAGAGAGTTGGTCTTCCTCACATCCTTGGCCCGTAGCCACCCATTTTCCCTTCACTTGCTGTGTGTCACCCTTCTAGAGATATTCTTGCAGAGACTCTTAATAATTGGCAGGGAAATTCAAGGTGGTTTTACAAATGAGGAGTCTAAAGCTCAGGGAGGAAGAAACTTGCCCAGGGACCCTCAAGCTAGTCAGCAGCAAAGATCAACAGGAACCCAGGTTTCCTATCTCTTGGTTTTGTGCTCCTTTGATATTTAAAAAAAAAGTGTCTAGGAGCAGATTTTGATACTAGGATAAGGAGCAAAAAGAGCAGGGTACTGGCTGAATGAAAGCAAAGGAAATGGAGATGGTAAAGGAATATAAAAACTGTTATGATTTCACCTCATGTTGAGGTATTTCACCAGATCACTGATACACTATAGATAGAAATTGATGCTTCAGTCTAACTAGCTTTTGGTGAGCATCTATTCTATTCCAGGTGCCAAATTATGTTGAGAGCTGTCAACTTGCAGCCCCTCTCCTCAACAAGTATAATATCTAGTAGGGAAGTCAAGCTAATAAGTAAAGCAATATGATAAGTGATAAAAATAGAGGTGTTTATTTCATCCTTAGAAAACACAGAATGAGGCATGGTCCTCTCTAGGAAGCTGGGAAAGGTTTGAAATATGAGCAGGAGTTTACCAGCTAGACAGGGAAGGAAAAGTATCTTAGGCAAAAGGCTGAAACATTTATGGAAATATGGGAGTTGACAAGAGAAGATACATTTGAGAAACCACGTAGGAGATGCTGTCAGTGCCTCACCCACATCCCTCGACCTCTCTGTGTGCTCCCTTTGCCACAAGGCTCTTCCCCCATTCCCCAGAACTACAGAAAGCCATACTTCCCCCACATAAAGGCATGCTAGAAGTGCCTAAAACCTAACTCCTCCTGGAAGCAGGCTTTAACCAATGACTCTGAGGAGTCAGTGTATAAATGCCTTAGCTCCTTCACCCCTCGGATGGGATAATTCTGGTGCATGTGTTCCCCAGAGTTTCTTTAAGCATTAAGTTCCAGTTATCCACTGTGATTGTGGGCTTAATAGCTAACCCTTTATGGGCTGCCTTCCTTTCCTGTATCACTATCCACCTCTTCCCTACTAGTGTTTCTATCACCTCCCAAATAAACTTCTTGCACTCAAATCTTTGTCTCAGGATCAGCTTCTGGGAGAATCCAATAAAATAAACCATAAGCAGGTCTACATGGTAGAACAAAGAGTGTAAGGAAAGAGATTCAGTGACAGGAGATATTGGAGCAGGGCCTATCATGGTTGACTTCCAATGTCATATAAGGATTGTGTTACCTTTCCTTTAGGCGATGGGACATTCATTGAAAGTTTAGTAGCGGTATGAATGACAAGATCTGCATTGTAAAAAGACCACTGTGGTCACACATACAATCATTAAATAGTCTTCCCTACCCTGAGAATGGAATACAAACTCCTAACCATGGCCTAAAAGGTATTGATTACATTACATGGCACACATCTGCCTCATCCTCTGAAAACTCTGTTTGATGTGGTAGTTGTTAGATTATTGTTGTCCCAGATGGCTCAGCAGGGTCAGAAGCCAGAAGAAGAGTTGTGATTGACTGGAACATTCTTTCCACTTCTTCACTCCCTCTTTCCACAAAACCTTGCAGTACATGAAAGTAGATGAAGTGTATTCTCCTCCTAGACTTCTGCTGGCCAATGGAATGTGAGCAAAAGTGATGTGTCTTAAAAGGCATCACCCACTGATTCTCTTGCACTCCTACCATTCACCTTGAAAAAAACAAACCCTGGGGAGCTGCTGGTCCAAGAAGCACAAGAGATGCGTGGAGCAAACACCCAACTAAAGCCTGCGACAAACCATCCTTCAGCCTGAAGCATGAGTGAGAAAAACAGATGCTTGTGGTTGCAAACCACTGAATTTTTCATTATTGGCGTACCAATAACTAATTACTGTAGAAGCGAGCTAGGAGTATTTAAGCTTATCTGTGAAGAGAGTGAGAGGCTGGTATATTCCTCTTTCTCTTCTTCCTCCTCCTCCTTGTTCTGCTTTGGCTTTTTAGCTGCCCATGGTATAAGTCCCTCTCCCATGTATAGACAACTTTCTTTTTTTTCCCTTTTTTAGTATATATTTTTATTTTATTGATTATGCCATTACATTTATTCTATTTCCCCCTTCATTCACCTCCACCCTGCACATCTCTCTCCCCATTCCTCCCCTTTTAGTTCATGAACACGTGTCTCAAGTTCTTTAGATTCTATATTTCCCCTACTATTCTTACCCTCCCCCTATCTATTTTCTATCTACTGTCTATGCTACTTATTTTCTGTACCTTCTCCCCCCTTCTCCTTCTCCCACTCCCCTGTTGCTAACCCTCCACGTGATCTTCATTTCTATGGCTCACTCCTGATCTAGCTGTCCTCTTAATTTGCTTTTGTTTTAGGTGTGGTTGTTAATAACTGTGAGTTTGCTGTCCTTTCACTGTTCATCTTTTTTATCTTCTTCTTTTTTGGTAAGTCCCGTTAACATTTCATATAATAAGGGCTTGGTGATGATGAACTCCTTGAATTTGATCTTATCTGAGAAGCACTTTATCTGCCCTTCCATTCTAAATGAAAGCTTTGCTGGATAGAGCAATCTTGGTTGTAGGTCTTTGGATTTCATGACTTGTAATACCTCTTTCCAGCCCCTTCTTGCCTGTAAGGTCTCTTTTGAGAAATCCGCTGACAGTCTGATGGGAAGTCCTTTGTAGGTGACTGTCCCCTTATCTCTTGCTGCTTCTAGGATTCTCTCCTTCATTTCAATCTTGGCTAATGTAATGATGATGTGCCTTAGTGTGTTCCTTCTTGGTTCCAACTTCTTTGGGACTCTCTGAGCTTCCAGGATTTCCTGGAAGTCTATTTCCTTTGCCAGAATGGGGAAGTTCTCTTTTATTATTTGTTCAAATAAGGTTTCCACTCGTGACTGTTTCTCTTCCTCTTCTGGTACTACCATAATTCGGATGTTGGAGCATTTAAACATGTCTTGAAGGTTCCTAAGCCTCTCCTCATTTTTTTGAATTCTTGTTTCTTCATATTTTTCTGTTTGGTCATTTTTTTCTTCCTTCTGGTCCACTCCCTTAATTTGAGTCCCAGTTTCCTTTTCATTACTTTTAGTTTCCTGTGCATTACCATTCATTTCAATTAGTTTAACCTTCATATGTTCCTCTAATTTGTGACTAAAATCAACCAGTTCTGTGAGCATCCTCATCACCAGTGTTTTGGACTGTGCATCTGAAAGTTTGGCTATTTCTTCATCACTTAGATTTCTTGGCTCTGGGGCTCTGAGTTGTTCTTGAGCCATGTTTTTATCTGTTTGTGCCTGTTACGTATGAGGAGGGGAGCCTTAGATGTTCACCAGGGCGGGGCCACCCAGGTCTCTAGTTTGTGATGCTGTATGTGGGGGGGCGGTCAGAGAGAGAGCAATGGCATCCTCTCCGCTGGCCCAGTCCACCTCACCGCTGGCCCCCGCCTGTTTATCTGAGCGCAAATGTGCGAGCCCGCCGCTCTGTACCGGGGCCTGCACAATCTGTCTCAATGCACGTCTGTTCACTGGTTTATCTGCACACAAATGCGCGACTGCAGACAGCCAGCCGCGCCGTGCCTTCCCTGGGTCCACCCGTAGCTACCCCACACCTGGGATCCGCACCCTCGGCCTGGGTGTCGCCCGGGTCGGGGGATCTTTTTTGCCTGACCCCCTCTGCTGCTGGTTTCGCCCCTCTCACCGGTTTAGCTGAGAGGCTCATTGTTTTTGGACTCCATATTGTTCGATTTTCTGTGGTTTGGTTGCGTTTATTGTTGTTAAAGGTTTGTTGTTTTTAGATTTGGTTGTGCAAGGAAGCAAAGTGTTTCTACCTATGCCTCCATCTTGGCAGAAGTCGTGTATGGACAACTTTCCACTCTATGAAACTCGGTCGGGGGAAGGAGTCCACCTTCCAGTATTCTAGCTAAAAACACCAGCTCTTCCCTCACTTTTCCATTCTTCCTTGTGAACTAAGTCATGTGCATTTGTCATAGACTTGCTAATAAAATCTGTTCAACCTAGACTTTTAATCAGAAGGAGCTTGTAATTCAAAGAAGCAGAAGCAGGAAGAAAAAAATCACTCCTTTGGTGGGCAGTACCAGTCGTGGAGCAACACCCACAGTCTGGTCCTGGAAGGTCTTGTGGTATAACTGTGGTGTCACATGCTTATCAGTGGCAGTAACAGTGTCTTCAGTGGCCCAGCTCTGTGGTGTAATGTTGGCTACTACCCTGTAAGCAAAACCTCTGAATGTGCTATGGTAGACTGAGTGCATTAATGGCCTCAATTCTTCACCTCTCCCTGAATCCATGATATCTTGTCAGACCTTCCCATACTGACTCTGGACTCACCCTTGTGACTTGCTTTGGACAATGGATATTAGCAAACATCCATTTGTTTACACAAGCAGTGGTTGAAAGCATTTGTGTGATCATGTGTCTCTTTGTCTTAATGTGTCTGGGCTGCTGCAACAAAATACAACTGGCTGGGGGGCTTGTAAACAACAGAAATGTATTTCTCACAGATCTGGAGGCTGGAAGTCCAAGATCAGGATCCCAGCATGGTTGAGTTCTGGTAAAGGCTTTCTTCTGGGTTGCAGACTGCTGACTTCTCACTGTGTCCTCCCATGGTAGAAGGACCAAGAAATCTCTCTGGGACCTCTTTCATAAGGACCCTAATTTCATTCATGAGGACTCTACCCTTGTGACCTAATCACTTTCCAAAGGCCCCACTTTCTAATACCATAACCTTCAGCATTAGGTTTTCCACATATGAATTGTGGGAAAACATGTGCGTAGCACCTTCACTGTTGTCCTCTGCCATTGCCATTAGAACGTGTCTTGGCTGTCCTGTTGGATGATGAGAGTCATATGGCACTAGGCCAAGTTTCCCTGAGTTATCCCAGCTGAGGCCATCCTAGTCAGCCAACAGCCAGCTGAGCTTCAGACATATGAATGAGCTCAGCCAAAATCAACAGAGCTCTCTAGCCAACTAACAGTTGACCCCAGACACTCGAGTGAGTCCAGCTGAGATCAGCCCAGCTCAGTACAGCCCCACATAAGCTGAACCCCACAGACTTGTGAATTAAATACTTTTCATGTGAAATGCCACTGAGGTTTTCTTGTGGTTGTTTATGTGGCATTACTGTGGCAACAGATAACTGATGTGACTCTAGCTCTTTCAGAAAGCCTATGAGCTGCCTTTTCTGCTTAAATCAGCCAGGAGTCAATATCTGTTGCTTGCTCTAACACAGAGAAAGACTGGCTGTAAATTAGAAGAAACATATAAGGTCAAGGGAGAGATTGAGGTGGGAGAGACTTGAGCATGCTTATAGTCAGAGCATTGGAAGGAGTTGTATGTATTAGAATACAAGTGTGTCTGCAAAATAACAGTGTTTTAAACATGATAGAAGTTTACAGTTTTTCTCATGTAGAAGCTAACCTAGCCTGGAAGCTCTGCTCTGTGAAACTTTCAGGAGCCTAGACACCTTGTCTCTATGTTCCATCAGGTCCTTGCCCAGTTGGTCCAAAATAGTTCCCCACACATCCACATTTCTGCCATCAAGATGAGGGGAAGGGAGGATATGACTTTCTACATACTACTCTGGGGTTACATTTATTTCTTCCCCTTCCAACCCATTCTTAGAAATTTGTCATGTAGCTACATTTAGCTGCAAGGGAGTCTGGAAAAGGCAAACATTCTGGCCAACCATGTGTATATCTAATAATTCTGCTTCTGTGGAAGAAGGGGCAAACACATAGCAGTAGTTCCTGCAATGTTAATGAAGCAGAAGGGATAATTAATGGAACAAGATCTCTACCATAAACTTTTGGTAGCCATTTCATTCCTCCTTCCTTGTTAAGGAGAATCATTTTGTAGAGAGGTAAGGTAACTGTATTCCCAGTCTGGGCATAAATCATAACTTGTCTAAACCAGTGTGGCAGTCTTGCTCAGCTTTGCTGGGAACTTCCTTCCCCAGCCTCCCTGCAGCTCTGGGTGGCTCTGTGGTGCAGTTCTGATGAATGAGCCATGAGGGGAAGATTTCTAGGGAGTTCTGGAAAGCAGTTTCCTTCCTGTGAAAGAGGCAAACATGGCTTCCTGGCACACTCCTGCTTGGAATCCTGGTGTGAGGCACTATTGCAGTCAGCTTATAACCACAAAAGAAAGGCCAAGGAATTACAGATGTCAACCTAGAGCCCTGACATCTTTTTGAGGATTCAGATGACTTTAAGGGATGAATAGGGGTGAGCCAGCCAGAGAAGGGGAGGAAAAATATTTGAACAAGTGAGAACATTGTATGTATGAGAAGGAATGCTCAGAGACGCCCCTGGAAAGTTGGATCAGAGTCAAATCATGAGGCTTTTGTATGCAGTAGTGTGATTTATTGTCAGAATGACCTCATTCAGAATCGGGGCTGGTTTCCCTGCTTGTCAGCTGATTCACTACCAATGCGTTACAGGCATTTTCTCCTTATAGATTTAAAAGGGCTGCCCATCTCTTCCCCCTTCAGAGAGTTAAGAGACTTTTGTTTTTGGACCATCTAGGCTCTCAAAGACAGAGATCTAGATTGTGTGAGTGGGTGAGGAATATTGACTTGAAAAGTTGAGGGAGAAGGGAATGGATCCCAACCCCAAAAGCAAGTGGGATTTCCCTGTCCTTAAGGGAATGGAGAGGTATCTGGTTCTGCCTATCTGGGGGCCTGTGTTTGACTCCCAAACCCTGGAGGGACAGGATGTCTAATGGGTTAGCTGCATGGACACAAACTGAGCTCTAAGCCACAACCTTTGGGGCTATCAGCAGTGGAACAACTTCAGGGTCTCAACACCCCTTCACCTAGACAGGAGCTTCTGTTTTTTTTTTCTTTTCTGACAAGGAATAATTCTTCTATTATATAAGGAACGCATACAAATTGAAAAAAATCGCTAATGTCCTGGTTATATTTTGCTTGCTTGTTCATTTTGTTGATTAGGTTCCACTTACAGGTGAGATCATATGGTATTTGTCTTTCAGCACCTGGCTTATTTCACTTAGCATAATTCTCTCCAGTTCTATCCATGCTGTCTCAAAAGGTACTAGCTCCTTACTTTCTGCTGCATAGCATTCCATTGTGTAAATGTACCAGTTTTTTTTATCCACTCATTTGCTGATGGACACTTAGGTTGCTTCTACCACTTGGCTGTTATAAATTGTGCTGCTCTGAACATTGGGGTACATAGGTTCTTTTGAATTAGTGACAACTGTACTTGAGCAACAATAAAATGCAAAAAATTGTATATGGATAAAAGAAAAAATAAACTTATGTTCCAAGGCCAGATCACATTAAAAAGAAAAATCAAAAGTAGAAAAATAACTCTGATGTCCCAATACATGAATGTATTAGGTAAGGGATGCAACTCATAAAAGGGGCAATACAACTGGTTAACAAATACTTTTGAAATATTCAACCTTAGGAATAATCATTAAGATGCAAAAATTAAAATGTAATTTTTTTTACTTACTTCATAGCTTACATGGAAAAAATAAGTCGAAGTAGAAAATAATTTTATAATAATACCAAATGGTGGCAAATATGTGCTAAAACAGGTAGCTAGCCTCCAAGTTGACCTTCAATGATCCCTGTCTCCTCATATTTACACCCTTGAGTAGTTCACTCCCCCAGAGTCCCCTCTGGGGTTGGTGTGTGTGACCAATTGAATGCCCCTGAAATGATGGATGTCACACCTGTGATTGGGTTGTAAAAGGTACTGCAGCTTCCATTTTGGTCTTTCATTGCCTTGGACAATGATGATCACCCAAGGTGATCATTATCCAGAATTTTAAGTTCACCTGATAGTTCATCTATATAGTTTCCTTATACAGTTTTAGAGCTTTATTACATCTATATGTAGTACTAAAAAGTGTATTTGTGTTTATTATATATTTATGGTTGTTTTTTAACTGTATTATCTTCTTTTGGTACTTTTTCCCACTTATTATTGCATTGCTAATACTCATTCATATTGTTGTGTAGCAACACACAACAATATGAATGAGTATTAGCAATGCAATAATAAGTCATTCTAACAAGTATTTAAAAATCCCATTGTGTGAATATGTAGCAATTTATTCATCCTCAAACCATTCTTTATTGAAATACTGATTATATACTTAAGTTTTTTTCTTTTCTGGTTATTAGCTGATCTAACTCTCACGTCCATGTTTGCTAATAGTTTCTTGTGACTCAAGCAGTTTTTCACATTATTTATGGTGTCTGCATAAAATCCTGCCTCTTCTGCAAGACTTGCAATCACACTTTACAAATGATTTCCTTGCATTTTCAGTTTTTTACCCTGGGCTACCAGAGAGGCTGACCATCAAATCAATGATGAGCTTAAGGCACATATAGAACCTGTGGTTTCAGACTAGAAGAATATTGGAGGGGAGGTGGAGAATGTCAGTTCATTGTTGAGTATGTCCTTGTTATGATCTGTAAACAATAATATAAACAGAGCCACTTTAAAATGGAGCTGAACCATGCACTTCTTATGCCTCAAATCTTTGGAATGTTAAAACAGGGCAAAATAACCTTTGCATTGGGCCTAAGCAACCTTGTGCTTTGCAAAAAAAATTGTTTACAAAGATAACGTGAAAGCAGTTATTATGACTACTGGACTGAAAATTTAAAACTTTGTTTAGAATTACCATCGCTATGTTGTTATTTGCACTAACAGAAATGCCTTCCTTCTACTGATGTAATTGTTCCCCTTCCCTTTCTCATAAATACTATTGCCCATGTCTACTAATTGGAATACTTTTTTGGGTTTCTGCCTGCATTAGTGTGTCTCAACTAGCTATTCTTACTGATCTCAATAAATGCTTGTTGCTGTGGGGGCAACTTTGCCTGCAAAGTCCCCCCATCCACCATAGATGAAAGTGAAACTACTAAGACATGATCTCCTTGGGGAGGAGAGGTGGCCAATATCTCAGAGGAGAAAGGCCAAGAGTTCTTTCCTCAGTGGCTTTTATTGGGTTGTAATACACAGGAATACAGGTAAAGCTCATCAATCAATGTCAGGCAGCAAGGATCAAACAGCAGATAACATTTCAAAGAAATCTGAGGGCTTAGTCTGAGTCAGTGTCTGTCAGGAAAGGGGGTTGCAGAAACTTTGGGAGACATACTAATTTCCTACTCTGACCCTTATCATATGAATGAAAGTACTCTTAGCAAAGCAGGCTTCACTAAGCAGGACTTTTAAGAATCCTTTCTTATGCCTGATCACCCTGGATCCTGCTCTAGCCAGCAAGGGGCTGCACCGACTCCCCCATCATAGGTTTTAGGCTTAAGTGGATTAGAGCCAGGAAGTGCTTCTCCCAGGCAGAAATGGGGACTTGGGCTACGTCAGAATAGCTGTGGAGTGAGGGTCCATCATTCCCTCTTTGTTGCAGCCCCCCCAAGTCCTTCCATAATGGCCTCCCAAGTGATCATGTCTTGCTTAGGTTGCCCCCCCTCTGAGGGGTCTTAGCCATCATTGACTATCCGACCATGCATTGGAGGCAGGGGATGAAGCAGAGACAAGCTTTGTCTCCTTAGTGGCTCGCATTCTGGAGGTCACTCACTCATCCTTAGTCATGGGGGGCAGTTACAATTCCCGAAACCAGGCAGAGTGGTTTCCAACATGTTGTCTCTCTGAAAGACCTTTTATTTTTAGGTTAACAGATCATTTTTGCTTCTCCGAGCAACCTGAAAAACATGGGAACTTGAGTCATGACCACAGAAACAACCAGAATCTCGGGCACCTCAGCAAATTCTTTAACAAAAGACAGAATCTAACTGCCCTCCCCTTGAATATGGGCTGGTCTTGGTGACTACAGAATCAACTGCAGCCCTAGCTGGTGTGGCTCAGTGGGTTGAGCACCAGTCCACAAACCAAAAGGTCACTGATTCAATTCCCTCCAGGGACAAGCCTGGCTTGCAGGCCAGGTCCCTGGTCGGGGGCCTGCAAGAGGCAGCCAATCAATGTCCCTCACTCATCAATGTTTCTTTCCCTCTCTTTGTATCTTCCTTTTCCTCGCTCTAAAATTAAATAAATAAATAATATAATAAAAATTAAAAATAAATAAATATATAAATAAATGAAATATTTTTTAAAAATAAAAATAAAATTTAAAAAAGAACTGTAATAGAGGCGATGTGGTGGGACTTCTCAGGAGAAGTTAAGGAAAGGCAACGTAGCTTCCACTGATTCCCTTTTTTGGGATCATTTGCTCTGGGAAAGCCATGAGCCCCCATAAAGAGACCACATGACAATCCTATATGGAGAGGAACTGAGGCCCCCAACTGGGCCAGCAGCAACTGCCAGACAAGTGAGTCTTCCAGGAAAGGGCCCCAAAATTCATGAGTGGTGACAAGTCATCTTGGACATGCTCTGTCCAAATTCTTCATCACACAGTGTTAAGTTAACCCCCTCTGTTGTGTATAAAGTCCTCACCCATAAAATCCATGTGCATAATAAATGGTTGTTTTATGCAACTAAGTGTTGGAGTGGTAATTTGATTTGCAAATTATAAAATTAGTAAAACATAGTAACTGGTACACCCAATTTATTTATATTTTTTAAAATTCTGCTATCAAATTTAAGATTGATATTTCCTTTTGATAATTTGACCTCTTTATTACTACAAAATATACAACTTCATCTCTTGTAATATCTCTCCTAAATACACTTATTTTTCAGTTTAATAAAGCCAGTCCAGCTTTCTTTGTATTCGTTTTTACATATAATATTTTATCCCATCTTTGTACTTTAATCTATTTATATCTCTATATTTAAAGTGGGTTTGGTATTTTTAAAGTTCTATTTGGCATCTTTTTTTTTAAGTGGCATGTTCAGAACATTTACACTTTATGTAATTATTGATATCTAAATCTACCATCTTGCTGCCTTACTATGTGCTTTCTATATGTCTTATACGTTCTTTTTAAAAAATGTTTTATTTCACCCATTCCCCCATCCTTGTCCCTTTCAGCAACCATCAGTTTGTGCTTTATATTTATGGCTCTGTTTCTGTCTTGTTTTGCTTATTCATTAGTTTTGTGTTTTTAGATTTCACATACAAGTGAAATCATACAGTATTTTCTTTCTCTCTGCCTGGCTTATTTCACTTAGCATAATACCTCTGGACCCATTCATGTTATTGCAAATGACAAGATTTCGTTCCTTTTTATTGCTGAGTAATGATACACACAATTAAAGATGTGAAAACAGGCCTGCTGAAGATAAATAAACAGAAAATGGGGAATCCAAGTTTTGAACTCTGGCCATTTGATTTGAAAATTTGCTGTTCTCAACCTTGACACTCTCCTTACAATTGTATGTAATCTCTTTCTCCTCTTGCACTTTTAAAATAGCCCCGGTGGCTCACAACATGACTAACTCACTCCCCGACACTGGAACTGAACCTGGGAGTGCAGTACTTCAAAAAAAAATACACATACCCATGCCTGCCCAAAGCATAGCTCACTCAGAAAGGACTACATTGATCTGCAGATTGTCAAATGAGACCTTCCTGCGTAAAATAAAAGTTTAGTGCAGGCCCTAAAAACAAAGAATATTGTTAAATAAACATTATACACTTATTATTGAGTTCAAAAGGGTGATGTTAAAGTGAAGTAGAAGGATAAAAATAAACTTTTTCTTTTACAATACTGTATTTTGTTATATTAATTTTAAATTTTTTCTAGTATCATTTATTTTATTTTTTTAAATTTTTTTTACTTATTTTTCAAGTACAGTTTTCTCTATATTTCTCCCATCCCAGCCCACCCCTCCCCGTGCTCCCCACCTCCCTCCCATTTCCACCCCCCTTAGTTCTTGTCTTTGTGTCCGTCATACTTGTTCCTCCAAATCTCTCCCTCTTTTTCCCCTTAAACTCCATTAGTATCATTTATTTTAAAATTCATATAGAGATATATTTAATTTAGAACAGTTATAATATTTGAAATAATGTATCATTTTCAGAAAATTTGAAAAATAAATGAAAAAGACTTAACACTATCACCAAATACTTTTTATGATAACACTTGGCTCTTGGTTTAGAATACACTAGAGTTATCAACCTGTCTCTCTTGGATGCCAGCTTTAACCATTTCTGGAGCTAAGGAATTACTGTATTAAAGAAACCTACACCAGCACTTCTGGTCAAAATGGAGGCATAGGTAAACTTGGCTTGCTTTCTTGCACAACCACAGCAAAATTACAACTAGACTACAAAACAGATTATCACCCAGAATTATCAGAAAATTGAGCAGTACGGAAGTCTGACAACCAAGGAATTAACGAAACCACATTCATATAGATGGGTAGGAGGAGCAGAGATACAGAGATGTGTGCAGGGAGAGGCATGGAGATGCAGAGATGTGGAATGGCTGGTCCCACACCTATGTGTGGTGGATAAAAATCAAGGGTACCTCATGACTGATGGATCCAAGTTTCACACCACACAGTCCAGGGTTCCAGCACCAGCACCATAGCTTCTTGATGTGAAAACCAGTGGAGATAGGGTTTGCAGAAGAAACTGTGAGATTCTCAGGAGTCTTCTCTTAAAGGTCCCCACAATGGACTTAGGACTTACACAAAGTCACTCCCTCTGGTCTCTGGCAGCAGGGCAACTGCTGGAAGGGCACCAGTGGCATATGGGGAGGAATTGAAGTGTCTGCCATCAAGGCAAGTGCCAGGGGACAGCTTTCTTTAGGACCGAACTCCAGAAGCCAAGCAGCAATATTGTCCCTTCTCTGAGCTCTTCCCTAAACAGAGCCACAAAGCAGTGAAACCAGTTGCCCCACCCTGCCAATTACCTAAGGCTCCACACCCCATCCAACTTACAGGTGTGCTTTTATACAATGAACCACACTGCTAAGACAGGGAGTCAAATCAGCTCTACCTAACACATAGAAAGAAACACAGGGAGGATGCAAAAATGAGCAGACAATGAAGTAGAGCCCAAATGAAAGAACAGATCAAAACTCCAGAAAAAGAACTAAACAAAATGGAGATAAGCAATATAACAGATGTAGAGTTCAAAACACTGGTTATTAGGATGCTCAGGGAACTCCTTGGGTACTTCAACAGCATAAAAATGTCCCAGGCAGAAATGAAGTTTCTGGAAAATAAGGAAAAAGTTACAGGGAACCAACAGTGGGGTGAATGAGAAGCCAAGAATCAAATCAATGATTTGGAACATAAGGAAACAAAAAACATTCAATCAGAACGTTAAGAACAAAAAAGAATCCAAAAAATTAGGATAGGCTAAGAAACCCCTGAGATAACTTCAAATATACCAACATTTGAATCATAAGGGTCCTGGAAGTGGAGGAGAAAGAGCAAGAATTGAAAACTTATTTGAAAAAATAATGAAAGAAAGCTTCCCTGATATGGTGATAAAAATAGACATACAAGTACAGGTAGCACAGAGAGCACCAAACAAGATGGTCCCAAAGAGGCCCACTCCAAGACACATCATAATTAATATGCCAAAGGTTAAAAATGAAGAGAGACTCTTAAAAGCAGCAAGAGAAAAGCAGATAGTTACCCACAAAGAATTTCCCATAAGACTGTCAGTTGATCTCTCAAAAGAAACTTTGTAGGCTAGAAGGGACTGATGAGAAGTAAGGACCTGCAACCTAAATTACTCTATCCAGCAAAGCTATCATTTAGAATTGAAGGGCAGATAAAGTGCTCCCCAGACAAGGTAAATCTAAAGGAGTTCATCATCACCAACTCTTTATTATATAAAATGTTAAAGGGACTTATTTAAGAAAAAAGATTAAAACTATGAACATTAAAATGGCAATAAATTCACAACTATCAACAATTGAATCTAAGCAACAAAATAAGTAAACAAGCAGAATAGAAACGGAATCATAGATATGGAGATCATTTGGAGGGCTATCGGCTGGGAGAGGAAAATGAGAGAACTGCGAAAAAGGTGCAGGGATTAAGAAGTACAAATTGGGCCCTGGGTGGTGTGGCTCAGTGGATTGAACTCAAGCCTATGAACCAAAGGGTCACTGGTTCAATTCCCAATCAGGGCACATGCCTCGGTTGCAGATCAGGTCCCCACTGGGGGGAGCACAAGAGGCAACCACACACTGATGTTGCTCTCCCTCTCTAAAATTAAATAAAATCTCTCTCTAAAAAAAAAGAAATACAAATTGGTAGGTACTAAGTAGGGGGATGTTAAGAACAGTATAGAAAATGGAGAAGCCAAAGAACTTATGTTATGTGCATGACTCATGTACAATAAGGGGGGATTGCTGGAAGTAATAGTGGGTATCGGGTGGAGAGGGGCAAAGGGGGAAAATTGAGACAACTGTAATAGCATAATCAATCAAATATATTTTAAAAAAGAGAAAGCTATACCAGCATAAAGGCAGCCAGTGGGACTTATTTGAATATCTCAATTTATTAGGAACTCAAGAAGTAATATATTTTCATAAATCTATTTCTTAAATTTGTATAAGTGTAGTAATAATACTTAAAGGTTTATAATAAAAACAGTAGCCCTTGGCTCCCTCTCCCTGCCCCAGTCATATTTTCCACAGGCAACCACCTTCAATTCTTCTGTTCCCCTTCCTATTATATTTTTATTTTTAAATTATACACTTTTTTGATATTTCTTGATGAATCATTTTAGACATTTTCAATTGACTTTCCCATCTTGATGGATCAGGACTTCTTAACCTCCACACCAATACCTACCACCTTTCTTCCCAAACTCCCATCATAGCTGTGTTATCATTCATGGCTATATGAAGACTACAGCTTTACGAGAAGTGTTAGTTGCAGTAGCCCAGACAAGACATGATGGTGATTTGGTTATGGTGGTGGCAGTGGAGATGGGAAAAGCAATGACTGATTCAAGGTATACGTGGGAGAAGAGTAGATGAAACTAGTGAGTATTTCGGGGGGTATGGGATGAGAGAGAGGGAGGTACATGGGGAAATGGGGATGATACTGATATTTACTGAAATAAGAAACAATGGAATAAAGCAGAGTGGAGTGGGGATGGGAGAAATTGTAAGCTCCACTTGAGACATGTTGCATTTGAGCAGTCTGAAGAGTTCCCAAATGGAGGCAGAATTGTTGAATATGTAGATTTGAACCTCTAAATAGAAGACTGGTCTGGATCTGGGAGTCATCGGTGTAGATGGCAACTGAACCATAGGAATAAGAGAAGTTTCCTAAGGAGAGAGTATAAAGTGAGAAGAGTGCCTTGGTTTGTATATGGAAGAAGACTAATAGGTAAGAATAAGCAGTCCCTGGTCGGATGGCTCTGTTGGTTAGAGCATCATTCCCATATGCCAATGTTGCCAGTTCAACCCCCTGTCAAAGCACATTCAAGAATCAACCAATGAATTCACAAAAAAGTGGAACAACAAGTCTATGTTTCTCTCATCAATAATTTTTTTTAATTTTAAAGATTTTATTTACTTATTTTTAGAGAGAGGGGAAGGGAGGGAGAACGAGAGGGAGAGAAACATCAATGTGTGGTTGCCTCTCACACACCCCCTACTGGCGACCTGGCCTGCAACCCAGGCATGTGCCCTGACTGGGAATCGAACCAGCGACCCTTTGGTTTGCAGGTCAGCACTCAATCCACTGAACCACACCAGCCAGGTCTAAAAAAAATTTTTTTTTAAGAATAAGCAGAAGAAAGCTAGCAAGGGATTTTGAGAGAGAATTGCCAGAGATTGGAAGGAAAACAAGGTGATCTAGCTGTTGGAAGCCAAGAGAAGATGCCAAGAGAAGTTTTGTTAAGAAAACACCCCAACTGAAGTCAGTCAATTGTAGATAGTCAGTTAACCCAAATGCAAAGAAGAATTCAAGGGCAATTTATGACTGTGGTCAGCAGAATTTTGGCCCCTGTATTGGTTTACTAGGGCTGACATAACAAAATACAACACACTGGGTGACTTAAACAACAGAAATTTACTTTCTTACTATTCTGGAGACAAGGAGTTCTGGATCAAGGGTTTGGCAGGGTTGGTTTCTCCTGAGACTTCTGTTTTTGGTTTTAGATGACCACCTTTTACTGATCTTTAACATGGTCTCCCTGTGTGTGTCTGTATCCTAATATTCTCTGCTTATAAGGAGACCAGTCATATTGGGCTAGGGACTACTCTAATGACCTAGTTTTAATTTAATTACCTCTTAAAAGACCCTCCCAGTCACAAGGTACTAGGAGTTAAAACTTCAATGTATCAATAGGGAGGAGGGGGCACAATTCAGCCCTTAACATGCCCTTTGACCCTTGCTCCCTCATATCACACTATGAATATGGCAAAGGGTCTTGGCAGATGTAATTAAGGTGGAAGATCTAAAGCCAAAGTGGGTATCCTGATTACCCAGCCATACCAAGTTAATCACATGAAGAGAGTTCTCTTTAGCTAGAGGCAGAAGTCATAGGGATTCCAAGCGTGAGGAAGATTTGGTGCACAGGCTCTGAGAGCCCACAGGCAAGGACAGAAGGGAGGCGTCTAGGAGCCAAGGGCAGCCCTCAGCTGACATTCAGCAAGGAAATGGGAACCTCAGTCCTACAACTGCAAGGAACTAACTGAAAGAACTCGGAAGTATATTCTTCCCCAGAACCTCCCTAAGAGAACCCAACCAGCTAATGACACCTTGATTTCTGCCGTGTAAAACCTGAAGTAGAGAAACTAGCTGAGTCTTAAAGCAATCTAGATTTCTGACCCACAGAACTTTGAGATGATGTTTGTACTCTTTTAAACTACTAAATTTGTGATAATTTATTACAGCAGCAGTAGGAAAAAATGAACAATGAACCAAAGAACGGCAACTTAAAGAAAAATACAAGAAATTAAATCTACAGGTGCCTTTAACTTAGAATGAGCAAAACATTAACATAAATAAAGTTACTAGTAAAATTGAAGGCTATTTGGGATCCTTCAAAATCCTATTGAAAAATCAGAAAATTAGCAGAATGACCGCCTGGGTTGGAGCTAAATGTCAAATGGGTGCCAGTAACTGGGAATGATTCCTCTCCTGACAAATAAAAATCAACATCTGGGAGCTGGAATGCATAAGTAGTACAAATACACCCCCTCCCTTGCTATCAACAAGAAAATAAATATATACTACAGTACAAGTACAGCTACACTCAAGCAATTATCATGAAATTCCAATACAATACCTGACACGAAGCAAGTTTTTAGTAAATGTTTATTATTATTATTTTCCCCCACCATGTCTCTTGCACTGAAAAGAGCCGCTATGGAGAGCAACCAGCCCCAGTTATGGGCGAGCACGTGCTCTGGTGCTGCAGCCTGGCCCCTGGCGCTGTGCAGGCACAGGATGATCATTGTTGTTGTTGTTGTTACCTCATTTCATTTGGTATAATTGCTAGAAGTAAATATTTAATTTGCAAAATTAAAGCACAATTTTCTATTGATTTAGCATATAACTTGAGAGAGAATTGTATAGGAAAAAAAGGCAATGTTAACATTTTAAAAAGTCACAAACAAAATACTCTACCTGAAAGCATTTTAATTCAATTTCCTGTAAAAGGAAACACCTTTGAAAGAAAACATCTTTGAGGGCCATCTTGCAATTTTTTTGCTCTTTGCATTACCCGGTCCTTTCCACTTTCCCAGGTTAAAGACCATCACCTTCTCTTAGAACCATCAAGAGTACACACTCAGTTTCACTGTGTGGGAGGGAAGAAGACAGGGAGGGAAGGGAAGAAAAGAGAAAAGCTAGAAGAGAGAGAAAAAGGAGAGCAGAACATACCCTCGGAGTTACTGAGAGCAAGTGACCCAGATGAGAGATGGTGGGGGCAGAATTGTCAGTATTCATCAGGAGCCTGCTCTAATCAAGGCTCTCCTCTGATCAAGGCCCTTCATAGAAACTGTGGGGCTGGGGGAGGATCTGGGCTCACTGAGCTCACAGATCCCTGCAGCAGACAAGGCACAAGTAGATAGATGAGTGTTGAGACTGGTTTTTGAGTCAGATAGATGTAGGTTAAAATCCTTATTGTACCTCTGACCAGATTTACAGCCTCAGGCAAAATTAATTAACTTCTCTAACTCTAATGTCCCCATTGGTAACCATTAGGATGATTATTATTATAAGTAATGTAAAATATTTAAATAACAATTTAAAATATAAGAGGTGTCACAAAATAATATATGATTTATTATCAGTTTAATTATGAAGACACTAGTGACCTTTAGATTAAAGGGAGATATCTCTTTTTAAGGAGACGGCGAGAAGAACCATAGACCCAGGGAGATGAACACATAGACAGGGAGAACCTGCTGGTTTCTTTAAGAGGGTAAAGACAGGGGAGGTGCTAGATCCCAGTGGATCGCTAGTCCTCATTGGGTTTAGCTTCAGTGAAGTGAAGTTCTGATGTATTATGGTACAGTGTGAATTATTGTAACTGAGGAATTCCTAACAAAGTGGTTTATTTATAATAGGAGTTTATTTCTCTATCAAGTAATGTGATCCATGGCTAATAGGGCATTTACTGTATTCAACAAGGGCTTCCAAGTCTGGGTCAAAGGTCAGTTCTGAAAATGGCCAAGAATCAGGAAGGGGGGAAAAGAAGAAGGTGAGAGCACTCTTAATCCTTTTTTGAACAGGACTGTAAAGTGGTGCAGTGGTGCACATCACTTTCACTCACATCTCATTGGTCATCTGGCCACAGGAAGCTGCAAGGGAGATCTGGGAAATGTAGTCATTAGCCCATTGGCTATGTGTCTAGCTACAACAAAAAGTAATAGGGAAATGGACGTTGGGAGACAATTAACAGTCTTTGTCATAGATAGACCAATGGGAAGCCAAAATTTTATGAGAATTTTAGGAATAGAAAGAGGAAGTCTGCCACCTGTTTCAACAGAATGAGTACCGTGCATCTAGGTGTAAATTTCCTTTTCTTTGTCCTAGCAATCAGCTTGGGTTCTTGAATCTGTGGGTTGGTGTTTTTCTTCAGTTGTGCAAATCCTCAGCTTTTTTCTCTTCAAATACACTGCCCCATTCTCTTTCCTTCCAGCCGCCTCTCTCTCTCTCTTTCATCAAAACACACTCTATACCCCTTATGCCTCTTCACATCTCATTGATATTTTCCATCTTTTTGTTTCTCTGTGCTACATTCTGATGATTCCTCCTGAATTATCCCTTGGCTAAGTAATGTCACTTTATCTGTATCCAATCTACCAAATACATGGTGTGGCAAAAGTAGTTTTACAGTTGTGAGTACATGAATCACACTTTATTCTTGTACTATTATTTATTAATTATTGTATTATTTTCCATATGAACAACTGCAAACCTACCTTTACCCCACACTCTATGTCTACTGAATTTTTAATTTCAGATGTTGAGCTTTCTAGCTCTAGAAAATCTATTTGGTTCTCTTTCAAATGTGCTAGGTTATTTTCTATAGTTTCCCGTTCCTACATATATTTGTTTGTTTCAATGTAGTATGAAAGGAAATTCTGACACACGTTACAATATAAAGAACATAAGGACATTTCATTAAGTAATATAAGCAGTCACAAAAAGACAAATACAAATACTGTATTATACTCTGTACATAGTATATCATTTATCATATCCAGAGTAGTAAAATTCATAGAACCACAAAATAGAATGGTGATTGCCAAAGGCTGTGGGAAGGGAAAATACAGAATAGTTGTTTAATGGGCATAGAATTTCAGTTTATCAAGAAGAAAAAGTTCTGGAGATTGGCTGTACAACAATATGAATATAAGCAACATTGTTAAGCTATACACTTAATCAAGTAAAAAATTTAAATAATGCAAAAACATGTAATAATCATATTTGTCTCATAATCTGGTATTCTCGCAGTTCTGTTTCTATTTCTGCTGGTTCTTACAGTACCTGTTCCTTGTGTGCTTGGTATTTTTCACTGTGTCCTGGTTACTGTCTCTCAACAGTTACTGATGGAGATTCTTTGAGGGACAACATAAAGGTGCGTTCTTCCAAGAAGGATTGGAGTTTGTTTCTGACAGGCACTTAGAGATACTTCCAGTTCAGGATTTCCTGTAATTTGAGCAACAAATCTACAAAAAGATTAGCTATGGTTACAATGTCTTGAGGAGAGTCCCCCCGGCCTCGAACCCCATACATTCAGTGTACTACTAAGTTAACTTTCCTGGAGTCTCTTGGGAGAAAGCTGTGGGGCAGGTTTACTTCCGATGCACCGTTAGTCATAGCCTTTGGGAGGCCATGACGAAAGAGGGAAGGCTCTCCAATACACTCCCCTTCTTGGTGGCCCCTGAGCTTTGATTTCATTTCTTCTTACTCTAAAGAACTCTCACAATTGAAATTCAAGTTTCGCCAGATTGGAAAATATTCTCAGAACAAAGCTGACTTCCTTACCTGCTTACCTGTCCCAGTTCTTAAAGTCCTATAGACTTTGGCTTCTAATCACTTACCCTCTACTCTGTCAGCACTTCTGTATTTGTAAGAATATTTTAAATCTATTTTATCCAACATTTTTGTTGTTGTTAGCAGTAAATTGGCTTTAATAACCTGACTAATCAGAAATCCCTCTACTTTTTCTTTATTTGCTTTTCACTGATTTCTGTTCTATTTTTTCGTCCTCCTATTATTTGTTGTTCTTATTATCCATTTTCCCCCCAACTTCTTGAGTTGGACACTTAGCTCCTTACTGCTTTTTCTTTTCTAGTATAAGGTTATTCTGGTCTAAGGCTCTAAATGTCCCTTAAGTTACACTTTTCATTGTATTCCTTAAGTTGTGAGCCCTGTGCTGATTTTAATCCTGAGGATACGTGCACTCAGGGTCTGGACAAGTGCGGCCAATTTCCCTATCAGTGGGCAGCAGTGGCCCACGTTCCCTGAAAAGGGTGGCAGTAGGGTGTCTCGTTGCCCAAGGCAATTTAGGAGAGATAGGAATATAATTTAAAATACTTTTTTTTGGCTCTGTGTTTTCCAATCCTGGCTACATACGGAAATTCACTAGGAAGTTTTGAAAAATGCTGATGTTTTGGGTCCCACCAGAGAATGTTCTAATTGGTCTGGAGTGGGGCTTGGTCCTGGGTACTTTTGGTGATTCCAATGTGAAGCCAAGGTTGAGAAGCACTCCTCTAATTTATCTGCTCCCTGCCACTAGACTGCATCCTCCCTCCTCCCCACTCACACTCCCGATCAATTTTAAACAGTCTTTGTCTTCCCAAAGTTACATCCGGGTTTCCATATTTCTTTCTGTTGTTTCTCCTTTGAGAAAGGAGGCAGAAACCCTGGTAATTCACCACAGTAGCAGGAACCAGAGATCTCCTTTATATTGTTTGTCTTCACAGGAGGTCTCAGCATGAAGCAGAAACGCTGGTGTGGGATGACCGCCAAAACGGGCACCGTGTTATCAGGGGTCTTTACCGTCATAGCCACGTACATGTACCTCATCTTTGAACAGAAGCACATGAGGAGCAACGATTGCACTGAGATTAACCAAAGTGTCCAGAATGTGAATACCCTGATAAGCCAGTTCATCGTGTGTTGGAGTTGGAGCATTGTCCTTTTCCTGTCTTGCATCACCTTCGTCATCTGTGGCTTGCTCCTATACTCAGTCTATGCCCAGAGGCACAGGGGCTTGGTGCTCTATATCATCTGGATCCTTTTCTATGAAGCCATAAACATTGTAGTACAACTCCTCACCAACAGTGGCACCAGTATTACAGAAGTCAGAGTCATGCGGTGGTTTGGCTTGGTGTCTCGTATATCCATGCATTGTTTCTGGGCATTCTTTGTCATGACTTATGCCCAGATAATCTACAAAAGTAAAAGCCAGGGCAATAGTATTTCCTACAACGTACGTAGGTCTATAGGCGACAGAGATTTTCCACGGCGGAAATCAAAGATAAGCAGCCTTTCCCGCCACTATAATGAATAATGTTGACCCTTTTCCGCCTTAGAAGCAGGTCTCCCAGATTCTCATGGTAGTTCTCTTTCCATCTCTTCACTCCCGCTGCTCTGTTCAGCAACTAGAGACCCTACTGCCACCCTTTTCAGGGAACATGAAGAGACATGTGATTAGGGTCACAACCCGAACATCCTGCTCAATGAGGATGTTTAGTTGAAGTTCATTGTTATTTACAAAGCACTCCTTGAGTTGCTCATTTTTCTGGTCAGTACCACCTTATCAGACAAAATAAAGAAGGCCAGGGAATGAAATGAAGTTGAATTGAAGTCTAGCAATTCATTTATCTTGGTATGTCTTTATTCACCTTCAACCCAGAGCTCCCTAATTTAACCCTGAGTCAGGCTAATCTGTATTTATTTCTGATTGTTGAAGCACAAAGGGTACTGTTGGTGCCTTGGGGTGGTTTAGTGCTATGGCTTTTCTCCCTATGTCCTCTATGCTATATTTCATATAAGTAAAAGAATAAAAATAGAGCTCTGGCTTGAGTGGCTCAGTGGATTGAGCGCCAGCCTGCAAACCAAAGGGTCTCACGTTTGATTCCCAGTCAGGGCACATGCCTGGGTTGTGGGCCAGGTCCCCAGTAGGGATAGTGGAGAGGCAACCACACATTGATGTTTCCCCCTCTTTCTCCCTCCCTTCCCCTCTCCCTAAAAATAAATAAATAAAATCTTTTTAAAAAAAGAAAAACTGAGCAAACTTCTACTTCAAATATTAGACATTTTGTTAATTGTTTGTTTATTAGCTTCCTTGAGGCATAACTGACATATAACATGTAATGTTTAAAGTATATAAGTTGACATAGGTATATACCAGTGGAACCATCACCACAACTGAGTTCATGAACATATGAGTTCATGTGTCACCTCCAAAAGTTTCTGCATAATCCCCACTTCCCCCACTGTCTACAGCCTGCCACTCCCAGCACAAGGTACTGATTTGCTCTTACCATATATTAGTTTGCATTTTCTAGAATTTTACATAAGTGGATTCATACAGTATTACTCTTTTTTATCTGGCTCCTTTCACGTAGCCTAATGCCTTTAAGGTTCTTCCGTGCTGTTCAGTGTATTAATAGTTTATTCTTTATTGCTGAGTAAGATGCCATGTCATAAATGTACCACCACTTTTTTTTCATCTATTTGCCCATAGAAGAACATCTATTGATTTGCAGTTTGGGGCAACTATGAATAAGAATGCTATAAACATTTGTGCACAAGACTTTGTGTGGATTTATGATTTCATTTATCTCGGGTAAATACCACTTTAACTTTTTTAAGAAACTGGAAAATTTTTTTAGAGCAGCTGTACTGTTATGTATTTCCAGTGGCAGTATACGAAAATTCCAGTCTCTCCACACCCACGCCGACACTTAGCATGCACACTAAGTTTTTTATTCGAGCCGTTCTAATAGGTGTAGAGCAGTATTTCACTGCAGCTTTAACTTACATTTCTCTAATGGTAAATGATGTTGAGCATCTTTCCACATGCTTATTTAGCATCCTTATATCTTTTTTGGTAATATCTTTTTTGCCCTTATTTTATTTTTTCTTTAGCCCATTTTTAAAAATTAGGGTTTTTTATTGTTGAGTTTGGGGTGTTTTTTATACTTTCTGCATACAAGTTCTTTATCAGCTATATGATTTGTAAATATTTTTCTATTTTGTACCTTTTCTTTTCATTCACTTAACAGCATCTTTTGAAGAGCACCAAGTTTTTATTTCAATGAAGTCCAACTTATCAATTTATTCTTTTGTGGGTCACACTTTTGGTTATATATTAGGAAATCTTTGCCTAATCCAAGGTCATGAAGGTTTTCTCCTATGTTTTCCTCTAAAAGCCATAGTTTTAAGTTTTAAACTTAGATATATAATCCCTTTTGTTATTTTTTATATGTGGTGAGAGATGTAGATCAAAGTTTACTTTTCTGTTCCTGGATATCTGATTATTCCAACACTAATTCTTGAAAAGTTTATCTTTTTTCTACTGAATAGACTTTATATACATACACATACCTATTTCTGGATTTTATTTTTTATGTGTTGTATAAAGAATTTATATAATACAGTCCAGGGGAATGTCTAGCACAATTGAGAGTTTTGTAACTCGATGTGACCATAAAGTTAAAAGACAAGTACCATATAATTACAGTCATTAAAAGAAATCTTTAAAAATTTTACAAGACAAAGAGAACCTAGCAGAAAATTAGGCAGTGGAGGTAAATAGGCAATTCATAAAGAAGATACACAAGTGGCTGGTACACATGAAAAGATTCTCAGCCTCATAACTATCAGGGAAGTGCATATCATTGTACTGCTCATATTCTTTATCTTCTTTTTCTTAGATAGCTCCCTTTAACATTTCATATAATAAGGACTTGGTGATAATGAACTCCTTTAACTTGACCTTATCTGGGAAGCACTTTATTTGCCCTTCCATTATAAATGAAAGCTTTGCTGGATAGAGTAATCTAGGTTGTAGGTCCTTGCATTTCATGACTTGGCATACTTCTTTCTAGCCCCTTCTTGCCTGTAAGATCTCTTTTGAGAAATCAGCTGACAGTCTGATGGGAACTCCTTTGTAGGTAACTCTTTCGTTTCCTCTTGCTGCTTTTAGGGTTCTCTCTTTATCTTTAATCTTTGATACCTTAATGATGATGTGGCCTTGGTGTGTTCCTCTTTGGGTCCAACTTCTTTGGACTTCCTGGAAGTCTATTTTCTTCACCAGATTGGAGAAGTTTTCCTTCATTATTTGTTCAAATAAGTTTTCAATTTCTTGCTCTTGTTCTTCTCTTTCTGGCACCCTATAATTTGGATATTGGAATTTTTCAGATGGTCCCAGATATTCCTTAGCCTCTCTTTATTTTTTGAATTCTCGTTTTTTCATTCTGTTCTGGTTGGATGTTTATTTCTTCCTTTTGTTTCACATTGTTGCTTTGAGTCCTGGTTTCCTTCCTGTCACTGTTGGTTCCCTGAATATTTTGCTTTATTTCATTTTAGGTATCTTTAATTTGGTTTTTTCATTTTTCAACAAAGCTCAATCAGTTCTGTGAGTATTTTGATTACCAGGGCTTTAAATTCTCCATCAGATAGGTTGGCTATCTTCTCATTGCTTAGCTCTCTTTCTGAAGCTTTGCTCTGTTCTTTCATTTGGGCCATATTTCTTTGTTTCAACACACCTGTTAAGTTGTAAGGGGACAGGGTTTTAGGTTTTCACCAGGGCAAGGCAACCCTCCTTGCTGCGCTGCGGTGCTGCCTGTGGGGGAGGGACCAGAGAGGGAACAATGCAGCTTGCCTGCTTGGCTGTACCCCACTTTCCAACAAACTCTTGCGTGAGACTGGGAGTTTCTCCCACTGTGGCAACCTCTGTAGTCCTCAGCCAGTTCTGAGTCTCAGTTTCCCATTCTCTGGACTTAATTTTATTCCATTGGTCTATATGTCTATCTTTATATCAATGCGACCCTGTCTTGACTATGGTAACTTTATAAGAAGT
The DNA here is from genome assembly GCF_021234435.1 of Artibeus jamaicensis. Lineage (NCBI taxonomy): Eukaryota > Metazoa > Chordata > Mammalia > Chiroptera > Phyllostomidae > Artibeus > Artibeus jamaicensis. Next base: position 4,437,681 of record NW_026521356.1, read on the forward strand.
CTTTAAATCATATTCCTCCATTTTTTTCTTTTTCAAAATTGCTTTGGCTATCCCAGGTTCTCTGCATTTCCGTATGAACTTTAGAATTAGCTTAAAGTTTCTATTTTAACAAATCTGCTGAGCCCTGACTGGTATGGCTCAGTGGATTGAGTGCTGGCCTATGAACCAAAATGTTGCAGGTTCAATTCCCAGTCAGGGCACATGCATGAGTTGTGGGCTAAATCCCCCATTGGGGGTCCACAAGAAGCAACCAATTGATGTATCTCTCCCACGTAAATGCTTCTCTCCTTCTCTTTCTCCCTCCCTTCCCCTCTAAAAATAAGTAAATAAAATCCTTAAAAGAAAAAAAAATCTGCTGAAATCTTGATTAGGATTACATTGACTCTATAGGTTAATTTAGGGAGAATTGACCTCTTACCGATACTGAGTCTTTTAACCGAATCTACAGACAGACAGAATTTCTCTCCATTCATTTAAGTCTTCTTTATTTTCTCTTAGCAATGATTTGTAGTTTCCAATGTACAAGTCCTTCACATCTTTTTCATATTTATCCTAAGTATTTTATTTTTTATGTTATTGTAAATGGTATTATTTGTTAAATTTTAGTTCTAATCGTTTGTTGATAGTATATAGAAGTACATTTTTGTACATCAATCTTCTATTCTGCAACCGTGCCAAATTCATGTATTATGTCAAGTAATGTTTAGCAGATTCTTTCAGATTTTCTGCATAGTGAATCATGATGTTTGCAAATACAGTTTTACTTCTTTCTGTTCTTGCCTTATTGCAATGGTTAACACCTCTAAGTTGAGTAGAAGTAGTAAGAAGGAACATTATTGTCTTATTCCTGATTTTAGATGGAAAACACTCATTCTCCATTAAGTATGGTGTTAGCTGTAGGTTTTTCATATATGTCTTTTATCAGGTTGAGGAAGTTCCTTTGTAGAAGAATTTAAAAAATCAGGAATAAATACTGTATATTGTCAATGTTTTTTCTACATGTATTGAGATGGTCGTATGGATCTTTATTTTTTTTAGATTATTAATATGGTAAATTACTTTTATAGATTTTCAAATGTTAAACCAGTCATGATATTTCTGGAATAAACTCTACTTGTTTGTGATGTATAATTCTTTTTTTTAATATATTTTTGGATTAGATTTGTTAAATTTTGTTTTAAATTTTTGCATTGTGTTCCTGGGGGATATTTTTCTTTAGTTTTATTTTCTTGTAATGTCTTAATTAGGTTTTGATACCATAGTAATGTATACTTTACACAGAGAGAAGTATTCCTTCCTTCTCAATTTTTCCTAAGAGTTTATGTATAATTGGTATTTATCTCCCTTATATATTTGGTAGGATTCAGCACTGAAGCCATCTGGACCTGGAAATTTGTATGGGAAGTTTTTAACTACAAAATTAATTTAAAAAAAACAAATGTGGGACTATTTAGGTAATCTATTTCTTCTTAGTAAGCTTTAGTAGTTTGTATTATTCAAAATAATTGTCCATTTTGTCTGGGCTGGTGTGGCTGTAGATTGAGAGCCAGCCTGTGAACCAAAAAGTTGGTGGTTTGCTGCCCATGCCTTGGTTATGGGCCAGGTCCCCATTTGAGGGCATGCAAGAGACAACTGATAGATGTATCTCTCATACATTAATATTTCTGTCCCTCTCTCCCTCCTTTCTGCTCACTCTAAAATAAATAAATAAATAAATAAATAAATAAATAAATAAAATCTTTACAAATTTTTCTCCATTTTATCTAAGTTGTCCAGTTTATTGCCATAAAGCTGTTCATATTATTCTCTTTTTATCATTTTAATATCTATAGAATGTGTAGTGAAGTTACTCCTCTCACTTCTGATGTTCATTTGAGTTTCTCCTTTATACTTCCCCTTTATACATTCTTAATTCAGGTAAAAGCTAAAGTCATTGACTGAAGATCTTTTCTTTAATCCTCACTAGAGGATATACTTATTGATTTCAGAAAGAGGAAGGAGGGGGAGAAAGAAACAAACATCACTGTAAGAGAGAAACATCAATTGGTTGCCTCCCACATGTGCCCCAGCTGGGGATCGAGCCCACAACCTAGGTATGTACCCTGACCGGGGATCAAATCCACAGTTCTTTGGTGTCTGGGACAACAATCCAGCCAACTGAGCCACCTGGCCAGGGCAAGATCTTTTATTTTTAACGTAGGCAGTTAGTGCTATAAAATTTCTTCTAAGTGCTGCTTTAATGGCATCACACAAATTTTCATACCTTGTATTTTCATTTTTAAGTCCATTAAAAATACTTTCTAATTTCTTCTTGAATTCTTCTTTGATCTATGAGTTATTTAGCAATGTGCTATTTTGTTCCAATATTTGGAGATTTTTCAGAAATCTTTCTGTTATTGATTTCTAATTTTAGTATTACCAGAAAATACACATTGTATGCTCTAAATCATTTTAAATTTATTGAAAGTAGTTTTATGGTTCAGAATATGTTCTATCTTGATAATCTCCCATCTGTATCTGGAAAGAATATTCAGCTAGTGCTGGGTGCAGTATTCTGTAAGTATCAATTAGATTAAGTTAGTCGATAGTGTTCTTCAAATCTAATATCTTTTTATTTTACACTTTAATTTTATTTCAAATTACAGTTTACATTCAACATTATTTTGTTTTAGTTTCAGGTGCACAGCACAGTGGTTAGACAGTCATATACTTTACAAAGTGATCTCCCTCAATATTTCAAGTAATGTCTTTTTAAATTTTCTGTCTATTAACTACTGAAAGAGAGGTACTGAAATCCCTGACTATAATTATGGATTTCTCTATTTCTCTCTGTAATTGTATCCATTTTTTATTTTATATATTTTGAAACTCAGTAGTGGGTACATAAATATTTAGGATTGTTATATCCTTCTGATGAATTGACACCCTTTCACGGCAAAATGACATTCTGTATCTCTGAGTTTATTCTTTGCCCTAAAATCTTTTTTATATATCAATGCAGCCACTCCAGAATTCTTTTCATTAATGTTGACATGATATACCTTTTTCCATATTTTATTTTTAACTAATTTATGTCTTTATGTTTAAAGTATGCTTATTATAGCCCTGTGTGTCTCAGTTGGTTGGAGTGTTGTCCCATACACCAAAATGTCACCAGTTCAATCTCCTGTGTGGGCACACGAGGGAGGCAACCGACCAATGCTTCTCCCTCATGTCAGTGTTTCTCTCTCTATCTCTCTCAAATCAATGAGAATATATCCTCAGGTGCGGAATAAATAAGTAAATAAATATTATACTTATTACAGGCAGTATATAACTGGGTCTTGCTATTTTTTAATTCAATTTAACAAACTTTTAATTGGAATATTTAGATCATTTACCTTTAGTGGTCATTTTGTTGTTTGTTTTCTATTTGTCCCATCTGTTCTTTGGGGATTTTTTTCTATCTTTTTTCTATTTTCTTTTGGATTAATTTAATATTTCTTATGGCTTCATTTTATCTCCTTTGCGACCTTATTATATATTATTCTTGGCTGTGTTATTTTAAGTAGAAACATTACTAATGAAAGTATAATTTCAAGGATTGTTTTAGAGTTTATAGTATACATCTTTAACTTATCAGAGTCTATCTTCAGATAATTTTTGTTGGCAGACTCCATCCTGCAGAGCCTGTGTGGTTTGTGGCTGAAGACGAGAACAAACGCACACAGACCACAGCAGTCCTGTGGGGAAAAGGGACAGCGTGGGTGCTCTCTCCAGATGAGAGTCCTGCAGCCGCTTCTCGCAAGGAGAGAGCGCCCCGACCTCACCTGGACAGGCTTTTATTGTTTCTCTCAGGTCTTACATCAAAGAAGGGTTTATTATCTATTACAGTGAGTGTCATTATCTACATTTTAGGTACAATCAAGGAAATGAAAATAACAAATGCCGGAGGGAAAGGTGGCGAGCTGATTATGCTCCATCCTTGGGGAAGTTCACACAGGCTTTGGAAACTACCTTGAAGATAGGCATAAACATCTACTGTTTCAGACCAGGGTGAGGGAGTTTTACCAAGGACGAGCCATTACAGTCTGGATGCATTTTCTGGGCCTGGTTCCCACGGGAAAACCGGTCGAGGGTCTGGCTCCTGTTGACCACTTCACTCCTGTTGGCTTTCTGATGCAGGGCTGAGCTACATTTGCCATTGCTAAGCAGCAGACTGGTTCCCTATTGGCCTCTTTATACATAGTATAAAGACCTTGTAATAGTAAATTTTCAATTTTCCTCTATTTGTGCTATTGTTATCATATGTTTTGCTTTCATATGTTATAAACCTCAACCTACATTGCTATTTTTGCTTAAATGATCTGTTAAAGAGCTCTAAATGATAAGAAAAGTATCATATTTACCTATGTTTTTACCATTCTATGTTGTACATTCCTTTGTATTGATGCAGATTTCTGTGTGATATCATTTTTCTTTTGCCTGAAGGACTTCCTTTAAGATTTCTTATAGTGTGAATCTACTTATGATGGATTCTTTGGCTTTTCTACATATAAAAAATTATTTCACTTTAATATTTAAAAATACTTTTAATTTTTTAATTATGGAAAAATATGCATAACATAACAAAACTTACCATCATAACCATGTTTAAGTGTAGAGTTAGTAGTATTTGAAGTACATATATGTTGTTGTGCAATTGCTTGCCAGAACTCTTTTCTTTTTTTAATCTATTTTTAAATTATATTTTATTGTTTATGCTATTACAGTTGTCCCAATTTTTCCCCCTTTGTCCACCTCTCCCCAGCCCTCCAACTCCCTCAGGCAATCCTCACACCATTGCCCATGTCCATGAGTCATGCATATATGAGCTTTGGCTACTCTGTTTCCTATGCTGTACTTCACATCCTGATGACTATTCTGTAACTACCAGTGTGTACTTCTTAATCCTTTTACCTTTTTGCCCATGCCTTCGACCCCCTCCATCTTCTCTTTTCATCTGGAAAAAGTGAAACCGAAACTCTATATCTATTAAACAACAGCTCCCCATTCTCTTCTCTCCCCAGCCCTTGTCAACCACCATTCTACTTTCTCTCTCAATGAATTGACTACTCTAGTATATACGTGGAATCAAACACCATTTGTCTTTTTTTACTGGCTTCTCTTATTTAGCACCCTCAGGGGTGTCCAACCCACAGCCCATATGCCGCATGCAACCCAGGATGGCTATGAGTGTGACCCCCCCCAAAATTGTAAATTTACTTAAAACCTATTTTTGCTCATCAGTTTTCATTAGTATTTGTGTATTTAATGTGTGGCCCAAGACAACTCTTCCAGTGTATCCCAGAGACACCAAAAGGTTGGACACCCCTGTAAGGTTCATCTAGGCTATATTATGGCTCAGAGTTTCTTTCCTTTTTAAGACTGAATAATATTTCATTCTATGTATATACAACATTTGTTTTATGCTTGATCTTAGCCAAAAGGCCAAGAGGCAATATACAACATGTCTTTAAATGAATTGATTTTAAAGAGAGAGTGGAAGGGAGTGGAGAGAGAGAGAGAGAGACAAAGAGAGAAACATTGATTTGCTGTCCCACTTGTTTATGCATTCAGTGGTTGATTTTTGTATGTGCCCTGACAGGGGATTGAACCCACAACCTTGGTGTATCGGGTTGATGCTCTACCTAACTAAGCTACTCGGCCAGGGCTTATATGTATATACTACATTTCATTTATCCATTTATCTGTTGATGAACATTTGGGTTGCTTCCACCTTTTGGCTATGAACATAGTTATACAAATATCTCTTGGAGACCCTGCTTTCAATTCTTTTGGGTATATACCCAAAGGTGGATTTGCTGGATAATCTGATAATATATTTTAGGTTTTTGAGGAACTACCATACTGTTTTTCACTACAACAGTACTATTTTACATTTCCAAATTTTCCAATTTCTCCACATCCTCCCCTACATTTATTATTTTGTTATTTTATAATAGCTATACTAATGGGTGTGAGGTGGTAAAAACCCATTCTGGGTTTTTTTTTAAGATTTATTTATTTCTAGATAGAGGGGAAAGGAGAGAAACATCAATGTGTGGTTGCCTCTTGCACTCCTCACACCGGAAACCCAGCCTGCCACCCAGGCATGTGCCCTGACTGGGAATCAAACCAGGGATCCTCTGCTTCACAGTCTGGCACTCAATCCACTGCGCCACACCAGCCAGGGCCCATTGTGTTTTTTATTTGTATTTCCTGAATGCTTAGTGATGTTGAGCATCTTTTTTTGTGCCTATTAGTCATTTGTATATCTTCCTTGGTGAAATGTCTATTCCAACCCTTTGCTTATTTTGAAATCAGGTTGTTTTGTTGTTGAGTTGTAGTTCTTTATATACAAGAGGGACCCCCCAAATGGAATTTATTTATAAAAAAATGTGTATTTATTCTTGCAAATTTAAAGTTAAGTCGCCTTCTATGAACTTTCATTGGATGCAGTATTCCCATTGAGATGCAATGTTTCCATTGAGATGTTTTTCCACTGCTCTAAACAGTTTTTAAACTCGTCGGTTTTGATGCCTTTTAGTGCTTCTGCTGTTTTTAGTTTCACTTCTTCCACATGGACAAAATGTTTCCCTTTGAGGACTTTTATCATCCGGGGAAACAAACAAAAACATCCTTCAAGGTTAGATTGGATGAATAGGGAGGGTGGGGCACCGGGGTCATGCCATTTTTGGTCAAAGACTGTTCAACACTCAGCTAAATGTGTGCAGGTGAGCTCATAAATCACCCATCATAAAATGGGTAAACACATTGAAAGTCTTTAAAAATTTTTCACTGAAGCTGAACACAGTGTCTTACAACAACACCAGCTGGTACACTGATCCTTGAACACTCACCTGCCAGAGGAAGCCTGTAAAGGGACCTGCCCTCCAGAACATAATTCCATTTTTTGCCTCCCCGTATATTCTGAATATTAACCCATATAATATATTTCATCTGCAACTATTTTTCTGAACTATTGGTTGTCTTTTCACTCTATTGACTGTGTCCTTTGATGCAGCTTTTTAAAATTTTTTTAAAGATTTATTTATTTTTAGAGAGGGGGAAGGGAGGGAGAAAGAGAGGGAGAAAAACATCAGTGTGTGTTTGCCTCTCATGCTCCCTTACTGGGAACCTGGCCTGCAACCCAGGCATGTGCCCTAGACTGGGAATCGAACCAATGACCCTCTGGTTTGCAGGCCAGCACTGAATCCACTGAGTCACATCAGCCAGGGGCTGATGCACAGAAGTTTTTTATTTTGATGTGGTCCAATTTACATATTCTTTCTCTTGTGGTTATTGTCTTTGCTTTTGATATTATATCCAAAAATATCATTCCCAAATTCAATGCCATGAAGATTTTCCTCTATGTTTTCTTCTAAGAGTTTTATATTGTAACTCTTACTTTAAGTCTTTGACCCATTTGGAGTGAGTTTTTATGTGGTATAAAATAAGGCTCTATAACCTTTTTTTCCATTTTTTGCACATGGATATCCAGTTTTCCCAGCCCCATTTGTTGAAAAGACTGTCTTTTCCTCCATTGAAAATCTTGTCACCCTTGTTGAAAATTGTTTGACCATATGTCTTAGTCTACACAAGCTACCATAACAAAATACCACAGAGTGGGTGGTTTAAACAAAAGACATTTATTTTCTCACAGTTCTGAAAGCAATAAATCCAGGGTCAAGGTGCCAGCAAGTTCAGTTTCTGGTGAGAGCTGTCTTCCCGACATGCACCTGGCCACTTTCTCTCCGTGTTCTCACTGTGGCCCTTCTTCCGTGCATAGGTGGGGAAAGACCTCTGTGGTTTCTGTCTTCCTATAAGGACATGTCAATCCTATTGGCTTAGAATCTGAATTTTATTACCTTGTTTAAGTTTTATGACCTCCCTGAAGGCCCTATCTTCAAATATAGTCACATTGGAGGTTAAGACATCAACATGTGAATTTTGGGGATACAATTTTCTCCATGACATAATATATGTAAGAGTTTATATCTGGGCTGTCTATTCCATTGCCTGCCTTTATGCCAGACAGCCACCCTATTTGATCCCTATAGTTTTGTTATATGTTTTGAAACCAAGAAATCTGAGACCTTCAACTTTGTTCATCTTTTTTGACATTGTTTTTGGCTGTTTGGGGTCCCTTGAGATACTACATAAATTTTAGAAATAGAAATAAAAAACATTTCTATTTCTTAAAAAAAATGCTATTAGGTCTTGGTAGGAATTACATTGGATTTATAGGTCACTTTAAGTAGTATTGCCATCTTTACAACATGTCTTCCAATCCATGTACACTGGGTGTCTTTCCATTTATTTGGATCTTTTTAAGTTACTTTCAGCAATATTTTCTAGTTTTGAGTGTACATGTCTTACAAGTCTTCCAGTTCCTTGGTTAAATTTATTCATAGTATTTTTTCATTTTTTAAAATTGATTATGCCATTACATTTGTTCTATTCCCCCCTTCATTCCCCTCCACTTTGCACACGCCTCCCCCACCTTTCCCTCCCTTTAGGTCATGAACACGTGTCTCAAGTTCTTTAGATTCTATATTTCCCATACTATTCTTACCCTCCCCCTATTTATTTTCTATCTACTGTCTTTGCTACTTATTTTCTGCACCTTCTCCTTCTCCCACTCCCCTGTTGCTAACCCTCCATGTGATCTTCATTTCTATGGCTCACTCCTGATCTAGCTGTCCTCTTAATTTGCTTTTGTTTTAGGTGTGGTTGTTAATAACTGTGAGTTTGCTCTCCTTTCACTGTTCATCTTTTTTATCTTCTTCTTCTTAGGTAAGTCCCTTTAACATTTCATATAATAAGGGCTTGGGGATGATGAACTCCTTGAGTTTGATCTTATCTGAGAAGCACTTTGTCTGTCCTTCCATTCTAAATGAAAGCTTTGCTGGACAGAGCAATCTTGGTTGTAGGTCTTTGGTTTTCATGACTTGGAATACTTCTTTCCAGCCCCTTCTTGCCTGTAAGGTCTCTTTTGAGAAATCAGCTGACAGTCTGATGGGAAGTCCTTTGTAGGTGACTGTCCCCTTATCTCTTGCTGCTTCTAGGATTCTCTCCTTCATTTTAATCTTGGCTAATGTAATGATGATGTGCCTTGGTGTGTTCCTTCTTGGGTCCAAGTTCTTTGGGACTCTCTGAGCTTCCTCGATTTCCTGAAAGTCTATTTCCTTTGCCAGAATGGGGAAGTTCTCTTTTATTATTTGTTCAAATAAGGTTTCCACTCGTGGCTGTTCCTCTTTCCCTTCTGGTATCCCTATAATTTGGATGTTGGAGCATTTAAAGATGTCCTGGAGGTTCCTAAGCCTCTCCTCATTTTTTTGAATTCTTGTTTCTTCATATTTTTCTGTTTGGTGATTTTTGCCTTCCTTCTGGTCTGCTCCCTTGATTTGAGTCTCAGTTTCCTTTTCATTTTGAGTCTTTTCATTTGAGTCTCAGTTTCCTTCATTTGTTCCTCTAATTTGTGACTAAAATCAACCAGTTCTGTGAGCATCCTGATCACCAGTGTTTTGAACTGTGCATCTGAAAGTTTGGCTATTTCTTCATCACTTAGATTTATTGGCTCTGGGGCTCTGAGTTGTTCTTGAGCCATGTTTTTATCTGTTTGTGCCTGTTACGTATGAGGAGGGGAGCCTTAGATGTTCACCAGGGCGGGGCCACCCAGGTCGCTGGTTTGTGACACTGTATGTGGGGGCGGTCCTCTCTGCTCGCCCAATCTGCCTCACTGCTCGCCTCCACCTGTTTACCTGAGCGCAAATGTGCAAGCCCACTGCCCTGCGCCAGGGCCTGTGCGGTCCGTCTCAATGCACGTCTCTTCACTGGTTTATTTGCGCACAAATGCGCGACCACTGACAGCCAACCATGCCGTGCCTTCCCGAAGCTACCCCTCGCCTGGGATCCATGCCCTCAGCTGCTTGTGCGCTGCCTAGGTCGGGGATCTTTTTTGCCCGACCCGCTTTGCTGCTGGCTTTGCCCCTCTCACCAGTTTAGCTGAGCGGTTGATTGTTTTCGGACTCCGCATTGTTCTATTTTCTGTGTTTGATTGCATTTATTGTTGTTAAAACTTTGTTATTTTTAGATTTGGTTGTGCGAGGAAGCAAAGTGTTTCCACCTATGCCTCCATCTTGGTGGAAGTCCCTCCATAAGTATTTTATTCTTTAAAAAATGTTATGAGTTTATTTGCGTCAAACTGATGACATATGCTGAGGAGTAAGAGCTCAAATATTCCCAAGAATAACAGTTTTATAGCTTTTTAATGCATTTGAAGTTAAGAAGGGAACTAAAGGTTACATGGAGGTGGGAGAAAGCAAGGCAGGGATTGGATTGCAGGACAACTAATAAGATTATGTGCTGTCTTGAGGGTGCTGATTTCATGTACAGAAATAATAGACAGGACTGTCTTAAGGCAAAAAACAAGCCTTTTAGTAAAGCAGTTATAGGCCCAGGATATGATTACTCACTATGACCTACCCAGTTATGAATTTATGATCAGATCACATTGTGAGGAACTTTCCAGAGAACCCCTTTTTTTATCCACAGTTCCCCCTTTTGGTCATAAATCAGTCTGAATGATACATTGATAAGTAACCTTTTGGTTCAATAGTGTCCCATGATGCTAGGAAAGCTCATTCCTAGGGAGTCTCTCTATCACCATTGTCTTCTCAACCATGGGGGATGAGGCAACACTGTAACCATGGGATCTGAGTTGAGGCCACATTTTTCCCTAAAAGGAAAGGACAGGTGCAAGGAAGGCAATGAGGTCTCACGGTCTTCACTATAAAAAGCACTTGATCATTTCTGTCCTGTGAACTGTCATGATCCAACTTTTGCCTTCTGTCTCATTTTTCTGTACTTGGCATCTAGTATTATATTTAGCCATGAAAGGAGTATTAACAGTTATCTTATAAATGTTTAGAAACCATAAACTGTTGGACTACATAGAAAACCCAAAGGACATGTATAACTATTATTATGACTAGTATCATTAGCTGGCCTATAAAGACAGTGCATAGATATATGGACTTTGTTGATGTCTTAAGATAATTATCTATTTCTGGTGTTGGTGGCTTCTCATCCTCAAGATTTTGATGCCTATAGACAGAGGTAGTTGTCCACTTGTGGTTAGGTGCCTGATAAGGTCCCTTTCAATGAAGTTGGAGAGTGTCTTTTATTTATGTTCTTCTCAATCAACATAACCTCCAGGTGGCAATCAATGACCTTTAAAGTCTGTTTCCTGGGAGCTCTCTGTGAAAGAAAATGGTTACCAACTTGGCATTGTCTTGAAGTGACTCTATCAAACCTTGGCAATGGTGTAAGATGTCTCCATTCAATAATATCAGCTCATAAATTCCTTCGCCTAAACCCAACTTAAATATACTGCGGTACATTAAAAAAAAAGCAAAATGAAAAAATAGGAAGCCAGGGAGAAGGGAAGAGCCAAGTGGCCATCTCAGGTTTCCCATAATTCTATTTGTTTAATTTGCAACCATTGTTTACTCATACAATACACACTATAAGTTCTCCTCCATCTAATCCAAGATTTTAAGGTTTAAAACCACAATGTCTATTGAAAACCAAGATGTAGTAGATTAGCGTTCTTTAGCTTTAACATCTACTCTCTAAAAATATTTTTCATGGACATGAAAGTCAGTCATTAGGATGGACTTATTTTTGTAAATCCTAGGCAAAATAAAGACATGTTTTATCTGTTTTATTTAAAGCAACAAACTTAAGTTACTGACCTTGAAAAGCATTTGAGTTAGTTTCTATATTTCTGAAATTTTTAGAATACCCAGTTCTTAGAAATGTTTGCCTTTAAGGACCCATATCTAAATCTCCATCAACCTGGTTCATACTGTTTGCTCCATCCTGGTAGTTCCCTGAGGCCCTGATGCACCCAACTTTCAGGCCCACCCAAGCTGTTTCCAGTGGCTTTTCCATGTGTATGGCTTGTCTTGGTACTTGCTTCAGATTTTCCTAAATTATCTCAAACAAGCAGCTTCTGACTTCAGCTGCTTGTTTGAGCCCATAGGTCTTGCTAAGGTGTCCCAGGCCCAGCACTAGTAGCAGCCAGCCTTAGGTCAGGGTTTGGCCTCGAGTGGGTACCTCCATGCCCAGCACAAGTAGACATCTGCAGACTGCTTTGTAGCTTATGCTGTATGACTCTGAAATGAATACAGGCAGTGGCTGACCTTAGATGTGCCAACAGCAATCAAGGCTCAACTACAACAGGAGGGTGTACACAGCCCACACAGTGGGTGCACCGTGACTACCCAGCTTGGGTGATAGGGGAGGCTATGCCACTGGACAACACAGGACACCTACTAAATTAGGCCACACTACCAAGCCTGAAGATGTAGCAGCTCTGCATAAAACATAGAAATAAACACAGGGATGCTGCCAAAATAAGGAGACAAAGAAACATGGCCCAAATGAAAAAAACAGAACCAAATTTTAGAGAAAGAACTAAATGGAGACAAGCAAGCTACCAGATGCTAAGTTCAAAACACTGGTTATAAGGATGCTCAGTGCACTTAATGAGAACTTCAACGGCATAAACAAGGGCATGAAATTCATAAAAAAGGATACACTAATTAAAATAAAGAACAATTTACAGAAAATCAACAATAGAGTGAGTGAAGATGAGAATTAAATCATTTACTTGGACTATAAGAGAGAGAAAAAAACACCCAATCAGAACAGCAAGAAGAAAAAAGAATCTATCAGTGGATTGAGCGCGGGCCTGGGAACCAAGCAACCATGGTTCAATTCCCAGTCAGGGCATATGCCTGGGTTGCAGGCCAGTTCCCATCAGAGGACTCACAAGGGGCAACAATACATTGATATTTCTCTCCCTTTCTCCTTCCCTTCCCCTCTAGAGATAAATAAATAAAATCTTTAAAAAAAAAAGAAATTAAGCTTAAACTCATTTAAAAAAAAAAAAGAATCTAAAAATTAAGATAGGCTAAGGAGCCTCTGGAATGACCTCAAACGTACCAACATTTGAATCATAGGGGTGCCAGAAGGAGAAGAAAAAGAGCAAAACATTGAAAACTTATTTGAAAAAATAATAAAAGGAAACTTCCCTAATTTGGTGAAAAAAATAGACATACAAGTCCAGGAAGCACAGAGAGTCCCAAACAAGATGAATCCAAAGAAGCCCACCTCAAGACACATAATAATCAAAATGCCAAAGGTTAAGGACAAAGAGACAATCCTAAAAATGACAAGAGAAAAGCAGTTAGTTACCTACAAGAGAGCTCCAAAAAGACCATCAGCTGATCTCTCAAAAGAAACTTTGCAGGCTAGAAGAGATTGGCAAGAAATATTCAAAGTGATGAAAAGCAAGGACATATAACCAAGACTACTTTACCCAACAAAGTTATCATTTAGAATCGAAGGTTCCCACATACACACAAAAAGCTAAAGGAGTATGTCACCACTAAATCAGCATTATACGAAATGTCAAAGGGTTTTCTTGAAGAAGAAGAAGGAGGAAGAGAAGAATTTGAACAATAAAATAGCAACAAATACATATCTATCAACAATTGAATCTAAAAAACAAAATAAACAAGCAGTACAGAAACAGAGTTATAGATACAGAGACCACTTTGGTAATTGTCAGATGGAGGGGAGTCAGGGGTTTGGGCAACAAAGGTGAAGGGATTAAGAAATACAGATTAGTAAGAAATGGGAAAAGAACCTGAACAGACACCTCCAAGGACATACAGAGGGCCTAGAGACATATGAAAGGATGATCAGCATAACTAGCCATCAGAGAGATGCAAATTAAAACCACACTGAGATACCACCTCTTGATGCATGCACTGACCAGCAGTGCCCACGGCATCATGGATGAGACATGAGACAAATTCACATGAACTACCGAGTCCTGCGGAGGAAAAAGGACTGCGCGGCTACTCCCTCATGGGGGGAGAGCCTCAGAACGGCCTGGCCACTTTCTCAAGGGGAGAGGGGCTTGGAGCGGCCTGGCAACTCTCTCAAAAGGAGAGAGAGTGTGCTGACCCTTGCCTAGACAGACTTTTACTGGGTTTTTTTTGCACAAGAGTTCAGGTACAACTTATTAATCACTGTCAGGCAGTAAACAGTTGATAGTATAAAAAGAACCATTAGAGCTTCTTCTAAATCAGGAAAGGCTACAGAACTTTGGGAACATAAACTCTTTTTCTGCTCAGGCCTTTATCATTTAATTATAAGCATTCTTAGCATAGCAGGTTTCACAGGGTTTCGAATATTCTTTCTCAGGCCTAATTACCCAAGGAGCCTGCCATTCCTAGCACAAGTCTGCACCACCCTCTGTCATTGTTTTCAGGCATAAATCAGGAAGAGGAGGCAGATAACAAAGGCATTCTTGGATGCTTCTCACAGACAGACTGAGGACTCGGGCTTCATCAAAGTCTGGAGGTGAGGGTACATCACCCCCTTTCTCCATAGCCCCCCATGTCCTTCCCTGGGGCCTCCAATTGATTATGCCTGTCTTAGGTGGTTCCCCCCTTGGGGAATCTTACCCGTCATTGGCTAACTGATCAAGCATTGGGGGCCAGTTATGGAAAAAGGAGCAGAAGCGGTGCTCCTGCCAGGAAGATAAGCTTTGTCTCCTTAGTGGCTTATGGTGCAAAGGTCACTCACTAGCCTTAGCCATGGCAGGTTTCAGCTCCTGAAACCAGGCAGGGTGGTCCCCAACAACCTCTCACCAGTCAGAATGGCCATCATAAACAAATCAGCAAACAATGAGTGCTGGTGAAGTTGTAGAGAAAAGGGACCCCTAGTGCACTGTTGGTGGGAATGCAGACTGGTGCAGCCACTGTGGAAAGCAATATGGAATTTCCTCAGAAAACTAAAAATGGAACTGTCTTTTGACCCGGCAATTTCACTCCTGGGATTATACCCTAAGAATCCTGAAGTGCCAATTTAAAAGAACCTATGTACCCCAATGTTCATAGCAACACAATTTACAATTGTCAAGTGTTGGAAGTAACTTAAGTGCCTATCAGTAAATGAGTGGATCAAAAAACTATGGTACATTTACACAATGGAATACTATACAGCAGAAAGAAAGAAGGAACTCGTACCCTTAACGACAGCATGGAAGAATCTGGGGAGCATTATGCTAAGTGAAATAAGCCAGGAGGTGGAAGACAAATACCATATGATCTCACCTATAAGTGGAACCTAATCAACAAAACAAACAGGCAAGCAAAATATAAGCAGAGACATTGAAATAAAGAACAAAGTGACAATAACCAGAGGAGAGGTGACAGAGGATAACAGGGGAAAAAGAGGAAGGGTCATCAAGAAGCACATAGAAAGGACACATGAACAAAGCCAAAGCGGGGTAGGATCGAGGGTGGGAGGTGGGGATGGCTGGGGTGGGTGGGAGTGGTGGGGGGAAAATGGAGAAATTTGTATTTGAACAACAATAAAAGAGAGGAGGGGAAAAGAAATACAAATTGGAGGTTACAGAATAGTCATGGAGATATAAAGTACAGTATAGAAAATAGAGTGGCCAAAGAATATATATGCATGACCCATGGACATGGACAATGGTGTGGGGATTGCCTAGGGAAGAGGGGCTAGGATTGGTTGGAGTGGGCCAAGGGAAAAAACTGGGACAACTGTAATAGCATAATCAGTAAAGTATAATTTAAAAGTAAAAAGAAGTGCTTGCTTTTAAGTTACATTTTAAAATATATTTTATTGACTATGCTATTACAGTTGTCCCAATTTGCCCCTTTTGTCCCCCTTTACCTGGTAACTCCCATGCCCTCCAGTGACCTTCTGGTTTGCAGGCCGACACTGAATCCACTGAGCCACACCAAGCCTCTCTTTAACCTTTGGCATATTAATTATGATGTGTCTTGGAGTGGGCCTCTTTGGGTCCATCTTGTTTGGTGCTCTCTGTGCTACCTGTACTTGTATGTCTATTTCCTTCACCAAATCAGGGAAGCTTTCTTTCATTATTTTTTCAAATAAGTTTTCAATTCTTGCTCTTTCTCCTCCACTTCCAGGACCCTTATGATTCAAATGTTGGTACATTTGAAGTTATCTGAGAGGCTTCTTAGCCTATCCTAATTTTTTGGATTCTTTTTGCTCTTAATGTTCTGATTGAATGTTTTTTGTTTCCTTATGTTCCAAATCATTGATTTGATTCTTGGCTTCTCATTCACCCCACTGTTGGTTCCCTGTAACTTTTTCCTTATTTTCCAGAAACTTCATTTCTGCCTGGGACATTTTTATGCTGTTGAAGTACCCAAGGAGTTCCCTGAGCATCCTAATAACCAGTGTTTTGAACTCTACATCTGTTATATTGCTTATCTCCATTTTGTTTAGTTCTTTTTCTGGAGTTTTGATCTGTTCTTTCATTTGGGCTCTACTTCATTGTCTGCTCATTTTTGCATCCTCCCTGTGTTTCTTTCTATGTATTAGGTAGAGCTGATTTGACTCCCTGTCTTAGTAGTGTGGTTCATTGTATAAAAGCACACCTGTAAGTTGGATGGGGTGTGGAGCCTTAGATAATTGCCACAGTGGGGCAACCCATGTGAACCAGGTTGATGGAGTCTCTGATATGGTGTTACTGCTCTGTGGCTCTGTGTGGGGAAGGGCTCAGAAAGGGGATAATGCTGCTGCCTGGCCTCTGGAGTTTTGTCTGGGAGGAAGCTATTCCCTGGCACTTGCCCTGATGCTGGACACTTCAATTTTTCCCCATATGCCACTGGTGCCCTTCAAGCTATTGCCTTGCTGCTCAAGCCCAGAGGGAATGAGTCTGGTTAAGTCTTTAATCTGTTGTGGGCCCTTTAAGAGGAGACTCCTGAGAATCCCGAAATTTCTTCTGCTGCCCCACCCTCCACTGGGTTTTATGGTCAGAAGTTACAGGGACTATGTTCCTGGTGCTGGAACCCTAAGCTGATTCGTCCAGTGTGACTCTAGGATCCCTTGCTCCTGAGGTATCCCTCCTGATTTTTATCCACCACCTGTGGGTGTTAGACCATCCATTCCCCGTGTCTCTGTGTCCCTCTCCCTCCTACTGGTCTGGATGAATGTGGCTTCTCTAATTCCTTGGTTGTTGGACTTCCATACCGCTCAATTTTCTGATGATTTTGGGTGATATTTGTTTTGTAGTCTAGTTGTAACTTTTGCTGTGGTTGTGTGAGGAGGCAAAACTTGTATACCTATACCTCCTTCTTGACCAGAAGCCCTAATTTTAAGAATAGCATCCAGAGATAGAAAATTATCTCACATGTACACAAACAAAAAAGTATTTCTCCATTGAGTATGATGTTACTATGAGTTTTTTGCATATGTCCTTCCTTATATTGAGGTAGTTTTTTTTCTAGTCCTAGTTTGTTGAGTATTTTAACTTTTTTATCATAAAATGGTGTTCAGCCCTGGCTGATGTAGCTCAGTGGATTGAGTGTGGGCCTTCGAAGCAGACGATTGGGGTTCAATTCCCAGTTAGGGCACATGCCTGGGTTGCAGGCCAGTTCCCAGTAGGGGATACAGGAGAGGCAACCATACATTGATATTTCTCTCCCTCTTTCCTTCCCTTCCCCTCTAAAAATAGATTAATAAAAATCTTTTAAAAAATGGTGTTTAATTTTGTCAAATGCTTTTCTACGTCAGTTGGAATGATCATATTTGCCCCTCTTCATTCTGCTATTGTGGTGTATTGCACTGATTAATTTTCATATGCTGGCCCTGGCTGAATAGCTCAGTTGGTTAGAGAATTGTCCCAATATGCCAAGGTTACATGTTCAATCCCTGGTGAGGTCACATACAAGAAACAACCAATGAATGCATAACTAAGTGGAACAACAAATCAGTGTTTCTTTCTCTGTCTCTCTCTTTCCCTTCCTCTTTCTCTCTAAAGTCATTTTTTTTCATTTCTCATATAATGAATCATTTTTGCATTCTAAGAGGAAATCCCATTTGGTTATGGTGTATAATACTTTAATTTTTTAATATTGTCCATAGCTACCTAATTTTTTGAACATATGAAATATAATTGTTACTTTTTTAGTATCTTTGTCTATTAATTCTAACATCTGTGTCAATTCTGGATTGCTGGGCTTTTTAAAAGACTTTGTTTATTTATTTTTAAGGAGAGGGGAAGGGAGGGAGAGAAACATTGATGTGTAAGAGATACATCAATTGGTTGCCTCTCACACGCCCCCTGCTGGGGACCCCGCCCGCAACCCAGTCAGGCATGTGCTCTGCCTGGGAATCAAACCAGCGGCCTTTCAGTTGTCAGGCTGTCACTCAGTCCACTGAGCCACACCAGCCAAGGCTGGATTGCTTTTAGTTGATTCATTTTTTTCCTCATTACGAGTCATAGATTTTGCTTCTTTGCATATCTGCTCATTTTCTTTTTTCCTTTTTATTGAATTTATTGGAATAACACTGGTTAACAAAATTATACAGGTTTCAGGTGCACAGTTCTATAACACATCATCTGTACACTGTTTTATGTATTCACCACCTCAAGTCGAGTCTATGCTAGTTTTATTTTTTAAAGATTTTATTTATTTATTGTTAGAGAGAGAGGAAGGAAGGGAAAAAGAGAGGGAGAGAAACATTGATGTGAGGGAGTAACGTCAATCAGTTGCCTCACAGACACACCCCCACTGGGGACCATGCCCTGACTAGGGAGGGGGCTGAGCCCCAAACGGGAACCAAACCTGAAATGCAGGCATGTGCCCTGACTGGGAATCGAACTGATGACCTTTAGCTTTGTGGGACAATGCCCAGTCAACTGACCCACACTGGTCAGAGCTGTCAGCTAGTTTTCTTATTGGATGCTAGACATTGTGATTTCTGCCTCATTGAATACTGAGTATTTTTATATTTTTATACATGTTCTTGAGCTTTGTTCTGGGATGCAGTTAAGTCAGTTGGAGACATCTTTATCTTTTCAGGCCTTGCTTTTGACATTTGTCAGTCAGGGCTGATACAGTGGTCAGTCTAGAGCTAGTTATTCCCACTACTGCGGCAAGATCTTTTTGCGTGCTTTACATAATTCCCCATGAATCATGAGGTTTTCCAGTCCAGTTCATAAGAAAAAAACGCTATTTCTGTCCCTGCCTGAGCACCAGAGCAAGGGTTGTGTCCTCTAATCCTCTCGAATGATTCCTTCCCCAGGTTTGGGTAGTTTATTCCCTTATACGTGATTATCATTGTTCAGCTGAACCCTCACAAGGGACCCTCTGCACTTCGCTCCTCTCTGGCACTCTGTCTTGTGAACTCTGGAAGCTTTGGTCTCCGCAGCCGCTCTGATCCCTCTTTTGAACCTGGGACTCTTCCTGGGTTCCTCCTCCCTGCACTGCAGCCTGAAAGTTCTTATAAGGCATTAATCTGGAGTAATCCTAGAGCTCACTGCCTTTGTTTCCTGGGGTCCTGGAGAGCATTTTCCTTCACTGACTGCTTTTTCAGTAATTTTCACATACTTTGTGCATTTTTGTTTTTCTCGGGTAGGAGAGTAAATCTGGTTCCTATGACTCCATCTTGTATGGAATTAGAAGTGTCTGTTGAGTTAGTATTAGGAGTAAAACAAAAAAACCAGCCCAAAGTGGGAACAGAAAAAAGAATAATGTAAACTAATGAGTTTATCATAAGTTTGTTTATATCTTAAGGTATAGGCAATTGACAGCAAGAACAATTTATGAACTACAGTTATCTTCTATACTAGGCATATTTTATAACTTTCCAAAATTACTGAAGATACGTTTCACAAACACTGACATCATGCAAACCAGTTTTAGGAATTACATTCTAAAAGAGATAAACATAGGGAAAGTACAATAATGATTACATTAAAAATAAAATAAAAGGCTCCCTTCCTCCTCTCCCCTTCCCTTCCCCTCTAAAGATAAATAAATAAAATCTTTAAAAAAAATAAATAAAATAAAATAAAAAAGATAAACATAGCTCAGTATACTTTTTAAAAAGATTTTATTTCTTTATTTTTAGCGAGAGGGGAACAGAAGGAGAAAGAAAGGGAGAGAAACATCAATGTGAGAGAGGAACATCGGCTGGTTGCCTCTCGCAGGCCCCCAACCAGGGACCACACCCACCGGCCAGGCTCGCGCCCAGACCTGGGAGAGGACCATCAGTGACCTTTCACTTCGCGGGCTGACGCCCAACCAACTGAGCCACTCTAGTCAGGGACAGCTCAGTATACTGTTGGTAGATTTTAAAATTTTTTTAGACCATATATGTCAGAAGCCTTCAGGTGACTGAAAACTCAAGAGAAGGAAGAAAGTATAATGCAATGAAATATAAATGAAGATGCTTGATTTTAGCCCAGCTAGAACATTTACAGGCTTTGCACCTCACAAGGTGTTGTAAATATTCTGGAGTAGACAACTTTCACCGCAGTGCAGTAAATAAATAAAAAGTGCATGTTGTTCCTTCATAGTTTTTCCTTAATCCATACTGATTCTCTTCTTAAAGGGGGATTTGTATTTCTAATTTTAGATATTTCCTTCTAAAAGAGGGGAGAGTTATAATATTCTCTTTGTGAAAGCTAAGGAGAATAAAATAAATTATAACTACTATCAGAGTTATTGAAATAGGGCTTGTGAGAAGTCTGCCTAAGAAATCAGGATTGCAGTAGTTACAAATGACGTCACTAAGGAGATGAGACATGATATGTCTGAAAGATGAGTATGATTTTAATGCAACAGAGACAAGGCAACATTCCACAAACATTCACGATAAAACAAAATATCATAGCCGCTAAAGTTCACTGGGCTTCCCTGGTTTTTTAAAATGGCTATATTGAGGTATAAATGACAAAATTATAAGAGGCTTTGCATTCTTTTGGATTAAAAAAAATTAGATGCTGACAGAGTCGGAGTCAGAAGGTGAGAGACACAGTGAAAGTCACACTGCGAAGCAGAGAGGGGAAAGGAGGGAGAAAGAGAAACTTTGATGTGGGACAGAAACGTCGATCTCAGTTGCCTCTTGCACGCCCACAACTCAGGCATGTGCCCTGACCAGGGAATCAGCCAGTGACCTTTCAGTTTGCTGGACAACACCCAAGCCACTGAACCAGCCCAGTCAGTGCTGAGATCTTTATTTTTTTCACATGAAAGAACCTAAGACAAAATCAGGTTGAAACGCTCAATCGTAGCCCCGAAAGTGGCTGAATCAGGATTTGAGTTTTTGTTGTCTGGCATGCAAAGATAAGTCTCTTAACTGTGGTGCTGCCGGAATGAGACTCTGCCTCTTTGACCAAAATGGGAAAAGACCATGGGGTTCCTCCCTGCTGCCTGGACTGGAGGCTCCTCGTGGTGCAGCAGCGGGGGAGGGGACGGTCCGTCTCTGTGACATGTCTGTGATCCTCACGTACTTTCTCACAGGGCTGCAATTGTCAGTGCAACTGTAGCGACAGTGACAGCATATGCTTTGTAAGCCAAGAGTTTTCCTGTGTAACAGTGTTCCCACTGCCACTTCCCACCTCTATGCGAAGTTCCTTATGTTCATTACCAAGGGGACATTTGGAGTCTGTGGAGACTCTTTTGGTCCCGTGTTCCCCGGAAGAGAGAGGTTTACACTGAGCAAGCAGAAAAATCCTCAGTTCTGACACTGGGTGGGTAGTTGAAAATGTTTTCATTTTTCCATTATTTTTGCTCTGTATATCAGCTTCAGTGAAATACTGCTTCATGTTTTTGTCTAAAATAAAAATGAGATGCTAATAGTCATGCCCAGATAAATTATAAAACTTCTCTTCCATTTTCCTTCCTTTGGTCCTCCCTCCAAATTTATGTTTTAAGTTGCATTCAAATGGACATATGTTGCAATATTGCGTTTTTTTAAGAGCCAAGTATATGTCAACAAACACTGTGGCAAGATCAGCTTCCGGCATGACAGCGCAAGGAGCTCCATGGACGTGCTCCCCAGTGACATTGCTGAAAATTATTAAAACACACACACACACAAATCATCTGGAAATGGTTCTAAGGGCAGATAGCAAATGAAGAAACAACTATTCAAGAAAGTCAAAGATTCAGCAAGAAAAGTGAGATTCTTTGGTTTTGAACCAAGACCACTTCCTCCCTCCTCTGTCCAAGCTCAGCCAGGCAGAAACTCTACTCCAGACTAGAGCAGCCAAGAAGGTGGGCTCCCCCCCACAGCCCCATGTCCCCAAGTCAGGGTTTTCTCCCCAGGAGGAGCAGGACATCAGCATTCCTCACCCTAGCCCCAGGTACCTGGTGCTGAGGATAAAACATGGAGGTTCCCTCTGTTGTCCAGCCCCTAATCATGGGATAGAGGCATAGGCTGGACATGGTACCACGGAAAGTGCTGCGGCCCCAACTACCTGTGCCCAGGTTGTGAGGTGGTGGCAGCAATGACAGGGCAGGCAACCCAAGACCTCAAGCTACTGTCTTTTCTCCCTCACACAGCACTCACACTCTGAAGCAGGCGTGTCTCTAAGGCAGAAGCAGACTGTTGTTCCCGCCCACAGCCCAAGAGCCGCTAGCCCAGAGAGTTTGGCTGGGCGTGGGAGAAGTAGGCCATAGAACAGATAGTTTGCAATTTCTTCCCAAAGGAATTTGCTTCATTTACAACAGAGCAGGGGCAAGTTCAAGCCTAAAGGCACTCTAAGAAATAATGAAGGTTGTGGCAGAAAGCAATTGGGAGATTTGTAGAGCCAGCGAAGATACAGGCCGAATTGCAGGCCTGCTAGTTTTCAGGAAACCAAGGGAAAGACACAACTGGGAGAGGACCTCCTGGGAGCAGAACAAATACCAAGCACTGACTTTTGTAACTATTATTTTAAAGGAGCCCAAATTTGACTGCTTTGTCTATAGAGCAATTTTTGCCGCAGGACATTATGGAGAACAACAGGGCAATCGGTCAGCGACTCTGATCCTGCCCAAACCACTGTTGTCCTAGAGTGTGGGCCCAAAACTGCTCCTCCCCAAGTGACAACATCAGAGGCTTCACACAGTGCAGCACTGGATTGTGAGGGTGGAGATTTAGTCACTAAAATAACCCAACCATTTACTAAACAAGTGAACAAGCAAATAACAATAACAGCCCATTGGATGGTTGGAACGCCATGTAGAGTTGCCGCAATGTCATATCTAAAGGGCCCAGTCTCCTACCCCAACAACAACAAACTCAAAGAGGTGTGACCCATACACCAGGGGGAACCAGGTAACAGACACTGCCTGCAAGAGTGACAAAATATTTGATTTAACAGAAAAAGTCTTTTAAATGGCCATCACAAATATGTTCCAAAAACTAAAGGAAACCATGATTTAAAAAGTAAAGAAAAATGTAACAGCATTGTCACATCAAAGAGAGAATATCAATAAGGAGGTACGAATTACATAAAAAGAACCAAATGGAAATTCTTTTACTTTTGTTTTTTAATCCTCACCTAAAGATGGATAGATAGATAGATAGATATTATTTTATTTATTTATTTCTAAAGACAGAGGAAGAAAGTGAGAAAGAGAGGAAAAGAAACATCAGTGTGTGGTTGCCTCTCGCACACCCCCAACTGGGGACCTGGACTGCAACCCAGACATGTGCCCAGACTGGGAATTGAACTGGTGACCTTTTGGTTCTCGGGCCGTCTCTCAATCTACTGAACCACATCAGCCAGGGCCCAAGGATATGTTTTTTAAATTGATTGTTAAGAGGGGAGGAAGGAGAGAGACAGAAAGAGAAATATCAATGTAAGAGAGAAACATACACCCCGCTATACACGCCCCAACTGGGAATCAAACCCACAACCTAGGTAGGCACCCTGACTGAGAATCAAACCTGCAACTTTTTGGTGTATGGGGTGATATTCCCACCAATTGAGTCATCTGGCCCTGACTCATATAGAAATTATTGAGTTGAGACTTCCGCCAAGATTGAGGTGTAGGTGGACCCACCTTGCTTCTGTGCACAACCAAATCTAAGAACAACTATTTTTAACAACGATAAACATAACCAGACCACACAGAAAATCGACAATACGGAGTCTGAAAAAGGACGAAATGCTTGGCTAAACGGGTAAGGGGGGTGAAGCCAGCAGCGGAGCCGGTTGACCAAAAAGATCCCTGACCTGGTGGTGCGCGAGCAGCCGAAGGCGCTATGGGCGCACACAGGGAAGAGGCGCGGCTGGCTGTCTGTGGTAGGTCGCGCATTTGCGTGCAGATAAACCAGTGAAGAGGCGAGCATTGAGACCCCACAGCGTGGGGCAGCAGGCTCATACAATTCTGCTCGGATAAACAGGCTGGGGCGAGTGGTGAGACAGGACGGACTGGGCTAGCGGAGAGGACCGCCATTGCTCCCTCTCTGACCCTGCCCCCACTTACAGCGTCACAAACCAGTGACCTGGGTGGCCCCGCCCTGGTAAACAACTAAGGCTTCGCTCCTCTTACTTACAGGCGTGAACAGACCAAAAATGGCTCAAGAACAACTCAGAGCCCCAGATCCGATAAATCTAAGTGATGAAGAAATAGCCAAACTTTCAGATGCACAGTTCAAAACACTGGTTATCAGGATCCTCACAGAACTGGTTGATTTTAGTCACAAATTAGAGAAACATATGAAAGCTAAACTAATTGAAATGAATGGTAATACAAAGGAAACCAATAGTAATGGAAAGGAGTCTGGGACTCAAATCAATGGAGTGGATCAGAAGAAAGCAAATAATGGCCAAACAGAAAAGAGTAAAGAAGCAAGAATTCAAAAAAATGAGGAGAGGCTTAGGAACCTCCAGGACATCTTTAAACGTTCCAACATTCAAATTATAGGGGTACCAGAAGGGGAAGAGTCATGAGTGGAAACCTTATTTGAACAAATAATAAAAGAGAACTTACCCATTCTGGCAGAGGAAATAGACTTCCAGGAAATCCAGGAAGCTCAGAGAGTCCCAAAGAAGTTGGACCCAAGAAGGAACACACCAAGGCACATCATCATTACATTAGCCAAGATTAAAATGAAGGAGAGAATCCTAGAAGCAGCAAGAGATAAGGGGACAGTCACCTACAAAGGACTTCCCATCAGACTGTCAGCTGATTTCTCAAAAGAGACCTTACAGGCAAGAAGGGGCTGGAAAGAGGTATTCCGAGTCATGAAAACCAAAGACCTACAACCAAGATTGCTCTGTCCAGCAAAGCTTTCATTTAGAATGGAAGGACAGATAAAGTGCTTCTCAGATAAGACCAAATTCAAGGAGTTCATCATCTCCAAGCCCTTATTATATGAAATGTTAAAGGGACTTACCTAAGAAAAAGAAGATAAAAAAGATGAACAGTGAAAGGACAGCAAACTCACAGTTATTAACAACCACACCTAAAACAAAAGCAAATTAAGAGGACAGCTGGATCAGGAGTGAATCATAGAAATGAAGATCACGTGGAGGATTAGCAACAGGGGAGTGGGAGAAGGAGAAGGGGGGAAAAGGTACAGAAAATAAGTAGCATAGACAGTAGATAGAAAATAGAAAGGGGGAGGGTAAGAATAGTAGGGGGAAATACAGAATCTAAAGAATTTGAGACACGTGTTCATGAACTAAAGGGGGGAATGGTGGGGGAGGGGCATGCAGGGTGGAGGGGAATGAAGGGGGGAATAGAACAAATGTAATGGCATAATCAATAAAAAAGTTAAAAAAAGAAATTATTGAGTTGAAAAGTACAGTAACTGAAATGAAGAATTTACTAGAGAGGCTCAATAGTAGATTTGAACTGGCAGAAGAAAGAATTGGTAAAATTTAAGGCAGGTAACAGAGATTATGCAATCTAAAGAATAGAGAAAAAAGATGAAGAAAAATAAGTAAAGCCTCCAAGAAATATGAGATATTGTTAAGCTACCAACCAAAATATGCAAAACGGTAGTATTGAAAAGAGAGGAGAGAAAGGAACAGAAAAAAATATTTGAAGAAATACTAACTGAAAACTTTCCAAATTTATTGAAAAACTCTAGCCTACAGCCAGTAAGCTTAACAGATTCCAACTAGGTTAAATGCACAGGCTCTACAAACAGACACTGCATAGTAAAAAGTGCTCAAGTCTAAGAGAAGGAAATGTTGAAAGCAGCAAGAGGAAAATGACTCATCACTTAGAAGGGAATCCCAGTAAGATTAACAGCTGGTTTCTAAGCAAACACAATGGAAGCCAAGTGGCAGGATAACTTATTTAAAGTGTTTTTTAAAACCCACTGTTAACCAAGAATCCTATATCCTACAAAGCCTCAGATTCTCTCTGAGTTCTAGGTTGATGGAGGTGACTTCACGGTAGACATGGCTATTTGCAAGTCTCAGACCCATCATTTCCCAAGCTGTCCTCCTCCTCATCTTCCCCACCCCCATCCTAAGTGTGCCTCTGCCACCCTGCTCCGCACCTCAGTGAATGGACCACCCTCCACACAGGAGCTCATTCCATACTCCTGCTCCCACAGCCCCAACCCCCAAATGCAAAGTCGCTCCCCGCAACCTCCCTCTGTTGTTGTCCTTCACCTCATTTTCTTTACCAGCTTCTCAACTGTTCTGCCTCCACTTTGTCCTTTTTCTGACTCATGATCCCTACAGTGGCAAGAAATATTTTTCTAAAATGCAAATCAGATCCTGTCTCTCATACACACACACCCTTCCAGGTTTCCCGACTGCCTTTCTCATGGCAGGGGGCAGGGGGCAGGCAAGGCCCTTTCCTTTCTCTTGTCCCTGCCAACCTGTGTAGCCTACCCCTCTGCTCACTCCACACCAAACTTGCTCTTTTCAAAATGACTTTGCCTGTTTCTGATCCTACCCAGACGTTGTCCACTTTGCGGGGGGTAAAGTTTCTCCCTTTTCTGCCCAGTTAATGCCCACATCCTTGCATTCCATCTAGCGTTCCATGTGAGACATAGAACTGAGCTACCGAGGCCATGAGTGAGATGCTGGTGGCCATGGGTCCCCATGAACAGTCCCAGCCAAGTTGCTTTGACTGTGTGAAGATGGACTTTGTGGTGGGTTGCGCCATGGGCATGGCAAGTGGGCGCTCTTCGGCATCTTTTCCTGTACCATGATTGGAATGTGGGGCCAGGAGGTGATGGGAGGCTTTGGGGACCGAGGCATTAGTGAAACCGTGACGTGGAGTGGTGGCATCTTTGGCACGTTTATGGCTATGAGGATGGGCATCCGGTGCTAATCAGGGCAATGGTTGCCCACAACTACCCCATCCCATCAGTCCCAGCCCATGTACTATAATAAAGATTTTGAGTAGTTAAAAAAAGAAATGCACATCCTTTAATACACAAGCTTAATGATGGCCTCCTCCAGAAAATCCTCTCCCAATTCTCATGCTGGGTTAAATCTTATTAGATCTTGAGAACACTGGACCGCCTTTATCACACTGCATTATAAGTTTTAAGTTTTCTTTTCCTTAAAAATTGTTTCAATCCCTGGCTGGTGTGGTTCAGTGGATTGAGCGCGGCCTGTGAACCAAAGGACCATGATTCGATTCCCAGTCAGGGCACATGCCTGGGTTACAGGCCAGTTCCCAGCAGGGGACACATGAGAGGCAACCATACATTGATATTTCTCTCCCTCTCTGATTCCCTTCCCCTCTAAAGATAAATAAATAAAATCTATCTATCTATCTATCTATCTATCTATCTATCTATCTATATTTTTCAAACATTTTATTTACTTGTTTCTTATTTATCTAGCTTCCTTACTAGAGTGTTTACCTGTATCTCCAATAAAGAGCTCAGTACCCAGTACGTAGTAGATGCTCAATAGGTGTTTGGTGAGTGAATGTTGAATGCATGCACAGAGGAGTGCGGTAGGAAACAGAAAGAGAAGTTAAGTGGTTCTTACGATGACCCAGGAGGGAGGTGACAGGGCCAACACCAAGGCTGGGGCAGCAGGGTGAGAGAACAGTGGGGCTGATAAAGACACTGCCTGAAACCCGCAGCACAGGCTTACACCACAATACTGAGCCCGTGTGGCTTGCGACCCTAGTTCGGCTGGTGCAGATGAGCACCCCATGGGTAGTGGCTGCTCTGGAAGCTGCCCTGTGAGCAGGGATGAGGTGTGGATTAGTTGGTGGGGACAGGAAAGGATCAATGCAGCTATCCGCTGGCCAGCACACTGCCTCTCCCACCCTACCAGGGACACTTCACCATCTGGGCACAGCGACAGGTTTGTGTGTCAAGCAAGGACTAAGCTTGGAGTCATGCAGAGTGGAAGGATGATGGGGAACACCCATCTCGTTAGGGATGAACCTTGAAAATATTATGCTAAGCATAGTAAGCCAGACAGAAAACGACAAAGACTGTATGGTTCCACTTATAGGAGTTACTTAGCATAGTAAAACTCATAAAGACAGAAAGAGAAATGGCAGTTAACAGGGACTGAGGGGAGGGGAGTGGGGAGTCTGCTTGATGAGAACAAAGTTATTCTTGGGGAAGATGAGAGAGTTTGGAGGCGGGTGGCGGTCACGGTTGCACAGCGATGTGACTGCCTTGAATGCCATCGGATCAGACACTCAAAAAGGGGGAAGTGGTAAAGTTTGTTATGTATATTTTCCAATAAAAAATTCTAGTAACCAAAAGAAAAGAAAAAAGAAAAGAATATCTGAGATTGAGGGGGTGAGTGGCAAGTGAGGCGCAGACTGGAGGGAGGGGCTGGCGGGCCGGCTGTGCTCCCCAGGCCTGAGCAGGAGCCAGTCCGGTCACCTCAGAAAGAGGTCACGCAGGCCTTGCAGCCTTCGGAAAAGCACCGGCCCGAAGACTGCAACACTCCCCTCACGCATGACCGGTTCCCTTTCTCCTCCCCTTGCAGTGGCAGCTCACCAGTGTGCTGAGGGAAGAGCAGGGGGCTTGGCTCTGGAATTCTCTGAACTGGGAGCCGGTGAGAAGGTGATCTGGGCCAGGAGAGACATTTGCGCCAGGCCCAGCTTGTCCCAGCCTTGGGTCCTCTGTAATAAACACGCCCCCAGCCGTCCGCTTGGGCTCTGGGCGTGCCTCCAGCCTCCAGCACTCAGGTTTGACAGAGGCTGCAGCTGGATGTTGGCCTGCTGGGTCTTTGGCTGTGATGGTGGCTTATTGTTGAGGCACCTTTGGCCTGGGCAGAGAAGATAGTAAGTTGGATCCATCCTACTTTCCCCCATTCCACTCACTGATGGCTCCATGCCCTCACTGACGGCAGGGAGCAAAGCGGGGAAATTCCATTAGTGAGGCCTTGGAAGGGAAGACAGGGCACCCAGGGGAGGGACAGGCATGATTCCAGGCCCTCAGGAGCCATGGTAGTTTTCTGACCTCAGAGAAACAAACATCCCAGAGAGGAGTCCAGAACTGACTCTATCATAATTCCAGATACAGGAGTTTCCTAATTCCCACTGCCTGACACCGACCGGATGCCCTTTTTGCTGCCTTAAAGGTCAGCAGCAGGGGCAGCAGCAGAGCCGGAAGCTTCCTGAGCAGCATCCGGGCCAGTGATGTCCCATCCCAATGATGTGGTCGCCGATAGCTGGTTAGGGCAGAACAGGACCAGACGCCCATCGCCATCCAACCTGTAGCTTGTCCACATACCGTTATTACCCTGAGTTCCCCCTTTTACCCCTAGTGGTGGGGGGAGGGGATTTGTCTGGGGCTGGCTCTGCCATCTTGTTGTGTCCCTCCATGATTTTTTTTTTCTGCAGGAGATGCTCTGGTAAAACAAGTAGAAAATGAATGACAAGATGTTCTGCATTTTGGCGGGCATCTTCTCCATCCTCAACACCATCCAGTTCCTCATCTTTGACTTGAATGAGGTTGTGTTCTTTGGCTACGAGGACAGGTACAATATCTACGTGGACATAAAGTCTGGTTTAGCTCCTTGGCTCTTGACTGACAAAAAGCCCATCAGCATCAGCCTGTCCGCTATCACCATCAGCCTCAGCATCCTGCTCCTCTACTGTGTCCATGAGAACAAGTACGTGGGGCTGCTGTGCTATGCCTTGTGGATCGTCATCTATGAGGTCACCAGCTTCTGCATGGTCCTGCTCATCAATGCAATGATGAAAGAGCAGTTCAAGGAGCTGGGTTACCTGCACTTGATCTTCCAACTCTCCCGTATGTTCCTGCACTTCTTCTGTCTGCCCTTTATCATCAAGTATATGTACACGATTTATAAGGACCCCAAGACTTTAAGCAAGATAAGCCGCCGCCGACACTCATCCATCAGTACAATCGACTCGTGGCCGGTAATGGTGCACCGCAAGATAAACTGAACAGAGCCAGGAAGAAGGGGGGGGCAGTGCCCCGCAGCAGTAGAGGTCCCCTTTCCCTGCCTGCTTTCTGTTGGCTCTCCTTACCTTTTCAGAGTTCCTGAGTTTTATGCATTTAAGAGTGATTCTTGGGGGAGGGAGGATATTGAGGGCATGGATCGATTACTGTGCATGTGTGTTTTTATGGCTTGTTTTAGCATTGAATTATACATGTGTTTACTTAACCATTTCAGTGGTGCATACTCTTGTCTTTCATGGTCCCTCCTTTCTGCATGTCCTTAGTTTCTAGTTTGCTCGTGTGGATTGCCCACAGATGCCTGCTTCTGTCCAATAGAACTTTCTATGCTAATAGGAATGTTCTGCCTCTGTGCTGTCCATGAGCTACATGTGGCTACAGAATGCTTGAAATGTGGCTCTTACAACCCAGGACTTTTCAACACTTCAAGTCATTTTGACTTCAGTAGCCACATGCGGCTGTCTTGTCACTGCCACACTGGAGAGCGTGGTCAGGCAGAGCCTCTCTCACCCCTGCATGGGGACACGGCAGGAACCACTCTCCAGCATCAGGCATCACTCTGCTTCCCTCGCACTTTTCAGAAAACACTTCCTCACGTTGGCTTGTAACATGGCAAGAAGAATGCCCATTCAGGGAAGCTCCAGAGTTCTCAATTTAAGCTCTATGGACACTTCGGATGGGATAATTCTGTCTTTTGGAGGGTCGTGCTGTGCATTGCAGTGTGTTTAACAGCATCCCTGGTCTCTGCCCACTAGATGCACTAGCATCCCCTCACCATTGTGACAAGCAAAAACATCTCATTGCTGCCCTGGTCAGGTAGCTCTGCTGGTTAGAGCATTGTCCTGATACGCCGAGGTTGTGGGTTCAATCCTCAGTCAGGGCACATATAAGAATCAACCAATGAACATATAAATAAGTGGAACAACAAGTCTCCCTCCCCTCTGTCTTCCCTCACCCTTAAAAAATCAATAAAAGTTTAAAAAATACATCTCATTGCCAAATGTTCCCTAGGGGACAAAATTGCCCCAAGTTGAGAACCATTATTTTAACTCAATACACCCCTGCGTTGAGAGCTGGGGTGTCGCTACTGCTAACCAATGAAGAGCATCTTTTCTGAGAGCTCTTTACATTCACTGCCGTGCACAGTTTTAATCCTAATGTTTCCATTTTATGGTTTGATAAAATGGAGACTGAAGACACTCGCTGTGTTTTGGTCACATGAGTGATGTGACCAAGGGAGCATAATGGTACAAGAAAGGTTTGGATCTAGGTAATCTGACTTCATACACACACGTCCTATTTGGTCCCCTGAAGCGCTCTTATTTTTACCAAGATTTTTTAAAAATGGGGGGACCTCCAATAAATACCTTAGGGTATTTATTTTTCTTTCAAAAAATGTTGGGAGTTAAGTCAAGGGTCACTGTTTGGACCACATCCCTCGAACCAGGAACATAATGACCCACTCTTAATGAACACTTTATGAGTGCTGGGTGCTATTCTAACATTTCCCTCAGTTCTTTCCACCATCCCATGATGGGTTTGGATTCAGGCCAGTTCCCAAAATGACCACCAGGTGGCAGTCAGCAATAAGCTTTTTGCCTGGGCCTGTTTTGAAACCTTGGCCAGATCCTCAAGGGGTGGCTTATTTGGGATTTAAGGAGACTCAAGCTGATGATCAAGGATTGATGGTGTGAGTCCCTGCCCTATTCTCACAAGGTGTGCTTTGCCTTGTTATGACAAACAAAGAATAAAACCTGAGCCCACTTCAGGGTTCTGCTCCCCCATCCCAGCTGGGGTGGTAATGGCAGACTGGGAGACTGAAGGCCTGTGTAGAGAAGAGGTGGAGGGAGGGCAGAACTGTGAGCTGCCTGGTGCGGGACAATTTAAGGGGCTCAGATTCAGGCTGGTGCCCCTTTACACTGGTACTTCTCCAACCTGTTGTTTGCATCTGCCTCCACTTCCTGGCCTCCCATTCTGTTTAGATCCCACTCCACTGAAATGAGACTGCTCTTGGCAAGGCGATCTCCAGGAGGCACTGCCCAGCCCCAGTTCAGTTCTCAGCCTTCTCTTTCAGGTCCTCTTCAGCCTATGCCAGCTGAACCCTCCCTGTTTTGCAAACAGTCTCTTCTCTTAGCCTACAGACACCAGGGGTCCCTTCGCCCTCCTTAGCCTTTGCGGTGCTCCAGGTTCCGTCCCTGTCCCTCTTCTCTCCTCTGTCTCAGTTACTTAACAGCTCTCACCAAGGCCCATTGCAATAATCCCCGTGACGACTGCAGCCCGGACCTCTTCCTTGAACTGTACAATTGATGCAGTTGCTTCCTTGTGGTAACAGGTTCCTCGAACACAGTTCCCAACAATCCCTGCACACTCGTCACCTCCCCTTCCATGTGGCCTGGGCCCCCAACAAACCCTATCAGCTCCATCTTCAATATGGACCTACCATTTCCCATCACCTCCACTGCCACCACCTAGCTTAAGCCGTCACCATCTTTCGCCCAGGCCACTGCAGCAGCCATGTACTAACTGGTGTCCCCAACGCCGCCCTCATTCACTCTATGCCATTTCCCCACCCGGAAGTCGAAGGAATCCTGCTGAGCCCTTAGTCAGATTGTGTCTGTCCTCTATTCACGCGCTACCTGTCCTCCCTCCGCACTCAGAGGCCTGAGTGCTTACCTGTCGTGCCAGGTGCTTGGCGATCCGGTTCCCTGTCATCCCTGCAGTCTCCTTTCTAACGACTTTGGCCCTCTGCTCCAGCCACACTGACTTCCTTGCAGCTCCTCTTACATACCCGGCACACTCTGGCCTCGGGGCCTTTGCACAAGCTATTCCTTTGTCCTGGAATGTTCTTACTCTGGATAACCACTGGCTTCCTCTTGTGTTTCTTCCAGATGTCTGCTCAAAAGTTGTCAGAGAGACCTTCCTACCAGCCTGTGTGAAAGAGCCCCTCCCACCCTCCTATCACCTGACTTACCTCTCCATCCCCCCAAAATATGAGCACCATATTTATTCGTCGGTGTTTTCCTAGCACCTAAAACAACACCTGGCGTATAACAGGTGCTCAATAAGTATTTGTGGAGTGGATGGACACAAACCCTCAGCAGAATCGAACGGCCTGCTGTTCCTTGTTTTCTAAATGGTGGTTACGGCAGATGGGCTGGTGAGGGGCAGATTCCTGCTGCTCTCCAGCCACCCCTTCTTGGTCCCTCTTCTCTCACTCATTTCTGGAGTTTCCCGTGAACACTGTAAAGGTAAAACACCTGCAGAGGACCTGATTTGGGCTTTCCCGTCCCATTCCTCTTCCCTAATCCCTTTCCCTTGCAACAGCTGCTGACCCTGAAAACACCACCTCACCTCCCAGCGCTCCCTCGCCGAGCCTAATACAAACCTTGGAACAGTGCAGGGGCACCTGGGAAGGACAACACTCTGAGAGCTGCCACGAACACCTGTGAAGAGCTCCAGCTTTCCACCCTCCCTTTCTCACTAGGTTTGCCCGTCCTGAGCTAGGAGTATGGAATACCTTGGGAGCAAGGCACAGCCCACACTCCCAGGGGCTCCCAGCCCACTGAGCAGTCACTCAGGGCCACCTATATCCAGTACGATGGGTGCTGGGAGCCACGGGACAAGTCCCAACCCTTGGAAGGTAGAAAGTCAGGATGTCTTCCTGGAAGAGGGAACTTTTAGGCTGAGTCCCCAGGAGAGAGTATGATTTAGCTCTGAGAAGGTGGGGAGGAATTGGGAAGGTGGGAACCGGGGAAGGTGCAGATACCCCTGGGATAGTCACGCCGTAAGTCCTTGTCTGTCATCTCCACCTTGGGGTGAAGGAAGGGGCTCAGTTCAGGGCAAGATGGTGTCAAAAGAGAGCAAGCAGGCAAGAACTTCCTCAGAGAGAAGGGGGTCTTCCCTTTTTCCCACGGCCTCTCACGGCCTCGTCATTTTGAGCACCTTTCTTTCCCGCCTCACTGCTCTCGCCTGTCACTCAAGGCTTCTTCCAGCAGCGGGTCCCACAGAGGACAGATTTCATTGTGTTGGCTTCTCCCACTGGTTTCAAGATGTGCACACGTTTGTCTGTTTTACTTCTTTTTCCTCATGGCCTCAGGTCTCCATTGTCCCTGCTCCCCCCCCCCGCCCCCGCACTGCTCCTATCCATCAGTTGTTACTATTCTCAGCCTTCGAAGCCCTCTGTTTCTGGCTGTGGTCCTATCTGACTGTTGGTCTGTACGTGGGGACTGGTGCTGTGCTCTTTTTTCCCAGTTGATTTGCCCACCCAGCAAGCGGCCCTTGGAGGCCCCGAGAGCCTGTCCCCGGGGGAGGCGGCTGGCCGCCGGCTGGGCCGCCTCCTGACTGTCCAGACAGCTTCCACGTGTGCAGGCCGCTTGTGAAACCCCGCAGCTTCCTTCCCCTTGCCTTTGCCCCCTCACCAGTCACCAGTGAAATAGAAACTTGTTCAAATGCTCACATTTTTTCCCATAAATGAATAACGTGTTTCTGGGAAATGGGCTTTACAAATGCCTTCTGACTATATTGATTTTGTTTCCTAAACAAGGGCTTGTGTGGGTGTTTGTGCACGTGACTGTGTGTGTTTGTGTATCTGTTTGTGAATACGAACCTTTCTATGTGCATACATTGGCGCCGTGTGTGTATTTCTGCATGTGTGTGTTTGCATTTTGTGCGTGTGTAAAAGGCTGAGTTAAACAATTATTTGGTGATTATCAGAAATAACTTACATATTAGAAAAAGAAATAATTTCCATATTATAGATACCAAAAGGTCAAATTTCTTTTCAAAATCTCCCGCCTCCTACCAAAACTGCCATTTCCCTTCGGAAATATATCTGTGTGGACAACACTAGCTTGCATCTTATTTAAAGGGGGGTGTTGGTTTCCCGCTCACCCCAATACCGTGTGTTTTGTGAAAGACCTGCAGAGTGGAGGTGGGCGCCCTCTTCCTTCTCAGACAGAGTTGTAGGGACGGGGACGCTTTTCGGAGGGGTTGGGAGACAGCGGTTGTAGGAAGTGCCCGGGCGACTAGAGAGCCTACCAAATCTGCAAACAGACACTTGGCAACTCCTTTTCTTTTTAAATTAGTTAATTAATTAATTTATTTATTTTTAGAGAACGGGGATGGGAGGGAGAGAGGGAGGAAGAGCAACACTGATGATCGAGAGAAACAATGATCAGTTGCCTCTCGTACACACCCCAGCCGGGAACTGAACCCACAACCTAAGCAAGTGCCCTGACTGAGGACCAAACACACGACCAAGGCGTATTCCCTGACTGGGAAGCGAACGGGCGACCTGTCTCTTTGTAGGAACATCACCCAACTAACTGACCCACACTGGCCAGGGCTTGGCAGCTCCTTCTCAGATTTTCCCAGCTCCTTGTGCCTTCCTCTGCCCTGGCCGAACCTGCTGCCAGCTTCCCTGACCGCAGCCCGCCCCACCCACCCTAACCTCCCGTTTTGGTGAAATGCTATTTTACTCAGCATTTGATAATATTTGTACAATAACCACCCTCCCTTCCCTCCTCTGACATCCTGGAACACATCTACGCTTCCTAAACATGTGCATTCTTTCTTTTTCTTTCTTTCTTTCTTTCCTTCTTTCTTTCTTTCTTTCTTTCTTTCTTTCTTTCTTTCTTTCTTTCTTTCTTTCTTCCTTCCTTCCTTCCTTCCTTCCTTCCTTCCTTCCTTCCTTCCTTTCTCTCATTTATTCATTTATCAAAATGTGTGCCTTGTCAACTTTTTGCTGGGCATTACTGTAACAAGTAAGGCAAAACAAACAGACAAAAATAGGGTGCTGTCTTGGTCCTGAATCAAGAAGGGAGTTATTATAATATTATATAATAAATGAAACGATAGAGGTGAGTCCAAAGTGCTGTTATCCTATTTCTCAGGGATTTGTTCAGCAAATGTTTATTGAGCACATCTCTATATCAGGCCCTGTTCTGGATGTTAGAGCTATAGGGGTAAAGAAAACAGATAAAATTCATGCTCTCACGAAACTTTTGTTCTAAATAGGAAGACAATTTATAAATAAATGAACATCTAAGAATATGTCATAATCTCAGCTAGTGATAGGTGCAAAGAAGAAAAGGAAACAAGGGGATACGACATGGTTTTACGCCAGAGGGTGAGGCCTAGCCATTCTTAATAATCCCAGCCTCTTGTGACTGACTGTCTCGGGAGCAGGCCCAAAGCCTCAAGGAAGGGACCTCCAGGAGGCCTTGGATGAGGAATGTCTCTCTGAAGGTGACGCTTAACAGGACTGTGGGAACAGCATTCTGAGCAGAGGGAACAGCAAATGCAAAAGTTCCAAGTAGTGGGAACACTTTTGTTGTGATCAAAGAACAGTCAGAAAGCCAGTGACTAGAGTAAGTGAGGAAGGACACGGGAGTGGGTCAACAGGTCCAGCATCCTTTACAGCCCCTCCAGTGCATCTTCCTGAGCCAAATGTTCCCTACTGTCTTACAGCTGTGGTCCGAGAGGCTGGATGAGGGTGTGAATTGGGGACATTTCACACCCTCATTCCCCATGGGAATGAGGCAGAAGCCATCTTCCTGCCGCCTTGACTGCAGCTGGCAAACAAGGTCACGGAGCCACCCTGGCCCTCTGCGGCAATGTCCCAGCGTTCGGTCACTAGATTTGTAGGCAGCTGCAGCTTCCCGATCTCTGGGTTGCTGTGGGGTGTTTTCTGGAAATGAACAGTTCCCAGGGTGACCTCCTGATCCCCAGCTTCCTGAGGGGGGAAATGACAGCAGCTCTGCTGGCAGGCAAGTTCAGGGGGTCATACAGGAGTCATTTCTGCAGGCCCAGCACCAGTTGAAGGAACCTATTCCCCTACAGTCGATCCCTTTCTGACTCAAATACCTGGACTGGCCTCTGGTTTCCTGCAGCTGGTCCTGAGCGGTGCAGAGTTTGGGACACCCGGCTGTCACGTCTGAGGGACCCCACCATTCAGCAGGGAAGAAGCTGTCTACCCCTGCTTCCTGTGTCCCAGGGCAGAGCCAACTCCCTATTCACAGCAAAACTTCTCCCCTCACTACCTCAGGGTAGTTCAACTCGGTCAAAGACGTGTTAGCAGGGGTTTTTTTAAATTTAATTAAATTTGGAGGTTATATTGGTTAATAAAATCACACAGATTTCAGGTGCACTGTTGTTAGTCCTAATAGACTGTAGAGAAAGTCTACAGGTTTCTCTTTGTCTGCTGCGCTCGTTGAACTGCTCAGGGAATTTGAGGAGATGGGCAGGCATCGTTTCCGCTGGCTGTCTCCCCGAGTCGGTTACACTGGGCCAGGTGTTCGGGACCTGCCCTTTGTCTCAGTTCCCACAGGCCAGCCAGATGTCGAAACGACGCTTGGGTTTCCAGGTCTGCCAGCTGAGGCGACACCTACGGAGCGAGGCCTGTACAGAACACGCTGAGGGAGACGTAAAGCTTCCCTCAGGATGTCAGTGGTCTAGTAGAGAGAAAACAGACCCTAAAAGCTAATGCTGATCGAGTGTTTGCTAGGTACTGCATCAAATGAATGCACCAATTTAATTCTCTATGAAATAAATCATATTGTTTCCCCCATTTTATGGATGAGGAAGCTGAGGCCTGGGAAGTATAAGTCACTTTTCTAGAGTCACATACAAAGTGGCACCACTAGAATTTGAGCCCAGGCTGCCCTGCTCCAGGGCTCCTCAATTAGTTGATTACAACGAGGCAGTGTATGCAGCCCAAGGAAAACATTAGGAGAGCAAAGCAGAGGTAGAAGTGACTCTGCCTAAGGGAGTCGGGTCAGGCTTCCCCTCCTGTGACAGAACTGGCCCGTCTGGTCAACCCAGCAAACGTGCATTGGACCTGGACTTTGTGCTGGGCCTTGAGAAAGGTCCTGGTGATACAAAGATGAATGAGACCTGCTTTTCTGCACTTGAGGCACTCGCAGAGGAGGGGAAGGTGACAGCTAACATTACCTGGGATGCAGGATAATAAGGGGTTCAGCACCAAGGAGAGAATCAACACTGCAGCTGACTTAGCAATAAGAGAAGGCTCACTAGAGGGGATACACAAGCTGGGCTTTGAACAGCGAAGGTGGTTTGCCAGGCCAATAGTTTGGGTGGGGACGGGGGAGGTAAGGGGGGCAGAAGGCATCCCAGATGGAGGGAACACCATGGCCAGTCGGGTTCTGCAGTGCTGGGGGCAGCAGCCATCGAGGAGGCTGCAGAGTGAGCAGCAGCCCTGCCTTGAGACACCACTGTGCTGTGCCAAGGGCAAGTCTGCCCTCTGCTCCGGGGGAGTGTTTTTCAACATGAGGGTTATAACCCATTCAAGTATGGTGGTCAATTTAGCAGGTCAAGTCCAGTATTTTAAAAATGAAAAAAAATTGAGTGAACTAAGATTAAAACAGAGAAATTAGAGAGACCCAATACTTCTATATGAAGAGTAAGTACAATTTTGTACAAATGTTTCAGTTTATACAATGTGGCAGATACTGCAAGTTGTCTATCAACCCATTCTCCTCTGCTCATTTTGTTTTTTTTAATTTTATTTATTAATTTTAGAGGGAGGAAGGCAGAAGAAGAGAGAGAGGAAGAGAGAGAGACATCAGTTTGTTGTTCCATTTGTTTAGGCACTCACTGGTTGCTTCTTCTATGCTCCCTGAGCGGGGATCGAACCCAAACCCTGCACTGGGAGGACACTCTAACCCACTGATCTGCCCAGCCAGGGCATCTCCTCTCTTCATTAACAGATGCCCCCAAGTGTTGGTACATGGCTTCCCAGCTAGAGACAATATACTCCAGCTTCCCTTGCAGTGAGGTGTGGCCATGTGACTGACTTCTCACCAACGGAGTACGAGCAGAGGTGGTTTGTGCCACTTCTGGGCTCTGCTCCTCGAAGGAATGGCCTGCTCTCCCGTGCGTCTCTCCCTTTTCCCACGGGCTGGGAAACAGACATGGCAGTAGGAGCTGAAGCCGCCACCTTGGGCTCAGCCTTGGAAGCTGCATATGATGGTATTAAAGCCTTGAAAAGCACACCCCCGGACCACAAAAGAAAAGACAGGTTATATGAAAGAGAAGTTAACTTCTGTTTTACTAAAGACACACTTGCGCCCTGGCTGGATGGCTCAGCTGGTTGGAGCATCGTCCTGTACACCAAAAGGATGCAGGTTCAATTCCTGGTCAGGGCACATACCGGTCAGGGTGTGTACAGGAGGCGACCAATCAATGTTTCTCTCTCACATCAGTATTTCTCTCTCTCTCTCTCTCTTTTCCTTTCTCTCTCTCTCTGAAATCAGTAAAAAATATCCTTGGGTGAGGATTTTTTACAAAAGACATACATTTCTGTTTCATTATCTCAGACCACTCCCTATAACACACACTTGTTTATATGTACATATACGAGGTCTGTCCAGAAGGTCTCCAGCCATGTAATATGAAAAATAGAGACATTTACTGAAGAAGATACAAGATACAAAGAACATTGTACAGAGGACAATGACACTTCAGTCCCCTTCAAACTAGGCACCTTGGGACCTCACACAGTTCTTTCAATCTCCATCAGCTTCCCCACCACATTTTCCTGAATCTCATCAACGGTCTGAAATCTCTTCCCTTTCTAAGGTGACTTTAGTTTGGGGAAAAACCAGAAGTCACAGGGCACCAGATATAGGCCATGGTGGGGCTGAGTCACCTGGATGATTTGATGTTTTCCAAAAAAACTCTGCACAAGACGTGATGCACGAGCGGGCATGTTATTGTGATGAAGCTGCCGATCACCTACTGCCCATAGATGAGGCTGTCTGGATCACCAGAATAGTGTCCACAGAGGAATGTTCAAGCTTAACACAAAAATTTGACGAAGATGCATTGTTCTACTCACTCAGTCATTTTGAATGAGACAGCCACACAGTACACATGCTCGCTCAACGGTGTCTACCTCCCCCACTGACTAGTCCAGTGAAGTCAGTGAAGTTGTCACTGTTCACGCATGTTCCTTCCAGTCCACTCTCCTTGGCTCCCTGGTTACACGGACGTCGCACAAACAGTTCTCGTTATATTAATGATGGCTGGATTTTTTCTGGACAGATCTTTTATATGTTTACAGTCACAAACATACCAGGTCATACTGTAAATTATATTTTTTATGGTGGATTGTAGTTTTCAAAAATAGAGAAACCGCCTGCCCTTAAAAGGCATTTAAAGCATGTGAACGATATGATCAGATGTGTACTTCCAAGCTGAAAGGAATCTTAAGAATCCCTTAGCCCAGTTAGTCCTTCTTCTTCTAGATGGGAACCTTAGGGCCAGAGGGTTAGGTGGCTGATTCAAGGTTCTGGGCTCAGTGGCAAGAGCTGGTCCTTGAACCTTGACCTCTGAACCCAAGACCAGTCCCCTTCAGTGTCAGCAGCTGACAAAGACTCACTTATCTGTTCTTTCTTTCAATCCCCCAACACTTTCCTGCCCCGTATTTTCCCCCCAATTTTCTAATTGGCTCAATTCAATTCAGCAAGTATTTTTTGTAAGCTACTACATGCTAGGTTGTACAGACATGGGCAAACCTTCATTAAAAAGCTCCTTAACTGGTGTCATGAATAGATACCAAAGTAAATCAGAACTATTTTCGTGCAGAGATCAGTAGATATGCACATATCTCCTAGCTCTTACCCCTGAAGGGGCACAGAAGCAGTGACACCCCAGCAGCAGTGAGCACAACCAGGCCCTGGATTTGGTTTTTCAGTACCATTCTTCCATAACAGGGCCTCGGGCACTCTGAGAAGTGGTTGATTCGGGCTGGGAAGGTCAAACCCAGGATGAGCCTGGGGCACCTTGCGCTGTCAGGAAGTAGGAAAGTGCCCAGAAAAGGATGGGAGCTCACCAGAAAGACACAGGAACCAAACTGAAGGCACTCCCAAGGGCCAACGCTGATAGAGCTTGGCAACAAAGTGAGCAACAACCGCATTGGACTTTATAACTCACAGACTAAAATAAATATCCAGGACTCCATACTGATAGAAATAGATAATTGCCTAAAAAATTACTTCTTTGAGTATCTAGATGGCTGGAAACATGAAGATTTAAAAACTGAGTAGCAGTTGGGTAGACTTGAACACTCACACTTTGTGGTGACTGGGACAAAGCCCCACTCGTAACGGACGAGTCCTGGAACAGGAGGCGAAAGTCCTGGTTTTAGTCTTGTCGCCCCCACCATCTATGAAATGGGGGTGAGATCATCTACCTGGCCTACCTCACGATTCTCCAAAGAAATAAAAGTACACCAAAAGAAGGTTTAAAACAAAAACAAAAACAAATAAATGAATCCCTCCCCCGAAAACAAAAAACCTCCATAATCACCAGGACAATTATGGTCATTATTCACAGATTCTGCATTTCTGAATTTGCCATCTCACTAAAATTTATTTGTGGCCTCAAAATCAGTACTCACCATGCCTTTCTGGTCATTGCAGACATGTGCAAAGCACCAACAACTTTGAGTCTCCCAAAGCTCACAACTTATCCATTGTTGCCAAGTGGAATAAGGTAGAACAAAGCCATGCTTTCTCCACCTTCTTTCTTTTAAATTTTTATTTATTGATTTTAGAGAATGAGAGGGAGAGGGAGAGATGGAGAGAGACACAGATTTGCCGTCTCACTGACTGATGAACTCACTGGTTGCTTCTTGTGCACAGCCTTGGCACATTGGGGTGACGGCCTAACCAGCTGAGCTACCCGGCCTGGGCTTGTTTTCTCTGCCTTCCTGTTCCAGCTCTCATACTCTAAACAAGTATCCTCTTTTTTTGTCATATTTTTCACATTTTTGTGCCTTTCATTGGTGACTTGGCTGTTTAAAACTGCCCCCAAATGTAGTGCTAAAATGCCATCTAATATTCTAAGCTCAGGAAGGTTGTGGCATGTCTTACAGAGAAAATACAGGTGATAGGTAAGCTTCCCTTGGCCTGAGTTATAAGGTTATTGGCTGTGAGTTTGATGTGAGTGAGTCAATAATACAGCAGGTCCTTGAATAACCTTCTTTTGTTCAACATTGTTTCATTGTAACATTGATGAGAGGCCAAAGGAACTTAACCCTTGTTTACATCAACTAGCCTCCAGTAAAATTGGCTTCTTCGTGTCATTTCAGAATCACAGAACACATCTACGACATTGAGGACTCCCTTTATATCCATTCCATAAGATGTCTTTAAAGGGAAACACACGTAAAATGTTTGTGACCAGAAGTTCACAGGAGCCTCACCCTATTTATTTCCCCCAGGAGCAGCGATCCCATATTTACTAATTCAAGTGTTCTCAGCGACTTTACAGAATGTAACTACTGTGAATGGTGGCAATCAACTGTGTTTAGTAGCACTTTCAGTAATCGACTGCAGAAAGTAGCACTTTCTGTGCCTGGCCCATGTTATCCTTTTTTTGAGCTAGTGTCAAATGTGCCCTACAACATCCTAGAAAAAAAGGTCTTGTCTTGGGCCTTATCAGTCACGTCAGTGGAGAAGAAGCTGGCCGGCCCGTCTGCCGTTTTCTCATGCTGACAGATGTCTGATTTGTCGGGTATTTGTCACATAATTTTCAAGTAAGTCAATCACTTTTCCTGATTACTATGTTCAGTCCTTGTCAGTTTTAGAGAGAAAATGCTGAGGTGGTGGACACTTGGAATTTTTTTTTTTTTTTTTCACAAATGTCCTGCAACTTTATTATAAAAATTTTCAAACATACAGAAAAGTTTCTAAAAATAGTAAAATGAATACCCATCAACTCTGGAAGACTTGTCACCTGGGAGAGCGATCAGAATCATGTCGGGTCAAAGAGTGGGGCGAGGCCTAAGGAAGGGGAGGTAGCAGAAGACGAACTTCAGCTCAAAACCAGGAAGACTTTTCTATCTCGCCGGGGTTGCTGGGCTGAGTCGGAACGCGGAGGGACCAGGCCCGGGGGAGCCGATCCCTGTGGCAGGTGGGAGGAGGTCTAGACAGCGACCCCAGGTGTCTGTGAGTTCACGGTCCACGGCTGTGTCTGAGTTCTAGGACTGCCGCGGCACCGTGTGCATAGCCACCGGGTAGTATTTCAGCCCCTCAGCGTTAACTCAGCACTGGAGTGTGGACCCGAGAGCCCAGCCTCCACTTGCAATGTGGTTCCTCCCGGAAGATGTGTTGAATTTCAAACAAATGATAAACACGCTTTTTAAACACGACCCACCCTATGGAGGCTGGAGAATTGTCCCTTCTTCTTAAAGTTGTTCTTAAACCCCTTGAGGCATCTCAGCTGCCCTCCTAGTGCTACTGTTTTGGGATTTGGAGTTCGAGTCTGTGTTTGCCGTATTAAATAATGACTTTCTAAACTTCAGATTCCAATGTGGGTTTGACCAGACGGGAAGGAAGAAGACCTGAGATTGGACCCTTCTGAGTCAGACAGTCCCAGCCCAGCTTCACGAAGTTGTCTGAGGGAAACGCCCAGGGCAACAGGTAACCCGACCACTAAGACCCTGCCCTAACCCCTCCCGCCCACACTGTCTTCTTAGGCCTCCAGTCCCTGTTCCTTAGTACAAAGCAGACGACGTACTTTTATGCATCCTCTCACCTGTTCTCCAGGGGGGCCATGCGCCTGACTCTCACCTTTTCATAAGATTGGAAAGCTAGACTTTGCATCTGCCCCTATAATATTCATCTTTTAGGGCTTACACAGAGTCAAGGGCAGTGACAGTGTGTGGTGTAAAGGAAGACCTTGAACTCGGAGACAGATAAACTTAGAATTCTATTCTGCCTCTCACTAACCATGTGACCGTGGTCATTATTTCCGCATCTGGTGTTCTCTTTTTTAAGGGGAAATGATTGCACCTTGTGAAACATGTGTCACCTGGTAGGCACCCAGTGAATGGTCATTCCCCCAAATGAGCACATGTCGTATGGCACCATTTAAATGGAATCGTACAGAACAAAACTAATCTGTAGTGACAGAAAATGAATTAGTGGTTGTCCAGGCCTGGGGGGGCGGACTGGGGAGTCGCACGGGACCTGGGGAAGCTTTGGGGGCGTGGAAATGCTCTGTATCGCGATGGTGATACACGGGTGTGTGCA
The DNA here is from genome assembly GCF_021234435.1 of Artibeus jamaicensis. Lineage (NCBI taxonomy): Eukaryota > Metazoa > Chordata > Mammalia > Chiroptera > Phyllostomidae > Artibeus > Artibeus jamaicensis. Next base: position 4,482,005 of record NW_026521356.1, read on the forward strand.
ACTGTCAAAACATATCAAATAGTGTACTTAAGATGATCCCTAAATAAAGTTAGTTTTTAAAAAAGGTTTAGTCCTGGCTGCTGTGGCTCAGTTGGTTGGCTGTTATTCCTCACAGAGAAAGGTGGCTGGTTTGATTCCCAATCAGGGCACACGCCTGGGTTGCGAGATGGACCCCTGTCCAGGGTGTGAACAAGAAACAATGGATTGAAGTGTCTCTCTCACATCTGTTTCTCTCCCTCTCTTTCTCCCTCCCTTCCCCTAAAAAAAAATAAATAAAACCTTTTAAAAAGGTTTTTAAAAAGCAACTCATTTTTTAAAAAGCAACGCATTTCAGCACTGGCCAGGTGGCATAGTTGGTTAGAGCTTCATCCAGATACACGGAGGTTGCAGGTTCAATCCCCAGTCAGGGCACATACAAGAAGTAACCAAAGAATGCATAAATAAGTGGAAAAACAAATGGATATTTCTCTCCCTCTCTCCCTTTCTCTCCCTCGCTCTAAAATCAATAAACATATCCTTGGATGAAAATTCAAAAAATAATAAGTAACGCCATCCATGAATGCATAAATGTGAATTGAAACAACAAATCCATGTTTCTCTGTCTGTCCCTCCCTCTCTCTAAAATCAACAAATAATAATAAAGGAACTTGTTTCAGAGTCAAATATATACTTTAAGTTCTTTTTTATTTTAGATCATTCACCTCATCATATAATTTCCCCCATGGATGTATGTAAACAAGTCACAATTGAATTGATATCAAATCTCACTTTCTAACTGACTCGTACTGTAAAACTGTGGAGGTGTGTTATGAAAGCCATGGGGACGAAGACACAGTGAAAGTATACTTAAAGGTGCCACACATTTTCCCAAACATCATGAACTTAAAGAAGGAAAATATTTTTCCAGTGAAATCAGAAGCTCATCACAAAAGGAGGTGAGAGTGAGGAGGGCCTGGAGTGCCCCCAGGGGCCTTTCCCGCTCGTCAGCCCGAGTTTCCTCGCCACCCTCTTCCCACAGAGCTCCTCCTTCGCTCTCCGGGTCAAGGGCACCTGCCGGACGTCGTCGGGGATTCTCCCCGCGTCTCCGCCCACGACGCTGGTACTTACACTTCATTGGACGCTGGTACTTACACTTCATTGGGCACAACGCCGTCGGGTCCCCACGGCTAGCTGCAAGGGAACATGAGGAACTCAGTCTTTATTCCTGAGGAAAGTCATATGATCAGCTAAAAATCCGAGGTCCTCTCACTGAGGGAGAAAAGGGGATTGGGCACCGGCACAGGCGACAATGAATCTCTGCTCAAGGCCCTGCCCAGTAACAGAATATTTCACGTATAATGGTAGAAAATTGGAAACTACACAAATGAATAACGGACATCCGTATTATGGCCTTAGCAAAATGATTGTTTATCCGTAGTTCTTTAAATGGAAACATTTCAATAGCATATTGTTAAATTGGGGGTGGAGGGAACAGGTTACAAAAATATGGCTCTGTTCTATAAAATTATAGAAAGAAAATATGTACATAAAATATTATATATATGGATGTGCTAAGAGTATTTCTCTCTGGTGTGATAGCATTACATCACATATCTTAAGTTCATTTTATACCATTATTTTTACTAAAAAGTGTGTGTCACTTAAAAAAAAATTATTTGGCCCTGGCTGGTGTGGCTTCATGGATTGAGTGCCAGCATGAGAACCAAAGGGTCACCAGTTCGATTCCCAGTCAGGGCACATGTCTGGGTTGCAGGCCAGGTCCCTGGTGGGGTATGCGTGAAAGACAACCACACACTGATGTTTCTCTCCCTTTCTTTCTCCCTTCTTCTCTCTCTGAAAATTAATAAATAAAATCTTTTAAAAAACATATTGGTACTTGGAACTATGCGGGGATCTGTGTCTCAGGAATTTCATGAGTCCCGCAGACACGCAGATGACCTTCAGTGACTGGGTTCCTGCGAGACCCTGGATGGGGAGACCTAGGAGACCACTGATCCCCAGGCCTGGAGTTCAGCGGACAGTCTGCTGCAGTTGTGGGAATACCCACGGAGAAGACGGTGGGTCCGGGAGCTGCGGAGGGGCAGGAAGCCTGTAGCCTGCGAGGGGGTCTTCCCTCTGCCTCTGCAGAGTCGCACCCCGCCCTTCCCCATCTTGCTCTCTGTCCTGAGAGGCTGACCTGGGGGCGCTGTCTCACACCAGTCGGGAGGCCCTGGTAGGAGATCCGAGGGCGAGGAAAGAGAGGCCAGGGTGTTTCTGTCTCTGGCCCGCTCCCCGGGGTTACCACAGGCTGACTGCTCCTCTGGGAGGAAGGTCACAGATCTCATCAGGCTTCTCCACACCTGAGGCTCCAGCTGCTCCCGCCTCTGCCCTTCGGGGTTTAGCCCCAGGGTGCAGCCCCGCCCCTGGTGCTTTCCCAACACCTGCCCCTCGCCTTTGTGAAGAGCTCTTTTTCACACTCTCCTCACTTTAGCCAACCTGAGAGTGCTATCTGTTTCCTGCTACAGGGCTTGGGACTAAGATGCAGAGAAGTTGAAGGTAAACCAAAGGTCATGAAACTGGGGGAGGAGTTTCAAGGAGGGCTGGCCCCACAGTTTTATGAGGCTTGCGAAGTCAAATTAAGGGTGAGGTCTCAAAGGTCAATTGGCATGGGCCACCTGGAGGAGGAACTGAGAGGAGGAATGAAGGGAATCGGGTGGGTGGTTATGGAAGGAGGGCTCTGGGGTGGAGATCGGGAAGGAGATTAGCTGTGGGAGCTGAGAGAGGCATTGGGGCAGAGGCGAGAATCGAGAATCGGGGCAGAGGTGGGAAGAGGAGGCAGCCAAGCCTCCAAGTGAAGAAATAGGACTCTGGTCCAGGTGGGGTAAGCAGGCAGTAGCTTCAAGAATGAGTGTGTATGGACGGTGTCATATACACACTGATACATGTACACAACATCCCACCCACTATACTGTTACATGCACACCAGTACATACAGAAATATGTGTATTCCACTCTGCTTCACCACACACACCAAGGACACAGTATGTGCACACACACACACCATCACACCATACCTTCACCTCTGCACCACATCAGACACAACCACACATACATCAACCCACACCACGCCCCACACCACGCCCCATACACAACAGTCACTGCCAAAGCCATAGGTCTCACTGGGAGCCCGTGCAATTGCATTTTGCTTTGCTGTGACACTTGTCTGTTTGCTGGCATCACACTGAACCCTGAAGGGGGCCGATGAGAAAAGCCTGGTTCTGTCCACTCACGTACGGAAAAGGAATTCTCCATGTTTTTGGCACGGGGGCTGATGCGTAGTAAGTGCCCCAAAGATAAATCAGGAACGGTGACGCACACGATCACTGGCTCTCACGCCGTGGTACTGGGTGAGGGCTACACCTTGCTGGGCATGCTGACCTCCTAAGCAACTTAACCCAGGCGGCCCCTAAAGATTGGCCTCCATCAGTGACAACCCAAATGCCTGCCCGTACCATGGAATATTCCAGAGTGAAAGGGGACCAAGTGCTACAACATGCATGACTCTTTACAACATAATGTTGAGTGAAAAGAGCAACCTCCAGCCCCGGCTGGTGTGGCCCAGTGGACTGAGTGCTGACTGATGAACCGAAAGGTCAGCGGTTTGATTTCCAGTCAGGGCACACGGCTGGGTTGCCAACCAGGCCCCCAGTTGGGAGCGCACAAGAGGCAACTGATTGGTTTCTCCCCCTCTCTTTCTCCCTCCCTTCTCGTCTGTATAAAAAAATAAAAAATAAAAAATCTCAAAAAAAAAGAGTGAGCTCCAGATCACACCTTACATGCATGATACTCTTTAAAGTTCAAGAACAACTAAAACTAAACACTACATAATTGAGGAACACATGCTTATAAAATAAAAAACTTTTTAAAGAGTATCTAAGAGAATGCTAAACAAAACTAGGACAGCAGGTCGTGTCAGGCAGAGGCAGGGCATGGACTAAGACCGTCACAGCAGGTGGGTGTCATTAGCAGTGTCTGCCTCTTGAGCTAAATGGTAAGCTCACCATCCAACAGAATATACCAGCAGGCCATGCTTGGACCAAGAATGAGAATACATTAGGAACCAAGGATTATGATTAATCCAATTCTGTACATCGGATGTCCTGTTAGAATAAATAAAAATAAAGTCTGTCTTCTCAGCTTGACCCTAGTTCTGCTTATTTTTGCACTTCCTCCCACAGCAGTGCTGAAGGGTCACTGTAACCTTGCTCTTGGCAATCGGGGTTACTAGCGCAAGGCTGGGCAGGAAATGAACTGGGGGATGAGGCCATATCTGCTATAACACTGTTTTCGATAGGTCCTTTGTGGTAAGGGTTTCCAAGAACCAGCAGAGCAGTTGAAGGAGCTGAGCAACATTTACAAGAAATGTGCCCTTGCCCCACCCCACTCACCCCTCCCCCTTGTCCCCTGTCTCCTCCCTTTACCGCCTGGCCTCCAACTCTTCCTCCCCGCCCAGGCCCAAGTGGAGGGTAGCTCACAAGAGCCAGTAATGAATGTTTCCACAGAACTGAACTGCTTACCCAGCTTTCTGGAGTCTAGGGAAGAACTACCCTGCCCTCCAGATCCTGGGCCCTGAAGGAAACTTGAGATGACTAATCCACACAAATATATTTATTAAGAGGTAGTTTAGCAAAGTGATGAGGATGAATTGCCTGGATCCAAATTCGTACCCAGGCATTTCTTAGGTATGTGACCTTTGACATGGGAATTCACTGCTCTGCATCTCAGTCTTCCCCATCTGTAAAATGGGGATAAATCATAGCATGGAGCTTTATTGCAAGATAAGTTAATACTTATCTCAAAGTTGGGCACATAGCAGGTACTGAATGAACATTAGCTATTATCGCTAAGTGTTAAGAAAGATGCAGATGCACTGACTGGTGTGGCTCAGTGAGTTGGGAATCGTCAGGCAAAAAATCATCAGGCGTGGCTGATCTAACGAGGAAAACATCAGCCCCTCTGGATTTCTCTGCTCATTGCATGTTCAGTCTGCAGGTGAACAGACTGAGGCTCGTCCTTCAAAATGCAGTTGAGTGTTGCCTTTTCTTAGAAGCTTCCCCAGATCACCTCGGCCATGGAGGCACTGTCTTCTGCCCCCTATGTGATAAGCACTAATTTGTTCATTACTTTTCAGATCGTATCATGAAATATTTAAGAGAAACCAAAGCTACAAAGAATAATGCAGGGTGGAGGAGGTAGAACAGGGAAAAGGGGGGATGAATGGTGATGGAAGGAGACTTGACTTTGGATGGTGAACAGTACAATACACAGATGATGTATGATAGAATAACACACCTGAAACCTATATAATTTTACTAACCAATGCCAACCCGATAAACTCAATAAAATTTTTTTTGAAATGCAAACACGCTAGTCCTTACCATCTGGCTGATGAAATGAAGCATTCCCCAAACAGGTGAAAGGCCCTATGCAGATACCCAGTCCCCCACCCCCGGTCCATATCACAGCCTCACTCCTCTTCCTCAACAGTCATCACCACTGTGCTGACTCTGGGACTTTACTGACCTGTGCCTCTTAGTATTTTTACTGTGTATATATCTGCATCCATAAGCAGGAGATAGTATTTGTTAGCATGTAAGCACATTCATATTTTTTAAAGATTTTATTTCTTTTTAGAGAGAAGGGAAAAGAGGGAGAAAGAGAAGGGGAGAGACATCAATCTGTGAGAGACACATTGATTGGATGCCTCTCACACTCCCTCAACTGGGGACCCTGCCTGCAACCCAGGCATGTGCCCTGACTGGGAATTGAACTGGAGACCTTTCGGTTCACAAGCTGACACTGAGCCACACCAGCCAGGGCAGTGCATGCATTTCTAAACTCAATCTACCCATTATTTAACTTGGATCCTTCAAATAATCCATTCTGGGAGTATCTCTGTTTAGGGATTAGCCTCAGAGGGTGTGACAGTTTACTCCAGGCCTCCAGGTCAGTGATGATGGCAGGACTCAGAAGCTGAGCCCAGTTCCCAAGGGGATGCTCCTCCACACTGCTCCCTCTACATCCTCCTGACCACACGGTCATATCAGTTATCCGGCTGCCGTTCCACAGTAGATTTTAAACTATCCATGAAAAGAGATTAAATGTGACCTTTCATCCTTCCCATACAACCCCTAGCATCTTGCTCCTGATAGGAGCACAGTATTTACTTCTTCAGAGACCCCATCTTCCATCACCCCTAGTAGTCTCAGTAGAGGATGGGGAAACTGCCAGAAACTCACTTCAGGGGAAACAAGGGTGGGGCTTTGCTAGATTTCGTTATAAGTTTGGAGCAACTTTTAATTGTTCACATGTCAACTTTACTGGAAAGGATGAGGCATGCAAACCCCATGCTCCAAGAGGTTGGGAGTTGGGGTTGGGGTGAGGGGGAAGGGAAAAGGGGAACTCAGAGAATCAGCCCCCAGAGCCAAGAAATCCTTCCTTCCTCTCCTGCAGCCACACAAGCAGAGCTAGCTAGGGTTTAGGCTCGAGGCCAAGCTTAGGGGTAAGACAATGAGAATGAGGAGTGATGGGTGTAGCAGCCTGGACCCTCCAGCAACTTGAGGAGACAGCACCCTGGCCCGTGTCCCAAGGGTGTGTGCATGCACCAAGGGGAGGGCAAGAGGACCCACAGGGAAGGAACGTTTGATCTTCGACGCTCATAAACAAGAAACCAACCTTTACTAAAACTCAATATGCAAACTGTATGTACTCTTAGCGTATCAGTCTGTATTCGGGCCACGAGTTCTACCATCCAGTTTAAACAAACTCAAGAAATGAACAAGGGGCTCAGATTCCTGCAAAGAACTACATACTAAAAATACTAATTATCCCAACCTGTGACAATAAAAAGAAAATGGTACAGCTAACATTTAACCTACTCCCTTTATCAACCTGTTGTCAAGAACATTGGAGGGGAAAACTGCTTTAAGAAAACACATTTCCATTCACCCAGTATTGTTCATGACAAAACTGCGCATTAAATATGAAGGAGTTATTCCATCAACTAAGAGCAAACAGCAGGATATAGTTTCTCCAGTAAATGTAGTAAATACAAGGGTACATGCTCCAAGTTTTAGTGGTTGGACGATTGAAAAAGCAACTGTTAACAGGACTGTTTGATCTCGCAGCCCTGTTCAACAGAACTTTCTGCATCGATGTGTTTTCATGGCCACTAGTCACAAGTAGCTGTTATGAAATGTGACTGGCACGACTGGGAAACAGCCGCACGTGTTGCATTAGTGAAGCTCTAAAATTCCCACTAGGAAGAGACTGGGGTTTCACTGGGACCCCCTCAGGCCAAATCTCGGCCACGTAAGACGGCCTCCCCAACTCTGGGCCACACATTTCTGAAAAATGATTATCCCTGCAGCCCCTTTGAAGGAAACAGCTTCAGGCTTCAAGTTCCCTTTTGCCTCCTAGGATAGGATTTCGGCACCTACAAGTGGTCAACAAATGTGTATTAGCATGTCTCTGCATGAACAACACTTACAAGAGGCAAGTTAAGATAAAAGGTTTTTATTCAAAAAACGCCAAGTATAAAAAAAAAATAAGATTTCTTTATTCCCCTGTACAGTATTTCACTCAGATAAAACCAGCAGGCTACATGCTGCTCAAAACACAGCCCCAGAGAGGATCCGGAAGGCACACCACCCAGAACTGGTTTTCATATATCTATCCTATATACACTAGTCAGCCACGCCCCCCCATCACCCACAGAACCCACCCCACTTGGGTAAGCAGGCGGGAGGGGCCCCAGAGCGGTAGGGAGCTGCAGCAGCCGTCCCACCTGCCTGAGTCCCATCACCCTAAGAACAGAGCAAATGTTGTAGCCCCTAACCCCCCGCAAAGGTCCCCAGGTCAGAGGAAAAGGATTAAAGAAAACTATGGCAGTAGCTGTGGAAGCTTGGAGCTGGAAGGGAACCAAATAAATAAATAAATAAATACATAACGTTGACCTCCAGGTTAGAATGCTCATCTTTGCAGGGGTGGGGGGGGAGGGGAGACAGGTAAAATAACTTAAAGGCAAATTTTTAAAAAATTAGATCAACTACAATCCTTTTGTACACTACCATGCCAACTGTACACACATTTACAGTTTTTCTGTTGATTTGCATTGTTTGTGCATTTTTTGTGTGTGTGAGGTCTTGGCTTTGAAACAGTTAAGTAAAAACCAAAAAGGAAGACCAGAAAAGGGCAGGTGGCTCAGCATTTGGCCCTGTAGCCTCTTCCATGGCACCTTTCATATGAAGGATGGGGGAGGGGGAAGAGAAAAATAGGGAACCAAACCCAGTCAGATTTTTGGAGAAGCAGCAGGTAAAAGAGGCAAGTTCAAGTATTTCTCCCAGCACAGCCGGAGTCCCCACAGAAGGCACTCAGAAGAGTCGGAAGAGGTGACAGGGACTTAAAATGGTGCTAGTCCTATCCCATCCCAACCCATTTCCCCCCAACCCCACCCCTTACGGCATTCAGCAGAACTCGTGATGAAGGGAAGAGTTCCACGGCAGGGTTCTGACCCACTCCCACCCACCCCCCGGACTCTGTAGAGCCCAGCAGTGCTAGTGCTGGCTGGACACCTAGGAGGAGAGAGCATCTACGAGGAATTGAGGCCTGGGACGCCGGGAGAGGAGATTCTTCCCCCTGCTGGAGGCGTCCTCCAGGGGCCTGGGGTCTGGAATGAGTTGTAAATGTTCCTGTATCAAGCACTGATCTGCTTGGTGAACAGTGTCACTGGTACAGAAGTATCCCCTCCCTGGAGGGTCTGGCAGGAGGGGACCACCCTCTGGGAAAGCTGCTATTTGCTAGGCCCTGGTGACAGGCTGTGGAGATGGATCTCAGCAGTTTCCTGGGGCAGGAGGACATCTTGCATCCATGGATGATTCTGGATTTCTTCAAAGGAAGGCCGATCGGATGGTCTCAGGGACAAGCACCACCTAATGAGATGTTGACACTCTGCAGAAGACAAGAAAGGTTATGAATGACTCAACTTGTTTTTGTAATACAAAGCCCTTCCCAATTTGCTAACCAGGGGCCCACAAGTCTGGGATCCAGAGACCACACACTTTCTAGAATTCATTTTCTTTAATGGGAATGTACTAACATCTGGATCCTCCAGTCTGCTTTCAGCTAAAAAACAGCCCCCCCTCTTAAACCTGTGGTTTTCAAACTTCAATAGCTAGGGCCTTTCCCACAACGCCCACTCAACCAGAAATAGGAAGAATGATGACAAGAGATTTTGAAGCGACATCAGTGAGCATGAGGTGATTCAATTCATCAACCAACTTACAACTATGAACACCACCCACAATGAGGTCACTGGAACTGCAAATTTAGAACCTGCCTTAAGAAAAAAGCTCAAAGAGCCTTAAACTTTTTATTTTTTACTTCCTGGAAAGACAGCCAGGTACTGAGGAAATCAGGGTGGTTCTGTTGGTATTTTTTAAAAATCTATCAGTGAAACCAGACAGTCTTTTCTTAAAATTTTCACACTTGTTCTTCCTGACCTCTCAATCAAGGAATTCTCCAATGCAAACCATTCTGCTTCCTGGGAGGTCAGCTCTCAAGGGTGAATCACTGGCCTAAGATTCTGCCAAGCCATGGGTTGGCTGGCATCTCCTGAAGCAAAGCTCTCCAGAATTCAGAGACCATCCCCTAACAGCCTTGTGATTTTTGCTTCTCCTCAACAAAGGGCTTCCCAGAAGTTACCTGATGAGACCCTCTGCCTGAAGAAAACTTGGCCCCTGACGATCTCCTCATCATGCTCAAAAGGAATATCTCCGCAGACCATATCGTACAGCAGGATCCCCAGAGACCAGACAGCCGCAGACCTGCCATGGTAGCGATGGTAGCGGATCCACTCTGGAGGACTATACACTCGGGTCCCTGTGAGCCAGGGGAATAGGAAGGGAAACATGCTTTTAGCAAAAATAAAGCACACAGCAACTGAATGTTATGCTGAATAACTCTTCTAAAAAAAAGGCACCACCCCCTTCTCTCAGGAGCTGGGTGAACGCCATTTTCCCTGCTAAGCTAAAAGGAGTGGACAAGCAGCTTATGGCATCTCTCCAATCCAAAGTATTACCCACCTCTCCACCAGCCTAGACCATCAACTAAAAAATTCTTGACAAACTGCTTCAAGGAACAAACAGAACCGGCCGCAGACCCAAAGCCTGGAGTCTATATGTGGCAGGACCACCCACAAAGGGATGAAGGAATGAATGTCTGTATAATCAAGGGAGATATCCCACAGACTAGTCTTAAACTGCATTAAAGGTTGACCAGGAGTTAAGAGTGAGATTCTCTTTTCAGGTATGATACAGATGAGGACACTGGTACTATATCTTAAGTCAGGGTGACCTGTGTGAGGCCTTTCTCCCCGCCTTCGGAGTGCAGAGGCACACACCCATACCCTTTCCTCCCCACAACTGGAAAGGTAGACAGAGCTGCAGAGCTGGTTTCAGACCACGTGATTCCTGTTTACAAACTTTGGGTTGTAAAAAAAAAAAAAAAAAAGTATGGGTCATCCCTCTACTGCTCACCAGGGGGCAGCAAAGACTCTAAAGAAAAAACATGGGAGGATCCGGCCAGCCATTAACTGTTAAATACAAAAAAAAAAAGGCAGCCCAACCCAGCGTCCTTCAAGGGCAAATAAACACAAACCACAAGCCCCTGTCACAAGTTTTGAAAGGCTGTCGTTAGGTGAAGCTGCTCAGATGATGACCCACCCTACTTTGCTTTGATCTTAGGCTCTTTCTCCATTCCATCTTTTCTGTCCAAGCCCCTCCCTAGATAAGAGAATCATCCTGTCTTTGGAGACACCCAACTAATTTTCAAACCAGCAAGAGATCTTATTTCACAACATTCAATCTCGAATCCCTCACCGCACGACACCGAAAACAAAAACAAAAACAAAAAACAGCAACAACAAAATGAATTAGTGAAACTACTCTTTCTATTCCTTATCCGTCCCTAGATCAAAGGGGAGGAAAAACTGCAGCCCTAAAAAATACTACCTTACAGAAAACTAAACTCTTATAAAACAAAACAAAAATTAAAAACCAGCATCAATTTTCATCTCTCCCGCTCTCTCCTCCCCCTTCCTCCGCCCATCCTTTCACTGGCGGGGAAACTGGGTCAGACTTCAGAAATCTGGGCTACGGCCGGTTGCCCACAACCTCTTATTCATCGGCAAAGCTTGGAACCCACTGAATTCCACTTAAAAAATAAAATAAAATCATGCCAGAAACATTACAGGTTCAGCTGGCTTGAAATCCCCGGCTTTACTATGCTGGGAAGCTCTCTTCGCCCCACCCTTGCAATCATGGAGCCAGGCGGCCTGATGACCTTTACAAAGGGCTGTAGAGGGAAACTGGCCCGAGGCCTCCAGGCTAGGCCGAGTCACCTGGGCAGCTCCCTCCCGGGCAGCTCCCCCCCAAACCTGGCTCACCATCAAAGTCCGTGTAAACGGTGTCCTTGAGCAGCGCCCCCGACCCGAAGTCGATGAGCTTAAGCTCGCCGCGATTGAGGTCGATGAGGATGTTCTCGTCCTTGATGTCGCGGTGGAGCACTCCGCAGTTGTGGCAGTGCCTCACGGCTTCCAGCACCTGCCAGAAGAAGCTGCGGGCCAGCTCCTCCTGCAGAGCCCCTCTCTCCGTGATAAAGTCGAAGAGGTCTTGTACCGGCTCCGGCCTCTCCAGGATCAGGACGAAACTGTCGGGCCTCTCGAACCAGTCCAAGAGTCTAATGACGCCGGAGAAGCCCGAGCTCACCTTCTTCAGTAGGACCACTTCCATGGGCACTCGGGTTCCATTGGGCTGCGGGGACCAGGAGGCTGCGTTAGGGCGGGAGTCGGAGAGCACCCCCTCACCCCACCCATTCTGGGGGTCGCTCCCTCTAGGGCACTCACCAGCTCTCCCCAGTCGGAAATCCGGTCCTTCTCCACGTGCTTGATGGCCACCTGAAAATCACCCCAGGATAGCCTACGTTAGATCCCCTCGCTGGGGCCAAAACACAGCGTGCGCACCCCCTCCCCCGCCCGGCGTGCCCTCCCCACTGCGGGGCGCCAGCTCACCGGCAAGTTGTCGGCGACCCGGATGCCTGAGTAGACGGAGCCGAACCCGCCGCTGCCCAGCAGTGGGCCCACCTGGTACTGCGACTCAAGGGGCTCCTTCTCTTTGCCTAGGAATGGGGGGAGATACAAGGATACAAGGGACTTAGCGCCAGCCCTTGATCCCCCGGTTCCCACCCTAGAGTCCAGCCTCACCCCCATCCCCAAGTTAGGGGGGCACTCACCGGGCGCCAGTTTGGTGGTGTGCAGGTCGTTGCAGGGCGCAGCACGCAGGTGAGCAAGTGAGTTGATTTTGGACAAGAGCATCCCAACCTCCAGGGTGTCGGCGTGGGGTTCTGTGTCTGGAGCCGCTGCAGTGGGACCTGAGGCTGGGACACTGCCGTGGGCTGTGCCTATAGCTGGGGCCGAGGCTGCGGCTGGCGATGCGGCTGTGACTGCGGCAGGCGCGGGAGGCCGAGGGCGAGTCGGAGGACAACTGGGGGCGCTGCCGGGGTTGGCGACTAGTGGACCCACCAGTGAGGTCGAGCAGAGCCGAGGGCGACTGGGTGGGCGGCTCCTGGGACTCGTGCGGCAGGGTCGTGGCAGAGGAGACTTGTAGCTGCTGCTGCTGCTCCCACCACCACTGCCGCTGTCGCTGACGCTAAGTCCTCTCGGGCCTTCACCACCGCTGCCGCTGCAGCAGACGCCCGGCTCGCCCAGCCGCCAGGAGTAAAGGGGCGGAGTGCGCCTGCTGAGGGGGTGGGGGCCTCGCTGGCGGGCGGGGATGGGGCGGGGCCTCTCCGGGAGGCCTAGGCGGGGAGCCTGCAGCCAGGCTGCCACAGGGAGGATAGGGGGTAGGGAAGCAGCTAGCCAGGGAGACTCCCTGCTCCCCACCCCCGCGCTCAGTTGCCGCGCCCCAGCCCGGCCCGCCAGCGCATCCCTAGCCAACCAGAAGCCGACTATCTGCATAACGTGGCACGCCCCGCCCACGCTCCGCCCTGTTCTTATGGTCAGAATGGTTTCTACGCCTCCACGACGTGGCGGGAAGGAAAAGGCGCCAAAATGGAGGGGGAGGGGCGCGGGGCGTGAGGGGAGGCGGGAGCTGGGTGTAGAACTGCCAGGGAGGAAGGATGGGGAGGGGCATATCGATTCAAACCCAAACAATAACAAAGCCTTCAAAGGCCGCCGGAGGACGGCTCTGCGGCTCTTTCTCGGAGGTTTTTGGGTCAAGGGCTCGAGCTGCAGCATAACAAGTTGCGCAGAGACAACGGGAGTTGCTCTGTAGGGCGGAGAGGCCCGGCGGCCGGGCGCGTAGGGGTGTGAGGGACTATGTGTGTGGGGCTGCCGACGAGGGTGGTCTTTCTGTGTGACTCAGACCCGAGACCTCCAAGTCAGCCTGGGCGGGTTGACGTGTCTCCGGGCTCGGGCTGGGTCCTCGCGGGTTGGTGTGTTGGGGGCGCGTGGGGGGAGAAGGCATGAAAGACATGAGTCACGGCATTTTCGTGGAGGGAGTGGAGGTGGCACAGGCCTAGAATAAAACGGGGAGAACTCCACTGACTGGGCGGAGGGGTCCGATCACGAATGTCACAGCCAGTGAGGAACATCAGCCCCCAGATTCTCAGTGTTTTTTGTTTTTTTTTTTTTAGTGCTAAAAGGAATCTTGATTCCTAAGAAGGGATATGTCACAGTACCCGGTAAAGAGGAAATCACGAAACAAATTTAGTATTGTGATGCCAGCTGTTGTCTCAGCCTTGGGCGAGGGCGGGAGACAAGAAAAGTCCTCATCTAAGACGCGGAGGGGGTGGGGCTGAGGCTGCACTTGATTTAATCAGTTTTCACGTTATATTCACCTTTTCATCATGTTGTTACCAGTCGGGCAATGCTAGCAATTATTGGCTGCCCCTGTCTTGTCTCAAAGGAAGTCCGCCCTCAACCTGTGCCCCAGGGAAAAAAATATGGAAAACCAACCATTTGACTTTCATCCTTTGTTCTTTTAAACTTCGTGTAGAGTTGATAACGATGTGTGAAATGAGTAAACTAAAATTCTATTGAATCCATAAATTGAATTGTCAATGGCCTAAGTAATTAAAGCGAACCATATCTCATTTTAATTTTTTTTCAAATTCCTGAAACTTAGAAAAATAAGTAGATTTGAGAATCAGTATCCCTGCAAGTCATTAATGAATAAATGTTTCATTAAGTTTTCTACAGTGATTATAAAGATGCCCAGATATTTTACAACCTTTAAATTTTACCTTATAAACTGTTAACATATTTTCCTTTTGTTTGTGTATTGTGGCCTAACTCATTCATTTTTTAAATTTTTGTAATTTATTGATTGATTTTAGAGATCAAGGAAAGGCATTAAGAGAAACAATTAGTTGTTCCACTTATTTATGCATTAAGTGGAACAACTAATTGTTTATATTATATAATACCCTTATTTGTCTTTTTACATTTTTTTGTTTTGAAGTCTATTTTGTTTGATATGAGTATTCCTACATCATCTTTCTTTTCAATTTTCAGTGAATTATCTTTTTTTAATCTCTTCACCCACCATATGTGTCATGGAAGCATTTAATCTCTTTACATTTAAAGTAATTATTGATAAGCATATACTTATTGCCATTTTGTCAATTGTATTTAGGTTTTGAGTTTTCTTTTCTTCTCTTGCTCCCCTGTCGGGAGATTGAATCTGAAACCTTGGTGTATTGGGACGATGCTCTAACCAACTGAGCTACCCAGCCAGGGCCAGTGGGTTCATTTTTGATGACTAGGAGAAACCAACAGGACAAGAATCATTCCCTTTTTACAGAGAGGAAAATGAAACAAGTGGCATTACCCTGGGTCATACAACAGCGAAAGGAGGAAGAGACGATATGACCCAAATTCAACTTCCAAGGATTCAAAGATTTCCTCTTATCAGGGTCTAAAACTGCCCCTGGTGCTAAATAAGACATCAAGTGTAAATGTATGTGACCCCACCTCCATCTTCTCTCCCCTCCTTTTCTTTTCTCAAGCCCTAATAGAACCTTCCCACTCGTTTGCATTCACCTAGCACTTTCCCGACTTCCCCCTTTTACAGGAGCAGTCAACCTGTTCTGAGAAGGTCCCCACCTCTTCACTTTTATTTGAAGACTTTACAACAGGAAACAATTGTAGTTCCACCCAGATTGCTAAACAAACTCCAAGCATTCATCTACTGTCCACTCCATCATGATAATGTAGTATTTGGGTTTTGTTTTTTTAATCTGTGTTAATTAAAATTTTAATTATTTATATCTTGTCTTCTTATTACTTGAACATATAAGGTACTTTAACATTTGATGATGAAGAGGTAGACCAAAATATGTCCCAACAAAAAGTCAATTGATTAAGTCAATTGACTTAAAGTCCCATGATTAAAGTCAATTTAGCCCTGACTGGTGTGGCTCAGAGGATTGAGCACCAGCCAGTGAATCAAAAGGTCACTGGTTTGATTCCCAGTCAGGGCACATGCCTGGGTTGAGGCCAGGTCCTCAGTAGGGGAGGCATGCGAAAGGCAACAACATATTGCTGTTTCTCTCCCTCTCTCCCCCTCTTTCTAAAAATAAATACATAAAATCTTTTAAAAAATAAAATAAAGTCAATTATATCAAGTTTAAGTTAACTAAGTGGGCTTAGGCAAAATAAAGGTTAGAAGCAAAGACTTGAAACTAAGTCTACTTTCAAATCTGGGATTTAGCATCTATGGGTTATGTGATATTCATCAGGTTATTAACCTTTCTAAGCATGGGGTGTCACACTCATTTCACCAGGGGCCGCATCAGCTTCATGATGGCCTTCAAAGGGCTGAGTGTAATTTTAGGACTGTTTAAATGTAACTTACTCCTTAACAGTTAAGTGAGAGTTCGGTGCTGCCACCAGGTAGAAACAAGGTGCCGGGCTGGATAAAACAAGGTGGAGGGTCAGATTTGGTCCTCGGGCCTTGTGTTTGCCACTTGAGTGTTAGAGTAAATGGAGTTAATAATGGCACCTACCTCATAGGGCTGTTGTAAGGAACAAATAAAATTCTGCATGTAAAGCAGAATTGTGTGCATAGCTTAGCACAAAGTAAATTTATAAATATTAGCTATATGGCAATAATGGGGATGGTGATTATGACACTAATGATGAAAAGGAAGAATTTGAGAATGGTCTTGCACCTTGGAGATTCCCAAAGTGAAATTCAGGGTAAATAGTTTAATTTTAACCATCTTGATTTGAAATAGTTGTATAAATTAAATCAAGTTCAACCTTTTTCACTTTCTCTAGATCTTTATAGGCCTAAATATTTAATTAGAGCTAAAGTAATTAACATTTAATATGTTTGCTTTATATGGTGGGTGCTTCACAGCTGGAAGTTACAAAACATGGACCTTGATTGGCAAAGAGCTTTTTATTGACTTAAGACCACTTATAAAGATAATTATCAAACATTGAAGTATGTTTTGTGTTGAAAGGTACTTTTTAAGTGTAGGGAACTTGATGTTTTATTTCATCAAAATGTAGTTTAAATAATAAAAGCAAGCACTACCTGTGCTGTTTCAAAGAATCTAACAATCAAAAATCATGCTAATTATTAAATGGCTAGTGCTTTTGGAAAGATAAAGGTCACAATTATGCTGTTAATGTTAATTTGAGCAATAGCCAAATGAATCCTTAGGTGGTTTCCATATTCTACCTGCTATGGATTTAATCAAGCCATTGTCAAAGGAATGACTTCAGCAATCTCTTTAAGTAACAGAAGTTTAGAATTGAGTTTGAAAGGGGTGCCTGTGCACTATTTTTTAACATACCTCTGAGTATAGCTGATACATTGATTTTATTTTATTTTTTAATTTTATTTATCTATCTTTAGAGGGGAAGGGAAGGAGAAAGGGAGAGAAATATCAATGTACAGTTGCCTCTCATGCATCCCCTGCTGGAAACTGGCCTGCAATCCAGGCATGTGCCCTGATTGGGAATCAAACCGTGATCCTTTGGTTCGCAGGCCCGCGCTCAATCCACTGAGCTACACCAGTCAGGGCTAGCTGATACATTTATATAAGTAGGTCTGTACCTTAAAATCCTCACTTATCGTCATGAAACTGCAGCAAAACGACTGCATAATAAAATCAATTCTACATAGGCAAAAAGCGTTAAGTTTCTTGGGCATCTCAGCGTTGTAACAAAACAATATTGAACCAAACAACCTTATTTCAGGACCTGCTGTACAGCTTTCTCTATAAGCTATTTGCAGTTCATCAGGGGAAAATCATTTGGGTCTGCATCTCTTATTCTCTCCTTAAAAAACAAACAAAAAAGACAAACAAAAAAACACAATCACTGCATTTTTAAAGTTTATTTTTGAAAAAAATTTTTTATTATTTTTTACTTTGATGTCTCTTTGGTGAAATCAAAAGGGGAAATTTTGGAGAAAGCCAACTGCAATACACTTCTTTTCGACCTTAAAATTATTTCAATAATCTCAACAGTTAAGATTACTTAGAAAATGTTAAATTTAGGCCCTGGCTCGTGTAGCTCAGTGGATTGAGCACAGGCCTGCGAACCAGATAATTGCGGTTCAATTCCCAGTCAGGGCACATGTCTGGGTTGCAGGCTGGTTCCCTGCAGGCCAGTTCCCAGCAGGGGACGCATGAAAGGCAACCATACATTGATGTTTCTCTTCCTCTCTCCTTCCCTTCCCCTCTAAAGATAAATAAAATCTTAAAAAAATGTTAAATTTCACATATTTCATGTGCGGAATATGTGAAAATTTACTACTGTGAGACATGAAACAATCTAACTGTAGACTAAAGCCTTCCACTTTGAGTTGTAATTGTGGTAGTGGTGAACAGCTAGGAAACCTTCAGCGTCAACTTCAGAACAGTCAGGGACTCTATGTAGTCAAGTCAGAACTGGTTCTTGTTCTTGATAACGTGTGACATTTTTTTCAAGTTTATAAATCTCTTTCAGTTTCCTCAGCAAAGGTGGAGAGAGCACTTTTATTACCCAGTAAAACATATTTAAATTCATTACCAATTCATTTTTTAAAATAAAATAATCTAGACTTATTTTGGGAATTTGACACATTTAGTGCCGACAATTTGAATTAAAATAGTCAAAAATTAATAATCACTATACACAAAGATTTAATAGTTCCTGAGTATTAGTGTATAAGGTAAAAACAAAAATGAGTAGGTTAGAAGGTATTAAGGCTAAAGGAAGCCTGAAGATTATTGTAAAATATCATATTAGAAGACTAAGAAAGTCTATGCCTCGGATCCAAAAGACCAGGCATGTGAACAAACACTCTGAGAGAGAGGGGAATAGAAAGGATGTCATATGTTTGGGAATTGGTGAGGGGATTGTCTGCCATCTTTAAAAAGCAAAATAAAATTGCTGATGTAGCTTCGAAAAGCCACAGACTGCATCTAGGTAAAAGGGAAAGAAACTGCTCAAAAAGATTATATGGAACATCATGCTAGGCACTAAAAAGATGCTAATAAAAATATTTGTTCATTGTATATCTATCTACTTTTTAAATTTTTTAAGTTATTTTTTTAAAGATTTTATTTATTTATTTTTATTTTTAGAGAGAGGGGAGGGAAGGAAAAAGAGAGGGAGAGAAACATCAATGTGTGCCTGTCTCTCAGGCACCCCCACTCTGGGGACCTGGTCCGCAGTCCAGGCCTAGGAATCAAACTGGCAATTCTTTGGTTCACAGGCTAGCACACTATACACTGAGCCACACCAGCCACGGTGTTATTGGATGTATAATTTTTCATTTAATCGTACACAGTCTTACTTTTCTATATTTGTTTAGCCTCAACAACTAAATTATAAATGTAGTGAGGACAGAAACCATCCCTTCATTGAAAATAAAGGCTAAGTGCTAAAAATGGGTTGGGCAAAAGGGACAAAAGAGACACTACGATAGATAGCAGCCAACACTGAGCATCAAAAATGTACTAGGCATTTTTCTAAGCACTTTATAAGGATCCTTATCTAAAAACTATGATGCAGGACTTACGGCCAAGATGGAGGCGTGGATGGCAATACTGTACCTCCTCACGCAACCAAAATTAAGAACAACAACAATTTAGAAACAAAAACACAACCAGAACAGACAGAAAATTGAACTGTATGGAAGTCTGACAACCATTCAACCAGACCGGTAAGAGGGGCAGAGTCGGCGAACAGTGGAGAAGGATTGTGGCAGGAAAAGGTGGTGGCTGCCAGACCCTGGAGCACAGGCGGCACAGGGCTAGCGGACCCCGGGTGTGGGGAGGAAACTAGCACAGCATGCAAGGCAGTTGGCTGACTGTGGTCACACATTCGTGCTCAGATAAACCAGGCAAAAACGGGCAGCGAGACAGACAGAGCAACCCAGGGCCCCAGTGATGGGAAATAAAGCCTAAAGGAACTGATTGAAAAAATTTGCAGGGGTTGAGGTGCTAGGAGTGGCTCCCAGCCTCACAGGAGAGTTCGTTGGAGAGACCCACAGGGTCCTAGAATGTACACAAGCCCACACACCTGGGAACCAGCACCAGAAGGGCCCAATTTACTTGTGAGAAGCGGCAGAGGGGACTGAAATCCAAGAGAGAGTGGAACAAGTGCCATTGTTCCCTCTCTGACCCTGCCCCTACATACAGCGTCACAACCCAGCAACGTGGGTTGCCTCGCCCTGGTGAACACCTGAGGCTCTGCCATTCATACATGACAGGCAAGACCTGACCAAAAATTATGGCTCAAACAGAAGAACAGCTCAAAGCCCCAGAGCCAATACTTCTAAATGACCAAGAGATAGCCAAGCTATCAGATGGACAGTTCAAAACACTGGTGATCAGGATGCTCACAGAACTGGTTGATTTTGATTGCAAATTAGATAAAAAAACTGAAGGCTACGCTAAGTGAAATGAAGGAAAATGCACAGGGAACCAATAGTGAAGGAAAGAAAACTGGGCCTCAAATCGATGGAATGGACCAGAAGGAAGAAAGAAACAACCAAACAGAAAAGAATGAAGCAACAAGAATTCAAAAAAATGAGGAGAGGCTGAGAAACCTCCAGGACATCTTTGAATGTTCCAGCATCTGAGTTGTAGGGGTACCAGAAGGGGAAGAGGAAGAACAACAAGTGGAAAACTTATTTGAACAAATAATAAAGGAGAACTTCCCCATTCTGGCAAAGGAAATAGAGTTCCAGGAAGTCCAGGAAGCTCAGAGTGTCCCAAAGAAGCTGGATCCAAGGAGGAATACACCAAGGCACATTATAATCACATTAGCCAAGATTAAAATGAAGGAGAAAATCCTAGAAGCAGCAAGAGTAAGGGGACAGTCGCCTACAAAGGAGTTCCCATCAGACTGTCAGCTGATTTCTCAAAAGAAACCTTGCAGGCAAGAAGGGGTTGGAAAGAGTATTCCACATCATGAAATGCAAGGACCTACATCCAAGATTGCTCTATCCGGCAAAGCTTTCATTTAGAGTGGAAGGGCAGATAAAGTGCTTCTCAGATAAGGTCAAGTTCAAGGAGTTCATCATCACCAAACCCTTATTATATGAAATGTTAAAGGGACTTATCTAAGAAAAAGAAGATAAAAATACAAACAGTGAAAGGACAGCAAACTCACAGTTATTAACAATCATACCTACAACAAAAGCAAACTAAGCGGACAGCTATATCAGGAGTGGAGGCACAGAAATGGAGATCACATGGAGGGTTAGCAACAGGGGAGTGGGAGGAGGAGGGGAGAGAAGGTACAGAGAATAAGTAGCATAGACAGTGGGGAGAGAATAGGGGGAGGGCAAGAGTAGTGTGGGAAATGTAGAAGCTAAAGAACTTATGACACATGAACATGAACTAAAGGGGGGGAATGTGGGTGGGTGAGGGTGTACAGGGTGGAAGGGAATGAAAGGGGGGAAATAGGACAACTGTAATGGCATAATCAATGAAATATATTAAAAAATAAATAAATAAAACTATGATGCAGGCAGTTTTACTATCTTCCTGGTTTACAGATAAATAAACAGAAATAATCTTCCAGGACTACACAGCTAAGTGATAGAGGTTTCTTCTACCTACTTTGTCATTCTGCTTTTCCAAAGGATGCAAGATGAGTTTAAGGGATTTAACAAGGCATTCTATGATGTGGTTAGGGTCATAGTTAGGCTCAGAAGAGGCTGAAGAAGTTAGGGAAGATTCCTTGGAGGATGTAGAACTTAACCTGGACTTTAAGGATGAGTAAGAGATGAATAGGTAAAAAGGAGAGAGGGAATGGGGTGAGTAGCATCAGGAATTGAAGCAAAACATGCTTTGTATTATGGTCTTTGTATTCCCCAATACATGGGAAATGAATGAATAAAAGTGTCTTTAACTACAACAAGACATGGAAACAACCTAAGTGTCCATCAATGGATGTCTAGATAAAGAATTTGTGGTATGTATAGAAAATGGATTCTCATGCATCCACAGAAAAGAAGGAATTCCTACCATTTGCAGCAACATGGATGGACCTTGAGAGCATTATAAGTGAAATAAGTCAGAGAAGGACAAATATTGTATGATCTCACTTATATTTGGAATATAAACATAAAACAAACTCAGGAAGGGATCAGAATTATGGTTACTAGAGACAGGGGGAGGGGTAATTAGATAAAAATGGTCAAGAGGTACAAACTTCCAATTATAAGTAAGTATTGGGGATGAAATGTACAATATGGTGACTATAGTTAACACTGCTGTGTAGTATATTTGAAAGTTGTTAAGAATATAGATCCTAAGAGGTCTCATTACAAAACATTTTTAAATATCCATATGAGATGATGGATGTTAACTTATTGTGGTAACCTTTTCACAATATATGTAAGTCAAATCATTATGTTATATACCTTAAACTTAATCAGTGTTGTATGTCAATTACCTCTCAATAAAACAAGGGGGAAATGTTTTCTTAAATAAATCTAAAGCAGAAAGCCACAGAGACAAATCAATGGGACCTCCTGATGCCATGACACAGAAAGTGAAGGAAAGAGATGAAAACGATTGTAGATTTCATTTCATCTTTCATTGAAGAAAAAATAGGCAGGTTCTCTATTCAAGTCATCTCTTAAAGCTTATGGTTGAGGAATAGTAGCTTAAGATCCAAATGACGAAGACATGCATTAACATGATTGGATGAAATCCACTCAACAATTTGGAAAACTTTATATTTTCAACATATACTTCCTCTTTCCAACTCTGTTTTAGTTCTTCTTTTAGGTTGGGTGCTGCTGCTGCTGCTGCTAAAACAAACATTGACAGCTCACCACAGCCAGAACTAGAACAACCATACTGCAGATACGGAACCACTTTTTATGGCCTTTAATGTATAACTTTGTCAAAGATTCTTTGAATTTCTAAGTACAGTCTTGCTCACTCTGGACAACTAGAGAGCTGTGTTGTCCTCTTCATAAAAAGTAAGTTAAGTTTGTTTCTGTGTTCAGGGATGCTATTTCACCAAAGAGACACCCACTCACTGGATGAAAATCAAATGTATCATTGGCAGTCATCAGAGTTAGCTCTGAAGTCACTCTTATGAATGAAAGTTCTCTTGGCAAAAAGCCAGTCCTCTTGCACAGGGCTGTGAAGACAATACAGATTACATACAAATTACACAGGTATCCCCCAAGTTCAGTCTATCCTTTCATGCCAATTCAAAGCTATTTGGACTTCTTGCAGCTCTCCCTGATCACTACAGATAATAGTTTTTGAACTCACAACAATTACTTGTACTAGTAAGCTGAGACAGTTACATTCTTTGATTATGTAAGTGTCCACTGTCATCATGACAGCATCTTTAAGAGCAGCAAGCATTAACTGAGTGTTTCCCGTAAATGAGACCATAAGCTCTTCAAGTGCAGAGACTATATTGTAAATTTTTTAAGACTACACAGCTCCCTTTGGGAAGTACTAAAATTTTTTTTAAAAATATTGAATTGAATTAAATACAAGGAAGAAGACATATGTCTAAGATCCTGTGAATGTCACCTGCACTAACTTTGCCTCTGCCACCTATAATGAGAAATTAGATGGCTGTTTGCTCTTTTAATATACAATATAGACTTCAGAGCAAAATTCTGCCTTTATCAGAAAAGCACTTTTATAAATTAAGATTGCCAGGTTTCTAAGCCAAAGGCTTAGAGAAGTAAGTACAGTCTAATACATAGAAATAACATCTGTGCTTGCTTTGGCAGCACATACACTAAAATTAGAACACAGAGAAAATTAGGATGGCCCCTGCACAAGGATGACACACAAATTCATAAAACGTTTCATATTTTTAAAAATCCAACATGAATTGAGCATTTACTATGTGATAAGTACTATTCTAATCACACTGTGTGCCATGTAATATGGCAATACATATTATATATGCTAGATATTTATATGGCACATATATTTTTTCTTTAATCCTCTTAATTATTATTCTACCCAGGAAAGTAAATAACTTGCCCAAGGTCCACAAGTGAGACAGACGCAAGCCCTAATTCATGAAACATACACTGATTAAGAGATAAACCATGTATGGAGCAGCCCTTTGTGTGTTAGAGGTCACACTTGGAGCACAGAGGGCTGCAAGCCAGATTAAATAAAATCAGGAAGCAAGGTAATGAATGGAAAGACAATAGAGTTCATAGATAATTTCCTTCAGTATTGTGCCCAAGAGAAGTGAATGGGGATTGGAACAATGCTAGAAGTTTACAGTGTGACCTGGCCAGGTAGCTCCCTGGGTTAGAGTGTCATCCCCATACACAACTGTTGCAGGTTAGATCCCTAGTCAGGGCATATACAAGAAACAACCAATGAATGTAGAAATAAGTGGATCAACAAACTTATGTCTCTCTCTAAAATTAATAATAAAAATAATAAGTTAATGGTGTGAGCGAATAGTGGCAAAGAGGGATGGCTGCTGAAAATGAGAGCTTCTGACAGCTAGACATGTGAGTAAGGGTTATCCTTAGGGTGGGGTGAAGTTATAATCTCTAAAGCAGTGAGCCAAGAATCTCTTGTGTCTTGCACTGGTATTGACTAATTCAGTCAATTGATCAATAAACATTTGCTAAAGAGCTACTATGTTTAAGGTACTGCGTTAAGTACCAGGGAGATATACAGAGGGAAAAGACATAGTCCTAGTGTCTGCTTAAGAATCTTTTTATCCCAATAAGAGAAGATACATAGAATCGTAAAGACTGTGAGCTATAGGGAAACCTAAAGATCTTCTCATCTAATCTCTTTGCTTTTATAGATGACCAAGTATTTATATAGATGACCAAAACCAAGTATCAGGGACAAGAAGTGATTTGACGAAGTTTCCACAACATTTTCAAATCAAGAGTAGAACCCAGAATGTATTGCTACCCCAGGCTTTCTGTTTTCTTATATAGATATAATTAGTAATAAAGGTAATGTTTGCCAAGTATCAAGTTAATGGTATAGGCAATGCGTTGCTTCTTACCATAATATGTTTACAAAGTCAAGGTCTAAATGCTAAAACATTTTCTGGGGAATTTTCAGGTGCAAAGGGACTTTCCCAGTTGTCTCTTCAGCTGCTTTAGCATGAAAACAGAAAATGGCCCCTCCTCTGTGCTCTCCAAGCACCTGTGTCACCTCAATCATACACGTCACGTGCAATCTTGATATGTGTAGCTTGCTAGTTCTGAAAATGTGTGGTTTCCAGACTAGCAGCACCTGGAAACTTGTTAGAAATGCAAATTCTTGGGCCCACTCCAGATCCACTGAATCAGAAACTCTGGGGGTGGGGCCCAGTGATCTGTGTTTTAACAAGCCCTCCAGGTGACACTAATGTGCTTTTGAGCTTGAGAACCTCTGGTCTCTGCAAAGGGCCCTTCATAGTTCTTAAAAGACAGGGCCCTTCATAGTTCTTAAAAGACGGGGACCATGTCAACCACAGTTTTTGTTTTCCTAGCTTAGTACCAAGCCTTGAACAGTAGATGTTCATCAATATTTCTGAAACAACTATAGAAGTGAACAAAGCATCCCATAACCAACTCTCTTCAGGTAATGATCAGCACCGTTATGTTCATTTTATGTTATGGGCTGAGTAGTGTTCCAAAATTCATACATTTAGGTCTAACTACCACACCCCACCCCCACCGCCATCTACCACATACCTCAGAATGTGTACTTGTAAATAGGACCTTTAAAGAGGTAATTAAGGTAAACTAAGGTCATATGCATGGGTCTTAATTCAACATGACTGGTATCCTTATAAGAAGAGGAGATAAGGATATAGGCACAGAGGGAAGACTATATGAAGACTAAGAAAAGGTGGTCATTTACAAGCCAAGAAGAGAGGCTTCAGAAGAAATCCACCCTGTTGACACTTTGATCTCTAACTTATATTCCCCAGAATTGTGAGGAAAACGTATTTCCAGACTTCTGGCCAAGATGGAGGCATAGGTAGAAATACTTTGCCTCCTTGCACAACCAAAAGAAGGACAATAACAAATTTTTAAAAAAACAACCAGAAGTGCCAGAAAATTGAACTGTATGGAAGTCCGACAACCAAGGAGTTAAAGAAACATTCATCAGCACTGGTAGAAGGGGTGAAGAGGGGCAGACGAGGTGGAGAGAAATCATAGTAAGACTGTGGCTGGAGGACCAGTAGTCCCATATTCGCATGCAAATAAACTGGGAAAAACAAATGGGGAGGGAGACAGACCACACAACCCAGGGTTCCAGCACAATGAAATAAAGCATCAGAACCTCTGGCTGTAAAAACCTGTTGGGGTTGAGGCAGCAGGAGAAACTCCCAGCCTCACAGGAGTGTTCATTGGAGAGACCCACAGGGTCCTAAAATGTACACAAAACCACCTACCTGGGAATCAGCACCAGAAAGGCCCAGTTTGCTTGTGGGTAGCAGAGGGAGTGACTGAAAGCCTGTGGAGAACTCAGCAAGTGGCATTGCTTCCTCTCCAAACCCTCCCCCACATATACTGCCACAGCACAGCAAAGTGGGTTGCCCCGCCCTGGTGAATACCTATGGCTCCACCCCTTACTACGTAACAGGTGCAATAAGACAAAAAAAATTGGCCCAAATAAAAGAACAAGAACAGATCAAAACTCCAGAAATAGAACTAAGCAATCAAGAGATAGCCAACCTATCAGATGCAGAGTTCAAAACATGGGTAATCAGGATGCTTACAGAAATGGTTGAGTATGGTTGCAAAATAGAGGAAAAAGTGAAGGCTATAAAAAGTAAAATAGCCCTGGCTAGTGTAGCTCAGTGGATTGAGTGCGGGCCTGCAAACCAGAGTATCATGGTTCGATTCCCAGTCAGGGCACATGCCTGGGTTGCAGGCCAGTTCCCAGCAGAAGACACACAACAGGCAACCATACATTGATATTTCTCTCCCTCTCTCCCTCTCCTTCCCTTCCCCTCTAAAGATAAATAAATAAAATTTTAAAAAGTGAAATAAAGGAAAATGTACAGAGAACTAACAGTGAAGGGAAGAAAACTGAGACTCAAATCAACAGTTTGGACCAAAAGGAAGAAATAAACATTCAATTAGAATAGAATAAAGAAACAAGAATTCAAAAAAATGAGCAGAGGCTTAGGAACCTCCAGGACAACTTTAAACATTACAACATCTGAATCATAGGGGCTCCAGGAGGAGAAGAGGAACAGCTAGAAATTGAAAATTTATTTGAAAACATAAGTAAGGAGAACTTCCCCAATCTGGCAAAAGGAATAGAATTCCAGGAAGTCCAGGAAGCTCAGAGAGTCTCAAAAAAGTTGGACCCAAGGAAGTACACATCAAGGCACATCATAATTACATTACCCAATATTAAAAATGAGAGAATCTTAAAAGCAACAAGAGAAAAGAGACAGTTACCTACAAAGGAATTCCCATAAGACTATCAGCTGATTTCTCCAAAGAAACCTTACAGGCAAGAAGGGGTTGGAAAGAAGTATTCCAAGTCATGAAAGGCAAGAACCTACATCCAGGATTGCTCTATCCAGCAAAACTACTACTTAGAATGGAAAGGCAGATAAAGTGCTTCCCAGATTAGGTCAAGTTAATGGAGTTCATCATCACCAAGCCTTTATTATATGAAATGTTAAAGAGACTTATCTATGAAAAAGAAGAAGATCAAAAATACAAAGAGTAAAATAACAATAAACTCACAACTGTCAACAACCAAACCTGAAAAAACAAAACCAAAATGAACTAAGCAAACAACTAGAACAGGAACAGAATCAGAGAAATGGAGATTACATGGAGGGTTATCAGCAGGGAGGGGGTAGGGGGAGAATGGGGGAAAAGGTACAGGGAATAAGAAGCATAAATGGTAGGTACAAAATAGACAGGGGGAGGTTAATAATAGTATGGAAAATAGAGAAGCCAAAGAACTTATATGTATAACCCATGGACATGAACTAAGATGGGGGAATGATGGTGGGAGAGGGGGTACAGGGAGGAGGGGGGTAAAGGAGAGAAAAAAGTGGGACAACTGTAATAGCATAATCAATAATATATATGTATATATATAATTTTTAAGGATTTTATTTATTTGTTTTAGAGAGGGGAAGGGAAAGAGAAAGAGAGGGAGAGAAATATCAATGTGTGATTGCCTTTCATGTGCCTTTTGTTGGGTACCTGGCCCACAACCCAGGCATGTACCCTGACTGGGAATCAAACTGGCAACCCTTTGGTTTGCAGGCTGGTACTCAATCCACTGAACCACACCAGCCAGGGACAATAAAATATATTTTTAAAAAAGAAAAAATGTATTTCCACTGTGTAGGCTATCAGATGGTGGTACTTTGTTATGACAGCTGTAGCAAATAAATTCACTTTGTAAAAATTTTATGAAAATACTGACTCTAAAATACAGGAACTCCCCATACAAGCCTATGTCAAGATAACCCTATTTTCAAATGACTCTACAACCATCTATAGGTGTTAACCATTAAAGTGTTTATTTAAGGATTTACTCTTCCACGTTCAATATGAGCACAGATTTTTGGATTCAGACAGAGGTGGGTTTGAATCCTGACTTAACCACTTAAAAGTTATGTAATCTTAACCTCTAAAAACTCAACTTCCTTGTTTGTAATTTGGGGCTAATAATAGCTGCCTCCTAGACATAACAATAATTGGCGTATATATCATAGGCATTTAGTATCAGGTGACTTAAAAATGATAATTACCCAAATTATTAAGATTGGCCCTCTCTAGAAGATGGAATTAGAGCAAAAGTTTACTTAAATGCTTGTGTCAGTTCAACAAACATAGTAATATAATGCCATTTTAAAAGATTTTACCTGGCTGGTATAGCTCAGTGGATTGAGCGCGGGCCTGCGAACCACACGATCGCGGTTCAATTCCCAGTCAAGGCACATGCCTGGGTTGCAGGCCAGTTCCCAGCAGGGGACTCATGAGAGGCAACCATACATTGATATTTCTCTCCTTCTCTCCTTCCATTCCTCTCTAAAAATAAAATAAAATCTTAGAAAAAGAGTTTATAAAATGTCAGAATAAGTATTTTTTTAGGAGAAAGAAATTGAGGAGACAAAAAGAAAAAAAGAATATGAATGTCAGGAATGCAGACCAATTCTTCACTCTGCAAGATGCAACAGCTAAGAATAGTAAATTATCTCAAACTGATAAGTAGTTTGACTGTATGAAGGTAGGGACTGCTGATTTTGTCTGTCTCCAGAGCTTAATATGGCACCTGACACTAACTAGCAGTTCAACAACTTTTGGTTGAATAAAAGAATGAATGGCCTCCTGCAAGGACAATTATACAAATTGCACAAAGACTGGATTAGATTTCAACTCAAGTATACTTGCACTAAACTGGTGGTTCTATAGCATTTTGGCATCATGCAATAAAAACTTTAGTTTTAATCTGGGAATTTCGCTTTGGGGAAATAACCTAAGAAAATAACCTCAAAGGGGGAAAAAGTGTTCTTTTTAAAAGTTTCTTCAACTATAATAACATTCAAAATAGAGAAATCCTGGAACAGTGTTCAGAGCCTCTCCAACCCACTGTATATGTTCCCTCTCCTGTTGGGGACTGGGCCCTCCCTGCTGTCCCCAAACTGTTCTGACCATCCACACAGCCCCTCACCTGAGTAGACAGGTGCCCCAGACTTCTAATCCTTAGGAATTAGACAGCTCCCCTCATTAAAACTTATTTGTGACTGCTTATGTTTGGGACTCTACTCAACTGACTCATCTGATAAATTAATTTAAACTGATGTGCTAAGAATGCCAGTGGCTGCATGTGAGTCCACTCCTGGATAACAACTGCATTTCAGCAGCATCTCATTGTGAAGAATAAGGCATGTGTCCTGGCCATTGGAGGAAGATATTTTAAGTAGGGGGATTTCCTCAAAACCCTCAAATTACACCATGTAGACAGCTGCCTACCCACATGATCTAGCCAATTCCTTGGCATCCAGTTATCAGCACTCAGGGGACACTAGAGGAAACAGGTCTGTTCCTCTTCTTAACAGAGCTTGGAAGCAGTGACTGGACTATTTATGTCACTTTAGGAAAAGGGCATTTACTCTGGAACCTACCCAGAAAGCACACACTCCCTGGGCTTAGAGGTAAAATCTTCTCTACCTAATTTCTGGGGATGGATCAATGACTGGTGCCTAGACTAACCAAAATGAGTGAGCTGTAACATGCAGACACCTAGAAAGGACTGGTAATACAGAGTTAAGCTTTACAGGTGAAAAGATCCTAGACATTGATATAAATTTATTTGAGCAAACACATGAGAGAGCATTGAACCTGGTAAAAATAGCTGCCCTTTATCTGGTGTCAACTATATTAACTGTGCTAAAGTATTTACACTTTTTTATTGACTGATTTTAGGAACAGAGATTCGAGAGAGAGAAACATTGATTTGTTGTTTCACTTATTTATGTGTTCACTGGTTGATTCTTTTTTTTTAAGATTTTATTTTATTTCTAGAGAGAAGGGAAGGGAGGGAGAGAGAAGAAGAGAAACATCAGTGCGTGGCTGCCTCTCGCACACCCCTACTGGGGACCTGGCGTGCAACCCAGGCATGTGCCCTGACTGGGAATTGAACCAGCTACCCTTTGGTTCACAGGCCGGCACTCGGTCCACTGAGTCACACCAGCCAGGTACCACATTGGTTGATTCTTGTTTGTGCCCTGACCAGGGATGGAACTGTCAACATTGGTGTATTGGAATGATGCTCCAACCAACTGAGCTACCCAGCCAGGGGTAATATTTACATGTTTTAAAAGATCTAGTTCTCTAATACTGAGGGAAATAGGGCATCACTATTTCTGATAAGGAAACTGAGGCAAAGATAGGTTAAGTGACTATCTCACAGTCAAAAGCAATTCTGGAATTCGAAGCCAAGTCTTTGAACTCCCAAGTTCATGACTGTAACAGAAGCTTAACTGCCTTTCATATTTCATAATCAAGAATCTTAAAGCTGAGGGTCCTAGAATATCCATTTTAATTATCCAGACCATGATTACCACTACTAAAAAGGAGTTTACTACCTCATTAGGCAGCTTGTTCCAATACTTATTTGGAAGCTCTTAAGTGATAAATTAAAATGTTTGTAACTTCACTTGGTCTTCATCAATGGTGCCCTCTGGAGAACAAAGCTACTTCTCTCCATGAAGCATTTTGGTTTAGAGACAGAGCCAGGCACCCCCCTTCCCCTATCTTTGCGCCAGTCTCAGTCCCAGGAGATCTCAGTACTGCTCATCTGTTCAACTGTTAGACTTACCAGTGACACCGAAAAGTCCCAAAGGGCCACCTATATCTTTCAGATAGCTTGGGTCTAATTTGGGGTAATAGGTTTGATCCCAGTTACTTACTCAGGTAACTGAAACATCACATTAGTAAGGTGTATGACTCCCCCATGAATGCATACGATTAATCTAATATAGCAAATAATGTCTAACATTACTGAGCGCTTTCTATGTGCCAAGAAGAGTTCTAAATTCCTTACAATAGCACTCCCTCCTCCCGTGCCACTCTATGAGGCAGGTACTGTCATTCCCCCAGTGTTACCGATGAGGAAACTAAGACATAGCTGTTCCAAGGTCTTCTGCGCACACTTGCCTGTCTTTTCCTACGAGTGTGAGGAGAGGGTAAAAGCAGGACAGAACTTGCTTTCTCTGGAGACTTATAATTTCCCATCTCTCTTTACTTATAAGGTGCCTCTCCATTTTGGCTCCTTTCTTCACAAACATTTAATAAGCACCTCTCACACAGTTTAAAGCTTATTCTGCAGTGTTAGAGTTAGGACAAAGTACGCAAAAGAAGCTGTGACACCCTCCAAATCTGATTTCTGGGTCAAGGAAGGCTTCAGAGAGGAGGTAGCACCTGATGTGGTCTTGAAACATAAATAGGAAGAGAGGCATTAACAGCTGAAGGACAGGATGGGGAAATTCAAATTTCATCAAGAAGAGCAGGCATGTGCAAACACCCAGAGGCATGAATTTGCATGGACAGAAAAACCCATCATATGGTAGTAAGGTCCCCAAATCTTGTAAGCATAAAATAGAAGAAAAGGTTGCATTCTTGGGCCATTAAAGAAAAAATGGTTATTTTTCAGTTGGATCTGTGCTGTCACAAAATACACAGAAAATGAGGACAGTGAAACTCATTATGTACACAACTGATTGACTGCTCCTGAAGTGGAGTTCAGGTGGTTGTGGGCGTCATTTCCCCACCACCCCAGCACCACAGCCCCTGCAAAGAGATCTTTACTCTGCCCGTGTTTGAGAAAGGTAGCAGGTGCTTGGTAGAGGACTGTCAATTGCATGTGAATTCACATAAGTCACAGACTTTTACTTTGTGATGAGTATGGCCCTGGGGTGAAAAAGGAGTGGAGAGAAATCCAATTGAACAGGTAACCATAGGTGACCACAAAGACCTGTGTGTGCCGTTCTGAGAGCTATGAATTTTATCTGGAGGGTGACAGTAAGCCATGGAAGGGTTTTTGAACACAGCCAACTCAAGTGCCACCTTCTATAATAGCATTCCCTGGTCACCACACTTGCTGGGGAATTTCTCTAACTCGTACGGTTGTGTTATTTGGTCTCATCTTCTCTTAGACTCAAAATCCTGCCTTGCACTCTAAACATATTTGTGGTTTGAAGGAAAGAAGTAGAGAGGACCACAGTTTTGTCCCACTAAAGCTGCCTTTTGGGACATTGACTTTTAATCTGGTTATTAAGAAAGGAAAGAATCAGAAAGAACTTTTGACACCTGTCCCCCACTCATCCACTCCTTGCCACCACCTTTTCCTGCCTAAGAGATTCGGGTGGGAAAACCTGCTTCAGGAAGGGAACCTGAACATATTACCTTAGCTTTAGACGGGAAGACTCCAAGCAGGAGCCTGTTGACTAAATTCCCTCGTGTCCATTGTTTTCTGGGTTGCCCAGCAAAAATGTACTTGTCCTGTGTTTTCTGCTCTTCCTCAATTACCTGCAAAATAGCCCATTTTCACTTTCAGAATCTAAGCTCCTATTGCCCGCCTTTTCTCCTTTGCCCAAAATGACATATGTACCCATTTTTGCCTGTCTTTGGAATTTTTATGCTTATGTGAATTTCCCATCCCCTATATTAAAATTTGATTTTCTCCTGTTAATCCGCCCCTGTTAATTTGATCATTAGCCCAGCTAATAGAACTTAGTAGGTAAAAGAAAATGTGTTATTATTTGTTTAGGCCCCACAGAAGCAAAGGGGAAGGAATCCTTTGGGTTCCTGTTATTTCACAATTCAATTCATCAAACTTGAGTTCACAATGTGGATGGACTAATGAAATTGTAGAGAGGCAAAACAGAAATTTTAATGTGTTTATACGTGTGAATGTGATTTATACAACATTCACATTTATTATAAAACATTTTTATTTCAATGAAACTTTTACCATTTTATTTGCTTTTCCTATTGAACTCGAAAGTGTCTGGGACTGTGGAGGACACAAAGTATGGGAATGAGCTGCACGTATAATGTTACCATGGATGGTTAATATTTTTTGTAAAACTGGTGAAAGCGTTAAAATTAATTTCTAGGCTTAATTCCACCGCCAAAGTCCCAGTGGCAGCGCTTTAACTTCCAAATCTTCATGCTGCAACCTGAGGCAGGTGCTTTAGATTCTACAGAAACCAAACCAAACTGTAGGCCAGTGGTTCTCCAAGTGGGGTCCTTGAAGTAGCAACAGCCGTTCCTGAGGACCAATTTGAAATACAGAGATGCAAGTTATCAGGCCCCACCCCTGCAAAAACCTACAGCCAGAAATTCTGGGGGTGCCCCCCACCCCGCCTCGGCAATCCGCGTTTTAACAAGGCCTCTGGGCGATTCCGACACCGGAAGCTCAAGTTTCAGAACCGCTGTTTCCGCCGGGTGCTTTGGCTGGGTGCCCTTTGCTGCCCTTCACAAGGGAACGGTGGAGATGGAGAGTGCGGGAACCGCTTCCCGGCTCTTCAGGGATCCTTATTATCTATCGGTTTGCTTTGCCATTACCCTAATACGGCTGGAACATAAGGCCCATTAGACAAAACATGAACCAGACCTGTTCCACAGAACTGGGGAGTCAGTTTTCCTTGGCTTTGCCTTTGGTCATTTTTTTTTTTTTAACTATTGCTTCATGAGCCACACTGCTCTCTGAACTTTTCCCTTTTCTAGTAAAAGTACAAATTCCAGCTGGAGTTCTTGACCAACAACATCTTTGTACAGAAGTTGCTATCTTCGATGCTTTGCTGAGTTGCAGAGATAAGATAAATAATTTACCAAATGTAGGTTTCTGATTACTCATTCTATTAGCATTTAGAGCAGAGAGCTCTGGCCCCTGGGGAGTTTGACTCGTTCAGATGCAGCCCATCTGCTTTTGCTTTTTCATGGGCAGTGTTCTTAGGGGTGGGGGTGAGGGTAGGGTTGTCTGGAAAAGCCAGGGAGCTCCCGCGTCCCACACATACTTTAGGGATGAACTGCCTAAATCTTACGGGTTTTACTGGAAATTCTGGGAAATGCTATTTTCTCATTATTTAAAAAAAAACACACAGCTGTTAAGACCTTTTTTCCCCCTCTTTCTCCCCCCCCCCTTTTTAATGCTGGGTGAAAACAGAACTCTGCAGTTCATTTTCAAATATTATACAAAATAAGACATCTGAAAGGGTACTTTCAATGTTGTGCAATTTTATTTATCATACATTCATTTCGTACCCTGCAAGAGTAATTTCAGGGAATTTCATAAAAGGGATTAAATAGTGTTTCTCCTAAATCAAGTGACACTGGGGGGAAAAAAAGAACAGATATTACACCAAAGCTTCATTCTTCACTCACACAATTTCTGAAGTATATAATAGCAGTGTCAGTGATGATAGTTATAATAGGAGATTTGTGTCTGTAACTATTCCATGGGCTCTTGCTTTATGGAAAATACGTGTCATTACTATTTCATACAGGTCTGACAGGTGAACAGCAGTACAGAAGAAATCACAGCGAACATTAGTGGATCCTGTGGATGTTTCCTAGCAAACGCAGAAAAGGTTGAAATAAGCCCAAGAGGTGATGTGTTGGGTATGCAATCAATGCTCTTTTATTTCCTTCAAGATAATTTGACCAACAACTTACTTCCTCCTTTTTGAAAGGAAACATTGAACCACGAGTCTGGGTGATACAGCATAGTGGTGAGTGGGTGTTGTTTGATGATCCCTAAAAGATAGAAATTGCATTTAGTCTCCCACGTGAGATTTTTGTGTTTTTGTGGACTTTCTTATTGCAAAATCAGGATGACACATCCTACCTCCTATGGTAAGCACCCTCTGAATAAGTAAAATAATAACATGATGGCATTTTACTACAAACTTGACTATTGTTTTCCTGTCAGTGATTTAGTAACAAGTTGATTGTCAAAAAAAAAAAAAGTTGATTGTCTCCTGCAACCCAGTCACACTGAAACTCCCCTGCATGGAAGTGAAAGTTGTGGACAGGTTTTGGGAGTGCACCTCACTGAGCAATGAGCTCAGATACAAAAACAATACATTAGGACTGGCGATCCCCCTAAGAGGCTGAGAGAGGTAAGGGATTCCTTGTGCTTCCCAGCTCTGGGCTTGAAGCAATTAAAGAGTGAAAGGTGTGAAAATGCTACTTGCGATCTATTTTGTGTTTCTCTGAGAGAATAACCTACTTTCTTGGCTCATTTTGATGGTGAGTTAATAGCTGAGCATGTGCTCCTCACTCTTTTCCTGTCTTCTGACAGATCCAGGAGCGGTCAATCTGAGAAAAGTGGCAGATAAGTACACACACACACACACACACACACACACACATACACACACGCTCACGAGGAGACCTCGAATCCAGCTGCTTCAGCTTGCCGTCTGCTGTATTTTAGAAGGTTTCATATTGCTCCTGCAACTTTTTTTTTGGTCGGTTGGTTGGATGGCTGAATGAAACCCAACCTTCCCTGCAGACATCAAAGCCTGTCTCCAGCACAGAGAACTCTCCATCCAGCCTTTCGTCTCTCAGGCTACATTCCAATTTCACCAGGGCTGCCTTGCATGATAATCAGGCCTAATTACCGCTTTCTCCCTGGACTGTTGTGCTGAGTTTTGGAGCTGCTGAGTTCTTTTCTCAGTTTGGTCCTGCCTTCCCTCTCTTGCCCTCCTATTATTTAGCATACTCACCCAAATTCTCAGGTTTTGTCCTTATAATTAGCAACTGGGTGAAAAGGGCAGAACTGAGCCTTTGGGATATCAGCATTCTGCCCACTTAGTAAACTTGAATTCCTCTCGACACTGTGGGAAGACCTAGCCCCACACAGGATATTCTGAATACCACAGGAGCTCTAAGAGATTGCTGGGTTAAAGACTAAAACAAAGGCCTGGAGACCATACCCTCCTTCCCCAGAGGTATTTTCCTACCTTCTCTCTTACCACACACCCACAGACACAAAACCTTTTGTAAAATATTATGACCAGGAGGAAAGGAATGTAAACTCGGCCTTATGAAAAGTTGTCCCAATTGTTTCACTGGGTAAATGCACTTTGATGCCTTAATTTCTTTAACTGAAAAAGGAGTCAAAAACAATGAACTGAAAAAACAATGAACTGAAAAAAATGAGAGATCAGATAATCCTGTTTACCTCCAGTGTAAATCATCCAAGGAGATGGTAATTTATGTTTTATTACTAATGTTCTTTTCAATGCACTATTGTATTCATTTACTGAGTGCCTATGTGTGCCGGACGGTGTTGGAACTGGGGATGCCCAGCGATAGGATGTGGCTCTTGCCCTCAAGAACAAGCTGAGGCTCAAAGGACTAGAAGCTGTCAGATGAAGGGAACCAAGGAGATCGGGAGGGTCCAGATGTGAAGGTTTCTCAAAAACATCTAAGTGAAACGAGATTGGTGTTGTGTTCATTTGTTGGAGCTGGGTATTGAAACACGATTGTTCATCATTACTCTTTTGTTTACTTTTCACGTCTGAAATTTTCCATAATAAAAAATTAAAGGAAAGAAAATGTAATCTGGAGACCATAATCTGTAGAACGGTGGGAGGAAACCAGCTGAAATGCAGATGCTCTGGCCCCGGTCCCATCCTACCCCATCCTTCCCTGTGCGTTTCTTGGTTGGGTTCCAGGATCTGTATTTTAAACAAGTTCCTCATGTACATCCAAAGCCTATTGAAACTCGAATTTCTTGGCAGGGGAGATAGGATGCGCCCGGAAAGAAAGAAGGATGTGCGGAAGAAAGAAGGAAAATCCTGTATCAGAGAAGGAAAAATTCCTTGGAAACCATTTAATGAGATCAGCCAGTTTCGGAACTCCAAAGAGGATGCTGGAGATCCCAGTAGGGACAGGGCATGTCAGACTGGAGTGTGCGTTCGGGTTGCCCGGGGGCCCTGATCCTGCCCAGCAGGTCTGGTGGGGCTAACTAGCTCCCCGGTGAGCTCCTTGCCGCAGGCTCGGGGATCACACTTTGATTAGCAAGGGCTCCTATTTCACAGATAAGGAAACTGAGGCGCAGCCATGCAGCTAATTTGCCACAGTCTGTTATTTCTTACCTGCACCTTCCAGCTCGGGCCTCTTTAAGTTCTTCTTAGAATTACTTCCATGAGACTTCTTCCTTTTTAAGATTTTATTTATGTTCAGACAGAGGAGAAGGGAGGGAGAAAGAGAGGGAGAGAAACATTGATCAGGTGCCAACTGGGGACCTAGCCTGCAACCAGGCATGTGCCCAGACTGGGATTGAACCGTTGACCCCTTGGTTTGCAGGCCCGCCCGCACTCAATCCGCTGAGCCACACCAGCCAGGGCTCCGTGAGACTTCTTGACCTGGTGGACTAACATGTGCCTAGACTTTAGTATATGTTGGCCCCATGCTAATTAAGCAAGTTAGCTACCTATCCTGTGTTGCAAAAACCATAAGGATTAATAATCTATTAAATATACACCCTGATATCAGGACTAAGGAGCATCCCTTGATCCGGGAAATCCTATTTCACAGTGACTAGTAAACTCAGGGACTGATTATCCTAGAGCTGGTACAGATTCAAAACAGCTTTCATACCTTCCCTGCAGGATGGACAAGATAGTTTATCATCCTTAACGAAAAGGGATGTTCAGGGTACCCTAACCTTTGAGGTTGGAGTCAGAGAAGCTGTCCTGCCCCAGTTTCCCGGTCACTGACAGAACTTAGGACCGGGCAACTAAAGAACTGACGCAGGCATGTTTCCTAGTCACTGATCTCCAGGTAGTGAAAAACTACAATAGGATATTTCGACTCAAGAAGTTAACAGAGTTACCAGTAATTCGTTCCCAGAACCTCTCTCCACAGACAAACACACACACATTTTCTGTCTATACCCTCAAATAAGCATCTTTTCCTCTGGCCTCAAAACAATTTCTTTTGAAGAAAAATGTCTCTAGGTTCGAATGGCCTGTGATCTTTCCCAAAGACATGAGCGGGTGTCTTTGAAACATCACAGGTCACATATCTGTCTTCCCCCTGATCCAACAAAGCATCTTCCCTGAGCCCTCTTATCTAGAAATGCTAAGGAGGGCACAGAGGAGGGGTAGGCAGGCCCTCCCATCGGACGCAGTCCCGGTCAGACTGGCATTTGAAAGCATTCCTTAGGCTCAGAGTCCAGGGAAAAGTTCATTTTGGGTTCTGGGCATGCAGATTTAGGCCTTTGTGCGGGCGAGGCGTAAGGGGATGAAACGAGTAAATTGTTTGGAGGCCGCAGCGGAGTGGGGAGTAGGGCCGCCCTGGAGCCACGGCCATCACTAATCTGCTTTGTGAATGGAGTTATTGGGGGAGGGGGATGCGCATAGTTGGAATTCCTTTATCTGGGTGGGCTCCTTCTCCCCGGATTTTCAGGATGTGGGAAATGGAAGATGAAAGAAGCTGCATTTCCAGACTATCAGATTACAGTGTGTAAAATGGAGAGGGCAAGAAGTGGGGAGTGGAGAGGGGCCGGGATGAGGCCTCTCCAGCAGGGGCCAGGGAAACCCGGTTTGGGAATTGGCTGGGGCGAGAGAGAAAGAGAGTGCTGGGCGTGCAGATCACGTTTCCCATCACGTCAGAGCTGTGGAATTTCCTCTCCTCTGGGGGCAGGTCGGTGAAGATGAAGTTGGTTTAAGGTTAGTCCCTGATGAATAATAGCTCAAAGGCGACTGATGGAGGGTGTTACTAAGTGACTGGTGTTTACAAGCAGAGATTTCGTGGTGAGGAAGGGAGGTGGGGGTGGGCCCTCCTCAGTCTGAGTTGCTAACCGATTCTGTGACCCGAGAGTGGAGTCCATGTATGGATTTTATTTGTGTCTGACCTCTGTGGTATGCAGAGCCCTGAAGTGCGGGCTGAGAAGGGGAATGAAAGGAATGGGAAGGTAATTAGAAGAGGCAGGAGAACCTCCTACGTGGGTGAGGGATCCGGGACCCTGGGGGCACACAGGAATTTTGCCTGTGTCTGGGACATGCTGGCTCTGCTTCTGTTCTGGGGAAGCCGCGTGCTCCACACCACACGTCACCGGCCCTGCTCTCTGAGGACCTTTCCTCCCAAGAGACGCAGTTACCAGTATTTAAAAATTCTACTCAGGCAATTGTCTCTCCTCGTTGCCTGTCAGGAGAAAGACAACACCCGCCTCAGAACCTCCATCCCAGGCCTGAGACAGAAGTGAGAAGCTTGTGCAGGGAAGGCCATGTGGTTCCTAGGCCAGGAGTACCCTCATTTTGTAGGAAAGAATAAAAATCTGGGGGTCAAATTCAGATCAAAAACAAAATCCTGCTCTTGCAGAGACAGGCCTCTAGGAGAGGGGATGGGAAAACGTGTTTAGAGAAAGGGATTATTTATTAAACCTGATACCAACCATAATCAGCCAAGGTATAGTTCTAATATGATGATGGGTAGAAAGTTATTATGTGGCGTATAGATTACCCCATACCACAGGTGACAAAACTGTTTCTTGTTTTTGAAAAATTAGGATACATTAAAATACACTTGCCACAAACCATACCAAGCTTCACTTATTCTTTTTTCTGCTGTTTCAAAAAGCGGCTTAGATTTTAAGGTCTACCAGGGTCGTCGTTTTCAAACACCTATGAGTGCGATACTGTAGTCTTGTGAGGTTCAGTAATAAGGATTTCTGGCTGTTAGATTGCTAGAGCAAGAAGACTTTTGCATTATCTTCTTTGAATTGCTACTGAACTAAAGTACACCATGCCCATTTTTCAATCATTTTACAAACCATACACTCACATTCTCCCTCTCATATGTCTCTCCTTTCCAAGTACCCTTCCTCAGCAGTTTGGGGGGGAGGAAGAAATAAATCAATACATATTAGGATATTTCCCCCTCTTTGAATTATTGCTCTCAGCCACTTTTTCAACAAAAGCCATCACCTTGAACCTAGCCAGACTCAACCGAACTTCCCTAATCCACGCTATCCTTTTCTAACACCCTCAGTCAGTTTGTAAATGTGGAGTTGGTTTTCTTTGTTTTTTGTTTTTTGCAAAGTCTAAGATATTTGGGAGGGGTACTATTATTTGAACTGGTCCTTCTGGATTTCTTAGTGGTTTCCTAAGAGCAGGTATGGGTAGTAACTCGAGTGATATTTCCTGTGCGCCCAAGTAAAATAAGCTAACAGCATGTTTTTCTGTTCTCAGTTGAAATGAAAATTATTTTTTGAAAGCCCTATAGTTAGCTTAGTCCATCATAACCTGCTGTTGACCTTAGTGGTGAAGGATCTGAGGACTCGAGTGTTAAAATTAGCACTGACTTTGAGTACGGGCCCTATTTACCAGCTGGGCACTGTATTTTTATTTAACTAACACTTACACAGCATTTACTATGTGCCAAGCACTGTTCTAAGCATTTCACAAATATTTGCTTGATGAATCCTCACAGTAGTGTTACTATATAATGCCATTATGCAATAGTGTGGTTATTATCCTCACTTTACAGATGAGGAATCTGAGACATGGAGCTGTGAACTCATTTGCCAATCTATGAACGTGACCTTGTCTTGCCTCCCTACATGTCCTTTCTTGGTGGGAGATGTTTCCACATCCACCACCTTACACCCCTGGACAAGTCACTCAGCAGTGCTAGGGCCATGTGGACGGTGTGAAATCCTGGGCAGCAGGGAAGAGGACATTTCACAGGCCTGAAGAACCAGAGCAAAGCCCGAAGAAAGGGAGCTTTCACAGGCCGTGCCTTCTACTCTCATCCCCATGTAGAGCAGCATAG
Organism: Artibeus jamaicensis; assembly: GCF_021234435.1. Classification (NCBI taxonomy): domain Eukaryota; kingdom Metazoa; phylum Chordata; class Mammalia; order Chiroptera; family Phyllostomidae; genus Artibeus; species Artibeus jamaicensis. The sequence goes on from NW_026521356.1 coordinate 4,522,849, forward strand.
CCGGGCTCCAGTACCTTCTTGTAATTCAATTCACAGCCTCAGTCCTGTACCATTTCCGTTTATTGAACTGCATCTAGACATGATGCTCGTCCCCACCAGCTTCTGACCTCATTACTCATTCTGTTTACAGCTTGGCCTCACCCTTCAGACTGCCCTGATTTCCCAGGTAGGAATTTGGCTGCCCTCATTGACTACGACTCAGATTTTTGCCCCAGCCACGCAGCACCAGGGCCTTCTGTGTATATAGCTCTCTGGTCAGATGGGCCCCCTGGGCCCCCTCCTTCCCTCCTCGAAACCCCTTTCATGGGTAAAGCAGGATCTATGAGTGTATCCCGTTCCGGAGAGTTAGGGCAGGGTTATGGAAGACATTGAGTGAAATGTGGGGGCTAGGGGAGGAGTTTGCAACTGGGGAGGGAATAATGCAACGAAGGGGGCTCTAACAATGAGGCTGTTGTGCACAGGACCAGTTGGAGGAAGGTAAGGGTCGAGGCAGGGGATTTTTGTGAATAAGCTGTAAAGGACGAGAAAGGGCAGAGGTGAGGTGCCAGTGGAAACAGAAAGAGAAGCGTGTGTGGGAGATAGAAGAAAAATTCCCCACGCTTCGCCGCTGCCTGGGTTTGAGGGCAGGAAGGTGTGGAGAGTCAGGCACTACGATTCTCCAAGATCCCCATCTGAAATGTTTGGAAAGCTGAGGCTTCGGCCCACAGGAGGGAAGAGAAGGGCCTCGCATCGTGCCTGGCAAGTAGGCAAGTCTCAGGAGTGTTTACAGAATAAGATATATTTGTGTGGAATCTCTACATCTTGTCATTAAAATATTAATGCCCCCTGGAAAGATAAAACCCGGATCCTTGTACACCTTTGTCTTACAGGTAAGAGGGAAGACTTGTGAGGAGAGGGTGAGGAGGGGTTAACCCAGGGAATGAGGTGTTCCTACCAGGGCTCACCTGTTTGGGTGAGAGGAGCCCCGAAGAAAAGCCTTCCCTTTACCCTCATCAGAGCTCCATCTAGAACTTCACTGTGCAGAGCCCAGGATGAGGGGACCAGGGAGGAAGGAGAGGCAGGGCTGAGGGTAGACTGGATGCGAGGGGCGACCTTCAGTCAGTCGCCGAGTGCAGGAGTGTGTGCGTGCGTGCAGGGCAGTGGGGGGCACGCAGGGTGCCCCACAGGGAGGGCAGAGCCGCACTGACCAGGCCATGCAGCGGTGCCATTGTCTTTCCAGGTCTGTTCTCTACATCTGAGGTGGAGAACTAGTCTGTGGTTTTTTTCCAGTTCTAGAGAAATCCCCTGCTCGCTCATTCCTCAGTTATTTCAGCTTCCTCCTCCTACTTGACGTCACTTCATTTTCCATCTACTGTCTCCTTGCAGTCATGGCAATTAATTCTCTGTCTCTTACCCATGTGACTGCTTCTTTCTCTCTCTTCCTTGGACACTTGGGCCAGAATTGAAAACAGTCCCCCTCTAAAACTAATGTTTTAAATGTGTTTTTCTATGTCCATGTCGACCGCAGACATGTTTTCTTATCTGGCTCATCTTAGCTCTGGATTGCGAGTTGCACAGGCCCAGCTTTGCGATGGATACACTGGGCCTTCCCTCCAGAGCACAGTTTAATTGATGGAGGTGATTGTTTCAGAAGACAGCATTTGTTTTTCCATCGCTAGGTGCTTTGTCAATTGATTTACATTCATCCTCACTGAATCCTCACAGCAACACTGTCAATTCCAAGTGCCTATTTTCATCAAACAGGTGAGGAAATGACCACTTGGGGATTAAGTAACTTGGTGCAGTTATAGTTGTGAGTGTTGGTTCCAAGCTGACATTTATGGAGCATGGAGACGAGTCAGGCTCTTGGTGCGTCCAACCGAGTCCTCAGGGAAACTACAGAGGCAAGTATTCTTACTATCCTCACCTTCCCGGTCAGGAAGCGGGCTCAGGGAGGATACATATGGGGCAAACACCACACTACTGAAATGCAGGCTGTCCGTCTCCACAGTGGCACTTCTAGTTTTTGCTCTTTGACCACTGACTGCTTCTAGTTATTAAAACACCAGAAGAAAGTCTGTGCCATTTGGTTTTGTCCCTGAAGCGATCCCAGGGCAGGACCCTAAGGACAGAGTTATATCCAGGTTGCAGGGGGAGGCCCTGGCTGGCTGCAGATGAGAGCCCAGGCGGGAGAGGGCTGGAAGCATGAACCGGTTAACGTGCAGAGGGAAGGCAGAAGCAGCACGGTGGTGTCAGGGCTGCCTCTGTGCGTGCCCTGGAAATGCACTCGGCCCTCAGCTTGGCTTCCAGGCTGGCCGGGGGGCTGGCTGGCGTGAAGCCTGCTGGAAGGGAAGCCCCGTCGGAGGAGCCAGCCCAGGACCCCGAGCGGCGGCTTCCCCCTCTCCCACCTTTAGCTTGAGCTGATGAATTGGCAGCAACTGTGTGACATCAGAGAGACATTTTCTTCTTTGTGAGTTCAGAGCTTCCATTTGAAAATTCCTCAGTCACAAGGCGAGACTGCCGAAGCCCAGGCACACTTGTGGCAGCAGCAGGTGGCGGGCGCTTGCTCCAAGTCCTCCAGCAGCTCGCGTAATCCCGGGGATGGCCATGTAAGGTGCGATCGCTGGCCTTATTTAGCACCGCAGCGCTGCCAGCTCTCAGGAGCCCTGCAGTGACGTGGCCGCTGCAGCCGGGCACACCGAGCAGGCGCCACCAGCCGCGGCCCCGCCTCAGGTTTCTGCCCCATCCTACTCTGCCTGTCCTCTCCCTGGTGAAAACTCGCACTCCTTTTTAACTAAATGGGCTCAAAAATTACCCAAACTTGTTCTTTCTTAATTGTTCTGTGTGGTATGAGTGTGAGTGGTGGTGGGGAGGGCAGTGATGAATCTAATGTGGAAACTTGAGTGGTAGAAGGAGTCATTATTTGATTGACTGATTGATTGATTTTAACACTAACAACCATAAGCAAAAATAAGGAGTCTTATTTTAATATGGCAAAGGTCAGAGTTGAAGGGAGCTTAGATCTCTAAATACTGCCAGCCCTTCATCCTACTAGGTAGGAAACCACAGACTCTGAGAAAGAAATGACCTGCCCAAGGCCCGTGGTGTATTAGTGGCAGAGGTGGGACTCGAACGATGACCTTGGGCAAGTTTCTCTTTGGGCCTCAGTTCCTTCACTGATAAAACAACATGGTGGTATTTAATGATATCTAAGGTTTCCCTGTAGCTCTTAAAAATATAAATTTGTAGTTGAGTGACTCTCCGAGGCTCCTTGGGGAATCCTAGGGGCTCTAATGGAGCTGGGGCCCCGGACAAGGCAGGGATCATGGCTACAAGGATTGGGTCTTTAGGTGAACAGATAACTCCCAGACTTTAGGTAGCTGATTTCATCTCCTCTGATGCCCACCTCTTCACTTCAGTCCCTCCCCGCCACCTCGCCTTTGGAGGCCAACCTTCATCTTAGAACAGTCATGCTCCCTTCTCCCTCTCTTCCCAGTGGTCTACGGACACACGTTCCCTGATTTCTGCTCATTTAAGGGCCACTGTTTCTCCTGCTTATATTTCGTTGCATCCCACTACCTTTAGTGAGGAATACCCTATACACAGGGTACTGCAGACTGTCCATGTAAGAAACATCCAAATCAGTAGAGAATTTTTAGGAGAGTTTATTTCAGCCAAACTGACAGCATGTACCGGAAAGCAAGATCCCAAATGCTGTGGAGAGTAAGTTTTGCAGTTTCTCTGACGTGTTTGAAATTGGGGAGACATAAAGATTACATGGAGGTGAGAGAAAGCAAGGTGGAGATTGGATTACAGGAGAGTTAAGATTATGTGCTCTCTTGAGGGTTAATATGCCCTTCAAAGGACTACTACTGCTGCTGATATTTTAAAGGTGTGTTAACTTAGATGCACAAGAACAATGGGCAGGGCTGGCTTTATTAAAACCTTTCACTAAAAAAGGTTTTAATAAACCTTTAAAATTAAAAAGGGCCTGGGGCATAGCTACCCATCATGACCTGCCTGGTTAGGACTTCATGATCAGATCACCCAGTGAGGTTACTTTCCATAGAGCCCTCTTTTTAGGGTCCACAACATTTTACATGGTCACACTGAACCTTCCTACTTCCATCCTCCAACTTGGGTTACCACTCCAGAATGGAGATGAAGAAACCAGGCTCAGAAATGTACAAACTTGCATGTCTCCACAGCTAACGTGGAGTTCCTAACGTGACTCAAATCGGACTGGAGACCAGGCTTCCTTTCTTACATTGCTCGAACTGCCCCTCGCGTTACCTCTCTGGCAGCCCTGAAGCTCTGGCTGTGGCCCTGTATTTCATTTGGATGTAACAGGTAGTAACGAAACTGAGGGCACTGATTCTGTTCCTATGAGGTTCGATGTCTTCGTCCTGTTCCAAGACCGCAGACTGTGCCCTTAAATTTGACCCCTTCTCTTATGATGAGTACTTGGGATTGGGCTCAGAAGAACCAGAAGCATTTGCGTCTTTCATGACGACGGGACAAAAATTCTAAGTAATCAGTTATCATTTTGTTCCTGCCTTGTCAGATTCCAGGAGTCCACCAGGAGTGGTGACTCTTCTCAAACAAGTGTGGGCAGGGTCTGAGGGCCGAGAGGCTGGGTGGGTGGGACTTGGTGCGAGGCCTGCAGGTACCCTCAGGGACCAGCCTTTCCTTTTGCGTCAGATCTGGGACTGTGTTGGATGCTGGGGATTCCAAAACGAACACTCAAGAAGTTAATGTTCCAACTCCTGAGACCAACATATAAGCAAGCCATATTATATGATATGAAAAATACTATCCTAGAGCTATGCATCCTTGATGGAATGAGGAATTAATTCTGCTGGGTGATGGGGGATGGGGGGCTAAAAAGCTGGTTTGGTGGGAAGGTCTCACTGGGAAGGTAACCTTTGAGTGGACTTGAGATAAGAAGGGTACATGTCAAACCCGGAGAGGAGCCAGAGCAAAGGCACGAAAGCCTGAGTGAGCTCAGCTGACCAGGGAACTGGGAGTCTAGCTGGTTCCGCAGACAGCTGGCAAAGAACGAGTTTGCAGGTAACAGTTGCTATCATCGCCATCATCAAAGCTGAGATTTATAGACCCTACTATGTGCCAGGCAGTCTGCTAAGTGCTTTACTCACATCTCCTTTTTTAACACAACGACCCGAAGAGACAGATATTATGAACACCATTTTACAGGTGGGCGAACTGAGGCTTACAGAGAAGATACTAGCCCAGTGTAGGAAGCACCTACGCTCTTAATTATCGCACTTGCTATTCCCTGTTTGCCTTCCCTTTTCTTTGTGGATTTAAGAGGTGTGCTTTTCCCCAACCGCGGGTGTGTGCGTGCGTGTATGCCTAGGCCCCTCCTGTCTGATGGGGCACTCTGGAAGGTCAACAAGTAATTCTGCGTAAATTGAACCGGGCCTGAGGTTCCTTTTTTTTTTTTTTTAGTTCCTTTTTTTCTTTCATGAGAAAATTAAACCTAAAGAAGAAATGAAACATACTGAGAAGAGTTCATTGTGCCACAGCTACTGCCAAAGGCATTTGCCTTGAATCAAGTTAGCCAAGTTGGGTTATTACTGGAAAGTGGTCTTTTAAATATATATATATATGGGGGGTGTTAATGGGGCGTGTTACAGATTGGAAGTTAATTAGATTCAGGTTTTGGAGAGCTTCGAATGCCATTTAGAAAGTTTGGACTTCACTTTATGGGGAGATGAAGAGAAGGATGGAGAAGTATGTGCGCTCTGCCTGGGCACTGGGCTGGCTGGCGCCCCTGTGAGCTGCGTCGGTTTTCGAATGGGGGGTGGGGGTGGGCAGAGGTGCAGTCAGTTTAAGATGAACCTGTGTTGGATGTAGGAAGAATTGGAAGGGAAGGGGTTTAGAAGCAGAGATTCCAGTTTGCAAGTTGTGGTAAACTCTGGGGGTGAGGCGTGGGGATAATGCCCCTGAATTTACGTGATGATGATAACAAAGAGGGGGCATTTTATCAAGAGAGTCGTACATGGTAAGTATACTTTACAAGTAAACTCTGGTTTTTCAGTTTTCCAAATTCGATTTTTTTATTAGGGCATTTTCTTATTTTCGTTTTACTGTGGCCTTCACTTGGTTCTTATCTTACATTCTCCCGAAAATCTTCACCTTGAGCACAGGACGTCACTTGTTGTCTGTACCTGAATGAAACTCAGAAATGGAAAATCTTGAATCTGAGTCTAAACTTAGCCCTTACTGACTTGGAGAAGCATCTAAACTTGGCAAAACGCCTTCATCTGTCTTCAAGCAGTCGTCTAAAACGCAGATCTCTATGTGCCCCCCTCAACTAATGAACTACATCTAATAGCCTCTGTTTAGAGTCCTTTGAAAAAGGGATGGCATTTGGTTTTGACCTCATCGTCCATCTCAGCCTGTCCTTGATGAAAATATTCGCCCCTTAGGCAGGTACATTCCTCACATTCCTTCCTCTGCTAGCTGCTAAGACGCAGTTAACCCCGGTGCCCATGGGAAAATGCTGCTGTCTGCCTCAGAGAGGCTGAGGGGAGTGGGCACAAGATAACAAGAGGTGAAGAGGTCACAGTGGAAGGGCCTTTCATCTTTTCAGGCTGTTTCCAACCGAGACAAAGGATCCTGTCCTGGGGTGCAAGGCCCACTGGGCTTGATTTTACTGCCTGGTCCTGAAAGGGGGTGGAGAGGGCCTCATCATATCTGGATATTGTTTTGGAGGCAAATGCCTGGCTCCTGGGAAGTCCTGGACTCTTGGGGGAGTGCTCGGGAAGGGAGGAAGGGCCAGCAGCCTCTGCTCTGGCGGAAGCGACCACCCAGCTGACTCAAAGGAGAGTGTGAAGAGCTTGACTGGACAGAACTCTCCTGCAGGATTTATCATTCAGACACTGAGATTAAGGGCGTGAGGCTGTTTGGGGGCTTCAGACCTGGGTAGCTTTAGGATTTGCAGCAGAAGAGGAAAAGGAAGGGGTGGGTGGAGGGGGAAAGGAGGGTGGGTGGAGTGGAACGGAGAGGTCAGAGCAGTTGGGAGACTGTGTGCTTGCGTGCTTGCCCGTGTGTGTGTGTGTTGGAGGGGGGAGGTGAATCCAGATCTCCTCCCAGCTTGCCACTAACCTGCTTTTTGACTTCAAACAAGTAATTTCCCCTTTTGCACAATAAAGCCATTGGAAAGACACCAGAAGGGCGCCTCAGCAGGCTGAGTAAGGGAGGGGAGACTTAAGCAGCTCCACGTCCTCCCCAATATTCTTCCTCAGCTCACTTCATTGATTGTGTTTCATCAGGAAAGCGACGTAGCCACGCTGCCAATAAGTGAAGACCAACAACTCTGCATCTCACCCAGGTCCCCAACCCACTTGCCAGCACCTTCAGACAATAATAATTGCCTTTTGGGTGGATTTCCCATCGATCTTTTCCCCCAAAATGTGTATTTATTTTAACATCTCTAGTGTACCTACAGTTTTGCCTCCTGGTGCGTGTGTGCCCCTCCCCCTCATACGTTCTGTTTGCCCCTGCGGGTTTCTCACCCACCACCTTCACCTGCTCTGCGCTCCAGGAGGCGGCTGTGTGCTCGCTTGCCCTCCTCGGGCTTCTGGTTGGGTTTGGGGGGCTATGTCTTCCTCTGCTTGCTCCCTCCCTTCCTGATCACCGAAGACTAGCTGAGTCCTTGCATCGAAGGTCACAGCTCCCATCTTGGGCCCTCTCCACTGGCTCTCTCTTCTTGTCCCAGCAGGGTTCCATCTCCCCCTTCAAGTGCAGCCTGGAGGTGGACACAGCTTCCCTCTTCTCTGATGTTCTTCCAAATGCTTCCCGCACCTTTGTAAAGAGCTCCTTTATTAAACTTTCTTAAATTTCCCAACTTTGATTGTGCCAGCCGTTTCCAGCTGGGACTCCGACTGTCAGAAAATACATATTATTATTGTTCAGATTACTACACATACTCTGCGTGGCCTGTATATAGCTGTGTAGCATCATGTCGAGGAGATGTATACATATACTGTGATTCACGTCACTATTCCCTTATTGGACCACCTATAATTTGCTTCCTGTTTGTTTGTTTGTTTTGGTATCAAAAGCTCAGGGAAATATTGGTTTCTTTTCATTGCAGGCACTTCCTGTCCTTTCTGGGTTTAAGTTCACAGCAGGTGACCGATCCTTCCAACAGGTATGTTTTCAGTTGCACACCTTGGCTGTCCTTAGGGAGCTTACCAGCTGGTAGCACAAAAACTGAGAACCGTGATGCCAGAGGAAAACTGAGTCAGATTATATGCTATCTCGAGAAATTCAGAGGTAGAGGGGGGTACAGAGATGGGGGATGGTTAGTTGGAGAAACCTGCCAGCTGGCAGGCCGGTCTCAGAATAGGGCATCTAATCATCCCTGGGTTAATTTACCAGAGTCTAGAAATAAGACTTCATCTGATTTTGTTTGATTCGTATGTAAAATAAGAATGCCATTTATTAATTTTTATTTTTTTTAAGATTTCATTTATTTACTTTTAGAGAGGGAAAGGGAGGGAGAAAGCAAGGGAGAGAAACATCATTGTGTGGTTGCCTCTTGAACGCCCCTTCCTGGGGACCTGGCCCACAACCCAGGCATGTGCCCTTACTGGGAATCGAACTGGCTACCTTTTGGTTCACAGTCCATGCTCAATCCACTGAGTCACACTGTCACAGGTGGGCACAGGTAACCCAGTTCTTGGTGATCACGGACAAAGAACTGAACCGAACACACAGAGTTTATAGCATAAAGAGAGAGCGAGCAGATTTGTTAAGCAATAGTACACTCCACAGAACTTGGGAGCAGGCCAACTCCGAGCAGAGAGATTGACCCCTGGGACTGGAGGGATTCTATTAGCGCAGATCTTTCCTGGCTAGTTTTGGCGGGCTTTTATTGCACATATACAAGTTGTATTACTTTAAAGCTATTGCGCATGTGATCTCCCATGATTTTCCTTGACTGGCCACCAGGGAAGGGGGTGACACAATGTTAATTTATTGTAATGAAATTATAATAAAGCAGGGGTCATATGGCATCTTCTCCAAAGGTGCATTCATGAGTCACCATGATTCAGCAATTTTCCAGGAAGCAGGAACAACGTGTCTTAGAACAGGGTCTCTGTCCTCTATCGATGTCCTTTATCTTATTAGCCCTGGGGCACCTCCGGAGTTTCTGCCTTCCAGACTAACTCCTGCCTCAATATCAGCCAGGGTCGTTTACTGATTTTTAATTAATTTTAGAAATAGATAGGAAGGGGGAGGAAGGTCGGGGGAGAGAGAGAGAGAGAACACTGATGTGCTATGCATGTGCCCTGACTGGAGATCAAACTCACGATCTCGGTGCCTTGGGATGATGCTCCGACCAAGCTACCCAGACAGGGCAAGAATGCCATTTATTTAGTTTGCAAAAAAAAAAAAAAAAATGTCTGTCAGGTGGACCTGAATCTTTGTGCCAATGTGGTTGGCATATTACATCCTATAAGCAGAAACCAAGTAGTAACTGGAATAGTGTTTGAGGAGCACAGGCCTTTTTCAAGGAATGGTCAGATGACTTGGAATCTTCGGCAAAGCAGGCTGGAGAGCCAGGCTCACCCATCTCCACAGTGGGGATGACCCTCCTGTGGGACCTTAGTACTCCCAAGTCTGCACGCCAAGACCCTCCTCTAGGCCTTGACAGTGCTCAGTCAGCTGAGCCCTTTTAACTTGCCCTCTTCCTTGCCCTTGACTCTCCCTTTAAGGGATTCCTCACAATTTTAATCTGCACAGGAGTCACCTGGATCTCTCTCTCTCTCCTTTTTCACCTGGGGATCTTGTTAAATGCAGATTCAGATTTGGGTAGGTCTCTGGTGGGGTCTGAGAGCTGGCAGCTCTAGCGGCCCTCCCCATTCCAATGTTGTGGAAAATGCCTTCCGTCCGGTACAAGGGAGTCAGTCCTCTGGAGCCACTGAATCTCTTTAATAAAACTTCCTCCTCATCTCTGCTCTAATCCCCATTTTGTGGTAATTTACAGTTTAATATTCACATGGACACCTGTTTTAGTCCCCGGCTGAGGGGTGGGGCACGTCGTGGTAGACAGCTCCCTAAAACAGCAGGGGAATCTGGGAGGAGGCAGGAGCTTCACCTGGGGGTGGAAGGGTCCCCAGGCTCAGACTCGCGGGTCCTCTGCTGCCCCAGGCGCGGGAGCTGCAGACGCCCCACTCGGCCTTCACTTTCACCCAGTCACCGAGGTCACCGTTTCTGCTTTTAACAGAGGAAGAAAAAAACCCGTAAGTGGTTGTGCGCTGAGTTAGCTTGAGCCTTCAAAGAATTAAATAGGATGGGGAAAGTATCACAACAACATTGTTAATACTGCTTTGTGTTTTTAAGACACTTGACAGTTGCTACATCATCTGTCCACAATCTATTTGATCTGAAGGCACAAAAATTCTGCCGCCCTGAAGTTGCTTTTTGGGATATTAATGTTAAGCTGTTTATTAAGGAACAGGAGTCTCAGAAAGTTTTCGAGCCTCCCCTCTTTCCTGCCCAAAAGATTCAAACCGAGAAATCTGCTCCAAGAAGGAGATCTTAGGGTGCTGCCTTAGCTGATTTGAATTAAGTGTGGTAAACAACAGGGCTTCAGATGGGACCTGTTAGCTAGATACCCCTGTGCCCCCCAGTCTGAACTGCCTAGCAAGGATTTTCCCGCCCTGTATGTTCCGCTCTTGCTCAGCTCCCTGTAAATCACCCATTCTCACGTCTGGAATCTAATACCCTGCTCCTTTGTCCAAACTGTCTTATATATCCAGTGTTGCCTCATTGTCTTTGGAATTTTTATGCCTGTGTGAGTTCCCCATGCACATGTATTGAACTTTGGATTTCTCCTGGTAATCTGTCTGTTGATTTGAGAGTCCAGGTAGAAGAACTGAGAAGGCAAGAGGGAAAATAGTATCTTTTTAGCCCCCACGGATCTTTCAACAACCGTGGGAGGCAGAGTCAGCACTATCATCTCCATTTTCTAGAGTAAGCTGAGCTTTTGAGAGGGCAAACCACACGTCCAAGCTCAGCGTTGCGAGTTCGAAGCTTTTCGGTGCTCAGCATGCTTCAGGTCTGTTGCCTGGTGGAGTTGCTGCCCCCGTTCCTGACACGCGCACCACTTTGTACACCAAATGATCGCAATTACCCAGGGACCCAGACCCGCCTCTGCCCTTCTCACTGCCACTGCCCCACCCAGGCTTTCATCATCACACACTTGAACTATTGCCGTAACAGTCACTCTGGGTTATTTCAGGGGATGCGGAGACTCGAAAGAGGTCCCTGCACTGGGACAAGGAAAGACCAGTGACGGGGACACGTGCAGGGGCCTGAGGATGGGCTGGGTGATGGCAGGCTGTTCCCATTGGTCTTAAGACTATTGGGTTTATTTATTTATTTTCAGAGAGAGGGGAAGGGAGGAAGTGAGAGAAACATCAACGTATGAGAGATACATTAGTCGGTTACCTCTCACACACCCCTAACTGGGGACTTGGACTGCAACCCAGGCATGTGCCTTGACTGGGAATTGAACTGACGACCTTTTGGTTTACAGACTGGTGCTCAGTCCACTGAGCCACACCAGCCAGCGTGCTGAGCGTTCTGTGTATTCCCTGGTCAAGGTCCTTTAGTAACTTCACAGTGCCAAAACTTCAGCTTGGCATTCAGTGTCCCCCATTACCTGGCCAGGGCATTTTACCATTCTCAGTACAGACCTCTCACCACCCACAACTTTCTCCTGATTGGCCCTGGCACTTACGGCTGCATATGTCTATGATCTGGTGAAGGAATTGTAGGAATAACCCTAGTGCTACTTATTACTTGTCTGTCACTCTACTAAGCAATTTGTCACATTACTTCACACAGTCCTTACAACTCACTGTGGTAGAGATCATCTTCCTCGTTTCATAGGTGAGGAAATCAAGGTTCAGAGGCGTTAAGTAACTTGCCTAAGTCACACAGCCAGAACATGACTGAGTAGAACTCAGCTCCCCAGACCAAATCCAAAGTCATCTCATTCTTGCCATTCCACTCCACTGAAATGAGGGGCGGACGGTGGGTAAGGTAGGGATTAGTAACTATGTCTCCTCACCCCCGCTGCTCCCACACCCGAAATACTCACTTTCGCCTACAGGGGTGTCAGTGCTGCACTTCTGTCAACACACCCCAGAGACTCTCCCTCACCCTGAGTCCCCTCCACTGCTGCTTGCTCCCTTTCTATCAACGACCATGGATTACTCATGCTTCCATGGCCTTGGAATTGTTCTCTGTTGATTTTGTCATGGAGTGTATTTGAGCCCGACTACAAACTACCATTCAGACTGGCTAGATGGCCAACATCCATAATAATAACTAACAATTAATGTTGCTGAAAATGGAGACCAGTCATCAGAACACCAGTAGGGGCGTATCAAGGAGGCTTCGTAGTGTAATTAGTCCTGTCATATCTTTGGGCGACGGTCTCCTCACCTGTAAAGTGCAGGGGCTCGAACCAGGCCGTCTCTGGACAAGAATGCCAGGCCCCAGGCACGCTTCTGGGTAGTTGGAATTAAAATAGACAAAAATCCTTGCCCTTATTCTCGTACAAAGAGATAGTAGACAAAGTAAATACATAAAGCAGGGAAGGGGGAAAAGAAGCAGGCAGGAGTGACATAATCTGACTTACTTTGTAAAAGGCTCACTGGCTGCTGGTGGAGAAGAGGCTGTAACAGGATCAGCAAGTGAGCAGGAAGACCGGTTAGGGGGCAACCGCAGCAATCCGGATGGGGGCCGGTGCTGTGGCTGGGACAAGAAGGAGAGGAGGGTAGAAGCGGTCAGATTTTAGACACAGTTTGAAGGTAAAGCCAGCATAATTTACCCAGGGGTTGTGTGCGTACCTGGAGCAGACTCAGGGGCTTTGGCTTGGAAGGAAAGAACATCGGGAAGGATGGAGTCGCTATTAACTAAGACGGGAAGACGATGACAGGTGCAGTTTTGAGAAGAAAACCAGTGGAAGTAGGGAGACTCAGGTATTTGAATCTTGAGTTAAAGGGGGAGATCCAGTCTGGAGATATAAGTGTCAGAACCATCAAGGTATATAGATGATATATCAGACACTCTTGTTTTAAAGACTTTATTTTATATACAGAGAGAGGGAAGGAAGGGGAGGAGGGAAGAGAAAGAGAGAGAGAAACATCAGTGCATGGCTGCCTCTTTTACGTCCCCAAATGGGGGCCTGGCCCACAACTCAGGCATGTGCTCTGACTGAGAATTGAACTGGTGACCCTTTGGTTCACAGGCCAACACTCAATCCACCGAGCCACGTCAGCCAGGGTCTGATATCAGACAATCTTGAACACTGCTTTCCATCCCCTTGACCGCACTTCTTCCTCTGGCTGATGTAATGCAGCTGACGTTGGCTGGACTGGCAGTGGCTACCAGCTGACAGTACCTCACCCTTGCCTGCTCCTGTACTTCTTGCTTCCTGCCCAAGGTGGCTATAGGACAAGGGCAGGAACTCACTCAGCACTGCTGAGTATGTACATTGTATGTACAACCCAGAATTATTGAGGGGGGGGTTGGTGTCACGGGGCCACCCTTAATCAGTGGAGAATGGAAGCTGGTGGGTAACTGTGACCCCTTTTCATTCCTTGACAGACGGTCCTGAAGCCCCTGGGAAGGTTCTGTGGCTCACCAGTATTCCGTTGTGGACGTCAGCTCACCAATGCATTTTTGAATTGGTTTCCCTTTCTTTGTTTTTCTCACCCTGACCCTCCCTTCTGCTCTCTAGAATTTCATTCCTGTATAAACTATCCACATGCAAACCTTTTATTAAAGTTCTGCTTCTAGTGGTCCTAGGCTAAGACAGGTGGCATTTAACTCCATGAGACTGAAAGGGATCACCGAAGAATTAATGAAGATCAGGAAGAGTTCCTGATCTTAGCCCAAGGACTAAGCCCTGAGCCCCTCCCAGATTTATAGGTGAAGAACTTGAGAACCTACCAAAGGAGACCCTAAAGAATAACCCAGAGAGCGCAGCATTATGGAAGCCAGCCAGGGGGAAAGATGTTTCAGGAAGAAGCAACCAGCTGATCCTCACTGGGCAGTCAAGTATGATGAAGAGTCAGTGGTGACCACGGGGTTTGGCCACGGTGGAGGGAGCTATGGAGGGAGCTGGTGACCTTAACAAAGGGCAGTCTGGTTGAAGTTGTGGAGTGGGTTTGGGGGAGAAGCTGGAGGGGAAGGAGGGTCAAGAGAGACTTTTAAAAAGATGGGTGAGCCCTGGCTGGTATAGCTCAGTGGGTTGAGCATGGGCTGTGAACCAGAGGGTTATTGGTTCAGTTCCGAGTGAGGGCACATGCCTTGGTTACAGGCCAGGTCCCCAGTGGGGGCCATGTGAGGGGCAACCACACATTGATGTTTCTCTCCCTCTCTTTCTCTCTCCCCTCCCCTCTCTTTAAAAGTAAATAAATAAATAATCTTTAAAAAGTAAAATAAAAAGATGGGTGAAATGATAGCATATTATAATTACATACATTTATATACTGAAGTGAATGATTCAGCAAAAAGGGGAAAACTGATGCTGCAGGAAAGAGGTGAGAGCACTGCTGGGGGAGGCGGGGAGGAGGCGCAGTGGCCCCGAAGGTGTTTGCCTTAGATAGGAGCCTGGGCAGTTTATCCCCGACTGCAGGAGGGCAGGCCAGTTCTCACAGCCCGTGACTCACCGGCTGCTTGAATTGCAAGAGGTCATTGGGACTTTGAGTCTGGGCTTCCCATCAGCCCCCTCCATTTCACAGATGAGTCCCTGAGGGTAGTGACCTGCCCAAGGACACACCGTGGATTAGATGCAGAATCAGAATCAGAACCCACAGCTTCCCCTGTCTTGCCCAGTGACCACACTCGGCCACTCACCCCCACCTGTGCTCTGGGTAGTGGACAGATAGCCTAGTGGGATCCAGGAAGGACATTAGAAGAGGGAAACAAAGAACTGGGCAAGCTTCAGCCCTGGCTGGTGTAGCTCAGTGGATTGAGTGCTGGCCTGTGAACCAAAGGGTCATCGGTTCAATTCCCAGTCAGGGCACATGTCTGGATTGCAGGCCAGTTCCCAGCAGGGGATGCACGAGAGGCAACCATACATTGATATTTCTCTCCCTCTCTCCTTCCCCTCTAAAGATAAATAAATAAAATCTTAAAAAAAAAAAAAAACCCAAAAAGGAAATGGGCAAGCTTCAGAACAGGACCAATAAGCCACCAGGTAAGTTTATTTGAAGGTCAACTGATGAGTTCAAGGAATCTCCCCAGATGTATTAGGAGTCAACTTAGTCACTGTAAAGAAGCTCTAAACCTGCCAATTGGGTTAAAAAATTCAGAAGGAGGGTATTATAAAGCCAAGTGCAAACAGGAGAGCACATATCCCTTTGGAATATTGATTTCTTGTCTTGGATATGTTGTCAAGCCTTGTTTCCCAATTGGGGTTTGGAAACATGGTCCCTCTCAGGTCAGGCAGAGCCGAGCACAGCCTGAGCAGTGGGCCATGAGGTCCCAGGAGCCGGGGGCCTGACAGGCGCAGTGTGCTGGTCCCACAGAAGAGCCACACGCCGGGCTTTGCCTTGACCTCCAGGAGACGTGCAAAATCACTGCACTCTTCTCTAATTCCATTCATTTCACAAACATTCTCTGTGCTTTTGTGCCAAGTGCTTACAGATATGCAAGGTAAGGGAGCAGGGGAGGGGATGTACAGAACAGATAAACAGAAAGAGGTCGTGTCCTCAAATCTGTATGGTTACAATAAGGATGAGCTATTCACGCATTTGACTGTGGTGCCCGCTGCACCGTCTCCTATTTGTTACCTCAGTCCTGGACAGGAGGGGCTGTAGAGTGGGAAGAGACTACGTCTCTGGTCACTGCAAAGACAGCTCTCTGGATTCAAATATATACATTATAAACAGCTCTTGGGTACAAATTATTCCCATGTGAACCTGTTGAACGGGATGCACTTATCTCTCTGGCTGATCGCTCGTTGAGTCCTGCACAAGTAGCCAGAAGTCTGTTTGTTTTACGACAAACAGGAGAGAGGCCCTGCTGAAATTGGGGCCTAGGACAGAAACTGAAGCTGATGCTCTAGCTAAGGTGTTTGGGGAGTACGTAAACGGGTACGGTCTGTGACGCGATGCCTCTCTTTCCCCCTTTCCACCAAAACAGCGCTTGAAGAGGCACACGGGCCAGTTTCTGACTTCCATCTCGAGCGCAGAGGGTGCTATGTGATACGAGAGTTTCTCTGGAGAAATCATCACGATCTCCTTATTTCTGTCACCCCTCGCACTGTTTTAAAGCGTTTGCAATAACAGTGATTTCATGGACTCCTCACCTCCTCCCCATGAGGTAGGTGGAGCAGGCTTTCTTATCACCTTGTGCAGCTGAAGAGACCGGGGCTCCATCTGAGAGGTGACATGACTCAACACAGGTCGCATGGCTCATAAGCAGCTGAACTGTAGCTGGAATCCACGTCTCCTGACAGTGAGTCAGATGCCCTGGTGACAGGGAGTCTCCTCAGCCCCTCAGCCCTGGCATGAAGGTGTGGCCCCCCCATCCCGGGATGGCCAGGCTTTGAGTCCCGGCTGTGCCCTCACCAGCTGTATGGCCTTGGGCAGGTTATCTAAGGGTCTCTGTGCCTCTCCTTCCCCACTTCATACAATGAGCAAAGTAGTAGTGCCCAAGTCCCACAACCCCTAGTTAATGGAAATCTTTCACTGTGTGGGCTTACTGTTCTGCCTTTGACAGCGGCAGCCAGGGGACCTAACTGAACCTCTGCAAGCTCAGGATTACCTTCGAAGGGGGAACAAAGTGTAAGCTGGTTGTTAGAACAAAAGGCTCAGAAAGAACCTCTGTCCTCCCCGCTTACCTGCCGAAAGGAATTGAGATAGAAGTGCTTCAGGACGGTGGCCTGACCATGTGCTCCTGAGTGTGTATGAAGCAAGTGTGGCAGACAGGAAGGATCCGGCAAGTCTGTTAGACTCCCCCCCACGCCACTGGTTCTGGGGGTGCCCAGCAAGAATTTGTGTACCACGACATTTGCTCCTTCTCACCCACCTGTGAATTACCCGCTTTTGGTGGAAATCCCAGGCCCCTGTACTCCTTCTCCTCTGCCCAAAATGGCATATAAGCCTCAAATGCCCAGTGCGTCTTTGGGTTTCAGATCTATGGCACCCCCACATGTACATCCACAGTAAATTTTGGACATTTTCTCCTGTTAATCTGTCTCACGTTGATTTGATTATTAGCCCAGCTAGAGCTTAGAAGGTGGGAGAAAAGCTTCTTTTGTGTGTCTCCACACCTTGCAGAATGGAAATAGTGGAGAACAACGCGATCTGCAGCCTAGAGACCCCTGCACCCCACACAGTCTCTCTGCACGTCGAAACCTGGGCCCGGCGGTTGGAAAGGCAACCCAGAGTAAAGGGCCAATTCCAGCAGACGCCCCACAAGTAGGGTGAGAGTTGAAAGGTCGAAAGGGCGCTGCTCCCGCCTGCGAGTCCAGCCTCAGCTCTGCACTGATATCTGAGAACACCTTGAACCACTCAAGGTGCACCTCCATTTCCTCATCTGCAGCAGGAAGCCTGGATTAGATAATGTCTCAGCCGCCTTCCTGATAACCTGAAAGGAACTTGCTCCAGGACAACGGTGACACAATATGTACGGGCGGTCTCTAAAACCTTTTTCTATGAAAAATTTCAAACAAATTTTAAACCCAACAAAACAATATAACGAGCCCGCACAGGTGCTTCGTGGACCTCGGCAATGGTCTGGTTTTATCCCCACCGCCCCCCGCACTGGGGGCTTATCCGTGGAGTTCTTTTTTAGGTGGACGTCACACGCATTGGGAGGCAGAAATCTTAACTGTGTGATACTGACAAATGGATTTGCCCGTGTAAACTGTACATCTATCACTTTCCTAGAAAGTTCTCTCATGTCTGTCAAAGACAAATGTATGGCTGACCTTATTAAACAATAAAACTAAACAGAAATCTGAATTCAGCCTACTGGGTTCAGCTCTCTCCCTGGCTGGCGAGGCCAGAGTCAGACGTGCAGTCTCATCTGTTATTCCCCTTCCTGCTCTGTCCACTTCTGCCCTGCTGTGTGTCCCTGGAGGTTATGGCCTTATGTGTGTGCTCTGCTCCCAATTACACACTGGGAGGCCTTTGCTACTATGCCGGCCGCAAATTCTCAGAAGCTCGCTTTTCTTCTCCCTGTACTTATGCTTCTCCAGGTGTTTTCTTTTGTCCTCTTCCATTTTTCTTTCCTACCACTGCTTTCTCATAACTGCTGCTGTTTCCTTTCCTTTAGAGTGTTCTCACTTTCCTGAGTTCATTCAGCCCATCTGCTCTGGGCTCACTGTCCTTTGTCTTCGGACCGTTCGTATCCTGGACACTAGACGCTGAGCCACAGTCCCAGCGTGCAGCCCAAGGCCGGCACATGGTCCACAGGGAGCGGGTGAGCGCAAAGGGCCACATATTCTACCAACACTTGCAGTCTAGTGACTTTGCTGCTGCCTCCTAAGGAACCCCAACCCGTCAGCCTTGCCACTTCCGGACCAGTGTTTCTCCTTGCATCGAGCAAGAATCTATTTCTCTGTCCCTTTGGAACCCCCAGCATTTGAAAGGAAGAAGGCTGATTTCCTGGCAAAATGTGACCCAAAGGACCATTCTTCCCCCACCCCCATCATTAAAAAAGAAAGCAGAGCAAGCTGGGCTATCAGGGATAACTTCCTGTTTTCCTCTGCTGAAAGCATCCTGGACAGATGAAACTGAGGGATCAAAGGGGCTGTCCGCCTCTGGGGCTCCGACAGCAGGATGGCTTTTAACCCTCTGCTGACTCCGATGTGGGAGTGCATAGGCAGTTTATGCCTTATATTTCCTGGGTAGGTCTAACTTTCTGAGGCCTTGACATTCATCCATTCATCAAACACTAGTATACTCTACCAAATGCCAGGCTTTTGGGGGGGCTCTGGGGATACAGGGATGAATATGACAGTCCCTGGCCTCATTCATCTAACAGCAGTGACCACAAGTACTAACTGAGTTAAGCCCTTTAATTCAGGCACTCACTATGTGCTTTTTATGCATTAGATCCTCACGACAAGCTCATGGGGAATTATTCTGGCCATTTTACAGGTGAGGAAAGCAGGGCTCGTGAGGGTGAATAACCTGTCACAGGCACATGACTAGTAGATGCTGGGGCTGGGGTTCGAGTCCAGTGGTCTGAACGCTCCCACCTTCTTAGCTGCTACACTACCCTAAAACATGGCAGTGATTCATTGCTAGTAATTTTGACAAGCGCAGTTTATCTCTGGGCTTGGTCAGGTGGCTCTGATGACCAGATTTGTCTGCATCCCATTTCCCGCCCCCACTGCACTAGGACAGAGGTGAGCTGGCTTAACAGCCCCCAAAGACTGGAAGCAAGGCTGAGAAACCAAGAGGCCCTGTTTGGCCCCATTCAGGGGACAAAGAGCGTGTCTGGTTCTTGCTTCCCCGCTCTCTTTTCTGGAACAGATCAATTTCTCCAGGGTTTTTTTTTTTTTTTGTGGGGGTGTTTGTTTTTGCATTTTCTCTAAAGCCTCAAAAGAGACCAAGGGCTTGTAGATAGGTAATAATAGCAACCAAGTAGATGTGTACTGAAGAATTATTCTAGGCCTTTGCTTATATCTTCTCTTGCAAGCTTGCAAAAATAGGTAATATTATTTTCTCCATTTTAGTTGTTAGTCAACATATCCAAAATCACGCAGCTAGACACAGCCAGGATTTGATCCTAGGTTTGACTAACTCCAAAACATGCACTTTAATTACACTGTCTCCCTGTTGCTGAAACTTGGCAGAGAGAGGAAGGAACTCCCTTCCTGCTGAGATTCCTGACAAACCAAAAGTGGCAGGTGAGGATACCAAACAACCTTGAGATCACTGGGTAGGGACACCTGGCACAAAAGGATCTTACGGTGCTTCCGACTCTGCAATTCTATCTCTTTAAGACCCAGAGCTCCCATGCCAAGCCTGCTCCATGATCCTCAGAGATTTCAGGGGTGGGGAAACTGGATTGAATACGCTGACATACAACAAGCAAAAAAAGACCTCAGCGTTTTTGCCTCGCCTCAGTGGCTCCGGCCTTTCCCCACCCCTCCGCCTCATTTATTTATTACTATGCTATTCCCTGGCCCCGCTGCTGTGTCAATACTGATAAAAGCAAATCGCCCCACAAACAGGTGCAGCCAGAGCTGCCCCTTGGACAGCTGCCAGGGAATGTGATCGCTCAGCTGGGGTGACCTGCCCCTGCCCAACCCCCTTCTCAGGTTCCAGTCCAGGGCATGTGTCCTTGGGCAGTTAATGTCATTCCTCATGCTGTGAGCCTGGTATCTCAGTTGGCATCATGGACTCAAGCTGGCAGGCGTGGGTGGGGTGGGAGTATGCAGGACAGAGGGGCTTCCAAGAGGTATTGCTGTTTATTTTCTGTTTCAGTTTCTTCTGAAATTCAGATACTACCATGTCTCCAAATCCCTCCTGAAAATATTTCCTAAGCGACCAGAGGGGAGAGGGAAGGGAACTTAAGGGGGAAAAGGGGGAGGGATTTTGAGGAATAAGTATGAATGACACAGAGATGAGGACTGGGGGGGGGAATGGGAGGGAGGGGGGAGACCGGGCGGGGGGGGGGAAGAGGAAAAAAAATATATACTTGAAAAGTAACCAAATAAAATTATTAAAAAAAAAAAGAATATCACTGCATGATTTTTCTAGGTTAGAAATATTTTTCCCAGGCCTACCCATTTCCAGATTCACACAAACGCTTGCAACATAATGATCCCGAAGACATTTTCCGAGCCCCTCCTAGGGCTTAGCCGAGGGTTCACCTAAATCAACACTTTCGGAGCCAACCACGTTATCCAGAATGCATTTTGATGCTACCAAGCCATGTGACTTTGACTCTGGTTTGGAAAAGGTTGTATTTCATCCTCCCTCCCCCATTTTTATGTTCTGTCCCCAAGCCTTATTTCCCCACCTCCCCAAGGCACCAGCCTTTCCAGAAATGTCCTAGCTCAGAGAGCAGCCTTCCTTCACCTGCCCGGGAGGTAGGACTGTGGCAACAGCAGATGACAGAGCAGCGCGGCCCGCGGGCGTTGGGGCTGGAGCCACGGGGCCAGGCTGTCTGCCCGCCTGAGGCCCGGAGCAGCGCAGCTCGAGGGGGAAGGGAGTTGCTATGCAAATGACACCGCGGCCTGCGATCCCCTCACCCTGGGGCCCTCCGGTTGCCAAAACAGACCATTCCCCAGAACAGTCGCCTAGAAACGGGCGCTGTCATAGCAGCCTCTCCGCTGCGGTGGCGGTGAGCCAGCCTGGCTGCCAGGAGCTGGGTCAGGGTGTTCGGACCTCTCAGCGCCCCCTCCCCACGGGTCTCCACCTCAGGGAAAGGAGCGGTGGCTTGGGCCCCTCCCTGGAGCAGGGGAGGCTGCTAATTGGATTGGAACACTCCACAAACACATCAGCTGCCTCTCCCTCGGGAAAGGGGGGTGTGTTGCGGGGTGGGGGGGCGTTGCACGTGGCTTCCGACTGTCTTTGTGCTGGGTCTCAGCCTCACCCTCCCAGCAGCCTCGCCCTGACCCGGTCCTCACAAGCCTCCACCCAGAGCCTTCCTAGGGCAAAATGGGGCAAGCTCCTTGAGGAGTGGAGGAGGCTGATGTTGAGCAGATAACTACCAAGATGAAATTCAGCTCTGATACGGAGGGGAACATGACGTTATAGGAATCTGAGATAGGGGGTCTGACCTGCTTTAGAGGGGTTAGGGGAGAATGCAGTTTTGCTGCCATCCCTCAACACCCCCCACCACGGCTTCCTGCTTCCTGCCCAGCCCGTGCTGACCTGGCCAGCCCCAGGCCCTGGGGGCAGACATTGTCTACCTCATTTGGCAGCAAGAGAGGCCCTTGTTGTTTCAGTGTGTGTATCTTGCCTCTTTTCAATTAAACGACAGCCTAAACTTCCAAAAGGTAGTTTAAATTTTGTGATGGCACCCCCACACGGCAAAGGACCAGACAGATGTGGACAGACCTGCCGGAATCAGTGCCGGTGATCCGTGTCACCCCGGGAAACCGCCCCCCGCTGCCTTTGCGGCGACTCATCCAGATCTGCCTCCAGAAACTACTGAAGCCTCACACAGCTCTGGGGTGGGGGAGAGGAGCAGATTCCCTGGCAACCTGGGTGACATTAAGCCAACAGGTGAGGTACAAGAAAGCGAGTGGGTACTTAGGACACAGCGTTCCCTGTGGTCCAGTCACTGCACACCGTGGGCAGTGGCAAGTGCGTCTCTGAAGCGGGTGGGAGGCCAGCTTTGTGCCTCTGTGCTGGGCAGGGGCGTCCCCTTCCTTCATAACCCACAGAGGCCTTGGGGGTCTTACGTACTCATAGGTAAAGTCTGCATTCAGCCTTCTCTTTCTCCCCTTCCTTCCTCATGTATTGCAAGCCTCCTGTGGGCCAGGCACTGGAGATTCAGGGAATGATTTCACTGGTATGGAGAAATGCCCTGCATAGTACAGGGGATAGTTGCCAGTCTCCAGTCTTTGATTTTGTGGCTTTTCCCCACATCCTGAATTCCACTTCTTCAAAGTGAAGGCCTTCTTTCCCAGACTCCCTTGAAACTTAGGTGTAGGCATGTGACCTAGTCTCCACCCACATAAGATTTTGATTTGAAAGAGGGCAACTAAGGAAATGGTCATCACGAGGAAGAGGTCTGGAGGTGGCTTCTGGCCTTTAGGGCAATGAGAGGGATGTTTTGGGATCCAATTCCCACGACTGTTGAAGGGGGTGGGGTGAGGCAAATTGCTTATGGATGGCTGTCACCGCGGCTTGTCCGGCAAAGGAGCTCTGGATGGTCACCCCTGGATTCTGAGCCTTGGTGCCTATCTGCCCTTCTGGATTCTGAGAGCCTCTTAATATATATTTTTAAAGATTTTATTTATTTATCTTTAGAGGGGAAGGAAGGGGAGCCTCTCATGCACCCCCTGCTGGGAACTGACCTGCAACCCAGGCGTGTGCCCTGACTGGGAATTGAACCGTGATCCTTTGGTTTACAGGCCTGCACTTAATCCACTGAGCTATGCCAACCAGGGCCCTCTTAATATTTTAAAAACAAGTTTCTTTTCTGTTAGAATG
Source organism: Artibeus jamaicensis (assembly GCF_021234435.1). Taxonomy (NCBI): domain Eukaryota; kingdom Metazoa; phylum Chordata; class Mammalia; order Chiroptera; family Phyllostomidae; genus Artibeus; species Artibeus jamaicensis. The sequence goes on from NW_026521356.1 coordinate 4,546,011, forward strand.
GATTCTGTTGTTTGCAACTAAGAAATGATACAAGTGGATGGATGGACGGGTTGAAGGGTAGAGGTGCATAGAGGATGGATGAGTGGGTGGGGGAAAGAGTGGATGATGGTGAGGAGACACCAACGCACTGAGTGATTTTTTGAGATGGGATTATAGATTACTTTATCTCTTGTTCTCTTCTTCTCCTATCCTCTTCCCCCTTCTTTTTTGATTTTTATAATGAAAGCAAATCGCTTGTGTGATGATAAAAGTACCAGAAACCCAGACCTACAAGAGCTCACAGTCCAGTGGGGGGGCTCAGACCCCGCTGTCTCGCCACGCACGCCCTGACCGCCACGCCCAAGGCTGTGCCCACCACTCAGAAAGCGTGCTTTTGGCTCATCCTGCCTTGTGACATTGTTCCCGTCGTTACCCAACAATCCTGTTTTACCTTGAGCGAGGATGACACACATTTCTGTGACTCATCCCGTATTGTTCTGACCTCTCCCAGCTCTGGCCTCCAGTGGCGCTGACTGTCCCTCAGCCAGCAAGTGCCACGACCTTGTTCTGCGGCTGTTTTCACATGGGCACCAGCACGTCCCATCACTCAGCGCAGAGCCTGGGACGGCCACTCATGTGCATTTTGCAAACCCTATTCTCTACAGCTTTGTGGAAAGTAGGATTTTGTGATCCACTTATAGATACGTTTCTTTGTGCCTTGATGACTCTCTCCACAGGAACATTTTAAGCCTTTGAAGCAGAGCCTCTATTCCTTCCTTTCTTCATTTCTTCATTTGTTCATTCAGCACTCAATGCCAGGTGTTACAGTCTAATAGAAATGAACATATAAAGGCAAGCGAGTGGGGAAAGCGCCAGAAGAGCCCAGAGAGCCGAGCATGCAGGGACAGGAGAGGAGGGTGGGGGGGGAGAAAGCCTCTGTCACGGGCGCAGTGCCAGTGTGTATTTTAAGATGGCTCTGTTTTCAGGGGTTTCTTTAAAAAGTTTTCATTCATTGATTTTAGAAAGAGAGAGGAAGGGAGAGAGAGAGAAACATCTACTTGTTGTTTACTTATTAGTGCATGTATTGGTTGCTCCTTGTCTGTGCCGTGACCAGGGACTGAGCCTGCAACCTGGGTGTATTGGGGCAAGGCTCTAACCAGCTGAGCTGCCTGGCCAGGGCTCTTCCCAGTTTTTAGCATGCTCATTTTGTTTAACCTCACTAGCAACCAGGCAAGTCATACTATTAATACTCTCGTTCTACAAATGAGGAAACTAAAGCCCTGAGGGGTTACATGTCTTACAGGGTCGCTGCAGAGCCGAGCTGTGCCATGAGCCTAACTGCTGCCACATACTGGCTGGAGCAGATTCTGGAAGGTTGGCAAGTGAGTGATCACCAGGCATGGAGGCCTTCTGCACAGGCCGGGGCATGGAGCGGCTGCCTGTCCTGTTTGGCTCAACACAGGTGTTGTGGGAACGGTATGGTGCAGGGGTGGCCACCCAATAACACGTGAGAACCTGCTACCCCATCCTTGGACTTCAGTTGCTCTCTTTGTTTCTTGAAGGGTAATTTCAGTGTGGAACAGTCGTGACTTAAACAAAATTGTGAGGTTGGGAGAATAGTGTTTTCCTTTCCTGGCTCGAGGCTGGCTTTGGAGTTGTAGGCACTTGGGATTCAATCCCAGAGTTCTGCCACTGACCCACCAGCTAAGTGACCTTGGACAAGTCACTCAACATCTCTGAGCCTGTTTTCTCAACTGTTTATGGAAAATAACCTTATAATGTTGATGTATGATTAAATGAGATAATACATGAAGTTAAGTTTAGAATAGCACCCAGCATATAGCAAGCTAGCACCCTTAAGTCCCCATCTCTTTATCTACAAGTTCAAAAGCCTGACAACTATGAAAACAAACCCCTTTGGCAACAAAACCTGTCCTGAACTTATGCAAGGTCATTTGTAGTCTGTCTACAGCTCCACCAAAGATGGCAATCCACAGATTTCACCACAGCAGTATTAGCATGTTTGAATGCGGGCGCCGACCTCATTCCTGCTGGGGACATTATGTGTGCACGACCCCTCTGGTAGCTTGCAGTTGATAGAGCGTCATCCCCACACACCAAGGTTGCAAGTTCGATCACTGGTCAGGGCACATATGAGAATCAACCAATGAATGTATCAGTCAGTGGAACAAAATTGAGGCTTTTCTCTCCCTCTAAAAAAAAAAAAAAAAGAATGAATGAATGAATGAATGAATGAATGAATGGTATAGGCACTGTGTTGCTTTTCTCAAATGTAAAAAACTCTGAATTACAAAGCAGTTCTGACCCAGAGACATCACATGGGAGGTTCTAACTTGCACGATCTCCCCTCTGAACTACTCTTTCCACTTCTGGTTTGCTCCTTACTCCAGTTGCTCAAATGGCTTTTGGGCATGTGAGGCCAGCCTTTCCCTCCCAGAGAAAAGCATTTATATCCACACACCCTGTGGGCCTCCCCACTGACCTGTGTCCCTCGGCCAGGCTCCTCTGCCCCTGTGATTCCTCCACTCTACTTTTTGCCAATCCATCCAATGCCGGTGCTCTTTTCCCCTCTGCCCTCATCGAGAAGGTGGGCTTTGGAGATGTGTTCTGTGAACTGCTCTGGCAGTTTGCTCTCAGCATGTTTTTACCTGCCCATGGGCTGCAGGGTTATTGGAAGAAGTCTCTGTCTACTTGTACTCCCAATAACGCCTGCCAACTGTACAAGTAATGTCTGGGGTAAAACTGTGTCTCCTTTACAACTGTGCTGAAGCCCTGGTCATTTTTCCACTGTGAATTTCCCCAGTTGACTACAGCCCAAAATAGCTCCTCTAATCTGCAGGATTGCAACAATGTCCAAAGGGAAAAGGAGTCCTCGTGTTGGAGCAGGTTGGAAACCACTGGGCCCGGCTGCCGGCCCCGGGTTGGTCCTTCCAGCAGACAGGGAGTCAGGAGGCCTGAGGTCAGGTTTCAGCCCCACCCCGGGCTGGTGGGATGATCTTGGGGGCAGCCACATGTGACTTGGAGAGCTTTGGTTTCCTCATGCTGAAGCAGAAATAATGAAAATTCCTTGGCAGGATTGTCAAGAAGATTAAATGAGATAATGAAAGGGCTTTGAAAACTGTGAAGTGTTGCACAGATGTCAGGATTGTTGTCATCTTCTTACACATATTGTCAGATTCGTAAGGGCAGGGAAGTGTCTTCTGTCTCCTTCTTCTGTTCCCTCAGTGACACCTCTCATCTCTGTCACCTCCTGCACTCAACACAGCACTGTGGAATGACATCATTAAAACCCTGCAGTGACTTGCGCAGGGGCCAAGCACACAGAAGTTCCTTAAGAAATGGTAGCTAATATGCATACACGTGCTGTTGTATATCCCCTGGTTCAAATCTCCTCTCTGCCACTTGCTAGAGTAATGAGTGTGACTCTGGGCCAGGTCAGCGCTAATGCGCCCTCGTGTGCTCACCTACCGCTCACGGCTGCCGAGGACAGCGGCCCATCCAGGCAGCGGTTGTGGAACTGCAGGCGCTCAGTCTGCATCACAGAGCCAAGCACCCACCCAGCACTCCGAGGGCGTCAGCTCTGGCTATCATCTTACTGCTGTCCGTTGAGCGACTCACGAAGAGGGCATGAGAAGATCTCCAGACTGAAACGTTGGAGATGCTAGGTCCCGGTCTTGGTTCAGAGTTGGCAGGGCCTTTGAAAACGGTGGTCAGACGCCCGGGCGCGCCGCTCAGGGGCAGCACAAGCGACGTCGCCCGACTGCGCTCGCGCGTTACTGCCCCGGAGTGGACCAGACATCGTTAGGTCGAAGGCCTGCGCATTTAGCCCTTGGAGAATTCTCACAACTGTGGAACAGGCAGCCGCTTGCATTCTCTCTGATCTGAACAACAGGTCCTGTGTCCCCATGCCCCGACCCACCACCTACATTTTAAGTTTAAATTTTATTAATTTTTTGATGATGCAATATTTGCAGAGGACACAAAATTTTAAAAGGTACAAAGGGGTATACAGTGAGAAGTCTCCTCACCCCTGTCCCAGCCATCAAGTCCTCTCCCCAGAAACATGCAATCTGACCTCAGCCTGTCTGGTAAGTGCAAAATAGTACCTGACTACATCTCAGTAATATTTCCATGTGAAAACAAACCAGCATATAGTCTAGAGTGGAATGTTGCCTTTGAGTGAACTTTGAGATAAAACCAGAGACTTCAAAGACGTTTTCTGCTGAAGGGCTGGGGAGCGGGAGCTGGTATAGCTCTGAGTTAGCCCACACAGTGCAAGCCGGATGACGCCCCCTGCTCCTACTGATTATATCGGGGCTCTCCTCGTCACCACACTCGCCTGAGTACGTGCCTTCCTGGCCTCTTCCTGCTTTTGACTCGGCCACCACCTTGCTGTCTGACCTTGATTCAGTCGCCTCTGCTCTGGGCTTCAGTTTTCCTCACTAGTAAACAGAGGCATTGCACTAGGGCCATCCAGATGTAACATTCCAGAACTGGCCAACTAGTTCACATCACGGTGTAGATGACTGATAGCAGCTTAATGCATGACCTTTCCTGTGGGTGGGAGCATTTGAAGAGATGCGGTTTCTCATCCCATCGGAATGAGCACGTATGGTGCGATTTCAGGCCTGGTCACAGGCGGGTGGGGCTGATATGCGGGGCAGGGGCACCTTTCCTGGCGTTCCTCCCGTGGTCACCGGGGTGAGGGGCTGCCCAAGGCAGGGGTGGTGTCAGCTCTGAGGGGGCATGCCTACTGGTTTTCCTCCAGGGCTCACACCACACCACACTCATTTCTCCCTGCCCGTGGGCCGAGAGCAGGGTTTTGTCATAACTAAAAATGCCTCATCAGGGAAACCCATGTGTGTGGCCTGGAAAACTACCCTGTCCCCTGGGGCAAGGGGTGCGCTGGGGCTGTTTAGCAGCTCCGCTTCCAGGCTGGCGGGTCAGTGCTCATCCTGGGTGAGTGAGGAGAGCCCGCTGGAAGGCCATCAGCGTTCTGCCAGAGCAGGTGGTCCGGCCGCACCTGGATCCAAGACATCTGCTTTTCACCCAGGGAGAAAGGCTGTGCCAAGCGCTGTCTGGTTTCATTTTCTGTGGGAGGTTTGATTTGGCTTCTGAATTTTCAGGGAGGGCTTGAAAGGGAGTGGCCTGCAGCCACCGTTAGCCCATCAGAGGTAAGAAAGGGGTTCCTCTGGCTGGCGAAGTCTAGGCAGGCTGGCCTGGAACAGTGCTCAGTGCTGTAACCCAGCACGTCTCCTCTCCACGCCCCTGCACTAGAGACCGCTGGGGATGGGAGGTGTTAGTCCGGGTCCCCCCAGAACAGTGGTTAAGCGGGAGTGGAAACCGGGGGCAGTGGGCAGTGGTCCCCACAATGCTGGCAGTGCTGGGAGGCTCGGAGCGGACCTTGCTCTCCGTCAGATCTCCACCATCACGTTCCCTCTTCTTCTCTGGAGCAGGGCAGCTCCTCACACCTGCGGGTGCTTAACTCACCAACCCCACTCTCAGCACTCAGAGCTCTGTCCCTCAGGGTGTGGGCCCAGGTGGGCGGCGCTGGCCTATGTGGGAGCTTGGTTAGAAATGCAGAATCTCAAGACCCACCCTAGGCTACTAAGTCGGAACCTAAATTTTTACAACACACCAAGTGGATTACAGTAACACACATTAACGTTTGGGAAACACTGGTCTAGATGCTGCACGCCTTAGGGAGGGAGGGAGGGAGGGAGGGAGGGAGGGAGGGAGGGGGAGGGGAGAGGAAATAGACGCTCCCTGAGGGACCCTTGTCAGAGGGAAGGTTCACCCAGGAGCCTGGTTCAATGCAGGGAGGCAGACACAGGAATAGGCTAAGGAAGGCCCTCTGGAAAAATATGTGGAAATAGACGGTGTCTTTAATGTGTGTCATTTTATCTTAATTTTAAATTGACAATTCACTCACACAGCTAAAATTCTGAGGATACAGAAGGGTGTGTCCGACAGTTCCTTTCCCACACCTGCCCCCCCCAGCCTCCTCCTCCTCAAAGGCAGCCTCAGTCACTAGGCTACAGACATGAGATATTATGCAAATAAAAGTGTTTGTGTGTGTTCTTACAGACCTCTTTTAAAAAATTCAAATACACATTAGCCCACAGTACACAGTGTCTGGTCCTTGTTGTTGTTTTCATTTACTATGTATTGGAGACCATTCTATATCAGCAAGTGAAGCTCTTAATTGTATTTCAGCTGAATATTACTCCACTTTAAGAATGAAACTTAGCCAGGGCCAGCATGGCTCAGCTGGCTGGGCGTTGCTCCACAAAGCAAAGTGTCCCTGGTGCCGTTCCTGGTCAGGGCACACGCCTGGGCTGCAGGTTCTGTCCCCTATAGGGGCGTGTGTTCCAGAGGCAGCTGGTCCCCCACCTCTAAAACAAATAAATAAATAAATATTTTAAAAAAATGAATGAAACAATTTATATTGCCAGTCCCTTACTGATGAACTTGATGAACCTGCAGGGTGATTTTTTAATTTTAATTTTAATTTTAATTTGTTTTATGCAGCTTAATCTGAGCATCTAGAATAAAAACTGGGAGGTCATTTAGTCCAAATTCCTATCCCACTTAGGAATTCTTGCATAGCTCCCTGTTGCATGCAAGACTCAGGCCGATGGATGTCGCCTCCCCTAAGAAACCGCACCTCCCCTTCCCTCCCACGGGCCTCGCACACACCTTCCCCGGGGCCCCAATCACATGAGGTCATTCAGGCAAAAGCACACTAGCATCTGTGTCCTCTCACCCCTGTCGGATCACAGTGCACAGTAGGTGCTCAACCAATGTGAATGACTTGAATCGACTATCCCTGAGAGGGGAGTCCTCTAACTATGCTGCTTGAACACTTGTAATGACAGATCTCAGCTCCCCCAAAGCCCACCTGCCTTTTCAAGGCTGTGCGCGGAGGTCCTTGAATGAAGTTTTTTCCTCCGGCTCTAGTGCAGGGGGCCAAACCCATGTTCACTGGGGGCCACAGCAGCCTCGCAGTTGCCTTCAAAGGGCTGAAATAATTTTAGGACTGAATAAGTGTAACTACCGAATAAGTTTAACTGTTGAGGAGTTGAAATTACATGCAGCCCTTTGCAGGCAACCTCGAGGCTGGTGTGGCCCCCAGTGAAAACGCGTTTGACGGCCCTGCCCTAGTGCGTCTTCTCAAACCACACAGACGTTAACCCCCTTCCAGATATTTAAGATAACCATCTCTTCCCAAACCGTCCCTGTGGGTCCTGGTTCCAGATCCTTCTCCTTCTAGTGTTTTCTTCCATACGCTTTCTGGTTTGTAATATGGACCCTCTTAAAAGTGATGTCTAGCCCCCACACACTGACTAGAGTGGCTGGAATTATGAAGACCGACTCTACCAAATACCGGCAAGCACGTGGGCAACCAGAACTCCCCAACTGCTGCTGGGAATGTAAAATGGTACAGGCGCTTCAGGAAAGAGTCCAGAGTTGCATAAAAAGTTAAAAGTACATCTTTCATATGACCTAGCCATTCAGCTCCAAGATATTTACCCAAGATAAAGGAAAGCATATATCCATTTAAAGGCCAATGTTCATAGCAGCTTTATTTGTAATAAGATGTGAAAACAACCCAAATGTCCACCAACAGTGAATGGATAAACAAACTGTGGCATATTGACAAAAGAGAATAGTACTTAGCAAAAACAAACAAAAACCAAAACAAAACCTACTGACGTACTTAACAACACTGATGAATTTCAAGATAATTATACCGAGTAAGAGAAGCCAGCTGAAAAATGATAAGAGTTTATGCTGGATGATTTCATTTACATGTAATTCTAAAAAGGCAAACTAATCCCTAGGACTGGAAAACACCTCGGTGTTCGCTTGGGCCACAGTGGCGAGGAGGAGCAAGAGAGACGATTGTGAAGGGCACAAGGAAACTTTGGGCATGGTCACTTGATTCTGTATGTCAGAATTATGTCAGAAACCAGCTTCACAGGTTTATAGGTATGTCAAAACTTATCCAATTGTATGCTTTAAACATGTACCTCGTTATTATATGTTAGTGATCCCTCAAAAAAGGCTGTTTTAAGAAAACCCGTGTCGGGAATGCCCACACCCCCTCGATGCCACTGATTGGTGTGCACAGTACGACGGCTGTGGCTTCTTCGACTGGGCCTCTGTGCTCCTGTTGAGGGACCTTGAAGTTACGTGAGCTTTTTAGGAGCTATATGACTGCCCTTTAAGTTCAACAACAATTCTAAGATCTTGATGTCATGAGCAGTGACAAGCCAGGTCTTCTCCAACTTTACCGTGAACTGTATCAAGGTTGCGGGTTCGATCAGGTCAAGGCAGATAGAGAAGGCAATGGATTGATGTTTCTTTCTCACATCCATGTCTCTGTCTCTCTCTTCCCCCCTTCCTCTCTCTCTAAAATCAGTTTGTGTGTGTGTGTGTGTGTGTGTGTGTGTATAAAGACACTGGCTGGAGTGGTTCAGTTGGTTGGGCGTCATTCTGCAAATTGAAAGATTGCAGGTTCAGTTCCCAGTCAGGGCACATGCCCAGGTTGCAGGTTCAGTCCCCAGTCGGGGTGTGTGCAGGTGGCAACCAATCAATGTTTCTCTCTCTCTCTCTCTTTCTCCCTCCTTTTCCTTCTCTCCAGAATCAATTAAAAAATTAAAAAGAAAATAATCACGATCTCTTTTTTAAAAAAAGCTGATTTTATAGCTCCATCACTCTTGCCTGGTGCAATACTTTGAAATCTGTGTCTGCCAGGCCTCTCATGACATCTCTATATTTGATTAGCAGGCTATACCCCTTTGCTGGAGCTTCTAATGTAAACATTGAAACGGGCCAGTTTAAACCGGCTCCGTGGCACACGGCCATCAAGTGTCTTCCAGATCGATCTGCACTCCTTGGGTGGGAAGCAGTGGGCTCGACCTGCATTTTTGGGTGTGACGGCTAATTGGCTGACCACGCAGAGGCCGTCAGAGGAACATGGGAGTGCGAGTGAACAGGGCGCAGCTGTGAGAAACAGAACGGTTCTTCGAGAAGTTAGACATGGAATTGCCATATGACCCCATCCTCCTACTTCTGGGTGCGTACCCCAAAGACTTGAAAAGGGAGTCCAACAGGTGCTGTACCCCCACATTCACAGCAACCTTCTTCCTCATGGCCAAAGGGTGGGAGCAGCCCAGGCACCTGCCAACGGGTGAATATGGACAAAGGAAATGGGGTCTATCCATACAATGGAATATTTTTCAGCCTCAAAAATGAATGAAGTTCTGACGCATGCTACAACGTGGATGAGCCTTGGAAACATCCAGGCAGCCGCACAGGGAAGGCACGTATCCTCGCTCCCGTTCGCATTTGGTGTATGGAATAGCCGACCGGGTGGATGGTGGGGCGGGGGCAGAACGAGGCGACCGTACTGAACAACGCAGAGCTGTATGCCTGACAATGGCTAAAATGCTAAAATGTTATACTTTGTGTCATGTGTACGTGGTGGGGAAGGCCAGGCCCGGGCCTTCGGGCAGTGGGTCGGGACGAGCTGCAGAGCAGGTCGGCCTGGTCAGTGTGGAGAGCAGGCTCGGTGAGGCCTGGTGAGCCTCGGAATCCAGACCAAGGAACTGGGATCTGGGATCCTCAGTGAGTCCCTCCTGGGGGTCGAGCCTTCGCCACCTGGTTAAAACGAACAATTTCCCGAGCAGGAGGGGGGGCAACGCAGGGACTCTATAGTTAGCACGTTAGGGCAGTGTGGATGGGTTTGCTTGTCAACCGCTGGTGCTGGGTTTGCGGTCGGAGTGGGACAGGTGGCATAGCTCACTGGACAGGTAAGTGTTGAGGAGAAAGGTTGGAAAGACCCTTCATTGTCCGAGGATTCTTAACAACTCTCAGCTTGTGTCACAATCTCTCCATTCATTGTCACTGTGCCCTTGACTATTCTGTGCCTCAGTTTCCTCTTCTGTAAACTGGAACCTTGTGTAACAGGGATAACAGAAAGGGTACCTGCCAGGTGTTTGTCACTTCTGTCTTCTCCACCATGCCAAAGAGGAAGGCCAGCCCTCCTGGATGCAGTTTCGGGTGGGGTAGGCAAGGCAAATGTCTTTAAATAAGAAAAGATGGAGAGGGAGGGAGGAAGCCAGCAGAACCACTCCTGGGTGGTGTGGGGGCAGGAGGGGGTGTGGGGGGGAGAGGGGGCAGCTGGGCTGAGAAGTGGGACTTGGGCAGATAAGAGGTCCTTCTTTATGTTGACGTATTTTTCCTTTTGTGTGTCCTCAAAAGGTTTTTAGAAAACATCTGTGTTGTTTCCCAAACTGTGCTGGAATCCCGACCTTCTGAATTCTGTCACAGGCCCGGAGGTGACCCAATACAATCAATACATCTGGGTCACAGATGCAAAACATGTCCATACCGCAGGGCTCAGCAGATGCTCCTAGTTATTATCCTGAAAGAAGACAGACCTGGAAGCTGGGGAGACGGGGACTGAGCACCTCTGAGCAGCAGACAGGGCACTTTCCTGAGATTCCAGGCCACTGAGCCAGGCTACAGGAGTTTTAGGCCCAACCCCCCCCCCCCATCTCTAGAGCTATGCTGTCCAATATGGTAGTCACTAGTCGTATACAAGATGTACATTTAAGTTAATATATTTTAAAAGATTTTCTTATTTTAGATAGAGGGGAAGGGAGGGAGAAAGAGAGGGAGAGAAACATCGATGCGTGGTTGCCTCCCACATGGCCCCTACTGGTGTCCAGGCTGGCCCACAACCCAGGCCTGAATTCCCGTGCTCTGACTGGGAATCGAACCAGTGGCCCTTTGGTTCGCAGGCTGGTGCTCAATCCATTTAGCCACACCAGCCAGGGCTAAGTTAAAATTTTTTTAATTAAAAACTTAGTTCCTGAGTCACATGTAGCCAGACATCAGTTGTTCAATAGCCACATGGACCTGGTAGTACCACAGGAGACAACACAGATATAGAACATTTCCATCAGCACAGGCACTTGGATTGCCCTAGAAAGATGAGGAGAAGGCCCAAGTAGGTCAGGTTTGTTTGTTTATACCTGACTTGTTCCTAAAAGGATCTGAGGCAGCTGAGGACAGCCTGAGGCCCTCAGACCACAGCCTTCCTTCTAGCCGGAGACATGGAGACGTGAAGGCTGGCCCATGGGCTGAAACAGTCATTGTCACGAGTGGGGGAGCAGAGAGAAGCCAGGGCCCAGTGGGCTGGGCTCCAGGCCCCAGATAGGAAGTGGGAGGGAAGGCGGAGGTGGGCATGCTGTGGGAGTGAGTGTCAAAGGCCAAGGCCGGGGGCAGGCAGATGCTGAGCAAGGAGAGAGCTACGGGAAAGGGGCTCTTTGTCCTCTTAGCAATACATGGTTATCTGACCTGTTTAATCAAGGATTCCCCTGTGCCCTTCTGTTCTGAGACACAAATTCCAAATTCCAGCTAATCAGACGCAGTGAAGGGATATTGCTGCTGGGTGCAAGCTCTGACTCGCATCAGCACGAGCAGGATGCCAGACCTGGGCCTGCACTCACCGCCCGCTGCTCTGTTTTGAGCAGCCATTGCCAGCGGCGGCGGCGGGCCAGGCAGCCTCCTTCCTGCTGCTGACGGGAGGGGAAAGGCCGTCGCCGGAGGGAGCCAGGCCTGCGCACTCTGCACTCTCCTCCGCACGTTCAAAGCCACGGTCTGCTCTCGGGGTGGGTTCCTTCTGAGGGCAAAGCCGAGTTTTAGAGAACGTTCACTCAATTTGACTTTTATTTTAAACTCATTTCTTGGGATTAAAGATGAGCCAAACATCTATTAAGATGATCTTAGTTTAAGCTTGGAAAGTTCAAAGACATAACAGGGTGAGATGTGGTGTTAAGAGGAAAAGCTTCTTATTGCTTAATTTGATATAATATATACATTTAAAAAAAATATTTTATTTAGCCCCGGCTGGTGTGGCTCGGTGGATTGAGCGCAGGCTGTGAAACAAAGGGTCGCGGTTCGATTCCCAGTCAGGGCACATGCCTGGCCTGTGAGCCAGGTTCCCAGTGGGGCCCATGTGAGAGGCGGCCACACACCGATGTTTCTCTCTCTTTCTCCTTTCCTTCCCCTCTCTCTAAAAATAAAGTAATAAAATATTTTTTAAAAATATTTTATTTATTTATTTTCAAACAGAGGGGAAAGGAGGGAGAGAAATATCGATAGGTTGTCTCTTGCACACCCTCAACAGGGGAAATGGCCCCGCGACCCAGGCATGTGCCCATAGGGAATCAAACTGGCGATTTTTCGGTTCGCAGTCCAGTGCTCAGTCCACTGAGCCACACCAGCCAGAGCTATAAATGCTATTTTTACTTTCATTTTGAGGCATAACAGACTTACAGGAAAGTGCACTAATCTTCAATGCACGGCGGTGGGGTGAATCTTTACGTGGGCAAGCACCTGAGTGACCTCCACTCGGGTGGGGGCAGGGCTCCTGCTCCCTGCTCCTCCCCTGCTTCCTTTGCCTTTTCTTAAACTGCATATAAATGGGGGCCAAACCTTGCTTACGCTGAGTGTCTGGCTCTTTCACTCATAAGCCCATGAACTTTTTCAGAAGAAATCTTATACAGATCCACCATCCTTCACCTACAATCACTGGGCCAGACAGGTTTGAGAATTCAGAATTTTTAGTAGTTTAGGAAAGGGCCCGGATGAGCTCACTCTCCCTGTCTGCAATAAACCCCCTCCGGCAGAGCCTGGGGCAGTGCCTGGTGAACATAAACACTTCTGAGCAAAGTCTATGAATATTCACACACCAAATGTTGTAAATAGAGGCTGCAAATAGCATCACGACAGTTAAGGTCGGTTTTCTTTTCTTTCTTTCTTTCTTTTTTTTTTTTTGGTGCCAAATTAGTTCACGTCAGGTCAGGCTCTGCAGTCAAATACCTAATGATAGAAATGCTTTTATCATGCAGTTTTCAGAGGTTTGGGGATTTTGAAACCAAGAATAAGGAATAGTACAACCTGTTAGTTCCCCCTAAGCCGTCGGCTCTGTGGGAGGCAAACTTACTGGGTAGCATGAGTTTCCAGTGCTGACAGAAGGTCACAGAACACAGCTGCCTCCACCGCCGCAGGTGCCGCGCTGGTGCGGACCTGGGTCCACAGGAGCTGGCTCTCTTGGCAGGCCTGTCGGAGGGCCACCTCGAACTCCCGACACTGAAGGCACATCTTTGCTGTATACATGTGCCTTTGGGCATTTTTTCTGGGATCCCTGCCTTTGCTTAGATTTTCCCCGAAATCTGCTACATATATAAGGCTAAGAGCCCAGTTAGAAGGTCAAAGTGGTGCTGAGTTAGAGCCCCTCGCTGAAGCCCTGGGTGTCTAAGGGACATTCTGATAACAGACTCTCTGACTGTGGAAGGAGGGGACAAGAAGGGGCAAGCACACAGGTGTAGGCAGGGAGAAGGAGGGGTGGCAGAAGCGAAAACTGGGATTAGGATGAGCGTGAGGGGGGCCAAGATAACAATACACACACCCCCCCCCACCCACACACCACTAGGGGTTGAGCCCAGGAGGATGGTCCAGGGGTGGGGGAGTATCTTCAGTTTAGGAGCCTTTGTGAAACACCTGCCTTGTGCCTGGCGCTGGGGATACAAAAATGAATAAAACCTGTTCCCTTTGGGGATCTTCCTCCACCCCATCTCCCATCAAACGCCCAGGTCCCGTGTCTCAGGTCCATAAAGCCCATGTAAGGGAAGGAAGGCAGTCAGCTGCCACAGTAACGTGCTGATCAGAAGCATGGGCTGGGCCCTGGCTGGTGTAGCTCAGTGGACTGAGCATGGGCCTGTGAACCAAAGGGTTACCGGTTCAATTCCCAGTCAGGGCACATACCTGGGTCCCCAATGTGGGGCAGATGAGAGGCAACCATACACTGATGTTTCTCTCCTCTTTCTTCTTCCCTTCTCCTGTCTCTAAAAATAAATAAATAAAATATTTTTTAAAAAAAAAGAGGCATGAACTGGAATTGCTGCAGTCTAGTTTCTTTCCATGACTTTGTGGTGTGACCTTGGACAAGTCTTTTACTCTGAGTCTCAGTGTCCTCATCAGTGGAATGGACCTAATAAGTCTACACCTCCCTACCTCACAGGGTGTTGCAAGGACCAAAGGAAATAACATGGCAAAAGGTGTACATGGCAAGACTTGCACAGGGCTGGCCTGTGCTTGTGATGGGCTTATTGCATTCGCAGACAGGTGGCCTTCCCCGGCACCTTAGGCAGCAGCACGTCAGTGATTGTGCAGACTCATTCTACTTCAGTCGCCACCTGGGTACCACGGGGCCTCGGGTGAGGGTGTTCTCTGCGCCTCAAATGTGGTTTTATGCTCTGCTTGCAACAGTTCTTTGAAAAATAATAGTAGCTCACAGATGTTCATTACAGTGTTATTTATAGTAGTCCAAGAAGAGTTATTTTTCATGGTAATCCCCAAGATCCAAAGAGTACCAGTGCTTAAGAAATGCATAAGTTAGAGGCTTGGAGACCCCACCCCTCCTGCTCTCCAGTGCTCCCTTTTGTGGTAGTGGGGTAAACCCTTCGCCACCCATAAAGAGGACGGAGAAGGAGGGGGGCAAGAGCCATTGGGCCCCTAGAACCTGTGAGCTCAAAACGACCTTGCACACACTCACCGGTCCTACTGCTTGGAATGCTTCTGCACAACAGAGGGGAGGTGTAAGGGTGGCCACCACAGAGTGGTGCATTGAAAGCGGCCATGATGTCCACCCATTGAGGGGGGCTGAAATAAACTACGGTGGATACATATGGCTTCTACGCAGCCTGTTCTAGGTGACGCTCCCTCCACAGATCTAAGCCTCAAGAGGATCCCTCCAGGAATTTCACAGTGAAATATGTGTAGGAAATGCCAGTCTCCTCTTTGATGATTCAGAATGCACATTACTGAATTAAAGACTCTGTGAAGTCTGCCAGGAAAGAAGCCCATGTCAACTGGCACGAACCAGGGTGCCCCAAGTAGGTGGGGAAGGACTGCCCTGTTACTAGCAGCCGGCCCAGGCGTTCTGTGGGGCCAGGCTGGGGGGCACTGCACAGCAGACTCAGGACGCGGGAGCTGAGGGAAAACCGCAGCTTCCAAGTCTGTGGGGCACAATCTAGCCCAACACCCCTACCTGTGTATGTATTTGTATTTGAAAAGTTCTAGCAGGATGCCCCTCACCACTTCCATGGTGGCTGGGGCAGTAGGAACAGAAGTGCTTTATATTTCATCTGCCTTTGTTTTCATCTTTTAGCACATTTGGGTTTTCTAAACTGCCTTTCATTACTGTGTTTAACCTTCAGAATGAGTAAAGTAAAAAAACTGCTAGGAAAGGGGTTGAGGGACTGCTGAAAGCCCGTCCGCAGCTCTGCTGCCCGGGAGGAGTAGGGGCCTCCTGCTCGCGGGCCGGCGGAGAGGCCAGGTCCTTATTTAGGCAGAGACGTCCCGAGCTCGCATTCCAGTGGGAATCCTTCCCGGCGCATTCCTCCTGCAGCCCCGCGGCGTCCAGCTGCACCCTCGCAGGGCCTCCCTCTCCTTTGGTAGCCGCCGCCGTCGCCGGCCCAGGCCCAGGCCCGCCGCACATCTGGACCTCGTTAGGGGCCGCCAGCACCAAAGCCGGCACATCTGGCCGCCGCGAGGCGGAGTGCGCGGCGGGGCAGCAAAGGGGAAGGGGCACGTCAGGACAGGGCGGCCCGGCGCTCCGCTCCGAGGCGTCTGGAAGTGGGAAGGCGGTGGGCGGCCGGCCACAGACAGGCAGACAGCGCACTGCCTGCAGGGCCAGCACCGGCCCTGGGAGCCCAGCAAAGTAGCGCCCTCGCTGGCAGGGGAGCCCGAGGCCTCAGAGGCCTCCCAGGATGAGGGGTTTAGGCCTGCAAGAGGCAGGGATTCTAGATTCCAGGCGGGTGTTTTTGCCCTCAGGGAGGCCTGGGGCTGGGGGCCGGGGGCCTGCCAGGATGGGGAGCAGAAAGCAGCTTCAGGGCAGCTCCCAGAGAAGAAATGGACAGGAACAGGGTGCCTAGGCTTGAGGGCGCAGACTCTGGGGGCCGCAGGTTAGGAGTCAGGGTCTTCTGTGTCAGGATGGAGAATACGCCTGTTTGATATGAGAAAGAACAGAAGGGCAACAAGGCATGTCGGAAACGGAGCGTTCCCAAGGCCTTTTCCTTTCAGCTGCAAGCCCAGGCCCCCTGCTCTCCCCCTGTGGTGCCATTTTCCGTCCCCTTTTGCGGCCTCTTCCTCCAAGGCTTTAGCAGCCTTGCCCATTCTTTCCTTGAGGCATCAGCAGATGCTCCTGAAAACAGTCAACAAAAAGTACAGCCTACGGACTGAGCCCTCACCTCTCCCCTTTGTCCTGCTGCCTCAGACCTTGCCTGGCTCCATCCTGGAAGGTCTGTGTTATGGCAGGAACCCACAGATTGCCTGCCTGCTCCCCACCCACCAGCCCCGCCCCACAGTGAGTGGCTCAGCCATGGGTTACACACCCACACTAGTGCCCTCGGAAGAACCCTCAGAAAGGTCTGGGGCGGGGGCGGCTATGAACTTGGAAGCCAAGGAGAACAGCAGAAAGCTCATGACTTCGACTCAACAGACGGTTCAAAAATCCCACTGCTTACCCACACTCAGTACCAGTTTCCTCACCTGTAAGATGAAGGTAATATTTTTAGAGAACTGTTTTAAGCTGTCTGATAGAAATATGTAGTAACAGACCCTGGCTGTTGTGGCTCAATGGACTGAGTGCCAGCCTGTGAACCAAAAGTTTGCCAGTTTGATTCTCAGTCAGGGCACGGGCCTGGGTTACAGGGATGGTGGTGGGCGTGCAAGGGGCCATTGCTCATCGATGTTTCTCTCCCTCCCTTCTCTCTCTAAAAAGAAATAAAATCTGAAAAATATATATACAATAATAGTATTATGTTTCCCCAATAGAAATATAATGTAATTATAAATCGATGTGGGGGCTTTTACATTTTTCATTCTGGACTCACTTTAGATTTATAGAAAAGTTGCAGGATTGTTCAGTGAGTTCCAGTAACCCCTTCACCCAGCTTTTCCTAAGGTTAGCATCTTGCACAACCAAGGTACATTTGCCAAAACTGGAAGATTAACATTGACACAACATTATTGACCAATGGGACTTTATTTAGATTTCGCCAGTTTTCCCAAAACAGATGTAATTTAAAATTTTCTACTAGCTACATTAAAGAGTAAAAAGAAACAAGTAAGGTTGATTTTAATAATATATTTTAACTCAATATGTCCAAAATATTGTCATGTCAGCATTTATCAATATAAAATACACTATGAATGAGATTTTTACATTTTGCTATATTAAGTTTTTGAAATCAGGGTGGATTTTACTCTCAGCACATCTCGGTTTGGACACTAAATTTTCATTGGAAATTATTTTTTTTATCATTGCAAATTCTTGATCTGTTGTTAGATTTTCACAAAACAATAGATTCACATACTCAAGTTGTCCTAAACGTATTTAAAAGTTTTCTAATGACTGAATTGAGTATAAATTTTAAATCTTTATATTGAATTAAATAAAAAATTCAGTTCCTCAGTGGTACCAGCCACTTTTCAAATGCTCCATGGCTGCACATGGCTAGTGGCTACACTCCTGGGCAGCTCAGATCTGAAGGATTGGAAGAGAGCACGTATTCCCTGGCCAGCGTGGCTCAGTGGGTTGGGCGTCACCCAGGAAAGGAAAAGGTCGCTGGTTCAATTCCCGATCAGGGCACATGTTTCAGCTGCGGGTTAGTTCCCCCATCAGAGTGTGGGCCAGGGCTCTAATGTTATTATTAAAGCTTAGAGTTGCCGCTGGTAAAATTTATTTCCAGTCATGTTATGGAAACTCTTGCACCCATTTACTTCCAGATGTAATGGAAGGAAGCAGAGAAAGGTATTGGTCTGGGGAGAGAGGACAGGGGAGGGGGGACCAGATCCTTCTCAGCCCAGCCGTGCACAGGACTCCCACTACGTCAGCCCCTCCCCCCTCTCACGTTCAGCGCTTTGGACGGTCTTCAGAGCAGGGACTATTACCTCTGTTCACAGATGAGAAAACCAAGACTCTGACATTCGAATGAAGAGAAACGCAGGAGCCTTGAGTTCCTACCCAGCCACCTTGTCTCATTGTGAGGTCTGGGTGCCCTTCTTCCTTCCTGGGCCTCAGTTTCCCCAAATGTGTTAAATAAATGGAGATGGAAGTTGGTTTGGGTTACTGGGTCCATCTAGGACAATTTAGAATTATTCAAATAGGGAACATTTGCCTAGCCCTTACTTCTTAAAATTCACCCAGTTCTGATTTGTTAATTAGTAAATAGATAACAAAGGGAAAGACAACTTATTCTTCTATTCACAGTGGAGGTGGGGGGACCTGCCATGTAGTCAGTCATATTTTTGTCCACAGGTTGGGACACCCTCTCCCAGTTGCGAGGTGCCTAGGAAACCTAATTAATTATGGAATTATGGGGTGTCACTTGCACTAATATAGAATCAGGGCCGAGGGAGCCGGTGTCTCGGGGGATATTTATAACGAGCTGAGGCAGTCTGGTGAGTCACTGCTCCGTTCTCCACCAGGGCGCACCTGCCTCACCTCCCAGGAGTGGGGGGCTGTCGCTCTCTGGTCAGGCCCCCTTTCCTCACAGGGGCTGAGGACGCACACACTGCGGGGAACGCCACCCTGCCCTGGGCTCCCCGGGGACGCTGATTAATGCCACCCATCCCCCCCTTCTAGTGTCATTTCCCAACAGTCTCCCACTTCCCAGACTGAGGCTGCCCTGCCCACTGATGACGCTCCAGACCCGCCGTTCCCGGGAACGTCTCATTCCAGAGGGATTCCTTCTGGGAAGGTTTACTACGGTCAAGCCCGCTGTGCAGCTGGACTCTGGAGTAGCCTCTCGCCAGGGCCAGCTCTTCCGGGAAGCAGAGCAGCAAAAGCAGAAAGGGGAGGGGAGCAAACATTCATCGAGCCCCTACTCTGCGCCAAGCCCTGGACAGGGCACTTGGCATCCTGAGCTCCCTGAAGTGTCACCATAAGCTGTGTAATGGGTCCAGCACCCACACTTGATAAACCAGGGGGGAAAAGTAGCTGGGGAGGAGCACACAGCTACAAAGGGCCAGGGCCAGGGCTCTCATCCTGGCCTGCTTAACTCCAAAGCCCTTTTTTGTTTGTTTGTTTGTTTGTTTAAAAATGATTTTATTTATTTATTTTTAGAGAGAGGGGAAAGGAGGGACAAGGAGAGGGAGAGGAACCAACTGGGGACCTGGCTCGAAACCCAAGCATGTGCCCTGACTGGGAATCGAACCTGCGGCCTTTCCGTCCCCGGGGCCACTGCTCACCCACTGAGCCACACCAACCAGGGACAACAACTCTTGTTTTTATAAGATCGTCTCAAGCTATCAGAGTAGTAGTACAAACACACACATGCACATACATCTATATGTTCATTTAACTCTCAAAATATTGCGGGTGGGTCTTAACAGAGAAAGATGAAAGACTCAGAAATAATATTCAGAATGGACAGAGGACAAATCTCGACTCTCTGGGTCTTACAAGAAATACAACCAAAACAAAACAAGAATTCAGAAAGGTTGAGGACAGAGCCAGAGTCGGAGCCAGGAGTCTCTGAGGCTGCAGGACACGCTCCCTCCCCCCACCGTCGTGGTCTCCCCTTGGCCTCCGAGGTCCTCAGTGACCTCTCGCCAAGTGCGTGATTCAGTGGGAGGCACTCGGACACCAGCGCCAGGTGATTCATCCACGTGACCCTGGACTTTCTCAGGTGACCTTGGTGTCCTCCTCTGTAAATGGAACAATAATTCATACCTTGTAGGGGTGTTGTAAGAGCTAGAGGCACGTTTGTGGCACCCACTACACAGTAAAACTATAATTACGTTTATTTTTGTTGGCATTTTACACGTGCCTGTGTAGTCTGTAAGACTACACGGGCTGTCGCTGGCAGTCTGATAGAATATTAAAATCTTTTTCTTGTGTGTGTTTGGAGTGGGTGGAGTGTCAGGGGCGGGAGTGGGGGGAGTCCCCTCTACCTTCCAGGCTGGAAAATTCCAGTGGTGCCAAGGGGTAGCTCCAAGATGACTCTCCCTGTTTGTGTGCCAGCCTGGCCAATCTGTCACTCAGTCTTCGGTTAGGTCACACTCCTGCTCAGACTCTAGCCTCGATGACTTCCTGCTGTCTGTGTGTCAGGGTTGCCCTGCTCTCAAGGCCCCTGATGGCTTGCTTTCTGCCCTCTCCTCTGCCTGCGGCCTTGCCGCTGCGGGGGAGCAGCCCCTCGCCCCTCCCCTGCACCCCCTCCAAGCCCGGCAGGCTCTCCCCACTGTCCCCACCAGGGCTGCCACTCCTCCTTTGTCATCCAGGTTCACATTCCCTTGTCTGGAATTCTGAACTCCAAAGGCTCTAAAAACCAGACTTTTAAAAATAAGTCGGATATAAACTCATTTGGCCACAAATCTGGTCTGCCCTGATGCAAGGTTATTTAAAGTCTTTACTATGTCTTGCACTGCTCATAGTTTTGCCGCAGAAACTGTGCTGTGCCTGATTCAGGGCGCGGCCCCAGACCCTGCTGGAGTGTCCTGCCATGTCAGCACATGCGTGCTGTGACGGTTCTGAAGGACAGAAAACTCTGCAAACCCACAGGCGTCTGACCTCAGGGCTTCGGGCGAGGGCCTGCGCCTGTAGCCACGGCAGCCTGCAGCCCGCCCTGGGCGGGACCCTGTGCAGGTCCTCATGGCCCATTGCACTCACAGGCTTGGCAGGTGAGCATGAGCCCCTCCCGATCACAAATGAGGCCCAAGGTTATACAGCCGAGAGAGTGGTCAAGCCCAGTGCTTCTGAGGGCCCAGCTCCCCGCACACTTCATCTCTCCTCAGTACCAAGTTCCTCTCCTTTCCTCATGAACTACCCTCCTCTGTCCTTCTGACGCCCCTGAAACATGTGAGCACAACAGTGACTCATTTGGCAGTATTCATTCAGGGCTTCTCTGTGTGCACACAAAATCTTAAGATACCAGTTCAGACTTAATAGTCCTGGGGGTGGTACTCTGTATTGCTGACAAGCTCCCAGTTGCTGCCAGACCCCACCTCGAGGAGTAAGGGGTTAGAGGCAAGTGGAGATACAGCGGTGAATAGGACTCACTCCCTGGCCTGGCCAGCGTGGCTCAGTCGGTTGGTATGTTGTCCCGTACACCGGAAGGTTGCGGCCTTGATCCCCGGTCATAGCACAAACCTAGGTTGTGGGTTCAGTCCTGGGTTGGGCACCTATGGGAGGCAACCAGTCAATGTTTCTCTCTCACATCAATGTTCCTCTCTTCCTTCCTCTCTCTCTTTCTCTTCTTCTCTCCCTAAAATGGATAAAAAATATATTTGAGTCTAAAAAGAAGACTCAGTCTCTGTTGTCATCACTCTCATGTACAAGAGCTCTCTATGTACCTGATCCAGAGGTGGGTGCAATTACTATCCTCATTTGACAGACGAAGAAACAAGCACAGAGAGGTTAAGTAACTTGGCCAAGGTCACACAGCTCCCAAGACACAGAGCCAGGACTTCAACCTGGTGAGCCTGGCTCCTAGAGTGCATGCTGTTAACTACAGCGTGACGCACAAGCCGGAGAGATGGACCTGGCAGAGTCATGTGGCGATCTGGTCACTGCAGGCAGGGCTGGCAGTAGCAGAGCACCGGGGTGCAGGCTGGGCTCCTTTTTAGTGCGTGGTGAATTTTCAGGGTAACTGTCACTCTCCCCTTTAAATACCCAAACCCATTTTCTTCAGAAGCTCTTTCCAAACCAGACTGTACATCGTCCTGCTGTATGTACTTTAACCTTTTCTTGAGGACTCGGGCCACTGTTCTGATTGCCGATGCTCGTAACCACAGCAGGTCCTCAAGTGGCGTCACGTCCTCCAATGTTGTTTTGTTATAACTTTGATGAGCTGCTGTAGGCACTTGACTCTTGTTTATATGTTGTTTCACTTAAAGTCGCGGAACCTATTGATGGTGTTGAGGACTTAACTGTGTTCTAAAATATTGACTCTGAAACCCTCAGCTTTCAGTTTCTCATAGCTGTTCCTACGCATGCTCCCAGTACACCGCGGGCTGAGAAGCCAGGCGACCAACCCCATCAGAATCCTGTGCGCAGTGAGGGTTTATAGGTGCAGAGTGAGGCTAGAGCAGTTTCTTTTTTTTTAAGATTTTTATTATTTATTTATCTTTAGAAGGGAAGGGAAGGAGAGAAGGCGAGAAACATCAATGTATAAGTTGCCTCTTGTGTGTCCCCTGCTGGGAAGTGGCCTGCAACCCAGGCATGTGCCCTGACTGGGAATCGAACTGCGATCATATGGTTCGCAGGCCCGCGCTCAATCCACTGAGCTACGCCAGCCAGGGCTTAGAGCAGTTTCTTTAAGACAAACAGGCCTTAGCTTTTGCACAAGGAAATTTATGAGATTCAGTTTGGTTGCTCATTTACATGTTTTTGCTTATTTCCTGGTTCATGGTTGTGTGTTGAGAGCTGCAGGAACTGGACGGGCGCCCTGGATGTCTGATTTACAAACTAGAGTATCATCAGACTTCCAGGGCAGTTTTTCACAGCTGCCTGGAGTCTTATTCTGCACTCTGAGGTGAAACGTGGGTCTCTGAATGTTGAAAGCTGTATTTGGAACCACCAGAACTTACTGAGCACCTACTGTATGCTCGCAAGTGCTGGGCACTATGCACAAGAAAACCTGCAAGCCCAGTTCCCGTGCATTACCTCAAACTGAGTAGATGAGCTGCAGCACCGGAAGCCTACCTCTCCTGCAGGTGGGGCCGGTAACAGTGGTGCTGCAGCACAGTGGGCGTGTCTGCAAGAGAACGGCCCGGGGTCCACAAACCGGGCTCTGAGTTCCCACTCCCAGACCTGCCAGCACACCCACATCCTCTCTAAACACCAGTTTCCCCATCTGTAAAACGGGCATAATCCTCTCTCCGTCCCACGGCCATGATGAGAGAATGCCTGGGAAAGCACCGTGTACACTGTAAAGTGCGGTCCACACGTGTGCAGTGAGACCGCTGCAGGCTGCAGGGAAGACCGACCCACTCCGGGTACTTCCAGCCACGAGGCTTTACTGTAAGGTTGTGCGGGGGAGGTAGGGAGACTGGCAGGGGTTTCGTCACACAGAGAGCAGCCCTCCAGGACAACCGGACCCCGGTGCTGGAGCCCTTGGCTGCTCACGCCCAACCCGATTATGGACTCTCTGCCTCCTGTCTCCTGATGTCTCCGGGCTCCTGCTTGCTACCTTCTCCTGATGGAGTCCTTACCCTCTGCCCGCTTAACTGTCCTCTGCTTTTCAAGCAACCTGGTGAGAGAAAGCTGGCATGGTGAGCCACTTGTCAGTACAGAAGGTCCCCACGGGCAGGGTGTTAATGCTGTGCTCCCCGCTCTGTGCCCTTCACGCGCATCCAGTCTGTAAACCGTTGCCCGTGTGTTGGCCACACCTCGGCCCCGGCCGTTGTGGCTGGAGCTCTGTGCCAGCAGCACAAGGTTGGGGCCGGCGGGTGGGGTGCCCGCGGGGAGGGCAGAGCACACTGCCCGCTGAGGAATTCGAGCTGTCGTTACAGAGGGAGGACTTCGTTAAGGCAGTTCATCCAGCCAGCAAGCAGCACCCGCCTGTTGTGTCTCGCGTGCCACTCAGTAGGGGCCAGCCACGGGCCAGGCTGTGCAATCGGGGAAGGCCGCGGTGTCCCAGGTGTCCACGTCCTGCAGGTTTCTCAGGTGGATGACACTCTTCTCAGCAGCCCTGCCCCAGGCTCCGGCTCCTCCGTGTGTGCTCCCCAGGCCGGGGATTAGAACCTGCGCAGGGTGCTGCTCGCAGCCCCGGACCTGGTGGGGAAGAGTTAGAACCTGCTTATGTGTGCAGCAGTGGGGATTAGTGACCAATATTTGGTGTATTTAAGTGACAGCGTGCACTCAGGCATTAAGAGTTGCATGATCAAAGTGTACGAACGACACGGTGTAACAGTGAGGTGCCCGGCTGGCATTATGTATGCGGGTATGTGAGCGGGTGTGTGTATAAACATGTGTTATTCACATGGGGAAGAGGCAGGGAGATTTGATGTAAAAAGTGTTAGTAGGGGTTATCTCTGGGTGACATTTTATGAGCAAATTTTGTTTTCTTGTTTATGCTCTTCTCTTTTTCTATGTTTTCTACAATGAATATATTATTTTTATAGTCAGGAAAAAACCCATAAATACCACTAAAAAACCAACAACCAGCCAAACTCTGTCCTTAGAAAAGAAACTGATAACTCATTTCTCTTCCACACACTTGAAGATTCACAGTTCCCAAGAGGGAGAGCTGTGTTTTCCGGGAAAATGAAGTTTTTCATTAAAGATCTGACACACAGCCCCGCCTGGCGCGGCTCAGTTCATTGAGTGTCATCCTGCAAAGCCAAAAGTTGCCGGTTCGATTCCCAGTCAGGACACCTACCTGGGTTGAGGGCCCGTCCCCGGGTGCACGTGCGAGAGGCAGCCAATTATTGTTTCTCTCTCACACCGATGTTTCCCACCCTCTCTAACCCCTCCCTCCTCCTCTCTCTAAAAGTAAGTGAATGAAAACTTGAAAATAAAGAAAGGTCTGACGTTCTACTGGTGGAATGCCACCTAATGGCGAGGCACGGAGGACAACAGGCGTCCTTCTCGGTGTCCCTCTGGGGCGGCTGTGAAAGTGGCCGGAGGTCAGGTAGGTAGAAGGGCCCAGAGTGGACAGAGCCAGGACACTTCCCAGACAGACCACCTTGTCACCAGCATATTTAAAAGGAATTGGAGTGAAATGGACATTTATGTTGTCAGTTACAGCGGTGACCGAGTTTTTGTTTCCCTTCAGGGAAAATCACTGTCCTCTCCCTCCAAAGGGAAGAGAAGGGGAGAGAAGGAGCCTTAGCAAATTCTATCAAACCGTCGCCACGGAGGAGCTCTGGGAGTGAGGGGGAGGGGCGAGGCCCGAGGGGAGAGGTGAGGGCATTTGCCTTTTACCTTGGCCTTTCATACAGTTAGAAAAAAAGAGAGCATCACTTTTTTTTGTGATGTGGGTTTTTGGTAGCCTTCAATTTTTTTTATTGTGAACACAAGATACCTTTATAATCAGGAGAAAAATGTCCTAATGAAAGGACCAACCTGTGGTTGGCCCCTGGGTGGCCATCCCGCTGTTCCCACCTGCAGGCCACCGACCGCCCTCACTCTGGGGCCGGAATCCTCGGGCTCGAAGCCGCCCACACTTGGCAGGGGATGGGAAACAGGGTGGAGAACAAGCAGCCTGGGTCCTCTATTCTGCCACCCCGGCCCCTCTGGGCAAATCTCTGACCCCAGGGCGGCAAACCTGGTCAACTCACTTTGGGTTCATGGTCTTAGCTGTTCCCCCAAGCTTGGCCCCGTGTGCGCCTCCCTGCCCTCTGCCAGCGGCCAGGCCTCCCTGCTTCTCTGGACTCCAGCCTGACCCCTTCTGACCAGCGCTTGCCTGGGGCTGGGACTGCCTAGGCATTTCACTCACAACCGCTTGGCGCCTGGCTGAGAATTCAAGGCTGCAATTGCAATCTCAGGGAGCTGTGCCTCCAGCCTTCACAGGGACTGTCGGGAGTTGACTTGACCATGGAGACAGATCAAGGCTCACCCTCTCAGTCAGCAGCAGGTGAACATAGCATGAGATCCACAGAGAGCCCTGAGAGAGAGAGGGTGCCCCGCCACAGCTTGATGAGGCCGTCTGCCAAAGCATCACAGACATGGGGTCCTGAGACACCTGTCAGGTCGCGCCTCCTGTAAGTGTGATCCCAGCTGGGGGTTACAGCGCGTCCCTCTGAGCTGCGCTTCCCTGCTCTGTAACATGGAAATGAAAATGACGTCTTCTGCCTGGGGACTCCATCGGGAGCAAATAGGTTAATGTCTGTGAAAATGCTTTGTGAGCTGAAAGTGCTCAAATGGTATTTTCTGTGAAAACCCATTCTGGCATTTTGAGAAGTTTTTTAAAAAAACCCAACTAGTTTTCAAGTGTTTGTTACTCACCGACTACGTGTGCTCAGCACTCAGCTCAGTTCCCCAAGTGAGTCAGGAGACAGAAGGTGCATATGGCTTGGAACGTGGGCTCGATGGGGAAAAGGAGCACTCACATTGAAAGTCCATTTTCTTTCTGTCCGTGATTGGAAGCTTCAATGAGGGGATCCTCCGCTGGCCCCGCAGGCAAGGGGCCGGGGAAGGGCCAACAGTTCCCACAGAGGTGGACAAACCTGAGCACAGATTGAGGCTCTTCCGCTCACTGAGTTCCCAGAGACTGTAAGCCGGTTTCTCTCACTGGGCCTCAGTTTCCCGGGATGTGGAAAGAAAACTGTGATGGCCACCACATTAAATCACGCTGAGAATTACACTTACGCAGCAGGGGAGGCACCATGATCACGAAGGTGGTTTTCCCAGGGCGAGGCTTATCCATTGCCCTCCGGATGCGCTGGCCCCTGCGATTTCCCCACATGCGGGAAGCTCCACTGCATGATTGGTGGTCGTGAGGGGCTGCGTCCTCGCTCTCCCCTGACAAGAAAATAAAAACAAGTAAATAAATAAGCCGCGGTGAGACTTAAAGAAAACAATGCATATCAAGTAATTACATTGGACAATATTATAAATACCTCCAAAGTGAGGAACTCATCAAGGTTCCCCCTTTCTAAAAATTTTACTTTTAATTATGGTAAGAAACATAAAGTTTACCATCATAACCATTTTTAACTGTATACAGTTCAGCAGTGTTAGGTATATTCACATTGTTATGCAATAAATTTCTATCACATTTTTTACCTTGCAAAACTGAAACTCTGTACCCATTAAATAATAATTCCCCATTTCCCCCTCCACCAGGTTCTCAGTAACCACCATTCTACTTTCTGTTTCTGTGAACTTGACGACTTTAGTTACCTCCTGTAAGTGGAATCACGCAGTGAATTTGTCCTTCTGTGTCTGGCTCATTTCACTAACATGATGTCCTCGAGGTCCATCTATGTCGTAGTGTGTAACATGTAGCATTTCCTTCCTTTTTAAGGTTGAGTAATACTCCACTGTGTGTATAGGCCATAGTTCACTGATTCATCTTCAATGGACATTTAGATTGCTTCCGCCTCTTGATGGAATTATAGATAACACTGCAATGAATAAGAGTTTGCACATATCCCCTGGAGACCCTGCTTTTAACATTTTTTAAGATTTTATTTATTTACTTTTAGAGAGAGGAAAAGGGAGGGAGAGAGGGAAAGAAACAGCGATGTGGGAGAGAGACATTGACCAGCTGCTTCCCACGCACCCCCCAATGGGGACCTGGCTGGTAACCCAGGCATGATCGAGAATCGAACCAGCGGTCTTTTGGCTTGCAGGACAGCACTCAGTCCACTGAGCCACACCAGACAGGACTAATTCTTTTGGACATACATCTAGAAGTAGGATGGCTGGATCCCATGGTAGCTCTGTTTTTGTATCCTTTGAGGAACCGCCATACTATTTCCCAGTCACAGCATTTTACAGTCCTACCTGTGGTGCACGAGAGTTTGGATTTCTTTACGTCTTTGTCAATACTTCCGTTTTTTGTTTTTTTTTTTTAAGAGTAGCCATCCTAATGGGGGTGAGGTAAACAGGGTCTCTTTTTGCAAAACTGTTGGAATTGGTTCTCAACCCTCCAGTAATCTCCTAATGAGTCCAATTATGGGATCGACCCCACATTCGGTCCAAGGAGTGTGTTTCCTCAGCGATCCTTGCAGAGCCCAGCAAAGCTGGCAAGGTGCCAGCACTTTGGACCTGCTGAGAGCTGGGCGCCCCTGGCCTGCATCTGTGCAGGGCATGGGAGCTGCAGAGGCAGGCCAAGTCTGCTGCTACATTTGCTTTGGCTGAAGAGACGCCACCAAAGAAACAAGGCACTGGCCTGGATGGCCAGATTTTCTGTGTGGCCACAGTCACCCTTCTCAGTGGCCTCTTACCACTGTTATCTTGCTTTTGACATCTCTCCCCAAGGTTACCTTGGGGGCAGAACTTGTTGGGAAGTTTAAAGCCAGGTCTGTTTGGCTCTGTTGAGCAGACTCTGGGGGGAGGGCCTCGAGGCACGGCGGCGGGCCAGGTACAGAGGTGGCCTGCACTGGGCGCTATACAGCTGGAGGAGGTCCCTGCATTCAGGAAGATGCATCGAAAGGTCAGCTGCTGCCCAGGAGAAACAGACGAGGAACAGAAAATTCCAGATAGGAAGCTCAGCAGAAAAAGAACACCCGCTGGCTCTTAGGGGTGCAGCTGAGCAGGGCTCGCAGTGGTTAGATCATGGATTGTAAAGTCAGGAGACCCAGGGTCAAACCTAACCAGGCTCCACCACTGTGTGGTCTTGGGCAAGCCATGGAAACTCTCTGAGCCTCACTTTCTTTATCTGTGAAATGGGAACAAAAATGCAAACTCAGGAAACTGTTGTGATCAGTATCGTTTATCAAACAGCTCTTGTTCATAACGCACCCCTTTAAGCATGCAGACCTTGGTTAAAAACCTAGATCTGCTCCTTATTAACTGTGGGACCCAGAGGAGGCTCTAACCTCCCTGGGCCTCAGTCCTCTCATCTGTGAAATAGGGATGATAAATAGGAACGATAATGCCTGTCCCCCTGGTCTGACACAGGCGTTGGTGAGGTATCACACAGTGCTTTCATGCAACAAATGTTTGTGACATACCTACTATGTGTCAGCACTCTGCTGGGGGCAGGAGATCAAGGGTGAATTAGACCAGCGAAACTGCTCATTTTAATACTGAGATGGGGAAGGTTGGGGAGCAGGGCATTCCACGGAGTTAGAGGCTCGCAGCTGGGTTTGCGAAGCGCCTTTACATAGAGTAAAGGTGGCTGCGATCCAAGCCTGGTGGAGCTGATGGGGAGTGGGCATCGCTTGCTTCCAGGCCTCTCTCGGTGCCTGCCCTGTTTTTCTGGACTCCTGTGTGGCTCTCCGGCCTCAGAGGAGCCTTGCATTCTGTCAGTTCCTTCTTCCCAGTGCAGATGGGAGGGGGTGTCCTGAGGCTTTGAACCCATCTCGGTGCCTCCCAGCCCACAGAAGAGGCTCCATGCAGCTCATGAGCAGACAGGTCTCTGGTTTCACATCAGGAATGAAGATGCCATCAGTGTGAGGGCAGCCGTGGTGGCCAGGGCAGTCTGTGGCTCTGGAAGAACGCTGGTGTGGCGTCTCAGGGCCGGGAGGAAGGGTGGTTTTCCTGCCCAAAATGTCCCCCACGAGACCCACTGGTGACTCTCGGTCCCTCATTTTCCCTGGAAGAGTGTCCTGGGCACACTTTCCTGCCTCTTACCCAGCTGAGAGCCCACAGGGGCAGGCACGCTGGTGGGGGCTGCTTTCAGCCTCCCTCCACAGTCGGTGCAGCATGCGCCTGCTGCCTGTGTGCGGTCCCACTCCTGTGTGTTCAGGCTCCCAGCCTCCCAGCCCCAGGGGTGACCCTGCTCCTGTCGCCAGGGGCACGTGGGAGGCCGACAAGGCAGGGGTGGCCGAGATGGTCTCCTGTCACAGTAGTCAGAGCAGGAGAGCATAAGAGCTGGGCTGGGTGCCCTGGCTGAGCCCAGAGGAACGCAGGACTGGCCCATGGCTGTGTCACTGGCCCCAGCGGCAGCCCCGCAGTGCGCCTGCCTGGGCCAATTCTTCTTCCCGCATCCAGGGAGGCGCACGAACCAGCCACCCAGTCTCTCCTCCTCCTCCAAGTCCATCACCGTTTCCACACACACAGCAGGGTCTGTGGGGGTGGAGGCTTTTTCCAGACATGTATTTAAGTGAGGAGAGAAAACAAGGCGAGTCGCCCAGGATTTGCCAAATCAGTAGGCAGGAACGCAACCCAGGAAGGAGGCCAAAAATAAGACGCCAGCGAGGGTCACTCTCTTCTCCTGAGCAGCAGTCTGTGCTGAACACGCTATAATCACACTTTTATTTGAGTCTGACCCTTGATCCCAGGGCACTGGTTTCCTGGTCAGAAGGTAGCAGAGCCCTGCCTGTGGGCAGTGAGTAATGGTGAGTCAGGGAAATTCACAAGGACACAGGGAACACCCCCAGTCACCGGGGACAGGCCCTGCTTCCCCCTGCTGGTCGGGGAGCCAGGAGTTCTGGCCCCACCGAAGAGGAGGAATTTCTCAAGGGCTTTGGCAAAATTCAATGGGATCTTTCAGAGGAAGCATTAGGCTTTGAATGTTTTTTGGGGGAACTTATTAAGATTTTTTTACCTTCATATCTATTTATGAATTAGCTCCTTTTCTCTTTTAGCTCCAAAGTATATTTATCTCTCTATTCTTTTGGGGGCATTTGTTACCTAATGCTCCAGAGAGCAAATAATGACAGTAATAACCGGGCGAACATGTATTCAGCCTTCAAACATGCCGGGTACTGGTTCCCCCACAGATTCGTGTCTCTTCAAATCTAAGGCTCCATCAGCCTTCAGGTCCACCCTTCTTCATGTGCCACTAAGGAATGCACGACATGGCGTTGACTTGAAGACTCACCTGACCTCAGAACTGTTAAACAGGGAATCGTAGAACCAGTGAAATGCAGTAACTAATCCTCACTTGTCAGCACGCCTCCCAGGTGGGTGACCGAGGAACGGAGGGGCTGAGTAAACCCGTCCCGATGTTGCGTAGCAAGTCCGTGGTGGAAAGGGGACCCGAGCCCAGAGTGGGGCCCCGAAGCCTGTGCCATCTTGTGTGAGTGAGTGACATCTGTCTATGCGCAGGGCAGAGGGAAGGACACACAGAAAAAGGGGGAGAGCGGGGCCTCACCCCCACTCCGTCCCCCCAGGACCAACGCTGAACCCTGCTCGTGCTCCTGCTCTTGCTCCCAGCAGTGAGCACCCTGGCTCTGTGCTTCCTCACGTCTCTCTCGATCCTGCTTGGACCGTTGCAGTAACCTCTTAGCTGTCGCCTTCCTCCAGCCCCCCTCCCCCACACACAGGGAATGAGGGTCATCTTCCCCAAATGTTAGTCTGATTGTTTTACTCTGTTCCGAACCCTCTGAGGCGTCCAAACCCTGGCAAGGATTTGTTCATTCCCTCGGCCATGTCAGCACCCGCTCTGCGACAGGTTCTGAGGGTCCAAAGGTGAGCGAAGCCCGCTGCGGTCCACGGCCATGGTCTCCTGGAGAAGCAAGGCCCCTCAGTGGGCACATGTGATCCAGTGTGAAAATGCTTCAGTGGGGCGTGCTGGGCCCGTGTGGGGAGCCGCTGCTCTGCAAACTCAGAGACCACCTTGTGCAGGATGAGTGAGGGTTCACCAGGCAGCGGGAGGAGGGGTTGGAGGAGAGCATCAGGTCTGCCCCCGATGAATCTGGAAGGACAGGCCTGGGGGAGGGAGACAGCTGGGCAAGACTCTCACTGCCCCCTCCTTCCTTTTTCAGCCTCTGTGCCCCTGTCCCTGCCTCTTCGCCCACCTCTTTCCACAGTGTCCCTGTGTGGTAGGCAGGTACTCATTTCCCCAGCGGGCACCTCCCTCCTCACACTTCCTCCGCAGGCAGCAACCCTCTGCTCCGCAAACTCATCCTTCCAGACCCTCCCCGGTGAGAACACCCTTGACCCCAGACTTAGCTCTCTGAGCTCTGAGCCAGGCAGAAGAAGCCTAGGGACCCCGTCTCAGGTTCAACTCAGGGATTCGGGAGTATTCTGACAAAATGCAGCTGAGTAAAAGCCCAAGTTCTTACAAAGGCCTTCGCGCCCCTGCATGGTCTAGAGCACCCCCACCTCTTCGACTGCTGTCCCCTTCACCAGGATTGCTGCCGCTCTACTAGTCTCCTCGCTGGTCCTTAAATACCTGCTCCCAGGTCCTGTGGACTTGCTGTTCCTGGTACACATTTTCCCTCCCTTTTTTGTGCAACTCCCTTCTTGGTCTTCATCAGAGTTTGCTCCAATATCCCCTCGGAGAGGTCTACCCAAACGCCCTATTTAAAATTGCAACCCATCAGTCCTGGCCGTGTATCTGAGCTGGTTACAGTGTCGTCCCAATAGTTTCAGGTTCAATCTCTGGTCAGGGCGCGTACAAGAAGCAACAGTGAGTGCATACATGGGTGGAACAGCACATCAGTGTTTCTCTCTCTCTCTGCCTTACTTTCTCTCTCTCAAATCAATTGGAAATAAAACAAATAAATAAACAAAAAAGAAAAACCCTCATCTCACACTCTCTTGCTTTATTTTTCCTCATCACACTCACCATCTTCAAGAGCCTCTGACTCATTACTTGTTCCCTGCCTTTTCCCACGAGAATGTCTGCCCCAGAGTGCAGGGGTTCGGGTCTGCCTGGTTCGTCACCCTGCACCCCCAGCGACTAGCGCAGCACCTGGCCCACGACAGGTGCTCCATCACGCTCGTTGGCTGAATGAATGAACTCCGAGTTCTGACTCAGAGCCAGGCAGGCTCTGCCCTGGGAGGCAGGGAGGATGGAGGGCTGAAGGGAGGGAGTCTCTGCCCCCTGCAACGGGGCCGGAGGAGCTGGTTCTGGTGGGCAGTGGGACAGGTCCCTGACAGTCAGGTGAGTCCTGGGTGAATCACTGCTAATGAGACGGTGAGGGCCACGCCAAGCTGCTTCCCACACAGGCGGCCGACAGGTCACTGCCTGTCGCCAGGAAACTCCTCAATAAGGACCGAACAGGACCCTGGGCTGGGGCAGGAGGAAGTGCCCGCCTCCCCTCACGACCCCACCCATTCCTGAGGACTGAGTCGGCTCACCTGGGCTCCCCCACCCCCAGGTCTTGGCAAGATGCTGGTTTCTCAGCCTTGGCTCTGAGAAGAGTTCCTTCCTAAAAGGAGTTTCGCTCACTGCGTCCCACGCCCGTCCCGGGCAGGGCCTGTTTGTCAACTGGCCCTGTCTGGGTCCCTGAGCCTGCGGAGGAAAGGCAGCTGGGCTTGGCAAACCCCAGGACAGCCCTGGGCAGCCCTGGGGACAGTCGGTTGGCCAATCAACCAGAGTTTATCAAGTGTGAAGATAGGACCAGTGGTTTGTTTGTTTGTTTGTTTGTTTGTTTGTTTCCATCCTCACCTAAGGACATGCTTCTTGATTTTCTAGAGAGAAGGGGAGGGAGGGAGAAAGAGAGGGAGAGAAACATGGATGTGAAAGAGAAACATCGATTGGTTGTTTTTCACAGGCACCCCAACTAGGGACTGAACCTGCAACCCAGGCATTCCCGACCAGGAATCAAACCTGGGACCTTTTGGTTTGTGGGATGACACCCAACCAACTGGGCCACACTGGCCAGTGCAGATCAGTGGGGGTTTTAAGGCCCAGATGAACAGTATGAAATGGCCTTCAGGACCACACTCCATCCGCCCCACTGGGGCCTTCGGCCCACCGGGGTGCCTTCAGAACAGGCATCGATTTCTGTGAGTCTCCATTGCCTCACT
Organism: Artibeus jamaicensis; assembly: GCF_021234435.1. Lineage (NCBI taxonomy): Eukaryota > Metazoa > Chordata > Mammalia > Chiroptera > Phyllostomidae > Artibeus > Artibeus jamaicensis. The sequence continues at coordinate 4,579,411 of NW_026521356.1, forward strand.
GGCTGGGTACGGCAAAGCCTCCTGCCCCCAGGGCAGCTACGGGGCTGGGATGAGATCATGGGTAGACACAGGGAGGAATGCAGGTGGGTAGCCAGGCCTCCACCCCGCAGCCTAGAAGCTGTGGCTGGGCTGCTGGGGCAGACGTCGGGGAGGAAGCTGGCCAGGTCCTGTCCCAGAGCGAACGCGGCGGTCTCTCATTCCTCCCTGTCTGTGCCTCAGGCTGGTGCCCTCGAGCCCCCAGCAGGCCCTTCTGCCCAAGAACCCAAAGAGCCCCTAACTGGGTTGCCTTATTCCAGCCCTGGGTCCCTCTCTAAATTCCCCACCCTTATTTATTCGTATCATAGTAACCGTCTACAGCTTTTAACAAATAGATCTGTTTATCAGTCATCAGGTGTCCAAGGGGCACTGCCCAGCTGCCTGGCACAGTGCCCAGGGCATGGATGCAGCGATGACGAGACCCGGCCTCTGATCCGAGGGTGCACAGTCTCGGGGTGCTCAGAGAGGGGAGTGGGGTGGGTGAGGGGGAGTTTGGGGCACAGCCTCGTACAGAAGCTGCAGCTTGAGCAGGGTTGCCTTTGTGCTTTGCTGACATATTTGTCATTTAGTCCTCACAAGAGCCCTGCAATGCCAGCAGCACAGGTATCATTACGCCCATTTTATAGACGACAAAACCAAGGTTCAGGAGGCAGGAGTGTACTTGGACAATCTGAGGAGCGCCAGGAAGCTGAGTAGATGAGGGAAGGAGTGGTAGAGAGTGAGGTCAAAAAGGTAATGGGGGGCGGGGACACGTGTCCTAAGGGCCTTGCAGTCAGCCCCCCACGCCAGTGAGATGGGAGCCATGGGAGGTTTTGAGCTGGGGACTAAGTTCATCTATGTTTTAAAAAGACTCTCTCTGGTTACTGTGGAGAACAGACGGGCATGGGGTAAGGACTGGGTGGAGGCAGGAGGATGATGAGGGGCCGCTGAGTCTCCCAGGCAGAGACCAGCCGGGGTGGTGGCGGAGGAGTGGTCACATCTGAGACGTGTTTGCAGGTAGCCCAGCAGCATTTGCAGGCAGACTGGACATGAGACATGAGGGAAAGTGAGGGGTCGAGATGACCTTGGCTCCAAGAACAAGGGCAGCTCTGCCCAGGCCACATCAGGCCTGGAGAGCGGCAGGGGCACGCCTGCCGGGGGCACTCGGAGAGTGCTGGCCGGCCTGCCCTCCCGCGCCGCCTCAGCCTCCTCGCTCACCGAAGACCGTGAACCGGGCCGGCAGCTGCCCGGCCTTCCCGCCCCGGGTGGGACACTGAACCGCACGGCCTTGTCAGGAAGCAGTTTGTTCATATGTTTGGAGTCTTTTTAAAATAAATGTCTCTGCGGTCTTCATTCCATCCCATCGATCCACATGTCTGTCCTTATACGACCATCACACTTTCTCCGTCACCGTTTTTTGGTGGTATATTTTGAAATAAGGTAACGTGAATCCTTCCATTTTTTTCAAACTTATGTTGGCTATTCTAGGTCTTTTGCATTTTCATATACATTTTAGATTTAAAATATTAAATATTTTTAGTTACAGTTAACATATAATATATTCATTTCAGGTGTACAACATAGTGATTAGACATTTATATACCTTATGAAGTGATCACCCTGGTAAGTCTAGTACCCACCTGACACCATCCATATAACTTGCTACTTTATACAAAAAGAGTCCTGTTTGAATTTTGATTAAGAATTGCTGTGTTTAAATCTATAGATCAATTTAGATACAATTGCCACTTAAAAATACTGAGTTTTCCAATCTATGAACATGGTATGCTTTTCCATTTATTCAGATCTTTTAAAAACATTGTTCTGAAGTTCTCAGTGTATGGATCTTATACTTTTTTGTTACTATTTCCCTAAGTGTTTACTTTTCATACCCTTTGACCCAGGAGTCTCTTTCTAAGAAGTTCCCCTGGGGAAGTCACCTGAAATGCAGATAGGCCTTCACGCATCAGGACCCGGTGTGTAGTTGGCTCGGCTGTCTGGAGCATAGTCTCATACACCAAAAGGTTTTGGGTTCGGTTCCCAGTCAGTGCACATGCTCAGGTTTCAGCTTTGTTCCCTGGCTGAGGTGCATGCAGGAGGCAACTGATCAATGTTTCTCTCTCACATTCTCTCCTTCTCTCTCTTTAAAATCAATAAACGTAGCCCTGGCCGGTGTGGCTCAGTGAATTGAGTGCTGGCCGGAAGGGTCGCCGTTTCGATCCCCAGTCAGGGCACAGGCCTGGGTTGCAGGAGGGTCCCAAGTTGGGGGTGTGTGAGAGGCAACCACACACTGATGTTTCTCTCCCACTCTTCCTCCCTCCCTTCCCCTCTCTCTAAAAATAAATAAATAAAATCTTTAAAATCAGTACACATAAAAAGAAAAAGACCTTCATTTAGGTAGTCACACTACCCCTGAATCTCTGTGTGTCCTCAGAGTTTTAACGTCAAAGGACAACACTCACGCTACCATGTCATTTCGCAGGAGACACATGCACGGAGAAGAAACAGGCAGAGATTACCTCTGAGGGGCTGACTCTTGGGTTGCTATTTTTATTTTCTTCTTTATATTTGCTGTGCCGTATTAATGCTTTAAGATGAGTACCCATTACCCTTATGATAATTTGATTAAAAAAAGAAAGAGAAAGTAAATGTGAGTTCTCAGAAGCTGAGGAAGCACAGCAGAGGCCAAGCCAGAAAGGAAAACCAGAGACCCATCCCTTCCAGGGAAAGGCAGCGGCCACGTGGAGGGAGGCAGGCCTGGTGCCCTGCCAGCCAGCACTGGGCCGGGCTCACCTCCTCCCGCAGGGCTGCCCAGGGGGCGGGGCTGAGAGTTCTGGCGGGAGAGAGCTGAGGCCCCTTTTTCTCCTCAGGCCACAGGGGGTGGGGGTCCCCCTCCTTGGGGCTCTGCAGCCCTCAGTGTTTACCAGCCACTGCCTCTGCTTCCATTACTGCTTCTCCTGGGAAGCCTGCTTCTTTTGTGCTGGGCGTAAAACCCTGTGTGTCTCCCCTGATGACCATGAGCATCCCATAACCAGTGGTTCTCCCAGCGTGGGCCTGGAACTGGCAGCATCAGAACCACAGGAACTCGGTAGAAATGCAAATTCACAGACCTCCACCCCCAGCATCTGAAATTCTGGAGGTGGGGCCAAGCAATTTGTCTTTTAATAAACCCTCCAGGGCTACAGTTTGAGAACCACTGCCCTAGGGTACAGCCCTAGTGTAGTCCATGTTGGACATGGTTATTTCTTTTTACAGATTGCCAAGACCTCCATTTAATAGACATAGAAAGGAGCTCAGAGAGGTTGAGGGATTTGCCCAAGGTCACACAGCTGGTCAGAGGCAGAGCTGGAACTCTGAGCACATGCTTTTATTTTAACTCCTGTGCTTTACAGCTGCCTAGACTTCAAAAGTCTCCTGTGGCCTGCAGTTGGGGGTGGGCATATGGAGTGCCATGGGCATGGGGTGAACCGAGGTCTGGGTGCTGCGGGGTCAGCGCCCTGGCTGCTCAGTCAGAAAAGCAGACTGATTCCCTAGGAGACCCAGGCAGCCCCGTCCCTGTGTGGGCAGAAGCTGGCTCTGCGTGCTGGCGGGCAGTCCAGTGATGACAGCAGTCCATCAGGATGGACAAATTCCACAGAGGAGGGATGCAGCGCCACCTGCTGTCCAAAATCGTCAGTGATGCTGATGGGTAAACGCAGGCACCCACAGACACATCTCAGGAACACCACGGCAGCCTTGCACGTGTCTCCACCCACTGCACATGGGCCTACACATCCACACGTGGATGTCTGGGCCTGTGGACACATGGGGCTCTCAGTCACACGGCCAGGCAGATGGAACTAAATCCACTCATGTATTCATTTATTCTCTCATCAAATGTTCATTAAGATATGTCAAGCCCACAGTCGCTGCCCCTTGGGGACCTAAATGCCGGTGATGGTCAGGACACTAGGCAATCACAAGGTGATGTGGGTCAGAGATGCACCTGGTAAAGGATGCACCCAGTGAGCTCACGGAGGCAGCCCTTAACCCATCTGGACTGGGAGTGGGAGCAGGGAAGACCCTCTAGCAAATCCATGCCCCATTGGGTCTTAGCATGTGAGCAAGAGATGGCTGGGTGAAGGAGGCAGAGACTCCCCAGAGCAAAGCCCAGAGGAGGAGCTGGAGAGGAGGGCTGGGACTGGCTGTAGAGGGTCTTGTACCCAGAGAGTAGGGTCCCTGGAGGCAGCAGGGAGCCATGGAAGATTTTCAGCAGAGGAGTGCCACGGCCATATCCTAGTGCATGCCATACTGACGCACTCGTTCTAAGGCTTGGGACTGGAATGTCTCGGCCCCTTCTGGGGTTGACCTTGCATGTCACTTGTCCCTGTGCATTATTTCCTCTTGCTGCATCAGCTGCCCATAGTTATGTCTGAGATGGGGAGAGCCACCCCCAAGTCTGCAGAGAGGAACAAGCCTGTCTCCAGTCTAGAAATGAAGCACGCGGCAGTCACCATCACATTGGGCATCTCTGGGTGGCCAGAAGATGCCCTCTTCCCAACTCTCCAGGTCATCCGAGACAGCTCAGAGGATGGGGCCTGTTCCAAAACATAGCTCCCTGTGTCTGCTGGAGGGTCAGTGCCTCTCTAGGGGTGGCGGCTGGATGGGTGAGAGCTGGAGGACAGCGAATAGAGTAAGGGGTGTAGACCACGGACACAAGGACCATCCAGGTGAGGGAGTGGTGGAGGAGAAGGGAGGGCGCCCGGGCAGCCGAGAGGGAGCGGACTGCATGAAGACTTCCCAAAGGGGAGGTGGCGCATGGTGCTGAAGAGAAAACGTTGGCAGCTTCGCAGTTCCGTCTGCATCTGCGAGCTGAGCTGAAGGCCGCGGCTCTCTGTCTATGGCTGGTTCTCCACCACCCTGGCCCCAGGACTGGCCTCCGGCCTGCGGTTTTCCTCAGTAGAGCAGCGGTGGCTATTTCCGAGAAGCCCCACCAAGACTTTCCCGTAAGGGCAACTCCAAGTTCCTCTTATCGAGGAAGGGGAAGTGGTGGCGTTTCTCCTAAGGGCTTTCAGTTTCTTTCTAAGAAGCTGGACTGTCCCAACCCCAGGGCCTTTGGCAGAGCCAGGTGTTAAGGGGAAAACTGCAACTTCAGGGGCTTCCCCACCTCAGTTTCCACCGAAGCTCAGTCCTGTCATGGATATTCCAGAAGAGGAAATGAGACGTGTGCATTTTGCGGGCCCTTTCCCACACCCAGGGACGTACCAACCCCGTCAGTGGCCCCCTCGCTCTCAGAGACATGCCGGTGGGAAAGGTGCTTCCTCACCCCGCAAAGCCAATGTCTTCTGAGTCCTGCTCCTCAGGGCTCTGCTGGGTGGCTGAAACTCTAAGCCAAACGAGGAAGTGACAGATGACACTGGCTTCATGTAAATTCTCTTTCAGGGGATGTGACCACTTGGAAGCCCGAAGTTTCTCGAGGACAAGTTTGGGGAGCCCGGAGGACTGAGAGCGTGCCTTCTCAGGAAGACCCACCGGCTTGCTGGTGAAGAGCAAGTCCTCACACTGTAGCAGCGGTTGCCGAGGACAGTAAGCACTTACAGTGTACCAGGCGCCCGGCCCAGCCAGCATCTGGCAGCGGTTTCCCCTCTAACCCCCACAAATGGGGCCACGACGAAGTCATGGTCATCACCCCGCCCTGCTCACACAGCAGCCCACCAGCCCCTTCTTCTGGGTAGGCTTTTTCTCAGAAAGGCAGGGAAGGGAGAATATCTGCCTCTCAGAGGGGGGGTTGGGAAGGTCTGGTCTCGATATCCCCACAATCTCAAAGCAGCTGTACTTCCCTGGGAGGCAGGGAGACAGAGACCCGGGGGCTAAAGCCACTCCGAGGCCTTAGGAACTCCCCTCGCCTCTTCTGTTTTCCTCTCACGGGCAATGTTTTTGGGCTTCTGCGTTGCCAACACAGGCGAATGGGGACAGTAGGGGGATTTCCCTAAGCCACGTTGCTGTTCCGTTCAAAACATTTGCCTAGAGGTCCACAGCTGTGACTCATGTGCTGATGAGGTGGCAGGAAACCTCGCAGCTGCAGGGTGAAGGGGACAGGGGACACCAGGAGGGTGGCCGGGTTCGGAAATAAACACACAGGACACCCAGTTAAAGTTGAATTGCAGAAAGCAACATTTAGGATATCCTTATACTAAAAAAAATTGTTTATCTGAAATTCAAATTTAACTGGACATCCTGTTTTGTATCTGGCAACCCTGGCCACTCAGCACCTGGGGCAAACTTCCAGCTCTCCCCAAGGCCCGGGGCAGGGGGTGTTACAGACAGTGAGGCCAGAAGAAGTCCTCTGGCCTGGGGCGCAACGCACACGGCGGGGGTGGGGGTGTGTGGTGTCAATGGTCAGAGAAGAGTGGAAACACTCTGCCTCATGGGTTCCTTCTGAGCAATCTCAAAATCAGTCTAAGTCTAATACAGAGTCTTGCATTCAAATTCCACAAAAACGCACGGGGTGCTCCTGAAGGGGACCCTCCTTTCTCTGGACGCCAGTGTCCTCATCTCTGTAATGGAGAGGAGGTTTGGATTCTGGGATGGGTAAGGAAGGGCCTCCTAGCCCTGGGCTTCTCTGGCCTAGTGGGAAATCTGCTAGAAGCAAAGGAAGGTGTGACCTGGCGCGGGGGGGGGGGCAAGTTTGGAGGGGGCATGGTTCTGCCACAGGCTCCGCTCTGGCACTTACGGGGAATTGGGGCACCGCAACTGGCCACTGGGTGCTTGGTGGGCTCCCCTTGGGGCAGCAGGCCCAGTGCACACCGGACCTCCTTGGAAGGGGCCCTGGGGAGGACCCACAGCCGGGTCCTCGGCTGCGGTGCCTGGAGTCAGCCAGCTTTTCAGACCCCCGTGGAAACGTCTGAGCCAGAGTGGGCACCGCGGGCAGCTCCAACAGTAGAAAAGTGTGCTGTTGTAAAGGCGAACGGTTCGAAGTCTGCGCAACGTTGACTAGACAATTGTGACTCAACGGCTATAGTTTATGTAAATTGTATGTGATGAGGCGTGTGGGTTCATCTGAATGTATTTGAGGGAGGTGGTCTCTGAGAGGGAGAATGTCCAGGGCCTTCCAGCTCCACAAAGGGCAGTCCTGGGCTGTGGAGACAGGGAATGCCCTCCAGATCAGCAACATTTTTGAGTCTGAAGGCAGAGTGGGGTGAAGTTGAGCAGCCAGAAGCTCTGGGGATAGAGATGGGGGTGGTCCAAGAGGCAGGCGGGGCCCCCTCTGAGAAGAGTGTCAGAGTCCCAGATGGCCCCTAAAGAGGGGACTGGAAGGACCAGCCAGGGGCCTCAGGGCCAGGCTGCAGTCTGAACCCAGAGCCGGAGGCCGCACCTCCTGTGGAGTCGCGGCTGAGCCTCAGGCTGGATGGGTAACGGGATCACTGCTCTGCCTCCGGGGCGGGGCCGGATGCTGACTGACAGCGTGTGGTGGTGGCAGGGATGAGGGCACCCAAAGGCCCCACAATCAGCGTCAGCTCGGCATTTCAGAGCCATCGCAGGAGACAGCAGCCTTCGCTGTGGACAATGGACGCTTTCTCAATTGTGTGTGAAAGTGTATCTCTGGGAAACTCGGTGTATTCGTTTGCTTGGGCTGCCGTAACAGAGCGCCACCGTCTGGGCGGCTTAAACAGCAGACATTTATTGTCTCACAGGGCTGGAGGCTGGAAGTCTGAGATCAAGGTCGTGGCAGGGTTGGTTCTTCTGAGGCTCCTCTCCTCTGCCTTGCTGTGGCCCTTCCCCTGTGTCTGTCTGTGCCTGAACCTCCTCTTCTTACGAGGACGCACTGGATTAGGGCCCACCCCAGGGACCTCCTTTTACCTTAATGACCTCTCTAAAGGCTCTATCTCCGAGTACAGTCACATTCCGAGGGACTAGGGACGTCAATACATGAATTTCGGGGAACACAGTCGAGCCCAGAGGTTTGCTGGCCCTTAACCTGTATGCAGGGGAGGCAGTGTGCCAGCTTTGGGAGCGCAGGTTGGAGACTGGTCCCTGACCACCCCCATCTGCACTCACACGGTCAAATTCACTCTGCAGAGAAGATCGTACTGTGACAACTCATAACTTCGCATAGCTAAACCTTTGTCATGAGTACTTACCGAGTACACATGCCTAGGAGTAAACTATCTGAATTGAAGAGAAAGCAATAGTCAAAAATTTTGAACTTTATTTCCCAAGGTTCAAAATGTATTTTACTTATTTTTTGTATGACCTTACGTTCTTTAAAAAAAAAAAATTAGTTATCCTTAGAGGGGAAGGGAAGGAGAGAGGGAGAGAAATATCAATGTACGGTTGCATCTCATGGGTCCCCTGCTGGGAACTGGCCTGTAACCCAGGGATGTGCCCTGACTGGGAATCGAACCACGATCCTCTTGTTTGCAGGCCTGTGCTCAATCCACTGAGCTACACCAACCAGGGCTCCAAGGTTCAAAATTTAAAGGCATCTCTCCACCTCTGATCCCCTCCCCAGAGGGAATCACTATTGCCAACCTCTTAAATTCTTCCCAGAGACATTTTGTATATACATAATATATAGTGTATATTCTCCATAACTATGTATATGGTCATATAAATGACTGTGTATACACACGCTTTTTCATGGTAGCCAACCCCCTATATACTACTCTGCACTTGGTGTTTTCCACTTAACAAATTCTGTTGGAGAACTTTCCATGTCAGCACATAAAAAGCTTCACTTTTTTAAACAGCTGCACAGTGTTTCATTATATTACATACTGTAATATATTTAAAAAGTTTCCTATTGATGGGCATAGAGCTTGTGTATTAATTATATATGGCTGTGTAACACATTACCCTAGAATGTAATGACATAAAACAACAATAAAAATTTATTTGTTTCCATTGGTCAGAAACTTGAGAGGGAGTTGGCGGGGCAGCTCTCACTTGGGGTCTGTATGGGCTGCAGTCATCTGGGGCTGCAGGGCCGTCCAGGGGCTCGTGGGGGCTGGAGCCTCAGTTCCGCACCCACGGATCTCTCCGCAGAGCTGCTTGGACGGGATTTCACGGCGTGAGTTATCCAGGAGGCCAAGGCGGAAGCTGGCCTTGGAAGTCACATGCCTTGGCTTCTCCTGCTTGTGGCAATGACAAAGGTCTGTCCAGGTTCAAGGGGAGGGAATAGGTGCCACCTCTCGGTGGAGGAGTGCCGACATCACATTGTAAGAAGAGCATGTGAAACAGGATATGGTGGTGCCTCCGTCTGTAGAAATTACAACCTGCCAAAGTCATTTCCAGTATTTTGCTGTTATGAAAAAAATGACGGTAAGTACATTTTAAGACCTTTGCTTTCTACTAGCAATTCCCTCTAGAAAGTTGTGCCAGTTTAAACTCTCACCAGTGGTGATTGAGAAAGTCTGTATCTCCACATCCTTACTACTACCAAGTTTATCTTTCAAAACTCTTTGCCAATTTGTTATGCAAGAAATGTGTCTCAGTGTGTTAAGAGAATTCCTTCTAAAGAAGTAGAAGACCTAAATGGGATAGATCTGCATCTGTGTTTGCTCGCTGCCCATGACAAAACACCAGACACTGGGTGTCTTAATCAACAAAAACTTATTTTCTCATTGTTCTGGAGCCTGGAAATGCAGGTGTGAACAGGTGTGGTTTCTCCCGAGGCCTCTCGCCTTGGCTTGCGAACAGATATGTTCTTGCTCTGCCCTCACATGGCCTTTCATCCGGGAACGTCCTCCCAGAGAAGTCCTCTGGCCTCACTTAGCCTTAATTATCTCTTTAAGGGCCCTCTCTTCAAACACAGTAAGGACTTAGGGCTTCAGCATACGAATTTGGGGTGATACGAGTCAGACCTTAATGGCGTCCCGACTGGCTTGCTGAGCAGGTAGGGAGCAGCCCCATGTCTTTCTGTGCCTCAGTTTCCTCAATCATTTAAGGGAAATGCGCCACACTCCCTCTTCCTCGTCCTCACTGTATTGTCATGACAATTAAATTAGTACATAGGAAGTGGTTCTGGAGCATATCGTTTTTTAAATATATATTTTATTGATCATGCTATTACAGTTGTCCCACTTCCCCCCTTGATTCCCCTCCACCCTGCACACCCCTCCCACCCACATTCCTTCCTTTAGTTCACGTCCACGGGTCATACATGGAAGTTCTTTCGCTTCTATGTTTCCCATACTATTCTCAACCTCCCCCCCTGTCTATTTTCTACCTACCATTTATGCTACTTATTCTCTGTACCTTTTCCCCCTCTTGGAGAATATAATTATTAACACATGAGATATTTGTAATTTTGGGTCTCACGGTTCTGAGTCTGCCTAACATGAAGGACCCTTTGTAGACCAGGCAGTAATTTATAAGGTAGAGAAATGTATCAGTTACCCGTTGCTGTGTAACAAACCATCCCCGAATTTAATGACTTAACACAACAATCTATTATTTCTCGCAGGTCTGTGAGTTGGCTGCATGGTTCCCCTGCCTGTCTTATTTCTGTGGCTGCAGTCTGCCACGGCAGCTTGGTGGAGGTGCCTAGGTCTTTCTCTGCCTGTGGTCTTCCATGCTGGGCTTCTTTACAGGATGATAGAATCATCCCAGAAGAGAGGCCAGCTTCAGAAGTCACACTGCACTTTTGCTGCATCCTATAAGTCAAAGCAAGTCACAAAGCCGACCCAATATCAAGAGGAGGCGACATAGATTCCTCCATGTGACAGCAGAAACAGCAAAGTCCATTGCAAAGAGGCAAGGACACAGGGGTAGGGATAATTCTATTAGGGGCCATTAATTGTGCATCAATTCTCCACATGGATGGTGTACAAAGTCCATTTGCTGAGTCAGCATGCCCCACACATGCACCCATAGACCAGTGAACTTTGACTTTACTCTTGGCAATGAGCTGGTGCCTCCAGACTTGTTCCTGACTCCATTCAGCCCAGAAGCTCTGTGGGTTGGCAGTGTCTCTGGTTTGAAGCCCTGTTTATGCCCTTTGGCCTTGCCGATGCACCCGAGGACTTTGATTTGGATCACCCTTGGAGCCTTCCTGCTCCCGCTGGCCTCTCCCTGCTTCCTGGAACATACAGCTCAGTCCTGCCCTCCCTTTGGGGAAGTTCACTCTCCTGACCCATTTCCCAGGAAAACTGCTTAATCCACCTGCAAGTCCAAAATACTTCTCTCCCTTTTTATTCACCCCAACCTAATTAACTCCAGTAACTCGGGACTTTGAGAAATGCTACAATTTATGTTCCAAATTTTAATCACTTTTTTGGTCTCTCATGCTTGTCATTTAGAGCTCATGAGTTATTATCTTGTTATTGCTAAGAGCTATAAAAGGAGAAGATAATACCAATAAAACAGAATCTCCCAGAATGCTGAGCTGGGTGGGCTGTTGCGATTGACATGAATGACATTTTCCTGACCGAAATGCCTCTTTTGATGTCGTGGCAGAACTTGCGGCCTGAGGACGCTCGGAAGTCTGTAAGGCAGACAGAATCATTTGGTAATAAAATTTGGATTTTTTTATAAGCCAAGTTTTCTGTTAAGAGGCAGCTTTTTTGTAAAGATATTAATTTGCTAATTATTAAAATGAGTCTAGTGTTTTAAGATGTATTAAGTAAAAAAGTAAGGTATACAACGATTGCATAGTTAATTACCTTTTGTGTAAAAAGGGGAGAAAATGCAAAATATAACATAACACATGGTGTGTGTGTGTACTTACCTCCTTTCCTTATAAAGTATCTACAAGAAAACAGTGCTGATGACTCGGGAGAAAAAAACGGCTGTCTGATGGTAGGATGGGAGGGAGATTTTTCAGGTTACTCTTTGTACTTTTCTAATTTTTTACCAAGAATCAATATTGTGGGGGCACAAGGGCCCCTCCAGGTGCTGGGAACGTCCTGGGTCTCGGCCTGGTGGCGGCAGTGTGGGCGAGCGTGACAAAAGTCCTGGGGCCGCGCCCCTGGGGGCCGTTTGCTCTGCTCCATGTTCAAGCCAGTGGTGTCTCTTTTATGTATTAAAGAAGGTTTTATTACTACACTTGATATTTATAATAAATCAAGAAAAACACAGCCATCTTTTTACCATTTAACAGGTAACATAAAAATGTTTAATTTATTTTGAGTTAATTATGTAACATCAAGTATGATTTTTCAACAAATAGATTTTAAAATGACTTACATCATGTTTGAATTAGGGCCTAAATATTTATGAAACCATAGACTAAATTTAACTATGTGTTTTGGCAGGGACTGATGTCTCTTAATGAAAAAAATTAAATATATTAAAAATAATGTTAAAAAAAATGTCAGACCAGCCTTTATTGCCTTGCTCCACAAAAGTCGATGTGTTTCTGAAAAGTTTACTTAAGCCAGTTTCTGTAAAGTGAAGCATAATTTCCAACTGGCCTCCATTCGCATGTACTTACTCCGGTGCTGGTCTGGACCTGAGCGTTGGAAGCCTGCTGGGGTGCTCCCCACCCGCCCGGTTGGGCGTAACCATAGCGACAAAAGGAGAGAGGTGCTCAGTCTCCCTGAGAGCTTGAAAAATAAGAGCCCAGTGGAGGACAGGGAAAGGGAAGTCTCCCTAGAATGTCAGTGTCCCTGCAACCGGGAGCCTGCTGCATGCCACACATACCGGCACCACTGAGGCAGACAAAGAGATCTTCTGAGAGGCAAGAGAAAATTAAAATTAGAACCATGTACTAATAAGCCACTCATTTGCTGGCAAGGACGTGAGCAACGGGAATGTTCCTTGTTGCTGATCTGAATGTAAAATGGCAGAGCCGCCCCAGAAGACAGCTTGGCAGTTCTGAGAAAGTTAATCATACACTTACCATATGACCTAGTAGCCCAGTACTAGACATCTACCCCAGAGAAATGAAAATGTACGTGCACGCCCTGGCCGCGTGGCTCAGTGGGCCGGGCACATCCTGCACGCCAAAGTGGCCAGGCGGTCCCTGGTCAGGGCACATGCTGGGGTGGAGGGCCAGGCAGGGGTGTGCGAGGGGCAACTGATGGAAGTTTCTCTTGCACACACATGGATGTTTCTCTGCCTCTCTCTCTCCCTCCCTCCCCCTCTCTCTAAAAATACATAAATGAAATCTTTCTTGAGACATTTTTCAATACCAGGTATTAACAAGAGGAATAATTATAATAAAAAATATTATGTGAGCCCTGGCTGGTGTAGCTCAGTGGATTGAGCACGGGCCTGCGAACCAAAAGGTCGCCAGTTCAATTCCCAGTCAGGGCACATGACTACGTTGCCAGCCAGGTCCCCAGTAGGGGGCATGTGAGAGGCAATCACACACTGATGTTTTGATCTCTTTATCCCTCCCCTTTCCTCTGTCTAAAAATAAATAAAGAAAATGATTTAAAAAATTTTTTAAAAGAACATTTAGTTTACTTCACTAATAGGAATCTCTCTTAATGCTGGAATAGCCTCTTCTTGATATTTCTTCTGCTGTCGGTTATTAGCATAGTTACCTGTGATTGTGTGAATGGGACTGAGTAGCAGGTACTCAGCATGTTGACTCCAAATGGGAGCACATACCCGATTATTACAGTAACGAGGAGGTAGACAGGCAATGCGACTGCCTACTACTGGCATGTCCAATTTCTGAGCCTTTCCGCAGGCTTAGGGCACAAGTATTCTTGCTGGCTCCCCTATCTTGAGGCCAATAGGTTAAGTTTAAGGCGTTCGGCCAAGATTCAGGAATAAAAGCCCACATGAGATACACTATGAAGCCAAACTGGGAGCTTAAGAAAAGAACAAAGGCATAAATCACTCTGTCTGGGCAATGGCAACGGCAAATTTTTCCACATTTTCCCTGTGACTCTGAGACAGTCTCAGCATGGAGTCCCCTGGGCAAACAAACGCCCACAGCCCCCCACCCCCACCCAGGTAGAGAAGCACCTCAACCTTCCCCCTGCAGGCTAAATAAAATCTTTTAAAGAATATATGCTCATACAAAACTTGAATGTGAATGCTTATAGTTCACAGTGGCATTATATAACTGCCCAAACTGGAAATAATCCAAATATCTTTCAGCTGGTAAATAGGTAAATGGTGGTACACCCACACAAAGGGAGTACTGCTCGGCAATGAAAAAGGACAAAGACCAATCCATACCACACCGTGGATGAGTCTCAAATACATAATGCCGAGTGAAAGAAGCCAGGCTTGGATGTCCCAGGTGATTCTAATGACCTAGGCGATGAGCTCCCAATGGCAGGCACTGCGATTTATTCAACTTCGTGTCGCCCAGATACCCCCAGTACGTGCATCGCAGCTTGTGGAGGCAGACGAACGGTGCGAAAGATCTGACTGGTGAACACCATCAACAATCGTGTGGAGCCACCTCTGTTCTCAGTGCTGGACACACATGTCCATTGAGCTGATGCCCACCCCCGTCCCCAGGGAGGCAGCAATGTGGTTATTCCCCCTTCAACAGGTGAGGAAACCTGGGCACAGAGCAGTGAAGTCTTGCCCAAGACAACATAGCCAGTAAGTGGCAGAGCTGCTTGGTGGCCTGGACCACTAACCACTGGGAGATGCTGCCCCCCAGTGCCAGGTGGCACAACATTTTGGAATCAGACGGGCCTGAGTGTGAATCTAGGTTTGTTATTTACAGGCTGGGGGACCATGGACAAGATATTTATTTAGCCTTGCTTGGTTTCACCTCCCATTTGTAAAACCTGGACCCTTGAACTGATGTCAAAAGGCTGTTACAGAAGGAAATGAGATGATCTCTGCTGAGAGCTCCCTGCATAGTAAAATACTCAGTGCTAGCAATGATGAACATGGGGAGGAAAGAAGGAAGGAAGGAAGGAAGGAAGGAAGGAAGGAAGGAAGGAAGGAAGGAAGGGAGGGAGGGAGGGAGGGAGGGAGGGAGGGAGGGAGGGAGGGAGGGAGGGGGAGGGAGGGAGGGAGGGAGGAAGGAAGGAAGGATGGATGGAAGGAAGGAAGGATGGAAGGAAGGAAGGCAGGCCCAGAAGCCCAGCATGCCAGCAGCAAGACCAGCTCCTGGGAAGGCAGTTTCCCGGGAGGGAAGGCAGGGAGAGGGTAGGTCTTCCAGTGGACTTGGGTTCTCCGGAGATGCCCCAGAGATGTCGGGGTGAGGATGCCAGCTTTCCTCACTCCACCCCCAGCTTTCCCTTCAGGGGTGGCCACCAGATGTTGGGAATCCTCCAGCCTTTCAGAAGTAAAAACTTTTAGTAGTAAAACTTTGAAGGCCTTTGAGTCTGCGCTGCCTGATGCAGCCTGAGCCTGGGATGCAGTGTCTCTCGGAGAGGGAATCCAGGGTGAGATGCTTCCAGGGAAGGTTGGGACTCCCCTGGTCACACAGGCCTCTTTCAGCTCCCGGGAGAAGGGCCTTTGGGGCGGCACCCCTGCAGTGGCCATGGTTCTCCTTCCCAGGGAGACCCTGGGTACTGCCAGGTCCAGCTCTTCGCTACCCCCAGTCACTTCTTGTTTTCACGTCTCCACACTCAGTGGTGGAATAACAAGCAACCCCATTCCCACGGGTGCTTCCCGGGGGCCCCCGGGACACACAGTCTCTGGCCTTGGCACTGATGCTTTACTGACCCCAAGTGGTGGCAGGTCAGGTGCCTCTTCCTTTGTTCTTCCTTTATCTTCCCCGGGGGAAGGCACTTTTGCTCTTGTGATTACTGAATGCAAGCTATTGAAAACAATCAAATGCCACAGAGCATCTGGAGGAGAAAGCAAACCACCACTCCCGCGGCGCGTCGTGGAGTTCCGGCAGAGAAACGCGGCAGCGTGGGGGTTCGGGACACTGCCTCTTCCGGCGCGACAGGACCACAGGCAAAGTACTCTGCCATCGACGCCTCAGTGTCCTCATCCGTACTTTGAGGATATGAACAAAGTGTCTAATGTTATGGAGAATTAAATGAAGTGATCTCCACCAGGGCCTCATTACGGGGCTTGATGCAGTAAGTGTTTAAAATGATTGGCTCCTCCCATGGTTACTACTCACCTTCCCACGCCAGCTCATTACGACCCCTGAACAGCCGCGCAGCTCTCTGTGGTGGATGCGGCCGAGGCCTCGAGGCCCCGAGGCCCTCCCTCTCCATGCGTGTGAGTCCATTTAATGAGTCTCCTTTGGATGGATGTTCATGCAGTCTCCAGTTTAGGGGCTCTTGCAAAGCGTGTGGCAGTCTTCTCACACTGGCCTATCTCCCTGGCGTGAATTCTCAGAATTGTAACTGCAGGGTTAGAATGTTGGGGTGACTGTAGTTAGAATGTTGGGGTGCATGTAGCTAGAATGTTAGGGTGAGTATAGTTAGAATGTTGGGGTGAGTGTAGCTAGAACGTCAGAGTGAGTGTAGTTAGAATGTCAGGATGAGTATAATTAGAATGTTGGGGTGAGTATAATTAGACTGTCAGGGGGAGTGTAGCTAGAATGTCAGGGTGCATATAATTAGAATGTTGGGGTGCATGTAGTTAGAATGTTGGGGTGCATGTAGCTAGAATGTCAGGGTGAATGTAGTTGGAATGTCTGGGTGAGCGTAGTTAGAGTTTTTGCACACGCACATTAAAAATGCTGGGGTGCGCAGGGCCGGGTTGGTGGACCTCTTCCTTCTGTCTCACACACACTTTAAACCCCATCTCTGGGACGACAGCTCCCTCACTAACCTCCCAGGTCATAGCCGGCCCCTGAGCTCAGGCACCCCCTGGTGCTGTGACTGTGAGGGGCAGCTCAGCTCTGACTTAGTCACGGCAGAGCTCCTGACTGCTGCCGCTCCTGACCCTCCCTTCCAGTCCCTCATCTCGCTCGGTCAGTGGCAGCTCAGTCCTCCATGCTCTCAGGTCAGAGGCCCCAGGTCTCCGCTGGCTCCTCTTCTCCTGCACATTCACTCTGCAGGGGAATCTCCTCCATCCACCTTCAAGAGCCAGCCTGAGTGCTGTCCCTTCCCGCCCCTTTCAGGGCTCCAGCCTGATGTGGCCCCCACCTGCCCCACCTGGACTGCTGCATGGCCCGTAAACTGCCTCCACCCTCACACCTTTCGGTCTCTGCAACACAACAAGCAGCAGGAGTGTTTATTAAAATGAAGCCGACCCCTCCGACGGCTTCCGCTCTCCCTCAGCCCTCTGAAGGCCTCCCACCTGCCTCCCCCGACCCCTGACTTTAGTTTAGTGATGATCAGCGTCTTCTCCTTCGATCACCTGCCCGTCTTCTCTGATCCAGCCACACTCACCCCCTCGCTGTTCTTTGCAGACACTCGGCAGGCTCCCACCACAGGACCTTTGCACTGGCTGTTCCCACCACACGGAATGCTCTTTCCCCAGATATCTGTGTAGCTCCCTTCCCTCCTTGTGATTGTTTTCAAACATCAAATTCTCAGCGAGGCCTTCCTTGATTTTCCTTTTAAACACACACACTCACACACATCCCATTCCCCCTCATTCTCCTTCTTGCTTTTTTTGCTTCTGCTAGGGTGACCAACCATCCTGGTTTGCCTGGAACTGCAGCGTTTCCTGGGACTTGAGACTTTTGGTTGTAGAATTAGGAAAGTCCAGGATGGTTCATCATCATAGTTAAGCACTTATCACAACTGATGGCTCTACATTCTACCTACTTACGTTGTTGATTATCTCCCCCACTAGAACACAAACTCCATAAAGGCCGAAATTTTTGTCTGTCTTGTTGACTGCTGTATCCCCAGTATAGAAACCGAGTTTGGCTCGTAGAAGATGCTCAACAAACACTTGTTGAACGACTGGATGAACTCGTGGCCAGCCTGGTTCCCAGTGATTGTGCCAGTGAGGTTTCCTTGGGCTTTCAAATCACCCCACAGGAAGGAGGCAGCCTCGGGTTGGGGACAGGCAAAGTGCCAGGCCGGGAAGCAGGCAAAGATCTATGACTTGTCCGTCTGCCCCTCTTGACGGGCAGAGCCTGGCGGTGTCTGGACCTGATGGAAAGGACTTGGGGTGTCAGGGCCCCGCCTGGGGCCCGGCGTGCAGTTGGCTGACCATTGCCACCCCCTGGTGGTTCCTTATGAAAAAGCAGCCTCACCCACAGCCCAGGGGCCTAACAGAGGCACCTGCCTTCCCCTCCTCCTTCCACTGCTCCTCTCCTGTCTCCCCCACCTTTTCGTCACTCCTTCCCCCCTTTTCATTTTCCACTTGACTCCCCTCTTTGCTTGCCCCAGTGCTCTGCTACCTGACAGAGTTTTGACCTTGGTGTGCCAGGCTCAACCCTGGCCCTGGTGTCCCCTAGCGGTGGGACCTCGAGCCAATGACTGGACCGCTCTGAGATGCAGTGTCCCCCAGAAAGCGGGGTCACAACTCCTGAGGGTGAGATGAGATAGTCTGCGTCAAGTACGTAGCCCAGTGCCTGGCCCAGCGGACGTTCCTTATTATTTGTTGTTGTTATCATCACGGTAGGTGCCCAGCCAGGGGCCGTGGCTCTCTTTCTCCTTCGCCTGGGCAACCCAGGCTGCGCTTAGACTTGTGGGGCTGCTCCCGAGACACACCCAGGCCTCCCCAACCCCAGACCAATTAAATCAGAAATCTTTGGTGGTGGCTACAGGCACTGGTAGTTTTAGTTTATGTATATATTTTTATGGGCATAATTTTTAAAGATCTTGGTGGTACTGATATGTAGCCCAGGGTGAGAACCACGCTGGTGACCACCAGTCCTTGGTGACCTTGGACTTTTCTGGTTCTACCACAGAAAGTCCCATGTCCCAGGAATCCCCTCAACCTTGGGCAAACCGCATGCTTGGCCACCACACCCGCCTTCCCAAAGGACACACGGTCTGGGCACAGATGACCAGAAGTCAACTGTGTAAAGCTCAGCTTGGGTGGTGGGTCACAGAGGCCACAGCGGCCGGCCGGGGCAGGAGCCAGGTGCTGAGGGGCGCAGCCGGCGGGGCTCAGTCAGACAGGTCCCCGTCCCCGGGCTCCCCGGGGGTCTGGCCACTGGCTGCCCGCTCCATGGCTTTCACCCAGCGGCCCTTCAGCTCCTCCGTTTCGGCTTTGAACGTGTAGAGTTGGCCTGACTGTTGCAGCTGGAAGACTCGAGGGTCCCCCTGAGGCCCGGCAGTCACCTGGTAGCCCAGCAGGGGGATGGAGGTGTGGGCCCGCATGTCCTGAGAGGGGGAGAGAGCCGTGGGCCGCTGTCCTCCCGTTCGGCCCCACCACCCCGGACAGTCATTTGAAGGTCATGGCCACATACCTGCCTCCCACTTCCCACACACCCGTGAGGCAGGAGGGCGGCCAGAAGGGCACCAGGGCAGAGAACCTGCTGTCTCTGGAGAACAAAGCCGCTGTGTCCTGGAGACTGGGCCCAACTCTGAAAGCCACTAATGCTGTGACTCCAGAGAACCCTGTCCTCAGTGGGCCTCAGTTTCTGCCTCTGAGATACTGGGGCCACAGTGCCCCCCTCCCCCCACCCCACACGCCGTGAGAAGGCCCAGACCTGTGTGGGGGGGTGGGGGCAGGCGGAGGCATTACCTGAGGGGCAGCATAGACGTAGAGCACGAGGGGGTCGTCCCGGGGGATCACACACCAGCCCCGGGTGCTGCTCTTGCCCCACTTGTCCCCGAGGAGCTGCAGGAAGCCGCACACGAGGTTCTGCTCGGACCCCGACACGGACCCCTTCTAAAGCCAGAGAACAGAGCGCACACTAGGTGACAGACACACTAGGTGACAGACATTGGCCTGGGGGTGGGACAGTCACTGTCTCTAGTCCTGCAGCAATCCTGCAAGGGGCGGTTATTTGTCCCTGAGGCTCAGAGAGGTCCCCTTGTGAGCCTGTGGTCACACAGCTGGCCGGTGGCAGAGTCGCGGTCAAGCCCTGGCTACCTAAACTTGGGGCAGGTGCTGGGAGAGCTTATCACCTGAAAGCCGCCCACAGGAAACACAGTCGGGGCCCGAGAAAGGGCTGGCCATCCCCTCTTTCCAGGAGCAGGCTGTGTTGCCCGATGGCCAGGAAGGGCGTGAGCAGGGGCTGGACTGAGGATAATGGGGTGGATCAGAAAGCAGGTAGGTGCCCATGGAAAGGACCCACTTGAAACCTGGGAGCCACATACACTGGAATAGGCTGGGGTCTTCTCCCTTTCGGGGACGTGGGATGTCCACCTGGCCTTTAGTGGGGGAGGGGCAGAGGGCAGCGGTAATCGGCACCCGGGCTGGGTTACATGGTATTTGTAGCACAAGGCTGAACACAGCCGGTGCCTAACTGGCGCTGACCAGCAGTGAGGGAGAAGCCTGGGGAGCCCCTGAGGGGCGGGAGGGGCTCAGCCAGGTCCCAAGGGCAGCAGAGAGGACATCTGTGGCAAGGTTAGAGAGCTGGCTCCCAACTCACTGGGTGACCTTGGGCATGTCGCTTCTCTGGGTCTGGTCCCTGAAGTCCCTTCTAGTTAGAATGGAGTCTCCAGTCTGCCTGTTCCCAGCAGTGGGGCCCTGACCTGGGGCCTCCGTCTCCCAGTCTGTGATAAGGACTCAGCAACAACAGCTCTCCTCAGCTCCTGGGACTATGGGGCAAGGATGGGAGTGGGAACAAACACTGTCCAGAGAGGCTGCACCGTGGGACCAGGGGGCAGTGGAAGGGCCTGGATGGCAGCCTGGAGTCCCAGATTGCTTTCCTTTGGTGACAGGCCCGGCTCTGGTGGCGGAGGGGGTGAAGGGTAGAGAGAGGAGGGAGAACGTGGCCGCGGCTGGCTTTTCCTCAGCACCTAGGACAGTGCCCACTGCGGCGGGAGTTCCGTAAACTTCTGCTGAATGAAGGGGAAGAGTGGCCCTCACCTCTAGGATGCCCCGCCTCTTGTCGTCTTTGTCCTCAGGGAGCACGTTTCCGGTGAGGAACGTGTAGCAGGTGAGGCAGACTCGGTTGGGCCTGTTGTCATCATATTTGAGCTCAGCCCGGTAGTCGGAGCACCTGGCACACACCACCTGAGGGAGGAGGGGCAGGAGGGGCTTGGGGCCTCGGTGAGGCTGGGGGGACCATGTTTGTACCTCGGCTGGGTGGGGGTGTGAGAGCAACCAAGGGCAACAGGAAGAAAGAGCGAGATTCAGGAGAGGAATGCAGGCAGCGAGGGGAAGTGCCCTGTGCTGGCAGAGAGCC
This sequence comes from Artibeus jamaicensis, assembly GCF_021234435.1. Classification (NCBI taxonomy): domain Eukaryota; kingdom Metazoa; phylum Chordata; class Mammalia; order Chiroptera; family Phyllostomidae; genus Artibeus; species Artibeus jamaicensis. Next base: position 4,600,499 of record NW_026521356.1, read on the forward strand.
AGCTGCCTGGAGCTCAAGATGCAGGAGGAGAGCTCACACTTTGGGCTTCCGCAGCTGGGAGCTGACACCTGGCCCCCTCTGCAGGTGCCTCAACTTCTCTCCCCTTCAGATTCTCCTTCAGTGAAGGCAGCTGTTAATCCCAGGGGCTTGCCCGGCACACACCTCTTATATCTGATTCACGTCTCCAAGTGCCCTCCGTCCCCTCTACCACCTCACCAGACTCTCCCAGCAGCCCACTGGTTGCACAGTGCTGGGGTCTTTATCCCCTTAGCCTCACAGGGAGCAGCAGGGCATCCCAGAGGGGCAGCCACGCAGCACCTTGCCAAGGGCCACGCAGCTCACAGGCAGCAACCGGCCCTCCACCCACAGGACATGTCCTTCAATTTCTGCAGTTTAGCTTTAAGGTGCATGCAAATTTTGCGCTCTGCTCAATCTTAGAGTCAAACATGTTCTAATGTAAAAATGATAGGCTGGTTGTTTTTGCCAAGAAGACCTGCCATGGGTACTCTGTGGAGTGGGTCCACCTTGGAGAGGCCCCCAAGAATGCCGACATGGGTTGTGCTGGGGAGACCAGGTGAAAGAGGCATGACAAGACTTGGAAAGAAACATGGGGTGCCGTGGGATGTGACTTCCAGGAACACTGGGGTGTCACTGTGAGTCCAGGATATGGGCTTGGAAATGAGAGCAAGAGATAGAGACCAGGGTGGGGGCTATGCCTCGGTGAGCTCCTGGGTGTGCCCAGCACAGCACGTGACTGGGAGGGCCCTGCAGGAGAAGGGCCTGGGCCTGCCCCGCCCTCACCGGGGCTCCCGCCCGGCCAGCGGGAGACAGAAACTGGGCACCAAAGCTCGAGAGGATGACTCACGGAGTACAGAGGTACGGCTAGGCAGAAAAAACCAAAATCGGGCCAAGGACGCCTCACATTCTCCTCACACAGGGACTTCAACTACCTTGAGAGTATCTTTTTACTTTTAAAAATATTATTAGTATTTCTTTTCTGCTCTACCAGCGTTTTATTTTGAAAAATTTCAAACCTGCAGACAAGTTCAGAGTAATGCAGTGATACCCTGCCACCACTCAATGGCCCAGCTGTTAACATTTTTGCTGCCCTTGCTTTAGCTCTCTGTATGTATTTTATTTTTCCTAAACCATTTAAGTATAAATTATAGTCATCATGACACCTTCTTCTTAAATACGTAGCTGGTGCCTCCCCAAAACAAGAACAGTCGCTGCCTGTCCATGAGGCTGTGATCACACTCAGGAAATGGAACATCGGTACAAAATTACTATTCACCCATGGCTCGTAATCAAATTTCCACCTATGGTCTCGAAAATGATTTCTTTGGTGGGTTTTGTTTTCCAATTTAGGATTCAGTTAAGGATCATACATTTCATTTAGTTATCAGAATATTTTACTTCTCCCATGCGCCTGCTTGCCAAGTTGTTATATTATTCTTGTGGCTTTTTATATTTCTTAACCATTTATTTATATTTTAGGAAGTACTTTACTAAGTCACAAGTGTGAATGAACTCAACTCTTATTTTACAGACATAGTCGCCAAGAACAGTAGCTAATTCCCAGATCCAGGGTATAACTCACCGCTTGAGTCTCAGCATAGGTGTGTCCCTGTCCTAGACACTTACTCTGTGCACTCACTGTATGTCAACACAATATGGGGACGCCTCCTTGACCCAACCTGCCCAGCTGGCCCCTGTGCCCCAGAGGTCGTTGAAGACTAAGGTCGTAAGGGCTTCTCTGTTTGCAGAGTACATGGAGGGAGTTGTGATGTCGGCAGGGAACAGCTCAAGTGCAGCGGGTGGTTAAAACGCCAGGCAAGCTCAGCCCGGACTGGGAAGGTGCCTTCCTCAGTCGGCTGCTGACTTGCTCCTCTGAGTGAGCACCCCCTGAGCTCTTGAGGAGGGGGAAGGAAAGGAGGAGAAGGAGAGGGGAGGGTGCGCCTTCTTGTTGGGTCCTCACTACCACCCTGGAGGGAGGTGTTATAACCCTCATCGTACAGGTGAGGAAACTGAGGCCTGAACCTGGTGGGCAGCGTTAGCAACAGAACTGGTCAGATGCTGGAGCACCGAGAACTTGCAAAGAGGATGAGAGGACAGTTAGCAGAGGTCAGCCATGAAGAGAGGACAACGAGGGGTGTGTGTCACAGGCACAGAGCTGATGACATGGGGCGTGCAAGGCTGGAGGGGGGCTGAGGGGCTTGTGTGACCCTGGCCCTCAAACTGGAGACCATTCCTGCTGCTGGGTCTGGGAAGTGGTGGAAAGAAGGCAGGTGAGTTAATAGCACCTTGAGGAGTGCCCCGAGCGAGTCATTTAGACTCTCTGAGCCTCACCTCCCCATGCGTAAAATGGGATGATGCAGGTCCTGCCTCACAGGTGGGCACTGTGCGGGCCAGACGAGCAGCTCAAAACCCCGGCGCAGAGCTCCCGCCAGTGCCAGCGTTCCTGGGCTGCACGGCTTCAGGCAGGCCGAGTAGGTGGGGAGGTGGGGGGTGCTGGCGGGGGTACTCACATAGCCGCAGGCCCGGCAGTGGTGGCGCCGGCGCGTCAGGGCGTTGAAGGGCTCCTGGCAGCGCATGCACATGGTCACCATCTTGTCCCGGACCCACTGTGGCGCCCGCAGGCCCAGCTCCTCAGACTGCAGCTGTGGGGCCGCGGGACGGGCACTTCGTGACCCCCCTGCCCACTCCCCGAGCGCTGGGCCCCTCCCCGCCTGCTTGTGGGGGATTCTGTGCGAGGTGCTTCCCTGTGCCCTCCGCATGGAGCTGACTGAACTGATGAAGGCGGTAGGGTAGGTCAGGTGCTACCGCTCCTGTTTTACAGGTGAGCAAACTGAGGCCCAGAGGGGTTAAGTGAGCGACTCAGCAGAGACACCCGGCAAGCCAGAGGTCAGAGCTCAGATTTGAAATCTAGTCACCGACAGTGTCCCCAACCCCATCCTCCCCCCGCCACCCGGGATGGAGACCTTCCCCAGGTCTCACATTTCTCAGGCACCTTCAAACCCAGACCTGCAACACCCCCACAGCCAGGGCCGTCTAGTCACAAAGTCCTTCCTGCAGCGAGTCGTGTACACAGTTCCCACAGGAACTGTTGGCTAATGGGGACCTTCGGCACTGAGCCTCCAAGTAGGGGGATGTTGGGGTGGGTGGGTGGGCTTCCTGGGGCCCTTCAAGCCCTGTGAGTCTCCAGGGAAGAACAAAAAGTCTTCATTCACCTCCTGCCCCTGGGTGTCTCCCTCAGGGCCCTGGACTGCAGCCTTGAAGGTTTCATTCCGCTTCTCGATTTGGTCAATGGCTGCTTGGCAGGCCTGGACAGGGGCACATGGAGCTGGTTAAATGGGTGGCGGGGAAGCTCGTTCATCTGTCATCCATCCACACACTCAACAAACACTGCTGAAAGCCTCCTGGGTGCCATGCACTGGACTCTCAGCAACACACTGGCTGACTTAAGGAAGAGAGAGCACCACTCCCAGACTACAGATGTGAAAACTGAGGCTCAGGGATATTAAGTGATTTGTCCCAGCTAGACAGTGAGGGACAGCAAGGTTTGGACTTAGGTTTGCCTTGAAACTGCCACAGAGCTCCTCTTGAAGGAAGAGCAGGGAGCAGCTAGGCAGGGGCAGATGCACAGGTCCCTCCCCTTCCCTCCCCCAGGCATACAGCCCTCCCTCCTCCTCAGCCCGGTTGGGGGTGGGGCGGGGGTCAGAATCCTAAGGGCCTTGGAATGGTCTGATACCTGTATCCAGGAAATCATTTCCTCCTGGGACCTGCTCGGAAAGTGAACGCTGGTGTTAGGGAAGTGGCCCCTCCCAGTTTTTTTTTTTTTTTTGCCTCCCCGCCCCTAGCTCTCCACCTACCTGGCTTGCAGCTCCAGGGTGCGCTGCTTCCCGGACACCAGGAAGGAGTGTGGGAACTCTGCGTCAGTCAGCTCCCGCACCTGCTCGGAAATAGGAGGGCGAGGTTCAGGCTTGTCCCCTGCCCCACCCCCCAGGCACTGTGGGGTGGGAGACGGATCGTGCCCAAGGGGCAGTTCAAACTCCTGGGACAGGGATAGGGAGCTTGTTCATCGCCTCCCCAAGGCCAAGCAAACGCACCTGCCCTGGGCCTTGCTCTATAAAAGTGGCGCTGAGGGCTCCTGGGATTTGAGCAGCTGCTGAATTGACCCAGCATGAGTAGGGGTGACAGTTCCTGACAAAGGCTTCACCAGAAATGAAAACTGGGCCCCAGGTTGGGCTTGGGGACAGCTTTTGCGCGGGCAGATCTAAGGCCTACAGTGAGACCCTCTGCCCCAGCGATTTTCCGTGTTTTCATCTTATGGCACACACAAACGAACTACTAAAATTCTGCAGCATGCCAAACTATGCTTTTTTGGCTGATCTGATCAAAAACCAGGTACAATTTTGATCCATTCACACCAACGGTTATGTTGTGTTGGCTGTTGTCATTTTTTAATTTGACAACCTGAGGGAAAAAAGGTCAGTGCCCTGACTAAACAGTTGGGTAGTGCATGTTTTAAAAACTCTCGCAGCGCACTGGTTGAAAATCGCTGTCCTTCCCCACACAGTGGATGAAGGAACCGATTACCCAATTCACAGACCACAGAGATCCACCCTCAAAAATATCCATGAACTGGGCAATCGATTCCTCCTTGGCTTTCACCATCCTCTTGCCCAGAATGCCACAGGGTCCCAAGGCCATTACGAAAGCTGCCACTCAGAGAGAGCTTACTAAGTGACAGCCCCCGAACTGAGTCCGGGGCTCTCCACACATGCTCTCCTTCGATCCGCACAACTGCTGAACCCACCGATCAATCCTACACTTAAAAGCCATTACGTGCCCCCGAGGGCGATGTCTGTCTCCAGCTACAGCTTCCTGCGTGGCTGAATATGGTCAGGCCTCTGGGTTCCCTGCCGGTTTACAAGAAATATGTAAGGCCGCAGGACATGTTAAATGACACCATAGGGGTGCAGTCAGCAAAATCCAGACTATGAAAACCTCTACCAGAGAAATGATCTGATTTTTTCAACAAATAAAGAAGAAAAAAAGTGGGAAATGAAAGTGTAGTGGATTAAAAGGGATGTAAGAAGCATATCACAAATGATTGAAACAGATCAGCTGTGAAAACGCATTTCTGAGACAGTCAAGGAAAACTGAAGGATGTTTTTTAAAGATTTTATTTATTTTTAGAGAGGGAAAGGGAGGGAGAAAGAGAGGAAGAGAAACATCAATGTGGTTGCCTCTCACACGCCCCCTACCGGGCACCTGGCCACAACCTAGGCATGTGCCTTGACCAGGAATCCAACCAGTGACCCTTTGGTTCGCAGGCCAGCATGCAATCCACTGAGCCACACCAGCCAGGGCTGAAGGATCTTGATGTGACTAAATAATTGTTATCCACTTGTCAGATGTAATAATGGTATTTTTGTCATCTTTTAGGGCAACCCCGCCAAAGTTCTAATATCTGACAGGCATACTGAAGTATTTACAGGTGAAATAATTATGTCACAGGGATTGCTTTTAAGTGATAAAAGAGAATTCAGAGGAGAAATGCTGAGGAAATAAGACTGGCTTTGAGTTGGCAATTGTTGAAACCAGTTGATGAGTTACATGGGGTTCTATTTTCTCAGTTAGAATGTTCGTAAAAAGTTAAAGAAAACCTTCACAGCAATCTTGTGAGGCAGATATTATCACCCTCATTTAGGAGATGAGGGAATGAAGACTCAGAGAGGGCAAGAGATCTGCCTGAGGTAACACAGCACCTAAATGGCGGAATGAGAATGAAAATTCAGGTCTTTGGCCTCCAAGGGTAAAATGGAAGAACATCTATTTCCACCCGAGCTCATAGTCCTGGAAGCACAGACCTCTCTCAAGCAGTGTGGAGAGTCACAGAGGGAAGTGAAGACACAAACTTAGAGCCCAGGAGGCCTGGCATGGGGGGATTTTGTTGTCATGGAATCCATCGGACACTTGAGCCCCCTCTGCTGGCCACTGCCACGTGTGACCTGCCATATGTGGCGGCTCACCACATCCCAGTGGACTCTGGGAACACCCTTCTTCACACCAGGTCCCGCCAGGCCCACGAAACCGGTCTGCCCCACTCTGTAACGGCCTGATGAGATTTGGACTTAACACTCTTGGCAATGGGGACGCTCTGAGGGTTTGTAAATGGAGAAGCTCATGTGGAAAGACGTGTTTGGGAAGTCACTCCTGCAGCTGAGTGTAAGGGACAAAGGGGTGGGTCTGGGGGAAATGGGACAGACCAGTATCCCAGAGGCCAGTGTGGAAGTGATACCCGAAATGCTGGAGGCCTGCCTGCACCTGGGGAGGAAAAAGAGGTTTCTACCTGAGGAACAATATTAGGAAATCTGGCAAGACTCCATGACTTATTGGGTGAGGGAGAGGCGAGAGGGAAAAGAAGGGAGAAACCTAAGGTTTGGAGTCGAGAGGTAGGAAAATATGATGCATTTTATAGAAATGGGGTAGCTCCTGCCTTGGGTCCAGGACTGTGTACCTCTGTAGAGAGAAAGGATGGTTTCTGGAGATCCCTTTCCTGACTGCCCAAGCCTGGGCCGGTTCAGGCCCCTGCAGCCTATATGGTACCTTTGTGCCAACTAGCCAAAGACACCACTTCCTCAAAACACCTTACTGACATCTGTTGGCAAACTAGCATACTAGTCCAGTGTTCCTGGAACAAGACACTTGACTGCCCTCTGCTGGACAGTGAGAGTCATGACTATACCATCTATGCTGGCTGCTGTGGATGAGGTGTGCTCAACTGAGATGAGGTGTGCTTGTGCAGAGCACAACCTGCACAGTTGTACACAGAGACCCTGCGTGTGTGTGTATCTCACATCCCTTCCTTCTTCCCAGGCTGGCCCTGTGTGGAATGGCACAGCCTTAGGAGCCAGACCTTGGGAGAAGCAGCTGCTGAGAAAGAGGCCTCCCTGACTCCCGGGAAGGAGGAAGCCAGGGGCTTGTAGGTCCGTGGGAAATGTCATGGTGGCCGACAACCAGATCTGCCTCCGAACCTCAGATGCAGACAATGTTCCCATGCAGACACAGGCGTGTGGACCGCTCTCCATCTGGCAGGCCTGTGCCATCCAGGAGAGGGTGCTGTGTGGCCTCTGGGGCACCAAACGGGCCCTGTGGGGAACACCTCTGTGGGACTGGCAGGCTCCAGGGAGCCAGCACGCACTGGGCCTACGAGCCCTGAGTGCCTGACACTCCCAGCTCATCTGTATGTATTTTTTCTGATGACTCTGTTTTAGTCTTCATATTTCTTGGCTTTTCTATCTGTTGATCTGTGCCTATTCTTTTCTATACCTGGGTTTCTGCCAGTCCTAAGACAGGGCCGCCCATCTCTATTTGTCCATCTACGTCACAGGGGGCAAACACAAGGCCCGCGGGCTGAATCTGGCCCTTCACCTGTTTTATCCAGCCCAGCACCTTGTTTCCACCTGGCAGCAGCACCAAGCTCTCACTTAACAGTTAAGGAGTAGTTACACTTACACAGTCCTAAAATTACATTCGGCCCTTTGAAGGCAACCGTGATGCTGATGTGGCCCCTGGTGAAAATGAATTTGACACCCTGGTCTATGTAACTAACTCCCCACAAACCTGCCTTTCTCAGTCCCACTCTCTGAGGCTCCCAGAAACACACGCCTGTACATGCCACCAGCATCATTCTAACTCTAAAACCAGACAAAGACACTGCAAAGAAAGAAAATTATAAGCCAATATCCTGATGAACATAGATGCAAAAATCCTCAACAAGATATTAGCAAACCAAATTCAGCAATGTATTCCAAAGATCAAACACCACGATCAAGTGGGATTTATTCCAGGGATGCAAGGTCAGTACAATATTTGCAAATCAATTAACATAATACATCGCATCCACAAAATGAAAGATAAAAATCATGTGATCATATCAATAGATGCGGAAAATGCATTTGGTAAAACGTAGCACCCATTTATAATAAAAACTCTCAGCAAAGTGGAATAGAGGGAGCATATTGCAAAAGAATAAGGACACATGTGACAAAGCCATGACTAACATCATACCCAACAGGAAAAAACGAAGTCTTTCCCTTAAGCGGACAAGACAGGGATGCCCACTTTCACCAGCTTATTCACCATAGTGCTGGAAGTCCCAGCCCCAGCCATCAGAGAAGAAGAAGAAATAAAAAACATCCAAACTGGAAAGGAAGAAGTAAAACTGTCACTATTTGTAGATGACATGATACCATATCTAGAGAACCCTAAAGATTCCACCAAAAAAACTACTAGAACTGGTCAGCGAACTTGGTAAAGGAGCAGGATACAAAATAAGTACTCAGAAATCAGTTGCACTTTTATACACTGATAATGAACTATCAAAGAAGGAAAACTAAGGAAACAATCCCATTTAAAATTGCATCTAAAATACCTAGGAATAAATTCAACTGAGGAGGTAAAAGACCTGTACTCAGAAAATTATAAGACACTGCAGAAACTAAAGAGACACAAATAAATAGAAGCATGTAGTGCGCTCATGGACAGGAAGAATTAACATCATTACAATGTCCACGCTGCCCAAATCTACAGATTCAAGGGAATTCCTATCAAAATACCAATGGCATGTTTTACAGAACTCAAACAAATTAGCCTGAAATTTATATAAAACCACAAAAGACCCCAAATAGCCACAGCAATCTTGAGAAAGAACAAAGTTGGAGGTATTGTGCTACCTGATGTCAATCTATATACACTATGAGGTCACAGTAATTAAACCAGCGTGGTAGTGGAATAAAAACAGACATAAATCAACAACAGAATAGGGAGCCCAAAAATAAACTCATGCCTATATGGTCAATTAATATATGACAAAGGAGGAAAGAACATGCAATGGAGTAAAGACTGTGTATTCAACAAATGGTGTTGGGAAAATTGGGCAGATACATGCAGAAAATGAAACTAGACCACCTTCTTACACTGTATACAAGAATAAACTCAAAATGAATTAATGACAAATGCAACACTTGAAACCGTAAAACTCTTAGAAGAAAACATAGGTAGTAACGTCACTGACATTTCTCTTAGTAATATTTTCTCTGATCTCTTATCTCCTCAGACAAGGGAAACAAAGAAAAAAAATAAACAAATGAAACTGTATCAGCTAAAAAGGTTTTGCACAGCAAAGGAAACTATCAACAAAATAAAAAAAAATCCAGTGAAAAAAATGGGCAAAGGACCTGCACAGACATTTCTTCAAAGAGGACACACAGATGGCCAACAGACATACGAAAAGATGCTCAATGTCACTAATCATCAGAGAAATGTAAATTAATACCACAATGAGATATCACCTAACACTGGTCAGAACAGCCATCATCAATAAATCAACAAACAACATGTGTTGGCAAGGATGTGGAGAAAAGAGAACCCTTGTGCACTGTTAGTGGAAATGCAGATTGGAAAGTGGTATGAAGATACCTCAAAAAATTTAAAATGAAACTGCCTTATGACCCAGAAATTCCTCTTCTGGCTATCTATCTGAAAAAAACAAAATAAAACACTAATTTGAAAAAATTACACTCCTATGTTCACTGCAGTGTTATTTACAATCTACAAGATATGGAAGCAGCCCAGTGTCCATCAGTAGATGAATGGATAAAAAAATTTGTGATGCATACATACAATGGGATATTACTTGGCCATAAACAAGAATGAAATATTACCATTTGCCACATCATGGGTAAACCTAGAGTGTATTATACTAAGTGAAATAGTCAGAGAAAGACAAATACCATATAACTTCACTTATATGTGAAATCTAAAGAACAAAAGAAATGAACAAACAAAACTGAAACAGACTCATAGATGCAGAGAACAGACTTATGGCTGCCAGAGGGGAGGGGGTTGGGGGACAGGGAGAAAGAGGTGAAGGGACTGAGAAGTACAGACTGGGAGTTACTGTACAAAAACAGTCATGGGGATGTGAAGTACAGCACAGGGAATATAGCCAGTCATATTCTAATAACTACGCATGGTGCAGATAGGCACCCAAAATATTGGGGAGAATGCTTTGTAAAGTTTACGATTGTCTAACCATGATACCGTATATCTGAAACTAACATAAATACTGAAATAATACTGAATATAAACTGTAGCTGAACATTTTTGAAAAAAGAGCTTGTACATGCTTCCCCCAGCCCCAGCCCTCAGGAGACACCTGGCGGGGGGGGGGGGATCCGGGAGGAGTGATCAGGGAGGCCCCACCACTTCCTCTGCGGTGCCAGCAATTCCGCCACACGCTTTGTCCCTCTGGGCGAAGCCTTAGTAGGTGTCCATGTAGGATGGTGTTAGTACAGGGGCTCCAGACTTGCCGCACCTGAATCTTCAGTCCCGGTTTGACTCTAAGCAAGTTACTTAACCTTCTGGGCTTTGATTTCTTTATTTTGTAAGGATAATTGTTTAAGAGAAGTTTTAAGTTCTTAGCAAAATTGAGAGGAAGGTGGAGATTTCCCTGCCTTCACACATGCATAACCTCCCCCATTATCAACACCCTTCCGCAGAATGGGGCTTCGTTACGACTGAGGGACCTACACGGTCACGTCATTGTCACCCAAGGCTCACAGTGTGCGTCAGGGCTCGTGCTCGGCAAGGTTCGTGCCCGTATGCTTTGCGGGTTTGGACAAATGTATAATGTATAAGGACATGCACATACCATTATAATATACAAAATAGTTTCCCTGACTTAAAAATCCTCTGTGCTCTGTCTGTGCATCCCTCTCTCTCCCCTAACACCTGGCAAGCACTGGGCTTTTTACCATCTCCACAGTTCTGCCTTTTCTAGAATGTCATAGAGTTGGTATCATGTAGCCTTTTCAGATTGGCTTCTTTCACTTAGTAATATGCACTTAAGATTGATAGCTCATTTTGCTTTATAGCATTCCATTGTCTCGATGTATCAGAGTTTATTTCCTTATTTTAAAAATAGAATTAGCCTTGGCTGCTGTGGCTCAGTGGATTGAGCGCTGGCCTGTGAACCAAAGGGTCGCTGGTTCAATTCCCAGTCGGGGCTCATATCTGAGTTGTGGGCCAGGTCCCCAGTAGGGGGCGTGCGAGAGGCAACCACACATTGATGTTTCTCTTCCTCTCTCCTTCCCTTCTCCTCTCTCTAAAAGTAAATTAATAAAATCTTTTAAAAAATAGGATTAAGTACAGCTATACTCACACAAAGGCAAACTGCACACAGTCATTCAACTCGTTTGCAGGCTGACAACTGAAAACAGTGTGAGTGTCCCGAGGAGAGGCCTGGCTGAGTGACGCAGGGCTCACTCGCACCTGGGACCCTACGCAGCTGAGCAAAAGGAAGGCGACCTCCTGCTGTGCTAACTCACAATCTCCAGAGCCAGATCCCTCCAGCAGGTCAAAAAAGCTAAGTGCCGAATAGTATACGTGAAAACCGGTTTCACTGTTTATGTGAAAAAAAAGGAAGCGATGGTAAATGCCGTGTTAGTCTGTGTTGGAAAAGAAACCTCCCGAAGGCCTCCCGAGAAGCCAAGGCCACCTCCAGGAAGGGCACCTCGGGGATGCGGTGGGGAGGAGACTTTGCATTGTACATGTGTTTATATTGTTTGATTTTGGAGTGGTCTGTATTTTTAAAGTGATAAAAAAAAATATTTTTAAAAGATTAAAAAAACCCCAAAGCAGGGGATAATAAGAGCCCCTTCATCACAGGGCTGTCACGAGGGTCCGACGGTGCAGGGCCCATCCACAGCGACCGCCTTGTCAGTGGGCAGCACTGGGGACGGCTGCGTCATCTCTGTGTGGGGAGACGGCGGTGGAGACCCGGCTCGCAGTGGAGACCCTCCCTACTCAGGTGTGGCCTGCGGACTGGCAGTGTCAGCATCACCCGGGAGCCGACTAGAAATGCAGAATCTCAGGACCCCCAGACTAACTGAGTCAGAACCTGCATTTGAACTAGACCCCCACAGGGAGCTCCTGCACAAATGCACATTTTGGAAGCACTGGTGTAGATGGTAGGGAAAGCCAAGTGGGGCCAGGCTGGCGCAGGTGCCCCAAAGGCCTCTGGGGGCTGGGAAGGGCCCTGGGCAGGAAGGCCGGGAGCACAAACGAGACGGCTCTCACCCCTCTCACTTCCCCGTCCACGCTGGCTCGAGCCCTGCCTGGCCTGGGTTCCTGGACTGAGAACACCGCTTGGCACCTCCTACTACTTCCCAGACTTGGGCCCACCCTCGGGATGGAGCCCAGCGGTGGTTGGGGCACCTCTTACCTTCATCCCGGCCACGTCGATGCGGGTCCTCACCTGGAACTGGGCGCCCACCTGGATGACCCTGGGCACACAGTACAGCAGCATATTGTTGAACTGCAGGAGACACAACATAGCGTGTGCAGTGGCGGGCTTCCCTGAGGGGGCCGGCACCACTGTTCTCCCGCCCCTCTCGCCGCACTCTGGCCAGCGCCCAGGATGCCACAGGTTGTGAGAAAGGGGTTGCCTGGCCCTTTCTGCCTGCCTGTTCCTGGTCCCAGGAACATCTAGGATGTTCCTGCAGGGCTGCCCCACCCATAAGAATCCAGGGACCACAGCTGAGCTCAGACACCTGAGGCCTTCCTCACGGGGACTTTGGGACAGGGGCTTATGCGACAGTAGCTCCCTCCTCCTGACCACCAGGCAGGACCAGTTTCCAGATTTCCAGAGGACCTCTGGCTGCTTCAGTGCAAACTCAGGCGGTTCTTCCTAGTAGCTAACTCAAATCCCTCCTGTTGTATGCTCCTAGAGCACAAATAGTACCACAGGCTGTGGAGCCAAACAGACTGGGTTAAGATGCTGACCCTGTGGCTTCCTAGGGCATGTCTAGGAAACCCCTTGTTTGGGAATCCCAAAGGCCTGGAGGCAGCACTTGTCCAAAGTCAGCCACAGCAGCAGAGGGCCGAGAAGCAGGCTCTTCCCTCTTCCCCCTGCCGCACTGGGTAGACCCAGGCAGGCAGGACCCGGGCAGTGAGGCCCACGACTTCCCTCCCTGGGGCAGTGGGCCCCCCAGCATCCCCCTACCAAGAAAAGGTATCGCTCCATGGGGTCTCTGCGGCGGAAGGAGATCTTGAGCACGGGGCCCTCGCGGAGCAGGGTGTTGGAGGGGTCCACTATGTCGTCTTCGAGGCCCAGTCGCTGGTACACTTCCCACAGGTCCTGCAGCCGCTCCTGGGGACAGGTCGTACCCTCAGCCAAGGCCAGGCGGGGCCCACCTCCTTCCAGAAGGTTCGCTTTGTGTGGACGGGGATGGCGGTGAGGGGTGAGGGGCAGTGGGACCAGTGACAGGGATCGGGGGAGGAGCAGATGCAGAGACCTGGGCGGGCTGGGGGCTGAGAGCACAGAGGGAGGTGACAGGGCCCCGGGGCTGCCCGCTGTCCACACCGAGGGCCGGCTGCTCACCATCTCTGTGATGGCTGCGTTGGAGTGCTGTGCGGCCGAGAAGATCATGTCAAGGGCTTCTGAAGGGGTGGGGAACAGAGCCAGAGTTACAGCCCGAACATCTGGGCTGGTGGCCGAGGCAGGAGGTCCTTGAGGCTTGACAAAGTAGCCTCTGCCTGCTGTGAGCACCCGGAGCAGCCCTGCCTGTGCAGCCCAGCACACGGGGTGTCTGGATGATGGGGGCTGTGTCCCACCCCTGTGGGGAGACTGGAAGCCACAGAAGGGCAGGGTTTAGGCATTTGGCTTCTGTGTCTCTCACTGCTCCCCAAGCCGAGCCAGACCCAGTGGGTGCTGGACAGGCATGGGCTTTGGCCTCCTACAGGCATAGCTCCAAATCCAAGCTCTGCTCCTTTCTGGCTGTGTAACCTTGAGCAAGTCCATTACCAGGAACCTCTCTGGGCCTCAGTGTCCTTGTCTGTAAAAAATGGCTAATGGCAGAGGTAATGTCTACCAAGCACCAGCGATCGAAGCTGTCAGCCGATGCTCATTATAACCATTTTAGTAGGTGCTCATTAAACACATGGGAACAGCTCGGGCCTCCCCAGCCCCCTGGGTCCCCTGGGGGTGTCCTCACTCTGGGCATCAGCCCGGTCCGGGGACTCTTCTGGCAGCTTCTGGACATATTCCTTGAGTAGCAGCTCATAGCGTGGGATTCTCTGCACAGGCTCCAGCATGTGGTGCTGCAGGGTCAGGCTGCCCGAGGCCTCGCTGCTCTTGGGGAGGCACAGGAGAGGAGAGTGTGGGGTGAGAGCAGGAGGGTGGGGGACTCGTGGAAGCGCTGAGCCTGGGAGGCGCCCCAGAACACCGGGGGAGCTGAGCCACTGCCCGTGGGACGGCGGTGCAGGCCCCGCCCAGCCCCCGCCCCCACCTCACCTGAATCCGAGTGAGAACCTCCTGGAAGGGAGGAGACTTGTCCGTCCAGGTGGCCAGCAGCTCAGCGGCCCGCTCAAAGTTCTTGACATACTCACTGTACATCTTCAGGAAAGGGGCCAGTTTCTGGATCACGTCACCGATACGGGGGGTGACTGTCCTGCAGGAGGGGCGCCCAGGTATTGCCCTTGGCCTGAAGGCCTCCCTGAAACCCCCAAAACAGCCTTCCCGCTGCACTTCTGGGTGCAGTCACGGGGGGCACGTCGCCCTCCCACATGTGAGGGCAGAAGCTGCTCGCTCCCACGGACTGGCGCCCCCACAGGCTCTGCACCGCGTGTGCCCGGCACAGGCCTTCAGGGCCACCCGATGCTCGTTCTCCTAACAATAACGAGGGCCACGTGCCAAGCACCGCAGGTCTCCATCCATTCAATTCTCTGCGGGCAGACAGTCCTCGGCCCATCTTAGACAGGAGGAAACGGAGACTCAGAGGGCAGGACACAGCCAGGGCCCTCCTGGGGCGGGGCCTGAAGGTCGTTCGGCCCAGGGGCCGTCAGAGCAGAGCGGCGAGGAGCTGGCTGCCTGAGTCTGACCCTGCGACACCACGTACTATTGCTGTGTGTCCATGGCACGTCAGCTAACCTCTCTATACTTTGGTTTTCCCTTCCGGAGAAACGGAAATGATGGTAGGTAACCTTATAGGGTTGTCTTTAAAAAAGACATATTATGAAAACTTTTAAGCAAACAAAAGTAAAAAGAATATAACAACGAGCTCCTATATATTCACCACTGGATTTAACAATTACTAACATTCTTCTTTGCTGAAGAATTTCAAAGGATATCCCAGACATTGTGGCATTTCTTTGGCAAGATATATAAAGCAAGTAATTTTACCACTAAATACTTCAGTGATCACTTCTGAAAACAAAGTGTTTCCTGCATGACCATGAAGCCATCGTCACATGGGGCTGATAGGAAAATTGTGTTAATAGGTGTAAAGCCCATGTAGGAAGGGCCAGGCACATAGGAAGCCCTCGGTCAGTACGGCCTCCTGGGTCACCCAGCCTAGTAAGGACCTGATCCATCCCCTTCCCCCAGACACACACACGTGCACACACACACACACACACACACACACACACACACACACCGCCTCCCAGGGCTCATTCATCCAAGTGCCTCGCTGTGCAGACAGTGACCCCAGAACAGGAGACTGCCATGGCCACACAGCAAGTGCCCTGCGGGCTGTCCCCCAATCTGGCCAGGGCTGCGGTCAGGGGCTCGGGGCTCCTAGTGGACCTCACCAGTCATCCAGCCGCCGCTGCAGCTCTGGGAGGAAGAACTGTGCATGGAACTGGTAGATGGAGGAGATGTTGGAGAAGATGAGCCTGACCACGTCCTCGGGGAAGGCCTTGCTGCTGCGGGCCTCCTCCAGCAGCTCCTGGAAGAAGACCTGCAGCCACCACAGGGTCACTGGGCCTGCGGCCAAGGGGGAGCCAGCCACAGCACCAGGGGGACGAGCACACCCCACGGTCAGGCTCCTGGCGTTGAGTACGTCCACCTCCCTGCTCTCCCATCACCCTCACAACGGCCCCAGAAGACGTAGGTGGGGAAGGTGGTATTCTGGTCACTTTACAGATGGGCAAACCCTGGCCTAGACATTCGAGGAGTTGGCCAAAGGCCGGCAGCTGATGAATGTCAGAAATGGGCCAGTCTGGAGTTTGTCTGGGCCTTAGGCTTCGTCAGGCTAAAGATTCTTCCGCTGACGTTCGGTGATTGAACCTTTAGCCTGGGGGCTCCTTAAGACTGTGTGAAGGGGTGACAACGCTGAGGGTGTCTGCTTTGGAATGACAGACGAGGACGCTGTGTGGGGCCTGGCAGGCCTGGCTGGTGTGTCCTCGCACAGGTGAGGCCCAGGCGAGGCCCAGGCGAGGCCCAGGCACCACGTTTGGAACAGGGAGTGGCGCTAACGGGCTACTCCTGGTTTCTGCCCCAACTCTAGCCAGCGGGGTTACAGGACTCAGGCTTCCCAGGATCAAATCGGGGGGTCCTAACTCTCAGCTCTGGTGAGATGGGTAGGGAGGGACAGCAGGGGTCGGGTGAGGAGACCAGGTGCTGGGGCTCAGGTGTGGGCGGCCCAGCCACTGGCCTGGTCTAGCAGGTGGAGTCGCGCCACGTAGGCCTGCTCCGTCTCCAGCAGCTCCTGGACGATCCTCTTCTCCTCAGGCTCCTGCAGGAGGTTTGGGGGAGAATGAGAGGACAGCTTTGGTCTCCTGATGGGGACCTGGGGCATGGTCTCCAAAGACGACCCCATGAAACACTCCTCCCGCCGTTCAAGCTCTCCCAATGTGCATCTGGGCTGGCGCTGGGGTTGCTTTAACTGAGAGAATGGGACAGAAGTGAGGCTGTGCCAGTTCTGGGCCACAGTCCCAAATGACCTGGAAGCTTCTGCCTGTGCTCTCTTGGGAGCCCTGTATCCAAAGGCCTGGTTGCCCTGCCGGAGACACCTTGTGGAGAGGAGATGCCCCGTGACTCCTGGCCGAGCCGCATGCCCGCGGAACCCAGGCTTCGGCGGTCCCAGGCTGGAGAATTGAGCTTTGTGGCCATCCTGGCCCCAGCCACTGTCTGACTACAGCCACGTGGGAGACCTTGTCATGGACTGAGCTGCATCTCCCTCAAATTCCTATGTTGAAGGCCTAACCTCTAATGTGACTGTTTTAGAGATAGGGCCTTTAAGGAGGTAGTTAAGTTTAACTGAAGACATAGGTAGGGCCCTAACCACTGGTGTTTTTACAGGGAGAGGAAGAGATACCGGGAACACAGTGTACACAGAAAAGGCCACGTGAGGACATGCAGGAAGACAGCCAACCACCTGCAAGCCAAGGAGAGAGGCTGCACCAGAAACCAACCCTGCCAAGATCAAAGTCTAAAGTCTCCAGAACTGTGAGAAAATGAATTCGTTGTTTAAGTCTGCGGTGTTTTGTTATGGAAGCCCTGGCTGAGTAGGACAAACCCCCAAGTGAGACCAACACAGAAACCACCCAGCCCTGACGGCAGGGATGGGGGAACGTGGGGGGGGCGGAGCTCAGTGGGTTGGGCCTTGTCCTGCAAAGTGAAAGGTCGCTGGTTCGATTCCCAGCTGGGGCACTTGCCTGGGTTGTGGGTGTGGTCCCTGGTTGGGGTATGTATGAGAGGCAACCGATTGATGTCTCTCTCACACATCAATATTTCTCTCCCTCTCTTTCTTCCTCCCTTCCTCACTCTCTTAGAAAATAAATAAATAAAATCTTTAAAAAAAATAAAAGAAAAACCAATGAACAGTATTCCAGTCAACCCCAAAATTGTAAGAAGTAATGAATTGTACTCAACTATGGCATTGTGGGGGTGGTTTGTTATGTAGTAATTATTAACCAAAACATTCCACTATGATCATCCAAAGAGGTTCAAGTGACTTGCCTAAGGTCACACAGTTTGTAAGCAGAAGAGCTGGGACATGATCCCTGGCAGGCTGGCTTCAGGTCCGAGGCTGGTGCAGCCTGACCTTTGAACTGCACAGAGGAGGCAAATGAAACCCAGGGAAAGGAGGTGAGCTTCCCCAGATTCGTCTCAGGGCAGGAATTAGTACTGACCTCTATTTCTAGTGGGAACTACTGCCTCCTTCAGTGGGTAAGCTGAGGCTGCACCTGGAATGGGTACCTGGTTTATAAGTGGAGACTGTTCCAAGTTGTGTGGCTTTGGACAAGTTCCTGAAGCTATCTGAGTTTGCATTTCCTGGCCTAAAAGACTCCTGCACTGAGGGATATATGAAATGATGCCGGCGGTGGAGTGCACACTAGACAGCTAATCGGAAGCCTTTAAGGAGGACAATTTAGCTTCCAGATAGGGAAGAGTGTGTGGGGAAGAGGTCAGCGCAGGGGACCCCCAGCTTCCCACCCCTACCCCAGCCTCCAGGCACCTGTGTCCCTGGCCCAGGGCAGGTCCTGGGCTGGCAAGATTTCCTCCAGGCCCCACTGGAGAGCTTGTCCTTCAGGGAGCTCAGGTACCTCCTGCTGACCGTCCTGGGCCCGGACCCCAGGGCCGCCTCCTCCTCCGTGCTGGGCTTCTCCCACGGCCCAGCGGGTGGAGGATGCCCGCCCCCAGGGTGGTGACGCTTGGCCTCCAGTGTGTGGGCTCCGGGTGCTGCTCCTGGCATTCTGAGAAGAGAGTAGACCTGAGGGTTTCCTGTCCATAGAGTGAAAAGAATAGCAACCCCCTGGCCAGGATTCTGGGGTGATTAATACAAATCACAGGGGTGCCGTGGCCCCTGAGTGCCTGGCCCTCAGGAGGAGTTTGCTAAGTAAAACATCCACTTCCCTCCCGATACTTTCTTGGAAGGAACTCCAATCTTCGAAATGAATCACCATGAACTGTGCTTGTTTCTCTGGGGAACTACAGACTTCCCTGTTTGAAATGCAGCCAGGAACGCACACAGAGGCTGTGAAGTGCCCCAAAGCCTCTGGCCGCCAATCCCTCTCACCTGTGGACCTCACCCCTGCTTTTAGTCTCTGCAGCAGGAAAGGCCTTAGAAGCTCAGTACCTGCTACATCGAGGGAAGGTGGGAGCCAGAGAACACTGTGAAGGCAAGGAGGAGCTGCCGAAGCTGAGGCTTTTCAGTGGGAGCTGTGCCTACACACCTGTAGCGTGGGTGGGGGGAGGAAGACAGACTGGGAAATGGACAGCCTGCCAGGTACAAAATTTCCAACATTTTGTGAGAAAGCTTCATTACCCCCATTTTTCAGCTAAGGAAACTGGGGTACAGACAGGATAAGTCACTTTCAGCTAGGGGGTGGCCAAGGTGAGATTCAGATCAGGCGGGCTGGCTCCTGAGCCTTCGCCCCAAACTGCCCCTGCCCCTGCCCCTTTGAGTCAAGGAAAAATAGGTCCCGAGAGTCAGTGTGGCCTGTCCCAAATCAACAGCTGGTCCGTGGCAGAGAGAAGGTCAGGATCCAGCCCTGGTGGCCCCGCACAGGCTCTCCCACCCCTCGCTGGTGCCTAGTTCCTCAGCCTGTGTGTCTACAGCTCATGGAAGTAGCCGGACCTCAGGCCTTCTGCTCTACATGTGGTTTCAGCTTCTGCATTTCTCTCCCAGTGCCCCAGGCCAGCTTCTCTTTCCTCTTCACCCCTCAGTTTCAGATCAGCTAAAGCCCTAGAAGACCTCACAAGAAAGCCTTGGCCAAGGCAGCTGGCATAGAGCCCCTCACACAGTAAGCGGTGACTTTCACCCTCTCAACAGGGGCTGCTCTGACCGAGTTCTGGTTTGAGGGCTGCCTCCTCCCGCTAGGAGTGTTGCCGGGCAGGGCACACGTGCTGAAGGTCCCCACGGGGCATGCCTGGGGTGCTGGCTGGGCCATGCCATCTCTCCACACCCAAGGGGGCGGTGGGCAAGGAAGGTGGCTCCTAGAGCTGTCCTCGGTGCTGAACACAACGTGCTTGGCAAAGGACCCTGGCAGAGGCAGGGCGAGGTCACCCAGCTCAGGAAGTTGAACTGCCCTCTTGGTCCCCACCCATGCCACTTCTGCCGGCAGGCCCACTGGAGGTTTGTCTGCTCTGAGTACCCTCAGCACAGTGTCCGGGCCCCTCCGGGGTCTCTACTGTCCACGAGCTGGCATCCTGTTAATGCCATAAGCTTAGCGTCGGAAGAAAAAAATCTTCCCGACAGGGATCATCCTTCAGGCCCCCACGTCTGCTACAGTTCCCGTGTGGTGCTGGCTGGTGCCGCCCACAGCCCCTCAGGGTGGAGGCGTCCTCCCCACGGCTGCTGCTGGTATGGGGCCGAGGGGCCACTGCCTGGGTTCCTGCTGGGACCTGCCCTCCCGGAGGAGAGCTGCCTCACCCGAGGTCCACATCCAGGGACTAGCGCCTGTGGGGTAAAAGGACTCGGGCCTTTCTTTTCCTCAACTGGAACAACCTGACGAGCAGCCCGGTCCAGAGCTCCCTGAGTCCGGCTGGGGCCTCTGGTGCAAGGGCGCAGTGGTCTAGCTTCTCCCTCTGCCCCATGCTGCCTTCCTCCAGAAATCTCCTGAAATGGATCTCTCCCTCAGAGCCTATTTCCAGAGAACCCGCCCATGACGGTCCCTAACACCCCTGCAGAGTGGTTAATGCCACACGCACGCACACACCACCCCTGACAGAGCCAGCAGTGACCTCCACACACCTGACCCAGCCTTTCTCCTTAACATGGAAGGCCCTGCGTCACCCATTGCCAGTGAACTTAGAGCACTTAAAGCCTCCCCACCTTTCTGTGCTTTTATTTTCTCATCTATAAGATGAAAATAGAAATAGAACCTCCCCCCACCCGTTAGGCTGTTTGATGGTTAAATGAAGTAATACAATACACTCAGAACAGGGCCCCGTAGGTAAGCAGACCATACATCCTGGTGTGTCTGGTAGTCTCATATTTCCCCATTACCCACCCCCACCAAAATAATTAAAGGCATTCATGTTCAGTGTCAAGCATGTCCTGGTTTGAGTGATAAATTATATGGTTATTCTAGTCATGAGGAATAAGTGCTTGATAAGTATTAGCTCTAATTTCCGCTGGAAGGACAATGGGTGGGGTTCTGCGGCCCACTCTCACTTGTAACTACACGCTTCTAGATTCTCCCTGACGCACCAACACACACTCTCATCCCTACCCAGCTCCTCAGTGCCCAAACAACGTTCTCTGTGCTCTGAAGACCCATGACCAAGCGATGTGGGTGCTGCCCAGTTAGGAGGGGGTGTCCAGGACAGGACCCGGAGAGAGAGCTGCTCCGTGAGGGCGTGAGGTGGCCCCGGTCCTGCTCCTCAGCCTGTGCTGCCCAGGGGCCCAGGGTGGGCAGTGGAGCTGAAGGGAGGCAGCCGGTTGGCCATGGTGATCATTCCCACCCCCACCACCCCATACCTGCTGTTCTCAAATGCAGTCACCAGATTGGACACAGAAGTCAGCTTCTCCTTACTCGCTGCCTCCATCCTGCAGGCCTCCGGGGTCCCCTGAGGCAGGGAGAGAGGCCTCCAGCCAGCACACTCAGCCACCCCCACCTGGGGTCGCAGGTGGGCTAAAGCATCAGGAATCTGCTCCTCTCTTTCCCAAGGGCTCAGCAGGCCCAGGGGCAGGCCTGCTCCTGGCTTCAGAGTGAAGAAAGAGGAAGTGGTTCCAGAGCTACAGCCCTGAAGGGGAAAGGCTGGCGCTCCCAGAAGGGGGAGGAGCTTGCTTGGCCCCACGACCCCTCCCAGGGGCTGACCTTTCGCTCCTGTAGACCCCCACTTGCAGAAACCACACAACAGGGGCCAGCAGGGCCCAGAGGTAGTTTCTGGAGCTGGGCCCTCAGCTGCATTCTTGGCCCGAGCATCTCTGGCCAACCACACTTTCTCCCTTACAAGATTCAGGAACTTCTACTTGGTCCTCTCTCAGCAACTTCTTTTCTGCCTCTGTCTGACCTTGTTCACTACTGTAAGAAAAAAGATTTTTTTTTAAATTAAAAATAACCACAAGTCTCTTAAGGGCTGGCAGGGAGGAGTCGTTGGTGCTCTCACCTCCCCTCTGGGGTTCTCATTTCAATGGCTGCTGTCTCCACCCCATTGCCCCAGGGGAGGGCAGCTTCCTCCCTGAAACTCTGATGATAATAATAGTTAACACACACTCCTTAGTGGTTTACAAGTATTTTCTCATTTAATCTCACAACGGCAGCCTACGAGGTGGATCCTATTATTATTTCCAATTTATAGAAGAAAAAAGTGAGGATCAGAGAGGTTAAGTAACTTGCTCAGTCACCCAGTAGAAACGCAAAAGAAGTCACGTTTCCAAAGCAAAGGGGAATGTCGCGCAGTGCCAGCAAAGATTCAGCTGGGAGCCTTGACGACCATGCTTGGATTGCCCCACCCCCAGGCTCCCCTGCTCCCAGCACGTGGGGCGTCTCTGCCTGACGTCTCCTCCACCACCTGGCCTTTGTAGCCCAGACAGCCACTGCCTCTACTCCCTTCGAGCCTCTTAGGCCCTTTGGGGCCCTCCCACTGGTCTCTGGTCTCTTTCTTTCTGAGCCAGGGCCCTCTGTTGAGACTGGTCCTTGTCCTGCTGTGTAGGGACTTGGTATGCAAAGCGCAGGCACAGCGCGGGGGCTCCAGCGCCTGTGAACCGGGGCCACACACCAACAGCTCGCTCTCTCAGAGCTTCTCCTGAACAAGTCCTGCCAGCAGACGCCTGGCTCCTCCCCACCCTAAATTGTACTAATCCTCCTCCCTTCTTGTTTTTACTCTTTAATACAGAATAATATAAGGCACCCCATGAAGCTATGGCCCACACCCAGCAACCATGAACTCATAGCCAGGCCTGCTCCACAGGCAGCCACATTCCCTCCCCTTTCCCACATTGTCTGAAGCAGATCCCAGACATCAGATGATTTCACCCATAAATATTTCCCATGTACCTGAAAGATAAGGACATATACACAATACACCACCCACACACACACATATAATAGTAGTGTATTCTGTACACACACACACACATGTATTTCATACATGCTATACATAGCTGACCCTCAAAAAATGCACATTTGAGCTGTACTTGTCCACTTACATACAGATAGTTTCAACTGGCCCCAGTTCAATTGATTCTCGAAGATCAAACCCGCTTTCTTCAAGGTTCAGCTGTGTTTTCCATGATTATGCAGAGGGCCAACTTCAAGTGCATTTGGATTTTCAACTGCATGGGAGGTCAGCACCCATCACCCACACATTGTTCAAGGGTCAGCTACACATGTTTATGTACATATGAAACAGTATTACCACTATCATAACTCAGAGATATTTGGAGATGTATTGATTATATTCAATATAATCAAATAGTGAGTCGACATTCGAAGACCCAATCACTCCTGAATACTACTTGCTATGGACCGAGCTATGTCCCCCAAATTCACATATTTAAGCCCTGGCCCTCAATGTGGTTGCATTTGGAAAAAGGGAGGTCATTAAGGTTAAGTAAGGTTATACAAGTGGGGTCCTAATCTGGCAGGCCTGGTGGACTTACAAGAGGAGGAAGAGATCGCCCCCTGCCCACACTCCTATTCCCCCACCCCCGCATGGCTGCCAGGAAAGGCCCCGTGAGGGCAAGTGGCCGTGGAGCAGGAATCGATCCTCCCTGGAAATGGAGCCCTGCCAGACCTCGATCTGGGACACTTCAGGCTTCCAGAACTGTGAGAAATAGGTTCTGTTGTTGTTAAGCCTCGGAGTCTGTGGTATTTTGCTACAGCAACCTGAGCAGAGTAATTCGTCGTCATTTTAAAAAACTCAGGATGCACGTAAGGCCCACGTGGCACTGTGAGCCGACCCGTCTTACATCCGCAGGTGCGCCTCGCTCTTTCCGTTTCCCTGCACAGTTCAGCTGAGAGGACGCTGCCTGCTGGCCGAACGGGTCCCTCCCTCAGGGCGATGACAGTATTGGTTCCTGAATTCCCTACTCATGATGGTTAGATCTGGGGGCTTAACCAGATTCATAATCAAACGCCTCCTCTTTCTGGACGCCCTCCCAGGTCCGGGGGCCTCCTCCCTTGTTGCTCCTCTTCCCTCGCCTGTAGCGCCTGGTTTCCTCTTCTGCCTCCCCCAGACTTCACCCTGGCTTCCTGCAGGCAGGGCCAGGGCACACATGTTTCCTGCCTGGTCCCCAGCCCGGCCCAGTGTCCCACACACAGTGGGGCCTCAGAAGGCTTTTTGCACACTTTAGCATCCAGTGCCTGAACTTCCAGGGCAGAGTCTGGGCCTGAACAGCAGGACTGGCCCCTCACACAGAGGCGGAAGAGTGGATAGAGATTCCTGCAGGAGGCCACCTAATAGCCCAGCTCTGAACACGACACGAGCCCCATCAAAGCTGCATCTGCCCAGCAAGGAGGGCCAAGATGGCCACATCCCCAGACATCTTCCAGGGCTCTCCCTCCTGTGCCCTCACCTCTCTGGCCTTGGCCCCTCACAATTCTGCCAGCCTTTGTGCCTGACTGGCGCCTCACCTGCAGACATCACCTGAGGCTCAGCCACAGCCTCTGGTCTCCTCCTTCACACACACCCAATTCAGAATCTATGCCAAGGTTCCTGTCCTCCTGCCCCAGACTGAGTATGCCCAACACCTTCGGGACACCTTCGGGACATCGCCAGGGTCATGTTCCACCTTCACTTCCAACTTAACACGCAGTATCTAAAACCAGTCCGTGATCCTGTGGAAGGATTCCCAAACTCCCGGTCCGGCTCTGACCAATCCCCCCAGCCATTTCTTCCTCAAGCCCAACCCCCCACCCTCCGTCTGGACTGGGTCTAAATCCGTGGCTCTGTGCTGCGTCAGCGGAGCTAAGCAGAACCCCATTTCCAGACCCCTTTTCCTGCAGGTCGGCCATGGCCGCAGGAGGGGAGGAAGCAGCTGGGGCGGCTCCAGTGCGGCTGCACCTCTCACAGGTGGATGCAGGCTTCTGGGCTCTCAACGCATCTCCTCTTTAGCTTATCTAGCTCCTCAGGCCAGGTGTGCGTTTAGCTCCAGGACAAAGGGTATAACTTCTTCTGCAGGTCACCGGTGTCATCGAAGTGGGTGGCTTGGAAGTGGTTGCCTGTTTATCCTTCAGAGTCCCTGCTCTTCCTCACTGGTTCAGATCAGTCTTGCACCCCCAACTTTGCAAACCCACTGCCTGCCCAGATGATTGTAAACTCACAAGCATCAATTCTTTAAGTAGCTTCCCCACTGCATAAGATCAAATCTCACATTCTGTCTCACTCTGGTGGTTGTGTTTCTCTCATCAAATCTGATCTATATGATAAAAACTCTCAGCAAAGTAGGAATAAAGGGATCTTAACTCAGTATAATAAAGGCCATATACAAAAAACCTATAGCCAACATCATACTCAATGGGCAAAAACTAAAAGTGTTTCCCTTAAGATCAGGAACGAGGCAGGGATCTCCGTTTTCACCTCTTTATTCAACACGGTACTGCAAGTCCTAGCCACAGACATCAGACAAGAAGAAGAAATAAAAGGCATCCAAGTTAGAAAGGAGAAAGTAAAATTGTCATTATTTGCAGATGACATGATAGTGTACATAAACAAAAAACCTCTACTAGACCTAATAAATGAATTCAGTGAAGTAGCAGGATACAAAATCAATACTCAGAAATCTATGACATTTTTATACACCAATAATGAGCTATCAGAAAGAGAACTAAGAAAACAATCCCATTTACTATCACAACAAAAATAGCAGAAAAAAAGTACCTAAGAATAAATTTAACCAAGGAGGTAAAAGACTTATACTCAGAAAACTATAGATACTGAAGAAAGAAATTGAGGAACATACAATAAGTGGAAGCATATACCATGTTCATAGATAGGAAGAATTAACATCATTAAAATGTCCATACTACCCAAAGTAATCTGTAGATTCAATGTAATTCCTATTAAAATATCAATGGCACATTTCACAGATCTAGAAAGAATATTCCAAAAATGTATATATGGGCCAAAAAAAAGGCCCTGCATAGCCTCAGCAATCCTGAGAAAAAAGAACAAAGTTGGAAAGTTCATAGTACCTGATAGCAAACTATATTACAAGGCCACTGTAATCAAAACAGTCTGGCACAATAATAGATGCATAGAGCAACGGAACAGAATAGAGAGCCCAGAAATAGACCCATGTCTTTATGGTCAATTAATATTGGACAAAGGAGGCAAGCACACACAATGGAGTAAAGGCAATCTCTTCAATAAATTGTTTTGGGAGAACTGAACTGGTACATGCCAAAAAAAAAAAAAGAAAAAGAAAAAGAAACTAGACCACCAATTAACACCATACACCAATATAAACTCAAGATAGATAAAAGACTTAAATATAAGTTGCAACACCATAAAAATTCTAGAGGAAAACACAGGCATTAAAATTTCAGGTATCTTGTGTAACAATATTTTTGCCAATATATCTCCTAGAGCAAGGACAACAAAGATAAAAAACAAACATCAAATTAAGAAGCTTCTGCATGGCTAAAGAAACCATCATCACAATGAAAAGTGAACCAATCATATGCAAAAACATATTTGTCAATGGTACATCAGACAAGGGTTTAGTCTCCAAAATAAGTAAAGAACTCATATGACTCAACACCAGGAAGACAAACAACCCAGTTAAAAAATGGACAGAGGACCTGAACAGACACTTCTCCAAGGAAGACATACAGATGGCCCATAGACATAGGAAAAAGTGCTCAATATCACTAGCCATCAGAGAGATGCAAATTAAAACCACAATGAGATACCACTTTATGTTGGTGAGAGTGGCCATCATAACCAAATCAACAAACAACTAGTGTGGACAAGGCTGTGCAGAAAAGGGAACCCGAGGGCACTGTTGGGGGGAATGCAGACCGGTGCAGCCACTGTGGAAATGGTATGGGGTTTCCTCAAATAATTAAAAATGAAACTGCCTTTTGACCCAGCAATTCCACATCTAGGAATACATCCTAAGAATCCCAAAACTCCAATTAAAAGGAATATATACACCTCTATGGTCATAGCAGCATTATTTACAATAGCCAAGATTTGGAAACAGTGTTAAGGGCCCACCAGCATATGGGTGGATAAAAAAGCAGTGGTACATTTACACACTGGGATACTGTGCATCAGAGAAAAAGAAGGAGCTCTTACCTTCTGCAACAGCATGGATGGACCTGGAGATAATTATACTTAGTGGAAAAAAAACAGACTGGTTGAAAGAAGGTGAAGGAATTGGCCAAAGAACTTGTATGCGTGACCCATGGGCATGGACAACAGTGTGGGGATTGCCTGAGGGAGGGGGGTACTGGGTGGAGAGGGGCAAAGGGGGAAAATTGGAACAACTGTAATAGCATAAACAATAAAAGATTTTTAGAAAAATCTGACCTATATGCCTTGGGCCAGTAACTGAACTTCACTTCCCTTGTCTGTGAACTGGGGACAATTATAGTGCCCATGTCCTACAGTACCGTGATGTTTAAATGGGACAATAATGTGTGAGGGCTTAGAGTAAGGCCTGGTACAGAGTAGGTACTCAGTGAGTGTGGCTACAAACATTCCTATTCCTGGCCGGAGACCTTTCCCATGGCTCCCTCCTGCCTTGACCAATCAATGCTTTTGCTAATCAGTTATATGCCATATCAACAGCCTGTTCACTTCCTCCAGGAAGGCTTCCTTGATATCCACTGCTGTAAATTTCTTTCCTTCCTCAGAGACCTGGTGCTCCTCTTTGATTACTTTCATTCTTTCTGCCTCATTCATTACATCATAAATTTAGTTGACAAGTATTCTTGAACACCTACTATGTGTGAGCACCATGGTAGAGGTTATAGGTTAATCATAGTCCCTTGCCCCTTGGGTCACAATGTAATGAGGAAGATGGGGAAATACAATGTAGGAAATGCTTTGAAAAGGGAGTTTTGAACACCTAAAAAAGGGACACCAAAGGCTCCAGCGAACAAGAGTGCTATTAAGGAAGGCTTCCTGGCAGAAGCAATCTGAAGGGTAAAGGCTGAGTTAGCTCTCCAGGTGGACAGAGTAAGAAAAAGCACTCAAAGCAGAAGAAACGGCATGTGCACAGGGGTGTGGACTTGAGAAACCAGGGTGAGACCAGGAAGAAGACTGGGGAGTCCAGCACATCGGGGTGTCCACGGGCTAGGGAATGTCGGGACATGGGCTGAGGGGGCCCTAGAAACCTGCCCCTGGCAGGCTTTGTCTGCTGAGTTGAGGGGCCTGCCAGCTAAGGAGAGTGAGCTCAGAATTTTAAGCAGAGGAGCCCCTGAAACAATGGGGGTGAACTCATGCCCCTCTGAGTGAGAGCAATGTCTCCATTTCAGGGCTGCTGGAGTCCTTGGCATAAATGAGGCTCATGCTTTCTCTCCTCGTCTCTGCTTCCAAGCACTAAGGAGGATTGAAGAGCTCCGTTCCCTGCAGCCCAGATGCGGAGAAAGAAGGAGAGGGAGCGGTAGGGCTGGGCAGTCCGTGGGTGGCTGGCTGGACAGCAGGAAAGTCCTGCCCTGGGATGCAGAGGGGGCTTAGTGTGCACACTGGGGGCACCCAGAAGGCCTCTCCCTGAGAACCTGGGGCAGCAGCAGGCATTTGGGAGCTGCCAGGGAGGAAATATCAATACTGTGTGGTGTATGTGTATGGTCTGTATGTGGCAACATGTGGTATGTATACCTGTGAGCTTTGTGTCTGTGGAATGTGTGTGTGGTATGCATGCGTATATGGAACATATGTTTCTACACACGTGGTATATATGTGTTTGTGCTATGTGTGGTCTATGTTGTCTATGTGGTATGTGTATGTGTGTGTAGTGTGTGTGGTGTGTATCTATGGTATGCATGTATGTGTGTGTAGGGGGTATGTGTGTCCATGGTATATATGGGGTATGCCTGTGTAGTGCAGGTATGTGGTGTGGGGGGATGTGTATATAATATGCATGTATATGTATTATGTGCATACTTCTGGTATGTGTGGTATGTGTGTATATGTGATGTGTGCTATATTTGGTATGTGTGGTATATGTTGTATGTGCATGCATACATGTGGCATGTGTGTGGTATTTATGTGATGTCTGTGTGTGGTGTGAGTGTGTACAGGCATTTGTGAGAGTGTGATTTTTTTTCAGGGGAGAGTGAGGACTCCCCAGTGGAGCATTTATCCTCCGTAAGCCAAGGCTCAGGAGGAGACAGGCTGGCCTGGAATGTTCCCTAGGGTCCCCCGTGCCCCCAACCCCCACTGCCTGCCTAGCTCCAGCCTCAGCCAAGCACAGCACCTGCCAGAGCTTAATGGCCTGTGACAGACAGCCCTCTGAGCGAGGGATGACGTGGCTCCAGGGAAGATGCAGGCAGCCGGCTGAAACCTGTTCCTGGGCCGGTACAGCCCTTGCCAACCACCCCCGTGCCCGCCTCACAGCCTCCTCTCCCCCCCTTGGCTCCTGCTCCCTCTGGTCATCGGGAGGCCCCGGCAGGGGTTGTCTGGGCAGTCGAGTATGAGCAGAGGCCACACCGCCAGTGCCATTGGGAGTGGTGGGCAACTGTCACCAGCCCTCGAATTGGAGGGAGGAGGCTGCAAGAAGCTGGCCTCCCTCATGGGAGGGCCTGTTCCCCAGCCCGAACAGCCAGAATCTCCCCACACACTCCCTCTGGTGCTGGGCTGTCTTCTGGGGGTTCTGGGGGCCGCCCCTGCCCCTGCCCCTGCCCCTTCAGAGGGTCTGGGTCCAGCTTGAAGGCTTGCTGCCCTTGACCTTTTCCCAGATGCTTCCCACGTTTGGCTTCTGAATGCCCCTGACTCTTAGTGGTCTGGGTGTTCCTAAACCGTATTGTCAGTCTGAGGGCTGCAATGTCTCAGAGCCATTCTGCTCTATGAGGAACACGAGGAGGCAAAAACCAGCCTCCCTTGATGCACTAGCCAAGGGCTGGCCATCGAGGCACAGGGTTCCCTCAGGGGTGCAGAGACGAGGAAAGACAAGACAGCAAACGTGTCAGTTCTGACGTGGGTGGCCTGAGGACGTCAGTGAAGAACGTAAACAGCTTTTTTCTTTGGCAGAGTGTGAAGGATCTAGTTTCAAAGTTGGCATTCTCAGGATTGGACAAGGCTTGCACCGGGCCCTGGCATCTGGCCCACTATTCAGGAAGGACTGAAGGTCACCAGAGGCAGACAGCAGGTGGGGCCGAGGGAGGTGTCCTGGGAAACCGGGAATGAAGAGGAGGGGTGGCGTGTGGCGTCTGTGAAATAGCAGCGGGGCTGGACTAACAATCAGCCAATGTGCAGGAGGCAGGAGCCATACCCCACCACCCGCTCCCCCCTCCCCCAGACTCGGAGGGGGCAGAGTGACCGATGTGTTTCTAGGGAGGAGAGAGGGCCCCGCTGAGCCAGGGCCAGGGTCTGGGCAGGAAGGCGCCAGGAGGGAGCCAGCACAGCAAAGCCAGAGGCTGGGAACGGTGCCAGGCCACGCCTGAGAAGGCGCCGGGAGAGCACTAGCACTCGGCCGCATGCCAGGCTCACCCCGCTCCTGCTCAGGTCAGGTTTCAAACAGCTGTGGGCCTGTCTCCAGGACCACTGGGGCCTCCCACAGCAGCACACAGAGAAACATGAGCAGCTCGGAGACGATGGACAGGTTTCCAACTGGAGAACGATTGTCCTGCACAGTCAGCCGCCCTGCCCACTGGTGACCTTCCTCCCATGACCCACCTCCTAGTCTGTGCCACCTCTTCCCATGTTCCCACACGACGGCAGGAGTTATTCTCTGCCTGCCACTCCACGTTAATGCACCTTCTCTAAGCCCCTCTATCACTTATTTCCAAGAGAGCTGTTATGTGACCAACCACCCAGAGGCTCACTAAATCCAATTCTCCCATCACAGAGCTGCATGCTTCCTTCCTCCCTGCCCACCAGGTTTCTCTCTCCCTTCTTCCTTTCAGCAAGTAGGGCCTGTGCTCAGACTTAGGGAATTATGACAAAACGTATAAACCTTGCCTGGGCCTTAGTCCTGGAAAGACCCTGCGAGGGCAGGGCCTTGGCTTGTTTCTGAGTCCCCAGAAATGACACAGTGCCTGCCGTGTGTTACATACAGCAGGCCCTTGGTACATCTTTTGTGAGTAGGGAGCAGGCAGAGGGGCTGAGGGAGAGTGCCGTGTTTTCTTTCCTCCATCTTCTGCCCTCCCTGAGTTTGGCGTCGGTGTCCCCCAGTCTCGCTGTCCACCCTGACTAGGCTCCATCAAGGCCCCTGCCCCCACCGGGCCCTGAACTGGAGCTCAGTGTGAGCGAGTCACCACCCGCTCTCCTCACCCTCCCCGCAGGGCAAATCAGAGAGAGGCGCTGGTTGAATGGCCACTCTTCTTGCCTCAGAGTCCTCCCACCTTTGGAAGGCCACCTTCCTGTGGTCTACGTCAGGGATATGTCTAGTTTATGTCTCACTGGGTGTGACGGCCAAGTCCATAGCCAATGCCTCAAGGCCCGACTCCCTGGCCTCTTTTCCACCAGTTGCCCCTCACTCACTCTGCTCTGGACACTTGGCCTCCTCTCTGCCCTCCCACCTGCCAGACAGACTTCCACCGCAGGGCCTTTGCACTTGCTGTTCCTATTTAGAACTCTCTTCTGCCGGACAGCTGCAGGGCTCACCCTCCTGCCTTTACTTAAGAGTCACCTTCTCACCAAGCCCTTTCCTCACCCCCATATACTTCCCAAATTGTAGCACCACCACCCATTCTCAATCCTCCTCCCTGCCCTGTTTTTCTCACATATCACTTTCTAATATACTAACTTCTTTGTTTGTCTTCCCCATTAGAATGCCAGCTCCATGAAAGCACGTGTTTTTGTCTACTTTGCTTACTGCTGTAGCCCTGGCATCTATGACAGCGCCTGCCACGCAGTGGGTGCTCAGCAAATGGTAGTTGAAGGAATCGGGAATTTTTACTCTGTCCCTTCTGAGCTCTCACGGTGCCCAGCTCACGGTGAGCCAAAGTTCATTCTGCTTCTCGTCTGTGCTGGGTCTCCCAGCCCTCGTCTCCTGGACAGGATTTGGCTTCCACCTGGTCCCCCCAGGGTGTCAGGGAACACGCCATACCTTCCTTACTGCCCTGGCACTTGGTTAGAGGAGGAATAGGAACTACGACCTGGGGTAGGATGAGAACGCCCGCTGATCCTCCCTGTGACTTCTTAGCGCAAGAAAAAGCACCTTAAGTGGGCTCCTCCTGAAAATAAATAAAATAAAATGAGATGAGATGAGATGAGATGAGATGAGATGAAATAAAAATAAGAACAGCCCCAGCCGGTATGACACAGTGGGCTGGAGCGTCGTCCCGTAACTAAAAGGTGGAAGGTTCGATCCCCAGGCTGAGCACCTACGATCCCTGGTGTGGGTGCGCAGGGGCAGCTGGTCCATGCTCTTCTCTCCCACCAATGTTTCCCTCTCTCCCTTCTTTTTCTAGAGGCAATGAGAAAATATCCTCTGGGGAGGATACTAACTAACTAAGTAAATAATAGAAGTAAAAAATTTTAAAGGTGCACATTAGAGTTGTCATCTGTAGGGTGTCTCTAAAACATTTTATTTCCAGACTCTCAGAGATTCTTAGTCAACTGTCTGGGTTGAGGCCTGGGCTCTATTTTTTTGTAAATTCTTCAGTGCTTCTCATATTCAGCCAGGATTGGGAATGAGGGGTCTGGCCAATGTCCTGGCCAGGTCCCGTTGTCCCTTACAGTCCCAATCGAACCCAGAGTGAGCGTGGGTACCCCAGGATGCCAAATCTGGCTTCTCCGACTGGGGGAATTATGGGTGTGCATAGATATTCTTCAGTTCACCCAGCAGATTCTGGTAGTACGCTGTTCTACCAGAAAGCAGACAGATTCTGAGAGCTGGCACAGTGAAACCAGGATTTACAAATTCAGGTGCCAACTAGAACCATGCAGGTAACAGAGCTGTCTACAGTCGCAGGTATGTCGTTGAGGCGTGCAGACGGGTGCAGAATCTGTGCCCTCCCCGCAGGGCTGCTCTGCTCTGCTCGGACCCGCTCTGCTCAGCAGGGAACGCAGGGCCTGCAGTGCCAGGTCTTCTCCTTTGTCCTCCCCAGGAGGAATTCGAATTTAGAAAATTTTAATGAAATAACCCATGGTTTCACTGACAAGTTCTGATGCTGTCCACAGGTCACTAACCCCAGTTATATGGTTGCCAAACTGCCATATCCCGCAAGGCCGACCCCTCTGACATTGGGGCTCAGTGTTTCGCTTTAGGGCAGGCCCGTCCCTTCCCGCCCCCTTTCACATTCAAGCTAATAGGGAACGGCTGCTCACGTCAGAGCCACATGCTGCTCAGCAGCATCTCCCTCAGCTCTGCCAAGACGCCTCAAAGCTTTGAAATAAGGCCTGTCGCAGTGGTGTGCGGCAGCCAGTCCCTACAGGTGCGCAGACGCCTATTGTGCCCCCTTCGTCCTCACCCCGCGCTCTGTGACATCCCAGCAGCAGCTCATGTCAGACGTGGTGAGGACATTTATATCACGTGAATCAGCAAGTGCCACAAATCAGAACTCGCGTTCCCTAGAGAACCAGTCGTTAAACACTTTGGTGCGAGTTTAATCCCAGCACACCGCTGCACGGAGCATTCAGACTCGGCCGGGGCCTGGGGGGGTCTGTGGAGAAGGGGTGGATGCATCTTCAGAATCCACATGGATGGGTGCAGCGGGCATTTCGACAGAACCTTCCCTTTAAATTCCCTAGATACCCATTCAGAGGAAGCAACAAAAATCTTAGCCCTGAAATATTTTTTCCATAACTGAGGAATCATGGTCACACAAGAAAATGCCCAGATTTTGAGAGTATGGCTTATTGAGCTTTTACTAGTGCATCCACTCACATAACTGCCATCCCCGTCAAGACGAACAATGCTTTCATCCCCTAGAAAGTTCTAGGGGGGATGCCTGTGTGTAGTCATCCCTCCATCACAGACAACTGCTGTGCTGACTTTTATCCCCACAGACTAATTTTGCCTGTCTTAGAACTTTACATAAATAGGACCATACAGCAGGTATTCTTTTGTGCCTGGAATATTTCTTTTTTTTAATAGTGCTTTTCTAAATTTATTGATTTGAGAGAGAAACACTGATTTGTTGTTCCACTTATTGATGCCTTCGCTGGTTGATTTGGCACACATGAATATGTGCCCTGACCGGGGATCAAACCCACAACCTTGGCATATGTGCACGATGCTCTAACCAAGCTACCTAGCCAGGGCTGTGGATGGATTATTTCACTCAGAATAATGTTTTTGAGACACACCCACATCATTACCCAGATCAGTAGTTCTTCCCCTTCAGTGCTGAATAGTCTCCCACTGAATGAGCTCCTCTTGGTCCCCAAACTCATCCCAACTCTGGACAAGGGCCCATTCATGTGTGAGTTTTACTGACTGCTACAGGAGAAGAAAACTCCTTCCCACCACTTAGGATAAACAGACGTTAAACACACGAGATCTACATGGACTCACCTTTCTCCACCAAGAGGAAGACTGACAGAGCAGAACACACCCCGGGCACCCAGCCCTTTCCGACTGGGGTGAGCGCTGCGCTGGCTGTGGCATGCTCCACTTCCCCGGAGAACTGAGGCCCCATTTCCCTTTGTAGATCCTGCATAAATCTAATCTCAAGGCCTGGGGGCCTTTCAGTCCCAGAGCTGGCTCCCATGTTTTTCCCAGAAGGCTTAGTGATCCCCGTGCCAATACATTTCTGGTGACCTGCGCGATGTGCCAGGATTCTTGAGATGATCGCCGTTATAATGCACCTTCTTTTAGCATAATCAGGACAAGAGGTGTTTCTTGAATTGAGTGGCTCCGCCTGAGCACAGTGCTCTGCTCCCTTCATTCAGTGAGTCCCCTTGGGCAGGAACTGCTGGGGCTGTCACCAGCTAGTCAGAGCCCTGTTACTTCCAGGGGGGAGGTGGTCCCACACCAGCAAGGCAATCAACTGGCTTTGTGCAGAAACCGCTGGACTGTAACCATGAAGAGCTGCCCACAAAGAAGGGAATGATGGGAGGCTGGGAAAATATTCAAAGCCATCCATGGAGGAAATTTTCAAGCCCTGGATATTTTGGCATTAATAACATTGAGTGTGTGGTTCTTTCACTTTGTCACATTCTTCATCCCTGGTTCTCACTGCACACCTGGGGAAACCGAGGCTCAGAGAGGCTCTCATCTGCATGGCTGGGAGCAGCAAAGCCAGGATTCACAGCCAGACAGCCCTGACTGCAGACAGCACGCTTCCCTCAGTGGGTAGGCCGCTTCTAGAGAAGTCAGTGGCTGCGGAGCCCCCAGGCTGGACTAGGCCTGCAGAGGGTGTGATCTCGGGGGAAACTGATGAGCTTTCAAGGAGGTGCTGTCTCCACAGGAGGTATGAAGACACGAGGGAGGAAGACCATAGCGAGGCTGGCAACAGGATGCCATCTGGCTCACGAGTGCATGGTGCCCACATTGAGTGTGTATCCGTAGGTGTGGGCCAACGGGGTGTGTGCCACAGCTGCTGAAATCTTGCTTTCTTCATAGATTGTGCATCTAAAAGGCCTTTGTACCGCCAATGATCTTGAAGTGTCTGCTCCCCCTGGCAGCAGCCGCTGGAGGCCCAGGATCACCCCCCAGACACCTGTCCATTTTCTGCTTTCACTTCCATTTCAGAGAGTGAGGTATCACACTCAGGCAGACCTGGGTCAGTCACGGCTCTGCCACTTCTCGACTGTGTGACCCAGACAAGTTACTGAACTGTGGGTCTCTGTTTCCTCACCTGTGAAATGAAGGTGAAATGAGGCCTCATAGCTTTGGCCTCATATTGCAATATTCAGTGGAGTTAATACTTGTAAAGCCAGTAGCAACTGTGTGTGTCAGGACCTGGGCACTTGCGCAGGCACGCCTTACTTCACGCAGCAGCAGAGCCTCTGAATACAGGACAGCTGGTTGGATTTAGCTCTTGAAACTGCTCGGTAGAACCCTATGCCCTTTGGGGAATGGGAGGGATGATGGGGGCAGGCATGCCAGAACCTGAAGTTGGCTCCTTTGGAAGCTTGGTCCCTGTGTGGGGGGTTTAGGACAGGAGGCCAGTGTTCCCTACCCACACCCAGGCCAACAGGTGAACAGAGGCAGCAGCCCAAATGTTCTCACCAAGAACTATTGAACGGGGAGCCCACATCCAGACTTCACACCAGGGTAAATTCTTCTGATATCACAGTGCCTCACCTGTTCCAGATGAGGCCTGAACTCTCATACTGACCTTGTCATCACCTCAAGTTCACTCCTGACCTGACTAGTGTGGTGTCAATTTAGTTGCAATAGTGGGTACTTATTATATTGTATTCTCTTTTCATTGGTTTCCCACAGGATTCCAGGGACTGGTGGCTTATATACTTGGTAATTCTTGAAGTCTCTAAGGTTCTTATTTCTTGTTAATTTTCTGCTATTTGTTGGATCTTACTTTGGGGCATATGGGTCTCACTCAAGTTCTCATTCTGTCATTGGTGTTACAACACGTAACTTTGTTAAAAGATTTTTTCCTTTTTGCCCTGGCTGGTGTGGCTCAGTGGATTGATCGAGTGCTGGCCTATGAACCAAAAGGTCACTGGTTCAATTCCCAGTTAGGGCACATACCTGGATTTCAGGCCAGGTCCCCCATTTGGGGCCATGTGAGGAGAAACCACACGTTGATATTTCCCTCCACCTTTCTCCTCCCTTCCATTTTCTAAAACTAAATAAATAAAATCTTTAAAAAATATATTTTCTAAGAAACATTTAGTGGGTTTCTACTATGTTCATACTGTGCCAACTATGAATAGGACAGTCCCTGAGCTCAAAGAACTTGCAGCTGCACAGGGCAGGCTGACGAAGCGGCCGCAGCACCCTTCGTGTGGCAAGTGCTCTGCAGTGGTGACTGCAGACAGAAAGGGATCACGGCGGGGGGGGGGGGGGGGGGGGGCACTAACCAGCCCAGAGATAACTTTGCCAAGTACCTACACTCTGCCAGTTCCTCAGTAAATTCTGAGCAAGATTTTCTTTCATCCAATCAGTTCAGTATATTTTCCACTTCTAGATGATCTGATTCCTTTGTGAATATACCTGTTCTTTTTTCCCAATGTCCTTTTTTTCTAGTATTTCCTATTCTTTATCTTTGCCTTCATTTGAAAATGATATTTTCTCCCTTAAAGTTTCTTTAAGAATGTTCTATTATGTGAAGTTCCCAGGAGTAGTAATATTCCTGTTTTGCCCATTCACTGTCATTATGGAATGTGTTTTGAGCGGTTTGTAATTATTTTCCTCCTTTTTCTTGGTCTTCCTATGAGCCCTGGGTTGTGGAACTACGGCCATGGTGCAGTTTCATATTTGCCTTTCTGGTTTCCTGGGGTTGGGGGTGGAGGGACTAACTGCTTGAACTGACCTATTTTTACTTTAATTTCTTTGCTTAGAGAAATGATTCAATCACTTAAAAACAATGTACTGAACAGTTACTCTATCCCCGTATTTGGTATTGTGGAAGACAAAAATGATGCAAGACAAAACAATGTAGCTGCCTTACGTGGAACCACTGTCTGGAAGGAACACATATACACAAAAAGTGAAGTGACCATGTAAGGAA
Source organism: Artibeus jamaicensis (assembly GCF_021234435.1). Lineage (NCBI taxonomy): Eukaryota > Metazoa > Chordata > Mammalia > Chiroptera > Phyllostomidae > Artibeus > Artibeus jamaicensis. The sequence goes on from NW_026521356.1 coordinate 4,638,002, forward strand.
GAGAAAGTGAACAAGGTCAGAAGGAAAGACAGACAGCTGGGGAAAAACGGGGAGGAAAAGCCCCAAAGAGGAAAAGGTTTGTGTGAGGAAGTTTCAGAAAGCTGACTTCTGGGTGGAGCGTTAGTGTGCTGCTCTAATGTTAGCAATAAACGAGGCTGCGGATGAACTTCACTTTAAGGTCCCTGTTGGGAAAGGTTAATCAGAATCCAGGTGAAAGGAAGTCATTCCAAGTGCTCCTGGGGCAGGAGGTAGGTTTAATGAAAGTTGTGTTTAAAGGAGAAAACACGGTAACCTGAAAGGACTAGGAGGTTTGCAGTGATTTAGACCAGTATATATCCGGGTTAGGGAAGCCAGTGTGGGGGAGAAAGGGAGGAAGGGAAATAGAATGGCAAGATTTGGATGTGGAAGGTGTACAGAGTATTTTCAAGTGTGGCAAGGGGGAAGGGAGTTTTTAGGAGATAGGTAGGGATTTGGGAAGGGCAGACTGCAAGAAATCTGGACAAAGTGGCCAGCTGGTGTGGTTCAGTGCACTAAGTGCCAGCTTGAGAACCAAAGGGTCACTGATTTGATTGAGTCAGGGCACATGCCTAGGTTGTGGCCAGGTCCCCAGTAGGGAGCCTGGGAGAGGCAAGCACACATTGATGTTTCTCTCTTTCTCCTTCCCTTCCCCTCTCAAAACATCTCTCACGGGTGTGGCTCGGTGATTTGAGTTGGGCATCATCTCTGCAAATGGATCCATTTGCTGGTTTCATTCCTGGTGGTCAGGGCACACATCTGGGTTGCAGGCCAGGTCCTGGCTTGCAGACCAGGTCCCGGGTTGGGGGCATGCAAGAGGCAGCCAATTCTTTGGATGTTTTCAGTGCCTCTCTGGCACATCAATGTTTCTCTCCCTCTTTCTCCCTTCCTTTCCTCTCTTAAAAAAATATTTTTTTAAAAAAGAAGGCGACAAAACTTTCTCACAATAAACACAGGATCAATACAGACAAAGGGGCAAGGTGCCCCACTGCTGCGTGTCTGGACTCTGGGTTACCTGATTCCTTTCCATTTAAACAGAAACTTTTACTGAGCACCTTCACAAGTGGCGGGGCACGGTTCTAGGTGTCACTGCAGGGGTTTGCATTTTACAAACAGGCACAGGGCATTTTCCGTAATGCATACAGTAGGTCCTCCCTTACACCTATAACAAAACCGATTTCACTAAAGGCTAATTGATACAAACATGAGGTTACTTCCCATATATCTCATTAACGTGCAACTGTTATAACATAAACAAACGAAATTGAGCAAAATGTTACTAGAGGACCAGCCATACATTCCTCCCCGGGTTGCTGTGAAGATTATACTGGAGTTAACATGGTGCAAAGTATCTAAAAATGTGTCTAGCACTAAATTAAGTGCGATTTTAGGGCCACTTATTCATTTTTATTACCTAAAGATTAGACTACATACACTTAGCAGGTACAGTGCCTGCGTGTGCTGATACTGAACGACTGATTAAACACCACCTCCCACCCCCCCACCCCCCCGGACCTAGTGAGGGAGATTGGCCAAGTACTTTAGAGCAAAACACATTTTCTAACCTTAGGCGCCAAGGCCCCTAAGTGCAAAGGAAGCTGGCCACATCGCCAAAGGGCTACTGGATCTGATCTGCTGGGGAAGCCGAAGGGGTAAGACGAATCTGGAGACCGCAGAGGGGTCGCCCTGCAGCAGGAAGTTTCGCTGGGTACTCTGCCGGAGACGTGTACAACGAAGAGTCGGCCAAAGAACTGCAGCGAAAACTCGCGAAGCCAGTGATGGGGCTTAGAAATGCCGCAGACCACGTTGTAGTCTGGCTTACGCTGCCTCCAAGCCCCGCCCCCGCCGCACTCTGGGGTTCTCGGGGGAGCACCCAGCCCTGAGAAGGCCTACACAGGCCCGGGGCCCGCGACTCCGGCCTCCCGAGGCCACGGACCCTAGGTCTGCCACTCAGAGTGACGCCCTGTCCCAACTCCGCAGGGGAAAACGTATCCACTGTGTACCATTCCGCGACGCCCCAGCGGCCCCGGAGCAGCGTGGCCGGAGCCCGGCCCCTGACGCCAGCGAGGGGCGGGGCGCCGTCCGTCACGTGACGGGGAGTGACCTCACCGGCCCTGCGCTACAGGGGGCCTTAGACCCGGAAGTGGCGCCTAGGGCTCGCGGCGGCGCCGCGGGGATGGCGGGAGCTGGAGCTGGAGCCGGAGCTCGGGGCGGAGCGGCAGCGGGGGTCGAGGCCCGGGCTCGGGACCCGCCGCCGGCGCACCGTGCACATCCGCGCCACCCTCGGCCTGCGGCGCAGCCCTCGGCTCGCAGGATGGACGGAGCGTCCGGGGGCTTGGGCTCCGGGGACAACGCCCCGACCACCGAGGCTCTTTTCGTGGCTCTGGGTGCGGGCGTGACGGCGCTTAGCCATCCGCTGCTCTACGTGAAACTGCTCATCCAGGTGGGGGACCGGGCCACCGTAGGGAGATGGCGGCCCCTGTGGAGGTGACAGGCCTCGATTTGGACAGATTGGGTCGGAGGAGTCGATGATGACGGACTTGGGAGAAGGGGCAGAGACAGAGGTTTTGGTGGGCCGAAGGAAGAGGAGAGGAGGGAAGCAGGGAGGAGTTTGGGGGTGCAGGCGGAGCAGGTTTGGAGGTGCAGGAGGCTGGGCGAAGGGTTCGAAGCGACAGATTTGAGAAGGTGGAAGGAGAGGGCGAAGGGATAGAGAGACGGGTTTCGGGAATGAAGAGATGAACTTGGGATAAGAAGATGGGGTATCATTTGGGGGTGACTAAAGAAGCAACAGAATTGGGAGAGGGGCGGGAAGTTTTGGCGAATGGGTGAGGAGGAGGATTGGGGGCCAAGGCAAAGTATTTAGAAGATGAGCACATATTTAGCGCAGAGAGGAGCAAGAGCTCTGGATTTGATAGGGATAGATTAAAAAGTAGTTTGGTAAAACAAAGGACAGGAGGCCAGGGCCAAAAATTTAGGAGAGGAGAAAGGGTATCAGACTCCCGGGAGGAGAGAGCGGGGGCAATGAAATTCATGGTCAGGGAATTTGATGGGAGAGGGCGAATCCGGAGGATTTATAGGGGAGAGCTTTTGGTTAGCAGGAGATGGGGGCTCTGGATCCGATGGCGACAATGGATTTGGTGGGAGGAGGGGACGGGGTGACGCGTTGTTGGGGGGGAGAGACGGCAACGCATTGGGGGAGGGGACTGGTGGCGTTTTGTTTGGAGAGAGAAGCCAGGGGGAGGCTTTTAGGGGGAAAGGTGTGACGCATTTTGAGGAGAAAATGGAAGTCGGGTTGGGTAGGGAGATGGGAATCACAGTCCTCGTATCTGGCGGGATGAGCTGAAGGGGTTTGAAAGTATTGGAATCGGGAAGAAGGTGTAGTTGGGACATAATAGTGACAGGATAGTGGGGAGCTGGCAGAAACTGAGGCCAAGGTCGGGATGTATCTGGATCGGTGCCATGCAGGTGCACTGGGTGTAGCGGTGGTGGCCAACAGTGCCTTACAGGTGAAGCAGGCTTCCTGAGATTGAGTTGGAAAGAGATGGGCTGGAGGGATGCATTTGGCAGAACTGGGGAAGGGGCGATGGAGATGCGCGCCATTTAGATAGGGATGGTTTGGGCCTAGATTGATGACTGAAGATTCAGCCTAGAATTTCCCAGTGAAGAAAAATGGGCAGGGGGTAAAAATTGAGATGGAAACCCAACCAAAATTTGAGAATTTGATTTAAATTACAGCAAATGGGTGTCAGATTTACTGTCTTTATAATTGTACTGACAGAATGGGAGATATAGTTGGAAGGAGAGAACTTGAATGGGAGTAATTGAAATCTAAGGAATAGGGGTGATGGAGTGGGGGTGTGTGACCAGGAATATGACAGAGAATGGGGAGATTCAGTCAGGAACATCAGGGTGCCTGACTAAAATCTAAGTGTGGCTGGGATTTGGAAACGGTTGGTGGGGGGAAGGTCCAGACAGGTGGACCGGTCCAGTTTGGGGTGATTTGGGAGTGAGGGCTGCTCTATTTAGGGAATTAGGATTGTATTTACAGCAACGGAGATTACAGGTTTGGGGGAGAAATTGGCACCTGAGATGTGAAACAAGGGGGTACTGGGCGTTGAGTTTTTCGGTTGATGGAATGAGATGGGGCAAGGGCTTGAATTTTAGGGGGGCAGATAGGAGGGTCTGAGGCGTGGAGCATGCTGGAATATAGGAATGGGGGTTCCATGTGAAGGAAGTAGAAAGTGGCTTCGCCATTTGGACCATTGAAGATTTGGTTTAGAGGTTTGAGAAGAATATTGAAATAAGGGTGACTTGAAGAGAGAATTGGGAATGAGGGAGAAGGGGGAATTGGGGAATGAAGGGAGACAGAAGGGTGGGAACTGGATGGTGGGGGCGGGTAAGGATGAGTGAGCTGGGTTGGGGTGATAGGTGGCCTATCTGATTTGAATTCAGGTGGTACTGAGCATAACATATTTTAGGCTGAAATCTTAACGGGTGTAGCTTGGGAATCAGAGTAACATTTTGCAAAAAGGCAGATACCAGTTTGGGGTGGTAGCAGGATTGGAGTGGCAGATTTGGGGTTGTCTAGATTAGGTACATTGGAATGCAGTGCCTCAGATCAGGGTTTGTGGGTGTTAGGTTTCAGGGTTTGGAGATTTAAGGGTGATGGACTGGCTTTGCCAGTGTCTGGTCCAGAGCCACAGCTTCGGACTGGGTTAATAGACTTGGGGGTGAAATTGGGCTGGTATGACTTGGGCACAACTAATGAAAACTTGAGGACAAGGAGAACAGGGGTGAAATATGGCCAGTGTGCCTTTGATAACCTGGGTGGAAGTTAAAAATACAGACTCAATAGATCTGGGAGCTGTGGGGACATGGGGGAGGGGGCACAACAGATTTAGGGGTGAAATGGAATCAGAAGACTTCTAGGTTATGACTGGCCTGGGTAAGACAGTACAAAAGCAGTAGCTCAGACTGAGAGTAGCAGTGACAACGGGAGTTTTCCCTGTGTGCGAGAATGAAAACAAGACAACTCAGACCCTTAGAGCTTTCAACCCAAAAGGGGAAAGGTCTAGAAGGGGAGAGCTAACTTGGCTCAGGTAAGCTGGCTCATCCCTTTTCTCCAATTCCTCTGGGATAGAATATCTTTAAAGAAGCTTCTCATCCATAGGGGGTTTCTTGATTTATAACCAGTAATCTGTCACATAGCTCAGAATCACATCCACAGGGTTAGTGTCAACTTTCAAAAACACTACAGCAAAGAAGAAAGGCAATCAAGCCAGGAAAGCACTAGAAGCATTCCTAGTCCAGTTTTGAAGGCAGAGCTCCCCAACCCTGCCGGTTCTGCTTTTCACATTCAAAGAGTTGCTGCCCGGGTTCATGGGCCCAGCTGGCCTGCTTTGAGGGACAGGGCTGCTGCCCCCTGCCAAGGAAGGAGACTTCTCCCACCCCACTTAGGTGCTAGTCTCCTAGACCCCTTTTCTCCTGCCTGGCAGCAGAGAGAGCCCATCATTAATTGGCAGCATAGCAAACAGCCTCACCCCGCAGTGACCGGCCCCATCCTCACCAGGGGCGTGGCGGGGGGGGCTGCCTTGGTCCTTCACCTACCCATGAGTTTAACAGATATAACCAGTTCCACACAGCAAGAGTAACCGTTGTCCCACAAACGTTGGGACATTATGTCACGGGGACATGGGTGATTGAGATTAGAACACAGTTGAGGAATATTTTGAATTAACTGGGATTTGAGCGAATAGTGTGTCTGCCTGGGAGTGAGAGGGACAGGTTTGTTGCATCTCTTGTGGGTACAGTAAAAAATTTGAGTTGTGGGGTAAACTTTGCAATGAGGTATTTGGAACTGAGCTGTCTTTGGGACTGAGATTTTAGCGTTGCCACATTTCAGATCAAGAGTTACTGAAGTGTTTAACCTGGAGATGAGAATAAATGAGATTTATTCTGAGGTGAGCATGGGGTTTGAAATATATAAACATGGGGTGTTTTCCCCGGGAATATCTGGAATTTCAAGGTAACAATGTTGGGGAATGGAGGTGACTGGCACTGTGGTAGGGGTAGGATCTGGGACTAGACATTTCTGGTCATTGGGAGATTTCCTGATGCTAATGGTTATCAACAGAAACAGCATGAGAATTTGTGGAAAAAAGAGTTAGAGGCCTGCGAAGACGAGAAGCAGTGAGACTGAACCTGCAGTAGAGTCTGACCTTCCTTTTGTATATGTTGATTCTGAAGGTGGGCCATGAGCCGATGCCCCCCACCATTGGGACCAATGTGCTGGGGAGGAAGGTCCTCTATCTGCCGAGCTTCTTCACCTACGGTGAGTGTGCTGCCAAGTCAGGAAAGCCCATGCTGACAAAAAAAAAAAAGTATCAAATGGGGAAGCTGGCCCTGGGGGACGCTGTGGGCAGCATGACACCCAGAGTCAGAGCTGGATGGAGGAGGAGATCCTGGAGTGTGGCGGAGAGGCGCCAGGGTTTGGGGGCAGAGCAGGTGAACAGCACAGCTCTGGTCCAGCTCCTCTGCTCAGGCAGGGGGAGAGCAGACAGCGCCTCAGAGGAGGGGCCAGTCAGGACACTGGCCCCTGTCATCCCTGGTTGTGCTGGGGATGGGGGGGGGATGAGTTTTGCCTTCTGAGCAGTCGACCCCCTTACTAGCTTCTCTGCTTTCCTGCTACTCTAGGAGGCCTGTCGGGACCTCCTGGGTCCTTTCCTTCTTTCTCCATCCTTTTCTTTGTGTTTCTTTCATGGTGCCAGCTCACCGCATCTCCACCCACTGGGTGTAGACCAGTGAGCAGTGAGTTGTGGCTTCACCTCTGGCATGCCCTGACCAGCTCTGTGAGCTTGGGCCACTTAACTGCCCTGGCTGAGTAGTCCCTCTGTGAAGTGGCATCAGTGCCTTCCTGCCTGGCCCTTCGTACACCTTCTCCCTGCTCCAAGCAGCCCTGCCTGTCAGGAGGTCTCTCCACCAAGAGGCCCAACACAGGGGAGCTTGCCTGGTGCCAGTGGAGCCCACCGGGCCACCTCTACTGCTCATCCTCTGGCCCATGGGCGCCAGCTGCCCAAGGTCTTTTCAAGTCTACTTTTGCTTTCCCTCCACAGTCCCTACCCTCACAGGTGGACCGTGACAGACTTTGTTTAAATGTGCCTTTGTTATTCATGTTTACAGCCAGCCCGCCCCCTCGTGCTTCCCCTGCCTTTGTTCACACCTGTTTGGTCACTCCAGATGCTCTCTGGAAATCTTTCTATCCACTGAATAACAGGGCTTTGCCTCCTGTCACCGTTTTTTCACTTCACGCACTTTTGGCAGAATCTGATGTGATGGTTCTCTTTCAGTCTTGCTACCTTGTTGTTGAGGACAGTCCGGGGCCTGGCGAAACATGTCATTTTATGGGGAAATATGTTCGTATTTGTTTTTACTTAATATTGTCACTGTGGGGGAGGGGAAGTCAGAATTAGGAAGGTCCCCCACCCCGAAGTAGAGTGAGGCCGGTGGCCACAGTCGGCACCGGATCCTGGGCAGCCGGGGTGGGAGGCTGCCAGCCCCTCCTGGGTGGTTTCTCTGTTGCCACCTTGGTGTGCTCCCTCCACACAAGGGCCTCAGGCAGAACCCGGGCCTGGCTCACCACACAGTCGCTCCCCAAAGCACTCAGGTTGAGAGGTCTTGACTCACTTTTCTGCCTCTTGTAGAGTTGAGCAGAGTTCCGAGGTGCTCCCCCCACCCCAGTTTACACACCTGTTGTTTCGGTCCAGATGCTATGGCAGATGCCGGCCGGGTGGTTCCAGGCACCATGTGGCTCTCCCACCAGGGAGAGGGCTCAGCTGTGGGGATGTCTAGGGGCTGCCCGGACAGCACCTGCTCCTCTGCTGTCGCAGGGAGTTGGTCAGAGGGAGGTTGAAAAGAACTTCTGGAGAGTTCCAGGGCCTGCAGAGAACCCCTGGAATGAAGGAGTCTCTGGCCAGCCACGGGGCCTTCCCTCTGTTTTCTTCCTGCCTTTCTCCACTCTCACTTGTTCATGCTTAATCTCCGAGGTGGAGAGAAATAGGGGTCCTTAACTCCTTTCTCACTGGCGGGCAAGTCGGATAGAAAGAGGTTAAGTGTCTCCCTAGAGATTACACTTTGGCTTTACCCTTCCGCTGACTGCCTTCCCCAAGATAAACTTTCCTTCTGCCTGTTCACTTTGAAGCAGGGCGCCTTGCCACCTCGTCCAGGGCCCTTTCACCTCCCACTCCTCTCTGCCCAGCCCCACCCATCTCAGGAAGCCGAGTAGGCAGCTAACAGGTGCCTGGGCCCCAGTGAAAGCCGGAGCTAGCAGCAACATTGGGTTTCAGAGAAAGGCCTGGCGTGCTGGCTCCTGCCACAGTGCGGTGCCGGAGAGCTAAGTCGTGGGTGTGCAGGGAGCCACTGTCTGAGAGAGTGTTCTGCCAGCATTGCAAAATACATTGCCTCTTTCAACGTAGCTTAAAAGTTGGTATTGCATAAAATAAAACATTAAAAAGGGACCCTAATGAAAAAACACTGACTAGCTAGTAGGGTCTAGCTTCCCTGACTGCTTAAGTTTTTTCTGTGAAGTAGTTCACTGGTGCCTCTGTTTTGGTTACTCCTCCGCTTGTTTCCTCCCACCCCCCTCCCCATCTTGATGAATAAATAAATGCCAACTGGTGCCTTGACCAGTGTGGCTCGGTTAAACGCCCTGCAGCGCAGAAGGTCGCCAGTTAAGTTCCCAGTCAGGGCACATGCCTGGGGTGTGGATTCATCGCCTGTTGGGGCCTGTGAGAGGCAACTGGTCCATGTTTCTCTTTCTTCCTCCCTTCCCCTCTCTCTAAAAATAAATAAAACCTTTAAATAATAAATAAAGTAAATGCCGACGGGCCAGGTGGGATCCTGGGCAAAGCACAGTGACAGGGTGGGGACGCCCTTCCTTGGCACACTCGGGGGACACTGTGGAGCCTTCCTTCTGGGAGCCCTTTTTCTTTTTTCCTCCCCTGGGTTGCAAACTATCACCGGCTATGGGAACTCTGCCTTCTTCCTTTTTTTCCTTTCCCCTGAGAACAGTATTTCTCTATATACAACAGAGTTGGTGTCTGGGTTGCAGCACTAAAGTTGCTGAGTTAAAAAAACTGCACTTGAGTTTGCTGAGTAGATATTTCAAAGCTAAAAAAAAAGTAAATGTCAGAAATATGTTTCAAAGGCCTTTACACAAAGGAGCAGGGAATAGAGAAGAAATTGGGGTGGAGCCTGATCACTTCCAGGGTCCTGGACTGATGCTCCCCTCGGTGACAGAGGGCAGCACGTACTGAGGGATGGGCACCTGGTCTGGGTGTGAGTGCGACTCAGGAGTGGGCGTCTGGGCTGGGCGTGACGCTGCCGCCTCTCTCCCTTACAGCCAAGTACATTGTGCAGGTGGATGGGAAGATAGGGCTCTTCCGAGGCCTGAGCCCCCGCCTGATGTCCAATGCCCTCTCCACTGTGACTCGGGGCAGCATGAAGAAGGTGAGCCTCGAGCAGAGTACGGTTCCCCTGAGCTCCCTGCCACCGCCAGGTAGCCGTGTACACTCGTCTAAGACTCCTTGACTGGGTGGATCCCTGCCCCACAGCCCTGCTTTCCCACAGCTATGACGCCGGGCAGGGCCTTTCCGCCCCGAGCTCCAGCCCTGGGGTTACCTGAGGCTGGCCCAGCTAATGGGCACTCCACAGAAAGTTGTGGAAGCTGCTTCCTACAGTCTCCGCCCCGGGAGCCACCTTTGAGAGGCATATCTGTGTTTTGCTTTTGGCCCTCTTGTTTTTTGTGTCTCAGGTTTTCCCTCCGGATGAGATCGAGCAGGTTTCCAATAAGGATGACATGAAGACTTCCCTGAGGAAAGTGGTGAAGGAGGTGGGTGTTGGAATCAGAGAGGGCGAGGCCCTGGGAGGGGGGTCAGGGTATTTCTCACCACTGAGCTGGGCAGGTCATTGAAGAGTCTCAGGATGGGGTCCTTGTACTTGCATGGGACAGGGACGTAAAAGGAGCCCCACTGTGGACATATAAGGAATCTCAGAAAGCCTTGAGCCATCACGGGGCCTGGCCTGGGACCCGGTAGCACTCCTGGGTGGAAGGAATTGGGGGGTGGGTGACAAGTGGGGCCATCTGAGTTAGACTGGCCCCACGTGGGCGCTGCGGAATCTCAGGTTGTTCCCCACCTGATTTCTCAGTTATGCAGGAGTGCCAGTTCCAGAGACAGGCTGAACCGAGTGTCCCCCTCTGCTCTCTTGCAGACCTCCTACGAGATGATGATGCAGTGTGTGTCCCGCATGCTGGCCCACCCACTGCACGGTGAGCAGCCCCACTGGAGGCTGCGGCTCAGCTGTGGGATGACCCCTGGAGGACTGTAGCTGGCGGTGGGGTAGGGGTATTCCATAGCAACCCCACTGGGGAGAGACACCTTCCTTGGTGTCTGTCACCCACCTTACTTTACCTGTAGAGAAACTGCATACCAAAAAGACTGCGTCCAGACAGAATAACCCACAAATGGAACCTAAAAGCCAGGCCTAACAAGTGTCATTTGCTTTGCCTTTAAAGGTCTAAGCAGTGACGTGTACATGTCAGGAGTCCTGTCCGAAGGGAGCTGGGGCTCTCCCCGGGCAGAGGAAATAGGATGCCATGGTCGTGGGGTGTGACAGTGAAGTCCAGAGCCCCTCCTGCCTCCTGCCCCGGGCTGTGCTGAATGGTGGCCTCTACAGCAGGCCCTCCACGACGGGGCTTCGTGTGTTTGCCTCAGGTCACCTGTGTGTTTTCTTTTTCCCCAGTCATCTCAATGCGCTGCATGGTTCAGTTTGTGGGACGGGAAGCCAAGTACAGGTGGGTAATTCTTCTTGGGACAGATAGGTGTGGCCTCGTCACCATTCAGAGTCTGCCAGGACAGGCTGTGCTGGGTCAGTCACTGCCCCTTTTCTGCCCTAGTTCTAATATGCCGAATTAAGGGGAACGTGGTGATTCCCATTGTCTGTGTCCAGGGGCATTTTCTCAGTATCTCTTGTCAGGGCTGCTCAGGATGAGCCTGGGGGCCTGCAGCGGCGGTGAGTGCAGTTGGAGTCGGCTTGGATATGGAGTCCTGGCAGCAGAGCTGATTCTGCCACTTAGGACTGAGCCAGGGTTCCCTCCTGGGCACCCTGGGTTATGCCCTAACGATTTCCCCACTGTCATTGCACCTGGCTTACAGCTCGATCCTCCTCTGTCCACTTCAGTTGATTACCAAATACTAGCACCTGCATGCACTGCACTGTTCAGGGGTGCTACGGGGGGACTGGGTGTGTTGACATGCGCCTTCCATGTGGCAGGAGGACATGCCCATTACCTTCCTCTCTAAGGTTCTCGTGTCCTGGCTTCAGTTCTTCTCTGCAACTGTCCTGTGGGGCCACTGCTCCAAGAAGCTCAGCTGCTATGGGGCCTCATTTTGGTTCACTAATGGGAAATCGGCCCATTTCCCCAGACTGAAATGTGAGGCTGGCAGATGGGATCAGGAGTGGCCCAGCTACTGTCCTGAGAAGAAAGGTAGTGGGGCCTGCCAGGGCTCAGGGGCCTGGGGGCAGCACTAGCCAGGGCTTCGGCTCCCACCGTCTTTCTCCCACCTAGGCCACTACTGCACCTAGGCTTTGCAGAGCTTCATTAGGATGGGCCACTTGGGTTTGGTAGCCACAGGTCAGAGAGGTTGCTCTTGAGCCTCCTTTGCATGTCACACCTAGGAGCCAATTCTCTAGTCTCCCATAGGCTGTGGTGACCAGGGCACTCATTCCCAAGCTCCTTGCTGGGCGGAGGGGTGGGCATTTGCCTTTGTCCAGGCTGCTTCTGGGCTGTGTGATCCCAGGACCTCCTGCTGCAGGGCCTAGTGTTCCTCTGCCCTCTGGAGAGGTGGTTCTCGCCACTTGCCACTCCACCTGCTCTCACGCTGTGAGTCATGCAGGCTTCTCTGCTTAAAGGGCGTTCAGCCAGAGATAAGCACTAGGGCCAGGCCGGAGAAACACCAGTCATGGTGCAGCAGCCCAAGCTTGGAAGGGTTATTCCTAAATTCCAGACCCATGGAGAACAGCGGTTGCTCACTGCTAGGGTTCTGGTGGTGGCAGTGATGGTGGTGGTAGGGTTTCTCTGGTCTCTGTGAACTAGGTAAGTGCCCCTACTCCCAGATAAGAGCTCTCTAATCTCCACTGGTTCTGCCTGGTAACAGAATTTTGGCTGCCCCGCCCAGCCAGGACTGGATGGCTCTGAGCAGGGGTGAGGAGGTGGGGGCCTTCTCCAGGTGACTAGGTGACCTCTGTCCTTGTCTTACTTTCTTCACAGTGGTGTGCTGAGCTCCATTGGGAAGATTTTCAAAGAGGAGGGGCTGCTGGGATTCTTTGTGTACGTGAGTTTGTACCCCGCAAATCTGGCTCTACTAACAGGCTCACTCTCAACCTCTTAGGCCACAGCTGCTGGCCTCAGACTAACCACAAGCCCTGCCCCTCTGCCCACCCTCCCCATGCCCCCTGCCCGAGTAGCTGCACTTTCACGGCATGTGCGAGCCGGGGATCATCAAGCCAAAGCTTCCCAGCCCTTTCCAGATCACGGCTCACTCACAGGTGGTGCAGTTTATCAGCTGCTGGCTGGACTGAGCCCAAAGGCCCAGTCCATTCGCCCCAGGGCCAGAGGAGGGCATGCGGGTGGACGTGAGCAAGGGCACTCCATTGTCCTTGTTTCACTGCTGAAAGTAACTGAAAATCTGTGACAGGGACTAGGGGTCAAACACTGACAGCTCACAGGCCGACTCCAGCGGATGGCTTCTGTTTGACAGCATTTCTGACGAATCAGTTCTTCACATTTAACATTTAGGATCTTAACATAACAATCCATATTTTCGACTTCTCTTGAAAAGCCAGAAAACCTGGCCCCTCCGGGCCTGCGTTATGTAGAGCACCTGTCACCTGTCAGCAGGGCACATGATCTCCCAAAGGCCACAGACACCCTGCCTTCCTTGAGTCTCTCACCCGCCTTACTTTACCTGTAGAGCAACCACATACTGAAAAGACTGTGTCCAGACAGAATAACCCACAAACGGAACCTAAAAGCCAAGCTAACAAGTGGCATCTGCTTTGCCCTTAACGGTCTAGGCAGTGACAGGGACATGCCAGACACGGGGCCATCTGTTAAGTCATGCTGTGGGTGTATTTGCCAGGCGTTTTTATTTACCATCTCATTTAACCCAGAAGCGACCATGTCTGCGTGTTTTCCATCAGGGGGTGATGTTTGCCTCCAGGAACACTGGTACTGTCTGAAGACAGCTTTTGGTTGTCACAATTGGAATTTGGTGGGTAGAGGCTGGGGATGTTGCCATACATCCCACAGTGCAAAGGTCAGCCCCTGCAACGAAGAATTCTTCGGCCCCAAATGTCAACAGTGCAAAGGTGGCAAGCCTTGATTTGTATACACACATAGGTGTATGTGTGTGTCTCTGTATGCACTCACACACGTGCATATACACATGTGAGTACATATTTGCCCATGTGACTGGTGCATTAGGCTTTAAAATAGTACATCTCACCACCCCTGGCATTTTCCACACTCATACAGTTTTATTCTGGTATGTGAATAGCATTCCTGCTGGGTTACTTAACCACCAGGTTCCCTCTCCCCTAATGTGTGTGTGGGACAGGCAGCGCACCCAGGTGCGGCAGGGCGTGTGCGTCCGCCCCTCAGCACGGGTGGAGGCTGCAGGACAAGAAACTGCTCACGGACGCCTATTTTGTTAATATTCCTCATAACATAGATGTGTTGCTTATATTTTTTGAACTTTTAAAATAGTTTGAAATAAGATTTTTAAAAATTCAAAAATCACAATTCTGCTTCCTCTCCTAAGAGAGAGCCGTTCTTCTGGAAATCTTCTCAAGTCATCCCATATCTGAACAAGTAAATAAGCACATTAAAGGTCCATGTATTGCACACAGGACCCACTGATCTCAGTCTGGCTTTTTGTCCTCAGCGCTGTATTTTGAGGGAACCTTCCATACCTTTTGGCAGAGGTGTTATCACAAACGCCATCACTTTAAAAGTCAGTCCTCCCTGTAAAGGCTTGCATGAAATGTCTTCATTAGAACATTGCAGAGGGTGAAGACAACAGCTGTATTGAGCAAAGTGTTTTTGTGAGAGTTGATTAGGTAAAGAGGCCAGGAGAAAACTTACCAGCACGTAGGCACTCTTTCATAATCTGTATGGAAAATCCCATATTTAGTAGCATTCACATCCTGAGGCCTGGCCTGTGTGGTTTGAAAACTGCTTGTGGTACCATAAACTAATCTGTGGTGTCAGACGTGGCATAGAACACTCGCCCCTGAACGCTGCCTTCCTGGTGTGGGTAGCTGGTGACCCACATGGCCCTGCAGGCTTCTTGCCTGACATATTGGATGCTGAAGTTCAAAGCTTGGAACGTTCTGCTTCCAGGGTGTGGAGCCTCCAGGAAATGGTCTCTCCCTCCCCAGCTCATCTTTGCTCACCTTGTCTTTTAGCGGCTTAATCCCTCACCTCCTGGGAGATGTGGTTTTCTTGTGGGGTTGTAACCTGCTGGCCCACTTCATCAATGCCTACCTGGTGGATGACAGCGTGAGTGACACCCCAGGGGGGCTGGGAAACGACCAGAATCCAGGTTCCCAGGTTGGTTGGAACAAGGACTTGTCTGTCTTTTCGTGTACTGCCGGTGCCCAGGGTCTGGGGCAGACTTGAGGACTCTGGGGTTCTGAGCATCAGGTCCCAAGGGCTAGAGAGGTCTTCTGGGGACGTGGTCTGAGAAGAGGACTTGGTTGTCCCAAGGTCAGCTGTCCCTCCAGACAGGACACCTGCAGGAGTTTATGGAATGCCTGTCCTGGGCAGAGTTAGAAATAAGACAGGTCCCTGCTTGTCCAAACTGGTTTGACTCAGGACCCAACTAGGGAGCAGGAAACAGAAATAGACAGGCTAACAATAGCCCTTCAACTTTTGCTCAGTATTTTATATTTTCCGAATCCTTTTGTGGACATTATGGCATCTGATCCTGACGATAGCCCAGGTGTGAAGGGAATAGGGCAGGTACACCCCCCTGTTCCACAGGCAGAGAAGTTGGGACCCTGACATTAAAGGGCCCTCCAGAGGCACTTGGCTGGGAACCAGCAGGGCAGGGACTAGATTTTTCCTGTGCTGGACGGGGGGTGCTCCCCCTCTTGAGGTTTTCCGAATCAGCTAGGAAGTGTACTGGCCAGGAGCACCCCACTGTTTCGTTAGCAGTGGCTTGCACAGATAGCTGTACACAGGCCTCTCCGAGGTTGGGCAGACATAGGGAAGCCTTGGTGCTTTGAAAAGGCATGTGGAAGAAAGGCATCCAAGGACATGATGGGTTGGCTGGTTCTGTGTGAATCAAGATGAGTTGGGGAACAGTGATGGGCGGGGGTTTTCTGGTAGCCAGGCATTGTAACGGTAGAGATTGCCAACCCCAGGAAGGAAGGTGAGGGAGGGGTTAGGGACCTGTCTGCCAGAATCACCGGCGGGGGGTGGGGGGGAGCAGGTGCGTGGGTCAGTCTGCATGTGCCTGTGTCTGTGTAGCTGCGTGTGTGTGTGTGTGTGTGTGTGTGTCTGGGCACAAGTCTGGCGAGGAGTGCCCTGTCCCCACTGAGAGCCTCTGCTCAGAGGGAAATTGTTGGCCTGTTTGACTTGGGTAGGTAAGTCTTAACGGCCTTTCCATGTGAACAAATTCAAGCAGCTCTGTAGAGGCCAGCTCCCATCTTCAGTTACAGTAGCCATGGCCCTGCGCTTTCTCAGGGGCCTCCTGTGTCAGGTAGCTGCTGCGGTCACAAAGAGCCAGGCTGGACAGCTGGGGTGTCTGGGCTGGGGAGTATCTCCAGCTGATTGGTTTCTCCTGTCTAGGTGGGCAGGTGTTTGAACGGGGGCTGCTGCACTTAACGTCACCACCAACAGCAGTCAGCAGCTTCACTGAAAGTATTTTTCAACTGCTCTTCCGTGTGTGGCTGAAAGGCTAAGATGAAGCTGCCACTCAGGCAGAGAGGGCTGAGCAGACGTGTACCCAGGGTCGCAGGGTGTCCACCTGGTGGGATGGCCCTGCCACAGGAAGCTCAGGAATAGGTAGCCCCACTTCCTGGGCAAAATAGGCTGTAGGAGTTGGGGCCCGAAGACGACGAGAGCCTGCTGAGGTTGAAGGCGACGGGAAGCCCAGACCCCCTCACATTGCTGGGAGACCAGCATTTTGTGCCTGGGCAGTTAAGGTGGCTGCCAAGCCTCGGACATTAGTCAGGGCAGACACAGGCCAAGCCCTCAGAGCTCACAGCTCAGTGCAGGTATGTAGGGCAGCAGCCAGGGAGCCACTCGCCTGGCCTTCACGTCTGCTCCTCGCTATCCCCAATGAGGTCATGGGTGTCCTGTAGTCTGGTTACCCTACTTCTGCCTCGCAGGTCTTTTCTGGGCTCTGCTGCAAGGCTGTGGAAGCCGCCAGAGGTCCAGAAAGAAACATAGTGTGCGCAGTGGGCGTGTGAGGCCGGGGTGGGGTGAGGGGACCGCAGACCAGGTGGAGGTCTGCATATCTGACGCCTGCATCCTGAGGGGAGGCGCCTGTGGCAATCCGGTCTCCCTTTCTGTCTCTTCAGTTCAGCCAGGCCCTGGCCATCCGGAGCTACACTAAGTTTGTGATGGGGGTAAGTCAAGCCGGCTGCCCTTCCCACTGTGCTGTGGGCCTCTGGGTAGGGGGGCTTTGGAGAGACCAGCCCTAGTACAGGGTGTTGGCCCAGCGAGTCCTGCTCCTTGGGCCCCGGGGCTGGTGCTGGTGAGGGGGTTGCTGACGTTCAGGTGTCCCTGGATTTCAGATTGCAGTAAGCATGCTGACCTACCCCTTCCTGCTGGTTGGTGACCTCATGGCTGTGAACAACTGTGGGTAGGTGTGCACCCCTCCACCTGGCTTCTTCCGGGGTACACCGCCCCCTTTGGGATGACTGGTTCAGGATGAGGGTGGCAGCAGCTCCAAGCCATCCCTTCTTGAGGTCTCCTTTTCCTGGCTGGTCAGCTTCTGTGTGCTCTGGGTCTTACATACTCTCTTTCCCTGGCAGGCTGCAGGCTGGGCTTCCCCCCTACTCCCCAGTGTTCAAATCCTGGATTCACTGCTGGAAGTACCTGAGTGTTCAGGTAAGCAGGCTCCCAAAGGGGGAGGTGTTTCCCAGTCCCACTCGGCGAGCACATGAAACGGTTTCGTGGGCGCTTCACTGCTCGGAAAGATAGGGGGTTGTCATGGGTTCCAATGTTGTGAGTGGGGAGGACGTAGACCTGGCCTTAGGCATTTAAATTGACTTTTCGCTTTATTTTGGGAAGGATTTGAGATAGTTAGATCTGAGTTTGCTTAAAAATTTACATCAGAAAAGATCCCTTTTTCTTTAACCACCATGGAGGGAGCCATGGGGAGGTGGCGAAGCCCAAGGACCCGTCTTAGACTTTGAGCGACATGGCTGGAGATGCAGCCGTGGGGTCGGGACCAGCTCCTGCCGGGCGGGTGGCTGCCGAAAGCTGAGTCCTCCTGCTGGACATCCAGTGCCCAGGAGAGCGTGAGGGTTGAGCTGGGCCACAGGGTGAGCCTGCTGAGCGGGCCGTTCTTGGGGTTTTATGTTCTGTGCCCAAGCACCTTCCTGCTGGCTGGAGCTCCAGGAACCAGAGGTTAAGAATCCTGGCGTCCAAGGCAGATTCTTGCCTTTTCCTAGCCTTGTGTTTGCCTTGTAAAATGGGTGAGCGGCCTGGGAGCAGCCATTGCAGTGACCGGCCTCAGGTTGAGAAGAGGACAGACAGAGGGAAACAGCGAGGCAAGAAGAGGGCGCAGGTCTCCCCAGCGACTGGTCCATTCTGCCTGTGCCACATCCCGTGGGCGTCGGGGGAGGCCCGGACCACTTGGGCTCGGGGGCCAGATGGGCAGTACTCCCCAGCACCCACTCTTCGGGGGTGCCTACCAAGTAGCCCATCAGCACTGGACACACTGGGGCATGAAGCGAGCCACTCCAGCACAGGGCAGATCGTGGCCTTGCCGTTCTGGGATGCAGGCCTAGGCCCTCCTCCCAACCCTGGGCTCTCTGGGCTGCTGGAGCCTCTTTGCTTCATGCTGGCCTTGCTCCGGGGCAGGGTGTGGAGGATGGCCTCCCCTTTCACTGACTGACCTGACTGTTCCTTCCAATCCAGGGCCAGCTCTTCCGAGGCTCCAGCCTCCTTTTCCGCCGGGTATCGTCAGGATCGTGCTTTGCCCTGGAGTAACCTGAATCACTAAACACGCTGTCCCAGCCTGGCCACTGTGGGTGAGGCCTGTCCATCTCGGGCGCTTGTAAGACAACTCCAACCCAGTGACATCTAGATGTGCTCCTGCCCAGCTGGACTTCGGCGTCCATGTTTGCCATGTGTCTGTCCAGAAGTGGGGGCTGGGTGGGGAGGCTACACCCACTGATTGGTCACCTGTTAGACCTGGGGAAGGTGGGGCAGAGCTGGAGAGCTGGGGTGGAATCCCCTTTCTTCACAGATTCGCTATGTCTGCTTTGTGCAGGGGGCCAGAAAATGGCTCATAGAGGCCCAGGTTGGATGGGAAAAGTCTCTCAGTGTCAGATCCCACCCCCGGTCAGCCCCAGCTCTCACCCTGCAGCTCAGCTGGGTGTTGCTCTCCTGCTTGTAAATAGGGCACAGTCCCTTTTCACAAGGCCACCATCATGTCCAGGCCTGTGCTAGGAAGCTATTGCTAGGTTCTGCCTTTGTTTCCTGAACACTACTTTTCTGATACAAAGGCAGCACCCTCCGAATGAGAAATCATGTGACCGCTGAGAATGTGTCCCCTCATCAAATGCTCATCGGTTTAATGGTGACGCTTTGTGTGCAGGATCTAGTTACCTGTGCAGTTGTGCACACTCGGAAGTTAGGCAGATCAGTGTCTTTAGTCCTACCCAGTTTAAAAGTTCCTGATAAGATTTGACCTTTCCTCCCTCAAATAAATGTACTGGTGGTGATTTGGAGTTTTGCGGGGAGTCTCTGATTTTGATGAGCATAAAAGCTGTAATCTTTCTCAGTCCTCAGTGTTAGTGTGCGGAGGGGCCGTAGAGCCCAGGGCTGTGGCAGCTCAACCTGGGATGCTAAGCGCCAGGCCCTGTGGAGACCAGCCTGGAGGGGGCGCCAGGGAGACCAGACGATTTGCTGAATCAGACCATAATGAGATGCCAGTTTACAGATGAACAAGTAGTGCATAGGCCTGTCGCCATGGAGACAGGCTTCCCATTTTCAGAAAATGTTCCACCCAAACCCCGAATTGTCATCTCTGCACTGTTTGGCATTTGCAGTTCACTGAGTGTTTTGGGGGTAGCAGTCACATGATTAGAGAAGGAGCCAGCATGGGCCCAGCGTAAGCACCAAGGCTTGCCTCCTCTAGAAAAGACAGGGTGCCCCTCCATTCACTTCCGCCCAGCACCAGGTTCTGTAAACAGGCAAAACTTACAATAGGGCATCCTGTCCTGGAGATCACGGGCTTCCATCTGATGGGGTTTGAATTCCCATGGAAGTCCAGCTAGGTATTTCTTTGCCCTTGCTCTAATGTTGCAGTCTGGTGACTTTGGTCATGCACCTCACAGGTGTGGGCTGAGTCACCTCCAGGAAAGGCCCCAGGACACTTGGAGAACTGGCTGTCCCCAGTGGCCTAGTAACAGTTGACCTGAGAGCAGTTTGTTATGGATCCTTGTTCCCCAAGAACACATGGAAGTGCCTCAGCGGGTGTCCTGTAAATGCACATTGGTTGAGGCCACTTAGGTCTCGTACTCACTTCAGATACCTGAATCGGACACCGCCACCCCCAGGAAGCCCACGTCTCCCCTTCCTTCACCAACCCTGTTAGGGGTAACTTTTCTTGTTGCTCCGTGTTTGAATCCTGTTTTTGTACTGATTACTTCTTACGGTCCCCCAGATTTAGAGCCACTTGCTTCTCTGGAATCCTGTGCTGAGCTTGCCCCGAAGGGCCCCTCCCTCTATATTTTCAGTTGAGCAGAGTCCAGGTTTTACCCTTAACTTCTAAAGCACATTTTCAGCTCAATATTCAGATGTATGTCGTGTATATTAAAGGCTGGCTTTGTTCCTGGTTCCCTCAGTGTTTAAGGGCTGAGGCTTCACTTGCCCTCTGAGCACCTGGCATGTTCCCTGTTGGGCCAGGAAACTAGAATGACAAGGTCCACATTTGAGAGAGGAGATTGGGCAGGAGGGAAGCTTGAGCTGTTGGCAGGAGGGGCGATGGAAGCAGAAACGTAGGAAGCCAGTCACCCTCCTCCCCTTCAGGAATACTTAATTCTGATGGATAAGGCTGGAAAAGCCTGTGGTGGCCCTTTTGGGTCCCCCTGTGAAAAAGCCTGAGGTGGCAGAGGAATCCTAAGCTGGCTCTCCGCTGTGGTCCCTCTCACTAAGCCGTTCCCCAGATGCCAGGGAGCCATGCAGCATGACGCTGGAGCCGACCCCTCCCCACCGGATAGGAGGCCTGAGTGCTGGCCCTTGCCATCGGAACACACCCTCCCGTCATGTCCTCTTGGGCCTGTACTGACACATCCCCTCCCCACCCATTTGTCACGGGCTGGCCTGACCATGTGGAACAACATGGTTATTTCCCTAAATATGCTTCCAAAGAGGTCCCTGGTCCTGGTCTTGGATAGTTTCCCTGACAGTTTTCCTGAGGTCTGACCACGAGTGTGCTTTGTAGGAGGCACGGTCCTCTCAGAAACTAGGAAAAATGGGTTTGGACCACCACAGTTCGGTGCCCGGAGGCCACCGCAGCTGACCACCTCAGGGGACCCAGGAGGCAGCGTAAGAAAACAGGAACACAAGTTGGACCAACATTTGGAAATTGGTGTAATACACTTATATCCACGCGTAAGGAACAAAAGCCATAGGATCACTTCAGTAGACACCAAAAAAGAATTTTGACAAAATTAAATACCCTTAATGATAAAAAGCATTCAAAAAACCTAAGAAAAGAGACCTTCCTCAGCCTGATCAGTGATATAACCTGGTAAGTATGAAAAACCCACAAATAACACTGAATCGTGAGAGACCTAACATTTTTCCCCTGAGATCAGGAATAAGAAAAAGATTTCTGCTTGTGCCACGGCAGGGCTTAACACTGCCCTGGGGAGACCAGCCAGGGCAGTTGTGGGGGGAATTCTCTGGGTCAGAAAGGAAGAAGTAAAACTGTCTCTGTAGGTAACATGATCTTACGTATAAAAAATCCTAAGGAATCCACTAAAAAATACTTCTATAGTAAGTGAATTGAGCAAGTTGTAGGATTCAAAATCTGTATACAAAATCGATTGTATTTCTGTACACTTGGCAATTGGACAAAGTGCACATGAAAATTTTATTTACAATGGCATCAAAAATAACAAAGTACTTATGAACAAATTTTACAAAAGAATTGAAAAACCTACTTTGAAAACTATAAAACACTGTTGAAAAATTAAAGGAGACCTAAACGAATAGGAAGATATCTTCTGCTCATGGACTGGAAGGCTTAACAGTTAAGATGGCAGATTACACCCACCCTATTAAAATCTCTGCTGACGATGCAGGAATTTGACAAGCTGTTCCTAAAATTAATATTGAAATTCAAGGGGCTGAGAAAAGCCTAAGTAGTCTTGAAAAAGAACAAAGTTGGAGGACTTGCACTTCCTGATATCAAAACCACAAAGCTACAGTAATCAAGAAGGTGTGGTACCAGCATCAAGACAGACGAACGAATCAGTGAGATAGGATCCAGAGTCCAGAAATAAGCACTGACTTTTATTTTGACTGCTTTTGACATGGGCAGTGACAGACGGGAGAGAATAATCTTCAGTGAAAGGTGCTGGGGCAGTGGGGTGTGTACATCGCATAAGAATGAAGTTGGATTCCCGCTTTATACCACAGACAAAAATTAATTAAAAATGTATCAAAGACTTAAATGTATATAAAACTCTTAGAAGAAAACATAGGCCTAAGTCTCTGTCACCTCGGACCGGGCACTGGTTTCTTAGCTATAATACCAAAAAGTACAAGGAGCAAAATGAAACAAATTGGTAAATTTGACATTGTCAAAACGTAAAACGTGTTCAAAAGATATATAACATCGACAGAAATTGGAAAGACAGCCTACAGAATGAGAGAAAATGTTGAAATGAACAGGGAGTGACAGCTATGTGTGGGGTTTTATTGGGGCCGGTGAA
The DNA here is from genome assembly GCF_021234435.1 of Artibeus jamaicensis. NCBI lineage: Eukaryota > Metazoa > Chordata > Mammalia > Chiroptera > Phyllostomidae > Artibeus > Artibeus jamaicensis. The sequence continues at coordinate 4,660,259 of NW_026521356.1, forward strand.
AACGTTCGAGTTGATGGTGGCTGATGGCTGCGCAACCCTGTGATACACTTAGAGCCACTGAGTGGTACAGCGTATTTTTAGAGAGGGGGAAAGGGAGAGAGAGAGACATTGATCGGTGCCTCTTGCACATATCCTGAATGGGGGTGGAACCTGCACCCAGGCATGTGTCCAGGTCAGGAGTGGAACCAGCGACGTTTTGCAAGATGGTGTCCAACCCACTGAGCCACACCAGTCGGGGATGAGGGATACAATTTAAATGAGTAAATTTAATGTCATATGGATTCTATCTTAATGGAGTTACATTATATTATATATATGTACGTGGAAGGCACGCAGCCTTGGCCCGACTAGAATGCTTCCTGTTTAACTGCTGACACTGCCTTTGGCCTAGAGACTGTCCCTCCGCCCCTTGCCAACCCCAGCTTGGTCCCAAGTCCTCCTCAGTTGTCTACTGTTGCTGTCCCCCCACACACGCACAGTTGTGCTTTTCTGCCTCGCGGCACTTATGGACAGTCCTGCTGTGCTCCAATCCTGGGTGTTAGAAAGGGAGGGGGACCCCAGAATCTTTCTCAGGACTCCTCCAGTAACTAAGGGTTAGCAAAGCCAGGTCCAAGCTACGTTTCCAACCTTGTGTACCAGGTGGGCCTGGGTAGCAGCACTCCTGTGAAGAGATTGTCATGCTACTCCTTGACTCTGGACCCCGGACCCAACTTGGCCCCCCTGGTGACTCCTGGGGCTGGGAGAGTCACCCAGCACCCTTCCTTTGGCCTTTCCCCTCTGTGCCAGCAACCTGAACATTTGGAGGGGCGGGGGTAGTTATAGGAAGGAAAGAAAGGGTGCCCCAAAGAACCAAATGGACTTATTTGGGGATAGAGGGAATGTGAGAGGAGAAGCAGGTGCCACAGGTGGGTAGGGGAAGCACTGAGCCTCTTCAGGGCTGCTCTCCCCCCACAAGCATGAAGTCTGCCCACTCTTATTCAGGAGTTGGAGCTGCTTCCCTTTCCTGGTCTCTGCCTTCCCACCCGTAGCACCCCACCAGGTGGGGCTTGTCCATCTGCCCCTCACCCCCACCAGCTATACAGAAAGTCTAGGGAGAGGGAGGCACTCAGGGAGAATCCTCTACCTTGCATAGGCAGACAATCCCTGCCAGGCAAGCAGGTATCTCCCCAGAATCCCCACCTGCCCACCTGGACTGACGTGGGAGGGGCAGGAGGGTCCAGGCCAGATGTGCAGTTAGTGGGCAGCAGCCTGAGCTCACTGCCAGCTGGGCCAAGACCTCTGGGCGAGCCCCATGCCCTGTCGCTTTTCCCTTCCAGAGGCCCTTCAGCCAAGAAGCGTATCTTGTTAGGAGGTCTGGAGACAGGGTGGAAGAGGTGGCAGAGGACAGCTGACCTCTTTACCCTAGGAAGGCAGGCCTGGGAGCAGCCCAGGACTTCAGGAGGAGGCCAGGGGGCTGGTAGGGGTCAAGGAGTTCCTGGGAAGCCTTGAGATCTGTCCCTGGAAGACCAGGACCATGGCCGCAGAACGATGCCCAGAACAGTCTGCAGCTGGCCGAGGAGTGGGCCACCCCAGAGGCAGAGGCTTTCCTGAGACAGTGCCAGGGATTGACTAGCCTGGAGTCTGGCCAGACGCTGGGTGAAGGGGCTGCTGGGCCACAGAGCAGGCCTTGTCCAGGAAGCTGTGGTTTCTTACTTAGAGAAAAACAATCCAGAGTGAGCATGAGGCCAGGGTCCCCCCACTAGGCCTTGCCTTTGAATGGTGACCCCTTCAGAAGATTACAGCCAACACTAGGGAAGGCAGTAGCAGCAGACCCAGAAGAGGGCCCCAGATGCAACCAGGGCCTGAATTTATTCCTGAATGGATTCCAGGCTTTTCGGGGTCCTCTGCACCTGTAGGAAAGGAGAGGGGCTGCCTCAGCCTGGAGATAGTTCTGCCTGACCGCCCACCCTCCCCACCAGGCATGCAAGTAGGGCCAGCATCCAGGGAGGAAACTCCTATTCAGAGGGTACATGTTCCCTATGCCCTGACCACCTATGCTGGGGACAGAGTGTTGACAATCTGGAGTCAGGAGGGAAGGAAGGGTGCTAGAGGCTTTACCTGGCAAGGACTGCAGGGCCAGGATTCGTCCACCCATGTCATTAGTGGCAGCAGAGGTACTGGAGAAGTTAAGCAGGGACTTGGAGGTGTGTCCCATGTGGTCCAGTGTGGCCTGCAGCTCACCTGGCTCATTCTGGGATGGAAAAACTGAGGCCGAGACCTCACTGGAAGAAGGCAACTCGGCCTCAGCCTCCCCCTCACCCTGGGAGTGGGGTAGCAGCTCTTGAGTCCCTGTGGGGGACACGCTGAGGTGCAGAGAACTCTCTGAGCTCCTGAGGGGCATTGTCTTGCTGGACTCTTCGTCTACCGATTTGAGGATGGGATCATTGGTCGACTTGGGGGAGGTAGCTGGCCCCTTATCCAAGAACAAGCTGTGAGTTTTTGAAGACCAAGGGACCTTACTTGTTAAGGGAGGAGGAGCCTTGGTTGCCATGGAGGGTGGGCCTTCCGTTGCCAGGGAAGATGGGGCTTTGGTCTCTAGGGCAAGTTGAGCCTTGGTGGTCAGGGTGCCTGAGACCTCTGTTACCAAGAAGGATGGACTTTCTTTTGCTAAGGGAGAAGAGATACTCCCTTTCGTAGAGGCTGGGGCTTCAGTTACCAGGGAAGATAGGGTCTCAGTTACTGATTGAGGCAACTCTTGAGCTTCCTCTGAGACTGTGATGGGTTCTGCTAAGAGAAACAAGGCCTGGCATTAGTGCTTCAAGCAGGGCCTCATATCTCTCACCCCACCCCAGTCAAGGTGAGACAACCAAATATCCTACAGAGAGACACAAATACACATACACCCTCTCCAGCGAATATGTCCCCCATTGATAATAAATGTTATTTCTTCTGATTGACACAGTTGTTCCTCCATCTACCTCCTTGCCCAAGTCTTCCAGTCTCTGCGCTTGCACTTCCACTTTTTCAGGGCACGTCTCCAGTTGGATCCTAATATGCCCATTCCAGTCCTTCTGACACGCCCACCAATCGGCCCCGCCCACCCCGGGTTTTCCTCATCTGACCACGCCCACCAGCGCACTCTGACTTTCTGCCACCTTCTGCTTCGAGGGTTGAAATCCAGTCACTCAGAATGACTGGGTGCCAAAGTCGCTGCGCAGGAGGGCAAAACAGATTTAGGAACCCGGATGGGGTGGGACTGCCCAGGGTCCCAAGTCATCTCATCCCACCGACCCCTCCCCTGTCCACGCATGCTCAGGAGCCGCGGGAGCCTCCAGGCCATCCGGTTGGTGTCCCCTCCTTTTCCCTCTCCCTCCCCGCCCGAACCGCAACTCACCGCAGAGGGAGTTCTCGCAGCGGTAGTCGGAGGGACATTGGGAACACGGAGTTCCCTCCTGGTAGGGCCTCTGCCCCTTCACGTTCCCCCTGCAGGAGGCCAGGAAAATGCTAGGGGTGCCGGGGAGCCCTGTCGACCCCTGACCCGAGCCCTCATACACACACCTAGACCGGAAATGCCCCTGGGTCTTACTTGCCCCCAACTAACTTGCGGAGCCCACAAGAGCAGACTCCTATAGGTGCCCTCACGGCTCCCCGGAGGGTACAGGGCATAGGCTCCAGATTATCCCCCTCCCGTGTCCTTGGACTGTGTCTAACCCAGCTTCCCTCCGCTCCGCCCACTAGTAGGGCTCCCTCGGACTCACGGGGGCTCGTAGTTGCAAACCAGCAAATGGATATTGGTCTCTTCAACGCCCTGGAGCTTCTCACAAAAGTGGGAGCCACAGCCAATCTTCTCTGTCTTGGCCCAGACCACCTGAGGAGGGCAAACCCAACAGTTCAGCACGGGTGGGAAGGCCAGGTGCTGTCTCTCTGTACTAGCCTCGTACAGGTGGGAAGAAGAACAGTCCTTCAGGCAGCTTAAGGAGAAAACTCTGAACTGGGGGGGGCGGCGGGGGAGCGGGGGTGGGAGGGGAATTTGTCTCGAACTACACTCCCCTGCCAACCACTATTTCACCGGGCCTCTCTTCCTCTGAAAGCCTTCCCTTTTGATACACTCTGGTGAATTCTTCCTGTGGGCTATTCCTAGAGGCTTTTTTGCATTTTAAATAAGCTGTATATTCAAAGGAAACAAATGGGAGAATCTTAAGCATCAGCAACAAGCAAAATCCAAGGAAGAGAACCGGAGGAGCCATTTTGGGTGTGGAACTTTCTCCAAATCACAAGTACTCAGGGACCTGCTCTGCCATCTCTGAGTGTGGGTCTCCTAGCTGCTAGAGGACTATAAAACTTAAAAAGTCAAAACAGTCTTGTGCAGTGCAGTAGGCTGAGACCAGCAGCTTCCCTTGCAATTTCTAGGCCCAGTCTGCCCGGGACTCACACAGTCTGAGGCCAGTGTTTGCTGCAAGACCTGGCTCTGGCTGTGAATTCTGCACACCCTCCCGGATTGGGATCTTTCTGCTTCCATCAGCTGAGGGTCCCCCATTACTGAATATCTCCCAGCAGAAAATGACCGAGTGCATGTCCACTCAGCCCTGGAGAAGCCCGGGGTGGAGATAGGGCAGAGCCACTTCTGCTGGGCTCTGACATCAGTCACAGCAGAGGGTGGGGGTGGGGAGGGGAGTGTGAGAGGTGGCAGGGTGCAGAGGAGGGGCTGCTGCACCCTCACAACTTCCTGATCTGCATGGGTGATGTTGGGACTTCCTGCCCTAAAAATCAGCACTAAAAATACCACTCAAATGAGGCACTGGAAAATCAAACTGGTGGATTTGGGTGGGAAGACGGTTGGCCTATTTTTGTCTTTAAAAAAATAAAACTCGCCTTTGTGTTATTGTTGAACAACAAATAAGCATCAGGAAAAGGAAAAAAAACAATTCAGTAACACTAATGTTAACCCACACACGCCCATATACCTTTTATCTGCAAATGCAAGATAAGGGACATCTTATCTTATCTGGGAATTCCCCACACAAGTGAACAGTGACTGCTCTCGGAACACTCCCTGAAACCCTCCCTTAGTGACAATTTGCTCTTATTTACACATGGTTTTTAAAAGCAGAAGAAAAATTAAACAAAATTGTTTATTTGCTTTATTTGTCCTTGGCAGATTCGAAGCAGCAAGTTACACACTAGGAGAAATGACAGAAGAGGGACAGTGAGAGAGAAGATAAGTGGGGAGCCCTGACTGCTGGGGCAAAGGCTGGCTTAAGCCAGAGGACAGGGCTGCTTAGAGCTTGGCCAGGACCGGCTCACACTGTAACTACCGTACAGGAAACAGGCTCAGAGACGCCTAACCTAGGTCTGTCTCTTTAGTACCAGGAGACCGAGAGGGCAGCCTAGGTTCTCCGACTGGTTTTTAATGACTAAGCTGAAAATGGAAAGCAGACTTCATTAGAGGCCTAAACAACCATTAGTAGCTGTGGAGAGACGATTTTTATGAAGGATCTACGGGGGCTTAGAGTGTGGACAAGGGCACACGCAGGAGGTTACAGGACAGGTGGCTGGCCCTGCCCCTGCTCTAGTGCTCCCGCCCCCTGCCCGCCCGCTGGCCTCGCACCTGCGTGTAGTGGCCGCACATCTGGCCCGGGTCACAGTTGGCCGCGCTGAGGTTGTAGTGCTCCCGCTCGAGGTACCACTCTTCCACCGCCCGCGGCACGTCCATGCCCTCGTCCGTGATGGCGAACAGGTTCTCACCGCGCCGCCCGCGCTCCTTGTTGTGGCCCCACACGCACTGCTGAGCGTAGGCCTTGGCGAAGACGGCCAGCTCCTCGTCCCACCTCTGCGGGGAGGAAGGTGAGGACACCTCAGGCTCAGTGGAGGTGGAAGAGGGGGTCGAGGGAGGAAGATAAGGACGCCCACAGTTCTGGACAGAGACGGGAATCGTGGTTAGCTGAGTGACTCTTGGCCATGATCCAAAACAGGTCTCCGCTCCTGGTGGGCTTCTGTAGGGAGGTCAGAGGGTGCCATCCCAGGCCATGAAGTTAGCCAAACTTGGGACCACTCACCAGCTGTGTGATTTTGTACAGATTGCCTAACCTTTCTGAATTCTCTGGGTATCGGGACGAGGAAATGAGATGATATTTGTAATAATGTTATTATTAATTAATATTAATATCTAAGCAAAAGGTGGGCAGTGATACCCTGCCTACCTCCCAGGGCTGCCTCAACTGCTCTGAAGACGGAGAGGTCCAGTGAGGTGTCGGGCTGTTTATTTAGCCATTCCCCCCCGCCCCGCCCCACCAGGCCTACATCTGACTTGGGGTCGCACTCTTCTCAGCCCCCTCCCTCCCCGGGGTAGCCCAGCCTCCACGGCTTTGCCAGCTGCAGGCTGCCCTCCTGAGTGCTCTTCCCAAGTGCTCACTTCTAGTCAACAGAAAACGTCTTCTCCCCCCAGAATTGTGTCTCTGTGTGACTCTCACTGAGAGGGCTCTTTTCAGAGGCTCGGTGGCCGGAAGAGCTGTCCGGTCCCAAAGGCAGTGTTCTGCAGTGGGGACCTGCGGTGTGACAGCAGGAGGACAGCATGTTAGGTCGGGGGCCTCTGAGGTTCTGTGCCTCTGGCTGGGGGGGCAGGCTCGGTGTTTGTGGGAAGAGCGGTTAACAAGGCATCTGACCAGAGGGTGGAGGGGGAGGCCTGGATCCCAGTAAACTTTGTCCTGGCCTCTCCTGGAAATGGCTTGCCTGGTCGAGACTCTTGCTCCATCCTCTGGGGACTCATCCAGCTGTGGGAGCCAGGGAGCCCATAAGTCGCCAAGGGCTTGGGTGACTCTGAGGAGAGGGGGCCGTGTGTCCACACCCACTCCCCACCCACGAGAGGTTCTCAGTGGCCGCTGCCTGGGGTGTGGATGGGAGCACTGGGCTGGAACGGCCCTGCTGCTGTGATTTTGGGGGAATCCCTTTCCCTCCCTGGGCTTCTCCCCCCCAAAACACTGGTCCCTGGGGTCCTGTCACACTCTGGAGGTAGTGGGAGCTAGAAAGTGGTAAAGATGCTGGGTGCTGGGGCAGGATTAGGGCGTCTGGATGAGCCGCTGGACTCCAGGCCAGACTGTAAGCTCCTTCGGGGTGGGGCTGTGACGCAGCCCCACTGTGCGGCACAGCGCTGGCACAGCGGGTGCTCAGCGGACACTTGGCAGCTGATGACGGCTGAGATGGAGCCCTGCTTAAAGCGGTCTCCCCCGCAGGGCCCGGCCGTTGTCTCTGTCCCGGCTGGATGTCTGGGGTCCCACTGTTAGAGAGTCATTGCTTTGGGTCTCTCAGAGGTTCAGAGACCCTTGGGGAGTTTCAGGAGTCATGGCACCAACCCATGTTGGCCAGATGGTCACCATGTGACAAAAAGTCCCTTCGTTCACTAACTCAATCATTCATTCAACAGTCTAGGGCACCATGCCCACCCGAGGAAACAAGGACCAAGAAGCCCAGATTCACACTATCATAAGCCATTAATTGGGTCATGTGATAAATGACAGGTATGCAATGGGCGTCACAGAAGCAACGAAGGGCCACTTAGCCCAACCGGAAGGTGGAGAAGGAGACAGCAAGCTGAGTGTTAAAAGGTGAGGCACTGGCCAGGTGGAGAGAGGAGAGGAGTCCTCAGCAGAAGGCACTGCATGAGCAAAGGCATGGAGGTGAGAAGCAGCGTTTTGCCTGGGGAAGGACAAGCAGTTCCTGAAGGAGACCCCGCGCGGGAGAGGAGGCTAGAGAGGCGGACGGGGGCCAGACACACAGAGCGAACCTTCTCAGGGGTTGGAGCTCTTTCCTGAGGCACTAGGGAGCCAGCGGGAGACAGTGACGGGTTTTAAACAGGGAGGGTCAGGCCCGTGTGTCGGATCATTTATTCCGGTAGGAGAGGCCGGAGCCTGAGGAAGCAGGTAGAGGCTGATCTAGGAGTTCTTGAGAGAAGAAAGGAAAGACTGAATCAGGCTTGTGCCAAAGGGATGGGGGCCAGGAGGAGGATTAAAAAAAAAATCAAAGCTTCTGGGAGGTAAAAGTGGTGCTGATTAGATGTGGAGGCTGAGGGAGAGAGGAGAGACCACAATAACCCCTGCCTGCCTCACCCAGGACCCATTTCCTCTGGCTAATCAGACACATATTGAGCACTTACTAATTCTCAGGCACTACTCTAAGGGCTTTGCACATATTCACTCATTTAATCTTCACAACCAGCCCACAAGGGAGTTGTTATCCTCCCCAGTTTACAGATGAGGAAGCCGAGGCACAGAGAGTTTAAGTAATTTGACTGGGGTCACACAGCTAATAAATGGCAAAGTTAACGTTTGAACCCAGGCCGTCTGGCTTTAGAGTCTGCATTTCCCACTGCTGAGGTTGCACTGGCTGAGGACCCTTGTTCCCACCACGCAGCAGTGTGCCCCGAACTGCTTTCCAGAATATTGCCCACCCCCGAGGCCCATCTCTGAAGGAAAAGCAGCTCCCAGCCTGCGTAGCTCCCAGCCTCAGCCAGCAAGGCTCCAGGGCATTAAGGTTCTACAGATGGAGAAACCAAGGCCCGACAATGAGTTCCAGCCTCAACTGGGGATTTGTCAGCAGAGCTGATACTGGGCTCCTGACTAGTGTCTGCAGCCCCTGGTGGCCCGAGCTGACAGGGATTGAATGGCGGTGTGTGTGCTGCAGGTGTCTGTAGAGCCCCCCCAAGATCTCATACCTCATCCTGCTGAGCCCCACACGACACGTCAGGAAACAGAGGCCTTTGACGTTAAAAGGGCACAGCAGAGTCACTTCGCCGGAGCGAACGTGGCTGTTAAAACTCTAGTCTTGGACCTCCAGGCTCACTGCTGTGTCCCCCAGGTGCAACCTTGCCCTCGGGCATCAGGTAGGGCTCCTTGGACACTGCCCCTCATCCTTCCGGGCCACCTGACCCTGGCTGGGGTGGATGGGCCAGTCCAACCGTCAGAGAGGGCAGGGAGGGGTGAATTCCTCACTTTATCTCTTTTAATCCTGCCCCGAGCATCCTGCCCCGAACACCGCCACAGGTAACTCTCCCTCCCTGACGCACGTGGCCACCACCTCCAATCTGGCTTCTGTCACTTGTAGGCATGTCCGTGTATGTTCACTACTTCCTCATGCGGTACTGCCTGTACACAATAGTACTTTTTACATTTTAAACTTCATGTAAATGTATCCTACTATACACACACACACAAACACACATATATATATATTTGAGATTTCACTCCCCCATCAATATTATATCTATGACATTCATAGATATATACTGATGTATATGTAACTCCAATTATGTTGATATATATATATATATACACACATATGTATATAACTCTAATTATAACCCCACCTTACACATGAGGAACTGAGGGTCCTTACTGGGTTAAGGGGCTCACTTTAAGTCGTGGGTCCTGCAGGCGGCCAAGACAGATTTGAGCTGTGCGGTCCAGAGTTCTCTCTGCTTCTGCTACTGCTTCCTGTGCTCACCCCACCTCCTCAGTCCCTCCCTCCTACCCCAGGTGCCTGGGCTCATTCTGCTGCCCTGTTTTTCCTTGTTGTCTCCTTGGAAGGCGTCTGAAAGACCGTCATCACCAAGGTGTTCCCCCTCCCAGGGGCACGTGCATTTTAGGAAGTGCTGGGAAGGGGTCATCGGAGTGGGAAGCTAGGCGTCCAGACCTGGCTCTATCGGCCGAGTGATCTGCAAGACCCTGAGGCCCAGCCTGTCTCTGTGAGCCTGCTTCCTCATCTGTGTAAGGGGCTGTTTATGAAGACCTGTGAGTCACACAGTGTCGGAGACTCTGTCACTGACTTGAGAGGTGAGTCTCTGTGATAGCTTCAGCTAAGAGGTGGGAGAGATCAGTGGAGGGCCCTGTGCAACTCCCCTTCAGTCCTGGCAGGTGGTGCCTCTGGCCACACTCACCATTTGCAGCATGTTGGCGGCCGATGGGGACACCTGGGCACGGTAGAGGTTGTGCAGCTTGACCATCACAAGTCTCTCCTCATCATCGAGTGCTCCGGTGGGGCCTGTGGTGGCCACCAGCAGTAGCAGTGGCGGCAGCAGAAGCGCCAGGAGACTGTGGGTGCTGTGCATGGTGACCAGCCGTCCCAGCCTCTCCCGCCCAGGGGTCTGGCAGCTGGATTTAAAGCCCCTCCCACACAAGCACCACCCTGGCTGGGGCTGCGGGAGGGGCTGTCTGGAGGCTTAGCCCGGGCTCACACAATGTCTCAGGGAGGGCTGGGTGCTTGGGTCCTGACCAGAGTTGAGTTCACTCCCAGCATTAAACTCCCCTCTGAGTCCTTGGCAAAAGCTTCCTTTCTCTCAGTAACAGGGGCTCAAGCCAAGAGCTGTGTGAGTGCTGCAGTCGCTCCTGAGTTGTGGACGGGCCCTCCAGGGGCAAAGCCCAGTAACCTCTGCAGAGGTCACACCTCGCAGGTGCTGAGGACAGAGAAGAGGAAGGAAACCACATGGACCCTGTCCCTGGAGGACTGGACGAGAAGAGAAAGGTACAGGTAACTTGTGGAAGGATGGAGGAACACGAGAGGTATCTGGTAAAGGTTCAGCCAAAGTAAGTCTGAATCTCAGTTCCACTTCTTTGCTATCTGTGGTTTTGGCAATTTTCTCAGCTGAATCAGTGACAATAACAATGCCTCCTTCACAGTGCTGGAAGGAGGATTAAATGAGATCGAATGTATATCAAGCACCCAGTACAGTATCTGGCACATAGTAGGCCCTCGGTAACAGTAGACAACAACCCCCCACATGGTGCAAACTTGGCTGGCACCCAGCACCACCCAGCACCACCCAGGGGAGCCAGGCTCTTGCCTTTGGAGGAGGGACTGAGTTACTTCCCACTTGAGCTGTACCCTGTAACAGGGCTTTTCACTATGGAGAAGATTTTGTCTTTCATGCGCCTCCTGTGAATGCATCTGTTTGAGGTGCTCATTTGGAAGTGGGATGCTGGGACCACTACTGCTCTGAACATGTAGAAAATAGAATGTGTCTTTTTGAAATCAAGACAGCAGAAAAGCAGAGGGGTGAGGGAGTTGATGCGAAAGAAGCTCTGAGGGGGAGTATTGGGAGGGAGAGGAGCCCAGAGGTCAAGCACTGGTGCCGTAATGACCATGCAGGGGCAGGAACTGAGGTCTTGGCCTTCATGAGGTAGGAAGCTGGAACCAGTACTGTTGGGTTCAACTGGGACCTTTGAAGGCTACATTCTTAGTGAACGGGGACTTAGAAAACCCCTGCTTTGGAAGAGCAGGATTTTTCCAAACCCTTACTTTACTGGCTTTGGAAGATGGCGAGAAAACCTGTCACTGCTCTGGTCTCTGAGTAAAAACAAAAGAAAAATGAAATAACTTGGATCCAAATACAAACAATCAAAACAACTATTAGAACTGATTTTAAAACTCAGCTAAGTTTCACAATACAAAACCAACCCACAAGATAAGTTGCGTTTCTATATACAACAATGAACAATCCAAAAAGAAAATTAAGAAAATAATTCCAGCCCACGCTGGGTAGCTCAGTGTGTTAGGGTGTTGCCCCTATATGCTAAGGTTGTGGGTTTGATGCCCAGTGAGGGCACATGCGGAATAACAAATTGATGTCTCTCCCTCCAGGCTGCCCCCTCCCTTCCTCTTTCTCTGAAAATCAATCAATAAAAAAATTAAGCCATTGGAAGTTTGAAGAAATATATTATTTTTAAAATTCCACTTACAATAGCAATAAAAAGAATAAAATATTTAGAAGTAAACTTAACTAAGGAAGCATAAGACTTATACATTAAAAAGTACAAAACGTTGCTGAAAGAAATGAAAGAAGACAAAAGTAAGTGGAAAGACATCTCATTTTTCTGGATTAGAAATTTTAATACTGCCCAAAGCAATCCATAGATTCAATTCAATCCCTACCAAAATTCCCATGATGATATTTTGCAGAAATAAAAATAATCCACCCTCCAAAAATCACATGGAATCTCAATAAACAAAAAGCCAAACAGCCAAAACAATCTTTTAAAAATTTTTATTTAATTATTGTTAAAGTACAGTTTTCTGTCTTTTACCCCCATCCCAGCCCACGCCCTCCAGTGCTCCCCTCCTCCCTCCCATTCCCTGCCCACAGCCTTAGTTTTTGTCCACGTGACCTTTATACTTGTTCCTGTGAATCCTTCCCCTTTTTCTCTGAAATTCTCTCCCCTCTCCCCTCTGGTCCCTGTGTGCCTGTTCTGCATCTCAGTGTCTTTGGTCATATTTTGCTTGATTGTTTGTTTTATTGTTTAGGTTCCTGTTAAAGGTGAGATCATATGGTATTTGTCTTTCACTGCCTGGCTTATTTCACTGAGCATAATGCTTTCCAGTTCCATCCATGCTGTTGCAAAGGCCAAAACAATCTTGAGAAAGAAAAGCAAACTTGTATGTCTCACATTTCCTGATTTTAAAATTTACTACAAAGCTACAGTAATCAGAACAGCGTGGTTTTGGCCAAGACCACTTAAAGACAGTCTTTCCAACAAATTGGGTTGTGAAAACTGTATATCCACATGCAAAAGAATGAAGTTGGACCCTTTCTCTATATCATTTACAAAATTCACCTACTAAGATCAAAGACCTACACATAAGGGTTAAATCTACCAAACTCTTAGAAGAAAAATATAGGGGAAAAGCTTTATAACGTTGGATTTGGCAAACATTTGTTGGCTATGACATCAAAAGCATAGGCACCAGAAGAAAATATAGATAAATTGGACTTAAAATCAAAACCTTGGGTGTCTCAAGAACGCAGTCAGCAGACTGAAAAGGCAATCCATGCAATGGGAGAAAATATTTTCAAATAATATATTTGATACGGGATTAATCTCCAGATTATATCAAGAATTCCTACAACTCAACAACAAAAATCCCAAATGATCTGATTAAAAACTGGGCAAAGGGCTGGAACAGGCATTTTCCAAAGAAGATATATAAGTAGCCAAAAAGTACATGAAAAAGATGCTCAATGTCACTAGTTGTTAGGGAAATGCAGATCAAATCCACAGTGAGGTAGATATTACTTCACATCCATTAGGGTGACCGTTATACAAAACCGAAACCCCAGAAATTAGCAAGTGTTGGCAAGGGTACAGCGAATTTGGAACCCTTGTGAATTGTTGGGAATGTAAAATGATGCAGCCACTGAGGAAAATAATGTGGTTTCTCAAATAATTAAACAGAATCACCCTGTGATCCAGCAATTCCATTTCTGGGTATATACCCAAAGAATTTAAAGCAGAGATTTGAACAGATATCTGCGCACCAGTGTTCATAGCAGCACTGCTCACAACAGCCAAAAGGTGGAAACAATACAAATGCTCATCAGCGAATGAATGGATGAACAAGGCGCAGTCTCTACATCCAGTGGAACAGTATTCAGACTTTATAAGGAAGGAGCCCTGGCTGGTGTAGCTCAGTGGACTGAGCACGGGCCTGCGAACCAAAGGATCCTGGTTTGATTCCCAATCAGAGCACATATCTGGGTTGCAGGCCAGTCCCCAGCAGGGGACACACAAGAGGCAACCATACATTGACATTTCTTTCCCTCTCTCCTTCCCCTCCCCTCTAGAGATAAATAAACAAAATCTTAAAAAGAAAAAAAAAAAGGAGGGAGATTTCGACACACGATGCAACACTGATGAACCCTGAAGACAATTACGCTAAGTAAAATGAGGCAGACACAACAACAACTATTCAACGATCCCATTGTAGGAGGACCAGGAGCAGTCAAATTCACAGAGGTAGAGAGGGGCGTGGCGGTTTCCTGGGGGTGGAGGACAGGGAAATGGGCTGTTTTTTAAATAGGCACAGAGTTTCAGTTTGGGAAGATGAGAAAGTTCTGGGAATGGAGGGTGGCGATGGCCGCACAACAGTGTGAATGGACTTAATGCCATTGAACTGTACACACGCAATGGCTGAGATGGCACAATTATGTTGTATAGGTTTTATAATAACAACAGCAGCAGCAACAGCTGGATTCTTCAGCTGGTCCGGGGAGGCGGACTCAGGGGTGGGGAGTGGTTTCGGCAGGAGGGAGCTGCCACAGCCCAAGCCGCCGGGCCATGCATGAGAGGAAGAGACGCCCAGTTTCTGGCCCACAACCGGAAACTACACAACACAAAGGAACTGAGCTACTATGAGCAGTCACATGTAACACGAACAGGACAACTTCTGTCTCTGAAACTTGAGATAATAGAATGATCTGGAAGACTTTCAAATAACTATATTAGAAATGATTAAGGAAATAAATGAAGAGCCGATAAAGGGAAAAGAAGGACTTAGGCAGAGGGGAGCACTGTGTGGGAGAGAATTAGAAGAGTTCAGGAAAATGGGGTGTTTTCTGGGGAGAAGGAGAAGATATTGGGAAAAATCAGAGTGGAGGAGAGACGGCTAAGAGAGGGCAGATGAGACCTACAGCCCAGGCCACTGGGCAGCTTCCCAGAGTGTTTAGCTGCTGAAGCTGTGAGCTGGATCTCGAAATTTCCTCTGTGGACAAAGCTTGGTGAATCCATGACAGCTTGGCCTTGAGGTTTAAATAAGAAGACTTAGAAGAAAACATGGACTTCCCAGGGAGTTAAAGTGCTGAAGACCCAGCCTGGGAGGTGTTGAACTTGGTAGTGGGAAGGACACTGTTCTCAGATGTCCCCTGGACAGGGCAGACACTGGCACTACAGGCTGCCCTGGTGTGGCCACCTCCATAGCCTCTGCCTGGCTTCTCTACAGCAGGGAAAACTAGCTTTGTAGGCTTATCACAATGGGCAGCACTCATTCATTCACTCACTCATTCATTCATTCAACAAGGCTTTCAGAGCTCCACTGTGCCAGGTGCTGAGCTGGGCGAGTAGGACCAACCCAGTCCTTGCTGTCACGAAGCAGGAGGTCCACATGGTACGTGGTGTTGTGGATAAGAGTGTGGGCTTACCAGCGGAATGGTTTGGGGCAAGTTATTTCCCTGCCCGTTGGCCTCAGTTTCCTCATCTGTAAATTAGGCTTAGAACAGAACCCATCTCATAGGATGGTTGAGAACATTAGATGAGTTAGTACATGGATAGGGCTTGGGACAGTGCCTGGCGTATACCAAGTGCTCACCAAGTTAGCCAATAGGAATGTATTCATTATTATTATCATTACAGGGTGAGAGTTTACAGAGCCTTAAGTTGTAGCATGCCGCGGTCCGGCCACAGCGGGTCTAAGGGTCCCCTCGAGGTGAAGGTAGGAGTCGGCGCGGAAATCAGGCAACTACGCAGCTCAAGGCAGGTGATGCTCTGAAGACCTTTATTGAAAGTAAGGCTGAAGCTTTTGTACTATTCTAGCTGGCAAGCGATTTCGGATTTGTTGGCTTTTGCAGTTACTGTTGCTACGCTTCTTGGTCTGAACAGGAACTTGGCTGTCTGCCTTGGTTAGGCTGTCGCAGGGGGCCTATTCTTATTCTGCGTTTTAGATATGTCTAAAATTGACTCGGGGGGTAAACTTGCCCTCCATGCCACGTCCACCAGGTTGGAAAATGCTTCTTTGAAGTCTTGGACCTCCCCTCCTGACTTTGTCAAGGAAGGGATCCAACTGTGGACGTGGCAGTAGCAGAGGCTGGAAGCTGGGAGGGGAGTCCACACCTCTGAGGGGCAGGGGCTGGGAGCACTGGGGCAGGGACTTGTGGACTGAGGAGGCAGAGAGGGGGGGAGCCTGGTTTACCTGAGCGGGGACGGTGGGTTGGGAACAAAGTCTGATTAGGACCAGAGCCAGCGAGAGTGTTGGGGACCAGGGGCGTGCAGCCAGAGATCTCTGCTCTGCACCTGCCCCCTCCCTCACCACCGGGTGGTTTCAGCTACTCCTCAGGAGGTGCTCTGAGGGGGTCTCATAATTACCCCACAAGGAAACTGATGCTCAGGTACAGTGATTTTTCTAACATTGCGGGGGTGGGAGTGGGGGGTCCTGGGGCAGTGACAGGGGTTGGGACCAGAGCCTGGGGCCTGTCACTACAAAGAGAAGGTGGTTGGAGTCAAGCTGACAGAGGAGAGAGGAATGGAAGACGTGGAGTTAGTGGAGAGGGAAGGGTGGGAGAGAGAACAGAATCAAGCAGATGGAGGACTGGCCATGGTTGGCACCAGCTGTGTTTTTTTCTTCCCCAAAACCAGGACTCCGAGGAAAAAGTATTTTCTTTTGAATATCATCTATGTATTTGAGATCAAGTTCCATTTTGAATAGCAGTAGAACTCCACCACCAAAAATAAAGACAGAGGTCAGGGACGGAGCTCCACCTCTAGTATTTGCTTCTGGTCTGGGCAGGTGCTCCCCCGACGCACGGTCCACAGCCCCGGCCTCTGCCAGATGCCTGTTCCTGCTGCTCCGCACGGCAGGCCGGGGTGCGGGGGTGAGGGAGTGAGGGCGGGGAAACGGCCACAGCCCCCTGACATGGCGGTTTGGTGTTTGCGGGATCTGTGCTTTAAAAACTAGGGCTTGTATTGTGTATATCTGCCTTTAATTTTATTTTTCTAAGAATTAATTTTTTAACTTTTTTGCCGCGGACCAGCCGCAGCAGGGTCCAGGGATTCCCAAAGGTGGGTAAGGCGTCGGCGATGGGTGACAGACGACAACACGCCTCAAAGGACAGTGAAGCTCTGTTCTGTTTATTGCAAGTACAAGCAGGTTTTTATATTTTCATTTTAGGCAGTGATTAACATATGCAGTATAGCATGATCAGTTAAGCAGAAAAAATCAATACAAAGGTAACCAGGAAAAGTATGAAATTTCCCATAGAGTCAGTTATAATAAACAAAGATTATTTTGACCAGGAGAGCCATAAATCAGACAATTAAAAATAGCTGTATGTACAGAATTTGAATATCTTATTATATATTAAAATTTCTCAGAATTTGTCATGGGGCAAAAGGATATGCTAGACTGAGTAGAGGTTATAGGAAATTTCTTATAAGGCCTTTGTGATGTCTAACTTAGCTACTATCCTTTTCTGTCTAAAATGTTTCTCTGTGTACTATAAACTCTGACTCTCTAGTAACTGTTTCTACGTGTTTAGTTTGTAATAACTAGCCAGCTTTTGTTATTTCTTTGTCTGTCTAATTGATATATATTCTTATTCAAGGTAAAGGAGGGGCTGTTACTTCAACAACTTCTTAACATTCAGGGACTATTTCATTAGAGGGAACTTTGTTCTCTGGTCAAGAAATTATTTTGTACAACTTCATTGGAATTGTGCAAATCAATGAACCTGAAATACAGGTATCTAACAATCCCACCACCTTTTGGTCACCAAAACAAACACGTAAGGAGAGATAGACAGGAAATCCAGCCACAGGTGCCTCTGCCTTGCAGCTACATCTCAACCGTCCCGACCGTATCCCTGGGCTGTGGGTAGGGGTCTATATAGTTTTTACTTGTTTTCTTGGAAGACCCTTTGTATCTGTGGGTAAGGAACAGTTGTGGGAAAGTCTTTCTGATCTGTTCTTCCCTCAACTGTTGGCAGCACAACCTGTGTTTGCAACAATAACCTGGTTCTTTATTAATGGCCTTAACTGTTGATTTAAGAGATCTAACTTGTTTTTCTTATTTCTGGTACACCATGGCGGTCCTGATCACTTTAAGTTGCTCAAACCAGGGTAATTTATACAACTTGATGTGTTTTCCCTTATGGTTAATAATTATATTACCCTGGCTGTCGTACTCCCCTGTATAAGGGAGAGGAGAATCTGCAGCGATTTTTCCATCCTTTCAGGCAGTTCCGTGGGGAATACTAATGTTTTCCCCTGAACTGTCCCCTCGTCTTGGGTGACTTTCACAGGAATAAGTAAGTACAGTACAATGTCTGTATTCAGTAGAAAGAGTAAAATAATTAAAATAAAACAGCCAATTGTTAACCCATTCTGGACGCCACGTTCTCCTCCGGGGAGATGAATTCCTTGAACTCGAATCCTCCAGGCCCGGACCTTGTCAGACAACGTGGTTGGAAGAGGACGTGGCACTTTTTATTCTGAAATAATTTTAGACCGACAGAAAGTCACACAAATAATGCAGAGTCCCAGAAACCCTCTACCAAGCTTCCCCCATTGGTGACATCTATTACCATGGCACAATATCAAAACCGGAAAACCGACATCGTCTTCTGTTAACTGTCATCAGCCCTCATTCAGATTTCACTCCATGTATGTGTGTGCATGTGCGTGTATGTGTGTGCATGTGTAGTTCTGTGCCATTTGATCTCAGACTTGTGTTGTCGCCATGACACTCAGATGTGGAACTCAGAGCCAGGCGCTGCTGCTGCCCCTCCGCTGTGCAACCCCCGCCCGAACCCGTCCCGCGGCACCCACGGCTCTGCTCCGCACTGCTGTACTTGTACCCTTTCCAGAACATTATGTAAACGGGATCACATAGCACGTAACCTTTTGCGCTGGGCTTTTTCAGTAAGCATACATGCCCCCGAGATCCACTCAGACGCTGCATGTACCGACTCGCGGTTCCTTTATGTGGCGGAGTAGTGTGCGGTGTGCAGCTGCACCGCGGTTTGTTTAACCGCCCACCGCTGGGCGGAAGACGTTTGGATTGTTTCCAGCTGGCGGTTATTTAGGAATAAAGGTGCTGTGCACACCGTGTGCAGATTTTTGTGTGGCCTGAGTTTTCATTTCTCTGAGATAAACGCCGAGAATGCGATTGCCGGGTCGTACAGTAAACGGCCGACTCCTCTCCAGCTGCACAGTCCGAGAGGTCTAGTTCCTCCACATCCATGTGTGCTCATCCCTGTTTTAGGGTGACTTATGTCCCCCGTAAAGATGTGTTCAAGTTCTAACCCCCAGTGCCCCCAATGCAACCTCACTTGGAAATAGGGTCTTTACGGATATGATCGAGACAAGGTAAGTTCTAGAGGGTTTAAGGCAGACCTTAAATCCAGTGACTGGTGCTCTCCTCAGAAGGCCGCGTGAGGGCACAGACACGGGGGAAGAAGGCGTGTGGCCTCGGAGGCGGGGGCGGGAGCGGCACAGCTGCGCGTCGAGGAACAGGGTGGCCAGCAGCCTCAAGAAGCGGGAAGAGGCGAGGAAGGATCCTTCCCTAGAGTTTCCGGAGGGAGCAGGGGCCTGCCCACACCTTGGTTTCAGGCTCCTGGCCTCCAGAAATGTGGGAGAATAAATTTCTGTCGTTTTAACCCACTCAGTTTGTGGTTCTTTTACGCAGCCCTGGGATCTGCTGCAGCTGTTGCGGTAGGCGTGCAGGGAGAGCTCCCTGGGGTTCGGTTCGCATCTCCTGGCAGATGATGACAGCGAACATCTTCACAGGCTCAGGTCATTACTGTCCTCTTCGGTGAAGCATCTGTTCGTGACTTTTGTTTGTTTTTAAGTGGATTGTTTTCTTTGTTTTATTACTGTTGAGTTTTGATTTTTTTTTGATGGCTATATGCTTGTCATTTATTTTTATGGCATTTTAAAAATTGCTTGTTTTTTAAATGAACTGGACATTTTACGAGAACAGACCGGTCCCTCTCCACTGATAACCTGGGAAGCACGGTCCTAGTGTCTTTCCTGTCCCAACATTGATGAAACACCAGCACACAGACAATATTGGGTCCTGACTTTCCCCCAGGTCGTTGATCATAAAGAATTTCCCCAACTTGCTACATATCTTTCTAACTACCGCTTCCAATGGTTGCAGAGTGTTCCAGAGAGTACCTGTTCTGTCATTCACACAGCCGGTTCCCAGGGCTAGACCTCAGGTTGCTACCCATTTGGGGCCTTGGAGACACCTCGGAGTCACTGGCCTTTGGACACAAGGCTTTTTCTTACATTGCAGATAATTTTTCCATAGTTGCCACGCTCACCATGGTAGCTCAGCTTGCTCTTTTTTTTAGCGTTTAGATGTCAGGGTCAGGTCACACTGTGGATTGCCACATTCTGCATTATCATGGAGACAAAGGTCACTGGCACTGAATCCATGTGCCCCCCAGCTTTGCTTTCCCAGTCCCAGCCACTTAAGGGTGAAAAAGTCGCCACAAAATGTTACTTTAGTCCCTCCACGGTGAACTTCGAACTTGGGGTTGCAGCCAGTAAGAGCAACGCAGAGAGCATTTTAAAGGACAGACAAGTGCCTCAGACAGCGTCAGGACCAGGCAAAATGCGGAAATAGACGGTCTGACTCGGGCCTCCTTTCCGAACTCCCAGTGGGCTGTGCTTCTTCCCCTGCACCCTGCTGCCCCTCCCCTGGAAGGTGCCCTCCTGGTTTTCCACATGGCTTTTCAGGCAGCCGTGATGCCCCATCTCCTGCTTCCCTCCCCATACCGCCCCGCCCCTGCCAACCCTGCCCTGTGTTCTGGTCTTGGTTCAAGTATTGCCCCTCATCTGGTTTCTCTCATCTTACTTCTTGCTCTCTTCAGCCCTAAGCAGCCAGGGCGACATCTGCAGCCCGTTGCGGCCACCTGGGCAGGTCTGAACCTCTCCAGGCGCCTACTTCCCAGCATGGTCGGGACCGGCCTCACCCCAAGGCTGGTCATTGCTGTCATCATGCTGCATACCTGCGGGGCCCAGGGGACTAGAAGTGTCTCTCATCTCACCCCACGGTGCCTCACACGATCCTGGTTTGTGGAGTTTTCCCCTGCCTTGGCCTCCCTTTTCCCCTGTCACCCAGCAGCCTGTGACCCCCGACCCCTCCTCCTTGTCTCTCTGGCCTCAAAGTAGAAGTGACAGTGGTTCACGGCAGCCCTGTTCTTCCTCTCTGGAGCAGTTCCAAGGACCCCTCTCCACACAGTCTTCCCCCGAAGATTGTGTGTATGTGTGTGTGGGGTGCATGTCTCAGGGGAAGGGAGCCACCATGGAGCAGGGCTGCTGGCTCCTAAGAGTGGACAGGCCTGCATTCCTGAGGGCACAGAACTCACTCAGCTGGAAGCCGAGGTGTCTGCGCCTCAAACCCACCTTTGTGTTTCTGGGTGGGGGAAGGACAGGAGGTGGGGGAGGTCAGAGATGGGTCAAGGAGGGAGAAGCAGAGGAGGGAGGTCACGGGATGGAGGGGCAGAGCGGGGCTTGGAGGATGAGACAGAAGGACGGGGAGACAGAATAACAGCCAGAGGAAGGGAGGGGAAAAGCAGGTCAAGAGAGTTCAGAGGAGGAAGCAGGTTAGACCCAACCGGACTCTACTCCTGTCATTCCCTAGCCGAACAAATCATTTACCCCTTAAACCTCAGTTTTTTCTTATGTAAAATGGGGTATGAACCATCTACCTTGGAGAATTTACTTCAGTAAAATTAGAAAATTTTACTGAAGTAAAACGAATGTCAATACTCAGCACGGGGTAAAGGTAGTAGCTGTTCTGCACAGGTGGAAAGAGGCAGGGGGGTCCAAAGCACCCCAGCAGGGCTGCCTGGCATTGCTAATCTCCTGGTCTGGGGTCTTACGGTTCCCAGAATAAAGACTGAAGGACTCTGTCGAGAGGGCATCACCACCATGGGTGGCAAGGGGGGGTCCACAATGTATTGTCCCAAAGAGAAGGGCCTGGCCCCAAAATCATAACCAGAGGTTCCCTCTGCCCTTGAAATGCCAAACTCAGCCAGTGCCCAGAGTCTGCAGCCAGGAGCCCCCTGGCCTAAGCAGGGCTGGGCGGCTGGCCCAGACCTCCCCTGAACTGCTGGCTTCCTGGTGTGAATTCCTGACATGACAGAGCACAGCTGTCCCAGGCCCCTCTGGGATGCTCATGAGACAGAAGCAGCCCTCTTCAGGAGTGCGGGGCCAGGCTCGGTGTTGGAGCTGGTGTGGGGGAGCCTGTGGGAAGGGACATGAGGTCAGAATGTGGGGGCCGTGGCTGGACAAGCAAGAGGGCCACCCAAAATGTTTTGCGACCAACAGGAGGCCAGCTTGTGCGGGCGTTTGTGCCTGAACCCTGCACAGCTGGTCGAAGGCCAGGTAACCATGGTAACGAGGAACAGAGAAGAGTGTGAGAACATAGGATGGTGATGGCGACAAGGGAGCAGCTGAATGGCACACGTGGAACTGTGTGGGTACCAGAGTGGGGAAGTACTGATGTCTCCCAGACAACAAATTCAATCCATTTCAGTCTCCTGCCTGTCCTATACTCGGTCTTCATCACAGTGCCCCTTATATCCAGCCCATCTTTAAAAATGTACTTATCAGTTTGATTCCCGGTCAGGGCACATGCCTGGGCTGTGGGCCAGGTCGAGCCCCTAGTAGGGGGGGCACTCAAGAGGAAACCACACATTAATGTTTCCCTCTCTCTAAAAATAAATAAATAAAATATTAAAAAAAGAAAAATGTACTTATTATGAAATGATCTTGTGTATAAAAGTATAGTTATAATATAACAAGCGCTCATGTAGCCACCACCTGCCTTCAGAGATGAAACGTGGAGGCCCCCAGCATCCGTCTCTGATCCTGAAGACTCTTGCCTCCCAGACATAACTGCGGTCTGCACTTGTTTGAGGTATGCGTGACTCCCATGGTGCTTTTGCTCCATACTCTGTATTTGCGCACCATGTCATTTTTTGTATATTTAAAAACACCGGAGATAAACACAGTTCACCTCCTCGCACAATCACAACAAAAAATTACAATTAAACTACAAAACAACTATCACCCAGAACCATCAGAAAATTGAACTGTATGGAAGTCCAACAACCAAGGAATTTAAAAAGTCACATTCATCTAGACAGGTCAGGGGGTGGAAATATATAATGGGTTCTCCCACACCCACATGTGGTGGATAGAAATTGGGAAGGATACCTTAGGAGTGAGAAATCCCAGCCCCACAACAGCCATCCTAGCCCAAGTTCCAGTGCCAGGAAGATAAGTCTCCATGACTTCTGGCCATACAAACCAGTGGGGTTTGGGGCAGCAGAAGATACTATAGGAGTCTCAGGCATCTCCTCTTAAAGGGCCCACAATGGACTTAGGACTCACACAGACTGACTCTCTCTGAGCTCCAACACTGGGGCAATAGCTGGAAGGGTGCCAGTGGCATACAGGGAGAAACTGAAGTGTTTGGCATCAGGGTGAGTTCTGGGGGACAGCTTCCTCCCAGATAAAAGTCCAGAGGCCAGGCAGTGGCCATTGATCCATTTCTGAGCCTTCCCACACACAGAACCACAGAGCAGCAACACCACAACTGAAACTCCATCAATCTGGTTCACACAAGTTGCCCTGTCCTGGTGATTACCTAAGGCCCTGCCCCATCCAACTTACAGGTGCACTTTTCTACAATGAGCCATGCTACTAAGACAGGGAGTCAAAGCAGCCTGACCTAATACAGAGAAACAAACACAGGGAGGCTGACAAAATGGGGAGACAAAGAAATATGGCCCAAATGAAGGAACAAAAGAAAACTCCCATAAAAGAACTAAGCGAAATGGAGATATACGATACAGAGTTACAGAGATACAGGGTTTGAATACTGGTTATTCAGATGCTTAAGGAACCCATGAGGTACTTCAACAGCATAAAAGAGATGCAGGCAGAAATGAAGGTTATGCTAAGTGAAATAGAGAAAAATTTACAGGGAATCAATAGTGGGATGGATGAAGCTGAGAGTCACATCAATGATTGGAACATAAGAAAAAAAACATTCAATCAGAGCAGTAAGAAGAAAAAAGAATTAAAAAACAAAACAAAACAAAATGAGGATAGGGTAAGGAATCTCTGGGATAACTTCAAACATACCAACATTCAAATCATAGGGGTCCTGGAAGGAGAAGAGAGAAAGAGCAAGAAATTGAAAACTTATTTGAAAAAATAATGAATAAAACTTCCCTAATTTGGTGAAGAATATAGACATACAAGTTCAGGAAATACAGACAGTCCCAAACAAGATGGAAACAAAGAGGACCACACCAATACACATCATAATTAAAATGCCAAAGATTAAAGATAAAGAGAGAACCTTAAAAGCAGCAAGAGGAAAGCAGATAGTTACCTACAAAGGAGTGCACATAAGACCATCAGCTGATTTCTCGAAACAAATTTTTTAGGCTACAAGGGACTGGCAAGAAGTATTCAAAGTGAAAAAAAGCAAGGACCTACATCCAAGATTACTCTATTGAGCAAAGCTATCATTTAGAATGGAAGGGCAGATAAAATGCTTCCCAGACAAGGTAAAGCTAAAGGAGTTCATCATCACTAAGCTATTATTACATGAAATGTTAAAAGGACTTATTTAAGAAAAAGAAGATCAAAACTATGAATATTAAAAAGGCAACAAATTCACAACTATTAACAACTGAATCTAAACAAAACAAAACAAACTAAGCAAACAACCAGAACAGGAACAGAATCATAGGTATGGAAATCATCTGGAGGGTTATCAGCTGGAAGGGGGAAGGGAGAGAATAGGAGAAAAGATACAGGAATTAAGAAGCATAATTTGTAGGCACAAAATAGACAAGAGGAGGTTGAGGGTAGCCGAGGAAATGGAGAAACCAAAGAACTTATATGCATGACCCATGGACGTGAACTAAGGGGCAGGGTTGCCAGAGGGAATGGGCTATACCAAGTGTATGGGGGCAAAGGGAGAAAAAGTAGGACAACTGTAATAGCATAATCAATAAAATACATTTAAAAATCAGTGCTGTCCAAAGGAATTCTAGCGATGATGGAAATGCTCTTCATCCATCCTGTCCAATACAGTAGCCATGAACTGCATGTGGTTATCAAGCCTTGAAGCGTGGCCAGTGTGATTAAGGGACTGCATTTTTTTAAAAAATCCTCACCTGAGGATATGTTTATTGATTTTAGAGAGAGAGGAATGGGGCAGGGAGAGAGAGAGAGACATTGATGTGAGAAACATTGACCAGTTGCCTCCCTTACGTGCCCCGACTGGGAATTGAACCTGCAACCCCTGGAGTACAGGATGACACCACCACCAACTGGATACAAGGGCAAGGCGGGATTGCATTTTTATTCTAATTAGGTTTGAAGAGCTCCATGTGGCCAGCATTGGACAGCATACTAGCATTGGTTACTGCACTGGACAGCACGAGCTTGATCCCTCTAACACTGGTTTTCCTCTTCCTTTCTCCCTCCCTCCCCTCCTTCCTTTCTTCCTTTTAAGGTTTCTTGATGTTGAGGTATCTGGAGCTATACAGCTCATTTTCCCTGCTGAATAATATTCTACTGTACAAATGTACAACCATCTATTCATTCATTATCCTACTCATGGGCATTTGCTAATACGAATGATGTTGTGACCATCTTTTCTGTGCATATCTCTGCCTATCTTTCCTAACTTCTTCGTTTCTAGTGGCCCTGAGCCTGGGATAGTCAAAACCTCCTACCTGCCTGCCTGGCCCTGGTCTCTGTTCCTCCACACGCTGTTTTTCTCCTGGCATCTGTCAGCCCACCCAGCCAGGCTGATGATCCTCAAACTCCACTTTCACCCAGTATCTTTCCTGCTCAGGAACTGGATAGCTCCCATTCCTAGCACATCTGATCTCAACTCCTCTTCTTGGACCCCAGGCCCCCGAGCTAGGACCTACCCCACTGACTCCCTGTGTTTGCCAACCTCCTTCCGACCCTCTGCACACATCCTGCTGTTCCTACCTCTGTGCCTTCATGTTCTTTTTTTAACAAATACTTTACTGATTATATTATTACAGTTGTCCTGTTCTTCCCTCTTTGCTCCTCTTCATCTGGCACTCCCCACGCCCTCAGGCAATCCTCCCATCATTGTTCGTGTCCGTGGGTCATGCGTGAAAGTTCTATGTCTACTCTGCCTCCTATACTGTACTTTACCTCCCCATGGCTGTTCTGTAACTACCCACTCATATTTCTTAATCCCCTCACCTCTTCATTTATTCTCCCTCTTTCCCCTCCCATCTGGCAACTATCTGGTAACTAACTTCTTTTCTCTTGCTGCTTTTAAGAGCCTCTCTTTATCTTTAACCTTTGGCATTTTAATTATGATGTGTCTTGGAGTGGGCTGCTTTGCATCCATCTTGTTTGGGGCTCTCTGTGCTTCCTGGACTTGCATGTCTATTTCCTTCACCAAATTAGGAAAGTTTTCTTTCACCTTTTTTTCAGATAGATTTCCAATTCCTTGTTCTTTCTCTTCTCCTTCTAGCACCCCTATAAGGTGAATGTTGAACCTCTTGAAGTTGTCCCAGAGGCTGTTTATGCTATCCTCATTTTTTTGGATTCTTTTTTCTTCTTGTTGTTCTCTTGCTTCCTTATGTTCCAAATCATTGATATGATTCTTGGTTTCATCCACTCTACTGTTGTTACCCTGTAAATTTTTCTTTATTTCAATTAGTGTATCCTTCATTTCTGATTGGCTCTTTTTTCTGCTGCTGAGGTCCTTAGTTAGGACCTGCTGCTGAGGTCCTCAGTGAGGTCACTGAACATCCTTATAAACAGTGTTTATACACCATACAAACAGTGTATAAACTCTGCATCTGATAGATCTTATCTCTAGAGAATACCTCTATTCTGTTTAGCTCTTTTTCTGGAGTTTTGATCTAGTTTTTCATTTGGGCCATGTTTTTTTGTTCCCTCATTTTGACAGCCTCCATGTGTTTGTTTCTATGTATTAGGTAGAGCTGCTGTGACTCCTCCCTGTCTTGGTAGTGTGGCCTAATGTAGTAGGTGTCCTGTAGGGTTCAGTGGCACAGCTTCTGCTATCACCCAACCTGGGTACTGGAGGTGCACCCATTATGAGGGCTGAGTACACCCTCCTCTTGTAGTTGAACCTAAGTTGATGTTGGCAGATCAATGGGAGGAATTTGCCTGGGCCAGTCAGTTTCAAGGATTGGCTGTGACTGCTGACCAGCAACCTCTGCCCTCTGTGGAGGATCAGCTGTGCAGGGGCAGAGTGGTGGTGCTCCAATGTGATCTGTAGCTGTCCACTGGGTGTACTGGGGTTTCCCAGGTGGTACAGGCCAAGGTCAGCCCCAACCTGTGTTTTTGTCGAGGCACCCTGCCAGAGCTGTAAAGCAATCTGAGATGTCTGCTGCTTGTTCTGGACTTAAGACCTCTCAGGTGAAGCTCATCCATGAATCCAACCTGGCTGCCCCTGGGGCTTATGAAGCAGGCTGTTGCTTGTTTGGAGAATTTAGAAGCCAAGACCAGCCATTCATATGGAAAAGCAGCTTAGATGGCCCCATAAGTTGGGTGGGGCAGAGTCTCCAGGGATCTCTACAGAGGGTCAAACAGTGTTAGCCAGGTTGGTGGAATCTCAGATATGGCACCAGCTTGCCCATTCTGTGGAGGGAGGGTTTAGTAAAGGGACGATGATCTCTGCTCACCTGGATACCTGACATTCAGTGTCTCCCTGGGTATCACTGGTGCCTTTCAAGCTTCTCCCCAGAGGCTGGAGCTCAGAGGAAGTGAGTCTGAGTAGGTGAGTCTGTGTGTGGTTTAAGAGGAAATGCTTTGGACCTCAGCAGTTTCTTCCGCCGACTCAATCCCCTCTGGTTTTTGAAGCCAGAAATTGTGGAGATTTATCTTCCTGGCACTGGAATCCTGGGCTGGGGGGTCTGGTGTGGGTCTGGGATGCCTCACTCCCAAGATAGCCCTCCCAAATTTTTATCCACATGGGTGTGGAACCAGACTGCTCCACATCTGCACCCCTCCTACCAGTCTGGATGGATGTGGTTTGTTTAATTCCACAGTCGTCAGACTTCCATTTAGTTCAATTTCTGACGTTCCTGAGTGAAGGTTGTTCTATATTTTAGTTGTAATTCTGATGTGGTTGTGCAAAGAGGTGGGCCATGTCTGCCTATGCTGCCATCTTGATCGGAACTCTCCTTCATTTTCCATGTAAAGCATCCATCCCTCCATTCTGGAATGTCTGCCTTCCTGCCCCTCCTCCGCGGAACACATTAATATCTTTGAGGGCCCAGGTTAGGCCTCTAGGCTTCTTTGCTCTGGGGTAGTTTCATTCTGCAGCATTCGTCCAGGAAACGCGCACACGAAGCCTGCCCAGACTGAGCTCACAGTCTGGCTTTTAGGTGACTCCAGTCTGCCTTGGTGCCCAGCTCCCTGCATCCCTCGTGCAGCTTAGCGCAGGGGAAGCTTGGGATCCACAGAGGCGTGGGCAAGGCCAGCGATGCCCCACCTGAGGGGCACTGTCTCCACAGTCACAAGGGCGCCGCCAGCCTGCGCCTCAGGGCTCCCCCTTTCCTAGGCTTTCACCACTCTCCTCGCCTTTGGATTGGGACGGTCTTTAATGTTTCTTTGTGTCATATCTCCATTCTGACTTCTGTCATGTCTGGGAACCATTTCTTCAGGTGACTTTGCATATCTGTTGCACTTCATTCTGTACCGATATGGTTTACTTCTCAATGTTTAGTTCTTAAAATGCACCTTACACTTGCTCCCTGTGCCTCCTCAACAAGATTATCAAACCTCAAAGGGCTGGGATCATGTTCCTTCCTATAACCTTGAGGAACTAAAGCTGGACATCTGGACAGAGGGCTAACGTAGCCCTTGGTGCTTTCCCCCGCTCTGGACCTGAGATGCCTGGAGATGGGCAGCGGGCAGAGCTGCTGGGCACTGGGGGTCGGACGGGGGTGAGAGTGCCCGGGACCAAGACAGTTAGTTCTCCCCGGGGCCTCCCGAGTGTGCTGTGTAGTTTTGTCCCGAGCCAGGAAGGGATCTGTGTAGGTGGGAGAACGCACCGCACTCCGTCCCTGTGAGCTGCCTGAGGGAACCAGAGAGCGGGAGATGGGCCGAGGGCCTCCGATGGAATGTGCACGGGCCGAGCCTCCAGGATGAGCAGGGGTGGGTTCAGCTGGAAAAAGCGAGCTTCGTCGTTGCCCCTAAACCCAGGCCAGACACGATGAAGGACAGCACGAAATGTCACCAAACAGAATGAAGGCTCAGCTTGGTGCGGGGTTGTGAGACGATATCCTTTAGGGGAGTTTTCCAGGGTGCAGGATGGAGCTGGGCCGAGGGGGCCGAGGGGGGTAGCCCTCCACACACCAGGAGGACTGGTGGTCGAGAGCACAGGCTGGGCTCTTCCACTGGTGAGTGAGCCACCAACTACAGGCCTCGGCTTCCTCACCTATTCATAAAAAAGGAGGGAAGTGGTCAGAGAATCTTTTAGGTCTGACCTTGGTGATTCTGATGGCTCTCAAGGCTGGGGGAGGCCTGAACAGTGACAGGCAGAAGTTGCTCACGGCTCGGTTGGCTGGAGCATTGTTCACCCACCAAAACCGGTGGGTTCGATCCCTGGTGGGGCGCCTGTGGGAGGCAACCGACCGATGTTTCTCTCTCACATCAGTGCTTCTCTCTTTCTAAAATCAATCAACATAGCATCAGGGGAGGATTAAAAATACAAGAATTTAACCAGGAGAGTGGAAACAGGCTGAGGACGAGGGGAGAACACGCGCCGAGTGCAGGGGCAGGGGTCTCAGGGATGCTCATCCAACCCCTGAAGGCCCGTTTAGTGCCTCGATTTGGGGATGACAAAGCCAGAGGCAGAGCCGTCACGGGCTCCATGAAGTCACTCTCTTAGCAAGCCAGAACGGGATTCCTCAGAGCGACCCGCCCTTCTGGAGCAAGGGGGCTGTGAGGGCGGCCACCTGCCTGAGTGACCAGGAAGGATGGACTTGCTGAGTTGGTTTTCAGATTAAGACTGTTATGTAATAAGTTTTCATTAGTTTTCACTACTTTCTCTAGGTGAGGGTAGAAAATAAGGATTTTTTTAAAATAAGGGAAGTTGGAATATGGTAGGCAGTTAAGAAAATACGAGTTTCTGATTCGGATAGAGTGAGGTGGGGCGGTGAACTCGAGGTCGGGAAGGGCCGGAGGGAGGTCTCCGCCGGCCCGGCCCGGGGAGGAGAAGCCTCGGGTGTGAGAGAGCAGAGGGGCGGCTTTGGTGGCAAGTCCAGGCGGACCTCGTTCTGTTGCGTTGAACTTCAGTACACTTGACAGGTGTTGTGGGGGGTTTCTTTGTTTGTATTTTTTTACAAATGGATGGCAAGACCCTCCACCAGCAAAAAGATTATGACTCGCTTTATTGCCATACTCGCTTTACTGCAGTGGTCTGGAAGGACCTGCAGTATCTCTGAGATGTGCCTGTAGTAAATGAGTGTCATAAATCAGTACTTTGTTAACACGGTAAAATGTTACCATCGGTTAAATCTTAGTGGCGGGTTTTCTGGCAGAGTTGAGAACACACCCCGACTGTACAGAAGCAAACGAGAGGTGTGGCCGGAGCTGCCTCGTTCAGCCCCACGCGCTGAGGAGAAGCGGCCTCACAGCTACACAAACGTGTGAGAAAACAGTAAAAGGAGGGACATGCATGTGGTTGATGAAAACCGAGTCTAGAAGAAAACCTAATCCAAGAAGCAGAAAAATTCCCTGTAGGGTGTTGAGATACAGAAAAATTTACCAACCACCATTGTTCAAAAAAAGTAAGTGGAGACACAGGGACGGAGTGAGACAGAAGGGCAACAGGCTGAGCGAGCTTCATAGAACCAATACCCCAGGACCAACGCAACTGAGTAAATACGGCGGAAAAATAAATTAGGAGAGAGGGAAGCTTTGAAATAGTCCTGGGAAATGAAAAAAAAAAAAAAGACAAGTATTAAAAAGAGAAGACAATAGTCATAAAAGATAAAGACAGAGAAACAAAGAAATAAATATGGAATCTGAAACAGGGAACTCAACAAATGGAGAAAAAAGGAAGTATCCATAGAGAAATACAAGACATCTTTGTAAGAACAGAACTGCAACTCAAAGGAACACGCCTTGTTCCAGGAAAAGCTGATAAAGAACAAGAATCCTTCAGCCACAGAGATTTCTTTTTAAAAGAAGAGAGGAAACAAGAAGGAGAGAATCACTTTCCTTTTGAAGGGGAACGTGAGGTTGGCCTCTCCGGTCTCTACCAACAGCCCACGCTGCCCACGCTGCCACATAACGACGGAGAAATGTCTCCAAGGTGCGGAGCAAAAGAAAGTGTGATGCAAGAATACTTTATTCAGCCAAGTTGTGGTCACGTCTAAAGACCACAGAAACATTCTCAAACACAGAAAATGCAGCATTCATGAACCATCCTTTAAAAACTGAATGATGAAATTTAGCCAAACGAGAGTTTAAAAACAACTCAGGAATGAAGAAGTGATGGCAACGGTACCGGTGGTGAGTCAAAAGTCGGTTTAAATGGGAAATGAAGGCTGAACAAGCACGAGAACTATACCTTCCGAGGGGAAATGCACAGGTGGTGTCAGTGTCAGTAGGGGTATAATCAATATGCAAATTGGGAAGTTGAGGAAGAGATAAGGCGGGAAAAGGAGACACTTTCTTATCCTCAGAGGCCTAAGCCTTTCATCTAAAAAGTGAACCTTATTCAGAACAATTCCAGTTTCTTAATGTTTCTCACAATCTTAACTTCAGAGAGATCTTTTAGGAACTAATATTTCTTTTTCTTTGTTGGAGTCACATAAAATTGATTTAGTACTTTTGTTCTTTAAAATACCGCGGCTGAGCCCATTTTAATAAAGGCATTTCTATCTAGCCTGCTATCTAGAAATATCCTAGAGACGCCTAGAATTCTATTCATGTAATGTTAGTGGTTATCTCTGAGTAGATGTTTTCATAAGATCAACCAAACTGTCTTCAATTCTTATAAAAAGAATTTATCATTTTACAAAAATAAGTCATTATTTTGAAAAACTAAGATTAGTGAGATATCTATCTTCAACATGGTATCTAAGGGCTTGTCAGTTTGAGTTATTAGGAAAGAGTAAAGGCCACGTCATGTCGGAGGAATGTGCACTAATAAACTGAGTTCAAACTGAGCAAAAAGGGCATATTAAAGTCTGAAAGTATTATTGTGGGATAGGAATTATAATTCCTATTTAAAAACAACCTGGATGCAACTCGATCTATAGATTCAACACAATACCAATCAAAAACTGCAGCAAGTTATTTTGTAAACATCAAACTGATTCTAAAGTTGCTGTGAAGAGGCGAAGGACCCAGAATAACCAGCACGTTACCGAGAGGAAAGCTCAGTTAGGGTCAGTTGGAAGCCTGACACTACCCAACTTCAAGATCAACAGAACAGAATAGAGAGCCCAGAAGTGGACCCACATAAACAGAGTCAACCGACCTTCGACAGAGAAGCAAAGACAATATGATGGAGTAAGGATAACTTTTCAACAAATGGTGATGAAACCACTGGACATTCACAGGCAAAAAAATTAATCTAGACACAGACCTCATACTTTTCACAAAAACTAACTCTGAGTGGACCACAGACCTAACTTAAAATTCAAAACTATAAAATTCCTAAAAGATAACGTAGGAGAAAACCTAGGTGACCTCGAGTAAGGAGACGCCTTTTTGGATGCAACACCAGAGGCACAATCCATGACAGAAACAACTGATAAGTTGGACTTTATTAAAATGTAAAACCTCTGTGTGTACTGCAGAGACAAGTCACTGACTGGGAGAACACACTTACAAAAAGTACATCTGACAAAGGACTGTTTCCCCAAATATACAAAGAACTCTTAAAACTCAACAAGAAGAAAACAAACAACCTAATTCCAAAGTGGAATTAGGTCTGCCCGAAGGTCTGACCGGACCCCTCACTGAAGAAGATGCACAGGTGGCGCACAGCACACGGAAGGGTGTCCAACACGCGTCACAGGGAACTGCAAGTCCAAACGATGAGACCACACCCACTAGAACGGCCCAAACCAGACAGCGCTGACACCACCGCATGCTGGGGAGGGCGTGGAGCAACAGGGACCCTCACTCATCGCTGATGGGAGTGCAAAATGGTGCAGCCACTGGGAAGAGTTTGGTGATTTCTTTCAAAACTAGACATATTCTCGCCATACAATCCCTCAACCACATTTCTGGATATTTACCCAAAGGAGCTGAAAACCAGATCCACACAAAAAACTTCACATGGATGTTTACAGCTTTATTCATAATTGCCAAAACTTAGAAGCAACCAAAATGTCCTTTAGTACATGGACAAATGAACTGTGAAACATCCAGTGGAGTATCATTCAGTGCTAAAAAGAGGTGAACTATTAAGCCATGAAAAGACATGGAGGAAACTGAAATGCGTATTACTGAGTGAAAGAAGCCCATCTGAAAAGGCTACATGTTGTAGGACTCCAACATATATATTCTAGAAAAGGCAAAACCATGGAACAGTAAAAAGATCAGGGGTTGCCAGGGGTTAGCAGGGAGGGAGGGAGGAGGAGCAGAGCCCGGGGATTTTCAGGGCCGTGAAATGACTGTGTGATACTATAGTGGCAGATGCATGCCATTATACATTTGTACACCAAGAGTGAACCCTAATGTAAACTGTGGACTTTGAGAAGGATGTGTCACTGTGGGTCCATCAATTGCAGCAAGTGTGCCACTCTGCTGCAGGACATCGACATGGCTGAGCTGTGTCCATGGGGTACGTGGGAACCCTGTGCTTTATGCTCAATTTTGCTGTGAACTTGGAGACTATTTTGCTAAGTGAAGTAAGCCAGTCAGAGAAAAACAAGTACCATATGATCTCACTTACTTGTGGAATCTAATGAATAAAATAAACTGGCATACCAAATAGAAACAGACATGGACACACGGACCAGACCGACAGCTGTCAGGGGGAGGGGGCAGGGGAACTGGACGAAAGGTGAAGGGATTAGCCAGAGCGCATATTCACCTAACACACAGACACAGAGGGGTTGTTGAGTTATACACTTGAAACCCATATGGTTTTGTCAACCAGTGTCATGCCAATTCAATAAAAATTTTTTCTAAAAATGAAAAACCAGCCTGAGTTTCCAAGAATTGAAGTGGCGGGGTGGGGGGGTGTGTACAGTACACATGGAGAGGAAGCAAAGGCTGGAGGGCCTGGCCGGGACCTACCCTGTGGGCAACAGAGTCACTGAGGAGCGTTGAGCAAGAAGTAAGGTGACTTGAGCTTTAGAAAGACCACCGTGGCAGCTATGCGGGCGGTGAACTGGGATGAGGCGACATGCATGAGAAACCAATTAGGCAATCACCGGCAGTCTACGAGTGGGACAGCAAGGTTCTAAACTGAGACAGCAGGAGTGGGACTGGATATGCAACAAGAGTTCTCCAGAGCTTGGTCCAGATCAGAAGCAGAGGCTGAGAGAAAAGACAGGGGCCCTGTGAGGCTACCACAGCCATCTTGGGCGTGGTGAACTAGAGATGCGTTAGGGGAGAACGGTGGACATGAGCTCCTGACACCTGCATTTACAGGATTTGAGTTCAGGCAAGAAGTGTGGGCTAGGCATACAGGTGGAGGCAACGCGGAGCTGAGATCTCCCAGAGAGAGCCGGGGGGGCCCAGGGCAGACTAGGAGAGGAGACCAATGTTTCAGAGACAGGCAGAAGGTTCTACAAAGGAGGCAGAGGAGGAGGAAAGGGGGGTTCAGGGAGTAGGGAGTGTCACAGAAGCCAAGGGAGGGGGTGTGCTCCACAAGTCAGTGTCAAGTGCTACACGGGGGCCGAAAAAGACGGGGAGAAAATCGGTGGCTTTGTGAGGACACGTATTTTTAAAATTAAGTTCAGACTTCTTGACTTATAATCCGAATACTCATTTAACAGCATGTGATTTATCAGGAAGAGAACAGTCAAACAAATAATGGCACGTCCACACCAAGGAATATTAGCCATTAAAACGAATGGATTAGACCTATGCCAGCTGATCTGAACTCTGTGAGGTACTGAGTAAGAAAAGCAAGAAACATTAAGTGCTTGTAATATGACTCCATTTCAGTGAAGCAATGACAAAAACCTTATGGTGTATGATTATATGAGAGCATGGAAGAACCTGGAAAGATACAGGCAGAGTATGCCTGTGCATACGTTACGCTTATCTGGCCAGGGGAGGGGGAGGGGTACGAGGGGAGAGGGAGGCAGGCACAGCAAGCAATGAAGGAAAATAAAACAGGGCACTAAACACTAAGACCTGGTTATATTCATGCATTTTTATTAAACTATGTAGAATTTTTTTAAAATGACACAAAGAGGACTTAAATCAAATCTACATCGAGTGTTGAGTGGCCCTAATCTGGGGGCGGCTGCAGTGAACCAGCAAGGGTCCTGGCCGTCCTCCTGTGACCGACCACGACGTACACGGGTGAGGAGACACCGTGAGGGCATCTGGGCCACACCCACCCAGCAGGTGAGCAGGAAGAAGCCACCCAGGGTATGATTTAAATCCTGGTATTAACAGGAGGACTGAGATTTGAGAATTCACTCGAATGGCAGATTAGCAGCCAGGGTGGGCAAAGGCCTGAAAGAGTGATAAAAGAAGAGTCTGTGAATGCAAGTGAGTACCAAGCTGGGTGAGAAGGTCAGAGAGGACCACGGTCAGACGGGACAGGTGACCGGGAGGCCCTCCTCCTGACTAGGATGTGGCTAGAAATCTCCTGAGTTACGGGAAAAGAGAAAACTGGAAGTTAAAGAATGACAACTATAAGAAAGTTATCAACCAACATACACACTTTTAATTGCAAAAAGTAAAAACTTTGTTACATAAAACTTTAAAATACATACATTCTTTACATGGGGAAGTCTTTACAAGTTCATAGTACATTAAATTATGGCCGACATTCTGTACCGGACACCTAGCAGCTTAGACCACTCCCAGCACATGTGTGACTGGGACAGGTGTCCATCCTCTGCTCAGTGGGACCACGCAGGCTACCACACGGTCAGCTGTCCGGTCCTGTCTGCGATGACAGCGGGGAAGAGGCTGAGTGGAGTGACCGCCTTCCTGCCGCCTCTCCAGTCCCCAACTGCACCCTCACCCTGCACCCTGCACCTCCCCTGGCCTGTTACTGACCTTCCCACAGGAGGCAGGGGGAGGGACCACAGACAGCATTCTTCTGGGGGTGAAACTGTAGAAAGAAGTTTGGAGGGAAAGTTGCCTACGATGAGACTGGGGCTTCCCTCTAGGAATGCCACGTGTCTGTCTGATCCTGTCATCACTTTGCTTAATAAGTGACCATTTGTTTCTGGAAAGGTCACAAGTGCTCGGAGGGGCTGAAATTTGAAGGCTGGGGCACTGCTGAATGGTGAGTTAAGGTGGCTTCCCAGGATGACCTCAAATACCCCTTAGAGTTGCGGGGAGTAAGCAGGTCAATGAAGCCTGGCACAAAGCAGATGTCCCCACTCCTCGATTTCTGCGTGAAATGGAAAACTACACTGGTTTCTTCTCCTCTGTGCGGAGCCTGCAGCGGGGCTCACCCCTGGATCGATGACAGA
This sequence comes from Artibeus jamaicensis, assembly GCF_021234435.1. NCBI lineage: Eukaryota > Metazoa > Chordata > Mammalia > Chiroptera > Phyllostomidae > Artibeus > Artibeus jamaicensis. The sequence continues at coordinate 4,696,461 of NW_026521356.1, forward strand.
CGCACTAAGTGCAGCAGGAACAGCCCCAGGGCCAGCCCATGTCTGGACAGTTCAGGCCTCAACTTGCGGTTACATAACGTTTCTTCTTCCCATTCCTCTGAAGAGGTCTGGACTCGACGTCTCCAGAGAAAGGGAAAGGACAGAGGTATTTAGCTCTAATGCTTAAATTATGCAGGGCAGGGAAACCAGATACTAAGGGACATGGACAGCAGACAAGTTGGCTGGAGGGGTTCCCACCAAGGCCAGCGCTTAAAGCCAACTGTATCCAGGGCGGGTGGGCTTGGATGTGGTGCGTGGGAGGGAGCACCTGTCCATCTTCTCTGAGATGCTTCTGGGGAAGAAGCTGCCAGCAGGTGAGGCAGCCAGGGACACACACGCCCACAGTGTGTCCCCGGTGGGGACACGGCACATCCCCAGGGCCTCCCAGTTTTCATTTGCCACAGGGCCACCTCCATAAGCACCTCCCCTTCCTAACCTTCTGACCCCAACACACACTGGCTCTGTACACAGCATGCAAAGGTCCAAACGTGGAAGATTCCAGCCTGACTCACTGTTTCAAAACACAGCTCTGGCACTCCCGTCCGTCAGTGGGTTAGTGGGCGACGGGTCTCCACTAAAAGTTAATGAATGTGCAACTGATGAGCTCAGGAGAGTTTCTCTCCCATTGCTAGGGGAACTCGAAGCCGAAAACCCCATTCAGTAATCGATTCACAAGACGTAGACACAACCGCCTCTGTCCGTGCAACCAGACAAACAGCTTTCCCTCTTTCCCTAAAACTTGGCTTCTGCTGAGTGAGGATTAGATGAGAATGAACATCTGCTCTGGGTTTCGGGGGGCGGGGGGGAGGTTGGATTTTATTTATTTATTTTTAGAGAAGGGAAGGGAGGGAGAAAGAGAGAAAGAGAAACATCAGTGTGTGGTTGCCTCTCGCACACTCCCTACTGGGGACCCAGCCCTCAACCCAGGAATGTGCCCTGACTGGGAACTGAACCGGTAGCCCTTTGGTTCTCAGGCCAGCACTCAATCCACAGAGCCATACCAGCCAGGGCTGCTCTTGGTTTTTAATGTTCACTATGGAAGCCTCATATTAGAATGGCCGAGGCCATCATTTGCAGCTAAGGAACTTGAGATTTTGTTAAAATAACTGTTCTTGCACTGAGGCCTATGCTGAATTTTGGAAGAAAGGAACAGAAAATTGAGATGTGAAAAACAAGTGATGTAAACTCCAAGAGGACCCACAACTGGAAATGGGCGGAGTCCCTTTTCTGGTCACACATCTGGAGACGTGGAGTGTTGGGAAAATGGCTGGACACAATCGTGTTCCAGCCACACACACTCTTAAGAGAGTTTTCCAACAGGGAGGGGAAAAGTGAAAGACTTTTTATTAAAGTCATCTGGTTAGATTCTCTCCTCCTCCATTTCTGTACGAGACAGTTTTAAAACCAAAACAAATCTTGAGGCGTTCCTGGCTTGCTGACCCTACCCTAGGTCCTCCTACCTCGATGAGGGCTCACGGGCTGAGCACATGTCTTCGTTCCGGGCACCACACGGTGCTGAGGCAGTAAAATAATATTCCGAGAAACCAACAACCTCTGCGCCAGCACTTAACTAAGCCCTGGTTTCTTTATTTCTAAAATGGGCATCTAATACCTACTATATAGGACTAAGTAAGATGAAAAAAGACCACGGACTACACAATGTTATTATTCCTTTCTCTTTAAAAAAAAAAAGCAGACTCAGCCTATTTAGATGGTTTTATATGTTACTAAATAGATAGACTTTGTTTTTATAAACCATTATTAAATTAGTTTCTCTCTTCCCTAAAAAAAAAACAAAAAAAAAAACAACACACTGGGGAAAGGATAAGCCCCGCCTTTTTCCATGAGCCAGAACAGGTGTCCTGTCTAATATTTCATCCTGAGGCCTCTGCCACGGGGACATAATGCTTCACATGGTGTCAAAGCAGCCTTTCTCCCCAGACAGCTGGTTTCTGGGGCTATGAGTATGTGTGCTCTGGGGACCTATAAGAAAGTGAACCTAACCCGTGTGTGGAAGTTAGTCACTTCTCAGTAAACACTCAACAAACTCATGAGCTCATGAGCAAGCCCCTCTTCCTAGAGCCCCGCAGTTCTGTCCTTGGTGCAGTGGTGGAAGCGGGAGCTGGTGAGGCCGTCCCACCATCCCCCGACCCTGCTTCCTCATTAGCTGACCTTCTTTCCCACACCGGGTCATGCGGAGGGCCTTCTGCTCTTCCCTGAAGGAGATGAGAGCGAGGTGAGCACGGAAAGCCAAGCAGTGGCTCCCACAAAGCCTCGGGTACCCAGGAAGGGGCTGGCGAGGCACCCCCGAGCCGTTCCTGTGGGACCGGCGCTGGCAGACTGGGCCGGCCCAAGTCAGCGTGTGAAGAAGGCAAATGGTTTCTCTGCATTCAGTAATGAAGAGCAGGAAGCCCTCTCTGGAGAATTTCTCTCTGAATATAACCCTACGTTCAATTCTGAACTGGACAGATGTTAATAAAATGAATAGCATATGCACAAGTCTCTTAGCAGCAGCCATACCACTCTCTGTTGACGGGCTCAGGGGACTTCCCAGGGGACGTCTGGGAACAGCAACCCATGCGAGGGTTTCTTATTTTTCAAAGTTTGAACTGAAGTTGATATTTTATGAACATTTAAGGTGTGAAGAACAGGAGTAAAATGGGGAAGGGACACAGGATAATTCATAAAAATGAAATTGAAATCTCAATCATTAAAACCGTTGCTTTGCTCCTAAGGAAGCCTCTCTTTTCTTAACCCGAAAAGCCTAATTTAGGAAAACTGAGTGGCCTCTGAAGAACTTGTTTACAGCCCTGACTGGTGTGGCTCAGATGGCTGGGTGCTGTCCCGCAAAGGGTTGCCGGTTCGATTCCCAATCAGGGCACATGCGTGGGCCGTGGGCCTGGTCCCCAGTCAGGGTTCATGCGAGAGGCAACCTCTCCATGTTTCTGTCGCATACTGATGTTTTTCTCCCTTTCTTTCTCCCTCCCTTTCCCTCTCTCTAGAGACAAATAAATACGATTTTTTGAAAAGGAACTTGTTTACATAGCATCCTCCCTCCTAGTGTGCAGCAGGGAGAGGACGTGGCAGATTCCTGAGTCTGCACAGCGCTGGCCTCTAAGTGCTCCCTCTGATTTAAAATGTCTTAAACCACAACTGCTTAGCCAGCGTGACTCGCATATGTTCGAATTTTTGCTGCATTAATCAACACAAGGCGCTGATTTTTTTACGGAATAATTCCCTCAGGTACAGTTCATCCTAGTTTCATTCAAGCCTGCAGAGGAGGCTCTGAGTGTTTCCACCCTGAGCTCTGTGACCCCTGCTTGTCCTTTACAAGCCCATAAGCGGACAGCTGGAGTGGCCGGCGAGCCCCACTGCTGCCCAGGAGATGCGAAGAGAGACAGAGCCCGGGGACAGGGGCAGGGGTGCTCCCAAGATGAAGAGGACCCTGCACGGAGTGACACCCGCTCCCCTCCCCACTGTCCACCCCTGGTTCATAACTCTGAACTAGACGTCTCCCAATTCCATTTCTGTCATTCAGGAGTCGGGGCCACAGTGTACTTTGTATTTTCTTCATCTTGGTGATGGCATGACCAGAGGCCAGATACCTAGCAGTATCAATAAAGGACAAAAGAAAACAAGAAAAGAGCATCCTAATTTACACTATTTGATTAACATACTAAAAGCACTTAAGGGAAACAATGAGCAGAGTCAATTACCCAATCAAAAGAATACAGCTTTATATTGTTACAAAAAATATAAACCTCACCTTGTTTCCCGTACAAAGAGAGAGATCATTTAAAGACAGAGGATCACATGGACGCACGCCCAGCTGGCAAACACTGGGGTCTGGAGTTCCTTCCCCAATCACATTACAACATCAGCTTGACACATCTGTAAAACATCTTCCCCGCACAGAGTCAGACCCTACAGATCAAACCAGGGAGGCGCCCTCTCCCAGGCCAGCATGTAACTCATCCCCCTCAAGACACTTGGTAAAAGCAACACAGTTGACAGAATGACACTGCCTCGGCAGGAAAGGGCCCTGGCCCAGCCAAGGGACGGGGACCAGGAGCCTAAGTGCAAGAAACCAGCCAGACAGCCAAGGAAGATGAGAAGGAGCTGAGACTGGCGAGGGTTGGGTGGGGGAGGCAAAAGAACCAAAAGTGAAAACGGAGCAAAGTATTTCTTTAGGAGTAACCATTTCAGTTATAATCAGACCCCAGCCTGGCGTCGCTGAGACTTCGAGAGCCATGGATGCTGGGAAAGAAATTCACTTCTTGAGTGCAATTTGAGGTTATCTGATCTTTGTGTCAGTGGTTCTAGATCCCATTGTGTTTGGGAAATGGCAATGGCTTCCTTAATCCGCAGCCATAGCTTTCCTAAAAAAGTGCAGGGCGGTGTGGCCAGGAAGATGGGACACGCAGGCCCATCTGCTGAAGGATGGCTCTGAAGTTGGGGCTGGTTTGGCTGCCTTCTCTGTGACCAGGGGACCAGCAGAGGGCAGTGAGGGAAGGCACCACCCTGCTCCCTCCCTGAAGGGCAGCCTCAAGGCTACGAGGCAGAAAGAGCTGGAGGAGCCCAGTATCTCACAGACGGGGACTGGCAAAGTGCTGGCCAAGCCCCCGGAGGGCCAGGCTCTGGCCCTCGGCTCCGGCACACAGCGGCACACAGGGGCTCACGTACGCATGCACAGGGCAGGGGACTGAGTAACCAACCCCTAAGAGTGGTGTCATCGTTTTTATTTCGTCCTTTCATTCTGGTCTTCAGCGCTCCAAGCTGTTCCTCTACGCAGTCCTGTTTCCTACTCCTCTGAGAGGGTGGTTGCATCGCAGACGACCAACGGCTGGAGCCCTCGGACCAGAATGTAGATATTCCAGTGGTCGGGGTCAGCATAGCCTTGAAAGGAAACAGCAACGGGAAAGCATGTGAATGTCAGGGACTGGGGGCACCTGTGGGCATGAGCAAGGAGGGTCTGCCGGAGCCACCCGCAGGGCACATCTGCAAAGCCAGGCAGATCATGCTTGCTCTGGAGGTCTTTTAGCTCCTTCTGGCATAAATACTCCCAGTTATTACCTGGCTTCTCTGTAACCTGACACCCAAAAGGAGCCACTTTGAACCAAAACTCTTCGTCACCCCTCCTGACCTGGGTCCTGACCTGGGTCTCCTGTGAATTACAGTTCAGCAGGTTTACAAAGGCAGGGTGCTCTAGGTAACCCGGTGTGGTGTTGGGCGTCGAGTCTCAGGCTGATCTCATCTTTTTCAGCAAGAAGACAGGATGGGTTGTGGGGTGAGGGGAGGACCCCTATCCAATTTTACCGAGGTTATCTACAACAGGGTCTTATTGCAAAACATCTAGATTGACCCAACCCAGCATTTCCTAAATTGTGTTCAGCAGACAATATCCTGTAAGATAGTCCAAGGAAAATGGGTTCCATGGCCAAGTAAGTGTGAAAAACACTAGGTTCTTCCAAGGCTTTTCAGAGCCTTTTGTAACTAATGTGTGCTACGTATCAGTAAGAAAGGTGTTTCCCAGAGTCAACTGACCCACGGAGCCCCATCTGCCAAAGAGCTGCTGTCCCCACCTCCGGGGACATGAATGATCTGTAGAACTGCTTAGGAAAGACTGGTCTGTATCATTTAAGGTACTAGAGAGGTAAACTTAAAACCTTTAATAGTTCAATAATCTCTTGATGGAAAATTTTCTAGAGTATGATGCACGCTGTTCATCTTTAAATGGAGAGCACTGAATAGAATTTAGTGTCTACCTGGTGACAGTAGGAAGGTTACTATGAGCAGTGACTGTATAGTTTCGGCAGATGTAAGGGTTCACCAGCTCTTGGCCCATCATCATTCTTGAAAATGCCTCCTATCACAGGCTTCTGGCCATCTGTAACCTTGACCCTTCCCCTCAACCTTCACAGGACAATGCTTATTTTGTCAAAAAACACAGAACTTGCTTGTCACACTGCTAATCTTAAGGGTCCCTGTGGTGCACGAGACACCACGAGACACCCTCTGCTGTCAGGTCTGCTCTCCTGTCCGTCTTTGTGACTGAGGCAGCCGCAGCCATCGCTTCTGCTCCTGCCACTACTCAGATGCCCACTGTTCTCCCCACCGTCCTCGTCCCAGACTTGCCCTCTTTCTCTTGTTCTCTTCTGTCTCCTGTCCCTTCTCCACATTCCTGTCACGTGGCTGGCGTTGTGTGGACACTGCCAACCACAGGGCTCCTTTCCTTCTGGGCCACAGCTGGCCGGTCACAGCCTGGCTCTGGACTTTTAGGCTGCTCTGGGCTACGCACACTGGACTTTGGTGCCCAAAGCTTCCCTGATCACGGCCCGTCACCCATTGTTTTCTTTCCCCCTAATCCTGAAATTGGCATTCTAAGTGCTCGTGGGAGCTGGAAAACTGGAATTTGGATAACTAAGGTGTTCTGTAGTTGTCTGAACTGTCAGGCGTTCGTAGAACAGCAGACAGAAACTTCTCCCTGCACAACTACCCACTTCCAATCCCAAATGCCATACAGGCTTGTGCGGCGGTCACACCCCATGGAAGGGCCACCCCTGCAGGAAAACGGGTTCAGAATCGTTTCCACACGAGAATCTCCTCTTATGCGGTAATTCCCAAGGGCCAGGCCAGCTGTGCTCCACTATCAGTCAATGCTTAATTTGTAAGTTTTTATTTTTTCATTTGTAAACAGAAATCAAAGTCATTTAACTTGAATTAAACCTTGGCACAGTTTGTGGTCTACACCCTTCTTCCAAATGAGGTGAGACGTTTCTAGGGACTGGGGTTTTCTGAGTAGGCGAAGTACAAGAAATCAAATGGAAAGCGGGTCTGGGCTCTGCCAGGGACTCTAGGCAGGAAAAACAAGGAGGGCAGTGGTGACGCTTGCTGATCTGTTTGCTCTGCCAAGAAAACTCTACAGTTAAACTGATTGCTACTAACAGCAGTTGACTTAAACCTGTTTCCTGGGACAGATTTCTAGAATATAGCACACAGAACAAGTCACAGTTGGGAAAAAAGTCTGGAGCCAATGGTGAGTCATGACTGTGAGTGAGGCTGCAACTCGGCTGTGGGACCCACGCGGACGGTGGTGTTTCCTTGCGTGGCCGGTGCCCTCACATGCTGCTTGCACTGCTTTATTAGCAAAATGGGTTTCCTCACATCTAAAGTTGTACCTCCCCTGGCTTGATTCTGTTAAATGAGACACTTAAGAGACTTGAAGCTTTGCTTAACAGAAGGTGGGGCCTTGGAATGGTCACCTCTCCTCTCTGTGTCTTAGTCTCCTCATCTGCAAAATAAAGGATTGCTCTAAATATTTTCCATAATCCTTTCTAACTTGGACACATATATTGTAAACGTTTATAGAACAAGACATTTCCCCTCTACCACATTTTCTCATTAGTTGTTCCATCTCAGCATAAATACTGACCCTGCTAATTAAAAAATGCTATTTTGACTCCAGTGATCTTTGTGAAGGCAATATTTAATTCTTACAATATGTTAGAGTTAAAAATGAAAAGATCCCGTGGCTGGCCCTGCCCTCTTGGGCCCCACCTACCGATGTCCCCCGGCCCTATCGGCATCACCAACATGCTGCAGTGCGTTCGGCACTGGAAGGGGGGGATGAGGTGCAGCAAGGCTTCGCCACTGCCAATGGTAAAGAGGTCGTGCATCTTATGTGCCTGGAGGAAAAGTGAAAGGAGAAAGGAAGGAAAAGGAAACAGTAAAACCCAGGAGTGTGGGATACTGATACACAAAAATCCACACCCATGTAGCTCTGAGGTTCCTAGCAGCCTAAGCGAAAAGGAAAATAGCACCAACAACACAATTCACAACTGTGTCCAAAAGGCAAAAACAAATTAGTTTCTCCCAAGCATGGCTCATCTCCCAGTACTGAGAGCGGGGTAAAAATCTCTTGTAATGGCTGCTAATGAGATCCTGTGTGACCCGCTGGATGACAACCTCAACGACAGTCCTGCAGTAGAACTGCACAAACTTCATAATTCACAGCTATTTCTAGCCACAGCTTCAACGCAGGCCAAAGACAAAATATCTCATTGCAATTTAACAAAAGCCTAACAAAGCCTAATACATGTCAGTCTAAGAATGCAGTCTTCCAAGGGTCTGGTTTGATTCAGACTTTTAAACTAATAGATGTCTACATATCCTTTGGGCAGTGTTCTAAGGAATATTCCTTTTTACTGCCAGAGTTTTGATAAGAATCGAACAGTGGCAAGGTCAGGTTTACACTTTCTGGCAAGAGCCAGGTGAGCAGATACGTCATGCTACTGATTAACAGTTAATGACGGTAAGATTGGCCTCTGATTTTGGAAACTAAGGAGACAACCAGGATACGCACCCGTGGAGGCAACCCCTGCCCTTCGGAGGGAGCACTGCTGCTGCCCACGGGCACACTATGCAGCCGCTGTGCGCCAGGCGCCGCTGTGAACCCGGGTGCTGGGCGGGGACAGGGAGCGGGGATGAACAGAAGGGTTGACCTCACACAGACTTCTCTTCCTTCCTAGTGAGAGAGAACCCCTAGGCCTCCCCTCCCGGGCCCTGCCCTTCCGGCAACCCTTTCATATGCCCACATAAAGCAGGGATCAGAAGTCTGACTCCCTGGGCCACATCCTGGTTTTCTCTTCACCACTTGGGGCCTCAAGAGTCTTGGGTTTTGGTCCCATCTTCTCCTGTCCCTAACCCTTTAACAGGCCCTGGCCATGACTCTGATTCCACGGACACACTAGAGCCATTTCAACTGTTGCCGCAGTGACTGGAAGACACTGGGAGAACGAGTGTCTTGAACTGCCTGCAACTGACTGGTACCAGCAGAAGCCCTGACAACTCTAATCTTGAAAAAAAAATCCCAGAAGACCAAAACCAAGTGGATGTATTTCTCTTCACATCAGCCCGAGAGGAGGAAGGGCCCCGTTCCTGTGCACCCAGGGTGGGAAGAAACAAACACCACAACGGAGCAGGCCGGACACAGGCAGCAATGTGGGCGGGTGAAGGGGGCCTGGAGCCCCTCGCCGGCTTCCTCAGTGCTTCTTAGCAACTGAATCCCCACTTCCGTGCCCGGCGCTGCCTCTTGGATCCCGAGCCCCCAGACTTGTGAGGTTACCAGGGCCCCGGGCCCAGAGACACAGATAACAGGATGGAGAACAAGACTGTGGGGAGCTGGGGCCGGGTGGGACGGATGCTCTGGACAACCAGACTTGGCATTTTCGCCTATGTGGGCCGCTCCCCTCCCCCAAACACGTCTGAGAACCACAACAGGATGACTTCGATAGGCATCTGAGTACCTTTGTATTTGCCCCTTTGGCCGAGCTACTTGGTGTTCCTGTTAAGCAGACTGGTGAAATGAACTTCAGATTTAAGCAGGAAAATCAAGATAAAGTTAAAGGCCCTTGCCCAGAAGCATGTTACAATTATGAAGATGGACTCATACTAGGGCCCTGGGTTCTTGCCAGGGACAACGGATAAACTTCTTTAAAATCTGAGGAAGAGCCCAGCACCTCCACCCTGCTGCTGGCAGGCGGTCCTTAGTTCTAGACAAAATGACTGTTTTTCTAGGCTTTAGAATTCCTTTAACATGATTCAGCAAATTTGAAGCCAATAACACAACCCAGAGTTGGTAGGGGCCACAGCTGGAAAAATTTAAATTTTTTACAAAGTGAAAATTCCTGTTTATAATTCTTTCAAATCAATCCAGGCTCATAATCCTTCCTCAGGAACGAGACTCAACAAAAGAGCAATTCAGAGAAAAGTGGTCAGATGCAAATACATAGCAGCTCTGCAGAGTCCACGCCGCAGAGAGGTAAAACGCGGGCCCCAGGTTCTCGGCCTCGGGCGGAGGGGACGCTGGCCACCTACACTGCGCTGCCTGCCTCGGGCACACGCCTGCCAACCTGTTAGTCCCCAGACCGCTCCATGCCCTCAAGCCTTTGCTTTTCCAATAGTCTATCTGACGTTCCTCATTTATTTCTGGGGAAAGCCAACCTGGGAGTGAGAGTAAGGGAGAGCCCTCCTATCAACTTGCTGTGTCCTTGGGTAAGTCATGTAACCTCTGTGGGCCTCAGTTTCCTTATCTACAAAATGAGTAAGTCGGACTGTTCACGTACATAGCATTCATTTACAGTTTGCCAGCTTTCTACTTTGAGGTAGAGAAGTCAGACTCACTGCATGCTCAGGTCCCTTCAAAATTTAGGATTCTACGGACTTGAATGCAGAAAAGTGGCTTGCAGAAGGCAGACTGATGAAGTAACTAGACTTTCCATAAGCACGCCTTCATAAAAGACCAGGCCACTGCAGGTCTCCTGGCTAGCAACAGGAGGAGAAAACTTTGGATTATGTGAGTGTCCCTTTAATTCACCCTCCAAGCTGATGTGCAGGGAAGGCCTTGATTATGACATTAGCCCAGTTCCCAAATGAGGAAAATTCTGGTTCTAAGTCCCTTGAAAATTTCCTACCTGATTCCTCTCAATATGTTCTCCTTCAAAAAAGAAGCAATTTTTCAAGGAGGCATCTTTTGGAAATGGTAGGTAGGTAAAAGCAGGAAAAAGCTCACGTAAAATGTGTGATCTGTTCAGAGATCTTGTCCTGTAAAAGTTTGAAAGAGAAAACAGTATTTAAACTGGGTGATCAGCTGCCATGACTAACACAGAGCTGAGCAAGGGTGGGAAAGCCGTGGGCGGTGAGGATGAGGGGAAAATATCAGGACAGTATCTTAAGTATTAGGTCCATGAAGAACAGTCACACCAAATCAATTCATTGTAACATAAATTCTTCAGCCATTATTTGTCCATGTGGGCGGGTATTTATAAAGTCCAGCTAAAATAATATATAGAGGAAGGAAAGAAACAATCCATTCATTCTATCTTGGAAGAGACTGAAGTAATAACAAGCCAAGCGGAAGACGAGACAAAGCGAAGAGGAGGCAGCGGAAGTCATGAACCTTCCTCTGAGACAGAGCAACAAGTGCAGGGAAATCAAGCGGCAAGCCCGACTGGCTTGTTAAACTGAGTATCCGATCACACAAATAGCCAATTTAAAGAAAGGCAGAAGCATCAAGTAATTATCCAACAAAAAGCTCAAAAGAGCAATTTTTAAATGCTCTTTTGGAATGATTCTAGATGAAAACTGACTTTCCTTTTCTTTCTAAAGAGCACCCCAAGAAATGGACCATGTCTTCTACAGGACACAGGAAGAAGGAACAGGGGGACAAACTTGAGTTTCGATCCTGGCTGGGTGATGTTAAGCAAGGTACGCCACCTCTCTTATTCCCATTTTTCTGATCCGAAAAGTGACATTCGTAATTCCCACTTTCCAGAGCTATTCTGAACACCACCATTAAGCAACAGACACTGAGCACCAAGGCAGGCTGCTCCGCAGACACGTGCAGGGAAACAAAGGCTCCCACTCTTTGTGCTCTCTCTTCAGCTCTCGACACTCAGGACGCATGGTGCATAAACATAAATGCTAAACACATAGTTAGAATAAATCAGAAATCCGCCAGGCAATCCTGGTGTCCACCCACAGCGGCACTCCTCTGACACAGCTCTTCCACTTGTCCCTTTACCTCTCTCTCACTGGGTTGTCCACAGGGAGCACCCGAGTGTCCTTTGACTTCAACAGTGTACTGCAAGGTGCTTGCACAGTGCTGGGCACAGCCCGACATCTGCTCTGCCCCCTTCCGCACACACACACACAGACGGGAGCCCCTTTCACTCACCAGGGATAAGTAAAAGGGAACCACCTCTGAGGAAAGCAGCGCCACCACTTGGCAAAAATCCCTTCTGTGAAGCCTTCTGTCACCTCAGGGTACTGGCACAAAAAATGCTGAAGCTCCTCAGACAACAGCGGCCTTTTGGTCTTGACTCAGAGGAAAACAAAAGACAATGCAAAACAATACAGAATTACTTATTGGGAATGTCACAGAGCTGGGTGGTTTCTAGCTGTTAAATGGGTAACCAGCCCTGGCCATCGTGGCTCAGCTGGTTGGAGAATCATCCCACAGACCGAAAGGTCGTGCTTTCCATTCAGGGTCAGAGCACATAGCCAGGTGGTGGGTTCAATCCCTGGTTGGGGCACATACAAGAAAGCAACCAATAATCGATGTTTCTCTTTGTCTGTCCCTCTCCCACCCCTTCCTCTCTCACTACAGCAACGACCAACATATATACCGCTGGCGAGGATAAATGGGTAATCGGTCAGTGGGAGAGTCAGCTTCTCGCTCACCTTGATCAACAGAGGATGGAGTCTCTCGAACGTCTTTGGGGCATCTGCCAGGGGCACTATCTGCACCGGTGCTTTCAGGATGCAGCCAGTGCAGCTGTCGGGAACGGGGTCAGGAATGGGGTCCGAGTCGTTCTGCTCACCGCTATTTGTCCACCAGGGGTCTTCCTCTGAGAGGGGAAGGGATACAAAGGAAGCAGATGCAGAAAGAACACAGCAGGTAAGTCCAATAGCCCAGGCCATGAAGTAGAAAGGAAAGATACAATCATTTCAAAAGCCAACAATGACAAGCACTGGTGGCCTACGAAAAGGTACATATGTAATAAGTGGCCTCTGAGAGGGAGCAGAGTATGCAGGGCACAGGCTGGGAAACAGAGGTACTTTTCTGTGTAGACTCTTCTACACTTTATGGAAAACATTTTTTAACATGTACATGTATCTCCTAAGACAAATCAACAAAGTCAAAGAGCTGGAGAAGATAGTAACATGGGACTGGAGATGTAGTTCCTCCACCATTTGCTAGCCTGTGACCTCCACATCTGAACAGTCTACAGCATATGGGGCAGGGGCGGGCAGAAAGGAGGGCTCCCGCCATCAGTGATGAGTCCCACTGCGTTTCTTCTCAGCACTCTGGGTGTGGGCCTAGACCCTTGGTCACAAGCCCCAGTGGAGGCCGGGGTGACTCTGGGAAGGAAGAGTGAGAAAAGGGTGCAGAGAGAAGGGATGGAGAGGAGATAGGGCCTCTCAGGCACCTATCTTTGGAGTCAAGTGAATCGTACCCACCCGTTAGATGGCGCGCTATCCCGCTCAGAAGGAGGTAGGGGCTACTGGCCTTGGTTTCTGTGCCCAAGGACCACAGGTTGGTCAGAAAAGGAAGAGGCCCACCGAGATGCCGAAGTGAATGCTGGCCAGCTCCCCGACACCTTCCCTGGTGGCTCCTGTCTGAGGGGTTGGCCCTGATTCTGCGCAGCCCTTCTCAGTTTCTCCCCATTCCTTCCTCCTGGCACTATTCTCTTCATAATGTTATAGTAATATTTCTTGTTTGCTTTTTGTTCCATTCTGGGTTTTATGCGTGTAGTCTGAGATACATGTTTGTGATAAACTCTAATTTGAATCCAAAATGTTCCACCAGATGGTTTCTGATTAAAACTAAAATCAGGAGAGCCTGGAACAGAAGACAGACACCCGAATGTGGCTAAAACGCGAGGTCAATTCTTTAAACAAACAAACACATTTGGAAACGGACTCTCGGCCACAGAATACTTTCTGTAGAAGCAGCAAGTGCTTCTCCCTGGTTTTCCTACAGCAGCGTTGGAGTGGAGAGGACCCCAGCAGGAAAGCCTCAGTTTGCTCTCAGCGCGTCTCCTAAGCACCTCCAGGCGCCCTCCATCTCTGGCAGAGAGAACCTGTTTCTCTGCGCTTAGGCAGAGGAAGCGGCCACCTGCCCTTCTCACCTGCCCTTCTCGGCCTGTGGGCAGACTGCGCACTCAGGCCCGGCACGCCCCTACCCGAGAGGGACTTCCACCCCACGTGCTCACCGTGCGCCCCTGGGGCGGCCGAACACCCTCCAGTGGCACCTGTTTCAGTGGCACTCTGAAGCTGCAAAGTTACACTTTTTTCCCTTTCTGAAATATTTTTAAATGTTCCTTATTAGAGGCCAAATATGACGAATTCTTCCCCAAATACAAGAACTCTGGGTAGTGGACATACAACGAGATGCACATAATCACAACAACGTGTCACAACTACACAGCATTTCAGTTTCCAAAGTACTTGTGAGGGAAGAAGGAAGGAGAGAGGGAACTTGTGCTAAGCCCGAGGCCCTACGCCGGTCATTTTCACGGCTTACTTTTTCCATGCAATTATCGAGGAGACATCACTATTCTCAGTTTACAGATAAGCAAACTGAGAGTGAGCGGCAACACGAACTTCCAGGGCACCAGAGTGCGGGGGTGGAGGGTGGGGAAGAGCACAAAGCACTGGGGGCGGAGTAGGGGGAAGGGTGTCGCTGAGGATGGCTCTAATGGGGGTTTCGGGGCTCCAAGCACCTGCGACTCAACTGAGAGCAAAGCAAGGAACCACAGAGGCCTCTGAGGAGGGATTTCCTGATGCTATAGGAAGGTTATTCTGGGTTGTGACTAGGGTGTCCTAGAAGAGAGAGGCTGGGAAGAGGGAGGCCTGTTGTCTTTTGGTTCTGACCTTTTTTTTTTTGGTGGGGGGAGGACTGTACTGTGATGAGAGGTGAAATGTAGTGAGAATCTAAACGGAGGCAGTGACTGGGCTTGGGAAGAAGGGGGTTCCAGGGGCAGTGATGACACAATCTAGGCACCGGAGCAGCACTTCCGAGAATGTCTGCGGCCCACAGTGCCAAGAGCTCCTCCCCTGAGGTCGCGCCAACACAGGAGACACGGGGGACCTGAAGATTTACCGTGACATTCTGGGCAGGAGGAGGGCGGGACCAGAGGGAAAGGGCATTGTTTTGCTTTCTCTGTGTAGACATTACATTAAAAAAAAAAACAGCTTTATTGAGATTAATTCACAGACCATAAAATTCATTCCAAGTGCACAATTCATTGGTCTTTAGTATATTCATACAGTATAACCAGCACCATAACCTAAGTTTATAACACTTTCATCATCCTAAAGAAAACCCTGTGCCCACGAGCGCCCCTTCCCACTCCAACTTCTCTCCCGCCCGCCCTAAGTGTGCACTTGCCTATTCTGGTATTTCACATAAATGGAATGACACAATAGATGGTTTTTCGTGTCTGACTTTTTAAACTTAGCATAATGTGTTCAAGGTTCATCCACGTCATAGCCTTTATCAATTCTTCATTCTTCTATATTGCCAAGTAACGTTCTATTACATGGACATACTACATTTTCTTTATTCACTCCTAAGTTGTGGGACATTAGGGTTGCTCCTGCTTTGGGGCTATTATGAATAATGCTCCTGTGGACATTTGCATGCAAGTGTTTGGGTGGGCATGTGTGTGCAGTTCTCTTGAGTACACACCTCGAAGTGGAATGACTGGGTCATTTGCTAACTCTGTGTTTAACTTTTTGAGGACCTGCCAAACTGTGTTCCAAAGCAGCTGTGCCATTTGACATTCTCATCAGCAACGTATGAGGGTTCCAATTTCTCTACATCCTTGCCAGCACTTCTTATTGTCTACCTTTTTATTATAGCCATCGTCATGGGTATGAAGTGGCTTCTCACTGTGGTTTGAACCTGCATTTCCTTGATGGCTAATGATGTTGAACATCTTTTCATATGCATGTTAATTACCAATGTTTTTTTGAGAAATGTCTATTCAAATCTTTTGCTCATTGTTAATTGGATTATTTGTCTTTCTAGTATTGAAATATGAGTTGTAGACAAATTCTCAAAAACCAAAAAATTGTGAGGGAACCAGACGTGAAGATATAATAGCATTCTATAAAGCTGCTATAATTAAAATAGTTACAGTCAACCCTCAGTATTCAGATTCCTATCGCCTACTCCCTAACATGTATCTGTGACCCCAAAGCAATACCCCAGAGGCTTGAGAGGCACCCACACACGCACAGAGCAGCCAACCCCACAGAGGTGGGAGTGGGCCACAGGCCGCCTGCTGCTCCGCCTCTCCCACTACAATCAAGTGCCCTTTATACCACCTATTTAGTGCTACATTTTCTGCATTTTTGTCAGTGATTTTGCCATTTAAAATGTCTGTGTATTTGTGGGAAAGAGGGAGTATTAGGGGAACTCTCTGTACTTTGGGCTCAATTTTGCTGTGAACTTAAAATTGTCTAAAAAATAGTTTGTAATAATAATATTTAAAAAATGGCCCCTGAGCCAAGTGCTGAAGTACTGCCAAGTGTCCCTAAGTGCAAGGCTGGGATGTGTCTTACAGAGAAAACTACAAGTGTTAGATATACTTTGTTCAGGCACGAGCTGTAGTGATGTTGGCTAAATTCAATGTTGATGAATCAGTAATATAGGAACCTAACTCTGTTTCCCCAAGGGGCAGTGGGTCAGTGTTCACTAATTCAGTATTTGCAGGGACTTCATAGAACATAACTACAGCAAACAATGAGAACCGACTTAAAAAGGAACAGACAAAAAGGGTCTGTTAAAGGAACAGACAAAAAGCTTAATAAAACAGAATAAAGAATGTGGCAAGAGATCCAGAATACCTGTATATAACTGGATATTTAATTCATGATAAAGGTGAATCTTAATTCACTGAAGAAAGGATGGATTCAGTAAATTATATTGAGACAAGTAACCACCTATTTGGAAGAAAATAAAGCTCCTTATCTTTCACTACACACTGAAATAAATTCTAGATAAATTAAAGATATAAATGGAGAAAACAAAAATTTAAAAATAATAAATTAGAAGAAAATATGATATGATTTTTATAATTTGGAGAACAAAAAAGGCTACTTAGGGCATAAAGCAAGATTCCATAAAGAACAAAATGAACAGATTCAACCAGTATTTGCATATAAGATGCAAAGGATTAATGTGTCTAATATGTAGTGGACTCCTATTTGATAAAAAGATTCAAATGGGAAAAATATGAATATGTAATCCACAGAAAAATAATTATAAATGACCTATAAATATATAAAAAGACATCCAACACCACTAATAATCAAAGAAATGCAACTTAAAATGAGATATCATTCTTCAGTTTTCTAATTGGCAACACAATGACAATACCCAGTGCTGATGATCAACATATGCAAATTTATGAAGACAATTTGGTAGTTAGTACTTATTAGAATTTAAACTGTGCATGACCTTTGATCCAGCTATTCTACTTCCAAGAGTCAGTCCATCTTACAGAAGCATTAGTGTGTGTTTATAAAGATAAATGTACATGAATGTCCCAGGTACATTTTTTATAATAGCAAAAAAAGTAGAAACCACTGAATTATGAAGTATTCAGAGAGTGAAATAATATGAAACGCTGAAAAATGTGTATACTGGGTTGAATAGTGTCCCCCCAAAATTCATGTCCTTCTGGAACTTCAGAATGTAACCATATATGGAAATAGGGTCTTTGCAGATGTAATTAATAAGGTACAGTCATACTGAAGTAGGATGTGCCCTACATCCAATCTGAACGGTGTCCTCATAAGAAGAGAGGACAAGCAGAGACACACGTGGAAGGAAGATGGCCACGTAAAGATGGCAGAGACTGGAGATATGCCCCCACAGCTAAGGAGTGCCAAGGATTGCTGGCAACCACCACACACTGGAAGAGGCAGAGAAGGATTCTTCCCTAGAGCCTTTAAGAGGGGGTATAGATCTACTGACACCTTGCTTTTGGACTTTTAGCCTTCAGAACTGTGAGATAATGGGTTTCTATCATTTTAAGCCACCCAGACTGTGGTACTTCGTTATGGCAGCCTTAGAAACAAATACAGGACCTGCCAGGGAAGTTCGGCAGCTACAGGATCATTCTGCTATGCCAAGTCTGTAGGTGTGATCCTGTTTGGGACATACAGGGATCAACCGATGAGTGCATCAATAAGTGGAACAACAAATCGATGTTTCTCTCTCTTCCTCTCTCTCTGTAAAACAAATAAATAAAAAATTTAAAACAGAAACTAATGTGTCTTTAGATTTTAGCTAAAAATATGTACATAAGCCTTTTCCTGTGTGAACCAAAAGTATTTTCTGAGTATGGGAAACACAGTTTATTCGTGTATTAGTATTTATTGTGTATTATTTGTATTGCAACTGTAAACCTACTTTCGCTCACACCTATATGTTAAGTATATTCATCTACACACCCATGGAAAAGCTCAAGGGTGTGTACAAATTATTACCAGTGGTTGCTTGAGTGGAAGAGTTAGAGTGATTAAGAAATTTTACTTTATTAAAAGTATATTTTTAAAAATAAAAATCTTACACCTCCTTTTAAAAAATATATTTATTTGTTTGTTTATTTAATTAAGAGGGGAAAGGGAGGGAGAAAGAGAAACATCGATGTGTGGTTGCCTCTCACACGCCCCCTACTGGGGACCTGGCTGGCAACCCAGGCATGTGTGCTGACTGTGAACTGAACCAGTGACCCTTTGATTCACAGGCTGGTGCTCAATCCACTGAGCCACACCAACCAGGCCAAAATCTTACACCTCTTTATTGCCTTTGTGTGTAAGTGTTTTATGTATTTTTCCATAAAAATTTCTTTGGAGACCATGAAAACCTATGCTGAGAGTATCAACTTTGAAATGTAGAGTTCAGTCACCTCAGAAGGCAGAGCAGAAGCACTGCGGCCAGGCCGGCAGCCAGCAAAGGAACAGTGGAAGTAATGAGGAAAAAGGGTCACTGACATGGGGTAGCTTATGCCATCCGCCTGAATTAGGAGATCCTGAATTTCAAGAAAAGAGCTACTTTTGATTTCTCTGCAACCCTGAGATCACCAATGTGGATAAAGAATGTGCTTCTATTGGGTGGGAGGGGACTGAGGAACGGCCAGGCAGTAAGGTGCCTGGGTGCTGGGAACACTTAGGGCTCTTCCCCCTGCCACAGAAGCCCGCAGGGAGAAGTGCCCACACTCCAACTTGGTCTCCGTCTATGAAAAGGTGTTATCTGATCTTTATACAACTGGCCGGAGCCATCACACAAAAGAGTGACCGAGTACCACCCTGGAGAACAGCCAACGGCACAGAGCAGGCGGTCCCACCCACTCCGGCCCGCAGCTCTGCTGCCCTACCAGACACGCCGCACCTCCCTTCCGTTTCCGTCCACTGACAGGAGAGAGAAAAGCCAGTGGAAGTTGGCTAATAGCTTCCCAACTTTCTTTTAATTTCCAAGGCTTCTTTACTCTAGGTATCCTCCTTATATAGCTATTTTATGTTTTTTAAAAAGGGTATGACAGACAAATGACAAGCCACATATAAGACTTCACTAAAACTCAAGGCCTGTATTCTGAATTCTCACCATGAGTTAGAAACATTTCATTTGAGATGTCGAAAACAGTCTCTGAGACAAAATATGACCTAAAAAGTTAAGAAAGGCAGAAACTATAACCTCCTACCCTTCTGAAGGCAGAAACAGTAATCTACCAGCCGCCGCTGCAAGTCGGGTATTCTGCAGAAAAGCGCTGGGCCAAGGCCTGCCACGAGGCTTCCGAGTGCCTGAGAGCTGTGTATAAAGAAAAGGCACTGAGGCTGGCTCGCTGCACAACCATAACATGCCCTGGAATTCTGAGTGGAGAGAGTATTTTTACACTGATTATTAATGTGGAGAAAAGAGAAAAAAAAAGATTTATTTCCAGGAAAAAAACCCCGCCTCTGGGTAAAAAGGAAAGGGAAGAAAGGCACGAGGCCAAGACTAGCTCCACAAAAGCAGGAGGACTGGCTGTTGTCTCTGCTCTGCTGAGAACAGTGCCTGGCATACAGTGGGGTCTCAATACACACTCACTGGATGGATGGATGGATGGATGGATGGACGGAAGGAAGGAAGGAAGGAAGGAAGGAAGGAAGGAAGGAAGGAAGGAAGGAAGGAAACCTTCATTTTTCCAGAAGCTTTAACAATAGGATTAAGTCCTTGGGGAGAAAAATCAAATGAATAGTCTGAATTTAGAAAAACCTTAAAATGAAGATTAAATATAACTTCTTTAACTGAATTACTGAATATTTACTGAGAACCTGTAAATACTAGGCAAAAAGAACAGAAACAAATTGTCCCGAGTTATTTTGAACTCTTTCAGCAATACCTGAGTCCTCACCATAAAAAAATCCATTCATTCTTTGGTCAATCTTCATGTATAGTTTTCTCTAATGTACTTTCAAATATTGCATAACATTGTATACCATTATATATTCCCAAGGCCATCTGAAAGGCTAGAGGAACTAGCATTCCTTTTACCTCTGTATGACAAAGCATCACCCAGTAAAGTAAAACCCTTCCTTTTGGTGGCAGTGGAACAGTACGATACTTTACTGCCAGACGTCCATTTTCAGAAAAAGCCAAACCAGTGGGATGCAAACCACACACTATGCTAACCAGTGAACTTCTCAGAGCAGTTTTCCTGACTTGTATTACCTGAACACAAAGCATCTGTGACAAGGAGCTTATAAGCAACTGTAGTAGACAAAAATGGAAGTGCAGTCAATGATGCGCATGTCTTCAAAGCACCACGGTTAACCCTGAAGCAGTGTCTGAAAATGAAGTTTGCCAGCAGTCCAGAGAAACTAGCTGTTGTTCCAATGATCATTGTCTCGTATATATCTAAAGTCTTTTCTTTTCTGAGATACTCAAATTTTTTTCTACGATTTCGATGACCACTGATCTTCTGAGGTTTGCATCTCCTAGAGAAAGACTGTGCTGACCACGTGTGTACGCTGCCATCTCCATGTCCTCGGGTGCTTCTCCAGCTCCCACTGGCACCACAGCTTTATCTCCCAGGTCAGCCCCAGCCTCGCGCCGGAGCGCCGCCATCTTGGGAGCTCATGTTAAATGTAACTTCTTTACATTTATTATATTACAAATGTACCCTAGAAAAGCCTGCAAAGCCCACAACAAAGTTTCTGGGACTCTCACTGTTGCAAGCCCAGTATTTAATTCAGCTACTCTACAGCAGCCTGTTTTCTTTAGCACCTCTCCTAGAATCCTGGGAGTGCAGTAGAGATGAAGCCTTGACGGTGAAGGCGCCCTTGGCCAGGTCCCCTGCATGAGCGGCAGGGTGTCCAAAGCCATTTTCATCACAGCAGGGATGGGAGAAACCCAAGGAATCATTTTGCCAACAGCCTTGCCTTCAGGAAGCAAGGCATTTGAACCATACCAAACCACATATATTTATGAGATTTCATATATTTATGAGATCTCCTTGTATAAAAATATCTCTAAATGTCAAACTTTAGGTAAGTTAGTCAATGTCATTGGCACATCAGTTTCTGCACCTTTGAAATGAACACAAAAACAGTAACTGCCCTAAGTGACTGTTGTGCCAACAGAAAAGACGTGGCACAGTGCCTGACGCATAGCAATGCCCGACGGAGCTGGCACTGCCACCCCAGGGAAGGCCTTATTCTTCTACTTGAAAATGAAAGAGTAGGCACTGTCTGAGGTGCAGGCATTTCATCTTGGGCACTGGCCCAGACGCTCAGTCTGATCAGGTCCTGAGTTCTAAGTCAGTAAGTGATCCGCTACTCCCAACGCTCCTCAGTGTTTCAACCTTCCCTTGGAAGTTCATGGGTGCACAAAATTCCAATAATGCAGTGCAGATACAGAAATGCACCTTTTCCTGGTACGTGAGCACTATCCCAGGCCTCCTCAGTATTAATGGTCTTATAATTAAAAATTGTAAATGCCCGAAGTAAACAAAATAATCAAGCCTAACAGGCTGAAATCTGGCTTGGCTGAGGGTGGAGACAGCAGGCAGTAAAGTGTGGTGTGATGTAAAGAATGCGGCATTAGAGGTAAGAAACTAAAGTTCAAGTGCTAGTTTGCCACTTTTAGCTGGGTAAGCAAGTGACTTCACCTCTTCTGGCCTCAATGTCCTCTTTATAGAGTTGGGGTATGTAATAGGTTGGTTTCTTTTTAGCTCTAAGACTCAGTGATTCTATGGAAAAGTGAAAGCCAAGAGAATGGCTGCTGAAGGGTCAAAGTGGACATAAAGTATAAAGTATGTGTGTGGGGGGCGGACTAAGAATATGAGGGGAAAACTATGGGTGAGTGAAAGGATTAAGTCAAACAGAAAGTCAAACTTTACCTGTGGTGGTGCAGACAGGGAGGAAGATAAGCTGGGCTGAATGCCTAGGAAAAGACTAATTCAGGAAAATTCTAAAGGCTCAATAGCTTGGAGGATTGCTTATCTTTGGATTTGTAGCACCAGCCAGAAAGAACCTTTTCTTCAGGGTCTAGGGAGCTGAGAGAGAGCGTCTGGAGACCTAAGAAGGAGAGAGTGCAGAACTGCTGACTCAAACTCAACTCTTTCTCTTCGGGTACGGTGTAGCTATAGACTATTCACATCAAGGGTTAAGCGCTCAAACTCTGAAGACGGGCTGCCTGAGTTCAAATCATGGTTCCATGACTTAACTTGCCTTGGGGCCCGGGGCAATTGACCTAATCTCAGTGTACTTCAGTGTCTTAGTCTGTAAAACAGGCATAAAACAAAAACCTACCTCATAGGGATATTGTAAAGATTAACTGGTACGTGGAAAGCCCTCTGAACAGGGCCTGGCATCTGGTAAGTACTAAGTAAGTGTCATCTTGTTTATTCCTGCTGCAAAGAGGGATGTTTACATGACTCACTACAGGTGTCACTTCATGCTCATCAACAGGATTCAGGGCAGGGTTTCCTGCCCATGGCTGAAACCTAGAGAAACAACCTCATTTCTGTTGCCTTCTGTTCCCTGGGTAGAGTCAAGACGGGAAACTACCCACCTAACACCTTTGCTGGTGGTGCCTCCGGTACATCGTCACTGCTCCTGCTGCCCCACCACCATTCCCAAAATGCCACTACAAGGAGGGTCAGATGACCCCGGAGAACACGAGACAGGCCAGCCCTGAAGGAAAGAAGGCAGCCCAGGGCTTTCCTTTGGGAGCTGACTGTCACAGCACTCGGTTCTACCATCACTGCGAAGTAATGCAAACTGAAGGGCAGACATTTTTTGGTTCCATGGCATTAGGAATGACAGTTTAATTTTTTTACTTTCCTGGCCCTCTTAAACTAATTCTCCCCAATATACTTCTTTTTATTCCTTATATCATGATGGGTTCTTAAGTTTCTTTCCAAATGTTATGCAAATCCTGTGACCTTTAAATGTCTATAGCTTCCCAGAATTATCACACATAGGAAAATAAGGGGTGTCAATGTTCACATTACAAATAAAAGAAAGCAGTCCTTGAATAGAATAAAAAACAGTTAAGAGCTAAAACCACACCCTTCCAATGTTCTCTCTTTATAACTGAGCTCCAAGGAATCATTTTATTTCCATCTGCAAGGCAAAATATTTATTTGGAATGGACCAAAAAATCAGGCTTGTTGACAAGACACTAACATTCCTTGAATTTTTAAACTCCATTTTAAAAAATGAGCAATCATGTCCATTTTATTATTGGGTTGGCCAAAAACTCCATGTGGTTTTTTCTGTAAAATAAAAGACACAATTTTCATTTTCACCAATAATTTGACTGATTTGGTTGGCTATCTCCCATACGGTATAACAATTATTTTCAAGTAATGTCTCAATTTGATTGCTATCAGCTTCAACTTTAACTCAATTCCATGCTCTATATGACCATGGAGCATTACCCAGTGAGAAATTTCCAGCACAAAACACTGCAAACCACTTTTGACACGTTCAATCAGTCACAGCACCTTCTCCATACACCGCACAAATCTTTCTTTGCATTTCAGTTGTGTTTTTAACTTTCTTGAAATAGTAAAGCATAATATGCTGAAAACTGCTTATTTTCTTCCATCTTCAATATTATAATTGCTACATAAAAAGTTCACCAATTTGGTTTTTTCTTTTAAATACACTCTGATATGACAGCTGTCACAGTACAATCTAACAAAATTGTTTCAAATGAAGTTAAAAACAACTAAGCGCTACGAGAGCCATCTTATGGGGGAAACAAACAAACACACTTTTTGGTCAAACTCATTATTTCTTAACTCAGCAGCCTATGAAGATTTACTTTATAGGGCAGGGGAAAACAAAGTGAGTGCCACTATCGAGCTGGCCTTAAAAGTCACTGATGTCCTCTGATGTGCCACAGCGCAGAAGGTGCCTTTCAGGAGCCGAGAGAGGAAGAAGGAAAGGAGCCAGGGCCGTCGGAGGCCGCGCACAGGCGCACAGGCGCACAGGCGCACAGGCGCACAGGCGCACAGGCGCACAGGCGCACAGGCGCACAGGCGCACAGGCGCACAGGCGCACAGGCGCACAGGCGCACAGGCGCACAGGCGCACAGGCGCACAGGCGCACAGGCGCACAGGCGCACAGGCGCACAGGCGGGCCGACCGAGGGGCTACTCGGGCTCTTTCCCCCACGTGCTCCGGACCTTCCGGATAGGAACTGGAAACTTCATTTTTTGAGCTTTGTTGATGAACTTTCAAAAATAACTTTCCCAATTAATACAGGAAGTTAGTTATATTTGGAATTAAAAACTCTAATTAAAAACAAAAACTCACCAGGTGACTGTTTGATTTACGATGTTTCCTTCCTCTGATTTTGATATAACTTTGGAAATCTTTCCATGATTTCCTTAAGTGTACAACAAAAGTCTTCAAAGGAGACCCCAGCCAAGTGATGATTTTTATGACAGATTAGGTCTTTGATTATGAGTATAAAGGTTAGCTTCAACTAGTACATTCTTTCTGAAGATAACAAATATGTTTTCTGACGAGAACACATATTTCCTAAACAGTTATGATGCTGGTTCTCAAGGTTTCACAGTTACACGAAAGGTTCATAACCATCTGTGATGTTAATTTACACATTCCTTCATATGGGCAAATAACATTAAGACCACCAAAAAAAGTAAAATTCCCTAATACCTTCTAATCTTTCTCAAAAAAGTAAAATTTAAGTCTGACCACATGTTGCACCATTCTCAAAGGAACCTCTTCAAAGGGTCTGCGAGACGAGGAATTCCTATGCTGTCATTGATGCAATGTTACCAAATATAAATGTTTCTTAAATTCAACTTATTGGCATAATTGTACATTTAGGAGCACTAAATAAGTACACTGTGAGGCAGAGAGAAAAGACTGCATTGAAAGAGCGAGAGAGACCCAGACAAAAACCCAGCCCAACAGGCTACATCCTGTCCGGGGATCTGATTAAAAGCGAGCTGAACTTGGGTGCTTCCCATAAATCAACAGCTACTTATCAAAGTGTCTATTATGGAATGGGATCACAGGAAAGAAAAAAGATAGAAAAGATACATTCAAATCCTTCCTATGAATAAAACACTCATCCCCACCACGTGTGTTTTGGATTCAAGGTTTGAATTTGGCCCATCAGATATGTTCTTCGGACAAGTTTCTTAATCTCTCTGAGCCTTAGTTTCTCGATATGCAAAATGAAGAAAATAAAACCTATCCCGGAGTTTAGTAAGGACTGAAATTAAATGAAACAATATAGGAAAAGTACCTCTCATCAGATGTCCATAAATGTTATTTCCTTTCCCATCTTATACAGTATTGTCAAGAAGGCTGTATCTCTTAAGTAGTAATGCAGCATCTACCTGGAAAGGACCTGTCTTCACTGTGACCATGCAGAGGAACTCCGTTATTCTCTAACATATACTTCTTGGTAATGGGCAAGGACATTAGCCGGATATGACGGATGAGTGAGCGCCAGGTGTGAGCTCCAGAAAGCACCGGTTCTGGTGGCAATGGGCTGAAAAGTTGAATCATAAAGTAGGCAGTGAGCAAGATTAATCCCAGGGTTCCGATGACCTACAAGGAAAGACAGGAAAAGGATTAGTACTTGTCCCAGCAAACAAAATACTTAATGCCAAGAAAATAACAGCCCTCTTCTGCTATGTCCAATGTGCTTTAAGAATTAGTCCATTTTCTTCAACAAGCCATTTATATTCACTTCTGAAAGCATTTAAAGTTTGAGAACCATGAGGACTGCAAGGCTCACCACCGGGTGGTATGCACACCATAACCGGGTGGTATATACACCATTAAAAACATATACAAATAGAGTTTAACTATAAATACACAGCTTTCATCTAGGACATTTAACAAAATAGTCAAACTTCCTAGTAACACATGGTAACAAGAGTGAAGGCCAATTTATTCATAGAAAGTCCAAGGTGCAATGGTGGACTCAGTCACAGTAGCATTTGGGGAGAAAGTTGAGGAGTCTGTGCCCCATCTAAGCTTTTCCAAGTCAGAACACATTTTTACCTTATACATAGCTATAAGGAGAGGGTACTGGGGTGGCGTTCTTTGAGGTTCATTCTTTTCCAATAGCTGTCTGATAAATTTTTCAATTGCCTTTTCTGACATGCCACATTGATGGCCTGTCTGTCTCACAAAATCAACAGTCTCTGAAAGTTTGTCATAAATGCTGATCTCATTGGCAGCAAGATCCATGTCTTCCAATGCAAAATCCCTGAGAGAGAGAGAGAGAAAACAAATGGAGAGGAAAGATGGTTTCTTTAAAGTACTTTCTTTTCAAAGCTACTTGCTTTCAAACAATGCTTCCTGACCATCCGTGTGGAAGAACAGTTTTGTGCTTTCCCAATCCACTGCAGGCCAGTACTTTTATAAAACATGAAGAATATGTAAGACAATCTCAAGGTGCTACATGAGTTTTTAGGTGTGACTTAAGTGTAACCTGGTAACAAACGGTTTACAGACCAGCACTGGGACTCAGACACTTTGAGGAGCACTGGCCTCCAGCACAATAAATGTCCAACAGCGCTGTGAAACAGCCATCTCAAATGATTTCTGAAACTTATCACAAAAGATGTGCTATTGGTGATTTCTTAAAATAAAAAGAAATAGAATACAGAGAATGTTGTCAATCAATTATTTCCTTCCATTTATACCAGAGAGACCCATGAAACAAACAAACAAAAAAAAAAAATTAACTTCCAAGGCCAAAAGTCTTTTCGTAAGTAAGGTTTTATTGAGACTAAAATGCCAGCCAAAAAGAAGATGCCAGTCTCGGTGCATGGACGTTAAACCACCAGCAGCATGGACAGGTAGAAAAGACAACATGCTCATCGTCCCAGAGTTCTGCAAGCATTTTTTATACATAGACCGATGGCAAAGAAAGAAGAGGCACTGTGAAAAAAATTGACATTAGCTATGGGCAAAGGGATAGGAGAGGGGGAAGCGGAGCCAACTCTGGGACCGTGGCAGAGAAGTGCCCTGCAGACTGGCTGCGGCAGCAGTCTGAAAACAACAAGGAGGGGCTCCTGGAGTTTCACGTGCCTGGCTAAAGTAATCCAGCAAATAGCCACCTAGAAATTAATTGAAGTTCCAACAGGCATTGAAAAAAGTGTGAACAGTCTTTTGTTAGCAACCCCCAGGCATTAACAGACTAATAATTCTGTCTCTCAGAATTTTACTCTCAGGCTTGGGCCCTGTAATTTAATTTAGAACATCTCAGAATTTTCTCCTCAACAGACCTTTTAGCAACACAAGAGGAGGAAGTGATCACTGAAGGCAAAGTTTACTCTGAGGAAGGTGCTGGTTTGCTTTGCTCCTGGCAGAGCAAGGATTTCAGGAACACAAACCCCACGGCACGGGAGCTCTTCAGACCTTGCAGGCTGCAGTCCTCATGCTTTTCCACAAATACAATTTTAGATGATAAAGGGCATTTCATTTGTATTTTACATACTTAAAAGACCAAAAATCTATAACTAATTTCAAGATCCAATTCAGTCTCATAGTTATTTTAAAGACAAATAGTTTCAAGGTGTCTATAGAATCAAGGGCAAAATGGCAAAAATTCTCTCTGAATCACTTGTAAAATGAATTTAGTTCTTTTAAAAAAGTGCTTTTGTTACAGAACATTATTTTTCTTGACTTACAGTAGGAAAAAGAGTGCTTGGGATTTATGCTCTCTTCTATTTTCTTTTTAATGCAGTAAGTCCTATTATTTCACATACTTCCTCCTCAAAGGGCATCTAATCTCTAAAACCACTGGTATGGTACAACTCTGCTTTTCAGTAAGGAGATGCCACCACCTGCAGAGCAGAGGACAACAGTCACGTAGGTCCAGCAGAGACAAGGAGGCCTGAAGGCCACAAGGCAGGACACTTCAGCATCTCTCTCTTCCAGCAGCACCTCCTAAGGACTCCTGTTTGGTCCTCTTAGTGACTATAAAACCTGTTAGCTCACTAGTTCTGAAGCATGACTCCACATTAGACTCACCTACAGAGCTTTTCACGAACGCTGTTTAATCGGACTCAGACTTCTCAGGGCAGGTCATCTAGACTTTGAGGACCTGGGGGAGGGCAGGAGGAACACCACGCACGAAAGGGGACACATCCTTTCCCCAGACTGTGTGCTCTTGTTCAAACTTTTTTAAAGGCCATATACACCTCCATTTCAAGGTTTATATAAAAGCATGGCATAAACTCTATTAAAAAATGTGTATTTTCAATAAACGCTGCTGGGACAATTTGATACCCACATGCAAATGAATAAAGCTGGACCCTTCCTTCTACCTTACATAAAAATTAACTCAAAATATCAAAGGCCTGAACTTAAAAGGTAAAACTATAAAACTCTTAGATGAAAATGGGGAAATTTTCAGACTTCCGGCCAAGATGGAGGCAGAGGTAGACATACTGTGCCTCCTCCCACAATCAAAATAAGGACAACAAAAATTTAAAAACAAAAAACAACCAGTACTGACAAAAAATTGAACTCTATGGAAGTCCCACAACCAAGGAATTAAAGAAGAAACATTCATCCAGACCAGTAGGAGGGGCGGAGTCAGGCATCCGGGTGGGGAGGGCTAGCAACTCGGTGGCTGGTGAACAGGCAGACAGGTGCATGAGGCGTTGGACTGTGGAGGGGCCGGCACACAAGGCAGCTGGCAGACCTGGTGGACCCACATTCGTGCGCAGATAAACTGGGTGACACTGGGGATCAAGACAGACCACGCAACCTAGGGTCCCAGCGTCAGGAAATAAACACTCAAAACACCAATTGAAAACCCTTGTGGGAGTTGAAGTGCCAACAGTTCCTGTGAGAAACTCCCAACCTCACAGGAGAGTTTCTTGGACAGACCCACAGGGTCCTAGAACCTACACAAACCCACCGCATGGGAATCAGCACCAGAAGGGCCCAGTTTGCTTGGGGGAAGTGGGGGAAGTGACTGAAATCCAGCAGAGAGTGGAGCAAGCACCACTGTTCTCTCTCGGACCCCTCCCCCACATACAGCCTCATAACTGGGGGGGAGGGGTTGCCCTGCCCTAGTGAAAACCTAAGGCTCCTCCCCTTACTATGTAACAGGTGTGCCAAGACAAACAATAAGGCCCAAATAAAAGAACAGATCAAAGCTCCAGAAAAAATATAACTGAGTGACAAAGAGATAGCCAACCTAACAAATGCACAGTTCAAAACACTGGTAATCAGGATGCTCACAGAACTGGTTGAATTTGGTCACAAATTAGATGAAAAAATGAAGGCCATGCTAAGTGAAATAAAGGAAAATGCACAGGGAACCAATAGTGATGGGAAGAAAACTGGGACTCAAATCAAAGGAGTGGACCAGAAGGAAGAAAAAAACATCCAATCAGAAAAGAATGAAGAAACAAGAATTTAAAAAAATGAGGAGAGGCTTAGGAACCTCCAGGACATCTTGAAACCTTCCAACACCTGAATTATAGGGGTGCCAGAAGGGGGAAGAGGAAGAGCAACAAGTGGAAAACTTATTTGAATAAATAATGAAGGTGAACTTCCCCAATTTGGCAAAGGAAACAGATTTCGAGGAAGTCCAGGGAGCTCAGAGAGTCCCAAAGAAGTTGAACCCAAGGAGGAACACACCAAGGCACATCATAATTACATCACCCAAGATTAAGATGAAGGAGAGAATCCTAGAAGCAGCAAGAGATAAGGAGGCAGTAACCTACAAAGGAGTTCCCATCAGACTGTCAGCTGATTTCTCAAAAGAGACCTTACAGGCAAGAAGGAGCTAGAAAGAAGTATTCCAAGTCATGAAAGGCAAGGACCTACATCCAAGATTGCTCTATCCATCAAAGCTTTCATTTAGAATGGAAGGGCAGATAACAGTGATTCTCAGATAAGGTCAAGTTCAAGGAGTTCATCATCACCAAGCCCTTATTATATGAAATGCTAAAGGGACTTATCTAAGGAAAAGAAGATAAAAAACATGTATAGTAAAATGACAGTAAACTCACAGTTATTAACAACCACACCTAAAACACAAACAAAAGCAAACTAAGCAAACAACTAGAACAGGGACAGAACCATAGAAATGGAGATCACATGGAGGGTTAGCAACAGGGGAGTGGGAGGAGGAGAGAGGGGGAAAAAGGTACAGAAAATAAGTAGCATAGATGGTAGGTAGAAAATAGACAAGGGGAGCGTAAGAATAGTATGGGAAATGTAGAAACCAAACAACTTATATGTATGACACATGGATATGAACTAAAGGGGGAGGAATGTGGGTGGGAGAGTGTGTGCAGGGTGGAGGGGAGTGAAGGGGGTGGCAATGGGACAACTGTAATCACACAATCAATAAAATATATTTTAAAAAAGGAAAAGAAAATGGGAAAATTTTCTTGACACTGGATTACACAATGGCTGAGATGTTATCAAAAGCATAAGCACCAAAAGCTAAGTTGGACTATGTCAAAAATTAACAATTTTTGTGCTGCAAATGATCAAGAAAGTAAAACATCCCACAGAGGGGGAAAATATTTCCAAATTATGTATCTGATAACGTTCTACATTCAGGTACTTAAAGAATTCTTGCAATTTAGCCCTGACTGGTGTGACTCAGTTAGCTGGGTGATGTCCTGCAAAGCAAAAGGTTGCTGGTTCAATTCCCGGTAAGGGTACATGCTTGGGTTGTAGGTTCAGTTCCCAGTTAGGGCGTGTGTAGGAGGCAACCAATGGATATTTCTCTCCTTCTCTTTCTCCCTCCCTTTCCCTATCTCTAAAAATAAATAAATAAAATCTTAAAAAATAATTCTTACAATTCAATAATAAAAAGACAAATAATCCAATAAAAGACTTGAACAGACATTTCTCCAAAGAAGATATACAAATGGCCAATAAACTCATGAAAGACATTCAACATCATTAGCCATCAGGGAAATACAAATCAAAACCACAGTAAGATACCTCTCCACACTTACTGGGATGGATATAATATAAGTCAGATAGTAACAAGTGTTGGCAAAAATGCTAGGCAATTGGACTCTCATACACGGCTGGGAATGTATAATGGTCCTATTGCTTTGGAAAACCACTTGGCAATTTCTCAAAAAAATTAAACGTAGTTATCATATAACTCAGCAATTCCACTTTTAAGTATGACCCCAAAAGCATTTAAAATATATTCACACAAAAACTGACACACGGATGTTCAAGCAGCATTATTCACAATAGCTCAAAAATGGAAGCAATCCGAACGTCCACGCACTGCTGTGTGGCCGGGTCACACGGGTCCGTCCACACAGTGCGGTGCTACCGCACAGTGACACGGAGTGAAGTGCTGACACGTGCCACAACACAGATAACCCTGAAAACACTGAGAAAAAGAAGACAGTCTTAAAAGACCGCGTGTTATATGACTGCACTTATTATAAAAAGTGAAAAGTAAACACATCTATAGAGACAAAAAGTAAATTAGTGGTTGTCTAGAGAAGAGGGTGGGGAGGAATGGGAAATAACTGTTAATAGCTACAGGGTTTCTTTCTAGAGTGACAAAAATGTTCCAAATTTAAACTGTGGTGAGGGTTGCACAACTCTGTGAATATACTAAAAACCACTGAATTGTGCATTTTAAGTGGGTGAATTTTTTGGCATATACATTATACTTCAATAAAGACTTTTTAAAATGTATATTTATAGAATTTGAACTTACCCCTGTTATGGTATTTATTATGTTGTCATGATTCTGGTAAGTTACTTGATCTATTTCCTCAACCCCAAAATTAGAAGATCGAATCAGAAGGTTTTTAAAATCTCTTCTAGCTGTAAAATTTTAGAAGTGTATGAACACTTCAGGAAGGAGAACAAATTCAATTCACTAGAAACTAAAGACTTATGTTTAGTCGCACTCCTATATTACCGTTTCCAGTTATGCCGTCCTACGTGCTGCTCACCGTGCTGAGCAACATTATCTTAGTCAAGTCCTTAGAGCAAGCCCATACGGAAGGTGTGATTAATCCCATTTCACAGATGCTGAACCTAAGGCTCAAAAGGTTTCATTACTTCCCAGGACACAAACCCAAGTGTGACTTCAGGGTTGGTGCTTTTAACCTGTATGCAGGCTGCCTCCCTTACCAAGTATTTTCCTATTCTGAGACGGCGGTTCCAGAACCACAGCACCGTGGCCCTTGATTATCACAACTGAGTGGCTGAGACCTGGGCAGTTACCAGCGATAAAGAGCCCTGGAAAAAGAATAAAGCCATAACTTATTACAACAGTTTTCACATCTTGGTTTTGCGGACTAATGATTCCAGAGATATATTTTTCCTAGTAAATTAACAAAGATATTCTAAGCAAGCAAGCAAGCAAGCAAGCAGGAATAATGTTCATTTAAGCACACTACAATAAATTATCAAATGTTACCTAGTCAAAATCAATTAAAACTCAGTAGAAGGCTGGCAGAGAGCAGAGGGAATTGTAGAAAAAATCCAGTAAAAACTTTGGAAAGAATCGGGCGGTGGGGCACACGTAGGACCCCAGGCAGAGGGGAACATCACACTGGTATACGCAAACAGAGTGAGGCTAAAAGGAGCAACCATCACCATTTTTGATGATTCTTTCACAACTTTTGTAAACCTCTGCCCACTTTTGATACACATAACAATCTCACCAAACTCCTAGTTTAAATTGTAAAAACAAGAATTTCTTTTTATAATCCAAGTATACAATGACATTATGATACTGAATGTATTTTTTGCAAACTGTACATCCTTCTTCCCTGATATTCTAATATACTTCCCAAGTTATTAGAAAGGTGGCTACTGATAACTTAGTGAAATTTCTAAGAGCATGAGGGAGTCTTGATAATTAACCCTCCTTTTGCCTTTGGTTCTCAACTAGGGGGATTCTGCCCCCCCCCCCCCCGGGGACCTTTGGAAAGTCTGCAGATGTTTTTTACTGTAATACTTGAGGGGTACTACTGGCATCTAGTGGGTAAGATGTTAATTAGACAACAAAAATCCTGTCTTTAGGTTGGTTTCATACTGCCAGAGCAGCTCCCTCCCTGCGATCTACTGAAAATCAGCCCTCAGACACAACAGTTTGTATCAAAATAAAACCATATCCCTGAAAAAAATCAAACATAAAGTCACGGCTAAACATCAAGTACGTGGAGACTGAGTGAAATCAGCTGAGGCTTGTTACAATCTCTTTACATCTAGAAAGCAGGTCCAACTCTGGCAGAAATGAATTTGGCCACAGAGGGAAGTTCTGAAGAGTGAGTTTGACCCTTAACAGTGGCTTATACCTGCCATGGCACAGGCAGGATCACTAGCAGCATTACAAAAACCAAGGTTTCACGCAGGTACCACCCTGGACGTGCTGAACTGTCAGAACCGCTGGGAGAGCGGTTCTCCCTGCTGACCAGAGGCACACCCGCAACGAGGAGACACTGTTTTGGAACGGTTCCCAACTAGGGGTGCTTCTGCTCCCCAGGGGAGATTTGGGGATATCTGAGGATATTTCTGATTGTCAAAACTGAGGGAGTACTACTGGCATCTAGTGGGTGAAGACTAAACACCCTATAGAGTACAGGACAGACCCCACAACAAGAAATCGTCCTGCTCAAAATGTTAGAAGATCACTGAGATAGCTAAAGCCTGCTTTCAAGAGAGGGCCGGGGGAGGTAAGCCAGGGGCTGTCCACTTTTGAAGGAGTACTTCAAGAACAGGAGGGAGAAACTGAGAGCTCTAAGGAAATGTTCTCCACAACTCCTTCTGGGTCTAACCGTCGGAAAAAACAGGACAGAGTTGTAGTAGAATGACTCTAATAAAACTTATCAAAAAAATGTTTAAGGCAGAAAACAGATTAGGAGGTCAGACTAAATGTAAACTCCTTTGCCCTGTTTATTACAGAATTCCTCTAGTGGTAGAAATATGTCCTAAATACTGACGTAACAAAAGCCCGGAGGTTCTCAGCTTTCCAAACTAAACAACTATGCCAGCTCAGCAACTCTAAGAGGTAATGCTGATTCATTTAGATAAAACACGAACCAGGAAACAGTACAGTTGAGAAATAAAGTTACAAAAGCCCATCTAAATACATCCCAATCTTCAGCAATGGGCGCAATATCCATAGAAATATTTTGTTTCTCCCTTACTAGGCTCTTTAGTATTATGCTACCTATGTAGTATGATAATCCATTGTGTAGTGTTATAATTCCATTATATTTTGTCCAATGATTCCCATCAATTGAAGATATGTTCTACTACAGGAGAAAAATGTGGTCTTTGGATTGTAATAAAAAACACTAAGAAATAACAGACATATTTAAAGAAAAAATAATTGATAAAACATAACTTAAAAGAGTAGCAATTTAAAATTAAAATAAGTACTTAAACTTTACAATTGAGAGAATTCTATTTTTCCACTCCTATCATCACTTGAATCTAACAGTCCCCTTTCTGGCCATCTGCTCAGTGAGATTTGAAGAGTCTGGGACTTTCTTCACTCACTGAAAATATGCCTCTTCATTATTTTCCCAACTTTTTATGTTGAAAATTTCAAGCCTCCAGAAACACTGAAACAGACAGTGAACATCTGTATATCCTTAGATTCACCAATTGTTAACACATGGCCATATTTGCTTTTTGTTTGTCTCTGCTTTTACCAGAACCATTTGAAAGTTAGTTGTGACACATCACAAAATCACTTCTAAATGTTTCAGGATGCATCTTCTAAGAATAAGGACATTATTTTCTAGAACATTAGGCATCATTATCATAACTATTAAAATGACTAATTCTCTATTACAAAACTTCTATCCACTTGCTCCTATACTCACCTTTTCCACTTTCCACTATTTAAAAAATAATAATACTTCCTCTTTAGACTTCCAATGCATGCACTCTATTCTCTCTTTGGAGCCAAGCTCAAAAAAAAGCATCACTTCATCTTAAGTCTCCATTCATTTATTAATCCGTTAAAATCATATTTCTGTCCCCCTCACACCACTGATACTGCTTTCACTAAGGCCACTAATGACAAGTCCAAAGGACATTTTTTTCAGTTACCGACTTACCTGATCCCTCTGCAGCAGCTGCTGTGTCTACTCTATCAAGTGCTCTCAAACCTCGGCATAATTCTCTAGTTCTCTTCCCAGAGTCTATGTGCCTGAATGTTGGTATTAATCATAGCTGTACTTGACCTTCTCATTCCCTCCATGGCTTTAAGAACCAGCTATTAGTGAGTCCCGAATCTCTTTTCCAATCTAGAAAACTCTCCCAAACTCAAGACCCAAATTTCCTACAGTCCCCTACATGTAATGTGTCCATAACTGATTATTTTTCCCCTGCAACTGATTTCTCCAACTACATTCCTTCTCTTAATAGAAACATCAGTTCTCCAAATTTAAAACCTCTTCTCCTCCTTTTTCATCCTCACCAATAAATCAATCACTAAATCATCAATTCTACCTCTATCATTCTCACATTCATCGCCTCCTCTTTAGCTCTACATTAATGGCAGTTAAGGCCATAAACCTCTCTCCCAAGGACCATCACAAAGATGTATTTAATCCCTATACTTTCAGGTTATCTCCTCTTGGCTAATCTACCCTTGATCCTCTGCACAAGTTATTTTTCTGTAACAGAAACTGGTTCACATTACTCACCTATTTAACGCTCCTTCCTTGATTCCACATGCCCTGCTGGGCATGGTGGTTAAGAATACAGGCACTGGAGTTGGGAAAAGCTGCATGAAATACCAGATTCTCCATCTACTGTGTGGCCAGGAGACAGTACTTAACTTCTCCAAGCCCCGGTTTTCATTTATAAAATGGGAGTAAGTATGTCTTTCCAACAGTGTTGTTAAGGAATTATAAAATGATGTATGTAAAACATTTGTCCCAATACTCAAATTAAATACTTACTGTTTGTTATAAGATTAAGTCCAAATTACTTAGCAAGGCCCTTTATAATGTGGTCACTGCCTACCTGTTCAGTCTCATTTCCCATTCCTTCTTCACTTTCTTCGCTAACATAATGTTTCACATCTTTTTCTTTTGTACGTATAATTCCCTCTGCCTACAAAGCCTAGCCCCCAGTGTTTTGTCCAATGATTGAACTCTTTCTTCCAACCTTGATTTTTAAACCTTTTCCACTTTGAACCTTAAAGACAACTCTATCATTTTGTATTACATTTTCTTCTTATCTCTCTCTCTCACACACACACTAATTTTTTCTCGAAAGCAGAGATAAATAGGAACAATTTTAGGAACTAAAAACAGACATGCAAATTCACCTAAGAAATGTGGAACCTCATCAGTATCTATGGAACAAACTTATAGAAAGGACCTAAGCCCTGGCTGTTGTGGTTCAGTGGATTGAGTGCCAGCCTGAAAAGCAAGGGGTCACTGGTTCGATTCCCAGTCAGGGCATATCCCTGGGTTGTGGGCCTTGTCCCCAGTGGGGGGTTGTGTGAGAGGCAACCACACATTGATGTTTCCCTGTCTTTCTCCTTCCCTTCCCCTCTAAAAACAAATAATAAAAATCTTTTTTATTTATTCATTTCACTGTCTATTCTTCTATTTTTAAAATATGTATTAGCCTAATGAAGGTTTAGGCGGGCAGGTCAGGATCCTTATATAGAACATTCTCTGTGGTGTTGTGAGTTAGCTGTGAAGGAAGTGATTAAATCTGGGTCTTGAAAAATGTTTTGGTCCAAAGCAGGAAGGGCCTAACAGGGCAAACAGGGCCTCTCTCTGTTTGGGAGAGCAAGTCTGTTCATGCAAGTTGGGCTATGAACTTCAGTCAAAACTTCGATATAGTGAAAGGGACTGAGTTTTGCCACCCTAAAGTTCCTCTGGGGATATTAACTTTAAGTTAGTAATTAAAAGACTCAAAGCACCTTTGACCCCCCCCCCCTTTCCTACCTAAGAGAGTCAGACGGAAAAACAAGCTTCAGGAAGGGAACCTTAACAGAATCACCTTAGCTTTAGACTGGAAGACTCCAAGCAGAGCCAATCCCGTCCACCACCACCACAAACTGTTTTCTGGGTTGCCTAGCAAAAACTAACCTGCCAAGGATGTTCCACTCGTCCTCAATTTCTTGTAAATCACTCAACCTCACTTTTTAAATTTAAGATTCCACCCCCTACCCCTTTGTCCAAAATGATGAATATGCCTATTTGCCTTACTGTCTTGGGGAATTTCATGCTTATGTGAATTCTCTGCACATACATACTAAAATTTTGGTTTTCTCCTGTTAATCTGATTATTAGCCCAGTTAGAAGATTTAGAAGATGGGAGGGAAAACATCACTTTATATTTTATATTATATATAACTCCCGCAATTTCAAAGTTGAATTTAGGTTAAGGCATGTTGTTCCTTAGAGAGAAAGTGTGATAACTCAAAACACAAACAAATTTATTAACAAAGAGATGTTCATATAAGGTTCCACCATGTGAACAACCAAATGATCACCCAGATAAAGTCCTAATAATACCCCGGAGTAGTCTCTATTATAAGGTGATGACGAAATATATTTTTGAATACCAAGGCTATGTGGGCTCTCAGAGCAGAAAATGTGGCGTAAGGTTATTGCCCTTCAAATACTATGGAATGAAGAAGGCGAACTCCTTGTACTAAAAGGCAATTACATGCCCTGACTGGTGTGGCTCAGTGCATGGAGCCCCGGACCACGAACGCGGTTGCATTCCCAGTGAGGGTACCTGCCTGGGTTGCGGGCCAGGTCCCCAGTAGGGGGCGTGGGAGAGACAACTACACATTGATGTTTCTCTCCCTCTCCTCTTCCCTCCCCCGGTCTAAAAATAAATTAAAAAACATAATAAAAGGCGATTACAAATAGCTCATTTATTCAGGTCAACACACCAAGTCATATTCCTTTCGGTAATCCAAATGCCATGCTCATCACAATCCAAATTCACAATGGAAAAAAAAACCCTCTTTTAACAACTAGAAAGATGTTTCGGAGGGGGTCAGAGAATCTTATCTCAACATACAAAAAAATAGAAATCTGTCAAAAGCAGTGAAACCTACATTTCGCTAGCATCTCTCCTGTTCTGGACACCGCTGTGGTGGCTGCGAAACAAATAGGGTCGACCTCGCTTTGCTATTAAAGGGAGAACGAAGAAAAATAGGGTAGATGTTTTAAGGGAGTCGACTTCGGAGAGTTGCTGGGGGATTCCATCAGTCTGCAAAACGCCAAAGACTCAAAAAAGGTGTCAGCGTAGGGACAGGAGGTGGCTGTGGGGGGCAAGGGAGGGGCTGAGCAAGAATGTCACAACGCGGGAGGGACAGCGCGGCGGCGACGCTGTCACTGAGCGACCTCCCCCTCCCGGCCTCGGGCCCCAGTCACTCACTTGCAGGGCCCGCGCCCCCCAGCGCTCCTCCCGCCTCGGGACAGCAGCCGCTGGGCAACAAGCCGATCACTTCCTGCTTCTCAGACCACAACCCGGAAGCAACCGCCAAGCTACTGGCAATACCGCCTGCTCTAGGGTAGCTCCTTCACTCAGAGTCGCGTTTCCGCCCAAACGGAACGTGCTTTGTCGGGAATTCTCACGATATCTGGAGAGCACGGGTTCTTGCTCCCCCTGGTGTTCAGTTTTTCCTTTTCCGTGCTTCCCAGTCCTTCCTTGTTAGGTTCTGCGGCCTACCTCCGCTACCCAAATTGTACCCAAATTGTACAAGTACCCAATTGACTAAGTACCCAAATTGATTAATTCAACAAGCGTTAATTGAGCCCTTTACTGCATGCCAAGTAGCGTGACAGGCTTTAAGAGGTAGGCAGGAAATGAATACGTAAATGGAGGGCAGGCCTTTACTCCGGGAGCTCCATGTCTAAAAAAGAAAAAGACCAGCATATAACTCAAATTTACACACGGCCCACTCAGTATTTTTTGAGAGCTTACTTTGTGCCGAACATTACTAAGCACTTTATATTAGTGAAGTCGCCCCAACGACCCTATGAAAAAAGTTGCACTACAACATTTTCCCTCAAGCTGAGGCTTATGGAAAGGTTAACTCGTTAAGGTTACATATGCGTCGCGATTTGAACCCAGGCTACTTACCTTGTCCTGCCTTCAGTGCTGAAGATTTGAATTGCTTTCTTCAAGAGATCTGCAAACAAAATGCTATTGGGTTCAGACTAATAAAGCTACAGCTACAAAGGTAGTGTGATATTGAGGCAGGAATAGGCAAACCAATTAAGCAGAACAGAGAAACCAAAAACAGAACCACTCATATTTAGACACTTGCTTCAAGACAAAGAGATTAACAAAGGAGTGAGGAAAAGATAGTACATTCAATAAACGGTGCTGGATCAGCTGCGTATCCATATAGGAAAAAATGAAACTTGACTCCTACCTCACATCATATATTAAAATTCTATGTTCATTGTAGATCTATATGAGGAAAACAAAGCAAAACTTTAAAAGCACGTCTAATACTGTCACCATGCAAGTGACTACTGAATGCTTGAAATGTGGCTAGTAGGAATTGAGATGTTCTGTTAGAAAAAAAGCCAAATAGAAAAATGGTCTGAAAATTTGAACACAAAAAGAGGACATCTGAATGGCAAATACACATGTGAAAATGTGTTCAATTTCGTTAATCATTAATTGTCAGGCAAGTGATCACTAAGATAAGATAATATACAAGCTCCAGAATTGCTTAATGAAAAAGATTGGCAACACTAAGTGTTAGCAAGGGAGCAAAGCAACAGCAACTCACACACTGCTGGTAGGACTGTAAATTGCTACAGCCATTTTGGAAAACAATCTGGTGTTAACTACCAAATTGTAATATATACTTAACCTATTACCCAGAAATTCTACTTCCAGGTATACACTCCCAAAAATTCATGCACAAGTGCAAAAGGGGCATACAAGAATATTAATAACATCACCATTTATGACAGTCACAGTATGGAAACATCCCAAATGCCCATCATCAATAAAATAAATATATTGTAATATATTCATGCTACACAGCACTGAAAAAATGAAATGATGTCCAATACATACAACGACATGGATACATCTCACAAATATGGAGACAAAAGAATATGGAGACATAAAATACTTTATGACTCCATTTATATAAATTTTAAAATCAGGGAACTAATTTAAAACTACCGTGTTTTCAGACTATAAGACGCACCCCCCCAATTTGGGAGGGAAAGGGAAAAATGTAGCTTGCCTGGCTTGCTGTGGAGGAGGGGCGTGGTGGCTGTGGAGGTTATTAAATATTTTACCACATGTTTTGCTTCAAAAATATTTTTTCTATTTCCCTCCTCAAAAACCTAGGTGGGTCTTATAGTCCGGTGTGTCTTATATTCCTAAAATATCTATAAATTTAGAAAGTAGTTACCTCTGGGGAGTGGGGAGAAGCACTGATTGATGGGGGTGCTTCTGTGGAGCTGGAACACTTTTTTTCTTGTTTTGATATGGTTGCACAGGTGGATTTATTTTGTAATAATTAATTGAACTGTGACACTTAGTACCTGTCCACCTTTCTGGATGTGTGTTATACTTCAGTTTAAATTTTCACTTTAAAAAAAGTGCTCTGGGGACTCTGGATACCCTAAAAAGCCCATGTCTTTCTGGCCCTTCCTATCACCTGAGCGACGCTTCCAATCTACAAATCTGATTCTGTCATTTCACGAGTCCCTGTTGCCCTCAGAATCAAGGTCCAAGATCCTTTATGATTCCCTTACACTCAACTCTAGGACAGCCAAAGAAATTTTTGACTTCCCAGGCTTTTTATAATTTTCCAGATCTTCAAAGAAATCTCTCCTGGCTTCAACATTTGCCAGATCTCAGCTGAGGTTATCACTCCCAGAGAGATCTCTGACCACCTAGAGCCAGCTCTGAAACAACCAGAGCACAATGTGCTTCCTTATTACAGCTCTCATGTCACTCTCCTGTAGCTGTGAGTTTAATTGTCTTTCTCTCCTAGAACATGAGTTCCTCTGGGGCTGAGCACAGTGCACATGACCCATCTCTATCTTCTTCAGTGCCTGGTGGCTGGTAGGTGTGCCAGGACAAGATTAAAGGAGAAAGTGAGCTTGGAGATGGCCAGTAAGGAATCGGACATTGGAGCGTGAAAATGAACATTTCAGGCACATTTTTGGAACCTGGCATGTTAATCTATCTAGCTGAGGCCGAGGCTACTCATAGAAGAAAAAACGATGTTTAAAGATCACGTCTGCACAGCCAGGAAGGTCTCGAATGTTAGGACTTTAATCTGTGGGCAATGGGGATCCACTGCAGGTTTTTGAGCAAGGGTGTGACATGATCAGAGCTCTGCTATGGACATACACATCCGGTGGAGGAGAAAGGCTAGATTGGAAAAGGAAAAATTAACATTGGAAAGTTCAAGGGAAAAACAACTTTGATGATCTAGGTAAAATGATGGATGAGAATTTACTTAAGAAACATTTCCCAGGAAAAACAGCTCAGAAAGGCTGCCAGGTAGGAGAAAAAGCTTAGAAGATAGCAGGAG
Source organism: Artibeus jamaicensis (assembly GCF_021234435.1). Classification (NCBI taxonomy): domain Eukaryota; kingdom Metazoa; phylum Chordata; class Mammalia; order Chiroptera; family Phyllostomidae; genus Artibeus; species Artibeus jamaicensis. The sequence continues at coordinate 4,738,095 of NW_026521356.1, forward strand.
AAAGGCGTGGGTTCTAGAACAGAAGAAATCCTGGTAGGCTCGGAAGCTGATTGCTTCCTCCTGTTACTCAGAGCCTTCCACTTAAAACCTGGTTGGTGTAGACTAAGAACAGATCATGAGTATGTAAGTTCTTGGTAACCTATAATGTGTGTAGGGTTGTGGCTGAGGGAGTGTAAGGAGTCCGGTGGCCCTGGCTGGTGTGGCTCAGTGGGTTGGGCATCATCTGGCAGAGTGAAAGGTCACCAGTTTGATTCCCAGTTACACACATGCCTGGGTCGCTGGCCTGTCCCAGGGGGGCATGTGAGAGGCAACTGATCAATGTTTCTCTCCCACATCGATGTTTCTCTTACTCTCTTTCTTCCTCCCTTCCCGTCTCTAAATATAAATAAATAAATAAAAAATTTAAAGTGGCATCTGATGAATAGGACAATAGTGATTTGAGACATAGGAGGAGGAACTTGTTTGGGGGAGAGGATAAGGAAAGAAATGATGGGTAAATCTCATTTAGAAAAGCAATTGATAAGGTTCCCAGGTAATAGCACCCTGTGTAACAGAACTGCTTGTTTGTGGGTTGGTGTCTTCACTCCTCTCAGCCATTGGAGACTCTCTGTGCTTGTCTGGAAAAGGCCCTGTGTGTATGTTGAGCTGAAGTAAACTAGTCCATGGTCCCTAATGTGGGCTCTTAACATTGTATTTGGAGAGAAGAGAATCTGACACAAGCAGTTAGACACCAATGGAAGGTGGTACCAAATTAAAGACCAAGAAGAGAGAAGGGAAGAAAGCCTACTGTAGACGGGGAAAATAGAGGTTTTTCTGAAGGAGCTGGGACTAAGGCATGGGTGAGGTTTGGGAAGCATTGCAAATAAAGAGAACAGCCTTGACAGAGGCCCAGGAGTGGGAACGTTGGTGGCACATTTAAACATGGATAAAATAGTAGGAAATCAGGCAGGAGAGTCAGTAAGGGCCTTTAAGCCCAAGTCAAGTGGCTTGGGACTTTATTTCAATAGGCAAAGGGAAACTACCTAACATTTCATGGCAAAGCAACATACTACAAGAAATTTCAGGAGGAAGGCTTTTGCTGCTGTATGTGTATAGGATGGATTAGTGGGGAAAATCCAGAGACGAGGAATCCAGCCGGGGGGGTTCTGAAATAATCCTGGTGTTAAGGGTCTGAAACAGAAGGAAGGGATACATTCTGGGGATCTTTGGAATAAGAATTGAACAGGTCTTGATGATGCATCCCTTAGAGGAATTGGAGAGAAAGGATGATCTTAAGGTTTCCAACCTGAAAAATGATGCTTCTGTAAGAGTTTTAATTTTTTTTAATAAAATTTATTCAGATGATACAGTAAGCTTAGATACAGGGTAAATAAAGTAAATACAAATCACTCTAATTTAATGTGAACTGTTAGTTATTACTAAGAAAGGGAATCTAGGCCTCTTTGCCAACTCCTTCCTGAAGTCACTGACACCCAATGTTCTCTTGGGGACAAAAAGATCAACAAATGTTGAGCCTCTTGAGGAAGGATTTTGGAGTAAGACAGTAAGACATTGCCTTATTCTCTTTTTTAAAAAAAATTATTTACTGATTTGAGAGAGAGAGAGAGAGAAACACTGATTTGTTGTTCCACTCATTTATTCATTCACTGGTTGACTCTTGTATGTGCTGTGACCAGGGATCAAACCTGCATCTTTGGCGTATTGGGACCATGCTCTAAGCAGCTGAGCTACCCGACTGGGGCCCACTGTCTTATTCTTCAGTAAAACTCTGAAGTATCTTCACTGTGCCCTAAGCCTCCCAAAATACACAGTAAGAAACTACAAAATATCCAGAAAAAAAGCAACTCAAATAACAACAGACACAACCAATGATAAAGACTTTTCCTTCCAGCTCAAAGCTTACAAAGAAGGCATGAACACAAGCCTGTGGGAGGTGTGATATTAATCACATCTTACCTTAGCACAGCACTCATCAGTTTAAAACATCATTTTATGTCCACTATTCTTTCAACGAACCCTCAGCACCTTATGCTCAGTACTCTGTGAGGAGGGCAAGAGATGCGGGAGGCCCAGTTCCTTTCTCAAAGGAACTTGCTGTCTGGTTTGACCTTCACAACCTATTTGAGCTTATTCCCACTGGATGATGAAGGAAACTAGGATTGAGCTGTGCTTGAAGCACAGGCTCACAGCGGTGGTACTTTGAGCAAATTATTAACTGTTTCCTCAAAGTAAAAAGGGAATAATATTTACCTCATGGGGTTTTGAAGATTAAGTGTTGTCAAAAGTTCAGAAATAGTGGAAGTAAAACCACTGGATTACTGGAATAATTAGCAAAAGTTTATTGTGCAAACAAACCCGAAGAACAACAAAAACAGTTTGCAAACTGGGAGCATTCAAGCCGAACGTGGAATGAGGCTGAGAGATGTTGTTATAAAACAGCTTACATAGTGAGGAGGCAGTGGCTGTTTATTCTTCACTCCTTTTCCTTAACTCTCATTTTCCTCCAGATCATTTCCTTTCTCCCTAGCATCTCGGCTTTTGAAGTTTGAAGATTTGGATTTGTTATATATCTATGAACAAATAAACAAGTCATCTAACTGCTGAGTTTTCACGTCTGAAAAATGAGAACAGGCACTCAGTTTGCTCTGAGTCACCTGCTTTGAAACCTCCCAGGTGTACTCTCCTCCTTTCTAATAAACAAACTTGCTTGCTTTGGGCAACGTGTGTCTCTTGACTGAATTCCTTACTAGGAGAAGAGAAGAACCAAGGTCTACAGAACACCACCAGTGATCCGGTGACATTTTTTTGGTGCAGTGATTCGTATCACTACCCTGATGGGAAAACAAAACTCAGGACTTGCCCATGGATGATGCATCCTTAAGAATTAGGACAAGTTTGACTCCAAACCCTAAAATGAAAAAGATGAGCCTTCTTTAGTAACACTGCCTGGCTGCACTACAAGTCAGGAGACCAGGAAGTCTGGCCAGAAAACGGCAATCTAAATTATAATACTACCCTTCAAATAGACCTCTTCTGCCGCCAACAGGGCAAGAGGACCGAGGTTCCTTATGTGCGGTCATTCATGGCTTTAAGAAACGACCCCGGAGTACGCCAGGGATGTAAAATAGACCCAGCAGTTTTGGAAGTGATCACCCAGACGGCCGGACCTAACACTGAGGTGCTCGACCGCGAACTCCACATAGGAGACAGCTGGGGAGAAATCGCCAGGCCCCACGTGCCCAAAGACTCATGATCCAGAACCCGCCCCTCCACACCCAGGGCTCACTCCCAGTGCTCCGCGACTGGGACAGCCTTCTAGGTTGTGCCCACTGCAGGAAGCAGGTAGACCGCACAGCCGCGTCAGTGTCAAGGTTCCTTCACAATGCAGGACTTAACACACCATTAAACACCAACTGGGAAATTTTACAGAAGAACCTCATGATTATATTCGATGTTTTCTAACCAAAAAAAAAAGTTCATTCTAAGCAAAAAAAATGAGACTAACAAAATTTACTTTTACAGTAGATAAGATAATAAAGTGCGGGTGCTAGGTAAATTGTACAGAGCCTTGTCAAAGCTAGTTCCTGGTAACTCTCCTATCTACTCCCTTTCATTCTCTTCCTCTCCTAAAGGTCCCTGACTTATGGGACTAAGAAATTCTTAGAATTGAAAGTTAGGACGGGACTCCAATCGGAGTGTATATTTGCTGGTTTTTCCCGCCTTCCATGCCCAAACGAACCAATCAGGCGTCCGGAGAGAGGCGCGTTGGCTCCTCACAGAGACCACCTCGAAGGCGGCTTGCATTTTTCTGCGTCCTTGCGACCAGTCTGTTTTCGCCGTGCACCCCAGCTTCCCAACCGTGGAGGTGGGGGTCTTTCCTTTTTCTTTTCTCAATTCCCCAAATCTTGGTAGCGCAAGGGTGAAACGGAGGGGACCGGAAGTGTGCGCTGCACAGACGGGTCCCCAGCGAATCGACGCCGGAAGTAGTAATTGCTTGAGAAAGATTCCGCCGGCTCCGTTATGGCGGCAATTCCCCCGGACTCCTGGCAACCGCCCAACGTATATTTGGAGACCAGGTAAGGGGGAGTCGGGCCTCTACGGCTGCGCTGGCGGGGGCGACGCGGAGCCCGGGCTTCACCGCGGGGCTGGGTTCCCGGTGGGCTCTCCTGCCTCGTGGAGAACCTTGGAGCGGCGGCCGTGAAAGCTGAGTGTGGACCGTCACCGCCAGCATCCGAGCGAGCTCAGCACCGACTCGTGCTGAGGCCTTAGCGACAACTGCCTGATTATTGTGCTCCCGCCCCTCGGTTCATCCATACTTTCTGGCTGGGGACGTAGGATCTGGCACTTGAGGATACAGAGGTGGATAAAACACACAGCCACCCTTTAGGAGTTTATGATATAGTGAAGGAGAGAGCTGTAGAAATAGCAACGTGATAAGTAGTACAGTTGTAACGTCGTAAGTACTATAGTTTATAAACAAATTGTTAGAACACAGGAAGAAACACATTTCCCCCACTATCAAAAGTGATACAACTGAGCACCAACCAGCATCACATCGCAAGGATTTAGTTTAATGCTTCTAACAACTCAAATTATGTATGTATTATTCCACTTTCCTCCAATTTTAGCAGCGAAATGTCAAAACTTACAGATTAAATGGCTCGACCAAAGCCACATGGTAAGTAGGGGAACCTTATTTGGAGCCTGTTATGTCTGCCTCATGTCCTAGTTTCCTTAGCCTCATTCATTTAATTTCCTCTTGGGAAAAAGTTCCAAATTATCTTTCCAAAGTAGGACAAATTAAGTAACTTCTTACTTCGACAGCACTTTAAAACTAAAACTTTGTAGTCTGACATTCAAGTGACTTTCTTCATTTGGCCTTTTCTTACCTGAGTACCATTCCCCCATGAGCAGCCAGGGTCCAGCCACCATCTCTGCCTTCTTTTAGTTCTTGCCTGCGCTGCATTCCACCACAGCACAGTTCTCCCAGATGCTGCTTTTGCTCCCAGACCATTTTGCCACCTTCTTATGTGGCAAAATTCTACCACCAACGTGAAAGTAATTTCTGAACTCACCTGGTAACATTTTTTTAAACTACAAAATAAGTTGAAATTTATATCCAAGAAGTATAGATGTTTATAGAATAAGCACTGAAAGCCATTCTCCTGTAAAAACACATTTAGTAGTTTGTTGAATTATCTTCCAGGTCTTTTTCTATGTACATACAAACATTTTTTATGTTCTATTTTTTACTTTTTAACTTAATTTATTTTTAGAGAGAGGGGTAGGGAGAGAGCAAGAGAGGGAAAGAAACATCCATGTGTGAGAGAAATACCGATCTGTTGTCTCTTGTACACATTCCAACTTTGGACTGAACACACAACCCAGGCATGTGCCCTGACCAGGAATCGCACCAGCAACATTTCACTCTGGGATGTTGCTCAACCAGCTGAGCCATGCTAGTCAAGGCTATGCTCTGTTTTTTTTTTAAACAAACATAAGATCATATGATCACACTGTATCTCTGTTTTTTCCTATAATTTTCTTTCATTCACTAATATACACAGCCTTCCATAACATGGATATTTCACATTTTAGTCATTCCCTCTTTGAAGGGCATCAGTTTACTTCTTGTTTTTTGTTATGATACGTAATTGGAATGAACATCCTTGCACACATTGTATTCTCAAGCACTTTAGTAAGTTTTTCTATAGAATAGATACTTAGACATTGAAACTGCTGTCAAAAAGTATGCACATTTTAAATTTGTACAGGTGCTTTCTGGTTGATATTCTAAAGGTACTAACTCTATTTTTACCAGTACCCCCCAGAATGTGAGCTCCACGAAGGGAAAAGCACCTGGAACCATGCCTTGCACAGAGTAATTGTTCATCTGTGTTGCGTATTAGTAATGTGAAGGATGAATTGCCAATAGAAAGCTATGTCCTGGCAAATACCACATATACAGTAGGTCCTTGAATAAAGTTTTGTTTCAACAATGAGAAAGAAAAAAAAAAGATTCCTACCCAGGGCCACTATCTTTGGAGTTCGCATGTCCTCCCCATGTCTGCACGGGTTTTCTCCAGGTACTCTGCTCTCCTCCTACATCCCACAGACCTTCATATGAGGTGAATTAGCGTGTCTAAATCACCCCAGTCTGAATGAGTGTGTGTGTTTGACTGTGCCCAGGATGGAAGGGTGACCTGTCGAGGCTCCATTCCTGCCTTTCTCCCTGAGCTGCTGGGGTAAGGCTCCAGCCACCCCAGAACCTGAACTGGAACGAGCAGATTGGAAATTAATTGTCTTAACTTGTCTTTATTAGTCTTAAGAGGATGTATAGTTCACATTTGTTTCAATGTAAAATATTAGAAGCGTTTGGGGTCTTTCTTTAGAAGTTTGGTGATGTTTTTATGGCCAGAAGTATGCCGCAGGAACTGAACTCTTGTTCAAACCGTTAGCCTGTGGTAAAATTGGTTTCACTATACGTTGTTTCCCTAGAAGTCAGTGTCCAAGAACCTATCTATAGTATTTATAGTGTTTACTTGCACTGTGCTTGGCACTGGGTATTCAGCCTATACAGAGTTGACTCAGTTCTCACTTTCTTGAAGTTTAAAGTCTAGGTGAGTGATGGGGAGGGGAAGACATCTACATGTTTTCCTTCTTCCTTTTCCTTAGCAGTACTACTCATGGCTTTGGGTAGGTACGAAGGTTTGAAGTAATCAGGTTTTGTCTTTGTTGCGGCCCTTCCTAGATACACACAAACTATCTTTTCCATTAACCAATTTTTATGACAGGTAATATATTTATGTGGTTTAAAAAGATATTCATTGAAAACCTTCCTGTCTTCTATTTACCCAGTTTCCACCCCCACCCAGAAACTTACTCACATATGTAGATAAATTTGAATTCCTGATATTTTAATGTCTTTCTTTAAAAAAATTACAAATTAAGCGTAAGATTTGTTTCTCCTAGTTTAGGGGTTGGTTATATTAGTTTTCGATGATCAGTGATTTTTTTTAATGTATACAGTTAAAATTTTTAGTTGTCCACAGTTATGTTGCTTAAAAGAAATACCAGAAGCCCCTGTATGTTTTACAGAAAAGAGGACTATGTTTATGCTATTTACCTTATGTTGCTCTGCTTGCTGAGCATGAAATCTGATGTGTATCACAATTGCATGACATACAAGCTTGAAAATGAAGAGTCCTGGAGGTCTCATGTCATTCCGTCTCCTGTGACCTTGTTCCTGACCGGCGCTCTCCCGCCCTCTCCCTCCTGCAGCATGGGGGCCATTGTGCTGGAGCTGTACTGGAAGCACGCTCCAAAGACCTGTAAGAATTTTGCCGAGTTGTCTCGTCGAGGTTACTACAATGGCACCAAATTCCACAGAATCATCAAAGACTTCATGATCCAGGGAGGTGACCCAACAGGGACAGGTACAGTTGAGCCAACATTAGTTTCTGAAGCTTCATTCTGTTGTAACTGATGTATGGCAGCCGGGGCTGTCTTCCACGCATCAGGGACTCGTGTTCATGATTCTGGTGACTGTTCCTGCCTTCACTGATGCACACCTCCCCGCAAACACACACATGGGAGATTGACCAGAAACTAATCTCGACTCTTGGGCTTTGTAGAGTTTCTCATAACTTCCATGTATTGCTTGCTAAGAGCAAGTAATATCTGCCTGAATTATAGAAATATATAGAGTAGTCTGAGAATCAGAAGTAAAGAAAGACATTTGCAGTGTTGTGAGAGAAATAGAATACCGGGTTCTTTGATTAATTCATTCATTTAACAAATATTGAGCACCTGCTTTGGGTCAGATACTTTTCTAAGCTCTTGGATACAGCCATGAACAAAGAGAAAAAAAACTTCCTGCTCCCAATAAAGCAGGAAAAGGATGTGTGGGTGCTATTTTAATGGAAAGGTCAGGGAAGTCCTCTCTGAGTAGGTGTTATTAATGGAGCAGAGATCAGAAAGAAGCGAGCAAATGAACCTTATGGCTGAAGGAAAGAACAGGTGCAGAGGCTGTAAGGCAGGAGCCCATGTAGATCATGTGGGAGCTTGTAGGGCGTGGTAAAGATTGTGTGTTTTATTCTGAATAAGATGGGAGCCATTAGAAAGTTTTGAGCAAAGGAGTGACATGATCTGATGTACACTTTAAAAATCTCACTCTGCTTGTTGTTTAGAGAGCAGATAGAGTGGTAAGAGTGAGAGCTGGGAACCTGTTAGAGGCTGCTCTAGTCATCCAGGCTAGACCCATGTGGCTGGACAAGGCCGATAGTAGAGAAGGTGGCAAGAAGTCACGGGACTGAGGTTATGTTTTGTTAGAAATAGAGCCAATGGGATTTGCTGAGATTGGATTGGGTGGGTAAGTGTGTGAGAGAAAGAGATGATGAAGGATGACTTCCAAGTTTTTGACTTGAATTTAGTGAAGTGGGGAAAGGTAAGAGAGGAGTGTGTTTGGAGGGGAGAGATTAAGAAGAATTTGGTTTTGGTTTTGGACACATTATGTTTGAAATACTTGTCAGGTCTTCAGGTAGAGATGTTGAATAAATAATGGAATATAAATGCGGGAGTTCATGGAAAGGTCTGGGATAGAGGTATGAATTTGGGAGTTATCATTTAGATGGGATTTAGATTTATTACTGAAATGCTAATAACATTTATTAGTTTTAAGGGCCATTACTTCTCAGTCTGCATTTTCTGTCTGCTAATTCCTGTTCCTGCTCTTCTGCCTTTAAATAGTTTGCGTCTCTCTGTGGGAGAGTCTTTTCTCAGTCTCATTTTTCTTTATCATTCTCAGTTGTCCTTCATTTATCCTTTATGACCATAGGCATTCAATTTTTCAACATACATGGACAAATTTCAAAATCTAGATATATAGGAAAGTAGAAAAAAACCAAAAATCACTCATAAGTATACCTCCCTGACCACCATTAATTATTCCCCCAGTTATCCCACCTCTCAGAAATGGTCAGTGTTAACTCTTGGTGGCCATTCTTCTAGAGACTTTCTTTTCAGATACCTAGTTAAAGGGATGGATGAACAACTAAGTGGAAGTAATTTAGAATAGAATAGAACAAAAAGAATAGGCTGTGTCCTGCATGATACTGCTTTTTAAACATAAAGTATTATATTTAACTTTGTATATACTTAACAAAAATATTGGCTTCCTGCTATGAGAGATGAGGCAATTAGTATTTTAATTTCTACCCCTCCCTATTGTTTAGAAAAAACTCGGTTTTGCCTACTTCCTGTGTTGGGGAAAATCCAGTTCTTCCCTCCTGTGCTTCTCCTTTACTTAGACATAGTTACACAGAGCACTTCACTCTGCCAGTGGTCACCAAACGTAAGGAGGTTTTATCCCACAGCAAGCAATTCTCTGTGATACCAGTTAGGTGCCCTACAATTTCACTTGGAGATGAGACTGCCCCCCTGACACACGCAGACACACAGACACACACAGGTACGAGTGTCTGTGCTTCTGACCAACTGGCTGTAGGTTCCCAGAGAAGGTTCCAACAACCCCCTTCTGGGGTTTGATTACTTTGCCAGAGTGGCTCACAGAACTCGGAGAAACACCTATATTTGCATTTGTTGAAGGATGGTAAAGGATGCTGATGGAGAGAGGCAGAGGGAGAGGTCTTGGTGTGCCAGAGAGTCTGTCCCTTAGAGGTGCAGTGTGTCACTTTCCTGGTATAGGCGTGTTCACCCACCCGGACACTCTCCAGACCTGGTTCTGTTGGGATTTCATGGAGGTTCCTTGTGGAGGCATGGTCAGTTATGAACTCTGAAGAAGTGGCGGTGGTTCCTGGGGGCTGCTGGGAACTCCAGGCCTCTAGTCATGGCTTCGTCTTTCTTGTGACCAGTCCCCATCGAGGAGCCATCCAGGAACCTACCCAGAGTCTCCTCATTAGAACAAAAGATGCTCCTGGTGCTCTTATCACTTAGGAATTTCCAAGGGTTTTAGTAGCCCTGTGCCAAGAATTGGGAACAGAGGCCAATTTATGTATTTCCAGTGATCTCACACTCACCCTCCTTTACTCACTCCCAGTTTTCGTTGTTAGTTACAGTTTCCCTTGTCAGGGTGTATGGCATTTTCCATGCTGCACCGTGATTCCTTCAGCGACAATGTGGGTTCTGCATTTCAGAGGTTCGGTGCTCACCTCCAGGCTTTTCCATTCACAAGTGCTAGAGGGCAGAATTGCTTTCCGGGTGGTTTTTAGTGCAAAGGCTGGAGGCTGTCATAGTTTTGAACTCAATCATGTTTGAGAATTTCTGCTGTTGCCCTTGTATTTGAAAAAAGACCATGATCGGGAATGCTATTCTTGGGGTACTCTCATTTCCTCAGATCTTTTTAGACAGTTCTTGTCCATCACCTTCTGATTTTGAGCATGGCTTTGGAGAATACTGAGATCAGATCGACTTCTTCCTTTAATTCAGGCAAAATTTTTTTATTTGCATTTTGAATATTTTCTGTTATACTTACTAGATTTTCTATTACAGGAGACTAATTCTTTGTTTCATCACCTTGCCTTCCATATCATATTTCTTTTGAGTATCTTGAGATGATGTTTTCCAGTTTTCCTGCATCTACTAAAGTAATTTCAGACATTCTGTCCCTTATTCAATTTTTAGTCATGTCTATTCTGTTCTCTACGGCTCTGATTTATTTATTAGTGCCATATTAATGTCATTTGGTTCTAAATCTTTTTCCTTAGCTCTGTAATCTTTTTGCTTTATTCTGTTGATTTATTATCTTGTCTTTGAACCTATTTTATTGGATTCTTATCTTTATTAAAGTATCAGTAGCTTGAGACAGCCACTAAGTCCTTTTTGGATTATCTTTTCTCCCAGACTGAGTTCCTGGGGTGGCCCAGGAACCCAGCACTCCCCCTGCCCCCATGGCGGTCAGTGCCCAGAGCCCACCCTGCCACTCCTGAGCCCCTGTGGTATATGCAGACCTCTCCTTCACTTTTTCAGGATGACTCACCCACTTCCTCTGATGGCTTCTTAAAATTGGAGGGTACTTGTGAGTATTCTATGGGTGACTCCTCCTTTCCTGGTTCTAACTTTTAGGGAGTACAAGCAGAGAAAACTTTTGTTTCTTTCCTGGTTGACTCTTCAGAATTCTTGGAGTAAAGTTTGTTTACTTTTTCTTATTTGGTTGATGCTGGTGAAGTTTTTGCTTTTTTAAACACTTTTTTTTTTTAAGATTTTATTAATCTTTAGAGGAGAAGGGAAGGAGAGAGAGAGAGAAATATCAAAGTATGGTTGCCTGTTGTGTGTCCCCTGCTGGGAACTGGCCTGCAACCCAGGCATGTGCCCTGACTGGGAGTCAACCACGGTTGTTTGGTTCGCAGGCCCGCGCTCAATCCACTGAGCTACACAAGCCAGGGCAGTTTTTGCTTTTTAAATTTGTTCTTTTTATTTGGTGTTTGCTTCATCAGGTATTGGGAGAGGAAGAGTCCACATTCTTTATCTGAAAGTGTCCTGCCAGCACTTCGATGTGTTTTTTTCCTGTCATCTTCCTCTCTTTCATTGTCACTATGAGATAAAATTTTAATTCATAACTCCAGTGAACTGAAAGAGTCAATGATTAGGGTAAAAGAAATGAAAGCTATTCACATGTGAGTTGCTCATGCCAGAGTTAACCTGTATTTCTGTAGTTGTTCTGAATCCTTTATATCATCACATTTCCTTGTTGTAATTGTGATGAAATTGAATCCCTCAGAAGATTTCCAGCCCTGGCCAGTGTGGCTCAGTGGATTGAGTGCTAGCCTGTGAACCAAAGGGTCACTGGTTCTATTCCCAGTCAGGGCACATGCCTGGGTTATGGGCCAGGTCCTCAGTAGGGGGTGCACAAGAGGCAGCCACACATTGATGTTTCTTTCCCTCCCTTTTTTTCTCCCTTCCCCTCTCTCTAAAAATAAATAAATGAAATCTTTTAGAAAAAGATCTGCAAATAATTGCATCCAATCTCAAGTATAATGAATGATTGAGCTCAGCCTGCTGGCAGGTCTGTGGTGGGAGACAAACCAGAGTTAGGTCCTCCCAGGTCACAAGTATGAACTGCTAGCTGATTAGGTAATATAGTACATTCTTGGCGAAACATCTCAGTGTGCAGCATTTGGCATCCTGGGCTCTTCAGCAAGTCAGTGTGCATACCACTTCTGTCCCCGGCTGTCCCTCAGTCTGATGTACTTATTCTTTCCAGAGTCTTTCTGATACTTTTTTCCCAGGTGTTTTCTCAATTCAAATACCCTTTGACTTCCTGCTTTATTTTAAATCATTTTCTTCTATTAAATTTTTACTTTATGCTGACTTTACTTAGCCCTCTGGATGTCTTTTATCTGTTTTTAAGAACCGCCATTCCTCCCTGTAAGACAAGACATACTACCCAGCACTTCCTTTGGCTTCTCCTGCTCTGCCTTAGCCTTGCAGTGCTCACTGGCTGCCATGACTGCAGTAGTTAATTACATTCCACAATGCTGTGTGTTACCCTCGCTCTGATCTCCTCTCTCCTCTTGCCCCAGGGACACCTGAAATGTAACATGTTGAGCAGCAAGCTCATTGTTAACTTTATTCATTTGATGAATATCTGCTCAGAGTCTGCCTTGCATCTTGTGCTATTCGAAGGGCCTGTGAGGGGTACCTAAGCACTAGAAGCCAAGGCATTTTTCTTTTCCTTGCAGAGCTCCTAGCACTGCCAGGAAGACAAGATATTCATTATAGGAAATATCTAGAAAGTCGTAATGTAGTCAGTGTGCAAATATGTGGTGCTATGCTATGGAGTATTATATAACAGATTGGAATGATTAATAATAAGAGAAAAAGTACAGGGGAGTACTGTACATAGGAAGTACATAGGAAGGAGCATATTCTGAGGTAGGCCTTGAAGGAGTGTAGAAGTTTAACTCCTGGGAGGACAGGGAAGGGCATTTCAGATTTGGGAAGAAGAATGAGTACAGAGTGGAGACACAAGCGGCAGGCATGCAGGGTGTGGAAGGAGAGCCAGCCAAGCCAGGTGTCACAGCTCACCTGCTGGACTGGCTGCACCATCTCTCCATGTCTGGGTCAAATGCATAACATATGGTTTCTAAGGCCCCTGAACCGCATGTTTAGGGGACAGTAAAGGAGAATTTGGGGGCAGAGTGCAGAGCAGTAGGAGATAGCATGGGGGCTAGATAAGGCCAGGTCACGGAGGACCCCCACCCCCTGCCCCAAACAGGAGTTCACATTTGATTTAGCATCATTTGTGGACCACGTGGAACTCTTGAGTCTGGGAAAAGAAACCCATGTGAGGAAATTTAACCCAGCCGTGGGATATGGCAAGGTAGTGTAGTGTGGGGGTGAACAGCAGGGTTTGTGGCCTGGTAGGCTTGGGGTTGAATCTTGGCTTCGTAGGAACACTTGTTAAATGTAGACTAGTTATGTAACCTTGCTGAGCCTTCTTATCCATGAGTGAGGAGTGTGGCTATATGTGCCTCCTGGGGGTGTTTGGATTAGCAAATGAGCTGATCATCATAAGACGGTTAGACAGGCTTGACATAGTAGGAGCTCAAAAAAGTGTGGTCATTATTAATTTTGGTTTTTAGTTGATTTAACAAATGTTTGTTAGACTCCTTCTGTGGTCCAGACATTGTTCTAAAAGCTGAGGACACGGCAGTGAATAAGGAAGCTCCTGTGGGGCTGTTGTTCTGGTGAGAGAACGACCTACCAGGTAATGACCAGGTAGGTACATGAGGGGCTGCCAGGTCATGGCAGAGGACGTGGAAGAAATAATGTATATGGAGGTAGAGTGGGGATTTGCAACCTTGACACCATGGACATTTTGGGCTGAATATTTCTTTGCTGTGAGGGGCCGTCCTGCGCATTGTAGGATGTTTAGCTGCATCTCTGACCTTACTCTCTAGATGCCAGTAGAACTCCTCAGTGTGACAACCAAAGATGTCTTCACATATTGTCCGATTGTCAGGGGCAGAGTCTCCCCTGGTTGAGAACCACTCAGAGAGTGAGCAAGGTGCTATTTGGGATAGTGTCATAGGGAAGACCTCTCTGATAAGGTGGCATTTGAGCAGAATTCTACATAAAGGGAAGTAGTCAGCCCTGAGACTGTCAGGGGCAAGGACACTCCAGAGGGGACAGCAGTTAGGGACCTTAGACCAGAGTGTGCTTGGCAAGAAACCACACAGAGGACAATGTGGCTGGAGCCAGGTGAGTGAGGGGGAGAGCAGCAGGAGATGATTTGAAGGGTAGCAGAGTCCTAAATCGTGGAGAGTCTTGTAAGTTGTTGTGAAAACTTTGGATTTTGTCCTAAGTGTGCTGAAATGTTACCAGAGGATTTTGACAGAGGACTGCCACAGTGTAACTTGTTTTAAAAGGACCCCTCTGGCCTCCAGGTGGAGAATAGGCTGGTGTGGAAAGGGAGAGGCAGCGCTGGAAGCAGAGAGACCAGTGGAGAGCTTTCATTGGTTTAAAGCTAGAACTTAGAGTTTGGACTAGGGCGATAGTGGTTCTGTGGGGTTTGGTCCTCTGGGAGGGTGATGCCAAAACAGAGTTAGACACTGAAGAGCTTTATTGGGGTAACACCTGGGAATGATACAAGGGCGAAGGGGGAGGGGCTGGAAGAGGAGGTCTTCACACATCAACGCAGGTGTGACACCTGTGAAAGGAGAGCGGGAAGAAGAGGAGAATGAGGAGCTGTCAGTAAAGCTGGGTTTTCAAGAAGGGTGACATCAGCTGTCAGATGCTGCTTATGGATCAAGCAAGGTGTGAAGCCTGAGGATTGGCCATTGGGTTTAATGACCTGGGTCACCGATGACCTTGACAAAAGCACTTTTGTTGGAGTGGTGGAAACAAAAGTCTGAATGGAAAGCATTCAAGAGGCAGGAGAGCAAGCAGAGACACCATGTTGACAGCATTTTTGAGGAGTTTTTCTGTGAATGAAATGCACAAACACAGGGAGATAGTAGGAGTTGGAGTTGCTTTGTTTTTTAGGGTGGGAAATATGCATACTGTGTTCTTATGCTGCTGGAATGATCCATTCGGAAGAAAAATTGTTAGAGAAGAGGGGAAAATTATAGTTGCAAAGTTCCTTAAAGGTTAATGGGATTCATTAAGCACGTGGTGGTAAGACAGTTATAAGGACAGTTTATTCATACTGTATTAGTAATGGAGGAGGAAGGTAAATGGGTAACAGTATATGAAGGGAAGTGGATTTGGTGGTAAGAACATGGGAAGATCTCTTCTGCCTTTTTCTCAGTGAGATAAGAAGGAAAGTTATCCACAGCGAGGAGTGGTGGAGGTTTGAGGACAGAAGGATTGAAATAAACCTGGGATCACAACACACAGTTGCTTCTCATGGAAAATGCTCAGGTTATTTCGGTTAAAGGAAGTTCATCATCACAGATACTGTGTTTGCTTCACGTTATATCCTGACTGCACAGTTTCCGTGCATTACCTCATTTAGTTCTCAGAGCAGTCCTAAGAGACGTAAGTGCTACTGTTCTCTTTTTCCATTCAAGGAAGCTGCGAGGAACAAAGTGGATGACTCTCACAGTGGTGAACAGAAAAAAGCCAAGTGCAGAAGAATGCACAGAGTATAACACGTTTATATAAACCTGAAAACATGTAAAACAACAATACATTTTTTTAGGGATGCATAAATATGTAATAAAAAAAGAAAATGCATGGAAATGACAAACTCCTGGTCAGATTAGTGAGTACCTGAGAAGCAATGTGATTCTTTGAAGCAGGTTCACTCTGGGGAAAGAGGGGTTGGGGAGGGATGCAGGGTGTGTGTGCATGGGGTCGGTGATGGGTTTGCCTCACTGTGTTTCTTAAGGAGAAGGTGTACAGTTGTTTGTCATATTATTTTCATCTTATGTATGTCTGAAATATTAAATACATTGAATAAATGCTTAAAGGAGAAGACAGGAGGATAAAAGAACTTTGAGAATACAGAGTTTTGGAAACAGGTATGTGCCTCTCTCTGTTCTGTCTGTGCTAGACCAGGCACACTGCAAGTTTTTGACAGCAGCACTTTCAAATTGTCAGCTTCGTAAGTAGTTATTGACATCTGTGTAGGCTGCTCTGCACTGGAGACCTCTCTAGCACTCTCTGCCCCCCTCCCAGCACTCCTCTGTTCCACATGCCCAAAGGAATGTTTTGATTGGAATCATTTGTCTTGCTGACATTTTGCTACAAACCCTACTGAGTCAAATTAGGTTATGAAAAGATAGTGTATTATGAGTAAGTGGTGCTGCAGATGCCCAAAGTAGTTGCACTTGGTCAGACTCTGCCTAGTGTGTAAAAAGGGGCCTCCTTTCCTTCTGGTGGCTGAGCACCCAGGCTTCACCTGTGCCTCCTGAAATTCTCTTCTTGTTTCTGTTGCCATTTATGTGATGGGTTTCAGTGGCCTTGAGGTTTCATTCTGGCAGCCCTCAGCTTGCAGGGATCACACTTCCAAGGCTCAGCTCATGGTGTGGACCTTAACCTCCCCTCCCCTTCTTCACTCAAGGCCTGGGTGTAGGGCCTGACCTCAGTTTGGCCACCACAGCCCTCTGAGACCTCTCTCATCTTCAGCCCTCTCTTCATCTTCATCTTTCTACTGACATCCCACGCCCCCTCACCACACACACCAAAACCTCAGTCGGGAGCCTTGCCTCTTAGTTGGAGGGAGCAACAGATTGGTTACATAATTGCTGTTTGGAGGTATACTGGCAGGTTAGAATTTTTGGAATGATTTTTACATAGTTTTGTAGTTCGGTAATTTTCCAGAAGCATAAGAGTGGGCCAGGTGGGAGGTTTCCTCTGAGTCTTTTAGGATTCATCCCCATTCCTCTTTGCAAAGAGCCGGGGGCTGTGACAGGCTTCCTGTCACAGGGAGCATCCTAAAAGGTAAAGCAAAGGACTTTTTACCAAGGAAACACTGCAGCCCAGGCCCGGAGGCCTCTGGGGATGGACATGGTGTTTTAACCTGCTGCTTGCACAGCAGGCCACATAAAAGGAGGTTGAGCTCTCTGTGGCCGGCCGGGCTGTTTTCTGGCTGCAGGGCAGGCAGAGGAAGCTGGTAAATCCAGTGTTCACTTTGTTCTAGGCAGTTTGTCTTGGCTGGTCAACTCGGAGAAACCAAAGCACTTCAGCAATGCATATGGCTGACTAAATACAACAGCAAAAGTCCTTCTGCTCTGACAACCAAACCTGGTGCCCAGCATTGCACCAGGCTCTTGTGGTACTGTAATACTAGTCGTCTGAGATGGTGATGGCACCAGCAGGTCACTCCCAACCCGTGTTTCTTCACATTCGTATGATATACTGCCTCTCCTTTCTGCCACGTTGCCACTTACCACTGCCCCTGTTTCTCCATGAGCTAGATGTCTTTGAGTTAAATGAGTTTTATGTTCCTTCATCTAGGGTAAGGACAGCAGATAGGTTTCATCTCTGATCCATGAAAACTGGCTGCCTAGAGTTCTGGGTTGGTTGGGGTCCAGGGGCAAGTCTGAGCTCGGCAGGGAAGAGTGCTGACTGATTAGCAGCGCTGTGATAGGCAGCAGGAGCGGGCTTGTGGCACTGCTATCTACAGTCCTCATAAAAACGTTTAAAAAGTTAGGAAGCCTCTTAACACATCAAACTATAAATGGTGATTATCTGTAGATGGTTAGATTACAGGGGCCTTTAATGTTCTTTTGATAACATTCTGTGTTTTCTGTATTTTTGACAGTGAACATGTATTACCTTAATAAGTAAGAAAACACTCTTGGTGTTGTTTTGAAAAGACACATCTTACCTGAGTGAAACCAGTGATTTGGTTTCCAAAGTCAGTGCTCGACTCCGCTGCTGGGCTGCGTAGTTGCAGACACCTAGCCGGGGGCGTGGCGCACTCACTGCCTTTTCTTCCGTGTGCTCTGAAAAGTCCTTTAACCCTGAATGTGGGACTGGCTGACTGGCTTCTCATCTTCTAATGTGGCAGGTCGAGGAGGTGCATCTATCTATGGCAAGCAGTTTGAAGATGAACTTCATCCAGACTTGAAATTCACAGGTAAGTATATGATCTGGCTGGACTGGGTAGGAAGGGAGAGTAGATTTTAAAGATGTTATTTATTTTTAGAGAGAGGGGAAGGACGGGAGAAAGGGGAGGGGGGATGTTGATGTGAGAGAGAAACATTGATTGGTTTCCTCTTGTACATGCCCTGACCAGGGACCAGACCCACAGTCCAGGCATGTGCTGCTGACTGGGAATCAAATCTGTGACCTTTTGCTTTTCGGGATGATGCCCAACCAACTGAGCTACACTGGTCAGAGCAGGAGAGTAGATTTTAAAAGTTCATTCTTTTGGTTGTGATTCAAGGTGAAAGCCAGACATGGTGGCACAGTGCCATGTAGCTGCCCAGCTGCGGCGCCACAGAGAGCCTGGAGGATTAGCGAAAGTGGCGCCTCTCTCAGAGCTCTGAACGAATCAGAGTGCTGGTCTGAGTGTTGTAGACTCTACTTGTTGAATGTTGCTCTTATAAAATAACAATAGGAAAACAAAAGCCTCCTCAAAGAAGCAGGAAACCCTGATGGATTTTTTTTAGGGGAATATGGTCCAGTGATCAGTGAAGATCGTCATGGATGGAGGTGGGGTTGGGGGTGGGAGTAGGTGAAGACAAAGTAAGGTAGTCAGGGTGGTGTAGTTGTTGGGCTCTCTGCAAGGGCAGAGAGCCTGCCCTGAGGGGAGGTGGTCCGGGTAGGGTGGTTGATGATAGAGGCCAGAATGAAGACTGACTACTTTTCATCCCTAAAATGGTGCAGCAGCTCCAGATTAGAGCTGTCGGAGTTATTCATACTCTTTCTTCTCTTTCGTTTTCCCACCAGGGGCTGGAATTCTTGCAATGGCCAATGCAGGGCCAGATACCAATGGCAGTCAGTTCTTTGTGACCCTAGCTCCTACCCAGTGGCTTGATGGCAAACACACCATTTTTGGCCGTGTATGCCAGGGTATAGGAATGGTGAATCGAGTAGGAATGGTGGAAACAAACTCTCAGGACCGCCCTGTGGACGATGTGAAGATCATCAAGGCGTACCCTTCTGGGTAGTCTTGCCGCACTGAGGGGCATACCAGGTCTTGTGAGTTGGCCCAGCAAACCAGCTTCTCGATGACCTAAAATGACAAATAACTCTGAACTTTGATTTTGGCCTTGCAAATCATGGAGCCAAGGAGGCCTGGGGTCTTGGGTGAGTTAGAGATGAAAATGTCTGTCTGTGGCTCCCTGAATCTAGGCTGACAGAGCACTTGCAGAAATGCCTGTGCACGGTTACACACGGCTTGCTGCTCACTGCGGACCACCCACACTGCTCCTGCACGTGTGCGTCTGCTCTCGTGCACTTGCAAGAAAATGAAGCAAACTCGGTCATTTCTCAGTGTCCAGCCAAACTTCTTTCTGCAAAGATTTATATTCTGGCCTACACTGTAGGCTTTGGTGGCTGATGGCCACAGAATTCAAAACCAAGTAGTGTCTGTCAGCCTTCTGAACTCTGCACACCCTATTCCAGTCTCCTGCATTTGTTCTTCCTGGCGTGTCTGCATCTTCCTATATATTTTCCCTCTCAAAACCAGAACATCAACACTGCTGTTTCTGACACTTAGACATCCCACGCAAAGCCACGTTGGATTTTTGCCAAATGAAAAATACATCCAACAATCAAGTTTCTAAGAAGATGTCAAGTGGAGAATGATAATGTGTAATAATCAAGAAATGAATTTATTAAAGGAAGCAGAAGCATTGACCATTTTTTCCCCAGGAAGGAAGAGAAATCTGTAGTGAGCATAAAGACAGGCTGTGAATTCTTAAACAGACAAACAAACAGCATTTTCATAAAGGAAAAGTATCACTTAAGTTTTTCAAAACCTAAGACTAGAGAAACTAACAGATTTTATGTTAAGTTTTTTAAGAAAATCTTTCTGGTCTTTTTTTTACGGGGTAGGAGTGATGAGAGAAAGGAAGTTAATACCTATGTAATACATAGAAACTTCTGAAATAAAATGCCATTGGTTGAAATCTTTGCAGTGGTCTGATTTTAAGTGTTCGATGAGATTCTGTAAGCTGTTTTAACCTATGAACTATCTGGTAGTATCATCTGCAAGATTTCACATCATTTTAGGTTTGTGGATCTCCAGTGGACTTCCATTCAAAGACAAATCTGATTTTAAAAAGGCAGAACCAAAGAAAGAAGTTGTGATCTCGATTAGCACTTCTGAGCAAGGAGAAATTCCCTGTAGGTTAGCCAGGCAGGTATGCTGAGAGACCTAAACCATCCCTCAAACTTGCAAGAGATACACCTGCCTGTCCTCATGGGCTCAGAGGCAGTAGTATGTGTTGTGATGTTTTGCTTTCTTAAACTGGTAGCTTAAACATGTTTCCTTATCACTCCATGCATTTTGGAAATGGCAACTTACTCCATGGAATGACCAAACAAGGTTCTGTTCCCCAAGCGTTTCCCATGTTTAACTGTTCTCCATCCTTCTCTCTTTTCTCTCAGCAAAAAAGAAAACCCAACAACTAAACTATGTAAATGACTTTGTAACTTCTCATAGCTGGTTTGGGGGTGCAAAGTACTGTTCTGGGAAGTTAGAAATGCATTTCTTTAAGCCTGGGCTGGGCAGACATAATTGGAATGACACAGTGACACAGTCATCCAGGTACCTCCTAGAATCAGAACCCTGAAAATCCCGCTTTCACCTAGGTCAGCAGAGTGGGTCACACTCGCTGGTTCGAGAAGGTTGTGAGCGCACTCGGGAGGAGAGCGGCACCGGCGCAGGTCCTCGTTTCTGGGGGAGTGCACCAAACGTGCCCAGGTGATCTCACCCGTGAGCGTGAGTGGGACTGGTTTTCACAAAGGATGTGACCTCAAAGAGTGAAACTCGAATTGTTTCAAAATTTGTAAAGATGCTGCCAGTTAGCCAGAGATGTAGAAATTGTGTCTGTGTAAAGGGAACTTGTTTATAGGGAATCCTAGTTGATCCTTTTATCCTCTGAATATCAACACACCCTCTCAAGAGGTTAGCAGAAGTCTCATAAAAGCTGGGATGCTAGGTCACGAACTGCCCATGTTGGTCACATCTCAGGGCGAGGTGAGGGTGGAGCTTGAGAAGGCCAAGACGACTGTAACTTTGATGGAGATTAGTGGAGATAGTTTATGGGACTGCCAGCGCTAATCAAGGGATGGGAGAAATACAGCTTCAGTGGGAAGGCAGGAGATTCTAGACTTCTAGAGAAGGCGTTAAGTTGTGAGTGGACAAGCCAATGAAAGAAGCCTTTAAACAAGTGTCCCTCAGATGGGTAAGAAGTTTGGCACCCAGACCATAAAGTACATGGTGCCAAGGGCCCTAGCCCCGGGCTTCTCACACTTCACCACACAAAGGTCTCTGGGGAGTCTGCTGGAAAGCAGGTCCAGCTTCAGCATCCATCCGGAGATTCTGCATTTCTTGCAGCTCCCAGGAGTGGTGACGGCTGGTTCAGACACCACATTTTGGGTGGCGAGATCCTAGAGGTCATGTATGTCCAATGTGAAATTGGGGGGTGGTTCCTAAGAGCATGGGCCATTCAGGCCCAGGATGTGATCTTCCTCCTGCTAGACCAGGGGTGATCTTGGAAGAGTGGAGAGAACTCAAAGCCAGGATGAGCTTTAACTGTTTTTGGCTTTGGCTGCTAAGATTGGGCTCCCAGGACTAAGTGGCTTTTGTTCCCTTTCCACCTTAGTATACCGTGGGTGCCAGAGCAGATAAGGTGGTGCAGTTATTAAGCATCATAGAAAATGCAGGGGAGATACCAGCAATTATGACATTGAAGGACGAGGGCTCTGGAACCAGCCTGCCGGGGGTCAGATGCCAGCCTCTGCTTATCAGTAGTGATAGTTTTT
This sequence comes from Artibeus jamaicensis, assembly GCF_021234435.1. Taxonomy (NCBI): domain Eukaryota; kingdom Metazoa; phylum Chordata; class Mammalia; order Chiroptera; family Phyllostomidae; genus Artibeus; species Artibeus jamaicensis. The sequence continues at coordinate 4,760,001 of NW_026521356.1, forward strand.
TTTTTTTTTTTTTACTTTTTATATATTTTATTATTTTTTAAATTTTAATTGTTCAAGTAGAGTTTTCTGCCTTTTTTATTAATTATGCCATTACAGTTGTTCTATTTCCCCCTCCCTTCCCCTCCACCCTGCACACCCCCTCCCCTACCATTCCCCCCCTTTAGTTTATGACCATGTGTCTCAAGTTCTTTAGATTCTATATTTCCCCTACTATTCTTGCCCTCCCCCCTATCTATTTTCTACCTACCATCTATGCTACTTATTCTCTGTACTTTCTCCCCCCTTCTCCTTCTCCCACTCCCCTGTTGCCAACCCTCCATATGATCTTCATTTCTATGGTTCTGCTCCTGATCTAGCTGTCCTCTTAGTTTGCTTTTGTTTTAGGTGTGGTTCTTAATAACTGAGTTTGCTGTCCTTTCACTGTTCATCTTTTTTCTCTTCTTCTTCTTAGGTAAGTCCCTTTAACATTTCATATAATAAGGGCTTGGTGATGATGAACTCCTTGAATTTGATCTTATCTGAGAAGCTCTTTATCTGTCCTTCCATTCTAAATGAAAGCTTTACTGGATAGAGCAATCTTGGATGTATGTCTTTGGATTTCATGAGTTGCAATACTTCTTTCCATCCCCTTCTTGCCTGTAAGGTCTCTTTTGAGAAATCCGCTGACAGTCTGATGGGAACTCCTTTGTAGGTGACTGTCCCCTTATCTCTTGCAGCTTCTAGGATTCTCTCCTTCATTTTAATCTTGGCTAATGTAATGATGTGCCTCGGTGTGTTCCTTCTTGGGTCCAACTTCTTTGGGACTCTCTGAGCTTCCTGGATTTCCTGGAAGTCTATTTCCTTTGCCAGATTGGGGAAATTCTCCTTTATTATTTGTTCAAATAAGTTCTCCACTCGTGGCTGTTCCTCTTCCCCTTCTGGCACCCCTATAATTCGGATGTTGGAGCATTTAAAGATGTCCTGGAGGTTCCTGAGCCTCTCCTCATTTTTTTGGATTCTTGTTTCTTCATCCTTTTCTGTTTGGTCCTTTTTTTCCTCTTTCTGGTCCACTCCTTTGATTTGAATCCCAGTTTCCTTTCCATTACTATTGGTTTCCTATGCATTTCCATTCATTTCTATTAGTTTAGCCTTCATATGTTCCTCTAATTTGTGGCTAAAATCAACCTGTTCCGTGAGCATCCTGATCACCAGTGTTTTGAACTGTGCATCTGAAAGTTTGGCTATTTCTTCATTGCTTAGATTTATCGGCTCTGGGGCTCTGAGATGTTCTTGAGCCATGTTTTGATCTGTTCATGCCTGTTACATATGAGGAACGGAGCCTTAGGTGTTCACCAGGGCAGGGCCACCCAGGTCGCTGGTTTGTGACACTGTATGTGGGGGCCGGGTCAGAGAGGGACAATGGCGGTTCCCTCTGCCACTTCCTGCCACTGGGGCCTGCCGTGTCCATCTCACTGCTGGCTTCTTCACCAGTTTATCTGCGCGCGAATGTGTGACCGCAATGAGCCCTCAGTGGGCCCGCCCGCTTCTCCACACCTGGGATCCGCCCATGGCTGCTGGCGCACTTGGGTTGCGTGCCTGGGTCAGTCCGGTGGATCTTTCCTGCCTGACCCCGCTCTGCTTCTGGCTCTGCCCCTCTTACTGGTTTAGCTGAAGGGTTTGTTGTTGTCAGACTTCCATGTAGTTCAATTTTCTGTGGTTTGGCTGCGTTTTGTTGCTAAAACTTTGTTGTTTTTAAACTTGGTTGTACGAGAAGGCACAGTGCTTCCACCTACGCCTCCATCTTGGCGGAAGTCCAGTAGTGATAGTTTTTTAATTTCTTTGTTCCTTAGTTCCCTCGGCCATAAAATGGGGATGATGGTCCCAACCTCATAAGGCTACTGTGAAGATAAAATGAGCTAGAACAGGGACCGGTATTTAGAAAACAACTGTTATTACCAGTGGCCCTTGAAGCTGCCATGTGCCTCTCCCACCTCTTAATCCAGAGCTATCAGCAGCCTGACCTCTCCCTCCCTCTGGGCCTACCTCTGAGAGCAAAGGTTGTGTCCTATTCCCTTCCGTTTGTCGCCTCAGCACTTAATGCAGTTCTTTGAAGTTACTGCTGAATGGATCAAATAAATTGTTCTCTCAGGAAAAGATGGAGATCCAGAGCAGCTTTACTCCAAGTCTCCAAATGCAGGCTTAAGCTGGTATGGCAGCAAAGCCTTTCCACTAAGCCCTCTGGAAGTCCTCAGCTTGATTTATTTTTGGATCGTATCTCCAGAATATGTCAAAATAGCTTCCCCTGCAGAAGGGGAAGGATTCCTATGCCCAGATCCTCAAACCAATCTGAGCCGTCACTGTGGCCTCTTCCGGCACTACATTCTTGCAACGTGTGGGGGAGGAAACATTGAAAAGAACATTTGTTTAAGTAGCAGAGTCTACTGCCTACAAATCACTTCATGGCCTCAGAGCTCCGTTGCTGTGGAGCAGATTACAGTTCTTTAGGTGAATGTCAGGATAGGGGGTCTTCTAGCAACATTCTTTTGCAGATAGGAGAGAAGCAAAGTTGGAAGAAAACAAGGACTCGTTCTAAGGCTGGCTCGGTCTGGTTTAGAAATTGGCTCCTTTGTTCTTCCAGATGGGTAATTCGTGATCCCTGACTGCCTCTGAAATCACCGAAGGCCAGTTTGGGGCAAGGTTTGGGGACAGAGATGTGAGGCTTTTGCGTGATCTTGGGGAATCACTTTACCTCTGGACTTGGTTTCTTGGTTCATCAAGCAAAGATCAGAACTAGGTGGTTTTTTAACCTGGAATTTCTGAATTTAGGTCATTCATTCTGAAAAGATGCCTTCAACTGCCGGTTCCATTCAGCATGTATGGTATTTTGAAAATTTGCCACTAGAGGCCACTGCGAATACAGTTTAGCCTTACTACGGCTTCTTTGAAAGGTAGGTCTCCTAATGCCTTCCAGGATTCTAGGCCAGGCCTGCCACCCTTGGAGGGAGAAAACCAGCCAGCCACTGCTCAGACCGCGAGGGCCCAGGGTTGAGGGGTTGAGGTGTCAGCCTGGCACTGAGCAGGCTGAGGATGGCGCTCTGCCTGCAAGTCTGACCACCCCCCTTTCCTGTCTTGGCACTGGGTGGTGGAGAAGGCTCTGCACAGTAAGGCCGGGTGAGCCCTTGTGACCAGGGGCTGACACCATAGCAGGCCTCCTCAGAGAGAGACAGTTCCCTATAAGCCACTTAATAGTTCACTTTACAGCTGAATTCCTTTATTCAACAAGTAATTTTGGAGCTCCTTTTTTAACACACAGCAACAGCACATATTTTCATGGAATCAGAGATGGTCAACCAGAGGAAGCCTTAGAAGAAAATGAAAAGCTATTGTTGCCCTTTCTCTGTTCCATGGTTTGAGGAACCATCTTATATATATCTTTCTCTTGATCCCCCAAACCAGCCACGAGGTTGGCATTATCGTGTCCATCTGCAGGTGAGCAAACTGAAGACCAGAAGCAGGCAGCCTGATGGCTTGTACAGAGTGATCGACGGATGGAATAACGGGCCCAGGATTGCATGGCTGGTAGAAGGCAGGGCTGAGACCTGAACTGGGAACTTCCGGTCCCAAGTTCAGCCCTCTTACCTCCTCCTCTGACATACAAATGAGGAAGATGAGTGAAAGAAAGAAGATGATTTTTTCTCGGAAAGCAGGGGTTAGAACTGGATGTCCTGCCTCACAGGCGGGACTGTCACACCTACTGCCCTGTCCTAAAGGGTCCCCAGGCCACGCTGGCTGGGAGGCCCCAGCCTTGGCTGTCTCCAGGGTCCTTCCAAACAGAGCCTGAACCAGGCCTGCCAAGGCCTAGCGGGAGGAACGGAGGAAGGGAAGAACATCCACAAACGGCCCTGATCAGTGTGTTTATTGGGTCATAACTGTGTTCGCCTCACCACTCATCGAATCACAGAAACCACTTTCCTCTCCACGAGGACCTGGCCACAGCTCCATTAGAAGCTGCCGGCCCCGTACCTGTGACAAAGCTCCGAGCAGCAGAAGTGGTGGGGAGCGGGGGAGCAATATTTCTGCTTCCTCATTATGCTGACGGGGAAAATGGCCATTTTACATTCAGTGTGTAAGGAAAGTCCCCAAGGGAAAGGGAATCCAAGGTTCGAGATTGTCTTTTTGGCAGCATTCAGCACTAAGAGAAAACGTTTCCTTTGTGCTTCCCTTTTTGAAAGCATTTGTGATGCTGTTAAACATAAAACCAGAGAAAGAAAGGAAGGACCTCGTGTTTGGGGAACATACCAGGGGCCAGAGATTTCCATGCATTATTCCATCTGATCCTTGAGGCCTGTGCACAGGCAGCGTGCTGTCCATTTCATACCTGAGTCCACCTCAAGGACGCGGGCTCCAGGTGGCCAGGGGTCTGCTGTCGCCTTCCGCCATACCCTGAACTCCCACAGGGACGGCTTCCTTACTATTCTTTGCTCCCTCCTCCAGGTCAAAAAGTTTGGAAACTGGTCTTCAAGCCAGATCACTGTGTGACCTTGACAACCTTCCCCCAACTCAGTTTTTCTATCTGTAGAACAAGGGGCCTTGGCCAGAAGGGTCCCTCTGGTCTAAAGTTGGACAATTTTCTGATGGTATTTTTCTTCCAGGTAACTCCCAGCACATCCTTATCTCATACCCACTTGGAGGGGGTGGGAGTATAGGTACTATTAACCCCATATTTTAAGCTGGCAGAACCTGAGAAGCAGAGGTACAGTGAGGGGTTCAAGGTCACAACATGAACGAGAGACCGGAGAGACACCAGCACTCTACCTCTTGCCCCCAGGCAGACGGGCAGGCGGCCTCTGAGAGGCTGTCAGCCAGCAGCAGCTCCCCCAGCCTGACACCTGAGCCTTGCCCTGGCTCCTGATAGAGTTATCAGAGAACTGGGGAACACATACTCCCTGTAATCAGGGCAACTCTTCTTAGCCAGGGCTGGAGGAGGCAATATGTGAAGTGTGTCTGATGAGCTCCCCATTCCAGTGCAAGGCCCGGAGTTAATGAAGCCCAGGGAAGTCACAGCAGGCAGCTGGAGATGCAGGCAGGCTCCAGGGGCAGGGCCGCCAGGACTTCAGCTTCTGCACAAAGCCAGGCTGGTGGCATTTTGTGCACGTTTCCGTTTTCTTCAGCAGGCAGGCAGGCAAATGCAGGCAGCTCAGCATGAAAATGATTTTATAGCTTAAAAAAGCCTGTTTCACCCACAGTAGCTTTCCAGGCTGCCCCAGTGTGGATACAGCCAGGGGAGATGCTAAGAAGCAGCAGTGACAATCTCAGGGCTGGTGTGAGATGACAGCCCCTGACCTCTGACTTCCACCCGTTAGCCTGAGGTGGGGAGGTCAGAGAGTCCTGAGGCCTAGGTCCCATGGCAACTGAGGCAGGGGAGAGATGAGAGGGGTTTCTGTGAATGGGATTGATCACGGCCTTCCAGGTAAACATCCAGCTGTTCCCCGCACCCAGGCATCAAGTGTGCTGGTGGGAGGCCGGGCCTTCAGGGAGGGGCGCAGTGTGCTTTTGAGCTCCTGAAGAAATGTGAGGACTCAGTCTCCATTTCCCAAGGTGCTCAAACAAGAGGAAACAGTTTTGTTTCAGGTGGAGAGAGAGTTCAGGAAGCCCAAGAGCAGACTAGCTGACTGGCCGATAATGTTTTCAGATGTAATTAAATCCAGCTAAAAGCCAGAGGCCGAAGTCTGGGAAAGGCCAGGCTTTGGAGGACCAAGGTCCAAGGACAAAGGTCTTCAGGCATACCCCCTGCTAGGGGGAAGAGGAGAAAATAGAGAAGTGTTTTGGGGGTTCAGTGGAAGGAGAAATACAGTCAGGTTGGGAGAACTCGGGCTGGCTCCCTGGAGGAGACGGCATGTGTGAGGTGGGGAAGACTGGGGCCTGGCCGAGAGGGAGCAGCGGCGGTACCAGCCAGGGCAGCCCGGGCGGTGGCCCTGGTTGGGTGTGAAAGCCGGATGGCGGGCATGGGGAGATGTACAGTCACCTCTGCCCTTGTTGTGGAAGGCCCAGAGATGGCACGGAGGCATTCATCAATGAACAGACATCTAAGGGGGCCTAGCCCTTGAAAGAGCTGCAGTGAGAGAAGAAAAGATCCTGGAAACTGACTTTAATCAGAGGTCCTATTCCCTTTTATCTGTAGTTGCTGCTTCTTGGCAAAACAACCTTGGGCGAATTTCTTTTCCTTTTTAGGACTCAGTTTCCAAATCTATAAAATTTAGGTGAGTTGGATTGTCTCTAATCCGACGTCTGCATGGGACACGGTGAAAAGTGGAAGCACACAGACCGTGTGCTGGGCTGGGCCTTGTGGACCTGTGAGGGCAGGGGCCCAGGCCATGTTGGGGGACACCGAGGCTTCTGGACAGGCCCCGAGCGAGGACTGGAAGGAGGCTGCAAGGTATCGGGCACATACAGGGGCCTCGGCCCCACAGAGTCCTGGGTTCGCACCCTGTCTCTACCACTTCCCTGTGTGAGCCTGGGCAAGTTAAGTTACTGAACTATTTCAGACTTTACTTTCCTTATCTATAAAATGGAGCAGATAATGCCCATTATTCTACAGATTCCTAGGGAAAAACCTCAAAACGAAGGCTCCAATCCACTAGATGGAGCTTTCAAGGAGACTGGTCTCCATCATCTCTATCCGCAGTTCGTCTAGCAGAGCTCATGGCACCGGGAAGTACAGGTCTGTCAGACAGACTTGCTCTGAGGATTATGTGTGCGATGGGTGTCCAGTTCTCACCTCTGTGCCTATTCCATGGGATGTTCTCAGTAAGCAAAAATAAATTCATAAGAATCCCTTCCCTTCTCTGTGGTCCTGGCCACGAGGGCCCAAAGATTCTCTATCTGATAGTTGTCAATTCAATAACTGAATTCATAGCCGGTGCTCAATAAATGTTTGCTGGACAGAAGGCTGGGGGAGGCACTGGGGTGGGGGCAGGGGACTCAGGCCCTGTTTGAAGAATTGTTATGAAAGGGTCCGTGTTTCTGGGGCAGTGGACTTTCCATCTTGCTATTTGACAGACTGAGAACATACTCTGTGTCAGGCTGTCTTAGGAACTGGTAATGTGGCAGCAAATAAGACGACATCCCTGCCTGCATAATCCTGGGTTCTGCTGAGGGAACAGACAAGAATAATGCTACGAGGAAAAGTGAAGGAAGACCAGGAGGATGAGAGTAACAAGACAGTGTGTTAGACAGTGTGGTTGGAGGGGGCATGTGGGCAGGGACCTGAGGGACCCAGAAGCAAGTGTTCCAGGCTAAGGAACACTTAGCGGTACAAAGGCCCTGAGACAGGAGCCTGCAGGGCCCATGAGGCCAGTGTAGCTGGAGTGGGGCCAGTGAGGGGCAGAGAAAGGCCTGATTAAGTAGGAGAGGTCAGGAAAACGGGTGGGGACGGCCTGCAGCCCAGTCAGTCCTTTTCCAGCGGAGTGAGATGGGAGCCAGGGGACGTCTCAGGCAGAGGAGAGGCACAGCCTGACTTTGGTTCAAGCGGATGCCCTGGGTGGTGTGAATATTCCAGAAGCTGGACTGTAAGGGCAGGCAGGCCTCTCTCTCTCGGACAAGCATGAGTAGCTGGAAGGAAAAGGAGAGCATGAGAAGTGCGAGAGGAAGTCAGTAGCCGCTGGGCTGCAGACAGATGCTAGGGTGGGGCAGGACAGGGTGGGAGGGGTGGATACTAAGGGAAGGAAAGGCTGCAGGGCCAGCGGGAGAGCCCTGGGGCTTCCCTTTGTCCGGGTGAAACGTGGACAGAGCTAGCCCGCGCTATGATCTAGGAGAAGGCAGGGCCAGTGTGGGGTTTTAGTTGGGATGGTGGAACATCTGGCAAGTGAGACTGCCGCCCTCCAGGAGGAATGGGAGCTGGAGGTGTGGAGACCCCTGTGATGAGCTTTTACCTCTTCCTCTACCCAAGAGAATGTGTCTTCTCCCCATCCCTTCCCAGTCAGGTGCTCACTGCTCTTGGGTACTTGCCCTTGCTGTTACTAGTGGAGTTTCTTATCAAAGGAAGAGTTGGGTGATCTTGAGTGCATCATTCCCCATCTCTAAGCTTTTTAGTAAAAGAACAGGCTTAACTTAGATGGTCTCCAACCAAGCCCCTTCTAGCATTTCTATTATGGGTGGAATCAGACACCGCATTTCACCCATTTCCTTACTGTCATTGTGGTTTCAGGTTCCTGCCATGCTCTCTATATTTCCTTCTCTCTCCCGGGCTGCCATGGGTGGCGGGGCAGGGTATTCACTGCACAGGGACACCCTGCCGAGGGAGTAAGTGGAGGCTCAGTACTAACCCATCGGCCATGCTCCACAAGCCATGGGCCCTGGCTGGCTTGGGGCTGCATTTACCCAGAGTAAAGAACACCTTTTTCGAGTTTGTTCTAAGGTGCAGTATGGGCAGCCCCCACCTCCCTGTCCCATGCACATTCCTTGTTCTCCTCTCTGTCCCTTTTCTCCTAGCACCCCCTCCAGCTTCACACAGGAGGATGTAAACTCAGTGTTTACATGGAGCCTTGGCAGGGAGGGCAGCAGCTGTGTCTGTGAGGAGCTGTGCCTCCAAAGCCCTGTGGTGCTTTTCCTCTCCTTATCAATGCTGAGAGCTGCCTCTCAAAATTGCTTGGCCGTCATTAACACCACGGATTAGGTCAGAGGAGAGCGTGTTTGCAGTCTTAGATGGCGAAGGCAAAATGCTGATGCTGATGATCCCAGATCTTCTGGGCATGGCCCATTCCGTGCTCGCAGTTCTTAATCAGAGGGACGAGTGTTGGTTACTTGGCCGGGAGGGGAGGGCCGGGGCCGTGGTTAACTCTAACCTGGCTGCAGCCCCTGCTGACCTGTGTGGACATCACTAGGGACCTCAGTTACATCTCTCAAAGGAGAAACGACCTAACGGATGGCAATGCCCATGGGCCACTTTTGAACCATGAACAATTCATTTGAGCAGGAACTGTGAACATTTTGCCCTGGACCTGATCAGCAAGTGTTGTGTTCTGGGGCTCACTGCTTGACTGTGTAGTTGGGCAAAGTCTTTCAGATCAGCCTGCCTTGTGCCCCCTTCTGAAAAGCCTCTGTGCCTGGAGGAGGTCGAGGCCTATGGCCTTACATCGTGGTCCCTCACTTCTTGGTCTCACATTCTCCCTCTGTGACCTACCACGTGCTCCAGCCACACTAGGGTCCTCAAACACAGCCCTCTGGCCTTTAATCAGTCTCGTCCTCCGCCAGGAGTGCCTGCTCAGCCTTGTTCTCCAGGCAGAAGTTCATCGTCTGTAGCAGCCGCTGTCCTGTCAATGCCCTAACTTTGCCTCTTCTCCGTGTGCTCCAGCCCCATCGCCAAGTGCCAGTGTTCATGTGTCTGCCTGAAGTTTTTTCTGGTTTCTGGAACCTGCGTTGCCACTCTGTGCTGGTCAGGCCAGAAGGGCCAGGGCATGAACGCCCTCCAGAGGCAGCCCCCAGCCACTGAACCGGTGACTGACTTCAGGTGGTGTCTACATGCCGTGCTCCCCTACCCCTCTGGCAGGCTGAGCTTCAGGCATGGTCTCATTCTCGGGGAGGATGGGTCCTGGTTGTCCGCCCTGGTCACTGGCCACCGTCCCTGTCTGACCTCCACACTCCCCACACAGTGCTTTCCCATTCAAATCTTCCTCCCAGGGTCTGCTTCTCAGGGAAACCAGACGTCATCTTCATTGTCCTTTTCAATGTCACCTCCTGTTTCTGGTTTCCCTTGGCCCTCCTGGGGCAGGACCATTATGGGTCGTGCTTCTCTACTCCCAGGGCCTGTAACACCTCAAAGGCACTGCTCACATTGCACTGGGGCTGACCCACATGCGTGTCTTAGGCCCCCACTAGCCTGGGGACTCTTTGGGGACAAATACTGCTCTTTGTGCATCTTTATTCTCTGAGCTTAGGATGGTGCCTGGTGCAGAGCAGGTACCTAATACAATTTTTTGGCAAAGAGCCAGCAGTGGAAATGCCATGACTGAGAGGGACTAGAGAGAGACAAATCGAGAATATTTCTAGAGAGAGACCCAGGGGCTTCAACTACAGATGCTGCCACATCAAAAGGTTCTACAGTAGAACTTCAATTTGACCACTTATGTGAACAGTCTTCCATGGCTCCCTGTTACGGCCCTCCCCAGCATGGCCCAGTGTCAGAAAGAGCTTTTAAGTCACTCGGCTGTCTGGCCCCATCCAAAGAGGCACTCAAGTCTCTTGTTCAGAGTCGGGCTTTAGTTTCCAATGGCCTGGGTTAGAATTCTCACACTGCCAAGTTCTCAGCTGGGTGACCATGGGCAAGCTACTTAGCCTCTCGGGGCACTAGCTTCCTCATTTATTAAATGCAGATAATAATAACTCACACCTATAATTACTCTGAGGATTTAAAACTGGGCATGTCTGGCCTAGTGTAGGCCCTTTGAAAACATAATGATGCTTATCGTTGTTCTCAAGGAAGTTTCCCAAGTGGCCCTAGCACAGGCCGAGAACACAGCAGACATTCAGTAAACACTAGTGGAATGAATGAATAATGTATTCTTCAAGGGCGTTTGGGGCAGTGTCTAGGACAGATATGTGGGGGTAGGGGTGTGAAAGACATAGAGATTCCAAGCCCAGTTTTGTATCCCTCAGGAAAGGAGACCCAGTTATTCTCCTTGTAGAGAGAGTGAGCTGCCTGACCCGTAGTGGGGCCTCCCCTGCCAGCCGTGCAGCCCCTGCCCCTTGCTGTCGGTCTCAGGCGGCAGAACCGAGTCCAGCCAGTACGGTGCCACGGGTAAAAGGAAAACACTTAACCCAGGCCTAGGAGTGTTTCCTTCCGTTTATCTTTGACGCACGCTGTATCTGCTGGGCTGGGAAATTGACTTCAAACACAATCACCAGTTAGGGCCCAGCTGCCAAAGCCAGGACCCAGGGGGCGTGGCTCTCCGGGGTCAGGCCTCCGGGATCCTCGGCCCGGCCCCGCCCGCGCCCCGCCCCTGCCACAGAGACAAGTCAGGTGGGCGGCGGAGCAGGCTCTGTCTCAGCAAGGCTTAGGCCCAGGCTGAGGAGGGGCTGCAGGCGGTTTTCTGGAAACGAGTTTGCGTGCGCATCCCAGAGAATTTGCCACAGCGCCGCGGCCCCAGGCCCGGAAGGGCGAGCTGGGGCTGGGTGGGGCCGGGCCGGGGAGCGAGGACGCCCGAGAGGTGCCTCAAAGTCCCTCTCGCTCCCAGGGCAGGGATCAGAGCCCCAGGCACAGCAGGCGCCTACTCCGTGCTGATGGTTTAGAAGCCCAAGGAGCTCTAAGGCCACCCTCCCAGTCTAGTGGAGGAAGCTTCTAGACCCGGGGTTGGTTCAGGCGTGTGGTCATAAAGGGCCAGGTGTGGGGACGGCGCTGGCGCGTGGCCTAGATGGCCGATGGCGTGGCCAGGCCGGGCAGGAGTCAGAGGCAGTGGGGACCAGCCCAGGCGGCGACCCCTCCTAGGCCCAACGGCGCTCACTAGAAACCTGAGGCGGCCCCTCGGGGCTCTAGGGTCGCCCCCACACACTTTGCACGGGGGCATACTCGGCAGAGAACTCCCCAACACTTTTGGTATGTGTGCGGGGTCTCTTCTGTACCTGTACCTGCCCCTCCCCCCGTTTAGACCCTTCTCGCACAGGTGCCCTGGGTTCATACAACCCCTTCCCTCCCCCCGCCCAGGTGGAGGCCCCACCACAAGGAGGTGGGGGAGTGGGGTCCGCGCAGATGCAGACGCGCCCCGCCAGGACCGTCTCAGGCTGCCCCCTCCAATCTCCAGGCTCCCAGCATCTGGAGCCGCGTCCCCACGCCTGCCACGCGCGCACACACAGACACGCTCCCACACACACTCACCCGGGCGCGCAGACCCCGCCCGCGGCCCCGCCCCGGCCCCTGCGGGAGCCCCCTCCGGCGCTCACCGCCCCGTTAGCAGCCCGGCCGGGGTGGCGGGAGGCGGCGGCTTTGGGCAGATTTGATTTTCCCGCAGCTCCGGTGACCCGGAGCCGGAGCCCCAGCCGAGGAGGTGGCGCTCGCAGCCGCATCCCCAGCCCCGCCGCTGCCCGCGCCCAGACCCAGGAAGAGGCGATCAGCCCCGGCGCTGTGGGCTCCGCGCTGCTCGCGTCCCGCCAGCGCCGCCGCCCGCGCCCCTCCAGCTCCCCACGCCCCCTTTCTCTCTTGCATCCCTTCTGCCCCCGCCCGAAGCCGCACGCCCCTCTCCACGGCTCCGCGCGTCCCTCCCGGCGCCCTAGCCCCTCGCCCCTCCGCCTCGCCCAGCTGCGCCGCAGCTCCGCTGGGCCCCCAGCCTCCTCTTCGCGGTCCCCGCACCCCCTCCTGGATCCGCGGCCCCCGCTCCTTCCGCCCCCTTCCCTCGCTCACTTCCCACGCCCCCTCTTCGAGCTCCTCTGTCCTCCCTTCGCCGCCCAGCCTCAGCTCCTGAGTAGGGGGCGAGCCCGGGGTTTCAGTTGCTCGGAAGAAGGCGTGAATCGCCCAAGGGCTGACTAATTTGGGGTGAGGGTCGCGCTAGGAGATGGAGCAGCCCGAGGACATGACGTCGTTGAGCGAGTTCGACTCGTTGGCGGGCAGCATCCCGGCCACCAAGGTGGAGATCACCGTGTCCTGCAGGTGAGCCGCCCGCTGGCGGGGTCCCCCTGTCCCGCCCATGGACCCGGAGCCCCGGGGCCGCGTCCTCGCCTCCAGGACGCACGCCGCCTAGGTCCCCGCCTGTCTAGCAAGAGCCCCGCGGGTGGCGACGAGGGACTAGAAGCCAGGCTTGGGGTCGTATACCCGAAAGTTTGCACTCAGGGCTGCTGCCGCGAGGAGAGATGGAGACGCAGGAATGGGGGCCAGGCTCCAGAGGCGGGAGAGCGAGGGAGTGAAAGGCGATACCCAGGTCTTCGCACAGGTTACTTCTCATCAAATCCTCCCCAAATCGACAAGTGGGTGATCTGCCCCATCCCTCCCAGGCGTGCCCGGCCCCTGCCTTCCTGCCCTCCTTTCGTCTCTTTTCCCCACAGCGCCCTTACCCTCTCCTTCCCCACCCGTTCACCGTCCCAGACCCCGCGATCCTAAAAGCCTTTCTCACCTCCAACAACGAAACCGACTCCCAGAAAAGGATCAGACTGACTCATTCATAGAGGTGTGGATAATTGATAACAATTTTAGTGGTACCATTAAAAAAAGACAATAACTTGGGTACAAAATCTTAGCCCGAGGACTAGATCACTGAGTGTGTAATTTTAGAGTCCAGCAGGGGAGGGGGCGTGTGTTTTGTGAGCTCCCACCCCAGGCTCCTCAGTCACACCACACAGGCTTTGGGGGTAAATTCATTGCAGGGCTGGGTATCTGCCCGGTTCTCCTATCGGAGGAGAAAGCTGCCCCAAGCAATCAGGGGTATCGGTGGAGATGGGGGGACTTTTCCCTAGTGCAGTCACCCTGTGGCTGGCCTAGGGTTACTGTCTTGCTGGGACCGTGTGGGGCACTGTGGCCTAGGCATAGCCCACCTCGAGGTCCCCGGAGCCATTCCCTCTGCCCCAAATGACTCGAGTCCTGGCTGTGCCCTTATTCCGGTCCACCCACCCCATCCTCTTTTCTAGGGCCCCTTCGGTCGGACCCTGCACCCACCCTCACAGCCTCCACCCCGGTGTTCTAGGCGGTGGGGAGGTGTAGATAGAGCCAGAGGACCTGGGTTGGGGGGTGAGAGAGGGAGGGGCCGGGGGGTGAGGGTGAGCGAGGGTGAGGGTTGATGTCAAACGTAGCTGCCCCCCTGTGCTGGGCTCCCGTGATGACTCCCATGTGTCACTCCCGAGGTCCCACACACAGTGCTGTCAGAATTATCTCCCAGTGCAATATGCCTCTTGCCATTGCTCCGCCGGGAGAACCCTGACGGCCCATTGGCTCCAGTCTCACCACCTCAGCCATCAGCAGCTGCCACAGCCCTCCCTCCCTTCCCCAGCAGGTCACACTTCCCTGTAACCAACTCCCCGCCCCCCACCCCAGCCTTCAATCACGCCTGTGTCAGAGCTGTCTCAGGGGCCTCCCACTTCCAAGCCCATGAACAATAACCCATTCCTCATCCAGATTCAGCCCTCCTTCATCTCTGCCACTTCACGCCCTGCATCCCAAAAAGCCTGGCCTCATGCCCCCACTTCCAGCCATCCTCACCCACTCACCCACCAGACACCCAGTCTACATCACTGTCTCCTGGGTCCTCTGGGTCCTGAGAACTCAGGCTGGGCCATGGGCTCACTCACATACTGAGCACTCAGTCTCAGAAGACATCTCAGGTGTGTAGACTTCATCCCTCCTCCCCCAAAGCAACTATCTGAGCATTTGAGGGCAGAGATCCCCTGACTCAGGCCCAGGAGCCTCTCCTCCAGTGGTGAGGAGAGGAGGCAGGAGGCACATGCATTGTGGCTTTGGAATTGGACCCCTTGGAATAGAATCTGCTCCACCACTTGGGGCTGACTTTAGCCTAGGTTTCCCCCATTTGCAAACAATGAGAAACCTCATTTGCCAGGTAACTCATATGCTTGGAAGAGTGTCTGGCAGGTCGTAGCAGGTGCTTGACAAATACTGTTGGAGGAATTAACTTACAGGAATAGAGGATCAGGAAGTAACCAACACACTACTTTGCACTTGCTTGGCTCTTGGTGCTCAATAAGTAGCTACAACGATCATCAATCATTGTAAGGCAGCAATACTGGGCCCCTCCTGGTTGCTCTTTGGAAACAGATGTGTCAGATCTTTTGCCTAAAAGGTACCGAGGGATGCATTTGAGATCTGGGGAATGTGGTTCTGAGATCAACCCTGGTGCTCATTCCCTCTTGGGACCCACGGTCCATCAGCCTGAGCAGGGCTGCCCCAGGCGCTGTTCCTGGTCTCTGAAAGGCAGAGGGTGGAAAATGGGTTTTGATAGGAAAGAGTGAGGAGTGGGGAGTCACCGGGGACAGAGGGGAGGCCAGAAAACAATCTAGGTGGGTTTGAAATTGTAAATCCATCTCTTTGCCTCAACCAAGTCCAACTGTCCAGGTTCTAGAAGACGGGGAGGGGGAGAAGGGGGAGCAGGGAGAAAAGGAGGAGGAGGAGGATGGGGAGGAGGGCGAGCTGAACAGAATGGTTTTCTCCACTGTATTCTATACTCCAGAGTTACCGAATAATGTGAGTCAGGTCCTCTGCCCTGCATCCCATCGGCCGCACTGACTGGGCCCCAGGAGGAGGCTATGGGGTGCCCCTGCACTTAGCATCTAGCTGACACCTGCTGGTGGGCAGGGAACAGTAGGATGGGCAGAGGGGTTTGTGGGGTGAGAACTCCAGGGGGCTTCAGAATGGCCAGGTGGGGTCGAGGGAGGCCGTGTTTTCAGGGAACTGGGGCCCAGTTCCCCGCCCTCTCTGCTCCTTAGGCAGGTCCCTGCCACCTCTTGTGGCCCCAGGAGCTCTCTGCTCTTGCTTAGGGAGGGCCCGACCCCCACTATTGCCTAGGGCACTCTTAGCCAAGCAGAGCTGCCTGGTAAAGGGGCTCGTCAGAGCCTCAGCACAGGATCGCAGCAGAGGCCAACCAAGCCGCTGCTGAAGGCGGACGACACCGTGGGGCGGACGGGAGTCCGTGTGTCTCCCGGGCTAACCTCCAGTCTACTCCCAAATAATTGGTTTTTACTGACTTTGATGATCTTAGGACCAAAGATCACACAGTCCCTGTGTTTTGGGCTCAGCGGTTAAGAACTTGGGATGTGGGCTCTCTCTACCTCGGTTCAAATTCCAGTTCCGTCCCTGTGACGCTGGGTAAAATACTTAGCCTCACTTTCCTCCTCTACAGAGGAAGTATAGTGATACTTACCTTAGACGATTAATCCATGAATAGTCATTTACGTTGCTTATTATTTGGCACCTGAAAGTAAAAAAAAAAAATCTGTCTCTATAGCTGAGTCTCAGGGCCTGGAGATCTGATCCATTTAGAGGTTTTGAGTGAGAAGGTAGATGGTTTATGGAACCAGATACCAGCAGCCACTGTGGAAGTGTGAGCCACAAAACTGGTCTTCCTCTGGTCTGCCCCAGACCTTGGCTGACTGGGCTCGCCTCCCTGTACACTCAGTCAAAACCCACCCGTGCACTGTCCATTCCCCAAGCGCCACACTAGTTTTCTACTTTCTATGTCATCTGATGCAGGGATCGGGACCAGCTTGCTGGTTAGGAAGAGCGATTTGCATTTTTTTATGTAACAGGAAACCGTCGCACTTCCGCAGGGTCCTGCTGGAAGAAGCAAGGCACACTTCCACATGGTGGGGCTTCCGAGACCTTTAGAGAAGGCAAGGGGGGAAGGTGGAGTCCAGAGGCAGACTTGCTCAGCACTGCTGGCATCTCTCAAGCGGCTGCCCTCACCGACCAGCTGGACCAGCTGGCGGGGGGCTTGTGGGCAGTTGCTGCCTCTGCTCCAGAGATGTTCTTTTCTGCTGTCGGTTCAGGTTGGTGTTTTGGTGCCCTGGGGCAGGAGAGGCAGTCTAGCTCGGGAGCTGCGTGCCCCGAGCCTGTCAGAAGGCGTGTGAATGGGCTCTGAAGGCTTTCTTCTGATGAGGGCGGCTTTGGGGAAGGAGGGCCTGGGGCCAGCGAGGCAGCTGTCAAAGCCAGTACTAGAAAAAGAGGTCTGGTCAGCTATTGAATATGCCAAGGCATTCTTCAGTGGAGCCAGGGGAATAATAACAGTGGATTTATTAAGTGCTTGCTACAGCGCTAGGCATTTCGCATCTGTATGAGGCTGAACCATGTGCAATTTCCCATGCTCGACTGTTTTTGACCTACTCAAATAGCAATTTGGTTCAAACTAAGATTATTATATTAGTTTTCAATTCCCGTGTAACAGATTACCCAAACCTCGCAGCTTAAAACACGGGCGTTTGTTATCTCCCAGTTTCTGTGGGTCAGAAGCCCGGGCACAGCACCACTGGCTCTGCTGCCCGGGGTCTCCTCAGGATGAAATCGAGGCACCTGCAGGGACTAGATCTCATCTGAGGCTCGGGGTCCAAGCCAAGCTCTTTTATGTCGTTAGCAGAATTCAGTTTCTTGCAGCTGTAAGATTGAAGTCCTGTTTTCTTGCTGATTGTTGGATTGGGGTATCTCTTAGCTCCCAGAGGCCGCCCTCAGGTCCGAGCCACGTGGACCTCTCCTAACGTGACAGCTTACTTCAAAGCCAGCAGGAGAGTCTCTCCCCAGTCTGCTCTGACAGTCTTATGTAAAATAACAATAGTCACAGGAGTGAGTGTTTCCTCATATTCGAAAGTCCCACCCACACTCAAGGGGAGGGGGTTATGTGGGTTTGTATACCAGGGGGTGGGAATCTAGGGCACTATCTTATATTTCTCCCTACCACATTACTGGATCTTTCTAACCTACAACAATCCCATGAGGTAGATAATAGTATCTTCCCTTTATGCCGATTAGGAAACCAGGACTCAGAGAGGTTAAAAGGACCTACCAAAATTAGACATCTAGTATGTTTTGGAAAGGAGAATTCAAATTTAGTTTCCTCGAACTTTAAAGTTTCAAGGGCTTCTTGAGGCTGGGAATAGGGGTCTCCGTGAGAATCATGGCAAGGTCCTAGCTACCAGCCATGTGACCAAGAAGTAGATGTTTTCTCTTCAGAGATGGGAGAGGTCTTTCTTGCTCAAGGATGCTTCTAACTCTGGAAGGCAAACTCAGAACTGGAGGTATCCCCAAGTAGCAGAGATCAGAACATCATGGGATGGCAGGCAGACTTCCATGCATGCAGACCATATGGTGGTAACTTATCTCTCCTTTCCTAGCTCTCAGTTCTCCCAGCTCAGACCCAAGGCCATTGCTGAAGATGACCTACCACTGGGAAGAAAGGGTGGGGAGGAGGAGAGGGGTATGAAGTTGTAAAGCTTTTGGGCCCAGAGGAGTCAGGTTCAGTTAGGAGTACTTCAGCTATAGGTAACGAAATGTTTGGTAGTGACTCAAACCCAAAATAGATTTTCAGATCACAGTGAATCTGAAGGTAGGTTATCTCAATGCTGGTTACTCAACTCACTTGGCCATCAAGGGCCCAGCTAACTTTGTACTCTGCTACCATGCAAATGGTGAGCCTCAGTATTACAAAATGGCTGCCTGTTCCAGGCATCACAGCCACGTCCGAAGATAAGAAGCAAGGCATAGAGCCAAAGACCTCTCTTTAAATAGTTATTTTTATCTGGAAAGCACAACCTCTCCCAGAATCTTTCAGTAGATTTCCTCTTCTATTTCAAGAGACAAAGCTGGGTCTCATGTCTAACCCTAGACTAGTAGTATATTAGTCAGCTCAGGCTGCCATAACAAAATACCATAGACTGAGTGGCTTAAACAGAAATTTATCACAATTTTTTATCCTCACTTGAGGACACGCTAATTGATTTTTAGAGAGAGGAGAAGGAAGACAGAGAGAGGGAGATAAACATCAACGTGAGAGAAAAACATTGATTGGTTGCCTCGTATATCCTCAACCAGGGACCAAACCTGCAACCTAGGCGTGTTCTCTGACTGGGAATCAAACTCTCAACTTTTCCGTTTATGGGATAACATTCTAACCTGAGCCACACCAGCCAAGGCTATCATAGTTCTTGAGAATGGAAGTCCCAGATGGGTGGACTTGGTCACCAGCATGATTGGGTTCTGGTTAGGACTTTCTTCCTGGCTTCATATGACAGAAAGAAAGAGAAAGCAAGCTCTCTGGTGTGTCTCTTTAAGGGCATTAGTCCTATCATAACCCCACCCTTATGACCTCAACCCTAACTGCCTTCCAAAGGCCTCATCTCCAAATACTATCACATTGGGGGCTAGTGTTTTAATGTATAAGTTTTGGGGAGTATACAATTCAGTCGTCAGTACAACGAGAACTCTGACTTGCGGGAGTCGCCATCAAATACCTAACCAATGTGGCTTCTACTAACGGGAAGAGTGAGGAATGCTTGCTGTTGGAGCCTCAAACTCTGCTGCAAGGAGGCAGAGTCTGCCTAGGGGATACAGGGGCGTAGGGTTTGGCTTCTCTGAGGACCAGCTCCTTGGATTTTCCTGCAGTCAGTGGACAGCCCGTGTTAGATGACTGGGGACTGATTATCCAAGCACAGCTTAGCTGGACCCCTGACTTCCTGTCTTCCTGCCAGTTTCCTGGGCAAACAGAGAAGACTTAGTGTGATTTCAAAACATTGCAAGGTTCCTCTGTTTCCTAATGTCGCTCACCTCTGCCGGCCTGGCACAGTGCCTGAACGTCTCAGTAGGATAGCTTGATGCCCTTCAGTCCTAAAGAATTCTGGGCAAGACACTGAAAGGCAATGAAGCTCCTGACTTCCCTGCTCTGAAACCTTGGCCACGTCATGTAAGTTCTCTAACCTCAGTCTCCCCATCTGTAAATGGGGGAAATATTGGTCCTGTCCATATCCTGTAGGATTGTTAGGAAGACAAAAAAAGACTATGTTTGTGTAGTCCTGTATAAAGTAGAATGTGCTAAATAAACTCAATAATGATGTAGGTACCAATAACTGATAACTACTGACACATCTGTTCATTCGACAACTGATACTGATGCTCATTTGCTATTAAAAGGCTTTTTGGTGCCAAGCACAGTTCAAAGACCTGTGGGTATAGTGGTGAGCAAGACAGACAAGCTCTCTCCTCTCACAGAACTTCCACTGGCATCAGTGGTGGGGAATATAAACAAATACACTTTTTATTAAATAATGTCTGATACAGATAAGTGCGCTTCAAATAGATGTGTGTTTGTTGAGGATGTTTTAGACAAGATAGTCAAGTGACGTTCAGCTGAGAGCCAATGGGTGAGAAAGCCGCCTGGGGGAGGATCTAGAGAGAGGGTGATTCAGATAGAAGGGCAAGTGCAAAGGCCCAGTGGCGGAGGAGACCTTGGTATTCTTGCAGAGCTGCAGGGAGGCTGGTGTGGCTGGAGCGGCGGGAATCCCCAGGGAGGAGTGGAAGAGGATGAGCTCAGAGAGGAAATGGGGTTACGGGTTATGACCTGTGACCATGCTAAGGAGTTTGATTTATTATTCCAACAGCAGTTAGGGGCAGGGTTAAACAGGAGTAATGTGATCTGATTGGCCTTGTAAATATTTTCTCTGGGTATTGTAAGAGAATGGACTGGTCAGGGGGAGGGGAGAGGCAGGAACTGAAGCACATTGCTAGGCAAGAGGTCACTGCAGCATCCAAGTGAGAGATAATGGGGACAGTGACATGGGGAAGAGTGGGCAGACTTGGGATGTGTTTTTTAAGTAGAAACTTTTAAGATTTGATGAATGGCCGTGACCATGTGGCTCAGTTGGCCGGAGTGTCACCTCTGTACACCAACAGGTTGTGGGTTTGATTCCTGGTCAGGGCACGTACCTAAGTTTTGCACTGCATCCCTGGTCGGGGTGCGTGCAGGAGGCAACCAATCTGATTGACGTTTCTCTCTCACATCAATATTTCTCTCCCCCCTTCCTCTCTCTCTAAAATCAATAAAAAGACATTCTCGGGTGAGGATTAAAAAAAAAGACTTGGGAGCACGCGGGGCACAGGGAGAGAGGGGTCAAACATGCTTCCGATGTTTCTAGTTAAACGCTATGTCTTCACAACAACTGCGCAAGGCAGGTATGTGGCCCTCTGCACAGATGAGGAAACGGAGGTTCAGTAGCTCATCCAGGGTCAGAGAATTATGACGTGGCCCCGGAGACTGCAGCATGGATGCATCTGAGGCCGGCCAGAGCTCATGCTCTCTCCCCTTGGCCACGCAGCATGGGAGAGGTAATTATTACAATAATTAATAATAATAATAATGCAAATAGCCCCAGGAAGAAGTTTGCTCTAAGCCATGTGAAAATTACTTTTAGACCTTGGCGAGGAGACTTTCCGATGGGGTCTGAAAGGGGAGACGGGCGAGTGGCAGGGGCTGGGCGCCAAGGTCGCTCTCCTCCCCAGCTGGCCCAGAGCCTTGCCCCAGCTTCCTTCTGCCTGTGCGATGGGAGCAGGGCAGGAGGAGGTGGAAAGGCCCCCAGTTCTCCTCGGGCCACTCCTTGGGGAGCAGCCCTGATGGGGCTGGTGGCAAGAAACAGAGTGAGGGTTTGAGGGGCACTTCTGGCTGAGAGGGGTCTTCGGGGAACCCTGGGTGTTGGTGATGTGTGGGCTTGGGATTCAGAGTTTGATCCTCATGCTGCCTGGCAGCTGGGTGACACCAGGGACAACTCTCGGCCCAGCTGCCTTGCCCGGCACTTGGGGTGACGTCCACCTCCAGGCGTTGCTTTGTAGGGTGGATAGCGTGTCGCAGATTAAGTATCCAGCAGAGGATTTGTAGGCGATAGCATTCTTTGCTCCTTCACTCTGCCTGCCTGGGGCGTTGGCCAGATGTTTGGTGCTGAATTGCTCCTTAGAAAATGGGGTGTTGCTGGTGGGGCCCCTCAAGCTCAGGGGTCTCTGTGGGACTCCTCAGGTTCCTGTTTGTCCCTGATAGCAGCGTCCCCGTCCTGTCTGCTCTCCTCAAGGAAGGCCACACAGCAGAGTAGGCTGGCAGTGTGGGCAAGGGCGTGCCAGCCCTCGACGCCCTCCTGCCAGCCCAGCACCGGGCAGCAGGGTGGGGACGTGGGCATCGCTGGAAGCCTCTTCGCTCTCCACAGGCCTGTAGCGAGCGGTGTATCGGGCACCGGACTGAAGCTTATCGCATGCTGGACACTGTTCCAACTCTTTTGCATATGTGAATTCTCTTCTCAGAAAATCCCTAGGAGAAGACTGTTATTCCCACCATGTTACAGGTGGGGATACTGAGGCACAAAGGAGCTAGTGAGTCATACAGCTAATAATAGGCAGAACTGGGTTTGGGACCCAGCCACAAAGCTCCAAGTCTGTGCTCTCAACATCCCCACCTTTTGTCAGGGGTTGGAGGGGTGCTTAGGGAGGGTTGTTGAAAAATAAAATGAGCCCTGTTTTCCTAACTTTTTCAGCCTAATAAACACTTTGGGAATTGATGAAACCCCTCTAAAAAGAATTCATTTACATATTGCTTCTTGGCCGTTTGGCTAAGATCAAGAATGCCTTTACATGTACCAATGTGCCACATTTTGCTTACAGTTTCAGGGGGTCCGTGTATTAAGGACCGCTAGTCCAGGACAGCCAAGGATGGGTGCGCCCACCCTCCCGCTTTCTACGCTGTAGCCACAGTCCCTGCTCAGGGCATCTACGCCACCTTCGTGGGCTTTCTTAGAGACACGTAGGGATGTGCAGTCAGTCCACCCAGCAACTCAGCTCAAGAGCGATTGTGTCTCCTCAGACTGGGGCTCCCTGAGGGTGGGATTTTCCCTCTCTCTGACAGCCCCCTCTCTAAACATGTTTAAGTCTCCCAGATGGGAGGAGTTGCCCTTTGGCTTCCTCCCTCATCACCAGCCAGGAGCTCTCATTTCAGCCCCCCCCCCCCCCGCAGCGCTTTCTCCCTTTGCTGGGACCTTGGAGACTTGTGACCTCAGCACCGAGTCGTGGGCATTCTGTTGCTGCCACTGAAATGGGAGTGGTTCCTTGGAGGAGCGTGCAGAGGCACAGGGCCCTCAGCTCTGCTGGCCTGGTCTTGATTTGAGGAACAAAGGAAGCCAATTTCCAGGCTGCTGAGTGGTCAGCTGAAGGGTTTTATGTTCTTCTGTGGAAAAAATACATTTGTCCGTTGGAAAAATTTCTCTTTGAGCTCTCCAAAGATAGAAGGTGGAGAAAAAGCCTCAGGGTCTGGTCTGTCTGTGCCCTTGTGGTCCAGGCCCTGCTTGAGGACCGGGTTTCCTGCCCCTTGGGTTTTTACTGACTTGCCTGTGGGCAAGTCCCTCACCCTCTCTGAGCCTCAGAGTCCACAGCAGATCCGATCGGGTGAGGATAACGTAAGAGCCTTCCGGGGCTCGCATGTGACGTTGTCACAGCGGGGAGCGGAGGCCCCGAGACCCGGTGTCCCGATGTGTGCGATCTGGGCTGCCATCGTTGGAAACAGTGCGTGTGTGTGAGTGTGTGTGTGCGACTTGTTTAAACAGGGCTCCTGGGGCCTTGTCCAGACCTACAAAATCAGAATCCGAGCACGGGGCCCAAGAATCTGCCTTCTTACAAGTGGGAGAAGGGACAAGTCCCAAGAAGTTGAGAGGCCCATCGCTCATGGGGCGAAGCCGCCATCTGAAGGCCAGGAGGGCAGGCTCAGTGGGCCCTGCGGTGTCTGTCGGGACAGGTGGTTGGGGTGACGCACAGGTGGGGCAAGTGTGGACGAGGTGAGGGGTCAGAGAGGGGTGTAGGGCGAAGGGACCTGGGCAGAGGGTCCTCAAGGAAGGGAGGCCAAGAGGGGCCCGAGGCTGGGGTGAGGGGACTGCCCTCAGCCTGTGGGGGCGTTCAACACACACTTTCAACAGGGTGCTGGGAATGTGTATGGAGGGGGTGGGCTTCCTTGGAACAGTGAGGGTAGAGGTGGCCATGTCACCCATCCTGTCTCTCCTTTGTCACCAAGTGAGCCTGAGCATCCACCACGGGAGTGACTGCTCTGTGCAGCACTGTGCCCACAACAGCTGACCCACCTGACGTGCCTCATTGTGTCCAAGTGCTCCACAGAAGTCCTGAGGGAGCAACTGCTTTTAGCCCCACTTTACAGCTGGGGAAACTGAGGCACAGGAAGGCAAGTAACTTGTCCAGATCTGGGATATGGAGCTAGCATGTCTGACCGTAGCTCATGCATTTAACCATTAGGCTCTCCAACTAAGAGGAAGTGTCAGGGCTTGCCCTGACCATGGCCAGGTGCCAGTACGGAGACAAGGGCCTCGTTCACCTGTTTGGCCATTGCTTTGCTCTGCCTTCATCCATCCAATTTGCTGGGCCCCTGCTCTGAGTCAGGGGCTGGGCTGGCTCGAGGCAGAGGTGGGGTCCTGTGTTGGAGGAGCACACAGCCAGTGTGGGAGACAGACACACCCCTGCTTTTGCAGCCCAGAGGATGCTGGGTATGATTCAGAGGGTTGCACACTACAGACCAGAGGGAGCTCAGGGGAGGGGAGAGGGAAGGGCCGTTGGTCAGTGTCTGTCGAGGAGGAAGGATAAGAGTGTGTCTGGAAGGATGTAAGCATGATCTCAGCAGTGTGGAGGGAGGAGGGTTGGCATTGCCTTTGGGTGCGTGGCCAGGGTGACACATGCCCCAGGGTGCAGTGAGAGTCCTGAGGTCACTGGGCAGAGAGCCACCCAAAGTAGGTGTCTGGATTCTATTTCTTAGTCCAGCTGTGTGCCTCTTGCCCAGCTTGAAAGGCAGACAAAGCCGAGGAAAGCCTGACTGCTTCTCTTTGAACATATGCTCTTGGTCATTCGCTTGAGCTCTCTCCCCTCCCCCACCCTTCCCTCCCTCCCTCCCTCCTACACACACACACACACACACACACACACAGACACACACACACACACGCCTCTAGGCTGAAAAGGCTGAAATCCAGGATCTTACCCTCTTTCTTACTAGCTTAGTTAGACCGGACTAAACCTGAGTTCCAGACCCAGACTTGGAAGGAATCCAGACCTTGGAGAAGTCACTTCCCTTCTCTCTGAATCTTACAATCCTGATTTATAAAGGAATTGGAAAAAGTGACCTCCGAGGTCCCTTCCAATGTGGCCATTCTAGAATTTTAGGTAATTATCGAATTTCTTCATTATAGCATTCAAAGAGAAAATGCAGCACTTTCTGTAGTAGAGAAATTCTGCCCAATCCTTTTCTTACTTTCTAGCTCCTCACCGTGCCTCAGTTTCCACCACTGTAGTCATCTCTGGAGCAAAGGCATTTTGTCCTTTGTTTAAATCAACACAGATGCTCCTGCCTCCAAACTTAGCATGCTGCAGGAGGGGAAAGTCAACCCGGGTACCGGCCCACCCGCCTGGGTGTGAATGAGCATGCGTGACGTGGTATCCTACCTGTAGCCCCTGCCGCCTACTTTTCAGAGCGCTGCCTCACTCACCATTTCCCCTGGGGCTCTCTGCCCTGGGCTGGGGAGTTAATCAGATGGTTCCCAAAGTGGCAGCAGGCTGGGAGCAGGGCTGGTGGAGGGGTGGTGGGAGCCAGCAGAGGAGCTGTGCACCTGTGGGATCAGGGGGAGCTAGCTGAGGGCGGCCACCTTTGGGAGAGGCCCCCGAATGAAGGGACTGGAGTGGAGGGTGGGATCTGGGGATCTCTTTCTCAGAGACACCCCTGGGGATCTGCTTGAGGGCTGGCACTGGGTGCTTCATGAATACAACCTGGGGCCTCCTCAGGCAGTGGGGGGGGGGGGCCCACATGCTGGCCCCAGGTTGCTACTACATCTGTCTGTCTGTCTGTGTGTCAGCTGGTCTTTGGCTTCCAAATCAGGACAGGGGTTATGGGGGCACTGAGTTGAGTATGGGGTCAAGCTGTCACTCCTGATGGCTTTAGTGATGGTGACTTAGGGTAAGGCTTCTTTCTAGATCCTTCTCGCTCGACCACTACGAGCTGTGAGGAGTGGCCACTATCTGGGTGCATGTTCCCTCCTCAGGAGAAGGTGGGGCACATGACCTCGACAGTCCATCCAGCTCTGACGTTTGGAGTTGGTTGTCAGGAAGCCACACAGACCCATGTGGACCATTTCTCCTCTCTGAGAAAGGGGTTCAAGTGGCACAAAGGCCCTTGGGGGGGGAGAGTGGGGGTCGAGAGGTAAGATGATCCCTCTCCACTCCCCCCATCGGCATCTAGGGGGGAGGTATGGTGAGGCTGAGAGGGCTGGCCAGGGCAGAGCTTAACTTCAGGGCAGTGAAGAAAGGGGTGGGGGTGGAGCTCCAGCAGGCAGGAGGGGCTCATAGGAAGCTCCTTCGGGGATGGGGTGTGTGGGTGAGGCTTTGCCCGGTCAGCACTGGTCTTTAATGAGCAGGTTCCCTGGTTCTGCCCCACTGGGCCCCTCCGGGAGACTGGTGGAGCATGACTCGGGGTGAGAGCGGGGAGGGGAGTGAGGAAGTGGTATATTTTCCCCAACTCCTGCCCATCACTGGCTGAGGGCTGCCCTCTGAGTGTAAACTGTATAAACTACCTGCTATTTGCAGCCCGCCTGCCAGAGAAAGCCCTGGGAAGAGGAGCAGGAGGAAACCATAGGTGTATGCAGGAATGGGGAGGGCCGAGGAGACACCACAGGGCCTCGACAACCTTCAAGGCTGGTGCTCTTGCTGTATTGTACAGATGAGGAAACAGAGGCTCAGAGGGCTTGAGTCACTTCCTGTGTTGCTTCCTGCCAGCGGCAGGCCACTGGAGAATGAGGGACAGCAGTTGTGCAGGAGAGACCCTCGCCTGATCTCCCTGTGCCTCCGCTTCCACGACCGTAAGATGGGATGATGCCTGTGCACCTTGTGGGACAGGGTGAGAACTGGGAGCTTGTATTTGCGGAACACCTGGCACAGCGCCCAATCTGTGGCTGAGGTTCAAAGATCAGGAGCCGTGATTGCACAGAGGCAGGGTGGCAGGGCTCACACCTGTTAAAGACCTGCAGTCCCCAAAGGCTGTGACCATCATCTTGCTGTATGCCCGCAAGTCTGATTACCAGGGCCATGTGTTAGCTGTGGCCTTGACCACGGGAGGATCCTGTTCAATGAATCTGCATCCCCTGGGAGGTGTAATCCATGAATCCAGAAGCACAGATGGGACATGGAATAAGCTGGCTACAAGAAGAGCTGTGCCTGAGAGAACGGGACACTGGATGGATACATTTCGATGGCTTGATTGTATTTTTTGAGAGACAGACATGGAGTAAAAGGAGAGTTCCTGGAACCGGTTAAGACATTGGACAGATTGAGATTTGGCCCAAGAGTGAGGGGCTGGGGGAACCAGGGTTCCAGAGTGAGTGTGGCAATGGTGGGGCGCTAGGTAGAAAGCCACACTCCTTGGAGAGCTGAGCTGAAGACCTTCCAGCGCCCGCCCTGTCGGCTTTAATGAACGAAATCAACAGTGCAGAAGGCGCCTCCTGCTCTTGCTGTGTTGTCCGAGGCCGGGCTGGTGGCAGCAGCCTCCAGGTCTCGGTCACGGCCTGATTCCTCCGAGATCCTCCCCTCCTGGGTTCTGCTAATTCTTCCTCTCTCCCCTTCTTCCAGGAACCTTTTGGACAAAGACATGTTCTCCAAGTCTGACCCATGTAAGTCCTGCCCTGATAATAATAACAGTAACCACATCGGGGCTGATCGCAGCAGCCCCCACTGGAGTCCTTATTGAGCGTTCCGTACGTGCCCGGCACTGGTCCAGGTGCACCGAGGCTGCTTCACCAACACTGCCTGGAGAACAACCCTTCCCAGCCCCCGTACCTGTGAAGCCTCAGTGCCACCCAATGGGTTGGGAGGGCTCGGGGGTCTGGGTCTAAAGTTCTCAGCCCCAGGAAAACTGGTACAGGGTTCTAGCCCAGAGATATGCCTCTCAAGTAGGTCGTTGACCTCCTCTGGGCCTCAGTTGACCCATCAGTGAAGGGGGTGAGGATAGTAATAGGTCTTCTGAGGCCACCTCGAGCCCTAAAGGCATGAGGTGATTTTCAGATGCTTTCCTGTTCTACCTCTGCCTTCAAGTCATCCATGGTGCCCACCTGTCCACCTGCCTCACACTTCTCCCTTGCCCAGGCCTAGATGCAAACGGCCCCTGACCCCCTTCCCAAAGGGTACTCCTCCCAGACATGCCAATGTTCTGGGCCCCACTCTCCAAGTTGACCAATCCCCCCAGACCCAACACTGCTACCCAGGCCCAAGTCTCCTGAGGATCCTGACCCTCCAGAGACCCCCACTCTGAGGTACCACCTTCCTCTTGGCCTGTCTGGTGTGTTAACACGTTTTTCCTCCTCTCCTCACAGTATGTGTCATGTATACTCAAGGAATGGAGAACAAGCAGTGGAGGGAGGTAGGTCTGCCCCTTTCCCACCCCAGAAACACCAGCCTGCCCCTGACCGTAGTCCACTTATTTGTCTATCTCTGGAGACACCCCACCTGATGTTTGTAACTACAGCATCTGAACCCAAGGGAAGGATGGTCAGGTGTGCAGAGGGTGGAGTCTTGTCCTGCTGTTGCAGGACGAAACCAGTGGTGGACTGGAAACTTCCTGTCCTCAGGGAGCCCCAGTCTGGGGGAGACTGGGGACTGAAGACGCACCAGCCCAGCAGATGTCCACGGCCTGGGAAACACGGGCACCCCATGTCACACCTTGGCTCACTCACAGCGGCCATCCCGTGGTTCTGACTAATGTGAACACTGAGTTAGGTGAACCCCCTGCCCAGAAACCTTCAGTGACTCTTCTCAGCTTTGAACCAGTCCCAGCTCCTTAGCTTGGCTTCCAAGCTCTGCCAGGAACCTGGGGAGCCCCTGCCGGACGGCATGATCAGCATGAGAACAGCCAAGGAAGCTTCAGTGACATGGGGCCTGGCCAGAGCCTCCCCTGCCTGCTCCTCGTTTCCTCAAGATGTGGCCCTAGAGCAAGCAACCCAAGGGAGTGAATTTTATCCAAAAAACACGTAGGAAATACTTGCACAGGGGCTGGGCTAAAGTTTACCTTTTCACTCTCCAAGACTCTACACCAATTGAAGCGTAAACCAGATTGCAGGGGAAACATTTAACCTACTTAAATGAACTAATTACTTCTGAGGCCTTTGGCCAAGCTTCATAGAAAGCAGGAATGTGCTAATGCTTTAGTGATTCATTCAGGAAAGTGTGGCGAGGCCTCCTCAGAAGGGCACGGCTCCGCTGGAGGCTGCATTCTGTAACTGAGACTTGTTCCCACTGGGGTTGGGGTCCGGATTGTTGCCCCCGCACCTGCAGCGTACGGCAGAGGCAAACGGGGAGGCCTGGCCGTCAGACGCACCTGTGCTTCAGTTCTGACTCCAGCTCTGTCTGGAGGCAGGACCCGAGCAAGTTGCTTAACCTCTCCGTGCCTCAGTTTCCACATACTATATGGGAATAATATCCACCTTGCAGGCCTGTGGTGGGTGTAACGTGCCTGGCACGTGGTCATTGCTCGGTCAATATCATTGCACAGCATCGTCCTGAGTGTTCGGGGCCTTGCTGGCCACAACCCCATTTCAGTCAATATTTGTAACAGGAAGCATTTATGGGGTGCTGGGCAACAAGCCGGGTGCAGGTGCTGAGGACAGAGGAAGCCAGTCAGGGGAACAGCACCAGCTGGAACTTGGGAGTGTGCGGTCTGGAAGGGGAGACTCACATACATGAATGACCCCCACAGGAAATGGTGAGAGGTGTCCTTGAGAAGAGAACGGGAGTTCAGAGGAGAGAAAGTTACTGCCGTGTTCATAGCTCATTGGATTTTTTAAAATGGAATTTGACTGAACACAAGCTGTCTGGCTACGGGGCGCGTGCTGTGGAAAAGAGGAGGCTGTGGGTGCAAGGGAACTTCACGGGTCTTGTGATCCAATCTCCTCACTTGAAGAGGGCACAGGACAAGCTTCAGGAGGCTGAATCAGCGAGTTGGAGCCCAGTGCAGCGGAACGGCCACCTCGGGGGACACAGCATGGGGCCCGGCAGCAGGGACTGTGGCATAAGCAAAGTATGGGGGAGGCCGGGATCGGCAGGTCAGGCCAGGTCCCGGGTAGCTGGAGGATGGATGTAATAAAGAACTGTTTATAAAGGAGTGGGCAGGTTTCAGGGAAACCAGTGAGGGGTGATGAATCACAAGGCTGGCGACAGTGGGGAGCCTGAGGGGGTGAAGGGGCTTCCAGACAGGAGCAGGGACCCTCAGTGGAGGGACGCTGTTAGCCTAGGCAGCCTCACTCTCTTCCCACCCTCTGCTCTCTGCCAGCACTTCCCATTGGCGGAACCCACTGGAAGACCTAGGGGTTGGGGGGAACTTTGATGTGGTCTATGCGAGTCAGCCTCCTGGGCACAGAGCAGAGTAGAGGATCCGAGGGACAAATGGGGACACGGGAACAGACAGCGAGCAGATGAGTGGGGCTGGTGTTCAGAGTGTGGACGGGTAAAACAGAGGAGGAGGCAGCTGAGTGGGGCTCATGGCTGTTCGGCTGAGGACAGGAGGGGTCATGGGGTCAGAATCCAGAGCAAGAGGGGTCCTAGAGATCAGGGAGGCGGACTCCATCTCCCAGAGGCAGTGAGCACTGTGCCCAGCCTTCAGGGGTGACAGTGGCAGCAGGACTCAGCCACAGGTATTGTTGGGGAGGGGAGAATCTCCCCCGCCCATACCACCTCTCTTGAGTTCTTAGACCAATAATACAACTGACACCAGATTAACAGGAGAAAAACCGACTTGATATGTGTGCGTGGGAGATCGTAATTGATGATGCGCTCTGAAATGACGATGCTCTCTAGAATGGTGAGCCAGCACCTTTTTTATACTTTGTAGGCAAAGGAACAATAGATTTGGGGAGAAATAACAGGACAAAGGTGAAGTTTGGGTGCTCGTTACTGAGGAATGCAAACCAAGTTTGGGCTTGGGGAGTAGATTAGGAGAGGAGTGACAAGCTTGGCTTGGGCAAGCTTTTTTGGCCCTGCATCCTTGACTCCACAGATAGGGTGTTGCTCTTAGCCCCCTGCAGCCAGGAGGACACTTTCACGGCAGAGACTTATTTCCCGTATTCAGCGTGACAGGGATAGGTCCACGTGCCCCTCTTGCACTGGCTGCCTGTCAGGTTACTGATTCCGAGTGATCCTTACATTACTGTGGGGCATGTGGGGGCCACCCGCCCCGGGCCCCGGCAGCAGCCCTAGAACACAGGCTTCAAGCTATTTTGGAGAAGAGAAGATGCACTCAGACATACTGAGGTCCTCCTTCTGTGCCTGATTCTGTGTATGACACCCAGAGGAAAGTATTAGGAATAGAGAATTTAAAGAAAAACCCAGATCCCTCCCTATGGAACTGGCCCTGGGATGGAAGACCGCCTTCGACAGTGAGCAGAGACCAGTTACCACCACTCCACTTGCTGGCTCACTGCAAACATCTGTTACTGGAATCTTTCCTCCCTGTGACCAGAGGGAGTCAAGCTCAGGCCCTCCAGTTCCTCTAAGTCAATGTTCCTCTAGGCAGGGCCCAGACCCCAGGTTTGTACAAGGCGGCAGAGGATGAAAACTGTTCTCGCAGCCCCTGGCTGCTGGGTTGCAGCTGATTTTAACTGTTTCGGTCATTTTAATGCCTTCCGAGAAAGCTCCATCATCCCGGCACCTAAATGTGTCACTGCCTTTTATGAAAATTGACTTAAGATGGGATTTTAACCCAGGAAATAGAGCACTATTTGCATCAAGTCCTGCCAGAGCCTTCTGCATGTCCCAGGGGAAGGAAGGATGAGCAGGTTGGAAGGGTCCCAGAAACACTCTTAGCAGGAGGAGAAACATAATAGGGAGTGCCTCTTGGTTTCCCATTTAAAAGTGTAGGCGGGGGGCTGGTCCTTGCCCTTCCCTTGCCAGGTGGCTGTCCTGGCTAAGGCCCCTTAGTAAGGAGGAGAGGGTTTTCCCAAA
This sequence comes from Artibeus jamaicensis, assembly GCF_021234435.1. Lineage (NCBI taxonomy): Eukaryota > Metazoa > Chordata > Mammalia > Chiroptera > Phyllostomidae > Artibeus > Artibeus jamaicensis. The sequence goes on from NW_026521356.1 coordinate 4,791,448, forward strand.
TCTTAGGGTATCCCTCTGATAGACCCGTACCACCGGCAGGGTACGCCCACACGTCCCTACCGGAGCACTCAGTCTATTCCCGAGCAGGCTCAGCCCATTGAACATTTTAGCACCAGCTGGGGATGACGGTTCATCGCCTTGTATTTGGAACAATATTATCACAGCACCCTGACGTGGGCCTTCACATACCGTCGGCTCAGTGAGCTGTGACAGGGAGAATGCTGGGGACACAGGAGGGACCAGGCACTGTTTACACGCAGCAGAGCTCACTTTCAGTTCAGGGAGGTGACAGTGACAGCCATATGATGCTGATGGCATGCACCTGTATGACAGTAACGTGTGGGTCTGTTCTGAGCACTTAACCCTCACAACCCTACAAGGGAGGTATTATTATTATTAATTTTATTAGTGTCTGTCCCATTTCACGGAGGAGCAAACTGAAGCACAGTGAGGTTAATGGGAAGATGGTTTCTAGAACATGACGTAAAGACTGTAGCAGTTCTACGTGAAGGGCAAACCTCCCTTGTTCCGAGTTCTGCCCTCCGTAGATGCACAAAGTTGATCTTCTCTTCCCTGTGGTCTTTTCCTCACTGTCTGAAGTCTGCTCACAGGGCCCTGTTAGCCTGCTTTGGGGCAGACTTCGGAGTGTGACCGTTTCTATCAGTAGTTTCTGTTTGTGTCACTGTCTCTCGTCCCTTATCTACCCAGGCACGCCCCTCCCCAGGTCTCTGCATTCTGTGGGTCTGTTTCTCAGGGTCATGTACCCGTCTGTGCTATCCAGTGTCCAGTGGCCTTTGTGACAGCTGTCTTCAACGTTCTTCACATCAAGTTTCGGGGCTCCTGTGTGTTTCTCACATGAACCATTGTTCACAAAGGATTCCCTCCGCTCAGATTTGGAAATTGAGTTTTTGAGTCTAAATGTGATTTTACATTCATCTCTATTGTGGGTCATTTGGTAGAACCAGTCTGTTGTATGGCCTGTGAAGATCACATTGAATTACAATTGCATTCAGCGTCCTGGTTCTGTCTCCAGGTCCTGGGCCAGCTGTCGTCGTTGCCCAGGTGAATGGTGGGCGGGAGTGCGGGGCGGGGGTTGGGGGGGGACCCTCCAACAGAGCCCAGACAGGCCTCAGTTCTCCTGTTGACCTTTGGGGTGTGCTGTTCGGCCACCTAGGGTTCACAAAACTTGTTATAACCCACCCTATATTTCTCTACCTGGTCCCTAAGGACACCACGAATAACAGTCAGATGCCTTGTCAGGTGAGGCCCTGGACTTGACGTCCAAAACCCTGCACATTCCCATCCCAGTTCTGATATTTGCTATGTGACCTGGGTGTGGTATTTACATTCTCCAACTCTCAGCTTACTCACATGTAAAGTGGAATTAAGAGACCTTCTCGGGAAGGCTAAGTAAGTTAATATTTTCAAAATGCCTGGAAATATCAATTGCGATGTGACATCGCCCAGTTTGAGTATTCGGGTGCTCCATCTCCATGGAAATGGCCACACTTGGAGGTCCTCTGACCTAAACCAAGTCTTCCCTTATCAGGAGTGCAGAGTGACAGCCAGCATTTCTGAATACTCAGGTTTCCTGTAACACCGGAGTCCCCTGCTCAGCCTGGGGCTGCAGCACCTGAAGTCCAAGGAGTGAGGGCTTCCAGGAAGAGAGGGGCTTGAAGGGCAGTATCCCAAGCCCGTGTGGGAAGGGTCTCTCATCCGGGCTCTTGCAGGAAAGGCCGCACCCAGGGATATCATCATCACTGTGTCGTGCCCACAGAGCACCACACCTTGGCACGCCGGCTGCCAGGCGGCGGCCGCTGCCAGTGCGGGATCCCTGCTCTCGGTGCGTTTGTCCCCTCCTGTGTTGTCCGGGGGCACCTCCTCTCAGTCTGCCCGTGAGAACTTGCCTGTCTGCGTGGTGGTCTTTCTGCCTCCTGCCCCCTTCCAGACCCCCTCCATGCTCCCTGCTCAGGCTGCGAAGGTCGCCCACGCTCACCCCTGGCAGGCAGTGTCCTGGTTCCTTCTCTCTCCTCTGGTTCCTCCTGGACAGAAAAGGGCTTTTCTCTGGTTCCAGTGGCTCTTACGACCTCAGCTCAGGGTTCCACCTGGCCCCCAAGCCTCTGAGATGAAACTTCTTAGCCTGGTGTCAGAACCTTTCCTACTTGGATACCCTCGGAATGGCCATAAGAAAGGACCTACCTCTGATTCGGGTCCTGCTGTGTGCTCTGCTGGCTCATCCAGATGCTGCAGCGACCTGTGAGGAGATGTGACTGGCCCACGTCACAGACGGAAACTAAGGCTGGGAAAGAGGAAGTGGCTTGTGTCAGGCTGCACAGCTCATGGGTGCAGAGTTGGAATTCGCATCGGTTATGAAGCCATCTAACCCCATTGGCTGTCCCCAGCTTTCGGGCCTTTGGGGCAGATACCAGCAGCCACCCACAGTCAGAGGTGGGTGCAGGCCCAGCACCGCTCCGCACAACCTCAACACCTGGGCCTACACGGCCACAGAAGCTGCTCTCGGGCTGATTTCTGCCACAGGCACCAGCAGGTTAGGTTGAACCATGTGGATTTGCAATTTGAAAATGTTGGCAATTTCATATGGTCTCATGGTTTGGTTAGACTCTAGTCTAATATGAGCAAGTTGCCCCAGTCACACTCTGGTCCTTGTAAGCTCAGTGATGTCTCAGGGTCTCTTGCCTGAAAGGCTCCCTGAAGGCAGACATGGGACGAAGCTCAGTGTTGGTGCGATCAGGCCACCACAGCCTCTGTTTGTGGGAGCGCCCAGGGGTGTCAGAATCCAGACCCACTCCCAAGGCATAAGAGCCTTGGTGTCTACAGGTTCTCATGCCCAGTTCGTGCAAGTGCTCAGGGGCTCGTTCAACACTTCTAACCTCCCCGTGTGTCTCTGCACCTTCCTAGTGGCTGTGAAACATCACTGTTAACTCCCCCCTGTTAACAGGGTTCTCCAGGGCCCAGGGATTTCCTTTTAAGCAGCATCTTTCAAATGTAACTCCCATGCCTAGGATGGAGGAAATTCATTTAAAAAATAACAAAATAATAGACTATAGACAATAAAAAAAGACCCAAGCTATTTGACTCCAGGCTTTTCCCACCCTACCTCACGGCCTGTTACCCACCTTCTTCCTCGCTCTGTCCCTCCCCTGCACCCAGACCGTCGGGTGGACTTCCTGCCCTCATCTGTCCTTCCGGAGGAAATCCTCCAGCCATGTCCGTGCCTTTATCTGACTCCGCTCCACCTTCAGTGCTCTCTGAGCCTCCCAGACAGCCTCTCCCAGCAGCCGACATTGGTCTCCATGACCCCAGTTGTTTAAGAATCGGAGACTCAGAGTCGACCAAAGTGTTCAGAACATCTGCTGTGTAACAGCAGCCTCCTTACTGACCGAGCGCCTGCTGTGCAGCTGGCATCGCATACTCATCGTCCCCAGTCCTTATGACCACCCTGTGGCCAGGTGCAGATTATCCCCAGACACAGAGAAGTGAAGAAACCGGCCCCGGGTGACACGGCTAGAAACTGGGGTTCTCTCCCTGTTGAACCAGAGGAGGGGCGGTTCTTGGGCAGTTCTTGGAAGTCAGACAGGCCTAGACTTGTGTGACCTTGTACTAGACATTTATCCTCTCTGAGCCTCAGTTTCCTCATCTGTAAAGTGGGCAACTAGCAATACTTACCTCCTGGATTGTCTTGAGGATTAGAGGTAACACAGGACAAGCTGGAGGAGCCAGGTAGGCACCGGTAACAGACAGCTCTCCTTGATAGTATCACCAATGGGCTGTGGGAGCAGAGCATGTACCTGTCTGTTTACACACTTTATTCTATAGATAGGCCTGTGGAGGCCAAAGGAAGAGAGAGAACTTGAATGGGACTCTGGTATCCTCCTGGGTGCAAAGCAGGGAGTTCCCTGTCCTTAGAGACCATATGGGGAGTTGGGGAGACCAGACACAGACATAGAATGGTTTAAAAGCCTCATTTTCCTTCATCTTGATAAGTGTATTAGTAAAGCTCCTCTAGAAAAACCCACGTGTCAGATTATAACTAGATCAAGAGCCCTCCTAATAGGTTAGAGGTGAATTCTCAACACTTCACAGCAGGGAGAGATCCAGGAAGGCTGGGAGCCTTCCTGGAGGAGGTGGCACTTGAAGGATGGTGGGAGAAGGAAAGTACTGCAGGAATGGGGCCTGACAGGAGCGAAGCCTGCCGGGGAGAATGCCCTGTGTGCCGGTGAGATGGCAGTGACTCAGTCTGACTGGCCCATAGTGGCGGAGAGAGGTGAGAGGTCAGCTCAGGGCAGAGGGCGGTGCCTCACTGTTGGGAGTGTGGGTCTTAGATTTAATCACAGTTTCTGGAGTCGGTGAACAAGCATTTGTTGAGCACCTACTATATGCTATATACTGGTCCAGGCACATAGTGGAGTACAAGACGGTCAGAGTCTTTGCTCTGGAGAGCTTAGTGTAATCAGCCAAGAAACTGGATAATTTTAGGGATTGATTGATAAGTGCTGCGAAAAAGTGTAATGCGACAGAGTGACCGGGGAGATGGGGCTGCTTTAGTTAGAGGGGTTGAGGGAGACCCTTCTGAGGGGCTGGTGCCACTGGAGTTGAGTGGTGCCATGCGTAAGTCTGGGAGGCGGTGTCCCAGTAAAATGGGGCCCCAACGCCCGCTCATTGGAGTAAATGACAGTCACTCAGCACAGTGCCTGGCTGTGCCCAATGCTTGTAAATATTATACTTATATACTACCATCAGACAGAGCTGGGGGAAGGCTCTGCCCCCTGTGCTGCCGCTTCTTTGACGGAAGGACAACTGACAGTCCTACTGCCCTGTGCGGTCTCCACATCAGCAGCACCCCCTTCCCCCGAGCCTTACCACACCCTGGGTGAGGAAGCAGAGGCACGGAGGGGCCCTTGCTTTGCCCAGGGGCTTCCTAGAAAGTGGCAGAGCTGGGGTCTGACGTGGTCCGGTTCCCTGCTCCCCCCATCTGCCCGGTGTGGACTTTCAGAGTGGCCTTTTCTGGCTCCGGAGTTGGAGGTGGTGCCTCAGGGGCCAACTGTGAATCTGTGTGTGACTCCTGTCCCTTCCCCCATTCGGGCAGAGGTGTGTGCTCGTTCTGGGCAATACATTAGCAGGGAGCCCACAGTTTCATTTGAAGAAAGGAGTTTGCTATCCCAGTAAACCCTGAGGTTCCAGGCCAGGTCCCTTGGTGGCTGACCGATCTGTTTACTCTTCTGTGTTAGCGTCCAGCTGCACTTTACAGCTGTGGCTGAGATGTTGAGAGCGTGGGCTCCGAAGTCAAGGTGACTGGGTCCAAATCCCGGCTACCACCTTCCCAGCAAAGCTCTTTGGCCAAGTGCTTAGGCTTAGGAGCCTGCTGTGAGGACTAGATGAACTAATTCATGTGAAGTGCCTAGCACGAAGAAAATGTTCAATAATGGCTCTTCTTATAAGCAGCCCTGAGTGAGCGACCAGTGCTTTACCTGAAGGAAGGAACTACTGATGGCATTTCGGACATCCCGATGCCATTTGTTAGGAGCTGTGGATGTTAGGAATGTGCTGGGGGACAAGCGCCTCTAGGGCAGGGCTTGCTCAGGCCCCTCCCCCCACATGCTGCAGCCAGACCCGGGCTCAGCGTGCAGCCTCCAGGGGACAGGCTGGTGGAGAGCAGTTTGCCAGCAGCTTGGCAGTCAGGCTTATTGGTAAAAGGGTTATTTCCCCAGGAGCTGGGATAATTTAACAGATCATCTGGAACAATGGCTAATTAGGAACTAAGCTTTTAGGCTGGAAGTCTTTCATTATAAGCTTGGTAAATTTTCACAGGCCACTGCTGGTGTCTGGGGCCGGAGGGGGAACCTTCTCTGTGTAGCTCTGGGCACCGGGAAGGCCGCTGCTGGCCTCCTCGCTCATCTTTGCCCTTCCTCACCCGGAGGCCTCAGCAAAACAGGGAGGGGACTGGGAGGCCCGCAGGCCGAGAAGTCATGGTTCTCTCTGTGTGACTTCAGGCAAGCTCTTTCCTCACTCTGGGCCTGGTTTTCTCCCCACTCTACAAGGAGGGGTGGCTACAGAATCCCGAACCCCTCCAGTGTGAGAACCTGAGAGAACTTTCTAGATCCAAGATGGTTGTGGGTCTGGAAACAGGTTTTCTATGCTCCTGTCCACGGGCCATGCCCTCCCTCCAGGTGCCCAGACCTCGGGCCTCCTCCTCCCCAGCCCTGGGTGCCCATCCTGGCGCTGTTCCTAGAGCCAAACACATTCTCTTTTCCTATTTCTGTTTAAGTTGGATAGCTTTCTGGCCTCCAGTTTAATCACGGTGAACATGATTGATGAGGGGCCAGGGCTAGGCTCTGAAGCAGGGCTTTTAGAACCCCTCAGTGAAGGAGCCATCCGTAATGTATGAAAATTATAGGGGCGCTTCAGCTGGGGAAGGGCGCGCAGCTTTGTGGTGGAGAGCAGTCTGTCAGCCCTGGCCTCCTGTCCCGGCCAGCCCAGTCACCGGGGGCTTTGCAGCTGGGGGGAGGTCTCCAAGCTTCACCCAGCTGTAATTTGTAAAAAGGCAAGAGCTGCTTAAATCAGGACCACTAAGATTGTTATGCTTGCAGAGCTACCCACTCATTACTGAGGCAGGGGACCATGGTGATGCTGTCACTCCCAGGAGCCCTGGACGCCCTTCCTCATGGCTGGGGGCCACTGGGAGGTCCTTCATCTATAAAATGGGGACGACAATAATATGGGCTCCACTGGGTCAGCGGGGGGTTAAATGAGATCCTGGATGTGTGGACGTGTTTCGAAGATGAGAAGTCATGACACAAAGCAGAAGGAGGAGGAGGATTTGATGGAAGGAAGAAAACTGAAAGGAATGCTGACAGGCTTCTGGGAGAACAGGGCACTCCTGTGACCTCGGCTCTTGTCATAGCCCTTTTCTTTCTTTTTTAAATGTATGTATTTATTTTTATTTTTCATTTTTTCAATTATATTTTATTAATTTTGCTATTACAGTTGTCCTGATTTTTCCCTTTGCCTCCCCTCCACCCAGCACCCTCTACTCCCTTAGGCAATTCCCCCACCATTGTTCATGTCCATGGGTCATGCATATAAATTCTTTGGCTACTACATTACCTTTACTGTACTTTATATCCTCATGGCTATTCTGTAACTACCTGTTTGAACTTCTTAATCCCCTTACCTCTTCATCCATTCTCCCCTTCCCTCTCCTATCTGGTAACTAATTTCTTTTCTCTTGCTGCTTTTAAAAGTCTCTCTTTAACCTTTGGCTTTTTAATAATGATGTGTCCTGAAGTGGGCCTCTTTGCATCCCTCATAATTGGGACTCTCTGCACTTCCTGGACTTGCATGTCTATCTCCTTCACCAAATTAGGGAATTTTTCTTTCACTATTTTTGTGGATAGATTTCCAATTTCTTGTTCTTTCTCTTCTCTTTCTGGTACCCCTTTGAGGCAAATGTTAGACCTCTTGAAGTTGTCCCAGAGGCTGTTTATACCATCCTCATTTTTTTGGATTTTTTTTTCTTATTGCTCTGTGTGCTTGTTATTTGCTTCCTTATGTTCCAAATCATTGATTTGATTCTCAGCTTCATCCATTCTACTGTTGCTTCCCTGTAAATTGTTCTATGTTTCGATTAGTATATCCTTCATTTCTGACTGGGTCTTTTTTATGCTGCTGAAGTCCTTACTAAATTCCTTGAGAATCCTTATAAATAGTGTTTTGAACTCTGCATCTGAAAGATTGCTTATCTCCATTTCATTTAGCTCTTTTTCTGGAGTTTTGATCTGTCCTTTCATTTGAGCCATGTTTCTTTGTCTCCTCATTTTGGCAGCCTCGCTGTGTTTGGTTCTATGTATTATCTGGAGCTGTTTTGACTCTGTGTCTTGTTAGTGTGGCCTAATGTAGTAGGTGTCCTCTAGGGTACAGTGGCACAGTCTCCCCTGTCACCAAAGCTGGGTACTCAAGGTGTACCCTTCATGTGGGCTGAGTACATTCTCCTCTTGTAGTTGAGCCTTGGTTGCTGTTAGCAGATCAATGGGTGGGATCAATGCAGCCATCTAGCCAGCTGCAAGGACAGGCTGTGACAAGTCTCTGCCATCTATGAAGGATCAGCTATGCAGGGGGCAGGGTGGTGGTGCTCCAACGTGGTCCGTAGCCGTCCACTGGGTGGGTTGGCCATGTGGTTTCCTGGGTGGTGCAGGACAAGGTCCACGCCCACCAGTGTTTTGCCTAGGGCACCCTGCCTGAGCCACAGAACAATCCGGAATGGCTGCTACTGGTGCTGGGCTGGGAGATTCCCAGGTGAAGCCAAGCTGTAACTCTAAACTGGCTGCTGCTAGAGCTCACTGAAGCTAGATGCTGCTTGTTTGATAGGATTTAGAAGGCAAAACCAGCTATTCTTATGGAAAAGCAGTTTGGGTAGGCCCATGAATTGGGTGGGGTAGAGCCTCTACTGATCTCCAAAGTGGGTCACACAGTGTCAGGTTGATGGAGTCTCATATATGGCACCAGCTTGCTGACTCTGCGTGGGGAGGGCTCAGCAAAGGGACAATGGCCTCCACTCACCCTGATGCCAGATACTCAGTCTCTCCCTGTATATACCACTGGTGCCCTTCAAGCTGCCATTCTGGTGCTGGAGCTCAGAGGGAGCAAGTCTGAGTAGGTGAGTCTGTGTGTGTTCCCCAAGAGGAAATGTTTGGGGCTTCAACAGCCTCCTTCACTGACTCAATCCCTGCTGGTTTTTGCAACCAGAAGTTGTGGGAGCTTTTCTTCCTGGCACTGGAATCCTGGGCTGGGGGGCCTGGTGTGGATCTGGGACTCCTTGCTCCCAAGATATCCCTCCCGAATTTTTATCCATGTGGGTGTGGGGCCAGCCCATTCTTCATCCATGTGCCTCGTACCTCCTACCAGTCTGGATGGATGTGGTTTCTTCAATTCTGTAGTTGTCAGACTTCCATTCAACTAGATTTCTAACATTCCTGAGTAGTGGTGGTTCTATATTTGAGTTGTCATTTTGACGTGGTTGTGAGAAGAGGTGGGCCGTGTCTCCCTACAACACTGTCTTGACCAGAAGCCCCTCACAGCCCTTAATCAGCAGTGTGACCTCTGTCCGAGCACCCCAACCCCCTTTCCTCTTTCCTGCTTCTCTTTTCTCATTGGCTGAGAGGATTTGGTTCCTTCCAGCTCTGAGATCTTTAGGTTCTAGGTCAACTTGTTAATCAATGAATGTTTATGGAAATCACAGGAGGGATCAGGGCTGTGTGTGTGTATGTGTGAGTACAGGGGCTTTAGAAGGGATGGGGGCGAGCAGAGGTATAGGTCAGGGACACTCACTGGTGCCACCTGACCCCACAGACCCCACAAGAAGAGTCAACAAGGTAGAAGGGACAGTAGGCACTAAAGAATTCAGAGGTTGGGCTAGTGGTGAGAAGAAAAAATAGTGGTAAAGACTGGATAGAACATAGTTCCGGCCTCATTCTTTGTATTAACCTCTTCTTGGTTAGTGACTACCTCAAATCCTTATTGACATGGAGCCAAATCTGCCTGGGTTCAAATCATCTCCCTACTACCCACTTGCTGTGTCTCTGAGTTTCATCTTAGTTAATTTATCTGTAAAATGGGAATAGTATTAGTATTGCCTAATAAGATTGTCGTGAAGATTAAACAAGTTATTATACGGGAAACAGTTGATGTCTGGCACAGAGCAGGGCTACAGGAGGGCTGCGTGAGGGCTCTCACAGGTGCTGAAGGGCAACATGCAGACACGGCGGTACTTCTCACACATTCCTTTCTATCTTCCTCTGGAGAAGGAATGGTTTGTTCTGAATTAGCAGTCTCTGAGCGGTTTCCATGTTGTCTCATGTGGATAATGAGCAACAGACTGTGCCAGTGGGGGTCCTGGGCTCTTGGCCCGGCTTCCCCTCTCCGCCACCCTGCCTCTGGGCAATGGTGAGGAGCTGACTCAGGTGTTGGGAGACTTCGCTGAGTTGCTTGCAGTCTCTCGCCTTACCTGTCTTACCCGGGTTCTTGCTCTCAGCCCTGCCCTTGGCCCTTACCCCAGGGCGGTTTGGAGGGACAGTTGCCCTCCTACTCCCCTAAGTTCCGACACGCGCATGATGCTTTAGTCCTCAAAGAGGTTTCCAGTTGCCTCCCCTTTGAGGGTCTCACTGTAGCTGATGACATGTAGTTAATGCTGCTTCGTTGATATTCTCAAGGCTTAGTCGTGAGTTGTTAGGACCTCTTGGGAGACACTTTTGTGGAGTGACAAGAGCTTTTCCTTCTGGGTTTTGTTGCCAGGGGAGCTTTCGAAGGTGAATGAATACCCTAATTTCCAGGCTTCTTTCTCTGTTGTATTTTCTTTCTCCCCTGGGAGACTGCCCAGCCCCTGGGATCAGGGAGGCCCTCCTCACCTAGATGGATGGCTCTGTCTCTCCCATTACACACCACAGCCCACCCCGTCCACACTCCCCCGCCTACCCTGGGGCTCTCTACATCAGAATCACTTGGTAAAACAAAGATTTGGGGGCTTCTCTTCAGCTTTGTTGATCAGAGAATGCCTGTGCCCCAGATTGTGGGCAACTTGAGCCCCCCTGCCCCCATCTTCAGACCCCAGAGTATGGACACAGGGGTTCAGAAGGACTGGAAGGCGGGACTGATAGGCCAGGGAGCTGGGAGAGTGTGCAGGGCCGCCTTGGCTGTGATTGCAGGTGGTAAGGGGCTAACCCTCCCTCCCCTGCTCCCCCCGTCATACAGTCAGACCACCTGCCTTCTCGTGCTTCCTGCTGCTCGCACCTCATGCCGAGTCCCTTTCCACTTGAAAACTCCACAATTCTGGGTAAAATGAAATACAGCCACATTGATTTTTTTGAACATCAGCTCAGTTGTGTTCATACCATCATTAATAGGAGTATAAATCGGCCCTGACAGGGACCTGGAGGCTTCTTGGATTTTAAAATTCAAGTTTTCGCATGTTTTCTCTTTGTTATTAGCCCAAGTAATGAAGGCTATAAACACCTTTAGGAAGTCTCCAGGCTGTAGATTTCCCAGTCCTTTGTGATGTGCACATGTTAATTACCCCTGCATCCTGATAATTCATCACTGCCCAGCCCCGAGGGCTTGTCCCCTTTCCTGCTCCAGGAGGTGTTGGGGTCCTTGGAGAGCCCCCCACTGCCTGCCCCCCCACCCCGTGTCCTATTTCCAGGGGAACTCCATTTTCTTCTCCAGCAGAAATCAATCTCTGGGGAATTCCCATCTATTGAAGCTTCGAGTGCCATTTGCAAAGCAGCCCTGTCATCTCCCCTAACGGGTGTTTTCCTTGGAGCCTCTGCCAGCAGTGGGGTGGGGACAGAAGTGTGCGACGCAATGCTTTCTCCTTCTCGTCTGGGCTTTATTCGAAATCTTGCCAGAGGAGTTTTTAAAGGTGTTCGACAAAGGCAGCCCATCACCATTTCTCTCTCCCTCTTTCCCTCCCTCCCTCCCTTCCTTCCTCTCTCTCTAAAATCAATGAATACACCTTTGGGTGAGGACTTTTTAAAAAGTAAAATGATTAATCCTGTACGAATATAAAATGAACACATAGCAAACGTTTCTTTAACTCATTAATTAATGAAGGAACCAGTAAGATGTTACAGTACAGCAGGTCTGCAAATAAGGTCTTTCGTTCAATGTCGATTTAGTATGTTACTGAGATACCAAAGGGACTTAACTCTTATTTATATCATTAACTCGTGGTAAAATTGGTCTTGCTGTACATCATTCCTCTTAAAGTCACAGAACTTATCAACGAGGTTAAGTGAGGACTTACTGAAATTCAAGTAACGCACACAAATGGGAAATCAGGAATGCTGAAGTTAATTCATAAATAGATGCAAAGTTAGTCAATAGCCAGAAGGTAATAATCAAATAATCAATTGCATACCACTGAACTAAATTTATTTGCATTTCTACAGATACGAATCATTTGCATTACTCTATTCCTTCTATGATTTGCAGAGTTGTAAAGTATTTTAAAGATAATGAAAGATGCAGACCTCTATGAAATCAGACGTCTGGACTAATAGGTGAAACGGCGCACCCAGTGATCTGCTTTTTGGTACCTTTCAATACTTCATGCTTTCCCATGATTCCAGTGTCCAGTGTCTGGGAGGGCCTTGCCCTAGGCCTTTGCATATAGCTCTGTTAGCACAGTTAGCACACTGCACAGTAGTTATTTGTTTATGAGTTGTCCCACCAATGACAGAGAAGCCCCTAAGTATGGGGTTCATGTTTCATTTATGTCTGTAGCTCAGCACCCAGCATGTGACCTGGGTTATATAACAAGTGCTTAAAAACTGTTCATCGAATTAATAATTGAATTGATTGGATAATAACTAAGAAGTGAGCAGGGCAAGGAGTATTTTCCATTTTCTGTTGAGGAAACTGAGGCTTTCAAAGGCTCTGATCAAGGCACACAATTAGCTTGTGAAGCAGTTAGGACTCTAACCCACTCATCCATTTCCTCATTCAAAACCTTCCTTCATTCATCAGTTCCTGGGTACCTGCTGTGTAGCAGCCCCTGGGGGCGGTGAGCTTCTGCTGTCCTTGCCCCTGGGACGTGTACCACAACGTGGCTTAGACAGCATGGGCCAGAGTGCCTGGGTTTCTGCCTGGATGTCAGCAACTATTAGCCATGTGACCCTGGACAAATTACTAAACTCTTCTGTGCTTTTGTTTTCTCATCAATAAAGCGGAGAAAGTCTGCCACAAAGTGATTAAAGAATGTTTAACGCAGTTCCTGGGGCGATGATTGTCCCCATCTGTGAGCTTGTGACTGTTGAGCAGTGTCAGGTCCTGGGCTGCACAGGTGAGGAGTGTGGATCCTCCTGCTGCTCGAGCAGCGCAGTCCAGTCGGGTGGAAAGAGCCTCAGTAGATTATCGCCAGGGGACTCGGTAAGTGCAGCAGTAGGGACATGAGGAGGAGTATGGGAGCCCGGGGAGGGGTTGGGAATTGGAGAGCAGGACTTCTGGGAGCTGAGTTGTCAGGCATAAGCAATTGGCCCACATGGGTGACCCTCTGGGAGGTTGCCGCTGTGGCTGAGCTGAGAAAATGATGCGCCCAGTCCAAGGCGATAGCACAGGAGGCGGGCACAGGAGAGTTAGCAGGTGGAACTGACAGGAGAGAGAGGCTGTAGACAAGGGGGTGAAGGCACCGAGGGGCCAAACTAGTGTTCCTCGGATGGCCCCGCCCTGCCTTGGGGAGGAGGGGGAGGTTCCCTTTGCAGGTTTCAAACTTAACTCAGGGTAGAAGGGGTCACTCGGGTATGTCCCAGTGACAGGCAGGGACCTTGCCCACCACGTGTGAGAGGGACTGTGTGCTGGCATTTGTCTGGGCTACGGAGCCCCGTCAGGGAGGACCAGCACTCAGGACTGACTTTTTGTTTTGGAAATTACTATGTAAGTTAAAAAAAATGTTTATGTATTAAGAAAGATGAACAACCTATTTAAAATATTTATTGTGTATATGCCTGTTGTTTACTTTGGAGAATACTGTGCCCGCCCTTCTTGGAGCGCCAAGTGCAGGGCTTTGGGGCTCTGTCTTTGAGTCCCATGTCCCTTTTCTGAAACAAAATCTCATCAGAAAAGTCCAGTGTATCGAACAGATGTGTAAAAGAGAGCTACTTGGATGGAAGTGACGGCCCGGAGTCTCACCCGCACTGCCCTCCTGGGAGCTCAGGGTTCTGGGCACCACAGTGTCACCCACTGGTTCTCGAAGGGAGGTCGCTGCACCAGCAGTGGCAGTATCACCGCCATCTTTAGAAATGCAAGTTCTCAGGCCCCCCCTAAACCTACTGAACTGGAACCTCTGGCAGTAAGGCCTGCGTCTGTGTTTTAACAAATCCTCCAAGTGATTCCGATGCCCAGAAATAGGAAGACACTTCCTTAAGTCATTTGGGAGAGTTTAATGTGTCCAATTATTGAATGTCTAATGCGTGAACAGTTTTGGAGTATATGCTGCAGGGGATACCAGGAAAGTCACGTCTGTGTGTTAGTTACCTACTGCTGAGTAGCAAACTGACCCAGAGTGTAGCCATGAAACAACACGGTCGTGAGTTGGGGCGCAGCTCTGTGGGGTCCTCTACCTCACAAGGCCATGGTCAGGGTGTTTGCAGAGCCTCAGTCGTCACCAGGTTCAGCTGGGGCAGGGTCCACTTCTGAGCTCGCAGTGGCTGTTGGAAGGATTCTGATTTTTAGGGATGGGTCGGCTGCTCTTAGTTCCCCGCCACATGGGCCTCTCCACAGGGCAGCGCACAGCACGGCCGCTGCCTTCATCAAAGTGGGCCGGCCAGAGACAGCGAGAGAGGGTGCCCGGGACGGGCGTCACAGTCCCGATGACGTAATCTTGGGCGTGACTTGTGCTCTGGTCTGTTCACTAGAAGTGAGTCGCCTGGTCCAGCCCACACTCGAGGGCAGAGCTCACACAGGGCCGCGGATGCCAGGAGGTGGGGCCTGATCCCACCATCTGGGTCTCTTGTCTTTGCATTCACAGCAGGGGCGTCCAGTGGGTACACACCCAGTGGCAACCAGTCAGGGAAGAATGGCAGTCGTCAGGGCAGGCGCAAGTCCAATGAGACAGTTCAGGAAAAGTAAAACTCCGGTTGGAGGAATCAGGAATGTTGCCTGGAGGAGGCGACATCAGTCAGGGACCTGGAAGGAATGGAGGACATGGCACTGGCCAAGCAGGGGAGGCCAGCTGGAAGACAGCATAGGCAAAGGCAGCGAGGTGGGGAAGAGAAGCAAGTACCTGCTCAGGTATCTGGTATCAAAACCATTCAACTTGGGCGGAGCTGAGGGAGAGAGAGGGAGAGTACCACTGGAGCCACAATGTGGACAGTGTCCATCGTTAGAGGGAGGCGCTCTCGCCAGGACTGGGGATGGGGCGGTCAGCAGAGGCTTGGCTTTTGCTCCCTGCCCTGTCAGCCTGGTCCCGAGGTCCATGTTTTATCTCCTCTTGCAGTTCGGACGAACCGAGGTCATCGACAACACACTCAACCCCGACTTTGTGCGCAAATTCATTGTGGATTACTTCTTCGAGGAGAAGCAGAACCTCCGTTTCGACCTGTGAGTGGAAGATGGTGCTGAGTCTGGAGCTGGGGAGGCTGCAGTGGTGGGAGGTGGGGCCGCAGGACTAGGGAAGGTGGGGGCAGTGATGTTAGAGGAAGCTCAGGGTTGGCCCGGAATACAAGTGACTATTAGCTGAAGTCTAGCCTTACCCTCCTCAGGAGATGGAAGGGAGGTGGGGCAGGGAAAAAGCCCCCTGCGTAGTTGCCGGTTGGGTGTGGAGGACTCTAGCTCCACCTCTGGGAGCCCTTCTCTCCCCCGGTGACTGGGAGGTTCCCACTGGCCTCTCCCTCTGTCAAAGCTCTTCTGGGGCCAGAGCCTGTTTTCCGTGGTGCAGGGGTCCTGGGGCCAGACTGGGCGGGGCAGGACACCGGCTGCCATCACCACCTCTCTGTGTTCCCTGCAGATACGACGTTGACTCAAAGAGCCCTGACTTATCCAAACACGTGAGTTCTACCTGCGACTGCCCAGTGATTCTGAAGTCTCTTAAATGTCAAGCTCTGAGTCAGCCTCTGGCTTCACCGTGACACCGAGTGTGTGTCAATGCTGTATCCTGTCATTTCAGAGCCTTCACACTTCCAGGGTGGTGATGGGGGAGCTGGGATGGCTGTGAGCGGCGTGGGTGACACTGGTGTTTTCTGTACCCTGGATCTGCAGGATTTCCTGGGCCAGGCCTTCTGCACCCTTGGAGAGATTGTGGGGTCCCCCGGGAGCCGCCTGGAAAAGCCCCTCACGTAAGTGTAGAGGAGACTGGGGCCTGTCTGGGTTCCTTCTTCGGTGACGGGCCAACGTCCTGTCTGCCCCGCTGAGGGCTGGCTCAGAGGGTGGCAAAGCTGTCAGCCAGTCGTGCAGGATGATTAAGAATGAGGAGACCCCGTGGGTCCTCCCCTTGCGGGGCCTTTAACCCAGTTACCCTGGAGGGATCCCAGCTTGGTTATTAGAGCCCCACATTCCTAGGAAGGCTCTGAGATACAATCTAGTCCCCCACTCCTATCCTTGTAGGAGGGAAGAAACCAAAGCCCAGAGAGGGGAAGTAACTTGCCCAGGGCCACACAGCTGGGAAGCAGGAGAGCTGGGGTTTGTTCGAATGGAGGGTCCTACTCACACAGAGCGTTCCTCAGACTGTTCACCCTTGCTGCGGGCCAGCACGGGGTCTGGTGAAGCTTTCCCCATCTCACCCTGCCCCTGGCTGCCTGCACTGCAGGGGCTTGCGTGCTTTCAGGAGAAAGCCATTATTCCAAGCAGGCTTTGGGGTGAAGAGTCCCAAGGCTTCTCGCAGTGGAGTCTGAGGATGGCTTCGGGGACCAGCGGGGCTGGCCAGGTGGTGGGGGTCACCTCTGTCCTCCCTGTTTCTCAGGAAACCCCAGGAGCAGGGCCCAGGCAACAGAGGCCTGATGACTGGGATGAGCACGCGGGCGTGGGCAGGTCGGCAGGAAAAGGGGGTCAGGCCGGGCCGGGCACCAACCCCCAGCTTGTTTCTGCCAAGTTCCCGCTGGATGCCACCCCTCACCATGATCGATAACTGCAGAACCTGTTACTGTGTGTGTGGAGGGGGGTGGTCTCTCTCCCAGGCCCTTGTCTCTGACCCCCCCCCCCAGGAACTGTGTGATAACTTCAGGACACCGACAAAGACCTCCCTGTCCCCCAAAAGGTCACTTCCTCTGGGTTCACAGAAAATGATAATAGCTATTATTTATTGAGAACAGGGAGCAAGCCTAGGTTTAGGGGGCTCTGAAGCTTCTAAAACGTGGGATCCTATGAGTAAGTGTGTGTCAACCCCTCTCAGCTCCCAATTGCTTGGTCAAAAGCTCATGAGCTACTTGGGTCCGGTCGGGTCTGGTTTCTGCCTTTGTCTCCTGACTCACACTTGGCGGAGGGTGCCCCTGGGGAACTGAGGAAGACGGGGTAGGAGATGGCAAGGGAGCTGCGCCTTCAAAGGCAAGCAGGACCTCAAGGGTGGAGGTTGGTGGAGACGTTCGGTGTTGCTGAAGGAGGGGGACCCGCTCTGCCCACTGAAGGTGTACGTGTGTGAGGGCGGCTGTCCCCTCGGCCAGGCCCGGGAGCGGCTCCCTTTCACCAGGCCCCGTTCCAGGGCTGATCTCGGGTGATGCTCTCAGCCTTTCCCCACTTCACCGCCTGCTCGCCGAGGCTCAGAGAGGGAACGCGGTGGTTCTCAGGCGGCAGCAGGCATCGGCATCTGCTGGAGGTTTGTTGGACACGGACTTCGGGCTCTGCCCCCAGAGGTTCAGATCCAGGTCCTGGTGAGGCCTGAGAATTTGCATTCGCGTTCCCAGGGGCTGCTGCTGCTGCTGCCCGGGACCCCACTCTGAGAGCCCCTGAGCTAGAGTTGCCCAGGACTTTACAACAAGGTTTGGGAAGAAGAGTTCTCCTTCCCCTGACCCGTGGCTTTGGTCCTGTTTTGATGTTTGATTCACACCAGAAACCAGTCTCCAAGAATCCAGATGGCAAGCACTCTGGTCTCTGGAAACAGGTGGCTCATGACAGGCTTTCTCTCTCCCTGTCTGCGCAGGATAGGAGCGTTCAGCCTGAACTCCAGGACGGGCAAACCCATGCCGGCTGTGTCCAACGGGTAGGTCACCAGACCTCTCTGGCCCTCGGGTCCTCAGACACTCAGCCAGCTCTGCAGAGGGGCCTCTGAGTCCTGGCCCAGTCCTCGCTCCCAACACTGTGCACGCCACCCTGGTCCGGAGGACAGAGAGGACCCTGGGTCCCTTCTCAAGGGCTCAGGCACTTTGGGCCACTCTGCAGCTGGTCCCTGCCCCCATCCAGGCTGGAGCTCGAGCTTCTGCAGCCCCAGTGGCTCATGGAACTTCTGTGAGCAGGGCGGGGTCTAGGTAGGGTCTGTTGATAGGAGTCAGAGGGTCTGGGCACTTTCCCTTCCCTTCCTCCCTCTGGCCTGGTTTCTTCTGCCTCTGACACGATTTTTCTCTCCCTTTCTGTCCATGGCTCCCACTGAGGGATGTCAGTCTCGTCCAGAGAGTGGCTTCAGCTAAGTCCTTACTTTCTACATTTGCTCACCAGCTGCGGTGGGCCAGCCTCCACTCTGACCATCTGCTTTTGCCTGGCCTTGTGCAAAAGTGGGCAATGCAGACCCTCCCCACTCCTTCCCTCTCCTCCTGTCCTGTTGGAGGGAGGGTCCTTGCCTCAGCAGGGGGCAGGGGAGGAGTGTAGGCTTGGGGAAGCAGCCTGGAGGTGCCTCCTGAATAGGAGCATGTTGGCTGAGTAAGGAAAGCTCCACTGGCCACCAGACCAGCTGGATGTGGGAAAGGGGTCTCCAGGGGACCCAGGGAGGCTTACAGCCCAGGAAGAACGTGGATGTTGATTTACAAGGGAGTAGAGGAGCAGCGAATGGAAAGAGAGCCAGAGTCGGAGGGAGAAACGGAGAGGAGCGTGAGAACGGCCAGAGGGAGGGCGGGCGGGGGAGACAGAAAGGAAGGCCGAGCAGGTGGGAGCAGGGCTGGAGAGGGGAAGGAAAGACTGGAAATAGAACCGGGACTCAGAGGCAAAGAGAGGAACAGATGGAGACGCCTTGGGCGAGGAGGCTGGCGTGAGGATTTTATCGCCTGGTCAAACAAATCATATCTCTACTACCAGGAAGGGCCAGACAGGTGGTGGGGAGAGTCTCCGGGCCGCTCGATTCAGCCGCCCTGTCCAAGGGGACAAGCTAGCAGGCGCTGCTACCTGCCTGTGACAGGGGAACCTCCAGATGCAGCCCCTGCTCATCTGGTATGGAACATCTGGCTATCTCATCAGCCCCTAGGACCGGCTTTCCTGCCTCCCCTGCCTCCTCTGTTTGAGAGCCCCTCCCTCCGAGAATCGGTGCTGAGAAGAGCTCCATCAGTGGTTCTCAAAATGTGCTCCTCAGACAGCACTTGGGTGGCCCCGGGTCGGCCTGAAGTGTGGGACTGGATTTTATGAGCTTTGCACAGTTGGACAGGAAGGGGGCAGGGGGACCGTGATGCTCCTTGGGGGCCTTCTCTGCGCCAGGCGCTGTGTGTGCATGTTAGTAACACGATGCTGCAGTCATACCCGGCTCCTGTGTGAGGGAACTGAGGCTCAGAGAGGTACAGTAAGGAGCTCAAAGTCCTGCAGCTGCAGGACAACCTGACATTTCCTTCTGTCTCCCAGCGGCCCTGGGCTGCACTGGGACCCTCACTTAGCCCTAAACATCAGGGTGGAATGGGCTGGTGCCCGGGGAGTGGTCTCTCCTAAACAAGGGAAGAGAGGGGCAGGTGCCCTGGGCAGAGCCCCATCTGGGGAACTCACCCTCCTGGAGGGACTCCCGGGCGGGCTGACCTCAGGTCCTCGTTGCCCATCTCCCCGAGGATCTGCATGGTGGTCTGGGATTTCTCTGGGAGAGAGACTCCAGCCAAGCTGTCCCAGGGGCAGTAGTCATGGGAGAGAGGCCGGCCCTTCTGCTTCCCTCCCTGTTGTTGCTCTCCCGACACGAGTCAGAGTGGCTCGGAGCTGGAATGTTCTGGGGTTCTGGGGTCAGCTGGGTGCAGGGCGGGGTGGCTAGCCCACAAGGTCTTTTGCCCACAGAAGTGGTCTTTGGATGGAAAGTTTGAGAAACACTGGTCTGGAAGCCTCCGGGTGAGTCTGGATGCTTTTCCGATTCTAGGACTGTCACTGCCGCTGCCACCTTTCCTGGTGGGCTCTCGGGGAGCCGGGGTGGGGAGGCTCCAGGCCTGGGGCCGGGCCCCGGGAGCAGGGCGCTAGGCCACACTGCCAGTGTTTCAGGGGACTCCGTCTCCTCCACGGCTCGGGCAGATCTGCCGGGTGGGCGGGGGGAGGGGGGCAGGGGCAGGTGAGGAGGGCTCGCTCAGGGAGTGTCCAGGTGTCTGTCTGTCTCCGTCTGTCTGGTTCTCCACCCTTTCATCTTTCCTCTCCCAGCGGCATCCCAGGGAAGAAATGTGGCACCATCATCCTGTCCGCCGAGGAGCTCAGCAACTGTAGGGTGAGTGGCAGAGGGGCTCCAGGACAGGCCCTGGGGTGTGCGGGGCAGGGGGGCAAGGAGGGGAGGCTGGCCTGGACCCTGGGACCACGTGTGTTCTTGGCCCCCCAGTCTTGCCTGTCACAGAATTCTGTAACATCGAAGCTAGACGGCGAAAGTCCTTTCTACAGCTGAGCTGACTGAGGCCCAGAGAGGGGAGGGAGGTGGCCCGCGGTCCGCAGCAGGGCTGGGCCAGGGCGCCTGGTCCCCTGGCTCCCGCCCCAGGGCCCCCTCCGCTCCTGTCATGCTGCCGCTTCTGTGTCCTTGGGCCAAGACCGCCTTGGCACCGACACTGGCAGCAGAGGGGCCTTTTCCGTCATAGAGCCTGGGCGTTTGGCGTTTCGTTGTCATTTTTCACTCTTAGCTCTAGAGTAGGGTGCCTCCCTGCACAGGGCCGAGGTAATGAGGGTGTGTTGTTGGCCGGATGTGAGAGCGCGTGTGTGTGTGTGTGTGCGTGCGTGTGAATATGTGTGCATGTTGGGAAGCAGAGTCTCAATCCCAGGAAGCTTTTGGTTTTACTTCTGCCGTGGGACTGCGGAGAAGCAGCCAATGGGGACAGCTGAAAGGGCTCGGAAGACCCAATGGCTAATCACAATGATCAAGTATAGTTTTTACTTGTCAAGCGATAGACACTGTACACGAGTTATCACTACTCCCACCAACAGCCCTGGGAGTTAGCTATCACTGCTGTCCCCGTGTTATGGGTGCGGAGATGGAGGCCGGGAGGCTGAGTCACCCGGCACAGGATGGGAAGTGGCAGAGTCAGGGAGCCAGCGCAGGTCAGCCTGGCTCTGAAACCCTCTCCCCAGGCCGCCCAGGAGGCTCACGAGGAGCCGCAGGGGAAGGTGATGGGACGACCTGGGACCAGCTTCCAGTGGGGCCGGGTCCGGCTCAAGGTAGGGGCCTGGGAGGGATGAGGAGAAACGAGATGTGCTGAGCTGCCTGGGAAGTCGTCACCGCTATTCTGTCTGTCAGCTATCAATATTTATTTAAAATTGAGAAGAATTTTTAAATTACGTATTAATGCATTTTAAAATAACAATAGTTTACCCTATTCCTGGTTAACATAAATAACACCTTTTTTGAAAAATAACTGTATTTTCCTAAACAAAGGTCTTATTGTGAGAGGAGTGGCTTGTTTTAAATGTTTGTAAATCTCTTTAATGTCTGGCTCGACACACGAGAACTGCATTCTCACGTGTGCGTCTGCAGTCGGTCTGTTGTGAGTCGCCATCAGGTAACTTCTAGAAGATCCCACATCTCATTAGCATTATTTGAAAATAGTTTTGGCCTCATGGATTCCCCCCACCTCCCCTGCCGGGGCCAGGGGTTCCTGGTCCGTACTTTGAAAACTACTGGTATGGAGGTATAAATCATTAGCCAACATTAATTGAACAATTATTCTGAGCCACATACTGTGCTAAACGGCGACATGTATCAACTTGTTTATCTGATGCATTATATTATGTAATGTAATATGTACTATGCTGTATTACAACGTCTGGTATATTATGGTCCTCATTTTACGGAGAGGTTAAGTGACTGCCAAGGCCGCACGGCCTCTGAGTGGAAGAGACCGAACCAAGGCAGCCTGGTTCTAGAGCCAGGACACTAGCCTGTGGGGTCCCGAACTGCTTTCAGGGGCTTCCAGCTGGAGAATGAGACAGGATGGATGGGACAGGGCAGCACAGCAAGGGCTAAGGCAACTCATGCAACCGCTGCTTCTGGTTCCTCAGCTGGTCCGCTCACCTCAGGGGGTCTGGGGGAACTTGGCGGCAGGCCTGAACCTGTCCCGGGTCTGCACCAGCAGAGGGCTGGGCACGCAGTAGGTGCTCCCAAGGTCCTATCATAACTTGTGATTGAATGAACAGGAAGCACAGCAGTGGCGATGCTGAAAACCACACCTCTGTGTGCTCCTGATCTGGACACTACTGGAGTTCAGTCAAGGGAGAGAACCCGGCTGACGGGAGGCTGGAGCTTGTTCCAGTCAGGTTCTCCACCTGTGCGCCTGGGCGCGGAGGGTTGCTGTGAGGGTTAATGGGGAGGGACTGTGCCCAACGGGTGCCTGGCCAAGACCGGATTCCTTGAAGCCTGAATTCAGCCTGCCCCCAAGCTTCTAGCTCAGCCAGTGACTTCCTCTCTAGTTTATAATTAAATAAGGTCATAAAAGTGAAAATGCTTTGGAATTTCTAATGCTCGAGAAAATGCTGGGTACTGTTATTGGTCTAGTTTTCTGGGACTAGAAAACTAGACCCAGAAAATGGGACCGTGAACAGTTTGCATTTACTACCGACTAGCCCGCCCCCCTCCTTCCTGCATCCGAGGATGGCAGTTTCCTGGATTTAAGCTGCTCCAGCACAAGGTGGGGGGTGGAGGTCCCCTCCTTCCCTGAGATTGTCAGCTCCTTTTCTTTGGGCCATCTTTGGCTGAGTTTCCCAAGAATACTTGCAAGGAAAAGAGACTAATTCCCAGCATCTGGCTGAATTAAAATAATTACATCTGAGCGGCTTTTCCTCTGTCGTTCCAGCTCCGAATTCAGTGGGAGGATCAAAGGAAGAGGGTGGAGTGGAGAGACGGTTTGCACCAGAGCAGAGCTTCCTGCTCCAGTGAATACATTCTGCCGAAGTAGACAAACCCTCCCTTCACCCCCGGGATGGCGGGGGTGGGTGGGGACCAGCAAAGGATTAGAGTGGACTCCAGCAGGCCACCAGCGTGCTCACCCGCACACTTCGGTAGGTTTCAGAAAAGCCTTTCTCATCTGGAACTGAAATGTCAAGAAAATTCCAACAATCCCATTTGATCCAAAACACTGGTCAGTGATAGTTGATGTTGACAACGATGAGCTTAAGCTCCTCAAGGGCTCTGAATCACCATTTAATTATGCTCAGCAGTAAAACTGTTATTGTTTATTATTGTCCCATGTAACAGCCACCATGATTTGCACAGTCCTCTCAGCTGACAAGGACACTCATGTTTACAGTCTCTCTTTGATTCCTACCACAGACTGGGGCTGGGTGGGTATGAGTGATCCCAGGCTACCGACACAGAGAGGTTGAAGGGGCCCGCAGGATTCTAGCACTTGCCTTGTACTCCAAGTCCTCAGGGAGTCTTTTCTTCACCCACAGGGAAGCCATGAGCCTCCATGGTCCATGAACAGCTATGGGCTTTGTGGGGCCAATAGCCCTTCGCAAGCCTGGTGAGCGGTGGGCTTCTGGAGACAGGCAGGGGTGCTGCTGTGCAGGGAGGAGGCAGCTCCTTGCTCTCGCCTTTTAGAGCCCTTAGCTCCCCCTAGGCCTGTGGGTCACCCAAACCTGCTTCACTCTGGGGTCAGGAGTTTCCTAGTGGCTGCCTCCCAGTCAGGACACACACTGCCATGGTGTGACTCTCACAAGCCTCACACTGCAGCGGCCCTGGGGGTCCTCACTGCTTAGGTGTCACCGGCCTGCCATGTGTTCATTCATTTCATTTCAGCAAATACACTTGGGCTCAGCCCTCATCCTCCCAGAGTTTCCATTCGAGTGTGAGAGACAGAAATGCCAACCGGCAATCACAGCGCAGCAGTGATTCTCAGCCTTGTTAGACCCATGGCCTCTGTTTTTATAACAAATAATCTGTAGCATTCTTCATTGTCCTAAAGAAGAATTCGCGGACAGTACTGTATAATGCCAAAATGCATACAGGTGAGGGTGTGTACCCTCGCAGATACCTGGGAGAAGATGGATGGGTCCAGGCAAAATAACAGCTTTGCTAAGACCCTGGGCCAGGGCAGACTGATGTCAGAGAGGTGAGGGCGTGGGAGGGAGTGGGGGCCAGATTGTGTGGGCCCTGTAGCAGGGGAACTTAGCCGTCCTGAATCGCAGGGAAGTTAGAATCCTCATCTTCCTAAAGACAAACCTCAGGAGAGGCCTGGGAGGAAGGTGGAGAGAGGAGAAGAAAGAGGTGAGGTGAAGCCAGGGAGGTGGCGGAGGTTCCTGAGACGCGCGGGAGCCTGCAGGGTGATGTTTAGGGAAGGTGCGTGCTGTGGCTAGCGTGGACGTGCGTGCAACCATCATCCTTTTAAAAGTTCGTTTGTGATGTTTTGCTCTTAGAAATCATTTCCCTAGTGGAAAAAAAAAGACAAGACAAAACACATTTTCCTGCTGCTAAAAAAATAACATGTTCGTAACGGACAAGTTGGAAAATGCAAAGAATAGAAGAATCACTGAGAGATGATCGTTGTTGACATTTCATGAGTTGCCTCCAAGGCTTTCTTCGCAGTGAGCGCGTATGTGCTTTTTTCCCTGTAATTAGTACAACATTTATTCAGTTTTATTTTATTTGTCAGTAGAGTATGTTATCCAGATTTGTTTTCCCATGTCATAAGATAATCTTGGAAAACATGTATTTAATAACTGCATATTATTCTTTTACTATATGGATGGGTCATAATTCATTGAATTTATTCTCTTATAAGCAACAATATAATTAATACTGCAGTGAACATTCTCACTGGCTGAATTGCTGAATTGTTCCATTTTTCTTTTGACTTTAAATGATGGGTTTGGCTTGGTATCCCAGACATACAGCCTCAATGAATAGAAAGAAAAATGGTCAGTTGAGGGTTTTCAGCCTCTGAATGACCAAATCAACAGACGCACAACTGGCTGACTTGTTTGCAGAGTCGGTCATTAAGATGGCAGAGAAAAGCCAGCTTGACCTCGATGTGGTTATTACAGTCAAGGTGTAAAGACAGGCCCAGTCTCCTAGACCACTTCCCCTGCCATCCGCGTTCGATGAACTCTAGTCTCTGGGGTCTTCACTGATGTCCCTGGGCGCCAGCACCCCTGGTCTGCTGCTTCTGCAGCCTTATCTCAGCCAGACAGGGCTCTGTGCCCCCGAGTTAAGTGCAGAAGCCCTCCCGGGGGTCACTGTTCAGAGTCACCCCCAGCTCCGGGCTGTGTTCCCTCCTGCTGGCGTGCTGAGTTTCGCCATTGTGGCCAACGATTCCTTTTCTTTTTAATTGATGTCTTCTTTTCTCCTGACTAAAAAAGACAATGTACTAATTTTAGGAAAACCCAGCAAACTTTAAAGAGGAGACAGTAAATGTCACCATAGTTCCATCATCTATTTAAAAGCGCTCCTTAGGGTGCAGCGTGTGAGCAGCAGGGCGGAGTGGTTTAAGAACATGGGCTCTGGCCCTCACTGGCGCGGCTCAGCTGGCTGGGTGTCGTCCCACAAAGCGGACGGTCGCCTGTTTGATTCTCTCTCAGAGCGCTCGCCTGGGTTGTGGATTTGGTCCCTGGACACAGAAACTGATTAACTGATGTTTCTCTCCCTCCCTGCCACTCTCTCTCTCTCAAAAAACAAAATTTTTAAAAAAAGAAAAAAAAAGAACTTGGGTTCTGGACCAAGACCAAATGTCACATGTCACCAGCTGTGTGATCACAGACAAGTGGCTTGAGCTTTGTGTGACTCAATTTCTTCACTTGTAAAATGACTTTATTTAAATTTTTGATATTTTATTTATCATGGATTTTTTGCATCGATTTTTATTTTTAAAAATATCACATTAAAATCTTTTTTTTGATTACTGAGATTTTTGACTAAGTTAAATTTTGCACTTGCCTTATTCATGTTCTGGCCGTAGGGTCCGCCAGCCAGACCCAGGCCACAGCAGCCTTCTGTTCTTTCCTCCCGGGTGTGGCTCCCCTCTCCAGCCTCCGTCCCATGTGCTGACCTCTGGGCCTGACCTCTGACCTCCACAGTCCTCTTCTGGGTCAGGGCGGGCTAACTTGCTAGAGTGGGCCAGGCCACCCTGGAGAGGAAGGCTGTTTGCTGAGGTCTCTCAAGCAGCCTGATGAACATGTGGAAAGATGCAAATTGAGGCAATCCTGCTGTTTTAGAAGAACTTAATATGTTTTTTAAAAAGATAGGGTGAAAGGCAGAAATTGCAGGAAATTATATATTGCAGGAGCTGCTTTATCTTCTCTGCAGTTGATTCCAGAGAGGCTTCTGGTTTGGGAACGGCATTTCATATGCACAGAGAGCCCCTCCCTCAGGGCGGGACTGCCGGAATCTCTGTCCCCTAACGCTCCTGGCCCAGGCCATCTGCCATCTTACCACCCCTCCTCAGTCTGTTCCTGGGCTCACACACATATCGAGGGTTGGTTCATGCACTAGCCTTCATTTAAGGGGAGCAGTTGAAGCCTTGTTCTTATGTCTGTCGGCACAATTCAGAGCCACCTTCGAAAGCGCAGTCCCCAGACAACTAACCCGGTCCTAGACTCCAGGACTCCCCACAGGGTGCACACCCGTTATGGGGGAAGCTTGCCTTCGTTACAGCCTAGAAATCTCTCTAATCTCTCTAAGGTCTGTTTTATCCCCATGGATTCCACGATAGCACAACAATACAGATTGTTATAATGGGCTTTGGGCAAGTGTTCTGGCCTCAGTTGCGTTACAGAGGGCAGATCAGGTTGGGGAACAAAGCGAGGCCCTGGCAACACCTCACAGATGTGCCCCCACGGGGGAAGTGGTGCAGGGGCTCACTGGCGGATTTTCCAGTTAGCTGAGTTTCGGAGCCAGTCTTTTTTTCTTTTCTTTCTTTCTTTTTTTTTAAATTTTAACTAGTTTGCACGGAGGAGGCCTTTCTAAAATGGATTTCACACTCCTCTGACTTCTCAGACTGAGGCTACAGAACATAAACTCATCTTGATGATTCGGGTTCGTGACTTAGAGTCTGTTATTAATCTCTGGAGCCAGACTGCCTCGTTCCAACCCCAGCTTCTCTTCCTCGCTTCTTGGCTTCAGGCAAGGGTGTTAACCTTTCTGTGCCTCAGTTTCCTCATCTTTGAAATGAGAATAATAATGATACTCATGGGGTTGTCGGGAGGATGAAGTGAACTAATGGATGAAAAACAGTGCCTGTCACGTAAGAGGTAGAACCGTACCACACTGCCACTGTCACAGGTGAGTACTGTTGAACATGGGCAAGTTCGCGCGGGTCAGCCAGTGGAAGATGGCGCTCTGCAGGTGCGGCTCCTGCTCTTACAGATGCTCTGCCCTGGGCCCTGTGGACCAGAACTTGGCATAGGCGCACAGCGGCACCTTTACTCCGTTAATCGGGGGAGAACACGAAGACCTAGGCGAAGTTGCTTGCCCGGGGCCGCCCAGCTGGTGGGAGGCAGAGCTGGGGTTCCATGCAGGTGGCCTTGGTTCCCTTGTGCTATTCTCCCTGTCAGGCGCTGTGCTGGGACAGGGGCCCTCCGGGGGCAGCACTGAACAGTCCCGGAAGCATGGTCTACTAAATTCCACCTTCAGTTTTCTTTAATATGCATCCTCCCCTTCCTGACTTTTCAGGGCCCTGAGGGTTCCCCCAGGAAGCAAAAATAAAAGCTTTGCCCCTGGATTCTGTGTTACCTCTTTCCGTCGTTTCTAAGATGTGTGCTTATTTTATAGGGCGGGTTGTAGCGTGCGGTTCACCTGTGTTCGTTCAAGTGCAGGTGTCACACAGGTGACCTCCAGATGTGTGGGGTCATGTCTGGAGACACAACACAGCTGTGTCCTGGGGAGGCCGGAAGGGCCCGAGACTCCCAGGCTGTCCCCTGAGTGCTAGCCTTCCCCTGATGGCCCCCGGCCCAGCGTGCTCCCCGTGGCCTTGGCACTGAAGCCTAAACTTCCCGGCTTAAAAGGATAGTAGCAGGCATCCTGTTCAACATGTCACTTTACAGATGAGGAAACTGAGGCTCAGAGAGCTGGAGGGACTACTGGGACTCCCCAGAACTCAGCACCCTGGTTCCCTGCTGGGACCGCCCCCTCCCCTACTCTCTTCAGCAGAGTCCAGTCTTCCCCCAGTGTTTTCTGATGCCCCTGCTGGGGGTCTCGGTGGGAGGAGCCAGGACCAGCCCCAGAGGCAGGTGACCTGTGCAGTCACACAGGGCCTGTGCTTGGTTGGATGCTCCGCCATCACTGTCCTGAAATGTCTTAATACTTCTTGAACGACGGACCCCACAATTTATATAGCCAGTGTTGGGAGGAGCCCACCAGGTCCTAGGCTTCCTCCTTGCTCTAGGCTGTGGGGTGGAGCTCCCCAGGAGGCATTTAACACGCTCCAGCCAGCATGGGATGCGATTGGAGCTTTCCCCTCGGGAGACACAACGGCTGCCAGGGATGGACTTTGAAAGCTAGAGATCTCCGTGGGAGGGTGGGGGGAAGTCCTGAAGTCTGCCTGCCGGGGTTACCTGCTGTGTGGCCTTGGGCATTTGGCAGCCTCTAAAAGCCTCCGCTTCCTCATCAGTAAAAGGAAAGTAGAGGAATTACTTCATACAGTTGTTATGAGGGCTCGATGAATGATGTATGCAAATAATGGCCAAGAATAGCATACCTGCAGTGCTCTGCACTAGTAAGTGCTCAGTGAGTCAGCCATTCTCCTATTCCAGGTCTGAGGTCCTAGATTTCTTGGGTGTTGGAAGCCCCCGTCAAGCCTCCTCCTCCCTCTCAGGTGGGTGATGATGAGGGTCAGGCATGTGCTGGCTCCTGGGCCTCAGCACTGCCCCTCCCCAGAGCCTCCCTTCAGGGGGCACTTTTGTCGCAGGTCACCAGGAGCCCAGCCCCCCCTGCCCAGACATGCTGAGAGTCCCAGGAAAGCAGGGAAGTGGCCTCAGGAACTGGAATGTGCTCTCTCTCAGGGAGGCGGAGGGTGTGCTTGAGTGGGCAGGACGTTGACATCATGCATGTGCAATTTCTGCTCTTCCCATTGCCAGCTGGTGATCTTGGGCAGGTTACTTAGCTTCTCGGACCTCCAGCTTCTTCATTTGTAAAAAGTGAAAAAAAAATATTTTGAGGCCTAAATATGATAAGGCTGTAAATCACTGAGCTCAGTGACGGGCCCACATAGATAGTATCTGATAAATGTTTGTCGAATGAATGAATGAGTGAGTGAATGGAGGTATGCTCCATATTTGCTGTTGTCAGATGTCCTTGAAGGAAGGTGTGTGAGGGGGTGGAAGTGGAGGTGGGGCAGGGACAGAGGCCATACACATTGTCTTGGGGGGAGGGGTAAAGTGTTCAAATAATCATAGCCACTTGCAGGCACGGAGCACTTAGTGTGTGCCACGTACTGTTCTCAGATTAACTCACTTCATCCTTGCAACGAGCATATGAGGTAGGCACTGCCAGTACCCTCATTTTACAGATGAGGAAACTGAGCACAGAGAGGGTGAGTAACTTGCCTTAGGTCACACAGCCAGTAAGGGATGGAGTTGAAGCAGGCGGCCTGGCTTCAGCAGCCATATTCTTACCCTTTATACTGCACCCACACCCCAACCTTTGACCATAATCTTCAAGCTTGTGGGAGACAGCATCTTCATCTCTGCCACCAATTTGGTCCTTGCTGGGCTGTAGGATACTACTTTCAAGACACCCTCTTTTTCACTGAGTGGAGGGGGCAGCATGAGAAAGCTGGGTGGCTTCCCCACAGGCCTTGGCCCTTGAAGGCAGGCCAGGCCCCAGGGACTATAGGACAGAGCCTCAAGCTCTGGCCAGTTGACAAGTGATTTGTCAGCATGCAAAGCTGTCAGGTTGAAGAGGCCATGTGGGGATGGGTGGAGAGGAGGATGTAGGGGCATCTCTACCCAGTGTCCTGTCGGCCACAGTGAGTACGGGGCTGGGCACCATGTGAGGGGCGGGGGGTCCAGTGGTCCTCACCGGGGCCTAAGCACCCTCCGTGCTTTTGGTCTGAGTGTTGGGTCAGACGGGGCCGTAACCTGGTCAGGGGAGTGAGACACCACCCAGGGCTCTGCCTGGGGGCCTCAGCGGAGTCCCTCCCTGCTCTGAGCCTCAGCTGTAGCCGGGCCTGGGTCACCTGAGAGGTTAGTGGACTGGGCCTCTCGCAAGTTAGTGGGTGCGGGAGTGACGCCTGAATGTACGTGTCCTGCAGGAGCCACACAAATGGGTGAGGAGTGAGGCGACTGGACAATGTGCAGGCCCAGCTCAGAGTGGTCTGGGGTTAGTCATTCTGCCTCTGGAAGCTGCTCAGTAAAATAGTAATGAAATCACACGTGTTACACTGGTCGAGTGGTGGCGACGGCCTGCCCTCTGCTAAGCACTTTGTACACGTGGCCTCATTATTCTTCACAACATCCTTTTGAGGTGTGTTGTGGCCCCATGTGACAGGGGGGAAACTGAGGCTCCAAGATGTTACCTCCCTGGCCCAAGGTCACACAGCTAGAAAGTGGCAGAACCAGGATTCAAACCGGGGCAGCTGGCTCCGGAATCCACCTGCTTCACCACAGACGCGCCGTTAGACCTGCTGGCCTGTGGTTGAAGGTGAAGGGAGACCTTTGGAAGTGTCAGCCCAGGGCCTGGCCCTGGGTCCATGCAGGACACACACAAGACGCTGCTTTCTGTAACCAGCGGGTGCCTGGAATCCTCATGTTTCTGGGGCCCTGAAGCTGCGTTTCCGCAGCGATCGGCCCCCAGCCTCCTCTGACGTCACACCTCCGCTCTCTCCCCCTCATCAGGACGTCGCCACGATGCAGTTCTGTGCCAACAAGCTGGACAAGAAGGATTTCTTTGGGAAGTCCGACCCATTTCTGGTGTTCTACAGAAGCAACGAGGATGGAACGTGAGTTCCCTGGCAACACGTCACCCCTTTCCTGGGGTCTGGGATGGATGGGGTGTGGCGACCTGCCAGCAGGGTGGCTTGTGTCCCCCTCTTCCCTGTGCTGCCTTGGGGCTGCTGCTCTAGAGAGGGCAGGGGATCGGGATGGAAGTCAGAGCTCCAGTGTGGTGTCCTGCCCACGCGGGTGGGCCTCTGAGGGCTGGCGGCAGCCTCCTAGCCAGCACCGCCACCCTGAGGGTCTCAGCAAAGGTGGGTGTCGGATATGTTGGAGGTGAGGGGAATGGGTGAAAATAGGGCTAAGGCCGGAATAGGGGCCCCTTCCCTCTTCCACGCAAATCAGTCCATATATCCAAACCCTGTCCTCCTCCACCCATGGCCCCCCGGACACCCCCCTGCTGCATGTCCCCCACTACTGCGCCCCCAGCACAGGGAATCTGCACTCTTTCCCCACCCGGCCCCACACCTCACCATAGGCTTCACTCAAACTCTACCTGTTTTTGAAGCCCCCTTTCCTCCCCTCTCTAATCTAGAAGCCGCCCGCAGGATGACAGCAACACACAAGCACTGCAAATGTAGGTCAGCGGTGTACACAGAGGGGCAGACTCTAGGCTGAGGGTCAGGGTCAGGTCTTCCCCTCCCGCCCGCTGTGTGGCGCCCCAAGCAAAGCGTGCCCCTCCTTGGGTCTGTTTTCTCATCAGTAAAATGAACCAGTTGGATTAGGTGGTCTCCACAGTCTCTTTAAGCTCCGCAGTTGTGGGAGGCTGAAGCCACTTATGGCTGGTATTCTGCAGAACCAGGGAGCAATGGGACTGGGGAGGTTAATCAGAAAACCCGCTGCTGGAGGAGGGGAAGCAGGTTTAAAGACGGAGAGAATGGGTCCACGGGGGAGGCACGGGGAAGAATAACAGGCGAAAGGAAAGGCGTGTGCAAAGAGAGTGCGCCCGGGCAGAAGCAGAGTCCTCTGCCAAGTTCCCTTTGGTTCTGAAATTCTGGGTGTGCATGCGTGTGAGTGCATGTGTGTGTCGGGGGGCTGGGGAGCTGCAGGGAGGAGGCCTGTTTCAGCTCCAGGAAAAACAGATTTTTAAGCCTGAAGGTACAAAACAAGGGAAATTAGGTACGATAATTTGCATAACAATAGGGTTCTTTGTCTCACCGGAGGACTCCCGGCAGAATTTCTTTAAATAATTCTTGTTGATTTGACTCAAGGAAGGGAGGAGAAGGCCTGCGTGGCGTCCTAGGTGCTGGCAGCAGTGTCCACCTGGGTCCCCCAGATCCCCCCAGAGACACAAAGCCAGGCCACATTGAGCTGTCTCAGAAGTGGGGGCTGGCTGACCAGGAGGGAAGAGGGGTTCGGTCTGGGGGCAGGAAAGGTATGTGTTGCAAAAAGCATTTGCCAATGATTGATCTAGAAGAGGGATGTGCAGGATGGATGGGAGGGGGCGGGGAAGAGGGAGAGGCTCGTGGCTGACACGGAGCAGGTGGGAGGCGCAGTGGAAGTGCAGGGGAGGCAGGAGTGGGGAGGAACGGGGGGGGGGGGCAAAAGGACCATGCGGAGACCCTTGGGGGCACCTGAAGTCACAGCCCCTGCCCCGTGGAGGGAGGGTCAAAGATGGCAAAGGAGCTGGCCAGGTGTGGGAGGCCATGAGGGTTCCCTGGGGGGCAAGTTGCACCTGAAGCACAGGCTGGAAGTCTCCCTGGCGACACCCAGGACAGCTGGGGAAACCCATGCACAGGCCCCCTGAGAGGCCGGCCCGTCTGCAGGCCTCTGGGAAGAGGCAGGTGCCTGGGTCAGAGGCTGGACTGGTGAGAGCAGGGAGGTCATCCAGGGTTCTCGAAGAGGAGAGCAGCAGGGTTGGGAGACATGGCCAGTTGGGAGGATGGGAGGAAGGGCCATGAGGGAGCCAGGGGAGTGGACCGCCACGCCTGCCGCACCAGGAGGGACAGGGAAGGTGGCATCCACAGAGCAGCCTCTGTCCTGCCGGCACTGTACCCACCGTGTCTTATTCAATCCGGTCACTGTCTGGGAGTAAGAATGTGGCGGAGGAGAGCGGACTCCCGGGCTGCCCGTGGGCCTGGCCTGGCGCTGCCGGTTACCAGCCGTGTAACTTTAGGCAAAGCCTCTGACTCAGCGGAACCATCTGGGATGAAGGCAATGTTCTCTAACTCACCGTCCAGGACGGTTGCCATTAGGCACGTGCGGCTGTTGAGCACTTGAAATGGAGCTAGTGTGACTGAGGAACCGAGTTTTAAACTTCATTTCATTGTAGTTAATTCAAATGGAAGTAGTCACAGGCAGCTGGCGGCTCCCATTCGGACGGTGCGGCTATAGCCTCCGCAGCTCTGTGTGTTGTGTACACGTGTGTGCTCGCAGGGCGACTGTGAGGATTAATGACTTAATCCGTGTAATGAGAACAGAGCCCGGCAGCCCCTGTGCTCACCCTCGTTTTACACTGACAGGGGAGCCCAGAGAGAGTCGTTTCCCGGGGCCGCACAGATGGCAGGAGCAGCCCTGGGCCTGGAGCCCGAGTCGTCTGACTCGGGTTAGCGCTCCCTGTGTGTCCCCTGAGTGTGTGTCACCGTGAATCATGAATCCAGTTGAGTGGTGAGAGGACTCAGGGACAGCAGAGATTGAGGGGCCTGTGGATTTGGTGGGGGAGGGGTAGCTTAAAGAAAGCGTTTCAGGCAAGTCTCTGAAGCAGGAACCGGACCACACAGGGTGCGGGAGAAACAAGCGGGGAGGAAATCGGGCGACAGAGAGAAGACCTGGTCAGGAAGCATGTCTGGCAGGAGAGAGGAGACAGGGGAGGCAGTGGTCCCAAAGGGGTGGGGAGGCCGGAGGGACCCCCAGGGCCGTGTGCCTGTGGGGGGTGGTATGGTGCAGTGAGGGCCTCTGCACAGAGGGTGAAGCTCTCTCCCCGCCCGTTTTGCTCCCGATCCTCCGTCCTACCACCCTGCCGCCTCCTCCTGCCCCCCGCCCGGCCCAGCCCCGGGCAGCTGTGGCCCCTCCTTCCTCCATCCCATTCCTGACGTCATCAGCGACTCTGGGTGTGCGGGGAGGCCTCCCACGTGTACCTCTACACTGCAGTGGGTGGGCGAGAAGGAGCAGAGAAGAGAGACGCTGAGCCTCAGTGACAGAAATGACATTTTGACTTGAAAATTGCCAGAGAAGAAATGGCAGAGCCTGTGTGGGCACGGGCGGAGCCCAGGCACCTTCCTGGGTGACCTTTCCAAGCTGGGAGGTGGCTGCGATGGATGCTGGGAAATCTCAGGGGGGCGGCCCCTGGCCCCAGCTCTCCTCTGGCTCCCGGCTGCCCCCATGTGGCAGGGTATAGGCTTCCAGGAGGGGCCACCCAGACATGGTGTGGGGAGTGGGCAGGGGTGCCATGCTGGGGGTTAGCCAATTCTGCACTTTCAGTTTGCAGAGCAAGTTCAAGGATTCAGAGCTGAAAGGGTCTTAGAGATCATCTCAGGGGCTTTTATTCTCTGGCTTGAAATGCCAGAGAAAGCTATGGAAAGTCTCCTCTGAGAAATACATTTACTCGTTAATTCATTCCAAAAAATACTTAATGAACATACAAAAAGTACTTAATTTACTCCGTGCCAGGCTCTGTTTTGGGCACTAGAGATATACGATGGTCAAAGGAGACACAACCTTTCTTGCCCTTCCCGAGCCGGCCTTTCAGTGACAGACCAGAAAATAAATAAGGAGAAAATTAGACTGTGTCACGTGTCAAATGGTGACAGGTGAAATGGAAAGTGGTGTGGAAGGGGACTATGGATGTCAGGGGCTGGGGGATTGCACATTTTAGATGTGGTGCTCACAGCAGGTACTCGTGTCTGAGAGGTGACATTTGAGCACAGACCTGCAGGAAGTGAGGTGAGCCATGAACGTGGGAATCTCAGGGGATGGACAGGAAAAGAGCAAGCAAGTGAAGCCCAGACACCTAACTTCACCGACAACTTCAGGGGTTTGCAGAACCCTAACACCCACCCACAAATCTTTCCATGGATGAAGAACGTTTGGTAGTGGCTGCCTCCTGGGTTTACAGGTGAGGAGGCAGCAGCCCCAGATGGGACGGGCAGTGCTCAAGGTCACAAGAGAGCAGGGTCCAGAACCTGCACCTCCTGACAGCACCCCTCCCTGCCCCCACAAGTATCCTCTCCGCAGCATCACCAGGAAATGGCCATCTAGTTTCCGTCTGGATGCTGCTAGAGACAGGCAGCTCCCTACCTCACAGAGCCGTGGCTCTGCCTGGAAACTAGAGATTAACCAGCTAGTCCCTCGGTTGACCTGGATTCTATTATGCCTTCCCTGGGTTGGGGACTGACACCTTCCCTCTCTTCTTTGCCAGGTTCACCATCTGCCACAAGACCGAGGTCATGAAGAACACCCTAAATCCAGTCTGGCAAACTTTCTCCATTCCTGTGAGAGCCCTCTGCAACGGCGACTATGACCGGTGAGCTGAGAAAACGCCCCTCGGTGTGCACGGCTGTGGGGGGCCTGGTTCGCGCCGGTGTGGGCAGTCCCCTCAACAAGAGCAGAGACTCCTGGAGCTGCGCCCGGGCGGCCCCGCACGGGGTGGCACCCGCGAGCCTCCCCACCCTGTCCTCTCCTCCCTGAGCAGTGTCTGCCTTCGTCCCCTTCAGCCCTCCCCCTCCCTCCCCCCAGTCCGGCATCCCCGTTGGTGGGAACCTCCCAGGCTGGGATGTTGGGGTGTCCTGGCTGGGAGCTTAGCAGCCTGTCTTTCCATTGTTCCCACTGGAGGTGCAGGTGGAGGCCCAATGGGCTCTAGATATGCAGGGGTGGCCTGGTCCCTGCAGCCCCGGCTCTTGGCGGGTGGATTCTGGGGAGTCAGGATTCCGAGACCCTCGCTGCCAGCCAAGTTGCCATAAATGGGGGCGAGGGTGGGACACAGAGCTCATGGAACTTTTTGGTGCTGCACAGCCTGCTGCTATGACATGTTAACTATCATCATCATCGTCGTCGTCGTCACCGCATGGGTGCAGGTTGTTGAGTGTGGGTACACCTGGTTTCTAATTGGCTCCGTGACTGAAAAGTACTGTTGAGTTGGGCAAACTTTGACCTGTCTGGGCCGCAGTTTCCTTGTCTATAAAATGTGCATTTAAACATCTCCCTACCGTATAAGGCTGCTTCGAAGCTCCCGTGACACGACCCACACAGAGAGACTCAGGTGTGCATAACCCAGCAAGTTCACAGTTGGTCCACAAATGTTCACTGACTCCCTACCATGCGCCAGGCCCTGCACCAGAGGCTGGGAAGTCAGCAAGGAACAGAACACAGTCTTCGCCCTTCACCCAGCCACGTGGAGTTTACTTCTAGTGGGGGAGGCAGACATTAATCCAATCACCACACAAAGGAACATATAATTACAAATTGTGCTAAGTGGCGCAGGAGCTGTAAGGTGCTCCTGGTTTCCCGGTGAGGGCTGTAGCTGGTGGGCAGCTGGCAGGGGCTCAGGGCCGGGGCTGCCCAGCAGCCTGCAGGAAGCGGAGCCTCTGCTGGACCCGAACAAGGACACGGGGGCGTCCTGGCTGCAGGCATCAGAACGGGCTCGCTGGGGTCCTGCTCACCATGGCTACTGACAGGCTGTATGTGGTGGGGTGACAGGGGCTTCCAGGAACCCCATCGCCTCATGGTCCAGAAGATGACGTGGTACCTTTTCCTGCCTTTTGGTTGGGAAACCACAGTCTATTCCTCAGGTGGTCACGGAGCACCTACTATATGCTTGTCATGCCTCTATCTGCGCAGCTTTCCAGGGAATGTAGCTTCATTTCCATCTTCAGGGAGTTTGTGTCTGATCATAGGGAGCTCAGATATGCACACAATATTTCAGACAGTGAAGTAATTGTGCAAAATGGGACTAGGGACAAAAGTAGAATTGTAGCAAACACACCCAGTACAGGTCCTGGAGCTTCCAGAGTGGAGGGCATGGGAGGACAGAGTGGTCGGAGCACCGAGGCTACGGGAGGCCCAGGGAAGTCTGCAGTGCAGGGTTGGGGGGGAGGGGGTCAGTTCCTGGGGACAAGGACTTGGGATCAGTGGTTGGGATGGAGAGAGATGGAGCAGAAGGGACGGGAGATTCAAGCTTGGAGAATGGGAGAGCACGGCAATGCAAGTCCCAAGGGGTGGAATGAATTGGGATCTTCAGCCTCACTGCCTAGAGGTTCTGAGGGGTCCAGCCGAGTCCCCACCACTCTGCTTCGCTAGGGAGGGGCTCCGAGGGTCTAAGAACCCGGCTTGTCAGGGACGGTGAGAGGGCAGCCGGGCTCGGAGGCCAGGGCTCACCGTGCAGCCGTTGGAGGAGGAGAGGATGTGGGGTGGGGGGTGCAGGTCCCGGGGAAACCCAGCAGGCTGCTGTCTCCCCTACCGGGATGAGCCCAGACTGCTCTCCCTCCAGGACGGCTGGGCACCTCGGGCCTTCTCCAACACAGGGACAGACTGACCCTGACATACTGACAGCAGTACTAAGGGACGGGCCAGGAATATCACACTGGCTTGGCGGCAGTGGGCAGGCCTGCCGAGCCCTAGGGTAACCCACGTGCCCAACAGCTACTCGGGAGGTGCAGGCATCGGGGAGGCCCTCTCAGGGCAGTGTGTGGGGGCAGGGAGGCTTGTGCAGGAAGACGAGGGAGGCATCTCTGTAAAGCCTCACAGAGCATTTGGTGGAATCCAGCAGCCTTGTCTCCCAGGCCAGCCAGGGAGCACCAGGCTGGGTGCTGTGGGCGCACTGAGCTGTCAGGCCCAAGCCACCCTCTTAGGCTACTTCCAGGCCACAGTGGGAGACAGACAGGTAATAATAATAATAATAGTGGCAGAGGCTGCTGCAGCACTGACGTGGTAATTTGTGTATGAACTAATTCAGTCCTCCTACCAGTGAGCAGCTCTGAAAAAGACACTAACACTATCTTCACTGTGCAGGTGGGGAAACTGAGGCTGGCTCTAGAATCCGTGTTCTCGACCCCGACGCTGTGCTGCCGACCGGCCAAGACAGGGTATGAGTGGCTGTGTTTGGAAGCGGCTCTGTGAGAGCCTTGCTCAGGGCACAGGCCAGGTCCGCGGGCCTGGAGTGGAATGGAGGAGACTCGGCAGGACTCGCTGTCTGCCTGGAGACGGGCTGAAAGGACGGAGAGGTCGCTAGGGTTTGGCGACTGGGGACAGGAGAAGATGACACCACTGACGGAAATGGGGAGGGTGACAGGGAGCCAGAGCTAGTGGCTGTGGGGCAGGCAGCGGTGCCCTGCTAGTGAGAGAGGACAGAGGCCTGGGAGTCCCCAGGAGGGGCTGGCAGAGGTCAGGTGCTCAAGGCCCTTGGGGGTGGGGGGCGTGCACCAGGTCAGGAGCAGGAGAAAGAAGAGGGGATGGTCAGAGACAGTAGCGGACCAAGAGGAGGAGGCCGTGGTCAGGGAGCTGAGAGAGGGGAATTCACACCGAAGTACTGGCCACTCCTGTGAGAGAGGGCCAGGAGCGTGGGAACCAGGGGCCTGCTGAGAAGGGGCCAGTTTCTTGGAACGATGGGGGTGGAAACCAGTTAACATTAATACCATTACTGAGTCTTTAGGATACGGGGCAAAGTGTGTCCTAATTGGTTTCAATACATTATCTTATGTGTGTATTGAATTTCCCAGTGACCCTAGAAGGTGAGAGCTGGCGACACGCCCACCTCACTGGCGGGGAAGGGGAGGGCCGCAGGTTCTGTTCCTCACCAGGGCAAGGGGAAAGTGCTTTTCTCCTTTCCAGAAGCCACCTCTGGGCTGGCCCCGTGCTCCGGGGATCCCCCTGTGTTTGCCATGTCTCCCGTCCACGTGAGGCCAACTCAAGTGACCCAGCTGAGCAGAGCTGGCATCAGAGGAAATGGCATGAGGGTCAGAGCCAGTCCAGCCCTCCAGTGGGGTGAAGAGGGCTGACGACGAGACGCCCTTCCCCTGCCTTCCCCAAAGCCCCCCAACTCTCTTGTTGAGCATTCAGAGACTAGAGGATTTGTCCTCATTAAACCAGATTCCCCTGGTTGGGCTGCTGTCACTCACTCACAGCTTGCAGTTCAATGAGTGGATTTTAAAAGGGCGTTAAGGGTGCTGGGTCCTCACCTGGAAAGGACGGAGGGTTCCTTGGAGCTGGAGGCTGTCATATCTCTGAAATGTCACACTCGGTCTCTCCCCTGGAAGAACCACTTGCTTCTCCTTTGAGCCCCGCCTCCCGCTGAGCGCTGGAGGGGGCCAGGCCAGTGTGTGTGACCTCCACTGGGACTGCCTTATCACCCCCGGCGCGCCCCTGCAGAAGCCGACCTTGTCTGTGCAGTGCAGCGGCGCGGGCTGCACCCCGCTGCCGCCGTCCAGTCTCGCTGCCTGCCCCAGTGAGGCCCCGCTCCACTGCCACCCTGAAGCCTCTCTGAGTGTTGGACTGATTGTCAGTTTTGGGTGAACCCCTCGGGGCCTGTCAGTGCTGGGGACTTGTCAGAAGCAGCAAATGTGCGCCCTCCAGCCTCAGGGGAGGCTCATTAGGAGGCAGATTGGCAGCCCGGTTCGTGGGAGACTATAGACAGGGCTGCTTGGTGAGCTGGGAGGAAAGCCTGGCGTCTTTGCCAGTGTCCCTCATCCCTGCTGTCCTGCTGAGGCTCACGCACACCCCGCTCTGTCACTCTGGCCCCAGGCGTCCAGTGACCTACGGGACACTGGCTCCCGCCCCAAAGCTTGTTGCTACTCACAGTAGTGACCGGGGGAAAGCCGCGGGCTCTGGGCCTCCCTCTGTAATTCTGGGGCGGGAGGGCATTGTTACTTCTGGCCACTTCACAAAGTCGTTTGAAGTTTAGTCAGCCAGCAGGTATTTCTTAACACTACTTATATTACCTGATATATGCTAGGCGCTGTTCTCGAAGCGGAAGATACAGCAGCAAAGAAAGAAAGAAAAAAAAAAAATCCCTGGCCTCGTAGAGCTGACATTTTCATGGTGAATGGGAATTGTTTGGGAGACAGGAGCTTGGAAGAAAGGTTTGATGTTTTAGACGGAACAGAACAACACGTGTCCGATGCTGGCCGTGTGGGTGATGTAGAAACTCCCACGCTGGTGTTCCGATTCCATTTTACAGAGGTGTGAACTGGGTCTCCGAGGGCTATGCCAGTTGCACAGGGCCGCTGGGCTAGTGGTCAGAGAGCTGGGATTGCCACCAGAGCCTGCAGCCTTCCCTGTCTACCCCACTGCCTCTCAGACGAGGGGCTCCGTGTCCTGAGCCTTTTAAAGCTAAATAATACTGCAATTTGTGGGCAGAAGAGCCCATTTCATTGTCTCTCTCCCAGGAGCTCTTTCTCTTGGGTGCTGGCCCCAGAAGTCGCAGCTAATTCAACATGAGCCTTTGTTGGACCTATGCTAAGGGGTTTGGAGCCAAGGCCTGCCGTTCACAGCAGGCTGGGCCTTCGGGCAGCCCAGCCAGGACTGGGCGGCGACGGAACTGTCAACAAGTAGTCAGAGCTGCGCCTGGCTTCTGTCTGTCTGTGCCTGTCTCTGGGCAGCGTTGCTCTCACCTCCTTCTCCCCCAGCGCCGGGGTTTGCAGCCTCCAGAGGCTGCATGCGCCTTTTCTGGAGCCTCGATTGCACAGGAATCTCGCACTCAGTGGTCTCCACCTCAGCTGC
The DNA here is from genome assembly GCF_021234435.1 of Artibeus jamaicensis. NCBI lineage: Eukaryota > Metazoa > Chordata > Mammalia > Chiroptera > Phyllostomidae > Artibeus > Artibeus jamaicensis. The sequence goes on from NW_026521356.1 coordinate 4,831,816, forward strand.
AAGTTCAAATCCCCCACAGAGCGTTAAACAATTCCCCTGCCAGGTGCACCCCATACCCACTGATGCCAAATCTCTGGGGCGAGACACTGGCCTCAGGATTGCTAGAGCTCACCAGGATCCAAGGTGCAATCGAGGCTGAAACCCAGAGAGGTCAGCGGCTCTGGCCGAACATTAGAATCAGCCAGGGACTTCACAAACTACCCATACTGGAGTCTAATCTAGACTAAATCAGGTCAGCTGGCCATGGGATTATTAAAAAAAAAAACCCTCCCCCCCAGTGATTGTTTTGGGGGGTATCCAAAGCTATGGCTGTAACTGGGGTCCTCCTCCTATCACATCTGAGCTTGTGGCTGTCACTGATCAGGTCACCTCAGGGGCTGATGTCAGTGATCCGAGCAGAGGCACTCCTTCCTGGGCCCCCGAAGGTCCCCTGCAGTGCTGAAGGTTCCGGAGTGGCGGGGAGACTTCGTGGGGCAGGGTCTTCCCTCAGACCCTCACCAGCTGTGTGACTCTGGGCAAGTCACTGAGTGTGCAGTTTCCCCATCTGGAAATGAGGGGCCGCAGGTCACGCTCCAGAACGTGCATGGCAGAGCCGGTGGGCCCTGAGCTGCTGAACACTGGGCCTGGGGACTGTGTGTCTGAAAAGCTCCTCGGTGACATGTCAGACAGCCAGGCTTGGATGCCACGAAGGTCACTCCAGCCTCGTCATTCCAGAAATCAGAAATTGCAGAGCTCAGGGACCCAGGCTTGGGTGCCCCAGGTTTAAGTACATTTTATGTGAAAATCAGTTTGAGTATGGCCAAATGCTAAAGCGGAGAGAAGGGGGCATTTCTGTAGAGACCACCCACGTGCCAGGAGAGTTTCACCAACTTGTCTTTGCAGCTATTCTGTAACAACATTATTATCCCAACTTAAAGCACTGGCTTGTGGCTCATTGAGGTTAAGTGGCCCCTCCAGGATTCTCAGCCAGCAGCCTGGCTCCAAGTCCACGTTCCGGCCTCTTTCCAGCTCACCGGCCTGCCTTCAGGGGCCCAGTTTTTTGTTTATTTCCCACAATAATTCACCTCAGAGAAACATTGCTTTTTGTTTTACAGAAGAATTTAAAGAATTTCTTTAAAAGGTGGGCTTCTACACCTGCCCCATTTTGCATTTTAGTAACAAAAATCCAGTCGGTGCGCAACCTATGAGGCATTCCTTCCCTCCAGAGCAGCAGGCCAAGCCACACCTGCCCCCTCCCAGTCCCCACGAAGGCTCATCCGAAGGGAGACAGCGCCTCCTTCTGGGCTTCTGGAAGCCCAAGGCCAAGTCCTCAGAGACCCGAGGAGATGGGCCGTGGCTATGGATGGGCGAGATGATGAGATGTTCATGGAAAACAGGTCCAGGCAGCCGCCTCCGTGTGCCCCATTTAGAACTGAAGGCTGGAGAGCCTGGCTCCTCCACGTGGATCCTACCTCCGCAGGCCCTGCCCCTGCCCTGGGACCTGGCAGCTCCTCCACCCCGGGGAATCCCTGGAGGACCACTGGCACCAAGGGTTAACCTGCAGTCTCCCACCTCCCTCCTCCGCCTCTGGTCTGCTAGCCTGTTGCCAGGGAAACAGGCTAAAAATAAAATGGGCTCCCAGAGCCCAGCCCCATGCACAGGAGTCAAAACAAACTAATTAAAGCGGCCAGGCGAAAATGTGAAGATAATTACACCCTCACTCAGGAGCCAGTCGTGGCACGGAACAGCTCAGCAGGCTGTCCCGGCCGGCTCCGGCCCATCCCTGACATGCAGGGCTGGCTCCCACCACTCACACTCTGGGTTCTGCCACTCGGTCTTGTTACCCCTCCCAGGAAAGCCCACCCTGCTTAGGCCTGAGATCAGGGGGGCAGCATAGCCCCACTGTGACGGCCCCACCCCTGATAAATTCAGTGTGGCTTCTGCTGGGACACGTGCCCCTCTAGCCTAGGAGAAGGTGGGGTGAACTGAAGTCTGCGGCTGGCTTCCTATATCCTCCCCAAAATGGGAAAAGTCCCTGCACACCTCTGGGGCTGCTTCTTTCCCTAAGACCTTTGCTAACGGGCCCTGAGACAGTTCCTTCGTCTCTCGGGCTGCTGTGTCCACTGAGGGAGCAGGAGAGGGGCAGTGTCTTTCTGGTGGATGTTGCTGCGTCCTCTCTGGCCCAGGAGCATGAGAGGGGCCCCATCCTCAGGCCACGTGGGTGCTGGGTCAAGCCCATCCCACCACGGGCCCTTTGTCTTACAGGACCATCAAGGTGGAGGTGTACGACTGGGATCGCGATGGCAGGTAAGCAGGCAGAAGTGCAGAAGCGGGGCAGGGACGGGGCAGCCACTGGGGGAGGCTGGGCCCCGCCCTCACATGGGGAGAGCTGTGCCCACACCCTGCCTTGTGGCAGTTCTGGGGTTGAGGGCGTCTGGGTGTTCCTGTGGGACGTCCCCTGCCCCTTGACTCATCCACGTCCAGATCCACTGGCACCAGAGGACCTCTGTTCTGCAGGACATGGTGCAAAGGGCATAAGAGGCCTCTTTTCCTCAGAGAAGGGCCAGCCAGTGCCTCAAAACTCCCCACGTTTAGGAGGATTCAGAATTTTTGAAATGTGCATATTGTAAGGTATAGACAGTAGTGATGCCCTGAGCATTCGTGGTCATGTTCTCTGTGTGAGCTAAGCCTTGTGCGGGTGACGGAGGTACAGAAGGTGGGCTCAGGCAGTGGGAAGGGGAAGCTTTTCCACAAACGAGTGGACTCAGGAGCCTTAAAGCAGAAACTGATCAGGGCCGAGCTGGCCAGTGGGAGGGCAGTGCCCACTCAGGGTCTTTGGGAAGCCAGTGCCTTCCCCTCCTTAGTGTCCCCAAGGAGCCAGTGTCACTGGGAATTCACAGACGAGGACGAGAAGGCCTCACAGCTTTAGTCCAGAACCCTCACAGGCTCCTACTTGTCTGTTGAACCAAATCCGAATATACCGTCCTGGCTCTTGTGACCTCTCTGTTCTCTGGCACTAGCAGGGGAGTCGTAGAGGGCCTTATACCCCACAGTCTCCATTGGTACCTCTCAAGTCTGAGACGTGGATGGGAAGGTGAAGCCCCTTCCAAGGAGCTTACTTGCCCCTTGGAGCTTCCCGTGGAGACTGGCCAGTGCCCGCACTGCCTCCAGTACCGCCCCTGTCCCCCACTCCTCTCCTCTTTAACTGCGTCACAGGAAAGTCGGCTTCCTGTGTCCACCCGTGACTTGCCTCATCTTACCCTGGAGTCCTCCATACTTCTTCACTGGAGAAAGCTGGGGGTAGCCACCAGCTGCAATTGGGTCCCACCATCAAGGAGTTCACAGTCTGTATGCAGAGAGCTGTTAACTGTAGAAAAACTACGGTGTGCACTCAAGGCGGGAAGGCCCCAGGGACACCCCCTTGTCTCCAGTAGGCACTTCTCGCTGCGCAGGCGGGCAGAGGCGGCCGGCCGCAGTGGAGGGCGCTCTGCTTTGTGTGAGGTTTTGCTGCACTGACTGTAAACTTGTGCAGGGCCCCAGGAGGGGCAGAAAACACCTCCAGTGGCCTGGATGCACACAGCGCTAATTGTCTTTTTAAAAAACACTATAGGAAAAATGCCAAATACACAGAAACGTAAAGAGAAGTGCTTAATGAACACTTTTAAGCCTTTCACTTGAATTTAACAAGGGTTACATGTTGCCGTGTTTGCTTTATCTGTTTTTGTTACATAGTTTAAATTTTAGGCATCATGGTTTTTTATCCCTAAATATCTTATTGGGAATGTCTAAAAAAATAAAGGTATTTCCTACATAATTACAAATGCCATTATCACACCTGATACTTTGAACACTAATTCTTGAATACCCACTAATATTCATTTGATATTCAAAATTTTCTAGCTGTCCTCAAAATACCTTTTGCTGCTGGTTTGTTCAAACAAGAATCCAAGCAGAAATGGACCCCATTCTCCAGAGCCCTGCTTTTTGTTACTTGACCATGGGGTTTCTTGCTCCACAGATGACACTGGACTCCTCCCAGGGACCCAGCCTCCCTGCTGGCGTGTGCCCCTGGAGAAGAGGCCTGGGCAGAACTGGGAGCCCGGGGAAGGGGTGTTAGAGGTGGGGGCGGGGGGCAGAGGCAAAATGTAGCAGGGACCTCGCGGTCTCAGCGGCTGCCTTCCTTTGCAGCCACGACTTCATCGGGGAGTTCACCACCAGCTACCGGGAGCTGGCCCGCGGGCAGAGCCAGTTCAACATCTATGAGGTGAGGCGGACGCTCCGTGTCTGGGGTTTGCTCTGATGGCACACAGCTCCCAGCCACCGAGGACCACAGGGAGCAACGTGCAGGGCTGAGGTTTCTGCAGGGCCTCCTTCGAGGTGGGTGTCATTGTCCCATTCTATTGTGAAGGAGACTGAGTCTCAGAGAAGTTAGGGGAGTTGTCCAAGGACACGTTTCGGCAAGTGGCAAAACCAAGAGGCAAGCAACCTAGGATGATCTGACTCCAAATAACATAGGTACAGTGCCCCCCAAAAGAATACTTCCAACAAGGTGTGAGGCTAGAAGTAGGGGTGGGAGACAGTATCAGAAGGTTCCAGAAGTGAGACCCGAGGTCCTGAGCTCAAGATGGCCCTCTGCCTTCAATGAGAACAGTGTTGGGGCCTTTTCTGGAAGGAGAGGCTCAGAGGAAAGGAGTCAGGATACCTCTGTCTAGACCTGGAGAACCTAAAACAGGGCCCCCACTCTCTCTCTGGACAGAACAGCGTTTGCCCCCAAAGGACGGTCTCTGTGGCTGAACCTCGCTGGCCTGTGCTGTCCCTCTGGAGCTCCCTGGGTCCTCCCTCATCCAGCTCAGCTCCTGCTCCAACGCTGGCTTCCCACCCTAGTTGCTACTTGGGTTCATAGCCTGACTCTACCTTGAACCACTCTGCCGTGCCACAGTGAACTGAATGGGTTACTAGAACAGTGTCTGGCCCCGCGTGGGCATGATGTCAGTGCTGTCTTCTAGGGTCCTGTGTTGGGCTCCTTCATGTGTGCCAGGAGATTTACGTTTCACAACTGTCCTACAAATGGCTCTAGCCCCACGTTAGCAGCCACTCAGCTGGTGGCACTGAAGCGCTGGCTTTGGCTTGAGTCGCTGAGTCTGAACCCCTCCGTCCTTCCTGTTCCAGCCAGGCCGAAGCTCCCCCAGGCAGGCGGCGGCCCTCTCGGCTGCCTCTCTTCACGTTGGCCTGGGCCCTGCTGGGCACATAGAAGTGCTCATTAGACATCCACGCACTGAATTCAGCTGAACAAGGCCATTGTGAAGGCAGAGCGTGGGTGAATGTCTGAATTCCTCACTGTTAATTGCTTTGGTTTCTGCATCGACAGAGGAAGGGCTGTTTTTGCCTGCTCCCACCCCACCCAGGGAGGCAGAAGTAGACTCCGTCTTTCTCTGGCCTCCATTAAGGAGATTTTTAGGGAGGTGAAAGGAAGGGGTTAGATCTCTCGGAGTTCGGCTTCTAAGGGTGCTTGACAGACCAGAAGAGGCCATGGCCTCTCAGGCTAAAAGCAGAAAGGTGGGGTTAACTTGTTGCCTTGGTCGTGGATCTCTGCTCCCTGGTACTGGACAAGCCATGGGAAGCAGAAGCGTTATCTTCTCATAGAAATGCCATTGGGCAGAAAGGGGATTGAACTCTGACAGCCCCCGGCAGGCCTCGCACTGTGGCGTGTCCCGGGGAAGGCTCTCTAGCAGACCACCTGAAGACGGAACCAGCTTCCAGCCCGAGAGACCCTCACCTCGGGCGGGCCCTGGTGCTGGCCGACTTGTGTGTTCGGCTGTCTGCTGACCACTCCTTACACTTGGCCTTCCCAAACTGAATGCACTGTCTAAAGTCTCCCTGCAGCCCACCCTGTGCTGTCACCATGGGGGCCATCCTTGGCAGCAGTGGCCCCTCACCATTCATGGCTGCGCCCTACTTCTGCTACCAATGAAATATTCTGTCATTTGTTCCCTTCATTCCCGTCTGCCCCCACCGTCATCTCCCCTGAGTGGGGGCTTTGCAACAGCCCCTGATGGCCTTCCCACTGCCCGTTGTCCTCCAGTCAGTAACCTGAGTTCCTCCGAAACGGTCACTTGACCACATCCCTGCCCAACTTCAAACCGGGCAGCACATTCCACCCCCCTCGGCCCATTTCACACGGTGGGGGGGGGGTGAAGGAGATTTGGAAAGCTGCCTCACCCAAGCTGAGAGCTGCAGGGCCTCTCACCCATGGGGTGAAGCCCCAGCTCCTTCACGTGGGTGCCGTGCCTCAGTGACCCGCAGTCTGTGGGCAGAGGGCCGGTGTCAGCAGGTGCTTGTGTCACACCCCTACTAGCCCCTAGGGTCTGGCCCCAGCCCCTCCCTCGGCCCACTCCCCTCCCAGGCCGGTCACACCATCCAAGGCTCTCTGAACCTGCATGCTGGTTCCTCTTCTATGGCCTCATTCTCACAGGCGCTGCCCCTGTGTCTGGGTGGCATCTCACTTGCTGTTGTATCCCTAGAGCCAGAGCAGCTCCTGGCCCCTGGGAGCCACTCTGTGCCCCTCTTGTACAGGAGGGTAGGTCCCAAACCCACCCTGGGAAGGTTTGAGGTGTGAAGAGAGGGAGAGGAATAGGCTTAGAACGCCAGCCCAGGGATGTGGGAGGTTCCCGACCTGACCCCTAGGGGGCGCTGGTCCCAAGCATAGAACCTCCTGGTGCGACTGCTTAGGCCGCCAGAGGTGGGTACATCAGGGAGGGGGCGTGCGCTGGGGAGTGCCTGAAACCTCAGGATAAACAGGGCGTCTCTTCAGTGCCACTTCACATGAAGATCTGAGAACAAAACGTTGCTTTAATATTAAAAGTTATAATTAGAGAGTGGAAATGTGGAATACTGGCTAATTTAAAGACAACATAGAAGACTTCAAAGAAATGTGCTTGTGGCCAGGTCTTCGGGCGACGCCCAGATCCCCAGGAGTCCGTGTTTATTCTTCTCAGCTGGGAGGGCTAGTTTGGAGTAAAGCTTGGGATGCACTCAGTTCTAAAAGTTCTAAGCCCTCCTGGGACAGACTGGAAAACTGAGGCACAGTGTAGCACTGGAGTTTGCAACTGAGCCCTCATCTCAACACCTTGCCTGGTAGGCTGTTTTCCCACGAATGCGTCTGTGAACCGCGTCACCTGGGCGGCTTTCCTGCCCGTGGAGGATTTGAGGTTGTCTTGAGCTCCTCTCCGAAGACTGTCACTTGCCATCTGCACAGCTTGCCAGCCCTCTCACCCGAGCTCCCCACCTGTGCCCCAATCCAGCTCTTCTTCCTCCTGTGTCTACCTGGTTGCCCCCACCTTGTCCTCTCTCCCACCCTCACAGCCATGCCCGGGGCCCGGGATCTGTGGTCAGATCTTGACTATGCTGCTTTGCTATAGCTCAGTACACATTCCAACACCCAGAAGCCCTCACTGCCTGTCACTTGGGCTGGCGGTGGTTGTAGTAAGTTGTAGTAATAAAAAATAATAACAGCCGACACGTACGTAGTGCTTACTACATCCCAGACCCTGTCCCATGCACTTGACTTGTATCAACCCCTTTAATCCCCATATCTTTCTATGAGGTAGGTACTTTTTATTCACATTTTACAGATGAGGAAACTGAGGCCCAGGGAGGTTAAGTAACTTGCCTAAGGTCACAGCCATGAGGTGGCAGAACCAGACAAACATTCCTCTGGATGTCCCCCCTTCTCTCCCGTACTCACCTCCATGAGGTCCCAGCATCCCAGAGCCTGCTGGGACCTGCCCCTATCAGCTTAGAGCTCATCCCACTGGGTAGTCTCTGCTTCCCACTGGGCGATGCTCTGACATTTCAATTGGCATTTGAGGTTCCCAGCCAGCCCAGTTTACTCTCCCCACCCCGCCCCCATGCTCCTGCTGTTTAACTGGACCCCTGTTCTGTGCTCCCTCCCCTCCAACATCTCCTCTGACTGGTATGCCTCCTTCCGTGTCTTTGTGTCCAAATCCTTCCCGTCCCTCCACACCTGCCTTCAGCACTGCCTGCTCTGGGAGCCTCCGCTGGTGCTCCCGCCTGGAGTGGCTCTTCCTCTAACAGCTCCCTTTGGTGTCTCTTGTCACCTGTCCCCAGGACATGTCTTCTTTTCCCCAACAGGAGTAAAGGTTCTAGAGGAGAGGAACTGGTACCCCCACCCTTTAAGTGTTTTGTTTTGTTTTGTTTTGTATTTGTTATCCAGGTGGCCTGGTTTCTAATTCTGTCACTACCTACACCAGCTGTGTGTCCTTAAGCAAAACACTTGGTGTCTCTGTGCCTTAGTTTTTGTATCTGCCAAAGTGGGTATCAGTAGTTACTCAGACAGAAGAGACCTCAGCTAGAGACCTGCTGGCTGCCCCTGCAGGAAGAACAGGTGATGAGGGAGAGGGGGTGAGATCACTGGAAACCAACCTGAGGAGGGCAGCGTGGATGTGGAGATCAGAGGTTAGGGAAGGGCTGGGCCTAGATTTCCCATGTGAAAATCAAAGGTGCCGGGGAGGCTCAGACCAGAGTACAAACGCAGTACATTTGATAGACCCGCGGAGGCTCCCAGGGCAAGGGGTCACCCTCACCATCCGGAGATCTCAGCCTCGGCTCTGGCGGCATCTCTGACTCCATGTCTCTGTTGCAGGGAGCTGTCCTGTGTGTTCTTAGGACGGTTAGCAGCATCCCTTGTCCCTACCCACTCCCCCACTTGTGACAACCAAGAAGATTGCCTAATGTCTCCGGTGGTGGGGATGTCCCCAGGTGACCCACTGAGTTAACCCACCAAGAAGTGGGTTGTTTTTTTTTCAGCACCTACTACATGCCTAGCTAGTGCTCTGATACATTCTCTGATGACAGATGTGGTTTGGAAAGAGCTTGCATGTGAAGAGCAGTTACGGAGCTTCTAACTGCAGTGTGAGGACAGAGGTGGTGCAGCCGGGAGCCGGGAGGATTGGTCGGGGCGGAGGGGGCATGTTCCGGGTGAGGGAGCAGCCCGAGCCAGAAAGTGGGGCAGGCACAGACAGGTCCCTTTGCGACATCCAGCCTCTCTGGCTGCGTAGGGTGGAGGATGTGTTTGGAACTACTTAGGAGTAGTGGGAAAGATTAAATAAATATTATTCTTGGTGTGTTTGCTTATGGGTCCAATTAGGGAGCCCAGTTGCTTAAATCTAAATGATAGTCTCTCACAGTACCTCCCTGAATCCTCCTCCCTGGGACCCCCAATTTTTCAGCCCACTCTGCTTACTGGGGTCTGGGCCACACCCCGGGGCCAATGGAAGCCCGAGGGACCCAGTTGTGCCTGTTTGGGAACCGCCTTCTTATTTGGTAACTGGTTTTTCCTGCAGGTGGTAAATCCAAAAAAGAAAATGAAGAAAAAGAAATATGTGAATTCTGGCACAGTGAGTAGCCACCGCCCCCCCTTTGCCACCCAGTGTAGACACTGTGAGCCCCGAGAGCTGGGTCTGGTGTCAGGAGGCATGGGTGTCCCTGTGCTGGTGCAGTGTGGGAACCAGACCTGAGAGCTGGGGTGCGGAGGGGTGGGGAGGGGTGGGGCCCTCGGAGCAGCGGCCCCGGGGTAGGCAGTGGGCGGTAGGCGGGGTTTCAGCTTTGTATCGGGCTCTGTGATACAGAATGAGAAATCCCAGAGAGAAACTCCCGTGGGACTTCCTGCAGGAAGGAAGAGGAAAAGGAGTAGCGTTTATTGGGCCTTTCCTCTGGGAAATTCCCAGTTTAGGTGCTTTTCACAGGTTGTTTCCTTGAGAGGCAGCTGTTATCATCCCCTTGTCAGGAAAGAGGAAACCAAGGCTGCAGGCAGGAAAGTGACTCAGTGAAGGTCCCAGAGCTAGAAAGCGGTAGAAGGGACAGCCAGCGCTGCAGTTAATTCAGAGCTGGCAGCGGCCACGGGCACTGCCCCTGCTTCAGTTCGACCATCCGGGGGCCACACTGGCCCAGCCGCTCCTGGGGGCTCATCTTCATGCATGTATTCAACAAATGGAAATGTTCGTCTTACTGGCCTTTCTATTCTGGTGGGAGGAAGCAGAAAATGAATATAAATACGTACACATACATGCAGGTGTGTCAGGTGGTTATGAGTGCTGTGGGAAAAAAGTAAAATAAGATAAAGGGACAGGGAATGCCAGGGACAAAACAACTATTTTATATAAAGGAGTCAAGGGAATCTTCTCTGAGAAAGGGACATTTGAGCAGAGATTCAAAGAAGATGAGGGAGCAGGAATTGAAGATATTGGGGAAAGAGAATTCTAGTATGGACCAGCATGTGCAAAGGCCCTGAGATAGATATGCCCACGGCGCATTTATAGACCAAGCCAATGTCTTTGCAGGGCAAACGTGTCCACTCTCGTACTCTTCGTGTCCCTCGCCACCCCAGAGGTCCAGATTACCATCAGCCAATGCAGCCAAGCTTAGTCACGTGAGTCAGGCAGACTGCAACTCCAGACCCAGGAGAGGCCGTGCTCAAGGGGCTCTGAGGTTCCTCTGAGGAACCTCATTTTCTCCCTCTGTAACACGGGGCTCATGTGGCATCCCTACCCTTCTTATTGCACAGGGTGGCTATGACAGACACCTGGGAGATGCGGAGACACAGGCCTGTAAGCTGCAGAGCAGTCTGCTTACTCAGAGGGGGCGAGTCCCAGCCCCTTCAAATGGAGCTGTCTCACAGACAGGCTCAGAGTGGTACAGGGTGGGGAAAGAAGGCTTACAGTTGTCTATCCGGAAGATACTACAATAATCAATAAATAATGATACAAGGATACTGTAAACTGTGTCACCTACTCACAACTGCAAACCTCCTTTTGCCCCACCCTGTAGTGCTTTTGTCCAAAGCTGCAGTGTCTCTCAGTGGGGATGCAGTCGGAGACTTAGGCAGAGTCATTCTGCACCTCGCAGGCCTTCCCTTTACATTGCGGGGTGCTTAGCACCCCTGGCCTCGGCTACCAGTAGAGCCCCAGTCATTGTGAGACCCCAGAATTCTCCTACACTTTCCCAAATGCCCCTAGGGGAGGCAGCAACTCCCCTGGCCGAGAAATATTGGGTGCATAGTTTTTTTAAAAAAAGGTTTGAAAACTACAGATCTTGTCCAGCTTTCTTACTTTAAAAATAAAGGTCCTGAGGCCCAGAAAAAGGAAGCAATTTGTTTTAGGTCGCACAGTGAGTTAGGGGCAGAGCAGGCCCGGGCCCGGGTCTCTTGACTTTCCTTTGCGGCAGCATTTCCCAATCTTCACTTTAAAAGAATCACTCAGGACCCTGGCCGGTGTGGCACAGCTGGTTGGGTATTGTCCTGCAGACCGAAAGGTCGCAGGTTTGGTTTGCGATCAGGGCGCATGACTGGGTCTTGGGCGTGGCTCCAGTCAGGGTATGTATGGAAGGCAGCAGATCCATGTTTCTCTCTCACATCAACATATTGATGTTTCTCTCCCTCTCTTCTTCTCCTCCCTTCCATTCTCTCTGGAATTGACTAAAAAAAATTTAAGACCACTCAGGGTCCAGTATGCTTATTAAAATACAGATGCCCAAGCCAGTTCCCAGGGTTCCAGGCTGGGGTTCAGCCATCTGCGTAGTGCTTCTCGCATCCCACTTACTGTGTGCAGAATCTCCTGGGGGTCTTGTTTAAATGCCAAGAACCTGCACTTCTGCATTTTTTACCAGCATCATGCTGATTCTGATCATGCTGGTCCAGGGACCACACTGAGTAGCAAGTCTGTGGGGGAATCCGTGTGGTCAGGCGACTTAGGGTCTCAGACCATCCCAGGGCCTGGGTGGAGTTCAACTCTGGCTGCAGGTTAGACCCAGGCGAGGAGCTACAAAAAGATCCAGGGCCATAGCCCTGCCACAGCCGTGCCCCAGAAACTCTTGTCATTGGTTTGAGGGCCTCACTGGGGCTGCAAGCTAATCTAAAAGCTCCCCAAGGAGCCTAGTGACTGTCACAGGAAGGGCCACTGCCATAGTCCCCTGCTAGTGAAAGCAGGCCTTGTCCAGTGCCTAACACCGGAACCACAGTGGGTGGGGCCTCTGGGGCCCCCTCAGCTCTCACAGACTCTCCCATTTTGGGGCTAACGGGTCATCGGCTTGGTCAAGCAGGGGCCGGACCGGCCCACCTAGCGAGCTGGTACAGATGGCTGAGTCTGCACCGGCAGGAGCAGCCGAATCCTCCAGTGGAGTTCTGTGATGCAGGTACAAGGTCCCCTGCCCCAACCTTGCCTCATTTAATTGGTTTCGGCTGCCAGGCTTTCGCTTGTCTCTGCGATCCTAAATCATCATCGTAATGAGCTGCCAGGAAGCTGCCAGTCTTGGTGAAGCTGGTGCCAAAGCCGCCAGCGGGCATATGTCAAGAGGCCTCTGCCGGGGGGAGGGGGTCCTGGGTGGCGTCACCTCTGGGAAAAGAATGGCTGCTTAAGAGGCTCTTGGTCTGAGGGTAGAGACTGAGAGACACCAGAAGGGTGAGGGGACAAGTAGGGTTTAAGGTAAGTGCAGAGCAGAGCGGGACACCGCAGGACTGACAGTGACGGGGTGTGGACGTGTGGCACTGTCAGCACGGCCGGTTGTAGGGCTGCGTCCGGAAGACCCCCTTGCCCTCCACGCCCCACACTCACGGGAAACCATGCCCGTGGCTGGCACCTCCCTGGTCCCGTGACAGAGACAGGGTCCTTCGGGGGGCAGTTTGGCACTGGGTGCAACGTGCCAGCTCTGGACTCAGGAGGGCCTGGCTCACGTGGCCACGTGCTGACAGTGTCCTTGGGCGCATCGCATGGCCTTTTTGAGCCTCAGTTTCCTTGGCGATAAAATGGGGATGATACCAGCCCGTCATAGAGTTGCCGTGAGCCCTGTATACAATGTCGTGCACAAACCGGCGCAGGCAGAGTGTTCCAACAGGGTCAGCAAGCCATCCCCCCCCCACCCTCCACCTGTGCTCCCCACTGACCAAGCTCCTTTTGTTTTCAAGGTCACGCTGCTTTCGTTTGCTGTGGAGTCAGAGTGCACATTTCTCGACTACATCAAAGGAGGGTGAGAAGAGATGCGGCCGGGTTCCATGGCCTCAGGGAGAGGGGAGGGGCCTCACAGGTGGGCTCCAGCAGCTCGGGCCCCACCCTGGCCTGCGGGAGGCCCCGAGCAGCCCCCCGTGTCTGGGTCCAGACCACTCTCCAGAGCCCTACCTGCCCGTGGATCCTAAACAGTTGAAGAGGGCATTCCTCAGCCACAGAGGCCAGCGGGTCGCATCAGGTCCCCACGCAGCGATGACACCTGGTTGTGGTAGGGACTCCATGACAAAGAGAACCAAGGGCTTAGGGAGGCAGGGTGAGCCCTGGAACCAGAAGGCACGAGGTGCAGGCTCTAGACCCCTCTTTACCCTGAATTTGCTGGATTGCTCGGGGCAGGTTCCTCTCCCTCCCTGGGAGCCAGTTTCCTCTGAACTCTGAGAGGTTGAAGTCTGGCCAATTCTAAGATTCCTTTCTGCTCTGAGCTCCTGATATCTCTGGTCTGTCTGGGGAGTAGCAATTAATCTGCCTGCTGTCGTCAGGGACATATAAGGGGCAGGAGGGAATGGGGGTTGAGCCCAGGGTGGTCCCAGGCCCAGCAGTTGGTCAAACACGAGTTTACGGAGCAGGAAAAACCCGAGGTTCCAGCAACCAGGCCAGGGCAGCTGGGGAAGCCTTGGAGGCTTCAGCCAAGAGCTCATAGGAAAACAGCCTAACTCTGCCAAGGACAGGTGCCAGGTCAGGGTGTGGGTAGCCAAGAGCCCACAGGTGCAGGCAGGTGAGTGATACACCTGTCTGGAAAGGAGACAGGCAGGGCAGCTGCCAGAGGCTCATCCCAGCCGCGTGGGCACTCGGCTGCCTGGCCGCCAGGGCAGAGGGAAAGTCAGGGCCTGGGAAGCCGCACTTGCTCACCCATGACGCGGCTCCCCGAGGCCTTGAACCCACGGTCTCCAAGTCGGGAGCTCTCCTTCACCCACTGGGCGCACGCCCTCTCTGCAGTCACCCGGAAGCCTCCTGCCTCTATTCCCTGCCCCTCCTGAGCCTACTCTCGACCCTGCCCTTGCTCCCTTCCCCCATCAGTACTGCTCTGTTCTTGATCCATGAAGCAACCACCCCTCACACTCCGTAGTAGCTGTTAATTTCAATCAATCCTCATCCTATTTATTCTTCTCATTCGCATAATACCCCCAATTTACAGAACCCAGTGGGGAAGGCGAGGAGGATCTTCGTTTTATATAACTTTCCGGAGGCCGCACGCCTAGCCAGTGGTGGCGTGCCTTCTGTCACCACAGGCCACATTTCTTCCACAGTAAATCCCCGCCTGCCGGGCAGCGACCAGGCGGGGTGGGGTGCAGATGGAGACCGCCGAGTTAAAGGGCCATGGCGTCTCCTGGAGAAGGAGCCTCGGAGGCGGGTGGGCTGCTGTGCAAAGCTGGCGCCTGGTGTACTGGGCAAGTTAGAACACTGGAGCCGCCCTGGCCCTCCCCGCCTCCACCCGCCCCACGCCTCTCTACACTCACTGGGGAGCCTGAGGGGGAGGCTGGCTCCAGGACTGAGAGCCGTGTGCGTGTCTGGGCAGGCAGCTGACAGAGACATCAGTCTAGGGATCCTTTCCTCCCTGGCCTCACTCCCCTACCCACCTGGAGGGGTGGGGCGGGGTGGGGAGGGTATAGGCGCCTCCGCCCCCTGTCAGAGACGGAGCTGGTTTCTCAGCAGTCTGTGTTCTGCCCTGCTGCGCCTTAAGAGAGATGAGCCTGCAGGGAGGAACTTCCCCGCAAAAGTACCTACTTTCCAGTCCCTTCCTTCCCTAAGTCACTTCAGAACCCAGAGCAGGGGAAGACTGCTTAAGAAGTAAGGCCTGCCTGTCCTCTAAGCTGCGTAGTCCTCAAGATCAAAACCACCCTCCCAGGATGGCCCAGGGAGCCAGGCTCTCACCCTCCAAGTGTCTCCCTTCCTCTAATGAAGTCTCAGTCTCTATATTCCATCCTGGAAGGTGACAAGAAGCAGCCCATGAATAGGGTGGGTCAACTGCTGTAACAACCCCCCACCCTCGAGGCTTAGTACAAATAAAGGCTTATTTTTCATTCTTGGGTGGCAGGAAAGGGTGGGGAGAGGCTTCACGCAGTCACTCAGGAAGCCAGGCTCTCGTCATCTGTGTCTCCTCCTTCAGAGCTTGGGATCCACTGGACCCTCTGCCCTCGGGCAGCAGACGAGGGTCGGGGGTTGAGGGGAGAGCTGCCTCTGGCCAGCAGATCGTGGCTTGGGTTTCCTGCTACCCGTGTCCTTCACCCCTCCTGGGGGGTGAATGGTCCATGAGCCACAGTTCAGCTGTGATCAGGTGGAGAGAGGGCTGTGGTTTCTGATAGGCACCATCTGCTGAGTGCAGGTGAGGTGAGCCCTGCCTCGATGTATGTCATCCCTGGCCCCAGCTCAGAACCCCCAGGACAGCATTTCCCAGGTGCGATCCCAGAACCCCCTCCTCGGAATCCCACATGAGGGCAGAGCATGTGCAGTAGAGAAGGGGGTTCTGGGCCCATCTCAGACCCACGGAACCAGCATTCCTGGGAGTGGTGCCCTGGGATCTTTTATTCTTTTTATTTTTTATGTATATTTTATTGATTATGCTATTACAGTTGTCCCAATTTTTCACCCTTTGTCCCCCTCCTCCTGGAACCCTCCTTCCCTCCATCATTCCCCCCCTTAGTTCATGTCCATGGGTTCCATGTAAGTTCTTGGCTTCTCCATTTTCTATACTGTTCTTAACCTCCCCCTGTCTATTTTCTTCCAACCATTTATGCTTCTTATTCCCTGTACCTTTTTCCTCATTCTCCCTTCCCCCTCCCTGCTGATAACCCTCCATGTGTCTCCATTTCTGTGATTCTGTTCCTGTTCTGCTTGTTTGCTTAGGGTTTTTGTTTTGTTTTGTTTTAGATTCAGTGATTGATAGTTGTGAATTTGTTGCCTTTTTAACATTTATAGTTTTGGTCTCCTTCTTTTTCTTAAATAAGTCCCTTTAACATTTTATGTAATAAGGGCTTGGTGATGATGAACTCCTTTAACTTGACCTTCTCGGAGAAGCACTTTATCTGCCCTTCCATTCTAAATCATAGCTTTGCTGGATAGAGTAATCTAGGTTGTAAGTCCTCGCATTTCAACACTTTGAATACTTCTTGCCTGCAAAGTTTCTTTTGAGAAATCAGCTGGCAATCTTATGGGGGAACTCCTTTGTAGGTAACTGTCTCCTTTTCTCTTGCTGCTTTTAAGAGTCTCTCTTTATCTTTCACTTTTGGCCATATTTTAATTATGATGTGTCTTGGTGTGTTCCTCTTTGGGTCCAACTTGCTTGGGACTCTCTGTGCTTCCTGGACTTAAATATCTATTTCCTTTGCCAAATTAGGAAAGTTTTCTTTACTATTATTTCAAATAAGTTTTTAAATTTCTTGCTCTTCCTCTTCTCCTTCTGGCATCCCTGTGATTTGGATGTTGGCTCGTTTAGAGATGTCCCAAAGTCTCCTTATACTATCCTTTTTTTTTAAATTTCTTGTTTCTTCTTTCTGTTCTGGTTGAACGTTTATTTCTTCCTTATGTTCTAAGTAATTGATCTGAATCCCAGTTTCCTTCCCTTGACTTTTGGTTCTCTGTAGATTTTTTTTATTTTACTTGTTGTAACCTTAATTTCTTCCTTCATGTGGTTGCTCTACTCAGTAAGTTCTTTGAGCATCCTGATCGCCAGTGTTTTGAACTCTGAGTCTGGTGGATTGCTTATCTCCATTTTGTTTAGTTCTTTTTTCTGAGGTTTTGTTCTGTTCTTTCATTTGGACCATATTTCTTTGTCTCCTCATTTTGGCAGTCTCCGTATGTGTGTTTCTGTGTATTAGGTAGAGCTGCTTTGACTCCCTGTCTTGGTAGCGTGGCCTAATATAGAAAAGGCATCTGTAAATGGGGAGAGCCTCTGGTAATTGTCAGGGTGGGGCTACCCACCTCACTGCTTTGTGGCTCTGCGTGGGGAGAGGGCTCAGAGAGGGGACTGTGCTGCTGCCTGGCTTCTGCAGGTTTGCCTGGCGCTCACCCCGTTTCCAGACACTTCACCCAACCCCCATAGGCAACTGGTGCCCTTCCAGCTGTTGCCCTGGTGTTGATTCCCGGAGTGGGTGGGTTTGTGTATGTTCCAAGACTGTGCAGGCCCTTTAAGCAGAGTTTCCTGAAAATCTGGCAGTTTCTTCTACCACCACAACCCCCACTGGTTTTTACAACAGAAGTTATGAGGATTTATCTTCTCAGTGCTGGAACCCTGAGCCGTGTGGTCTGACCTGAAGTTGCTCGCTCCCAAGGTGTACCTCCTGATTTTTATTCACCACAAGTGACTGTGGGACCGCCCACGCCTGTCCTACTGCCATGGCCACCGCGTCTCCGTGCCACACTGTCTCTCCCCACCTCCCCGCCGTTCTCGGTGACTCTACCCCCCCTACCTGTCTGGATGAATGTGGCTTCTTTAAATCCTTGGTTGTCAGACTTCCCTACAGTTTCATTTTCTGGCAGTGCTGGGTGTATTTGTTTTGAGATTTAGCTGTCATTCTTTTTGTGGTTGTGGGAGGAAATGAAGTGTGTGTACCTATGTCTCTGGCTCAACCGGAAGAGGGGACCCTCTTTTTAAACCAGCTCCCTGGCGGCTGGGCTCGCTCAGCGTGGAACCGTCGGACTGGGCTTTCTCAGGGGCTCATGTCTTGCCATCTTTGTCCCCGTCAGCACCTAGCACAGAACCTGGAACAGCCAAACCCTCAGCAATTTCAACTCTGATTCTGAAGCCTCAAAGCTAACTTTTTCCTATGGAAAAATCCCAAACACACGCAAAACTGGAGAGAAGATATGATGAAACCCCAGGTACCCTTCACCCAGATTCAACAACTACCAGCTCATGGCCCATCTTCTTCACGCCCTCTCCCTTCCACGCAGTTATTCTGGAGCAAAGCCTGGAGATGTCATCCCCCCAATACTTCAGGATGTGTCTTGAAAATAAAAGGACTCCCTTTATCAATTATAATTAAGCACCATAATCACACCTAAAAACGGAAAGTTTCTTAATAACATCTAGTCAGTGTTCAGATTTACCCAATTGACTTACAAAGTTTCTTAAGTGGCATATTTGAAGTAGAAATCAGGCAAGATCCATACACAGGTGGCGAAAGTAGGTGTACAGTTGTAATACAAGTAAATAATACAATAAAAATAATACAAGAATAAACCATGTTTTGCATACTCACAACTACAAACCTATTTTTGCCCACCCCTGTATTGCAGTTGGTTGATTTGTCTCTTAATTCTCTTTTCACCCACTGGGTCCCCCGTTCACACCTGGAAGGTTTGCTGAGACAGCTTCCTGCGCCCTCAGAGGGCTTCTGATGCGGTGGGTCTGCAGGAGATTTAGGGTCCTCTGAGTCCCCAGGTGATCCCTATACTGTCGGTCCATGGGTCACTTCCGGTGGTGCCCCAGAACTCCCCACGGACTGGCTTTTACTGGCCACAACCCCCTTGGTGTCATTTACCACATTCCTCTGTCCTCTGTATTTCCTGCAGGCAACTGGTAGATGGCTCTGCAGGCTCAGTCAGATTCAGGTTCAATTTGGGGGCAATGCAGCTTCATGGGTGGCGTTTTGTTCTTCCCTGAGGGGATGTACGCCTATTTCTCTCTCTCTTTTTTTTTTTTTTTTTGTCAAATAAGTTTTAACACTGAATCTGACTCCATATCTGAGCCAGAAATACAGTGAAAGTCTGCTTCGCTGGCCTCAGGTGGGCCCAGGGCAGGGTTTGGGGAGCAAATGAGTAACCATGATCACTTCCCGCACAGAGCACCGTCATCTTCAAAGAGCTTTCATGCTGCCTGACTCTTACTGTTGCCGGCTCACAACAGCCCTGGGGGAGGGTGTGGCCGGCGTCACTATCCCGGAGGGAAAGGCCACAGACTCGGGCGGCAGCAGGGTTGGGTGCAAGCCAGGCTTCCCACTCCCTGTACAGCCCTGCTCACCCTCCCGCAGCCCTGCCCTTGTACAGGTAACTTCCCTGCTGTTCTCCCTCTTCTAGGACCCAGATCAACTTCACTGTGGCCATCGATTTCACAGCCTCCAATGGTGAGTGGGGGTTGGGCAGAGGAACTGATGGGGGAGGGAGGAGAGGGTTTTCGGGGGCTGTGGTAGTTGGCCCTGGCTGGCAGCCAGGTCTCCCATACTCTCTGGCCTCATCCTCACTGAAGAAGGGGTGCTTAGGCCTGGAGAACCAAAGACAGAACCATAGTCACTAACAGATCGGGGGCCTTGAGCCGCAGCCCTGAGGACACACAGTCTCCCTGGGGGGATACAGCAGTGCTACTCAGGGCTACGGAGAGGCCTGGAGCAGAGGCGCTTCCTCACAGGTCCAGTCCCACACCCTCTGCAGTGCAGCCCACAGGCTTCAGGGGAGGAGGGGACTCAGGACTGAGCGCTGTGGTCTTCGGTGAGGGGGCGCATAGCCCAGGAACCCTGGTCCTCTCCCTTGCTGGGGCTGCCCCGGCTTCCTCCCTCCTCTGACCCCCTCCTTGGGCAATCAGTGCCAAACTTTACACTGTGAGAAACATCGCAACCTCCTTCGGAGCCTGGAGCTCATTTCCGTGCCTGTCAGAAGATGCTCAGGTCTCATACTCCACGGGCGGGTCAGAAGCCCCTAGCATCACAGGTAGCCTGGCAGGACATCAGAGCTGGAGAAGGGCCTTAGTGACAATGACAAAGAAGAGAGGTACAATAATAACACCTGTTCAATGCACAGAACAGGCCTGTGAGGTGGGGTCTGTTATTATCCCCATTCTGCAGGTGAGGAGATGGAGGGGGAGAGGTTAAGGAATTTACCTAAGATCACCCAGCTCGTAGAAAGTAGAGAAG
Organism: Artibeus jamaicensis; assembly: GCF_021234435.1. NCBI lineage: Eukaryota > Metazoa > Chordata > Mammalia > Chiroptera > Phyllostomidae > Artibeus > Artibeus jamaicensis. The sequence continues at coordinate 4,851,713 of NW_026521356.1, forward strand.
GATTGGTACCTTTGCATTGCAGCCTAGGCTGTACTTCCTCTCATTAATAAATAGGTATAATAGCCCTGACTGGTCTGGCTCAGTGGATTGAGTGCTGGCCTGCGAATCAAAGGGTCACCAGTTCGATTCCCAGTCTGGGCGTACATCCCTGGGTTGCGGGCCAGGTCCCCAGTGTGGGGCACTTGAGAGGCAACCACACGTTGATGTTTCTCTCCCTCTCTTTCTTCTTACTCCCCCTCTCTAAAAATAAATTTTAAAAATCTTTTACATAAATAAGTAAAACATGGACAATATTGGTGGTGACAAGGGCTATAGAGAGAAATGAAGTGAGGGAGAGGGGTCGGGAGGGCCGGGCGAGGCCGTAACTTTCAGTGGGCTGCTCAGGGAAGGCCTCTCGGGGCAGGCGACACTAGAGTAGAAACCTGGGGGCCGGGGAGCAAGCCGCGTGTACTTACGTCTGTGGGAAGGCGTCCCAGAGCAGAGGAATGGCCATTGCCAAGGCCCCGCGGTGGGACCGAGGGGCAGGGAGGGTGGTAGGAGGACAGAGGTGACTGGAGGCTGGATCACGTGGGGCCTTGTGAGGACTTCGGGTTAGTTCTGGGGAGGTGACAGCCTTGGAGCCCCAGAGCAGAGGAGAGGCGTCGTCCAGCACCTGCGGATCGCCGCGCTCGCCCCGGCTGGTGCGCCGAGTGCCGAGCGCAGGCTCAAGGGCGGGCGTCGGAGGCACGCAGGTCTGCCGGAGGCTCCTGCTCTCCTGCCGGCACAAAGATGACTTCGCAGAGGAGGCGGGGTGGGTGGGACCCTGGTGTGTGTTGAAGGGTTAGCGGGCAGGTTTTGCTAGAGGATGGGACGTGTGGTCAGACAGGTGGCATCATGGGTAAATAAACAAAAGTCGGGGGAGCCTTTGGACACCCCCTTCTGACCGTGAAGCCAAGGTGGCGGGGAGTGCGCAGGCCGGCAGAAGTTCTGTGTCTGTGCCGCAGGGAACCCCTCGCAGTCCACCTCGCTGCACTACATGAGCCCGTACCAGCTGAACGCCTACGCGCTGGCCCTGACCGCCGTCGGCGAGATCATCCAGCACTATGACAGCGACAAGATGTTTCCCGCCCTCGGCTTCGGGGCCAAGCTGCCCCCTGACGGCAGGGTGTCCCATGAGTTCCCGCTGGTAGGAGATCCCCAGAGGAAGAGCTGAGGGCTGGCCAAGCTGGGGGAGTGGTGAGGGGGCTGGGGTGGGGGGCTCTCCCCATCTTTCTTTCCCACCCAGGGACTTAAAGAGTAGCCTCTGGGCGGGCAGAGGGGGGAGGGCTGCCTGCCCTGTGTAAGGGGTCTTGTATCAGGGCCTCCAGAAATCCACTCCCCACCTTGCTCACCAAGAACTCCCATCTGCGCCTGGAGCCGCCTGCCCACAGTGGGCGCTGGCCTCCTCTCCCTGACCAGACCCATGAGGAGCAGGAGCGGATATGTGCTGCACTGCCCCCCAGAGCCCCAGAAATGAGGACGGGGGAGTGGGTTGGGTTTGGGCAGCTGCAGGTAACTCCAGGACTCCTGAGTGGACGCCGAGATGGGGCCCTGTGGGGATGCCTCCTCAGACCACGCCCCTCCCTCCTTGCCTTGAGCTGGGGACACTGACTCAGTCACTGGATCACCCACAGCAGACGTCTCTTACGGGCCTGGGCGGGCCAGGCCCTGTGCTGGTACAGCACACGGCAGCATGGACCAGCCCTGGCCCTCCGGAGCTGCTAGGCCACAGTCATTTCCCGCCAGGGCTGGGCTGGGGGAGGGGCTGACCTGAGGTGGTGGGGAGTGGGGCGAGGAGCAAGTCTGGACCCTGCTCACCAGAGTAGGCACTGCCCTTCAGGGTGGGCCCCTCCCTGCCCCCCACCAGAGAAGAGTGCAGGAGGGCCCTGGTCTGCTCTCCTACTACCCCCCCCAGCCTCCCACCTTTCTACCCCTCCTTCCTTCCTGGGCTCAGCCTCCCCGTCCTCTGCCCGCAGAACGGCAACCAGGAGAACCCCTCGTGCTGCGGCATCGAGGGCATCCTGGAGGCGTACCACCAGAGTCTGCGCACGGTGCAGCTCTACGGCCCCACCAACTTCGCCCCTGTGGTCACCCACGTGGCCAGGTGAGTGCCGGGCCACCAGCACCCCATCCCAACAGCTCACAAGACCTTTGCCCCCACACCTGTCCCCTCTGGAAGGCGGGAGGGAATGTCTCTTCCTGTTGACTTGCCTTTCAGTGAACCCTGACCCTAAAGAGACCCCTTCCAACCAAAGAGCCGCCCCCACCAAAGTGTTAGGGGACCTTGGTGCGGGTGGGTGGGGTGGTGGGGAATGACATGCCCAGAGCCTCCTGGACAGATCTTGCCCCGGCCCCACCCCAGGAATGCAGCCGAGGTACAGGACGGCTCCCAGTACTCGGTGCTACTCATCATCACCGACGGGGTCATCTCAGACATGGCGCAGACCAAGGAGGCTATTGTCAATGTGAGCTGTGTGGGGGCTCCCAGTGCCCGGGGGTGGGGGTGCCTTCCCACTCCTTTAGGGAAACACTCGGGCCGGGCTTCTCCTCTCCCCGCCCTCTGCGAGACCACTCCTGGCTTCCGGCTGCAGCATCTGGAGGGCCTGGCTGTGAGGTTGAGGCACTGGTCCCACCAGTGAGCTCCCTACCCACCTCTTCATCACACTGGGTGGGCCGCTCCCTCATCAACCAGCTCAGACCGCAGCTGGCCTGGCCGGGTAGAGAAGGCGGGCGGTCCAGGAACACGACTGCTCTTGTGGGGTGGTCCCCTGCATTGGCGGCCCCAGCTACAGATGGCCTTCCCTCCAGGCCCACACGAAAGGTGTCCCACATGACGGGGGCCCCAGAGCGGAGGAAGGGACGGTGTCCGGCAGAACTGGACCCGTGCCCCATTCCTCCTGCCTCCCTCTGTCGGCCTGCTCTTCCTCTCTGGTGCCCGGCCTCTGCGCCCCGGGCCTGTGTCCGTGGCCCTCTCTCCCTCTGCCCTGCCTTCTCTGTGTTTCTCTGTGTGTTTCCATCCTTCTCCCTTCCACTGCTTCCCCGTCTTCCTGACTTTCTTCTCTGTCCCTATCCACGAATCCTCTTCCTCTCCCTGGCCCCCCCACTGGCTCCCAAACACCCCCACCCCCTGCTGTCTCACAGGCCGCCAAACTGCCCATGTCCATCATCATCATCGGCGTGGGCCAGGCAGAGTTCGATGGTGAGTCCCCCCCTCCCCCGGTGCTCCCCCGGAGGCTCAGACCCTGCCCCGTGGCGTGAGCACTCGCACCTGGCATCTGTGATTGTCTGGGTCCTCAGGGAGGGGTCACAGTGTGTTTGTTTGCACGGGGGCGTGTGTGTGTCAGGGTGTGTGCCCCACGCCCACACCCCAATTCAGTGGAGAGGAGGCCTGAGTCACTGCTCCCTCATCCAACCCTGTGAGTTTTGGGGGGCACAGCTAGAGGCTGGGCCAGAAGTCAGAGACTCAGCTGGGGGGCTCCTCCTATCTCCTACCCTCAGTTTCCCCATCTCCAGCACGGGGGTCTGGTCTGACAGTCTCGGCCTGGGGTTGGGGGACAAGTGCCCTGTCCTGCCGGGGCCGTCAGCTCCCCCACTCCCATGCCTGCCCTCCCCACACAGCCATGGTGGAGCTGGACGGCGATGACGTGCGGATCTCCTCTCGGGGGAAGCTGGCCGAGCGGGACATCGTCCAGGTGAAGCTCAGCCCCTGCCTGCCCGTCCAGCCAGGCTGCCTTCACACCCCTGCAGGGGGCTTTTCTGGAAAGGGCCCTGGAGAGAGGCACTGGGAGTCCCAGAGTGGCCTGGCCACCACAGAAAGGAACAAGAGTCTGTCCCCGGGTCTCAGCTCTCTCTGGGCTGGACCGCTCGCTCTCTGCCAGGTCTGAGCCTCACCCCAGCGTCACTATTGCTCCGCCTAGGCCTCCGTGCACCCCTGCGGAGCACAGACGCCTTCCCAGTGAGATGGCCAGCCCCTAGAAGGTGGAGGTCTTTGGTGTCACTGTAGCCCCTCTCCAAGAATGGCACTGCTTGGTTAATTGAATCGCTGTGCATCCAAGCCTCAGAGGCACGTCAGCAAACAGTTCCTCCCGGCATCTGCTGCAGACAGAGTCCTGCTGTTTAGGAGTATTGGAATTGAAAACTCATTCTCCGTGCCCCCTGGGTTTAAAAAAAATGGGGATAGGGAAGGGGTCATTCCAGGTGTGGAGACCAGCTAGGGGGCTAGAAACCAGAGCAAGGGCAGTCTGAGAGGTAGGACCCCAGATGCAAAGGCCTGGAAGCAGGAGTGAGTTTTAGGCCTGGTTTGGGGAGGCACCCCTGGAAGGAAGCCAGTGGGCACTGACTTGAGTGAAGAGGAGAAGCAGGGCCCAAGAGAGGGGTGAGGCTCTGCCCGAGGGCGGGAGGCTTCCAGAGGGCCTGCTCTCCGGAAGCCAGGGGATTCCTTCAGCATTGCCCGAGTGCCTGCTAAGTGCTTGGTGCCAAAACCCCAGAGACTGAGGAATCTTGATCTGTGATGTGTCTGGCATGCAGTAGGCGCTTAATAAGTATTTGAGTGACTGGAAGAATAGCGGCATGACGACAGTGCCTCCGGGAGTTCACAGGGCAGCTCGGGGGCGGTGTGCGGTGGGCTGAAGCGGGCAGGGGCTGGGGAGGAATGCGACGGGATCCCAGGCCTGGGGATGGGGGGGCTGGGGTCCAACAGGAAACCTTGCCTTATCCTGCCTTTCCCGCTGGCCAGTTTGTGCCCTTCAGGGACTACGTGGACCGCACGGGCAACCATGTGCTGAGCATGGCACGCCTGGCCCGTGACGTGCTGGCTGAGATCCCGGACCAGCTGGTGTCCTACATGAAGGCGAAAGGCATCCGCCCGCGCCCCCCACCGGAGGCCCCGGAGAGCTCGCCCTCGCAGTCCCCAGCCCACACGCCTCCTGCCTCCCCCTTGCACACCCACATCTGAGCCTGGCCCACGGCGAGCGGCTGGGGCTGGGGGAGGCCAGAGGGTGTGCGGGGTCCCTAAGACCCCACTGCAGTCCGCCCGGCCCAGCCTTTGGAACCCGGTGTGCCTGGGAGGCTGGCGGAGGGTGAGGCCTCTGCAGACTCCTTCCCGATGTCCTGGCCTCGCTTATGGCCCAAACCCAGGGAGTTGTGGGGTACGGGTGGTGCAGGTAGGGCCCTGGGCCCTGTTCTTCTCTTCTTCCCCTGGCACTTGGTTCTAACCAGCCAGGACGGTGTTAACAACCAGGGTGACTGGGCCGCCCTCAGCCCGTCTGGACAATCCCGTCTGCTCTGTACGGCCCTGCAGCCTGGGCCGGGCCTCCCTCCGGCAGGCCCCCTGCTCCCTCCCCTCCTCCTGTGCTGTCTGCTCCTCTCCCTGGCCCCCGACCCGCACCCCAGTATCTATCCTGTCCCGTCTCCTACGAACCCCGTGAGACTGATGGGTTGGCGGCAGTGCCTGAACCTGGGACCCCTCCCAGGGACGAGTACTTGCGGTGGGAACCCCGCAGCCTCCTGAGGGGGACGCTGTGACGGTGGGTCATAGGCCGCGTGATGGGCCAGGAATGGAGGCTTCTCAGGCGCAGTCTTCTCTGGTGCCTCTGCAGCCCAGTACGACACAGGTTCTAGACACACAGATCCACAAGCCTCTCCCTGGCTCGCGGGCCCACAAGCACCGCATCTGGCTCCCGGTCCCTGGCACCCCGCCTCCCCCGGACGCTGCCCAGGATCTTTGGTGTCCACTCCTCTCTGCCCACCTAGGGGCCTGGGCACGGAAAGCCCAGCCCCAGCACTCCCACATCGCCCCTTTATCCCGCAGGGGTAGGAGCCGGGTTCAGGCCCTGCCTGGGTTCAAGCCCTGCCTGCAGCCCCTGCCTGCTGTGGGAACCCAGGCAAGGACCTCTGCCCCCCGGGTCTTGGTTTCCACATCCACGCTGCAAGAGGGTTGACCGGATGGTGCCGGGGTTACCTTCTGCTCTGATGCCCTGAGAGTCCATCTGCCCCATCCCCAGCTCCCCCAGCTCCTCCTCACCGGTGCAACCTCTTACCCCAGGCCGTCTTGGCTCTAGGGTCACTTGTTCCATCTTGTCACTACCCCAGTCCTTCAGCCTCGGGCTCAGGCATCTGAGGCCCAGCCCCTGCCCCTGCCGTGGGAAAGGCGAGAGAGGTGATCTCACCCCTGGGCCCGCCCAGCTGCCCAGCCTTTGCCCGCATGGGAGCAGGCCGTGCATGCCAGTCCCTCTGCTGCATGGGGCCCCTCAGCCCACTGAACGTCCTGTGCTGCCTGGCGGAGGCCAGGCCCACCCTGTCTGCTGCCCGGCACCTCTCCCTCCCTGTCATGCATGACGGTGGTGTGTTTGCACTGTCTGGTCCTGTGCCTGTGTCTGAGACGGTCTCTGTGTGGAATCTGCCTTAAATTGAAGTAAATTTGGTTCCTTTATTAAAGTTCCTTGTTTTCCTTTCTCATGGGAAAATTAGCACAGAGGTCGCTGTTTGACAGAGTTCAGGTTCTCCTCTCTCTTCCATTCTCTTGTTCAACAAGGATTAACTAAGCAACTACTATGGGGCAGGCTGTGTGCTAGGCCCTGGGACGCCCTAGTGAACCAAACACACGCCCTGTCTCCTCATGGAGCTTACAACAAACACGGATAAGACAGGACAATGCAGTAAGCACATACACAAATAAGTAAATGATAATTTCAAAGGGTAAGTTACGAAGAAAACTTGGAATAAGAGGACAGAAGTAATAGGGTGATGTTCTAGAAGAGGTGGTCAGGGAGGGCCTCTCTGAGGAGACGGCAGTGAGATAAGGAAATGAGAGAGGGAGGCCAGAGCTCCAAGTAAAGGGAACAGCAAGTGTAAAGGCCCTGAGGTGGGAGCCTGCTTAGTGTGTTTGAAAGACAGCACGGAGGCTGATGTGGTTAGGGAGCGGCATTGGGAGGGCGCAGTGTAGGAGACCGGGCGAGGGAGCTGAAGATCCCGGAATGCAGAGGGCCTTGTAGGCGATGCCGAGGTCTTCGGCATGACTCGGAGTGGAGCGAGCGGCCTTTGAGGAGGTGAAAGAGGTAACGTGAGCAGATTGTTCAAAACAAGGGGGTCGCTGTTGCACTTGATCTCTCACTCACTCACCTTTTAGTGTTTACTGAGCATTAGTGCAGAGCCCCACGCAGGGTCGGAGGTGCTGGCTCACACAGTTGCGTCCTCAGGCTGCTAGCCTTGCTCTGGAGTAGTGAGCAAGGAAATCCTACAACCTTGGGGGCCCAAGGCCTAGCCAGGGGGAGGGCCAGGGTCTGTGGGCACCAGAGGATGACTCGTAAGCCATGTGCCCGGGATTAGTTACTGCTCCTCTGTGCGATGGCACCATCGCTCCTCCCTGACAGGGCTGCCGTGTGGCGGAACAAGCGACAGGCAGATATGCGCACGCGCGTGAGGTGTGTCATGCTCAGGCCTGCTGCGCCTTGGGTGCCCAACAAACGCCGTGTCCACCTGGGCCCTCTTCCCACATAAATCCCTGCGGCCACCTGGGACCCGACCCCAGGGACTCGCTCTCTGGGCCAGTCTGCTCTCCGATTAGGCCTCTAGGAAGCCGTTCCCCGTCTGTGCATCACAAGAAATTTGGTACTAATTCTACCAAAGTTTGGGAGTTGTTTACTTCTTAGGATCTTACAGTCAGTGAGCTGATTCATGGCTGTCCCTGTAATTAGCGCCCCTCTGACGTGCATTCCAGTACGCTTTGAGTGGGAGCCGGGTGGGGTCACAGCTCGGAAAGAGGGCAGTTCCCATGGCCAGCGGCCCGTTTTACCTCTCCTCGGGCGCCCTCGGGCAGTGCATCGGGAGATGCCCACTCGCCGGGGAATCCAGGCTGAGACACTGGCCTCAGGGTGCTGAGGGCATCTCTACTGTGCTCACCACTGCGGCTCCTCTGCTGGGTTCCTTCCCAAGGTGTGTTCCTCGGAGAGCTGGCTCCCTGGCATGGACCTGAGGAAACTGTCTGCTCTGAGCACCTCTCAGAGAGGCCCTCGGGCCTTTAGGGTAGTGCAGGCTCTGCTAAGTCCTGCCACAGAGAAACCAGTTTGACTTGGCTCAACCCAGTGTTGTTGTTGTTGTTGAAGATTTATTTACTTATTTTTAGAGAGGGGGAGAGAGGGAGACAGAGAGGGAGAAAAACATCAATGTGTGGTTGACTCTTGCATGCCCCCCACCAGGGACCTGGCCTGCAATCCAGGCATGTGCCCTGACTGGGAATCGAACCGGTGACCCTTTGGTTTGCAGGCTGACAATCCACTGAGCCACACCAGCCAAGGCTCAACCCAGCGTTTTTGACCATGGAGTCAGGGTGTGTGTGTGTATGTTTAGCTGTAACACTATTACCAAGTAAACGGCGTTGTCTGGGGAACCGAAGTGGAGATAATCTCCCCGGTTCCCAGGCCAACACATGTGCCCGAGGCCTGCTTCCAGGAGGCGAGAGACGGGGCAGGAGAAACAGTTGACCTGGACTGAACAAAGGGCCTCGGAAGGGCCCTGACCGCGGCCGGGCCAGAAAGGGAGACGGCAGGGAAGAAAGGAGGGTGTTCAGGAATTCACGGGCCCAGACCGGCGGCTGCACAGCTGACTTTCGCTGTTTCTCGTTGGGCCGAGAAGCGCGTGTGACAGCTGGGGGAGGGCCGGCAGAGAAGGTAGAGACTGCGGGTCGGGGAGGAGTGGACGGTGGGGGGCGGGGTGCCTGGGCCCGGGGCCACCACCAGCAGCAGGAGCCCCCGGGCCAGGGGCCGCCACAGCAGGGTGAGGCCGGAGAGCCCGGCAGAGGTGAGTCAGAGCAGTCGCTGGGGTGGGGCCGTGAGCCTGCGGTGACTGTGGCCTTGGGCCCTATTCTCCTGCTCCCCACACACAACGCAGCCTGCGGGCTGCCTCCCTCTTCCCCGTGTGGAGCCCCTCTTTTCACAAACCCTGGTACAGGAGGTGCCCTTGACCTGCATTCGCCCCTTCAGAGCAGCCACAACCTGGTGGAGTGGGCTCCATCAGCACCCTGGGTTCAAATCCCGACTCTGCCACTCGGTAGCTCCACTGGGCTGGGAAAGTTACCTGATGCTTCTTTATCTCAGTTTCTTCAACTGCAAAGCAGTGAAGAAATAAAGAACATAAACTGATGTCAACAGTAACTATCCAGTATTTTCATAAAGGGCGAGGTTCCGGTATTTTCACTTTTTCCTTTTTAAGTATCTTTATTTCTTTTCGTAAAGACTGTATTTATTTATTTTTCTAGAGAGGAAGGGAAGGAGAAAGAGAGAGAGGGAAACGCGGATGTGCCAGAGACACCCGTCGGTTGGGTGTCTCTTGTATGTGCCCCCAGGCGGGTGCCCGACCGGGGATCAAACAGGTGGCCTTTCGCTTTGCAGAATGACACCCAGTCAACCGAGCCACGTCGGTCAGGCCCTTATTTCTTTACTTCTAAAACTTCTTCACTGAGTACGAATGGATCCTGATAGATAAATGCCATAGATATAGATGCAGGGGTATGCTTTTTTTTTTTTTTTAAAGTAAAACCTCGCCCTGACCATGAAACAGGCCGATTTTAACTTGAGGTCCAGGTACAAAAGTGCATCCATGAAGGCTGTGAGAAGATGTAAAGCCCCTACCACTGATTCCCAAATTTGCACATTGAAGTCACCCGAGGAGTTTCAAAAATACTAATTAATGCATGGGTCCCACCCCGAGACGTGATTTAATTGGCCTGGGCTTTGGCAGGTGGCCCTAAAGCTGGGAATCACTGCTTTCTAAGGTTGTGGGGTGGGGGGGGGATGCTGCACCCAAGCTGTCCGATCTTCCTCCTCACCCCCACTTTATCCCCCACGCTGAGGACATGGGGTGCTCCCGATTGGGAGGACTCAGCCCAGGAGACGGAATCTAGACGCCCCAGAGTCAGCCCCGGAGACCAGGCACGGTCGCCCTCCCACCGTTATTGGGAGAGGCTTGCTCATTAACTCAATGAATAAGTTTTCCCCAGGCTTTTACCCTGAGCCAGGTCCCAGGGATCCGGCAACAAACAAGGCTGTCCAGTGGGGTCCCGATTCCAGTTGCCATCCCCTTTTCTCCTGCACTGGGGACAGGGCTGGAGTCCCCTCCCTAGCTGGCTCAGAGGCAGGCCTGGGGGACCCCCTGAACCCCCCCGTAGAGCTCTGCTGGGGAACCTGCTTGGTCTCTGGGGCCCTGTGGCAACAACTTGCCTGAGGACAGCTGAGCCTGGGAGGGGCCTCGGTGAGCCCTGCCCTCAGACCCCTTCCAGGGAAGCAGGAAGTGAGACACCAGCCCTGGTTCACTCCCTCTCATTCCCATCCTCTCTCTCTCCGTTTCTCTCTCTCTTCCTCTCCTTCTCCCTCCTCCTCTCCCTTTCTCCCCATCCCTCTCTCAGCATTTGTCACTGGTTTTGCATTCCTTTCCCCTGGCCCAGGCCCGCCTGCCAGAGACGTGACTAGAGAGGAGGGGCGGGAAAGGAAGGCTCAGTGGACCTGCTCCCCCTACGCATCCATCACACCTTCCCACAAGGTTGAGCTTCTGGGCACTAGAGTCTGGGTTCAAAACCCTGCTCTGCCCTGGCTAGCGGCATGACTGAGGATGAGGTCCTTAATCCTCTATGCCTCACTTTCCTCATCTATAAAATGGAGATAAGGACAGGCCCAATCTCGTAGGTTTGAGGGAAGGATTAAATGAGGTAATACAGTGAAGTGCTCAGGACAGTGCCTGGCACATAGCAGGTACTTGGTAGCTGATGGCTGTTGCTCTGCTGCTGCCCCTCCTCAGTTCCAAAAAGCTCTGTTCCCTGACCCCCCCGCACAGGCGCCATGGTCCCCCTCCCTTCTCCTTCGCACTGCAAACCCCTCGTGAGTCCAACAGCCCAGGCCCACCCTCCTCTTCCTAGTCAGCCTCAGCTAAGCTGTGGCCTCGGCCTCCTTGGCTGGCATGCCCCGAGAACTCACCACTTGTCTGGAAGTTCACTCTGAAGTCTACCTTGAGTCCCTCCTGCTGCGTCCCTCGTGTTCCTCCGTGGATCCTGGGGTCCACTTGCTGACTTGGAACCCTGTGACTCTGAGAAAGGCGGCAGCCCCTCCACAGCTATGCTCCGCACGGAAGCTGGGTCTGGCCAGAGAAGGCCAAGGGAGGGTTCTGGGCACGTGGTCCCATCTAGCACCCTGCCTCTACGGAACCTCAGATAGCTGCTTGAGGCTGTGGAAGAGCTGAGAGGGGAGAGGCAGCCCGGGGGCCACTCGTGTACTGGGTCCTCCAAGGACAGGGCTCCATCTGCTCTACCGGCTCCCCCAGGAATCGCACCCTGCCTGCCTCGTTGACTCACTGACCCACGGAGATGTCGGTGCCTCCCAGATCCCCAGGCCCCAGAGAAGAGCCATTAGCAACAGCCGGACTTGCCCCACCCTTGCCCAGGGCCAGGCGTCACCCGCCACAGCCCACCTCTGTCTCAGTGGCTTTCTCAGCATACCACAGATGAGAAACTGCTCAGGGCAGGGAGGCTCGTGTGCCCCTGGGGAGGACCCAGAAAGGGAGGAGGCACTGGGGTGAGGGAATCAGTGCGGGGCCAGTGGCGGGATAGGTTGGGGGCCAGGAACCATCCCACCTATAGCCCAGAGGCCAAAAGGGATTTACGAAGGGCATCTGATCCAAGTTTTGGTGGCTTCTGATGCCGGGATCTTCCACCTCACCTCTTGCCAAATGTCACCTGGCTTCCGCGTATGTGCCTCTAGTGACAGAGAGCTCACCGGTGCTGAGGCATCCCCTTCAGAATTGAGCGGAGGCATGGGGCCAGCGGGGAGAACGTTTAAACAGGCAGCAAGGCCCTGTCCTCTGTCTCCATCCCTCCCACCTTCTCCTTGGTCTCTCTCTGCATCGCTGCCTCTTGAAGTGTCTTTACTTGTCTCTTTATGAAACTGGGGTTTCCTCTGATTCAGCTGAAGCATTCACTCAAATGATGGCAAGGAACCAGATTCGGTGTTCTGCGCACTGGACGGCAGGACGCGGCGAGCATTACTATGGTTACCAATCAGAGGAGACAGAATTCGCAGCAAACACAAATGACAGGAGATAGCTCGACACCGAAAGGCCAGGCCGGCTCTCTGAGTCCCTCAAAGCAAGCTCCCCAAGGGCACTGAGAACCTCGGCCCCAGGTCACAATGTGCAGCCGCCTTTCAGGAGGCGAATGTTGTGTAATTGTGGAAACTCCCAGAAAAGCTCCAAAGAGGAGCCGGTGAGTGACTGACTCCGGTTTCCCCAGCTGCGCCTCAGGCGCCCAGCTGTCACACTCCAGCTGCGCCTCAAGGGCAACCAGAGATTGACGCCTCGGGGCAGAGGGCTGCTGCACCAGGGGACACCTGGCCTTGGGGCAGGGGTGGGGTCTCCAAATGTGACCCCTCAGAGGCAGACCTCTGGGGCTCAGGAGACCGGGAGATGGGGCCGGTCAGGGGCCGTCAGAACATTGCTCTCATCCAAGAATTGGATTCTGCACAGTGGGATTCTTCTCCCAAGTTCACCGGCTCTGCCCGTCCCTGAGCAGAGAGACTGTTTAATGACCAGAGGACTTTGTCCTTAGCAGGTGATAGCAACTGGTAATCAGCATCAAAGCAGGATCCTTGAAAAGTTTCTTTCCTCCCCTCAGATTTATTTTTATTTCTGAATATATAAGAATACCCAGGCCTTATAGATCTGAAAATACAAATACAGACAAAAAGGAAAATAATAGCCCCCTCCCACATTGGCCCTATACTTTTTTAATCCTCACCTGAGGATATTTTTATTGATTTAGAGACAGAGAGAAGGAGAGAGAGACAGTGAGAGAGAGACAGCAGTCGGCCGCCTCCTGTACCTGCTCTGACCGGATATCGAACCTGCAGTCGTTTGGTGGACGGGATGACGCTCCACCCAACTGGGCCGCCTGGCCAGGGCCACCCAGAAATGTGCGGCCAATATTGTGCTGTATTTTCATTGTTTTCTAGACTTTTCCTTTCTTCGAAGAGTCCCCCACGCCCACCCCAAGGATTATTTACTTAGCAAAGTCCTTCTTCTGAGAGCAAAGGGCAGTGTTAGTACAGCCCCTGCCCTGGGGTCCACATCCCGACCAGAGGAGGATTCTCCTGAACTTCCACGCTGGCCCCCTAGGATATTGCTGTGTCCGGGCGGATGAGACAGGAGCTGAGGAACAGGAAGCCCAGAGCGGTGGCCGTCCCGCCCTGGCCAGGCCGGCGGGTCAGGAGCAGCAGCCAGCTTTCTTTGGCGGCCTCTCAGGGACCACCGTCACCAGTGAGCCCTTCAGGTGGTCTTCTTGCACCTTGAGGGACCTGCATGACCATACCCAGGCGTCAGTCCTCCCTCTCACCTCCCAGGGGCAGCAGGGAGGGGCTCTGGGTGTGGTTGAGGGGCTTCCTCTCTCCTACCTGCTCTGCCCCGCCCCCTATATCCACGGGGCCCCAGAAAAATGGGGCCGCAGAGACCTGGCTTCCGTCTCTTTTCTGGCATCCTTTCCAGCCTGCTATGCACCAGGCACTGTGCAAGGGACTCCGATTATGACAGTGAACCAGCACCAGTAGTGAGGGGGGCAGAGGCTGATTGGGACCCAAGAATGGGGCAGCACCCGGTGGGACTTTGCACCAGGTCCTGGGGGGATTAGAGAGAAAGAGGTGTGTCCAGGCTGAGACTAGCAGAAGACTGGGGATCACTAGCAGAAAAGGAGGGTACGTTTTGGGCAGAGGGCAAAGGCTCAGTGTCAAGAGAGAGCTTGGGGGTTGGGAAAGTGAGAGAAGCCCATTCATTCATTCACTCATTCATTCATTCTCTCATTCATTCACTCACAATATATTTACTGTGTGCTGGACACTTTGTAAATCAGAGCCTAAGGACTGAATGGCCCAAAAGAAGCCTTGGGGGGCAGCCGGGGTTCAGGGTTCTGTGGGCCTGGAAGAAACTTGAGCTTTCAGCCTAAAGCAAAGGGAAGTCATGGAGCAGTGTTTGCCAGAGGGCATCATGAGTAAGCAGGGTTACAGGGTAAGGAGTCACTGTAGTCACTTTGTCAGAGAAGGAGTTTAGAGATCATCTGGTCTGATACCCTCCCCCTTACTCATTTTGTTCATTTACTGAGAACACAGTATTTGCCAAGGCCCAGGTGTGGGAGGGTTAAAGAAAACACACCCAGCCCTGCCCTCCAGGATCTACAGCCAAGGGCAGGAGAAAGCAGACAGCGACAAGGAAACAGACAAATGCATGGTAATTACAATATGTTCTGAAGGGCTCCGAAGGACACAGACGGTGACCTATGATCCAGAACAGTGGCGGGAGGGGAGTGGCCAGGGAGGGCCCCTCTGAGTGGCTGAAGCTTAGTGAGTGTATGTGCCCGCACGTGCATGTAATATGTGTGGTGTGCATGTGTTTGTGTGTGCCCATGTGTGTGTGTTGTGTACATGTGTGCCTGCGTGTGTGTATGTGTGTGCACACACAAGGGACTGGGGAGATGCATCGCCCTGGAGACATCACAGGACATTGTGAGGCATTTGGATTTCATTCTAAATCCAGTGGAAGTCACCAGAAAGCTGGGAACACGTTATAGGTGAGAAAAGCTAAGGCTCAGAAAGGGGACATGGCTTTGGGGAGGTGATGCGGCTAATGGGTCTGGCGGAACTGGAATCAGGAGACTCTCCACACAGTGCTCCCTCCTTCCCCACACTGGTGAGCCCTGCGGTTTCACAGATGCTTCCCACACAGGAGGCTGAGGCTGCCCAGAGGCTTCTTGGCGGAAAGGGGCAGGTGGCACTCACCTGGCCAGGTCGGCCACGGGCTCCAGGATGTTGTGACCCAGGGCAGCACTGCACTCTGCAAAGGACATCCCCAGCTCCTGCGGGCCAGACAGATGGGGTATGGGTGCCCTGGGGGGGACTACTAGAGTAGAGGCAGTAGCCCCCCTCAAAAACCTGCCCACCAGACAGAGTTCAACCCGGTAGGTCCCTACGCCAACCCTGAAGGGGGAGGCAGCCCTGTCTCCTGTAGCCCATGGACCCTGGCCTCGCCCCTCTGCCCACAGCCTGTGCGCCCGGGCTGGCCAAGGCGTCAAAGATGACGTCCGGCAAACATTCTGCAGCCTTCGGAGAAGCGGCAGGAAGCCTGTGTCCCAACTTGGAGGAATGTCCTCGATATTTTTAAACCATTAGTTATGCTGTTTTGATTTCAGAAATATTTAATTGGGGGAAATATTAGAAAATACAGCATAAAAAAATTACAAAATACAAACCACCCCTGTTAGCATATGTCCTTCCATTCTGTTTTTTATAATAACCCTTTTATTGGGGGGCGGGGCAGGCTAAGTGTCGTTGTGCTTTTAGGTCACGCCCGTGAGACCGCCGTCTTGGTCAACTACCGGCAGTCTCTCGGGGGTCGGCCTCCCCGCGCCAGGTGTGCAGCCGCTTCTCTGACTTCACGGTACAGCGTAAGTCAGAGCTCACACTGACTTAAAGACCTTACACTTTATAGTCTCGCTCTTCAATATTTCCCTGGGACAGGATTCCTAACGGCAAATGCTAGCCTGTCCCATGAACCTCCACAGTTTAACCACCAACTGGGGTCAAATGCCGGTCCTTATAAAAACCACGGTAAAGAACATCTCCATAGAAACATGTCTGATTGTACACTGCACTCGAGTATCCACGACACTATTCTCTAGGGATTATTATTTCTGTGTCTTTAGGATAAATTGCTAGAGGAGGAATGACTATGTCAAAGAGATGAGCCTACTCTTTTTAAGAGGAAAGAGTTCCCGCCAAACAGGCGCCACAGTGGTGACCTCAGGAGTGTGAGAAAGGAGCGGGGGAAGGCGGTGCAGGTGAGCGCCAAGGAGGGCTGTTCAGAGATGGGGCGGGCAGTGCATTCTCTTTTCTTTTCCTTTATCACTCTCCAGACTTTCTGGAATGCGGTCAAATTCTATTCATAAATAAATAGTATCCACTGTCTGGTGGTCAGGCCTTTGATGTTAATCTTCCTGGGGAAGAATTTGAGTCTTAAAATAGATTAAATTAGAAGGAATGTTATGTTAATTAGAGACCAGAGATAAAATTAAGATTTGATTGGGAATTTTAAGTGAAGCTTTTAAAACTCTTTTTACTCTGAAGATATTTTTTATGTAGGTCAGGACACTGGGTGGGGATCTGCTAACTCAGCAGCGAGGTTCAGTCATGGCCATGCTTGGGTCTAAGGGTGGGGTGGGCAGAGGAAGAGGTGGGCAGGCTGGTGTCCACTCTGACCCTGACTTTGGCTGGGGTGATGTGTCCATTACCCTCCAGGGAGGGGCCTGCCCAGTCCAGGCTGGGGGAGAGGCTAACACCCAGGTGCTCACCTGGGCCAGTTGCTGCCCAGCCTCTGTGGGCACCTGCCGCTCCTTGTCACAGTCCATCTTGTTTCCCAAGAGAAGGACGACCACTCCACCAGGTGCTAAGTCCTGCACACAGGACACACCCCTCAGCCACCCGTGCTGAGGGCCTGCCAGGTGCCAGGCCCTGGGCGGGTTCGGCCCTGGCCTCCGGGGAGCTGGCGGTGTGCCTCCCCACCATGTGCCCTCCTTTCCACGTCCCACCCACTCCACACCCTTCCCATCTCAACACTTCTCCCTCCATCTGCAGTGAGGCTGCCCCTCCCCTCCGCCTGCCAACCTCAAGGGTATCTCCCCCAGGAAGCCTTCATGGATTGATCCTGCCCATGCCCCTCTCTTCCTATCTGTGCTGAACAGCCCAGTGCTTGATTACACAGGATGCCTTGACTCATTTTCCAATTGTTTCATAAATAATAATAATAATAATAATAATAATAATAACTTTTGTTTACAGAGTGCCTACTATACACTAGGTGCTGTGCTGAAAGCAATGCTACCAGTTAATGCTCACAACTCTGTGAGAGAAGCTGAGAAATTGAAGTTCAGAGAGGCATAGTCACTTGTCCAGGGCCACAGGGTTGGGGTGACATAGATGGGTCCTGTCTGACCCCAGAACTCAGCTGCCCTTATGTATTACCTCATCCTACTTCTTTCACATCTGTTCAACTAGAAAGTTCTAGAAAGAAGACACGTCCTACTTCATATTCTGCTAGTACACACTGCAGGATTTCAGCACATATGCATCAATTAAGTATGCAGGGGAAGGAACTAGAGATGTGTGGGCAGAGGAAACAGCTCCTGGAGCGGTACTAGGACTGCGTTGCCCCAGGTGCTAGGAAGACACCACAGAGCTGCTGGCTGCAGGACAGAAATGTTCACCGGATGAAGGAAGCCGGTCCTTCCGGCGGCTGTGCCCGCGTGGCTGCGGTTCCTTTGCACGGCTGCCAGCCCACCTGGCCCCATGCGCTCAGTGAATTGTGTTACCTGAATGTCTGCTGTATTATTTATAGTCCTGGGAGAAAAGGCAGAGTGAGCAGGATATACGTTCCCTCTTGACTCCAAAAACTGGGGCCAACCTCAGTGACCATCTGCTCACCTGGAGACAGTCCACCCAGTAGCGCACGTGGGCAAAGCTGTCCTGGGACGTGACGTCATACATGAGCAGCACTCCGTCAGCCTTGCGGAGCAGCTGCCGCGTCATGCTGTGGTACCTGCCCAGGGAGCCCGTGTGAGGCCGGGCCCGGGGCTGACCCTGACCCCGGCCTCTCGGGCCTCAGCCACCCCACTGGCACAGTGGGGAGAATTCACCTTTCCTGTGTCTGTTTCCCAAAGGGAATGTGCACATGTTCCTTCTTACAGTGCAGTTACTGTTGAGTAGGTAACAGTTCTCACAGCTCAAATTTCAAAAGGTACCAAAGGGCACCCAGTGAAGTCTCCCCCCATCTGCAGCTACCCAGGCCCCCACCCCCAGAGGCAACCAGGGCCACCAGTTTCTGAAATATTCTTCCAGCAGCATTTTATGAGTGTGCATAACCGCGTGTGCATACACACACATCTATACACACACACTCCCCTACCCTCTGCCCCTATTAACACGGTACAGTATAAGCACTTGCTGTACTCATTCATCCTGTTACCTACACTGTGTTTTTCCTAGTCAGAATGTCTTGAAGGCGTTTCCCTGTTGGGACATAAAGAGGGTCCTCAGTGTCTCATGGCTTCGTAATGCCCTGCTGTGTGGACAGACCCTGACTGTTCACGGGTCTGCTGTCAAGGGCACTGAGGCCGTTCCCCACATTCTGTAGAATAAAGGCTGCTGGGAACGGCCTCAGTTGCCTTGAGAGGATGGCAGGGTATGAGTTTATTGGAAGAAGGAATCTGCAGAAGTGGAACTGCCGGGTCGAACAGGAAGTGCCTGTAACCTTTGGATCGCAGCTGCCTAACTAGAAAGAGGAGGCCTGCGTTTTCTTGTTTTCTTCGGGAGCACGGGTGAGGGGGTAGCTGTCCCTGAGGGCCGGGTAGGGATGGTCCTCACAGACGCCCCCCCAGGCCGAGGGGGCATCTGGATCTGCTGCCCCACCCTCCCCACTGGGCCTCGACTCACCTCTCCTCCCCCGCCTCCTGAACCCTCCAGGGGCAGATGTCCTTTTTGTGGTTGGTGGCCCCCTGCCCACATCAGGCTCGTCAGGGTGGGGCTGCCCCCACCCCTGGCACCCAGGCTCAGCTCAGGTCGCTGATGCCACTGATGCAGACAGTGCCCATTACCTCTCCTGGCCAGCCGTGTCCCAGAGCTGCAGCGCGTAGCACTTGTTGTCCACCAGCAGTTTTTTGACCCGAAAATCCACTCCTAGGACACACAGAGGGGGTTAGGCCTACTTTCAAGTTACCATCTGGTACTTCTAGCCAAGGCTGGCCTGAATACACACCAATCCCCAACAGTGGCCCCAGGAGAAGGAAACCTTCAGCTGCTGGGCTTCCCTCCTGCCCCCCAAATCCCATCCATACCCGAGGGCCCATGTCTTCCAAGAAGCCTTCCCTGAGCAGCCCACAGGGTTCGCCGCGCCCACCGCATCTGTACCGACGCAGGGAACCTCACACTGTTCTGGCCTCTGTGAGCACATGTGTCTTCCCAACCGCACGGCAAAGTTTATTCCTTAGTCCAGCCAGGAGAATCTGTTTCATGACTTTATTTTTATAATGCTTGTTTCATAACCTACTTATGGCATGCACCTCCCACTTCAGCCAGACAGCAGGGTGGACAGGCAGCCTAGGAGATGGAAGGAGCGCAGGCTTCAGAGGTGACTGACTGGGCTGTGAGTTGTCCACCCGCTGCTGCTGTGCTGGCTGTGTGACCTTGGACAAATCACTTCACCTCTCTGAGCCTTCCTTCCTCACTGCAGGGTGACTGAGAAGATTAAATGACTTAGAGAAGCAAGGTTTAGCCCAGTTTCTGGGAGAGGGGAGGTCTGGGAGGTGGTCATTTTTATTATCATTATTAATTCTCATCTCTCTGAACCCTCATCCCTCGAATTTCACAGCCCCACCCCTGCCTATGGTTATGGTTCCAGTCTCTTTCTGGAAATATGGAGGGAAGAGTGAAATCCCAGGAAATCTTTGGGGTGCACTTTCCAGCCAACCCCTACTTCCCAAAGAAACCAGGTCGGGTAGGGGATGGTGGAGGGGGCTTCTTTGTCCCTATCCCGCCTCCTTTCCTAATAGAACCCTGGAGCTGCAGAGCCCGCTGCAGACCCCAGGCCAGCTCGGGCATAGCGTGTCTTCTCCTACCAGCCTTGAGCTGATAGAGACCTTTGTCCAGGCCTCTTAGGGTGACCCCCGTAAGCACCTGCTGCTGGCCACTGGCTGAAACCAGCGCCCATCCCTGCACTGTGCTCTCCAGGGGAAGCCAGGAGAAGTGGCAGCCCAGGACCCCTGACCTCAGCGAAAGAGTGAAGAAGTTCGTCTGTAGCATCCACTCTCTTTACTGCCCTCCTTCCTGAAGGTCCGAGGAAACTCAGGGTCTGCAGCAACCTCTGAGGGTACCTGTCCACCTCCCGAGGTAACGTCCGGCCTGTGCTTATTCTCACGTGTGCTCTATACACAACCCTTAACAATTCACGATTGTTCTTTGTGTTGAATAGCTTCCCCATTACTCCCACTTTCTCACCTGCCTGCCCGTGCCCCTCCTCAACCCACCCATGTGTCCTCACACTCTCCCCCAAACGTGTTATTACAACACAACCATGTAAACTGGTAGGAACACAATGTTTTCTCCTTTCCAAAGAATCTGCTCTCTTACATGAGCAGCCTCAAGGAGAGGGCAGTGCTGAACCCCAAAGAGGGTAAAACTTCCGGTGTGGGGGCTTTGATTAGAAGGGGGCAACCCTGGGAAGGAACGCTGGGGCCTGGCTAGGACAAGAAATGGAGCAGGTCTTCAATTCTCTGTTTCTCTCATCTGCAAGTGGGGACGGACCCTCAGATGTAACTCAGTGGGCTCTGGTCTGCCACCCAGTGCTGTTCTCAAATGCAGGCGGGCTGCTTACCCTCTGGGAGAGGGGGTGGGAGTGGAGCAGGGTGACCCTGAGTGGGCAAACGCTCATGACTGGGGCAGCCACGATTGTCCCCGGCGACAGTTAAGACAGATGGGTAACAGCCACAGGGGCGAGAAATCGCAGCTGGGACTGGGACAGGTCTGGGTCACTCGGCTGAACCTTGGGTGCTCGCTGCTATCTGAGAGTGGGTGTAGGCTGGCCCTGTCTTTTTACGGTAATGCAACCTGTTTGTTTGTTTTTTAATTGAATTTCCTGGAAAC
This sequence comes from Artibeus jamaicensis, assembly GCF_021234435.1. Classification (NCBI taxonomy): domain Eukaryota; kingdom Metazoa; phylum Chordata; class Mammalia; order Chiroptera; family Phyllostomidae; genus Artibeus; species Artibeus jamaicensis. The sequence goes on from NW_026521356.1 coordinate 4,872,442, forward strand.
TTCTTACTACATAATAATGGGGGAGACTCGGTTCCAGGGGGACTGTTCTAAGATGCCTGGTGCATTGTAGGTGGTCAGAAACCAGTGGCCTAGGCGACTTGGAACGGCGGCCCTCCCGGCCCTGCGACCTGCCCTGCCCCAGGCCGGGCCTGCTCCAGGTGCCCACTCCCAATGACCGCCTTTTCAACTGGCTGTCCAGGTGAGGATTCCTCAGCAGAGAAGCGTCTGAGAGCACGTCCCGAGCCTCTCTTGCGCGTGGGCTGTCGTGCACCTGCCGGTCTGGCCCCCGGCCCAGCGAGCACGCCCCTGACCGACCTCGCGGCTCGCTCCCCCTGCGTCCCTGAGCAGGCTCCCTCTCCACTCCCATGAGCTCGCTTTCTGTGATTCTGTACAGCGTTCGAGTGGCCACGCATCCCAGTGCTTTTAGGGAGACGAAATTTTGTGTTTTGGTACATTTCATTGGCAGGAGCCACTGAATTAGACATCACCAAATAGTTCCTTATATTAATAACAATAAAAATAGTGGATATTTGTTAGCACTTACTACGTACCATATATTATTCTCAGAGTCTGATGCGTGGTGACTGAACCGACCCCCACAACCACTCTGGAAAGCCAGCATTCCCGCTGTCCCGTCACGCAGGTGAGGATGAGGGGGCTCGGAAGGGTTAAAAGGTGGTCCAAGTTCAGATTTGAACTCAGGCGCCCAGGTCCCTAGCTTACCGTGATCTACAGATACATTCTGGTGAAACATTCAACTTGCCCAAGGCAACTTCCTGCCCAAGCTTGGCCACTGGCCTGCGGCATGACCACATCCAACCAGTAGGGCCCCCCCCTGTGCGGCCTGGGGGCAGGCCATGTGGGTGGAGGCTTGTTGGTTGTTGGTTTTCACTATCAACTGGACTGGCACCTAAATTGCAGGGTGCTTTGTTGATGTGACACATTATAAACTAATCAGATCAATGCCCAGAAAGCAAATTGCTTGTAATTAGAGATGATTAGTAAAATATTAAGACTTTTCCCATATAAAATACCTCCTACTGCTGGGCCGGCGGCCAGAGCAGAGCCTGCAGCTTCCCCAGGGATGGCGTGCTGGGGGCCTGCCCCGGCTCGCTGGCCCGGCCCCGGGTTCTCTCCTCCCTCGCCAGACAGGCCCTTACCCACAGTCGCCGTCAGCCCAGTGGCAAAGGTGTTCTGGTGCAGAAGGTGCAGGAAGGACGTTTTGCCCACGTTCGAGTCTCCCAGGACAATGACGTGGAAGACGTGATCAGGGTCAGCTGGAGGCTCGCTGTCTGCGGGGTCCCCTGGCGCTGGGCTCAGCCCAGCCTCCCTGGAGTCTGTTCCCAGGTCTTCGGGCCCATCCTCTGCCCTTGGCTCCCCGGATTGTAGGTGGTCTTGTCCTCCCTCTGCTTGAGCAGTTGTGGGTGGAGGCCCAGGTTGGGCTTCCAGCGCAGCCACGGGGGGCTGGGTTTTCATGGGCAGCTGGGGCCCTGCTTCAACCCCAGGCTGAGCCCCCCGAGTGGGAGAGCCCCTTGGAGGTGATGGTTTTCCAGGAGCAGGGGCTTCCACCTCAGCCTGAGCCTGCAGCGTGTCACGTGGGAGAGGAGAGGGTAGGGAACCTCGCTGGGGCTGTTTTGAACGCCCAGTTCTCAGGCCCTGCACCTCAACTGGCTGTTCTGAACCGAGGTCTTGCCCTCCTTGGCCCACCTGCTTCCCCTCCTCGGCCTTGGGCTCCTCTTCCAGGCTCTGCGGGGGGAGGGCAGGCAGCCCATCTGGCTGGACGTGGCCATGAGCTTCCCTCAGCACCCCAGGATGGCCCTCCTGCACGTCTGGGCCCAGCCTGCCCGGCTCCGATCCCTCTGTGGGAGCCTGAGCCACACCTTCCAGGCCCTGGGAGGTCTCAGCCAGCCCTGCTGTGAGGGCTCCGGCTCCTGGTAACCCCGGTCTTGGTTCAGACCCAGCAGCGGGGGGGTCCTGATGAAGGGCCTCTCTCTGCCTGGGTGGCTTGGCTGGGACAGGCCCTGTCCAGGAGTCCTCATCATCTGGGTGTGAGGCCCGGAACTGTTTGCTGGTCCCTTCGGGGGCCTCGGAAGGGGGCGAGGCCACCTGGAGAGGGGGTCCGTCCTCCAAAGGGATGAGCACTTTGAGTGCGGCTGCCACGAGGCTCCCTGACTCCCCACTCGGGGCCCTCGGGAGGTCCCAGAGGAAGTGGGCTTCAGGGCCAGCCCCTGGCTCCTCCTTAGGCTGCACCCGACTGAGGTCCTGCCCATCCGGGTCCACTGCTTTTCCTTCTTCAGCCCCAGGGGACACCCCAGGGGGCGTCCTTGGAGCCACATCCGCATCTGAAGACGGCTCCTGATCCAAGGGCAAACCGTGCGGCTCTGAGATGGAGATCTGCCTGACCACGCGGGGTGTCTGGGGGGCTGAGGAGGCTTTCGGGGTTGGGGGTGGGCTCCAGCACAGCTGCAGGCTTCTGTGCGGGGAGCTGCTGAAACTGCTCAGGAGCTGGTCCCAGTCATCGTTGTCCCCAAACAGTCCAGGCAGGGGCGTCTCCTCAGGGGCAGCTGGTTGAGGGTTGGGAGCCTTCTCCACACCTGCTCTGGGGTCACTGGAAAGGTGTGGGGAGCTCGGGTCAGGGGAGAGACAGGTAGATGTCACACTAGTCCTGCCTCCCTCCCTCACGTCAGTCGAACACCTCACAGCTGGCCCTCCCTCCCAGTCTTTGCTCAGGGAGCCCTTCTGCGCATGAGCGGGGGGTGCATGCTTGCAGAGGCATGCACCCCCTGCTCATGCAATCCTGCTCATCCTTTGAGGCCTGTGTGAAGACTTGCCCCCTCCAGGGAGCCTTCCCTGACCACTCTGGCCCATCCCACTCCCCTGAGCTGTAACAGCCAGCATGAGTGCCTACGTGGGATCTAGTACTGCACAAGGCCCGTGTGTGTGCACTTGTGTGTTTGAACCCCAGTTGCGCGATCTTGGGCACATGACTTTTCCCTCTCTGTTCCTCAGTTTCCTTCTCTGAGAAATGGGCATGATAATCTCAGCCTGGTGATGCTGTTGTGAGGTGTACAGAGGGGGACTGCGTGTTCTGGGGGTGGACTAGAGCCTCACGGAACTCGGGGTCTCCCTCCTCTCTTTCAGGAAGCCTCTGGTCTCCACCTCAACCCAAGGCAGCATCACTTGCCTCAGTGTCTCCTCCATCTGCCAGGACACGTAGCTCCTGGTGACGTTCAGGCGCCCCCTGGTCACCTGCAGCTGTTCCTGCACTTTCTCCAGCTGCCCAGCCAGGTCCTGCTGGGCCTCCCGAAGCTGCTGGTTCTCCAGGTTGGCCTCCTGGTGTGCGCTGCTGAGGTGGTACAGCTGAGCCTCCAGCTGCCAGAGGTGGACGGTGAGGAGGAGAGAAACCCAGCTGTCCTCCAGGGCGACAAACAGCCTCCCAAGGCCATCGTGGGGCACAGACTCCAGGCCCCTGGAGGGCCAGCTTAAAACAGGACTGGAGGGGTTTCATCACTGGCCTCATTAGCTCTGTGACTCCCCCACCCAGGAGAGACGTTTGAATTGTTGGGGTGGGGAGGAGAGAGGGGAGTGTGTGAGAAACACAAGCTGCCAGCGCCACAGGGCCAGACATGTAAACAGGGTCACAGCCTCCTCTGCTGAAAGCTCCCCCATGGCTGCTCACCTCTGAGCCCCGTCTGGTCTGCAGGGAGCTCTTGAGCCAGCAGTCAGTCCCGTGACTTTGAGATGGGGGGCTGTCTGACCACGAGGAGTGGAAGGCAAAGCTCTCACCGTGCTTCCAGGGCCCTGCACAGATTCCGCCCCCCACCCCTGTTACACCTGTGGCCTCCTCTCACCACTATTCTCTCCTCCCTCTGCTCCAGCGCACACGGCTACTTGCCATTCCTGGGACACTCGCAGCGTGTGCCTACCTCGGGGCCTTTGCACTCACCGTTGCCTCTGCCGCACAGCTCTTCCCCCTGACACCACAGGGCCCGCCCCTCACCTCCTTCCGGTTCCAATGTCACAATGTCATCATCGCAGTGAGGCCTTCCTGATGCCCCATGAACACCCTTCTATCCCCCGGCCCTGCTTCACTTTATTCTCCTTAGCGCTTTTGTTAGCTAATATGCTGTGGATTTTACTTGCTTAATGTCTCATCGTCTCCCTGACTAGACAGTAACTCCATGGGCAGAGGCGCGTGTCTGTCGCGTCCCTCAGAACTCAGACTGAGCCTGGCGTGTAGTAGGTGCATCCCAAACAGTGGTCGGCTGAAGGAACGAAGGGCCTGGGGGGAAGAGCTTCAGGTCCACAGGGGACGGGACAAAATGGCCCCACGTGGAAAGTCCAGCCTCCTCTCTTAGCAGAAGGGGCCTGCCTCGATTTCCAAAGAGCAGCTGCTTCAGAGGCACCTGGGACACCAACCCGGGTTGGGAGGGCAAGACCAGGCGACAGGACAGCCAAGGCAATGGCAGGGAAGGCTCTGGGAATCTACCCAGTGCGGAGGGGAGGCTGGTGTCCTGGTTACCACAGATGGCGGGTTTATCAAGGTCCTCAACTTTGGAAGTTGAGGAGGAAGAGGCCGTGGGGCGGGGTCTCAGACCCAGACTTTTAGCCGCAGTGCCAGCTGGAAGTGACCACAGGCTACCAGACCTGGGGGGTCATGGCAGCAGATATTCTGACCAGAAAGCCAGGTCAGATTCAGAGACAGTAACAACTGTGCTGTGCAAGGCACCCGCCCCCATCACAGGCCCTCCACCTGCAGCTTAGTACCTCTAACGGTCACAGCAGTTTTCTAAGGCAAGAATTCTGAGCGCCACTTCTCTGATGAGGAAACTAAGGCTCAGGGAGGCTGAGGACCTGCCAAGGCCCCTCAGCTGACAGTGGGGATGCGAGCTGAGCACCACCCTACCACCAAGCCTCTCCAGCACGGAAACCTCGGTTTGCCCGGCACTTTCCTGTTGCTCAGCACTTCCCCTTTCCAGCCTCATTGTGCACACTGGCCTGGCAGGTGCCCTGGATGTGGCTAGTCCCATTTTACAGATGGGGAAACTAAGGCCAAGACAAGCAAAGTTATTTCCTCAAGTTTGCAAGGCTGTTCATTGGAACCATAAGGATTTAAACCTGGCCCGTCTGGCTCTGGTCCCAGCGCTCCCACTACCCTACCAGGCCTCATCTCAGAAAAGGGCCCAAAACACCTCTTTCCCAGGGGCTTTCTCTCATACGGAAGCCCAACCAACCCAGGGCATCCTCAGAGGAGAGGTGTCAGACTCTAAATCCTCAGAAACTCGGCTTCTGGGAGGCCCCAACTATCACTCACCTCCCTCTGGCCCTCAGTCAGCTGCTGCACCTCACGGTCCTTGGCCTCCAGGACCTCCTGCATCTGGGAGCTGAGGGCCACGTCCCGGGAGTCACTCTGAGGAGCAGAGAGGTCTCAGACCCTGTGATGCAGAATCTAAGACACAACCAAGCAGGGCCAGCCCTCCCCACACTTTGCCTCCACCTGGGCCTGGGTGCAGGGCCTCAGGAAGGAGGGCCCTCAGCACAACTTCCCTGGCTCAGGCCTGGGTTGTGGCCACAAGGAAACCGAGGCCCAGAGAGCAGAAGGACTAGCTCCAGGGGTACAGCCAGCTCTCGCAGACAGGGACAAGGAGCTCGGCACTCCTTCCCTGCCTCCCTGGTCAGGGGAGTGAGAGGATCCGCTCCCAGCAACCTTCTGCTACCCCACACTGGCCAGTCGCCAGCCCCACACCGGGTCGGCAGGGGAAGGGCAGGCTGCCAGGGGGCCCACCTCGGCCTGCAGCTGCTGCTTCTCCTGGTGGATCTGCTGCTCCATCTCCTCGTACAGCTGCTGGACCTCACGACGGTGGTCTGAGTCTCGCCTGGAAGGGGTGGGAGGTGGGTCAGCCGGCCCATCAGCGCCTGGGCTCCTGCTGCTAGCAGAGGTGGTCTGGACCTGGTTTGGAGTCCATTCTATGCCTCATCTCACTCGGCCAGAGACCACTGACCCCTGTCATAGTCATCCTGACCCATGAGCCCTTGACGCTGGTCACCCCAATCCTGTCATGCTGACTCCTGTAACCATCACCAAGATATTAGTTCCCCAGGCCCTGTCACATGGTCCCCATCATTTCACCCTCTGTCCCCACTTCCTCCTGTCACCATGTCCCTACCTCCACAACTCAGACCTCCTCCAAGGCTGTGCCCACACCAGCCCCAGGGTCACCACCTGCGTCATCATCTACATGAGCCGTGCTCCCAGAGCTGGGTGCAACAGTGGCCCTGCTCCAAGACACACTGGGCATTCCGACTCTCGATAAAGGCCCAACTCTGTCCTCCCTGAAGTCCCCTAAGTCACTCATTCTTCCAGAACTCAATTAAAAATCAACTAAAAAGTGAAGAGGTCCCACTACATGACAGGCATCGAGTGGGCGGGAACCAGCAGCCCCCACTCACTTCCTCAGGGTCAGCTCCAGGACCTCCTTGTCGGCCCGTGCCTCCTGCAGGCGGCTGGTCATCTTGGCCAGGAAGCCCTCCAGGTTGCCTGCCAACTGGGGCTCCTCCTGCCTCAGCTTCCCCCACAGCTGCCAGAGCTCTGACTGCCTGGGGAGGGGAGGAGAGTCGGAGATGAGAGGGGGACCTGGAAGCAGAGGGGCCCCCAGTTCTCTGTATGAATGGCAACACTCCAAGAAACTTGGGCACCTGAGCTACAAAAATATATTGACCCCTGCAGGTACAATCGAATGCCACCTCCTTCAGGAATCTTTCCCAGATGTGCCCGCTCCCTTCCTGAACCCCCACCAAAACTCTGTGTCCCTATGATTGGGTAATTAACTGTGGAGAGGGGGACTTGGGAGCCCGATGGCCCAGGGCTTTCATCTGCCTTCTCCTCCCACTCTGTAGCTGTGTGACCTTTGGAAAGTGCCATGCCCTCTCTGAGCTTATTTGTAAAATAGGGAGGCGGATACCTGCCAAGCAAGTTCTCCAGAGAATGAGACACACCCAGTGAAAGCACCCTCTTGGGGCCTGGCGCATGGTTGGCTTTCACACGGGTTTAATTAAGTTGTGAAGGCAGATGCCCGAGGGCTGAGCCCAAGCCAAGCTGCCAAGTAGGTAAATGGCCCCACCACACCCGCCCCGCCAGCCTGTCCCCTACGTCCCACCTGCCTGTCCCACAACACTGGGCCCTGCCCTCTGAGAGCTTGCCTCACAGAGTCCTGTGGGTGTGCGATTCATCTTGCTGGCTCCGACAGTCCCAGTGGAAGAGGAGGTGTGGGGGAAGGGCATTTTTAGGCAGGGCCCTCTTCTCTGAACATAAATGAACCTCACAAACCCAGAGCCTGAGGCCGTTTGGAGAAAATGACCTCCTGTCTCCAAATGTACCCAATCCAGGACATCAACATCCTGACATCAACCTTTTTTGGGGTTCAGAAAGGCACCCTCAGAATGGGAGTACCCTCGGGAGGCTGACACCCCGCTCGATGATCCTCCTGAGGAGCAATCATACAGGGCAGGACTGGGGGGTGGCTGCAGGGTACACGCCTCCCGAGCAGGCATCCCCACGCACAGCTTCATCCAGACCACAACTGTTCTGTTTACTCTGCAGCCAGGAAACCAGAGGTCAGAGGTTAGGCCACTTGCCCCAGGTCACACAGTTAACAAGTGGCCAAACTAGAATTCCCACGCAGCTCTGCCTCGTGCCTCCAGCCTTGACACCTTGTCCAGGCCAGTCCTCAGTCCTCACCTACAACGACCCACAGGGCCTGTTCTGCCCCTCCCCACACACGCGCTGAGCAGGCCTTACTCAGGAAGTGAGTGGCCAGGCCCCAGCTGCTCCATGAAGGCAAAGAATGCCTCCTTCTCTTCTGCCTCTGCCTCCTCCAGCACCGGGAATCTGCTGGCTGCAGATCCTCGCTTGGAGGACAGTGGCTTCCTTCTGTGGAGCCTGTGGGTGCTTGGGCTGGAGCCAAAGATGCTCTCTGTGGGAGAGAAGGGGACAGAAAGGAGCAGAGTGGGGGGGTAGCCTCAGCCCCTGACCTCCCACCTTGCCCTCCTTCAGCCCTTGGGGAAATAATTACATCTGTTTCAGTCACATTTACACAGAGCACGTTCACACATCCCTTGTGTCAACTCTGGGAGTCTACCGAAGGTAGGCACTGCATTCATTGTACAGGTGGCCGTATGAGGCCCAGAGAAGCCAGAAGACCTACTGGAAGTCACATAGCAGTTCTGGAGTGGTGAACACATTTTTCACCCAGAATATTTACTGAGCACCTACTGTGTGCTGGGGATAAAATGGGCCAAAATCCTTGCTCTGGTAGAGCAGATGTTGTTGTGAGTGCTGAAAAGGATACTTTTCTTTCTTTCTTTTTTTTTTTTTTTTAAAAAGGTAAATTTGCTAAGTGAGCTAAAGGAATAAACAGGGTATTTCCATTGAGAAACTGGACAGGGACTACTTTAGAGTGAGTGGCCAGAAATGTCCTGAGGAAGTGACATTGGAACTGAGATGAGAATAACTAGAAGGATCAAGCCATGTGGGTTCCTAAGGAAGCATATTCCAGGCAGAGAGAACAGCATGTGCAAAGGCCCTGAGGTAGGAAACAGACTGGCACACTGGAGGAGGCAAGCGGCATTTGAGTGAGCCCAAGAGATTAGCAGAGTCTGCTGGTGCTGCCCTGTGGGCCCCAGGAAAGGGTTTGCGTTTCCTTCCACAGGCATTGGGAAGTCCCTGGTGCAGGGGGCATGACTGGGTACAGATACAAAGATGGTCCCTGCAGGTGCATGGACAACCATGGTCCCTCTGCCCCCACCCCCAGTTCCAGACCCAAATTCTTCCTCCCTTCTCCCAGTTTCTCAATCACCAGAACCAGAGTAACCGCCTCCTCGGCAGCCTCACCCCATAAATGCAGATTCCTGGCCTCCCTCCCTGTTGTCCCCCAAACTTTTGGGGATTCGGCAGACCTGAGATCTCTAGATGGGTTTGCATTAATGTACAGCTGGGCTATGCTTTGCAGGGTCCTTGCAAAGACACCACACCTTCCATTCCCCGAGCCACAAGGTCTTTCCCATTGAGAAGATCAGCGGGGATATTGTTTCCACTGGTCTTGTTCTTTAGGTTCTTTGGGTTTGTCTCAAGGAGCAAGTATTGAAGTAGCCCTGCCCAGTGAGGACTAAGGGCCTGAGAAGCCCCTACCCACTAAATATCACCCATTGCTGCTCCGTGAGACCTAGAATTCCCTTAACCACCACCAGAATGTGAACTTCCACAGACAGAAAAAGCCCCCTGATCTCAAGAATGGGAGGTTCTTAACATCTTGCTCAAGGGAAGACTCTTGTTGGGGAAAAGACAAGGGAGGCATCAGCAAGCAAGCCTGGAGGCCTCTTTAGAGGAGGGTAATACTCAGGGGAGCCCCCTGCCAATGAATGGCTCTGGCTGGTGGGAGGGGAAGTGATCAGATCTCCTGGGCAAGAGTCAAGGCTCAAACCATCTGCCTTCCCACCCAGGCTTAGCGTCCCTGCCTCCGCAGTAATCGGGATCATCGTCCACACTCTGAACTCTCTCTCGGGTGTTGTGAGGGTCCCCTGGTTGGTAAAATGTCACTGCTGCCCTTGCTGTCAGCCCAGCCTTGCCCCATGCTGGACACACTGCACGCGGTGCCTGCCTGTGTTGCACGCCCCCAGAGTCCCTCCCAGGACAGACATACTGAACCCGGAACTGAATTCTTCGAGGGAGAGGCGTCCTTTCCGCTCCACATCCACCCAGTCAAAGATCATCTCCGGTTCCTCCTCGCTACTCAGGAAGCTGAACTTGGCCACCTGCAAGGAAGGAGTAGGTTGGGTACTATTTTCACTAGAGAAGGCTCTGGGCCCCCCTAAAAAAATGAAGGGTGTTTGTCTGCAATCCCCCTCACCTCTCCTTGCCACAATCTTGGAGTCCCATAGCCTACCTGAGCCAGAGCCTGTCCTTGAGACTCCTGGACTTCATCTGAGACAGTGCTCCAGAAGAGCCTTGAACTTCCTCCACACCTTTTCCCTTCCTCCGTCCAACACCAACAATTACCTGTTCTGAGTCTCATCCCCTTAGGACCCTAATAAAGGACAGTAACTAATCCTCCCCAGGTTGTGTGTATCAGTGTCCAAAAACTATCTGGAACTTGAAAGTAAGCCCCAAAGGTGGGCGGCACATCCCTGCAGTATTTTGCAGGGGCAAAAGCCACCAGAGGGTCTTCTAGGCTATAGGAATGCTCGTAATTCATCCCACAGGGCTGATGAAAGGCCTCAGACTAAATAAAGGCACAGGTGAACTTGTAGGTTTTGTCCAGGTGAGATGTAAATAATTTTTGTCTGATGGAACAGATAATCCCAAAGATTTATGGCCCACTGGGCCTTAACCAGCTTTTAAAAATCTAGCTCTCTAATCTAGTTCTAACATTTCTTTGTTAACTTACCTAGGCTTTAAAGTGCTCTTTCAACCATTCATAACATCTCTCATTAGTTAATGAGTTAAATGAAATCTTCGATATTAATTTGTTTTATTTTTGCCTAAGGGTCATGATTTTTAACTTCTTAGAAATTATATTTTAATAGTTTTGAAGGTTCCACAGAGACAGCCCAGTGGACTCAGCTGTCAGAACCGAGTAAACCTCACCGAGGAGAAGTGAACCCAAGCCCTTCTTGGCCTTGGAGGGAATCCTAAGTGTGATAGAACTTTAAGTTTGCTGACTCTGTTTCTCTAGTTTTTTTTTCTTTTTCTTTTTGTTGAATTTGTTTTGGTTTTCGCTGGCAGCAATGATTTTTATGGACTGATTATTCTGTGATCTCCTTGGCCTACGTGCTGGAAACCTAATGTCTGTTGGTTGAAAAACAACAGAAAATCTGATTTGCTAATCTTTTGTTAGTGTGGTATTGTCTGTTTTTCTACATGTGACCTCCAATTAGTTAAGAATTTTGTAGCCCCTGGGAAGGAGAACAGCTCTTTGAGATCTGGACTGGTGAGTTGTTTCGTTTCTGTGTTGACTTTTGACCTACTATGTCTGGAGTTACAGAAACAAAGCCAGACTACCGCTGTGTCTGTGTGTTTACATGTCTATAATTCAGAAAGGGCTTTAACTCACTGTGCATGTGAAATAGTTCTCTACATCTGGAGGGCATCAATAATTGAACAGTCCTGTGCCTCTTCTGGGGGCTCTGCGTCGATGGGTTTACAGAGACAAGTAAGTGCTTACGTAAGTCCAATGTTTCCCAAAGTCACGGAAAATAAAGAATGCTTTCAATGTGCTAGTTGTTTAAGTCCCTCTTAGAAGAAATTATGAGCTCAGAATATTTTCTTTTTTCTCAGAAAACTTTTAAGAAGCTGGGTTCACATAATTAAGGTAAATTTTTGAACAAATTAGATTAGTTTAAGAATTTTGGTCTACAAGACACAAATAATAGCTATCTGTTTGCTTTATATAAGAGTCAAGATGGTAGCACAGATAAACACCGCTCACCTCCTCACACAAGTACATTAAAATTACAACTAAAATATAGAAAAACCATCACTCAGAACTGTCAGAAATTGAATTGAATGGAAGTCTGACACCTACGGAATTAAAGAAACCACATCCATCCAGACTGGTAGGAGGGGTGGAGATGTAGATGGGACTGATCCCACATCCAAGTATGGGTGATAAAAATTCGGGAGGGATATCTCGGGAGTGAGGAGTCCCAGACACACACCAGGCCCCCCAGCATAGGAAGATAAGTCCCCACAACTTCTGGCTGCAAAAACCAGCAGCAATTGAGTTGGTGGAAGAAATCTCTGGAGACCCAAGCAGCTCCTCCTAAAGAACCCACACATGGTCTCACCTACTCAGACTCACTCCCTCTGAGCTCCAGCACCAGGGTAGCAGCTTGAAAGGTACCAGTGGCATACAAGGAAACACTGAAGTATCTGACATCAAGGCAAGAGCTAGGGGACAGCTTTCTCCCAGACAGAAATGCAGGCAGGGACCCTTGTCCCTTTTCTTAACCTGCCTCTGTTCCCAGAGCCATAGGGTCAGGAAGCTGGTGCTATATATGAGATTCTATCAATCTGGCTAACACTGTTTGCCCCACCCTGGAGATCCCCAGAGACTCAGTCTCACCCAACTAGCAGGCCCACACAAACTGCTCTTCCATATGAATGGCTGGTCTTGGCTCATGCTTCACAACTTCCTAAATCCTCTCAAACAATCAACAGCCAGTCTTAGTGAGCCTCCAGCCCCATAACTCTTGCTAAGTGGCCTCAGGCCTGGCATTAACAGCAGCCAGTCTAGATTCACAGCTTGGCTTGCCTGGTCATCTCCAAGCCCAGCACAAGTAGCAGCCATCTCAGATTGTGTTGTAGCTCAGGCAGGGTGGCCCTGGGCAAAACACAGGTGGGGGTTGACCTTGTCCTGAACCACACAAGAAACCCCAGAGCCTGTGAACCCAGTGGACCATTATAGAACATGTCGGAGCACCACCATCCTGGCCCTGCACAGCTGATCCTCCACAGAGGGAAGAGGGTGGTGGTCAGTGGTCACAGCCAGTCCCTGCAGCTGACTGGCCTGGCTAAATCCCTCCCATTGACCTGCCAACAGCAGTCAAGTCTCAACTACAAAAGGAAAATGTTCAGCCCACTTAAAAGGCACACTTCAAGTACCTAACTAGGGTGATAAGGGAGGCTGTGCCACTGGACCCTATAGGACACCTACTACATTAGACCACACTGCCACGACAGGGAGTCATAGCCACTCTATCTAATACACGGAAACAAACACAGGGAGGCTGCCAAAATGAGGAGACAAAGAAACATGGCCCAAATGAAAGAACAGATCAGAACCCTAAAAAAAGAGCTAAACAGAAGGGAGATAAGCAATTTATCAGATGCAGAGTTCAAAACACTGTTTATAAGGATGCTCAAGGAACTTAGTGATGACCTCAGCAGCATAAAAAATATCCAGTCAGAAATAAAGGATACACTAATTGAAATAAAGAACAATTTACAGGGAAACAGCAGTAGAGTGGATGAAGCCAAGAATCAAATCAATGATTTGGAACATAAGGAAGCAAAAAACAACCACACAGAACAAGAAGAAGAAAAAAGAATCCATAAAAAACCTGAAGAGACCTGGCTGGTGTAGCTCAGTGGATTGAGCATGGGCTGTGAACCAAAGGGTCGCTGGTTCAATTCCCAATCAGGGCACATGCCTAGGTTGCAGGTCAGATCCCCAGTAGGGGCAGTGCAAGAGGCAACCACACATTGATATTTCTCCCCTTCTCTTTCTCCTTCCCTTCCCCTCTTTCTAAAAATAAATTAATAAGTTCTTATAAAAAACAAGGATATTGTAAGCAGCCTCTGGGACAACTTCAAGAGGTTCAACATTTGCATCATGGGGGTGCCAGAAGGAGAAGAGAAAGAGCAAGAAATTGGAAATCTATTTGAAAAATAATGAAAGAAAACTTCCCTAATTTTGGTGAAGGAAATAAACATACAAATCTGAGAAGTACAGAGAGTCCCAAACAAGATGTACTCATAAAGTGTCCCACTCCAAGACACAGCATAATTAAAAGGCCAAAGGTGAAAGATAAAGAGAGACTCTTAAAAGCAGCAAGAGAAAAGCAGTTAGTTACTTACAGGGGAGTTCCCATAAGACTTTGATTTCTCAAAAGAAACTTTGAAGGTTAAAAGGAATTGGCAAGAAATATTCAAAGTCATAAAAAGCAGAGACTTACAGCCAAGATTGCTCTATTCAGCAAAGCTATCATTTAGAATCGAAGGGCAGGTATAGAGCTTCTCAGACAAGAAAAAACTAAATGAGTTTATCATCACCAAACCAATATTATATGAAATGTTAAAGGGACTTCTCTAAGAAAAAGAAGAAGTTCAAAACTATGAACTATAAAATGACAATAAATACATGTCTTTCAACAACTGAATCTAAAAAACAAACTAAGCAACATGGATGGAACTGGAAAGCATTATGCTGAGTGAAATAGGCCAGGCATTGAAGGACAAATACCATATGATCTCACCTTTGACAGGAAGCTAAAGAATAAAACAAACAAGCAAACAGAATAAAAACAAAGACGCTGAAATAGAGAACAAGTGGGCAGCGACCAGAGGGGAGAGGGAAGGGAACTTAAGGGGAAAAAAGGGGGAGGGATTTTGAGGAACAAGTATGAAAGACACAGAGATGAGGACTGGGGGGGGGATGGGAGGGAGGGGGGAGATCGGGCGGGGGGGTGGGGTGGGATGGGAGAAATAGATAAAAAAAAATGTACTTGAAAAGTAACTAAATAAAAAAAAATAAAACTGTTCAAAAAAAATAAAAATAAAAAACAAACTAAGCAAAGAAGAACAGAGACAGAATCATGGATACAGAGAGCATTTTGATGGTCGCCAGATGGGAGGGGCTTGTGGGGGTATGGGTGAAAAGTGAGGGGATTAAGGAGTACAAATAGGTAGTTACAGAGTAGGAAATGGAGTAGCCAAAGAACTCACATGCTTGACCCATGGGCATGAACAACGGCATGGGGATTGCCTGAGAGAGTGGGAGGTGTTGGATGGAGGGGGGCAAAGGGGAAAAAAGTCAGGACAACTCTAACAGCATGATCAACAAAATATAATTTTTAAAAAAATATTATACAAGTTTACATTTTATTTTTATAACATCTGGATTTGCTTTTTGTAAAGAAACTAGTTAACCTCAATGTCCTACAATTCTTATTTTGTCTCATTGGTCAAATATGCCAACATTTGTATAATGTAGTATAATGTTTAAGATTATGAGAATTTAAATTTGTAGTCGACTAAACTGATTCATTATTCTAACAAATTTTATACTAACAGTTCTTATATTTTGTAGTATGTCACTTTAAATACAATTTTAAAGGTTTTTAGTAACTTGAAAAACCTGAATTAATATTAAGTTAATTAAGAAAAATATACCACTAAAACTTTAAATGCTAAGGATAATTTTAAGTTTATATCTTTTGCTTCTTGCATTTACGTGCTGGAGAGCAGCTATATCTTTGGGTCATGTTAATGAGTAAATCCATTTGGGCACTTTCAATAACCGTGCACAGGAAAGCAGAACCCAAGTAGGTGTTTGTACACTCATGGTCATAGCAACAGTAGTCACAATAGCTAAAAGATGGAAGCAACTCAAACAGATGAAATGTGGTAGATACGCAAAAGGAAATATCATTCAGTTTTTAAAAAGGAAGGAAATTCTGACATACATTTCAACATGGATGAACCTTGAGGACATTATGCTGACTACCCGAGGGACCCACAGTAGTCAAACCATAGAGACAGAAGGTAGAATCGGGGAGGTAGGAAAATAGGAGTCATTGTTTAATGTGTGTAGAGCTTCAGCTGTGGAAGATGAAGAGGTTCTGGATGGGATGCTGGTGATGATTGCACAACAGTGCGAATTATTTAATATCACCGCACATAAAAGTGGTTAAAGTGGTAAGTTTTATGTTAGGTATTTTTCGACACAATTTTTTAAAAGTCGTACAAGGCGTATGTATGACTACAGAAAGTCATGTTACAGTGTACTTGTGAGCTTTGCTTGTCTACTAAAATGCTTACATAAGACAGATAGTTCTGTTATTTACCCCAAGTTCATTCTGTGAAATGGAGGTTAATTACTATGGTTAACAGTTATACTCACTACAGGTGTTTGAGATACTAGAAATAGTGACAGGAATCCAGTGTGTCTGCAGGGAAAATGGGCGATGTTTTTGCTTCCCAAGGGACAAAGGAAGTGGTTTTGTCTCGAAGCATTTGGTTGTTCTAGAACATGAAAAAATATAAAAGGCAAAACCTGAATAGGTATAGAGAGCTGTAAAGGGTTTGCTGAAAAGAAATGTTATTTGCCTTGATTTATAATACCTGAGTCTGAAAATAAGCTATGAAATCTGTTGACATTTTGCCAAATTTGCCTCGGTTTTGATGGGTTTAAAACTAAGTTGAAAACAAAACTTGGGAAATTTTGACTGTCCTGTGTTATATTAATGCAGAACGAGAGTTGGGTTCCATCTTTATTAAAGTGATAAATTGGTTTTAGAGCTCTTAACAAGGGTCAAAAAGAGGTTCTAGTTATCTTCTGTGTAAGTTGCCCAGAAAACCGATCCCATTTCTCAACAGAATAAATCTCTCTATGTTTTGGCTTCCTCGTTTTCTAACTTTTTCCAAAAGAAAAAAACTCTAAGCTACCTCTCTTATGAAAGAGTTAAATACCCTTGCAATTGTGTTACTCCTTCTATGTTCACTTTAAAATATTGTATTCGATTGCTATTTTAATTAAATAGGCGACCAAGTATTATTTCTCAGGCTCCCAGGATCCTATCTTAATCTAGAGGCCGAATTTCTCTAATAGCTCTTTTGATATTGACTTTCCAGTATCGTATAGTAAATTTAGGGGAAAAGGCCCTTCGGGATATCTTTCTCTATATTTATTAAATACTTCACCACTACTGTAAGAACATCATGGGCAAGAAATACCAAGTGTTGGCGAGGACCCGCAGAGAAGGGAGCCTGTGCACTTGGGGTGGGAATGTGGTTGGTGCAGCCACTATGGAAAACGGTAGAGAGGTTCCTCAAAACAATTAAAAATGAAACTACTGTATGGTCCAGCAATTTCACATCTGGGTATTTATCTGAAAAACATGAAGACACTAATGTGAAAAGATATATGCTCCCCTGTGTCCCTCGCAGCATTGTGCACGACAGCCAAGACACAGAAATGACCTACACGTCCATCGATGGACGAATGGAGAAAGATGTGGTGTGTACGTATATTTAAAAACACATTTTTAAGTTTAAATACAGTTGTGTTTAACACCTGCTTCAACAAGTTGATCATTATCAATAAAGAAAATAGTGTAATATTTGTCACACGTAGAAGAAAATAAAAACTGAGGCTTTAACCTGTAACAAGATCTGATATTTAATATGGCATGGATGCAAAAAAGAAAGGCATCATAGGAAGACCTGTCAACCCAGAAGAGATGCTCAGTCTTTCCCAGGCTAAGTTTACATAGGTAAAATGCTATTCATAGGACCATTTCAGAAGTTGCATGCTTTATGGGATGGCCATGGAGGTTTCCTGATGTGTCCTTACCTTCGGGGGAAACCCTGGCCAAACCCTTGTGAAATAGTTACGTGTGGTACCCCGGGGGAGAACTTGACTCTCTTCCACTCTGATCTGATTAGTTACTGTCACTAATAACCACAGCCCTTTAAACTCACTACTAAATAAAGTTCCTGCTTTGCCTGAAGGCTCCATTAAAAGCTGCAGGCCACGGTTTGTGCCTTCCGCCAAGGACAGACTCAGCCTGCGGAAAAGCATCTCACCAGGTTCTCGGAACTACCGGCGCTTCCCTTGGGGACAGGAGGCCGCCCTGACATTAATCACCCCTCAGACTGAGCTGGTGGGCTGACAATTTCTAGGGCTCTTTTGATTCCACAAGCAGCCAGCTCGCCCAAGATCCACCAGAACAAGAATTAATTCATTCCATGGAACTGAATGAATGGCTCAAGGAAGCCTAGTTGTGGTTCTGCGTTGGCAATATAATTGGTATTATTTTTGTTGTTTTGTTTTTGTGGATCTATGAGAAAGTTCTTTCTCTGTCTTCTTGAGCTGTCTCTAACCTTCAGTTTAGTAGATTACAGCTTGGGTAAACTGAAATTAAACATATTAAATGGTATCTGCATCTCGCCGACCCCATCCTGATTCAGAAACCAATACTTTTACCGAATCCCCTTACTTTCCATGGCAGTCTAGTCACTGACACAGGTTCGGTGAGAATCTGTCCTCCTTTTTTGCTGAGATACGGCTGGATAAATCAGTTGTGCAACTGTAGTGTCATATTGGAGAATGACTCTCTTTCAGTCAGGTGCGACAAGTCCTCTGTAAGGAACATGGAGACAATGCCTGCCAAACCCACCTAGGAGCCAGATGACAAGGAAGGCCACTTCTGGACAGAGGAGCGACCCTGGAACATGGGAACCTGAAGCAGAAAGGAAGTTCCTCACATTTACAGGGGCTGCAGGTAAAAGCCGGTGGGAAGAGAGTCGGGCTGGTTTCCCAGCCTTGGGATAGACGCAGGGTGGCCGCCTCAGCACTGACAGTGCCACATCCCAGGTGCCCTTCCAGTCCCAGGCAGACCAGACAGATGGTCACTCGAGACAGCAGAGCAGATAAGAGATTTTTAAAGTCTGAAACTTGGAAATAAGGTAGATAGTGTGTCCTTTCAAGCACTGTATAAACTAGAAAAATGCACTTAGTTCATCTCATCGTTTACCTTAACTTAAAAGCCCCAGACTTACTGAAGTTACTTGTTGTTAACTTGGAGATTTTTGTCCCAGAGAGAAGAAAATGGTTTCTTCCTAGCAGAACAGATAACCCCAAAGATTTATGGCATGTTGGACATGAGTCATTTTTAAAATTGAACTAAGCCACCTTATCATAACACTCTTCTGTCAAATTGCCTATAAAAACCCTAGTTTCTCAAATGTTTCTTTCTTTCTTTCTTTCTTTCTTTCTTTCTTTCTTTCTTTCTTTCTTTCTTTCTTTCTTTCTTTCTTTCTTTCTTTCTTTCTATTTAATCCTCACCCAGTGCCATTTTTTCATTGTTTCTATTAGAGAGAGGAAGGGGGAGAGAGAAACATTGATGTGAGAGAGAGCATCGAATGGCTGCCTTCTTATATGTGCCCTAGCTGGGGTCAAACCTCCAACTCTGTATGTGCCCTGACTGGGAATTGAACCCACAACCTTTTGGTGTACAGGATGACGCTCCAAAAACTGAGCCACAGCAGCCAGGGCTAAAATGTTCTTTAAACCCATCATAATATCTTACTGGTCCTTCATTAATTAATAATAATAGGTAAGACCTTTAATAAGTGCTGATTTTATATTTACTTGAAACTCTTTTTTTAACCCTTTTGAAAATGATGTTTTAATATCAACCATTCATACCTTGTTGTGGCCCTGAGGCTGGATTATAGGAAAGGTCAGTTTTGTGGGGAGAAGGACAAAATCTGGAGCATGAAGCAGTATCAGAAGGAGACGGCAGGCCAGTGAGACTCTAGCAACCCACACAAGGCCCTCGGCAGAGAACAAGGAGAAACCAAGAAAAATCAGTCAGTCCGATCTAGGCCACAGCGAAGATTCCTTACTGGGACACACAGCATGGCTGATCTTAAGTTCATTCAAGCTTACGGTCGTTGACGTGGTTTGATTTCCAGACCTCTGACTGCTTCCCAAGGCAGACTTCCCTATTCAGTGGGCCTAAAATGATATCATCTACGAGTTACTTCTTTGGCTTAAAGTTACTCCATCTACAAGTTACTCCTTTTTGTTGTTAACATGTAAATGTTTCTTCCCTGGTCCGTGTGACTCACTTGGTTGGAGCAGCATCCTATACACTGAAAGGTCATGGACTCAATTCCTGGTCAGGGCACATCCCTAGGTTGGGGGTTCAATCCCCAGTCAGAGCATGTGTGGGTGGCAACCGACTGATGTTGCACTCTCACACCGATATTTCTCTCTCTCTCCCTTCCTCTCTCTCTCAAGTCTGTCTATCTATTTATCTATCTATCTATCTATCTATCTATCTATCTATCTATCTATCTATCTAATTTTAAAGATTTTATCTATTTATTTATAAAGAGAGGGGAAGGGAGGGAGAAAGACAGGAAGAGAATCTTCAGTATGTGGTTGTCTCTCGCGTGCCACCAACTGGGGACTCGTCTCACTATCTAGGCATGTGCCCTGACTGGGAATCAAACCCGTGACCCTTTGGTTGACAGGCTGGCACTCAATCCACTGAGCCACACCAGACATGTATATTTATGTTTATGTTAATGTTTTAATGTAAATGTTTCTGAAAGAGGGTTACATATGAAGCCTTATCAGTCATTTACACATTAGTATAAACAAATTCCTAGCCTTTCTTGAGATCAAATTTAGATGAGACAAGGAGGACAGAGCAGGCAAGTCCTGTGTTCCCAGGAGGGCAAATCTTGAAAAGGGATTCAGGGGATGGGACGAGGTCTTCGACTCACCTCCATGTCCTCACGGGTGACAAAGCCCCTTTCCTTGGCACCACAGGCCTGGAAGAAGGTCTGCAGTTCTGCAGCTGCCTGGGAGGACCAGGACTCTGGCTCTGAAGCCACAGGGGCATCCTGGCCATCAGTGGGTTCTCGAATCTGCCGCCGGCGGCTAGAGCCCAGTTTCCGGCCTTTTCGTGTCACTCTCTGTCCGGGCTCCATGCTGCTTTGGCCTGGAGACCAAGAATAGTGAGGGGCACTGGGCTGCAGCACAGTCGCTGCCTGCTGAAGTCCCTCCCATGCTCCCCAGTACCCCTGGAGAATACCCACCTTGGGTGGTGCACCCTGCCTGACTGGACCCTGCTGGCCTCTCTGACCTCATGGCCTCCAGCACACCCTGCCCAGCGCCTTTGGCCTTTCTGTTCCCTCTGCCTGGGATACTCTTCCCCAAGCTATCCATGTGCCCTCATCTTCTTTACATCTCAAGTCAACTGTCCAGCCTCCTCTGGCTGTTCTGTAAAAAAGCCCCCAGTGCACGGTAGGCTCTGTTCAGGGCTTGGGGGTGGTTACACAGGGCCATCCAGAGTCTCGCTGTCTGAAGACTGGGAGCACCTTGTAAGCCGTCTCCCTGCTGCTGCTCCTCCAGCCCATTTCCTCACACCTCACCTTCGGGGGAGGACCCCTCCAGAGTTCCCTCCTCCCTCTCTCAGTTTCGCTTCACCTCCAGCTTTTTTCCCTCCTCAACGCCATTTCTCTACTCTTTCCACACACCCACAAGGGTCAGGAGCCCCCCCACAGGTGGCCTTGGGTGATGTGCCCGTCCCTCCCTCCCCCGCCCTCCCCCTGGCAGTCCACAGCAGACTTCTCAACCACTTCCCACTTTCAGGGGGCCAGGCTCCTCCCTCCCTTGCTCCCTTTGCCCAAACCTCCCGACTTTCTTGTCCCCTCACCTAGCTGACACCTCTTCCTCCCTCAGCTGAGAGTCTGCCTCCTCCAAGAAGCCTTCGACCCTCAACTTCAAGTAAGGTTCAGGACCCCCTCGTCTGTGGCTCCATGATGCCCTGGGCTCCCTTATGGATGTCACTGTGCACCCTGGTTCACATTGTTTCCAGCTCCTTGGCACATAGTATGTAGTCAAGTAAGGGTTGTCCAAGTCATGAACTAAGGTCCTTTCATCTGTCACTGAAGGTCTTAGGTCAGCCAGTCAGTTAACAAGGATTTTGCTGGATAAGGCTTTGTCCAGGTGAGGCCCCAGGGTAGGAGAAAGGGAGGCTGGAGTTTGGAAGGGGCATTCGGGGACCTGCCTGGGGGGGACTAAGTCTGGGGTATACAGATCTGTATGGGCTGGGAGGGGCTTCACGTGCACAGGGTCAGGCAGCTTCCTGTGGGCCATGGGACTTGAGTCAAGCTCTAAAGGAGGCTGGTAGGGTTTAGAAGCAATGGACAGCATGGGCTAAGGGACTGAGGCAACGGAACAAGACACCACCTCTGGCCTTTCTCTGTTGGGGCCAAAGATGACAGACAGGCTGAGTGGAAGGGTCAGGGGGCTCTGCCTCAGGGATGATGAGTTCATTCCAGGGGCCTAGAGCCACTGGTGCAGCCTCGCCTTGGGCAAATTCCCTCACACAGAAAGCTTAGATCTTGAAAGAAGCAGTTCGCCCCGAGGCGAGGCCCCCAAACTTGGAACTGAAGTAGTCTCTGCTCTTCCTGTTCTGTCTCTCCATCCATCCGTCTCTTTGCCTGTCACTCTTGGGACCTTCCAAGTCTGTTCCCGGTGCCGCTTCCCCATCACAGAGGGCGACCAGCGGCAGTACGCTGGAGCCAAGCCAGGCTCCGGAGGGAGCGAGCGTTAGAGCCAGTCGTGCTCCTCCCTTCCTCACCCAGTGGCTCAGCTCAGACGCTGCGGGAGTATTCACCCCACGCAACTTGGCAAATGTGGCAAATCGGGCTTTTTCCTCCCACAGAACAGTTACAAGCACACCTCTCCGGAGAAGACTCCTTTCTGCCCGGTGCCTCCCAAGATCTGGTGTGCACTTGCGTGACCAGCCTTCGCCGAGTACCAGCTGAATGGCGGCAGAGTGGCAAGCAGGCACTTCCCTTAGGAACAGATGACCTCGCCCCATGCAGTTTGCCCGACTCTGGACCCACAGACGTGGAAAAGGAGGCCCAAGAAAGGAGGTGACTTCTACTCACAGTGCTTCGAAGTCAGACTCTTCCATTTCCCAGTCCTGCCTCTTGCTAACTGTGTGACCTTGGGCAAGTCACTTAACTTCCTTGTACCTCAGTTTCCTCACTGGAACATGAAAGTAGTATTTACCACACAGGGGCGACAAAATTAAAATTGAATTGCCAGCCCCCATTCTGGCTTTACTTCCTCTCAGCACTTGTCACCTGACCAGAATACTCTTTCATTCAATTATCTTGTAAAATTTCCATCTCCTCTTACTGAAATACAAGCCTCCTGTGAGTCGGGAGTTGACTCTTGCTCACTGCTCCAACCCAGATCCCTAGAACAGCGCCTCACGTGCAGTCTGCACTCTGCAAACATTGGCTGAGTCTAGAATCCACATAAAGCACTCACAGCTGTGCCCAGCATACAGCGACGGCTGGTATAGGTGGCAATGACCATGGTGGTGACAACATGGGTGAGGGTGACATTCCATTTGACCCTCATAAAAGCCAGGTACTGGACAGATATGATTTATCCCTATTTGACAGATGAGGAAACTGAGGGAGGGAAGCTCTCGGCCTCAGAGACATCAGCAGCAGAATGTGTTGGTCATGGGATGGATTTCACCCAAGACCACTTCTTGGTGGCAGAAGGCCTGTCTGTAGGTCACAGACGCCCACCCCGGCAGGCGTGGGTGGGACAGGGTTCACAGAGCAGGGCAGGGGGGCAGGCTTTACTCGAGGTTGTGAGACTTGGAAAATTAAGTTTCACATGCACTTCCGCTGAAGGAGATAACACGCGCTCAAGGCAGCAAGATAAGATTCCCATTACGGAAGCTTCTCAAACTGGTCAGTGGGGGAAGAGTCTGCTGTGATGTGGGCGCCACAGCGCTGCGTCTGTCAAGCTCCCGAAAGAGATTAGAATCCTGAAATACATTCCCTGTGGCCACATTCCAGGACATAGGACATTCTTAAAGTCTCTTTTGGGAAAGAGCTCGGCTGCACCTCCACAGCCCCTCTTCAGGAGGCATTTCTAAAAGAGAAGCCCCCAGCCTCCACTTTGCCTCAGTCCCCGGCACTCGCCCTCTGAGCCAGTCCATCTTCTTTCCCTAGAGTCCACTCGGTGGCCTCCACTTGCCTGTCAGGAGGCCTAGGACAGAAAGGCCACAGGTGCCCGGCAGCCAGCACTGCCTCAGAGTGCCTGTCACCATCAGTCAGAGCCAGTGGTCGCCCCGCACAGCCCTACCGCTCCCTGTCCCACCCATGCCGGCTCCAGCGGGCATCTGTGACCCACTTACAGGCACGGCCATTCAGACACAGTGTGGACATCCTTCGGTCAGTCCTTACACGGTGTACATGCATGTGCACACACACACACACACTCTCTCCCCCTCAGCCAGCTTCCATTCAGTCGGCCATCACCCACAACTCCCTCATGGTAACCACCCTCACAGCCCAGGTACGAATGTCCCTGCCACTCGTTCACTCAGAACAACATGCCTTAGGGTCAGACAGCAGGGGCGCCCTCTGCCGCATCCCCCTCCCAGATCTCCGCCACCTCACACCTCCACCAGCCACAGCCCCCTCATAACACGTACACACACACACGCCGAGCACAACTCCTTCTCCTCACATTCCTTGCCCAAGAAGTCGTACAAAGTTTGAAGCCAAACGAGAGCAAATGAATCCCACTCCCAGGCATCCATAGGAATCAGCTCCCTGCTGTGGATTCCTCAGGGGAGCGGGCACCTTGGGCTCTCAGTCAGGAAGTGGAGAGCTGTGTAAGGACAGGGTGGGGACAGCAGCAGGGGACATCACAGGGTCTGCAGGTGCCACAGAGCCTCCCCAACTCCCATCCTTCTCTCACCGAAGGGGTGAGGGACTGGGTCAGCTCTCAACCCACTTACTCCAATAACTCCAATAACTGCCTATAACAGCGATAGCCACACAACCCAAATTGTCCAAGTTGAGGGGTCTGAGGGCCCCCCTCCTGCCTTGTTTCAGTTTACTCACCTCTCTACCCTCACTAACCTGATAGACAAGCAGAAGCTCTGAGAATCCAGGTGACTTGCCTAAGGTCACATGACCATTTAAGGGGAGGTAATGTACCCAAGTCTCCTGCCCCTGGTGCTCTCCATTAGACCATGCAGAAGCCCCAAATTCACAAGAAAAGAGAACTTGGCCCTTTGCACCCTCTCATAGGAGCTGCATGGGGCCCACTGCTCCCTCCCCCAACCTCATCTCTCCAAAGAAAACAAGCATTGCAACCCAGGGGAGCTCCCACCTCTCAAAGACTCCAGCTGTGCATGCAGCCCGCTCTCCTGGACCTGCTTGTTCAGAAGCGCACTAGCTCTGGAACTGTTAACAGTCTTGTCTCTTGCTTAATCATTCTTCCGTTCCCCAGCAAGCCAATCTCCTGTGTTAATTTCTGAGACTTCCTGTAGAAGTGGCCACTGCTTATCCTTTCACAATTTTGTATGGATTTCCCGAGGCCCCCTTGCCCTAGAATCCTGAAACTGGAGAATGCTGCAGCTGGGAGGGAAGTCCTCCTAAGCAGAGGCTCCAAAGGGCGAGGTGGACTGCCCAAGGTCATCGGGCCCTCAATGGCAAAACCGGAAATTGGGCCCTACTCTCTGGTTGCCATGGTGATGCCATGCCTTATGCCAGCCAGGGTGTTGATAGGCACAGTTATGGCTAACACTGGCTGTAAAACTGCACACCATGCCTTACCTCAGTGTCCTGAAACATCAGGGAAGGCTTACATCTAAATCATCTTTTAGAGAATAGTCTAACCTAACACTAAAATACATTGTAGAGCCACAACTCTCAGAACAGTGTGGTACTGAAGCATGAATATAACTGGATGAGTCAATGAGACAGAATAAAGAATAGACAGGAATAAACTTAAATATATACATGGGAATTTAGTGTAAAATAAAAATAGCATTTCAAATCAGTGAAAAAGATGGTTTACTCAATAAACCATTGGGAGAATGGGTTATGTATTTGCAAAAAAAGTTGGAGCTTTAACTCTAAAATAATTTCATATGGGTCAAAAATGTAAGCATTAAAAAGTTATACTATTAGCCCTGGCTGGTTTGGCTCAGTGGATGGAGTACCAGCCTGCAAACCAAAGGGTCGTCGGTTTGATTCCCGGTCAGGGCACATGCCTGGGTTGCGGGCCAGGTCGCTGGTAGGTGGTGTGCAAGAGGCAATCACACATTAATGTTTCTCTCTCTTTTTCCCTCCCTTACCCTCTCTCTAAAAATAAATAAATAAAATTCTAAAAATAAAAAATATCAATTTTTAAAAACGTGAACAAATGTTTATCTTGACTCGTAATAAAAGAAATAAAAAGTAAAACTGCAATGTAATTATTCAATTGCTAAAACTTAAAAAAAGAATAACTTGCTGTGTAAAGGATGTAGGAAAACACTTTCATATGTTGTTGGTAAGAACATAAACTGGTGTGTCTTCCGTGAAAGGAAATGTCATGAAATCTACCAACATTTAAAATGCAAAAAGGTTTTGCTCAGCAGTTTCACTTCTAGTCACTTGCCCTACAGCTGATGTATGATATAAAATGATGGCATAAAAGGATATTTATTACAGCATTGCCTGTCATAGCAAAGGATTGTAAACAACCGAAAATTCATCAACAGAGAACTGGTTAAATAAGCTCTGATATATAGCTACAATGGCCGACTGTGCCACTGTGAGGGAGATGAGGAAGATCCAGGCGGACCCCTGTAGAATGACTTTCAAAATCTGTTGTTGAATGAAAATAGTAAGGTGTGAAACAGTGAGTATAGTATGCATTAAAAAAAAGCATATGTGTGTAGATGAAATGTATGCTATGTGAATGCACATGCATTCATATATGTTTGTAAGCACATGGACTATTTCTGACAGGCAGCAGTGCGGTGATTAGCAGAGGGCAAGGGGGTGGGGAGGGACTGGAGAGGGTAAAGGGGGGTTGAATCGTGGTGGAAGGACACTTGACTGGGGTGGTGAACACAGTACAATATACAGATGATGTATGATAGAACTGTACACCTGAAACCTATGCAATTTAATTAATGTCACCCTAATAAATTCAATTAAAGATAATAGTTCTAACAGAATATACAAGAATATACTGGTAGCAGTTGGGCTGAAGAGAAGTGTTGAGATGAAGGAGGGAGATTTATGTTTTACTATTTATTTTGAACCATCTTTACACATTACCCATTCAAAAATATATTTAAGAGTAACTTGTAGAAATTCAGAGAGAGAATGATGAAGAAAACATGATAAAATACTAATTTTTTAAGTTATGTCTTTTTAAATTTTATTTATTTATCTTTAGAAGGGAAGGGAAGGGAAGGGAAGGGAAGGGAAGGGAAGGGAAGGGAAGGGAAGGGAAGGGAAGGGAAGGGAAGGGAAGGGAAGGGAAGGGAAGGGAAGGGAAGGGAAGGGAAGGGAAGGGAAGGGAAGGGAAGGGAAGGGAAGGGAAGGGAAGGGAAGGGAAGGGAAGGGAAGGGAAGGGAAGGGAAGGGAAGGGAAGGGAAGGAGAGAAGGAGAAAAATATCAATGTATGGTTGCTTCTGGTGCATCCCCTGCTGGGAACTGGCCCCTGCTGGGAACTGGCCTGCAACCCAGGCATGTGCCCTGATGGGGAACCGAACCGTTATCTTTTGGTTCCCAGCGCGTGCTCAATCCACTGAGCTACACCAGCAAGGGCTAAAATACTAATTTTTAAGATGTGTTGATGAAGAGCACATGGAAATGGTTTTACTATTTTTGCAGTTTTCCTATGTGTCTGAAATGATTTCAAAAGAAAAATCTTTAACATTAATAAATTTAATTTCTAAATAAATCTATAGTCTCACAACCAACCACCTTTTTATCTCCTTTTTAGCACTGAAGCAATCGATACTCAGAGTTTCCATAGCTTTATTGAAGTAAATGAGGCACTTATATTTTATTCAACAAATATTTATCGAGCACCTAATATGTGCCAGACCCTGTGCCAGACACTGAGAATACAAAAGTGGGAGGGGAAAAAACCCTAAATAAAAACCCCATACGTAAAATAACGTGCGGTAGCAATAAGTGCTGTGAAGAAAAGTAAAGCGGAGTAAAGGAGTGGAGGGGTGGGAGGCGTGTTTCAGAGGGGCTGGCCCAGGACGCCCGGCTGAGCAGGCGCTGTTAGAACAGAGTGTGTGCGGAGGGAGATCCGGAAGAAGAGTGTGCAGCCGCCCTGAGGCAGGAGCTTGCTTTGTGAACCTGAGGAGCAGCGAGGAGACCTCGCTGGAGCAGACAGCGCAGGGAGGAGTGGAGGTGAGGGCAGGCGTGGCAGGCAGTCCGACCTATCCGTAGGCCACGTAAGGACCTAGCTCAACTCTAAGTGAGATGGAGGCCCTTGGAGGTTGACGTGACAACACAGATTTTAAAAGAACCCCTCTAGCTGTGTCCACTGTGGAGAACAGACTGTACCAGTTGAAGACAGAAGCAGGGAGACCAGTGAGGAGGCTGTTAAAATTATCCAGATGAGAAGTGGTGGCTTGGGCCAGGAGCGCAGCAGTGGACGTGAAGACGAGAGATGACTGAACTCTGGGTATATTCTTTTTTTTTAAGATTTTATTTATTTTTTTGGGGGGGGAAGGGAAGGAGAAAGAAGAGAGAAAACATCAGTGTGTGGTTGCGTCTCAGGTGCCCCCCCACTGGGGACCTGGCTGGAAACCCAGGCATGTGCCCTGACTGGGAATCAAACCAGCAACCCTTTGATTTGCAGCTCCCACTCAGTCCACTGAGCTATACCAGCCAGGGCTCTGGGTATGTTCTGAAAGTAAGGCCAACAGATTTTGCTGCTGGATTTGGACAAATGCAGCAAATCCAAGATTTTTTTTCTCCAGTGAGAGATTCTTTCCACTTCTCTTTGAACAGAGTGAAATTAGATCTTAAAGACCCAGCCCCCAGGATCTCAAGGCCACCTCAGTTTACTTGTCTCCTCCACACCATCACAGAGAAGGTGGGGACCACGGCCACGCAGGCCCTGGAGTGCTCAGCCTGGCTTCACCCTCCACGCCAGCCGCAGGGGGAAACCACCCCCAAGACATAACTGGGTGTAACCGAGTCATACTAAGAAAAAAGTTAGATCCAGGCCTTTTTGGAAACAGTGGAGCTCATTTTAAAATAAAGTGTAGCTGAGCTCAGAAACTATATTTTACAAAAACTGAATTAATGAACAAAGATCAAAGACAGTGAGACCATTTTATGAATGAAAAAGTTTTTGCATTCATGAATCCTCAATTCCCTACAGATACTTGGATTCTCTTCATAGTCTAGTAAATCCCAAAGCAGGGTACTCTTTGTTCTGGGGTGTGGTGGCAAGAGCTGGGTTCAAACTAGGAAACCTGGGTCCCCCTGCCTCCCACTGCTGGCTCTAAAAGGAGTTTGTTTTGAAGTTGCATCTACATAGCACACTTTACATAAGAAACGCTGTTGTAGGAAAGACCACACAGGGGCACAGAAGATGATAGGTCCCCCCAAGCCTCCTCTTAAAATTGTCACAGTGCTGGTGGTGGCCCTGGGCGAGGCACTTCCCCTTTCTGGTTTACTGAGCAGGCAGTGTGACCTTCCTTGGTCATCAGGGTGGATATCCTGGCTCCCCACCGCTTCTAGGGCATGATCTCAGGCAAGTGACTTAAGGGCTTATTGCCTCAGTTTCTGATCTGTGAAACAGAGACAATAACGGCTCCCACCTTGTGGGTTTGTTGCAGGGATTCGATGCTATAATCATATCAAACTTTTGGAGCCACGTCAGGCAGATGACCATCAGCATCAGCGGATGTTATCCTTGTGACCCTGCCAGTTTGTGGACGGCCTGTTCACAGGCCAGACTGACTGTCAAGTGATGAGCAGCAGTGAACAGTGACCAGGGTACTGGGATGGGGTGGGGGTAGAAGAAAGAGAATGACAGGCTTAACCCAGGGCAGTTCTAGGAAACTAGAGAACCCCACAAGGACCTTCTATCGCCCTCTCCTCTTGTGGCCCACTGGCAGGCGGGGCTGATAAGCAGCTTCAGGATTTGGTTATAAAGGTGTGAAGCTCCAAGAGAGACCGAATGCACAGCCACAGATGGAGGGAATGGGTGAGGCAATGAGGCCTGGGCTGGAGCTACTTGGATGTATGCACTTGAGAACCTTGGGCCCTCAGCTTTACCCTGAGCCCTCCAGCCTGCAGAAGTGCCCCTCTCCCCTTGCTAGAGCAGAACCCTCTCCCAGTACCTGAATCCACACAAAGATTCACCCGGGTGCCTCATAAGGTGATATTTATCTTCCTCAAGACCCATCCCACCTCCCTTCACTGCCTGCAGACCAGAGTCAGCAAATGTTTTCTTCAGGGACAGAGTAAATATTTTAGGCTTTTTGGGCCACGTGGCCTCCGTGGCAACTACTCATGTTTGCCTTTATACAACTTAAAATAATAGTGCAAAAACAGCCATGGACAATAAGTAAGCAAATGGGTGTGTCTGCATTCCAGTAAAACAGTATTCTAAAACAGGCGACTGGCTTCTGGACTCCACTTTGCCTGCCCCTTCTCTAGACCAATAATTAGGGTTGAGTCTCAGCATTGCCCAAGCAGGAAAGTACAGTCCCTGCTACTGGAGGACATAACTTACCAAAAAAGCTACAGGTCTGGCTGGTATCCACTGGGAAGAACAGGGGAACACATATGGGAGGAAATGTGGGGGTGTGGGAGTCGGGCCAGGGAGAGGAGGAATACAGGGCTGGAGAAAGACAGTGTTTACAGAGGTCTCTCCCTCTTGATTCAGGATTGAACACTTGGCAAGGCCCTCTGGAGCCAGTCCTAACACACTGCTGAACTGGTCCTTAAAGCTTAGGCACAGTGACAGCCTTACAGCCAACGAGGGGGCAATGCCAAAACTGCCTTGGAACAGTACACGGGAGGCTTAGAAGGCTCAGAAAGGTGGATGAGAGAGAATGGACCTCCTGCATGAGACTCCACCAGCTTACCATCTCCCCAGCTTACTGCCCAGAACGCCCTTCCTTCTCGGAGCAGTAAAGGATGCCCTGGTGAGAAGAAGCCAGTGCCGGCGGGGTAGGTGCTGCCCTGGAGTCCACGGGCGCTGTCTGCAGAGACACTAAGATCCAGGAGGAGCAGAGGCCACACGGGGCCACTGAATCATCAGAGGCGAGGCGGGTGTAAAGCCTGAATGGTAACCAGGGGTCCTGGATCTGCAGAGCCCTGTGGCTGTGGTGTTCCCAAAGGTAAGGGAGACAAGCATTTAGTGAGGATGTTGCTTGACTTCACCACAACAGATCTAGGGGCACGAGCAGAGGCTACGATAAAACGTGGCAGCCTGCCACTGGTTTCCAGGTTGGAGACAGTTCTCAGACCCAGACCCACAATGCCACTGAAAGTATGGAAAATAAATACCCCCTCAGTTCTTCCCCCCATGGTGCCCTCTTGCTATTTACCAGAATACAGTATGGAAAGGGGGAGACCAAATTTTCTGAGGTCTATTGGATAGAGTCTGAGCTTACTCTTGTTCCAGGGGACCCAAAATAACATTATACCCTCCTTTTAGAGTAGGGAACATATGGAGTCCTGCCCAGGTTCACCTCAGAGTCCAGTGGGTCTGTGAACCCCTCTGTGGTTATTTCCTAGCCCCTAAATGTAAACTGGGATGAATAGACTTAGCAGATGACAGAACCTCATACGCCACTTCCCTAATCTGTAAAATAAAAACCATTATGGAAAGAAGAACCAAGTGGAAGTCTATAAATTTTTTCCACTAGTCAAGCGAGGAAATCAGAAGCAATACCACACATCCCGGTGGAATTGCAGAGATCAGTCCTATCTGAAAGGGTGCAGGGTGGCCTGGTCATACCCCCCATCCAACCCGCCCCATACAGCTCCTGTCACAACCAAATGAAGCAACATGGTAGCTCTAATTGCAACCATTATGTCACATATAGTAAGTATCTTTGCTAGAATCGTCTACCCAGCCTTTGACTGTAAGAATCTAGTAATATGGCCAATGCATTCTTTCCAATCCACATGAGGAAAGGGATGTATCGTGTCAGTTAAGTTTTAAGTGGTCAACGAACTGGGGCATGCTGGGATATTCCTCTTATGGGAAAGGACAAGTTACTATATTAGGGACATTTTACCACCAAAAACAGACATAGCCCTGGGGGGACCAATGTGGATTTGGGGAGGCCATTGGCTTGTGCTCCAGCCCATGTACTGGATGACTTGGGAAGCTGCCCTGTTTGAGTGGAGTCTGGAGCAAAGGAGGGCTCTGTGACAGGCCCGCGCTGAGGGACGAGCACCTGGGCAGTGCGACCCAGCATTTCCCACGGTACCGGAAATCTACACAGGAGACAGGGGAACTCTGGGAAATCTCTGGAAAGCCTGGATGGCAGAGTCTTGTCTCTGACCTCTAGGGTTCTGGAAGAGAGCCATGCTGGACAGCAGAGAATGATTTAACATTGGAAAAGTAGCTCTTGGCAAAACTGCATAACTGGGAGCAAATAAAAGATTATTGTGTTAAGCCACTAAGTCTTGGGGTGGTT
The DNA here is from genome assembly GCF_021234435.1 of Artibeus jamaicensis. Lineage (NCBI taxonomy): Eukaryota > Metazoa > Chordata > Mammalia > Chiroptera > Phyllostomidae > Artibeus > Artibeus jamaicensis. Next base: position 4,904,257 of record NW_026521356.1, read on the forward strand.
AATTATGAGCAGATAATCAGAACATGTGTATAAAAACACTTTGGTTTTGTAATGTTGTATAGTATTCCACTATATAAAGATACACAATTGACATATCTACTCTTAAGAACATTTAGGTTGTTTCTAGTTTGAGTGTGTTAAGAGAGATGCAGCTATGAACATGTATTTTGGTGGAAGTCTGTACTCATTTCTCTTGAGAACAAATATAGAAACAGAATTCCTGGGTCAGGAGGTCGGCAAGAGGGAAGGCATCTTTAGAGGATATCGCCAGCTTTCCAAGCAGTTGAAATATATTCCCACTAGGAAGGTGTTAAGAGTTCTGGTTGCCTCCATACCCTTGTTAACACTTTGCATTGTCAGCCTTTTTCATTTTAGTCATTCTAGTAGGTGCCTAGCAGTATCTTATTGTGCTTTTAATTTGCATTTCCCCGATGAGTAATGATGTCAAGCTACAATATGTTCTTTACTAAAAAAAATGCAACAAACCAAAATATTCACAGGAGTAATCTTTGAAGAGATGATGCTTTACTGTTTTTATTTTATTCTTGTTTGTTGTTTTTGGTTTTTTTTGCCTCATGGCCCTGTTTGCTAAGTTTTTTGTGTTTTTTAAATGTAAATGGTTAATTTTTAAAGTTATAAAAACCACCAAAGAAATCCCACCTACTTGTTCTCAAAAATAACAAGGTATACTTGCAAGTAAAGTCACCAAGAAATATTTATTGATTATTGAGCACCTGCTGTATGACCAGCACTGGGCGGGGTAAGGGCGGGGGGTGGGCTGTGAAGGACGAAGAGCAATACAGGACGTGGCCCCTGCCCCGGACATGTGCACAGTGTAGGTAGAGACAGGAGAACCAGCACACAAGGGGAACCAGAGAAAGCAGGCCGGGCCAGGTGTTGCAGGAGCTGGAAGGCATTTGGGGCAGGCCCACGAAGTGCTTCAGTCCCCCCAGAGGCTCTGCGTTCAGTGTCAGGAAAGATAACTCACAACTCCCAGGCCCACATTAGCCCACTTGGAAAACCCTGTCCACAGCCTCTGCTCCCACCATTGAAAACACGGACTCCTTGCTCAGCTGCTACTCCAAGTGCGATGATGCGGGGGAGGGGTGGAGCAGATGAGATACAGGGACTGGTGTCATGCTCTTCCTCTCAGAAAAATCTGCTCCCCCGACCTATATGCCACTATCACAGGCAGAGCCCCACTCAAGGAGGCCTGTCCGACCACCCAGAACCCCTACCCCCAGAGCTGAGAAGAGGGGGTGCTTGCTGCTCCAGCTGCCTGAGGTAGAACCAGGGAACCTACTTCTAGTGTGCCCCTCTTCCAGTCCACTGGGCTGGGGGGACGTGCACCCCAGAGCAGCCGCCCAGGGCTGAGAGAGGAGTAGAGGGAAAGGACGTGGAGGAGGGGAGAGGAGCAGAGGGGACTTGAGAGCCCCGCTGGAAAAGAGGGGAACCTGAGGCTCCCAGAAAAGTCCCAGGGAAGTCAACAGGGAGCAGCCACCCTGTGGGCAGCAGGGGGGCATGCGGGGAGGTGGACACTTGCTACAGGACCCTACCTGCCCCATGCCGTCACGGGACAGTCGGGTATCAAGGGCCAGGAGGGTGTCAGTCCCCCACCCTGCTCCAGGCTGTGCCCACTTCAAGGTCACCATATCCAACCTTATAGGAAGCGAGGGGACTCCCAAGTTTGGATTAGGTCCTCACTCTGCTAGGTCCTCTTCAAAGTGCTATATCTTTACTTCTCAAATTAAAAGGAAATTCGGGTCTGAGAATGAAGGATTAGGAGTAGAATGTCACTGTCCATGAGACAGTGACCAGAGGGAATCAGGCCCCTCCAGAAAGCACCACCCAACAGGTGAGGGTCACGCTGGCCCCACCTGACCTCAGGGAAGAAAGAAATAGAGAGCATAGAACGAGGAGGTTTTAAATAGAAGTTTGCATAATAAAAATATCTGGCAACCTAGTGAGTGTATCATTCTGCTGTCTAATGTTTTCTTTAAATAATTCTAATGCCAGCTGCTGGCAGGGGTGGGAGGGTGGTGACAAGCAGACTATGTACATGAGGAAGAGTTTAAATTAAAACAGACATAATAATTAAGACACACAAACTGCAGGACTAAGGCAAAAGATGTAGAATGGGCCTGCAGGGAGCCCATGTTTCCAGGAGCGAGAGGCTTCCAGCTGGCGAGTTAGGGCTTCCGCTTGGAGAAGATCAGCCGGCGTTTGGAGTGGTAGAATTCTAAGGAAAGAGAACACAGGTCAGCCAGGCCAGGAGGAAGAGGGCACAGAGAGACGCCCAACAGAGGCAAACTGCAGAGGGGCCAGGACCCCTCCCTCTGGCCAAAGGGACAGATTGCCAAGTGCAGGGAGGAACTCTGGCAACCGCCACCCCATCTCCCAGGGTGTTTACAGATCGGCCCACTGCACAGAGGTGACTGACCGTGGGGCCTGCATCCCTGGGCCTGCTCTAACCCACACTGCCCAGTACCGCAGCCACCAGTCCTACGTGGTTATTTAAATTAACTAAAATAAAAGAAAATGAAAAATTCACTTTCTTAGTCACACTAGCCACATGTCAAGTACTCAAGAGCTCTCTGTGGCTGGTGGCACCGTGTGTTTGCATCACTGCGGAGTTCTGTTGGACGGCACTGCTCTGAGGATTACCATCAGACCATCCGTGAAAGTGTTCTGCGCAGCGCCGGGGCCATATAAACCTTCGTGGTTACTATTATCCTTATTGTTAGTTCTGACCCAGCTGCAAATCTGCTGCGGGACTCTTGGCTGCATCTCACTGAGCCTCACCTGTAAAATGAGGACAACACTGGTGTGCTACTCTAAGGATTAAATAAAATGCTCTCTACAAAGGTTTTGGTCTGCAGCCTGGCCTAGTGTGTGCTCAAGGGCAGCATCGCTCATTCATTATTTATCAAGCACCTATGATGTGCCAGGACCATTTTAGGCTGGGATTCAGTGATGAGCAAGACAGATATAGAACCCTTTCCTGTGGAAATAATATCCTATGGGGCAGATGGGCAATATCAAGATAAGGAAGTAGCTGTTGACAGTAAGAAGTACCAAAATGAACAAAAGTAGGCAGGGCAGAGGGACAGGTAGTGTGTGTGCATGTGTGCGTGTGTGCGTGTGTGCGGTGGGGAAGGGAAGTTAAGTTTGGATAGGGCAGCCAGGAAATCCTTATCATTAATTTTCTCTTCATTGCAAATTCACTGTGTGACCTTAGGAAAATCACTCTACCTCTCTGAACCTTGTTTCCTTGCCTATAAAAGGGTGGCAGGAATGTCATACAAATTGTTGTAAGGACTCAATGAAATCCACCTAAGAAACTTAGTGAAGGGCTTGGCATTTAATAAATGTTCCCAATAAATGAAAGCTAGTTGGTCTTGGCTGTAGACTGTGTGACCTCAGGCAAGTCACTTCCCCTCTCTGGGCCTGTTTCCCCCTCGTAATGAGCAAGTGGAGCAGACAAGTCAGCCCTTGAACCATGAATTATGAGTCTTGGTCCCTTGCAGTATCATTCCCTGTATTTGTCCTCACCTGTCATGCTGGTCTGCCGCCGCTTTCGGCCCTGAGAAGTGCTAGGCCCACCTGGGGACCCCTCAGGCCTCTCAGGGGAGCGAGGCACAAGGGTGCAGGACAGCGACAGGTCCAGGTGGTCCTCCTGAGCTGTCCCCTGCAGCAGGGCAGGTGAGCTGCTGGGCCACCTGCCTCCTCCCAGGTTGTCCTGGATCCCCCGAGGCCCTGTGGACAGGTAGACCTTGGGCAGGCCCGGGCCCCACACACGCTCCCAGGTGAAGTCACCCTCCAGCGGCGTCTCAGTGACAAAGTCGAAGTTCCATCGCTCACACGCCTCCTGCACACAGCTGGCCATTAGTGCATCACAGTCTCGACGCAGCTGCTCACTGTCCACCGGGCCGAAGAGGCGACGGCAGACCTTGCTGCCACGGGGGATCGGGCGGGGGTCCCGGGATGGCTCGGACATGGCACCTGCTGCTGAGACACAAGAAAGGCCTTGTCACTCGGGAAATTGGACCCCCTTACCAGGTCCTGCTTACCAAGTGAGGTCTTCCTACCAGAACGGGAGGTGAGAGGGTGTCCTTCCACCATCTCTTTCCCACGGGGCCCTCAATCTCCCACCAACAGACACTGGGTGGGGCAGAGCTCAGCCAGCATGGCACCCCAGGGTGACTGGGAGAGCGGGCAGCTGAAGGGCAAGCTTATGTCAACAGTTTATTGCAATAGCAGGGATCAGGGGTCTGTTTACCGCCCGGTTTTATCAGCTAAAATCAATTTACTTTCCCGCCCCTGAGGTGTCCCTCATGGGTGTGAATGCTCCAAGTACGTGCGAATTGTGAGTCCAGCAGTTTCCCGGCCTTGGCCAAGAGGTCAGTTCCCAAATGCATGGACAGGCTGACAGCTTCTCCAGCCTCCTGAACCCCCTACCCAGATGCCCGTGTGTGGTAACCCTGCTCTAACACAAGTACCCTGGACTTTGGGATGAAAAACACCTGGGATCTAGGCCTACCTTTGCTGCTAACTATCTAAACTTTACAAAGTCACTTAATGTTTCTGGACCTCAGTTTCTTCATCTGTAAAATGGGGCTTTGTGGAAGTTTAAAGAGCTTGGCTGTTGAAATAGGATGGAGCGATGGGTCAGGAATCCCTCTAGGCGAGGCAGGCGGAACAGAGCTGGCAGCCTGTACCCTGTGGTTAGGAGCCAAGGCTGTGAAGCAGGACTGCCGGGGTGGAGTCCAGGCTCTGCTGGCTTAGTTTCTCTGGCCTATATTTCCCTCATGTGTAAAGGGAGACAATAGTAAATGTCTCAGAGGACAGATGGGAGGATTAACTGAGTGGGGAATGTGCTGAGACCAGCACCTGGTATATAGAAGTGCTTGGAAAACAGAAGTGTTACTGTTTCTCTCTGCCTTCAGTTCTGGCTGAGCCTCCCCAACCCTCCCCGCCACCCCCAGGCCACCACCTCCGTCAGACAGCAGCTGACAGGCTGACAGTGCTGTAGGCTGAGAGCCTTTCACAAGGATGTCACCAGGCCAGTGGCCTGGGGCTGAGGAGGAGCTGGGCAGGGCAGGGCAAAGCCTTGATTTCTCCCTGGCTGAGCCACTTCCTGCCAGACCCACCAGGTGATCTGAAGTCTAGACAACCTTGCAGGCCCTGCCCCTGTCGCCTGTCTCCAACAAACCCATTTTACAGGCTAAGAAAATCAGAGGGGGCTGGTCTACCCAGCTCTCTCCTCCCACTTCAGGAGAGAAAAAGCCGAGTGAGCACTGGTACCGCCTGCCCGGCTCTTGCCTGACTCCAGGGCTGAGCTGCTGCATGACATCAGCAGGGACTGGATTTTCCTGGGGACAAGTCCTGATTTGCAGGTCTGAGGGTGAAAGCTCTGCTGAAGGACGTCCTGGGGCAGGAAGCTCTGGACCTGTGACACACCCACCGCTCACAACAGTGCAGCTCAGGTCTCAGCTGATGGGGAGGGGAGGCACCAGGTGACCTCAGACCAAGTTTAAAGGGTAGGGTTTTGAACACAATACTTGCCCCCAAACCTTGAAGCTAAAAGAAGGTCAAAGGCCACTGCCCCCTGGAGAAGTTACACAGTGTAGAGCCTTCAAATAACCTTTGCCCACTGTCTCTAGGGCAAGGATTGAAATTTATTTATATATTTGTATGTGCCAGAGATTTTCTAAGAAGTTCATGAATATTAATTTACTTAAAAAGTGTCTTAGCTCTTTTTTATGGAAGCAGTAACCAAGACTCAGGGAAGTTGAGTAACTGTCCCAAGGTCACACAACACATCCAGGATTTGAACCCAGGCCTATTTGCCCCAAATTCTGTGCTCTGGTGTTGAACCCTACTCCCTCACTAATGTTCAGGTTTCTTAACCAGACAATCCCATCAGAACCAGTTGGAGAGCTTTTACAAAAATATAGGTGAATAAGCCCTTCTCTCCTCGGACCAACTTAATCCAAAATTTAGTGGGATTTAAGCAAGTATTTGGCAGTTCCCCAGGTGGGCACATGAGAGGGAACACACAGGATGCTGAAACGGAAATTCTAGGTCTCGGCTCCTTGAAGCATGACAAGGGGCTCCCCTAGGACTTTTTCAGGAAGCTGGATATTCCTTGGCTTCTGGGAGCTAAAGATAGGACCAGATTCCAGGCAGGGACCCTCTGTCTTTCTACCACCCCTTCCCTTACGACTCTCATAGGGGCCCCATCAAAATCTGCTCTGGCGCCCATTATCATAACTCCCAGCTCAGAGGGAACTCACAAACACAAACCCTTGTTTTACAAACAAGTAATTGAGAATAGTTTTCTTCGTTGGCCTTAGTGCCTTAGACTTCAACCAATTTTAATTCCCAAGTAAATATTAAGCACTCAGCAAACACTGTTGAACCAATGGGGTACTCTTTTTAGGGAGCGTTAGAGGGTAGCGTGAGGGTGGGGGTAGCGACCTGGGATGAGCCCTGGACTAGCCGCGGGAAGGAAGGCGGGTGAAATCGCATTCCACGGGAGGGCAAGTGTGCTGTTGCTTTGGGGCCGGAAGGGGTCGCTAGTCTCCTGGAAATCACGCGCGTGTGGGAGGTGCGAGGGCAAAGCCTGGGTAGGCAGGAGCGAGCTGCGATGAGTCAGTTTCCTGCAAAGTGCGCCCTGCCCGCCAAAACTTAGCTTCCACTCTGGCTGCGCGTCATTCTCAGCTGGGGAGGGAGGGGGACGGGAGGGGCCGGGGGCTGCGAACACGTCACGCTGACCCAGCCAAGCTTCCGAAACCCCCGCCACTGTTGGGAAACCGCGCACTCTCGCGCCATTGCTGTCTCACAAACTCACACACACGCGCACACACACACACACACACACACACGCACACAGGCGCACAGTGATCTAGTCCCTCCACCTTATCTCCACGCCCAAAGCAGGGAATGACTCAGATCCCTGGAAAATAAAAATAGACGGGGGCAAAGAAAACAAAACCGCTCGAAAGTCCTCCCCAAAACGCGACACAGAGGGAGGGCGCTGCCTGGACACCGTAAAGTGCCAGACCCCGTTCCAAGATTGTTTTCCGCCATTGGGCGAAGTGGCCCCAGCGGGCCCGGACTGGGCGGCGGCACCCGAAGGGCGAGTCGCCCAGCTGCTCGGCTCTGCCCTGCCGCCCCGGGAGAGGGAACTCTGGCCGCGGTCCGGGACGCGCCAGCGCCCGGTGAAGCGGACAGAGCGGCGTCGCGCCCCGCGAAGCCTCGCCCCTCCAAGTTTCGACACCACCCCGCCTCCCACCCGGGCGTGGACCGCACACCCAGTCGCTCCGCAGAGCAGGCTCCGTTCCGCCCAGGAGACAGCCGCCCGGACGCGAGGGCCGGCGGGGCCCGGGTCTCCGGGCGGCGGTGACACAGAGGCGGGCGGGCGCCCTCGCTCCCCGCACTGACAGGCTGCGGTGAGCACACCGGGCGCCCGGCCGCGGCTCGGGGTCCGCAGGGCAGGGACCGGACACCCGGCCCTGGACCCCCGGAGTCCTGGCTTCCCCGGGAACACTCCGTGCCAGCCAAATAGGTCACTGTGCTGATGCGGGGGGGCAGGGGGACAGAGATTTCGGAGGGGCAAAGAAGGGAACTTCTGGGGGCAACTGCCCCGCGGCTCCGGCTGTGTTCTCGGGGTCTCCTTGTCACCGTGATTCACCTCCTCACTGGCCCTTAAGGGACAAGCCCCGACTTGTTCCCAAGCTGTGGACACAGCCCGCGCTGACCTCAACGCCCAGCCCGGCGGCGGACACTCCGGCGTCCGGGACGCAGACCTCAGAGATCAGGGCAGGGGCGCACCCGAGGGGCGCCCGGGATGAACCTCCTGCCGCGCTGGGCCCTCCTCCCCCTGCCGCCCCTCGGCGGACAGAGGCTTCATCCCCACGCCGCGAGCCGGCCGCGCCCCGCGCACGCCCTCCCCGCCCCAGCCGAGTTTCAAGGGGAGGGGAGCGAGGCAACGCGCCCCTCGGACGCGGGTCCCTCCAAGCCGAGTCTCCGGCACATCCCGATTCCCGTCACCCGCGCACTTCCACACTCCCGCGTGAGCAAACCCGAGACCCGCGCATGTCGTTCACCTGCGGGACACAGCACGCACACTCCCGCGGACATACGCGCCCACGCCCGCGCCCACGCAGGAGGACGAGCGTTGCGTGGACACACGCTCCCAGCCGCCCGCGCGTCCGCTCCGTCTCGCCCCCGCCCGCTCACCTCGGCGGGTCTCCGGTTCTCAGCGAATCGCGACTCGCTCCGGATCTCCAAGCCGTGGACTCAGGCAGCCGCTCACAGCTCCGCGGCTGCGGCCCGTCGGCCCTTTTATAGCGGTGACTGTAGGAGGCGGAACTGGTTGCTTGGCTCACCGAGCCTGGAACCGCCCTCCGCTGAGACACCCGCGCGTCCTCGTCCCTGGAGACGCCCCTCCATCCTCGCGTCCTCCGATTCCCTCCGCCCAGCACCCCGCGCTCTCGGGCCCTGCTCTTGACCATTTTCCCCTCGAACTGAGCCCCAAATGTGTGGAGGGGGCGGGGTTCGGCTGGGGAGCGAGTTGGCCCACACCCGGAGGGACGGCACTGTTAAGATAAGCCATATTCTGGCCCTGAAAAGATCACAAGGAGTGACATTCGTAGTAAATAAAAATCCACAAATAATAACAATAATGCATCTCACTTTTCAATTCCCAGAAAGCCCCACATGATATCACCACTAGCCCCACGGACCCCTCACTACGCCGTTGCACCCCAGCGCCAGGAACACCCAGACACCCCCAAAAAAGCCTCCTGAAGACCTGAAGCAGATTCAGCCCCCTTTATTTCCCAGGTGAGGCTCACAGAACTAAAGAGATGCAGAGTTGTTGCTTGGCAACGCCTCGAGAAAGGAGGGAACTGGGGGCCCTCTTCAGAAGGGGCATCCTGGTCTCTGGTGGAGGGGGGGCTCCACCTGGAGCAGACCCCCGGCACCCTTCTCCTCACTCCTCACACTCACCTCTCTCACCTCAACGGAAGAAACCTCTGTGATGGCCACAGGTTGCATGGCTAGGAAGGGCAGAGGGGCTTGGCTCCTGGGTATTTCCCAGCACAGGCCACACACACTAAGGAAGCTGAGCTGGGGAAACTGAAGCTCATAGAAGTTCAGTGACCTTACCCAGATCACCTGGCAAATAAGTGGCCGTGGTTGGATCACAGGCGTTTGCCTCCTGCCCAGGGTTCTCTGCTTATTGCCCTCAGTATTTCAAAGGCTCTAGAATGAGGGAAACAGCCAGGACCCCTCATTTCCAGGTAGCTCACGGAGGTGACACTGAGGAAGAACAATTCTGGAAATGCCCCCTGGTGCCTTTGACAGATACAAAAGCAAAGGAGATGCCCCTATGTTCCCATGAACCCCTAAATCTCCAGTTCCCCTTGGGCCCCCACCTTTTCCCCCTTCCTTCACCTAAAGCATTTGCAGTTTCTGCTTTTAAAAATGTGCAGAGAACAGTGTAAGTCTGAAGAGAAATCACACTGAAAAATAGAATCCAGGCTTAGAGCAGCTGTAGTTATTGACATCTAGGGCTGTTCAGGATCTGGAAATCTCTGCCCGGACATGCCCAGTCTTCTTCCTTTAGCACAGCTGACCTCAGGGAGGGCAAAACTGCTTCTCCCTTTGCCTCCCCCCATCCCCCCCGCCGCGGCCCCCAACACACAGACACCAGCACCACCCAAAGGCTGGGTTGTCAAAAGTCCAACAGAAGACAGACACATCTTCCTACTGCCTTGAATCCCCTGGGCTTTCGGGAATTTCAAACAGACTTGACATTGTCTGACTATTTACTTTGGGGGAAACATTTTTAATGAAGGCTTGTATTGAACTACTTACAGTTTTGTGGCACAGAGCCTCACAATGAAATAATTCTGTTGATATTGGGAAGTGAGGTTTTTGGTGTTTTTTAAAATAACTTCTAGCTCAATACTACCACCACCACAATAGAATTCAACAAATACTGATAAAGCACCTATTGAGTGTTTCCAGCCATCCACCTGAATGTGTAGTCAGGCATGTTCTTGAAGGAGGACTTCTGCTCTGAAGAGGGCAAAGGAGCAAATTGTTATAAGTCACACAGGAAATCTGACTCCCAAAACAAACAAACAAACAAACAAAACCATACACAGGTGTGTGTGCACAACAAATCTCAGGCCATTCCCAAGGGATATGCTGAAAATCACATAGTCTCTTCAGAAAAACTCAGACTAAGGTCTCTCTGAGGTCTCTGGGAGTCTCCTGTCTCCTACTACCCCCTAAGCAGGCAGCCCCAAGGACAAAACAGCCATCAGCCTCTTCTACGGCAGGTCTCAGCATGCTGGGACATGTTCCCGAGGGCCAGAGGGCCAGTCAGGGCCACAGCCTGCTGCCCGGGCAAGCTCCCAGAAAGCAGGCAGCTTAGGGGTGGAGCAAGGCTCAGCCCCCATCTGGGAGGGAGCTGATGGAAAGGAAAAGCCGAAAGCCTGAAAAAGGAGGATGTGAGGAGGACTCAATGGTGGCTGCAGGAACTTCCCAAGCAGGGAGAGGAAGTGCTGGGAACAATGTCACCATTTCTCAGAAAAGGCTCGGGGAGTCCCAAATTGGGGCAATCAGCTTTCAGAGAAATTTACCTCCACGCTGGCTCCTGAGAAGTGAGACCCCTGCTTTTTTTTTTTTTTTTTTTAAGGAAGAATGAGATTGGGAGCCACCACCTTGACCTGATGGGGACTTTACCCAGCCAGTGAAGATCAGGACTGATCATAGAGTGAGGCAGAGAAATTTGTGACAGAATTTGTGCTACACAAATATTTCCAGCCAGCATCCCTGAGCTGGAAATGTCATCTTGCCTAAGCCTGAAATTTCACCATGAGAAATTCACTCCTTTGGCGTGAATTTTGTTCTTTATTAAATGAGATCATATAGGCAAAGTGCCTAGCATAGTGCCTGGCACATAGAATCACTCTATGAATATTAGTTATTATTATTATTGCTATACAAACACCTTCAAGGAAGGCATCCATTGAAATTTAGTAATCATTTCACTTCAGTGGTATCTTTGGGAGGTTTCCCAGAATACACACTCCGAAGTGGAGATTTGCTTGAAGGGCGTTTCTTGGAGAGTGCATGCGCAATCAGCACCTGGGGTATAAAGAAAACAGGATTGAGCAGAGAGAGGGGAGTTGAGCTGTGATGGAGACTGGAGGCCCAAGAGGCCTCAGCTGATCCCATAGGGAGCTCTGGAGGTAGGATGGTCCCGCAGAGTTCCCTGAAGTGAAGCTAGAGGCAGGGCCTTTATAAGCCAGTCATTTGGATGTGGCTACCCCGGGGGAAAGAGGGTGCATGACCTTGGGCAAGAGAACTCCCTTATCTGTGGCCAATCCCTAATAAAAGACTCAACTATAAGGACTAGCAACCAATACTCCCAACAGCCAGTGGGCACGATGAGTGCCTGGGTCTGCAGAGGGTTCTGGGTGGCACAGCCTGATGTGAATGAGTTGACCAGACATTTAAGAACTAGAAGGCGGTGAGGAAATGCAGTGAACACAGGCCATGTGAGGAGTGCGGGGTTGCACATATAGTTCCCTCTTCCTGGAATAACTGTTCCTGACCTACCTTCATCACCTTCATTCCTTTCTCCACTGAACTCCTATTGATCCTTCATGGCCCAGCTCACAGGACCCTTTGTGGGGAGGCCTTCTCAGAGCTTCCTCTGGCCCCTAGAGCTCTTGATGAGCAACCCACTCCACTGGGCTTTGCCGGCCTGCTTGGTTTATGTGCATCAACTGAGCTGGGGACCCGGAGGGGATGAGCCCATATTTTATTCATCTTTGTACCTTTGAGGCCCAGCAGCCTTAGCTGGAGCTCAGTGAATATTTATGGAAGTGCTGTTTTTAGCCTGCACTCTGTGGTTGGCTTCAGGGCCTTTGCAGATCACTGATACCTCCCTGTAAATTTCTCTCCTATCTGGACCCTTCTTCCCCTACCTTAAATTTTAGGTTGTACTTTCTTTTGTTTCCAACGATTTTATCCCATGGGGCCAAGACAGAAATTTTAATACCCATTTTTCTATGCGCTCTTTTACATTTCCCAGCAGCCCTTTGCAGGTTAGACAAGGTCATGTGACTCGTTCTAGCCCATGAGATGTGAGCATAAGTGACATTGTCTCTTTAGGGCCGAGACTAGCTGAAATTCTCCAGCCTTTCTGTCCTCCATGGCTCTGGTGAAAGTGAGGTCTCATCTCAACATGAGGGAACCTCCATCAGCATGGGTTCCTGAGTGACTGTGTGGAGCAGACCACCCCACCGACCTGTGTGGGATATGTATGTGAGAAAGAAGTAATCCTTTGTTGTGTGAAAGTCCCTGAAACGTGGAGGTTATTTGTTATTGCAGCATAACCTACCCAAGATTTAGACATGTGGCTGTGGGTGGTCATGGTTTGTGGAAGTCTGCAGCACCCAATGCAGTGCACCTCTGGGGGAGATGCACTCTTTTATAGTTGCCCCTGCCCCCAAATATGTCTGACTTCTACCTGCTATAGCCAACAGAATGGGACAAAAGTAACACTGTGTCCATTCTAGGCTTAAGCCTTGAGAAGGTCTAGCAACTTCTGCTTTTGCTTATGTGGGGACCTGGGGCTACACGTGAAAAGTTTGGTTAGTCTGAGACCACCATGCTGTGAAAGGTCATGTGGAGAGGCCACATGCAAGACAAGGGAGGGTCTCCCCCTCAGTAGGGCCAGCCGATCTTCCAGCTGACAGCCAGCGTCAGTGCCAACCTTGAGTGAGACCATCTTGAAAGCTGAGCTTTCAGCCCTCGTTGAGCCTCCCCAGGTGAAGGTATACGAAATGGGGACAAACCATTGCCAATGAGCTGTTGCCTAAATTGTAGAACTTCGAGCAAATAAATGGTTGTGTTTGCACTATGTTTCAACACGGTCTGTTATGCAGCGATACATTATACAAACAGGGGTCAATCATTTTCACTGTTATTTAACATCCAATAATCCCTTCTCCTGTCAGTAGGACTTGGGTTATTTTCAGTTTTGAGGTGTTATATATGGGGCTGCTATGATTATTCTTACCCGTGTTTCTGGGGCACACGTGCAAGAGTTTCTCTTGGATGTACACTTAGGAGTAGAACTGCCCCTACAATTTCCTGTCACGCCCAGAGTTTGGGTCTCACTGTCTGTCTCTTTCAGAGACGATTATTGGAACAAGTCTAAAATACTGAATGCATGCAAAGGATTATCATTTCTTGCATTTTTGTGGAGAAACAAAAAGGAATCCAAAGGAATGAAGTGGTAATGGTGGAATTTCAGATGTTGTGACACCTGAGAGTAGATTTGGTGGCAAAGGGAACCGCTCGCAGACACTGAGCTGGCCTTGTGAGCCCCCGAGACACCCCTTTCTCCAGGCTCTTCAGCTCAGAACAGCCTCTGGATAATCCCCAAAGAGTAGGAATTATGCATTCTTTCATTCTTCTTTCCTGACTAATGATTTTTGAGCCCCTCCCAAGAAAAAGCTCCATATACATCAAAGTTCTGAGGGTCTTGGGTTTGGACCCTCTGATTGCAGAGCAGTGTGGAGTCTTACAAAGTAATTTCGGGATTTCAGATTTATTATCTCACCCTCCCCACCCTCTCCTGCCCCCATCCAGGACAGGTTTGTTTTAGTCTCACACTACGGAGGGAATGGAGGCCCCAGGGGGTGACACAGGCAGACAGCCAGGGCAGACCCAGGGCCCCAGCTGTGGTCTCACCCTTCCTGCTCCCCTTGACCCCCATCAGCTGTTTGTCCTTGTCTTTGCTTCCCTAGGATGGTTCTGAGTATCACACATGGTCTTAATGCCACCAGAGCCACAGTGAAATGCGACAGCTGCAACCCCCAAGCCCGCATGCTGGTGGCCCTACTGGAGCTGAGCTCAGAGCCAGGGAAGAGATGACAGCTCCCTCCCTCCACCCTCAGTGGCTTGAAACAGAACAGCCTTGCCCTCTGCTGGGGGAGTGATTGCCAAGGGCTGCTCCTTGAACGGGGAAATGCGAGCAGCTCAGGGCCAGACTCAGGAGGAAGGTGGGGGTATGTGTTAGGGTGACACTAGCTGTTACAGCAAATACTCTCAGATCTCAGCGGTAACCCAACAGAATTCTCTTTCTTACTCACATATAAACACAATTGAAGTGTTCCGGTTGGCTGGGGAGTGGCTGACCTCCAGGGGCTGATTCAAGAACTTTCCATCCTGTGGCTCCTCTTCCCAAGGGCCACAGGATCTCTGCTTCCTGCCGGAGGGGAGAGAAGGCAGATGAAGGCATGTGCATTTCTTCACACCTGCCTCTGAAGTCACTGGGAACCAATTCCCACCCACAATTCCATGTGGTCCCACCCAGATGCAGGGGTCCATGCGGTCACACAGCAGAGGAGTAAGGCTGGCAAGGACTCCTTTCCTCATTCCAATTCCCGCCCAGTGTCTGGACACGGCCCCCACAAACACAGTGGCGCCTGCAAGCTGAGTGTTCTTGGGCCTCAGTATCTTCATCCTTAAGAGGCTGGGAAAAATGAGGTAGACATGAAGCTCCCCCAGCTCCCAAAGGAGGAAACCAGGGACAGAGGACATAAAGGGACAGTGTGATTTGTCTAAAGACACACAGCGGGACCCAGTTTCTCCCTTCGGGACACAGGTTTGTTTTGTTTTTACAAGTCAACATCAAAGCCTGTCAGGAGCCATCAGGACTGCAATGCAGGAAAATCCCTTCCTCCACAGATCCCTTAGAAAATGTCCTGGGGCCCAGGAGGATTAATAAGAAAAGGCTTTTATTGCCCCAAACACAGGTACAGAGACCCTGACAGGTCCCTGGAGGGGTGTGTGGGCCCTGGTGGCCGGCAGGGGTTTGCTGTGGTGAGGCTTCAGGGAAGACCCAGTCTTCCAGTACCACCTTGAAGACGCCGGTACTGCCTCCATCAGACCTTCCTCCCCTAGCTCAGTGATTCTAACTTAGAGAGTGGGAGGAAAAAGCACCCCCTGTGAACAACGCTCTGGTCCTGCTCACACATGGACGCCATCTGAAAGAAGACTTGGGAAGCAACGGGGGGTTGCCTTTGGAGGGAGGAGCAGGCCCACTGTGTTGCTCACCTCCAGGGGTACCATTAGCACCACTGGGATTCGTGTGGACAGTGCCCCCTGGAGGTGTGCTGTGCAAAGCCAGACTGTCTCAGGGTGCAAGGTAGGCTTATTCCTCATAATATAGTTTTTAAATAGTTAATACTGTTTTAAATAATAATTAACACAATGTTTTAACATTCGAATTTCTGATTTTATCTGAGCCTACTGAATTAAAATTGAGTGAGGGTCAGCCAGCAACACGAGCGCCCAGGTATTTTGACAAATCTTCCCAGTGACTGAAACCTCCTCACCCTCTGCCCACAGAGTTTTGGGAACCCTGACTTAGTCTATTGGGGAACCCTGACTTAGTCTATCCCGGCTCAGTGGAGGCGGGGGGCAGGGGCGGTGCTTCTCACCTCTAGAATCTCTCAGCAGACACTTCCACCTGGGTGAGACAGAGTCAGCTGGGAACAGCTGGCTGCGGTGCTAGCTCAAGGCTGAGTGAGCAGGAGGCCGGCTTTGCCTCCAGGGCAGCCGGGTCCCCACACCCCTGCAGCCCTGAAGCAGCCCCCTCCCCCTCACCCCCACAGAGCCTGCATCAGCATCTCGGCAGCCACAGCTCAGGCTGGCCTTGCCCGGGCTTGCCTTTTGTTGCGTCAGCCTCTGGCCTTGCCGGGTGTGAGAGGAGCAAGCCTCCCACTCACCGCAGGATAAAACCAGCTAATTATATCACCCAGAGACCCGGGGTGGGAGCGTGTGGGTATTTTTCAGCTGACCCAGCCTGTTTCTACTTGTTTTGTATGATTGTTTTTGATTTTTCAAAATAAGAACTTCCAACCAGGAAAAAGTCGCCTGGGGCTGTGGAGCAAGCTGCTGAGGCAAGAGCCGGGGTCGTCCACCTGCTGCTGCTTGGGGAGGGACCTCTGAGCTCAGAACACAAAAAGCAAGCCTCCTGACTCTCTCTGGGGCCTCAGTAGGGGAGGCGGCCCTGAGGACAGGATGCACTGGGGGCAGCAGAATCTGAAAGGCAAATGTTGTTTTGACAGCATCAATAACAGCAGCACAGTAGTTTCTTTTTTCAAAAATCATTAAAATTCTACTTCTAGTTTAGTCAAAAGTGCAGAGTTTTGTTTTTCCTGTATTTCCTGTGTTTATTTTTTGAGAGATAATACATTCACGTGGTCCATGGTCAAAAGATGGGAGACGATGCGCAGTAAAAAATGGCCCAGCCCCCCAGCCTCCCCGGGGACTGTGGCTGGCTGCTGGGTCTCCTTCCAGAGACAGTCCACTCCTTCATCCAGTACCCTCGGGGACGGATGGGTTTCAGAATCCAGCACTTGTCAGATTTTATACAGGTACATAAGGTGCATAACGTGTTCCCTAACACCTGGGTCAGCTCCGCATCAGATGACCCACCGTCTGGGGGCGAGCCCGGCAGTTCCGGTCCGAGGAGCAACTCAGTCCCAGGCAAACAGGCCCACCGGCCACCCGGGCCTGGGGTGTGAGGTGTCCGTGCTAATAGGGACACACAGAAACTGCCAGTGGCTACCCATCCTTTCAGCTCCAGTTTTGCTGCCAAATGAATTTGCCAAACACCAAAGAAAAACCTCAGAGATTTTTGGATTTTGGAATTGCGAACGAAGGATTGTGGGCCTGTAAGCAGATATGCATGTATTCTTTTCACTCGCCCGAATGGGAACGCAGTGTCGGTACCTTGCTTTATTTGTTTGTTTATGACTGGGGGAGGAAGGGAGAGAAACATTGATCGGTTGTGTCTCCCACACCCCTAACTGTGGACCTAGCTCACAACCCCAGTATGTGCCCTGACTGGGAATCGAACCGGTGACCTCTCAGTTCTCAGGCCAGCGTTCAGTCCTCTAAGCCACACCAGCCAGAACTCACTCATATTATCTTAAATCCATTCCACATCAGCACAGAAAAAGACCCCACTTCCTTTGTACTGCTGCATAGTACTCCTTCCTGTGCAAAGAGTATGTAGACTGACTCCAGTCGTGCTATCACAAATGCATGTAGTTTTAGATGTAACTAACTACACAGAGCAGGTGGTGACAGAGGAGGAATGGGATGCTCACTTCTCATGCTTATTTGTGACCGAATATTTAAGTCCAAGCCTGCTCAGAAGTTGAGGGGAGAGAAAAGAAGACCTCTGCGGTCTCCCAGACTGCCTACACCTGTCCAAACACTTACCATCGTGAAAAGTCATTCACTTCGAGAAAAATTTTTCCGAGCAAGAAAACAACTTACATTCATACCTACTGTATTATGGTTCTCCAGAGAAACAGAATATGAATATATGTGTGGAACTGTGGAACCTGGCAAGTCCATACCTGTAGGGCAAGCTGGCAGGCTGGCCGCCGCAGCCAGAGTCCGCGTGGCAGTGCGGAGTCCGAGGGCACTCGGAAGGCAGAGTCCTTCTTCCTGCTGGTCGGAGGGCCGGGGTGCGGGGGGTGCGGGAGGTGCGCCTCAGTCTTTTCTTAGGTCTTCAGCTGATCAGATGAGGTCCAACCATATTATGGAGGGTAATTAGCTTTACTCAAAGCTTAGTGATTTAAATACTAATTACATCTACAAATCCCTCACATCACCATCTAGGCTGGTATTTGACCAACAAGTGGGTACTTAGTTCACACAAAATTCCCCACCGCTCCTGTTTAACGCCCCAGCTCCTCAGCTCTCAGTGTTTGTGGGGGGGTGTGGAAGTCTCACCTTCCCAGAGGTAACGGTCTCCGAGGAGATGCTGGGCCAATGAAACAATCGCACAGTGTACGTAGGAGCGTCTGTCATGGGGTGAGTTGCAAGGTTCTGAATACGGCCTGGAAAAGTTCTCTCAAATGTAGTTCAGAAAGCCAGAGAGACACTGGGAGTCCCTGACTAACGTTGACACAGCCATGCTTCCTCTCCTGTTGATTTTACTCATTCTTAACTAAAAACATAAGTCTTTAATAAAGTACACCAGCAAAGCGGCATTCATAAAGCTCAAATGTAAGGAGAACCAGCTCTCAATAAAGCCCTGTGATGGTTCCTCAACTTCAGCTTCTGGACACATCTCTCCAGACTTAATACATTTTCTCATGTAGATGCAGTTGTGTTCCTAAACTTCAGTCACTCTGGGATCTCAGAGGCTTCTTGTTCCTCATCGATTTAAAAGGCTTCCAGCTTCTCCTGTCTTCTGAGGACTTTGTTCCATCACAGGACTAAGCAATTACCCTGCTGTTAATTTTTCTTTAGGAATAAAACAGACTCAAACTATATTTGTTCATTTGTTCTCTACCCCCAGGCATTGCAAGTTCACTCGTTCGTGCGTTCATTCATTCATTCATTCATTCATTCGTGTTAACACCAACCCTAATGGTGACAGGTAGAGGCTGTAGCTCCAGGAGGAGACATGACATACTATGCATCAGTAACAAAGGAAAAGAGGCTCACAGGGGCAAAAACATTACCCAGATAAGTCCCTGGTGACCAGGGCCAGTTAAAGAAAGGGGCTGGATTTCAGCAGATGGGGCCTTGGAAGTCTAAATTGGGAGCCCCCTTCCTAAATCGAAGGGAGGATCCAGTTGGGGTCAAAGTTGACACAAAGATGGAAGTCTCCTACAAGAAAAAGACTCCATTATAAATATAATATTGCTGAGGCATTTCCCATGAAATAAACAGTTCTGGAAGCCTCCCTTCATTAACTTCACCACATGCCCACCTCTGCCTGTGCCTAAATAAGGATCAAGGAGTTAGTGGTGTGTTGAAGGAATGGCACAGTTTTAAAAGGACCAGAATAACCCAAGCTAGAGGAGGACACAGGAGAGGCAGAAAAGAGAGGGTAAAGCCATCCTGCAGGGCCCGGCTCAGCCCATCTCATGCACCCACTCAGTCATGAGTGGCCACTTGCGGCTGGCTCTCCACAGGGTGCTCTGGTGGTTCTCACCGCCAGTCACTGCCTCCCTCAACAGTAATAGTAATAACTAATAATAATTAGTATTATAGCAGCTCCCATTTACTGAGCACTTCTTAGCTGCTAAACACTCTCCTAAGTAACATATTTTATCCATAATTACATGGTTAATTTTTATAACAACTCTATGGATGAAGCACCATTATTTTCATCCCCATTTTAAAGATTAAGAAACTGAGGTAGAGACAATGATGAAATCATTTGCCTAAGCCTGATCGAGACAGAACATGGATTTGAACCCAGACAGAGCGACACCAGAGACAAAGTTCTTAACCACTAAGAAGCAACAGCTAACGCTTCTGTCGTGATTATCCAGTGGCAGGTGCTCTTCTAAGTGGTCACGTGTATCAGCTCAACTAATCCTTACAGGTACTGTTATTATTCCCATTTTACAGATGAAGCAAACAAAACACAGAAAGGTCCAGGCACTTGTTCGGGTCACAGGTAGGAAGCTGCGGACCAGGGCAGAGCCCAGGCGGGGGCCACATTCCTTCTGCACAGAACTGTCCCCCGGTGCTATGCCTGGATTTCAGAGTCATCTGCGAGTGGTGGCTGTGGCTTACACTTCTTTGCATGACGTGTTGTGCTGAAACTGTAGAATTTAATAAGCACTCAATTAATTTTCTTCTAAAATAACACTTTCAGATATGTAGAAAAATCACATTTCAAGTTCATTATAGAAAACCTGGACTACACAGACAGGCTCCAAGAAGAAATGCAAGTCATCCTTACTGTAGCAGGGATAACAACAGCTAATGTTCTGGTGTCTTTCCAGCCAGTGTTACACAATAGGGATCCCACTCTACGTCCCATTTTGTAACCTTCTTTTTTCTCACTTATCGTTACATCGCAAACACTTTCCCATGTTCTTACATTTTCTTCATCACCTTCCACAGAGGAATAATCTGTGATTGCTCAAGTGTGCCGCTCAGGGTGCTGCCAGCACTGAACCAGAGCGTCCCCCACAAACAGCCCCTTCCCCCTGACCTCTCCACCCCCCACGTATGCCCACCCTATGACTCAACCCTTTTCTTCCTGGCAGTGCTGGAAAGCTCATGGCATTCCACCTTAGACTAAAGGCCTTCTCTACTCCTGCCAATAGCGTGTCCCCATCTTTCACAGAACCCCACACCTCTACTATCCTGTCTTCCCCTGTCTGAGTCACTCTGCACCCTCTCACACCTTCCCTCAGTCACAAAGTTCCCCATCCTGTCCCCCATTCTCACAGGAATTGCTAGCGACTGTCCAATCCCATCAGCAATCTGGCATTAGGCAATGTCTGTTGCAATGCACAGAGTGACAGGGGAGACAATGCCAGCTAGGGTACTGGAGGCTGCAGTGTGGGAGTCCCTTCTAGGGATACAGGTGACTTTCGAGCAGGGGCCTCCAAGGCTCAATGTCTTTACCTAAAAGGGGTCTGTCTCTCCTGGTGTGATTCCAAGCTACCAGACAGGACCTGTGAGAGCTGTTTTTGTTCAGGGAACTCTTTTGAAGTACTTTAAACCCTAACAGGGAGGTGGAGGCCTAACCCACCCTGAGGGTGGGGCAGCCTGGGCGCCTTGCCCCATTAGGATGGAATGAAAGGCTTTTGAAGGTGGTGGCTCAAGACAGGTGGCTTCTTGATTCTAGCCAAGGTGTCTCAACCAAGATGAGGGATGGAGAGGCCCGTGCAGACAGCTGGCAGGAGGGGAAAAGCCTGGGTGGGGGAACCAGAGAGCTGGGATGTCTTCCAGACATGTTCTGCCCATGACATATGCTGTGTGACTTTAGTCAGGTGTCTGTGCTTCTCTGGCATCATTGTCATAATAGCACCAATACTACCCACTTCACAGGGTTTTGTAAGGATTAGATAAGTTCAATAAAAGTGTTTTTCAATGGTAAAACCCCAGTCAGGTATGTTTAAGCCTCTCTGCCTCTTTCCTTTCTTTGGAAGGTGCTGAGAGCAACTTCATTTCAAATTCCTCTACAGCTAAACTTCCCCCTATAGACAAGGTGGGGACAAGGGATGAGACTTGGTGCTTAAGGAACCCTGCCTGGGGCTCCTCAGCTCCTGGCCACTGTGGCTCCCTCCCTGGCCCCCAGACCTGCTCAGACTTTATTACTAGTAGTAATTAGGGGTCCAGGACTGATTAATTTGAATAATGTGTAGGGTGACTACTATCCTGGATTGCCTGAGATTGAGGGGTTCCCCAGACGTTGGGCTCTCCACGCTAAAACCAGGCCAGTCCTGGGCACACAGGATGGATGGTCACCTTAGGTGTGCCTGTGTGGGTCAGCTGTGGGTATGGTTTTGGTCGGTGTAGTATCTGTGTGTCCAGCAAGCCGAGTGTGGGCATGTGTGTGACTATTCGTGTGTGTGAGCAGTGTGTGTAGTGTGGATATGTTGGTACATTTAGGGTTCGTGTGTTGTGTGTATGTTGCTGAGTGTGTGATGTGATGTTTGCATGTTTGTGAGGTGTGTCCCTATGCTTAGGGCTTCTGTAGTATGTTGTACTGACTGTGATATGGGTAGTGTATGCATGACGTTTGTGTGCAATTAATGTGCTTTCTTCAGCGGGGTTTTAAGTGTGTATTTTGTGCTTGTTGTAGTGTGGAATGCACACATGTACATTGTGTAAGGAAGGAACAGTGCATCGTGGTGTGTGTGTGACATCTACCTCCATGTGTGGGTGACTCGTGTAGTCTCTTGGCAAAATACACAGTGTTTGTGGTGTGTGCATGTGTAAGTGGTGCACTGTGTGTGTGATACTTTTGCTGCGTTATGGGATATATTCGTGTCTTTGGTGAGCAAAGTGAATGCTTTGAATATTGAGGTCTATGTTCTGTGTGGGCACTGAGACGTGCCACGTGTGAAGATGTGCTGTGCCTTGCACACGTTCCGCATGCTGCAGCGCATGGGCTTCGTTCGGTGCGGGGGCGATGTGTGTCGTCTGTGGGCAGAAAGCAGAGCGAGCTGTCGTGTGTGGACGTGTGTGCTAGTGTATCCATGCCGCGCGTGCATGCTTGGGTGGGATACGCTGGGGGGAGCGGGGGGGGGGGGAGGCGGCAGGAGGGCAGCTAGCACCCAAGAAACCTCCCCAGTGGTGCCGGTGACTGGCCGGCCGCGGAGGGGCCGCCAAGACCTGCCCAGGTCCAGCTGGCGGCCTGAGCTGCGGGGCATTCTGGGAAGCCGGGCCACGCCCGCCGCAGGGGCCGCTGGGAAGCAGCAGAGGCGGTGGCCGGGAGGGAGGCAGAGGCGCGGTGTAGCGGTGTAGCGTCTCGCTCCTCGCTTCGTGGAGTGCTGCACCCTGTAAGAGCTGCAAGGTTTGAAATTGTCTTACTTAGTAACGGCTCCTGTTGACCGAGGACCGTGCCCCGGACGTGGATTTCCCTGTTTAATCCTCCCAGCCAGACGCCGAGGGCAGTTCTTACCCCACCGCACTGGTGCGTTACCTGCGGCTCAGCGAGGGGAAGGACCCGCCCCACTCGGGTCCCTAACGCCCCAACTTGCTGCAGGGGAGTTTACAGCAAGAAAAATTGAATTCCCTGGATTGCCTGACCCTGAATTTTCCCCCAAAACTGTCGAAAGGTATTCTCCAAAATTTCTGCTAAGACCTTTGGGAATTTCTTGCCCCTGATGGAAAAAAGAAATATCGTGCCATGAAAACAAGGTTGGAAGAATGAAGATGTTATATAAGCTTGTGTTGTATAATATGACACTTCACAGGGAGTATGTAGTTGACTAATAAAGAAGCTAGTTGTCCAAAATTATATTTAATACCCATTTTGGAGCGACAGATTAGCATCTCTTTAAAATCCACATGGTCCTCCTTCAGATTTGCTTCTGGTGGGATTTACTCCTCCTTCCTTTCTTCTGCCGCTTTCCTGTGAATTCCATGTGTTAGGCTGCATCACATGATATTGCCCTTGATATAGATCAGAACTTGGGGATGAGTTATCATTCATAATTATAGTTCACTTTAGTTAATAATTGTTAAGCATTTACCATGTGCCACGCATTAATGAAGCACTTTGTATGTGTTCACTCATTTGATCCCTAGTGAGCTTATGAGGTGGTTATTGCTAAATATTCCAATTTTTTGGATGGAGAAACTGCAGGTCAGCTAAAGAACTTGGCCAAGGTTATATACATAGTAAGTGGCAGAGCTTGGCTTTGACCCCGGGTTGTCTGACTCCAGGACACATACTGTTAACTATTATACTACCCTTCCTGTATTCTATCCATTAGTTGTGCTGCAGTAACAACACCCTAATCCCAGTGTCTTAACAATAATAAAGGTGTATTCTTGCTCATTACATACTGGCTGTGTATCAGCTGTGGTTTTGCTTTGCATGACTTGTTCTGGGATCCAGACTGAAGGAGCAGCCCCAGTCTTGGCCTTTCCTGAGAGAAAGAGAAGCAATTCTAGTAACATGTGATGATTCTGAAGAGTCGAGTAGTGTGTGGCACACATTACTCCTCATTACATTCCATTGGTCTAAGCACATCACATTGCCACTTGACTCAGTGGGGGCTGAGAAATAGGTTCCCCTACCGCCCAGACATTGCAAGTCATGTGGCAACCTGTTCAGTAGTGAATGGTTGGAAACTTTTAGGTTCCCCCAAAGTAGACCCTGAGTCAAGGATTAGAGACAAGCAATTTATTAAGAAGTATTCCTGCCCTGGCTGGTGTAACTCAGTAAGACTGAGCGAGGGCTGTGAACCAAAGGGTTTCGTTCGATTCCCAGTCAGCCACACACTGATGTTTCTCTCCCTCTCTTTCTCCTTCCCTTCCCCCCTCTCTAAAAAAATAATAATAATTTTTAAAAAGAAGTAAAATATTTTTTTTTTAAGAAAAGAAGTATTCCTACAAGAATCCAGAAAAGGAGCGGGGAACCAGGACAGGAAAGGAGATAAAGCTAAGGGTATAAGGGTATAATTTCAGACAAACTCCTGGGCTAAACCTCATTATTCAGGGAGTTCTGGAGTATAAACCTCAGAGTCTATCCCAACTCAAGGTGGTGGAGCTAGGCTTTCATATTTTCACAGCTGTCAGTCATTGGCTGGGGACTGCTCCAAGCAACTGGGCACTCGGCTTTCGGAACCTGGGTGAAGCAGCTCTAGTAGCCCTGCAGGAGTAGCCCTGCATGGCTCTTAGAAGCAAAATCACAGAAATTGGGAGAAGGAACAGAATTAGAAAAGATATCTGAAAAGATCTGTGCAGAGCATCAATAATGTCCACTAAAGGCACATTAATGCCATCTACCACACTGCCTTTATTTTATACTGTCATATTCTGACATCAAAGGTATGATATTATTTCTCCTATTGGCATATTTTTCTTTAAGATTTTATTTATTTATTTTAGAGAGGGGAAGGGAGGGAGAGAGGCAGAGAAACATCAACATGTGGTTGCCTCTCACAGGCCCCCTACTAGTGACCTGGCCTGCAACCCAGGCATGTGCCCTAGACTGGGAGTCAAACAGGCAACACTTTCATCTGCAGGCCAGTACTCAGTCCACTGAGCTACACCAGCCAGGGCTCCTATTGGCACATTTCCGATGCAGGCAGAGGAGCCACAGTTCGCTCCTATGGAAAGAACAGACAGCCCTGGCCAGGTAGTTCAATTGGTTAATGTATCATCCCAATACACCAAGATTGTGTGTTCGATCTCCAGTCCAGGCACTTACAAGAATCAACCAATGAATGCACAAGTAAGTGGAACAATAAATCTGATGTTTTTCTTTGTCTAAAAAATTGATAAATACAAAAAAAGAACAGGCAATGAGGAGTCATTCCAGACTTCTCAGTAAATTAGTGTGGCATTCGATGAGCACGTGTGAAACACTGAAATCTTTCCACAGTGAAGAAAGATGTGTGCAATACCACAGTGCAATTCTGCAGTAATAACCCAGAGTCAGCACAGCCTCCCCAGGAGAAAGACATGGTCCCTAATAAGACTGCCCTACTCAGATCCAGCTGCAAGTTCAGGGATCCCCAAAGCCATCCTCACTTCTGACCAATCAGGTACAAATCTCATGACCCCCTCAGGTACCATAATTTAGTAGGATGATTTACAAAACTCAGGAAAGTGCAATACTTATTATTACAGTTTTGTTGTAAAGGATACAAACCAGAAGCAGCTCAATGAAGAGACACATAGAGTGTGGTCTGGGGGGGTCCCAAACATGGACTTTCCATGAGCCTCCCTGTGGAATCAGGATGTGTCACCTTCCCAGAACATCAATGCATCACCAACCAGGAGGCTTATCCAAGCTTTGGGTGTCCAGAGTTTTTATTGGTGTTTCATTATATCTGCAGGATTGGTTGTCCTCAATCTCTAGCCCCTATCCCCACCCCAGAGGAAGCTGGACTGATATCAGGAAAATCCCCAACTCTCTAATCCTGATTGGTCTTTCTGGTGTGAGGAGCCCCCACCCTGAGTCATCGTTAATGTAAACTCAGGTGTGGTCCGACGGCCCCACCATGATCAACAAAACATTCCTATCACTCAGGAAAATTGGGAAAGGTTCAGAAGCTCCCTTCCAGGAACCCAGGACAAAGACTAACAGATAGCTTATTAAACAACATGTGTCATCAGATTAAAGCATCATAGTGAACCCTGAGCAGAATTTTTTAGCTCCATGGGCAGACATATATGTACGAGCAAATTCAGTACACCAAAGGGGGAAAAAATCTTAAATGCAACCAGGGAAATAAGACAGATAACTTACAAAGGAACTAAAATAGAGTAATAGCAGACTTCTCTTCAACAGCAAGAGGCTAGAATATAATGGAATGATATCTCCAAGAGAATTCTAAGTAAAGTAAGTTGACCTTGCTTCTTGGAAGGTTACACATAAAATAATTATAGGATACTATAGTAATATTTACCTGTCATCATGAGGGGCAGGTAATCTGTTATTGAAGTTATCCATTTAAAAGTCAAAACATTGTTAATGATTTCTGATATAAATCATTCCAAAATATATCATCCCATCCCTCCATTCTTTTTTTTAAGTTTTTTTTATTGATTATGCTATTATGGTTGTTTCATTTTTTTCTGCCATTTATTCCCCTCCACCCTGTACCTTCCCACCAGAATTCACCCTCCGCTTAGTTCATGTCCATGAGTCATACATATAAGTTCTTTGGCTTCTCCATTTCCTGTACTATTCGTAACTTCCCCCTCTATTTTGTACCTACAAATTATGCTTCTCATTCCTTGTACCTTTCCCTCTATCTCTCCCCTCCCACTCTCCTGTTGCTAATCCTCCATGTGATCTCCATTTCTGTGATTCTGTTCCTGTTCCAGTTACTTAGTTTGTTTTTGTTTTTAGGTTCACTTGTTGATAATTGTGAGTTGGTTGTCATTTTACTGTTCATATTTTTATCTTCTTTTTCTTAGATAAGTCCTTTTAATATTTCATATAATAAGGGCTTGGTGATGATGAACTCCTTTAACTGGACCTTATCTAGGAAGCACTTTATCTGCCCTTCCATTCTAAATGAAAGCTTTGCTGTATAGAGCAATCTTGGATGTAGGTCCTTGCCTTTCATGACTTTGAATACTTCTTTCCAGCCCCTTCTTGCCTGTAAGGTTTCTTTTGAGAATCAGCTGATTGTCTTATCGGCACTCCTTTGTAGGTAACTGTCTCCTTTTCTCTTGCTGCTTTTAAGATTCTATCTTTATCTTTCATCTTGAGTAATGTAATTATGATGTGCCTTGGTGTGTTCCTCCTTGAGTCCAATTTCTTTGGGACTCTCTGAGCTTCCTGGACTTCCTGGAAGTCAGTTTTCCTTTACCAGCTTAGGGAAGTTTTCCTCCATTATTTTTTCAAATAAGTTTTCAACTTCTTGCTTTTCCTCTTCTCCTTTTGGCATCCCTATGATTTGGATGTTGGGACATTTAAAGTTGTCCTGGAGGTTCCTAAGCCTCTCCTCTTTTTTTTTTTTGAATTCTTGTTTCTTCATTCTGTTCCAGTTGAATGTTTATTTCTTCCTTCTGCTCCAAACTATTGATTTGAGTCCCGGTTTCCTTCCCATCACTGTTGGTTCCCTGTACATTTTCCTTTATTTCACTTTACATGGCCTTCACTTTTTCCTCTACTATGCCACCATACTCAGCCAATCCTGTGAGCATCCTGATTACCATTGTTTTGAACTGTTCAACTAGTAGGTTGGCTCTTTTTTCATCATTTAGTTGTATTTTTTCTGGAGCATTGATCTGTTCTTTTATTTAAGCCGTATGTTTTTGTCTCATCGTGCCTGTTAAGTACTAAGGGGTGGAACCTTAGCTATTCACCAGGGCAGAGCAACCCACATCTCTGTGTTATGGTGCTGTATGTGGAGGAGGGGTCTGAGAGGGAACAATGCTGCTTGCTCAGCTCTCATGCAGCTTTCAGTCACTTCCCCTGCTACCCACAAGCAAATTGGGACCTTCTGGAGCTGATTCCTGGGTGGGTGGACTTGTGTACATTTCAGGACCCTGTGGGTCTCTCCAATGAACTCTCCTATGAGGCTGGGAGTTTCTCCTGCTGCTGAAACCCCCACAGGTTTTTACAGCCAAAAGTTTTTGAGGCTTTAGTTTACTACTCTGGACCCCTGGGTTGCATTGTCTGCCTAGCTCCCCAGTTGTTCCTCCTGCTTTATCCACATTTGAATGTAGGACCATCTGGTCTGACAACCACTGCTTCGTCCAGCCAGTCTGTTGCCATGCATTCTCTCTTTCCCAACTGATTGTCTCCACCCCTCCTACCAGTCTGGATGAATGTTTCCTCTTTAAGCCCTTGATTGCAGACTTCCATACAGTTTGATTTTCTGGCAGTTCTGGTTGTTTTTGGTTTTTAAATTGGTTATTGTCCTTCTGTTGGTTGTGTGAGGAAGCAAAGCAATCTACCTACACCTCCATCTTGGCTGGAACCCATCCCTCCATTCTTAACAGAGGATTCAAGTTCAACATTAGTATGCTGATAATTGATTAAATGGTTCCACACTACTGTGCTTTATACTTTTCCCTGCTTTTCATAATTCTGTCTCACTGCGGCAGCAGTCTTAATGAACCTCTTGATCTGTTGCTGCAATTAATATGCGTTTGTCTGACTAGGAGTCAGGGGCTTTATCCATCTTCCTAAAGTCTATAGCTCACTAGTTATACATGACAGCTTATTTTTCAAAACTGGGCACCACAATGTAGCCCATCCCACATGCTCTGCTTACAATGTAATGTTGATATTCCACTCATTGTGTATAATTTATCCCCTTGAATCTGAGTGGGTCCATGATGCCCAGGGACTAAGCTCATTAAGGTGATATGGCTTCCACATGGTCCTCTTGGAATACTTGTTCTTGAAACCTAATCACCATGCCACAAGGAAGAGGCATGTGGTTTACATGGAGAGGCCGCACGTAGGTGTCTGGCAGACAGCCCCGGCTGAGGCCCCATTCAACAGCCTGCACCGGCCTCCAGTCAGGTGAGCGAGTGAGCCTTCAGGTGATTCCAGCCCCAGCCTCAACCCACCCCAGCTAACGCCCAGTGGAGCAGAAATGAGCTGTCCCTGTTGACCCTGCCTGAATTATGAATTTATAAACAAAAGAGATGATGGTTGTTTTAAACCTGTAAATGTGGGGTGTTTTCATTCCTAGCAACAGATAACTGGAAGACTATGTGACCGCTTTTCACTCACTGCTTCATAGCTTCTCCACATGACTTAGGTAGAGCCCTTTGGGAACTCTTACCCCAAAGGTCTTCTTTGTCAATTGAAAGGAAGCTCAAACCTTATAAATTATTTCAAGTTTCCTCTTGCTCTAGACAAAGCTTCTTTAGTTTCAAGGAAAGAAGAAACGTTCAGCTTACCTCAGGAAAGGGGGTTTATGAAAGGCTGCCGGGGGCCCGTGGCAACCCCAGAGCAGGAACCACGGAGACTGGGACTGTCACCTGCAGTGCAGGGGCCATCTGCCCCTCTGCGCACACAGACCGCGCTTTTCTCAGCACAGAGGCTTGGCTTATCCATTCATCAGTTCACAAGGGGATGGCTCGTCACACCTTCCCCCACTTCCTAGTCCCCTTTCTACATCACAGCATTTATATATCCAGTGTCTCTACTGATTCAGTGCCCAGTTTCCAATTTTTGGCAAGGCATCTGATGGAAAGAGCTCCTCTTTGCTAAGCAAGGTCCCACAAAGCACAAGTAGTTGAGCTAATCACATCTGAACTGACCTTGGTCAGGCGTCCATCTTGGGGCAATTTGCTGGGACCCCGGAAGGCAGGCTCTGAGGGAAGGAGTCCCCAGGAGAGGTGTGGGTGGGCCATGCAGTGACTGACACCTCCAGACCACCGCCTCTTTACAGCTGTTGACTTCTCCTGGTCAGAGAGTGAAAGCGGCGCTGGGCAGAGTGACCTCCAGAGGAGAGCAGCACCTAAGCAGGACTGCCAGCCCAGGGGACCACCAGGGACGAGGGAGGACAAAGAGAAGCCATGTGTGTCAGCAGACAATGGGACCTGCAAGCCTCGGTAAAGCTTGTAGGGAGCATGTCACCCTTGAAGTCTCTGTGGTTTCCCATATACAGTCTCAGGAGTTCAACAGATGCCCAGTTCGACTAATGCCCAGGTCAGCTCATTTAAAAGCTGTGGGACCTAGATACATTTACCTGCTCTGAGCCTGGATTCCATCTGTAAAATGGGGACAGTAGTAACAGCCTCCTAAGGCAAGGCTGGGAATTAAATGAAATAACTGTTAAGTATTCAACACAGGGTCTGGCTCATTGCAGCCACTTACTAAATATGCACTCCGTTTTTTCCTCCACTTGGGACTTGGAGTTCCCCCTTCCAAGTTGTGAAATGTGCTGGGACAAAGATCCTGTGACCAGAGCTGAAAAGGCGTCTCACCCCAATTATACCCTCAGAGGAGTTCCCTGCCTTGGGGCTCTGCACCTTGCAAAGGTGCAACAAACCTGCATGGGTCCAGAGACACCCTGATAGGGTGACCAGCCTCAGCCTTTTTCAGTTCCTAAAAACCTACAAAACAGAGAATTACAGCACAAATGATTTGGAGTCATAACCAAGAAATGTGCACACTGGAAATCAATGACTAGAAACACATGGTGCAACAACATTGACGCAATGCTCTTGGAAGAGCCCTGCTCGTTTTAAGAGTTCCCTGAAATTATGAAACCATGGGCAGACGCTTGCTGTCCTCAGGCTGTCCCCCAGCTCTGCCCAGCAGCGGTTGGAGAATGCCAAGTGCATCACACGTCCAATGCCAGAACTGGGGCTGAAGAAAGGAGCCCCGGAACGGGAGTCCCAGGCCCGGGGTTCCATTCTACCTTGTGGCAGACTAGCTCCTGTGACCTTGGCAAGTCACCTTCTGTCTCCAAGCCTGGGTCTCCCAGGCTATGAAATAGGAATCTTAGCAGGCGAGGGCATGGCAGGGAGTGGGATGCTGGTATAAGGGGACTAAATGGTAATAAAAGATACAATAAAGATTAAATTAAAAAATAGAAAGTTTATTCCAGGGTTTCTTAGAGGCCTCCAATTCACACAGGGAAGGGGCGCCTAAGTGATTAAAAGAACCCCCAGAGTCACGCACATGTCACTGCAAGTCTTGTCTCTATCGGTGATGTGACCTAGGGCAAATTGTTTAACCTCTGTCCACTTCAGTTTTCTTATCTATAAACTGTGGATAATTTATAGTATAAGGTTGCTATGAAGAGTAAGAAATATAATCCATGCCCTAGCTGGTGTAGCTCAGCGGATTGAGCACAGGCCTATGAACCAAAGGATCGAGGTTTGATTCCCAGTCAGGGCACATGCCTGGGTTGCAGGCCAGTTCCCAGCAGGGGATGCACGACAGGCAACCACACATTGATATTTCTCTCCCTCTCTCCTTCCCTTCCCCTCTAAAGATAAATAAATTAAATCAATTTTAAAAAGAAATATAATCCATGAATGCATGTGACACAATGCCTTCCCCATAGTGAGTTTTCAGTGAATGTTAGGTATTATCATTGGTAGTCAATGGGGATTTTTAAAAGATGTTTTTGGAAGCATAGCTTCATTAATCATGTGGACTCTGAAGCTCTGCAGGCCAGTCGGTGGGTTTCTGGAGCGTCACTAGAGGAGCAAATTCCAGTTCATACAGCAAAGTCCTTGCTCTCCTCCAACCATCAGGCTTCCCCTTCCCGGGGGGGTGCTCAGTAACCAGGGAGCCAGGCTTTGGGGAGGAGGAGATGGATCTTACAAGTGTTTTCAGCCAGGAGGATTTGACTGTGAAGGTTAGTGTAAGCCAGGCTACCCAGAACTCAGTATTTCTCTAACTTTCCTGGGAGGCAGCCAAATGCAGAATCGCGGGTCCCACCCCAGAGCTCCTTGATCGGATTCTCAGTGCCCCAGTGACTGCTTCTTCCCAGGAAAGTTTAGGAAACCCTGGCAGCGAGGCCCTGGGCATGGTAGGAATGGAAGGACAGGGGCAGGGGAAGTAGCGGGCTCCGCATGAGAACTAACTCCCAAGGTGGTATGGGGCGGCTGGGGAGGGAAGGGAGAAGTGGCCTGTTAATGAGATGACCGAATATTACCTGTTAGCTGCAGGTTAAATGGGAACAAAGAGTCCTGATTGGTTAGTTGGCCCCTCCCTTCCCAGCTTCACTCCCTGGGGTGGGGCATCAGAGGCAGATTAAATCAGTAACAGGTAAAAAAACAGAACAATATCTTCTTTGCACATCTCAGTGTCTTGTGAGTAAATTGTTGCTCTTATTCCGTCACATCATTATTGTCATCAAAATGTCACATCATTGTCATCAAGAAGTCTCCAGCTCTGCAGCCTTACAAGTCTGAGGTCACCCAGGAGCTAAGGCAGGGCTGGGCCCCTTCATGTCCATGAAGCTGCCCTTTGCCCTTGGAGCAAGAACCAGAAAGGCCGCTTCCAGTCTGTCTGGGAAACAGTTCGGGGGGCAGGAGGCTGGTGATGAAATCTTCCCCGAGGGATCACACAGCCACTAAATTAAAGGGTGAGCCCACGCAGATGGATTTTGAAATTCCCAGATCGGTGTGCCTCCCTGGCCCTGGCATTCTGGGTTTGCCGTCGGGTCACCTGCTCCTGGGCTGAAAAGAGCTGGGGCTCTGCACACGTGCTGAGTGTGAGTCCTTCCTTTCTTTTCTAGTCACGTCTCGAAGTGCCCTGGCATGAATGAAGGACTCTGAAATTCTGGGCATCTAATCCTTTTGATTATGAATTGTGGAAATCATTGTAATAATAAACTCAGATTCGAATCACCATTTATACTTGTTACAGCGTTTTAACGTTGTGGTGAAATACATGTAACAAATCTACCATTTGAATCCATTTTAAACTGTACAATTCAGTGGCTTTAGTACAGTGTTGTGCAACTATCGTCACTATTCTCTACTCCTGTGTGTTTTCATCACTTCAAAAGGAGTGCCGTGCCCATCCAGTGGTCACTCTCTGTTTATCCCTGTCCCCAGCCACTGGCAGCCACTTATCTGCCTTCTGTCTCTGGATTTGCCTATTTTGGACATTTCAGGTAAATGGAATCATACAATGTGTGGCCTTTTGTGTCTATCTCCTTTCAGAAGTGGAACATCTGCATAATGTTTTCAAGGTTCATCCAGGCCGTAGTGCTTTACTGCTTCATTCCTTTTCAGGATTGATTAATATTCCATTGCAATGATACACCACACTTTTTCCGTCCATCAGCTGACATTCTTTATACTCTTTTATTTATTTATTTATTTATTTATTTATTTATTTATTTATTTATTTATTTATTTATCTTTAGAGGGGAAGGGAAGGAGAGAGGGAGAGAAACATCAATGTATGGTTGCCTTTCGTGCATCCCCTGCTGGGAACTGGCCTGCAGGGAACTGTCTGCAACCCAGGCATGTGCCCTGACTGGGAATCGAACCGCGATTGTCTGGTTCGCAGGCCTGCGCTCAATCCACTGAGCTACACCAGCCAGGTCTTTATACTCTTAAAACACTTTTATATACATTACATTACATGATTTTTTTTCAAAAACACTGGGACATTATCAGGACAGGTACTATTTATTATTAGTGTGGTTCTTCCCATTTTGCAGATGAGGAGACTGAGGCTTATAAAGATGAATTACTTGTCCAACGTGCTACAGCTGGTTAATGGCAGACCCAGAATCAGAACCCAGGTCTCTTGGGTTTGGATGACCAAACCTTTGTTGGACAGTTTGCTTTGTGATCACGAGTGGTGTCATCCACCCAGCAGATTCCGCCTGGACATGTGCTCACTATGAAAAGGCAGGTGACGACCATCGAGGGTTCAACCCTCAGACAGTCCTAATTTTGGGCGGGTCTAATTTTGTTCATTGGTGAAACTGGTCACTGCCTACAAGGCCAGATCTTGCCAAGCCTCTGCTCAGACCTCATGGAGGCCTCCCCTGCCACCTCCGCACGAAACGCCCTTGGCTTAGAGTTCCACAGGTGGCTGGAGCCCAGAGAGGGCAGGGACTGGGCCTTGCTACTCTTCACTCACCCAGCCCCAAGCCGGGCTGTTGGGGCTCCAGAAGTGTCTGCCCGCTGAAACATTTTAAGGGACTAGGAGTGCTCTGACTTCTGCTCTCTCTCCCCAGAGACATGTCACCAGTAGCAATCCCCCACCATCCGGAGCAACGGCTTTTGCTATGTTCCTTGGGATGAATACAAGCAGTTAGGAGCTCTAGCTCTTTTTTTTTCTTAAAGATTTTATTTATTTATTTACCTTTCTAGAGAAAGGACAAAGAAGGGAGGAAGAAGAGAGGGGGAGAAACATCAATGTGTGAGAGAAACACTGATCGGCTGCCACCCATACACCCCCAACTGGGGACCCGGCCCGCAACCCAGGCATGTGCCCAGATGAAGGATCGAACCCGAGACCTTTCACAGGCTGGCGCTCAGTCCACTGAGCCACACCAGCCAGGGCATGGAGCTCTAGCTCTTTAGCATAAATTCGCAGGCCTTTTGAGAGTGAAATCCTGCTCTGCAGCAATGAGGATTTTATTCCTGCTAAAATAACAACAAAACCACATAATGAAAAGCTTGGAAAACGGAACAAGTCAGCAAAAAAGACCCATAATCTTACTACCCCAACAGAACTGTTATTTTGAAGAATCCCCCTCCACTAGAATTCCTTCCTTCCTGTCATCATGAAAATAATACAGAATATTTTAATATTTTAAAAATTGCCTAGTATCTCACATCTAGAGACAACCACTGTGAATGTTTTGCATATTTTTTCATTCTTTTTCAATGCCTTCTTTTCATAAATATGGATATACAAATACACATACAATTTTCTTAGTATATTTGTATATTGTGTCACTAATTTTTTTTAAATAGTAAAAGCAATATATATAACTGAAATTTCTGGGAAAATAGAAGAAAAGAAGGAGATAAAAATTACCTAGAATGTTTCTTCCACAAATAGAAATTTTAATATGCATTTATTTTATGTAGTTATAATCTTACTAAATACAGTATAAAAATTTTTTCCACCTTGCCCTGGCTGGTGTGGTTCAGTGGGTAGAGTACCAGTCTGCAAACCAAAAGGTTGCCAGTTCGATTCCCAGTCAGGCCGCATGCCTGGGTTGTAGGCCAAATCCCCGGGTCAGGGCAAATGAGAGGCATCCAATCAGTGTACCTCTCACACACTGATGTTTCTCTCTCTCTCTCCTTTCCTCTCTGTCTGAAAAAGAAATAAATATTTGAAGAAGAAAAACATTTTTTAAAAAGAATCTTTAAAAATATTTCCACTTATAAGGATTTTCCAATGTTGTCTCATAGTCTTTATAATTAATTTTATTTTTTATTTTAATTTTTAATGGGTAACACATTTACATGGTATAATATTCAAAAGGTTCAGCTATTCAGTGGGCAGATTTCATTTCACCTCGTTTCCCGTGTGCCCGGTTCCCTCCGGGGGCGCTCACTGGGGCCCTTTCCTGTGAGTCCTGCCTGCAGGGCCCTTCTGCGCATGTCTCAACAGCTCCCCATGTACTTACTGGTGTTTCTTCCCCAGCACACCACAGCCCCCCTCCCTTTTTTAAACCGAGTAATGAACTACCACGCTGTTCTTTACCTTCCTTTTTATTTTTATTTTATTTTATTTTTTTAAAGAGATGAGAATTTTTTTTTAAGATTTTATTTATTTATCTTTAGAGGGGAAGGAGAGAGGGAGAGAAACATCAATGTATGGTTGCCTCTAGTGCATCCCCTGCAGGGAACTGACCTGCAGGGAACCTGCCTGCAACCCAGGCATGTGCCCTGACTGGGAATCGAACCGAGATCCTATGGTTCACAGGCCCATGCTCAATCCACTGAGCTACACCAGCCAGGGCTTTACCTTTCTTTTTAAACTAAGTTTTTCTCAGAGATCTTCCTTTCCATATTCAAAGAGAGCTTCCTCATCGGTTTTTTGCACCTCAGACTCCACAGGCGAACATTTAAGTTGTGTCCGGTCCGTTGCAACCAACGCTGCAGTGACTAACAGTGTACATACATCATCGCACCTGTGTGAGCATTCATCCGTCAGTAAACTCCTAGAAGTGCAACTGTGATGTCAAAAAGAGAATGCACGTATGATCCTGATGGTTGTGGCCGCACTGCACTCTGTCGGCTGGCAGCCGAAGCTCAGTCTGGAGCAGTGTGTAGCCTACTCACTGTTCCCATCTTTTGCTCTCCAAATAACAGAGCCAGGACCAGCCTCAGGCATAAACTGATTTCCCTTTTAGCCAAATGTCTTCTGCAATGTATTGAAGACCTATTCAAGGGATAGGCACTTGCTAGGTGCTGAGAGACAGAGGCACGGGGGACAGAGTGCAGACCTTGGGAGCTGGTCTGGAGCAGGTGTGGGATGGAGGGCTGGAGGCGGGAGGAAGGCCTCTGTAAATGGAGTTAGGTCTGCTTTTGCTCTCAAGGCAGCACCCAGCTGAGCAGGGTGGGTAGCCATCAGTATGCATCAAGCGGATAAATGATTAATGAACTGAGCATCTGATGTGGAGGATGGGTGGGGGGTTGGGAGAGAGGGCATCGGTCAGGGCAGGTTTCACAGAGGAAAAGGAACATCCGAGGACCTCTATTTTGAGGATGAATTTCACCAAGTGAAGTTCTGGGCCAGAGGGGCTGACTCTCTGTGGGCCTTCTGACTCTCAAAAGGACAGTTTATTGAGGCAGTGCCAGGTGATCTGGGTGCAGGTTGACTGGGTAGGGTTCAGGAGACCTGCTGATCAGACCTGGACAATGGGCATCTCCAAAGTAAGACAGAGGGTCTCTGAGTTGAGACAGAGAAAGACAAGGGAGAATAGCTAGTAAGGGCTGCTAAGGAGAAGTCCCCACTTGGGGGCTCTGGCGCAGAGTACAGCTGCGGTGTGGGGAACGACCACTTTCCGCCCCAACCCCGGACCCAGGTACGCCACATGCAGGCCAGAGTGCACACCCTGCTGGTGCAGGCTGCAGAAAGGACACCTTCTCTGCCCACCAACCAGACTGCAAACCTCAGAAACTGGTCCCATGGCTCAGAAGCTCTGGCTGCCTTCCCAAGAATGCAGGTGCCCATTTCTCT
The DNA here is from genome assembly GCF_021234435.1 of Artibeus jamaicensis. NCBI lineage: Eukaryota > Metazoa > Chordata > Mammalia > Chiroptera > Phyllostomidae > Artibeus > Artibeus jamaicensis. The sequence goes on from NW_026521356.1 coordinate 4,940,912, forward strand.
CTTTGGGACAGAAACCTGCCAAGTTTCAGCTCCTGTAGTTCATTTCCTAGACTTTTAAAAAGACAGAACAGTTAAAGATCTGACTCTTAGGCAAATCAAGTACTGACCCATTCCCCGCCAGCCCACCCATGGTACAGATGAGGGAACTGAGGCCCAGAGAGGTGAGTGTGGACTTCCCGAGGTCACACACAGTCGGAGGCGGGGCTGGTCTAGAAATAGGACTCCCGATTCTGCTTCCCATGCTCTCTGCTCCGAACAAGGGGATGGAGGTCAGGATGATGACTTAGATGTGATGCTTGGGCCAGAGAGGAAAGATGAGTGCCAGAACTGGAAGCAGAGTCATAGATGGGGTGGGGGTGAGGGTCAGCTACCCTCACCTGTTTCAGATACGGCATTATAAATCTTCTAGGGATTCCAGGTATTCCGCTCATGTCCAAATTCCCTGCATGGAAGCAGGTTTGCCAACATGGGTTTCAGAGAGTCTGAAGAAGAAGCCCAGAGAAAAGGGTCTGGATCGAGGGAGGGGGTGGCCAGGACACAGGTTCAGGGAACCACCTGGTGGCGGGGACCGGTCCCTGCCTTCACTCCCAGGGCCCCAGGATGGCTTCCAGCAATGGCCCAGGGCTTGCAGGCACTGTTCCTGGAAACCCAGCCAGAGTGCAGAGAGGGGCGGCAGCAGGCCCGGACTCCTGTTTCCTGGGCAAAGGGTAGGGGGCTACTCCTTCCTCTCCTGGCCTCTTAGGACATTACTGACCTTTGGTTTGGAAGCTGCTTTGAGAGTCTACCAGAATTTAATTCTATCTGCATAAAATCCTTAGGAGAGTCTCACCTTGGAAGCCAGCCTCTGAGATACTTTCCTGGATACCCCTGAGCTCCTGGCCCATCTCCAGCCAGGGATTCCAGAAGGGTGAGAGACATGTGCATTCCTTTCTCTTGAGAAGGAAGAGAGAAAAGCATTTTGCCTACCAGAGCAGAGAGACCTGAATGAAATGATAAAATAGCAAAACTGCCTTTTACTCCAGTGGATGGATCCTTGGCTCCTGGTCATCCTCACAGCACCCCTTGCTATGAGGAGGTGTCCTAAGTCCCCTTTATAGGTAGAAAAACTGAGGCCCAGGGAAGTCATATCACTTGTTCCAGGACACAGAGAGGAAAGAACCTAAGGCCAGGTCTCTGTGGCTCTTTGCCTGGACAAAGTGGCTGCTCCCATTTTAGGCCCTCGCCCTGATGGCCTGGCCCGCCCCCACCAACTCGAGAGCCTCCTCCCCTGGACAGCTGACTGGCTTTTCAACTATGAACTCACTCTAAGAGAAACTGAGAGCACCTATAGATCAGCGTTCTTCATAAGTTTTGGGTTCTAATGCATAGTGAGAAATGCACTAATCACCAGTGCAGTAAACAGACATAAAAACATAATTCACAGCCTTTAATTATTTATTATTTTGACAAGTATGTAAAGCCAAACACAAGTTTTACAATATAATGTTCCCCCCTTACTGCCTGAGTTGCACTGTGACATTTTCTTTCTTTGCTGTTCTGTCATTATTTGTGAGAAGCACTCACGCCAGTCACTGAATTGATTCTATGATGTGGAGTTTGAACAGCACATTGGTGGACGGCAGCAGGTCCCCCCACCCTGTTTGCAGGTGGGCAAAGGGGACAGTGACGACTCAGGTACTTTCTGCAGACACTGAGCTGTGCCCTCTAGGGACACAGGAAAAGATACACCTGCCTGGGTCCCACCCTCACACACAAAAACAAGGCCGATGTGAATTAAAGGCAGAAGCAGCACCTCGTAAGTGTTGGTAGTCCGGTATTGGAGCTGCCGTTACAAAATATCACAGCCTGGGTGATTTAAACAAATATGCTCCCTCACAGGCCTAGAGGCTGGAAGTCTGCGATCCAGGTGCCAGAAAGCTTGATCTCCCGTAGCCTCCCTCTTGGGCTCGCAGACAGACGCCCTCACGTTGCCTGCTGGCCCCGTAGATCCTCGGTGCGTGCCTGCCCCTGGTGTCTCTGGGTCCTGATCTCTTCTGACCAGAAGAGCAGTGTGATTGGGTTAGGGCCACCCTAAGGGCCTCATTTTAAGTTAATTACCCCTTTAATGGCCCTACCTCCAAATACAGTCACATGCTAAGGTACTGAGGAGCTACGGCTTCGGCATATGAATTTGGGGGGATGCAATTCAGCCCATCACAAGAACCTACTATGTGCACATCTTAGCTTGTGATCTTCACGAGCGCTGTGGGCCTTATTCCTGTTTTAAAGACAAGAGGGCTAGCGTTAGGACAGGCTGGTCAGGGCTCATGTTCTGCCAGCTCACAAGTAACAGTGCAGCATTTGGGTCATCTCTGCCCCCTGCCACACTGCCACCTTTCAGGGTGAAGCAGTGGATGGGACATGTGCCAGGCCAGAGGAGCGGGTGGAGGAAGTGGCTGGGCAGGACCTTGTCCAGATGGGATGAAGAAGAGAGCTCTCTACACAAGGGTGGTGAGAGGAAAGGGCCTCCTAGCACCCAGTCCACCCTCCCGTTTCAAGGGTGAGGAAACAGGCCCAGAGCACGGGGAGCGAGGCACGTCGTGTTTCTGCCTGGGACGGTCTTGTCTTCTCCCTCTCCTCAAGGCCTGGCGGCGTTGTTGATTTCTTCGTGCTCCCGCAGGGCTCCGCACACCATTCAGAATGGAGATTCAGGTGTTTCCAGGGGACTCCAGACAAAAGACACTGGGAGGACATGGGACAGTGGGGGGAGGGGCCCTCGACCTTATGCCCTGATCTGTAATGTGTTAAGATGTGCCTTATACCTGAGGAAAAAGCAAGCACTCCTAGAGCACGAGCATGTAGATTATGAGCATGCACATGCACATGCATGCGCACGCATGCACACACAAAGTTTCACTTAGCGTTGCCCTTCAGCCAACACGGAGTCAGCCTCAGAGGGCCTTTCTCTCCCTGAGCTTCTCTTCCCCTCCTACCGGCATCCGCTGGAATTCTCCAGGTCCTCCCGTGCTTCCTCGGGTTAGGTCTTTGCTGGACAAACCAATCTTTCTTCGGCTAAAACGGATCACCTTTCAAAGTGCCTGTTATTCTGCTCAAAGACCTGCCCAACGGTGTGCTAGGAAATGTTGAACAGCCAGCTCTCTGGGGGCAGGGAAAGTAGATGTATACGCAACTTTGAAAGAATTGACAATAGAAAAAATGTAATAAAACATTTAGAGAGTGATAAGTTTTGAGTATATGTGACTGTTGTTCTTAATTTATTTAATTGTGAGTTTTTATAAAACTCATTCTCAACAGGCGTGACAGTTGGTTCCTGGTTGGGGGGGAGTCTTATTCTTTTTATATATAAAGCACAGATCTATATCCAGTACATAAATAGACATACAGTATATCTGTGACATTGAAATCTCATGGAGAGGGTGGTAGAAAAAAAATGTCTAGAAAGGCTCATTGGGAGGCAATAATGAACAAAAGGTTCATATAATTTAATTTTCAATGGTGGCTGGGATTAACAGCCAGCTCACAAAATTCCTGAATATTTAACAGCTGGCTCTTGCAATCCTGTGGGAGCAGGTGAGGCAGGAGGGAGCAAAGCAGAGAATGGAGAGAGGAACCCCCTCTGCCACCCACGAAGCACACCTGGCTGAGAGGAAAGACGGCGCGCCACGAGCTATTAACAGCACAAAGAGTCTCCAGACCCCCAACAAACCAATGGGGCTGCCCCTCTGTCCCTGGGTCCTGGCTCATGCGATCTCATCAGGTGGTTCCCATGTCCTCCAACAGCCCCAGGGCCTAGTCAGTGTGGCAGACGGGTGGTGCCATCCTGCAATGCCCCCACCCAACAGGGTACAACAGAGATTTGTGCGCACACCCTCACCCTTGCCCCGGAAGGGAGGCTCAGAGATTCAAAACCATCTTTGTTCAGTGTCTCTGGTCAAGTGGTTCTGCTGAAAGGCTTACCTCAGGCCGGTGTGGGGCTCAGGAGGGGAGGGGCTCAAGTTTTCACTGGGAACCAGAGGGGCCCATTCAACTGTGTTCCTCCTCATAAGATGCTCTCGGGGAGAGCGATGAGGATGACACAGTTCTCAGTGCCTGATTAGGTTGGGTCCTGGAAACCTGGATGGCTTTGGACACCCTTTCAGTGTGAGGAGGCTAGGGACCCCAGGCATGTATTTCCCAACAGAAACCAGCCTGGGGCCCCAGTGGGGCTTCCAGCCACTGTAGATGGCAGAATAGGGGAGCAGGAGGCCCTTCCTGGGAGCATGGAGGGTGGCTGCTCTGATCGCTTCAGGGGAATGGGTTCCAGAGTCAGCCAAAGACACTGTTTTCTGCAAACAGAGCAGAAAGAGTAACCTAGGAAGAGGCAGTTCCCTCTTCCCTCTAGTCTGTCTCTCACCCTTTTACGGCCCATGAGGAAGCTAGGGTCTTGCCCCCAGAGTCCAGAGGCTCTCTGGTTCCTGCACAAAACCTGTGCATGGTCCTCAGAATCTCATTCTACAAAGGCCTGGCTGCATTCCAGAGGGCCAGGCTGAGAAGTCGCTCCACGCTGCGTGTTCCTCTCCAGCCTTACCTTTTTGTTTTTTTGCCTGTAAAATAGGCCTGATCATTGCCTTCCCACCCAGCCAAGGAGTAGGAGTAAGTGGCTGTGCCTTGAGTGCTCTGGTGGTTGTGGGGAGGGATTCATCCCATTTGTGCCCCCAGCTGCCCCGAGGCCTCTTTTCACAAAGGTGATTTATATGGTTCATTCATTCACTTACTCCCCAAAAACTCCATGGGGACTTGCTCTACTCGCCACCCACAGGACTGCCCTTGTCTGTCCCTAGGCCAGCTTCCAGCTGTGGAGCTTTTTCAGGCCTCCCTCAGGAGTCCCCTGAGGCCAGCCTGTTGGGAGCTGAGGGAGGCTGGGACCCACGCTAGCAGGCGATGGTCGGCCTCCAGCATGATCTAGAAGGGTCGGCCATAGGACTCCAGACTGGAGTGGCGGGGGTCCCAACAGGTGGGCTCCATGCCTGGGAGGGCTGGCCAAGGTCAGAAGGCAAGAGTTCAGGAGCGGGACTTGTAATCCTGTACTCACCATGCCCTCCCCACCTCACAGGCTTGGTACATGCTCTTCCCTCTGCCTTCTTTCTTCATTCCCATTTGATTAACGCCCATCCATCTTTTGGATACTGGCCCAGCCATCACTCCTCCAGGAAGCAGCTTTCCCTCACTTCCACAGTTACGACAGATCTCTGTAATTGCTGTGTTCAAAGCCAAGGGAACCCGTTTGGAGCTAACTTTTTTGAGTGTGAAAATTTGATTAATGTCCATGTCTTCACTAGAAGCCTCCCAAGAGCAGGTAGAGTGTCTGGTTTTGCTCATCATTACACTTCAATCTAAAGATTTATTGAATGAATGAATGAATGAATGAATGAATGAAATGAGCTGGCACCCTCCCCACGTGACGTGCTCCACTCTGTGCTGCGATCTACTGTTCACATGTCTGGCTGTCTGGGACTGGAGGCAATAAGATGACTGGGTGAAGAATACCAGGTGGTGGTGCCACGCTGGTCGGGTTTGCATTTGGGCTCTGCCACTTACTAATTAAATAATAACCTTAGACAAGTTACAAATGTCCCTGTGCCTCAATTTCTCCATCTGTAAGTTGAGAAGAATAGTAAATGCGTTAATGTATGTGAGATGCTTAGAGCAGGGCCAGGCAAATAAATTCTCCCAGGACTGTGGGCGCTGTTATTCTATCTGTGTTCCCAGCACCCAGACCCCAGGGCCTGGGGTATAATGTGTGTTCAATAAAAGTTTATTGATTGGATCAGCAACATTTGGGATTAGTCCTGGAAAGAAGAAAACTGAGAAAGGGGAGAGTGTGAGACTGAGGCGAGGACGGAGGGTCCGAGGGTGGAGAACTTAGACAACCGGAAACTCAGCTGCCCCCGTGCCCCTACTCTAACCACGCTTTTCCGAACTGCCAGCAGCAGTTCATTCCAGGAGCAGCAGTTGATTCCAGTCCGGCTGTTTCCTGATACTCAAAGAACCACCGGCTGGCACCCCTTCCAGAAGGTTTGGGTTTCAGCTCCACAGCCATCCTCCCAGCTTCCAAGTTTTAACAATGCAACCTTTTCCCTTTGTTCCTCCAGCCCCAGGGACACCTTAGCCGCTTTTGCGGTTGTGACCTGTGAAACTTCAGCATTCCCTCTTTGCCTTTTCAATTCTTCAGTTGCTCATTAACATTTCTTCTTCTTAGATTCTATTAAAATGACTGGTATACTTTGTCTCCTGACTGGACCCTGGCCAATGCAACCATCAGATCTCTGGACCTGAGTGGGGTCAGGCTATAATACAGTCAAAGGTGGGCGCAGCCCCGAGACATGTCGCCTTGCCTCTGTTCAAAGGACAAACAGCTGCTTCAGCCCCTTGCAGGAGCTGGGGCAGGAGTATCTAATCAGACTGGAAAAGTGGGACCAGCAGTTAAACCACACAAAGGAGCTGCGGCTCTGCACAGAACTGCCTGCTTGGGCAAATGCCCAGACAAACAGTCACGTGCTGGGTTGGGGGGGCGGGGGCAGGGGGGCAGGCTACGGAGCAGGGAGACAGCTGGCAAACGGGCTGAGTCCCCAGAGTCTCTTCTTCCTGGACTCCGAGTCTCCCCCTTTCCCTTCAGGATTCTCTGGAGAGGCTGCCCTGTTCTATTCTAGAACCTTCTGATAAAATGTAGAGCTTTCCTCCCTGGTGCATGTCAGAGACAGTGGCATGAACACGGGGAACTTTCAAAAGTACCCCAGAGGTTCAGGCCTGGCCCAGCTTTGGTATTTATTAAAGCTCTCAGGTGATTCTGCTGTGCAGTCAGGATTGACATTCACGGAGTCAAAACGATGTATTGGAACAACTCTCAAGTTTGAGAGTGTGTCAGTAGGACTGCCACAGACTGCCAAGCCTTCCCCAGGTTTCTCATTCAGTAGTTCCAGGGCAGGGCCTGAGAATGTGCATTCCTTACAAGTTTCTGGCTGATGCTCTTGGTCTGCTGACCATACTCTGAGAACCCCTAGCTCTCAGAGTCGGGCAGCCGAGGTTCAAATACCAGCTCTGCAAGATGCAGTTGACAGCCTACCTAAGAGGGCTGAAAGGTTGGACAAGGAGCCATGCACGGTACCTGCCCCGAATAATGTTCAATGAACTTATTATCACCTTGAATACAATGATTTGGAGGCGAGGCTACAGAAATCTTGAGTTATAGCATACATGAGTTACAGCATCATTTTAATCAGAGCCTCAGCTTCCCCATCTGTAAAATGGAAACAATAGCACCCTGGCTCAGCTCCCTTTACAGGTGGTGGAAAGATGGAGAGTTCCCTGACGTGAAAGTGTTTCCAATACTATGAAGCCCAGCAGAGTTTCACTGCAAGGAGTCAGCCCCACCCTGGAGCCACAGGCAGGGCGCTCTGCCCGCCAAGGGCATCCGAATCAGCAGCTTCAGCTGCCAGTGGGAGGAATCCCAGGGCCTCCCCCGCCTGCTGCTCTCAGGCTTCCCCGCCACCCTCGGGCTACGGCGCAGCTGGGTGAGGGAGTGGTGGGCGGCTCTTCAAATACCTAAGGGCACTGCAGGCGCAGCCGCCCCCACCTCACCAGTGCTTCTGTTACGACAAGGAATGTGGCGGCAGAGACCAAAGTTGTGCGAGGATCTCTCTCCCCAGGCCCTCAGCACTCAGTGGCCATCCGGCTGCCTTCCTCCTTGAGCCTCCCCCTCCCTCTCCCACCTATCCACCCAGACATTCTGTCCACCCGCCGCCAGGGAGGGGACATGGGTAAAAGCCACAGTCCCCAGAGAGCCAAGAACTGGAGGAAACAGCTGTTCTGCTTGGGTTTGGACTTGTCCGTGTGGCTCCATCCATTTTCAGTTCAACTCACAGACACATATTGCATGTCTGCTGGCGTGAGGCTGACAGGTTAATTAATATTAATGCTTCCTGCATTTTAAAAAAAGAGCCGTATTTGGGAAGAATAGCCTCACACGAGCTGAGTGGGGGAGAGCTGGGAGGCCAGGGCAATGAGGACGTGCAGAGCAGGTGGTGTCCCACACTGCCGGAGGGCAGGGGCACCAGGCTCCACTTTACTCGGGGCAATTTGACAGAACAGGTCAAAGCCTCGAAATGTGCTTCTCTGACCCGGGGGCTCAGGGTCAGGATTTGATCCCAAGGAACTATCACAAAACGACCAGCCTGGTCTGAGACTTGGCTCCAACGGTGGGCGATTTGGGACAAGTTACACCTCGTTTCTAAGACGGGAGTAACACTCACACCCCGTCACGGGGGCATCAAGAGGAAACAAGAGGCCTCCCACGCTGTATGTAAGTGATCACCAATGTCAGTACTTGGTTGGGGTTCCCCCCAGATGCAGACCCCGAGATGGGGTTTGGGAGGTCAACCCAGGAAGCCATGGGCTGTGGGGCGATGTCACGGGAGGGAGGGAAGCCCCGCACCGTGCACCTCCCCAGCTGCGCAGGGAGTGCCGGGCAGGAGTGAGAATGGGAGGGAGGGGACCTGGGTCTTGCATTTAAAATGCTCAGGACTGTTCGCCTCCAGAATTCTTTTACGTGAGAGAAAAATAAAGCTGTCAGTGGTTTGAGCCATTTATTTTGTTTTTCTGTTACATGCAGCCAAGTTTCATCCTGATCTGAAGCTGAAGGCCCTGGCTGTCCCCTCAGGAAATTGTCCAAGACCCAACGGCACAGGCAGGGGCTGTGGTGCCAGTATCACATCAGGAAACCTCTCCAGGGGGTCCTACCCACCCTCCCCTCCCCCACCCTGCGGGCCTAGTGCCACAGAGAAAAAAGTCCTGCTAGGCAGGGCCTCATCCCTCCCCCCCCCATCCTCAGGTGTCTAGCAACCCCTTGCTGCTCACAGCTGCCATGGCGCCACCCCAGGCATGTGGTCCACGCCCCCAACCCTTCCTAGGTGCTTCGCCACTTACCTGCGCGTGTGCCCTTGCCTGTGGTCTCTGCTCTGTTAGGCAGCAGCCGGCATGTCTTACAAGGGACTGGGTTAGTGCGTTGCCCAGGCAGCAAATGTGAGTTTTGACAGGGCCAGAAAGAAGGCCACACTCAGAGCGGAATGACGTGATCACCCGTCTGGTTTCCTGTTCTCTCCTGTCTCCTCCTGCACCCCCTCCCCTCCAGTGGCACAGCTGGACCCAGCCGGGGCCCCACCCTCCTCCACCATCTGGCCTGAGCTGCCGTACAGAAAGCGAAAGGAGGAGGTGGAACAGAAAGAAAAATAATAAAGCCACTGAAAGAGAAGAAACAGCTGGCAGAACATTGGAAAAATTCCCAGGCGGGAATTCCCAGCCCTCAAGGGCTCTGCCAGGCTGAGCTCATTCTTAAAGGTTGATCTTGAAATTCCTTAACTTTGTTGACAGTTTGTGGGGAGAACCCACCCCAGAGGGGGTGGGTGTATGTGCATGAATGTTTTGAGGGTCAGAGCAGAGCTCGGGAGGAGGGAGAGGGTAGGGCCAACACTAGCAAGGCCCATCATCCCTCACGAAATGCAATTAATGACAAAAAAGAACAGTCCGCAATAAACTGGTGGTCAGTCCTGTTTGATGGGAGGGAACGATTTCTGCCCATTAATTCTATTCGTGAATTCCAGGCAAGGGATGGCCCGAGGAGTATCGCAAGCCCTGTTTACTGTTTCTCTTGTCTTCACGTCTCTCCTCTGCCTGTGTGAGGCCAGTGGGCCGCACAGCCCCTCAACCCCAAGTCCCTTCAGCCACCAGCCCTGCAACTGACTCCACATGTGCCCCCAGACTGATCTTCTGAAAACACTGGGTCCCCCACTTTCCCCGCCCAGAGTTTACCACCCTGCACACCACCCCCCAATACGTAATATCTGCAACCTGACGTCTCACTCTCTCTCATTGAGGGGAGTCGGGTGTTAAGACCAGAGCATGGGCCATGGGTTTGAATTCTGTCTCCACCACTCAATGCCTACACTTCCTCACCTGTGAACTTGAGATAACAACCATAACTACTTTATGGGGGTGTTCTGAGGATTAAATGAGTAAATAAAGTATTTAAAACAGTGCTGGGCATGCAGTAAGTGCTTGATAAATTTGAGATATTACTATTTATCTTGTTGTTATTCATGTGGGCTTCATGCCCACAGAAGATGGACTTTTGTTCACCAGCTTCATCTCAGTGACTTGAGCAGTATCTACTACATGGTAGATGCTCAATGAGTGTGTTGGATGTATTTATTGCTGTAAACCCTCTGTGCCAACCTGTAACACACTTTACACACCCCTACTTCCACGCCTTGGCTCACGGCATTTCCGCCTCTCGAAGGGCCCTACCCCGCCAGCTCCAGCCTCCCCACCCCAGAGGCCCTCCCTGGACTCAGAACCTGCACAAAACAAGCGTTCGGGAAAGGTTCGTCCATTTGTGGCTGGGATTTTTTATACTTTGGCTACAAAACAGTTTCCTCAATGACTTGGGTGGCTCCTAAGAAGTGCAGCACTCTTTCTACTAATTCATATATGTACTTTATCTTGTAGCTTTGACATTCAGAGAGGGCTTGTCAGGTGAAGCCACCTGAATAACTAGACATAACTAGACACTCGGTCTCCAAACCACAGTCTCTGGGCTTCCTCATGTTGAGTTGACAGACATGGCATCTGTTTACCCAAGAAATACGAGCCCTGCAGCTCCACATCCACAGGCTGCTTTCCACCCTGGACGGAGCCACAGCTGCTTCTGACTTGGCTGTTTATGTGCTAAAAAAAGAAATTCCATGGCGACCAGTTGACTCAAGCCAGCTCCCAATGTGAGGCGGTCGTTTCAAAGAAATCCCTGATGATACCATATGTTCTCCACCCAGGCCTTAAAAAAGAAGAAGAAATGAGCAAAACTCGAGCAGGAGGGCGTGTGAGTCAGTGCTCTGCACGCCTGGAGTGTGCAGTGCTGGGAGCTGAAGGCAGGTCTGGACGGTCTTGGCCCAACACCCTCCCCCAAGAGCGACTCCCCTCCTTGGGAGAAGGCCCATCCCACCTTTAGGAATGTCCTCTCTAGAAGGCTGTGGTGGGCGGAGGGCAAGGGACGGGTCCAGAGTGGCCGGCCAGGACCAGGTTGTACCTGGGTCTCCTCAAATTACATGATTTCATGTTTCCTCCGCAACCAGCTGGCGAGCACTCATCACATTCCAGGCCTTCTTCGAAGTGCATTACATACATAGCTGGCTTGTAATCCTCACACACAGCCAAGAAGGCAGGCCCACTTTCCTGCTATTTTACAGGAGAAACTAAAGCCCAGGGAGGTAAACTGTTCTGTCTGCACCACTTGAAAATGGCCAGGCTGGGTGGAGCCTGGCTGGGCTGGGCCCAGCACCCGGTCTCCGAGTCTGGGGCTCAGCAGAATTTCGTGCAGGCCCTCCGTTCCCACTGGAGTGCCACCTCCTCCCCTCCAATACTCCTGCCATGCTTCATGCCTCCCAGTACCCACTAATCTGTGTGAACTTTGCCCTCTACCCCAATTCACCCAGGAGAAGGGCTCACTGATAAAGAGGACATCGCCCAGGTTTATAGTTTCCGCCTAGCCTCTCTGGCGACACCTGAGACTGCTGCTTCCCCTTCCCCTCACCCCACTCAGACACACTTCACACTCATGTACAGTCACCCAGCCACCCTGTTACACTAGTCACACACAACACACTCACACATGTCACATATACATACTCAGAAGCACATGTGCACAGTCACCTACCACTGGCGGTTAATGGTTGAGGACTAACAGGCTTGAAGATTTACTTTCTAGAAAATCATGCCTGCCCCTCCTTGCCAGCAAACTAAACCTCCTCTGCCTGGGGTAGTCAGCTCTTCCCCATGCTGCCACCTTGTGACCTGAGTCCAGAACTGCAGGCTCTATGTCCAGGTACAACCCCTTGCAGTAACATTCTAGTATTCCAGCATGGGTGGGCTGTTGGGGAGGTCAGCATCTACAGATGATCCATATGAGGAAAAGGTGGGCTCTTCCCTCCCACTTCCTCACAGGCACACTCCACCGGTCTGAGACATGGATGGGCACAACACTTGGACCAGAATGTGGCAGGACCCTCATGGCAAGCCTACAATCATTGTACAATCACAGGATCGCTGACCTACGTCCGTGTCTTCTTGGCAGCCTTAGACTCATCCTAGTAGTGGATCTGGCTGACGCTAGGTGAGGAAGGTTTCACAGCAGGTGACTGCGTGGCCTCTGACTCCAACCCAGGAGCTGCTCTTCCCTCCTGCCCTACAGCCTGTGACCAGGAGCAGTGCAAGATGTGACTGACTCTCACCTTGAACTCACTTGCCCCACCCACGGGCACTCTTCCAGGTCCCTACCTTTGGCGAGGCAGCCCATGATGTGTCCCCGCACCTTTCCTCCCTGAGCTTAGAGCCAGGGTGTTTTAGGCAGAGTGATTTCATCCAGTGTCTTTTTTTTTTTTTTTTTTTAACTCAGTTTATTTTTTTTGGCCCTTGGTGCAGTGAGATGGTACTCCCTGCTCCAATGGGAACCATCGGCCCCAGCTAGGCCCCCTCATTTTACACACTCTGATTCCCCCCATGGGTCACTGCCATGCCCCTGCCCCACAGGCAGCCAGTCCGGTAGACCCTCTGTATTCTAAAGTGTGGGGTTCTGCAGATGTGTTGCCACACAGCATTAACCATTCTTTAACAATGTTATTTAATGTGTTTGGGGACAGGGTTAACAGATACATGTTAAGAAGTGGCAATGCCTGGAGGTCGCTGAGACCCTGCATTCATGATTATGGAAGTGTCTGCACTGTGCCCGAGCTGTTTCCTAGAACATAGAACCTCTGGATTGTGGGCCATGGGCACCGGGACGGGGCATGGCTGTTAGAGGCCTGGCCCCTCACCTCGGCTCTGCCCCAGGCTTACTAAGACTCCTGAGGTTCTCATCCGTTAAACAGCAGGTTACACTAAGGCTCCCCCAACGTCCCATCTACCTTAGTGTTTGCCGTTAAAGCTGTTGTCTAGGACTCATGAGCTCTAGAATTCATTTACTCATCTAATAGATTCTTACTATCTCCTCTGATGCCAGATGATTTCGGTTCCAGTACCAGCTTCCCCACTTGCTATGTGACACTGAGCAAGTTACTTAGCCTTTCTGTGCCTGTTTCCTAAAATGGAGAGAGTCAACAGCACCTACTCTCCAAGGACTGCTGAGAAGGTCAAGTTAATACAGGCGAACAGTGCCCGGAACCTCCAAGCATTCAGTAAAGGTTTTTTGCCCCTTTAAACCCTACACTAGCCTTATGAAGTACTGTTCTGCTTTACAGACGGCAAGACCAAGGCTCAAGGAGCAAAGTACTTGCCCAGGCTGCATAAATGGTATTGCCAGGAGCCAAATCCAGGTCACTAGATTGAATGCAGTGCTTTTCCTACCAGACACAGCCACAGGGCCTTGACCCCCAACATATAACCTGCAAATGCTCTGCAAAGCCTCCCTGGTGCCGATCTGAGTGACAACGAGGCAACCCAGGGGCTGCTGTGGGGACAATTTTGGCTCTGGTGGTCTCTACTCCTCATGGACATCCTTCTCCCATATCACGACTTCTACACCCACTGGCCCTTTCTGAGAAAGAACCTACTTCCTCCATGGGTTTTGGGGATCTCCGTTCACCAAGAAGCCTCTGGAGCAGTGTGAACCGAGATGCCAGGCCCAGTAATAGCATATCCACACAGCACGGTACTGGAGGAGCATGGGCCGGGGAGGTCAGGTTTTGGGTCTAGTCCTGGCTGCGGATATCCATCCTCACTCTGGGTTCTTTTCCTTCTCTAAGCTCCGGTTTCCACGTCTGCACAATGAGGGTAGTAACTCTTAACAGGGCTGTGTAAGGATTACACTTGCGTGGCTCACGGAGAACAAAACCTATTAGGTAGCCTGGTGCCACCCTGGATGACAGCCACCCACTGTATGCATTTAACACTGTTCCCTTCCCCTCTAGGAACAGGAATCTGGACCTGCCACCCTTACAAAGAAAACAAGCTGACTCTTGTTCTGCAGCCGCCAATCCTAGAATTTCAGTGATGGAAAGGACCTTGTAGGCCATCTGGTCCCAGGGTGGCACTCTTGCCTCAGCTGGAGGGACACTGGTCCACCTGCTCCAGGGCACAGGCCGCCATGTGAGGAACAAGTCACCACTGTTCCAGCTGCCCCCTCCTACAGATGGACAAACCAACTACCTTCTCTCCCCTCACCTGATGCTCAGGACTACCAGAGCCAGGCTTGTGTGCCACCTGACCAGCACAGGGCACAGCCTATATCACATGTGATTACTTGCAATCAGTACACAATGGGGTTTCATGGACTGACATCTCTTTTCAGCGTTCTTTAAAATTATACTAATAAGAGGATTTCAGGAAACAATTTGTCCACAATCCACTTGTCCTCCACCTCAAGGAATAATTTTAACCATTAAACCAGTGCTTGCCACTTCAGCCATTAAAATAGTACACGTTTGTTTCTCTTAGAAAAGAAATATTTGCTGGAACCCAAGACAGCCATCTAGAAAACAAGGCAGGCCAGAAGGAAGCAGAGTAAGAAATACCTTTTTCAGTGAGGGGAAAGCCCAGGACACTTCTGTAGTAATGGCAGCAGGCCTAAGGACAGTGCAAACCCAGGAGCCCTGGTAATGCAAAACTGAGGGGGCCTGAAAGCCCCACCTAACTGGCTTATTCACCACCTGCCCACTCCCAGACTTCAGGGCTGGGTAGGCCACAAAACAGGAGTTTGTCCTCAGCAGGGAATGGTCAACACCTCAGGTTGCCATCAAGGGGAAATACAGCATTATGGGCACGGACTCCCCACGCATGGGAGTTCAGGGGCAGGTGTGGGCACTTCTGAGGCCCATCCTGTCTTGACTCAGTGCTGGGCTTGGACTCAGAAGCTGTGGGTTTCAAACTGGCTTAAACTTCCTATTACCTTCCCGACCTTGAGGGAGGCACTTCCTCATTCTGGAATTCAGTTTCCTCATTCCCACAGTGGGGCCCTATCACCTAACACCTGATACAAATGAAGAAACTTCCAACTCCCAGCACAAATTAGAAAACAGGATAAAAAAAAAAACTACTTATGAAAGCTAGAAGCTACTGGGTCACCTTTTTCCTTTCTGGTTTATAAGTGTCCTTTCATTTTCCTACTGTGGGCATACATTACCTTTGAATTAAAAATGAGCAATTAAAGGGGATGAAGTGGAGCTAGTGCAACAGAAAACACTGAACTTGTCGACTCCCAGGGCCTCCTCTGTGCCAGACACAGTTGTTGCCTCACACGTTACCTCAGGTTTTGGTCCCAACGAGCCTGCAAAGGAGGCAGTGTGGCCGCCACTTCTCAGCTGCGCAGACGCATTCCTGGAGACGTCAAAGGCCGTACAGCTCTCAGGCTGTGGTCTTGTGCGGGGCTGTGTCACAGAGGTCAGCCCTCCAGCTCTGGGAGAGCGGAACCTTCGCCCTCCCGTGCAACATGGCCAGAGAGCCCCTGCACAAAGCCTTCCCATCAGAGCCACACTCCAGGAACCTGCTCTGGGTCAAGGTCAGGTAAATTAATTATTAAGTAACAGCCTTGTGCCCAGCCAGTTTTCAGTGTATGAACTTAAATATTTCCATATAGAAACACTGCACACACTTGGTATTCTTCTCTTCATTAGTGACAAAATGTATTCTTTAAAAATTTTAATTATACGTTTATAAGAAACATCTCCTAATGATTTAGTTTTTTTATTGTCATCACACTGGCCAGGGACCTTAACCGATCTAGGGATAGAGATACTACATGACTGTCACACAATGTAGTATTTCCTTTTCTGAAAAAGGAAAAAAAAGGGCAAGTTAAATTTCCAAACATGCTGTCATTTCTAAGAACATTGCTTCTTTCAAAAAACAAATGCTGATAAATGATATTTTTGAAATCCTGGGCCAGAGCCCACCTGTTCTCCTGTGCTCCAGAGCTACCACCTGTGGTCACCAGCACCCCACCCCATGTCGCTGCACCACCAATAGTGAAACTGATGGAGAAAGGAGGCAGACCAGACCCTCTGCAGCCTGGAAAACCCACCTTATAAGACACCATTCTGACACTCACAGGTGCCTGCCTGTTGCTCAAGGATCCCAATCCAGCCACAGTGAGGTGACAGAAAGGAGAGACCAGGGGAGAGCCTTTGGCGCGGGCACCTGCACAAACCACTGGGTGAGTCAGACTTGCACTGACTCCTGGAGCCAGTACTGTTTGCCCTCCGTCTGAGGCTTTGTCTGCCAGAGCCACGGGCAAGTGGCCAGAGCCCTCTCGGGCTGGGGACTTCACAGCCTAGCTATGGCACGCTGCCAGAGTGGCTATCAGGACTAGCCACTCAGGAGCACTGGGCTGAAAGTCAGGAGGCCGATGGCAAAGATGGCCCCAGCTGGGTTCCAGGGGTCTGAGTGCCTGCACCCCCACCCCCAATCCTCCCACTCCTTCACCTCGGGCTCTCTATCCACAGAGCAAGAGTGTGGGCAGCATACGGAACTCTCACATGGCGCTACATGAGTCTCTCAGACATTTGACTGTCCGTAGAATATATACACTGATCTCACAATTTTTAAAAAGTATCTTTTTAAACATAAAAACCTACTCAACCATTGTGTATATTTTAACATAATGAAGTAACCGTTCTGGGTTGTTCTGGGGAAGACCTTCCTATTTTGTCACTTCTAAGGACTGCAAAATGATGTGTTAAAAAATGTTACCACTCACCATTTACTTCTCCATACAGCCAAAATACAGGAGAAATTGGGTTCTGAGGTCAACCTAAGGTTGTGTTCATCAAAACATGTTTCCTAAATATTACCTACTAGAACTTTCTATAGCAGTATCATTTAAATTGATATATTCTGTACTTGTGTTTTCATGTCTGAACATCATCATCCCTATAAAAAACTAAATATTTTCAAAAGGGAGATCACCATCCCTTAATGAGCTCTAAGCCCTCCTCTGAATCAGACTTCCTATTCATCTCCAATTCTAAACCCTGTACAAATTTTTATAGGGTCTTAAACTTGTCAGCCCACATAAAGCCTTGAAGTTTCTTGTTTTTTTAAGCACATGGCTTTTTCCTGTATATAGCTAGCTTTGTAGCCAAAGCCCATTTTTCAACAATTAGCTCAAGTACAACCTCTTCTACACAAAACACTTCCTGTGGCTCTTGTACCAAACCGTCTCTTCGTTGGTGTGGTGAGGTTTAAGTGAGCTGGTGGTTCATCCATGTAAAATGTTTGGCAAAGTGCTGGCACCTGAGTTCAAGAAATGCTAATTATTGTCACTCTTGTCATTATTATTGCCTTTATTGTTATTGCCAGAGTGAGAAAGACTCCAGAGTCAATGGAGACTCAATGCTAAAAGGATGACTTCAGATAAAGGATTTGGCCTTGAAGTCTCAATAGGGCAGTACTGCCTCCTAGTGGGTAGGTGAGAAACTGATATAGGTTTTCTTTCAAATCATCACACTGGCCACATAAATTACTTCAGGGATGGATGTGCTATTAGAGAGATGTCTGTCACATAAGAATCGCCCACATCCACAGGACTGAACCGATTACAAGTACAATATATTTAAAGTACTTGCATAGCCCTGGTCAGATGGCTCAGCTGGTAGGAGCACTGTCCCGTAAACTGAGAAGTTATGGGTTCAATCCCTGGTCAGGGTGCATACTGGAGGTAGCCAACCAGTTTCTTTCTTTCTTGAATCAATAAACATATCCTCAAGTGAGAATAAAATAAGTAACTTGCATGAGGCCAGATAGAACGATTAAATGGAATAAAGACATTGCCTAGATATCACTGAATAACCCATTACTATGTGCATTTGGAGACAGTAACTGATTAGGTTTTTCCTAATCAGTTATTCCCTTCTATCAAAGAATGTATACTATTTAATACTTTTACAGTATTTAAGTGCCAGGAACTGTTTTGAGCATGTCTCATGTATTGATTCAATCAAACCTTCCTAACAACCCACAGGACAGGCATTGCATTTTCTCCCTGCCCCATGTTATAATAGACAAATTATTTTTGATAGTTTTACTGTTTGAGAAAAAGGGGGAGGGAAGGAGAAAATATTGATTGGTTGTTCCACTTATTTATGCATTCACTGGCTGATCCTTGTTATGTGACTTGACCAGAGATCAAATCCACAACCTTGGCTTATCAGGATGATGCTCTAACCAACTAAGCTACCTGGCCAGGGCCTTACAGTTTTTAAGACCCTGCTTATTTGTGAGAATATTATACTTCATTTCTCCAATTCAGCAGTCTGTTACTTCTCTTGGCATGTTATCTTTACTTCAATTAAGCTTTCCCTTTCTCTCATCATATTCAAGTAAGTCTGTCTATTGTTCAAGGCTCTAGTTTTTATTTTGGTGTCTACATGTGCCTTACTTTACTTTTCTGAGGGCAAGTATGGGCTCTAGTTTTTATTTTGGTGTCTACATGTGCCTTACTTTACTTTTCTGAGGGCAAGTATGGAGTGGCTTCAAATGGGCTCAAGCAACAACTTCTTATGTCTTCTAGTGCTTATACCTAACATGTACGGAAATACATTACTATTTTATAAACTGCTTTCAAACTTTTAAAAAATTTTTCATCTTGACTTTTTTTTAAAAAATGAGCGTAGAAAATGGATTTCACTTTAGAACAAGCATTCATTACAAAATTTTTTCTACAAAAAGGGGGCCCAAGTCTGATAGCTGAGACCAATCTGAGCTTTTGGAGAAAATGAGATAACCCCAACACCATGGTGGATAATGAGAAAAAGCACAATTCAAGTGGCTCAGCATATGGTAATTCAATTTTAATTCTTTTCCTGTCTAGCTGTCATTTTTCTCCCCCTACACCTTGCTCAAGAGAAACACCAGCACTGTGAACCTACTGAATGGAGCAAAGGAAAGCGGCATTTTCTGGTGATGACAATCTCATCCAACTGCTAAGTAATACCAAGATAGGTGCCCCCAAAATCTGGAAGTTTTCAGTCCAGCTCCATGGCTTCTATACAGAAACCAGGCTGCCTCTCCCAAGAAGATTAACAGGCAAGAACAGGGATAGGCAGAGGATTAGCCAGCCAGCAGAACCTCAGCCTTGTTCCATATACAAGGATGGGCTGTGGGAGGGAAGAAGCACACAAATAGACCTATAGGACTACCGTAGGATAAAGACTTGAATCCTGATTGCTCTTTAGCACCACCACCTGGAGAACTTTTAAAGCATAGAAACACCAAGTTCCCACTGCACACTAAATCAGAGGCTCTAAGAATGAGGCCCAAGACCACTGACAGAGTCATCAACAAATTCTGTTAAGTATGTTTCTGTTATCCCCAGTTTTACAAATAAAAAATTTTACAAACAGCCCCAGCTAGTGTGGCTCAATGGACTGAGTGCTGGCCTGTGAACCAAAGGGTTGCTGATTTGATTCCCAGTCAGGGCGTGTGCCTGGGCTGCAGGCCAGTTCCCAGCAGGGGGCGCACGAGAGGCAACCACACATTGATATTTCTCTCCCTCTCCTTCCCTTCCCCCTCTAAAGATAAAATCTTTTAAAAAAAAGAAAAAAAGAGCCCTCTAACACTATTTTAACCCTTCATCCTCTTTCAGAAGCCTGTTTCTTTAAATCTGCCTAGACCCTCAGACCCCTTTAACTACAATGGTTCCTTCTCCTGACCTTGGACCACTCTTACCAGTAACCCCTCAACTGGACAACTGACTCAAAAGTATGGTAAGAACCAGTCAGGGGAAACACGCTCCCAGTGGGCAGGGGGAATGCAAGAATGCATGGGAGGAGGGCACGCTCTTGCCTGCTCAGCACCACAAGGAGTCAATTTTGCTAATAAGCTTCCTGGAGGGCTTTACTGCCTACCAGTTTCTGTGAGCCTGCCATACAACAGCTATTTGCTAAGCACCGTATCATGCCTTGTCCTGGGCCATCTACATGTCACAACACTACACTCTTGTAGTATTAACAGGAGCGGGTATTTGTTTCCGACTGTTATCCCTATTTGGCAGGTTAGAGTAATGAAACCCTAAATATAATGTAGCTGGTCCAAAGTCACCCTGGCTACTGCTTCCAAGCTGGAATATCATACTGCTCCCCAGAACTTGCACCTGGATTAGCTGTTGTCCCACTTCTGCCATGATGCCCATGTGAACTTGGGCAAATCCACCCTCTCATCTGTAAACATGGGCTGAGACTGTGGACTCGAGGCCTTTTCCAGTTAATATCCACATGATTCTGCATCCTAAGTTACATTGTTCCAGTTCCATTGCTGCTGGGTTGAGACCCTGGACAACCCATCTAGCTTCCTTTGTACTTCAACAGTAACATGATCATGTCTGCTGCCCTAGCTGGTGTGGTTCAGTGGATTGAGTGCTGGCCTGCAAACCAGAGACCAGTTCTATTCCGTCAGGGAACATGCCTGGGTTACATGCCAGATCCACACCCCCTCTCTGTCCCGGTAGGGGGCACTCATGAGGCAACCACACATTTGTTTCCCTCCCTTCCCCACTCTAAAAGTAAAATCTTTAAAGAAACAACTGCTCATCACATATGCCTCTCTGGCAGACAAATTGTTAACAAGTTGCCTCTAGAAAACCTGAGAGACCATTCTTTTCCAAGGTAGGTACAACTTACATTGTTTTATAATTAAAACCTGACAATCACAGAATGGCAATTACATGGCATTTTACCATTGAGCTGAGAAAGTAAAAATGTAGTGGAAAAGGGCTTTAACACCAAGGCTGGCCTGGGTTCTGAATACACCACTTTACTAAGATAATTAACGTGAGGAATTACCTGCCCTCCCTTTACATGATACATCTCAAATGGTCATGAATTATGAAAGGAAATAGACCCTGTACATTGTCTGGCAAAGGAGTACTCGAAAATAAAACGTCCTCTCCTGGAGGCCACAGCAGAAGCAGGTCAAAAAAATTTAAGATTTTTTTTTTTAGAGAGAGATGGGAAGGGAGGGAGAAACAGAGAAACATCAACCTGTGAGCCAAACATTGATCAGCTGCCCCAACTGGGGGACCTGGACTGCACCCCAGGCATATGCCCTGACTGGGAACAAAACCAGCCACCTTTTCAATTCACAGGCTGGCTGGCACTCAACCCAGAGCCACACCATTTTGGGCTAAAAAAATTAACTTCCTTTTCTGACCCATCCAACTTCCTTGAAGCTTCCAGCACCCTCTGGCAGCTTTGTCCTCGCCCAAGAACATTTTTTCATTGTCTTCAAAGAAAGAGAGAAACATAGATGTGTGACAATGTTTCCAGATATTGGCTTCCAGAAGCACTGACTGGTCGCCTCCCATTTGTGCCCAGACCAGGAATCAAATCCACCACCTTTCCGTTACAGAACCTCATTGGCCAGGGCAGGCCACTACTTCCAAAGTTTCAGTTTAGCCCTCTCCAAATAATCAGTGTGCTCATCTATTCCTTAATACTTACCAAGTGGGCAACTTCTACTCTCAACCTAGCCTCTGGAAGCCAATTTCATGTCAACTAGACAGCAATCTGTTGTCAACACAAGTCCTACCAGGACAGCTAGTTCAACGTCTTGTCCCCAACAAACCCCAGAGAGCTGGCACACAAGAGCCAACCACGTCATTAGTGCAGTCTAACTACCAGCTCCTTGGCCTTCTTGCCAGTACCGGTTATATCCCACACCTGCCTGTTTGGCAGTATGGCTGAAAAGCTCAAATCAGACTGGACCTACTTCAGGTTTTAGAATTTTTCAGCTTTACCGCTAAAGTCCTAGTGCAGTTGCACACTCAATTACTCCTGTTCTGTAAACTTCTACTTCAGACTTATTTATCTTTAGAAGGAAAGGTAGAGAGAGAGGGAGAGAAATATCAGTGTATGGTTGCCTATTGTGCATCCCCTGTTGGGAACTGGCCTGCAACCCAGGCATATGCCCTGAATGGGAACTGAACCAAGATCCCTTACTTCACAGGCCCGAGTTCAGTCCACAGAGCTACACCAGCCAGGACTACTTCAGACTCTTTACATAACAGCCTTTTTGTGAGCTCTCCTGCACCATCCATCCTCCTGCCACGACTTATTTTCACTTGCTAAGTGACTTTTGAAAGGGCCCTCAATCAGATTTGTACCCTATTCCCCACTAAGTGCCTATGTGTCATGAATTGCCAGGTAGGGCAAGAATGACCTTTAAAAACAATTAGATGACAAGTCAACATTCCAATTTGTATTTACTTGTAAAGCACTCTTGTTGAAAACATGGATGGTTTTATCTAAAAATAAATTTCCTCATAAATTCTGGTGGCACAGCCATTTGGAATGGGTTAAGATAAAAGTTACCAGCTGCCTAAGCTTTAAAAAATTAGAAATTGTTTCCTAAGGGAAATTCTTTCAAAATTTATTTTCATACTGATCATGTCTATTTCCTTATGCAAATAACAAATAGTAACTGCACCCCTCCCCACTGAAAGAGCATTCAGCAACTTTTTCCCTTGGCTTTAGGAGCTTTTTCCCAAGCTCCTAAACTTGAAGTTTAGGAGCTTGTTAGTAAATAAAATACTAAAAAGGACGCTTAACTCACCCCAAATAAAACTGAGTTAAGTATATACTAAAACTAAGGTGACTATTCACAGGAGAGAAGACTTAAAAAGAGGTGAAAGCCACCTAACAGACTAATTTCCTGGAGGACTTAATTTTACTCTGAAAATTAAATATTCTCCATCTCAGGATCTCTCTGAATGATCATCACAAAGCAGCAAAGTATCGATATTTTCAGAGATTTTTTTTCCACTTCAAGATTAAGTACATATACATACTAAGGCACAGTGAAATAACTAGATGACCAGATTCAGATTCTAAGACCTTAGTAAAACAACCTTATTCAATGCTTTTTTTGGTTATGCTAAAACTAAGGAAAAGCTGAAGATGAAAAAAATCAGTGCTCTACACACATATTTCATGTTATTCTGGAAAACTTTATAGCTGTTAGATGTTCCAGATCATTAAAGAACTGGGATAACTAAGTGATGTCTATACACTGTATTTTGAATTTATGCAATTAGGGCAAAGTTGCATGGAAAAAAAATTAAGCTTTCAAAAGCAATTTTCAATCTTTTGTCAGAACCTCACAAGTGTGCTACAGTTGAATTCTTTTGAGGTATGCAATGAATCTACTTTCCAAAGTAAGATGGAAAAAAATTTGTGCACTGTAAAATCGTTATTCCACATTATCAGACTGTTTTGGTAAAAATATACTCCGACCCAGTTTTTTTTTCTATTTTAATTATAAAAATCTTTCATGCCCCCCCAATGGAAAACAGTCCAGTACAAAAATATACAACTGGAGGACATCACTAACTAGGATCTTGCAACTAAAGCATGTTCAAGATTCAAAAAAGTAAAAGCACAAGAGGACACAACAGCAGCACTAAGGCAGCAGCTCTTACACAACCAGGGATTTTTATCACCTGGGGGAAACTCCTCCAAATACAGGACTTGAGACCACTGGGGAAAACTGAGCCAATGAGCCTGGAATCAGGCTGCACACATGTGGAAAATTTCTATGATCACTACTAGTGGTAAAAACTATTATACTAGTATAAACCATGAAACTACAATAAAAAGCAACCAGGACCCCCTCATCTAGATGAGGTATATCTAACTAAAAGGGTGGAGATGCCATGTTCTGATCACGTTTTTAATGAACGGTGAAGTATACAAAGTCGATTATCTCATAAAATTAAAATTTCTCTGGCTAATTGACCTTTGTCTTTACCTTCCTGCTTAATACATGGAGTTCAGAAGTAACCCACAATGAGCTGAGAACCACTGATTATCACATGCTCCTGAAAGCATTAAAACCAATATAACCCTTAGGTTTCCTTACATCACCAATAGTGACTTCTAGTGAACATCTGCAGTCATTACATCAGGTCAGTTTTAGTGACTGCTTTTATCATTCAACTCAGAGGATACATGACCAAACTGGCTAACAAAACTCTTATAGTAACTTCAGAACCTGTAAATAGGCTCATACTGAAGTTCACTGACTACCAATACTCCCTTAGGATGCCTATGACTCTCCTCTCATTGACATTTGCATGACAGGTAAAGGGCCAAAGAAAGAAACACGCTTAGGACCTGTATCTTATAAAATATCCTTATAGATTCAACTCAACACAATGACTGCTTTTTTCACAATGTCACAGTAATACAAAGCAATCATAAAATAGCACATTTAAGGAAACTAAGCCACAAGACTGTTGTATTATGATTTAATCTAATTGCACAAATTTTGAAATTACAGCTCCTCTGGATTTTTAAGAGGAAGGTTATGCATGCCTCCATACTCAAGTCTGCACTGTTACATTTGAACCATATAATGAGTTTTACATCATAATGGATCAATTTAGAATTCCCATGCAATACCTCAAATTATATAAAATGGAAGCAGATTTTTAAAGCTTTGTGGAAAGTTCTCATGCTAATGCTAAAAGCCTTTTAATGGGTAACTTTGGGTTATAATGTACTAGGTTGCTAAATTTGAAAATTTAGTCACTGAGTTTCATGGACTTTGAACTGGCTTCCACCAAAACGAAACAAAAAACCCCAAAGTGGAAAGAACTAACAATCACTTAGGTGACAACCAAAAATTTCCTTCATTTTAAAGGCCTCAATTTTGTTTTTTGTAAGATCTGTTTAATCAACTACTTTCCATGGGACACGAACTATGGTAATAGTGGGTTGGACTATTACACAGTTATGCTATTACTTTATTAATTCAAAAGCACTTTACAAGAAAATATAAGTATGGCTTCCAATAGGAATGTTACACCTGAACTTGATACCAAGCTCACAGATTTTAGTTTTGCAAGGAAAAACAGGCTTTCATGTTAAACAACAATTTGTAACCAAAACTTTAATCCCAAGGATTCTCACAGAACATATTACAAATGACAGCATGAAAAAAACTTTTGCACAGTAACTCAAGGTTCAGCTCTACAATGTACCCTTAAACTGTCAGGACACTGGTATCTTGAAGTCTCAAATTCAAATTTCCAAATGAATAATGTTACAAAGAGCTATGTATTCATATACAGCAATCACATTAAGAAATTTATGACCTAAAGCAAAGAAAGGTAAACTAACTTTCTTGAAACTTCTTAGGTTCTATACTAACTGGACAATCTCTGCCCAGTGTAAAGACTAGTCGGATTTTTTTAAACCTCTAATCTAATTTAAGGGTGCAGCTTTAATTTTTCCTGCTGGCTTGTGTTCAGGCAGCTTCTGAAGGCTGCTTGTTCTACTACTGCTGCATGTTATATCCCAGCTATGCAAAGTCTTCAGTTCAGTTTTTGCCAGTTTAGTTGCCATAATACTATACATCACACTCTAGCTGGGAGGAGTTAAGAAATTTATTATCAGTCTATGCAAGACTAAAGTTCAAAGCAAAACCAATTCTGCTTAAGGGGACATTGTAAAGTAACAATTCTTGGTATTACATGCCTCATATGATCCATTTCAAACCATAGAGAATTACATCTTTATGTGACTCTTCCAAGACAAAGGTGAACAGCTAAAACATCTTAAGAATGCACCAAGCTTATGAAGTCTCAAACAAAACTTGAATTTTCTGTACATACTCCTGTCAAATGAAGTTATTTCCTGTACACCACTCCTCTTGAAAACTGGTCTTCTATTTCCTTTCATTTGACCTAGATCGGCTAAAAAAAAGAAAAAAACAAGTTCCAACTGTAACTTGGGGACAGTGACAAAACATCAAAACACTTTTATGGTAGAATAGGCTTAAGACACATTTCTGTTTTTAACATATTATGTATGCAAGGTCTTAAATGGTTCAAGTCATTAAAAAAAACTTACCTACGAGACCTAGAGAAAGATCGGGACGGCTTGTGATTTCTCTCCCGAGACAGTGATCTCTCTCTTCTCCTATCTCTAGAAAGGGACCTGAAAACATCAAGAAAAGAAAAATAAGACCATTAAGGATTAAACACAACAAATACTTCTAGTAAGTCTTTGAAAAGTAAGAACTGGTTCATTCTTACAACTTAATACTGGTTCCATGCAGCATTTCACTCATTACTAAAGCCAACACCTATTACCATTAATCAAATCATTTGGAAAACAGCTTAGTAGTTAACACTGCCGTTTCCGAGAATGTGACCAAAAATCATTTACCTGCTCCGGCTGCGGGAGAAGCTTCTCCGTCTTGGAGATCTAAAAGCAGAAACAGGGAAGTTAGGCTAATTGCCAATTAGTATTTATGGCGTGAGGCATTTCCCAACTTTTCAATCTCACTGTTGGGCCCAGTGAATGTGCCGGAAGAACTGGCACCCATCGTCCAAAAAAAGAAAAAAAATAGAAAAAAAGGCACAGAAGGATTAAGGAACCAAAAGCTCAACAAGTGAAAAGCAGGTATTCCAACCATGGACTCACTTTAACAAAGAATGCTTCACAGCAGATCTGTCCAATGCAAAACTTCATGTCAAACTAACTTCAGTACCCAAAACACCACACCAAAATGTATTCCCACAAGTAGTTCCAAAAACAGTACCATAAACCAGTATTTGGAACCCATGCAAACCTGTTAAGTCTATGACAAGACTTAGGTACCAGGTGGATAGTGTAATTTTGTGAAAACGCGGTAGGTGTAAATATTGATGCCATTAAGTGCTTACATTAGAACTGCATTTGTGATCGTCACATTTAAGAGTGTGTTTAGACTTATCAAAATTACCTTAGCTTGGCCCGCTTCACCCCCAAATTTTTAAAATTTTGAAAACTGTTAGTAAAACCATTTAAAGGTGATAGGAGTCAACAAAATTTTGCTAGAAAGGAAAGCTAAATCTGTTAGTTATTAAAATTTTTAGTTTGGCATCTCACACATGCAAATAAGTTTCATTTGAAGGTCTAAGTTACGAGTTCCCTATCACCCTTAAAAGTTTTATTCAAGCAATATATATGTACATTACCATTCAATTATGCACAGCCAGCCTTTGATCCAGAAAAAAGAATTACTTTAAGCCGCTTACTCCTTATTTTAACCAGCAGTAAACTGTATTAAGCAGGAAAAACTTACTAGTTTTGGGTTTCAACAAGCTAGAAATGGTGAGGTGAGGCTGCCGGACTGACGGCCAGGAAGAATTTGCTGAAAAGGTTTTGCCAGATGTTGCGTTGGATTTAGTTGGTTGGCGAAGGGGGTGTTGTGGATTTTTCCTGCTTTTTTGTTAGCCGAAGGCTGCTGCTGTAGTTGTTGTGAAGACATTTGGTAAATAAACAGCTGAGCTGATTGGCCAGGAATGTGTGGGCGGTCGAGGTGGCTGCTGCCGATTTGGTTAAGGTTGGAGAGAAGGCTGAGAGAAAACAGCATGCTCGGGAACCAAAGGGCGGTGCAACCTGACGACTGGCCATGCCTGGGTCATGTGAAACGACACCAGCCAAGCTGAAATGGGGCGCGCTGGTCACATGACGCTGAAAGGGCTAGTTGACTGGCTAATGCAGACTCAGAGGGTGGTGAGAAGAGACATGATGGTGACTCTGTAACGGGGTTCATTTTTATTAATAGATGGACCAAAAAGCACAAAAAAAAATGAAAAACAAGCCATCAGTACAACCATCTATTAGCTAACAAATACTCTTTATTATGATGGGCAACAGTGTGTTGTTTTTCAAAATAGCAAAAGGGGCAAGATTTTGAACTCCTATCTCCTAGAAGGACTTCACTCACCTGTAAGAGGTAAATTCAGTCCTACAGAAACTATTTTGGAGGTTTGAGGAGATGTGGAGTTAGCATCCAGACAACACTGCCTGGGCCAAGAATGATGCCATTTTCAATTATAAAAAAACTGATTTCTTTTCTCTTCTATTTGGGTTTGAAGAATAGATGACTGGGATTACTTTTTTAGCCCCCTTTATTGGTCAGTGACTTAAAGTTAGTTTCAGAAAGATTTCTATTTTACCAGTTGTAACATTAAAACAGCTGCCTGATTGATAAATATTACAATCGTGCTAATAGAAAACACATTTTTGTGAAGAGCTAGAGTTGAATGTAATGTTTGTCATTATGGAGTCAAGAAATGGAAAAAGGCCTAAATTGATGTATAAGGGAAGACTTGGAAAGATGCAACTAGAAGATGAACTAGAAGATAGATCCAAGATAGAAGTTACTGACTACCAACATGAACCTAAAGACAAAAGCCAACACTCAGCACAACTCACATACCCCGAACTATACCCAGCAATGTTTCATATAAACCTCTGATTCTTCAGTAAGTTTATAACCCACCAACAAACTTTTAAGAGAAATACCTGCTCCTATTAGCTACTCCATTACACCAAACCTCTAAACACACTCTCAAGTACCTGCGACGAGGTGGAGGACTTCTTCTCCGATAATCATCTCGAGGGCGACGACCCCAAGAGGGAGGTGGGCCACGATTTCGACTTCTCTTTTCACCATTCGACAGTTCCACTCTTACTCGGCAGCCACATAGTGTTCTAGGACAAAAACATTAACTTTAAAGCAGCCAAGCTGACTTTCTAAGAGATGAGTTAAATATAAAAAAAAAAAGGCACTTCTAGTTACCTTCTTAGCAAGGAATACTTTGATCTTACCCTATTATACTTGCTTGTCTTTCCACCCCCCACCTGTGTCCATGTAAACAGCAATAAATGGGACAGAAGATTTTTGGCCATTTGTGTCACCCCTCCCCTTCCATCACTACACAATAGTGTGACACAAAAAATGGCAGTCACCATTAAGTTTAGATATGCCATTATACTTGGACAGTGATTTAGGAAGAGGTGGGGCCCTGAAAATGTTTGCTTTGGATAAGGGAGCTTTTTTATTCAGCCAACCCTCATATAATTTATAATTTTAGGATCTTAAGGGTTAAGAGTTTTCCTTGGTTTCACGAGATCCAATGGTTTCAAATGCCAAGTAAAAAGGGCAAAGGCAATACCTGTTCACTATTATGACTCAGGTATTACTGGTCAGCCAATAACAATCATTACTAAGGAAATCTGCTACACACTCCACACTTCCTAAAAGTGGTGTCAAACTTAAGATAATGGTAAAACCCCCAAGAAACCTTAATTCAGCTACGATTAGTTCACAGCCTTTCTTACTTACAGAAATAGGATCCCACAATTGTTTTTAGAAACAATTCAAAGTTGAGAACACAGCTGACACTGTAGAATTCAAGTTAAAATGTTCTGACCATTTTTTGGATGCAGCTACCCACTCACCAAAAACTATTAAAAAGTCTATTATTTTCTTTAATGGGCAA
Organism: Artibeus jamaicensis; assembly: GCF_021234435.1. Taxonomy (NCBI): domain Eukaryota; kingdom Metazoa; phylum Chordata; class Mammalia; order Chiroptera; family Phyllostomidae; genus Artibeus; species Artibeus jamaicensis. The sequence continues at coordinate 4,970,262 of NW_026521356.1, forward strand.
CTGAATAAAAAAACTTACTAATATCTCAACTGTTCAATCCTTTTTTTAATGGCAAATAAGGTTTATGTAAATCTCCAGTATCAATTTCAGATACTTAAGAAGCCACTTAGGACCACATACCCCTAGAAATTTTAAACCTTAGAAACTCAAGCAACATATTTTCTGTTAGTATAAAACAATGATTAAATTACCTCCCATCTAGCTCTCGGACAGCATCGGCTGCATCTCGGGGATCTTCAAACTCAACAAAAGCAAAGCCGGGAGGGTTTCTAGCAACCCACACACTTCGGAGTGGTCCATAATAGCCAAAAGCTCGTTCCAATTCAGTCTTGTTACCGTTGTTTCCCAGATTACCTACATAAACCTTACAATCCAAGGGACAGGAATCACGATGCATTTCTGTTTGAAAAAAAATGTAATATTTTACCCAAATAATCTACACAATGAAAAAGAGCCTTAGGAACAATTGCCAAAATACTAAAACCAAAGGAGTAAAATTATCACCCTTGAATCACCCATTTCTGGGGTATCCAACCTTCTGGCGTCTCTGAACCACATTGGAATAAGAGTTTTCTTGGATCACACATTAAACACAATGTGACACAGCCCTGGCTGATGTAGCTCAGTGGACTGAGCACGGGCCTGTGAAGCAAAGGGTTGCCGGTTTGATTCCCAGTCAGGGCACATACCTGGGTTGCAGGTCAGGTCCCCAGTAGAGGACACATGAGAGGCAACCACACATTGATGTTTCTCTCCCACCCCACTTTCTCGTTCCCTTCCCCTCTCTCTAAAAATTAATAAAAACATTGTGACACAATCACACACAAAAATCTCATCATATTTTAAGTAAATTTACAATTTTGTGTTGGGCCACATTTCAGTCATCCTGGCCACATACAGCACAGGACCCAAATAGTACCGGTAAGTGTGAGGAAACAGCACAAATTGCTTGAGGGAAAAAAGCCTCCTTGAAAAGTGAGGAGAAAGTAAACACTGAAACACTGGAGGAACATTTAGTACAGTATGGAAGCTGAGTTGTGGGCTTCCCATGTTATCTCAACTAATCTAAAAAATAAAGCACTTCGACAAGGAGGTAACCTGCTCAGAAGCAAATCCTGAAGCTCAAACCCAAATGAAACAATGCAAAGCACAATACATTATAACTAAACCACTAGAAAAGAGGTAAAAATGTGCCGTGTAAGGTACATTAAAACTTAACCAGCTTCATACCTCAAGCACCAAGGCGAAATATTAAATTTTTTAGTCAACCGCAAAACGATTATTAGCGCAAATGTCCAGCAATGGAAAAGCAAAATCGATTATCCATACAATAGATTACTCAGAAAAAGCACTTATAAATGCTACAAACATGAACGCAAACATGCTAAATTATAGAAGCCGGACACAAAAGTATGTTACGATTCCAACCATTATTAATGTCCAAAACAGGTAAATCCAGAAAAAGATCAGTGGTTACATTTGTTGTTCAGGAATTAACTGCACTTTAAGGGCTTGTATTTAACTTCTTCGAGTCGCTAGGCAACGATCCCAACCGCCTTGCGGACTAGTTTCAATTGCATTAAAAAGCGGCCTCTTCAATAACTCAGCTCAAGGGCTTTTTTTTTTTTTTCTTTTCATAAACGCCACGTTCTTCTCACGTTGGGCTTATCCAATTAAAAAACCCCAGATACATCCTACTTGCGAGACCCCACCCTGTGGCTCAGGGTGACCGAACCGAACCACTAGTTTCAGGAAGAACTACGGCTTAATGGGAAGGTGGTACAAGAAAAATACTGGCCACAGAAAATTGGTTTAAAGTAAAAATAAAAAAAAAAAAAAACAACTAGATTCAACGTGTAAAAAGAGGTCAAATTAGAACATGAAAACAAAAGTGAGTACAGAACACTTATGTGCACCGAAATGTCCAGTCCGGATTAGTGACTTAAATCCTAGAAGCTTAAGAAAACGTGGGGCCAAAAAAGGCGCCATAAATTGAAAGACCGCGCGGCCTGGAGTACTGTACGATCACCGGCCCTCCTCTCGGCCTCAACTCTCAGCTAATTCCATACTCCGGTTCACCTCCCCCGCCCCGTAAAGATTTATAGACACCTCCACTTCAAGGCTGGGATACGGCCTTGGGTGGGCATTAAGCCCCCGCCACCGCCCCATGCTGAACGTCACAAAATGGCGGCGGCGTCTCTTTGTCTCAATCTGGCGCCGCCATTGGGCCTGGCCCCAACTCGGCACTGTTAAGTTTCATTTGTCTTTTCACGCCTTGGGACGCCAGCCTCTTACCGAGATCTTGAATTAGGGACGCCGCGGCTTAAATCCGCACACCTTCCAACTGTTCTTCCGCTCTTCTCCGCCCCGGTCCCAAGATACCGTCTCCTGCCAGGCGTCCACGAAATGGCGGACCACCGCCTTCTCCTTGCCCTAATTTATATGGCATCCTGGGATCACATGATTGGGCGGGCTCGCCCAATAAGAGTCCGAGAAGGCCTTGACGTAGCGGCTACAAACGTAAGGAACCGTCGTTGCCGGGAGCGCGCTCTGACCGCGCCGCCTGAACTGTGGAGGAGCAAGCTGCCGCGCTCTCGTGACCTCAAACCTGGAGCTCGCTGGGTGTTGTTTCCGGGATTTTGATCTCCGAATTATTCTGTCTCCTCTCCCTCATCTCCAAATAGGCCGGAGTTATTAACACTACTGCCATCATTTCCCAAAGCTCTTATTAAGATGTAGGTATTAGTTGAATTCATTACTTGATCCTCGTCAGCGGCTTAGTCTAAGACCCTCGCGTTTACAAACGTGCTTCAGAGTTGCGCCCATGGTCACTGAGTTATGTGCCCGAGCTGCCACTAGATTGTGTGCGCCACATCCTACATTTAGGGAAAAACCGGATCTTGGAAGGTCTACCCAAGTCTGGCTGGTTTCCCGCCTCTCACCCAAACTGCAGGATTTGGCAGAGACCGGTGACGGTCGTCAGCCTCTCCTCTTAAAATGCCTAATAGAAACTCAAAAGACAAATGATCCCCGTCAGCCGTCTGGAAACTCACCTTTAGCGAATAACAATAGAATGAAGTTCCTGAAGAAGATTGAATTTAAATTCTGAGCTCCCAAACATACACCAGAAAGGCACCCGTGGTTTTCTTCCCGGAGAAGGGGGTAAGGGTGGGGTCTGCAGGCCACTCACACCTTCCTGTTCTCCACTCCCTCCGGAACAGAGCAGCAGGAATAGTTAACTTTTAGGAGAGAACTACCGCAATTGTGTTAGAAAAATCGCCATATCTCCTTCTCCCGAGCAGTGAGCTCAGCTAAGGAATTTGGTGCCCTCAAACCTCCCCTACCCGCTTGCAGTAGAGTCTGACTTATCCATTGCTAAAATATATTTAAATCTGCTCTCAAGAGGGGAAAAAAAAACCAAAAATAACCTGTATTTTCAATCATTAGCTGAAAGGTATGCCAATTATTTCTCTTATCTATCCTAGATGGTTTCCTTTGAAGCCTTATCTCTCTCTCTAAAAGGTTTTTATGTAGGGAGGGAAAAATAACGCGAAGATTTAACCAAGGCTGAGCCTTCCTTTCCTCACTTGTAAGATGGGAACTGTGGGATATGGGAATTTCATATCATGGAGGAGGCAGGGGAATGGGAAACTCCAGTTCCCAACTGGGAATTCCAGTTGCTGAGGTAGGCCTTGTGCTGACCTTCTCTGGGGTGTTGGGAGTGGGGAGGGGTTCTAGTAAACCCTCTTCTTTACTTTTTTTCTCTTCTTTCATTCTCTGAATGTTTTTCTCTTCTGCCTCACTTATGTTTGCCTTTGCTTGCTCCTCTCCCCTCTGTAAGCTTGTCTCTTCTTTATAATTTTTTCTTCTGCCAAAGCCAAGTCAGGTAGTACTGGATTTGGACTGTCTGCCCCACTGCCAGTTACTGCTAAAGTGTCTGGAAAAGAATTCCTTAGATTGCAGACTAGTACACCCACTATGGAAAACAGTATGGAATTTTCTAAGAAAACTAAAAATGGATCTGCCTTTTGACCCAGCAATTCCACTGCTGGGACTATATCCTAAGAACCCTGAAACACCAATCCAAAAGAACCTATGCGCCCCAATGTTCATAGCAGCACAATCTACAATAGCCAAGTGCTGGAAGCTACCCAGGTGCCCATCAGTGAATGGATCAAAAACCTATGGTACCTTTACACACTGGAATTCTATGCAGCAGAAAGAAAGAAGGAGCTCCTACCCTTTGCAACAGCATAGATAGAATTGGAAAGCATTATGCTGAGTGAAATAAGCCAGGTGGTGAAAGACAAATAATACCATATGATCTCACTTTTAACAGGAATCTAAACAACAAAACAAACAAACAAAATATAACCAAAGACACTGAAATAGAAAACAGGCTGACAGTGACGAGAGGGGAGGGAATTTCAGGGGAAAAGGGGAAGGGATTACAGGAACAAGTATAAAGGACATGGACTAAAACTAAGGGGGGTGGAAATGGGAGGGAGGTGGGGAGTACGGGGGGGGGGGGGGTGGGCTGGGATGGGAGTAAAAGACAGAAACCTGTACTTGAACAACATTAAATAAATTTAAAAAAGAAAAAGAAGAAGGGAAGAACCCCTTAACCTGACAGGATTAGTTCCCTCTCTGTAATATGGGATAATAATGCCAGCCTTGCAGGGTTGTTAGGTATTGTTGCCTCCCATGGGAACTTCAGCTTTTGTCTTTAGTGCTGCATCCCCAGGGCCTGGAAACAAACCTGATACACAGCACAGGCCATCAATACATATTTGTTTAATTATTTTTTCAATTAAAAGAAATACGTGTGTAAATCACCTGGTACAATCTTTGTTCAAAAAATGCTGACTCTTTTTAAATGTTCCTTTCACATCTCAGTATCCTATCCTTTCTCATCATTTTTTCTGTTTTTGTTTTTGTGTAATACTAGTCTAGCATGCATCGTTCAATGAAACTCTCTTAATTCCTCCAACTGTATTTGTGAGTAACATGTTGAACCTCCTGTTATCCACACAGACTTTCCATCTTCTGCTAACTGCAACCAAATGAATAATCCGTTTACATTCTGGAATATTTCAATGTTTCTGATTTTTTTAAATTACATTTTATCATTTATGCTATTAACAGTTGTCCCAATTTTTCCCTTTGCCACCCTCCACCCAGCTCCCCCAACCCCGACACATCCTCTGTTCCTTTGATTTATTTGACTGCCAACCATTCTTGTCCAGATCGTAGAACCACAGGAAGCTTCAAGAGGACCTATCAGAATTTCTTGGTAGGGACCAGCAATGAGAGCATGTGTTGTAGTGAACATCTCTTGATTTTCTTGGGGGAACTAACTTTCTCACAAGTAGACCATGTTATCGATTCAGGGGTGGCTGGGCCCTACCACCCACTTTTTCGTGGGTAGGGACATGACCATACCTGGTTAATTAAATCATTCCGGTTCTTAGCCCCCACTTTCATCCTCATTAAAAATGATGACTAATGCAGCCCTGGCTGGTTCCCAGTCAGGGCACATGCCTGGGTAGCAGGCCTGGTCCCCAGCAGGGGGCATTCCAGAGGCAACCACACATTGATGTTTCTCTCCCTTTCTCCCTACCTTCTTCCCCACTCTGGAATAAATGCATAAAATCTTTTTTAAAAAATGACTAATTCAGTCAGTACAGAGGTGTGCTCATTTCCTCTGACTGGTGGGATCCTGAGTGAGGGCAGCCACCCTGTTTCCAGAAGAGCAGAAGCAGCCTGTGGTAGACCCAACCTAAAAGCAGGGAGAGCTGAGAGATGGGGAATAAAGAGCCCTGGACCTGTCCCTGAAGAAGCCCGAACCTAGTTCCACTTTTGGAATTCTGTTATTTAAACATACAAGTTCCCTGTCTCTTCCCAAAACTTGCCTAAGCCACTTCAAGTTGACTTTTCTTTCCCATCAAGTGCATACAGAAAGACCCCAAACATAGAAATTACTCTGGCACACACTTTCTCACTATCTCAGGTTGAGAACCACGGCACTAAGTTATCTTCCAATTCTAAAAAATTCACCCATTACAAGTAAACTAAATACATTTTCGATTTAAGGGGAAAAAAGTTACTAATAGCCGAGCATAATACCTATGTATAATAATTTATACTTTAAATAGTGTGGTTAACTTCAAGGAAAATCCAATAAGAATATGGAACATAACAATAGTTCAGGCCTGGCTGGTGGGGCTCAGTGGATTGAAAACCAGCCTGTAAACCAAAAGGTCACTGGTTAAGGGGGTGCAAGAGGTGACTGGTGTTTCTCTCTCTCTCTCCCTCCCTTTCCCTCTCTTTAAAAATAAATAATAAAATCTTTTTTAAAACTTAGAAAAACAATAGTTCACTAACTACTTGGTTCAATGTCCTGGCAGGAAGCAGATAGCACAGTCAACAAAGGGTTGGTTACAGAGGTATGGGCAGGATTAGAGAAACCCACAAAGGAAGGTAGGACTCCCAGAGGCAGCTCTTAGGCCCAACGGGGCAAGAATGAGCAGGGTTACCCAAACCAGACAAGTGCTGTAGCTATGAAGAGAGGCCATTATGGCCTTAAGTAGAGGAACTGTGGCAGCCTTCTTGTGTGTGTGTGTGTGTGTGTGTGTGTGTGTGTGTGTGTGTGTGTGTGTGTGTTGGGGGAGGGGGGTTGTTGTTTGTTTGGAAAGGAGCAGGATCAGAGGTGGAAGGACTGGACTACTCTCTCCTCCATAGTCCCATCGTGTAGTCGTACCTCCTATAGTCTAAAGCCATCTGGAAACCTGAGAGCAAGAGAGCTGGGTGACACAAGCCTAGAGGTGAGCCTCCCAGGACATAGAGCAGAGAAGACTGGAAAGCTAACCTAGGACCATGCTCTTTAGTACAGAAGCCATTAGGCACACGTGGCTGAGTCTGAAATGAGATGTGTTATATTGGGTTGGCCAAAAAGTTCATTTGGTTTTTTCCATAAAATGGCTCTAGTAGCACTTAGTTGTCTTTAGTTTCATTTGAAACAATTTTGTTAGATTGTACTGTGACAGGTGTCATATCATCATGCATTTCTTTTTTTTAAAGATTTTATTTATTTTCAGACAGAGGGGAAGGGAGGGAGAAAGAGGGGGAGAAACATCAATGTGTGGCTGCCTCTCACGCACCCCCTACTTGGGACCTGGCCCAAGCCTAGGCATGTGCCCTCCTGACTGGGAATCGAACTGGTGACCCTTTGATTCACAGGCCGGCACTCAACCACTGAGCCACACCTGCCAGGGCAGCATGCATTTTTTAAAAAAAGCTTATCTAAATGGGTGAATTTTTGTGTAGCCATTTAAATATTGGAGATGAAATAAAATACACAACATTTTCAGCATATTATACTTTATTATTTCAAGAAAGGTAAAAATGCAACTGAAATGCAGAAAAAGATTTGTGCACTGTATGGAGAAAGGATTGTGACTGATCGAATGTGTCAAAAGTAGTTTGCAAAGTTTAATGCTAGAGATTTCTTGCTGGACACTGCCCCACAGTTGGTTGGGTAGATCAACTGAAGTTGATAGTGATCAAATTGACACATTAATTGAGAACAATCAATGTTATACCACACAGGAGATGGCTGACATAGTCAAAATATCCCAATCGATAAAGTTACTGGTGAAAATGAAAAATTTGTCTTTTATTTTACAGAAAAAAACCATACAAACTTTTTAGCCAACCCAGCAAGTATAAAATACATGCTGGGTTTCAAACAGTATAAAAAAGAAAAGAATGTAAAATATCTCAGAAAACTGTACTTGAACAACAATTAAAATAAAATTTAAAAAAATAAATAAAATATCTCATAATTTTTAAAAGATTTTATTTATTTATTTAGACAGGGAGGAATGAATGGAGAAAGAAAAAGAAAGAAAGAAAGAAAGAAAGAAAGAAAGAAAGAAAGAAAGAAAGAAAGAAAGAAAGAAAGAAAGAAAGAAAAACAATGTGTGGTTGCCTCTCTCACATCTGCTACTGGGAACCTGGTTCCCATTCCAGGCATGTGCCCTGACTGGGAATCAAACCAGCGACCCTTTGGTTCACAGGCTGGCGCTCAAACAACTGAGCCATGCCAGCCAGGGCTTATTATACATGTTTATATTGATACATGTTGATATAATATTTTTGATGTATTAGATTTTAAAACTATATTATTAAAATTAACTTCATCTATTTCTACTTTTTTAACCGTGGCTATTAGAACACTTAAAATTATATGTGTGGCTCGCATTATATTTCTATTGGGTAGTGTTGCTCTACCCAAAAAAGGAAAATAACCACACACAATTACAACAAATAATCATTTAAAAACTCATTTTAACTGCACAGTTTTACTTATATGCGGAATCTAAAAAAAAAATGAACAAATGAAATAAAACAGACTCATAGAAACAGGGATGGTTGCCAGAAGGGAGGTGTTGCAGGGGGGTGAGTGAAAAAGGTGAAGGGAAAGAGCCAAAATATGCTAAGTTTAAAGATGGAGGTATAGGTAGATACTCTGTGCCTCTTTGCACAACCAAAAGAGGCAGTAATAAATTCAAAAACAATAAACAACCAGAACTGCCAGAAAACTGAACTGCATGGAAGTCCAACAACCAAGAAGTTAAAAAAGAAATTTTCATCCAGACTGGTAGAAGGGGGCAAGACGGGCGGCCAGGGCAGAGGACCCACAGCATGGCAACAGCTGAAGGACCAGGGTGCGAAGGGGCCGGCAGAGTGGGTGGTACCACATCTGCATGCAGATAAACTGGGAGGAACAACTGCGGAGTGAGACAGACTACACAACCCAGGGTTCTAACAGGGGGAAATAAAGCCTCAAAACCTCTGACTGAAAAAATCTGTGGGGGCTGTGGCAGTGGGAGAAACTCCCAGCCTCACGGGAGAGTTCATTGAAGAGACCTACAAGGTCCTAGAATGTACACAAACCCACCTACCTGGGGAAGTAGCACCAGATGGGCCTAATTTACTTGTAGGTAGTGGAGGAAGTGACTGCAAGCCGGCTGAAAGCAAAGCATGTGACACTGTTCCCTCTCAGACCCCTCCCTCACATACAGTGCCACAACACAGGGACTTGGGTTGCCCTGCACTAGCAAATACCTAAGAGTCCGCCCCTCACTACATTACAGGCATGCCAAGACAAGAAAAAAAAAAGGCCCAAATGAAAGAACAGATCAAAGCTTTAGAAAACATACAACTAAGTGACAAAGAGGTAACCAACTGATCAGATGCATAGTTCAAAATACTGGTAATCAGGATGCTCACAGAATTGGTTGAATGTGGTCACAAATTAGATGAAAAAATGAAGGCTATGCTAAGTCAAATGAAGAAAAATGTACAGGGAACCAATAGTGATGGGAAGGAAACTGGGACTCAAATCAATGGTGTGGACCAGAAGGAAGAAAGAAACAATCAAACAGAAAAGAAGAAAGAAACAAGAATTCAAAAAAAATAAGGACAGGCCTAGGAACCTCCAATACATCTTTAAATGTTCCAACATCTGAATTATAGGGGTACCTGAAGGGGAAGAAGAAGAGCAACAAGTGGGAAACTTATTTCAGTAAATAATAAAGAACTTCCCCAATCTGGCAAAGGAAATAGACTTCTAAAAAGTCCAGGAAGCTCAGAGCGTCCCAAAGAAGTTGGACCCAAGAAGAAACACACCAAGGCACATTATATTTACATCACCCAAGATTTAAATGAAGGAGAGAATCCTAAAAGCAGCAAGAGATAAGGAGACAGTTACCTACAAAGAAGTTCCCATCAGACTGTCAGCTGAATTCTCAAAAGAGACCTTACAGGCAAGCAGGGGCTGGAAAGAAGTATTCCAAATCATGAAAGGCAAGGACCTACATCCAAGATTACTCTATTCAGCAAAGCTTTAATTTAGAATAGAAGGGCAGATAAAGTGTTTCTCAGATAAGGTCAACTTAAAGGAGTTCATCATCATCAAGCCCTTATCATATGAAATGTTAAAGAGACTTATCTAAGAAAAAGAAGATAAAAAATATGTACAGTAAAATGACAGAAAACTCTCAATTATTAACAACCACACCGAAAACAAAACAAAACAAAAACAAACTAAGCAAACAACTAGAACAGGAACAGAACCACAAAAATGGAGACCACATGGAGGTTTATCAACGGGGGTAGGAGGGAGAGAGAGAGGGAAAGGGTACAGAGAATGAGTAGCATAAATGGTAGGTAGAAAATAGATAGGGGAAGGGTAAGAATAATATGGGAAAAGTAGAAGCCAAAGAATTTATACGTATGACCCATGGATATGAACTAAAGGGGGGAATGTGGGTGGGAGGAGGTGTGCAGGGTGGAGGGGAGTAAAGGGGGGAACCTGGGACAACTGTAATAGCATAATCAATAAAACACATTAATAAATAAATTAATTAATCAACTAGAAATAAAAATAAATAAGGAAATATGTATACCTGAAATGATATGATGTTCTGAATTTGCTTCCAAATAATACAGGGATAGGGTAAGTGGTTTGAGGATAAAACAAGATTGACCATGAGCTGGGAATTGTTGAAGCTGGGTGATGGATAAACAGGGTTCATTATACTTTCCCGTCTACTTTTGTTATATGTTTTAAATTTTCCATAAAAATAAGACCAAAAAGTAGGGTGGGGGAAGGCAGAGAGAAGCCACAAGAGAAGAGCAGGAAGAGGAGGAGAAAAAGAATAATTGTACTCTCGTTGTCTTAATAGCAGAGTATTTTATAGATTACTGGACACTTACATTCAGTAATTCAGAAGAGACAGGTTAACTCCTAGCTTCTTCCCTAACCCCTTTCCTGCCAGCCACACATCTCTGCCTGCCTCGAGAGGGACGCCCGCCTGGCACAGAAGACAATAGATATTCATAAAAAATGAGTGTGAAAGCTCTCATTTCCAGACCCGCTTTGGTCTTAGAGCAGAGAGAGACTAAGCTCCATGGGGACCACTGGCCACCGCCCCCAGTCCCTTTCCAGCCCACCAGATCTAGGTAAAAGTGAAATATACCCAGATAAAGTCTCACTCTCCAGATAACCTGTAGCTTGTTTCATGAGTTTTGTTGTTTGGTTCTGTTTTTCAGTTTAAGGGGCAGGGACAGCAAATGAACACTGTTCATATTGGTTATAGTTCACAGTTCTATAAGGTTATATTTTCTCTCATTCACCATGTTGTGTCCTGGGAAAGTTTAGTCCTCTCGGAGTGTGTCATAGAATCAGAATGCTTGGGAAACACTGAATCAGCAAAGAGGAATTCTGTACATAAGAAAAACGGGCAGGTGGACATTTTGTAGGTTTTAAGAGGATTCACTACTATTCTTAACTCTCCCCCCCCCAAAAAAAAAACACCTACAAGACCCCATACAGGTAACAGAGCAATGCAGACATGATGTTTTTCAAATAGTGTGTGTTTATATATATTGAATAAAAAGTTAAAAAAATTATATATCAAATTGATAGCATTTACCTCTATATGATAAGATGGCTGAGGATTTTTAGCTATTTGTTTCTCTGTGTGGTCTAATTTTCTATAATTATATTTTAATGAAAATTAATGAAGTATCTTTTTACTGAAGAGCCAAAATACCTAAAATACAATTTGCCTTTAAAGCTTTCATTTAAAATTGGCCCTCAGTTTCCAATAATCCTCAGTTAATTATCTAATCTCTTTCTAGTTTGAGCTATTAAGTGACCCCTAAAGTGTGTGAGTTAGCTGAGAGCATCTGAGTCATTTTGTTCCCCTCACGCTGCCGCCACCAAATGTTTCTCCACACGCATCAACCACCACCAACCCACCACACACAATAATTTCCACCCTGTGGTTTCCTCTGAAATGTACCTGATTTATAAAATGTAATCGCAGCACTTGAAACAAGTGGAAACTGGAATACAGAGAGGTTAAGTAACTTGCCCAAGATTGTACTTGTCAGGGATGGAGGTGGGATTCTGCCCCCAAGCCTGGACTTGAGGAACAGAAAGCTGCAATGCTCAGAAATTGTGGCCATTTGGAAGGATTGTGTTTAGCATTTCTGGGTTTGTGTTTGTTTTTTCAGTTTCCGACATTCCTCCGGGAACCTCAAGGAACAACATGTTACATGAGCAGATGTCCTCCCTCGTTGTGCCCCCCCCCTCCTCGGGCGCTCAGTTCTTGAGCCTCCTTTTCTGATTTCAGCTCTACCCTCTTCCTGCCTTGGTGGCCCTGAACTTTAATGCCTTCCTCAGTGTATTGCCTTATTTGGTTCTAGAGCCACAAAGAGGTCTGGAAAAGGATCCAGGCCAGATTAAAGACTGCTTGTGCAGCTAGGGGTTGAGAAATCTTTTTTCAGTGACTCAGGCTCACACTCAGGAAATCACAAACACAGGGAAACAAACTTGGCCTCAAAAGCAACTACCAGAAGCAACTGAAGAGGGCAGAGTGGAGGGGTCAGTATGTCAAATGTTAAATGTGTGTTTAATCCTGCGTTTTAAAATGGACTTGTCTTCATTCAGCTGTCCTTCCTTCTTTCCTGAGTTTCTGCAGTTTGCACATTAACCCAGAAACATTTAGGTAGCAGGTGCCATAGCTATCATAATTTACCATGTGCTAAATTGTGTAGCCTTTACAACATTTACAGCTGATTCACACTGACTCTCTTCCTCCTTCTCCTCCCTTCCTCTTTTAATTCTGCAACTCCCCCAAAGGAGATGTTCTTAGTATCTCCATTTTATTAAAAAACTGAGGCACAAGTGGTGAAATCACTTGCCCAAGGTCCCAGAGCTCAGAGTGACTGGAGCACCTGTAGCCCCCTGTAGTCAGGACGCTCACCACAGATCCACACTGATGCGGAGCCCCCAGGTGTCTGCATCCTTCTCACTTGACCTAAGGCATTTCAGCCTATGGATCCCTTCCTCTTTCCTTTCTATTCTCGACCTTCCAGTTTTGGAGTTCCCAGCTCTGGCTCCTTTTCTCAGTGCCCTTCATAGTATTTCTTCCTCTACTGCTCGCTGATGCAGGAGCCCTTGGCTTCCCTCCTGGTCTCTTCCTGGCTCCCTGTGTATCTCTGTTCATAAGGGACCTAAGTTCTTTGCTTTATCTTTGCTGCAGTGCTTATTCCCTTACTCTTGAGCCATGTACCCAAATGCACGTGCTTTCTTCCTATCCCTCTAGAGTACCTCAAACTCCAGTTCACTATCTTTCCATCACTGACTCCTCATCTGAGTCTCTCTGCCTCCAGGTCATGCTTCACTACCGTGAGTCTCAGGGCCTTCTTACCTGGCCCTACTTTTCTCCTAGTTTTTCCTTTCCAGAAGCAAGTACCTCCATATACAGTCCATATAGATAGTACCTCCATATACATAGTACCTCCATATACAGTCCCTTTTGCCGGGAATGCCCTTGCCTGGATTTTTCAAACTTTTGATCCCAACAGTAAGAAATACATATGACATCACAAACCAGTGCCCACAAGTATGTGACCCAATGATAGGCAGGGTCTAGGCTGTCTCAGCTGTGGTTAACAACATGATGTTCATGCTCAAGTTACTGTACAGGTGCCAGGTCACACTTACTGGACAGGCATTGGCCTGGAGTGGGTCTGCCTCAGGATGGACTATAGTGTGTGGGCTTTTGACTTTGTGTAGGAAAGATTTCACAATATGAGTACAAGTAATTTTTAGAATATGCTTATTAAGTCTAGGGACAGAGAAACAAAGGGAAGACTTAGGGTAAAAGAAGTAACAGGAGTGAGCCAAGGCAGGGCTGCTGTTAGCTCACCTGGTAGTGAGAGAAAAGGGGGCCCTGGAGACAGGATCAGGGGGAAACCCGGGTGGAGCTGCCACTGCCCCCTGCAAGTCTCCTTGAGACTCCTAGAGTTTAAGAAGAAATAAAAAGTTCAGGCTTCCACTCAAGATGGAGGTGTAGGTAGACACTCTTTACCTCCTTGTACAACCATAAGAAAAATCACAACTAACCTCAAAACAAAATACACAGAGCTGCCAGCAAATCAAACTGTGTGGAAGTTCTACAACCAAGAATTTGAAGAAGCCATATTCATTCAGATGGGTAGGAGGAGGGGAGACAGGGAGCCAGGGCAAGGAGGAAGTGGTGTGGTGCTGGTGAGGTGACGGTGGTAGCTGCAGAATGGCTGGTTCCACATTCATGTGTGGTGGATAAAAATTGGCAGGGACACCTTAGGAGCAAGTGATCCCAGCCCCAGGCCAGACCACACAGCCCAGGGTTCCAGCGCTGGGAAAATAAAGCCTAATAATTTCTGGCTATAAAAACCAGTGGGGGTTGGGGCAGTGGAAGAAACTGCTGATCTCTTCGAAGAGTCCCTTTAAAGGGCCTGCATGATCCTAGAACGTATGCAAACCCACCCACTCTGGAAACCACCACCAGGGCAGCAGCTAGAGGAGCGCCTGTCACATATGAGAAGGAGGGTGAAATGACTGGAAATGGGGCAAGTGCCCAGCAAGCCTGCAGAAGCCGAGCAGCAGCACTGTTCCTTCTTCAACCCCTCTCCCACATTCAGAGCCACAAAGTGATGAAGCGTATTGCCCCACCCTGGGGAATACCTAAAGCTCTTTGCCTTACAACTTAATAGGTGCACTAAGACAGGTAGTCAGTGCAGCTCTACCTAATACACAGAAAGAAACATGGTGAGGCTGCCAAATTGAGGAGACAAAGAAATATGGCCCAAATGAAAGAACAGAACAAAATCCCTGAAAAAGAACTAAATGAAATTGAGATATCCAAGCTATCAGATGAAGAGTTCAAAACACTGGTGATGAGGATGCTCAGAGAACTCACTGAATACAGCAAAAGCGTAAGGGAAGGAATGAAGGCTATGCTAAGTGAAATACAGAAAAATCAACAGGGATCCAACAGTGAAGGGAAGGAAGCAGGGGTTCAAATGAATAAGTTGAAACATAAGGAAGAAATAAACAATCAACTAGAAAAAAATGAAGAAGCAAGAACTAAAAAAATTAGGAGAGAATAAGAAGACTCTGGAACATCTCCAAAAGTGCCAACATCCAAATCATAGAGATGCCAGAAGGAGAAGAGGAAGAGCAAGAAATTAAAAACTTATTTGAAAAAATAATGAAAGAAAACTTCTCTAATTTGGTGAAGAAAATAGACATACAGGTCCAGGAAACACAGAGTCCCAAACAAGGTAGACCCAAAGAAGACCACACCAAGACACATCATAATTAAAATGGCAAAGGTTAAAGATAAAGAGAGAATCTTAAAAGCAGCAAGAGAAAAGGAGACAGTTACCTACAAAGGAGTTCCCATAAGACTGTCAGCAGTTTTCTCAAAAGAAATTTTGCAGGCAAGAAGTATTCAAAGTGATGAAAAACAAAGATCTACAACCTAGATTATTCTACCTAGCAAAGCTATTATTTACAAGGGAAGGGCAGATAAAGTGTTTTCCAGATGTCAGGAGCCGGCCAGCAACCGTCCCTTGACAAGGCCAGGATGGTTGAGATGCATCTGCAAGGCAGAGGCACCTGTGACTGGATTTCATGTCTATCTCTCATTACATGTTTGCTTGGGTGATCAAAAGGTGGTGGGATTGTTAGACACCTGTATTTCAGATTCATTGATTCGCATAATTCCAATGAAGTTGTACAAAATAATTTCTTGACCAGAGAACAAAGTTACCGCTAATGAAATAGCCCCTGAATGTCTAAAAGTTGTTGGAGTAACAGCCCTTCCTTTACCTTGAACAGGAATATATATTCATTAGAATTTAGTAGGCAAAGAAACAGGAAAAGCTTATTAAATACTACAAACTAAGCACGTAGATATAATTACCAAGGAGTTAGAGTCCATAGTACATAGAGAAACATTTTGGACAGAAAGATAGATAGCTAAGTTAGATATCACAAAGGCCTTATAATGAATTTCCTAACCTCTGCTCGGTCTATGGTACCTTTTGCCTCATGCCAAATTCTAAGACCTTTAATAGACAATAAGACATTCAAACTCTGTACATAGAGCTATTTCAAATTGTCTGATTAATGGCTCTCCTGGTCAAAACAACTTTTGTTTAACATAACTGAAACTGTGGAAATTCTAGTACTTTTCCTGGTTACCTCTGTATTGGTTTTTTCTGCTTAACTGATCATGCCATGCACCTGTTCCTTTAATGTTATACAACAATCTCTATAAAAATAAAGCCTAAATCAAACTCTACAAGTTCAGTCAGTCCCACAGAAGCTGGCTGTTCTCCAGCATCCAGTCAGGTGTCTGACTCTTCATTCACATGCGCCATCCATCCTTCAGGGACCCTGAACCCTGCTGAGGCTGGACCCCGGCACCCAGACATAATAAAGCTAAAGAAATTCACCATCATCACCAAGCCCTTATTATATGAAATGTTAAAAGGACTTATTTAAGAAAAAGGAGATCAAAACTATGAACATTAAAATGACAACAAACTCACAACTATTAACAACCGAATCTAAAAAACAAAAACAAACTAAGCAAACTAGAAGAGGAACAGAAACCATAGATACAGAGATCATTTGGAGGGTTATCAGTGGGGAGGAAGAAGAGAGAGAATGGGGGGAAAGGTACAGAAGCATAATTGGTAAGTACAAAATAGACATGGTGAGTTTAAGAATAGTATAGGAGGACTTCTGGCCAAGATGGAGGCTTAGGTGAAAATACTGTACCTCCTTGCACAACCAAACTTAAGGACAACAAAGATTTAGAAATAAAACAGACAGAAAATTAAACTGTACCAATGTTCGACAACAACGAACCATTCCTCCAGACCGGTAAGAGGTGCAGAGTCGGCTGCCAGAGGAGAAGGGTTCTGGCAAGAAAAGGTGGTGGTTGGAGACCCCAGGTGCAGGGAGGAAACCAGCAGACACCGTGAGGTGCACAAGGCGGTTGGCTGACCACAGACACACATTCATGTGCAGATAAACCAGGCAAAAAATGGGCAGTGAGACAAACCACGCAACCCAGGGCCCCAGCAATGGGAAATACAGCCTAAAAGCACCTATTGAAAAAAACTTGCGGGGGTTGAGGTGCTGGGAGAGGCTCCCAGCCTCACAGGAGAGTTCATTGGAGAGACCCACAGGGTCCTAGAATGTACACAAGCCCACCCACTCATGAACCAGCACCAGAAGGGCCCAATTTGCTTATGGGAAGTGGTAGAGGGGACCAAAATCTGAGAGAGAGCAGAAAAAAACACCATAACTCCCTCTCTGACCCCGCTCCCACATACAATGTCACCATCTAGCGACTGGGTTGCCCCGCCCTGGTGAACACCTAAGGCTCTGCCGCTCACATGTAACAGGCACAAACAAATAAAAAATGTCTCAATCAGAAGAACAAATCAAAGCCCCAGAGCCAATACTTTTAAGTGACCAAGAAATAGCCAACCTATCAGATGCACAGTTCAAAATACTGGTCATCAGAATGCTTACAGAACTGATTGATTTAAGTCGCAAATTAGATGAAAAAATGAAGGCTACACTAAGTGAAATGAAGGAAAATAAACAGGGAACCAATAGTGATGGAAAGGAAACTGGGACTCAAATCAAAGGAGTGGACCAGAAGGAAGAAAAAAATGACCAAACAGAAAAGAATCAAGAAACAAGAATTTAAAAAAATGAGGAGAGGCTTAGGAACCTCCAGGACATCTTTAAACCTTCCAACATCCAAATTATAGGGGTACCAGAAGGTGAAGAGGAACAGCCACCAGTGGAAAACTTATTTGAACAAATAATAAAGGAGAATTTCCCCAATCTGGCAAAGGAAATAGACTTCCAGGAAATCCAGGAAGATCAGAGAGTCCCAAAGAAGTTGGACCCAAGAAGAAACACACCAAGGCACATTATATTTACATTTCCCAAGATTTAAATGAAGGAGAGAATCCTAAAAGCAGCAAGAGATAAGGAGACAGTTACCTACAAAGAAGTTCCCATCAGACTGTCAGCTGAATTCTCAAAAGAGACCTTACAGGGAAGAAGGGGCTGGAAAGAAGTATTCCAAGTCATGAAATCCAAAGACCTACATCCAAGATTTCTCTATCCAGCGAAGCTTTCATTTAGAATGGAAGGGCGGATAAAGTGCTTCTCAGATAAGGTCAAGTTCAAGGAGTTCATCATCATCAAGCCCTTATTATATGAAATGCTAAAGGGACTTATCTAAGGAAAAGGAGTTAAAAAACATGAACAGTGAAAGGACAGCAAACTCACAGTTATTAACAACCACACCTAAAACAAAAGCAAACTGAGCGGACAGCTAGAACAGGAGCAGAACCACAGAAATGGAGATCAGAAGGAGGGTTAGCAACAGGGGAGTGGGAAGAGGAGGGAGGGGAGAAGAGAAGCCCTTTTTCTCCCCTGGAGAGAGAAGCCATGCCGTCCCTTTTCCTCCACAGGACTCAGTAGTCTGTGTGAATTTGTCTCATCTTATCCATGGACTCCAAGAGCTGGGATCCATGTCAATGTGACTTAGTCATTTCACTACTAGGCATTTACCCATGAGAAATGAAAGCATAAGTCCATACAAAGCCTTGCACAGAACATTTGTTCATAACAGCTTTCCTTGTCATAGCCCAAAAAGGCCCTTGGTGTAAATCACAGATTCCTTCATCCATTTCAACAACAACAAAATAAGAGATAAAAAAATAAAAACAAAAAACAACATACAGTTGGGATTCCCTAGAAGATATTAGTGAAGGAGCCTCTTGTCTACTGGAGTTAGTCCCTGGGACATTCAAAGGAGATCCCAAGGCTCCTGAGAATTTGATACCAGCAGAAACACTGACAGGATGGACTGGAAGGGACACAGAGAAGACAAAATGAAGAAGTCTGTTGGACCATCCAAATTCTACAGACAGGAAGCAGGCTGATGAAATTACTCAGCTATAAACACATACACCTTTCATGCAAAAGAGGAGGATGGAGTCTTGAATCCAGAGAGCAGAGCTGAGAACCATAGTGGATCATTTCTAGGCCTTGGAACCTAGTGGAGATTACCTGGCTGGATCCTGAAATTTTCAGGGGTATCAGTGATTCCTTTATATCTTTTATCTTTTTTCTGTTTTGAATGGGAATGTCTATAACTGTGAACCTATGCTAAACCCACCATTGTCTTTTGGGAACAGAAAACTTATTTTCTGGTTTCACAGGCCCACCGATACAGAATAATTTTGCCCCAGGATGGAATATATCCACAGTCTCACCTGTATCTCATTTAGATGATTTCACTGATGAGATTCAGTAGATGAGATTTTGGGCTTTGAGTTAATACTCTCATGAGTTGAGCCTTTGAGGGATCTTGGAACAGGTTAATATATTTGGTATATGAGATGGACAGAAGTCTTTGCAGATCACAGAATAAGTTGTGGTAGGCAGAATAATGGTCTCTTAAAGATGTACACATCCTACTCCTTGGAACCTATGAAGCTATCTACGAATGTTACATGGCAAAATAGAATTAAGGTAGCAGATGGAATTAAGGTTACTAATCAGGTGACTTTATTTATTTTGTTTTTTATAAAGATTTTATTTATTTATTTTTAGAGAGAGGGGAAAGGAGAGAGAAAGAGAAGGGGGAACATCAATGTGTGGTTGCCTCTCATGTGGCCCTCACTGGGGACCTGGCCCGAAAACCCAGGTATGTGCCCTGACTGGGAGTCAAACCAGCGACCCTTTGGTTCACAGCTCATGTCAATCCTCTGAGCTACACCAGCCAGGGCATTAATTGGGTGACTTTAAAATGGAGAGGTTATCCTGGATTATATGGGTGCGCCTGGTCCTTAAGAGTGAAAGAGAGTCATGTGACTAGGAAGAACGATCAGAGAGGTATAACACTGTTGCCTTTTAAACAAAAATTTGTTTTACTTTATTGATTTTTAGAGAGAGAGAAACATCAGTTTCTTGTTCCATTCATCCACACATTCATTGGTTGCTTCTCGTTTGTTCCCTGACTAGGATGGAGCTGCAACCTTGGTGTATGGAAACAACACTAAAACCAACTAAGCTACCTGGCCACTACTTTAATGTTGTTGGCTTTTTTTTTAAAGATTTTATTTATTTATTTTTAGAGAGGGGAAGGAAGGGATAAAGAGAGGGAGAGAAACATCAATGTGGGGTTGACCCTCACTCGCTCCCTGCTGAGAATCTGGCCCGAAACCCAGGCATGTGCCCCGGCTGGGAATCGAACCAGCCACCCTTTGGTTTGCAGGTCGGCGCTCAATTCACTGAGCCACACCAGCCAGGCTTGTTGTTGGCTTTTAAGATAGACATAGGGGGCTCTTAGCCAAGGCATGTGGGCAGCCTACTAGGAGCTGAAAAAAAAAGGGTAATGGTTTTTCCCCTAGAGTTTCCCTGTAGGAATGCAGCCCTGCTGACATTTTGGTTCAAACACAGTAAGACCCATGTTGAACTCCTAACCTGCAGAACTGTGGGCAGTAAGTTTTGTGTTGTTCTAAGCCACTAAGTTTGTGGTAATCTGTTACAGCAGCAACAGAAGATCAATACAGTACTTTTAGAAAGTGTGCCATTTGTTGTATGTCAATTATATCTGAACAAAACTGTTAAAAAGTAGCCCCGGCTGGTGTAGCTCAGTGGATTGAGTGTGGGCCTGTGAACCACACGATCCCGGTTTTATTCCCAGTCAGGGCACATGCCTAGGTTGCAGGCCAGTTCCCAGCAGGGGACTCATGAGAGGCAACCATACATTGATATTTCTCTCCTTCTCTCCTTCCCTTCCTCTCTGAAGATAAATAAATAAAATATTTTTAAAAAACTGTTAAAAAGTAAACAAAAGATTGGTAGAGAACTACACATACAAATAATGCCAATTAAGAGCACAGTGGTTCACTTTTAGTCTCAAATTAGGGGTGGGGTAGATGTAACCATATAATGGGAGAATCAGACTGTCATTCCCCCAGAACTGGTTCAATCTCAGAATCAGTAATGGGTGTCTTCTGATGATATAATATGAATACACAACACTTCTTAGAAACTGTTGTCTAGCCAAAATGTTTAAATTGGGTTTCTCACACCTTTAGATACAATTTTTATTTATTTATTTTTAGAGAGGGGGAAGGGAGGGAGAAAGAGAGGGACAGAAACATGGTGTGTGAGAGAAACATAGATCGGTTGTCTCTCACACGCCCCCTACTGGGGACCTGGCCCACAACACAGGCATGTGCCCTTGATACAGGGTGCAGCCAGGGGGGGGCGGGGGCGGCAAACAGGGATTAGGAATGGGGTCCAGAACTCAAGGTGTCCAGGAAATATTAGGATGTCCTCACCCCTTCCCCTCACAGGTATAATTTGGGTGAAAGGACCCATGGAGCAGGAACATGTAGAGCTGTTTTGTACAGCAACAGCTTTGCAGCTAACCTCTGGCATGCTCATTTAACATATCTACAACATTCAACTGGTTTCATAGATATGTTAAATAGCTGTGTCCATGCTTTGAGCCAGGGAGAAGGGAGTGACTTCCACCCAAGATGTAACTGGGAGGCAACTCCCCCTGGTTACACTGCCTGCTTGAGAGCTTGGAGAAGATTGGCTCCACACCCTGGGATCCACGTCTGGGCTCACGCCTGCCCAGAATCACTATGGCAGCCCAGTAAAGCTGGAAGGATACTGGAATGCTGGCACATGTAACCGATTGTCGGAGAAGTCGGAAATGGGGCTGCAGAGGAAGACTGGCGTGGGAATTTAAACCCAGAGTTGGCAGCCATGCTAGGAGAGAGGACCACACGGCTGCGGCAGTGCAGAGAGAACCACTGGGCTTTGGCCAGAGTGGGGACCCCTGCAGCCACGTGAGGGAGAGTCACCATGCAGCTTTAGCAGAAAACTTGCCACTTGGCTTTGGCAGAGTGGTGGCCCGCCCCGCCCCCTCTCCCTGCAGCTTTGCTGGGAGAGAAGACCACGAGGTTTTGACAAAGTGGAGACCTCTGCAGCTTTGCAAGAGTGAGGACCACGTGGCGTTGGGGTGCTCTCCTTGGCCACATGGCTTAGGAAGCAGGAGAGGCTTTGCCTGGAAGAAAAGAGGTACGAGGACTTTTGTTGGTGGGCCATGAGAAGGTGCCACATGGCTTTGGATTAGCTGGAGATCCTGATGGCAACACAGCTGATGGTGCCAGGAGCCTGAATCACGGACGTCTACTTCTTTTCCTGAGATACAATGCCCCAGACTAGGGCAGAGAGAGAAGGAAGGACTGGGTGTGTCTGTGGGTATCCTAAAGGACTTTGATATTTTAATGAAGACATTAGGTCACTACTTTAAGTCTATATAGCTTTAAATAAAGATTTCCTTTCCTTTTCACAAATCTTTGGGATCGAGCAACATCTTTCCTCTGGCGGCGGACAATGAGAACCCCATAGGGGTTATTTTCGGTAATAGTATATCGTACCCGCCTTGGCCCTGCTCTGTAACACCCTGACCAGGAATAGAACCAACAGCCTTTAGGTTCAGAGGCCGGCGCTCAGTCCGCTAAGACACACCAGCTAGCTAGATATAATTTTTAATTTACAGTAAATCCAGGGAGCAAGAAAAACACTGGCACAGGAAGTAAAAGTAAAATAAAAAACTGCAATATTCTTCAGGACAGTTGGCCTGGTCTTTCTGAAAGTCAATGTCACGACAACAGGATTAGAAGACAGGGCCATAACAGGTAGCTCAGTGAGCAGTCTTATGCCACCACTGGGTTCAGCAAATCTGCTATAAAAGACACTTTTGGGGAAATTCGACAATGGTCTGGACATTAAACAAAACGAAAGTTTACACGAATGGAAAGGAACAGCCCCAGCCAGGTGGCTTTGTTGGCATAACATAACCTCGTCTGAACGTGCCAGGGTTAGTTGTTCAATCCCTGGTCAGGGCACGTATGGGAGTCAACCAACGAGTGCGTAACTGGGTGGGGCACGGAATCGACCCTTCTCTCTCTCTCTCTCCCTCTGTCTCTGTCTCTCTGTCTTCCTCCCCCTCCCCCTTCCTCTCTCAAATCAAGGCATAAACTTTTTTAAAAGCATAAAAAAGAAGAGAATATTGACTAAAAAAAAGATTATAAAATAATAGGAAGAGCCCTGGGCAGGTAGCTCAGTTGGTTGGAGCATCACACATTACACCAAATACACCCAAGGCTGTGGGTTCCATTCCCAGTTTCCCAGTCAGGGCACATACCTAGGTTGCGGATGTGATCCATGGGCGGGGGTGTGGGGGGTGCAGGGAGAGAAAGAGAGAGAGTTCAGTTTGTTGCTCCACTTATTTATGCGTTCATTGGTTGATTCTTGTATGTGCCCCCACCAGGGACTGAACCTGCAACCTTGGCATATTGGGACAACGCTCTATACAACTGAACTACCTGGCCAAGGCCAGAACTATTGTTATACTAGGTTTTCAGAAGAGGAAATTCTGGCACAGAGAGGTAAATAACTTGCCTAAGTACACACAGCTGAGGAGGAAGTGGGAGGATCAGGATTCCAAGTCAGAGAGCAGATCCGAAGTCTGGCCTTTGACCGGACGCTCTCTCTCATCTGCCTAGCCACGTGGTGCTAAAGAAGTGTCTGCTGATATATGTCCCTGAGTCTCCAAAGGGGTGATTCGAATAGTAGTTAAATAGAGCACTCTGTTAAGGTTATTGGAGTGCTCCAGGTTACACAGATTTAGGGAGAAGAAGTTGCATTTTCTGACTCCTGAATTTCATGATGAAGAACAGTTCTGAGTGAAGAGCATATATTTCAAAGTCAGATAATTCTGAGTTCAAATACTGGCTCCACACCAGGGACAGATCCAAGGTTTGTGGGGACTGAAGCTTATGCAATTTTGAAAGCTCCCTCTAGGGCACAGGTGGCAAACACAAGGCCCACGGGCCGAATCCGGCCCTCCACCTTGTTTTATGCGGCCCAGCACCTTGTTTCTACTGAGCTCCTTGCCCCTAGTTAAGGAGTAGTTACATTTATACAGTCCTGAAATTACATTCGGCCCTTTGAAGGCAACTGCAATGCTGATGTGGCCCCCCGGTGAAAATGAGTTTGACATCCTGCTCTAGGGAGAGAAATAAAGCCTATGGATACAGAATCAGGTACAGGGCCTTGAAAGGGGCCCATAGCTGAGAAGGCCTATAGCCTGGGCCTCATTAGCTTCCTACTTAATTAGCCCCTGTCTGCCCTTCATTAGCACTTTATTTCTGATCCTGTTTCTCATGGAAACCAGGATATCAATGGAAAGAACCTAGTTGAAGGGCCTGGTACAGTGTTCATTGGGTAGGTACCTGAGAAGTCATTGTTAATAAAGATGATTTAAATTAGAACATTTCAATTAGAAACCTGTTTTTAAGCAGGGTTTGAAATAAAAACAGGATATGGGAGAAAATTATTTTGTCAGTTCATTTAAGCTGAGCAGCTCTGCAGCTCAGCTCTCCCCGGAGTCCGATTAGTTTGGTTTCTCCAAAGCAGTCTCTCCAAAGAGAAGTCTAAGCAACAATAAGAAAGAAGGGCATGAAAAAGACAGGGGTAGGTAGATGGAGAGAGTATCATGGGAGAGAGTCATCTACAGGGCCCCTGAAGGCCAGAGTTCTGCTGTGTGCTTGTCAGTAAGAAGATATTTAACCATTTTAAGTCTTTCTCGACCTAAACAAGTGTCAATGAAAGTCAGTGTCATGACAACAGGATTAGAAGACAGGGCCATAACAGGCAGCTCAGGGAGCAGTCTTGTCCCACCACTGGGTTCAACAAATCTGCTGTAAAAGACACTTTTTGGGAAATTTGACAATGGTTTGGATAACCGGCCAGTGGAAAGGGGATTTCAAGGTACATTTCAGTGTTGAAAGAGAAGGCATCTGGGGAGACTCCCTGAGGTAGTGTCATGTTCCAGTCACCTGCAGGCAGACAATATGTGCTTGTTGTTCTGTGGTGTCCTGAGTGGTTTTGAAAATGCCAGAGGCCTCTGGAATCTGCTTCCAGCCCCCTGAAGAACCAGCACTGTTTGCAGAAAAGCATGCGTCACTGCCTTCCACTTGGTATCTAACATTCTCCTCTCAGGATTTGATCGTCTAAAAAAAAAGGAAGTATGTTAATGCAGAGTTCCTTGAAAATATAACGGCACCTTTCTCAAACACGTGTCTTTTCTTGGTTATCTGTGGGCTTTTTGTTTGGGGTGATGGTGTTGTTTCATGTAGATAACAAGCAATGAATCCGGATCTGTGGGAAGAGAAAGGCCACAATGTCGTAGGAGGTAATTGCATTAATTAGGTAATTAGGGGGAGATATGTGGGTGATTATTAACCTTCTTGCCAGCTACATTTAGGCACAAGTATGTGTTTTATTTTTCTTCATATTTACAAATGACTCATACCTTTTGCTATTCAACAATCACAAAATCTTCACATTTCCCCCCAGAACTTCCTCTGTGTAATGCCAAAGATGAAACACCCTTCTCTTCCTACTCTCTGGCAAAACGATTTTTTTTTTCTGCTATACCTGTCTCCTAAGGATATCAGGAGGTTCTGGATTCATCTATTACCTCCAAATCCACTTTTCCTAGACTTTCTATCTGCACACAGTCCTGTCAGGAGACTACTTTGGAATAACAGCTGATGCTTTGTGCGCCAGGATTTGTGCACCAGGATTTTCTTTTCTCCATGGCCTTTTCTCTGTTTCGTGTATTAAATCTTTGTTATCTCAACTCAGGGAAGGATGGACCCAGCTGGAGGGAAGACCCTTTGGGAAACAGAAAGGACTCAGGAGCAAAGACAGCACACAAGGCCAGGAAGAGTCCACTCCGCCTCCAGACGGGCTCAGAGCCCCTGGACTGTGGAGAAGGAGACTAGAGAACTCAGAGTCCAGTGTGTCCCGGGGCCTGGGCAGTGCCCCAGAACTGGGCCCAGTTCTGGGCTGGGAGTTAGGAACCGGGTGAGAAGAATGCCCTGATAACTGCTTCGGTGCTTCCAGTGGTTGTTAAGTGAAATTTCATACAAAGAGTCTGTGTGGCCGTTACCAGGCCACCCTCAGGGACTGCTGCTTTATGCATTTCCAATAATCACTTTGGACAAAGTCCAGAAAAACGTAAGTAAAAAATCAAAATGTGAGGAGAATGAAGGAAAGCCTTCAGATCCCTTTATACTATAACTCAGGAGCCTGTGAGCTCAGTACATTTCAGCTGGGCCAGCATAACAGGTGCTGTTCAAGAGCAGAGGGCCACCCTCCCCTGAGTTTTGGCACCATAAAAGTCCCTGGAAATCAGATACAGCTCAGGAGGAAGCCTAGGGGTATAGAATGACCCTAACGCAACTAATTGCAGTCTGTGATAATTGCTCCCGAGACAAAGCACAGGAAGCCTTGCAGACTGGTCTGAGGGGACAGGGAACCATGCCCTCAGTCCAGACCTGAAGGGCAAGTTAGAGATAACTAGTTGTTTGTGAGGGTAGAAAGAAAATATTGTCCCTGGGCTGGCAATTCCCCATGAACCATTTATGAAATATTGTCAGGGGAAAACAGCAAGGAAACAAGGAGGGCCTGGGTGATGGTGGCCAATAATTCAGAGAGTGCAAGCAATGTGAAGACCATTGGGTTAAAGGATTTGGGAGACATTAGTATTGATTTTGACAAGAATAGCTTCAGCAGACGGCGGGAAGAGAGCTCAGTTGCAGAAGGCTGAGATGTACCATGAAGATGGTAAACAGACAATTCATTCATGAAATTTGACTGTGAAGGGAATGGCAAAGGGTAGTGGCAGGAGCAGGGCATGGGGTCGAAGGAAGAGACTTCGGCTTTGGAGAGCCTTTGAATATGCACGAACGATAGAAAGGCAGCCGCAAGTAGAGAGAGCGCTTAGAAGAGAGGATAGAGAGGGTGGACACTCCCAAGCAAAGGATCCCTGAGACACTAGAAAGTGACACAAGCCAAAGGCGGGACAGGAAACTGGCCTAAACAGGAGGAGAAAAGGCTGAGAATGGTAATGTTTGTAGATTTGGTGGCAGGAGGTTAGAGATCTGCCTAATGGTCTCCATAAAGTGGGAACTGTTAGATCTGCTCATTAGGGTGAGTCTGGTCAGTGGGTGGGAAGGGTTAGCAGAATCACAGAATTGAAGAAGGTAGAAAAGATTTGAAATGGATTCTACAGTGAGTACTAATTCCAGATGCTCAAGAAAAACTTTATATTTCCCTCCCTCCCTCCCTCCATTGTTTCTACAAAATTATTTTATCTGGAGGAATGGTACAAATGAAAGAATGAAGTGCGTGTTTTGGGACAACAGTACCTTTAGTTTGATTTTTAGCTCTCATTCCTCTAGGTGGAAGATGCTTCGCCTCAGTTGATTCAAGAAGAGATTACAGACAGTAGGATTCATGAGTCTGGAGCTCAGAGGAGGGTATGTGCTGAAAACATCGATTCGGGGCTCACAGGCACACAGTTTGTCTCTGGAGTCCTGCAAGACATTGACGTAGCTCATGGAGAGAGAAGAGAATGAAGAACTAAATTTGGAAAAATTCCAACATTTAAAGGCCCAGTAGAGGAAGAAGAATCAGCAAAGAGAATTCAGAAGTTAGGAAGAAAAGCAGGAGAATGTCATGTCGCAGAACTAAGGGAAATAAGTATATTAAATAAAATAAGAGGTCAAGTAGGATTAGGATTATAAAAATAATAATAATACCTACTATTTATTGAGTACATAGTACCTGATTATATCAGTCAACCAACCCATCAATGAATCACATGAGGTCTGTCCAGAATATATCCAGTCATGTCATATGAAAAAATGAGACGTTTATTGAAGAAGATACAGGATACCAGAAACACTGTACAGAGGACAATGATGCCTCAGTTCTCTTCAAAGTAGGCACCTTGGGAACTCACACAGTTCTCCCAGTCACCATCAGCTGCCCCATGGTATTTTCCTGAATCTCATCAACAGTTTGAAATCTCTTCCCTTTCAAAGGTGATTTTAGTTTGGGGAAAAGCCAGAAGTCACAGGGTGCCAAATTTGGGTTGGGGGGGGGGGGCTGAGTCACCTGGGTGATTGGATGTTTCACCAAAAACTCTGCATGAGACATGATGCCATTAGTGGGCACGTTGTCATGATGAAGCTGCCCATCGCCAGTTGCCCTGAGCTATTCTGAATAATCCGAATAGCTTTCATGGAGTAATTGTCAAGCTTAACACCAAATTTGTTGCAGATTTGTTGCTGTACTTGTTCAGTCTTTTTTAATGTGACGGCCACATAGTAGACATGCTCACTCAAGGGCATGTACTGCCCCCACTGACTGGAACTGTAAAGTCACTGTTCACGCATGCTTATTCCAGTCCACTCTCCTTGGTTGCCAGGTTACATCGATGTCACTCAAACCATTCTCATTATATTAACAATGGCTGGACTTTTTCCGGGCACACCTCGTATATCAACACCATATGCCAAACTCTGTGCTAAAAAGAGTGTTTCTTCTCATAGTGCTCATTAGAGCTTGTCAACCTTTCTGTCACACATGACAAACATAACAGTGTTTGTACATCCCTTGGGGTGAATGGATGACCAGGCTCCTCAGGGCTGCCCGACCCACCTAGGCTACACTGAGGGCTGGGAGATCAATATCTCATTATCACCTGCCTTTGATCAAAGTTTCTTCCTTCCTGCCTGCCTGCCTGCCTTCCATTTTATTTGTTTATTTTTAGAGAAAGGGGAAGGGAGGGAAAAAGAGGGGAGAGAAATATCAATTGGTGGCCTCTCACACACACATTGACCACACCCTGACTGGGGACCAGGGACAAACCCACAACCCAGGCATGCATCCTGACTAGGAATCCAGCTGGTGACGTTTTGCTTTGCAGGACGATGCCCAACCAACTGAGCCATATGCCAAAGTTCTTTGCATTGCCTATAGTGAGTATAGTTCTAGATGAGTTTTATTGTTATCAGGGCAGAGCTGGGGACCAACCAGGTAAGATTGTTAGTGGTTATTAGGGATTAGTCAGAGCCTTGGAGAATGAGGCAGGTTTCAAAAACTTGGTGGAAAAAAAAAAACTACATTAGATTTTTCAGTTTTCAGTAATGGATGGTGGGAGGAGAAAGAGAGAGAAAGCTTGTTCTAAAAATTAGGAAGAGGGGAAAACTTATTCTGAAATTTAAGAAGATTAAGTTTTGAAGATCTTAGAGCAGTCTGAGATTCAACCTTAATATTTAGGAGGTGAAAACACTTGTTTGTTCGGCACAAGCTGCTCGGCAGGCGCTGACGCCTGCTCTGACCAGAGCTGTGCACAGAGGGGAACACCCTGTGACCGAGTCTTGCTTTCTACAGAAGAGTGCGACTGACGGCAGGACTTCAGGGATTAAATCGGATTTCAAACAGGATAACGGAGTTCACTATTAACAGGAACCCCTTTAAGATCAATTCCTTTTAGCAGATCCATTATTGGAAAATTATACAACCCTTTAAAAAAGGAATAAAAAGAAAACAGGAATAAGTTCTATTTGCCCTGATATGAAGGATTTCCAAAATATCTTTTTCAGTGAGAAATACAAGGAGAAAAACAGTGCTTGGAGTGCTATTTTGGAGTGCATATATAGATATGTTTGCATATTCAAAATCTCAGGAAGGCTATACAAGAAACTGATCCACAGGAGGAGGGCTTGGTGGCCTCGGATCAAGGTGGAGCCTTTTTGTTTTATGCTCTTTTGAATTTTGTACCAAGCGAATATACAAACAGCCACTCCTTAATTTGCTTTGGAAATGTTGGCATTTGTGTACTGGATTTTCTTAAAGCATGAAATACCAGAGTCTATAAACCACACCCTGAGTGCTCTCATTTTGAGGTTACTGACTAAACCAGCCACGCAAGTGTGACTTTCCAAAAGACCAAATGTTGTCAAGAGGGGCCAGGCGAGTGGCAGGGGGCTTGACACACTTGCAGCCTCTGAGGGTGTTAGGGGAACACAGAGAGAGTTGGTACAATTCTTTCTTTTTAAATGAGGAAACTAAGGCCTAGAGGGGAAGAAACTTACTTGCCTAATAAAGAGATCATGTTGTGTGTGTAAATAAGGGAGAAGAATAAGGCTCTACATTAATATTTGCACAGTAAACTCAGGAAGGACACATAAAACACTGATATCAGTCTAACCAGGTAGGGAAGGAAGGTGAGATGTAGGAGCGCGAGGAAAAAAAAATAGAAGCATGGGAAACAAAGGTAGGGTTGAGATCTTCACTCTGAAACTTCTATAATTCTTTTTTTTAAAAAAGATTTTATTTATTTTGTTTTAGACAGAGGGGGTGGGAGGAAGAAAGAGAGGGAGAGAAACATCAATGTGTGGTTGCCTCTCTTGCGCCCCCTACTGGGGACCTGGCCCGCAACCCAAGCATGTGACCTGACTGGGAATTGAATCCATGACCCTTTGGTTCGCAGGACAGTGCTCAGTCCACTGAGCCACACAAGCCATGGCTGAACCTTTTATAATTCTTGGTCTATTTACCAAACAACACAAACCTATTTTAAAACGTTTTAAAGAGAGGTGGACCATGACACCTGCATGATAATAGTTCAGATTCCATCGAAAACATCTTGAGGCTATGGGCTCAGGGGTAAATCAAGAATCCACTGTTGAAAGCACAGGTCAGGAAAACTGGTTCCAACCAAGCTTTGCAATTTAATTCGCCTGTGACTTTGGTGCATTCCTCTCCTGAGGCCAGTTTTCACACCTGTAAATGGAAGGATTAGATAAAGTAATCTCTAGGTTCCCTTTTACCTCTGATATTACTGGATTTTGAAACAATTGTTAGTAATTTAGAACTAAAGGGGAATTTATGAGATTGTTGTCAGTGGAAATCAGGCTCCTCTATGGATTTACGAGGAAAGCCTTCCAAGGACCCACACGCGGGAGATTGTAGTGTGGCAAGGTTTATTCATGTGGAAGCTGCCCCTGGGTTTCCAATTTCCTGTCTTCCTCTGTCCTGCTGCAGAAAAAGTCCAGCCACGTCTTCAGCAAGGGTAAAACAAAGACCAAGGTCCAGAGTTTCTGTTTCATATTAAAGCTTAGTCCTTCCGAGCTTATGCAGGCTGCTGTGGGCTCCGGTAGCAGCTAGATCTACATGGTCAAGCGCTCCCAAACCAGAGAGCCTGAAAACCAACAGGAGCGAATGCAGACCCCTGAGCAAGAGAGAACTTTGTTTCCCTGGGGTTATAACCAGGAGCTTTTTCAAAATAACCAATAAACTTCCCAAGCTTTTATGGGCTTTTGATAGATCTACCTCCTGGTTAGACTGACCAAGCCTCTCTGATTAAGCATCTCCTGCTCCCCCCAACTGGATTGTACTGGAGTGGGGGAGGAGGGGTGTCAGTCCTTGCTGGGGCAATGCCGGGCCTGGTATGTGTGTGAAGCTGTAGCTTCCTAGTGAAGTAAACAGGCTTATGCTTCTGTTTTATTAAACTCAATCTCTTGCCCTGCCCAGGTGGCTCACTTTGGTGGAGCCATCATCCTGTACACCAAAAGACTGTGGGTTTGATTCCTGGTCAGAGCACATACCTAGGCTGTGGGTTTCATCATTGGTTGGTGAGGCAAACCATTGTGTATGGGAGGCAAACCATTGATGTTTCTCATATCAGTGTTTTTCTCTTGCTATCCTCCCCTCTAAAATCAACAAACATATCCTCAGGCAAGAATTAAAAGATTAAAAATAAATAAATTCAACATTTATTTTGCTCTCTTTCTTATTAATAACTAGTTAGCTATCTGTGGTAACTAGACAATTTTTCAAAGCCAGGAGATGGTAATCGGCTCTTGGGTCTCTTTTTGCTTCTTTGACCTGAAGTTACACAAGAACTGCAGGTGATTTTCTGGGCCCCTTTCTCCTACTAATCAGATCTGTGTTCCTCAGAGCGAGGTTTGGTAAATGTTAATCAATGCTTCATAAAATATCTCCAATAGATTGGGGAAATCCTACAAAATAAATGCTCCGGATGGAGAGGCACAACACTAGCAAAGGTCCTGAGAAGTCCTGTGATAAAAACTTACATTACTAAACCCAGCACTTTCCAAAATTATGAATATGGAACACTTTGGTGTGTCTTTTACCTCTATTTGGAACTAATGGGATTCACATGCCTTCATTTTTAGAGAATTTATGAGGTCAGCTGGCAGCTGGCAGTTAGGATGGTTCTGGGCCTCTGCAAATATGAGAAGATTTTTCAGCATATTCCTGAGGGAGACTGAGAGCCTTGTGATTCACACCGCTCCCCGCTCTGCTAGTTGAAAGAAAACCTTTCAATGCTGGAGCCTCAGAAACTGCCTCGTTTTACAGGAAGTTTCCAATCTAAGCACAGTGAAGTCGGTGGGTATCTTATTTGTCCCTTTCACTTCTGGCTTTCAGATTTATTTTTGCTTTAGGAACTTTTTGTCACTCTTTTTGTTCAGCAATATAGTTCTCTTTCTCTCCTTGCTCCATAATGTTTGCATAATTTCTTCCCTCCTAATATTTTCATTCCCAAACAGGAAGGTGGGAAAAGTTTATGCATGATTTGGGTCCTGGCCCTGCCTTGCTTTGCTTCCTCCATTAGTCTGAGATTTTCACCCTCAATTCCCAAAGAAACATTGACTCATCATGCACACACACAGTCATTTGGGAATAAATTAATTTAAAACCTGTATTTCTTAAAAGTTCTCAATTACTTTAGCTCCATCATTAACCATCCAGTTTAAAGAAAACGAAAATCTCTTAATTTTCAGCAGGCAAAATCGTGTGAGCAAAGCCACCATTGTACTATGTGTCGTTGCATCTGGGGTCTAAAACCAAGGCACACTATGAAAAGCTACTATTACATTGCAGCGTTTTCTTTGTTTGAGGTGTTCAGGTTTGTACCCTAAGCATTAGGACAAAAACGTCCGGATAGATGTTACAGACCCAGCTAATTATATTAATGCTTCACTGAAGGATGGAGCTGCCAATAAATTCTTTCTCCTGGGCAGGCCTGGTTAGTGGCGGTTATTTCAGAGAATGTGCTGTCTGAGGTCAGCACTCTCTCCTAGGACTGTGAGGAAGAGAAGGAGGGGGAAGGCTGCTGGATGGGGGTGGAGGAAGTACCCACTGACTCTCCTGTCAACTTTGTCTATCCCAGCACAATTTTCTGATGGGTAGTTTTAATTCACCTGGAAAATATTTACAGAAAGCTATGGTTGGCCATGAAATTGAGTGGGAGGGAGATTAAAGAGAAAAACCATAGGACGACCATCACTTAAAACTGTCAGAAACCAAATTGAATGGAAGTCCTACAACTACAAAATTAAAGGAAACCACATCCATCCAGACTGGTAGGAGAGGTGGAGATGTGGAACAAACAAGCTGGTCCCACATTTACCTGTGGGGGATAAAAATTGGGAGGGATGTATTGTGAGTGAAGAGTACCACCCACACCCCAGACCCCCCTGCCCAGGGTTCTAGCGCTAGGAAGATAAGTTCCCACAACTTCTGGCTGCAAACACCAGTGGGGATTGACTCATTGGAAGAAACTCTGGAGTCCCAAGCACTTTCCTTAGAGAACCCACAAACAAACTTACTCAGATCACTCCCTCTGAACTCCAGTACTGGGGCAGCAGCTTGAAAAGTACCAGCGGCATACAAGAAGAAAGTGAAGTGTCTGGTACCAAGGTGAGAGCTGGGGGACAGTTTTCTCCTGTACAGAAAGGCAGGCAAAAGCCATTCTCTCTTTTCTAAAATCTTCTCCCACAGAGCCACAGAGATGGCAGGTGGGTGCCATATCTGAGACTTCATCAACCTGGCTAACACCATTTGCCTTGCCTTTGGAGATCCCCTGAGGCTCTGTCCCACCCAATTAACAGGGCCACCCAAGCTGTTAACAGTGGCTTTTCTATATGAATGGCTGGTCTTAGCTCATGCTAAAATTCCTGAATTCTCTCAAGCAACAGCCAGCCTCAAAGAGCCCCCAGTCCCTTCAGGGACGGTACCACTTGTTAAGTGGCCCTAGGCCTGGCACTAGCAGCTGCCAGAACTGGATCACAGTTTGGCTTTGCCTTGGAACCTCCAAGCCCAGCACAAATAGCAGCCACCTCAGATTGCTTTATAGCTTATACAGGGTAGCCTGAGGGAGAATATAGGTGGGGGCCGACCTTGGCATACCTCACCTGGGAAAACCCAGAGTCCGTGCACCCAGTGAATAACTACATACAATGTCAGAGCACCACCACCTTGCTCCCACATAGCTGATCTTCTACAGAGGGGAGAGGTTGGTGGTTAGTGGTCAGAGCCAGTCCTTGCAGCTGACTGGCCTGGCTAAATCCCTCCCATTAATCTGCCAACAGAAATCAAGGCTCAACCACAAGAGGAGAGTGTACTCGGCCCACATGAAGGGCACATCTTGGGTACCCAGGTTGGGTAATAGGGGAGGTTGAGCCACTGAACCCTACGTGACATCTACTACATTAGACCACACTTCCAAGACACAGAGTCAAAGCAGCTCTACCTAATACATAGAGACAAACACAATTTCCATTAGTTTAGCCTTCATATGTTCCTCTAATTTGTGACTAAAATCAACCAGTTCTGTAAGCATCCTGATCACCAGTGTTTTGAACCGTGCATCTGAAAGTTTGGCTATTTCTTCATTGCTTAGATGTATCGGCTCTGGGGCTCTGAGTTGTTCTTGAGCCATGTTTTATTTTATTTTATTTTATTTTATTTTATTTTATTTTATTTTATTTTATTTTATTTTATTTTATTTTATTTTATTTTATTTTATTTTATTTTATTTTAAAATTTTTTATTTATCTTTAGAGGGGAAGGGAAGGAGAGAGGGAGAGAAACATCAATGTATGGTTGCCTTTTGTGCGTCCCCTGCTGGGGACTGGCCTGCAGGGAACTGGCCTGCAACCCTGGTATGTGCCCTGACTGGGATTCGAACTGCGATTGTCTGGTTCGCATGCCCGTGCTCAATCCACTGAGCTACACCAGCCAGGGCCCTTGAGCCATGTTTTGATCTGTTTGTGCCTGTTAGGTATAAGGAGCGGAGCCTCAGTTGTTCACCAGGGCAGGGCTACCCAGGTCGCTGATTTGTGATGCTTATGTGGGGGCGGAGTCAGAGAGGGACAATGGCAGTTCCCTCTGCCGTTTCCTGCCCCTGGGGCCTGCACAGTCTGTCTCACCGCTTTGCTCCTTCACCGGTTTATCTGCACGTGAATGTGTGACCGGGATCAGCCCTCAGTGGGTCCACCGCCTTGCGCCCTCAGTGGGTCCGCCCACTTCTTCACATCTGGGATCCGCCGACGGCTGCCGGCGCACCTGGGTTGTGTGCCTGGGTGGGTCCAGTGGATCTTTCCTGCCCGACCCGCTCTGCTGCTGGCTCTGCCCCTCTTACGGGTTTGGCTGAAGGGTTCGTTGTTGTCAGACTTCCATGTAGTTCAATTTTCTGTGGTTTGGCTGCGTTTTTGTTGCTAAAACTTAGTTGTTTTTAATCTTTCTTGTGCGAGAAGGTGCAGTGCTTCCACCTACCCCTCCATCTTGGCAGAAGTCCTCCATTAAAGATAAAGAGAATCTTAAAAGCAGCAGGGGAAAAGCAGTTAGTTACTTACAGGGGTGTTTCCATAAGAATGTCAGCTGATTTCTCAAAAGAAACTTTGCAGACTAGAAGGGATTGGCAAGAAATAGTCAAAATCATGAAAAGCAGGATCCTACAGCCAAGATCACTCTACTTGACACAGATATCATTTAGAATTAAAGGTCAAATAAAGAGCTTCCCAGACAGGAAAAAAATTAAAGGAGTTCGTCATCACCAAACCATTATTATATGAAATGTTAAAAGGACTTATTTAAAGAAAAGAAGAAGTTCAAAACTATGAACAATAAAATGGCAAGAAATACATATCTGTCACCAATTGAATGTAAAAAAACAAATGAAAAGAACAGAGACATAATCATGGATATGGAGAGGGTTTTGATGGTTGCCAGATGGGAGGTGAGTGAGAGACAATGGGTGAAGAGGTGAGGGGATTAAGAAGTCCAAATAGGTAGTTACAGAATAGCCATAAGGATGTACAGTACAATACAGGAAATGGAGTAGCCAAAGAACTTATACTCATGGCCATGGACATGAACAATGGTATGGATATTGCCTGAGGGGTGGATGCTGGGTGATGAGTGGCAAAGGGGAAAAATTGGGACACTGTAGTAGCATAATCAATAAAATGTAATTAAAAATATAAATAAAATAAAAGCAATAGATAAAGAAAAATGATTTCTCTCTGGATGTAGCAAAAATAGGTTTACAGTTGTGAATACATGAAACACAGTTTATCCTTAGATTATTATTATTAATAATTAATAAATTATTTATTGTATTACTTTCCATATGAACAACTGTAAACCTGCTTTTGCCCTACCTTGTGTATGTGTGGATCTCCTATTGGTTCTGTTTCTGTGGAGAATCCTGACTAATACAGAAGCCTCCAGAAGGATGACCCCAGAGAAAAAATATGGAGCTGGTAGACCGTGAGTTTGACCATAATCTGAGAAAAGTTTTCCATTCCAGTGGAAAACTTCCAGATGAATCAGAGATAGACACTTAAAACAAAACTACACAAGGGGAAAAAATCGAAGAAATTGTTAACTCTGAGAAAAACAAAGAGTGATACAGGAAGACAGTAATTTTTCTGTCCCGCTTGGCTCAGTTGTAAACACCGAATATTGGTTTAAGGAGAACGGTGGTGGTAGAAGACGTATGTAGAAGTTGTGGTGTGAGTTAAATCCTTGTCTTCACTGAAGACATTAAAAAAGTATCTAAAATGGAAAACAAGAAATAGCAATATTATTTAGAAATGAGGAGGCAAGTAGGAGAAGAAACAACAAGTGTTGAAGGCAGCTGCTTCTGTGGAGTCAATTCAGTTGAAACTGCTGTTTATTGTTCTTATTTCTAGATAGGTTAGTCTTTTTAAAGTCCTTACATGTATTACTTTGATAACAAACAATAGTTAAAAGTTATGCGGGTCCAATATGAAAAATTTGTGCAGAAAAGTGTAAGGAAGAAAATAATAAGCATTCATAATTCTTTCACTCAGAGAAAGCAACTGTGTACATATTAGAAGAACAGAATTATTAAATAAATTTGTTGAGATTAAATTATCGAGCTTGAAGGTTTAGAATAGTGTAATTTAGATATAAGTGAATACATAATAAGAATACAATATTGTATGCATAATGTTGTAGGCACAATTATGCATAATGGGATCACGTACAATATGATTCTGTACATGTTCACGTGTGTATTAGAAAGTAGTCTGGATGGATACCGACCAAAATGTTACTTGGCAGGGAGCAGGGCAGGCACTAGGATGGGTAAGTGAGGAGCCTGGGATGCACTCTGTGAGGTGCTCACTCGCAGGGTCGTGCACATTCAGGGGATGCACCACCTGAGCTTGAGCGCTTCCTTCAATGTTGTGTCCAAGGTGCCTCATTTGACTCATCGGTATCGGCCCTGGTAGGGACCAAGGGTTGTTGGATCAAGGACACTTTGTCCCTTCTTATTTTATACTTACATCAAGTTCTTTTCTACTTCAAGTGTAGTATGTGGACTGGCAGCATTAGCATCACCTGGGAGCTTGTTTGATGTTCAAGATCTCAGCTCTGCCCAGACCTTCTGTATTTTAACTGAATCCCAGAAAATTTGTGTGCACATTAAAGTTTGAGAAGCACTGGGCCAGCTGGTTCCTGATGTCATTGCCCCAATAGGCAGGGTGCACACTGCCTGTCCTTTAGAGGATTGTGGTCTCTACTGACAGACTGAGCTTCTGCTGGTGAAGCAATCAAAGGTCAGCCTGATGGAGGATAAGCAGGTGATTTCCCTTGGGAGAAAGAACAATTTGGGGCAATGCTGAAAGAGAAGGGAAAGGCTAGTGGATCTGAAACTGGGGGAAAGAGCAAGACAATAAAGTGCTAATATTCAAACGAAGGAACTCAAGTCCCATGGGGATGAAGAATAACTTAGTATACTATTAAAAAAAGGTTTTCCCCAAGATGTGTTCAGAGAAATCTGTTGTAAAATTGGGAAGCTTGGATTAGGTGAATTATATTGTAATTATAATTATATAAGTGCAGAGATATTATACTATAAGGTGAGGTGAGTAAAGACACTCACCTCCTCCTCTTCCTTCACCCATAAAAGAGTTACAAAAAGAATCTGGCTAAGTGTTACCAGAGAGGTTGGCAATATAGAAAATATAAAGGAATTGACTCTGTTCAGTGTTTCCATTAACCAGAAGTCAATTAATAAGGATCCTGCTAAACGTTAGTTCTCCATTTATATTAGCAAGTTAGATTAAAAGAGAACAGCAAAGTAATATATACTTTATTCATTCTCAATCCCCTTCTATATTGCCTGCCTTCATTACAGAGCATAGACAGGTGAATATTGCCCTGGCTGGCGTGGCTCGGTTGGTTGGAGCATCAGTCCGAAAACTGAAAGGTTGGGGGTTGAATTCCTGGACAGTGCACATGCCTGCGTTGAGGGTTCAGTCCATAGTCTGGGGAGCATAAGAAGGCAACCAATCAATGTTTCTCTCTCACATCAATATTTCTCTCCCTCTCTCTCTTCCTCCCTTCCCTTCTCTCTAAAATCAATAAGAATGTCCTCGGGTGAGAATAAAAAAAATGAAAGCGGACACAATTCTGGTTAACTTAGAAATTCTTTGGAGCAGCCACCACTCTCTGCAGAACAGATTCAGAGTAATCTTTCCAGGACTTGGAGCAGGGTGAGGAAAGCAAGACTTTCACCTTGGTGCAAGATCTGTGAAGGCAGCAAATAACTCAGTGATCAAGGTATTTTATTACAGGTTCTAGCTGTGTAGCTCAGCTGGTTAGTGTGTCATCCTGATACACCAAGGCTGTGGGTTTGATCCCCAGTCAGGGCACATATAAGAATCAGCAAATAAATGCATAAGAAGAATAACAATTTAATGTCTCTTCTCTCTTAAATCAATAAATCTTAAAAATCATTTAAAATGATTTATTTATTTATTTTTAGAGAGAGGGGGAGAAAGAGAGGGAGAGACACACCAATGTGTGGCTGCCCCTGGTGTACACCCCACCAGGGACCTGGCCTGCAACCCAGGTGTGTGTCCTAACTGGGAATCAAACCACCTACCCCTCAGTTCACAGGCCAGTGCCCAGTCCACTGAGCCACACCAGCCAGGCCTATAAAATCATTAAAAATTATTTTACTGCAATATTGAAACATAACTTTTAATGCAAAAAACCCCATGATGACCAAATATCAACATTTAAATAAAGACAAAATCTGACAACATCAGTACTAGAGTGAAGCAAATGATGTCGAGTCCTGCAAGTGGGATCAGATCAGCCTTGGTTCCAACTCACAGTCCAGGGTGGGTGTAGTGATAGGTGGCACTTAAGTTTTGTGCCTGCTCCCTAGCTGCAAAGGAATCACGGAGAGTGGACATTTGGAATTTTTAGTTTTAGTGAGAAGTGGCAAACACATGAAAGAGATTCAGGTAGTCAAAAAGAATGACAAATATCCACTAGGCTTATTGGAGTCATGGTGAAATGTCATTGTTTACATCAGTGCGGAGAGAGTAGCATATTCTGGCTGAGCTATTTTGAGGAAGACTCTAGTGGTTATTAGAGTTGAGGTACAGATGAGTCAGTATAGGAATATAGAGAGGAGATAATGAAATCCCTCTTCTGAAACTGTAAAGGCTCCAAGGAGAAGATGAAAGTTTGAACTGGGCTTTAGAGGGCAGGAAGGGGAAAGCAGAAGGAACATTGCTTTTGCAGTCAGAAAATAGGGTTCACTCCTTCAATTACTTGCTCACTAACTGTGAGAATTCAGGCAAATCATTGTGGTTCTCTGAGTGTTACTTTATCAGTAAAGACTCACCCTAAATTTAATAGAGAAAGACAAATACTGTATGACTTCACTTATATGTGGAATGTAAAAAAACAAAATAAATGAACAAACAAAACAAAATAGAGACAAATTCACAGAGAGAATGAACTGATAATGTTGCCAGAGTGGTGGGCTTGGGGAATGGACAAAAAAGATGAAGGGGGTTAAGAAAAACAAACTGTGCCCTGGCTGCTGTGGCTCAGTGTTTCAGTACTGGCCTGCAAATCAAGAGGTCACTGGTTCAATTCCCAGTCAGGGCACAAGCTTAGGTTGTGGGCCAGGTCCCCAGTGGGGGGCACGAAAGAGGCAAGCACACATTGATGTTTTGCTCCCTATCTCCATCCCCTGTCTCCCTCCCTTTCCCCCTCTAAAAAATAAATAAACAAAAATCATAAAAAAAAGAAATACAAACTGCCAGATATAAGTTAAGTCATGGGCATACAGCATAGGGAATACAGTCAATAATATCGGAATAGCTGTGTACGGTGACACATGGTTACTAGACTTATTGTGGTGATCACATCATGAGGTATATAAATGTCCATCCACTATGTTGCACACCTGAAAGTAATGTTAACTATAAATTAAAAATGAATTTGAAAAATTGAGTAAGAAACCCTAGAAATACTCATTCTATGTAACCTGCCCAAGAGCTGTGAGGATCCACTGAGATAAAAATGAGTGAGCAGTTTGTAAACTGCAAAGCTCTATGCAAACGTCTTGCACTGTAAGTCATTAAGGATGGCTAGAACTTTGACAGAAGGCATTGAGGGAGAAGGGCCTCTGGGCAGAGAACAAAAGGGAGAGGTGGTCTCTGTATGAGAGTAGGTAAGAGGAAAACGGGCTTTGGAGTTTAGTAACATGAAAGCAGTCAAGGAAGGCCTATGTTTTCAAGACCATTAAGGAAACAAAGCCTGGGACCCCAAGTCTGAAGAATAAAACCAAGACCCATGGTTTTACAGTTACGAGAGAGAGAGAGAGAGAGAACCATAGTATCACAAAATACCCTAAAGAATCATTTGTTCATATGCTTCTTTCACTCTCTAGATAGCCT
Source organism: Artibeus jamaicensis (assembly GCF_021234435.1). NCBI lineage: Eukaryota > Metazoa > Chordata > Mammalia > Chiroptera > Phyllostomidae > Artibeus > Artibeus jamaicensis. The sequence goes on from NW_026521356.1 coordinate 5,011,206, forward strand.
CTTTGAAGGACGGTGGGGACCTTTCTTGTTTCCAGGAAGTTTAGGGCACTGTGCTCCTTTCTCAAAGAATGAGTGCCCCAAGGCTAGGTAAACTTGGGACCTCTTTACCCTAAGGGGTGATACAGGCGCGGTCGAGCAGCCCTGAAAAGCAGGCTCCTATGCGCACTGGGACGCCCTCCGGTAGCCCTTGTCCAAATCTGCGAGAGAAAGCCTGATCCCACAGTAAGGCACCTTCAGTCATTACTTTGACGAAGAGTAGGTGGGATCAAGGGCTCCAGCAGAGCTTGGGCTCTAATGCTCGAAAGTCGAGGGAGGGGCAGGGTACTACACAACACAGGACTACAGTGGGGCGTGGACACGCGCGAAGGTACGTGCGGAAATGGGTGCACACCAAAGTGGTTAAATCCGAGTAAGGGCTGAAATCTAATTAATTGTATTCGTCTATTTAATTTGAACTGTGACAATGTCAATTTCCTGCTTTTGATAGTGTAGTCTGCGTATATAAGATGTTGAAGGAAGAGAAGCTGGGTGGCTGATGGGTATAGGGGAGCTCTTTGCACTAATTATGCAACTTTTTGAGTCTAATTATTTCGAAACAAAAAGTGAGAAAACAAAACAAAGGGAACCTCCCCCGGCCTTGTCCATCTGGGACCGCCCCCCCACCCCACAAGCCTGCCCTCAACCCGGACTCTGCGCTGGTGAGGCGGGGAAGGTGTGGGTGGGTGGGGCCGGGCCGCGCACGCGCAGTCCGAGCGTCCCCGCCTCGTCTCCGGGAAGTTACGCTTGCGCGTCCCGGCCCCAGGCCTCCCCGCCAGCCCCTCACAGCGGCGGGGTACCGGCTGCCTTGGCCCCTCCGTGCTGCCGTCTTTTCCGGCAGTTGGGGAGCTTCCTGTTGCTCTCACCAGCAACCGTCCCTGGTCCTCTGATTCAGAGCACCTCAGCCGTCCCCTCCCCTCCTGCGGCCCGGCTGGCGTCCGCGGCTATCCCCGCCTGCAGCCCAGCCTCCGTCGGGGCTCTGGTGAGTGTCTTGCTGCCGCTGTCTTTAGTCCATCCCAGGCTTCTCCCTTCTCCTCTTCTCCGACTCGTCGAGACTCTTCCCCTTCTCGCCTGCGCCCTCCTTCCCGCCCTGCCCTCTCGGTCCCTCGACTGCTCTCCCGGTCTCCAGAGGCTCCCCGTCCGTGCTCCCCACGGTTTCCCAGCGCCAGGCTCGCACCCCGTCCTCTCTCTTCGCGTGCCCCTGGGGCGGGGTGGGCAGCTTTCTTTCCGTGCCCCCAGCTTTGTCCGCTCGCCGCCGTCTCTCAGTCCCCTCCGGGATCTCGCTCATTACCAGTTTTCACCTCCTTTTCTTTTTTTCCGGAGCCGAAGCACCCAAGAGCTGTAGTGTGAGGCAGAGACGTCGAAAGCCCACCTTTGGGTGTGGTACTTCCGAGCTTGTTCCCTTCCCCATGGTTAACCTTTGGGTACTGAGATAATCGTAAAATCACAGGAAAATTTAGTGAGGACGCTTAATAAGAAAGTAAAAGAGGAAAGTTGATAAGGACTTAGAGGCAAGTCTCTGTCAGAAAGTGTGCACAAGGGCTCCTAGTGAGAGACCAGATCTCCCAGTTGCACTTTGAATTGATTAAAAGACGCAAAGAGAAACTTTTTCTTTTTGAAAAGCACAGGGGAAGGCTGTGTAAAGCAGACCCTGTGCTCCCTCTCCCTTTCGGGCCACCTTGGCTCTGAATTAGAATTAGCCAGGCCATGGTAACCGCGGTTTCCCTCAACATAGAACAACCGTCACAGTTACAGGTTCCATCCGACCCCAAACAGATACCAGCTTCCCGGTAAGAGCGTGGGAACTCCATCCTCCAGCTCTCTATAGAAAACCATTCCCCGTCACACGCATACATATCCTTAATTCCTAGTAACGGGCATAAACGCGAGTGTTCACCTAGTAAGCTTTTTATAAGGCACTCACTAAGTGCATGGTATTGCCCTTGAGCTGGGGGAAGGATATTAAGAGTAGTAGTGGAAGACAGGATACTTGCTTTCCAGTGGCTTACATTTTAGTGAGAGAAATTAGATGGGTGACTCTTAAGGAACAGTCTTAGCCCCAGTATTGAATTGTCCAAATAAAAGATATTGGATTGTCCAGTCACAGAGAAGGAAGTGAAGACTTGGTAAGAGAAGAGGCATTTATAGAGATAACAGTACCATTGTGAAGTCAACCAGGTACAACTCTCTGTATTCAATAAGCAGTGGTTTTCATTTGATCTCCTTTTATGTTTGCAGTGCCTACCCCTGACTTTTTCTCACCTACCTGTTACTCCCTAATTCTGCAGAGTTGGAGAAAGAAACAAAGAGAGCAAGGGCATCCCATGGTCTGTAGGTCAGGGCGTCAAGGCTTGGGTTATCAAACACAAGAGGGAAAGCCATATCTTATACAAAGCATTTGGTTGACCCAGTGAACCTATAAATTGCTATAGTAAGCATCATTGTATCTTTGGATGAAAGGTCTTTAGAATTAGGCTAACCCTTTTATAAGTGGATGACCAGCAGGAGGGGGGTTTGAAGAAAGGTGGAAGAGAAGGACAGTGTAATCTTTGCCTTACGTTAGAGACTGTATGTGAAGGTCAGAGGCCGTTCTGGTTGAACACTTACTGGTCTACTACATAAGCATGTTTGAGTGACCTTAATCTCCTGGTATTCTTTTTAAAACTTTAGTAAGTCATACCATGACTTAAATGGGTCAAAACTACCCCCCAAACTTTTGTACACTCATGGTTGGAAATGTAATTTTGTTCTTTTAGCTTTGTTGACAACCAAAAAATCATTCCCTTGCTCAACTCACATTTATTAACCACTATTTATTATACATAGGCACTGTTTGTCTCAGGCTTAACTCTCTCTAGTTGTATTTTTAAAGTTGAAGTAATATCAGTTGTTAAAATGTATAAGGGGTATCCAGAAATTTTCAGACAAGGGAGGAGTGGAGTACAAAGTGCTCACTTGCTTCAGACTTGTTTTAAATCTGGTTTGAAAATTTCTTCACCAAACTTAGAATGCATGTGGTTTTCATTGTGGGTGGAGAGAGGGTACAGGCTGACAAATAAGGAACCACACCCAAGCCCCAAGCTTCATAAACCAAACAGTTGTTTTTTTTTTAAATTCTGATATTCTAAAAACACTTAAGTTTGCTTTGGTATTAGCAGAAAGTTTCCTTGAAGAAGATAACATAATAAGGTAGAGCTGAGTTCAATGTCTTGAATTTCTGATTACTGACCATTTTGGCACATTATTATGAATCAAGATGTTTGACTCTGAAGCAGAGCCTTGATTTTGAATCTCTTTGCTCTGAAAGGGTTACTCTCTGTTTTTTTCCTGAGTGTCATTTTAGAAAATTGTTTAATGTTGTCTTTTTTCTTAGTAATAACAAGTGTTTGCACATTCCTCACAAGCCTTAGTTTGCTATACAAAGCAGAGAAGCTGCTAATGGACTTAGAGGCAGGTTGTGTAGGAGGAAGACATGATAAGGATATAATATTGAACATTATTGCCAGAGCTGGAGCAAGTGAAGATTGGTGAGCAATCTGGTCTAGTGTGACAATGTAGGTTGGCAAAAATTTCTGGGGAAAAATGAAATTTAAATATAAATATAGGTAAACATGTTCTATCATCTATTTAAACTTTGTTAGTATTGGCTTTCTCACACATACAACTGGGAGGATAGGGCGCCTTGTTTCTGTGGCATCTTCTGTCATTAAAATTTCAATTCACTTTTTTCTTTGTAATATGTTCCCATCGTAGGTCTTTGTTTTAGCTTGTAAACTCAAGTAGATAGCAAACATTTATCAAATATGCATGTCAGAGTACATATATACCTGTAGATGAGCATTTTAGTCAGATATTTTTTAACTATAGAAATTATACTTTTAAAAGTTAGTGGTAACTTAATGGTAATAGTACATGGTTATTGAAGAAAATATAGAAAATGTGGAAAGCATACACAAGAATAAAATGATCTGTTTTCTCAGCCTAGAGTTAAACCACTAATAACATTTCGATTCATGTGTTTTTAATAATTCTGTGCACGTATAGTAAACACAGAAACATAATTGAGAAGGTATACCTTCTGTTTTGTAACCTACTCTTTTCACTTGGATTGGAAACATTTTTCTTGACATTAAACATTTTAACATTTTAATTGTTTGCATATTATTTCATTATAGGACTTTTTCATAATTTAATCAGTTCTGTTTTAGATGTTCAAGTTATTTCTAGTTTTTCTTTCTGTACAATGCTGCATCAAACCATCTTGTGAATCCTTATAGGTCTTTGAGTTCTCCAAGGTAGATTCCTGGGTAGCAAAGAATTGTACTGTGTCTATATTATATGTTCCTTTAAAAAATATTTTTTTAGCGAAGATTTAGTTTTTAGAGAGAGGAGAAGGGAGGCTGAAACAGAGGGAGAGTAACGATGCGGGAGGGAAACATTGAGCAGTTGCCTCTCACACACCCTTGACTCGGGACCTGGCAGGCAGCCCAAACATGTGCCCCGACTGGGCATTGAACTGCCAACTTTTTGGTTCATAGGCCAGTGCTCAACGCACTGAGCCTCACCAGTCAGGGCTATATTATATTTTTTAAATTTACACATATGATGTTGTGATCATGTTCTTTTCCTTTAAAAAAATACGACATCATTTAAAGATACATTCATGTTACTTTTAGAGGTAGATTTGCTTCTGACTGCTACGTGGTATTTCTTTGTATGTATCCACAGCATTTTATTTATTTCTTTACTGAATTCCCTCTAACTTCATGTGACAAAATGATGGCATAATGACCATCTCCTGTAATGCACATCTTTGTGCATATCCTGAGTGACAATTTCTTTAGGCCTTTTACCTAGGGATGATATTTCTGGGTCAGAGGACATTAATATCTACTTATTTTCACCAGGTGTTCTGTTATTTACTTCTTTGTCCTCCAGAAAAAGTTGTCCCGATTTATAGTCCTACTAGTAGTGTAGGAGAGTGCGTAATTGATGGGTTCTAACTCTAAGACTAAAACCACTTCTTTTCTTTGTTTCTAGCAGCCATGGCAATGACAGGGTCAACACCTTGTTCATCCATGAGTAATCACACAAAAGAAAGGGTGACAATGACCAAAGTGACACTGGAGAATTTTTATAGCAACCTTATTGCTCAACATGAAGAACGAGAAATGAGGTAAAGAATTTTGTTTAAGAAAATTCTGTCATGGTTTTGGCATTTATGTGTAGTATCGTAAAGCACCTTCATAATATCTTTTCTTTGAAAGGAGACAAGAATAGCAGCAGCCATGTTGTAGCCTGTCCCATTAGAGTGGATTGACAGCATCATTGATTTCCAAAGCCCTTGCTGTTGTAACCCACAATCACTGGAAGGAGTCTACTGAGTCTGCAGCATTCCATGGTAGTACAAAACAGTGCGGCCAAACCCTCGGAGTTCATTAAGGCAGTGGGATCTGATGGAAAGAGCAGCCCTTCCGGAGTCAGACTTGGGTTCAGAATCCTGCCTCCACCATTTTAGTAGCTTTATGAGCCTAGAACAAGTTTCTGAGTCTTTCTATTTCTCAGTTCCCACATCTGGAAAATGAGGGGATTGTCGTGGGGGTTCTGTGTGACGCCTGTGAATATCTGTCGTGGTGCTTCACATGACATAATTGTGTAGTTAGTGGTGGTGGCAGCAGCTGTTGCTATTGATCTGGTGTATACTGCTCATGTAGTAACTCATAATTAAAATTTATTTCTAGCGTTTTATTATGAAAATATTCAAAGTGCAGATAAGTTGTAAGAATTGTACAGTATATACCCATAAATATATCATGTAGATTCTACAATTATCATTTGTGGTTTTATCACATAGCTCTGTATCCCTGTATCCATCCATCTATTTGTTCATTAATCTATCTTAATTTTTGCTGTACTTTAAGGTATGTTTCAAATGTCAGCATATTTTACTTCTGAATATTTCTGCTTGTGTAACACATTAGAGTTCAATATTTTAAGGGAGAAAATTTGCATGCAATGAAATGCAAATTTTGGTAGCTGAATCCAGCCCTCCACCTTGTTTTATCTGGTCTGGCACCTTGTTTCTACCCAGTGGCAGCACCGAGCTCTCGCTTAACTGTGAAGGAGCAGTTATATTTATACAGTCTGAAAATTATATTTGGCCCTTTGAAGGTAACTGTGAGGCTGATGTGGCCCCCAGTGAAAATGAGTTTGACACCCCTGTCTTAGGGGTTACCATTACCCCTTTGGCAAATGCATGAACCTGTATATCTTAAACCCTTGTCAAATATAAAACATTGCCATTATCCCAGGAAGTTCTTTCATTCCTGGAAATGCTCCTTCAATCCCAGGGAACCACTGTCATGATTTCGTTTTTACCATTGATTGGTCTTGCCTATTCCATTCAAGTGGAATGCCTAAACCGATTCATATGGTAACTACTCATTTGAGAAAGGCATCTTTCACTCAGCATAATGTTTTCAAGATACATTCATGTTGCTATTGTATCAAGAGCTTATTTGTTTATATTGCTGATATAAACCATTCTAGGTTTTTTTTTTGTGAATGCATCCACAGTGTGTTTATTGGGATAGTTCTCCACTCATCTTGATTTGGGGTGCCTTTAGTGCTGCCTTCTTCTGAAGCAGCACCCTCTGTAAGCCTTGCTTTTCCTCCTGTAGGCTGGCAGAGGACACTGGATCGGCCAACACACAAAACTACCCTTTGTGCTGGCTAAAGACGGTGGTGATTTTATAGCACCCTGGGCATCTCACATCCATGAGGTGGGAATTGGGGCTCTGCACCAGGTGCTTCGCGTCTTTTCTCCTCTTCTGGAGAGGGATGAAGGAGATCCTTATGGAGAGGCATGTTGTCATGGAGAGGTTTTCACCACCAGAAAGCCTGTTCTGTTTTTTTGACTATAACTCAGTTTGTTTATACAGTCTTCTGTTGATAAACATCTGGGCTTTTTCAGTTTCTTACTACTTTGAATAAGTTTCTATTATCAATAACATTTGTTATAGATCTTTTTGTGAATATTTGTTTTCCGTTCTTAGGTAAATTTAGGAGTGGAACTGCTGGTTCATAAACATATATATGCATATGTTTAGTTTTATAAGAAATTGCTAGACCTGCCCTAACTGGTATGGTTCAGTGGATTGAGTGCTAGCCTATAAACTGAAGGGTTGCTGGTTCGATTCCCAGTCAGGGCACATGCCTGGGTTGTGGGCCAAGTCCCCGGTGGCGGGTGCATGAGAGGCAACCACACATTGATGTTTTTCTCCCTCCTTTCCTCTCTGAGTAAAAATAAATAAATAAAATCTTAAAAAAAAAAAGAAATTGTTAGACCTTTTCCCAAAATATTACCAACAATAGATGAGAGTTCTAGTCGTTTTACATTTTTGCTAACATTTGTGTTGTCAATCTTTTAACTTTATGTTTAGTGGTATTTCACGATTGTTTAAATTTGCATTTCTCTGATTATTAATAATGTTGAGCTATTTTTTAACATATTTTATTGATATTACAGTTGTCTCATATTCCTCCCTTTATTCCCCTCTGCCCTGTACACCCCCTCCCACCCACATTCCCCCCCTTTAGTTCATGTCCATGTACCATACATGTAAATTCTTTGGCCTCTACTTTTCCCATACTATTCTTACCCTTCCTTTGTCTGTTTTCTACCTACCATTTATGTTACTTATTCTCTGTACCTTTTCCCCCTTCTTTCCCTCTCACTCCCCTGCTGATAACCCTCCATTGTGATCTCCATTTCTGTGATTCTGTTCCTGTTTTAGTTGTTTGCTTAGTTTGTTTTTGTTTTAGGTGTGGTTGTTAATAATTGAGAGTTTGCTGTCATTTTACCGTACACAGTTTTAATCTTTTTCTTAGATAAGTCCCATACGATAAGGGGTTGGTGATGGTGAACTCCTTTAACTTGACCTTATCTGAGACGCACTTTATCTGCCCTTCCATTCTAAATGATAGCTTTGCTGGATAGAGAAATCTTAGGTGTAGGACCTTGCCTTTCATGATTTGGAATACTTTTTTCTTGCCTGCAAAATCTCTTTTGAGAAATCAGCTGACAGTCTGATGGGAACTCCTTTGTAGGAAACTGTCTCCTTTTCTCTTGCTGCTTCTAGGATTTTCTCCTTCATTTTAATCTTGGGCAGTGTAATTATGATGTGCTTTGGTGTGCTCCTCCTTGGGTCCAACTTCTTTGGGACTCTCTGAGCTTTCTGGACTTCCTAAAAGTCTATTTCCTTTGCCAGATTGGGGAAGTTCTCTTTTATTATTTGTTCATATAACTTTTCCACTTGTTGCTCTTCCTCTTCTTCTTCTGGAACCCCTATGATTTGGATGTTGGAATGTTTAAAGATGTCCAAGAGGTTTCTAAGCCTCTCCTCATCTTTAAAAATTCTTGTTTCTTTTTTCTTTTCTGTTTGTTTGTTTCTTTCTTCCTTCTGGTCCAAACCGTTGTTTTGAGTCCCAGTTTCCTTCCCATCACTGTTGGTTCCCTGTACATTTTCCTTTATTTCACTTAGCATAGCCTTAATTTTTTTAATCTAATTTGTGACCACATTCAACTAATTCTGTGAGCATCCTGATTACCAGTGTTTTGAACTGTGCATCTGATAGGTTGGCTACCTTGTCTAGCTTAGGTAGCTTAGTTGTATTTTTTCTGGAGCTTTGATTCATTCTTTTACTTGGGCCTTTTTTTTTTTTTTTTCCCGTTTCCACCTGCCTGTTACATAGTAAGGGGTGGGACCTTAGGTGTTCACCAGGGTGGGGCAACCCAGGTTGCTGAATTGCTACACTGTATGTTGGGGAGGAGTCTGAGAGGGACCGATGGCGCTTGCTCCACTCTCTGCCGGTTTTTAGTCACTTACTCTGTTTCCCACAAGCAAATTGGGCCCTTCTGGTGCTGATTCCTGTGTGGGTGGGTTTGTGTATGTTCTAGGACCCTGTGGGTCTCTCTAACAAACTTGCCTATGAGGCTGGGAGTTTCTCCCACTGTCGCCTCAACCCCCACAGGCGTTTCCAGTCAGTGTTTTGAGGCTTTATTTCCCCATGCTGGGACCCTGGGTTGTGTTGTCTCGCTCCCCAGTTGTCCCTCCAGGTTTATCTGCATGTGAGTGTGGGACCACCCACTCCAGGGTACTGTGTCTCCCAGTCCACCAGCCGGTGGCTAGCTGCCTCCTTCCGTGAGTCCTCTCTGCCTGGCTGCCCGACTCCACCCCTCTAATTTGGTCTGGATGAATGTCTCTTCTTTAACTCCTTGGTTGTCAGACCTCCATACAGTTAGATTTTCTGTCAGTTCTGGTTGTTTTTGTTTTTAAATTTGTTGTTGTCCTTCTTTTGGTTGTGCGAGGAGGCATAGTGTGTTTACCCACGCCTCCATCTTGGCCAGAAGTCCTGACGTTGAACTGTTTTTATGTGCTTTTGGCCATTTATGTATTTTTCTTGTGAAATTTATTCAAATTTTTTTACCATAGAGTCATAGGAATTCTTTATATGTCCTAGATACCGGCCCTTCGTCATACATAGTTTCTCCCAGTCTGTTGCATTTCTGTTCATTTTCCTAACAATGTTAGATGAGCAGAGGTTTTCAACTCAGGCTTCTTTTTTTCTTCTTTTACAGTTTTTGCATTCTGTGACCTTTAAGGAACCTTTGCTTATCCCAAGTCATAAGGATCTTCTTCCATATTTTCTCCTGGAGGTTTTATCAATTTAATTTTTACATATAGTACTACAACCCCTCTTGAATTAATAAGTGTGTGATATAAAATGGGGGTTGAGCCGTGGCTGGTGTAACTCAGTGGATTGAGCATAGGCCTGTGAAACAAAGGGTCGCTGGTTCGATTCCCAATCAGGGCACATGCCTGGGTTGCAGGCCAGTCCCCTAGTAGGGGACACATGAGAGGCAACCACACATTGATGTTTCTCTTTCACTCTTTCTCTTTCCTATCCCCTCTCTCTAAAAAGAAGTAAATAAAATATTTTTTAAAATGGGGGTTGATACTTATTTTGCTTTTTATGGATATCCAGTTATTTTAGCACGATTTTACTGTAAAAAAAAAAGGTTTTTTTCCTCTCATTTGATTGTTTTGATATTTTGTTTGATCAATTTAAAACCATGTAAGTGTGTATCTATTTTTGGATGCTCTGTTCTATTTCACTGATCTATTTATTTCTATTCCAGTATCGCACTGTCTTGATTACTGTTCTTTTGTGGTAAGTTTTGAAGTCAGGTAGTGTAGGTTCTCAACTTTGTTCTTTTTTTTCCTTGTTTTTCAAGCTTGCTTTGGATATTTTAAGTTCTTTACATTTCCATATAAATTTTAGAGTTTGTGAATTTCTACAGAAAAGCTTGATGGAATTATGATTGTAATTGTATTGAATCCATAGATAAATTTAGAGGAGAATTGACAGCTTAACAATATTGAATCTTTAGATGCATGAATATGGTATATTTTTCCACTTTGTCAGATCTTCTTTAATTTTTTTCAGCAGTGTTTTGTAGTTTTTAGTGTGGACGTCTTATGTATATTTGTTCATCTTTTCCTAGCCTTTGAGTTTTTTTGATGTTATTATAAGTGGATATTTAACATTTCATTTTCCCAATCTTTGCTGTAGCACAGTGACTTTTTAAAATCGACTTTAGATAGAGAGGAAGGGGATATGGAGAGGAGAGAGAGAGAGAGAATATTGATTTATTGTTCCACTTATTTATGCATTCATTGGTTGATTCTTGTATGTGCCCTGACCAGGGAGTGGGACTGCAACCGCAGTGTATTGGGATGGTGCTCTAACCAACTGAGGTTCCTGTCCATGGCTTTGTAGCACAGCAGTTTTCTACTGATGTACGACAGTACACTGGTGTGCTGCAAGAATTTTTAAACATACAATTTAGTCAGGGGTACTAATCTCTTTTCCCTTAGATTTTCGAATAAAAATATGACAACAACCAGTACAACAGCTATCTGGTGTGAATGAATCAAAATTACACCTATTATTTGTCAGATTGGCAAAAAAAAAAAATACAGTATATAGAATTTTAGCAATTAGTATATGTGTGCCATAAAATGAAAAAGGTTGAAGATCACTGTTGTAGCATATGGAAATATAACTGAATTTTGTATATGACCTTATGTTCTGTAACTTGCTAATATACTTATTCTAGTAGCTTATTTTGGTAGATTCCTTAGGACTTCTATATAAACAGTTGTCATAGTTAGAGAGTTTTACTTCTTTCCAATCAATTTATACAGCTTTCTTGTCTTGCCCTATTGCATTGGCTGGAATTTCAGGTACAGTATTCAATATTAGTAGAAAGACATCTTTGTTTTGTCCCCAGTATAAAGGGGAAGCACTCACTATTTTACTGTTCATTATTATGTTAGTTGTAGGTTTTTCAAAGATGCTCTTTATACATTGGGGAAGTTGACTTATGTTCCTATTTGGCTGGGAATTGTTTGTTGTTTTTTTTTAAAGTCACAAGTGGGTGTTAATATTTTCAAATGCTTTTTCTGCATCTTGGGAATGATTATATGTTTTTTCTCCCTAGTCTTTTAATATGGTGAATTACATAGACTAATTTTTTAAAAAGATTTTATTTATTTTTAGAGAGAGGGGAAGGGAGGGAGAAGAGGGGGAGTGAAACATCAATGTGTGGTTGCCTCTTGTGCATCCCCTGCTGGGAACTGGCCTGCAGCCCAGGCATGTGCCCTGACTGGGAATTGAACCAGTGACACTTTGGTTCATAGGCCTGTGTTCAATCCACTGAGCTACACCAGCCAGGGACATAGACTAATTTTTGAGTATTAAACTAACCTTGCATTCCTGAGGTTAAAAAAACACTCTTGCTCATAATGTATTACTCTTTTTATATGTTGCTTGATTCAGCATATTAATCTTTTGATAGAGATTTTTGGCATCCATGTTCTTAGTGAGGATGTAAATCATAATTTAAATGGGATATATGATGTGACCTTAAATATACAGCTCTGTTTACAGACTGGCAAACATGTCTTAGCTGATGGTAGCCAGCTGCTGTTCACTGGGACAAATGCTTGCCCAGTACCAGTTGTTAGGATCACGGGGAATTAAAAGATAAATTTGCACAGTGTATCGCCAGCGGAGTGAAACCTGAGCTTCTGGTGTTGTTGTTACAAAACAAATGCTTATGAATCTTAAGTTACTTGTTTTAATAGTCAGTTACTTGATAATAGTCAGTTGGTTTCTAATCCTACTGGCTCTGCCCTATGTATTGCATTCCCCAAGAACAAGATGATACATGGTTTTATTTATATTATTCATATGTTACATTGTGCTTTGCACTGATTGTACCCTAAAATGGGTTGAAATCAATGCTTTTTGGGGGGATTCTTAAGATGGGGAGAACTTCCAAAAACTTTTGTGGCTTTTGTTTTTCTTTAATACCAAATTGATCAAAAGACAATAAGGAGAGAATTTTAGACATATAAGTTAGAATGTTTGGTTTTGGTAATTTTTGTTGTCCTCAAATCACCAATATTTTTCATTTTTACAAATGAAGAAGCAGCAGATACTGCCCTGGCTGGGTAGCTCAGTTGGTTAGAGTGTCCTCTGATATGCCAAAAAATTTTTTAAATTTGATTCTGAGTCAGGACACATACCTAGGTTGTGTAGTGCAATCTTCGTTCAGGTGTGAGGAGGAGGCAACCAATACATGTTTCTCTCTCTCTTTCTAATCAATAAAAAACATATCCTCAGGTGAGGATTTAAAAAAAAGTAAATAAATAAAATTAAAAAGCAGCACATACTTTGAGCTTTTTTAGAATCAATATTTCCTTGTTAATCTTTTTTATTTAGTGCCCTCTTTTTTTAAAAAAATATTTTATTTATTTATTTTAGAGAGAGGGGAAGGGAGGGAGAAGGAGAGGGAGAGAAACACTAATGTGTGAGAGAAACAATAATCAGTTGTCTCTTGTGCACCCGCAACTGGGCACCTGGCCTGCAACCCAGACATGGGCCCTGAGCCAGAATCCAACAGGAGGGTGTTCAACCCACTGAGCTACAATAGTCTGGGCTTAGTGCCCTCTTTTTTGGACATGAGTTGATACTTGGTTTTGAGTTTATTGATACAATTGGATAAAATGATTATAGGTTTTATTATTCCTAGAAAGTTAAAAAAATAAAAGAAAAACAGTTATTGGCAGGATTTACTGAAGTAGTAAGTAAACTAAAATGAGAACTCTCAGAAATGGCTACGGCTTTTTGATATGAAGGGAAACATCACAGGCACTTGCTAAAAACAGAATTTTAATGATGTGAGACAATTGATAAAGACATTTTATTATGAGTATGTGGCTAATATATGATAAGCGGTTTGAAATAATAAGTCTTGGGCTAGTAAATGTTGAGACCAGGTTATAATACAGATTTTCATTTTGTTTGTATGTGCCTCATGTGATGCTTTTAAAACCTCTATTCTTTCTCCTATGGTACTGTTCCATGTATGGGAGAGCACCAGGTTGCATGGAAAATAAAGGACTTCCTGCAACAGGAGATGAGACCAAAGCCTAGAAGTGGAAGGAAGAATAAAACTCATTTTGATAGTTTTCTGTATAAAAGTGGAGTATGAGAATATTGGTTATTTTTATAGAAACATTGCAACATGCTCTACAGATGAATTGAAAAATAATTAGGCCCCCGGAGTCTAGTCCCCATCACACAGTGTTGCAGAGTACAGTTTGGTGCTCAGTGCTATTGGTAAACTGTAAGCTGAGTCCACCTGGTAGGGCCAGTCATCTTTATTTCATCTGTTTCGCCTTTTATAGTGGCCTCTGTGGTAACCTTCTCTAGGAACAGCATTTCTCCTTCTGTTTTCTCTCATGTGATGTAGGTTCCCAGTAGGTGTTCATAATTGTCTAGTTATTCATAAAAAATTAATGGTTTTAATAATTTATAGCAGTCTGAAATCGAAACTAAGGAAACTTCATTTTTTTCTTACAAATATTCTGTGTTGTTTCTGTTCTTCATAAATACTGTTTTGCTGGATTAATTAAAGCCACAAAAACCTGATTTAATTGGCAATAATGGTCTACATCTTCCCATACTCCAAAGTCAAATCAGAACTTTATTACATTTTATTCTTTGAGAACCAGCATGTTCTGCTACTCCTCTTTGTTGTTGTCCCCCAGGTTTTCCTAACTGATCTAATAGTGAGTTGTAATATGTGGTTATTACTAATGAGCAAGAGTCAGTTTTATTTAAGCCCCAGGGTTGAGTGAATCTAGACCTTGTAATGGTAGTCACTGACTGCATATCAGTCAAACAAAAGTAATTTGTTGAGATTTAAAAAAACATCTGTGTAATCACTTTTAGGGTATTTCTGGAGAATTTTCTCAATTTCATCATGGAGATAATGACCACTGTTTATTTCTATACTGTTTTTTTCTGGTTTCAAGTGCCTCATCAACAGAAATTGTCATCTATTCTCTTGTAGACTGTATTTTAAATCTAAATTCTAAGTGAGAAGTTTTCCACAGCTTTACTGAAAGAAAATGTGACTAAATTGGTTTCAGTAGAATACCTGCCTGGGAGTAAAGTTATCAGAATCAGCTCCTTGAACACAGTCAGACTCTTTCATTAGAGGGCATACCCAGAAAAGGCCTATCATAACAGAATTATCCCTGGTAATCATTTACTGGGACCAAGTCAGCAAAGGCCTCGAAAACTCTTGAGTCAAGCTGGGCTGGGAGGGGAGCCTAAATTAGGCTTAGAAATGGTGGCTAATTAAAAGTAGTAGTCAGGAACGGGTCTGCACATTGTTACACATTCTGAGCTCTGACCTTTTTTTAAAAAAAATTAGCAGCATACTTTTCAAAATGTTAGTACTTACAAAGCACTATTCTTAGTGGAAGTAGAATTCAGATGAGGTCCCTGCCTTCAAAAGAAATTACCTGGGGCCTCAGCCGAGTTGCTCAGTTGCTTAAGGCATCATCCTGATATGTCAAGGTAGCGGGTTTGATCCCAGGTTACAGCACATACAAGAATCAACCAGCCCTGGCCGGTGTGGCTCAGTGGATTGAGCTCTGGCCTGCTAACAAAAGGGTTGTTGGTTCGAATCCCAGTCAGGGCACACTCCTGGATTGCAGGCCAGGTCCCCAATAGGGGACATGTAAGAGGCAACCACACATTGATGTTTCTCTCCCTTCCTTCTTTTCTCCCTCCCTCCCCTTTTTCTCTAAAAATAAATAAATAAAATCTTTTAAAAATAAAAATAAGAGAATTAGCCATGAGTGCATAAATGAGTGGAACAACAAATTGAAGTTTCTTTCTCTCTCCCCTTCCCCTTTCTCTCTAAAACCAATAAATTAAAAAGAAAAACTTACATGAGTTCACACAAAAATGAGTGGAGCTCATGGAAAGCCTTGTGCGTGGAAGGGGCCTGTGTCTCCCCAGGATTATGGTCTGGAACGTGGGGATTGAGTGGATGGGTGGCTCCACCACGGGGCAGGGGGGGGGTGGCAGCTAACCTGGTGCTGTGGCCGGAGCTGGGCCTGCTTTTCTGTTTCATTATGAGCGCTTTCAAATAAACACATAGGAAGACTGAGGCAGTCAACCCCCATTTAGTCATCCCTCAGATACAGTAATCGTGAAGACTTTGCTAAATTTGTTTCATCTATTACATTTTATTTTTTTCTTGCTACTGCATTTTAAAGCAAACTTCAACTATCTTTCAATCCTGTGTGGACTGAAAAAAATATGGCCATTTTCTTGTATAATCACAATGCCACCAAACATTTAACAAAGTTTACAGTAATTCCATGGTATCTCACAGAGGATGTCTCTTATAAGCCTCATTTCAGGCTGTGCTTGTCAATTTTGTTGTCTTCAAGGCCTTTGCTGACTTGGTCCCAGTAAATCATTACCAGGGATGATTCTGTATGGCAGGGCTTTTCTGGGTATGTCCTCTAATGAAAGGTCTGATCGGGTTCAAGGAGCTGACTCTGATAGCTGTACTTTCAGGTAGGTATTCTACTGAAACCAATTTAATTACATTTGCAATAAAGTGTGGAAAGTGTTTGAATTTAGATTTAAAATATAGTCAGCAGGAGCTGTCTCTGTGATACACCTTGTGTGGTAGCACAGAGGACTTCCAGCCCAGTCTGGTGTGGTCATTCAGAAAATGTATAGTCAGAAGGTGTGATGGTATTTGATAATCAGGGCACAAAAAGAACTAAACATGGCTGAGTTTTTGTAGCTCTTGCTATTGATAGTTTGACTCTTCTTATTCTTCCCTCCTTCAGCTATTTAACCACTGAAATGCAATTAGTTTACACTTATGAAACTACCAATAATACAGCCTTTTCACTCCAATATATGACCACACATAGGTGCATATCCCAAAATATTCTGCGAACTAGAAGAAGAAAAGTGGGCAGCCTAACAGTCATGTAGATGCTTGCTTCTTCCCATCAGGGGCAGAGTAGGTCTGTGGATTTGTAATATTTCTAACAGTATAGTCATTTAAACTAAATACCATTATTGCAATACATATTCATTGACCAAAATGAAACCCATTATCTTTCCATGTTTACCCTTGGCTTGGTCAGTGGCATCATTGTCCTTCCACACAAGAAATTCTAAGACTTCCCTCAATTCCTACTGCAAGTTGGTTGGCTATCTTTGCAGGAGCTCTGTTCATTTCACTCTAGGTATCCAGCCCTGTTTCTAGATCTTTACTGCACATATGAATCCTTATGATAGCTTTAAATTTGCCTCAGTCTATCAGTTGTTTTTCCTGCCAGTCCATTAGCTCATTACTGCTGGTTGCCATTCTAAAATAGAAACTTCATCACATAGCTTCTTTGTGCACAAGCCTCTGTAAATTCTTGGTCGGCGACTCACTAAGAGCCAGGCACACACAGAAGTGCGTGTGCCTCAGCCACACTAGACCGTATGCTGTTACTTCACTAACCCTTATTCTTCCCTGCCTTGCTCATACTGCCCATTTTCTGGAATGCTGAGAGTGGTGGAAGAGAGATTCCAGCCTATGTGCTTTCATTTACAGTACTCAATAAATAAAGGTTATAAGGAAGTTTTAATTGTTTCTTTTGGCTTTATCAAATCAATATGAAACTGTAGATCAAAAATACTCTTAAACATTTTTTTTCCCCAGCTTGTGTAGCTCAGTGGATTGAGCCTGGGCCTATGAGCCAAAGTCGTACCAGTTCGATTCCAAGTCAGGGCACATGCCTGGGTTGCCGGCCAGGTCCCTGGTGGGGGGTATTCGAGAGGCAACCACACATTGATGTTTCTCTCCCTCTCTTTCTGCACCCCTCTCTCTAATAATAAATAAATAAAATCTTTTAAAAAACCCACAGAACTTTTTATCCCCACTCCCCCCAGAACATTTTTTTTCATTGTTTTGAGAGAGAAGGGAGGACAGAGGTTGGGAGAGAGGGGAAGGGAGGGGAGAAAGAAAGAGAGAGAGAGAGTGAGCGAGAGTGGGAGCAGAAACATCGATGTGTGAGAAAAACAGAGATGGGTCGCCTCTGGCATACCTGTAACCAGGGACCTGGCCTTGTGCCCTGACCAGGAATTGAACTGAATTTTTGGTTTGCAGGATGGCTGTCCAACCCACTGAGCCATACCAGTCAGGGCCAACAATATTTTTGAATACAGTTTCTGTAATTCAGTACTCTAAGGATTTACAGTCCTTAAGTTTTATAGTGATACCAGTTACCTCCCTTGAATATCTAAATTCTGCCTTTTACCTTTGTTGTTTATTACTCTTTGTGGCAGGGAGGAGGAGGGTGTGAAAATAAAGGAAGTAGATTTCAGTCGGAGAGAGGGAAACACCTTGATAGGAGGTTATCAAACACCAGCTGTTTTGCGGTTTGTGAAGGAGGAAATACAGTTGGGGGGGGGACTTTTCATTTCAAAATAAGATTCCTTGTTGCATTAATATCTTATGCATTCTGTTTCAGAATGTAAAAGTAACAAAAAAAGTAGGACTCTTCGGTTGTCTTGGTAACTGTAATTTATTGCTTTAATGAGCTTTTTTAAGATTCACCTGTATCTGTATTCTGTTGTTAAAAGAATAATTTTTATATTTGTATGGACTTCTCAGAAAATTATAATTCAAATGTTATTTCACATGTATTTATTTATTTTTAGACAAAAGAAGTTAGAAAAAGTGATGGAAGAAGAAGGCCTAAAAGATGAAGAGGTAATTAAAATCATCATTTTTTTCCCCTTGAAACAGCATGGCAGGTCACCTCTTGTTCAGCAAATTGCTAGTCTTAGTGCACAGGGAAGGCTTTTGGCTCAGTGACAGAAACTTAGGAGGGCTAGTGTGCTTCTGGATTTAGGTATTCATGCAGAGGGAGAAGCTAATTATCAGGCATTCAGGAGAGAAAGATTTCTCTAGTTCTATAGTTAAAATAAGTTCATTAGAACTAATTCAGAGTCCCAACAAAAGGAAGAGATGAAATCAAATTAAAAAGTTAAAAAGCAAATTGTAGCATACTTGCAGAATTCACTGAAAAGACTCCCAGAAATGGGGCAAATTTCTGAAATAATTATTAAGGAAAAGATCTCTCAAATCAGCTCTTTTCTCCAATGCCCACAGATGTGGTTCGAGAAAATACAGTTAAGAAACTGCAAGGAACTGAAAAGGCAGAGGAAATGCTTTAAAAAATAGCAATGAATCACAGAACCCAGGAAAGTGGTGAAAAATATCCCAGATTTGTAGGGATCATAGAAAACTAGAGCGTAAAAGTAAAAGGAACTGCGATGAGTAAAAACCCCAGAGAGAAACTTAAAAGCACACACTTTTATTTTTGTAACAAAGGTTAAAGGAAAATGTTGATGATCGTTTATCCCTCCTTCATTAGCAAGGTTAGACCAGAGGGTCACTGAGGAAGCACCTGTCTGTTGACTATGGTTTGGTTATTGTATCTGAACGCCGCGAGGGGAGAAGTGACTTGTAAGAGTCCTTCTGTGATGCTTCTGTGTGTGAAAAAGTAAGCTTCGTCTGGGGGCCTGTTTTCCAGATGGGTCAAATCACAAATAGGACTTTGTTGCAGAATTTCAACTCCTCACCCTCCCATTCCTCTGTCCTTTTATTTATTTAAACATTAGAAACGACTCAGGAGATCAGCTCATGCTCGGAAGGAAACAGAGTTTCTTCGTTTGAAGAGAACAAGACTTGGATTGGAAGATTTTGAGTCCTTAAAAGTAATAGGCAGAGGAGCGTTTGGTGAGGTAAAAACAAAACAAACCCCCGCAGTTACAGCTGCTTACCCAGTACAGAGACACCACAGGACTTCACAGCTTCTATGTATGATTGTTGATAGACCTGCATGTGGGGGGTGGGTCGAGCACGCCAGCCCCACACCCTAACTGCCGTCTGGCCTCTTCTTCCCTCTCCACTGTCCTGGATCGCTGATGGTTGTGCTCTCTTTTTCCAGAGATGATGTTGATGCTTTAAGTACTGATCTAGAGGGAGAGTTGAAAGGTAGAAGGAAATCAGTAGTTATTATTGACTGTTTTTCTGCTGTAATCATGACAGGAACTCGTATTATACGTGACTTGGAGCCTGTAGTGTTGCAGTGTCACAGAGCCATTGAGCATGTGGTACCAGAAGTTGGCCCAGGCTTCCTGATCTTTTTAAAAAGTTCTACTGATTTTAGGGAGAGAGAAACACTATTTGTTGCTCCACTTATTTATGCATTCACTGATTGATTCTCATGTGATCTGACCGAGGAGCGAACCTTCAACCATGGCATGTTGGGATGATGCTTTAATTACCTGAGAGCTACCTGCCCAGGGCTCAGGTTTCCTCATCTTAAAGCTCTTGTTTCCCAGTACCACTCCACCCTTTATTTCTTCATGTCCGATTGGTACAGCTCTAAAAAGATGGCCCTAGGAGACAGGGTTTGTAGAAATGAGTTCTATAAAGTAGTGGGAGAGAGTTGAAAGAATTTGTAGCTTTGTCCCAGCTAGTCTTGCAGACACATCCTGCTTGGTCACAGGAGTGATCTGGTCTGGTAGGGAGGATTGGAATGAACCCATGCAAGGTCATTCCCTAATGGAAAGCATCCAAAGTGGTTGACTTACTGATGCAATAGTTTCATTATTTTTGTGTAAAAGGAGCATCATGTTATTGAAAACCCACACCTCAGGGGAAAATATAAGTGCATACAAAAGCACAGGTAGAAGATTAACTTGATCCCTTGGCATTGAGAATCCCTGTTGGCCTGTTAAGAGAGGGAAACATACAGTACCCCCTCTAAATTGCTTTCTGTTCAGTGGGGAAGGGACATGTGATTCAGTCAGGAAAACAAAGGTTCAGGAAAAAGAAAACATACACGGCTTGGGCGAGGAAGCGAAGAATGTGCAGGGAGTTGCCAAGAAGTTTTTTGGGGGGCGTTGTATAGTAGACCATTAATTTTCTTTTCATCTGTTTATCTATTCTCTCTTAAAAACACTGGAAAATTGACAGGAAAACTGCATAAACCTCTATTTCCCTAATTATACATTTTAGATTTTTTTCCTTCCAGATGTTTTTTCCTACACATGAGCTTTTGCTATTGTTTTAAGCATTGTAATCATTTACTTAGGTTTTCTGAGCTGACTACATGACATATGCCATGGTTTTAATGAGCCCTTAAGTTAAAAAACAAGGGCTTGAAATTAGATTGTTTTGCTCAACTAGGGAGCCAGAGCTGTTCACGTGTGGAGATATCTGAGGGTGTCTGCAGCACTGGCTTCGCTGGGTGGGATGTATCCATTTTCATACATCATAAAGCACTTTCTTCTGCTTTGGTATTGCTAGTTGCTTATATAAATTGTAAAACCTTTTTAGTTTAAATATTCCTATAACACATGAAAGCCTTAGTTTGGCATTGTAAACTTTTAACTTGGCATTTTTTAAATAACTTTTAGGTGCGGCTTGTTCAGAAGAAAGATACAGGGCATGTGTATGCAATGAAAATACTCCGTAAAGCAGATATGCTTGAAAAAGAGCAGGTAAAACCCAATTGTAGTAGGGATTTGAGTCACCCTATGAACTTGTTGTCTCCTAAAACTGTTCTTTTTGCTTAATTGAAATGTATATTGTTATTACAGTTTTCTTTAGCTCTGTCAAGTTTGAATATATATATAATGTTACTTATCCAACGAAGAAGCAGTTACATATATTTGAAAAGTATAAATAATGCCTACACGTTTTGTGCAGTCTTCTTAACGTGGAGAACCTATCAGAGGAGCGCCTGCTGTTGGGAGTCCCAGGTGCTCACAGGGCGTCCGGATGAGCCTTCTCTTAGGTAACAGCTGATGTGGTGGCACGTTCCTGACTGAATGCTGAGAGAGGAACTGCAGATACACTTTGCAACTGAGGCTTAGGAATTAGAATTTGGAATTGGCAATCTAAAATGTGTCTCACTGTACTTTATTTTGTTCACTGGAATCAAAGCTTGGTCTTCTGCGTAAGCTCATCATTGCCTAAGAGAGAACAGCCTTCTTCTTGAATGAATTTGAAAAAATATGCAGACGGCAGAGCAGTGACCATTCTTCACTAATGATTAAGAGCACTTTTTAAAACCTAAAAAGATACCTAAGTAGTTTGTGCAAAATAAATTTTAAATATTAAGCAATATATTAAAAACGAGAATGCAGAGTTTCTGTAAATCTAGTTTAATTTAACTGGTTACTTAAGAACAAGCTGTAGTGGGTGATGCCCGTAAATATCCTGTAAAAGATCAGATGCTACAGGAGGGCAAAGAGAGACAAGGAGAGCTCTGGGTGCAGAGCCCAGGAGTGGGGAGGCTGGCCCCACACTTACTCCTTTCTGCCTCTTGAGAGGAGGTATAATCACTGAGATTTCGTGTAAATTCCAGCTCCACGCTTGGAATCTATATTTTCTCTTTAATTTTCACGTTACCCAGAATCTTTAGACTCCCAGGAATTTCGATTGAGAGCATCAAATACCATGGCAGTAAATCTTCAGACATTATAGTTTATGCTAACACCAACTTATTAAAAATGCACAACAGCTCTATTTATGTGTTATCTAAAAATTAGTATGTGGTATGGGTGTAAGCACCAAAAGAGTTTTAGCTGATCTTGAAAAGGAAACTGTAAAACTGTGTTTATTAGTTAGTATATTTTGTATTTCACAAGTAAGTTTTATTTTTACAAGCCGTATTTCCTATAGGTTTACCCAAGGTTCAAAATCTTTCTTTATCAGCTAACTGTACTCAGAATGAGACGGTAAAGAAGCGCATGTCATGGCCCTCACGTACTAACCCTCGATAACCTGTGCCTGTTCCCCAGCATGGTGGCAGGTGATCCAGACATTGTGCAAAAACGTGTTCTCAAATGTTGTGCCTCCTTCAAGATTAATTCCTAAAGCTTTTCTAAGTGAAAGTAAAGGAGATATTTGTTAGGATTAGGATTTGAGTCCACCTTGCCATTGGACTCAGCTCCCTGGGTTTGATCTCAGTGTGGTCCATTGAGGGTTCCTGGCCACAGTCCCTGTGGGTCACCATCTTGGAGAGCGAGCAGCAGTCGCACCAGGTGGGAGTGGAAGCAGACCACCGCAGGTCCATTACTTTCGGGTGCGGCTGACAAAGTTCGGATTCAGAGCCTAATTCTTTGTCAGCTAGGTATAGGTGCCTTTTCAGAGGAAAAGTTTTTCGTTTGCTTTTATTAAACCGAGCAAGAATTAAAGCTACCCAGAGAAAGTTCAGGTTGTTATTTTGTCCCACAGGGTGGAAATTTTTGCCACCTGGAAAATTTTAAAGGATAAGAGACCAGCATTTAGCTAGTTTCTTCGTGTTTCTCTTTCAGTGAAAAAGGAAAACCTCTAATTGTGATGCTGGTCGTGGTATTGGGGTGGGACAAAAGACTGACTTATATCTGTTTCCCTAGTGCCCAGGGTAGCAACTAGCCCGTGATTCCCCACCCCATTAAATATTTATGGAACGGGATAAGAATTGGAACCTCTGGTAAGGGTAAGGGTACCCTTACCCTACTCTTTTCCTAGATCTTTTTGTTTTGTTTTGTTTTGTTTTGTTTTGTTTTGTTTTGTTTTGTTTTGTTTTGTTTTGTTTTGTAAGAGGGAGGGGAATAGAGGGAAAAAGAGAGGGAGAGAAACATCTCAATTGGTGACCTCTCAAATTTCTCCACCTGGGAACCTGGCCTGGAAGCTGGCTGGCAACCCAAGCATGTGCCCTTACCGGGAATGGAACTAGCAACCTTTTGGTTTGCAGACTAGCGCTTAGTCCACTGAGGCACACCATCCAGGGCTCCACTCCTTGATCTTGAGGGCCCTAGCTGCTGATTCAGCCCCAGGAGAGAAGGACAAGGTGAACTTAAGTGACTATAGGTTTCCCCCTGACAAACAGGGAATGTTGTAGTCACCAATCTGTCCTCCAAGATGAGTGACAAGTGGTGATAGTAGCGCCTTACCTTTTCTCTTGCTCCTTGCAGTAGGGACAGGCCTTAACAGGAGCCAGGGGAAGCAGAGGCAGGTGAAGGCTGCCTTGTACCATATTTCTGTCTGGTAATGACTTGGTCAAAGCCATGGCTGCCGTTCAGCAAGTGGCATTAGTGTTTTCCAGAAGGTTGCTGCTGTATTAAACCTGAGTAAAGGCAGTAGCTTTATTGGACTTCACCATGATTCATAGCACTTGTTCCCTATGTTCCATTTTTCCCACCTTCATGCTGTTAGTAGAGGTGTAAAAATGTTCCTGCTATTTAAAAATTTATGGAACAATTTTAGTAGCAATTGGAAAGTCAGTAAGTAAACTCAAATGCCTTCAGGCCCCTGGGAATTAGCATGAAAGAATAAGGCAGTTTAGGTATAAGACAGGAGAGGGGTAGGATTTGTGTCCGAATGGAAGTCTGCCTGGCTTTGCTAAAGACATTCCAATTTTAAAAAGCATATAGAACATCGTATCTAACAAAACAACACCCATGGGCCGAGATGCCAAAAGGAGTGCTGGTTTGCAAACTTTGGTACATCTTTACCTCTGAACACATGGTAAACTCAAGCCCTGTGGCATCTGTTAAGACCAAAACCTCTCTTCAAGCATTAGACTGGGATTTATAAGCTTAGATTTTATTCAGTCCAACTTTGCATTTTGTGATTCTTACATAAGAGGAGAGGGGGCTGGATTTGATAATATGCAGCACTGTTTTGATTACCATTACATATTACAAGTAGATAAGGTAAATTTTACAATAAAATGTTTTTAAATGAATTCCACCTGTTCTCCCAAACCTTTGGCAACTTGGCCTCTTTAGCTAGATATTTCAGTAAGAGTAGAAAACTGGAAATACCATAAATTTGAACCTAAAACTTTTCTTAGGTGCTCATATATTTCAATTTAGTAAGAATTGTTTGAGTACATACTCTGTGCACAGCAGTTACCTAAGTGCTGTGGTGTCATAGTATTCTAGAATTGTCAGCGAGGGCACCGGCATTGCACATGCGTTTGCACACCTGAGCCAGGACTTTTTTTTTTTTTAAGATTTAATTTTTTTATTTTTAGAGGGGAAGGGAAGGAGAAAGAGATGGAAACATCAGTGTGTGGTTGCTTCTTATGCACCCTTTGTTGGGGACCTGGCTCGCAACCCAGGCATGTACCCTGACTGGGAATATAACCTTGACTCTTTCTTTGGTTCTCAGGCCTGTACTCAATTTACTGAGCTACACCATCCAGGGCTGAGCCAGGACTTTTTAGAGAGTCTCATCTTGAGATTAATTATATCATAAAAGATTACACTTGTCCCCCCTTATCTGCAGTTTCACTTTCCATGGTTTCAGCTACCTGTGTTAAACTGTGGTCTAAAAACATTAAATGGAAAATTCTAGAAATAGTTCATAACTTTTAAACTGAGCGCTGTTTTCTGAGTAGCATGGTGAAATCGCACACCATCCCACTCTGTCTGCCTGGGGTACGAATCCCTTTGTCTGCTGTATCTACACTGTGTATACACTACCCGGCTGTTAGCCACTTAGTGGCCACCTTGGTCATCAGGTTGACTGATGTGGTATCACAGTGCTTGTGTTCAACTTAAAACCATTCACATAACTTTTTTCACAGTATATTGTTATAATTGTATTTTATTATTAGTTATTGTTGTTAACCTCTTACTATGCCTAACTTATAAATTAAACTTTATCATAGGTGCGTGTATATAGGGGAAAACACTGTATAGATAGGGTTCCCTGCTATCCTTGGTTTCCGGCTTCCACTGGGGGTCTTGGAAAATATCCCTCTCTGATGAGGAGGGAGTATTGTATTGAAACACAAAGGTATGAAAAACAGTGGTGATTTTAACTAATCAGAGGTTCGATTTTTAGTGCTGTTAAAGTTGCTGTTTGCATGACAGCCATTCATTTTGCCATTTTTTAAGCCTTTCATCACTTAAGTTTTCATTACTGAATACTGCCAAGTCAAATGTCAGTTTTGAGTTAGTAGGTTGGCCTAAGCATATATTGGATCTTTTGCATCATCACAATATAATATTCAAAATAGTATTTAAATTGTTTAAACAAATATTCAATCTAATAAAGCAGAGCAAGTCTTGTCATTAATCAAATGCATATACCTCCAGGTTGGCCACATTCGTGCGGAGCGTGACATTCTAGTGGAGGCAGACAGTTTGTGGGTTGTGAAAATGTTCTATAGTTTTCAGGATAAGCTAAACCTCTACCTAATCATGGAGTTCCTGCCTGGAGGTAATTACTTGACGATGAAAGGTCATTTTTCCTTTTTGTTCTGTGGCTTCTTTCTCACCTCAATTAACCCTCCTTTCTAATCCGTGCTCACAAAGTTACTTTCTATGTCTTTTTTAGGTCTGTAAGAAAGTCAGTAACCTGTCTGGTACTGGGTGCCTTTCTACAATTCTTAGTGCCATGAAAATAACCTTCTAATTCGTTCTCATGATTTCAGATGGACATTTCCTTCTTTTTTCTTTCTAAATGTATAAGATTAAACTAGAGCCTGCCTGCTCTCCTGTCAGTGGGCATCATGTATAATCAGTTTCCCAAGTGACAAAATGGAAACTGTAACATTCTTTGCTTCAACTCTTTTGTTTCTTTTTCTGTAACTTATATTAATGAGGAAGGAATTTCTCATTACCTATACTAGTATCCAGAATCAGTTCCTCATTTCTGAGATTTTTATGTTTCATGTAACTTAGCATGTACACCTCCTAAGACAGCTCCAGACAAACCCAGAACAGTGTCTACCATCTCTTCTGGGAAACACAGCCTGTTTCCTAGTGAGCAGGTGAGCTGTGAGCCAACTCTGCTGGGAAGAAAAGAAAACTTTTTCTCCTTTGGTTCTATAGCAAAGCAAATATAATTGTGGCATAATATTTTGATGTTGTGACAACATTTAGTTTAGATCTAGGGTCATCAGTAATTTTTATTAACAATTGATGAAGGTTAAAAAGAGATATAGAATGAGGGGAAATTTTCTACTATTTAGATGCTGATTCTTAAACAGGAATAAGAACCAGCTCTGTCTACCAGCCCCTTGGCATGTGTCTCCTCAACCTTACCTGCACCAACTTCCATAGCTGCTCATGTCTCCTGGACCCCGCCCTGGGCACCCAGTGGAGCTGGCCTATGGAGCCTTACACCGCCTGGCCCGAGCTCTCTGATCACCTGGGTAGGCGGGGAGGCCATTGGCTGCCACATGGCTACCTTAGAGCTGGCCCGGGCACGCTGTCCTTATGTCAGTAGTGTGCCTCCAGATTGCATGTGTGACTGCCAGGAGTGAGTAGGGATTCATATTTTTCATGTCTTGGGTCAAAAAAGAGAGAGTATTTAATAAAAGGCTTGAATGGGTTTTTTTGCATAGGGGTAAAATATCCACTTTTCTCTAAGAATATAAAAATTCCCAAGTTATGAATGAAATGAAATAAATGCAGCATGATGCTCTATTAAAATCAGTTTTCTTTCTCTTTTCCCTATTTTCTAACATAAATGGCTTTCCTGCTTTTCTTAGCTTTAAACTACATATTAGACTTAATTCGCTTTTGTCTTAATTGTTGCGTTAGGATCAGAATCTTTGTTTTGCCATTTTATGTTGCTCATATAATTAAAATTTGACTTTGCAGAAAACAAGGAAGTTACCTTTTAATTATTAAACTATTGATAATGTGTTGTAAAAATTGCATAAAGCATATCAGTTTAAATACCTGTAATAAAACACCGAAGGAAGAAACCCCACTGATTGGGGAGGTGGTTAGTATCTGTGCACTTTGGGGAAGCAGCTATCCCACTTTCAGTTTAGTTTTTCAGTTTAGTTTCAGTTTTTGTTGACTAGCACTTTGCTTCCTAAATCTCACTTTTGTGTTTATGTTGTAGTGCTTTGTGAATAGAGATTGGCGAGTCTGTTTTCAGCCTCCCCGAATGCTTATTATTGTTTGACATTCCAGTCTCTCTCTGTAATAATGGCAGTACAACTTATGTGAAAATGACATTTGGCTCTAGGAAGTTTGCAGACATTTGTGCAAAGTTAAAAAGGAAAGTAGCTTTATCCCCAGGTCAAAAAATTATCATAAGCAAACTTTTTTTTTTAGTGTGAGAGAAATTTTCTTTTTCTCTCAATATAAAATGGAAATCATAGCTCAGTGGTAAGCATCAGCTAGGCTAGGCCACAGTGCTTTGCTCTCCATGGCTATGAATTTTATCTTTAAGTGTTGCAAGCCACTTAGCATTTTTGCCCATAGTGGCGTCGGGGGTCAGTCTCTGGAACACAGCAGAGGCCTTATGTTGGCAGATAAGGAAGGCATATCTGAAAACAGGCACTTACTCATGTGTTTTGTGTGTGTGGTGGTTTTTATCTTCTTGTTTCCAGGGGACATGATGACTCTGCTGATGAAAAAAGACACCTTGACAGAGGAGGAGACTCAGTTTTATATAGCAGAAACAGTATTAGCCATTGACTCCATTCACCAACTTGGATTCATCCACAGAGACATCAAACCAGACAACCTTCTCCTGGACAGCAAGGTACCGTGGGATGGTGGGGTAGCAGGGTGTCCGAGTGTGTCTGTCTCCCCGGTGAGCAGCCTCTTCCTGCACTGCCTGTGGCAGTACCAGTGGGGAAGCTGTGGAGCTCTGAACTGCCTCTGCACTACTTCTCTCTCTCTCTTTTTTCAGGTAAGTTTGCTGTTACTTCCTTTCTTTGAACGGCTTATGGTTCTCTAATTAGATTACATGTTCCTCTTAGAAATAACAGACCTTTTGAAAATGATTGAGGGTGAAATTTATTTAGAAGGTTATTTTGTAATAAAGCCAAAGATAATCATCTTCTCTTAGCATGCAGTTCTCCTGAGGCATCACTTCTGCTGGGCAGCCTTGTCAGGTGAGGAAGCCAGCCAGGAACCAGGAAGCAATGCCAACAAGCAGCAAACACAACTCCCTTGTGTAGGTCCCAGATCTTAGGCCATCTGTTTAAAGAAGAGGCCTGTCAGCCTCTGTAATGGCCTTTTTGTATTTCCCAGGAGATATGCAAATGAGCTTAGTTGCTTGGTTCTTAAACTTACAGCAGATTTGAAGATTATCCTCTGTGCTGCCCGATAGTTTTTAGAAGTCTTTACTTTCTGGAGCTCACTTATCTGTAAAGTGAATACATTGATTCAGAGAAGTTCCAAAGTTACTTCCAGCTCTAAAATTGTAGGATGCTGTGTTCTGTTACACAGAATTGTTGTCTAGACTGAAATTTTCTTTTAAGTAGAAAAGTGTTGGTCAAAAAGTTTGTTTCTTTTTTTCTGTAAGAAAGCTCTAGTGGCGCTTAGCTGGCTTTAAGTTCATTTGAAATACTTTCGTTAGATTGTACTGTGACAGCAGTCATATCAGCTTGCATTAAAAAAAACTTACCCACCTTGGATGGTGTGGTTCAGTGGACTGAGCACTGGCCTGTAAACCAAACGGTTGCTGGTTTGATTCCCAGTCAGGGTACATGCCTGGGTTGTAGGCCAGGTCCTGGGCAGGGGGCATGCAAGAGGCAACCACAAATTGATGTTTCTCCCCCTCTTTTTCCCCCTAAAAATAAATAAATAAATCTAAAACCAAAACTTATTGAAATTGGTAAATTTGTGTAGTTGTTTTAATATTGAAGATGGGAAAAAATAAGCAGCCTTTTGGCATACTATGCTTTATTATTTTAAGAAAGGTAAAAATGCAACTGAAATGCAAAAAAAAAGATTTGTCCAGTCTTTAGAAAAGGTGCTGTGACTGATCAAATGTGTCAAAAGTGGTTTGTGGGGGAGAGTTTGGGGGAAAGGCAGAAAACTGTACTTGAACAATAAAAAAATTATGAAGAAATAAAATCCTAAAATAAAAATAAAATAAAAATAAACCCTTATCTAATAAAAAAGAGTGGTTTGTGAAGTTTTGTGCTGGAGATTTCTCACTCAGGTAGATCAGATAGTGATCAAGTTGAAACATTGTTGAGAACAATCAGTGTTATATGATGCAGGTGGTAGCCAGCATACTAAAATATCCAAATCAGTAAAGTTGTTGGTGAAAATGACAATCGTGTCTTTTATTTTTGTGGAAAAAACTATACAAACTTTTTGGCCAACCCAATAAATGTAATTCTGGAGTATTTTTCTTTCTTGCTGTCTTTTGACAGTTATCTTGCTACTCTTGAAAAACCTGAATTTTTTTCTCTAAAACCCTTTATCTTTCTGTGTTAGGAGGGCAGGAGAATTGTCAGATGATGTCTTCTGGTTAATAGTTTTTTCTTTGCCATAAGAATAATGCATGTGCATAGTAGAGCATTTGAACGATAGAGTTACAAAGAAGAAATATACTAATAATGTGATCATTCATAGATAAGCACTATTTTGGTATAATAGCTTCAGTACTTTTTCTGCTTCTGTCAATAATTTATATATAGTTAACATCATTAAAATAAATAGCTTGGTATTTAAAATGTTAATGTATATGAAAGTATTTTTCTGTGTTACTAAGTTCTGATATATTTGTAATGAGGCACTGGCTCTACTTTGTTGGTCTTGGGTTCGAGTGCCCTGGCCCTGGCCCCAAGGTGCCTCAGTACTGGCTTACTTGTCCCCTATAGTCAGTGACCAGGTTCAGCAAACATTAAAGGCTAAGAACTTGGGATTAGTCTTGCTGAGGAGGAATGGGGACCTCACTAGGTGCATATTTACTTTCTATAATGTGCTAGCCCAGACTTGTAGAATAAATGTTCTCACAGGTGACCTCATTTGTGTATTCAGCCATATATATCGTAGAAGGGAAAATACAGAAATTTCGAGTGACATAGACTCAGAATAGCTGCAGAATTCCTTGAAAATCTAGGTTTGAATAGCATTTGCTCTAGGCACTGCTCTCTAAGGCACATTCCTTTCTTAGAGGTATCCAGGTAGAACATGTAATTATGAGAACTACAAATTAACCTCTGTTCCTTGACTTGTAGAACAAGTTATTTGCAAATCTGAAAAAAAAGACAGGTGAACAGGCTCAAAGCTGTCTTTGTTTGACAGTTCACCTTGTTGCATGCGTGGGGACACACACACACACACACACACACACACCGTTGAATTTAATGGGATTTCTTGAAAAACAAAACAAAGTAAGGCCTGGCCCATCTGAGCAGGCTTCTGTAGCCTTGTACCCTGGGAAGGCTGTATGTTGGGCCTGAAGGAAGGTGGTGTCATGGAATGGCCACATGTGTTCAAGTCTTTAGGGTTCAGACATTGGCCACAACACTTGCATTGAATAACTCTGTGTCCTGGAGTAGCGTAGATCCCTGAGCATCAGGATTCCCTCCCCTGTTTTTGGTTTTATCTCCTTTACTTAAAATTTAACCACCCTAAGAACACCTACCTCTTTCTTAGGGCTAGTTAGGAGCCCTGTCTGCATTAATTCTCATCATTCCTACCAGGAAGATGTCATTATCCCCATTTTCCAGATGAGATCAGAGGGTTGCAGAGGTTAGCTAATCCTGGCCTGGAGAGAAAGAGCATGTTGATTTCTGGTTTGGTTTTTGTCATTTCACCAGCCAGCCTTGTCTTGACTCTCAGTCTGTGGAGTGTGGCATAAGAAATATAAGTGAGACAACACTTTTAAAGTGTGGTATGAGTTTTCCTGGAAGGGAGTGGTAAAACTAGAGATGTAAGGTTGAAATGCACTCTGGCCACATTTATTAAGAACTGTGTAGTAAAGTCTATAACTTCTGTCTTTGGAATAGTTTACTCCTTGGCATTTATCCTACTGAAAGAATTCAAGAGAAGGTGAACTTATATGAACAAAGATTTGTTCGTTATTTAACAACCATGTATTAAGACCGTCCTCTGGACCAGGTGTGGTTGGGGTGGGGAACAGAGGCCCTCTGGGTTACAGTGCGTGTGGTCCGCAGCACAGTGAGAGTGAAGGGGTGTGGAGGAATGAGCGTGCAGTATAAGGGTGTGTGAGCTAAGCAGTGATGTACTAAGCCATTTGGATATTATCTATAAACATTAAAAAAGGTAATTTAAAAGACGATATAAACAAGAATATTTGAGTTAGTTTAAGAAGTAAAAGTGTCTTTAGATGCTGTGTTCAACTACGTTTAAAAGTTTATGTTTGGACAAAAACAAAGATAATATGCAAAAATGAAAATACTTTATTAGTATAATAGAATTTGGGGTAATCTTTAAAAAATGTATTTGCTATTGTATATATTTTCCCTGTAATAAGAGAAAAAAAGGCAGTGTACTTTGGCTGTTGAGCTGCAATGGATGCTGCAAGGAGCTGGAGAAGGTAACACTGTGTTCCACAGGCAGGAATGTTTTGCATTACCTTGTTTCTTCTTCCCCGTAGGGCCACGTGAAACTTTCTGACTTTGGCCTTTGCACAGGCCTGAAAAAAGCACATAGGACAGAATTTTACAGGAATTTGAACCACAGCCTTCCCAGTGATTTCAGTAAGTGTTAACAGTGATGTTAGCCTTTTTGTTCCTTACTTTGGCCTAGTAAAGCTGTTCCCCTGGTAACTAAATGTGCAGGACACATTAATAGAGTCTTCCTTTGAGGCTTTAGAGCGTTAACTGAGTTGTAGTTGTATACTGCGGCAAGGCGCGTGCTGCGAATGTGTTACGTGAGATGTTGGCAGGGGCTGGCTTTGGAGCTCCGCTGAGAGGTTGGGTCTTGGGGAGACACGCGGGGCAGTAGAGGAAAAGTCCTGGGCACGGTTCCAGATCTGCGTTATCCTGTGCGCTGCTTTCCGTCACGGCAGGAAGAAATTTATCTTTATGAATGCTACTTTTCACTTGAGCACCATCAAACCACTGAAGTTATGTGGTAAAATTACAGTTCATCTTGGAGGAGTTTATATCAAATAATGTATTATAAATTCAGGAGTCTGTGATGGACAGTTATTACGTCTGGAAATGTGATAATTTTGAGAAGTTGTAGATGTTTTAGGTCCACTTTGGGACCTTTGCTTCTGATGAAACTGATTTTCTGTAATTCTGATCAAAGCCTGCCCGTGTCCTCTGGGGCCACACCGTCCATGTGGAAACGCCACTTAACCTCCTTGTGTGCTTCTTTGAACAAACACTTCAGAGCCTCCGATTTGGGCTTATGGACATGGTGGGAAATGTGTCACCCAGGGTTCCTGATGTGCTGGCAGACTTTAGGGTCTCATGTGGTTTGAACCAGAGCCTAAAATAGTAGTAAACATTCCGGTCTCAACTTTGATTAGAACTTGTTTTCTCTGCTTTTAGCTTTCCAGAATATGAATTCCAAAAGGAAGGCAGAAACCTGGAAGAGAAATAGACGTCAGCTAGTAAGTAATAGCTGTAGCTTCTTAAATGCTACAAACTAAGTATGAATATGTTTAAAAAAATATACACATGAATTTACATTTGATAAACGTTTGCAGCACATCTCTCCCTTTTAAGATTACTTTAATAGAGCACTGTTATGTAGCACCAAAGTAATCATTTGAAGGCAGGTAATAGGTTGTTTTGGTTGTGACATTTTCAGTAGATGACCTCACTCTGAGCTTTTACACTGGTGATGACCCCTTTTCTTCCTGTTCCCCCCTCTCCCTATTTTCATGGCGGTAAAGGGTTTATATTAAAGCTGCAGAGCTTTCAAAATAAAACCATAAAACTTTGGGTAGGTACTGATACCTACCCAGAGCTTTAAGGCAGTGAGTGGTTCTCAAACTGTTAAAATTTTGATTCACTTCAGCAAGTCAAGACTCCTCAATTTCCCTGCCCCATCCTCTTCTACTTTGTGATGGAAAAGGGACCAGGTGTTAAAATTGGAGAGAAATGTAAGGGAAATGCGCATCATTTACTTTATAAATATTTAAGTGAATACACATAAAATTATGCCCCACAAGCTTAAAAAATAACATTGTTGGATTTACCTTGATAGTATGTTGGAAGTTAATTTAAATAATACAAATTCACAGTGAAATGTTGCTATCTAGCAAACTTGTATTCTGATTCGTTGGTTCATATTTGAAGTGCAGTGTACATGTACTGATGTCTAGTCATTGGAAAATTCAAAGAAATGTGTATCACTGCATACTTCGGCATTGCTAGAAACCGGTAGCAAATGAAATGGGTGACGGTAAAGCTAAACTGAAAGCTGGTCACTAGAAAGCAAGAATCGCAGCCGTGGAAAACCACCACTAACTCGGAGTGATGGTCATGCACATCTCTTACCTGGACATGCAGCACTTCTGCTTGTCAGTGTACACGTATGTGGTAGGAACTCGGCAGGTCTGCCAAACGTTGTTTCTCAGCCAGTCTTCTTAGCAAAAGACTGAATTAGAGTTCTCTGCAGTATCTTTCGTAACTTACTGGGTTGGCCAAAAAGTTCATTTTTTTCTCTGTAAGATGGCTCTAACAGCATTTAGTTGTTGTCTTTTACTTGATTCTAGACAATTTTATTAGATTGTGTTTGATGGCTGTCATATCAGTGCACATTTAAAAAAACTTATCAAATTGATGAATTTTTGTGTAGTTGTTTTAATATTGAAGATGGAAAAAAATAAGCAACCTTTTGGCATATTATGCTGTATTATTTTAAGAAAGGTAAAAATGCGCCCTGGCTGGTGTAGCTCAGTGGATTGAGCACGGGCCTGTGCTCAAGCAAAGGGTCGCCAGTTTGATTCTCAGTCTAGGGTATATATGCCTGGGTTGCAGGCCAGGTCCCCAGTAGGGGACACATGAGAGGCAACCACACACTGATGTTTCTCTCCCACTCTTTCTCTTTCCCATCCCCTCTCTCTAAAAATAAATAAAAATTAAAAAAGAAAGGTAAAGATGCAACTGAAATGCAAAAAAAGATTTGTGCAGTGTATGGAAAAGGTGCTGTGACTGATCAAAGGAGGCAAAAGTGGTTGCAAAGTTTTGTGCTGGAGATTTGTCACCGGACGATACTCCCTGGTCAGGTAGACCAGTTGGAGTTGATAGCAGTCAAGTGGAGACATTGATTGGTAACAGTCAGTGTTATATACCACGCAGGAGATGATTGACATACTCAAAATATCCAAGTCAATAAAGTTATTGGTGAAAATGAAGAATATGTATTTTATTTTATGGAAAAACCAACAGTCTTTTTGGCCAGCCCAATACTCAGTAGGTTCACTAGTAAGTAGCTGTCAGTCATGTGAAAATGGAAGCCTGTAGAATTGTTTAAGAAAGACTCAAAGGAAAGACTTGTTTGGTTTTTTTAAGTTTATTTGAGGCTATGGTCCCAGACTGTGCTTTGAATATTATGATTTTTATGTTAAACCTGGGCCCTGGGAGAGGCATTAGCTTAAACCAAACGCCTGGAGATGCAGTAACTGAAATTAATCTTTGGTATTGTTTCTGTGACATTAACTTGGGGATACTTAAGTTTGGTGTAGTTAGTCACATCATAGTGTCTTTCCCTAGGAACTGTAATACTCTTTAAATGTCTAAATTCTGTGCGTGGTTGAAAACTTGATTATGTAGCTTGTTGAGGGTGAGGGGCTGTCAGGACCAAAGAGTCACGTCAGACTTATTGGGAACCATTTATAGGTCTGTAAGGAAGGAGGTATCACGGTGTCTGTATTTGAAGTTCAGTATCCTTTAATAGTTTAAAATCTGAGTAAACCAAAGTTCTTACGCTGTGAGTAATGTTCTTGCCTTTTTATTTTATCTATGATAGAAATGGAAAAAAATTAAGGTCATCCTCATACTACATATTTTGATAAATTGAAGAAAAATAAAAGGCACCTCTTAGCCTTCAAAAGGTCAATTAATCACGTGCTCTGACCTTTCATTAAGTGACCCATTCAGCTAGTACCAAGCAGAAAGTTGATGTTAATGCTTAATGTAAACTTATTGCTCTAGGTTAATACGTCTATCATACTGCTTACCCACTCCGTTACTTCTCAGTCTATTGAGAGTCACCGAATAGAGGCTCAAGGTTTACTCCTTGGGTGCTTAAATCATATTGTAATGCTTTAAATTGCTTAGTGGTGCTGGGTAACCTTAGGACTCAGTAACTGGTTAGGAAATAGTTATGTGTCAACTTTAAGTTACTAAACTACAGAGGTAAAAGATGAAGTATGACCTAGGCATCTGGTCTTTGTCAATTTATTTATTTTTTAGTGTAGAATTTACAGAAGTGATTGAGTAGGAAATGAAATTGTTTTCTTTCCTCTGAAATCCTAAGTGAAATCATAAGTTGCAACATGTCACGAGTTTGAATTGACTGTTAACAACCAACGAAGCTGTCTTAGAGTGCAGCATGACCTGACACTGTAAATATCCGGACAACAGAATGAAAAAGATTCGAGGTATTCAGAGCTTAGAGATGGAGGACACCTTGGTAAGGAAAACAGACAAGAGCTTGGGAAGGGGACAGTCCCTAGACTGGAAAATCCTACCGCCAATTCATGGAAAGGAGAGCAACCGCATTGCCTCACGTCACAGGGGCACCTGCTGTTGGCAGTGTGTGACCACAACAAGGGTGTTTTTTAGCACATTCATATCTTGAGGTAATTCTTTTCCTGTAGCAATATATCTCTGATTTCTTAATAGAAATCTCTGAACAAACAAGATTTACTTAATATTCCGCTTGGCTGGAATAAATCTAGTCTCTCTTTGAAGAGTTTCTGTAGTTTCTGAACCTTTAATTAGAAGGAAAATATTTCTGCTTCTTGGGGCCCAATCCCTGTTTCAGGCTTAAAGCTTTATCGAACCCTCACCCTGGCATTTGTTATTTAATATGTGCATTTAAAAGAAAACGATGTACAATTAAGTATGTAGAAAAATGGGTTTCTGCCTTCCAATATACATAAAATAAATTGTAGATGGAAAGTAAAACTTTGAAAATATTAGAAGCAAATACCTGCAGTTTCTTTATGACCTCAGAGTAAAGCAGCATTTTTCAAATGGGATACAAAAAGTACAAATCATAAAGAAAAACGTGTTTTATTTTACTGCTTTAAAGAAAAAACTTTCTGTATGTTGAAAGATGCAAACAAGAAGATAAATCACAAGATTCTGCTACTTTCGAATTATCTTGTAGTTCCTAGACAGACCCTACACCTCCACAGTTCTGCCCCAGTCGTGTGCCTTGGAGAAGCTCTTGCACCTGTGAACCAGAAGCCATGTCAAAGAATGTTTATTGCATTTTCGTAATAGCAAAAACTGGAAATTATTTAGTGGTTCCTGTCCGTCAACAGGAAAAGGGTTACATTCTGGAATAAAATATTTTACCATAGTGAAAATAATTGCACTACAGCTACATATCTAACATCGTGGGTCGATTTAGAAAAAAACATGAGGAGAAATCAAATAGCAGAAGGCTGCATGTAAATGGTGCTATTTTTACAAATCAAAAACAAAACTAAAAAGGATCACATTTAAAGAAACACGTGGCAGAATTAAATTTCTTTTTAAAAGCCGAGGAATGATAAACATAAAATGGAATTTACAAGGGTTAGAGGCACTACAGTGGGATGCAGAGGAGTGCATGTTTAGTTTCAATGATACTGGTAATATTTCGGTTCCACAGTTGAATCATGGGCGTTCATTTTCATTATGCTCTGTAATTTAATAAGTACAAATTTTGGGTATGTGACTAATTTACATCATTTAAAAACATCATAAAATGATAAGCCTCAGATTGGGAGAAGGCATTTGACATATGTGAAACTATAAAGGATTAATGTCCTGAATCAGGATTTATACCCTGGATTTATAAAAAATTTCTGTGAATCAGTAAGAAAAAGGTTAATGCAACTAAAAAGAGAGAACAAAAACAACAACTAATGAGCAAAGAATCCGAACAGGAATTCACAGAAAAAAGACCTGAATGGCTAATTAATACATGACTATGCACTCAGCCTTACTGGGAATAAGGGAAATGCAAATTAATACTGAGATCTCATTTCATATTCATCTGATTGGTAAAAATTAAGAAGTGCGAGAAAGCCAAGTGTTGGCGAGATACAGAATACTCATCCCCACTGTAGGTGTGTAAACAGGCATAACCACTTTCAAGGACAATTGGAAGATGTCTAATTAAGTAGAAGACCCAGTGATACTGTTTCTCTTACATCTAGTGAAATTTTTGCATAATTGTCCAGGAAGTGTTAAAAGAATGTTTATTTGGGTGTTGTTCTAGCGAAACATTGGAAGCAATATAAGAGTCCAGGAGAATGGATTAAGAAAACATTGACATTTGTAAAAAAAAAAAAAAGAAAACATTGACATTTGTGTAATGGAATAGTGTACACAGGAATAAAATGGGCATGCTGGAGCTACATGAATTACTCTCATTTATAATCGGAGGGAAAAAAAGCAAGTTGTAGCCTTGTAGAACAATACAGTACAGTATGAAGCCCAAGTTGAAATATACAAGGAGTTGGTGCTACGTCACTTATGTCCATACTCATACAAGCATGGCATAGCAACCTCAGGGAGGTTCTAGCCTCGGTGGGGAGGGAGGGAGGGAGACTATCAGGCTTTAATCATTTTAGTTTTATTTCTTTTAAAAGACAGTCTGAGACAAATATGGCACCTTATTTAACCTCTTTTTAATATGGGTAATGGTTACTTGTGTATTATCTTGTCTGTGCTTCGTTTCTGTATGTTTGCCGTATTTTATAATAAATAGTTTAAAAAGAGAACACAGCTGTAATTTTTAAGTCTAGAAGTTGTATAATAGCGAAAGCACCAAGATTAGAGCCTTCCGTGCTGGGCACACTGGGCAGCTTGGGCCGCACCTCCCCAGCATTACAGTCCTGGTATATGAGAAGAGATCACTTTACTTTAGAAAACATTCCTGTAAGAACTGTTTACATAAAGAGTTAAGTTTGGTAAATAGACACTTATAATCCTTTGACATATAGGATATAACTTTAGCTTTTGATAATAAAACTTCCCTTAATAATTCTCTCAAATCAAAGAATGTATGTGGCAGAAAGGGATGATTTGGAGCCAGGTGATTTCCTAACTGCACTCTGCCACTTAATTAGTTCTGAGGCCTTCGGCAAAGCAATTTGGGCATCAGATCTGCAAAGTTGGGTTAACAAGCTTTATTTTTCATTTTGGAAGTGCTCTGGCAAATCAGGTTTGCCGTTAAGCAGCTAGGCCTTCCTGTATGTTTAGTTCGTGGGTAGCTCCAGATGGTGCTGGTGGCCTTTGGTCTGTAGAAGAGAACTCTGGGCACCCTCCTGCCTGCCTCCTCCCTGATGTGTGGCACGTGTTTCAGGCCTTCTCCACAGTAGGTACTCCTGACTACATTGCTCCTGAGGTGTTCATGCAGACCGGGTACAACAAGCTCTGTGATTGGTGGTCGCTTGGAGTGATCATGTATGAGATGCTCATCGGTAAGTAGCATGCTTTTACATGGCTTTTTCTGTGTAGCCAGGAAAAATTCCTACATTGTTAAATAATAAACTCTCTTTCAATTTGGGATTATGTTCCCTCTCCTCCTCCATCTTTCTTGTTTTTAACTTTAAAAAAATTATTGATTTTAGAGAGGAAGGGAGAAAGAGAGAGAAACATTGATTTCTCGTTCCACCCATTTATGCATTCATTGGTTGCTTCTTGAATGTGCTGTGAGCAGGCATCAAACTTGCAGCTCTGGTGCATTGGGATGATGCGGTAGCCAACTGAGCTACCTGGCCAGGCTCCTCCTCCCCCATCTTTCAAAGTTAAGCTTCCCAGGTAGAAAACTCTTGGCCAAAAAAATGTATCCTGTGTTCTGTGGTGCACTGATGTCCTGTGGTTGCTTTGCCGATCATTTATCATGGTTTTTTCCTGTGTTTTCATCCTCTCTGTGTAGCAGCTCTTTCAGTCACTGGCATTTATTAAACACCCATCGTATGCAGAGGGCTTTACCTGGGCATTGCCTCATCCACTCTTCTTCTTTGCTGT
The DNA here is from genome assembly GCF_021234435.1 of Artibeus jamaicensis. Taxonomy (NCBI): domain Eukaryota; kingdom Metazoa; phylum Chordata; class Mammalia; order Chiroptera; family Phyllostomidae; genus Artibeus; species Artibeus jamaicensis. The sequence goes on from NW_026521356.1 coordinate 5,050,652, forward strand.
CCCCTTCCTCTCTCAAGGCCTTCAAAGCATGGAACTCTCTGACCTCGCTCCCTCTTACTCAGATCGGTAATGTTTTATTTAGGGGACACTTCAGTGGGGTAGCCCTGTGCCTGAGAGCACTAGGAGAGTCCGTGTATTTGGGGTGATGGCCGGTGTGGCATCTGTCTGGCTGTGCGGTCTTTGGGAGCACTGCATGGATGCCTGTGGGGTGGCTGTAATCTGTGTGGAGGGCAGGTAGAGTAATATAGTGTATTTATCCTCTTGCCTGTAGTTCTCAGAAGAGGGGTGGTGATCACTTCCAAAACCCACTTTTTTCTTTTTTTTTAAGATTTTAGCCTTGGCTGGTGTGGTTCAGTGCATTGAGTGCTGGCCTGTGGACCAAAGGGTCACTGGTTCGATTCCCAGTCAGGGCACATGTCTGGGTTGTGGGCCAGATCCCTAGTAGGGGACACGTAAGAGGCAATCACACATTGATGTTTTTTCCCCTCTCTCCTTTCCTTCCCCTCTCTAAAAAGAAATAAAGTTGTTTTTTTTTTTAAGGAAAGAAAAAGAATCGCTTTTCTTTTAAAGATTTATTTATTTATTTATTTTTCTTTTAAAGATTTATTTATTTATTTATTTACTTTTAGAGAAACATCAGTGTGTGAGAGATACATGGATCTGATGTCTCCTGCGTGCCCCCATCTGGGGACCTGGCCCGCACATAACCCATGCATGTGCCCTGACTGGGATTGAACCGGTGACCTTTTGGTTTGCAGTCCACTGAGCCATAGCAGCCAGGGCTAAAACCCATGCTTTTTTTCTTACTCAACTTGTTTGGCTCTTTACCCACATAAAGATGTTCTTAAAATGGAGTCGTTTCTTACTGATGTTGTTTCATCCTTTCCTGTCTGCTTTGGTCACAGCCATTCCCACATCTGCAACTCTGCTTATGTCCTCCTCCCTTTCCCCAGCTCCTGTGATTGGGTGGCTCCCTCGTGGTTCCAGAAGCACAACCTCACTTTGGGTTTAGGAGTTTGGGGGAAGATAAATTTGTTTAGGTGCGTTCTGGGATGAGTGGAAATCCTGTCTGTGTCATGGAGGGAAGGACATACAAGGTCATTAAAGATTTATAGAATCATATGAAGGAGAATAATCTCAGATTCAAAGTTTTGCATTGTTAAAGTTCCAAGTTCCTTTTTTACTGCAGGCTACCCACCTTTCTGTTCTGAGACCCCTCAAGAGACATATAAGAAGGTGATGAACTGGAAAGAAACTTTGACTTTTCCTCCAGAAGTTCCTGTCTCTGAGAAGGCCAAGGACCTAATTTTGAGGTATCAGTCAGAGAACATTCCCCCACCCTAGGCTTTCTGACGTGAGTGAATCCATTTTTGTAGGCTTTCATTATTTCCTGGATTTGTCGTCCCCTGCTTCTTCCCATTTCTTCTAAAAGAGAAGAGACTACTTGAGATATGCTGAGAAGGCCTCTGTCTTTTCCAGATTCTGCTGTGAATGGGAACATAGGGTTGGAGCCTCTGGAGTTGAGGAAATCAAACGTAATTCTTTTTTCGAAGGCGTTGACTGGGAACATATCAGGTATATCCATATAAAAGCTTTCAGGGTTATTTCAGAAAGTCTAGTTTGCTTAATACTCATTTGGAAGCATCATTATTGGCAAATTGTGTCATTAATTTCTTCTTAGAAGTTCAAGGTGTCTTCCTGATTTTGATTCATGGTAAGGACTGGAAGTTGGGGGTTCTGGTTGGCCCTGAGCCGTGGGATATGTTGAACCTAGCAGTTGTTTCCATGGTGAAGTGAACTTTGGCTTCCATGGTGAAGGGGACATCTAAGACGCCTGTTCTTTTACCTGGAACACACCAACCTCTCTGATGTTGGGGACCACCTGCAGGACAGTCCCTGCCCAGAGGTTAGGCACTGTCACTGGGAGATGAAGAAGGAGAAGGGGTGGAAGGACTGGGGCAGGCAGTGGTGCGGGGGGTGAAGAGGAGGTTGTTCCAGACTGTGGAGGGCCACCAGCCCAGTTGTATCAGAGAGCCTCTGGCCACTTACTCAGCACGTGATGGTTGCTAAACAGAAGGTGAAGTTGTCATCTGTTTCACAGCTGTGTTCTGACTTGCATCCTTGTGATTTTTACCTCTGCCTCCGGTGTGCTGCATTTTTAGCCCCCTGCTCATGTGCACCTCTGATAGAAAGTCCAGGTTCCCTTGTAGCAGACAGGGCAGTCTGTCAGGAGGAGTACCTAACTGTGGACTTTAATTTCTCCTTATTGCTCTTGTCTTCCTAGCTGTGAATAATTGTTCTTTGTATTTTTTTATTGTAATTTGGTTTTTTTTTGGCTGTAGTCAGTTGGCCTAGTTGGTCCGTGGTCAGAAGCTCTTCAGAGAACATAAATGCTGCCTGCCACCAGTGGTCTTCTTTGGAGAAGACTCGATTAATTATGATCCACATGATTACTAATCATAGTAATTTTTGGCATGTCTATTCTTGGCAGAGAGAGACCTGCTGCAATATCTATTGAAATCAAAAGCATTGATGATACCTCAAACTTCGATGAGTTTCCAGAATCTGATATTCTTAAGCCAACAGGTAATACCACCAGTACTGCCTCCTGCTGCCTTACAAATGCATTACTTACCCCCCAGTTTTGGGGTGATGTTTACAAATCAGGGCAGAGAACATGGAGAGGGACTTCAGTTCTTCGGGTTCTTCGTAAGTATTTTCCAGTGCTGACGCTGGGCACTAGCGAGGCCTTGTCGAAAGAAAGATGAATACAAACTCCCATGTTTAACCTGCTCAGCTGGCTGGTAAATCACAAAGATCTCTTTTCTTGTTATTTATTAAATTAAAGGTTAGGTAACCTGAAATGACAGAAATGGGAAAATAAAACATTTAAAGTACATGTGAAACAAGTGAGGTTCAAGGAATCTATAGGCAAGCACAAATGCACAAAATTCGCACAGAGTGAAACGTAGCTCTTCCCAAATAGAAACTGGTATTTTCTTCAGAACGTCCTGTCCTCAGTACCCAGTGGTCCATCGGGGTAAGACAGTAAATGAACTCTCACATCTATTTCTTTCCCAGTGGCAACAAGTAATCACCCTGAGACTGACTACAAGAACAAGGACTGGGTCTTCATCAATTACACGTACAAGCGCTTTGAGGGCCTGACTGCGCGGGGGGCAATACCTTCCTACATGAAAGCAGCAAAATAGGACTCTTGGAACGGAACCCTAAATAGAGCAGAGTTCTTTGTGCAGCATCGCACTGTTCCTCTCACACACTCTTTTGAAAGAGCTTCCGAGAAGTTTATGGAACCCACCAGTATGTCCTGGTAAACTTGCCTGAAATGTGATAGTGAGTAGATGCTCTTCAAAGCACCATCTGAGAAGCTGGAAAACAAAGACAGCCATTTTTACTACATCAGCCATAAGCAGTTTCCGTAGGAGTGTCGTGAGCCAATTTGATAGATGTTTTCCTGAATTCATCAGAATGACGGGGGAAAAAACAGCTGTCATCCCACATTGTTGAAATTGTAATGCATACTTACACTGAGTAACAGCCAATTCCTGCAATTTTGTGATATGCTTTCTGCCAAGCCCACCAAGTATTTCTTTTCCTTTACAGCTGAAAGTTCCATAGTACTAAGGAAATAAAGCAATAATGAAAGCCTCAGCAGCCAGCATTCTGGCTGAAGAAAATGATCCACCTTTCTCTGACGGGGCGGTGATGGTAGTTTCTTCCCATACCCCACCCCAGTCAAGTGGCTTTTTATAGCCTCCATTCATGGTGCACTTTATTTATGGTACTAGGCTAAAGACCCTCACTCCGTTGATTTTTATCTTCCCACCCATCTGAAATACTCATGCTGCTTTTCTGAGTGTTGATGGGGGAATACCAGCTTGATCCATTGTTGTTCTTAGAAGGCTCCTAAAGCCATTGGGCATTGCCAAGGAGTCCTGGATCACGTGGAAAACCCTCACTTTCTCTTCATGGTTGTATCAGAAAATCCCTCAGTTGGATGTTACCGTGAGCCAGCAATGCCTGCAAGTGCTGCTGATGGGCATTTGGTTTATCCTGGGAACACAGTAAGGAGAGCCAGGCAGAGGCAGGAGGCTTGGAATCCTCTTGGCTAAGGTGCTGCTCCTGCTTGGTCTCCAGAACCTCCTTTGAAATGGGGAAAGAACTAGACCAATAGAAGGTGCACTGCAGAGCCAGCCTACAGATCTTTGTCAAGTTCACTGCTCCATCCTCAGTGCAGCTGTGTTTGTTTTCTTTCTGTGTTTGTATTTCTTCCCCAACTTTTAAGTACCATTTTGCATGGGGAGCACGATTACAGTTTTCCTTTGCAGATGCCTTTCTGGGGGATGTTCCTCTCTACTGGACAGGGTGGCCCACGGCCGGGCCGCCGCCGTGGCATGCTCCCATGAGACACCCTCTGAAATTCAGCACAAAGTGCCTTCTCTTTTACAGCTGCCACCATCTTTAGAGGAATTTTGCTGTCAGATAATTGTGGAGACTCCATATAAATGCATTATTACTTTTTAAAATTTCAATAACTCTGAAAGCATCATTTGCACCTGTGTGGTAACTTTACCTGTTGCGGAACGTCATGGCCAAGCTCCAGTCAGGGGACTGCTTCCTGCTTGTCTTGATGTTGTTAAGATCATCTGGGAAAGTATGTCCTATCTTAGCCATTCAGAAAAGAAAAATGGAATTCAAAGTTGTAGTAGTAAGTGAAATTGCTTTGGATTTTACTGTCTTAGAGGAAGAAAAAAACATTAAGGAAGTATTAACTCTGGATTAAGGTAATGTGTCTGCCCCTTAATCTTTCATTCATGATCTATTAGTGAAAAGGAAGTAAATGAGAATTTTTTTTTGGTAAATTTGTAGTTTCTTTGTATTACCAAATAGTTGGGGTGTTGACCCCCACGTGTTTTGCAAGAGTGTGTGGTATGCATGGGTGAGGAGATGTAACAGGAGTGGTGATAGTCCGTGTGTTGGGGAGTGGCAGGGGGTAATTTGTTTAAGGGGTAAATGTCCACCTTTTAACTTTTAAACTTTTTAATAAACTGTTCAAAAACTGCGAAAAAAGTGAAATATGGTTTCTCCTTAAAAGAGGTAGAAAGCTTACATGTATCACCGTCTGTAGGCAAAGTGCTTTTCTCTCCCAGGGAAGCTGGGACCTGAGTCTTCTGAATTTTTCTTCATATCAAGAGACCATCTTCAGTTGGCCCCATGCGTGTTCTTTTTGCCTGGTTCCGTGTTACAGGGCAGTGAGCTCTCCCCTCATGGTAAGGCCAGGTGGAGAGCTTCCTACAAGTGCTCTTAACTGGTGGACCCTTTGTACATCTGTTTATAGCCCCCAGCCTGTGGTTGACCAGCAATCTCAAAAGCTCGTAGGATGAGACTCTCAGCCGCCCGTGTCCACCAGAGCAGGGTTCGTCTCCAGATCTTGTGTACATGAGTCCTATTGGGTCCCACTTCTTACCCCCTCTAGGTTAGGGAAAGGAGCCTCAGGAAGGGGCAGGAAAGGGCAAGACTAGGGTGGGACCTGCGGGCAGAAGGCAGCTAAACGCAGTCAGGATGTCTACTGTTTTTCCAAGGCTCATTGCAAACCTGCTGGGATTGGCTCACTGTTGGTCCTGTTCGCAGATAGTCCTGTTTCCCACTGTGTTCATGGGAGTTAGAAAATACAGAACTTGAACTGTAGTGCATACTGAAATGAACCTGAACTAGGGATGTTTTTCTTCCTGATTCAGAGCACATCAGAATTTTCTTCAGTGCCTTCATCCGGTTTCTTTTTAGAATTATTTGCAAAAGTAACAGATGAATTCCTTTGGGATTGATAATTTCAAAACTCATTTATACGGCATAATAGGAATCCTCTGCTATTTATTATTAATACTTTTTATCTGGGTTCTTTCCTTGGAAAGTATGTATCCTGGACCCTGTTTGTCTCTCCTGGTCCTTGGTGTGTTATCTGAAGGGGGTTTTTAGGACTCAGAAGGATTCAGTGAATGGTATTTTCCCTTCCTAGGTAGCATACATTGACCTGGAATTACCTATCAAAGCCAACACAGATTTAAACTAACTACCATGTGCTTTTTCAGAGAAAAACATCTTACCTAAATAACATTTAACCCCCGTGATATACAGAGTTCAATACCAGGCACTTGGGGGACACGAGTGCTCTGTGGTTCTGACTGCAGATCAGTTTGAGGGGAGAATTCCTACCCACTTCAGTGGCTTAAATGCAGCATCAGTTGCAAAGTTGGTGTTTCACTGTCAGTGTAACAATACTGTTAAGCCAGCCCAGAGTTGCTGGGAAGCTTAGGGAAGTTTCTGGAAGATGATTGTAAACAGCAGTAATTTGGCAGAGGGGAGTGAACAGTACAGGCACGGAACTCTGGGTAACTGCTTCACAGGGTGCACTGCAGTCACTTTCGTTGCATCATTTCCCTCCCACTTGAATCCACGCCAGTCTGGTTCCTGTCCCTTGTGTGAAATGTTGGTATTAATTATGCCATGTATAAAGCATGCTGCTATTAATTTCTATTATTATTCCTCTGGGCACTGGTGCCCTGCCATTGCTCCTTACCTTACTTGATCAATGTGCTGCACTCACACTGTTGACTTTAAAAACTGCTCCTTGGTAGTTCCTCTGCCACCCCTTAAATGCTGGTGGTGCTCCTCAGAGCAATGATTTTTTGCCCTCTTTTTCAGTCCCATACTGGGGCTCTATCTGCCATGTTTCTGTGGCGAGGTCTTCAAAGTGACCAATCTACCCAGACTGCTCCCCAGAACACTCCAGATCTCCCGGAGCCAACTGCCAGCTAGACGTTGCCAGTGGAGGGCCGCCTTCAGGCTCAGACTGAAGCTGTCCAGAGCTCCTCTTGCGCCTCCACAGCCTTTTTTCCTGTCTCCCCAACTGTCCAAGCTGGATACTTCTTACATGGTTCCTGTCAGTAAGCATGTCTAGGACATGGCCACCTGTCCTACCATTGCCTTCATTATTCCTTACTGAACCTAGTGGCCTCTTAAATGACCTCTTTGCCCTTGGTCCTTTTTGCAAGTCTGTTTTCCCCCCTGCTGCCAAAGAAATTCTTTTAAATTTCAAGTCTGATCATGTCATTCTGCATAAAACCCTTGCAGGCTCCCGACACGCCTTTCTCCAAGGAACATCCTTACTCTGACCTCATATCTGCATCACCCATCCACTTTCCTGATGACAATAAGCAGTTACTGTCACTTTTGCTTACAGTTAAGTTGCCTTGGATACCACCTACCCTTGTACTTATGGATCCAAACCTAGTATTTATCCTTCACAATTTGGTCATGAGTCACCCCTAGAATTCTCTTGTGAATTCCACCCTTCACAGTAAAAACTGGCTACTCCACCCTTTTGAAGTTCCTGAGTGAGCTAGACTGTTCATAAATGTCTTCATGTGATTATAAAAGGCCTTTTGATGGAACCGTATGTCATACACAGCTTGGCACAAAATATACTCAACAGGCCATGTCTTCAGAGCATGTTCTAACCTATGCTGATAAAGCAGGTCTGCTAGGGAGCCACAGGCTTGCCTTAGCACCCCTTGAAGTTGCATCACCAGCAGCCTCCCAGGCTAGGTGAGCCTAGGGGCCTCAGTAGATACCAGACCTGAGTAGGGTGCAATCTGATACCAAAGGATGAGAAAGTCTCTCCAGTTGTGTCTCCAAGGGACCTGCCTGCACTCTGCTCTATCTTCCCACCTGCTTTTCATTGCTGGCACCTCTCACTTGCTATAAACTAAAACTGGAACTTTGAAGTTTGAGTCCTCCTACCTTTCAAATGTACATTTCACTTTGCCGGATCCTATTTAGTTGAGTTTGAGGGCTTAAGGGGTCTGGAATGCAAGTTACCCAGGAACTAGAAAAGGGAGACCACTAAGACTCTGGAAGCTAGAGGTACAAAGGAAACAGCAGGGTGGGAAACACAAAAGGCTTAAGGCAAGACCCATGCACAGCCGCCGCAGGTAAGGAGACTGTTCTGGGCAGGCCAATGCTACTCTGTTCAGTCCCTTCTAAAATCTTGACTTCTAATTTTACTTTCTTCCAAACACACACACACACAAATGATAATATTTTATTATTAAAAAAAGCATCCCAAATACAGGATTTCGTAAACACTGGTAGGTGAACATGTGCAACTTTAAACACAGAGGCAAAACTAAAGGCATTTTGCCTTTAGGAGAAAACGTTCTGCAGAGGTGGTCCCGCCCAGAGCTTGAATGTTGCTCCATCTCCCACAAAGACGTAGGGTTTGCATTCTAAATTCAGCCCATGTTAACAATTTCAAACCGACGGCAAGAAGTGGCACTGAATAAAGTACTCAAACCCCTCCTATAGTTCCACACCATAAAAAAGGCTCCATATCACACCGACAGTGTGATTTAAAGCCTGTGTTGTTTTTACTTACACAAAAGGACCTGTTGGAACACTATCTGCAAATATATCCATCCTTCCTGGGCTTATTTCATAGTATTTTCGTAGACCTATATATATTAGATATCACACTGTTCTCTTGGACTTTAGTTTAAAATAATATTGGCTACTGCATATCGTGTGCAGTAAATCCAGCTACTTTCTAGCTTCTTTACCTTTTGCTGTCATTCATTCTTTCTCAATGCATTTCCACCACTTCGGAGAAATCATTGATGTCACCAGACACATCTTAACACTGTCTCCTTATCCACTACTCTTAGAGTCCTCAATGGCAATTCCTGCTCATGTGGTATGATGCAGACACAGCCCTGGATTTGAAAGATCAAATTCAGGTTCATCTTGGCTTGCTGAGATACCTCTTGAGTAAAATAGTCTGCCTAAAACCATTACCTTATGAAAATGTTTCTGTATAAACTGCCTGGCTTAATTATTTAGGCACTTAGAAATAACACCAAACCTGAGTCCTACCCTTTTTGTTAGAAACACTTTTTACCCAGGGGGCCAGTACTTGACCATGGGAACAGAGCAGCTATGACTGAGGGGAGCCACAGATCACAGTGATGCCGAGCTCCAGGCTGGGAGCCCATGGGTGCAGGAAAAACCTCCCTCTCCAGCAGAAGCAGCCTGAGGGCCCAGCTTTTTCCCCAGTCACCATCACCTGGTGACACTGGCAGATTTACCTCCACAGATTTTCAATGGGGTTGGGGCCAAAACCATGTTAACCCAATACGGGGAAGAAAGATCTAGTTCTTGAAAGCCTGAGTAAGTGTAACATTTACACGGAAAAAAGTGTTAAGTACATGCCATACTTTCATACCTGGCTTTCTACCTAAGCAAGGACTAAATTAGAGTATAGCTGCAGCAGGGTGACACTTACCAAACGTTAATGACATTTTAGTTGTTGAACAGAAGTTATACCTAACAGACTACACAAACAGACTGCAAATTTCCTTTGCAATGACAAGGAAGTCAACTGAAAAGTATAAAGGAAGCACCATTAAACAATACTGGGCTAGTCAACTACCAGAGGGCATGAACGTTTACTGCTAAGGTCACAGCCGCCCTGACATCAAATATGAGCCAAGTTTCACAGAAATAAAACTACCCTCTGGCTACAAAACAACTCTAACCCTAAGCCCCAGCCTTCAGCCTTACAAAGGGACACCAGTGGTAGTCAGAAGTCTATAAAAGGGGAATGGTTCAGTTTAACCCCTTTTACTTTTTCAGAGTAAGGAACAGAGTGTTGATTTCCACTGTGATGCTGACCACATGCACACAGAACACACTTCTTAAGACATTCTTGTTCAAGTCTGGAAAAGGCAGCTTTCAACACCCTTCTGACTTCACCTTTGGAGGACTGGGACGAATGCAGTTGTGAAAGAGAATCAACTACAGTATTGTATGGGAGTGTAACTGAAGAAGACTGGTCTTGTTCCTGCCTTGAAGAACTTGAAGGGAACTATGTGCCTCTCTGTCATCTATGAGCAGCACATTCTCTGGGCAGGGGACTGGGGGGCCAGGCTGCACACAAAGTGGGAGATGCTCCCACAGCCTGTTGGGCTCCAGCCATGGTGACATCAGGGCGGGGAAGGTGGTTCAGTGCGGGGAGTGGTCTGGGTTGTCGCACACCGTGCATTAACATGTAGCTGACAGAGCAAAGACAATTACTAGGTCTCATTTCCCTTCAACTCATCCTTTTGGGATGACATTAGTATGGTTTCTTATCCAGTGTGAGCAGCTGATAGGCTATTTCAAAAATTAAAAATATCCCGATACTGAAAAGTACTCCATACATATGAAAAGAATATACAAAGAAAAGCCCTGTACTGGCAGCAAGCCTGGGCAGGTGAGGCTTCCCCAACCAGCTTCACCCCAAATGCTCCCTCACTGGAGCTCTTACAAGTGTCCTGCTGAGAAACGGCCCTCTTGAGAAACTTTTGCCCACATCCCAAAAGCCTTTAAGTGCTAAAGCCCCAGAGGCCTCCCAGCCACACCACGGCAACATGCTGCTCCAGGGCAAAGACCTGAGGCTTCACACCAGACTCCAAGCCAAGACCATCGGAGTGGCCTGACCTGGAGAGGTTCTTCTACTTGAGTTGTGAATTTCCTTCAAAATTAGTAACTTATTTTGGCTCGAACACCATGAAGCTAAGGTTTCATAAATACTGTTATGCCATTACCCTTCCTGTCACAGAATCTGTGTGGTTTGGGATTGTTCGCTGCATTAATGAAAAAACAAAACTGCATTTAAGCGCCTAAGAATTTCCTTTTAGACATTCTGAATGACAGCCTACTTCCCTGACACAGTTTGGGCACAGGTGCCACCAGGAACGGCATCTTAATGTAACCCCCAATGAGTATGCCATTAGTGTCTGTTTAAAGACAGAGATTGTCTCCTTTTAAGTTTGGTCCCTTTGCTACTAAGTAATGTGCCTGGTATAAAGCAAACTACACAAAAGCCAAGAACAAAGCATAAAAGATGAGAACTGCTTTGCTGAATGAGGCAACAGGAGTCTTGACTTCCTTTTCTGCTTTTGCAGTTACACAGATTCAGTGAACAGCACCAGACCTAAATTTTCAAGTTACCAGGGCTGCTGCAAAGCTGGTAGCTGATTACCAGTGAGTGCTCTTTCATCCCCTGCCAGAGGTGCAAATATACTGAAAGGGGTGCACATTAATTATGGCATAAAGGAGGGGAGAAGCATGTCTCTTACACATGAGGAGGACTGGCTCTGGGCAGCCCAGACGGAGAAAAACTTCGAAGAGGGTTGGACCCACAGCTGGCCCTAATCCTGAAAGTCATTTGAAGCCATCTGAGAAAGCGGGGCATTTAGCCGATCAAGTTCATCCACTTGGGGCGGGTGATGCATTAGTATCTCCTGGTCCTCCGAGACATCCTCTCCAGCAGCTACCAGATTAGTGAGGGATTTACTCCGAACGCACTGGAAATCCACATGGCGACTCTTTCCTTCTTCCTTTTCCCATGACATCTGGATAAAGGGACGCTGCACATAGTTATAGATTACTTCAGATCGACCACCAGGTCTTCTCTTAATTTTTTCTTTACAGGTAGGATAACCTGAAACAGCAAAAGGCCATTCTCATGACTTCAGCAAATGCTCACTCTGGCTTCTATCCTTCTTCCTTCCTCCCGGCATCAATTTCCTCCCAAACCCAAAGATTATGCTTGAAAACTACTAGGGAAGTGACCAGCCTCTGACCGTGTCCTCCCAGCCCCAGTCCCCAACATGCTGTCTTCCCTCTGGCTCGACTAGTCGGCCTTATCCCTAGAAGGGAAGTAACAAATTCTCTCTCTTCTGGTGGAAGGGAGAAAAGCCTCCTAGTAATTTCATAAGATTTAGTTGCTGGCAACAATACTGCAGAACAAAAATCCTGCTAGGGCATAGCTACTCCAGTCTTCTAATTCTACTGCTTGGCAGGCACACTGTATGAGAACTAGTTAAGGGAATGTGGACTGCCTAAATTATCTGACAGGTTGTCACATGGCAGTGGGAGGAATCTTATTCAGAGTAGCTTCAGAGTCCAGACAGAAGCCGGAGGCGGTCATTTCTAAGATAGGATGCTCTGGGGTGCTGCGCTGGGAAATGGAGAGATCCCTATCGCCTGGGAAGAGAGATGGGAAGTACACAGTGGAAAGAGGTTTACTAGATGATCTCAAAAATCTCTTCCAACTTTAAATTCCAACCTAAGACATACCCAAGGAAGGTCTGACGGGTTCTGTGGGCAAGACAGACGTAAAAGTAGCAAAACACAAGAGTCAAAGACCCGTGGAAGGGAGACCAGGATGGCTTCAGCACTGTCTGGGATTCAGTCCCTGAGACCTTTCCATGGAGCCCACAGGTTGGGAGTCATTGTCAAGGTCATTTAAGGCAATTCTATCAATATACCCGGGCATTTCTCAAAGGTATATAGTGTAATAAACTTAAATTTTCAGTCTCCAAGCTATAGCTTTTAGAAGGACCCTTCTAGATCCCAGAAAGATATGCACCCAAGACTGCTGGCAACACAGCTCTCCCACTTCGTGAGCCCACCAGACCTGCTCCATTTACCCACCAGAGGAAATAAAGTGAAAAAGAAATGTTAAGAGCAAACAAAAACAGAAATAAAGATCCTTCAGACTTGGGTAGAAAGTTGGTTTACATGTGTGTCCATTGTCTAGGAGCTCTGGAAGCTGGGTTTTAAGAACATAAGCTGGGCCATTGTTCCAACCTATTCCATAAGCTACATACTGACTGACTGGGACATTTTTACCTTCAATTCCGATGCGAATGTTTTTTAGGCCCCGTTCCTTTAACACTGTTTTAGCAACATCCCGATTCTCAATATATTTGAAGAATCTGTAGAGCTTGGAGCTATAAAGAACTGGGGTGGGGGGAGGGAGGAAGATGTGTGGTTAGTTATGGAGCAACAACTTCTGTAGAGGAAAGAGATGGGCTAACAGAATCAGACTAATGAAAGCTGTATTTCTTTTTGCCCTGAAGAAAAAAAAATCCAGATGGATCACAGATTAAATGTTAAATAATAAGTTAACCATAAGAAAGAAAACATACAAGGTATTTTTATAATCTTGGGATAAGGAAGGCCTTTCTGGGTATGACGTAAAACCTCGAAGCAATAAAAGCTGATACTCTTGACTGCACAAAAATACAGTTCTACTCAGTCAAAACCACTATTAAAGCTAAAAAGACAAATAATCAGCTGGAAAAAATATTTGCAACTCATATTACAAAGGGCTAGCTTCCTCAATATATAGAGAGAACAATGACAAATAGAGAGCTTCCACAAATTGCTAAGTGAAAGACTAACAATCCAATTTTCTAGTGGGTAAAAGACACAAATACGGCTAACAAAAAAGGAAATTAAAATGGCTCTTAAAAATTAAGATGTTCAATCTCATTCGTAAAATGAGAAATGCAAATTAAAACTCAAACGGCAAATATAAAAGTTTAGTAAAACATTATTTTGGTAAGGGTGCAGAAAACCTTCATATGTTTTGTGAGTATAAAGTGGCTCAACCTTGAGGATAATTTGGCAACATCCATCGAAGTTATGAAAGTACAAAGCTTTTGACACAGGAATTCCATTTCTAGGAATATTATTCTATAGAGATATGCTTGTCTGAAAAGACTGTCTAAAAGGATATTCACTGCCGCATCATTTACAATTTATAGCTTAAATGTCCATCAACAGGGCTAGTTAAATCAATTATAGCACAACCATGTGATAAATACCACAGTGCTATAAAGACGATCATGGCAACTTGCAATATAAGAAATGGTGTACAACAGTCTGTAATACTAATGTCACTTGAAAAAAAGGAAAAACATGTAAGAGCTTATGTATACACACTGAGGACATCTGGAAGAAGTGGAGAAAACTGGGCAGATGAGGCAGGGGGGCATGAACAAGACCTTTCAGTGTACATGTCCCTTTGCATTCTGAATTACTACCAATTTGAAAGGATTTAAAACGAAAGGTATGGAGAGAAGAATGACACCGCCATCTACTGTGCTGCCTCACAACTGACCAGGGCCAGACAGCAGCTGTAGCACGGAAGGTGAGCACCCACTGCGCCGCGCTCCGCAGCACAGCGGTCAGACCGCATGGCTGGACGGCACTGTCGTCCAGGCGAATGTGCTCACCACCGGCTCAACAGTAACACTCATGGGGGTTCTAGGACCTAGCTGCTACACTGGGCAGCATGTTTCTTGCTGAAAACATCTACGTTACGCAAGTGGCTCCTACTTTGGGAATATTCCTCGCCCATGGGTGGGGGGTGGTCTTCATCCCAGTCCACAGAATCCTCATCCGTCAGCACAACGATGTGGCACTCTCGCTCCCCCTTCTTGGCACAGCCCACCATGATGGGCAGGATCAGCTCTTCGAGGTAGTGATCAAACTGCTTGTGAGCCCCGTCATTCGACAGTTCATGCAGTAAAGCACCTGGGGGAGAAGTGCAGGTGAACATCCTCTCTGCCCAGGTGTGTGTGTGACTGGAGTGAAAAGGACTATGGGGTAATAGCTGTTATCACTGATAAGGCCCAGAGAAGAGACCCACTGACAGTCCAAGATTGTTTTCCGGCTCCAAGGTGATAACTAAGATGATTTTGTTAGGTATGCTTCACATTCTACCATGCTTCCACTCAGGGATGTTGAAAATCCCTGAGCACTCTGATCAGAGGTTTTGTTGAACACAGTGTCATACCATAAACATTAATTCTACAAGAAAAAGAACCATCATTCGGGGATGATTCTTTGTAGTACCTCTTCTGAAGATGCTCTGGATCTCAATTTCATGGAGTCAGAGTACCAGAGAAGAGGAATAATTTGAGGTTTGGTGATACCAGGGGACTTGCTCTAAGTATATACTAGACTGGTAAAGAAACCACAAGTCCAGAGAATTTTATGGAATCTGCAGGGAAATGTATCATGAACTTCAAGGAATTTCAGGAAGCCTAGGTAATGATAAGATCATGGAATCTGTAGTCAGACAATTGGCTCTAATTTCAGCTTTTAATGCTTAGAGCTTTGAACAAGCTAATTTCTCAGTCTCATTTGTTAAATAGGTTATCATCCATCTTTTATGGTTATTTTAAGACTTACAGCAAGTTCACATCTGTAAAGCACTTAGTAAACACTAAGTTAGTAATAATGATAAAAATAATTGTATGAACCTAGCCGATTTATGCTGTTTGACTTTATCTGTGAGACTCCCCACATATCAGACAATCAGTACCCTTACTTGTTAAAAGGCTGAAACATTAAGGTCCCAAGAGGGGAAGGAATTAACTTGGTGACTCATGGTCAAGCCAGATTTAGAACCCACTACCCATTCTCTTTTTTTGCTCCACTTCCTCTCAGTGCTTTGCAGCAAGAGAGGGAGCAGGACAGTGTCACGTCTCTGACTCTGTGATGATTTACAACCCACGCTTCAGTTCCAGGCAAACTAAGTTTAGCTGCTCCTGTACTTACTCAGATCTTGACATCGGATAGTGTTGAAGTCAAAGTTAATGCAGAGATAATCACACGTATCTCTTAGGTCTGGGATAGAGATGCCATCAGGACAGTTGATGATACCGGTTTTGTAATAATCCTGTAAACAGATCAGGAAGAAGAAACACAGGCAACGAACAAGATGAAAAATTATCTCTTCAACACCCTACTCATCGCTGGTCCTCTTAAAGTGATGGGCTATTAGCACTATCACCAAGGTGGCTGATTCATTTAACGGCAAAGTGATTCCTGGCTGTCCTGACATATTTAATCAGAACTTGATACCTATTGAACTCATACAGAAAGACTTAAGTTACAGGAATGAAAAATAAAGTGGAAAAGTCAGTAACTGGAAACTAGAGACCCTGAAGTCAGGCACACAGGCCGGAGGGAAGCCCTCTCAGGGCTTCTGATCACGTGGGCTGAGGACATAATAAAAAGGCTCCTGCGTACCAGCACTGTTCGAAAGACAGTCGCACTGATTCCTTCAGCGATCTCGTACTCCCCCTTCTCGTTGGGCCGTGTGAAGTTGTACTCTCTTCCTGGTCCAAACATCCTGAAAGACACCAGGGAACAACGTGACCTGCTCCAGCAGGATTCTTCAGAAGTAGGACTTCTTTCTTCCCTTCATTCTGGGGAGACTGCATTTCACTCTCTCCTAGCTTGAGTGAACAGAGCACTGGGACCCAGCCCCCACAATGTACTCAAGCCTTAGGAAATGCCCTTCAGACTGGAAAAGGCAGCAACTGCTTTCAGCATTTCAGTGCGAGGAGGCATGATGCTACAAGTCCTCAAGGTTCAACTGTCCTGAGGTTCTGTGACAGCAAATGAAGTAAAATAGTATCTGCAGAGCCAGCCCTTGGAAAATGTCTGCAGTGTATGAGGTGCCTCTCTGGCCCTCCCCTCGGACCAGGAATCTGACTATACAGACCCGACAGCTCAGGGAGACAGTGTCTCATGCAGTCCTGGCCTTTCCCATTCCTTTCCCTCCTCTAACGACATTGCCTGATCTGGTACGTACTCCTCAATATTCCTGAGTTTTTCTTTTTAACATCTAATCCAATAGATGAATCTGTATTAGTAGGTACAGATGTTAATGCTTTGCCTTTCCTGGTATGTTTTAATGATGAAGCTCCTGCGGGGCGGGGCTTCTTCAATCCAAGGAGTAACTCTTAACTATGGGAATGTCAGGTCAAGTAGAAAAGGATGGTAGGTGTTATCAGGCTCATCAGCAGTTTGACGTACTTCAGAGAGGAGGCCTGTTCTGGGCATGAACTCGGACGTCATGAGGATATAAGCAGTCTGGCTTTTCTCACTCACCTGCCCTTCGCCCTCCTGTCTCTCCAGTCCCCTCCAGTAAAACTGGCCCTGTGACTGTTATGACCGCTGCTGTGTTTCTGTGCATGAGCTGTGCAGGGGGGAGCCAGCACCAAAGACAGGGAAGACAGGTGCTATCTATAGCCAGCTTGATTTGAGTTCCCAGTGGGGGCTCACTGCCACTTCCTACCCTAACCTGCTGGGAAGCCCTGCTGCTCAACTGTTCAAAACTGTCAATTTCCACTCTGAATTGGCTGCTTGTCAAAGGACTGAAGAAGACTCCATATCACATGCTTTCCAAATCATTAGACCATACATAGGAAATCCATCCTGATAAAAGCTGTCTGCAAAGAATGCTGACATTTTCTTGGAACCTTCTGGTTGCGGTCTAGCTGAGACAGTTATGAACCAAACAGTGAGCAACATGCCATAAATACAACCCGCCCTCCCTGCGCCCATCATCAGCAGGGCGTAAACTCAGAGACAGTTCTCTAGTAGTGGCAGAGATATGCATTAACCCATTCTCAACTTCTCAGTCTGTCCCCTCTGACCGTGGTCCACATCTGTAAGCTCACTGGCTGGGCTTGTGAATATGTATGTACCTGCAGAACACAACAGACCTGAGTAACTCAGAATTCCTGATCTCGGCCAACTCGGCTAGTGAGCCATTTAGGTAAAGACATCAGACTGTCGTCTTGGGACAACCCACTCCTAGATTCAAAGAACCACTGTCACCTGAGAAGCTCTTACCTAGAAAATGCTTGCCTTCTTCTCTTTATCCTATTTTCAGAGGAAACTTACTGCAAACAGCAGACCTGCCCTGAGGAACTTTCTGGGGGTGGGGAGAGGGGGACTGGAGGCTGGGCATTAGCAGTGGTAATACCAAGATTCAGTACAGTTAGTCAAGTCTGATAAAATATAGGGCCAATTTTGCAAATGTTTTAATGTTGTAGTTTAATGTTAATTGAGATGTTTGAGAAATATATAGGTTTGGTTTTGATTGAAAATGGTTCATCATGACTTTGTATGTGTATGTTCAAGTAAACCCGTATTTGAATAGCTACATCCCATTTGGCCTAAAATCAGGAAATTAGTGCAGTCCACTCTGACTTCTAATTCATTTCAAATTAATTCAACATCCCGAGTAAAGTTAGAGCTTTAAATAACATCTACTTCTAAGTAGATGTAAATCCTCAAAAGCCAAATGTGTGTGTGTATATACGCACACATTTTACACTCTTATCCTATTTGCTCTTCCTCGTGTTACGGTCTGCGGCCTCCTAAGCCCCAGCCCACACCCCCAGGGGACTTTTGGCCAGTGCTCCTGAGCAGTCAGTCTCCTTCCATTGTCTAAGTTCTAACCCTGGAAAGCTGGGGCAAGAGATGGTGAGAGGAGGATAAGACTACAGTCCGAATTAAACATGAAGAACAAAGAACAACCAGGAAACAACAAAGCAGCCAGATATAGGGACCCCGTTTCAGAAAACAAACAGTGATGGAGGCTCTGGAAAACGACAGTGTGACATCTGCCTCCAGGCACAGCCCACAGATAGATGGCAGGCAAAAGAACACGCGTCAGTGAAATGGCTGTGGTGTCGTGTCATGTGAAAACGCCTAATTCTCTTTTTTATATTAACAGGCAAAAGACGCCCCCCACCCCTACCAAAAAACAGAAAGACTCTGATTTACAGATCGTACCTTACCCTAGTGTCTTTGACTTGTGGAACTTAGAAAACATTGCTTTTGTGAGGTTATGCAAATTGTGAATAGAAGAAATTACGTGTCTGACTTCTTTTTTAGAGTGAGTTTATAGAGGACTAGGGAATGAGATTTAGCAGTTATATAGTTCTAACTGATGGTACTCCCTTTTGTTCACTATATTGGCTTTATAAATAAAATAAGTATTCAACCTCCCCCAAATCACCAACACATGTAAGGTTTTTTACCAGCTTGCACTCCCTGTCTCACCAAGTAGGAAGGCAGAAAAGTCAGCAATGTAATGCCTTTTATTTTCATATCTATAACAAGATAAAACAGTAGATATTCTATTCCTAGAGAACAGAGTGCATTTGGAAAGAAATTATCAATTACCTTCCCAACATGGTATCCGGATGAGCAGTGAATATTTGTGGATTCACCACAAAACGTGTGCCATCTACCAGAAGCGTCACTTTCTCTGGCGCCAGGGAATGAATGTTACTGCCAAAGCCCACAGTGCTGTTTCCAAATCGTTCTGAAGTAAAGGGCTCATGGTTCCGTTTACTCCCACCTTGGAAGCAAGAGCCTTTGACGTCTTCGGGAAGTGGCATCATGTGAGGGAACTGCAGATTTGCCAGCTGAGAGGCATAGTCAGGTGAAAGGTCTAAAAGATCATACAAACGAACCAAGTAACTCGACAGAAAAAGCTCTGGGGAAAAAAATAAACCCGGTGTTCTTAAAACAAAGGTACATAAATAAATTAAACACCCCCGCCAAAGATTTTTGAGGTCAACAGGCAAAAACTCCTTCCTAGAGAACATAAAGAAAAAATACAACCAGGGCTTATGTTGGCCCCCCACCAGCTCTTTTCTGTGTGTGTGTGTGGGGGGAGGAGGACGGGATAAAATAATACCCACATTTAAAAATAAAAATGATTAAAAACTTTAAAAGTAAACTTCTACATGGTTTTAAAAAAATAAACACTAGAAAAGACTTTCTGTGGAAAACCAGTAATCCACTGGCACACCCCATGCCCACCCTCGGCTTGTTCCACAGAGGTAATTACTTTCTACTTCTGTTTTCACTTCCCTCGCTAATACTCTTGTATTTCCTGTGTTTTTAGGAACCTGTTACCTCTGTGTGCCTAAACTGTTTATTTTCCACATTCTTCAAGAATGTTTCCAAATTTTATTTTCCAGAAAGATAATGATAGACTCTGTCTGATGTATCACTTTTCCTAAAAAAATCACAGAAAAATGCACTTGCACTACCACAGGAGAATCTAAACATCATCGACACCACTTTTTGAACAGGCAGCTCTTGCTATCAGCAGCAAAATTACAGTGCAAATAGCCTTGGATTAGGATTCATGCTTGGACTCTCAGTTTTTCTATCAACAAAGAGCCATTTGCTTTATGTAATTTACTTTCCTAAACCTGTTTCATCCTGTGTAAAATGAGAACAATGTTCATTGCACCTACCTCACAGGATCGACTATCAACTGAAAGTTCATGAGAGCACTTAAAAATGTGCGATACCACGTCATGCAAAAGAGGCTTAAAAGGGAATTAATGAAATGTGATGTACACAGAAGACAAGCAGGAGCAACTATGTACTAAAGGGCTACTACAGGATGCTCTTAAATATGCAATTCTCCCAATATATTTTATTTTAACGTTAACAAATATTTTTAAATGAAAAAATTTCAACATATTGAAGCATAGTCTTAGTACAATATGTATATGCCATTACCTAGATTTGGCAAATTCATTTTTCTCCATTTCCTTCAAGACCTTTTTTGAAAGAAATAAAATGTAGATACAACCGAATGTCTCACTCCAATCCTTCCTGTATTTTAAATTTCTATACAATATTTAATGAACATAATTACCACCCATTTTCAGGCATTTAAATAACCAATAAACTGTTAGCTAGAGTACACCCAATTTCCCTCCACTTGTTTCTAGAGAAAAGGAAAAATATAGACCAAAAAAACAATTTAGGGTTCACATCCTACAGCTTCTGTAGGATTTAAATTTTCACCGTGGCCCTCATTTTGCCACACAATCCACAGACAAGCCAGTAGCAAGACACACCGTCACCACCAGACAGGCCTTCACTGCCAGTGCTGTTTTTCTAAATGAAAGTGGGTGTCAAAGTCACTAACTCAGTTCTCTAGAAAGCTTGATTTTCCCCCCAGCAATGAAGCAATTAAATCAGGTAGATTCCTGAAGGACTCCTCAGGTTCCACACTTAACTGGGTGAGCAGGAAAAGGGACTCATTGCACAAATTCTCCCTAATAGTACATGCTAGGGTGGCAGTCCCTCTGTCAGCAGAGTCTAACCAGACAGACACGAGTCCAAATCCCAGTCCCCTACATCTTAGCAGCATGAACCTGAGCAAATCACCCAAGCTTTTGAAGCCTCCGATTCCTTATTTTTACAAGGAAGACTAATCTAAGCAGGGGTTTGCAAACTTTCTGTGAAGGGCCAGGAAGTAACTAGTCTGGGCTTTGTGGGTCATTATCTCTGCTCCTGCAGCTGGAAAGCAGCCACAGACAGTATGTAAGCAAATGGGAATGATGTCTGTATTTCACAATTTTATTTACAAAAATAGGCAGCAGTCCAGCCCACAGTTTGCAACCCTTGATCTAAAGAGACGTACATAAAATTCCTAGCACAGTGCGTGTTCAATAACTGTACTGTTTTTATTAAAAGTTAAAAAGAACCTAACAGTTTATCAAGAACTTTCACATCATCTTCCATCCTTATGAGGTAAGAATATTCATATTCCTGTTTTCTAGCCCTGGCCAGTGTGGCTCAGTTGGCTGGAGTGTCGTTTCATACACCGAAGGGTTCAGGGTTTGATTCCTGGTCAGGGTACATACCTAGATTGCAGGCTCAATCCCTGGTTGGGGTGTGTAAGAGGCAACCAAGCCATGTTTCTCTCTCACATCAATGTTTCTTTCTCTCTCTCCGAAATTAATAAACATGTATTTTTTAAATTAATTTAAAAAATCTGTTTTCTAGATTAAAAAAGCAGGGCTCAGAAAGATTAAGGAGCTCACTCACAGTTACAGCTGATGGGTAGCAGAGCTATAACTTCAATCTATCTTCTGCCTGCAAATCCATGACTATTTTTCTTACACCATTATCACCAAGCAGACGTGACTGATTTTCTGCGATGGTTCAATTTATATAATTGTGGTATGTAAGTTAAGCCAATTCACTGGATATTTTATTTAGAACATTTATGTCTTCTGGGCAGAGGAGGTGCTCAGGTGTCAGAAGGCCCTCCCTCGAACTCAGTAAGATCTAATCACCATACCGTCATTCCTGGGACCTAGAGGGTAGGTAAGGTTCTGAAGACCAGAAGTAGTCAGGCTACTTGTTTCTTTTTCTTGGGCTGCAGCTGAGGTTTCATCCATCAGGCAGCTGGCCTCCTGCCGTAATAACCTGTCGCTCTCACTGCCACGGTGAACATTCATCCTTGCACTCTATGCTGAACTGTCCTCTCGATCAGAAAAAAATCCTGCAAGACAGGAATATACATGATTTAGAACACTTTCAAAACAGGTTCCCTAGGGCGTCCATGGCACGCGGCCAAACTAGAGAACTGACAGCTCTATGCCTCTCAGTCTTGTTCTGAGAAGAAATGACGTCTTAAACATTTCTGTGACTTTATATTGGGAGAAACTGGCTTATTTAAACGGTCTGTTGATAAGCCTGTTACTAGAGAATAATTTCAAGCTTTATCTGTAAATAGACATTGAATGTACTAACTTTAGCCACATTCATGATAAATTCTACGTATTTAATGGTGATGCAGTAATTTGGTGGTGTTTATACTACAGAGACACAGGAGAGGAAGAGTACAATGGTCACTTAAAGAAAACCTTCCCACAGATTTTTAAAATGGAGACACACATGTTCCTGGCAACAATGAAACACTAGAAAATGTCAAACAATCATAATAATGCTAGTATGAGAGCTGAAACTAGAAGTCACCTGCACTAAAAAAAGCAAAATGTAGCCCTGGCTAGTGTGGCTCGGTGGACCGAGTGCCCACCTGTGCATCAAAGAGTTGCTGGTTCAGTTCCCAGTCAGGGCACATGCCTGTGCTGCAGTCCAGGTTCCCAGAAGGGGGCACACAAGAGGCAACCACACACTGATGTTTCTCTTCCTCTCTCCCTCCCTTCCCCTGTCTAAAAATAAATAAAATTAAAAAAAACAAAACAAAATAAAAACCAAGTTCAAACTTCTCTTTGTTGCTCTCCAAAGACCTCTTAGACAAAATAGAATAAACTTGAATAAGCCTATCTCTTGAAAATCTGCAGTCTAGATGACCAGCAATTTTCAACTGGTGTGCCACAAAAATTTTTAAAACATGCAATGACTATTTAGTCAGGGGCACTGACCTCTTTTCCCATAGCTTGGGTGTCAAACTCATTTTCACCAGGGGCCACCTCAGCCTTGCAGTTGCCTTCAAAGGGCCAAATGTAATTTTAGGACTGTATAAATGTAACTACTCCTTAACTAGAGACCAGGAGCTTGGCACCGTTGCCAGGTAGAAACAAGGTGCCCGGCTGGATAAAACAAGGTGGAGGGCCAGATTCAGCCTGCAGGTCTTGTGTTTGCCACATGTGCCTTGGACTGTCAAATAAAAAATATCACAACATCCAACACAACAATAGCTATCTGATGTGAATGAATCAAAATTATATCATTTTTTTCCTAAGCAGAAAAAATTTATTTTTTGGTGTGCTACAATATTTTAGTGATTAGGTTATGTGTGCCCTGAGATGAAAAAGGCTGAAAATCACTGGCCTAAACTGCTTGTATATATTACTTCATTTATTCCTTATAATGCATGAAAAAGGTGTCATTACAGTGGATTAGAATGAAAATGCTTTCTTTCTATTCTATAGTACCAAGGTTCAAAAGTCAGTTTGACTTGTATACAATCAATTAATAAATATAAAGATAGCCTTGGAATTAGCAGAGGAGAGATCACCAATGAGAGAAGAGAAAGGAACTTGCTGTGCAGCATTAACGGGCATTTTATTTGTATCCAGTTAATACTTATTACAAATAATATACAACTGTTTCCCTTCCTAAACAGGACCCTTTGATCATTATCCCCTCTTAGACTTTATCCTACACAGATATACTGTTAAAAGCATATAGCTGCTTTAAAAACAGACAAACTATATTCTAAATGCACCTCCCATTCTGTAGTATTTTTCTAAATTAATGTTCTTGAGATCCATCCACGACAGAAGATCAAGATCTAGTCCATCCTTTTTAACTGCTATTTATGTAATACTGTATGAGTCTATTTCATCTACAAATATTTAAGCTGTCTTTATTTAATTACTACAAATTACACTTCAGTAAACAAGATCAGAGTGTACTTTGAAACTCAAGACAGGACCCAGTTTGCAAAGTTTTCCCAAATGAATTTGGTTGCAGAACTCCTTTTTTCAAGAAATCGTCTCAGGATTAAGGCTTATTGGCACGCACTTGAATACATCACCTACTTAATCCAACATTTCCTAAATCCCCTATGAACGAATTCTTCTATAATCCTGAAACAACAGAACAAAACTCCTTTGACCTATGAAACCAAAAAGGTAAACAGACTGACGCTCAACATTCTTCGACATACACCAGAGCAGCCAGTTTATTTATTTAAGATTTTATTTATTTATTTTTAGAGAGAGGGGAAGGAAGGGAGAGAGGGAGAGAAATATCAATGTATAGTTGCCTCTGGTACACCCCCTATCGGGGCCCACAGCCCACGCATGTGCCCTGACTGGAAATCGAACCGGTGACCCTTGATTTGCAGGTGGGCACCCAATCCACTGAGCCACACCAGCCAGGGCCAGCCAGTTTAAATTTAAGAGTCATAGTCTATTCCCCTTCCAGGACAGATGTTTCATTCAATTTTGAATGTATATTTTCATTGCCTACCATGGTTCAACTCTGTAACCATCCCCCACATGAATCTTGGTCCTCAGAACAGATCTAAGAAAAAAAAAAAAAAGAAAGAAAGAAAAGAAATAAGCAAAGTACTCCAACAACAAAGACTTCTATTGCTACAAAACTATTTTTGGCCGACAGTCCTAAAAGTCACAGTAACATATAATCACAGACCACAAAGGATCATGACATCCCTGGCACACCTAACAGGAACTGAAGAGTCTGCTTCAGAAAACAGCTAGGAGTTAGAAACACACCAGTGAAACACACACTGTATAGCTATGAAGCAGAGAAACTTAACATCCAGCAAGCCAGCTCAAACTTTACTTCCATACCTCACGTAAAAGCATTTTTATACCCTTTGAAGAGCTATACAAATATTTTTATTATTTATTTCACAGGTCTCCTATGAAGGCCCATATTTTGTTAAGTCTTGATTTTGTTGACCTAGAACAGCAAAACATTTAGAATCATAATCTCCCTACCTTGGAGTTTACATACAATCTTTGACAGTGGAATTGTCTCCACACATTTCTTGCACCTAAATAAGGACACATTGGTTTCCTCTAGAACACAGTCATCTCAAGTATTAATCCAAAATAATCTCTAGATAACGTATGTATTTTCTTTTTACTTGCAATTTCCTCTAATTAATTATTTCTGAAGAAAATAAGATAATTAAACAGATCACTGTTCCATTAAGTTCAATATCTTGCCACTGAACTATTCAGATTTTTAAGCATTATGCTTTCAGACTGTTAACGGAACAAGGGTCTGATCTTTTGCTTCAGGGCCATGTCTCTTCTCTGTAAGAGCCGGGTGGTGATGTATGTGGTAGAATACCAGAGAATTTGGCAAATAAATTATCTACCCCTCATCTATACTTCATAATTAAATTCAGAAAGTACTTACATTTTTGCCAAACCTTCATTTCAGACACAAACTCTAGTCCTTTCAATCTGTTCGTATGTGAAACGACTCCTTTTCTTCAACTACTCTAATTGCCTATCACTGACTTTGGCCTAGTTCCATTACACCTAGTAATGAGAACCCTGCTAATGCTGTCTGTAGAGGTGAACAGATTCCGTTTTGCTTCACACATGTTCTGTGGTGATACCCAGGATTTCTGGTGAAAAGAGGGAAGAGGTAGAGGAAGAGACAACAGAAGTAACAGACAGAATCTAAAACGTCTACATGATCACCTTCTAGGATACTACTGACAGTTCAGAGGCCGTCATCTTTAAAAT
This sequence comes from Artibeus jamaicensis, assembly GCF_021234435.1. Taxonomy (NCBI): domain Eukaryota; kingdom Metazoa; phylum Chordata; class Mammalia; order Chiroptera; family Phyllostomidae; genus Artibeus; species Artibeus jamaicensis. Next base: position 5,076,391 of record NW_026521356.1, read on the forward strand.
GTACTATGAGAGCATGCATGCATGTGAATGTATGTGTATATATGTGTATGTGCTTATTTATATTTATATCCTCATCCAAGGACACACTCATTGATTTTAGAGAGAGGGGAAGGGAGGGAGAGAAAGAGAGAGAAAAACATCAATGGTTGCCTCCTATATGCACCCTGACTGGGGACCGAACCCAGAACTTAGGAATGTGCCCTGAACCCTCAAGAACTGAACCCTCAATCTATCTGTTTATGTGACAACACCCCAACCAACTGAGCACCCAGCTCTGTGTGTGTGTGTGTGCGCACCACTGATGTTTTTGTGTGACGTTTCTATTCACTTCATTTGCATGTGCAACCCTAAAGTTTCAATCTCAAAAGAAAGTTTGTCTTCTAAGGCTTTCTGGTTTTCTGTTTCTAGATTATTTCTAAAAATATTAAGACCATACCAGTATTAAGCCCATATAAACTTTATTCTTAACATTTCTAAATCTTGGAGTTTCCTACCCAATATCCCCAAACCTGCAATAATTTAGTTGTTTGAATCTGTAAAGAGAGTGACCCTTGTAAGTAAGTTATTTCCACTGGGCCCTCCCTTCCCAAGTTCTTGTGTCTTCCTCAAAGAAGTCTGGCAGACTGGTGAGACATAAATACTTCTTAGAGACTTCTTGCTACATTTCTCTCCAAAGTACGATCTTCCATTATCGCTCTATCTTTATAACCACGGCCCCGGCAGGTTCCTAAGTCTCTCTGTGTCTTGCCTTGCTCACTCGTAAGAGAGGATAATAACCATTAACAACACAGGTTGATATAAGGATTAAATGAGGTCATACATTTACACATCATGCTCAGCATGATGCCTGCACACTGCATGCAATAAATGTTGATTATTGTTATTATTCCTGAACTGTAGAGTCTACAAAGCTTTTACAAACTTAATCTTATTTGATAATGACACAACCCTGGAAAGATATTTTAATTATCCTCACTTTACTGTTGAAAAAAAATCAAGCTTTAGAAAGGTTAGCAACTTGCCCCAAACCACAACTCTACCTAAGAGGCATGCAGATTCCAAACTTAGGTCCTCGGATTCCCACATTCTTTTCAACCATTTGCACTGCTTCCACCCTCTTGCCTTTCATCCATTACTGATTGTAAAAGTTATTCCTTCTATTATTTGTCAGAAATGAAAGAGAAAACCAGGAATTTCCAGGATCTTTGCTGCTGCAGTTCTTATCAAGTAGGAGTTATGGTAATAATGCAAGAATCCTGTGATAGATGGTTTTATTTTTCCATCAATAAAAAAACAGCATTATTAATGTTTTACTGCTTATAAAAGCAATGTGCTTATTGAAAAAATCAGTCAATACAGGAAGATATAAATACTTTAAAAATCAACAAAGCTGTGGTGAAATCTTTGTATGCATATCTCTGGGCATCTACCCCATTGTATCCTTGGAATAAACTAGAAGTAAAACTGCTAATGGAGAACGATATATACTACGAGATTATCCTTTATAAATATTCAAATTTATACTCCTTCCAGCAGCATGAAATGTCCATTTGCCAGAACTCCTGCTAACAGTGTTTGGTCTTCTTATTTTTACTTATCTGATATGTGAAATAGGATTTCATTCTAATGTAGTCATTTATTTTCAGCAATGCTTCCAAAATTTCATTTTTGACAGTCTTAAAAGTTTTGGGTGGGTAGGGGAAAAAAACCCACGCTGGTTGGATACTGATCATAGCAGTGATTTATTCATATCAAGTTTGTGAGGCAGGACTAGAATCACTGGGTGTTTCCCATGACTTGCTTACATCTCCCTGGTAGTCTGTGAGATACCAAGATAGCATGATAGGCCCTGGTCCGGTAGCGCAGTTGGTTAGATTTGTCCTGATACACCAAGGTTCTAGGTTCGAGCCCATCAGTGCACATATAAGCATCAACCAATGAAGGCATAATTAAGTGGGACAACAAATCAAATGTCTCCCTCCCTCCCTCTCTCTAAAATTAATTTAAAAAAATTAAAAGACAGGATGACAGGACCACCCACTAGACTGAAGCAAAGCAGGTTATGGCTTTGGCTTTGTTATTAACTCACCATGTCACTAAGAAAAACATCCTTAAGCTGCAGTGTTTTAAGCCATAAAAATGGATGCATGTACCACTACTAAGCTGGACAATCCTTTCTCAAATTGGATGTATGGAAAAACTCAAAAAGCATAAAGCACTACAAAAAGACAAGAGATAAATGTGGGTATGGGCATCTCCCTTGTACGACTACTAATTACTGTCTGGACTCTTAAATTCATCATGCTCCTTTCACCTTGGAAGATATTTATGTTCTATTGTATAGTTTTCCTGATTTCAGCTACCTTTCCCTGTTCGATGTAGTGAAATCACATACTGTATTGCTTTTGGAATTCTCTGAATTATTATTTTTTGCCTCAGATGCTTAACTTTTCATTTGTATCTGATCTTACGTGTCTTTCCACTTTTCCCTCAGAAAAAGGCCACATTCTTACTCCTCTGCCACGCTGTCCTGTTTTTTTTAGAGCTCTTTTACTGATGTAGAGTTTTCAAAAATGAAGACAAACAATAATCCTGCACTTGGGTAGCATGTGTTCATTGTTCCTGGCAGAAAATACTAAAAAGACAAAAATCACCCATAAGTCCTCTTCCTGACTTTCCTAAGTATAAATTCATAAGTATATTTTATTTTTCATTTTAGAGGGAGGAGAAGGGAGAAAGAGAGAGAGAGAGAAACATTGAACAGCTGCCTCTTGCACACCCCCAACCGGAGACCAGGCCCACAACCCAGGCATGTGCCTGACTAGGAACTGAACTGACGGTCTTCCAGTTTGCAGGCTAGCGCTCAATCCACTGAGCTACACCAGCCAGGGCTTACATAATTTTTCAGTGGTACATAATTTCCATTATATGGATGCACCAAATTTTATTCAACCCAATACACAGATTTAAAAAAAATTAACCTTTAACCTGTATATAGTTTATTTTGGCATTTACATTAAGGCACAGATCTAATAAAATTCAAATGGCTAACCAACTAAGTGCCTTAATAATATATTCTGAAGAGTCCATTCCCCCCCACACTAAATTGAGATGTCAATTTTATCATGTACTAACATATAATATATGCTTGGTCTAGTTTTCAAACTCTGTGCTACTGATTTATCTATTTCTGTGCCAGTAACATGTATTTAGTATTTTAATTTAATTTAATATTTTGCCAGTGTTTTTCTGTCACTTACCTAGAAGTTTTGAAATATTTTTTAAGTTGTCAACAGACACGTTTTCTTCTAATCTTTAAAATTATGTCTTAACTACTCATTTATACTTTTTCTTCTGCACTGAGTAACACCAACTTTATTAGTTTTAGAATGACTGTGGTAGTCTTCACTGAACATTAAATTTAATGAGGACAGCAACTGCACACATTCAGACTCCCTGTGCCAGTTTACGACCCAGAATGTAGCTTTGTTGTTCTCTCATTAGACAGAAGTAAAATTTTGCTTTACTTATTACTGCCATAACTCAATCCACTGAAATATTAACAGAAATATGTGTGGATAGTTGAAATTATTAGTACCAGAGCAATTTTGATGTTTACTATTGAGACACTGTTTAATCAAAATTTTAATTCAAAAAGTAAAATGTGAATTTACTGCAGCTATTTTAATCCACAAATATATTATATACTTTGAAGATAGATTATATTATTTCTAGATTAATACTGCAGCTATACCAGAAGACTTTTTTCTGTGTAGAAAAAGACTCATGGTACTGCATTTCTTGAATACTGGTCAAGGTTTCTACACATGCGTTCCTTACACAGTCTCCTTGTGAGCCTAAGCAATTGCATAATTAATCCCTAGTAGAGAACAATCCCCTTCCCCAATCCCTTTCTCTTTTATTTCATTTTCTTTTCAAAGAACTGCTGCTATGAAATATTTCCCATTTGCATTATTACTTCCTCACAAAGTCTCAAATGAAGGAAAGCTGTATTTAACCACCGGCTACCCGCCTCCCACATTCACCACAAGTGCCCGGGGACCAGATCACCTGGGTTCATTCTTGATTCCACCACTTACTAGTTGTGTGAATCTGGGCGCATGACTAACTTCCCTGAGTCTCAATTTCCTCACTTATAAATTAAGAATATTAACAGCATCTATATGGGAGAACTGTTTTAGAAGTTACAAATACTTCAGATAAAGCACTGTCTCTGGCATAGGGTAAACACTGAAAAAGTGTCAGCTGTTATTATGTTAAATATCCAAAACTCGTTTCAAGCTTACAAAAATCATATTCGAAAACCTTATTTTAAAAAATATCTGCTTGTTTCTCCTTTCTGGCATTAACACCTAGTCACCACATAATCCCTCATCCCAATTCTAATACCAAAATCCCTCTATTTACAATATAGCTCTGGGTATCTTATTTTTACAGAGAATAAGTACTGGATTCTGAATATATCCACTTGTGGTGGTAATAAAACAATTATGATACCACTGTTAACTCTTAAACATTTACAGATAACAAACATGTTACTTTTGTAAACCAAACCTGTACTTTTAGAACTATATTTTTATCAGTTAGGTTTTTTAAAAATCTCTCAAAACTACGGAGAAGTTTTTGGTAGTCTCTTTAGATTATCAACGAATTAGTCAACATACAGGGTGGGGCAAAAGTGGGCTACCAACCAATGAATGCACAAATGGGTGGAGCAAGGAATCAATGTTTTTTCTCTCTCCCTCTCAAACTCAATGAATTTTTAAAAAGTAATATAAAAAAAGAAGTAAAGGTATAATTTGGATACAAAAGATAGTTTTCCCAAGAAAGCATTATATTAACATACACTGTAATTCTTCACTTCACATTTTAATACTTTTGAAATCAGGATGTCTTAAAATCATGTATATATTTAATATGGTAGTGTTTCTTTTCCCTAAAAACCTATTAGATTGATGTCTTAATGTCAAGTGCTTTAAAACTGGTTATGTGTGTGCGTGGGTGTGACTGTTTGCATTGCTCTCACTTTTGCTAAGAACCGTGAAAACCTTTGACACCAATTGGAACCAGTCCTTGAACCATCTTCTGACACGGTGATACGGACTGCCTCCAGGATTTTCCACATACAGCCTGAAGGGTGTGGCTCAGAGGGATGGGCCTCATGCAGCAGGCTGAAAAGTCGGAGGCAACTCCCTCCCTTCCCTTCTCTAAAGGGAAGTGTTTCCCTCCCTCCCTTCTCTAAAAATAAAATCTTTTTTTTAAAAAGGAGTTTTCAACATGTACTGATCTATTCTCACTCTACACACGCTTAGCTTTTTCCTGTAAAATGGCCTACTCTGTTGACTAATACATTAAAAAAATTTTTAATTGTACTGTCTTACACTGTTCCTTTTAAGATATTATTACCATTAGTATATCCCTTGGCTATTTCCTGGAAGTTTGCTATTAAGTAATCTTTAACAGCATCCATGTCTCTTCCTTGGTTTAGGTAATAGCAAGCACAACAGTGTCCTGGATGTTAGGGACCTCACCCCCGGGATTCTGTCGTATACTGACTGGCTTTTTCTTAGGAATCATGATGTTATTAGAATGATCAAAAATAGCTGAACCCAATCAAAAGACAGAAGCACCCTATGTGGAAATTATAGAATTTCATCTGCTAATGTTTAGGTAATAAAATTGAAATCACAGTGGAATTGGGTAAGACTTTAATTTGAACTTAGTAAAGTCAACCCCCATCTGAAGGTAAGTGATTTAGAGGTCTTCTCACAGCAACTATTTAAACAGAAAAGATTCTAGAGTGTCCATTATCAGTGTAGGGTGGGTCTATGTCCTGGCCTCAGAACTGGGGCTTGGATCACAGCCCCAAAATTGCGAACTTATACACAGTAGTCATGAAGTAAATCTGACCTAAAAGGGGAGGTAACATAGCATAGTGGTAACAGTTATAGACTCCGAAGCCAAAAGTCTGGGTTTGAAGCTTTGCTCCACTATTTTTTAGCTGTGTGACTGTGGGAAATTTCCCTACCCTCTTTCTTCCTCAGTTTCCTCAGCTGTAAAATGGGGGGTACTAATGGCACCTACTTTATAAAGTTTTTGAGTATTAAATAACATTTACAAAGTAGTTAGACAATATATGGCACACAAAATGCGTTAAATCAATAAAATAAATCCATCTGGATTTCAGATGTAATGTTTGAGGAAATCTGACATATTGAAGAATGTCAGCTGGTTGATATATGATTACAAAATGTGTCCTTGAGTAAATGAGTTTAAGTTTGATTATTATTACTTTAGAGATAAAAGAAAAATTTGCTAAGTTTGAAAAAGAGTATTGCAATATTTAAGAACCAATATTTAAGAACACCTTGAAATATGTTAGATTCATAAGTTTACATTTTTAAGATTTAGAGTTTTATGAGTGCTTAAAGATTTGCTTGTAGGACACTGAAGTACTAAAACAAGAGAAGAGATTAAGATTATTGTTGTGTTGACTGTTGTCATTTTTTTTATTTGACAATATAATCCACCAAATTAAAGACTAAAAAAAAGTTTTGGAATAACTAAAATGGCATGACCCAATAAATTAAATAAAAAAATAAATTAAATAGCACGAAACAGTACTGACATGTTAGATTTTTAAACAGGCAGGTTGAAATAATAAACATATTCACAGAAAAAAGATTGAAAATATTATTTTCCCTTAATTGTAGGCTCATATGTAATTTTATTTTAAAATTGTTTTACTGAATATTCCAAACTCCCTAAAATGAGTGTTATTTCTTCGAAAATGAGAAAAAGAAATGTACCTCTAAACACAAGGGACTCTTCAAGAAAATGTTGGAATTTTTTTCTTTTAATAAAAGCTTAGAATAAAGAAAAATTTTTAAAAACCTCTTTCTACAGATGCTCAGAGAAGATTCTGCTGAATGAGGAATATTTTCAATTCCAATTTTTTTCTATTAAAATGTTAGAATATTTCAACTCAAAAAAAAGAAAAGAAAAAGAAAAGCTTAGGACAGTTTAGGATAGTTATGGCAGCCCTAACAAAGTAATACATAGGTGACAGCTGCCAAAATTAAATTTCACTCCCTCCTACCAAGAAGAGATTTAAGACAAACATATGGAAGGAGCCTAATATGGTTTTACAGTATAGACTGTGATCTTCCCATAAGAGCTATTTTATTCTAAGGAAGTTGGAAATTTCTTTTAATAATCTCAACAATAATTTATTTTCACTTTCCCCTATAATTTTAATAACAGTATTTTACACTTGTATAGCATGCAATTATTTCATTCATATTTGTTACTTCATCTGGTCCTTACGGCTTTCTCTATAAAACAAATCGGAATGCAGTAACAGAGACAACTGAAACCAAATCCTCTGGCCCAGGTTTCAGATCTTTCCACTGTAGCTCAATGCTTTCCAAACTTGTAATAACGCCCCCTGTTTTAGTAAGAACAGAGATAGTTTACTTTATACAATACTTATCAGAAACCCTTACAATTTCAACAGTAGAAAAGATCTGAATCTGAAGAAAACAGTATCTTCCAGTAAAGTAAATTATAATATATATTTTTTAAATAACACACAGCCAGCCTTTCCTAAGAATGTTTAGTATCTCGGGCACCGTTGTAAGTGCTTTACAAGGATTAACTCAATCCTCACAACTCTCTGAGGTAGGTGGGTACTATTACAAACACTATTTCAGAGACACAGACACTGATGAGTACTTTATCCAAGTCAGTAAATGACTGACTAGGAGCTAGGATTTGAAACCAAGGAAAGACTGACTCCAAATCCCACTTTTTAAACTACTACCCCATGAAGTAGAGCTGACCCTTGAACAATGCAGGTTAGGGGCATGACCTCTCACACTGTACAAACTGTATATGCCTCCGAATACTCAAATTCCCAAACGTGGAGCTGACCCTTGGATAACACAGGCTTAAAACTGTGAGGGTCAACAAACTGCAATCATTTGAAAAAAATTCCATATATGTGAAACCATGTAGTTCAAGCCCAGATTGTTCAAGAGTCAACTATATAATGAGGGAGCTATTAAGCATAAATCTTCATGGCTTTGGAGTCAGCCAGATTTAAGTTTGAACACTGACCACATACTAGGTTTATGACTTTTGGCAAGTTTAAGCTTGTTGTGTCCTAGATTCCTCAGTTATAAAATGGAGATAAATAAAATGAGATGACGAACATAAAAACATTTAGTACAGCATCTGGCATATAATAATGTCTATGAATTAATAAATCCTTACTACAGTATTTCTAATTCTGCTTTTCATGAATATAAAAGAACAATCCAACAAATGTCTAATTTGGGGGCCCTAAGCAAAAATATCAAAAAGGTTCTCTTCTTTCCTTCCCAATATTCCAGAAATGCATATACTATTCCAATAATCTCACTTCCTGTAGGAACACCAGGATATACTGAATCATGTTAGTAGTTACATCAGTCTTATATCCTGTCTCCCACAGAGATACCTAATAACTTTGGTAAGGACAACAGTATAGTTATGTGACAACTTCAAAAGATTCTGGACATTGCTCAAACGTCTAACATAATTAAAATTAATCAATATACTTAACCTTTACTGAATCTTTAAAAAACATCTCTTGGGATTATAAGAAAACTACCTATTTGCTCTTATTTTCCTTTTACTATTTATTTCAAGCCTCAGACAGAGTTCCTTATTTTAGTATTCCCACTCTTCATAATTTATATGGTTCGATCACATTCTCCTTCAATCTCCATTTTCCGCAAATAATCCTGCTTTTGTAGTCATGTGAAAGTCTCTCCATTTTCTTCATCTCCTCATAACTTAATTTCTCTGGACCTTTCTTCCATTTTTGCAGCATTTTTCTTGAGATGACTTATTGGGAAGAACACTGGGCTAGGAGCCAGGAGTCCTAGTGCACTCTGCCATCTCATCTCTCAGATTCTTTAGCTGAAAAATGAGAGGATTGCACTAGATAAATTTGTAATAAGCCTCCTTATATCTCTAAGCTTTATACTTCTATGACTCTGGGTATTCCAACCAGAAATCAATCATTTTCCAACTATTTCCCTAAATTTTTTACTCCCGTTAGCCAAGGAGGGGCAGGCATGTTCAGACTTGGGAGGCAGAGGAAGACATGATTCGTAATCATGAAGCCCAGGACTACAAAAGGAAAGACAATGTTTTATGAATCAACAGAAAAAGAAGGATTAAGAAGAGAAATCAGACATTAAAAAGATACCAAAGAAAGAAAAAAGGTCAGAAACACACAGCAGAACTCTAACCTCATTCCTATGCATCTATTTGAAGAGGGACTAAGAAAACAGAAAAAGCTTTTGGCAGCAGAGGAGGTGATCCTGCCTTGCCTCAAGGGAGCAATGTAACTCTGTGCCATCTCTCCAGTGCTGCAGCTAAAAGAGCCTACCACAGTGCTTTGCACAAAACAGGCATTGCTAGGGTATTTGATGAGGGAACTAAAAGCCCTCATAAGTGCTACTGGTACTGCTACATGCCAGGAAATCTGAGAGCTCAGGGCCATGGGAATTACACAGCAGTGGCTGGCCTGGTTCTAAGGGAAGGAGACTTAGTTGAGAGTGGGAAATTAGGCACAATGGCATTGCTGGTCTGATAATATTGAAAATAGCCTCCAGAGGAAAAAAGCACAGATTATATAGGTGCTGGCTATCTCTAAACACCAAGGCAGTATTAGAAATATGTATGAAGTCATTCCCTACCCTGGTGTGAGTCCAAGAAAACACTTATCTTTCCTGAAGTTCTCTTCCTTGGCTTATGACTGGTAAGTGGGCAGGGGAGAATAAAGCAACGAAGGGATAAGGGAGCTGGGCTGTTCAAAAAATCCTCAGGCCAGCCCTATGGTGGTGTTGCTCAAAGTGTGGTCCCTGGAACACCAGTAACAGACTGAAGGACAGTACTTGCTTCAAGTGCATACGCAGGCACTCATCACAGATCTCTACAATCAAATTTCTCGGAGTGGTACTAGCATTTTTAAGGAGCAAATTTACATTTGAGAATTACTGTCCCAGAATTTGAGGGAGGGGACAGAGCTGAGAGTGAAGATCTTTGACTCTGGATTTGTCATAGTCCACTGATATTACTATAACCCTTTGTTTTGGAGCCATCAAAAAAAAAAAAAAAGCCCTCAATTTCTCAGGTAACAGCTGCAGCTCGCTGGTTGTTTAGCAGCCAACAAGGGCATTGTGAATGGGAAATGCATTTTCACGAACTGGTTAAATAGTTCCTCCACAGCCTTGTTTATCCTGTAGTTTGCTCGCCGGTTTATAAATAAATCGGTTCAACCAAGGATATTTTCTGAGAGTCATCCCAATTCCAGAACAGAAGAGGTTTTCTGATAGTGTAGAGCTAGGTGTGTAAACCTGAAGACACTGTCTGCTATAAAAAGTGAGGTTTTATCTAAAAGAAAATGATCTGGATGATCTGGTAAGGCTCTCCCAGCTCTTTTGCAGGCAGAGCCTCTGATAAAAGCTAGCTGTTTGTGGGTGGCAGAAAAAGAAGACTGAAGCAGGGGTGAAAAAAGCGAGCAAAATGCACTCTCTGCTCGAGTTTAGGAGTCCGACCAACTACATAATTTTTAATGAGTTCATTTAATTGCCATAAAATAATCGTGTCTGCAAATGTCTTATCAATAAACATTCCGAAGTTCTCATTTCTGGAGGGATAAAAACACCAAGGGCCTTCAAGAACCAGGCAAGTTATACTTCAGCTGTCCCCACGACTGTATTTACGACTTCCATACAGGTAAACCCTTCCCACGATCTTCAGACCTCACCCTCCGCACAAAAACAGGTGCCCAGAACCCATTTGCCGACATTTTTCCTCGCGATGATTTCAGTCCCGGAGCCTTTTCACAGGGGGGTGGGGGTCGGACCCTGCGAACTTCCGCCAGAGCAGCCTCTAGGGAAGACAGCCCCCGACACAAAGGCAAGTCTCCAGACCACACCTGCCGCCACTTACCTGCCGCTCCCCGCAGCGATCTGGTACCAGGGGCTTGAATTCGTGTGGGATGCGTTCACTCGAGCAGACCACACTAGGAAAAGCCGCCACGGGGACCGCCCGTACCGCAGCAGCGCGCGCCCCCTGCCCTGGCCGGCGCGCGGCCACGCGGCTGAATCACCCAGCACTTCAAGTTAAGAGTCCCCTCGGCGCGGGGCACGCCGGGAAAGCTGAGCTCTGGGCTGCGGCCCCACGGTGGAAGGTGTCGCCTTTCCTTCCTGGGACGGACGTACCACATGTTATAAGGAGGACAGTCTCACGCCTGCACCGCCAGGGTAGATTCCATTTCTGGGCTGCGGATACCCTCTTTTCAATTATTGAAGGTATAAAACGGAAAAGTTAGTCATCTGAGTGTAAAACTCAGCCCCAGGACAGCTAAAGCTTATAGAAAGTTATAGATCCCGGATTTCTTCTCCCTGCATTTGAAAGAAGGAGGTAGTAAGAACAATGGAATTGTTTAAACACGTTTTGCCTGGAACACTCTATCCTGGTTATGCATTCTGATCAAAAAAGGGAGGAAAAACACATTTTTCTCAAACCTTGACTTTAATGAAATTAGATGCTATAGCAAAGTTGATTTACAAATTTTAAGTCAACTGAAAGCAAATTATTGGAAAACTGGTTGTTTTATGAGAAAAATATTTCAACAACTAAAAAAAAACCTGTAAAACGAATGCTAAAAACATAAAAGGAAAGAAATAGTATTAATCCTGTCAAGACTTTCTAATGGCTTTTGTACTTTTTAAAAGTTATCATACTAATTAATTAAAATGTTACACTGGTTATGCAAACTTTTTGAAAATGTTGAAAACCATATAAATTAATAATAGCATGATTTCTTAAATTCTGAGTCAACTTTTTTGCTACAAAAGTCTCTAAAAACTAATTTGGGGGCTAAGATTAGGATCAGAATCCAAATATTAGTGATATGAGAAAATAGTTTGACTGTCATTCCAATAGGTTGCAAATGGTTGCTGGGCATTTATATAGCAAAATTGCATTTTCAAGGTCAAAAACATTAATTTACAAAAACTCAAAATGTTTTCATTATAATTTGATCTTAGTGGCCTAGAAGTCATTCCCCATTTGTCTTTCACTTCACTTTAAATGACTTTAAAGCATCCAGTACTGTGTTTGAATCAGGATGGGCTATATTATGATGCTTCACTAGTCACGTGAAGGAAGGGCAGGTGACTATAGGGCAGCTTACCTCCAAGTGGTGACTCAGCAATCTCAGCAGCTTCCATCTCTGGCACTGACAACCCAACACTAGACTGGCAGAAGAGCTAGATTGGAGAATGAGCCTAATTGGAGAATCCTGCCAAGGCTTTTCTTTGTCTCATCCAGAAGTGAACCTTTCACTTCTGACATTTCATTGGCCTGAACTAGTTAGTTACGCGGCTCAGCCTGGTTAAGAAGGCTGGGAGGTATCACTTCCTGTGTGCCTGGGGAAGAGGAATGAGAAAAGTGGTCTGGTGAACACATAGCATTGTGTCTGCCACAGTGTTCAATAGTAAAAATAAATAGAAGCAATCTGAGTTGAAAAAATAAATATAAATTATAAAAAATATATAAATAATTTAATTGAAAAGTTTGGATCTTTTTTATAGGATCCAAACTTTCACTTCTCCATGTTACTAAAGTAACATGGAGGATTATTCAAACTAATGCCTTTATTTCCATTTCTATAAAGTACAGTGTACAGTCTTCATGTCAAGGAAAAGAAAGGAAAAAAAAAACCTTTCTAATGTTCTTGCAAGAATTCTTAAATTCTTCCTTTCTGGACAGGTTTCTCTCTGCAGGTTTGTAATATACAAAAATCTGGCGCAAAGGATGGAGAACCAGGCTAAGGTTATGTGGTTCTATTTTTGTCTATAATAGTTTATCAGACCTGATATTTTTTTTTAAAGTAGACATCAAGGAGACGGAGTATAACAAATGCATATTCACAGAAAGCACAGGTGTATGCTGATTTTATCATTTTATTTCTACTTTAGTTCATCTCCAAAACATGAACCTCTCAGATGTATTTATATGTGAAACTGAAACCTTTCTAATGTCAGATTGGCAGACCTGGAATTTTCAGTTGTCTTAATGGCCAATATCAAAAGGCAATACAGTTCATCTCATTAACTGTTATTTAAGTCTCCTTAAATATAACATCTATCAACAGTAATTATTACAAAGCATTTTCCCAGTGTCTTACATCACTTAAATTTTTTAGCAATTCAGGGAGATTTGATTACTCAGATTTACAAATGAAAAAAGCAAGACAAAAACAAAGTATCTAAGGCCATTAAATTACCAAGTGGTGCTGAAGAACTGAGAGCCCAGACCATCTGACCCCAAAGTTCTTGCTGGACACTCAGTGAGGTGTGGCCCTTCCACCTGACTGCGTCCAGGAGAACGGAGCCCTTCCAGGAAGCACCATAAATGCCTTCGGCTGTTACCACTAAACAACTCATTTAAGGTTGACTATCTTAAAATGAAAATATTTTTAAAGCCATAGCTAGTATCAATTATCATAGAAGAAACTAATTATTCTTTCTATATACTATATCATATATACAGTAGTAAATATAAAAACCCCCAAAGTCCCACGGTTTTTGAACTCTCAAAGTAATTATGCTTGCAATTTTTGAACTAAATATTTGGGTTAGTTGTATGATCTCTAGGTCACTGCATATCAAATGATAATATTTGAAAGAATAGTCACTTTCATTTGCCGCCCAAATTGTGCTCAGATATAGATTGAAATAGTTAATTTGTGACTTTGTATAGGGAAGCCAGCCAGAAGCCTGCATACTGACCTAAAATAGATTCACAAGAATCGTTTTTATTTCACTTCCATCAGTTCACCTTTGTTAACCATCTTTTCATGATGTCACAAAGGCTTATGACCAGCAGGAAACAGACTGGACCCTGAATACAAGAATTTTAAGTTTCTTAGTGGCTGGAATTTACTACTAAATCTTTGTTAATATACATTTGCTTTACATACAACTTCAGTGTACCTCAGTCTAATTTATAGGGAATGTCTCATATGCAAATTCAACGAACAAGTAGTCACAGTCCAAAGGCATAGGACCCCAAGAAAACTACATAAATGATGATGGCAGGATCTCAACTCCAAAGGAACTTTAAAAAGTTAAGTTTTGTTATTTGGGTAACCAAATAAGACAAAAGGAAAGGGAATCTACATAAAAGTACTCCTCTATTACGTGAAAGAGAAATGATAGAATGTCCCAATTTTGCAACCTGTGAATTAGCAGATATAGGCATTATGCATCAAGATTCTCAAAGATCATAGAGAGAACTAGGCATTCTGTGCTTCTTGAGGAAAAGCCATCCCACCACCTAAAATGTTGCTAATGGGATTGAACCTAAATCTGATCTAGAATTGAGATCCAGCAGCCAGTTCACAGGAAACACAGGGAACAAAGCAACATGTTGACCTGCACCATGGTCATGCAATTTGCAAAGTCCTGGCTATGGAAGACTCAGAAGTCTTCTTCTGAGAAGACTCAGGAAAGGTCAGAAGACCTTTCTCTGCTCCTTAAGAGATAAATTGTAAAGTTAAAAAAAAACACAATATATATCAGAAAAATTTTAAAGCGTGTGTATGGGGGCGAGAGACTATACTGCCTAGGGGTAAACATTTGGTGGTAAAACCATTGAAGGAAAAGGGACATGAAAGGGATCATTGTAAAAGTTAGGATGATGGTTACTTATTAGGTGGTAGTGGTAGGGAAGAAGTTGTGATTGAGGAGGGGAACGTGGAAGGGGCTTCTAACGGTAGGTAGTAAAGTCCTATTTTTTGATCTGGTAGTAGTTACAAGGGTGTTTGCCTTTATAAGGTTCCTTAAGGCAAACATTTCCTTTGGGTTGTCTTCTGTTTGTGTGTTTCTTTTATTTTATGATAAAAATATTTTTATAAAAAAGTTTGGAGGGTGAGGCCAGTCCTACCTAAGAGCTGAAATATATTTACTCCACACAGAGCTATTTGCAAATATATCCGTTTGGTTTCCTGGGACAATATTAAGCTTAAATTACTTTAAAAAGAAAAATAACTGCTTTTAAAAGAACAAATCCTTTAAAATATATTCCATATTTTAATATAATTTTGGAATTTTATTTAGATATCCTTTTTTTAGAACATAATGGACAAGAAGGTAGTAGAGTGTATTTTGAGGGGTAGAGGAAAAAAAGATGAAATGATGAAAGTAAGAGACTAGAACATTGTTTTGAAGCTTAATGGTTAAAGTTTAGTAGTGGTCAGGAGAGTAATCTGTACACATATCTCACTGATATCTTGATGAGGGCATGAGCTCCTCTTCCTTCCCCCCCCCCCCCCCCCGCATGCCAGGACGGTGTCAGGACTGTGGGACTTTGTAAAAGTACATAGAATGCTCGGCTTGAAGTTCAAGTATCAAATTAACCTGCGTAAACAGGAGTCCTGTGAGGAGCCGGAATGGGGGAGTCAGAAAATGTAGAAGTATGTTACCCTGGACTGAGGCAGAGGCTGGGTGTAAACCGATGATATGCTTATCTGTCATTCCTCCTGTTACTAGTTTACAGACTGACCTTCCCAACCCATGCCTGGCTCTGCTGGCTCATGTTTCCCATGTTTGTGAACACAATACCTGAACCCAGTACTGAGAATGCTGGGAATTTTTTTTAAAACTTTGTATGAGTATTAAACTGCATTTGAAAAAGAAAACAAACAGACAAGCCCCAAAGTATATATTCTTCAAAGTAGGTTTTCAACCAGTGGACTTTGGGCTTATGACAAAATAGATCCTATTCACTTACTGAGCTGCCACAGAAAACCATGAGATTCTTTTACCTTGCTCAAATCACACCTCCTTCTTTCCCCAAACTTTCAATAACTGAGGAAAGGCAAGATCTGTTTACCAAAGCATATGTCCTATTCCCTTACCTCCACTCTGAGAAATTTTATAATGGAAAACAAACAAATAAGGGGAACTAGGCCAATTCAGAAAGATTTCTCCCGATTAACCAAGAGCCCAAAGTGCTCTTGCTTCTTTGGAGTTGTGATGCCTGCTTGGAAATGAGTCAGTGTCTGTGTGAGAACAAGGGACATGAAAAGGAAAACGTGAAGTGATACCAGATTCATAAGGCGATATGATGTAGTGAAAAAACCCAACAACAACAACATTGGAAAAAGAGCCAGATGACTTGGTGTGAGGTCGTTCCACCACTCATGGAGCAAGTTCCATAAACTTGGGTTTCATAATCTGTAAGATAATAACTGACCTGTCTTTGCCATGAGGTTGTTATGAGGAAGAAAACATAATCAAAATTATGTTAAAGTATTTTATCATCTTAAAACACTAGAGAAATTTAAGGTACTATTAGTATTAATGTTATGCACACACTCCATCCAAACCAATATTATCTTTAGAAGGAACACCCAAAGATTTTTATGAGTTAAAATTGCCCTCCTTAATATCAACTGTAAGTTGTATATTAAAATATACTGGTTTCCTTAACATTTATTATGCAGTTTGAATAGACATAAAAACATGTTGCAGTGACAAATATTTTCAGTATTTCCTCCTTTTATTCGTGATCACTGATAACAATAGTATTTTAAAGAGAATTTGACATCTTTTCTTAAGGGGACATTTAAGTAATTGCCCTTATGGATTCCTATTCTTAACAGTTTGTCAAACACCCACACACACACACATTCCTAGGCTGGATCTGGAAGGAATTGCTAGCTCAGCCCTTCCTTAGCTTCTCTTTGATTTTCAATCATGTGATAGCAACATCTGAACAGAGTTGAAGAGAACAATTTCAGGAAGTTCCTCTTCTTGCTCTGAATCTTTATAGCACTTAGCACTTGTTTAACTAGTAATTTGGGTTGTTCTCTCTTGCTTTTTATTTATTATAAATGGAGGTAGACCCCCTAAGATGCTGAAGAGTAGTAGATGTTCAGCCTTGCAGTCAAAATCATATACTTAAATTGACTTTGTGAAGGATTCAGGTGAGAGAAGGCTGAACAGGGATTAAGGAGATCTGACATCGGGTACCAGCCTGGTCACCTTTGGGTCAGTCATTAATGACCTCTCTGCCTAAAAATTAGGAATTTGGACCAAATGATAGCTGTCATTTGTTGAATGTCTTCCATATGGTAGTGATGAAAGAAAAACTGAGGCATAGTAAACATCTTAAGAGTTTATTTGAGCAAAATCAGTTTGAATAGGGCAGCACCCAATCTAGCAGAAGATTGGGCTCCAAGGACTCTACAAAATGGAAGATTTTTATAGGCAGAAGGGAGGGAAAACAGGGAAGTTATACAGGCAAAAAAAAAAACAACCAACCAGTTGGTTATTGCAAGGTTACTCCCCTTCAGGGCATGGCAGGGTCTCTGTCAGACGAGTGCTGATCAGGTGATTCCCAATGGACTGGATTAAGGTCTATCTCTGGGAGAGTCCAAACTGTAGTTAGGTCTCTGCTGATGTGGGGCTAAGCATGAGCGACTTCGTTTGGGCCTCTTGTCTTATTTTCAACAGTAAGCAGGTATTAACTCTAATTCTCCCAGTGGCCTGGTGAAACAGGACTTGTTAGTCTCATGTTATGGGTGTAGACCTCGGCTCTCAGAGGTGCAGTTACCATTTCAGGTCGTGTTAGGTGAACTACATGGAACCATTTCAGCTTTGTAATTCTAGGATTCTACAGAGAGAAAACCTACCCTTTAGGCTTATGCTTCCTTTTAAGAAATTGTTTAAAATTAACTTATAAAATACCAAATGTTTCCACCCTCTAAGATCATCAGTGCCAGTTTTTTTCACTTGTTAAAAAGGAATGTAAGATCCAAAGTGGTTCAGTGACCAACCCATGGTTGTGATTTATTTTCTCTCAGGTTTGCCCATAATGTTCACTGTAACCTTATTCTACCTGGACAGAAATATATATCGGAAGGTACAGTGGTATTTGGCCTGTGCTCCAAAAGCTTCCTAAAGGTGGCTTTGGTTCTGTTTGCAAATATTGTCTGTCCAAATAAGTAGAATTTTCAAAATTTGAAGGTCACTGGAGGACATTCCTTTTCTTTGGAAAGGTATAAAATGAGGGTGGTGAAACTTTTCCACCCAGAACCACTGAACCACAGAAAAGTCAAACAAGATTCACATATAATTAAAAAGCAACTTAATTTAACTCAATATGTTATTAAAATAGTTCTAGACTTTCCGGCCAAGATGGAGGTGTAGGTAGACACACTGGGCCTCCTCACACAACCAAAATAAGGACAACAACAATTTAGAAACAAAAAAACAACCAGTACTGACAGAAAATTGAACTGTATGGAAATCTGACAACCAAGGAGTTAAAGTAGACACATGCATCCGGACCAGCAGGAGGGGTGGCATCAGGCGGTGGGGCAGCGAGGGCTTGTGGCAAGGCAGTGGCTGGTGGACCCAGCAGAGGCGGTGGATTATGGAGGGGCGCGGTGCACAAGGCGGCTGGTAGACTGGGGGGACCCACATGCATGCAGATGAACCAGGCAAAACTGGGGAGAGAGATAGACAGCACAACCCAGGGTCCCAGTGCAGGGAAATAAAGCCTCAAAATGCAGATTGAAAACACCTGTGGGGGTTGAGGTGCTGGGAGAGACTCCCAGCCTCACACGAGAGTTCATTGGAGAGACCCACAAGGTCCCAGGACATACACAAACCCACGCACATGGGAATCAGCATCAGAAGGGCCCAGTTTGCTCAGGGGTAGCAGGGGAAGTGACTGAAAACTAGCAGAGAGCAGAACAAGCGCCATTGTTCCCTCTCAGACCCCTGCCCCACATACAGCATCACAACCCAGCAACCTGTGTTGCCCCACCCTGGTGAACATATAAGGCTCCGCCCCTCATATGTAACAGGTGCATCAGGACAAAAAAAATGGCCCAAATGAAAGAACAGATCAAAGCTCCAGAAAACATACAACTAAGTGACGAAGAGATAGCCAACCTATCAGATGCACAGTTCAAAACACTGGTAATCAGGATGCTCACAGAACTGGTTGAATTTGGTCACAAATTAGATGAAAAAATGAAGGCTATGCTAAGTGAAATAAAGGAAAATATACAGGGAACCAACAGTGATGGGAAGGAAACTGGGACTCAAATCAATGGTGTGGACCGGAAGGAAGAAAAAACGTCCAATTAGAAGAGAATGAAGAAACAAGAATTCAGAAAAAAATGAGGAGAGGCTTAGGAACCTCCAGGACATCTTGTAAACATTCCAACATCCAAATTATAGGGGCACCAGAAGGAGAAGAAGAGCAACAAATGGAAAAGTTATTTGAACAAATAATGAAGGAGAACTTCCCCAATATGACAAAGGAGATAGACTTCCAGGAAATCCAGGAAGCTCACAGAGTCCCAAAGAAGTTGGACCCAAGGAGGAACACACCAAGGCACCTTGCTAATTACATTAGCAAGATTAAAATGAAGGAGAGAATCCTAGAAGCAGCAAGAGGTGAGGAGACAGTTATCTACAAAGGAGTTCCCATCAGACTGTCAGCTGATTCTCTAAAGAGACCTTGCAGGCAAGAAGGGGCTGGAAAGAAGTATTCCAAGTTATGAAAGGCAAGGACCTACATCCAAGATTGCTCTACCTAGCAAAGCTTTCATTTAGAATGGAAGGGCAGATAAAGTGCTTCTCAGATAAGGTCAAGTTAAAAGAGTTCATCATCACCAAGCCATTATTATATGAAATGTTAAAGGGACTTACCTAAGAAAAAGAAGATAAAAATATAAACAGTAAAAAGATTGCAAACTCACAGTTATTAACAACCACATCTAAAACAAAAGCAAACTAAGCAAACAACTAGAACAGCAACAGAACCACAGAAATGGAAATCACATGGAGGGTTAGCAACAGGGGAGTGGAAGGAGGAGAGAAGTGGGAGAAGGTACAAGAATAAGTAGAATAGATGGTAGGTAGAAAATAGACGGGGAGGGTAAGAATAGTATGGGAAAATGGAGAAACCAAAAAACTTATATGTATGACACATGGAGATGAATTAAAGGGGGTGTGCAGGGTGGAGGCGAGTGAAGGGTTGAAAATGGGACAACTGTAATAGCATAATCAATAAAATATATTTAAAAATAAAAGGTTTTTTAAAAGATTTTATTTATTTATTTTCAGAGAGAGACAGGAGGGAGAAAGAGAGGGAGAGAAACATTGATTGGCTGCCTCTTGTTCATCCCCTACCGGGGACTTGGCCTGCAACCCAGACATGTGCCCTGACAGGGAATCAAGCTGGCATTCCGTCGGTTCACAGCCCAGTGCTCAGTCCGCTGAGCCACACCAACCAGGGCAAAATAGTCCTTAAAAATTAAGCACAAATATGGATATATTTTTGTATTTTTAAATTATTTAAACACTAAAAACAGGATAGATTTCTGTAAACAATACACTTTCAATAAATAATGCATAAGTATTTATTATGGCTAGTTAAGGGGGAGAAATTTCATGGAAGGAGGACACAGGAGAGAAGAAAGGGGAATGCAATTCCCAATTAAAGAATAAAAGGGGGCACTCTGGCTGGTGTGGCCAAGTGAATGGAGCACTGACCTGCAATCCAAAAGGTCCCTGGTTCGATTCTCAGTCACGTGCCTAGGTTGCAGGCCAGGTCCCCAGTTGGGAGTGTGCGAGAGGCAACCTTTTGATGTAGCTTTCGCACATGTTAAGTATAACATGTTTCTCTCCCTCTCTCCCTTCCTTCCCGAAGAGTTAGGGAAAGAGAAGGAAGAATGAGAAGGAGAGAGAAACTGGGAGTGGGTGGGAAGTTGGAAACTTGTCTTAAAAGGGAGAGAAAGACTAAGAACAGAGGAGAACTGCAGTGGGAGCCTGGAGAGATTAATTAAGGGAGTTTATTTTTTCATTCAACAAGTATTTATTACCCGCCCACTGTGTGCAAAGCACTCTGATAAATTCATGTCCTTGGAGAAACAAATATGCTGCAAATAGAGTCAATGATTTCATTTTTTATAACCCTCCACTTTTTTTTTGAGAATGGAAAGTAATTTATGCTCATTTAGAAACTTTGGAAAATAGTAGAATACAGAATCTCTAACTCTCTGGGTGCAAGAGGGGAGGAAAAAAGGATCTCTAATTGTAGCCTATAGATATTTTACTGTCTTCTGTTTTGCGTTCTTTCTGGTGCTCAGTTTAAAGGGCTGCAGCCACCCAGGGAAACCTCTTCTCATGGAAATGGCAGGGGTTAAAGGGGCAACAGAAAGCCAGCGGCCTCCTCAGGCCTCAGCTTGGACCTCACACACTGCTACTCCAGTCCCAGGCTCATGGAGCCATTGCAGAGATGTGGGTGCAGGGTAAAGAAACGGGACCAACAGTCATTTCCCTGATTTTATAACATAAAAAGTGTAACCGTTTAAGTATAACATGAATTTAAATTTATACTTTTACCTCTTTGGGGACAATGCAAGGACCTTAGAACACTTTGAAACTCACTTTTTAAAACAAATAATGTTGCCAATCCTTCTTTTCTATCCTGGAATGACATGTATGGTTAATAGAAACTACATACAAATCCAATTTTAAAAATCTGTATAATGCCCTTGCCATAGAGGAGAATGAAAAGGAAGACAATTTATAATAGTAGTTACCATAAAACAATACATATTTCAGTATGTTAAAGCTCAAACACATTATATAACAGAAGACTTCGGTTAAGTAGTCATTCATTTGCACCCATACATAGAATCACAGTGAATGTAGCAGCCACAGATACGGTGTGGTGAGGTGTGTTAAATGAGTAACACAGTTAGCATGTGTGGTGGTGGTACAGTCACCCAGTTTTCTGAGATAATAAACAAATCTTGGTAAAGTTTAGAAAAATGATAATAATAACATAAAAGAATAAGTTTCTCTTGATATCTCAATTTATACTACAGATGTGTATTTAGAAAATCCAATGTAGAGGGCAGCCCCCTCAAAAAAACCAGAATTGTGTTCTGGAGGGCGGGCCCTCGTAGTACAGCCTCTCCCTGCTAGGTGAGTGTTCTAAGAACCCGTCTGCGTCAGTGGACCAGCTGGTGGTTGAGACACTGAGTTTGGCTTCAGTGAATTGGTTTGAAGACTCTTTCAATGTTGTTTCCCATTTCATGATGGGTGATTTATGAGCACACCTGTCCACACCACGCTCAGTATTCAGTTTTTGACCAAAAACAACGCTTTCCCTGTGCCCTGCCCTCCCTATTCACCCAATCTTACTTTTCACCCAAATGACTTTTTTTTGTTCCCCTGTATGAAAAAAGTTCTCAAAGGGAAACATTTTGCCAATGTGGAAGAGGTGAAACAAAAAAACGACAGAAGTCCTAAAAAGCACCAAGATTGATGAATTCAAAAACTGTTTAAGCAGTGGTGAAAAAAAGCCTTGACAGGTGTATTGCATCATCTGGAGAATACTTTGAAGGTGAATGAAGTTTAAACTTATAAGAATAAGTGTACAGGACTTCTGCCAAGATAGAGGTGTAGGTGGAAGCACTGTACCTTCTCACACAACCAAGTTTAAAAACAACAAAGTTTTAGCAACAAAAATGCAGCCAAACCACAGGAAATTGAACTATACGGAAATCTGACAACAACGAACCCTTCAGCCAAACCATTAAGAAGGGCAGAGCCAGCAGCAGAGCGGGGTAGGTAGGGCAGGAAAGATACACCGGACCCACCCAGGCACACAACCCAGGCACGCTGGCAGCCGTGGGCGGATCCCAGGTGTGGAGAAGTGGGTGGACCCACTGAGGGCACAAGGCGGTGGACTCACTGAGGGCTGACCACGGTCACACATTTGCGTGCAGATTAACTGGTGAAGGAGTGAGCGGTGAGACAGGCAGTGCAGGCCCCAGGGGCAGGAAACAGCAGAGGGAACTGCCATTGTCCCTCTCTGACCCCACCTCCACTACAGAGTCACAAACCATCGACCTGGGTGGCCCCTCTCTGACCATGCCCCCACATACAGCATCATAAACCAACAACCTGGGTGGCCCCACCCTGGTGAACACCTAAGGCTCTGCTCCTCATACGTAACAGGCATGAACAGATCAAAACATGGCTCAAGAACATCTCAGAACCCCAGAGCTGATAAATCTAAGCAATGAAGAAATAGCCAAACTTTCAGATGCACAGTTCAAAACACTGGTGATCAGGATGCTCACAGAACTGGTTGATTTTAGCCACAAATTAGAGGAACATATGAAGGCTAAACTAATTGAAATGAATGGAAATGCACAGGAAACCAACAGTAATGGAAAGGAAACTGGGACTCAAATCAAAGGAGTGGACCAGAAAGAGGAAAAAAATGACCAAACAGAAAAGGATGAAGAAACAAGAATTCAAAAAATTGAGGAGAGGCTTAGGAACCTTCAGGACATCTTTAAACGCTCCAACATCTGAATTATAGGGGTACCAGAAGGGGGAAATGAACAGCCACCAGTGGAAAACTTATTTGAACAAATAATAAAGGAGAATTTCCCCAATCTGGCAAAGGAAATAGACTTCCAGGAAATCCAGGGAGCTCACAGAGTCGCAAAGAAGTTGGACCCAAGAAGGAACACACCAAGGCACATCATCATTACATTAGCCAAGATTAAAATGAAGGAGAGAATTCTAGAAGCAGCAGAGATAAGGGGACAGTCACCTACAAAGGAGTTCCCATCAGACTGTCAGCTTATTTCTCAAAGGAGACCTTCCAGGCAAGAAGGGGCTGGAAAGAGGTATTCCAAGTCATGAAATCCAAAGACCTACAACCAAGATTGCTCTATCCAGCAAAGCTTTCATTTAGAGTGGAAGGACAGATAAAGTGCTTCTCAGATAAGAACAAATTCAAGGAATTCATCATGACCAAGCCCTTATTATATGAAATGTTAAAGGGACTTACCTAAGAAAAAGAAGATAAAAAAGATAAACAGTGAAAGGACAGCAAACTCACAGTTATTAAGAACCACACCTATCTCGGTTCAATTCCCAGTCAGGGCACATGCCTGGGTTGCTAGCTAGTTCCCTGCAGGCCAGTTCCCAGCAGGGGACGCACTAGAAGCAACCATACATTGATGTTTCTCTCCCTCTCTCCTTCCCCTCTAAAGAGAAATAAATAAATAAATAATTTAAAAAGTAAAAAATAAATAAATGAATAAATAAAATTATCCTACATTAAAAAAAAAAAGAATCACACCTAAAACAAAAGCAAACTAAGAGGACAGCTAGATCAGGAGCAGAACCATAGAAATGAAGATCACATGGAGGGTTAGCAACAGGGGAGTGGGAGAAGGAGAAGGGGGGAGAAGGTACAGAAAATAAGTAGCATAGATGGTAGGTAGAAAATAGATAGGGGGAGGGCAAGAATAGTAGGGGAAAGATAGAATCTAAAGAACTTGAGACACGTGGTCATAAGCTAAAGGGGGAATGGTGGGGGAGGGGGTGTGCAGGGTGGAGGGGAATGAAGGGGGAAATAGAACAACTGTAATGGCATAATCAATAAAATATATTTTAAAAAATAATAAGTGTACAATTTTTAATAAATAAATTCTGGGTTTTTGGGGGGGTTCCGCCTTGTATGAAACCCATGCAAAAAATCTTTGTGTTTGTATGTGTGGAACAGACTTAAGTTCTAAAATAACTATACATGGTTTTTGTTTTTACTTCACCTATGTGAATATCCAGAGGAACAGGACAAAGTTATGTAGGATGTAGGACAACTTGTGTGTGTATGGGTGGGGCAGAATCTTGACACTGGAATAGGTCTAGGGTACCTGATTCCACCTATTAAACCTGAATATAACCCCCTATTAATGTAACTATATAAATGCACTGCAATCTTTGCAACAACATCCTCTGTTGCTCAGCAACACTGAGGGACTGGTACAATCCTCAGTGAAGTCTACTTACATATCTTGCGCCAGAAAGTTTTTGCTCACTATTATAAACTAGCACCTAGCACTGTGCCTGGCACATAGTAGGAATTTCATGAACATATCTTCTCTTTTAAATGCCTTTTAAAAAATTATTTATTTTTAGACAGTTGAAGTGAGGAAGAAGTAGAGGGAGATGAACATCAGTGTGTGGTTGCCCCTCGTGGGCCTCCTGCTAGGGACCTGGCCCAGGCATGTGCCCTGACTGGGAATCAAACCTGCAACCCTTTGGTTCACAGGCTGGCAATCCACTGGGCCACACCAGCCAGGGCCATAAACATATCTTTAGTGAATGAATGCATGAGTGTTCTTTTTATTTACACAGCATTTTCCACCTTCTCTATGATGATAACTCACAGATTTAAATTTCCAGCCCTGACCTCTATTCTGAGCTCTAACTTGTTTTGGAAATGCTTGTCTAACATCTCCACTGGAATAATTCCTCAGATACCTCAGACACTGAATATATATCCAACTCATTTCCTGCTGTTGCGCCTCTCTCCCAGATAAAACCCACAACCAAACAAGACAAAAATTCTATTCTGGTATTCTTTGATTCACTCAATGCCACCAAATCCACTTATTTACTCATCAAAAACCTGGGAGTTATCCATAATCATTCTTGCCCTATCATCCCCTTTTCTAATCAATCAATTCTAGTTCTTCAGTCTTCTCAAATTTGTACACTGTTCTCCATCTCTAGTGCTACCATGATAGCAGATTACAAAGTTACTATAATGATCTCTTGCCTGCTTCCAAACCATCCTCCATCCAGTAGCTAGAGTGATCTTTTAAAACAGGAATCTGATCATGTCACCCCCCTGTTTAAATCCTTTAAAGGGGTTTTCACATATTCTAGGATAAAATCTAAAACCCTTAGCAGGGCATAGAAGACCCTGCATGATTTGGCCCCTGCCTATGTATCTTCTTATTTTGACCTTACCCACTATTCTTCAATCACACTGGCTTTCTTTCACTTTGTTTCTTTAAATTTTTTTTAAACTAATCTGAACAGATAATTTAAAAACCAATCGTTGCTAAGTAGATCTGACAAAAAAATTTCCAGGATTGCTCCCTTCGTCTCTGTTAATTTACTCCTTTCTTTTGGGAGAGTTCCCCCTTTTTCCATCATTTCCTGAGAAAGGATGCTTGGAGGATAATTTTTTGAGATGTTGCAGGAAAATGGGCCTTATTCTAGTCTCGCTGGTTAATTTAAATAGTTACATTGTCCTAGATTAGAAAATATTTTCTGTCAAGTTTTTGCAGGTTCTTTTTTCTTCTGGTGTCCAGTAGTGCTCTTGACTTTGTTTTAATTCATTTTTTTTCAGTCTGGAAGTTTTTAGGATCTCCTGTTGTTTGAAATTTCAGGATGTGTGTGTGTGTGTGTGTGTGTGTGTGTGTGTGTGTGTGAACACTGGCATACTTCTTTTCATTTGTCATTCTAGGAATTCAGTGGACTTTTCATTCTGGAGACACATGTCCTTTGGTTTTGGGAAGTTTTCTCTCATTTATTTATTTGATAATTTCTTCTCTAAAGACTTGTGGTTTTTCTTTCCTTTTTTTTTCCCCACCAAGACTTGCTATTTTTCAGGCACTCTACCTTCTAGATCCTCTAGCCTTATCTTTTTCTTCTATTGTCCATGTGTTTGTCTTCTACAAGTGGGTTTTTAAAAATATCTTCAAGGATAACCGTTGAAAGAAGAATAAAGAGAAAATTATAACATTCTGCTGATACATTTTATTATTTTAGTTAAAAGTAGCAAATTTTAGTAATTAATTAAAAATGTGCCTTTGCCAAGTAATGAAATACAAATCTTCTCAAACTGCATGCTTTTAAAATATTTTATTACTTTTTCACATAACTTCATTGTCCACTGACAGACCTTTTCAAGTACATATTTATAGTAAGCCTAATAAACTTATAAATACTAGTGATTGTTAGTTCTCTTATATGCCAAATTCTCTTGGATTTTACTTGGCTTTTACACACCCAAACTACTCCACCAAAACTAGGGAGAATTTCAGTTATATTATTAATTAATTACCCATCTGATTAGAGCCTGTAACAGCTACCTCACTTGATTAGATCCAACCATTTATTTACTGCTTCATTCTGTTTTGAATTCTTTTCAAAATAGGCCACAATTCTTTTTTTTATGTTAAGGTCAACAGACGTTAACATAAAATCCTATAAAATTTTAGATATCTCTCATGACTTTTCTCCCTTAAGTTTTTATTATGAAAAATTTGAAACAAAGAAAAGTTGAGGTTATAATATATTCAACATGAGTATACCCACTACCTAAATGCAACAATAATCAACATTTTTATAAGTATTATGAATAGTTCAAATATAGAGAAATGTCAAGAGAAATACTGTGATCAACACGATTAAACACTAAACACTGTTTTTAATATATATTTTATTGATTATGCTATTACAGTTGTCCTAATTTTTCCTTTGTTCCCCTCCAGCCAGTACTCCCCTTCCCTCCAGCATTCCCCACTTAGTTCATGTCCCATGGGTCATACATATAAGTTCTCTGGCCTCTCCATTTTCTATACTATTCTTAACCTCCCCTGGTCTATTTTGTACCAACCACTTATGCTTTTTAATCCCTGCACCTTTTCCCCCAGTTTCCCCTTCCCCCTCTCAGCTGAAAACCTTCCAAATGATCTCCATATCTATGATTATGTTCCTGTTCTGGTTGTTTGCTTAGTTTTGTTTTGTTTTGTTTAGATTCAGTTGTTGATAGTTATGAATTGGTTGCCATTTTATTTTATTTTATTTTATTATTGTTCTATTATAGTTGTCCTGCATTGCCATTTTAATGTTCATAGTTTTTATCTTCTTCGATATAAGTCTCTTTAAATTTCATATAATAATGTCTTGGTGATGGTTAACTCCTTTAGTTTTACTTTGTCTGGGGAGCACTTTCTCTGCCCTCCAGTTCTAAATGAAAGCTTTGCTGGATAGAGCAATCTTAGGTGTTGGTCCTTGCCTTTCATGACTTTGAATAGTTCTTTCCAGCCCCTTCTTGCCTGCAAGGTCTCTTTTGAGAAATCAGCTGATAGTTTTATGGGAACTCCTTTGTAGGTAACTCTGCTATCTCTGGCTGCTTTTAAGATTCTCTCTTTACCTTTAACCTTTGGCATTTTAATTTTGATGTGTCTTTGTGTGGTCCAGCTTGTTTGGGACTCTGTGCTTCCTGGACTTGTATGTCTATTTCCTTCACCAAATTAGGGAAGTTTTTTCTTATTTTTCTTATAAAAACTTATTTTTTCAAATAAGTTTTTAATTTCTTGCTCTTCCTCTTCTCCTTCTAGCAACCCTATGATTTGGATATTGGTACATTTGAAGGTGTCCCAGAGGTTCCTTACACTTTCCTTGGTTTTTCTAAATTCTTTTTTGTTTTTGTTGTTCTGGTTGAATGCTTATTTCTTGCTTATGTTTCAAATCATCAGTTTGAATCCCAGCTGCATCCCCTCCACTATTGGTTCCCTGTAGATTTTTATTTTACTTAGTGTAACTTTCATTTCTTCCTGGGTCTTTTTTATATTGTTGCTATACTCAGTAAGTTCTTTGAGCATACTGATCACTAGTGTTTTGAACTTTGCATCTGGTAGTTTGGTTATCTCCATTTTGTTTAGTTCTTTTTCTGAGGTTTTGTTCTGTTTTTTCATTTGGACCATATTTCTTTGTCTCCTCAATTTGGCCTCCTTCCTATGTTTGCTTCTGTGTATTAGGTAGAGCTGCTTTGACTCCCTGTCTTAGTAGCATGGCCTGTAAATTTTGTGGGGCGAAGATTTAGGTAATTGTTAAGGCGGGGCAACCTGCTTCACTGCTTTGTGGCTGTGTGTGGGTGGAGGACTCAGAGAGGGGATAATGCCTCTGACTGGCTTCTGGATATTTACCTGGCACTTGCCCTGTTTCCAGTCACTTCACTTACTCCCTTTATGCAACTGGTGCCATTCCAGTTGCTGCCCTGGTGCTGAATCCCAATGGGGGTGGGTCTGTGTACATTCTAAGTCCATGTGGGCCTTTTAATCAGAGTCACCTGTAAATCTGGCAGTTTCTTCCACCACCCCAACCCCCACTGGTTTTTACCACCAGATTTATGGGGACTTATCTTCCTGGCACTGGAACCCTGGGCTGTGAAGTCTGGCCTGGGGCTGAGGTCACTTGCTCCCAAGGTATCCCTCCTGATTTCTGTGTACCACCTATAAATGTAGGTCCTCCCCTTCTGCTGCTGCCCCCTCTTTGCACCACGCCATGTCTCTGCATCTCCGCCCCTCCTCTCCATCTACATAAATGTACTTCTTTAAATCCTTGGTTGTCAGACTTCCATACAGCTTGATTTTCTGATGGTGCTGGGTGTTTTTTGCTTTGAGGTCTAGTTGTTATTCTTTCTGTGGCCCCTCTGTATTCCTCTCCAGTGATCTGATCATATCTCTCTGTTATAAGTCTCACTTCCACTATTCAATGCCTGGTGGCTCCACATCTAGAACTCCTTTGGTTTACTTTCCCCACAAGTGACATTTCCTGTTTCCTATGGAGGTAAAAGTAGTAGGCTGATTATATTAGGTGAGGGTGGGGAGGTGGGGATCTGACCACTTACCTACTTTTCGAACCATAAGACCCTCCTTTTTACCCCCAAATTTGGGAGGAATAATGGTTGTTAATGCTGCTGTTGAGTTCTGTTTAAATTTACATTGGTGAAATACTATGTTATTTATGTTATTAAATATTTTACCACATTTTTAAAAAGATTTTATTTATCTTTAGAGAGGAAGGGAAGGAGAGAAGGAGAAAAACATCAATGTGTGGTTGGCTCTCATGAGTCCCCTGCCGGGAACTGGCCTGCAACTCAGGCATGTTCCCTGACTGGGAATCGAACCGCAATCATGTGGTTCGCAGGCCCGCGCTCAATCCACTGAACTATGCCAGCCAGGGACACAATTTTTACTTCAAAATTTTTTGTCCTATTTTCCTCCTCTAAAGCCTTGGTGCATCATAGGGACTGAAAAATATGGTAGTAAATAGGGTTTCAAGCAAATCTCCCTATCAGCACTATACTTCTTAGATCTTCTCTCCTCTAATTTCTCTCTGCACTGACCTGCTTTGGATTTCTGGGTCTATCCAAGGGTCTTTAGTGTGACCTGCCTTGCTTCTCCGTGGTTTCTCCTTCTCCAAGCACTCGGACTTGATCTTCTTTGGGTCTGCTAAGTTGTTTACCATTGTCCATCCATTTTCTATTTTCATGTGTTGTGGTTTGGAGTGACTCCTACTTCAGTAAAGATAAAGTTTGCCCTTACTGGTGTGGTTCAGTTGGATGGGCATTGTTCCACAAAGCTAAGGTCACCGGTTCAATTCCTTATGAGGATATATCCCTTGGGCAGGACCAGGGTACTCTCCTGGTCAGGGGCTGTTATGAAAGGCAACCAGTTGATGTTTCTCTCGCACATTGATGTCTCTCTCCTTCCCTTTCTTTCCCCCTTCCTCTCTCTAAAAATAAATAAAATCTAAAAAAAAAAGATGAAATCTGTGTCTCTGGTTTTTCTTTTCCTCTTTGTTACTTTTGAGAGAAGATCTCAGCTATCTTGCATTGGAGAGTATTCAATGTTTTTTTAATTTGGTTCCTCAAATGCCTTGAATTCCTTACTGCCTTTGAGCACCGGGTGTCCCAGCTCTCTGATAGCCTTTTTCCATTCCTCAACTACCATTCCGGACAGTTTCAGGTCATCTTTTAGGTCTCAGCTTAAACGTCATGCCTAGACGAGTCCTTCCTGACTACCTGGACCAGGTTAGGTCCACTCCCCATGATTTGTTCTCATAACACCTACCACCTAGAGTAGTGGCACCGACCACCACTCTAATTAAGCATACAAGGTCTGTCTAGAAAAAGCCCAACCATTATTCATATAACAAGAACAGTTTGTGTGATATCAACATAACCTGGCAGTGAAGGAGAGTGGACTGGAATGGGCATGTATAAACAATGATGACTTCATTGTATTAGTCAGTGGGGATGGTAGACACCATTGTCAGTGAGTACATGTACTGTGTGGCCATCACATTAAAAATGACTGAGTAGAGCAATGAATCTGCATCAAATTTTGCATTAAGCTTGAACACTACTCCACAGAAACTGGATGATTCAGAAGGTCGCAGCTATGGGCAACTGGTGATTGGCAGCTTCATCACAACAATATGCCCACTCATGCATCGAAACTCATGCAGAGTTTTTTGGGAAACATCAAATCACCCTGGTGACTAAGCCCCACCACAGCCCAGATTTGACAGCCTGTGATTTCTAGCTTTTCCCAAAGCCAAGTCATCTTTGAAAAGGAGGAGATTTCAGACTATCAATAAAATTCAGGAAAATACGATGGGGCAGCTGATGGTGACTGGGAGAACTGTATGAAGTTCCAAGGTACCTACTTTGAAGGGGACTGCAGCATCATTGCCCTATGTACAATGTTTCTTGTGTCTTATATCTTCTTCAATAAATGTCTATATTTTTCATATTACATGGCTGGATACATTCTGAACATACCTTGTATATGCCTATTTCCCCTGCTAGACTGTCACCTCCATGAGGAAAGGGACCATTTCTATCTTGTTGACTGCTATATACCCAGTGTCTCAAGTGCAATGCCCGCTATTCAATAGGGGATCAATAAATATTTTTCATTGTTGATCAACATTAATTGCTTACTGTGAAGATTTGTAGCTTAATATATAGTTGCTACTGCCGATAAGTATTTAGAATTTAACAATTCTAGTTATTATTATTGTCTAGCTATTGTTATAGAAGCACTATACTCTAATATGGACTCTTGTCTATGTCCAAATTTATTTAACAATGAACACATTTAAAATTATAATGTACCAACTAAAATTTAGTATGTACTCAGGTTAACATAGAGTACACATTTCCTACTGCAGTGGTAAATTACAACAGACAGAGTGACCTAAAAACTATGAATGGATCATCTTACATTTCTGGAGGTCAGAAGTCTAAACTGGGTTAGCAGGTTGCACTCCTCAGTTTCCTTGCCTGTTTTAGCTTCTGGATGTCGCCTGCATTCCTTGGCTCATAGAGCCTTTCTCACATCACCCTGACCTTTACTTCCATTGTCACACCTCCTTCTCTGGCTCTGGCCCTCTTACCTTCTTCGTAAAAGAACACATAGGATCAGGTTGGGCCCCATTAATCCAGGATCATCTCTGCTTCTACAGCCTTAATTTAATCATATCTGCAAAATCCATTTTGCCATGTAAGGTAAACTATTCATTCATCTTGGGGCACTAGGATGTGGACATCTTTGGAGGGCCATCATTTAGCCTACCACACAGACACAGGTGAACTAAATGCTGAAACAAATGATAAAACCTTCACTCAAATATTTTAAACTTTGTATTGAAAACCCTCCAAACAAATAGATAAAAATAACAATATACAGATCTCGATCATAGAAATGTACACTTGAAACTATGTGATTCCATTAATCAAAGCTACCACAATACATTTAATTTACAAAAATGCATTATCTGAAAAATGAAACTTTTCTAAACTTTGAAAGAAATAACTTTAGTAAGTGAAAAATATCATCTATATACATTGAAATAATAAGACAAGAAAACTAACATAAACCAATGATTGTTAAATAAACAACATTATCAACTCAACAGTAGCCTAGGCTTCCATGTGCAAATCCATTATCATGCTTTCATGAATTCTGAGATTTCCGGGTGTTTTCAGGTAGGCACACCATTTCTTGACAGACCCAGGCAGGCCTAAGAGGAATGGAAAATCACCAGGCTAGAAAATGGCACAGTGGAAAGCCGCCTGCAGACCCTACCCAGGAAAATTCGGGTCAGGGCTTGGCCTATTTGGTATAACAGGATGCAGCTTTAACTTGAGCCTGCACCCAGCAACCAGCTCTAGCCAATCAAATTCCGATACCCTTGGCAGGTTTTTGTGTTTAAAAACCCTGACCTAAGAACAACCTAGTGAGTCCCAACCTCCCTTGGTTGGCTCCTCAACCTCCCTCGGTTGGCTCCACTTTCCCTCTTATTCCCACTAATAAACCCTGTTCTCCTCAGCTCTCTGCATTATCCAGTTTCTTGAGCAACTCCGACCTAACATTTCCTAAAAGCAATTATTCAAGAATACTAACAACTACATAAAAAGTATTTTTATTACATATATTTAAAAATAAATTGGTGAAAATAGATTATAATTAGCATTGGTTGTTTTTTCAATAAATACCTCTTAACATCCTGCAGAATTATTTGGGGAAAATTATAATAACCTATTTGGGGATAACCAAGTACAACATTCTTAATAATTTATTTTGAAAGCCCATGGTTTGATATTTTACATTCTCAGTTACCTAGCAATGAGATGTCACAATGGGCTGATAGGTAAAGCTGTCAGCTGGCTCTTTCAGATAAGACCCTCAGCTGGCAACTGCATCTTGGCTATCAACTTTGCCCAGTTAGTAATTTAATAATTTTATTCAGGGCTGACCTGGCTCTGATGCATTAGCTGGACAGCGTGTCCTTTTCCCAATGGAAAGTTTACTTGAGAAATTAATTTAAGGTAAGAAAGTTGCCTGACGAGTGTAGTTAAGATGGCAGGGTGTCCAAGCACCAGAGAACTCACAACCCATCATTCCGTGGCTCCCTCTCCCTTAATCGGCCCAAATTACAATAATCCAGATACCGAAGTAGCATGTTCCACTGGAAAACATGATACATTTGAAAAGTGACGAGTCAGAATTCTACCTGATGATTTCCCTTGCCTTGGCTTGTATGGCTAAGACAGTTGCTTATTGCCTTTCTCTCAAATTTCTTTTCAATTCTCGCTTCTTCCTGTAAAGCTGAAGTACTTAAAAATGAAATATAGCTTTATTGTCTGTACTGTCTGACACAGCAGTCACTAGCAACATGTAGCTACTGAGCATCCGAATTGCAGCTAGTCCAAATTGAGATGTGAGTGTAAAATAAATACCAGATTTTGAAGACTTACTTTAATGAGAATGTAAGATATTTCATTAATAATGTTTATATCAATTACCTGTTGAAGATTTATTTTGGGATATATTTAGTTAAATAAACTATATTATTAAAATTAATTTTACCTTTCTTTTAAGTGTACTAGAAAACAAAATTACATGATTCATATATTTTTATTTTTTATTGATTTTAAAGAGAAGGAGGAAGGGGAGAAACAGAGAGAAACATTGTTTTGATGTTCCACATATTGATACATTATTGGTTCATTTAAAAAATTTTTTCCTTCTGTTTTTTTAAAGATTTTATTAATTTTTAGAGAGAGGGGAAGGGAAGGAGAAAGAGAGGGAATGAAACATCAATGTGAGGTTGGTTGCCCCTCACGTGCCTCCAACTGGGGACCTCACCTGCAACCTAGGCATGTGCCCTGACTGGGAATTGAACTGGCAGCCCTTTGGTTTGCAGGCCCACGCTCAATTCACTGAGCTATACCAGCCAGGGCCTAATACATTATTGGTTGATTTTTATATGTGCCATGACCAGAAGATTGAACCCACTCTAACAACTGAGCTAAGTGGCCAGGGATATATATTTCTGTGTGTGTGTGTGTGTGTGTAAATCCTCACCCAGGGATATGTTTTTATTGATTTGAGAAAGAGGGAGAGAAACACATCAATGTGAGAGAGAAACATTGATTTGTTGCCTCCCACACGCACCCAGACCAGGGTCGGAACCCAATACCTAGATGTATATACTCTGACGGAGAACTGAACACACAAATTTTTAGTGTCCAGGATGATGCTCCAACCCACTGAGCAACCTGGCCAGGGCACGGTTCATATATTTTTATTGCATACACTGATCTAAGGCTCCTGAAGGCCTCCCCTGTTACCTTCTTTACTTGTTCTTTATGGTCACACTTGTCTTATTCATTCCTTTTCTCTCCAGTAACTGCTTAGATTTAGCAGGTAAAATAGAAAATCAAACTCTTGACAAACCTTTAAGTCAAGAGAATTAAGTACACTTGATAGACAATGAAAGTCTTAGTTTAATTCTTCAATTTATGGGATTGGTACTATAATATTAGGAAAAAAGGGTGTGGGCGTGGAGAATAGCCTTCATTAGCATCTGTGGAGATTGTAGAGATGGACGGTGTGTACGTGGAGGACTGAAGAGAGAAGACAAGTATCATTCTGGAGAGGGAACACGCACAGGTGTAGGACAAGGAATGTATTCCATCTCTAACCCTCACCACCTCTCTAGGTTTTTGATCTATGCTTCTTTTGGCTACACTAGTTTGTCTCTTTTCTTACATGTACTATTTTGACAGTTCCATTTGGGGAATGTGGCTATTGAAGAGATGAAGGAAAGCTGCTGGGTGATGAGGATGTGGGGTGGTGTAGCAGATCTAAGATCTAAACAACATAGATGTTTTCGTAAGTTGAACAAAGCCTTAGAGATCACCCTGTTCCATCTTCCACCCAAATCCACAACCCTTTTATGTATGGGAGAAAGGCTGCTTGCATTGTTAGAGCATTGCTAACACACCCAATAATACTGAGATATGAGGGAAATCTTCTGAAAATATATTTTTCAACAGGGAAAAAACATGAAGAAGATAAAAAGTAATACTATTGTTTGTGAACCTAAAGAACTCCTGAATCCCTCTTCCAAAGTAACAAATTGTTGCAAATCACTGTGGGTGAAATATAGTTTTCAGAAGGCGTACATGACCAGACTTGCCGGCAACCAGCCAGTTGCAGCCATGTCAAGGAACCCAGGTAAGATATTTGTATGGAACGAAGAGAAATGTTCTACTTAGCATGTATTTTTCTTGGTATCAAGGTCACAAACTTGGGCATTGAACTGTAAGAGGTTAGTGGTAAATCTATTCATCAGAGTTCCATATGCTAAAAATCTAAAACTGACTTTGTTTTTTGCTTCATGGTATTAAATTTCTTAGTTTTTATTAGCCCCGAATGATTGACAAGACAACAAATTAAGATGATCTCAAAGCAACTTAAATAGGTCAAATTTAAGAAAAATTTGTCTTTAAATTTGACCTGACGATGTCTGCATTCTTAAGGTAGGAAAAATTCATTTTAGATTCCTTCTTGATTTTGCCAGTACAGAAAACAATTGAAGGAAAGATAAACTTGAAGTTTTGTTTTGCAAAAATGTATGATTTCTAAATGTCTCAGACTATTGAAAAATTAGTCTTAGGTTTTGAAGAGCATTATGGGTTTTTAGACTTATAGATTAAAATATGCAAGACATATAAAAGGTATTATTAAAACTAATCTTAAACTCTTCTCCAACTCTAAAAGAATCACATGCCACTGAGAAAGAGGAAATTTCAAGCATTGTGTCTGGTCACCATACCAAAGATGGCATCCATTTTTCAGAAAGAACTCAATTGACTAAAATATTGAATTTTCACCTGTGCAGGCGCCAAAAATTCTCAGAGCCTGAGATTCTGTCACCTGTGAATAATATATTTTTAATTGAGATGTACAGTATACACTATACACTATAAAATTGAGATGTACACTATACACACACAATAAAATTCAACCTTTTAAAGCGCACAGTGCAGTAGTTTTTAGTATATTTACAAGGCTGTTGAACCATTACTATTCTAGAACTTATATTTTACTGCAAACCTTTTCCAGTATATTTTCACACTCCCTGTACCGCGTGATCCTCTGTGAAGCTGATGTCCACAGGTGCTCTGTGGGCGGTTGCCACGATTACCCAAAGTGCTTTTCCAATTTCACCTCAGAAGGAGAAATGGTGAAGTAATAATGCCACTACCTGTGGTCTATGCAGTTAATAGCCTACAACCTAATGTATACGTTTGTTTTCGTGCCTAGAACTCTCGTTTTACGCCATATGCAAAATCTTATTTGTGACGGGTATTTTAGCGTGGGGGGCCACCGGTGTGCAGACAACGGCAGCTCCCCAGTTTAGAGGTGGGAGCACACACCAGCCCCCCCCCCTTCTTTGCATACTCTCTGGCCCAGAAGGCAGCAGCGCGATTCTCCCTTACGTTTTATGACAACGTTGAAGAAATGTGGGCTGTGCAGACTGAAAGAGGGGGTACGAGAAGGACACGGAGTTGTTATTCTGGCGTGGAGAACGCTGAAGCTAGGTTAATCGGAGGCGCCCTGCAGTGCATTCCCGGTACCGAGTTTTCCTGCCTCCCACTCCCAGGGGTGAATGGAAGCAGAAACGCCCGCCGCTGCTGGCGGGAGACGACCTCCGCATGTACTTCCTCCCCATTGGCCACAGCAGGTCCATGTGACCTCTTCCACCCCGCTCGCTCTGGAGCGCGCGTTTTCCTGGAACGGAACTGACTCAGGGCTGCGCAACGTGACGACGAAAGCAGCGGGAGGGGAGTGGTTTAGTGGATTAAGTGCAGACCTGAGAACCAAAGGGTCCCAGTTCGATTCCCAGTCAGGGCACGTGTCACGGTACATACCTGGGTTGTGGGCCAGGTCCCCAACAGGGGGCCCCTGAGTGGCAACTACACATTGATGTTTCCCTTTCTCCCTCCCTTTCCCTCTCTCTCTAAAATAAACCAAAACAACACCTTAATTAAAAACAAGTTCAAGTACTGACCATTAAACTCTGGGAAACTGATTATGGAGAAGGCCCGTTATCCCACCTCCCAGTGGGACCTGGCAGAGTGGAATCACTAGCCAACAAGCGGGAAGTGGCTTGGCCAAAATTCATCTATTACTTTGGGGAAGTTTACATGTAGGAACAACTCTGGGGGAAAAATAAAACAGAATTTTTGTATAGGGAACTAAAGCCAATTTTTCTTAGAAAAGTTGAGGGGGTGGGTAGAATCTTGGAAAGTCCAGAGAAACCATCCGAATTGTCATTTAAGGGAAATTAGAAACTCTTGGGAAAACAAAAATGTGTAAAAACAAAATGGCCTTGCCCGCTTCTAAAAATGTAATAACTATTGATAGGAAAGGGAAGAAGTTCCAAAAAAATCTATGTATTTCAATATATTTTTAGGTGTGTCTGTGTATAACAAGCATAAATGTAATACAGTATTGTAGTGGTCCGAAGAGAGTCTAGTGATTTAGCTGCTTTCTTCCCTTGAGAGTGCCTGGATGTTTATTTTTCCTTTTTTTTTCTTTTTTTTCTTTTAAGGCTTACCAACTCTCCCTGTCCTCCTCCAGGAAACAGCTTCCTTATTCTTACTTACAGTGGCATAGTATTTCATTGTGTGGGTACACCATCATTTTATTTAAATAGTTTCCTATTGATGTATATTTGGGTTGTTTCCCATCACATAATATTGAAACCAACGCTACAACAAATAACCTTGATTTGTAAAATTTGGTAAATAGATAGGTTGCCCTCTAGAGATATTGTATGAATTTATATTCTCACCTCCAATTGTGAGAGTATCTCCAGGCTCTTGATAAGGTTCTATACCAAGAGTTCAAAATATGTGGATGTGCCTTATTGTTGCTATTTTACAACTTTAAATAAAGGAGAGCTGTTTTCGAAACAAACTAAAAGGTAGAGCTGTCCTTAAACTTAGAGGCTAGCCAACGGTTCACCTAACCCTCTCTTTTCTGTTTCATTCTCTCCACCCTCTCCTGCAACTGCATCTTTACAATCACAATCAACAACATCTGTTGAGCACCTTCTCTGTGCAGGGCACTGAGCGAAGGCCCAGAGTTATGAAATAGATACATGACCTCAAATGTTTCATCGTTTAGTTGGTCAAGCATAATAAATAGTTATTATGTTGAGTTCCAGAATGCAAAACACACCTCTTGTTTTCAGCATACTCAGTCGAGTTCTTTCCTTTTCTGCACCTCTTGTAATCTGTCTTCCTAATGGCAGATGATGTACTAGACTTTATATTTCCCAGGAGACAATGAGTTAATTAGTGAAAGAGCTTTGCATCTCATTATGCAGTTGATTGGCACAGGCAGGGGTGGCCCTAAACTCTTTTTGAAGTAAGTGACGTTTGTTTGGAGGGTCTCCCCACTTGGTTCCCTTTTCTTCTCTCTGGCACCTTCTCTCCTGAGTGAGCTCCCAGCCCTCACAGGTGCCCTCACACGTGCCTTTTTATTAGGTTATTGTCAAATAATCCTTGCCGGAGTTTGAACTAATCATTGATGTTATTTCAAAATGGCCTGAAGCAAGGCTGCAATTTTGATCAAGGGGTCATATATTTCACTTACTGGTTAAGCAGCCTGTGTAGGTGCTTACCCTTGGCTGCGCTGAATGAACGCATTGAGACCTTGTCCCTTCCTGCCCCACTCTATCCTCCCCCTCCTACTCTACTGTGTTGTGGGGTCCTGGAGCCCTGGGGCCGTTCTCCTCAGAGCTCTTAACTTTGAGACTCAGCTGGCAGCCCTGGCTCAGCGGCATCGTGTGGTAGGAGAGGGGTGCTGGGGAATGGTTTCCCTTAGATACCCTTCCCACTGTCTTCTCCCAGGCAGCCTGCCGCCTGGCTGCCCAGTTGTGAAAGGTTGTCTTCCCAAGTGTATCGCCCTGCACAAGTGGCTGCCCTTTCCACTCGGGCTGTAATGGTTCCTGCTAGTTGTCCAATGTATTTAAAAGTGTGGATTCAGGTCATGCTGATGCTTTTTTGTTGCATTAAAAAATTTAATTAGCCCTGGCTGGTGTGGCTGGCGAACCAGGGGGTTGCCAGTTCGATCCCATCTAGGGCGAATGCCTGGGTTTCCAGTCCTCAGTGGGTCCATGTGAGAGGCAGCCACACATTGATGTTTCTCTTAGTTTCTTTTTTCCTACCCTCCCCTCTCTAAAAATAAGTAAATAAAATCTTTTTTAAAAAGTTTATCAAAACAACTTACATGTTTATGGAAAGACATCCAGTACTGGAGAGCTTGTGGTGAAAAGGACTAAAGCAGTGCCTGACACACAGAAGGCCTTCAACAAATAGTTGTTGAATGAACGAATGAATAAATACGAAGTTAGGATTCAGCCTCTCCCTTTCACCTCTCCCCCATCCTGCAGCCCCATTCCCAGAAGGGCAACTCTTTAATTGGCGATGTTTTCCAGTTTCCTGGATCGGTGATTCTCAATGCTGTCTGCATGCTAGAAGCACCCTAAAGAACTTAAACGCACACATAAAACCTATTTTTTGTTTTATTTCCAAATAAAACAAATATACTTTATTTGTTTTATTTGAAAAATAAAATTGAAAAATATTTTATTTTCATTTTTTTGGGGGTCTCTAAACTGATAGTCACATACAGACAGAGTTGGGAACAACTGTTTTATTTTCCTCTGTCTTCATTTATTTATGCCGCCCATTGGTTCCTTGACATGACAGGTGAGGTTTAGTCCATAGCACCCATCTCTTTTCATGACTGATAGTTAAATTATTGTTTTAGTACTTCTGTTTTACTTAAAACAAATAATTTAAATGTCTATTTCTTCTTTTATATATTTTCAGCAATATCAGATGACTCAGCATTTTATCAGATAAAGATACTAACTTCCCTGCTTTCTTCTCACTCAGCCTTCCACATCCTATTTGACTTGTATATTTTTTTATTTTTCTGTGGCCAAAGTTGTTAATATGTACACTTTAAAAAATTATTTATTTAAGCCCTGGCTGGTGTAGCTCAGTGGATTCAGCATGGAGCAAAGGGTTGCGGGTTCAATTCCCAGTCAGGGCACATGCCTGGGCTGTGGGCCAGGTCCCCAGTAGGGGGTGCACAAGAGGCAACCACACATTGATGTTTCTTTCCCTCTCTTTCTCCTCTTTTTCTCTCTCTGAAAAATTTTTTAAAATTACTTATTTATTTATCCTCACCCAAGGACATACTTATTGATTTTAGAGAGAAAGAAAGGGAGAGACAGATAGAGAAACATCTATTGATTGCCAATCAGGGACAGAACCCACAACCCAAGCATGTGCCCTGACTGGGAATTGAACCCACAACCCTTCAGTATGCGGGACAATGGCCAACCAACCGAGCCACACTGGCCAGGGATACATTCCTTTCTTTTTTTAAATTGATTTTTGGAGAGAGAGAGGTAGAGAAAGAGAAACATGGATTTATTATTCCACCTATTTATGTCTTCATTGGCTGATTCTTGTATGTGCCCTGAGGGAGGATTGAACCTGCAACCCGTGTGCGTAGGGATGATGCTCTAACCAACTGAGCTACCTGGCCAGGGCAATATTTACATTTTTACCTCCAGCCACAACCAACACTTCCATACTTTGTCCATCAGTTGATTCTGAAGTTGAAAACCAATAACCCTGGTTTACATTATTGTATCCATGTAAATACTATCTAACACCAAGTCCAGTAGTAGTAGCTAAGACATATAATGTAGGGCTTTTTGTATACTAGGTACTTTGTGAACATCATTGTTTAATATGCATTATAATATTAAATTCCCTTTTAACGGATGAGGAAACGAAGACATAAAGAAGCTAAGTAACCTGCCTAAGAACAGAGAATCAGAAAGTAGCTGAGCCGAGCCTTGAACCTCCTGTGTGGGAGGATAGGATACATTTTTCTTTTCTGTAGGTACAGGTTTAGGACCCTTACCAGCTGGAAAGTGAAGGCACATCAAGGTCAAATACATTTTTATCTCCCTCTTTTTAAAGATTTTATTTATTTTTACTTTTAGACAGAGGGGAAGGGAAGGAGAGAGGGAGAGAATCATCAATGTGTGGTTGCCTCTCATGCACCCCCTACTGGGGACCTGGCCCAAAACCCAGGCGTGTGCCCTGACTGGGAGTTGTACTAGGGACCTTTTGGTTCGCAGGTCAGCACTCAGTCCATTGAGTCACACCAGCCAGGGCTCTTTTTTTTTAAAGGGGTTGATAGTTGTCATCAGCTCCTATTATACAACTCTCATCAGCTTCCTTTTTTTTGCATTTTTGTTAGTGACTAATTTCAGCCACTTCATCATTCCTCTCTGTCTCAGCAGATGGCCTCATTTTCTGCCCCATGTACGAAGTTGATGTCATCACAGGCAAACACCTGAATCTCTTTCCCTTTGCTGCAGACTTCCTTATGTGAGCATCACAACTTATCTCCTTCTGTTCCATCTCAAGGGAAGGGGAGATGGCCTTCCTGTCAAAGCTCATCCTTCTACCTGTTTTCTTTTTTGTTCCTCCTAAACCTCTGAGACTTTGCCCCAACAATTTGACCTACACTGTTGTCTACTTTCTATTACTCCTAATTTTGCTCCTCAACCTACACACCTGCTCAAAACTCTCAACTTAGAAAATTCCTTCAACATACCTCCTTTTCTTGCTCCTTACTGCCTTTCTCTCTCATTCCTCCATCAGGGTACCTCTTGGAAGAGGAGTCTGTACTTACCAATGCCAAATCTAGTCTGGCAGCTCAAATTCACACTTCATTGTCCTGAAAACCTTCTTTTTTTTAAGTATATCTTATTGATTATTCCATTACAGTTGTCTCATTCCCCCCTTCATTCCCCTCCACCCTGCACACCTCTTCCCCACCATTCCCCCCTTTAGTTCATGTCCGTGTGTCACAAGTTCTTTAGCTTCTACATTTCCCATACTATTCTTGCCCCCATCTATTTTCTACCTACCGTCCATGCTACTTATTTTCTGTATCTTCTCCCCACTTCTCCTCCTCCCACTCCCCTATTGCTAACCCTCCTTGTGATCTCCATTTCTATGGTTCTGCTCCTGATCTAGCTGTCCACTTAGTTTGCTTTTGTTTTACATGTGGTTGTTAATAACTGTGAGTTTGCTGTCCTTTCACTATTCCTATTTTTTATCTTCTTTTCCTTAGATAAGTCCGTTTAACGTTTCATATAATAAGAGCTTGGTGATGATGAACTCCTTTAACTTGACCTTATCTGAGAATTGCTTTATCTGCCCTTCTATTCTAAATGAAATCTTGGCTGGTTAGAGCAATCTTGGATGTAGGTCTTTGGATTTCATGACTTGGAATACTTCTTTCCAGCCCCTTCTTGCCTGTAAAGTTTCTTTTGAGAAATAAGCTGACAGTCTGATGGGAACTCCTTTGTAGGTGACTGTCCCCTTATCTCTTGCTGCTTCTAGGATTCTCTCCTTCATTTTAATCTTGGCTAATATAATTATGATGTGCCTTGGTGTGTTCCTTCTTGGCTCCAACTTCTTTGGGACTCTCTGAGCTCCCTGGACTTCCTGGAAATCTATTTCCTTTGCCAGATTGGGGAAGTTCTCCTTCATTATTTGTTCAAATAACTTTTCCACTTGCTGTTCCTCTTCCCCCTCTGGTATTCCTATAATTTGGATGTTGGAATGTTTCAAGATGTCCTAGAGGTTCCTCAGCCTCTTCTCTTTTTTTTAAAATTCTTGTTTCTTCATTCTTTTCTGTTTGGTCATTTCTTTCTTACTTCTGGTCCACTCAATTGATTTCAGTCTGTTTTGTTTCCATCACTATTGGTTCCCTATGCATTTTGCTTCATTTCACTTAGTGTAGCCTTCATTTTTTCATCTAATTTGTGACTAAAATTAACCAGTTCTGTGAGCATCCTGATCACCAGTGTTTCGAACTGTGCATCCGATAGATTGGCTATCTCTTGGTCTCTTAGAAATATTGGCTCTGGGGCTTTGAGCTGTTCTTCTGCTTGAGCTATAATGTTTTGGTCTGTTTGTGCCTGTTACATATGAGGGGCGGAGCCTTACGTGTTCACCAGGGCGGGGCGACCCAGGTTGCTGGG
The DNA here is from genome assembly GCF_021234435.1 of Artibeus jamaicensis. Lineage (NCBI taxonomy): Eukaryota > Metazoa > Chordata > Mammalia > Chiroptera > Phyllostomidae > Artibeus > Artibeus jamaicensis. The sequence goes on from NW_026521356.1 coordinate 5,120,136, forward strand.
TTGCGATGCCGTATGTGGGGGGCGGGGTCAGAGAGGGAGCTATGGCGTTTTTTCTTCTCTCTTTCAGATTTTGATTCCCTCTGCCACTTCCTGCAAGCAAATTGGGCCCTTCTGGTGCTGGTTTCCGGGTGGGTGGGCTTATGTACTTTCTAGGACCCTGTGAGTCTCTCCAATGAACTCTCTGTGAGCCTGGGAGCCTCCCCCGGTACCTTGACCCCCAAAAGTTTTTCCAATTGGTGATTTTAGGCTTTAATACCCGTTGTTAGGGCCCTGGTTTGCATGGTCTGTCTCACTGTTGGCTCCTTCCTGGTTTATCTGCGCGCGAATGTGTGACCGCGGTCAGCCAGCCCCCTTGCGCCCTCACTGGGTCCGCCCACTGCCACCCCACTCCTGGGATCCTCCAACCACCGCCTGTGTGCCTGGGTTGGTTCAGCCGCTTTTTCCTGCCGCCACCCCTCTCTGCCAGCCGCCAACTTCGACCCTCTTACTGATCTGGATGAATGGTTCGTTGTTGTCAGACTTCAGTACAGTTCAGCTTTCTGTCTATTTTGGTTATCTTTTTGTTTCTAAATCTTTGTTGTCCGTAAAATTGGTTGTGCAAGGAGGCACAGTATTTCCACCTATGCCTCCATCTTGGCTGGAAGTCTGCAAACTTTCTTTTATCTTTACTATATTCTCTTTTGTTATACTTCAATCCTGGGTGATACCCGCAATCTTTTTTAAAAGGCCAATTTGTCCCTGCTAAAAGATTTGGAGCCTTCCTGAGATGATTAGTAGTTCTGCTAAGTTTAAGCAAAGTACTTTGAAATTGTTATTCTGATTAGGTGTTGTTAGGAATTGAACATTCAACTGCAAAATGTTTGATTGATTATGAGAGAGGCAACTTTGAGATGAGGCCACTACTGCTGATTTTGTATTTAAAATATTTAAATAGTCAAATTGATTAAATTTAAAGCACTAGCTAATGCCCTGAAGTCCTCCTAAAGGAAGCCACTTTCCTCAACTAAAAGAAGTCACATGACCTTGAGAAGAAGCCTTGAGTTTTTTCCTTCTTTCCCCCTCCCCTCCTCTTCCCTTACCTTTCTTTCTTTCTTTTTTAATTTGTCTCTGGAGAACAAAGGCATGTGTTTTCCAATCTGGAAGAAGATGATGGTCCAGGATGTGGAGAGGCCAAAATGTGTAGTACCCTCATCGTCATTTTTGTCTATCTGTTGTATCAGTATTCCAAAAATAAAAAATTGCGCAAACTCCCTGAAACGCTCTGGCATTTAGAGGCAGTGGCTACCAGAAATAAAGACTGTATGGCCCTGGCCAGGTGGCTTAGTTTGTTAGTGTTGTCCTGAGACACCAAAGTTGTAGGTTCAATCCCCAGTCAAGGCACATAAAGGAATCAAGGAATGAAGGCATAAATAAGTGGAACAACAAATTGATGTTTCTCTCTGTGTGTCTGTCTCTATCTCTCTAATCATTTTTAAAGGCTATATGTACCAGAATGATTTTCCCTGAGAATAATCACCTCCCAGTGATGATACAAGAATTTAAGTTGTAATAGGTTAAAATGATCTCTAGTCATATAGTTGAAGTACTGCAAAGTTTAGCCCTGGCTGGTGTGGCTCAGTGAATTGAGTGCGGGCCTGTGAACCAAAGGGCTGCTGGTTCGGTTTCCCAGTCAGGACACAAGCCTGCTTGTAGGCCAGGTCCCCAGTTGGGGGCGTGTGTGAGAAGCAACCACACATTGATGTTTTTCTCTTTCTTTCTCCCTCCCTTCCCCTCTGTCAAAAAATAAATAAATAAAAAATATTTTTAAAAAGTACTGCAAAGTTTAACAGAGAGGAATATCATTTTAGAAGAAACCATAAAACAATTCCTTCAGTTTAAACTTAAGCACATTTTCATTTGCTTCACACGTGGACCATATACTTCCTATATGACCTTTTACTGTTTTCTGGACTTTCTCTTTGCCTTTTCTCCCCTCCCCCACATGCTTGGTAGTTTCCCCAAATTTTCAACCATAGCGTCTCTTCTATCAGATCTCCCTATCGCCCAGGGGCTTCCCATCCGTGGTCGTCGTCTTGCTCCAGTCTAGTTACTCTGCAGGCCTATGGAGCCATCCCCATTCTGGGACTTCCCTGCGCGTGATTTGATCCACTTTTTGCTTCTGTCTTCTGTCTTTTGTCTTGGTTTAGTCATACTCTGTAGTAAACTCTTTCTTACTGCACTGCTTCCCCAAGAGACTTCCTAAGAAATTGAGTGTGGAAGAAAAATTTCTCCTTGCGTGTCTGCAAATAACTTTATTTATATCTCACATGTTATTGAGAGTTTAGCTAGGCATAGAATTCTACTCTGAAAATGATTTTTAGAGGATATTAATTGTTTTGCTGTCTTCTAGGATCCATTGTTGATGGGAAGGTAGTTGTCCACTAAATCTGTGTTTCTCTTTGGAGATTTTTAGCATCTCTTTATGCTTGGCATTTTGAAATTTCAGTATGTTCTACAGGTGAAGTTTTTATTTCCCCATTTGTTGTCCTGAGCATTTGGTGGGGGCTTTTTCTTTTCTTTTCTTTTCTTTTCTTTTCTTTTCTTTTCTTTTCTTTTCTTTTCTTTTCTTTCCTTTCCTTTTCTTTCTTTTTCCCCTTCCTCCCTCCCTTCCTTCTTTTTGTGGGACTCTAATCTGAAGTTTGGTGTATTTTAGCTCCGGGAAGCTGTCTTAGACAGTTTGTTCTGATAGTTTCCTCTATTTCTCTCTTTCTGGGTTGCCCATTAATCAGACAGTGTTCTTCCCATATTGGCACTCTACATCATTGTCTTTTCTCTCCTATTTTTCAACTTCTGATGTTTTTTTCTGAGTGATTTCTTTGACTTTAGTTTTCCAGAACATCAGTTATGTTTTTAATTTTGGAAATTATATATATTTTAAATCCGAAAGAATTTGCTCCAGGATTATTATTTTTCACAGAGCATCCTCTTTTGTTTCATGGATGTGATATTTCCTTAAATCTCTCTAAATATGTACATTAGAATTTGCACACATTCTGTTCTCTGAGTTATGTCTGTTTTCTTTAGGATTACTGTTTTACTTGTTTATCTGGTATTTCTTATTCTGTGGTTCTTACCAATAGCCTGGTGATACTTTGTAATTTTAAAGAAACACGGGCAGGTTAGCTGGTGAGGTGTTCGGCTGCTGTTATGTGAGTAGGACTGACTGTTTTTCCGGGTAGCACAGTGGCCAACATTTACAATCTGTTTATCCATGTTCTGGGCACTGTCCTGTTCAGGTTAAATATATTAACTCAATCATCTCAACAACCTCTGTGTAAGGCAGTTATTGTGGTATTTCATTAAGTTTAATATTCATCAACTGTAAGACATACCATTATTTTGTTTACTACTAAAAAGGTAAATGATGCTATTGAACTATGATATATCACAGATTATAAATCACATTCTGATTTTGGAGGCATTAAAAATTTTTGAATTCATGAAATAATACATTACTATTTACATTTTACAGTTGGCAACTGAGGCATAGAGAGATTAAATAACTTGCCCCTGGTTACATAGTTCTATTTGTAGTGAATTTTACATTTGAACTGAAGTGATGTAGCTTTAGAATTCACCACTGTGCCGACTGCCTCTCCAGGGCTTCCTGGTGAGCAGGGACTCAAATGGAGCGCCTGGTGCACCCGAGCCTGAGTTGGGGGAGGGGAGGCTTGGGGAGATGAGTTAGGCAGTGAACTTTCTGGCCCCAGATTCCTCACATACCACAATACAAAGACATATAACCTGAGGCACCAGCATTTGTAAAGAAGCTTTAGCTCCCTCCATAAGATCTGCTGTCTTCCATTAGAGAACAGTGGTCTGGGTTTTATTGATCGATTCATTCAGTGACTGATATCTGTGCTGAGTGTAGTGGGCTGCGATGTCAGCGCCAGGAAGCGCTACATTTGATTCCCCATCAGACGTCCAGTCAGTGGCCTCTCCTTCTTCCAGCCTCGGGGTCTTATGGGCTTCTATGGGCTTCTAGTCTCAGTGGTAGGTTCTCTGCCTGGCTCCTTTGCTCCTGTCTTGTCTCATCTCCTTTGTGCCTTTCACAAACATGTACAGATCTCTCATCTGCTGTTGGCCTTGCTTTCCATTCTCTGCATTGTTGTGGTTTTATTCTTTTTCATAGTTTTCTATTTGGTGGTGTTTGGGAGGGATTAGGAGAAATGGAGAGGCCAATGTGCTCAGTCTTGAACCAGAAGCCCCTAGACCTTTATTTCTAGGGAGCACAGTCAAGATTGTAGAAGGACGACCAAGGTCCCCACTGGGCCACTTAGACTACGGTTTGATTTTTGGAACTCTGCATGGATATGTACACATTCAGACAACTTTCCAGCATAAAACGAGATACTTTTTTCCTTCAGATATTAAAAATTCAATACTTGAAAAATAATAGTTTTGTTTTTTTATTTCACTCATTTTAATGATTTTTATCGCAAGACTTCTCACTTCAAATATTATCACTTTAGAATTTTGATTTAATGCTTTATTTCCTGTCATCTTACAATATGGTGGCATAGCTACCATATTTTGCTGTGCAGAATGCTCACTTTTTTGCCCAAATTTTTGAGGGAAAAATAAGGATGTGCATTATATATGATATGTAATAATGATTACAAACATGAACTTGCAGGGTTCAGGTTCCAAGGCTGCTGTGAGGGCTAACCACCCACCCTCCTTTTTTTTTTTTTGAGTCTTGGTTTCTGAGCATCTGCTCCGATCTTCTCTATCAGCCAGCTTCCCTGCCTCTCTTTTAACTGTTTCCTTCCCCTTCATAATTTTCACTTGCCGATGTAATAATGATCACATACCATGGGTATAATAATTCCATGTATAATGTGCAAGAATGTGGGTGCTCATTGTACATGTCAAAATATGGTATTTTATTGTATAAATGTCTGTGGGACAGATACACCAGCTCTCCTTAGTCAGCAAACAATTCCATCTATAGGTTGAGTACAGGAGAGCTCGATCCATTTTGCATTCAACTTTTACTAAGAATGGATTAATGACCAGAACCAAACATAGAAAACACTCGCATCAGGAACTTAATTTTTTAAAAAAGGACTTTATTTATTTATTTTTGTTTTTATTTTTAATTTTTTTAGAGAGAGGGGAAAGAAAGGAGAGAGGAAGAGAAACATTGGTGTATGAGAGAAACATCAGTTGGTTGCCTCTCACATCTCAATTTCGGATCTGGTCCATAAGCCTGGCATGTGCCCTGACTGGGAATTGAACTGGCGACCTTTCAGTTTGTGGGACAATGCCCAATCCACTGAGCCACACCAGTTGGGGCAGGAACTTAATTTTTAAATTTCACTTTCAGAGCCTCTCCTGAAGTTGATTTATAGTCAACACAATCTCCTACACAATTTTATTGAGATGGACAGTTCTGGACAAAAATAGCTAATGTAGCATTTATGATTATTTGCCTCATTGCAGGGAAGAGAAAACTATTCTAGTTAACCCCAGAAAGCTGTAGTTTCTGGTGAGGACGCATATGCAAAAGAAGTTGGAGGGTTCAGGCTCCGAGGCTGCTGTGCGAGCTAACCACCCGCCCCGCCCTCCTTTTTTTTTTTTTTTTTTTTTTTTTTTTTTTTTAGTCATGGTTTCTGAGTGTCTACTCTGCTTCATTCTTCTTTATTAGCCAGCTTCCCCTGCCTCTCTCTTAACTGTTTCCTTCTGGACTTCATAATTTTCAGTTGCAAATGACTGATTTATTTTGAGCCCAACATAATTCTGTGGCATTCCTACTCCCACTGTTAACTCTTCTCTCAGTTTCCTGAGTCTTCATTGAACTGAGAGGAAGCTGACGTTGAACAGAGAGAAAGGGAGCCTGCTTCATATTGACTGTAGGTTCTGAGTACCCAGCCAGCCAAAAGGATTATTGGTTCTTGGGTCAGGTGTCCACCTCGGATCCACTCAGCTGTGGCCTGGGGGTGGGGCGGGGCCCTGTAGGGAAGAAACGGGTTGCTTAGGCAACAGGTCAGGTTCTCTTGGAAAAGAGTGTAAGCAAGTCAGACAAGGACTGGCATCCTCCATCCAGGGATCCTTGGGTGTGTTGCGGGATTCCGGATCAGCAGCAGCGGCACACACTCGGTTATATTCTGTATACCGTAGTTAACCAAGTAACAATGTCCACTAAGGTTACACATTTTAGAAGAAAACTTTCAACAAGATTTGAAAGACGGTTAGGAAACACCATTTTTCCTGATTCCATTTTATCCTTCTATTCTCTCTGCCATTTTTGTGGGTGTTTGTTCCCTGCCTACCTTGTTTACAGTGACCTTTATCCAGAAGTTCTGTCTTTAGCTATACAAACGGAAATATCTCACTCACTTTTCTGCATTTTTATTGAATAAACAAATGAATAATGACTTTTCAATCTTTAAATTCTGACATCCCAAGCTTCAAATATTACCCAGATGCCCGCTAAGATGTCCTACAGGTACCATAAATTTGTGAGTGAACTCACATTTTGTTTTTTTCTCTTTCAACCCATCTCCACGCCTGCCACGCCTGGCCTTCCCTGACCCCTGTTCTCTGCACAGGCTTATGGTGCCATCACCCTTCCAGGCTGCAGGGTTGGAAAAGTAGGCGTTTCCCTCTCCCTCAGCTTTCTCATCTAATCTATTACCCAATTCCAGAACATTCTGCTTCCTAAATATTTATAGAATCTGTTCTCACCACTCCACCCCTGTTAGTACAGCTTTATTTCAGACCTGGGTTTAAGTCCTGCCTCTCATACTCATTGACTTTCAATCCCCAGGCAAGCCACTCAAACATTTTATAAACCACTGTCTTTAAACTTGGCTGCAAATGGGAACCACCTGGAGAGCTTTTAAAAAAAAAAGTACTGATGCTTGGTCCAACTCCCAGGAAAATGATTTCCTTGGAATGGGGTGAGGCTTGTGCACTGGGAGTTTTAAAAGCACCCCTGCGCCCACTCCTGCCAAGGACTCTAAGGTGGAGCCGAGACTGAAAAGTACTCTCTAAACCACAGCTCTCTCATCTGTACTATGGAGGTAAAATGACCTCGCGGGGGTCACTGTGAGGGAGTAGTCAATAGAATAATGCATGTATGGCCTGGCGTGTGGTAAGCATGTTAGTTATCGTCGGGCAGCTCCTTATCCCGCCTCAGGACTTTGCAGTAGCTTCTAAATGTTTTCCTGCCTGTCTCACCATTCTCCACTCTGATCCCAGAGGGAAATAGCCAGAAAGCAAATCTGACCATACCATTTCCTTCCTAAAACCCTTCATTGGGTCTCCTGCTCTGCTGGGTAACGTCCAGGCCTCTGGCTGTGCCTTCATGACGTTGCTCTCGCCTGCTCCACTGGTTTTCCCATTACTCCCTGCTTTTCAACACCGCTTAGAGCTTGTGCACAAAACCTCTCTGCCATCCCCATGCCTTTGCTCGCGTGATCCTTCTGCCTGCAGAGTTCTGTTTGCCACTCCCTCCCAGCTGGCTCTGGCCCCCATCTCGGTCTTCCTCCCCAGGCTGACTCTTATTTATCCTTCATCCTTCCGGACTGGACTGCACTGTCGTCCTCACTGGGGTGTCTTCCCTGGCCTCTGTGCAGGCCCTGTCTTTACTGTAACATGTTGAATTGTAGTTCTTCTCTCTTTCCCACCAGCCTCTTCAAAGACAGGGCTTGTTTTCTTGGCATAAAACCTGAAAAATCAAAGTCCTCAAATTTTATTGGAACCAAATAGGTTCAAAGCAAAACTTGCTGTACTTATGAAGCCATGTCCAAACCCCCAAAGAAAAAAAAAAAAACCCTAAATATGTGTGTCTACTTTAGTCCAAATTTATTTCCTTCTCTGAATTTTTAAAGCACCTGGGCATTGTTTCATCCCTGCCCAGCATGCTGTGAGCAACTTAAGGACAGGAACCGTGTCTTTTTACTTTTTATGAGTTCCCCCAAAGCACCCAAAACTGCAATTCAGCCATAGTGTTGCTTAAAAACACTCACTGGTTGCTGGAAGCAAATAGCATTTGGAAAAACTCATTCAAGGATAGTAGGTTTAAAAAATGGAAAAATCAGCTTCGGAAAGCTGTGGAGATCCAGACCCATCCCACACAATGACCGGTGGTCGCAGCAGGTCTCTGAGCACCTGAAATGCAGCCAGTGCAGTGAAAGAGCTGAACTTCAAGTTCTATTGAATTTTAATGAACTTTAAAAACAGATACTTAGGTAGTTGAGGCAGCCCTGCACCCCCAGCCCCCCTATAAAATTCAAAAAATTATAAAAATAAAAATAAAAACAGATACTTTAGCTCTTGGAGAACTTTCAAGTACATTTGGGACAACTTGAATATGAATCTACTTCTTAAAACATAAACTTTGTGAAAACTAAATACAGGTCAGGGTTTTCCAATGAAAAGTTAGCTTCTGAATTGAGATGTGGCATAAGACCAACATTAGATTTTGAAGACTTAGGTATAATAAAAAGAACGCAAAACATATAAGTTATAATTTTATGTTGATAATATGTTGTAATAATGCTTTGGATACGTTGGCTTAAGTAAAATATATTACTAATTAATTTGATCTAATTATATTGCTAGAATATTAAAAATTAGTACATACCTTGAACTATATTTCTATTGAACAGAATTGACCTATTCCAAAGCAAGGCCTTTTTTTTATAGCCATTATGATAATGGGTTTTTATTCTCTCATTGTCTAAGACAGATTTTAGTAACTAGTGGTGAGTAACTTCACAGACGGTTAATGGAGTATCTCCAACTCTTTTATAATCCAGATCATGACTCTCCCTCTGAGCCCAAGGAAAACAGCATCAGCCAGAACCATCACCAGGAGGAAATAATCCACAAGTTGGCCATGCAGCTGAAAAACATTGGAGACAGCATTGACCACAGGATGGTTCCAGAGGTGAGACCTCTATATGTCCAGCAAGGGCCTGGCAGGCAGGGGAAACAGCAGACAGAGCAATGGCTGCTAAGTGGCTGGGATGCCCAGGAATTAGCAGAACACATGGATCAGTGATGTCCAGATCACCAAATATTAGCTCTGAAAATTGTGAACCTGACACTATTTGACCTCATGCTTGCCACTCAGACTGTGGCCCATGGGCTAGGAGCCTCAGAATCACTTAGCAGCCAATCAGGTGTGCAGAATCCCTATCCATGACACTGGAATCACAATCTTGTACCTCTTTACACACACCCCAGAGGGTCTGTGCACACATTAAAGTGTGAGACTTCGCTCCACACCCTTAAGCTGGGATGCCTATGAGAATTACCTGTGGATTTTTAAGAATTACAGATGCCTGGGCCCTGCCTTGAGAGGTTCTGATTTGACTGGCATGAAGGGTGGCCTGGGCATCAGGCACTTTACAAGCTTCCTGGGTGAATCGGATGCTCAGCCAAGGAGGACAACCTGTGCCTTTGACTGTGGTAATCCTCCCGACCAACTAGGCATAGCCTGAGCCCATGGCCTGATCTCTGAGTTTCTCCTGATTATGATAAGAGATAACAAGGGAAAACAGGAAACAATAACGATTACTACTTGAAACGTTAGGGGTGATGAAATCTGTAGCCAACTTAGTTTTCCTCAGAGCAAGCTGTAGTCGGCAGCAGAGAGAGAATGATCACGTGGGGCAGGGTGCCGGGACGGGTAGCTGCCCCTCAGGGCCCAACCTCTTGCCCTTTCACTTGCCTCTCCCCGACAACGTCTGGCTCATCACTGCTGCAGCCACCGCACTGGCTTCAGGAAGTGCCACGTCTTCTTTCACGTTCTGGCCCAAATGTGGACAGTAAGCAGCCTTTCCCTCAAGTGAAACATTGCCTGAGACAAAACATGAATGGCAGGTCCCAAAAACACTACTGAAAGCAAGAAGGAAACAAAGACAAAATAAATACACAATCAAATCAAACTTTTCACAGACCAATTTCTTTAGAACAATACTTACTGCTCTGTGGCAGGCTCAGTTCCAGCCATTGGTGCTGGAGGAGAGAGCAGGACAGACGATGAGGCTACTCTCCTAGATGTCAAAGTCAAGGAGGGAGAACAGATAGCGCAGCAGATGAACTGATAAACGATCTGGTCAGACTGGACTCAAGCAGCATTAGAAGCTACTGAGTGATGGAGACGGATTTTAGAGGGGCGATCGGAGAAGGTGATGTCTCTTGGGGAGGTGGTATTTGAGCGGACGCTGGAAGTGAGGGAGCCCGGCATGAAATACGTGAGGGGAAGTGTGCTAGGCAGAGGGAACAGCGAACACAAAACCCTTGTTACAGGGACAGGCTCAAGGAACAGCAAGGAGGCCGGAATGGATGGAGTGGAGGGAGGTAAGTTCTGGGAGTTGGCCTTGGTCTTAGAGGCAGTGGTAGGTGTTCAGGTTTTATGCTAAATATAAGGAAACATCTGGAGCAGGAGAGTGTCAGGGACTGACATACACTTAGATGGAGACTGGCGTGGTGCAGAGAGTAGGCTGTATGCAGGGCTGGGGACACAGGAGACCCTCCCAAAGGCTGAGACCAGCGTGTAGCCGTGGAGGTGGTAGGAAATGATCAGATTCAGGATGAATTTTAAAAGTAGAGCCTGCAGGATTGGCTAATGAACTGGATGTGCTGAGTGACAGAAAAAGACTACGCTGACTCAGTGGTTTTGGCCTGAGCATCTGAATGGATGGTAGTGCCGTTTACTGAGATGGAGAAAACCGAAGAACAGAGTTGGGGGAAATACAGAGTTCGGTCTGGGAAATGCAAGTCTGAAGTTCCTATTAGATACACAGACTGAGGTGACGTGAAGCTGAGTCGTAAGGACCAGACTGGAGTTAGAGGAGACACTGAAGCGCGAGATAAGAATTTGGATTATTAAGTGTTGCTCTCTCCCTGGGCTCACAAGGTCAGTAATGACCTCGCTCCCAGCCCAACTCTATTTGGAGGATAAACTAAAAGCTATGTAATAACAGCTAGTGCTTAGTGAGGGCTTGCTGTTTGCTAAGGGCCATGCTAAGGGTTTCACTTGCGTTATTTTATTTAATTCTTACAACCAACAGTGAAGCTGGGACTATGACTGTTCTCGCATTTCAAATGAGGAAACTGATGACTTGGAGAAGTCAAGTAACTTCTCCTAAATCACACAGCTGGTAGGTTTCGAAATTAGGACCCGAACCCATGTCCGCTGGTTCCAAAACACACACAGCTCCAATACTGTCCACTCTTTGACTCTTTCTCCTGGGGGCACCCCAAGAGCCCGAGCCCCAGAGGGAGGTGGGTGTGCCTTCCTACCTGGATAAATTTTCTGTACAGGACCCCTTTCAGAGACCTCACCTGAAAGCCACACCTTCTGGCCTCAATGAACAACCACATCTGAGTCTACACCAGAATCTTCACCTACGTGGAAGACATACTTCCACAGGACTTGCCGCTCCCTGAATCTTCAGCTGTGATGGGAGGGGTTCAATGTGCTGCTTTTAGGGCCCTAGTATTGGACCCAAAGTCTGACTCCCCACTATTTACTGTGTGAACTTGAGCAAGTTACTTAACCCTGGCTCTCATCTGTAACATGGAGGTAATAACAGTACCTTCCTTACATGGCTGTTACGAAAGTTCAAGGAGACAATCTACATAAATCACTCAGAACAGAGCTTGACCCACAGAAGAGGATCAATAACTGTTAGCTAAACAACAACAAAAAATCAATACTTTTGTCTTTGCCCTTTCAATATTTGGAGTTGAATATCTCTTTGCTATGATCATTTCTTACAGCATACTCATATTTAGCATCTCCCTCCTAGGCTAATTTCTTCTGTAGGGAAGTTTTCACTTTTCATCCCAGGAAATTCTGAGTTCAACTTTCCTGTTGCTTGATCAGCTAATTCTGAATATCTATGGGTCTGGCTAATATTTTTCTCTGAAAAGGAGAGGCCGGAGTAGGACAAACCACAACACTGTTCTCCGTCTGACCCAACTCGATCGAGAGGCCGCCGCCCCATGTAACGTCCTCGATCACTTGCCTCCTTTCCTTTGTCTTCTAAAGTCGTAATTTACTTCTAAGCCTTAAATTAATCCCTGCAGCTGAATAAATCCACGATGAATGGTATCAGCTTTTCTTTCTTTTTTAAAAAAATAATTTCATTGAGAAATAAAATTTGCATACAATTCACCCGTTTAAAGTGTACAATTAATGATTTTAGTGTATTCACAGAGTTGTATAACCATCAGCACAATCAACGTTATGACATTTTTATCACCCCAGAAAGAAACCCCAAACCCAATCACAGTCACTGCTCACTTCCCGCCTTTCCCCTCCAGCCTCACCAGTCCACTTCCTGTCTCTACTTCCTGTCTCTACTTCCTGTCTCTACTTCCTGTGGGTTTGCCTGTTCTGGACATTCCATATAAGTGGAATCACACAATATGCAGCCTTTTGAAAATGGCTTCTTTCACTTAGCATACTGTTTTACTTTTCTAAGTTATTTTTAGAGAGGAAGAGAGGGAGAGAAACATCGATTGATGGCCTCTCACACATGCCCGTTCGGGGACAGAACCTGAAACCCAGGCATGCGCCCTGATAGGGAATTGAACTAGCAGCCTTTCACTCTGTGGAATGACACCCAGCCAACTGAGCCACACCAGTCAGAGCAACATAATGTTTTTCAAAGTTCATTTATGTTGTAGCACATGTCTGTACTTCATTTCTTTTTATTGCTCAATAACATCCTATCGTATGTACATTTCACATTTATTCATCAGTCGATGGACGTTTGGGTTGTTTACACTTTGCTATGAGCGTTTGTATACATGTTTTTGTCTAGAATACATTTTCAGTTCTTTTGGGTACATTCCTGGGCATGGAATTTACTGTGTTATGTGAGAACCCTGTGTTTGACTTTTGGAGGAACACCCAGACTGGTTTCCAAAGTGGCCGGCCTGCTCTCCCTCCCCGGCAGCAGCAAGCGAGGTTCCAGTCTCTCCACATTCTTGTCAACACTTGCTACTCACCGTCTGTTTGATCAGAGCCAGCCCAGTGAGTTCAGGGGGCATCTCCTTGCAGTGTCGATGTGCGCTTCCAGGACGGCTAATGCGCATCTTTTCATGTGCTTCTTGGTCATTTGTGCATGTCTTTGGAGAATGTTTATTCGGGTCTTTTGCCCATTTAAAAGTCTTCTACTACTGAGTTGTAAGAGTTCTTTATATATTCCTGATGTAAGTTCCTTATTGGAAACATCATTTGCAAATACTGTCTTCCATTGTTATCTTTTCACGTTCTAGATGGTATTCCTTGAGGCACAAAAGGTTTTCATTTGATGAAGTTCAATTTCTTTTTTCTTCTGTTTCTAGTGCTTTTGGTGTCATATGCAAGAGAAATCATTACCTCACCCAAAGGCATGAAGGTTTATACTTACGTTTCCATCTGAGAGACCTGTTGTTTCAGCTCTTGAAGTTAGGTCTTTGATCTATTTGGAGTTAACTTTTGTATGTGATACGAGTTAAAAGTCCACCTTCAGTCTTTGCATGTGTGTTTCCAGTTGTCCCAGCACCATTCATTGAAAAGACTGTTCTTTCCCTGGCAAAGCTCAATGGACTGTAGGTGTGAGAGTTCCCTTCTGGACTCAGTTCTGTGGCATCGATCTACGTGTCTGTCCTCATGCCTGCCCTGCTGCTTCTTGCAGCATTTTATAAAGCTGGCTTTGACCTAGACTTTTTTTTTTAATTTTTAAGATTTTATTTATTTATCTTTAGAGGGGAAGGGAAGGGAAGGAGAGAGGGAGAGAAATATCAATATATGGTTGCCTCTCATGCGTCCCCTTCTGGGAACTGGCCTGCAACCCAGGCATGTGCCCTGACTGGGAATCAAGCCACAATCCTTTGGTTCGCAGGCCCACGCTCAATTCACTGAGCTACACCAGCCAGGGCTGACCTAGACTTTTAAAGGTATCTTGTCCAGTTCCACAGAATTGCCCTTTAGAACATTTTTAAATAGACCACATCATACTTAAAAAATAATTTTAGAAGTTTCTCCTAAGTCTGGCTCTAAAATGCTGAAAGCTTTACTCTGCTGCTTCAAGGCTTAAGTCGAGCAGCTCTAACAGAATTTCAGATCCGGCATGGTGCACGTCTTTCCTGCAGAGTCATTGTTTAGTCACTCTTTGAACTCTGTTTCAGCAAGTGGCCACACTGATTCTCCAGGTCCCTCCCTGCTTTTGATACATTTAGGGGAACTTTTAGTTTTGCTCTCGAGCCACCCTCACAAGAGGCTCACCGGGTCGTGGTTTTGTTTGCTGAACCAATCGCCCTTGAGCTGCCACGCATCTCCTTTCTGGTTCTCTTCACTTAAGCAAGGATTCTGTTTTTTCAAATAGGCCTGATTCTCAAAATAGTTTCTGTTTTGCTATTTAGTTATATAGGGTTTTGATTCAAGGACCTCATCTTTTAAAAAAAATCCAGGGCATGTCATTTTCCTAGATATAAGTATGTTTTATAATAATCTCCCCATCACTTTCAGGATCTTAAATGTGTTTTTGGAAGTTTTCTCTGCAGGAAGGACTCTTTCCTTTTGGGTTGCAGAACCTGCCCCCTTCCTGTCTCTGTAGGGCTAGGAGTGGCAACAGTTGTGTGGTCACCCTCCCTGGGCATTGTGCCACCCCTGTGGTCCCCTCCCCTCTTTGTAGATAGTCCCTTTATCGGACCTCCCTGAATTTCCCTAATTTGAGTGTGCCATCTGTTTTCTTTGGGACCCTGACTAATACAGCAACACATAGGGAACTTCTTAGTTTGTTAGAAAGAGGGGAGGGAAACTAATGTTTACTAAATAATTTCTTCCAGGTACTTTTTGAAAACACTCTCAACACAGAACTTTCCCTTTAATTTAATTCTCCCAATAACTCTATCGATTAGTGGTACAGGTATTTCAGGACAAGCGGTTGAGGTTCAGAGAGATTCGGTGACCTGTCCCAGGTTACTCAGCAGCTAAGTGACAAAATTGGAGTTTAAATGTGCTCCTGGATATACACTGCGGTTTACGAGCATCTGACTCCAGCTCACTTTCTTGTCTGCCTTGCTGGAGGCAAATGCATTCAGTGTTCCTAACTGATATCAGTTATAAAAGGAAAAAAAAATCCTTTAGTGATTCCCAGTTACTGACAAGACAAGATCTAAATCCCTGAACCTGCTGCTAATGATTCATCATTCATTCGTTTATTGGGCTAGAGTTTACTGAGTCCCTGGCATGACAAAAGGGACAAAACTCCTGATCGCATGAAGTTCATATTCTAATAGGGAGACAAGTAATATATGAATAAATAAGTATATAATTTATGAGGCAATCATAAATATTTTGGAGAAAAATGAAGCACGGAAAGGGATGAGGAAGGTTGCGGATTTGCAATTTTGAGCAGAGGGGTTTAAGGGATGCCTTTGTCCGCTGAGAAGGTGGCTTCTGAGCAAAAACCCTGACACAGCATGGGAGGGAGTCGGGGATTTCTGGGGAAAGCAGTGGAGACAGGCAGGTTTGAGGAACAGCCAGGAGGCCAGCGTGGCCAAAGCTGAGTAAGGGAGAAGGTAGTAAAAGATGGGGGCAGACAGGCAGGTTGGCGGTAGATCAGGCAGCGCCTTCAGATCACCATGAGGACTTTTCTTCTGAGTGAGGCTGAGCCACTGGGGAGCAGTGAGCTGAGGGAGCCGCGCTGCAAGTCTTCTGAGGCTGCGTGTTGAGAACAGACTGTAGGAGGAGGGGCAGGGACCCGGAGAGCCCTTGGCAAAGGACCCTCAGGCTCCTTCTCTGGGTGCTGCTATATAAACAGTGGGGTTTACTTATGGCTCCACAAACCTGCTGTGCTCTTTCTCACCTCCAACTGTGCTCCTGTTCACTCCCCTCTCCACCCATCGAAGTCTCCTCAGTTCTTCCAATGCCAAAGCTAACTTCCTTGCTTCTTTGACAAGGCTAAGAAAGTGCCTTGGGGAGGCGGGAGGAAGTGGTCATTAGCCCTGAAAAGAGGGTCCCCATTTGCCGACGGTTGAGATGGGAAAACACATCTGGAGGAAAGCGTCCCGAGGCAGTGCAGAGGATGCGGGAGTGACTGAACAGCCCGAGATGCTCCCCTTCAGCTCAGACAGCTCATAACGCAGCCCAGGAAGCTTGTTTTGGGGGCATCGATTGAATTAGTCCTGAATTTCCACTTTGGATCAATCTACTGCCTTTAAAAAAATATTGTCTCTCTCTTTTCAAACAGGATCTTCAATGGGAAGGCAGAGATGCACTGGCTCGTTTTGTCCTAGTTTTCTTCGGAGGCGCTCACGCGTTGCTGCACTTTCTCTGGAACCACCATTTGATGTGAAAGGAACGCACACCAAGTTCTGTTTTCCTCCTACCCTCTGAGAAACACGAATCCCACCGGCACAGATGGGAAGAAGACCCTGCCCCGTCTCCCTCTCTTTTTACCCGCCACTGTTGGTTTCTGCCTGGTCCCTTAGAGAACTGTGGACTCCCTGTCCATCGGTCTGCTCAGAGCACTGGCTCTGAGGTGTCAGTGGTTGCCTGGTGGTAGAGCCCAAGGTGCACTTAGGAGGTGCTGCGGATGGTCTCACTGCTCCTTGTGAGGAAATCTCGAACATTTCCTTGCTCAAGGGAAACCTCACCCTCAAACCAGAGATCACAGAAATGGGTGTGTTCTCCTGGGCGCCTCCCAGGCACCTGCTGGCCCCGCTCTCAGTGCTCAGTCCAGACCCGCAGCGCCCCCTCCTTCTTCCTTCCTGTCTGCCTCATATTCCCTCTCTCCCTGCTCGTAGACGTATTGCAGGTATTAAGAAAGTTCGTTGTTATAATTTATACATTCTACATATGTTTGAGTTCTTTGTGAGAAAAGTGTTATTTAAAAATAAACCATTATTTTACTGAGCATGAAAACCTATGCATATTTCTTTTGTGAAGGAGGGATTCCACCTCCTCTTGCTCACGTGGGTGCACAATTTCATAGACTTACAGCGCGTGTAGCATCGCCTTTGTCCTTCCAAAGGGAAACATTCTCATTTCTTTAGTTGGCCTCACACAACACCTCCTTATTTCCATCACCTCCCAAGTTTTGGCTTGCTGACATGAAACAGATCCTTAAAACTTTTTTTTTTCTTTTAAAAAAATTTTAAGCAAAATTTACTGATTTGAGAGAGAAATGGAGGTAGGGAGAGAAACATTGACTTTATTAATGCATTCATTGGTTGATTCTTGTATGTACCCAGACTGGGAATCAAACTTGCAACCTTGGAATATTGGGACAGTGCTCTAGCTAACTGAGCTGCCTGACCAGAGCCTCTTTCTTTCTTTCCTTCTTTCCTTCTTTCTTTCCTTCTTTCTTTCCTTCTTTCTTTCTTTCTTTCTTTCTTTCTTTCTTTCTTTCTTTCTTTCTTCCTTCCTTCCTTCCTTCCTTCCTTCCTTCCTTCCTTCCTTCCTTCCTTCCTTCCTTCCTTCCTTCCTTCCCTCTCTCTCTCTCTCCTCTCCCCCATCTTCCTTTTGAATAGGTATTTAATCATATGACATCAAAACAATTATTAAAAAATTTGCAACAAAAACTCTTACTCTTATTTTCTATCTTAAATCCCAACTATGTCATTTATTACACATCCTACCAGAAGTGTCTTTGTGCAAATATGTATACACACACAAAAGATAATGTGTAATACTACTATTGGCAGTAATGCTGGATGAAGCGTGAACGCTTTTGTAACTTTGCTCCATCCTGACAGTGCTGCCCCCACGTGGTCACACCACTTCCTCCGTCCAGTGAAGTGCTCTCTGCCTCTCCAACAGATTAGGTTACTAAACTTTTGGATTTTTGTTAAGTTAATGGGTAAAAAATTATACCTCAGAGTAACTTTGATTTGCACGGCTTTTACAATAATGAATCTAAGCCTCTTTTTCTAAGTGTAGAGACCACTGGGCATTTTGTTTTATGAGGACTGCCTATTTATATCCTTTGCTCATTTTTCTGTTGCACTTCTGGCCTTGTTCTTATTGGCTTTTAGGAGCTCATGATATATCGGTGCTAAGCCTTCTTTATATTAATAACAGTAGCTACACCCTCAACCTTTCTGTGGAAGGTTATTAGGGCTCCCCCCCCCCCCATTCTTCTGTGGCTATGTCGGTTTAGTGCTTACAGCCTCACTCGGGTTCCTATGAAGACAGAGGGAGCTGAGGCAGGTGCACACGGTGATGGGCAGCTGAGCACCAGGCCTGGGCAGCCAGGGGCCCGGCAGAGGTGCCAGTGGGGATCACTGAGCACCAGGGTCCAGGTCAAGAGGAGCACCACGCCGGCGCTGTTGGGGGCTCCCAGGCTCAGGGCCTTGGGGCCTCCACCCAGCCAAATGGCATGTGGACAAAGGTCACCCACCCCTAAGGGCAGGCAGCTGGCCCAGATGGACAGCGTGAGGGGGGGCCCCTCCTATCCATCTGCAGAGACGCACAAAGGCGGCATGAGGTTGGTCTGTCGTGGTCCTGCGCCCTGCCTGGACCAGGAGTTCCCTAGGCTCCGGTAGAATCCCACCTTCATCTCCCTGGAAGCCAGGGCCAGGCTGCCGGAGGAGCTGTCCACCGGGTGGGAGGAGGTGAGCCACAGCGCCCCGCGGCCCCGCTCCTGCAGGGGCCGGCCCCTGCCCTCCCACAAACCCGTCGGGGTGGGAGTGGAAGCCGGATCCCGCTCTTTCGTTTTCGTTTCCCGGAAGGATAGCGATTACCGGAGCGCCCTGCACGCCTGCTCGTCTGGGGGACAGAGCGCACGCTAGTCCGCACTTGTCGGAAGAGATTGCTCCCAGGAGAAATTTCGGTTTTCCGGGCCGAGTTAGGCGTTTGGGAAGGGAGGGTCTGGAAGCGCTGGTCTAGGACCCAGCAGCGGCAGGCTTCGGAGCGCTCACGGCGGACAGCTGGGTGGCTCCCTCACCTCCACCTGTAATGCAGGTAAGAGACAGCAGCCACCTGCCCCCATCCCTTCTCCGCCACCTCATTTTCCATACTCATTGTATCGGACTTTCTTTTCCTGGCTCGGATCTCACTTTCCAGCACTTCCCCCAGCTTCACCATCCATCTCTTAGCGCCCCTGGCTCCTCTCCTCCCACTCACCTCCAGCCCCTCACTCTCTTTTTGAAATCCCTGTGTGCTGGGCTTTCTGTCCTCCTCACCTCTACATCAACCAGATGCGAAGTCCCTGGAAGTTTCTGAACAAGCCAGACCCTCACGGCTGGCACACACAGCCACCACGTAAGAGCCCTTCTCCTTAGCAATCCCTCTCCATTTGCCATATTTCCCTGGGAACCTGCCCGCACCCCCCATCCCTGGCCCAAGGCCTTTCCGTACCTCGGTCTCCCCAAGATCCATATCCATATGTATTTTATCGCACTCCTCCCTAGCTTTCATGCAGAAACCCAGAGCTCCAGCGCACAGCTCCCTGCTGGCCTTTCCCAGGCAGGCAGTCCCAGCCCTGGGACGCCCCTTCCTCTTGCTTGGAAGAGGGTGGAGAAGGCTGGGATCTTCCTGGAAGTCCTGAGCCAGTCCTCGGCCTCGAGCCCCTCCTCCAGCTTGGCAAGCCCCCCACTGCCTCTGAAGCTGGGTTACCTGGGAAACAGCGCCAAGTGGGGCAGGGTGGGGAGCAGCCAGAAACAAAGTGGGAACTACCCCGAAAGGTGTGGAATCCTCTCCTGCAGCGACCAAGGCTTCTGGGGTTTGCTTTGCTGGCCTTTACTGCGATCTTTCACTTGGCAGTCTTTCACTGCAGATTGCCCTCCTCAGGCGCCAAGAGATGAGTGTCACACTCTTGAAGATCCTAGAGTGAGCAAAGGACTCTGGCTGGGACCGGTTTCACTTTCACTTTTTGCAATGTGGCAGCCTGTGACTGGGAGTGAGTCCCCAGGGTCCTGCTGTTGCTGCCAAATCCTGCCACTTCTGGCATCCTGCCCAGTGAGCTCTGTGGGCTAAGCTGATCGTGGGACTTGGGGGCTCAGAACTTTATCTTTTCTTTTTCTCCTTTGAAAACACCTTTTAATCATTTAAGTCTGATTTAAGGTTTTTTTTATCCTGGCCCCTCAGGTTCCCACTGAGTATCACTAGGGCCTCAGATCTCCAGCTTACAAGTCCAGTCTTGGCAGGGCAGCCTTCTGATGGGCTAAGGCACCCGCCTGAAAGCTTGACTGGGAAAGATGGAATTTGTCAAGTGCCCACTCGGTACAAGATGTCAATGGTATCAAGCTGAAGACACACACGGTTCCTACTTCTATGGCAGACATGGGGATAGATGCTCTTTCCTCTGGAAAAAAATTCTTAATACCTTTAAGGATGACTGAGCCTACACCAAGATGCTCACCTTTGACGCCCTGGTTTTTCTTGTCTAGGAGGGAGCAGTGGCCGGTTCTCCTGTGAGCCCCCTGGCAGCCACCCCACCTCCAGGCAACGAGGCCCAAGCCAGACCCGAAGCTCAGGTGGACGTGCCGGGTGAGGGAGGGATCTGCAAGCTGCCAGGAAGACTCCGTGAGTAGAGGGGAGGAGAAAGGGCGATGTTTTTAAAGGTCATAAGTGTGATGCATAAACTTTCCTTGTTCAAGGGTTTAACGTCCTTCCATTTGCTATTTCTTTGCTGGGTTTTCTTTAACTGCTCCGTGGTGAGGAAGTCAGAGGAGGTAAATGGGGATTCTCCTGGCAGAGAATACAGGTGCATGACCAAGCGGGAGGCGCCCGTCCGCTCACTGGGGAGATGAGGGCTGGGGTCCGATGAGCAGTGGGACCCCTTCCAACGTAAAGGCCAAGAGGTGGGAACATGGCCAGTGAGGAAGCCAGTGAGGGGCTACACAGCAAACAGTCAGATGTATGTAGAACTCTCTTTTAAATAATTATGTCTACTTTTTATTGTTACAAATGTAGCATGTGCTTCTTATTGTCAAAAGTTGGGAAATGACAGAGAAGCATAAGAAGAATGTATAGAAGATAATCAACTCCCCCCCAAAATTGTGGTGATTGGGGTCAGGGTAGAGGTGGAAGAGTGTATAGGGGCATAAATGGTGATGGAAAAAAAATTTAGAAAAGAATGTAGGTTGTAAAACAATTTTAAAAAAACCCAACCAATCAAACAAACAAAAAATTCCACCCTAAAATAACCGCAGGAAATATAATGGCCACATCCCTTCATTCCATTTTCTAAATAATGGTCCTGCCTGAGGAAACCCATAACTATGGACAGGGTGTTTCAAATGGCAAAGCTGAGTGACGTGCTGAGGATCACACAGGCTCTCCACATTAAGGCTAAGCCTTGGTCCTGCTGATAATCTTCTAAGAGATTTTTAAATGCACTTCCTAAAACCTGGGAATCCTGGGCTAGGCTGCTAGCTGAGGGGCGGGCGGGATCTTTGACTGGGTGCGGGTCTGGGCGGCTGTGGGAAGGCACGTCTGGCCCGGGTTGTAAAGCACCGGGCCCACTTCCTGCTCGGCTGGCCCTCGGCTGGAACGCTGCTCCATCGCTGTCACGCCTTCTGATTTCCTGGCCACAAAGTGCTTTCTGAGGTGCTGACAAGACTGGGCAGAACGTAGGGTGGGGACTTCACCGACCTTGGGAAGACCCTGCTGCCCCCTCTGCCTCTGTTCTCTGCTGCCTGGCATTTTTCGAATGGGGGACAGGGCCTGTCCTTCCACGATCTGAGGGAAGGTGGAGACCAAGACATGCATACGTGGACAGGAGCAAACCCCCGAGTGTGGGGGAGGCTCCCAGCAGCGAAGAGGGAAGTGGGGAGAAGGGCGGGAGCTCTTCTGTCAGGAACCTCTATTGTTTCATTTTGTCCAGATGCCAGCCCTGGCCTGTAGCTTGGGGCTCAGGGATGCTCCAGGGAGACATTTGGCAACGGTTACATAGAGGGTAGGATTTGGGCTCCATTCCCAGCCCAGGCCATGGTGATGAGGAAAAACAGGACCTTGGGGACAGACCTGAAGACCCTGGGTGTTGCTGCTGAACAGAACTTTAGAGGTTATCTAATCCAGTCCCCTCACGGTGGCTGAGGACACTGAGCCTCAGAGAGGGAGGGGCTTCTCTGCAGGTCCCACAGGGCCCTCTGGATTGTCCCCCAAGGCCCCCACCTCATTCAAAGACCACTCCCTCAACTGGTTCAGTTGAAATCCCAGGATGTCAAAGCTGGTAGAGACCCCAGATGTCACCTCAGGTAACTCCCTCATGTTCCAAATGAGGAAACCAAGACCCAGGAGATTTGTTCTGCCCAAGGTCAAGTACTTTTCAGCCTCCTGCCTCCTGTTTTGTGCCTAGCTCAAGGCTCCTGGGTGAGAGGGGGCAGAAGTGGGGGCCTGGAACTTAAGTCACCACCTCGGTGAATACAACTATGAGAGCCTTTTCATTTTTGGAAGCCCCCTTTTGGGGGGCCCCCTTTATGCACATTTCTAGTGATAGAAATTTCCTCCCCTCTTGGGCCAGCCCGTTCCCTGGTTATGCACGCAGCTCAGACCACAGGGTCATGTGACCTACTACAGCTCCTAAGGTACTGGTCCTGTTGCCTTGGGTTAGATCTCTCCAGAAGCAGACCCTGAAATACTCCACAGAGGAGATAAGGAAATCAGAAGAGTGTTCTCTCAGGCCAGTTAGCTCTGTGGGCAACCGGAGCTCAGTCCCAATGGGGACCTCTCGGGGACAGTGAGAACACACCCTGAGTTATCCCAGCCCAGGGGTAAGGAAGCTGGGTCTTTATCCACCCATTTCTCATCCTGATGCGATGATGGCTACTTCCAGGGGTATGGAGTCCCCAGCTCTCCAAGCTGCCCTGTTCACTGGCTGAGTCGGGAGCAGAGTCAAGGGCAGCGTCTGGCCGCACTCACAGTGTAGCGGGGAGGGCCAAGGGCCTTGGGTGGGGCACCAGCAGCATCTTCTGCATTTCTCATAGTGGATTCTGTGACTCATAATTACTTCTACAAATATTCAGGCAACACAGTTCTGGCCTTTAGCAAATATCTAACAGTCTTAAAAGATAGAGGACACTAAATGACTCATTTTCCTGTCAACAACATCCCAAAGAAGCAAACTGCTGACATCTTATCAGGGTTTGACCTTTCGGATGGCTGGGGCAGTGTTGGCCCGATTCTTGCATTGCCGGAAATTGGGTTTCCCTTGCTGGGCATCTCTCTGACATTTATTCCCCCACCCCATTCCCTCCTCCACCTCCAGCTTCCGTTCTAATCATCAGGGCTGATGTGCCTCAGCAGGAAGGTGAACAAACAGAACAAATCTGATTTAGATTTGTGAGTCAGCACCAGCGCGGCAGACCAGCTAGGGCCCCATCGGGCTCCCTGTCTGTGTTTATTTGCCTGACAAGAGGGGCAGTAGGCAGTGGGAAGTGCACTCTGAGGACGACTGTGATGTCAAGTGACGTGACAGGAGGTGGGCTGGGAGGAGGGCTGGGGTTCGTGACTATGTGTCTGTCTGTGCAAGTAGAGAGAGAGAAGATCTGCCTGAGGCGGGGCGGGGCAGGTGGAGCCTGGAGCCAGGAAGCCAGTGCCAGCCCTTTGACCACTTCCAGGACCAGGCTGAGGTCACAGGGGGGAGGAGGTGATGCCACTTGAAGGGACAACTCAGGGGATTTTGAGAGGAGGCGGTTTAGATGTGATCACCATTATAGCCTCACTCAATGACAGAGAAACTGAGACTCCTCGAGACAAGAGTCATCTTCAAAGCCAAATGTCAGACGGGGCCCCAACCCAGGGCTCGTAGTTCCTGGTCTGGGGTCTCTTCGTTTTCCAGGAGCTTATCCCTGGAAAAAAGCTCTGTGGACTTCCCCAGTCTCAGATGTAGAGGGATTGAGACATCTTTGTATTTTGACATTGACTTTCAAAGCTCCTAGCTCTGGTTAAGCCACAAGAAGAGACTTGAGCGCCACCTCCAATTTTCAGGCGGGGCCGAGGGGCAGCCCTGCTCTACAGCTCTGGCAGGGTGAGCGAGGGCAAAGGGCCTGGGGAGCGTCCAGAGCGTTCATGGCCCTGCTCAAGCTCCCGGCCTTCACTTCCAGTGGAGTCCTGGGCACTTATTTCGATAGATATGATTCTAACAACTGTGGCGTCCTGGCTCCTAGAGCAGGGCTTTTCAAATCTGAATGTGCTTGTGAATCTCCTGAGTTCAGTAGGTCCTGGGTGGGGCCTGGGATTCTGCATCTCTAATGAACTCCAAGTGCTGCTGCTCCTGGAAAGGCGTCTGAGGACCTCATTTATGCATCTAAATCCTAGCAGCGATTTTCAAAGTGCCGGTCAAGAGCACAACGAAGGTGAAATCAACTTAGTGGGTCAACACAAGCATGTTCGCAAAAGGAAATAGTGTTTATCGGAGTACATCGTAAGGCAGCTGTGATTTCAGGAACTCTTTGTTGAGACTATTTGTTTATCCATGTCTGTGGGTCATGCTGTAAGACGTTTTCAGCTTCAGGTTGAGGTCAGAATGGTCTGAGAAACGCTGACCTGGATGATGGCGTAGTAGAGGAGGTAAGCTAGATGGGTACGCGTGTAAAAGCACAAAGGTGGGCTGGAGTGGGGAGGGTGGAGACTGGAAGAGAAGGTTCTGAAAGCGGTGAGTGTTGACAGTGGCGTTCATCATCTGACAGTGAGAAGGACTCTGGCGAACAGCCAACAGATGGGAGATTCCCAGAACTAACAATCTGAGGACAGAGAACCTTTCCTTCTAAACTCAGGGCGTGGGTCCGGCCAAGTGAATCTTTGTGCAGATGGAAGAGACCCCTCCTTTGGGAGGCAACCGAGCTGAGCCCTAGCTGGGCTTCACTCCATTCTCCCATCCCGCGTCTCGGACGTGCCTCGCAGACGTGCCTCCGCGCTGGACAACACAGCGTCCACGCAGGCCCTGCCCCCACCCTGCAGTGAAGTGATGGCCATAAAGCTGAGTGTGATCACCAAGGAAAGCAATACCGGCTTTTCCTGGTGATCACTGACAGTGGGGCAACAGATTAGAGGGGCCCCGAGGCAGACAGTGTCAAGAAATAAACTAAAGACGATGTTGATGCTAAATCTCAGTTTTGGTGGCAGAGGAACAAGCTAGTCCCTTTGTTTTCAGGCAGCCTCCCCCACTGAAGATGTTGCTAATAGTAACCAAGGCCTTTGTTAAGTTTTCACTCTTGATCAGGTATTGCGCCGGACATATCCTATAAATACACCTTCCGATTAAATGCACTCGTAAGACCTGGGAAGTAGGCTGTAATCACCCCCACCTTACAGATGTGCAAACTGGCCTTAGAGGGGGGTGAATGATTTTGTCCGTAGTCAACCACCAGTACAATGGTGAAGCTTGGATTCGAACCCATATCCTTCAGACCCTACAGCTGTCACTCACAGCCTGCATTTTTAGGGGACCAGCCAAACACCTTACACTGTGTCCTGCACATGTCCTGGAGGCCCTGCCACGTAGGTAGAAGCCGGTTGTCAGCTCTGATTTGAATGCTGCAGGTTGGTCCAGCTCTGTTGCCCCCAGAGGTCGCTTGGCCTGGTAATCTGCAGGCAGCGGTGAGGAGTAGCAGGAAACAGCCCTGATCCTGTGGGGAGGGGCAGCTTGAGGGCATCTTGAGTACAGGGCGGAGGGGATTTGACTTAATGGGGGTGATGGTTGGGAGCCACTTGAGTTTCTCGAGTAAGACAGTGACAAAGATGCTCTGGGAAGACAGACCCGGTTGGTTGGGGCTGGAGAGGGGGTTAGTCAGGATGCCCAGAGGCCGTTTTGGCCCTTGCTGGTGTGCTCAGCTCCCTCGTTTAGGCAACTTCTATTTATTGAACATTTACTATGTGGCAGGCATTGCCGTGGGTGCTGGAGGCTGACAAAGGCTGTGACTCACGGAGCTAACGTCCTGGTGGGGGTGCGGGGGCTGCACGAGGAGGCAGTTAAGCCCAGTGGCAGGGCAGTGAGGGCAACACAGCTGTGGGGTGGTGCCCCCACACCCGCCCTGCTCTGCAGCTGGGGGATGGACTGTTGACACTTCAAGGAGACATCCAAGCCCTCTCAGCGTGTCCTGGACAGGCAGCTCCTCCGGCTGCCCCAGCCTGCGGGGTCTCTGTTCAGATTTGTCCAAAAACTGGGAGCCGGCCAAGCTGGAAATTCCCAGTGATCAAATCTTGGGGCAGGGAGAGTATGGCGATATCTGACTGGAGCCTTGAGAGACACGGGCTTGGTGTGAGGGAACTGAAAACACAGTGGATCACTGCCGAGAGAGGGAAAAGCCGGGGGCTGGTCTGCAGGTGACACCCGAGGTTTGGTTAGATTGGTGGGGGAGGCCCAGTCGGGCCCATCCCAGTCACCAGGTGAGGGAGACTTCTGGGGGGAGTCGACACCTTGGGTAACGCTCACCAGCACTTTCGAGGTCTCAGGTGTGCTGTGCCCTGCGCCACCCATTTCACACGTGTGACCTCATCTCACATTAAGAGGGCCGCCTGCCCCGGAAAGCACCAGACACCGTATGTTGAATGGACTCTCACAGAGCCCTCATGACAGCCCTGTGTGGCTGGCACTGTTTGTTCTTGCTTTGCTTGCTGAAGCTGGTCCAGAGGAGGAAAGTGAAACACAGCCATTTAGGCCCCCGCTGGCCTGGCACCATCAGGGCACTTTTTCTTGTTGTGTGTCTTGACTTCTGCTTGGTTTGGGGGGTAGAACTTACATACAGTCAAGTGGACTAATCATACGTGTCCAACTCCGTGGTTTTTTATGCATGCGTACACCTGCGTAGCCTCCATGCACATTAACATCTAGACCATTTCCAGTGCCCCAGAAAGTTTCTTTGTCCCTCTTCCCAGTCGGTTTCCCTCCAAAGGGCAGCCGCACTTCCGATTTCTCTCCCTGGAGGACCACTGCCGCTTCTAGATCACAGCTTTGTGTCTGGCTTCCTTCTCCAACTCGGTGTGTTTACATTTTGTCCACACGTCGTGAGTGGCACTTGGTTGTACTCTCTAGTTCATTACCACGCAGCATTTATTGCATGAAAACTTCATAAATTTTCCATTCTCTGGCCAATAGGCATGTGTGACATTTCCAGTTCTTGTCTATTGTGAATGGAGCCACAGTGGACATTTGCATATGTGTGTTTTGGTAGATTTGGTCACTGTGTCTCTTAGGTTTTTTACTGAGGAGTGGAAATGCTGGGCTCCTAACCTTCACACCACACTGCCCCTCATACAGCACTGCAGCCTGGAGAGGCAGTGCTATGATCCCACTTCACAGAGGGGGAAACTGAGGCTTACAGAGGTTGACAATGGCTTGGTTAGTAAGGGGCTGAGCTGGAACCCAAATCAAGGGGATGTGACCCCACGCTAGGTAGCTGATACACTGCTTTGGAAGCTGGCCCTTTCCTTGGTGCAAGTTCTATTGGAAAAGCCTTTTGACCTTAGTATTCTTTGAAGACATGGGACAGAAGGTCCCTTTTCTTATTACTGGATGGGAGATGCTGGCAGCAATGGGATGAAAGGGGAGGGTAGACGTGAGCACGACATGATGAGAGGAAAACCAAATTACACAGCAGGCAGATGCCAGGCTTCAAAGTCGCAGGTGCTGCTGTGGGCTGTGTGTGACCTCAGGTCCCTCAGAGAGAGCTCGGGATGTCTCCTGCCCGGTCAGTTTTTCAGAGGCAGAACAGCCCAGAGGGCGGTGTCAGGGTTGGGATGGAGTCCATTCCCAACGTCTGGCCAAACACAGGGAAATGGGCGCCTCTGACTCAGGAATCATAGTTTCAAATTTTCAGACTGACAGCCTCAACTATTATAAAATAGGCAACACGGCAGAAAACGCAGCTGCCGTTTGGCCCCCGGAGCCCCAGAGGCCCGGCTGGCAGGGTCAGCTCGGCCTGGACTCCTCCCGGATGCGGACTCCCAGGCCACGCCCCCAGCCTTCCGTGTCTCCCTCCATCGCGCGGCCGAACTCCCACTGAGGCTCTGAATTCCCGTTTCCACCAGCAAGGCATGGCTTTCTGTGCATCCCTGTCCGATGGAGGTGCTCATAAAATGGCATCTCATTCTTCTGTGACTGCGCCTGGCCCTGACTAGTGAGGCCACGTCTTCCCGCATGTCATTTGTGGGGCTGCCCCACGGCAAGGGCTCTCCACCGGCAGTGACTTTGCTCTCTGCCCCCTGGGGACACTGGGCAAGGTCTGCGGACATTTTTTGTTGTCATAGCGTGTGGGTGTGTGTGTGCCCCTGACTCCTAGTGGGTAGAGGCCAGGGACGCTGCTAAACAGTCTACAGCGCTCTGGACAAGCCTGACAGCAAGGAATTCCAGGCCTGAAGTGTCAATAGCGCTAAGCTATCCCACTCCACTCTGAGCAGAGGTAAGACTTTTTTGTCTTAAAAAATATTTAGAGATGCTCTTGACCAATGATAGGCATTAGTCTTTTATCTGTCATCTGCAGGCATCTCCCCGAAACCTGTCCCTTTTAGCTTGTGCGTGCCATCTTTGTCACACACACACAAATCAACGCCATCGCAGCCTCTGAGTGTCCTGTCATGGCTGAGGTCTCCTCACCCTGCGTAGTGTGTATGGTTCCTTATTTCTACATCCAGTGAGGTTTTCACTAGGCCTTAATTTATTGGGAATCAATTTCTGTGATTTTTGTGAATTTTGGGGAGGTGAGGGTTCAAATGTGCTCTTCCACGTGGAGAGCCAGCTGTGGTTTTACCGCGTGTTAAATGGTCGGTCCTCTCCCACTGAACTATAAAACCCCACCGCGGGCACTTTAACCTCCACACACACAACCCTCCGGCTCCTCCTTCTTTTCCAATGCTTCTTGTCACTCTTAATTTAACGGTATCAGATCTCAATTACATGACTTTGTGGTATGTGGTACCACAAAGATCATTTGTCACCTCTATTCTTTTTTCCCCTCTTAAATATCTTTTTGGTCTATTTCAGACATTTATTCTTCTCCTTATTCACTCTCAGGTTCCAAAATAAGGTAAGGTAAGGGAGGCCTGTCCTCCTCCCAAGCTGGGCGGTGCTGCCCTGCTTCCTGCGTCCGGAGCACGGTGCACTTTTCCTCAGTGTCGCTGATCAGACTGTTGTTGGCTCGTCTCGCCTGCCGGGGCCCCACCCTCCTGCCAGCCTTGATCTGTGTCCTGTCCCCAGCAGTGGCATGGTGTTTGGCACACGGCCAGTGCTTGGGAGATACTGGCTGAATGAATGAATCAGCAGATGACCCACATTTTTGTAAAACATAAATACTTTTATCTCGTGTGTTGTTTTGGGAGCAAGGCAGCCAGAGGTTGGCTCCGCCTCTGTCACTGTGAGGGTGTGGGGTGGACAGTTGCTTCTCCCCCTGCCTCGGTGTTCTTACCTGTCCCCGCGGCCTGGGAGCCCCGGGCTCCTTCCACTCTCACACAGCCGGGGGCGCTGCGAGGGCCGGAGAGCTCTGTGGGGGCCGCACCACGCACAGCAAAGCCCCAGGCTGACTTATCACGGAAGCTCAGTGCCCGGGCCCCAGTACTTTTAGAAGACCATGAAAATATTCCAGTTTCTTTTGAAATCAGAGGAAAAAAACTTTTAGGTAAAAGAAAAAGTTTTAATATATATGATGTACTCACCTATCAATGCAGTCATAGAATGTAACTGAAAAATCTTGTTAGTGGAGGAAGGGGTCCAGGACCGCACGAGTGCCAAGGGTGCGGGGGGGTCAGGCTACGGCCCGGGGCTCGGGAGGTGCGTAGTTGGCCTTAGGAGCAGGCAGCCAAGGCAGAGCAGGAGCACCTGGGGAGTACAAGAAGACCACCGCTGGTCTGGGCCTTGCCAGAGATAACACACACACACATGCACGCGCGCATGTGCGTGCGCCTAAAGGTGGGTGGAGCCTCCTCTGCCCCTGGGCTATTACCTGAGCAAACCCAGATCCGAGCTGGCAGACGGACTAGAAGAGAACAGCGGCCAGACAGACCCACTTCCAGACCCGCCTGTACCTCAGGCTTCCGTGTCGCTTAGCCCCTGGGAGCCTCAGTTTCCGCATCTGGAAAACAGTAGCAGTAACGCCTTCCTTGTAGGACTTGCTGGTCATTCGTGTGATCATTTGACACATGTTTACTGAGCACCTGCTCGGCACCGGGCACTGTCCCGGAACACATGCACGGGCTGCCCCGCACACCCAGACCAGTGCCTGGCGCAGAGCAGTCCTCCGTGAGCATTTGCTAAATGGATAATCAGAAGACAGGCCGGGGTAAGAGGGGGTGGCAGGGGATCCCCAAATAAAATAAGTGAATACATTCATAATGCATAGATAATGATAAACAGAAACATATGATTATATCTCGTGTAAAGTGCAAATAAAAAGGGAAGGGAAGGAAAAGAACAGGACACAGTGACAGAGACGATGACCGGCGGTGGAGAGCAGGAGAGCCTCTGCTCAGATGGGGTGTTCAGGGTGGGCGTCTTCGAGGAGGTGGCATTCAAGCAAGGGCCCGAAGGGGAGGATGAGACATTGTTGGGGCAGAGCGTCGCCCCGGCCTGCTCCCAGCCGTGTGCTGTGGTTGCAGGGATCCAGCCCGCGCTCTGGAGCCGGGAGGACGTGCTGCACTGGCTGCGCTGGGCGGAGCAGGAGTACTCTCTGCAGCGCACGAGCGAGCACGGGTTCGAGATGAACGGCCGCGCCCTCTGCCTCCTCACCAAGGACGACTTCCGGTTCCGCGCGCCAGGTTCAGGTCTGGAAACTCACTGGCTTTGCTCTAAACCGATGGAAACCCAGGTAGGCCCAGGGAGAGAGAAGGAGGGGACGTTTGGCTGAGGATCATGCTCACCTCCCAGCACTGCCGACACCACTCTTTCCATAAATGTTTGCCTGCTGGTTCCCACCAGAGCTGGCCAGCAGCAGAGGAGTCAATTTGGCTGCCGTTTTTCCAGCCCCAGGGGTCTGTCCTGCCCCCTCACTTTCCAGCCCATTCCCTGTGGCCCTGTCTCCCCTACCGCACTACTGCCTCCCATCTCCATCAGCAGGAAGCTTGTGACAGGACATGCAGCCACCCAAGAGGCAGGTGACTGAGGGGGAGTGAGGCAGGGCCTCCCCACCCAGCCTGGTCAGCAGCCCCCTCCTGCCCCACCCCAGGTGATGTCCTGTATGAGCTGCTCCAGTACATCAAGACCCAGCGGCAAGCCCTGGTATGTGGCCCTTTGTTTGGAGGGGCCTTTAGGCAGAAGATGCCCAGTCGGTACTGCCCCTACTCCCTGGAAGGTGAGGAGGCCCTTAGCGGAAGTCTGAGACCCTCTCCCAAATCGGCCTCACCGGGAGGGCAGGGCTCCATCCAGGCAAAATCACGACAGAGGCAGGGGTGTGGGAGCTCCCTATCTGCTCCCTGCCCCTCAACCCCCCCCCCCCCCCGGGATACTCTGACAGGCAGCCCGTGGTGCAGTCCTGTGGCTAACAGGCCTTGCCTCTCTTCTCACTTCTCTGCTCTCCTCCACAGCAAAGGGTTGTTTGTATGGTTCTGTTTCTTTTTCTCCTGATCTCTCCATGGAAACGGCTCTGTCGGGGTCTCCAGGGACCTGAACTTAGGGATGACTAGTCCACTCACTGTGATTTCTCACAGCCTCCCACTCAGTAGGCTGTCGTCCGTCCCTGTTCCTCTGGCTTCTAGGACGCCCCACTGGTCATTCCTTCTCAGTCTCCTGGCTTCTCCTCCTCTCTGCTACTTGTACATGTTGGGGCACCGCAGAGCTCAGGGAGCCTGTTCTCCATCTCCACTCAGCCCTGGGGAATCTCACTGGGTGTCGGGCCGGGAGTGCCATCTAGTGCCGGTGACTCCCATGTATACCTGGGCCTCTCTGAGCCCCAGACTGGAGCACCACACACCGCCTGCCCCACCCTCCACCGGGACGTTGAACAGGCATCTCAACTCCTAGAGTGGGCACCTGAGTCCTGCCTCCTTCCAGCTGCTCTGGGCAAAATGTTGGATGTCTTCTTTGTCTTCTTTCTCTCCTAGCCTGGAACTGCCTGGCTGGTCTCCTTGCTTTTACTCTTGATATCCAATGATCTGGTCTCAACAGAGCAGCTGGAGATTCATTAGGTCGTGTGACTTCTCTGCTCAAAACCTTCCAGTGGCTCCCACCTCTCTCGGAGTCAAGGCTACACTCCTTACAATGACCTCGTGACACGCTGCCATCCTCTGCTACCCCCTCCTTGCTCACGCTGCTCCAGCCACACTGGCCTCCTCAGTGAACAAGCCAGAGACACTCCTGCCTGAGGGCCTTTGCACTTGTTCCCTCTGCCTGTCAGTCCCTTCCCTAGATGCCCACATCGCCCTCCTTCAGCTGTCTGTCCAAACGTTAACGTGTGACTGAGACCTTCCCTGACCAACGTGCACCTGCGCCTTTCCCAGGATTCCCTATCTGCGTTATGGTGCTTTATTTTCACTCCCCATATTATATACTGTTTTACTTTTTCATTTTAATCATCTATCTCTTTCCGCACCCAACTAGAATATAAGCTCCATGAAGGCAGGGGCTTTTGCGGGGTCCAGTGATATGTCCCCAGGATTCTTAGAACAATGCCTGGTTCATAGAAGGTTCTCAATAAATACTTATTGGGTGGATGGAGAAGACACTGGACTGAGTGAGACCCAGGGCACCTGGGCCCCAGACCTGGCTCTGTCACCCCTTGCTTTGTGCACAATTTTACAAATGAGGGAACAGGCTTGAGAGACCGTTACTTGTCTGGGAGCTGGGGTTAGCACCGGGTCTGTCTGGCCCTCCCCTCCACTGCCCCCCTGATCTTCTAACAGGGGGCTGGATGCAGGAAGATGGGCAGGAGTGCTGCCCCACTGGGCTCCCAGGCAGCTCACTATGGGGGCCGGGGCTGGGGGAGGCTCTGGTTCCACAGAATCAATGGTGCTCGTTTGCTTGCAGAGGAGACCAGGCCTTCCCAGGTGGGCCCCCAAAGAGGCCTCCTGCAGCAGCCACCAGATCTTGGGCTTACCAACTGCCTGAGTCACCTGGATGCCTCTGGCCTGGCCAGGTGCCCCCTTGGCAGGGAGGACTCCCTCAACTTATCTCACTGTGCGGAGCTCGGCTGTAGGGCCGAGGGCGTCTGCTCCTTCCCCACGGTGCCGAAGGCCCCCGTCGACGGCAGGATCGCAGGTGGGTAGGAGGCTGTGCTCCCCTGGCCTGGGGCCAGGTCACAGGTGACAAGGAGGAGGGTGGGTTTGCTCTGGGGACGAGAGGATCCATCTGTGCTGGGAGGCAGGGGCGTGGGGAGACTGTCCTGTGCTCTGGCCACAATCCGGCCACATGAGCAGTGCCACCTGGGATTGCCAAGCCCACTCTGTCACCAGAGCAGGACAGACCAGTCATAGTCAGACTGTCAGTCAGATTAGCATTTAAAACCTTACCAATTTTTAAATAGTTGAGCACCTGCTATGTGCCAGGGGTGGTTCTTTATTTAAGCCCACGACAGCCCTTGAGGTTGGTGTTATTGTTAGCCCCGTCACAGGTAACGAGGCACAGGGGCGTGGCGTGACCTTCCACGTTCATACAGGCAGTGAGGGCCGAGTCGGGGTGTGAACCCAGGCAGTCTGGTCCAGAGCCCGAGCTCCAACCAGGTGATACACTTCCGTTCTGCATTTCTTGTTAAAGGATTGACTAACAGACAGGCAAGCAGACAGACTGACAGATGAGCACCAAAGGGTGGTTTCTAGCCATGCTGGGGCCACTGTGCTACCATAGAGGGGGAAGGAGCTTGGCTTCTGGGTTGGAAATGACTAGGAATCTCTAAAGCACAATTATTTGAGTTTTTTAAAATGATAATGCTTAACATTGTTTGAATGCTCACTCCGCCCCAGGCACTGTGCTGAGGGTTGTTTTGTTGTCTACTGTGTTATTTCACGCTCGCAGCACACCCTGTGGGGACCTCGGCCTGGAGGCCTGGGTAGCGGAAGAGAAATCTTGGTGCTCCTGGGCTCCCTCTGCTGTTTGTCCCCCACAATGGCACATTTGGCTTTCCTGACTCCCCTGTTAGGATGGAGGTGGATGCTGGAGCCTGATCTAGCAGAGCCCACAGGGCTGAGTGACTGGCCCAGGGGCAGAGAAGGGCCTGGGAGCCGCCTTTGCCTGAGGGGAGGGCATCGGCTTTGTGGTCTGCAGAGCTGGGTTAGACTCCTTGCTCTGCCCGCAGCAGCTGAGTGCCTCGGATGCATCTGTACCTGTCTGAGCCCTTTGCCTCATCTCTTCCTGGGGACAAAGATAGATACTCCCTAGAGTTTGGGTGATTGAATGGGACAATGAGTAAGGGGCCCCTCGTTTCTGTCAATACCGTCATCTTCACCATCCTGCTGCACACGGGGCCCCCAGCGGCAGGGGCCCCAGAGAGCCTTTCTAATGGCCATCCTCACAGCTCCGGGTAAGTGCCCTGTCCGCACCCCTGTGCTCAATTGCAGACTGCCGGCTGCTGTGGGATTACGTGTACCAGCTGCTCTCTGACGCCAGGTACAAGTCCTACATCAGGTGGGAAGACAAGAACGCCAAGATTTTCCGAGTTGTGGATCCTAATGGGCTCGCCAGACTCTGGGGAAACCACAAGGTGAACTTCAGCCAGCGGGCCGGACGGTCTCCACATAGCCAGAGGAGGGCAGGGCCAGGCGGTCAGAGTGGGCCCCTTAGCACCAGGGCACAGTCCCGAACTGATGGGGCTTCACCTGCAGCTCCAGGAAAGGTTGGGGTCCTTTCATTTTGGGACATCCTGAGGGACAGACAGGTTTCTTCCTGATGGTGGGAACTATTCCTGGAACTTGGGAATCTCGTCTTCTAATCGCTTAGTCCCACCTTTGCTTGGCACTGCACCCTTTCAAAGCGGGTTTAAGTGCATTGCACATTGTATGCTGTGGGGGTGGTCGGCCACCTCCCCCGAGGTGAGGAAGCTGGTTCCCTGGGAAAAGCCAGGACAGAAACCCAAGTCCCAGGCCCTGTGGGAGCGTCCGGTGTCAGGGCCCAGAAGGCCTGGGAATCCCTGAATCCAGCATTCCCAGCGCAAGGAGTGCCCGCTCCTAAATGGGAGTCTGCCAGGGGATTCTAATAGCTAAGTATTTACTTTAGTAATAAAATTAGGATAAAATTTAGTAAGAATTAGGGTTTAAAATTTTAACTATCATGTCAATCTCATGACATACAGTGGTGATATAAAGCAAGTGTCCTTATCTATAAATTAATTCATTTAAGTAAAAAAATGAGTCTTTTATAGACAACTGTTAACAATAATGATAATCTGCGGTATGTAGCATTTCCTAAGATGGTATAGCATTTGATTGGCCGGCACTGCTCTGGGGCTTTGCCTGTCTTAACGCATGGCACCCTCGCACCAGCCTGGTGAGAGCAGACATTATCAGATGGGGCCACTGGGGACAGATCCGGTTACCAACTTGTCTGTAGCCAGGAGGTGGCAGAGTGGGGTCTCCAACCCAGACTGTAGCTCTGTCCTCTGTTTTGTCACCTCCCAGTAGTGCCGGTGGCTGGAAGGGTGCAAACGACTCAAGTTCGGGTGCGCCTACCTGGTCCAGTCGCCGCGCAGCGCGGGGTGTGTGTGTGGCTCAGAGTAGTAAACCCATCCGGTGAGTGCACAGTGCATCCCAAGCACTGTGCTCAGTGGATCAGCAATTTAATTCTTCCCTGCAAGTCAGATGCTCTTATCCTCATTTTATAATCAGAGACACAGATTCTGAGAGGTAAAGAAACTCACCCGTGGGTGCAGAGCTGCCAAATGGTGGAGCTGGGGCTTAACCCGACCCCAAAGCCCGGCCGCTTTGCCCCTCCTCTGCCCTGCCGGCCCCTCAGAGAGGGAGAGGTGACCTGGCCCTCGTGGCCCCTCGTGTCTCTGATTACATTTCCAACTAATTGTGTATGTACTTGTTACTGCTTGTGGCATTTGCTATTTAAAAGCAACGTGTGATTTGCTCCTGCCCCATGGTTCCCAGACAGACGAGAGAATCACCCCATTTCTTCCAGACCTTCCTCTGACTTCCTCCTTCCAAACTCAGGAGAACTGTCATGTGCCCCCACAGAACCCCGGGCTGCTCCCCTCCAGGTGTGGAAACTGAGGGTGGGGAGTGGGGGGTGATGTGGGCTGCTTTGCCTTCCAGAACCGGGTGAACATGACCTATGAGAAGATGTCACGTGCCCTCCGCCACTACTATAAGCTGAACATCATTAAGAAGGAGCCCGGGCAGAAACTTCTGTTCAGGTGAGTAGCTTCGGAGTCGAGGTGTGGAGGGGAAGCAGGGCTGGAAGCCTCCACAGCTGGGGCAGCGGCTGATTTGCAGCTGGGACCTGAATTCCAGATTTCTGAAGATACCTGGGGAGATCACTGAGGACAAGGGCAGCCGCCAGGAGCAGCTGGAGAGCCAGGAGCAGGACAAGGTGGACTTCAAGGAGGAGATGCTAGAAGTCTCTCCGTGAGGGGCGAGTGGACTCCGGGCACCGACGGGCCGGAGACTGAGTCTCCCATGAAGGCAGCATCGAGCTGCATGGCCTCCTGCAGGCAGGGCGGCCACGCAGCAGGGCAGTAGGATCGCCGGGCGGGTTTTGCAACTCACAGGATCTCAGCTGTTGTCTCGGACCGTAACGCTGCCTGGGGGACCTGGACCTGCCGAGAACCGGGAGGCTCACACCCAGGACGTGGTAGAGGCACCAGTCTTTGGGTGGGGAAGCCCTGGGGCTGAGTGGGGGCACCGGGCATGAACTTCCTCCCTGCCTTACCCCTGGCTACCTGCTGTGGTAGGGCATCCAGCCAACCGCTTCAGTTCACAGAAGAAGGAAGCAGAGTGTTCCCACTGAGCCTCAGCTTGCCTCATCTGTCAGAGGGGTGTGCTCATGAAAACCCACCCCAGGGATCTGATGTGTGAAACAGACAAAGGATAATTGCTTTGTCAACCTTTAGTAACAATAACAATCATTCGACCTGACATTGAAGTGCTTACTGTGTGCAGGCCTTGTGCTCCGGGTCCAGTTCACACGCCAAGCCCGTGAGGTTTAAAGGTGGGAAAACAGACTTGCAGGGCTGGGTGTCTCTCCCAAACCCGGTGCTGCCTCCCTGTTTTCTGTTGGCAACGTCCCGTGTCTTGGGTGTTTCTCAAGCAGAGGTCATGGCCCTGCCTCTCTGCCCCTGGCATCTTCGAGGAGCAGTCCCCTTGTCCTCAGTTTTCAGTCCTTCAGTGACTCTGTGACTGTGACCAGTGGAGGTGGCCACGTCTCTCCCTGTGGCTTCCTACGCTCCTACACCTGAATCTGCCATGTGACTTTGGGCCAGTCATTCCACTTCTCTGGAGCCTCAGGGTTCTCACCTGTAAAATGGGGATGCCGTCCTGACCGGCCTCACAGAAGCAGAAAACTTCAGTAAGACAACACTCGTGCCATGTTCAGGGCCTGCCTGCTCTGTAAGAGCGCTTACTCACACTAAGAAAACCCTGCCAACCAAAAGCTGCTCTAAAAGTGTGAAAATGGCTCTGCCCCTCCCCCCCCACCCCCACGTCCTGACTGGGGCATCCCGAGGGGCGGAGCTTCTGCCCCTGCACCTCTGGGAGGGGACAAAGCGAAGGGAGTGTTTTCACATAATCGAAAACAGAACTCCCTGGGTTTGCATCTGCTTTCCTGGAAGGAGGAACCGCCTGTGCCTCTTGCCTCCCGATTGTCAGAAAACCCCTGTCTGGCTGAACCTGTGTTGTCCTGAGTCACTGCACAGGGGACGCTGATAAAGATTCTTGGACTTTGGGACTCAACACTGTGACAGCTCGTGAGCAGGGAAACTCCTGGCTGAGTCCCATCTGGGGTTCTCGGCAATTCCACATCCAAAGGGGCCAGGCAGGGGTCTTAGCAAATAGGTTCAGCAGGAGACCCTTGCCCCTTCCATCTTCCCCGAGACTGTTTTCTCTCCGTGACCTTGGTCCAGGGTGGACCCACACCCTGTAGCCTTTCTCATCATCTCTAACCCACAACTGCGTAACGA
This sequence comes from Artibeus jamaicensis, assembly GCF_021234435.1. Classification (NCBI taxonomy): domain Eukaryota; kingdom Metazoa; phylum Chordata; class Mammalia; order Chiroptera; family Phyllostomidae; genus Artibeus; species Artibeus jamaicensis. The sequence goes on from NW_026521356.1 coordinate 5,158,113, forward strand.
GTGGTAGGGACTGTCCAGATGAACTTGTCCAACTTCTCCTTTTGTAAACAGCACAGCTGAGGTCAGAGGTGGGGAGTGACTTGCCCAAGGTCACACTGTCCAGCATAGCCTGCTGCCCAGTGACGTTGCCTCATTCCTTCTTGTCTCACATCTTTTTCATGGGTCCAAGATGTGAGGTTTAAATAAGATACCAGAATCATAGGTCATTTCTGCCAGTTACGATGTTGGCTTTTGCCTGCTGGTGTGTCAGTGTTTGAAAACACCTGCGTATCCTAGGGACTGCGTCTTCGCCCCGCACTGGGACTCTTGGGGCCAGGAGTGGGCGGTGGGCTTGGCTAGAGTTCAGCACCCCAGGTCCCCGGTCCTTGGGGTCTCCTCCGGCTCCACCCACTCCCAACCTCTGGGGCCCATTAGGCCGTGCTCTGCACTAGACACCTGGCTGCCGGGAATATAGGGATTCTTCAGCTCTTCATTCTATGAGCAATAAGTGAGCACCTGCTGTGTACCTGGCATCAGGTGAGGCTGTGCGTTTAACTCCATTTTTTTTACAAATTAGATTCCTGAAAACTCATGAGTCACTGAAAACAGTACATGTCAAAATGGACTTCCTCACAAATAATTTTTTTAAGATTTTATTTATTTATCTTTTGAGGGGAAGGAGAGAGGGAGAGAAATATCCATGTATGGTTGCCTCTCGTGCATCCCCTGCTGGGAACTGGCCTGCAACCCAGGCATGTGCCCTGACTGGGAATTGAACCTCGATCCTCTGGTTCGCAGACCTGCGCTCAATCCACTGAGCTACACCAGCCAGGGCCCCCTCACAAATAATTTTTAAAAGCAGAAAATATATTTCATGGTTTGAAAAAGTAGCCAATCATGTCTTTTTTTTTGCCAGATTACATTAATGTCAACAGTAAATAAAGAATTTATGGAAAAAGTGTAATGTAAGAAGGTCATTAACAAAATAGACGATACCAGTCACTGTGCGCGTCCGGTTAAGCCGTTTACAGCATCGGCCCAGGAGCACGGGCTTCATGCTCCTCCATCTTCTCCCTGACATGGGTCCTTAAAAAAAATTATTAAAAATTTTTAAATTTTCAGTTACAGTTTACATTTGACATTATTTTGTATTTCGTTTCATGTGTACAGTGTGGTGGTCAGATGAACATATAATATACTCTAATAACTGTTCCCACACCCGCTAGCACCAGACTCACAATAGTTACTGCAATATTATTGACTGAATTCCCTATGTGCGCTTTCCATCCCCGTGACTCTTCTGTAACTGCCAGTTTAATCCCTTAGCCTTTTTCGTCCAGTCCTCCCAACCCTCTCCCCTCTGGCATCTGGCGTCCGGTCTCTGCATCTATGAGCACGACACCGATTCGTATTGAGAAAGTCCTTTTCCCTCACAAAGAAGCTCCACTCCAGCCTTCCCCCAGCATAGGACTGTGATAGGACTGACATAGAACACTGTGTAAGACGGACACTGTGTAGCACTTTCTCTACCCCTGGTGGCCCCGCCAGGTCTTCCATTCTTACTGCAGGAAGTCGGGTTGATGCTGGGGACCCGCTGTTGTTCTTGTGCAGGATTCTAGTGGGGACAACCTTTCCCGACTTCTTCCTCTGGTCCCTCCCCATGACATTAATCCTCATTTTCTTTTTCTGTTTTTGAGTATATTCTATTGATTATGCTATCACAGGTGTCCCATTTTTCTCCCCTTTATCCCCTTCCACCCTGCACCCCACCCTAGCATTCCCCCGCCTTAGTTCATGTCCATGGGTCGTACATATAAGTTCTTTGGCTTCCATTTCCCATACTATTCTTAACCTCACCCTGTGTATTTTGTAGCTATCATCTAGGATTCTTTTTCTCTGTACCTTTCCCCCATTCCCCCACCACTACCCCTCCTTGCTGATAACCCTCCATGTGATCTCCATTTCTGTGATTCTCTTCCTGTTCTAGTTGTTTGCTTAGTTTGTTTTTGTTTTTTTATTCAGTTGTTGATAGCCATGAGTTGTCATTTATGAATGGTACTGTCATTTATGAATATGTGAGTTGTCAAAACTATGAATAGTACTATGATATAGTATTATAGATATAGTACTATTATAGTACTATATCATAGTTCTATTTATAGTACTATTCATAGTTTTGATTTTTTCTTAGATAAGTTCCTTTAACATTTCATATAATAAGGGCTTTGTGATGATGAACTCCTTCAACTTGACCTTATCTGAGAAGTGCTTTATCTGCCCTTCCATTCTAAATAAAAGCTTTACTGGATGGAGCAATCTTGGATGTAGGTCCTCGCCTTTCATGACGTGGAAAACTTCTTTCCAGCCCCTTCTTGCCTGTAAGGTCTCTTTTGAGAAATCAGCTGACAGTCTGATGGGAACTCCTCTGTAGGTAACTGTCTCCTTTTCTCTTGCTGCTTTTAAGATTCTCTCCTTATCTTTAATCTTGGCTCATGTAATGATGATGTGCCTTGGTGTGTGTTTCCTTGGGTCCACCTTCTTTGGGACTCTCTGAGCTTCCTGGACTTCTTGGAAGTCTATTTCCTTTTCCAGATTGGGGAAGTTTTCCTTCCTTATTTTTTCATATAAGCTTTTAGTTTCTTGCTATTCCTCTTCTTCTTCTGACACCCCTATTATTTGGATGTTAGAACATTTAAAGTTGTTCCAGAGATTTCTAAGCCTCTCCTCATTTTCTTGAATTCTTGTTTCTTCATTCTGTTCCAGTTGAATATTTACTTCTTCCTTCCATTCCAAATTGTTGATTTGAGGCCTGGTTTTCTTCCCTTCACTGTTGGTTCCCTGTAAATTGTGCTTTATTTTACTTTGCACAGCCTTCACTTCTTCATGTACTTTGTGTCTGTACTCAACCATTTCTGTGATCATCTGGATTATCAGTGTTTTGAACTCTGCATCTGGTAGCTTGGTTATCTCATTATCACTTAGTTCTTTTTCTGGGGTTTTAATCTGATTTTTCATTTGGGCCATATTTCTTTGTTTTGGCACACCTGTTACGTTGTAAGGGGAGGAGACTTAGGTATTCACCAGGGCAGGGAAACTCACTTCACCGTGTTGTGGTGCTGTGTGGGGCGGGAGGAGTCAGAGAGGGAACGGTGGTGCTTGGTCGGCTCTCGCCAGCTTTCAATCACTTCTCCTGCTACCCGTAAACAAATTGGGCCCTTCTGGTGGTGATTCCTGGGTGGGTGGATTTGTGTAGGTTCTAGGACTCTCCTGTGAGTCTGGGAGTTTCTCCCGCCTCTGCAACCCTCACAGATTTTTACAGCCAGAAGTTTTGAAGTTGAGTTTCCTGAGCTGAGGCCCTGCGTTGCATGGTATACTCACTGCCCAGTTGTTCCTCCTGGTGTATCTGCACACGAATGTGGGGTATCCCTGTCCACCGGCCACCACCTTGCCCACCTGGCCCACCACCTGGCTGCACATCCTTCTGCCCTGGCTTCCTGTCTCTGCCCCTCCTACCAGTCTGGATTAATGTTTCTTCTTCAACTCCTTGGTTTGTTGGACTTCTACACAGTTCAATTTTTCACAGTTTTGGTTGTTTTCTGCTTCTCTGTCATCTTTCTTTTACTTGTGTGAGGAAGCAAAGCACGTCTGCCTACGTCTCCACCTTGCCTGGAGGTGACCGCTAATCCACGTTTTCTACTCAAGTGTTCTTTCAGCATCCCCCCACCCTGCTCCCTCTGGTAAACACCATGCTGTCTCTGTGTCTGTGAGGTGCTTTTGGCTTGTTTAATCCCTTCACCTTCTTCACCCGGCCCCCCAAACCCCTCCCTCTGACAGCCATCAGTCTGTTCTCTGTATCTATGAGTCTGTTTCTATTTTGTTGGTTAGTTTATCTTGTTGATTATATTCCACATATGAGTGACCTGGTTTATTAGGTCAACAGTTTTAGAGACACACAGAAAACACATACATTTGCAGATCAAGGGCTTGGTGTCTGCGAACCGTTCAGTGCCTGGTGGCAGAGGCAAAGGTGGTGCTGGCTCATCTGGAGCTGGTCCAAGGCTGGGGTCGGGTCCCCTTCCCCGCACTGGCTTGGCCACTCCTGGGACCTCTGAGCTAAGCTGCCACCAGGGTGGCCCCAAGGTTAGGGTGAGGAGTTGAAAGTGGGTTGTCCTGAAATCAGAACAGGCATATTTTAAACATTTAAAATTATAATCTTAACTTTTAAAAAAATTATTGATTTTTATAGAGGGGAAGGAGAGTCAGAGAGAGAGAGAGAGAGGCACTGACTTGTTGCCCCAGTCATTTACACAGTTACTGGTTGACTCTTGTATGTGCTCTGACCGGGGCTCGAACTCACAGCCTTGGCCTATTGGGATGATGTTCTTATCGGGACCTACTTGGCCAGGACATAACCTTAATTTAAAAAATTCCCAAACCCTTGTGAGTTAACCGCCTGAGTGAGGAGGGTGAGGGCTCTGCCCTTGGGCGTCCCCTCACCACTGAGGAGGCAGCTGTCGAGCAGACGTTGTGAGTGAGGGGCAATGGACGGGTGCCCCCGGGCCGGCGGTGACAAAGTGGCACTGGTGAATGCTGCTTGGCAGGTCCAGGGAAAGCGTCCCCAGGGAGGATCATCAGGCTTCTGCTCTGCTTTCCCTTTTGGAGGGTGAGGCGTGGAGGTGGGGAGGGCAGTGGGTCATCCGATCCCGAGGGCTCAGGGAGAATGCGGGTACGGGGGGACCGGGAGGAGGCTGACTGCAGAGGCCTGTCCTGGAGGGAGGACAAGGTGCCCCAGGGGTGTGCTTGGGTCAGCTTGGCTCCCTAAGACGGGGAAGTAGACCAGGGTGGGGCCGAGACTCCCGAGCGAGAGGAAGGAGCCTTTCAGGAGAGGGAGGGGCTGTCCTGTATATGACCCACGGGGAACAGCAGTCCCACATCACATGCTCCACTTCTTGGGCAGCTGCTCTGTGAGGAGGAAACCACACTGCTGATGCCAGTCCACGGGGCGCCTGCTGTTCACCCAGCAGACTTGATGGAGAAGCGTGGTCCCAGGCCTGTGCTGGGGGCTTCCCCACAGCACGTCATGGGAGCCTGGCTTCCTCTGACACCCAGGTCTAGGCTTGGGGTGATTAAAACTATGCCCTTAGAACGAAATGAATTGAGAACGAGAAATGATGAGAGGAGCAGCTCTCCTGGGACAGGGGCTCAGTACAGGCAGGGAGTGTGCCCCCTCAGGGCCCCACCCGGGCATGTTAGTCTGCGGGGAGGGCCGAGCAGGGTTCCATACTCAGCGTAGGCGGGGCTGCACCGGCACACTGGGCTCTCAGGTGTCTTCGTTTTTGCTCGGATTTTGTGAACTCCATGAGGAAATGCTAACACATGAGGCTCGTCACGGCTTCTACTGCAAGTGCAAAGCCTTTGATGACAACAAATAATACAGTAAACAATAAACACAATTAATGGTAAACAAATATAAAAATATGCACTTTGGTAGACAAAATCTTTCAGAATCTGATGTGCATGGAGCAAAAACAAGGATTTTTTGGCGGGAGGTGGTATTTGTGTGTGTTCTTTGGTGATTCATAGAGGCTCATGCAGAAATGAACTCTGCTGCTGGGAACTTTGAGGTCTGGGCAAGGAGAATTCAGACCCCCCCTCCCCCCCGCCCCGAGGAACAGAGATGAGCAGAATGAACAAATGAGTCTTCTCCTGCCCTCCTCCAGGTAGTTTCCCGGGCTGTCACCCAAAAATCTGGAATAAAGTTTGGGAAGGAGTGTCCCTTCCAATCCCAGGGCACTCCTCAGCAGCCCCTGAGTCTTGTTAATAATTCCTCCCAGTAAGAGAGACCTCTCCGACTCCCGCAGCCTGTGCCTGCGGCCCAGCGGAGCTCTCACAAACCGTGCGGGGGCGCCTTCTGAAACTGTAAGAGACTGTAGTCTGGCTTCATTGCCTAGGATTCCGGGAAACAGGCCCTCTCCATGAAAGGGTCTGCAGTTTAAACCTATGTCCACCAGGTGGCGCAAAACGTCTTGGGCTGGTGATGGGGACTGCTGTTCGCTGCCGAAGACAGCATGCCTGCCTCTACTGGGATGTGAGTACTACTCTCCAGCTCAGGCACAACCCATAAGTAGACATTCAGGCCTTGCCTGAACACCTCCAGTGACAGGGAGCTTACCGCCAGGGCCTCCAGGGGCAGGGTAAGTAGCATGAGTAAGGGTGGAACTGAAGGTACCAGAAAGCCACCTGTTCAATGATGTTACCCTTTCCCAACCCACGGGTCAATGGTTTCTGAAGTTACTACCTTCCCAGTCTCTTTTCTGGGAATCACTTATGCCTTTTGATTTTCACTGTATCCCTGAGTAATTTATTTACTTTCTGAGCAGAGGCCCCAATGAACTCTTTTATTTTTTCTAAATCAATTTTTTTCTTAATTTAAGGTTTTATTTATATTTAGAGAGCGGGGAAGGGAGGGAAAAAGAGAGGGAGAGAAACATCGATGTTTAAGAGATGTTTGTCTGATCAGTTGTCTCTCTCACGCCCCAAGCTGAGGATCTCCCCGAAACCCAGGCCTGTGCCCTGACTGGGAATTGAGCTGGCGAACTTTTGATTCACGGGCCAGCACTCAGTTCATTAAGCCACACTCTCCAGGGCTTTTTCTAAATTTTTAAATTGAATTTATTGAGGTGATATGGTTAATAAAATTATGTAGGTTTCAGGTGTACAATTCTATGATACACCATCTGTATATTGTATTGTGTGTACACCACTCAAAGTGGGCTCTCAGATGTCTTCGTTTGGGGAAGTTTGGGAAGGAGTGTCCCTTCCAATCCCAGGGCACTCCTCAGCAGCCCCTGAGTCCCGTTAATAATTCCTCCCAGTATGAGAGACCTCTCCGACTCCTGGGGGTGCCTGGGCCTGGGACTCCAAGTCCAGTCTCCTTCCTTCACCATTCATCTCCCCTTCACCCTCTTCTACCCCCCCACCCCTTTCCTCTGGGCATCGCCACACAGTTGTCTGTGTCTATGGGGTGTTTTTGTTTGTTTGTTTAATCCCTTCACCTTTTTCACCCGGCCCCCCAAACTCCTCCCTCTGACAGCCATCAGTTTGTTCTCTGTATCTATGAGTCTGTTTCTATTTTGTTAGTTTATCTTGTTTATTAGATTCCACATAGGAGTGAAATCATATGGTACTTGTCTTTCTCTAACTGGCTTATTTCACTTAGCATAATGTTCTCCAGGTCCAACCACATTGTCGCAAAGGGTAAGATTTCCTTCTTTTTTACAGCTCAGTAATATTCCACTGTGAAATGTACCACAGCTTTTATATCCACTCATCTACTGATGGGCACTTGGGCTGCTTCCAAGTCTTAGCTACTGTAAATAATGCTGCGTGATAAACACAGGGTGTCTATAGTCTTTCAAATTAGTGTTTTGGGTTTCTTCCGATACATTCCCAGAAGTTGAATTGCTGAATCATAAGGCGGTTCCATTTTTTATTTTTATTTTTAGTAACTCCATACTACTTTCCACAGTGCTGCACCAGTCTACATGGGCACCAACAGTGCACTGGGTTCCTTTTCCTCCACATCCTGGCCAGCACTTGTTGTTTGTTGATTTATTGATGACAGCCACCTGACAGGTGTGAGGTCATTGCGTTTCCCAGTAAGACCTTTGACAAGTCTGGGACACAGGCCAAGGGTGTGAAAAGCCTGTCCACCCTTGTCCCACACACGCAGGCCCTGAAGGAATCAGAAGGCCTAAGGCTCTGTCCATTCCCTAGTGACTTCAGTGAAGTCAGACTTCTGGGCCTCAGTTTCCCCACCTGTGAAATAATACCAGCACCCTCTGCTCTGTGTGCCACATTAAGTTGTTCAGAAACCTCAAATGAAAGAATGTGTTCATTTATTTAACAAGTATTTATTAAGCATCTACTACAGGGTGGGGCAGTAAGGTTTACAGTTATTTGTATGGAAAATAATACAATAATTAATAAATAACAATACCAGAACAAACTGTGTTTTGGGTACTCACAACTGTAGCCTACTTTTGCCCCACCCCGTATATGCTGGGCATCGTTCTAGAAACTGGGGAATACGGCGGCAAGGAAGTCCGTGGAATAAACAGAAAGTTGCAGCTCAAGTGCCCGGAAGAGACTGAGAGAGTCATGCAAAGGGGCAGCCTCACCCTGAGCCACCAGAGACGTGAAGAGCACGTGAAGGAGGAGCGAGTCTCTGGCACCTACAACTCTTTTCCCGTGGTCCCCCTTCCACGCGGCCTCGGCTCCCACGGCCGGAGTCCTGCCTGAGAGTCACGGAGGTTGGGCGCAGTGCGACGCAGCCCGAACGGGCAGGCGCACTGTGGCCGGGAAGGTCGGAGGGATACCGGTTGCCCCGAGCCCTGCCTTTCCACACCTGTCCTTGGCCTGTGGAGGAGCCACAGCTAAACCCTAAAGTGTGGGGGCGACTTTGCCCTCAAGTGCCCCCCCCTCCCCACCCGCCACGCATGAAAGTAAGCACCAATTTCCATACTCTAAGGCGTGCTGTCCCTGGCGTTGGCTCGTGGCCTCCTGGCCTCTGGATAAGAAAACCACTCAAGGGGCGGTAACAGTAACCTTTCCTCTTATCTGTAACCTCCCCCACCCGGGGCCTTACCGAGAGTTGCCCCTGGTCCCTCTGGGGATGAAGTGCTCATTTCTGTCCCTTAGGCATGCTGTCTATGGCATTGGCTCATAGCCTCTGGTTCGAAGCAGGTCCCGAACCATCAGGTCCCTGTCCCGGGCGCTAGATATGGGGGCAACTTTGCCCGCAAAGTCTCCCTGTCTGCCGCGGATGAAAGTAGACACTACGAAGACATGACCTGCTTTGGGAGGAAAGGTGGCCGATCCCTCAAAGGGGAAGGGCCAAAAGCCCCTGCTTCAAGGGGCTTTTATTGGGTTCATTTGCACAAGAATACAGGTCAGGATCAAACAATAGATAGCATTCAAAGAACTATGAGGGCTAATTCTCAGTCAGGGTCAGATAGCTAAAGAACCACTAAACTTTGAGGAACGAACTTTTTGCTTGGACCCTTATCATTTAAATGAGAGCATTCTAAACGAAGCAGGTTTCACAGGATTTTACATATTCCTTCTTAGGCCTGATCACCCGGGGAACCTGCCCTTTCCAGCACAGGGCTGCACCGCCTTCCCTATCATGGTTTTTAGGCTTAAGTGGATTAGAGCAGGAAGCACTTCTCCCAATAGCGGGGTGGGGGGGACAAGGGTCCATCACTCCCTCTTTGTCGCAGCCCCCTGAGTCCTTCCTTGATGGCCTCTCAAGTGATCGTGTCTGGCTTAGGTTGACCCTCGCTGTGAGGAGTCTTACCTGTCATGGACATTGACCATGCTTTGGGGGCAGGGGTAAGCTGAGGCAATGTTTGCTACCAGAGACAAGCTTTGTCTCCTGTGGCTCACATTCCGGAGGTCGCTCACTCGGTCTTAGCCATGGGAGTAGTTACAATTCCTGAAACCAGGCAGAGCGGTTCCCAACACTAAAGTCTCCTGACCGGACCTCTAAACACTCCAGGCCAGGCCCATCTAAACATCCCACTTCAAGGACTTGCCTTGTATTGTTGAAATTGCTCTGGCTGGAAAGCCCCAGCGTTCCCCAGACGACATTGAAATCCCAGCCAGTCCGATCAGAAAGGAATTCCCCTTGGTCATAGGGTCACGCTGTCCAGCCAGTGACACGCTCGGGTTCTCAACGTGTAGGTGGGGTGGGGTGCACGTCAGAATCCCAGGGACCAGATGCCTGGGGCGGGGGCTGGAGTGGGGCGCAACTCTCCGGAGAAATTCCGACACAGCTGAGGAGGCCTTTTCTCCCCACCAGCCCTCGGGGCATCACAGTGTTACCGAACAAGAGGAGGAGGAGGTCCGAGGGAGGGGCAATACAATATTTGGCCCATCCAGGGATGCCCAAAACTGCTATACAACAGGGGCCCCTCCCGAAAACCAAAATACTAAAATCTACTGGGCCCTTCTGTCCGCCACCAATTGGAAAGACATCTCTTAAAGCCAGAGATTTGTGAAAAGGAAACAAAATGTTTATTTAATGCTATTCAGGCCTAATGCCACCACTAAAATATCAAAGTCCTTTATGTATACACCTACACCCACACAGCGCTCCCCTTCTCCCACTGTCCCAACTCCGGGTACCGTAAATCAGGAAAAGAGCACACGTCTGTGTTGCAGACCGCTGGCACCGTCAGCTGTGTCACTGTGCAGGATCTCGAGTTAATCCAAAGTACTGTGGTACCCTCTCATGGTCCACTGGCAAGAGTCCTTTGTACCCAGTTCCAGTCAAAGTCTCTGTTGCTTTTCAGGCCCCGTGGCCAAAGGGGGCACCCCAAAGCCGCGTGGGCCTCTTCTACTAAAGCTGCAGGAGTCCGCACTCTACCAAAAGCATGTGGCTTTCTTCTTCACCTGGCTGCAGGGATCTCCCTTCTGGCAAAGCTGCGTGGTTCTTCCCTTTCACCTGGGAAAGAGGGGGTCCACACCCTGCCAAAACCACGTGGCTCCCTCTTTCACCTCACCTAGAGGGGGTCCTCACTCTGCTGAAACCGCTTGGCTCTCTCTCCATCTGGCCAAGCGGGGACCATTCATGTCCTGGAGCCAGTCTTTTCCAAGCTCCCACACAGGCACTCTTCACTCCGGAGCGCAGACCCTAGTTCCCAAGTTGAGTCCCAGTCCTTCTCACTCAGGAGTGCAGACTTTAGTTACATCCTCCTGAGTCCAAGCCTTTCTCACTCAGGAGAGCAGCCCTTAGTTCCCATCTTGAGTCCCTGCCACTACCTTCTCCCTTCTCCCTTCTGCTCCAAACTTGGCCACTGCTATTTAACATATCTATGAAACCAGTTAAAGGTTATAGATATGTTAAATAACCATTCCTCCAGAGGTTAGCTCCAAAACTGTTGCTATGCAAAATAGCTCTCAATGGCCTGGCTCTATTCATCCCTTCCCCCTGGGGGGGGGGAAGTGAGGACATCTTAATATGTCTCTCTAATATTTCTATACACTTTGAATTCTGGACACCATTCCAAATCTGTTTTTTTGGGGGGCCCCCTGGCTGCACCCTGTATCAACAGTGCAACCCGGTTTCCAGGACAGGGAAGCTGGAAATCAGATTTGGCCGGGCAGCCCGCAGGGCTTGGGGCCGGCTTTCATCCGGACGCCCTTCCAAACTGTGGAAGGGGCACCGCCAATGAAAGTCTAAAGTGATTTTTTAAAAAAGGTTATGTTTTCCTGGCTGAACAGTGAATAATTCACCAACTTGGGACTTTCTTAGCCACAAAAAGGAAAAGAGGAGGAGGTCTGACCTAGATCTGACAGCGGAAGGTCCCCAAAGGGACGCAGAACAGAAACGAAGGCTGGAGGCTCAACTACACCGTCATCATGAGCAAGGTGAAGTGCGTTTCTGATCATACGAATTCATTCACCCGACCGTGCAGCGGGGGAGAGGTGCCGGGATGGAAATGGAGCTCCCCTCCTGAGGCAGCCGGTCCCGATGACCCCGCTCCTCCGGTGGGAGGGAAGGAGCTACTGCGTGCCTCACCGCTGCCGCAGACAAACGGGAATGTTGGGGCTTCGCGTGATGGACGCTTGTTTCTCAGTCACCCAGGGCTGGTTGGTGGGGCGGGGACCCAGGCCGGTGGAGGCGCTACTCTCTTCCTCATGTGGTTTCCATGTTGGAGGTTGACCTCCAGCCAGCAGGTGGGGGAAGAGACAGCACAGAGGACTGGGAAGGTGTTTGAATGGGCCAGACTGAGGGGGGACGCATCCATCATTTCTGCCCACATTTCACTGCCAGAATCAGGCAGCTGCAATACTGATACAGGGTGCAGCCGGGGGGGGGGGGCAAAAAAAGATTTGGAATGGTGTCCAGAACTCAAAGTGTATAGGAATATTGGAGAGACATATAAGATGTCCTCACCACCCCTCCCCCAGGGGGAAGGGACAAATGGAGCAGGGTCATTGAGAGCTGTTTTGCATTGCAACAGTTTTGCAGCTAACCTCTGGAATGATTATTTAACATATCTATAACCTTTAACTGGTTTCATAGATATGTTAAATAGCTATGGCCAAGTTTTGAGCCAGGGAGAAGGGAGTGGCTTCTACCCAGGATGTAACTGGGGGCAGTTCCCCCAAGTTACAGTGCCTGCATGAGAGCTTGGAAAAGATTGGCTCCGGGACATGAGGGGATAACTCAGGTGAGGAGAGAGCAACGTGGTTTCAGCAGAGTGCGGACCCCCTCTTTCCCAGGTGAAAGGGAAAACCACGCAGCTTTGCCAGAATGGAGATCCCTGCAGCCAGGTGAAGAAGAAAGACACATGCTTTTGGTGGAGTGCAAACCCCTGCAGCTTTGGTAAAAGAGGCCCATGCGGCCTTGGGGTGCTCCATTTGGCTGCGTGGCCTGGGAAGCAGGAGAGACTTTGACTGGAAAAATGGGTACAAAGAACTCTTGCCAGTGGACCATGAAAGGGTACCACAGTACTTTGGATTAACTCGAGAGCCTGCACAGTGACACAGCAGGTGGTGCCAGCGGCCTGAAACACAGACGTGTGCTCTTTTCCTCATTTACGGCACCCGGAGTTGGAACAGTGGGAGAAGGGAGAGCTGTGTGGGTGTAGGTGTATACCCTAAAAGACTTTGATATTTTAGTGGAGGCATTAAGCCTAAATAGCATTAAATAAACATTTTGTTTCCTTTTCACAAATCTCTGGCATTGAGAGATGTCTTTCCAATTGGCGGCGGACAGAAGAGCCCAGTAAATATTAGTATTCCGTCCTTGGGAGGGACCCCTGTTGTGTAGCAGTTTTTGGCATCCCTAGGTGGGCCAAATATTGCCCCCCCATCTCTTGTTCTGTAACAATAGCAAATATGTTCCTTGCTCCTTCTGAAAGGTTTGCCATTTTTATTCATACCGCTCTCCACCCCTTTCCTCCTGCTCCACGGCCAGGAGGCTCCTCACCTGTGGGGCTGTACCGGCGGGCTCCCTTGTCCTCTGCTTCTAGGGGGGTTTGTCAAGAAAGCCACTGGCAGAAGATCAGAGGACAGTGTGGCTGAGTGCCCCTCAGTATCCCGCAGTCCCTCGCCAGCTTCCACCGCCTGGCGATGTTCCTCCACTGAAGGGCCAGCTTCTGTCACCGCCCGCCCCTCCCCCCCACGCCCCAGTCACTCCCTTCAATTGGTGCGTCTCCATTTTCTCTATGTGTCCTTTCAGGCAAAGCGGTGACAACTCCCAGTGCTGCTGGTCCAGGAAAAAGCATCGTCATTTGTTATTCCCTACACTCTGCCCTCACCCTTGTAAATGGTTTCATTACTAACTGTACATGTGGCTCAGAATGAGTGTGCCATCTGTCCCCTGCTGTGACCAGCTGCGTGTGGGCACACAGACAGGCAGACACTCCCCAGGGTGCAGAAAGGCCTTTTTAGTGACAGCCAGCTGCCTCTGCCCTTTTTCCTCTGGGCTCTGCTTTTGGGCCTCTTCCCATAGGCTGTTTGTGTGTATGGCTTTGGGCATGTGGCCTTAGGCAATGTCTCTTCTCTGCACCCCAATTTCTCATCCATAAAATGAGGGGCTGGGCCAGGAAGTGCATTCAACTGACCTTCAGTAGCCCCTCCAGCCGCATATATTATCTCAGTTGCCCTGAGCTACTTGGCTCCTTACCTATGAACTGAAACGCAACTTTCTCTTTCTGGCGCCAGAAGAGAGGTACGCCCACAATCAATTGCCTGTCATGCATCCTCTCCTAACTTCCTTTCGTGCACTGGATTGTGTCCCCTCCAAAGTCATGTGTTGAAGGCTCAACCCCAGGTACCTCAGAATGTGACTGTGTTTGGCGATGAGGCCTTTAAAGAGGTCATTAAGCAAAAACAAGACCGTTTGGTGTGGCCCTAATCCAATGGGACCAGTGCTTTATAAAGAGAAGAGATCAGGACCCAGAGAGACACCAGGGGTAGGTGCTCACACAGTGGAAAGACCATGTGAGGACGCAGCGAGAAGGCAGCAGTCTGAAAGCCAGAGAGAGGCTTCAGAAGAAAGTAAACACCTTCACCTTGAACTTCCAGCCTCCAGAGTTGTGAGAAAGTACATTTCTGGTCTTAAAACCACCCAATCGTCAGTACTTTGTTATGGTAGCCCAAGCAGACTAACACCTGTCCTATTCTGGGTTCCAGCCCTTTATAGCTTCTCTGCGTTATCTTTGTACTTTGATAAGTTAACTTGTGATGTCCCTCAATAACAGGTCTGTACTTGAAACATCCATCTTCAACGCCGAAACCCTAAGAGAGTAAAACAGGTATCAGCTCCTCTTGCCATCCTGCTAATACTTGATTTTGCATATGGGAATGGCTCCTCTCACACTCCATCCTGTCCTTGGCAATGGCTGAGGGCCCTGTAACCCAGGCAAGGTCACTGACAGTGGCTCATTCCCCCTGATCACTGCAATTGGCACAGAGATGGCACGTGACCCGTTAGAGTCCTTCCCTGGAATTTTTCTAACTTTCTGCCAAGGAAGTTATCCCCAGACTGGTGGTGGCCATGTCCTCTGCCATGAGGGGAAGCCAGAGCAGAGGGAAGGTGGGCCGAGGTCCCAACAGGGTCTGGCCTCCTAGTTCCAATCCTTGGGATTTCTGAGCTGTCCTGATCCTGTGGATTGCCCTTCAATTTTATTACAACCCCAATTGCTTTCTAATAGATGTCTTCCCCCTTAAGGTGGTTTGTCTTGTGCAGATGAGAAAGCTCTGACTTCATTTGGAGGAGGAAGTGTAATTTTTAGTCAAAGGGTTGTTTGGGACCTTTCAAGGTCACTTCTGGGCCTGGCACACATTTCTGTCCTGAGACGTGAGTTCCTTGTCACTAGAGGTTTTCAAGCAGAGAGGGGATCTCCCTTGGGATGAATCAGAGGGACTTCTGCATTGGAGTTCAAGAGTTTTAACTGGGTGGAATCAAAGATTCTCAGTAATAATCACCAGTCCCATTGTGTACGGTCTCCACCTGCCGGGATCAACGGCCTGGGTTTGAATATGATTCTGGTTTTCTCAGGCATGCATGGATCAAGAGTGTGTGAGCATCACAGTCGTATGCCATCTTCATAAAATGAAAGACAAAAGCCACGTGGTCCTTTCAATAGGCACAGAAGAAACATTGGACAAAGTCCAAATCGTTTATGATGAAAATACTCAACCAACGAAGATTAGAGGAAAACTTCCTTGACCTGATAAACCTTGTTAAGAATCAGTAAAAGGCATCCAGATTGTTCATAGGGGACATGATGTTGTATATAAAAAGTCCTAAGGAAAGCAATCTACTAGAGCTAATGAGTGAGTTCAGCAAGGTTTCAGGATACAAAATTAATCTATAAAAGTCAGTTGTATTTGTCTACACTAACAATGAACAATCTGAAATAAAATTTTAAAACAATTTTATTTATAATAGTATCAAAAATTAAAATACTTAGGAATAAACTTAAAGTGCAAAAACTAGGCTCTGAAAACTACAAACCACTGTTGAAAGAAATGGAAGATCTAAATAAATGTGCAGACATTCCATGTTCATGTATCAGAAGGCTTAACATTGTGAAGATGGCAACACTTTTCAAACTGATCTACAGACTCAGTGTAATTCCTACACAAATTCCAACTTCTTCTTTTTTTTCAGAACTAGAAAAGCTGGTCCCAATACTCATAAAGGATTGCAAGTGACCCAGATACATAAAACCATCTTGAAAAGAAAACCAAAGTTGGAGGACCGACACTTCCCAATGTCAAAGCTCACTGCAAAGCTGCAGTGATTAAAAACAATGTAGAACTGGCATAGAATAGAGATACGGATTGGTAAAATAAAACTGAGAATTTGGAAATAAACCCATTTATGTATGGCAACTGATTTTTGATAGGGGGGAAAATAGTCTTTCAAAAATAGTCTTTCAAAAGAATACCAACTGGTATTCATGTGGAAAACAGTGAAGCTGCAGCCTCACCTCACACCATGTGCAAGAATTAACTCAAAATGGATCAGAGACATAACTCCAAGAACTGAAACTATAAAACTCTTAGAAGAAAACATAGGAGTAAATGTTCATGACCTTGGATTAGGCGATAGTTTCTTAAATATGACACCAAAAGCACAAACAACAAAAAAATAGACAAATTGACTTCATCACATTTAAAAGAAACTGAGAAGACGACACAAACATTGGAGAACATAGCTCTAAAACATACATCTCACAAGGAACTGGCATCCAGGATACATACAGAACACTCACAACCCAATAATAAAAAGCCAAATAACCCAAATTAAAAGTGAGCAAAGGACTTGAATAGACACATCCCCAAAGAAGATAAATAAATGGCTGATAAGCCCATGAAGAGATGCTCAGTCATGAGGTAAATGTAGGTCAAACCACAGTGAGAAGCTGCTTCACATCTACTGGGATAGTTATAATGAAAAAGATGGGCAATACCAAGTGTTGGAGGGGATGTGGAGAGATTGGAGCCCTCGCACATTGCAGGGATGAATATAAAATAGTGCAGCTGCTGTGGCAGATGGTTTGGTGGTTTCTCGAAAAGCTAGTGTAGCTTTACCATAGCATCGAGTGCCCTCATTCCTACGTACACAATCAAGAAAGTTGAACATATATGTCCACAAAGAATTGTGAACAAATGTTCAGAGTGGTATTATTCATAATAGCTGAAGGTAAAAAAACAACCCAAATGTCCATCAACTAATTAATGGATTAACAAAGGTGGTATAGTTATACAGTGGAATGTTATTTAGCCATAAAAAGAACAAAGTTCTGATACATGCTATCCTATGAATGAACCATGAAAACATGCTAAGTGAAAGAAGCCAAATACTGTACAAAACCCCACATATTGCAGGATTCCATCTATGTGCAATGTACAGAACAGGCAAATTCACAGAGACAGACCACAGATTAGTGGCCACCGGGGGTGGAGGCAGGATGAACGGTGAGTGAGTTAATAGGTGTGGGATAGCTTTTTGCAGTGATGAAAATGTTCTAAAATTAGATAGTGATGATTGATACACAACTCTGTGAATAAATTAAAAACCATTGAATTGTACAATTTAAAAGGGTGAACTTTATGACATGTCTCTTTATGAATTAGGTATCGATAAAACTTATTAAAGAGAAAAACTGAGCCTCTCTAGAGTTTCACCTTCCCCGAAGACACGGCAGGTCAAGGGCACTTTTCTAGGACTATGGGCAGGAGATGCAGCATAAGGGTGAAAACGCAGGCTTTGAATCTTGATGGTCGTGAGTTAGAACTGCCTGCTTTCACCTCTTACAAAACGTGGAATGTTAGGACTCTGAGCCTCTCATCTAAAATGAAATTAATTCCTACCTTGTAGGGTTCTTATGAGGATGAACTGTTTGGTAGCTTAAAGTACTCAATAAATGACAGCTATTAGAATTATTATTTTCTCCTGGACACAGATGAATGAGGCCTATGGAAGGCAACCTTGGCCTTGGACAAAAGGTGGAAAGAAGAGGCCTAGCAGTCTCATGTTAGACGTTAAGTGTTTGTGCCAAAGCCAGCCCAGGCTCTCCTTGGCGGGGCTGGTGACTCTGCTTTCAAATGAGCAGCAGCAGCTGGCCAATTAGAACCCAAATCTCAGAGGGACTGACTTTTTTTTTCATCAATATTTGACTCTTGTGTAATAACAGATAATTTCATTTCTTTCTTTCTGCCTTTTTTTGTACTTTCCAAATTTTCTTTCTACCAGGAAGAGGCATCTGATTAAAGGAAACATGATTCATGGCATCATTGCCCTTTGTCTAGACTTTCCTTTCTTGTATCTTGAACAGCTCGGTCAAGATAAGTATTTGTAAGTACCAGTCAGGTTCAGTTGAAGGAAATGGACACTTTGTCAGCTAATTTTAGTAGAAAAGGAATCAAGGGTTTACAAAGTCATTGGAAGGGTTGGAGGAGTGGGTTCCAAGGGGGCCTTCAAAGAATGTTCTGGAACATCACCACCAGACAGTGGGGGCCATCCTTACTCCATGAGGGGGTGCCCACATGCTGGAACGATGCTGAAAAATACATAACTTCTCCTGACTTTGTCCCAGCAGCAGCTGGATCCACAAGAAGGTAACCCCATCTCACTTGCTCCTCCCATGTCTTGGGCCAGGACATCTAATTGTCAGATCCAAATTCACATCTGAAGCTATAGCTGCAAAGGAGTCTGGGAAGTGAGCTTTTTACCATTCTGGCCCCTGCAATGGTAAAAGGAAGGGCTGCTTCCCTGGGAGGAGATTGAGACAGAGTGAACGGAGTCAATCCATTAAGGCTGGCCTCCATTTATCAAGATTTTTAACATTTAATTTAGTTCAATACTTACTTGAGCTAAACAACAGAGGATGCTTTTCTTTGTATAAAATTTGTATTTGCAGTGTGAAATGACTTTTTTCCCATTTGTGGAGTCTATACATATATCACCTGAAGCCCTGTCTGTGATCCAAGCCCTGGGAAGCCCGAGAAGGCGTTTCCTTTGAGGAGTCCTGGTATTCAGCTCTGAGTGCTTTACAATTGGCGGAGCCTGAACTGAACAACCACTTTCTCCGTAGGGCGTGAGGCGCTGGCTCCTGTGTGGTGTAGGAAGCAACAACTTCCGTGTATTCTCTTGTGTACAATGAGCACTTCCTGGAGGAAACAATATACTTGGTAAGTTGAATATTAAAACAAAAACCCCCCAGCCGCTCAAGAACAAACTCAGAGGCCAAGAAGCATTTGAGAAGATGCTTATCTTCAAGATTAACAAAGAAAGGCAAATTAAAACAAGAGTGGCTCATCCAATCCTCAACAGGGAACAGGCTCAGTAGGCCCCTCTGGGACCCACGCACAGACTAGAGCTGGAGGTATAGAGGTGCAAACTTTTGGAAGGAAAATTAAATGTGTCTCCCTTGCAACCTAGCCACTCTGTTTCTGAGAATACACCTTTCAAAAATGTTTTCACAGACACGGAAAAATATGTTTATAAAGGTATCCTCCAAAGCACTGACTCCTACAAAATCTTGGGGAAAATCCAAATGATAAGCAGTGGGCTTTGGATGAATAAATACATTGGAATGCTAGACAGCCAATGTAGAGACGTAGATCTGTGAGTCCTGACGTCCAGGGACACCTGGACACTCTTGAAGGTGCAGAGCTGGGTCTCTTGGCCCTTTGCCAGGTGGTGATGCCACCCTTGTCCATGGACATTTGGAACTGGCAAAGCCGTGATTCAGACCGAATGGCACAGCAAGGCCTAGGTCGATTTTGTTCTGTAAGATAATTCGTATAATTTAATTATATCAAGGAATTAGACTAATGGCATGGGATGTTCTCTAGTCTCCATGTCTTCCATTAAGTTATGAGAATTCTACTTAAGTTGCAGTGCCCGCAGTGAGGAAAGGGAAATGAACCTGAAATGTCCTAGCTGTCAACAGCCTTGGGTTTAAAAGAGGTGGCTCGCTGTGGACGAGCTGGTTCTGGTCCACCTCCTCGGGCCCTGCCTCCTCCCTGCCTGCCTGGGATGAGGGGGGAGGGGGCTGCAAGTCCCACTCCAGTGCGTGAAAGTTTCAAGGACAGAAGTCATCAGCTGACAGCTGAGAAGCCAGTGTTGGTAAAATGCAATTTTCTTAATGTCACTTTGCATAAAATATGGGATGTGGCTGAACATTCCTCCTGAGTATCAACTGTCTCTTAGAATTTGAAGACTCTCACTCACCAAGTTAACAAAAGTAACTATTTAGGGCCTGGAAGGGAGAAGGGAGTCTCCCTGGCTCTTTGGCTAAAAACTCCCTTAAGACAACATTTATTGTGGCGATAACACAAGAACATGAACAAAAAACAAAAAAAAAAGCAAATGGTGGAACAGCATATATGAATGTTCCCGTCTCTGAAAGTGACGACGACGATGATGAATGATGCTATGCTATTTTCTCCAGAAGGGACACCTGAAGAGCTTATTCAAAACAGTGACGGATCTCCAAGGCGTGGGGTTTTATGGGGCCTCTGGTATTGTAAGTCATGCGCAGACCTGTGTTTACCATTGCAGCGCAGTAGAAATCACCTGATGGGCTGGGCTGCCTGTCAGCAGGCTCTTGTTTTGATAAGACAAGACCTTAAAAATCTTGTTTTCTGGTTCCCTGCTGGGAGGGTGGCTGCCACTCACCAGTGCAAAGGTCCACCTCTTCCCCGAAACTGGCTCCTCTCCGCTTGGGCCTGGTGCCTGGTGCCCGAGATCCTACCATCGGATCTCATTCTCTGGGACTTCAGGATGGTCCGAAGAACCTGCTCTCTGGTTCAGCTTGTGGGCAGTCTCTGCGGGTAGACCATGAAATAACCAGGAGAGAATTAAAACTTTTTTCATAAGCTTTCCATTCAAGTGTATGGATGTTTTCGTGTTGTTTATAGGCCTCATACATTTCTTCTTAGGAACAATGAGAGTATCTTTGAATTGTTATTGTGGAAAAGCTTTTGAAGGGTGATTTCAGAGTCTGCTGCCTCTTTAGTCTGAGTTTCCACAGCCAAATACTCCTATAAAAGTAAACCTGAATGCTAACAAAACAAATAAAAGCCCAAACTCAAATCCTGCCAAAATCAAAGTAATTACTTTGGAATCATTAAGCCAAGGCCGCAAAGGAGTTTACTGTTAAAGGGCTCCAACCAGGGGCCGAACCCACAACCCAGCTATGTGTCCTGACCAAGATGCAAACCTGTAACCCTTCTGTTTATGAGATGATACTCCAACCAAATGAGCCACATCAGCCAGGGCAATATTGAGGACAATTTTAAATTAAGTAACTGAAATTGGCTGAAGGCCAGTTTGAAGAAGATGCTGAATTGAGATTCCAGTCAAGAAGGAGGCGTAGGTAAACACACTTCGCCTCCACCCACAACTGCAGAAAAATTACAACTAGACTGCAAAACAAATATCACTCAGACTTGTCAGAAAATGGAGCTGTATAGAAGTCCAACAACCAAAGATTTAAAGAAGCCACATTCATCCAGATGGGTAGGAGGGGTGGCAAAACGGGCAGCCACATATTTACGTGTGGTGGGTAAAAATCAGGAGGGATACCGTGGGAGAGACTGACCCCAACCCAAGACCATACCACCTGCCCAGGCTTCCAGTGCAAGGAAGGTAAGTCCCCATACTTCTGGCTTTAAAAATCAGAGAGGGTGAGACAGCAGAAGAAACTGTGGGATTCTCAAAAGACTCCTCTTCAAGGGCCAGCAATGGCCTTAGGACCCACACAGACCCCCCTCTCCGGGTTTCAGCACCAGGGAAATAGCTGGAAGGGCACAAATGGCATAT
Organism: Artibeus jamaicensis; assembly: GCF_021234435.1. NCBI lineage: Eukaryota > Metazoa > Chordata > Mammalia > Chiroptera > Phyllostomidae > Artibeus > Artibeus jamaicensis. The sequence goes on from NW_026521356.1 coordinate 5,179,450, forward strand.
GGAGAGAAAGTGAGGTGACTGGCGAGAGGGTGAGTGCAGGGAGAGAGCTTCCTCCCGGGCAATGTCCCAAGGCCAGGCAGGAGCATCATTCCCTCTCCGAGCCCTCCCGTACACAAAGCCACGGAGCAGGAAAACGGATTGCTCCACCTTGGTGATAACTTAAGGCTCCACCCCAAGCAATTTATAGGTGCTTTTTTAAATAAAAGTCATGCTACAGGGAGTCAAAGCAGCTCTACCTAATACACAGAAACTAACACAGGGAGGGTGTCAAGTTGAGGGGACAAAGAAATCTGGCCCAAATGAAAGAACAGGAAAAAAACCCTGATAAAGAACTAAACTAAATGGAAATAGCCAAGCTGTCAAAGGCGGAGTTCAAAACACTGGTGATCAGTGTTTTGAAATCACTGGATACTGCAACCGCATAAAAAAGACCCAGGCAGAAATGAAGGTTGCATTAAGTGAAGTAAAGAAAATCTCCAGGGAACCAAGAGTGCAGGGGATGAAGCAGAGAATTAGAACAATTTGGAACACATGAGGAAGAAAAAAACATTCAATCAGAACAGTAATAAGAAAAAAGATTAAAAAACAAACAAACCAGGATAGAATGAAGAGCCACTGGGATATCTCCAAACATGACAACATCTGAATCACAGGGGTGCCAGAAGGAGATGAGGAAGAGCAAGAAATTAAAACTTATTTGAAAAAGTAATGAAAGAAATCTTCCCTGATTTGGCAAAGGAAATAGACATACAAGTTCAGGTAGCAAAGAGAGTCCTAAACAATTGAACACAAAGAGGACCACACCAAGACACATCATAACTAGAATATGGCCAAAGGTGAAAGATAAAGAGAAAATCTTAAAAGCAGCCACAGAGAAGCACAGTCACCTACAAAGGAGTTCCCATATGACTGCAAATTTCTCAAAAGAACATTTTCAGGCAAGAAGGGATTTGCAAGAAGTATTCAAAGTGATGAAAAGCAAGGACCTACAACCCAGATTACTCTATCCAGAAAAGTTATAATTTAGAATGAAAGGGCAGATAAAGTGCTTCCCAGATAAGGTCAGGTTAAAGGAGTTCATCACCACCAAGCCCTTATTACAAGAAATGTTAAAGGAACTTATTTAAGAAAAAGGAAAAGATCAAACCTATGAGCATTAAAATGACAACAAACTCACAACTATCAACAACTGAACCAAAAGAACAAAAATAAACTAAGCAAACAACTAGAATAGAAACAGAATCACAGAAATGGAGGTCACATGGAGGGTTATCAGTGGGAAGAGGGAAGGGGGAGGACAAGGGGGAAAATTACCAAGAGTAAGAAGCATAAATGGTAAGTACAAAATAGACAGGAGGGTGTTAAGAATACTATGGAAATGGAGAAGCCAAAGAATTTATATGTATAACCACCCATAGACATGAACTAAGGGCAGGTGGGAGGGGCAATGCAAGTGGAGAAGAATAAAAGGGAGAAAAAAACGGGACAATTGAAATAGCATAATCAAGAAAATATACTTTAAAAAAAGAAGCAGAATTGTTAGGTACAAAATAGACCGGGAGATATTAAGAATGGTATAGGAAATGAAGAAGCCAAAGAACTTATATGCATGACCCATGGATATGAACTAAGCGGGGTATTGTTGGAGGGAATAGAGCTACCAGGTGGAGAAGGGCTAAGGGGGAACAATTGGGACAACTGTAATAGCATAATCAATAAAATAGGCTTTAAAAAAGAAAAAGAAGCTGATTTGAAATGTAAAGAATTGTTGAACCTCAAATATTTTTTCCTTACTAGACTTTATTTCCCAAAAGATTCCTCTAAGATAAAAGTAGTTTTTATCTACTTTTTAAAAGATTTTATTTATTTATCTTTAGAGGGTAAGGGAAGGAGAGAGGGAGAGAAATATCAATGTACGGTTGCCTCTTGTGCGATCCCTGCTGGGAACTGGCCTGCAACCCAGGCATGTGCCCTGACTGAGAATCAAACCGCGGTTATTTGGTTTGCAGGCCCACACTCAATCCACTGAGCCACACCAGCCAGGGCCTAAAATAAACACTTTTAAAAAGCATATTTTATTGATTATGCTATTACACTTGTCCTAATTTTTCCCCCTTTGCCCCACTCTCCAAGTACTCCTATTCCGTTCAGCAATTCCCTCCCTTAGTTCATGTCTATGGGTCATGCATATAAATTATTTGGCTTCTCCATTTCATATACTGTTCTTAACATCCCCCTGTCTATTTTGTAGCTATGATTTATGTTTCTTATTCCCTGTACCTTTTTCCTCATTCTCCCCCTCCCCCATCTGCTGATAACCCTCCATGTGATCTCCATTTCTGTGATTTTGTTCCTGTTCTAGTTGTTTGCTTAGTTTGTTTTTGTTTCATTTTTTAGATTCAGTTGCTTTTTAGATCAAGTTGGGATTTTGCTGTCATTTTAATGTTCATAGGTTTGATCTTCTCTTTTCTCTTACATAAGTCCCTTTAACATTTCATGTAATAAGGGCTTGGTGATGATGAACTCCTTTACCTTGATCTTATCTGGGAAGCACTTTATCTGCCCTTTCATTCTAAATTATAACTTTGCTGGATAGAGTAATCTGGGTTGTAGGTCCTTGCTTTTCATCACTTTGAATACTTCTTGCCCATCCAGTCTTGCCTGTAAGGTTTCTTTTGAGAAACCTTAAATCAGCTGCTAGTCTTATGGGAACTCCTTTGTAGGTGACTGTGCTTCTCTGTGGCTGCTTTTAAGATTTTCTCTTTATCTTTCACTTTTGGCCATATTCTAGTTATGATATGTCTTGGTGTGGTCCTCTTTGTGTTCAATTGTTTAGGACTCTCTGTGCTACCTGAACTCGTATGTCTATTTCCTTTGCCAAATCAGGGAAGATTTCTTTCATTACTTTTTCAAATATGTTTTCAATTTCTTGCTCTTCCTCTTCTTCTGGTACCCCTCTGGTATCCCATATCTGGTATGATTTGGTTGTTGGCACATTTGGAGACTCCTCTTATACTCTCCTCGTTGTTTTGAATTCTTGTTTCTTCTTTGTGTTCTGGCTGAATGCTTGTTTTCTTTTGTTCCAAGTTGTTGATTTGAGCCTGACTTCCTTCCCTTCACTGTTCGTTTCCTGTGAATTTTTCTTTATTTCATTCTCTGTAGCCTTCATTTCTTTCCTTATGCTTTTGCCATAGTCAATGAGTTCTTTGAGCATTCTGATCACCAGTGTTTTGAATTCTGCCTCTGATAGCTTGGCTATATCCATTTAGTTTAGTTCTTTATCTGGGGTTTTGTTCTGTTCTTTCATTTGGGTGATGTTTCTTTGTCTTCTCAGTTTGGCAGCCTCCCTGTGTTTGTTTCTGTGTATTAGGTAGGGCTGCTTTGACTCCCTGTCTTAGTGCACCTGTTAGGTTGTATGGGTTGAAGCCTTGAGTATTCACCGTGGTGGTGAAACCACTTCACTGCTTTGTGGCTCTGTATGTGGTGAAGGGATCAGCAAGGGTACAGTGCTGCTGCCTGGCTTCTGGAGGCTTGCCCGGCACTGCCCCATGTCCAGTCATTTCACCCACTTCCCATATGTGCCTGATGCCCTTCTCACTATGGTCCTGGTGGTGCTTCTCAGAGTGGGTGGGTTTGCAGACATTCTAGGTCACGCAGGTCCTTTATATGGAATCTCCTGAGAAACCGGCAGTTTCTTCCACCTCCCTAACTCCCACTGGTTTTTATAGACAGAAATTATGAGGCTCTGAGGTTCAGTGCTGGAACCCTGGGCTGCACGGTGGCCTGGGTTGGGGTTGGGATCACTTGTTCTCAAGGTATGCCTCCTGGTTTTTATCCACTACATGTAAACCTGGGACCACCCATTTCACCACTGCTGCCGCCATCTCTCCAGTACCACGCTGTGTCTTCTCCACCCTGTGTCCCTGTCTCTGCCCCTCCTACCTGGCTGCATGAATATGGCTTCTTTAAATCCTTGGTTGTCAGACTTTCATACAGTTTCATTTTCTGGCAGTTCTGGGTATTTTTTGTTTTGAGGTTAGTTGTGATTCTTCTTGTGGTTGAGCAAGAAGGCAAAGCATGTCTATCTATACCTCTGTCTTGACCAGAATCCCCTCAAAACAAGATTTAAATTTTTTTTAATTGCTATTGTGGCTGAGATATTTTCTGTCATCACAACTTCTAACTAATTATATAGAAATAAAGTAAATAGAAAATATAGTAAATAACATTAAATTTTAAAACTTGATGTTTTGTGTATTTATTTGACACACAGCCTCCTTTGTTTTATTAATTCCAATTTTCATAAGTAATTCAGTTGATCCCAATTTTATGGCTATGTAATTATATTTTTACAAGTGATAATTGTGGGCGCCACTAGCCCCCTTGGCAAAGCCAGGGGGTCAGGCCGGCATAGCTACTGCTCGTGGAGACGTGACCGTAAGCCCCCCTTGGCAAAGCCGGGGGGCCAGGGCCAGCTGGCAAGGCCGCTGCCCGTGGCACAGTTCCTCTCCACCTTGCTTGGCTCCCTGCCTGGAACCTGCTGTGGCTAGACAATAGGTCTCCCAAGAAAGCTAGAGAGCCTGTTTCCCTGTAGAAGGGTAGGTCATGCACCGGTGCTTGATAAACAGAGAAGTTTTGATAGCACCCTGTGTTCCCCTGTTGTTCCGTGGAGTAGCTTTGCAGAAAGGACAAAGAAACTGGCTTGGGTACAGCCCCCCTCCTGCTTATTCCCCAAAATTGTAATAAAAGCCTTGAATAAACGGAGTTCGGGGCTCAGCGGGATGCTGAGACCTCTCCAACCTGACTCCCTGCGTCCTTAACTCATTTCCGCCCCCTCCCCTCTCCTGACGAGGCTGGTCCGCGGCAGATAATATTTCCTTCCTATCCATATCTATATCTATATAGGGAATTCAATCTAAAATGGCACCAGAGGATATGAATGGAGAATCTCATGTATGTACCTTCAGAAGAATAGAACTTAAGAACTAAGACTGAGTTCCATTAAAAGCCTGATCTGCAGAAAATGGAGACTTATCTCCTGACTACTTAGTATCCACCAAAAATCTCTTCCCATCCTCGAGCCAATGAACTTAGTGCTTACAAGCACTCTGGCTGGACTTCCCCTTCTTCCCACTCCTCACCTGTGACTACAGCCCAACCTAAACCTTCAATGGACTCACCTGTAGCTTGCTACAGTATGTGTTTCTAGAGTTGCAATTCTTCTTCTATCTTTAAATAAACTTAAATTTCTGAGTTTTTTTTTAGCTTGCCCTAGTTTACCTCCTTGCCTAGGTTGACTTTCAATAGTGTCAGAAGTGGTATGTGAAGGAGATGACCCTCAGAATCGAGGAAGGTCCCTGCCCTGAGCTCCCTGAGCACAGAGCTGCTGTGAATTGCCTCTTGCTTTTGGTTTGGTGAGTCTTCTCTTGGGTTTTGAGCTCTTTCCTTCTGGTCAAACTCTCCAACTTTATTAGAGATTTGGGTAAGGACAGATTGTCCTACTGGTGAGGACTCATTTAGTTTCTGAATTAGAATGTGCTTGGTTTAGATTTAAATTTGTGGGTTTTCCTGAAAGCAAAACTAAAACTGAAATTGGTGGGCACAGGTTGAGCACCTACCTGCTGCTAGAGCACTTGCCGCCTTCATGTGGGAGATGATCACCTCTGAAGCAGAAGACTCCTCTATGAGGAAGACGTGGTCACAGACGAGCAAGTTTTACAGTAGGGTGCTTACCACCCACAAGAAAATTCCATGCAATGAAAGTAATTGGTCATGAGTTAGACAAGGCTGTCACTAGGAAAAAGTAGAATCTCATAAAAGGCACACTATCAAACAAAACCCAAATTCCAGCCCTACACATACCCCTTAGGCTATCTAGGATTTTTTTCCCCTTTGCTCCCAGGAAATCTATAAAAAAATGGGATTGCTGGTCATCTGAATACTTTATAGGTAGCCCCTCTTTGGAAACCCTGCCTGATAAAAAAAAAAAATGGTCTTTCCTCATGTGCACAGACCAGTCTTACTGAACATGACCTAGAAGTACAGTGGCCATTATGGGAAATGTTACAATTAGACAAGATTATTCATTTAAGAAGTGCACTTGAAAGCAAAGGTTCCCAAGGGGATAGCTATTCTAATTGGCATTCAGAAGGCTCCAAAAAACTTAAAAAATTCCAAAATAGCTTAATTGAAAGATTAATTACAAAGGTTAATGAAAAACTCAAGATATAAGAGGTACCATGAAAGATTACAAGACTGACGTGATTCCTACTGCCCCTCTCAGTCACCCCCCCCGTGAGCTCCCATGCTGCTGGTCATCTGTCTGAACTGTCTTTCCACTCGGAAAGGACTGTGTGACCATAAACAAAAGTCACCAAGTTAGTGGACTTGCAGACATCCATCTCTTCCTTTGAAGTATGGGCCCCTCCCAGGGCTGACAGGACCCTGAGGAATTTTCTGATAAACTGCTACTACTTATTTCCTTAGACAACGAAGGGGAAACTAAAATTAAAATTAAGGAAGAACCTTGCTAAGTTCTGGTAGATACCAGAGCTGCACTCCCTACTTTAAACCCCACTTGCTTCGGAGCCTACACACTGGGTCCTGGAAAAACAGGCAGAAGCCAGTGAAGGGCGAGTGTCTGCACCAGAGTCAGCCCTCCTGCCGAATCTCTGTCTGTAGTGCCCAGTTGAGAGACGAAGGTAATATTTCATATCGTCCGTTCTTTTCCAAATCCAGAGCCACTGATTATTGGTCCTTTCTCTCCCAGGGACAACTATTACCTTCTTGTTTGTCGTATTGTGTATCCCAAGATGCTAGCTTGTCAATCATGAGGCGGGAGACCCCAAAATGTGGCTGGGCAGAAATGTGGGCCTCACCCCACTGGCAGCCAGGGCCTGTCGTCAGGCCCTAGAGGGATTTCCAAGTCTTTCTTTCTTTGGGTTATCTTCGGGAGCGGCTCTGCACAGTAGGAGGGTAGTGTCTTTTGCAACCTCTTTGGGGATGTGTGGGCGCCACTAGCCCCCTTGGCAAAGCCAGGGGGTCAGGCCGGCATAGCTACTGCTCGTGGAGACGTGACCGTAAGCCCCCCTTGGCAAGGCCGGGGGGCCTGGGCCAGCTGGCAAGGCCGCTGCTGCCTGTGGCACTGTTTCTCTCCACCTTGCTTGGCTCCCTGCCTGGAACCTGCTGTGGCTAGACAATAGGTCTCCCAAGAAAGCTAAACAGCCTGTTTCCCTGTAGAAGGGTAGGTCATGCACCGGTGCTTGATAAACAGAGAAGTTTTGATAGCACCCTGTGTCCCCCTGTTGTTCCGTGGAGTAGCTTTGCAGTAAGGACAAAAAAACTAGCTTGGGTACAGCCCCCTCCTGCTTATTCCCCATAATTGTAATAAAAGCCTTGAATAAACGGAGTTCGAGGCTCAGCGGGATGCTGAGACCTCTCCAACCTGACTCCCTGCGTCCTTGACTCATTTCCGCCCCCTCCCCTCTCCTGACGAGGCTGGTCCGCGGCAGGGATGCATCTCGGGTCCACGGGGTTGTTCAGTGCTGCCAGGAGTATTTACTGTTTGTCCTAGTGAAACCTGATAAAATATTTGAAAGGATTTTTTAAAAGAGCTCTGCAGTCAGAAGCTGCTCAAGTTAGAAGCTGCTTCTATCTATATCTATATCATCTATATCCACATCCATATCTGTCTACCCATCCACCTACCTATTTACCTTTTGTTTGTAATGTTTATTTATATTTCATGTTTTACTGCATTGGTTAGGAGTTCTGAGAACAATGTTAACCAATTATGAACTTATGCAAGGCCCCCTCTAGTAAGAGTTTTGTATGTGTTTATTTCATTTATTTCTTTCTCTCCCAAAGCAACTCAGTTTGTGTGTTGAATGTCTTTTTGTATGTGTTCTTGTCAACTTGTATTGTTGTTTTGTCACTGTATTTTTAATTTACATAACATTATTTGGTACCTCTCACTCTGTCGCTTTCTCCACCGAACACTGTATTTTTAGGGTACTTCCACGTTGCTGTGTGTTCATCCCGTTCGATATCTCCAGTTTGTAAGCAGTTGTCCAGGGTGTGCACCCACGACATTTTTTCTGCCCTTCCCCCAGCATCTTTCAACTCCCCGGTACCTGGAAGAGTGTTGTGGCAGACACCGTTGCTCTCATGCCCTGAAGGAGCTGTGTGAGCCGTTCTAGGAGGGGAATTGCTACGTCCAGGACAGGGACCCAGGTCTGGCTAACTGCTTGACTGTTGTCAGGAATGGCTGTGCCGGTCCCCCTGCCCCCGCCCGCCCCCACCAGAGTGTGGGAGTCCCTGTTTCTCCATGGCCTCACTAACATTTTATGCATCATAGTGACACACGAAACCCAGTTTAACAACACACCTAGCTGTGCAGGAAACCCACCCCGTGCCCACTCCCTGGAGGCAACCAGCCTCAGTGAACTTGTCTTCAGTTTTTCCGGTGGTTACTTTCATTACCTAAACAATATTTTGGATATTATTTATGAGCAATAATTTTGATCATAAAGAAGAAATATCTTTTTGTGCCCAGTGTTTAAAATCCCCATTGGGATTGCATATGGAAATTGTCGAATAGTTTTTTCGAAAAAGATTTTATTACTTTAAAAGATTTTACTCTTAGAGGAGAAGGGAGGGAGAAAGAGAGGGAGAGAAACATGGATATGTGAGAGGTACTTTGAGTGGTTGCCTCTCACACGCCCCCTACTGGGGACCTGGCCAGCAACCCAGGCATGTGTCCTGACTGGGAATCCAACCCGTGACCTTTCGGTTCGCAGGCCAGCACTCAATCCACTGAACCAGACCAGCCAGGACAAAATTGTCAAACAGTTTTGTTTAAACTTAGTGACATGGTTTCCTGACAGTAACAGTTCCTTACTCTTAACTTACCTGGACTTCTTAAAATATTGTCTACTACATGGAGGATGGCTAAGTTATTTAGTGTACTTTTCAAGTTGAATTTCTGCTTGACATTAAGAAATACTGTTGTACCATTGCTCCAGGTGACCTTGCTGTGCCCTGACCCGGGAAATCTGAAGCCTGTGGCTTGGTGATAATGAGGGTCAGCACATTGTGGCTTGTCACTTGCTTTTGTATGTCTCAGAGCCAAGAGCCTTTGAGAATGGGTTTTACATTTTTAGCTGGTCGAAAATATTTTTAAAAGAATAATACTTCATGTCATATGAAAGTTATATGAAATGCAAATTCAGTGCCCAGAAATAAGTTTTGTGGGAACTCAGCCACACTCATTTGCTTACATGTTCTCTAAGGCCTCATTCTCACGCCAGCCGCGGAGTTAAATAATTGCAACTTAAGTCATATGGCCCACAGAGCTGAAAATATTTGCCATCTGTCCCCTAACATAAGAGTGTTGCTTTTTACCTCTGGTATAAGTGATCCAATCAGTAGAAGATTATGGAGACTCTACCAGTGAAGATTGTACTGTGCTGGTTCCCATGGGTCTTTGCTATCCTGCTAAGGAGGTAGTTACAACCCAGGGTGGCGAGTGCGAGGATGTGGGGGGTCAGGAGGACTGGCAGAGGCCTCTCAGCCACACTGGGGAGACCAGGGAAAGCGTCTCAGAGGTGGTGACATCTAGGCAGGGACCTGGACAGCGAGAAGGAGCCAGCCATGTGCAGATGGGTGAGAGAGTTTGGAGGCGAGGGAAGAATGTTCTGGGCAAAGAGAACAGCATGTCCAATGGCCAGAGGTATAATGGCTTGTTGGGAGAACTGGGAGATATTGGCATTATAGGCTTATTTGTATAAGCCCGAATTTAGTTCGCATATGAATAAACAATTGCCTATGTACAGGCTCTTGGTGGTATAAGCAAGGAAGGTGGAAGGTCAAATATTGATTGATTCACTCACTCAGTTATTCACTCATTCATTCAGTGGGAATTGTTGAGCACCTTCTTAATGCTGAGCACTGGGCTAAGTTCTGAGGATACACAGGAAAACTTGAGGAGGTCCTGGTCTTGAAGGTTCTCATGGTCTAGTGAGGAAAACATAGAAAAATCATTTCCACAGGTATGAGGATTGCCCACACTGCCATGTCAGGGACAGCCCACTCTGTTTCTAACCCTTTTCTCCCTGGCCACCCACTCATTTTCTCAGCCTCCCTTGCAGCTAGGGCCGGTCGTATAACTAGTTTTGACCAATCAGACACAGGAAAGATCTCCTGAGAAATGTCTGGGAAAACTCTTCAGCTTAAAAGTGAAGCCACCCACGACACTATCACCTTGCCCTTCTTGTCAACCTCTGAAGGGCACTGTGAGGGTGACGCAGAGGGATATATGCAGCCGTCTTGTGATCGTGAGGAGATGAGCATCAGCACAAAACTGCTGCACCAAACCTGGCACTACCTACTTGCAGGGACTCCTTGAAGTTTCCGAGCAATCCTGTGAGTCTGATATCATTTATTCCCAGGCACAGATGTGAAAACCAAGGTTCGGATTAACAGTGGAGTGCCATGGTTAATGACATGCTTTGGAGACTGACTGACAGGTCTTAATCTGCCATTTAGCAGCGTCACTTAAGCATTTAACCTTTTTGAGCATCACTTTCAAATTTGTAAATAAAACAATGTCTATTTTAGAAACATTATGAGGGTAAAACTAGGTAACAAATAGAAAAGGTCTTAGTACAGGGCATGACATGGGGTAAACATTTCACAAAGGACTGCTGTTGTTAATGCTGTAACTAGTGTGCCCACTGGGGCTGGGAGCTGGGGACCGTGCGGCTCCATCTGATGTCACAGCTGCTAGATGTCATGATGGTCAACTGGGTTGCCCACTTGTAGTGGGGACTTGGGGACAACTGAAGAACAGGGAGATTCTGGGAGCCACTGGAGAGACAGGAAAAGGCACTGAGGCAGTGGGGTGTGGATGGAAATTGAGATTCATTGGGCAGTTTAGGCATAAGACCTAAATTCAGTCATTTTGCCCAAGAACCAAAAGAGCATTCTGAGACCACCTTCTGGCCAGGGGACCTTGGTCTCGAAGACAGGTCTCCAGGAGGCTCAGGTGGTGGGAAGCCCAAGCACAGTGTCAGGGCTGGACTTTGAATTGGTGGATTCCCAGTAGAGGGTGTGGCCCTGCAAAGGACGGGTGTTCACACACTTGTTCTTTGCTCCTGGAAGTCACCAAAGGCAGGTGCTAATTTCCATAATGCAAATTTTCTTGCCAGGATGGAGGCAGATTTCTGGGAAAAGAGGTTCCAAACCCAGGGCGGGTTGAGTGTTTCTTGTGGAAATTCTTTCTCTTTTAAACGCGTCACTCGGAACCACACTATTGATTCCTTCATTTCCACTCAAGACCAAGTTTATTTCTATGTCCCCATGTGGCATTTCCAGGTCACACAGAGGGAAAATAATCTTTCTAAACAAACATACAGACTCTCAGGAAAAGGAAACTCTCCATTTTGTGAATATATGACCATTTGCTCACTTCACTGATACTGGGCTTTTGGGTAGTTTCAGGTTCTTGCGTTTTGGGCTGTCGCAAAGAGTGCTGACACCTCGCTCCTGGGAACGTTGTTGGGGGCATGTGCGTGCCCTTGTGTTGCGTGTGCATCTGGGAGAGGAGCGCTGGGTCATTGGCGGGTGTCCATTCAGCTTTGGTAGAAGTCGCCCCTTCATTTTCCGCGGTGTCTGCACCATCTCCACGCCCACTAGTCGGGAATGGGAGCCCTGGTCGCCCCACAGCCTCGTCGACCCTGGTGTTGTCAGCTGAGAATTTCCGGCCACAGCTCCACACAGCAGCGTGGGGGGGTCTCGTTAACCTGAGACACGGTGAAGAAAAAGCTGGGCATATAGAAACAATGGGCAAATCAGAAATAAGGACTCTGATTTCCATTTCCGTAAGACTCTGAAACGGCAAAAATGACCTAAGCTGTTGGAAGGCAGGAGAGTGGTGCCCGTGAGAAGCGTGAGGGTGGGGGGCGCAGGGAATGTTTCGGTTCTTAGTCTGCGTCCCAGTGACACAGGTTTGTTTGCTCCCTTTGTGAAGATTCATTGGATTGTATAGTTACAATTTGTGCAGTTTTACATGTTATACTCAAATTAAAATTTTAAAAATATTTTCTTTCAAATCTTTCTCTCCTCCTTCTCCGGCCATCCTTCCTCACAGCTTTTGGTTAGGAACCGTCCCCATCAGTGTCCCCTGCGTGGCCTGCACAGGGCCACACTCAGGAGGGCCTCCGCCTGGCTTCACGCTTCCCGGTCTCTGTCTGGAAATCCTTCACACATTTGAACGTGGGGCCCTTCCTCTTCACTGGGCTCCAGGCTGCTCCCATCATGGAGCCAGCCCCGGACACAGGCCGAGTGTCTCTTCACGAATGCCTGAGGCTTGGTCTTTGATGGGCACTAAGCACCCGGCCAGGTTGCCCCTCTGCCTGGTTCGAGAGGGCGGCCGAGGCCCAGGACAGCCCCGGAGGACGCTCCCTCCTGTGAGCACCTGTGGATGTGGAGGGCAGGGCTGGGGTGGGTCCACGCGCAGGGTTTCCCACTCCCCACCCCCAGTGGCTCTCTGCCCGCCTTTCCATCTGACTTTTTTAAGTTGTGGTAAAATAGGCATAACATAGAATTGACCACTTTAGTCATGGGTAAGTCTACAGCCCAGCAGTGTTAAGTTCGTTCACTCTGTTGTACAACCATCTCCACCATCATCTCTAGAACGTGCACATCTTCCCACGCTGATTCTCTGTACCCACAAAACAGCTACTCCCCCTGCCCCTCCACCCGCTTTCAGACTCTCTCTGTGTCCTCCGGTCCCGGCTGCACGGTGAGCCCCTCGAGGGCTGGCCAGGGCTGTGACTGCGGAGCGGCCCCTGTGAGGCACACAGGGCTTAGAGGAGGTGGGTAGGAAAACACAGTTCAGTTAAATAAATGAAACGGAGGGTCTAATTGAACCCTTGCTTGAAGCTCACGTGGGCTCTTGAGCTGATACAGTCTCTAAATTCAGCGTTGAGACGGTGCCCAGCACGTGGCTGGACCCAAACCTGTTTGTGGCGGTGTGAACGGAGCAAGAAGAGCTCTGCTGGGAGACTGTGTGCAGCCCTGTGCTGCGCACTGAGCACACTGTCTTCTTTTCTTTCCAATCACCGTTGGACGACACACAGATATATAGTTTTGTCAAATAAACAAGAGGACTCATCTTCGAGTGGGAAACAAGCTCAGAGACGCGTGTCCCCACGGCTGGCCGGTGAGCGCCTCCAGCTGTGGGTAACTCTAAAGCTCAGCACTTTCAATATTTATTTTTGAATCATTTTGTAAATATGTCTGCATTTGCACCCTGGAGGCTGTAATTTGTAATTTCAGTTAACCAAAATAAAATTTCTGACCTTTTTGGTCTGGTTTAAAGAAGACTAGTTCTTCTTTTCTGATAATAAACATGTATGTATTCCATCTACAAAAAAATTCCAGTGCCACAGAAAGTGAAAATGTGATTTCTGAAAGACTTGTTCGAATGTTCCTCCAAGACTCCTGGCGACTCCCCTCAGAGCAGCAGGGCTCGGTAGACGTGCCCCTCGTCCACTCCAGCTGAGTGTTGTCTCAAGGTCAGGGAGCTTATTGGTTCCATTTTTTCTTTCTAGACTCTCCTCTCTTTGGCATCTTCAGAGAGAACTGAGGGAAGGTGTGGACATGATAAAACTATGTCCTCCTTTTTCCAGTCACATGAGTTTTCCGCAGCACTTGTTTTTTCATTCCGAGGCCCGGCCTCCAGCCAGGCCAGAGTTGTTTTCTGAGCCCTGGTCTCTTGTTGGGTTTGAGTGTAATAAGGAAGTTGTCAATCGAAACTGGTTTTCATTTTTTTTTTCCCCCCTGGGGCAGCTGAGGTAAGCCTCTTATCTTTGGAGGAGTGAGAAGCAGCCAGGGGACAGGACTGGACGAGGTGTAGTGGGCGGCTCCTGGGTCCGCTGCCCGTGAGCTCAGCTCTCGGGAGGTGCTTATATAGGACCGTGACCAGAGCATCCTCTGAGGCACTCTGGACACTGGCAGCGTCCATAGCAGCATCTTCTCCCTGGGGGAGCTGGGCCTACAGCCCTTCACTGGATACGACTTCTGGCAGACAGGGGGTTGCTCAGCCTCTCAGTGTCCCGACGCAGAGCCGCCTGGTCCGGAGGTCCTAACCAAGGGTGTCCTGGGACAGAAGTGACTTTCGGGGTCCAAGGTTGGTTGAACGATTCTCTTTCCTTAGGGGGCTGGAGCGGTGTGTAAGTAATTTGGGGTTCTGAAAGTAGTGTAGAGCCAGGAGTCAGACCTGGGTCCAGTCCCATCACTGCTTCTAGCTCGCCGGGCCTCCCCAGACCTGGGTTTCTTCATCCCTAGAAAGACGGAGTAGGGCTGGATGACGTGATCTCAGTCGGGTGTCGTGGGGGAGCTCTGAACACACCTGGACCGATAAGCTCCAAACCCGGGTCCCAGCCCCGGGCTCACTAGCCCAGCAAACCCTGGGCAAGGCACACACTCTCCTGGGACGCGGTTTTCTCGTTTGCAGAGTGGGGTGGCGTCCCATGCCTCATTGTTCTGTGGGGTGTTGTACAGGCCAGAGCACAGACTTTCTGAGAAGATATGTGCTAAAGAAAAACATCTAAAAGGGAAGTGATATCATTGCCTACGGTTGAATCCAGGTTTGGATTTTAGGGTTTGGGGAAGTTAGTTCAAGGACAGGAGATCTTATGAAAAGCATTCTGGGGGCCTGCTGCTCTGACTGGGACTGGAGGGAACCATCACACTGGGATCTGGGATAAAATATACAGCGGGTGGGGTGGCATGTGGGCCCCCCGGAGCACAAGCCCCAGTGCTGGATGGAGGGGGGCGGTGGTGGGCGCTGACCTTCTCCAACTTTGTGAGTGACGCCCCACTGCCTCACTCCAAGTCTGCCCGCTGCTGGCTCACAGTGCCTATGCTCACCACTAGGCGGTTCATCCTTGGGTGGGGGGGTTGAAAACTCCTCAAAAGTGCAAATCCCCAACCTTCTGGAAACCAGGCATCAGGTGGTAGTTTGGTGATAACAGTGAGGAGCAGGCACATGGTCAAAGGCCACACTTCACACTGAGCCGTGGGGCAGCCCGGGCAGAGCCCACAGCCCCAGTGCTGTCACGTGGCTGCTCAGATGACCCCGTGACCCGAGGCTCCATGGGCAGAGCCCCATGGGACCAGGAGCCTCCATCCGGGCCTCTGGTTTTTAGGTGCAGAAAGACCCAGGGAAGGGCAAGGGGTCTAGAAGCAACATGACTCAAGAGACCTGGACAATCAGGGCTTAAGGACAGGAACAGGCGGAACTCGAGGGGTGGCGTGACTTCTGCTCAGGGGTGTGAGGAGAACTTTCCTTAAAACCCATGCTGGCTGACCACAGACTGTTCTGCCTCCAAGGGCAGTGAGTTCCCATTGCAGGAGGTGTTCCAACGGGGGCCGCACGTCTGTCTTCCGGGGAAGGGGCAGAAAGGAGTCCTACACAGCAGGAGGTGGGGCCAGTCCTTGTCAGGTCCCACAGGACCCTGCTAGGGACCCCACTGAGGAGAAGGAATACATGGAGTTGTCACCATCCAATACCTGGGAGCCGGACCTGGGAGCGGGATGCGTCCAGTGTTGAGGGAAGAGGTGACCACCTTGTCCCCCAAGAGAGTCAGGCCAGTGGGGGTTGAGTGTCTCCCCCAGGAGGCCCCTTGCCCCCTGCACATGGGGAGGTGGGACCTGTGGGGGGACCCACACCACTGGGGGAGCCAGGGCTGAAGGCTTTGAGCTCCACAGCGAATGGCTTTCACTCTAGGGCTTTGGAGTGTCAGTGGGGCCACCTGTGCTGAAGAGAGACAAACCTGAGCTCAGGGCGTAGCTTTGACCCTGCAGGCCAGGGACGAGTGAGCCCTGCCCCAAGTTCACAGTCTCTGCCTCCGGGGCACACGTGCTGCGAGTCAGCGTGTTCGGGTCACAGTGGGTGTGTGCGTAGATGTAGTTATCTCCATCGGTGTGAAATAGCAGATTTGCTCACCTCTAAGTCTGTGTGAGTGTATCTGCATTTACTGGAGGCCCCTTGGTGTAGGAGAGAGAATAAAGAATTTAGGATCCAGAGAAGTAGAGTCAAGCACCAACTCTGTCTGCTTCAGGCTGTGGGACGTTGGGCAAGTCTCTTAACCCTTTAGAGCCTCCACTTCCCTCTGCAGCCTGTCTGATTGCCGGGGCGGGGCCAGGATGGGAGGAGGTAAGGCAGAGGAAAGGGCGTTCTGGGTGCCGGGTGACCGCACACGGGTGAGCTGGTCGTGTGCGCCCGTCTGTGTATCAATTCATCCCTTCCTCCATCACCGAGAACCTCCCGGACAGCGAGGACAAGGCAGGGGAGCAGGCAGGCTCCAGTCCTCTCCCAGGAACCTGAGTTAGGAAGGCAGACGGCAAGCAAATTCTCAGATAATTATTCCTTTGAACTTGGGGCAGGAAAAATACTACGTGCTATGATATGAGTCCTTGCAGGTTGCAGTGTGTGCGAGTGTGATTGTGTGACAAAAATGACCACAGACCATGTGGCTTGTAAACCGCAGACACTGAACTTTTTGGATTGTAAGACATACCGGACCATAAAACACACCTAGGTTTTAGAGGAGGAAAAATTTTTTTGAAGCAAAAATGTGGTAAAATATTTAATAACATAAATAACATAGGCTGCCGCCCCCACACCTCAGCGCGCCAGGCAAGCTACATTCAGACTATAAGACACACCCCCATTTTCCTCCCAAATCTGGGGTGAAGTGCGTCTTATATTCTGAAAAATGGGGTATTTCTCACAGATATAGAGGCCGGAAGATCAAGACTGAGGTGCCGGCAGGTCCAGTGCTTGGTGCAGGTTTCCCGGTTCACAGACAGTCAACCTCTCTCTGGGTCCCCATGTAATGGAAGAAGCAAGGGGGCCGCCGGGGGTGTCCTTTGTAAGGGCACTAATCCGTTCACAGGGGCTCTGCTCCAGTGACCTAGTCGCCTGCCAAAGGCCCCACCTGCTCCGGTCCCCACCGACTCTCCGGACCTTAGGATTTAAGGATGAATTTGGGGGGAGGGACACAAGCATTCCATGCAGAGCACGGTGTCCCAGGGCGCTGACACGGCGGGGCCCACACGTGTGCCACGCACACGGTAGCTGGTTTTCTGCTGGGTCCTGCCGTGTGGGGCGCAGGGGTGGGGACCGTGCGGCAAGCCTAGGAAACCCGCCTGGCGCCAGAGCGGTTACAGAGTAACCCAGCGGGATGAGTAAATGAGAGAATCACGCTCAGATGAGGTCAGCGTATACTAAGATAATAAACCCGAATGGCACACGCTTGGGGAAAATCGGCAGACTTTGGCTCCACAGTGACTCAGGGGCAGCTCTGTGGGCGTGTCTTATCGGAGGGCCTGGGTCTGTAGATCACCTGGGTGTTTGTGAGCAGACTTGAACTTCGCTCTGCACCCACGCTCTGCCCAGGTACTGAACAGGTTTACAAGAGCAGCTGGGCTTTCCTGCTGTGAGAATCTGCGGCTGTCTTGGGGTTCCTGGTCTGGAAGCGTGTCCCTCCCCCACAGCCAGGTGGCATGTGGGTGGCCCCTCAGGCAAAACAGGGGCACAGAACAAGAAAAAAGAGGAAGGAAAGAGAAAGTCTCAAGTTGATGAATTCTGGACAAGGCATCAAAAGTCTGGAAGGATCTCATTTCAGCACACATAGAATCTGGCGTGTGCGTAAGAGAAAACACAGACTTCTCGGGGCTTAGAGGCATTGAAGTCCACGGACACGTGGGCAAGAGAGGCTCTTCCAGAGGGTCTGCCTGCAGTGGATGGGCTTGCCCTCCAGCCACACTCTCCTAACCCTGGGCCCAAGGCTGGAAGGCAGACTCTTTGAACTTGAAGGAGAAGGAGCATCAGACAAGTGGGAGGGGAGCCAGGCTGAACTTAGTCACAGCTGCCCAGAGGGGAAAGAGTTTGCAGGAAGAAGAGGGTGTGTATGGTAGCAAATGCTCCGGCAGCTTAGAGGAGGAGGGGAACGGATTTGGAATTAGGAGGCCGTGGGAGGTCCCAGAGTCTCTCTTCACTGGGAAACACTCTCTTGTGGCCAGGGTTTCACATCACCGTCCTGCTTCCCCGCCTCTGCGGCTGCAGCTGCGCCTCCCCTCTCCCAGACTTCCTCCTGGGCTCAGAGCACTGCTGCTCCAGGGAGGCGGTGGCCAAATCAAGACAGTGTTCTTGAAAAAACATCACTGCTGGTGATGAGAGATGCTCTGATTAGAAGTAGCAGCATGTCCTTCGAATGCGGGAGAACACTGCCATCACCAGCAATGGCGAAAACAGTCTCCATAGCAACGACAGGTTTTGAAAAGATTACTGCGCCTCTTTTTTCATTAGCCAGGGAGGGCTGCTCCTGCCCTTTGTGTGCCGCAGGCCAAGTTCCCACGGGAGGGAGAGGGGCTGAGTCCAAAAGGGTGTCGGTGTGTTCACCGTGTGGTCACAGGAACGTTCAGGAAAATCAGTGAGGGCCCTGACACCATTCAGCAAATCTTTCCGGCCCGGCTTCCTTGGACTTTAAAATCAAATAGAGCTTCACCTAAATTTTCCTTCTGTTTAAACCACGCGTCACTAAGGAGAGGCGGACCAGGGAGACGCTGACAGCCCCGCTCCCTCACGCCCTGCTCCCACCTGCCTGGAGAACAGCCTCTTGGAGGGGCTGCCTGCATCTCGGTCATTGTTACTTCCCTAGCACGAGGCACAGTTCTGGTACATATAGGAGCTTATTAAATGTTTGTTGAAAAAAGTAAATGAGAGGAAAGAAAAATATTCTCTCCTAGGATTTCTTCTTATCCTGCTCCACTCTGTTTCCAGGGCACGACCCTGAGGCAGGCTCCGAGGTTTTCCAGAACATCAGCCTGCGCCTCACGTAAGGCACAACATGTATCGCTACAGGTTTTTGTGTAACTCAGAGGTGCCTCTTAAGGGACATTAAACAGCAGATAAAGCCTTCCGAGCCGCCCGCCTTCTCCCTGGCCCATTTTGACATTTCCTCCGAGGCTGTGCACACGCGGACGCTCAGCAGTGCTGGCGGTGGCCGGTGGCTGCTGGTCACTGGCCGTCTGCCTGGTCCTTCCTCCCAGACCTGTGCTTGAAGGAGAGAAGGCATTGTGAATGTCACTGTCACCTTCAGACTTCCCCTTGTCCCCCCACCACGCTTCTGTGTATCTCCCTCTTTATGCATCTGCCTCACGTTCACACGAACTCCTCCACATCTGAAATCACAACTTTAGATTCTTACTCTCATCTCTAAGCTGGACATAGTAATAGAATACATTTGAAAATAAATGAATCAGTAAGTGCAGGAGGTAAGATGTAAATACATACATAATATTTAGGTAAGTCGGAGGTGGTGGAGGTGAGGGGACATGGCTGACTGAGGTCTGGACGCGGTTGGAAGTGGAGCCGACCAGCTTTGCTGGTGGATCAGATTTGGGGAGTGAGAGAAACAAGGAGCCAGGGTGACTTCACGTTTTTGTCTTGTGCAACTGGAAGAACAGAGTTGCCATTTACTGAGCTGTCTTGGGAAATACTCTTAGCAGATAATGAGACAGACAAGCCAGTAACAGGCCCAGGACAACTGAGGCTATTGGGCCTGAAATGCGTGTGAGCTGCCCCAGTGCCAAGGCCGGTAAAGGCAGGCCTGGGCCTCAGGTAAGGGCATTTCCTGCGGCTGCTGGAACAGAATAGCACGCACTCCGTGGCTTCAGAGAGACATGAAGTACCTGTCTCACAGTTCTGGTCCAAAGTCTGAAACCAGTCTCCATGGACTCGAATCAGGGTGTTGGCAGGGCTGTGTTTCTTCTGGGGGCTGAGGGGTGGGAGGGGGAGGGCACAGTTAGACCTGGGGTGTGACATCCCGTGGCTCAGTTTCCTCCCCTGGAAAATGGGGGCAAGGACACGCCTCCCCCCCTCAGGGCTGTTGAGGAGTGAAATGGGCCAGCGAGCGCCTTGAGAGCTGAGATCCCTGGGTTGGTGGGCAGGGTGTACGCGCACACCAGTCAGCACGGGGGGCCTCCCCCCGGGTGGTCTCAGTGGCTCTTCTAAGGGAGCTGTTTGTTTTGGTTGTAGCACAATGGAGAGTCCACGGGGCCCCAGGAAGCCCCTGTCTGAGAGAAGAGCCAGGTCTCTGGACAGATCACCGAACCCCAGGAAGGACTCGGAGCCGTGGGGCTGCCAGTGCCCCTCCCTGCCCACTACCCTTTCCAGACAGGAGCTTCCAAGGAATGCCAGTGACGGGAGCAGGCGTCCGAAGAGCCGAAGGGCTTCGGAGGCCTCAGGAGCCACGGGCACAGCCCTCAGCCAGGAGGGGACCAAGGAGTTTCTCCCCAGTGAGCAGAGGCCTCTGAAGGACTCCAAGAAGGACAAGGCCCAGAGTTGGATGCAGCAGGGGCTGCTGAAGACTGTAGTGAACTTATTCCTGAGGACGGGCCCTGAGGAGACCAGAGAAAAGGCCAGCAAGAGAGCGAAGGGGAAGGAGGGCCTCCTCCAGCCCGCAGAAGCCTCTGAGTCTCTGGGGGAGCCAGCTCCCAAAAAGAAAGCCCACGACAAGAAGGCCAGCCGCAAGAAACATAGTCACAAGAAACATGTTGATGAGCAAGCCAAGGGGGTCCAAGGTCAGGAAGTTGAAAGCCAAGAGGCAGCGCTGCCCAAGACAGCTGCTGTCTTGGGCTCTGAAGAGGCTGACCAGGGGCTGGGACCCAGGGGTGAGCAGAACGTGCCTGTTTCTATGGTAACCCCACTGCCCCACCCCCAAGGGCTAGTGTGCACTAAGCTGGGTCCTCAAACCTCTCAAAAGAGGGGACCTGGAAGGCACTGTGTAGCTTCTTTGAGGCATTTCTACCACCAACTAGCTGTGTGACTAGGGGCTGGTGACTTTCCTTTCTGAGCCTTAACTTTCTGAACTCTGGGAGGGGGCGAGGCCCAGAGCTGGCACATGGAAAGTGCTCTGTAAATGATAGCTGTCGTTGTTGATTGCTCTAAATGTGGACCAGGGAGAAAGGCGAAGGCCGAAGGCCGGGAGGGAGGCGAGGATGGAAGCCCAACCCTCCACATAGTCCCCCTGTGAGGGCTGGGGCAGGGCATCAGGGAGGGAGACAGAGCCAGCTCCTGGGCTGCCGCTGCTAGACTTGGCTCCCTCGGGAATAAACTTGCTGTGTGGTCTTGAGCAAGTTGCTGCTCGTCTCTGGAACCTTTGATCCCTCCTTTGCAAAAAGAAGGAGCTGGTCCCCGAGGTGCCCTTCTTTTCTGACTCCTAGCATCCTGGAGTTGCTTGCCCACAGCCATGTGGAGGGAGATGGAGCTTTGCCCTGTAGCATCGAAAAGTGAGCATGTTAAAATGGAGAGAAGACACTCAAGGAAGATCCAGGATATTTTGGGAAGTGGAGGGAAGGAGGTCTGGGTTGAGGCAGCCTTTTTTCAGATGGAAATCTTGGTGTGTTTCTGAAGTTTTGGTCAGGATTAGAGCTACAGCAGTGCCCTCCTGGGAATTCTGTGCTGTTTCCTGTGTCAGAAGAACGTTACTGACATACCCCTGTGCCCCCCACCGCACCCACACTTGCTTTCATCTTTATTCCAGGCGGGGAGGTTGCTGATCTCCACCAGTCCTTGCTCACTGAAGGCCAGGATGCTGGCGTCTGGGGGCCTTCTTCCCAAGCCACAGGCTGCTGTCAGGAAGAGGAGCTCAAAAAGCTTGACAGTGAGTCAGAATCTACTGTGTCCTCTTTGCCTGCAGCTGGGGCAGCCCCTGCCCAATGAGACAGACTGCTCTGGACGACCGCTTAGGGCTTCAGTGGCCGCTCTCAGAATGCACGTGCTGATCTTGCCCCTTATGGTGTTTCTGGCCACATTTACTTATTTTCAAGTTTCACAGAAGGGAGACTTGGGAGTTAGAATGGCCACTGGCAGGTGCTCCTGCTTGTGTGTTTATAAGCATGGGACTTTTTGTGTGTGTCTTTAAATGTATGAAAGGAATTTAGAGGAATGTAGAATTTATATATATATTTGAATATACTGAAGAATGGAAAGAATAGTTCTATGCACACTCATAGTTAACAGCTGGCCATATTTGCTTTGTGTGCACGCATACTTTTTTGCATGTACTTTTGTTGCTGAACCATTTTTAGTAAAATAATGCTTCATTCTTAAATACTTAAGCACGGGTCACCAAGAAATAGGACAGTCTCATAGACAACCACATTCCGGTTATTGCCCCTAATAAAATCCATAATGTTCCATTAATCTAATTCCCTGTAAAAACAGGCATATTTTTAAAGATATGAAACAGAGGATATTCAAATTTGTCTGTCAAAGAATAACTAAAAGGTGCTCAGGTGGTTACTGGGAAGGATGTTTATTTTACATGCTGTTTTCTGACATGAGAGGAAATTGTCTGGTAGACTGAGTCAAGGAGTAAAAGCCAGGAAGGATTTACAGATGAGAGAAGTGAGGGGGGCGGGTGAGGGGTGAAACGGTCCGCAGACGCCCTGGAAACAGGGATTCTCATGTGCACCTCCTTCCGTGTGCACCCATCAGCTAGCTGGCAGCTGGCAGAGGGCGCTCTGAGCGATTGCCTTTGCAGAGGTGGGGTGGGGTAGGAAGGGAAAGCGTTGATGTTGCTTGTGGCTTCTCTGTGAAGACTCGGTGGTGTGGCAGGGGTGTCACTGCGGCAGGTTGCCTGTGTCACGTGGGCTGCAGCCCTGCCTTCCTCCAGCCCCACCTTAGGCCAGGCTTCCACCGGCAAATTGCAGGTTGGAATGTCAGCATTAGTCTTGCAAAGTGTTTCCAAGCACAGCCCCTCATGGGATGGCCTGACAGTCTTCCAAGGGAAGCAGAACAAGGATTCTGATCCACATTTCACAGGAGAAGAGATAGAGGCCCAGAGAGATTAGGAACTTTACCCAAGGTCACACGGCTTGCTGAACCCAAAGCAGATACTCACAGATCTGTGAAGTTCTAAGGAAATAGTGGGGCACAAGTTCAGTGTCTGAGGGACTGACCTAGTATTTCCTACATGAAATTTCCTTCTTTGGCCTAGAGCCCTTCCTGTGGACCTTCCAGCCCTCCCTCAGAGGGACCAGCCTCTGGGATATGGTGCTTCTGCCACTTCTGTGGCCTGAAGAGCTTCTTTTAGGAGGACCCTCATTTAACACAGAAGGGCCCAGTTGGTCTCAGAAGTCCGAGAGAGCGGTTAGAAAGCATTCTCTGTGCATCTAGAAAGATTAACTGGTACATTCACTTTCTTCCAGAGGAAATTATCATCCAGATGATAGTGCAGATGCTCCGAGAAGTGGGAGACCGGTGGGAGAAAGAGGTGAGGAGCCAACTGCCTGGAAGATTCCCAGGGGCCTGCTGCCTCCTCCTCCACCCACCCTCCTTCTCCCTCTGCCCCTCCTCCTCCTGCTCAAGCCTGTGGGTCCTTCCAGGCCTCCCAGCTGCCCTGCTGAGGGCTCTGTCGCCTCCTTTGCCTGGGGTCTCGAGTTGCTTCTCAGGGAGCTTTCCTCTCTCCTCAAGGTCAGGGGCTGCACTCAGTTCCTCTCATCTCCCCACAGCAACTTCTAGCCTTTCAGCCAGAGGCGGCTCCACAAAACCCAGCACCACCCGTCAGGAAGAAATCCCAGGAGAAGTTTAACCTCAAGAAAAGCTTTTCTCACAAGAAACATAGCTCTGAGGAGCCCAAGAGAGCGGGGGCCACAGATGTTTCCAGCCCGGAGTCCCGGCCGTCCAAGAGGCCCAGCTTTCTGTACCTGTGTGTTGGGGGCCATCGGCCTTCCATCTCCAGCAGCCTTGGTGAGCAGGCTTACCGTTACCATAGCAACACTGCAGCTGCCTCCAGCTCTGGAAGCTTCCCCAGGGCTGGAACCAGCCACTGGAAGAGCAGCAGGGCCAATTGACCCTTTGCTCTTCCTTGAGCAGTGGGGGGGGGGGGGGGGGGCCCTGGGGAGGAGAAGGAGATGCCAGCAGGCCACACGGAACCTCACTGCCTTGACAAGTTCGCGAAAGCCCATGACAATTGTGTTTAAGGACCCCCATTGTCCTCGTCTCTCTGCGGTGCGGAGCCCAGGCGGGAAGAAAGTGGGGACTGCGAGGCAGGAGACCTGGGCTCCGAGCTGTACTTTCTGTGTCATCCTCCGTCTCTGTGCCTCCGTCTCCTGGCCTGTAACACAGGACTTGCCCTCAGCCATTTTAGTATCCCCATGTTACAGATCAGGGAACCGACACTTAAGGGAGGTAAAACAATGTGTTCAAGGTCACGGTCTATCAGTGATGGAGCCAGAGACCAGGGAGAAAGGAGGGCCTGGGAGAAAAGATGGTCAGGGAGGAACAGCCTAGCAGGTCATCCTGGACAGGGTAACTTACATTTTAAAAAACAGGGGGTGATATTTGACACCAAAGAGTGAACTGTCATGCAGGGCCTTCTGGCCAGATGTGTTAACTCATTCTGTGGCGTTTACTCTCCAACCAGTGGATGAGCCAAGATGATGGAGGGGCGAGGCTGTTCACGGAGGGAGGCGAGGGAGTGAAGCCCAGGAGGCCAGGTGTGGAAGTGAAAGGCCCTGCCCAGCAGCTCACGTCCACCCTGGCTCACCCCACCGTGACCCGGCCGCGGAGTGGGTGGTGGCGGCTGCGCTAACATCTCTGCCGTAGCTAACAGCCTTGGAACTAACAAAACACACCATTTCACTGTGCTACTCAGGCTTGGAAGAACCTGAAGTCCAAGAGGCCTTGTCTACAGATCGTGGGGGTCCAAATTCCTTCGAACATTCCACCCAAGCTGGAAGCCGGGCACCCAGAGAGAACTTGCAGCTGGACAGAGCCTTGGAATGCCGTCAGTACCCCTCCCTTTTTCCCAGTGGCCCCTTGGAAAACATTTAGCCCGTCCCACCACTTGCAGAAGAGGAACAACCAGAAAGAGGCAGAGACTCGTCCTGACCTCCCGCTGAGTGCAGTGGGCTGGGGAGGTGGCGTGGGGCCCCTGAGCCCAGGTGCGGAGCCAGACTGCTGTTACTCACCCTGTCTGGCCTCCCGTGAAATGCCCTCCTTGGTGGGGCCGACATTAGCCACAGGCACTGGCCCCCAGCTCAAGCTCTGCAGACAGTGTGCTTCAGGGCCTGAGTTTGAATTTGGACTCTGACCTCTTCCAACCACGTTTACTTGGGCACATTGCTTCATCTCTGGCCTCAGTTTCCTCATCAGTATAATGGGGATACAAACAGTACTGACTTCTGTTGGAGGAGCTAAATGAATGAATGCAGATAAAGTGCTTAGAGCAGTACCTGTTATCAGCTAATAAAATGTTAGCTGTCACTTATTGTTATTATCGTTGTGGTTGCTCAGAGCCCCGGGAGAGGTAGAGAGGATAGGATGAGGTGGGGGCCGTAGGAGAGAAGCTCAACAAATGGTAGCTGCCGTCATCATTGTTGTTTTATCATTGGCGGAGCCCATCGTAGAATCGTACTCGCTGTCAGCTCCACGTGTCTGAAGACACTCTTAAAGATCTGCTTCTACCCTGGCTGGGTGGTTCAGTTGGTTAGAGCGTCATCCCCACATGCCAAGGCTGTGGGTCCGACCCCCAGTCAGAACACACATAAGAATCAACCAGTTGATCCATAAATGAGTGGAGCAACAAATTGATGTCTCTCTCTCTCTCTCTCAAATCAATTAAAAAAAAAAAAGACCTGCTTTCCCCTAACTCCATTTGGCCTTGTTTGCTTTTCACAACAAATGTGAAGGGGAACCAAGTAGGGTCCCTGTGCTATTCCTTACACCTGAGGGCGGCTCCTCTGTGCCCTCACTGGGAATGGACAAGGAGTGTGTCCCGGTGAAACCAGCCCGCCCTCAGGCCAGGTCTGAGAAATGGTGGGTCCCCAGGGGGTCAGGTCCCAGACGGCCACAAATGCAAGCTCATTAGCACTCTAGAGACCCATGAGAATCACCCACCCAGGGCGTTAGGAAATGAAGACTGACCAATGAAATGTTTTTCTTTTACTAGAGTGTAAGCAGCTACTGTGTTCTTTTTTAGAAAAATTTATCCGGAAGATCATCGCACTACTCCAAGATGAGGAGGAACAGGAGGGAGAGAAGGTGAGGAGGATGTTCCCCGCTAACTCTGACCCTCACTGTGGATCCCCCTGGCCACTGCCCGGGGTAATGACTTCCCCACGTCTCCCCCAATCCTATGTCTTGCTGGAACCTTGCTCCTGACCTGTGGGAGCAACTTTCTCGTGAGTCCCCCTGAGTGCCATGGACGAAAATGAATATGACAGAGACATGATGGGTTCTGCTTAGGGTGGAGAAGTGGGCTGTGGCCAGTTTC
Organism: Artibeus jamaicensis; assembly: GCF_021234435.1. Lineage (NCBI taxonomy): Eukaryota > Metazoa > Chordata > Mammalia > Chiroptera > Phyllostomidae > Artibeus > Artibeus jamaicensis. The sequence goes on from NW_026521356.1 coordinate 5,205,804, forward strand.
TCAGGGGAGACAAAGGACAGCAGCAGCCAGTTTCTCCGAAAAGAAAAAGGCCCCGAGCCCCCTGCTCCAGGGCTTTTATTGGGTTGTAATTCACAGGAATACAGGGCAGCAAGGATCCAACAGTAGATAACATTTCAAAGAAATCTGAGGGCTTCAGTCTGAGTGAGTGTCTGTCAGGAACAGAGTTGCAGAAACTTTGGGAGACACACTCATTTCCTCTCGGACCCTTATTATATGAATGAAAGCACTCTTAGAAGAGCAGATTTCACAGGTTTATCAGCAAGTCTTTGTGGTGCCAGATTTTCCCCCAGGGCACGCTCTGGCCAGGCAAGGAGCTGCACCCCTCCCCATCAGGTATTCAGGCTTAAGGGGATTAGAGCCAGGAAGCGCTTCTCCCAGAGAACATGGGGACTTGGGCTATCTTAAAGCTGGGGCACGAGAGTCTATTGCTCTTCATTGCAGCCCCCTTGAGTCCTTCCATGAAGGCCTCCCAAGTGATCGAGTCTGGCTTAGGTTGCCCCTCCTCTGAGGGGTCTTACCTGTCATTGACTTCCAACCAAGCTTTGGGGGCAGGGAGAGGAAACCGAGGCAGCGTTTGCTACCAGAGACAAGCTTTGTCTCCTGTGGCTGGCATTCCAAAGGTTGTCCCTCACCCTTAGCCACAAGGGGTAGAGATACAATTCCTAAAACCAGGCAGAGTGGTCTACAACACTGACCCCCCTCCTCCCTGAGGCTGTCGGACACTCCTTTTCCCATCTCTGAGCATCAGTGGCTTTTTTTTCTGGGCCACACCCTCTAGGCCACAGTGGGTCTCTCTGGTTTCAGGGGATGTGGGTTTCTTTCCCCAGCTCACTTGCAATTTCCTCAAAGTCAAGGGCGGTAACTCAATCTCTCTCCTCTGGCCTGCAGCAACTTCACGTCCAGGAGCCAGAGGCGGCTGCGGAACACCTGACCCCGCCCTACAGGAAGAAGTCCCAAGAGAGAAAGTCCAGCTTCATAAAAGTCTTTTCTCATAAGAAACATGGCTCCAAGGAGCCCAAGAGAGGGGGAGCGGCAGGTGCCACCAGCCCGGAGTCCCAGCTGCTCAAGAGGCCCAGCTATCTGCCCCTGTGTGTCAGAGGCCATCAGCCCTCTATCGACAGCAGCCTTGGTGAGTAGGCCTGCTGTTGTCATGGTAACAGGCTGCCTCTGACCCCAGGCTTCCTCTAGGGCAGCGGTTGGCCTACTGTGTGGCCTCTCATTCAGTCCTGACTTTGCTCTCTGCTCTGAGCAGAGTGGGGAGGTGTGAGAGGACCGTGGGGAGGGGAGAGGAGTAGGCTGCTGCCCAGACCCACCGCTCACAACACACTCCCCCATTCCACCGCACACACATTTAGAAGCGAATGTGGTATGAGAACAGTGCGTCTGTACATTAGACGAGTGCATCAGAATCGCCTGGGAAGCTAATAGAACACAGAGCCAGGTTTGATGAAGGAGGACATGCCCTGGGTTGTCCTTCACTGCACCCGAGCACGAGGCCCACTGGTTTATAGTGATCACCATGACGTTTATGGAGCGTCCACTCCGTGCCACTGTCACACATCATCTCATTTAACCAGCTCGCAAACCTGAGAGGCCAGTCTTGTTACTCCCATCGACCAGATGGAGACGGTGAGGTTCCGACAGGCTAAGTGAATCGGCAGAGCCTCGCAGAGTTAAAGGGAAGGGCACTCACCTGTTGGCAGGCCTGCTTGTCTTCCTCCTGGGCAGAGAGGAGGCAGAGGGGGTTGGTGGAAGGAAAAATGAGATTTCTGGAGGGGCAAATAGAGTCCAGTCAACTCCTCTGAGGTGGGTCCAGGGAACTGGGGCTCCCCCAGGAGCCTGGAAACCAGGACCCCTGTCTCGTGCCAGTGCCCGTGGACGGCTGCTTGTCAGACCCTGGGCGCAGTGACGTGCTTGTGGACTTGAGACAGGTGCCAACACACTCACACCAGCTCCTTTTCGCCCTCAGAGCTGGAGGGTCTTGAGTACCAGGAGTCTTCGCCTGCAGAAGGGGGACAAGTTGGCTCCTCAGAAGCATCCTCCCAGGCCGGAAGCCACAAGCTGGAAGGGAGACCTCTGCCAGACGGGGCGTGTGAATCTAGTGAGTACCATCTCTGTCCCCTGGGACGGTGCTCCGTGGAGTTCACAGGCCAGACCTGAGGCCCTGGCTGGTGGGCATTGTCCCACAAAGCCAAGGGTCACTCATTTCACCCCCAGTCAGGGCATGTGCCTTGGCTGCGGGCCAGTTCCCCCATTGGAGGCGCTCGAGAGGCAACTGACTGATGCTTCTCTCACAGGCCGCACTTGAGCGGGGACCTGGGAGGGCTGCTGACGAACATCCAGGAGACTCTGAGGGCGGGGAGGAGAGAGGGTTGGCCTGCCAACTGGGGCTGTTGGGACAGGGCTGGAGTGAGGAGCCTTTTTCAGGTAGAGAACACCCGTCTATTAGGTGGGATATAACTTCACCCCACCCTACCCCTGTGGTTTGCTTGAATGTTTCGTTAAATCCCTCGCTTGCTCTGGTCTCATAATCAGTGGCAAACTGGCAAACAAGTTTTTAGAGGTGCTGCGCCAAGAAGGGAAGCCCCGATCTGTAGCCTTTGGGGATTTCTGTGGCATAAACATCCTCACTGGGGCCGATTTCAAGCTGCCAGTTCATAACAGTGGGCTAACAATTTTCCTCAATATTTAGCCCTTGGTACAAGCGACCACCTGCAGAGCGCTGCTCGTAGCCCTGGCCGCTGGGCACATTCCCGCTCCACTGGTAGCCATGGAGTTCCCTTCCCGAATTCTGATCAGCTGCTCCTGGTCCCAGCTCCCATTCCTGACTGTGCTACTCGGTAGCCTGGATAAGGGCCATTGGGAGGTCTCAGTTTTCCCATCTGTCTAATGGTTTCAGGTGAAGCGCAACAGCCCGAAGTCCCTTCTGCTTCCATAAAGCAAACCTAAACGAAGCTCTCATGCTGCAGCTCTCGTTGAGGGGAGATTTTTCTGTGCCCTTCACAACGGATCCGTGTGCTCTGTTTCAGAGACACAGTAGTTGTAACCCGTAGATGTGTTACTGCAGAACTTGTCAACAGTCTCTCAATCGTTCTTCACTTTCCTCAGAGGAGCTGATCATCCAGAAGCTGGTGGCCCTTCTCCAAGAAGTGGATGGCCATTTGGGGGAGCAGGTAAGAACTACCTAGTCCCCCCAAGGGCAACCCCAGGGGCCTCATCAACCCACCACTGAGACCTGTGTTCAATCCCCATTTTCTGCATCTGGCTGACCTTGGGCGTGTCCGTTCACCTGTCTGAGCCTCAGTTTCCTCTTTTGCAAAACGGAGATAAATACCTACTTGACAAAGTTTAGTGCATATATAGAAAATGCCACACACACTGCAGTGAGATAAACGTTAGTTTAAAATAATATGAAGCTCATGTGGCTCCCAGGCCAGCCAGGACCTCCCCCAACCCAAACCCTCCTCCGGGAAGCCTCCTCCCTGGGTCTGGAGGGATTCGAGTTGGGGTCAGCCCTGGCACGCCCTTCAGCATCTATTTGGTCTCCAATTCTCTGAAGCTCTTAGATTTCCCTCCCCTGCAAGGTAGCCTACAACAGACAGTTCCCTGTCCCCCAAAACCTCACATGGGGAGGTTTTCCCTCTACGTGGGGAAACAAACACATGTCACACATGAAGGGGTGTGAGCTCAGGTCACTGACGCAGCGATCAGCCGGAGGACCTGTAGGTGCCCGACGGTGTTCAGCCCGCCTCCCACGGCCGGAGCCTGCACATGTTTGCCTGAGCACTGGCCCCAGAGCCACTTGGCCACCACACGAAGGTTAGAATGGACACCCTCTCCCTCCCCAGGAGCAGCCCTCAACCAATGGCTGCTAGGAGCTTGTGCACACAGCCCCCGGCTCCTCGCCCCGGGGCGGGGAGAACTCTGAGGAGCTGGTTCCTGGAGTTCCCCGCGGGGGGGGGCTGCAGTCGCCGGCCTGTGTCATGGCTGCTTTCCCACCCTCCTCCTGGGTCTGCATTGCCCACCAGTGCTTCCCGGGGTCACTCTCAACATGTAGGAGCTCACCCCAGACCTCGTCTCTGGGTCGGCCTCATGGGGAGCCCAACCTGACATTTAAGTATGAAGAAGAGGAGGTTCAGGGTGGGAACTAAAACTCATGCACATGCATGCTGACAAAACATTTCACATAAACCACCTCACCTAATCCCCTCCCCCAACAACAGTTGGTGGGGGGTGTTATTCCTCCCCTCTCTACATGACCAAGCAGAGGCTCAGAGAGGTCACACAGCGAGTGGATGGGATTTAAACATGGTCGTCTGGGTCCAAAGACCTGCACTTCCCCCCACTTTGTCCTGCTATTTGCAGCTGGGCCTTGCAGCACGGATGCTGACCGGCTGTGGGCTATGGGCGGTGGAGAAACTGAACCCGGGAGCCCGTCCCAGGGATAATGAGGCACACCCCGCCTGGCTGTGGGTCGGGGGGGGGGGCCACCTGCCAGCAACACTGATGGCCTGCCTTCGTTTCTGCTTCCAGATCAGGCGGCACCCCAGCTTTAAGAGGTTTTTTTACCAGCTCCCGGACTCGTCCCTTCTAAAGCTGACCACCGCCCTGCGTAGACAGGGCGTCCGCTCGCCGCAGTCTGACAGGAACCACGCTGAGAGGCCCTACCAGTTCGCCTTTGGCTTGGCCAACAATTGTCACAATGTCCTCAGCCTGATGGGCCTGCGCTACCCCCAGTCCCCCTACTGGGAGGCCCAGCAGGTAAGAAACAGCGATGAGGCACAAGGGTGTCAGCGAGGACACGGTCGTGGTCAGGACAGGATCTGCTTACTGTCCCCTCTGCCCGGCCCAGTTCAGGGCTTCTGGGGTCCAGCTCAAAGACCACCTGCTTGCTGAGGCCTTTTGGGACCGTCCTACGCCACGGTGACGGTTTTCTTTCCCCACACCCTCACTGGCCTTACTTGCATTTTCCTTACTGGCCCCGGTGTCTAACCGTGCGCGTTTTCATGCTCTCTGACATCAGCACGGAACGCTGGGCTGGCTGCTAGCTAAGCTGGCCATCTTGTTATTTCATGGATTCTGCTGTGTGGCTTCCCAACTTGCAATTGCCATAAAATTTAAATAGCAAAGCAAGGTCAGATCACATTCAAATAAGGGGTGAAGGTAGATGAGAAGGCCCCATGGGCTGTTTGCTTTAGGAGGGCTTCCTGGAGGCGCCGCATCCTGACTTTGGCGGGAGGATGAACAGTAGCTGCCCCTCTGCAATTACTCTCTTCTGATTGTTTTCATGCTTTTCCCTCGCCCACGGCTCTGAGATGTTCTCTTTAGAAACAATACTTATCACTGTTTTTCAAAAGTCTGAGTTTTCACGTGTTTTCTGGAGGACCCCGATGAACAATTTTCCCTTCCCCTTTCAAATCCATTGAAGATAACCTGCTTACAAACATCCGACCCCGCTCTACAGAGCAGAAGCTACTGAGCAAGTGCGAGACTTTAAAGGACAGAAATGTCTGTTTGTTGGTGTGGGACGCGCAGACCCAGAACTCCTGCAGCCTGGAAAACCAGAGTGCTGTCCCCACCACTCACAGGCTGTCTTCCCCTCCGGGAATGAGCTTCAGATGCCACGGGCTGAGCCTTACAAGAAAGCTGGTCTTTCTCTGTGACCCTTGTACCTTGTTATTCCAGTGCTGTGCACAGCTTTGGCTTGTTTTCCGCTGAGAACTCCTTGTGACCTTAGACCTCTCTTTTCTCAGCCTCACTGCTTCTCCTGGAGAATGGGTGTATCATAGATAGTTTGACCCCTAAGATGGATTAGGTAATAGCTTATGGAACAATCTGAGCTCTTTGGGAGAGACGTCATGGAAACATGAGTTCTGACACCCTCAATAGCCCTGACCCCATCCTCTGGTTTCATTCATTCATCCATTCATTCATTCGACCTGTAGACAGTACACAAGGCTCTGTGAGGGTCTATGGAATGTTCTGCCAGTGGAGAAGACGGAATGTTTACTGATGACAAAATTTAATATCAATTAAATGCCCAATTAGTGTTAATGGAGGCCAATAAATCAAATTGGTTCTGGGAGACTTCCAGGAGGTGGCAGGCATTGATTCTGAGGATGGAGAAGCTGTAGATGTAGGGAAAGGACATGTCAGGCAGAAGGTGCTGTGTGAGCAAAGACCCAGAGGGGGAACTGGTATGCTGTGTTGATGGGTTACTGCGAAGTCCATTGTTACCAGAGTGGAACTTACAAATAATCGGGCTCTGGCTAAAACTTCTATTCTTTTTCTCTTCCCAGAACATCACAAGCCCTGAGGCCCAAAGTCCAGATTGAAAGCTGTGCTTCACACTCAAGCATGCTCTTGAACAATCCAAACAACTGGTGGCTTTAGCCAGGACACCCTGAGGATGCTTCATAGTTGTCCTGATTCAGGGCTTCTCGGAAATGACTGCAGACAAGAGTCGACGACCATTCTGCATCCTCATGTCGTCACGGGCTTATTGAGACTGAGGATGCACAAAGCATTCTTCCTGAGGACCAGAGGCAGAGACCGTGCCGGGAGAAATAAGCACTGGACTGGGAGTTAGGAGACTCGAGCATCCAACTGCTGACCTGCTTCAAACTTGCTACAAGGCCTTGTGTGCCCCTGTCCTCTCCAGACCTTGGGCTCTGGGCTGGACGAGGTGACCCATCATATGCCTTCTGGTTCTATATTGCTAAAATCTATCTAAATAGGGTAGTGAGTGTTTTACTCTGTGACTAAATATACCCTCCCCACTGAGCTGGAGGCACTCACCCAATGAATGAATGAGTGAAATGGTGGAGAACTCCTAAGATCTGGGCAGTGTGTTCGATGTTCACTGGAGGCCTTGCTCCTCAGCTGGAGTTGCACAGCCAGTGATTCCGTCCCTAAACTGTGGGGCGGGAGGAAAGAGGGCCGCTGCCTTGACAAGCATGGTCTGGAGAGTCAGGCCAGGACCCGAAGGCCCTGCGTTCTTCTGACAACCCCAGTGCCGACTTAACGCGCCCTCAGGTTTTTACTTTTATTTAAGAGTTACTAAACCCTTAATCTTATGTCTCTATTGCTTGATTCACTGAACTAAAAACATGCCACTATCATATAGAAGACTTGCTGACATGTTTTCAAATGTTGGTTTTAACGAGTCTTTAGTTTTAAAAGTACGTTTTTGTTTAATCTCTCATCAGAACATCCGGATGCGTTTAAAAAAGTGTGCGTCCATAGGCAACACACAACTTATTCAGCTCACAGTGCTTACTGCCCATAGGATTTGTAGATCCCCCCAGGAGCTCTGCAGGCCCAGCTATAGGGAGGACCTGTGGATTGGGGATCTCTGGTCTCAGAAACCTCCCGAACCCGTGTCCTGTAATTCCATCACCAGGGAAATGAAGCTGGTGCCTTTCAGCTCTCGCATCTTGTGGGGGTTTGCCAAGAGTCAGTGAGAACATGAATGTGAAGGGTCTGAAAACTACGTAGCCCCATGTCCACGTGTGTCATTTGTATTACAGGCCCAGTCCGGTAGTTTTCAGGGAACCGGGGAGGGCTTCGAGCTGGACGACCACGGATGGTCGCACGGCGTGCTCCGCTCAAGAGCACCACGGCCCAGGACGTGCTGTTCTCTTCCTAGACGTTGTGGATTTGTAGATTTATGGCGACAGTTTTCCAGCCGGTGCCAGTGGTCTTGAGAAAGGGCCTCCTTTTTGTTTTTGTCCAAAGGTGAGGTGTGGGCTGTTGGGGGCTCCGCCTTCTACCACTGAACAGTTTCAGGAGCTGGACTCCAGTGCACGTGTTTCCCACGTGCCTGTTACCCCCGTGCATGACACTGCCTGGAGCACGTGGCCATGGGGGAGAGGGAGTTAACACCTGGACGGCAAACTCAGTCCTGTCACCCTGGAAGGACGTGGTGTTGGGTGTGGAACCTGTGGCGACCACTGTGGGGCCGGGAACCAATCCAGGCCTTGGTGCTTAGATGGGACTGACCTCAAACCTGAGGCAAAGTTCAGGATTTTCAACTAAGCATATTCTGAAAGTCACTTAGTGTTGTTGCTTCTAAGAAGTGTGAGAGAGGCGCGCTATTTATGGATTTATTTTAGGCGGTGTTTAGGGCTACAGCGCCAGAATGTGAAGGATAGGAGTCAGTTTTAAATGCGGGTCAGGAACCTTCTGTATGTAGTTTCTCTGGTGAAATGATGGTCTTTGATCCGTGTGTTCGGTATGAGTTCCCAGGGCTGACATCTCTCTCTCATGTTTGGACTGTGTTGTTTGCACAAATAAAGAAACTGACTTGCCCAGAGGTCTCACCTGGATTATTCGCAATGGGACAAGACGGGGCCCACCGGCCACATCTGGGCCTGTCAGGTGCCTCCTGGTCCCCGCCTGGGGACCCTCTCTGGGTGCTTTCCTGGCACCCCATCCTTGGGGAGTCGCCTTGCTGAGCCAGTGAAAAATAAGTGCTCCCCGGGCTAACGCCGCCCGTTGGCTGATGACTTTGGGGGTAAGATACTTGCCCTCCAGATCTCTCATTCTTAAGGTGACTCTTAAGGTGACAATTAATTATATTTCCAGGCAAACATGGGCCAGCCCTGATTCGCTATCATCTGTTTTATTAGTCCCTAAATTCTATCCCTCAGAACAGAGGGATAGAATTGACAGAATATAGTGCCTAGTTCGGGGTCTGGAAAATGTGGTCTCCACTGAAATGCACTAAAGGCCTCCTTGCCCTCCCTCAGATAGCATGTGAGTTCTTCCAGGGGCTTTCAGGGTAAGGCGGCCTTTTGGGGTGGCGGCCCGACTGCTTTTCAAACCACATTCCCATTCCCCAAGCCTTGAGGGCTCACCATGATGCTCTGAGGACAGCAGGGGGCAGTGTTACCACCCTCATCTCCCAGATGAGGAGGCTACGGCTCAGCCTGCGGGGAGCCTCCTTCAAGGCCACACGGTCAGCTACAGACAGAACAGTCCATGAGTTCATTTATTCAGCCAGGATTTATTGAGCACGTACCATGTGCGGGGTCTGATGTAAAGGACACAACCCCACCTGCAGGATGCTGACGGACCTCACTGGCTGTGGGAATTTCGTGTCAGTGGGAGTACAGGGTAGTGGACACCACGTGGGAGTGGGCATCCTTCAAGTCCCACCACGGAGGCTTCCCAGAACCCTGGGGTGCGTGGCAGACCTGGCTGCTTTGAACGGCTCTTAAAAGGTCGGCAAGTAACATCAAGACATAATTAACCTAATTTCTCAGCCTGAGAGGTCAGGAGGCACAGTGGGTGAGTCAGAGACAATGGGGCAGCCGGGAGCTGGTCGAGTGCGGGGTGTTAGCAGGGTCGCAGCGCGAGCAGCACCACAGCTGTCATTCAGTTATGCTTGTCGGGAAACCAGAGAGTGTCTGGCCTTGGCCTTGGCACCAGTGAGACATCCCAGTTTCAAAGCATGGTGACTATGGCATCAAAAAAACAACCCAAGAGCTCTGGCTGGCGTGGCTCAGATGGTTGAGTGCTGGCCTGTGAACCAAAAGGTCACTGGTTCGATTCCCTGTCAGGGCACACGCCTGGGTTGTGGGTCCGGTCTCACGTGATGTTTCTCTCTTTCTCTCTCCCTTCTCCCTCTCTAAATAAATAAATAAATAAATATTTAAAAAACCCAAACAAAAACAATCCATTAGTGGTTTTTTTTTTAAGCATAAAAAGGAGAAAGAAACTAATTAGGGGTTGCCAAATTTAGCAAATAAAAATATGGGGGCCCAGTTCATTTGAATTTCAGATACACACAAAAAATAGCTGTAGTACTGGAGACATAGTTATACTAAATAACTATTCACTGTTTATCTGAAATTCAAACTTAAAGCTTCTGGTATTTCACCTGGCAACCCTGGAACTAACGCAAGAACAATTCTCTTGATCACCTCAAAGTGGGGAAATAGGAAATTCAGCAAAATGAAGGAAAACATCCCAGGGCTCTACTGATACTTAGAACCAACACGAGGGCGGCTTCGGGCACAAGAGCGGCTAGCGCCACGTTTGCTCCTCCCTTGCACGCCAAGCCGCGCGCATTTCTGAGCCGTGCGGCACTGTTCCGCTCCCTCCCCTGGTTCCTGTGTCTCAGGTCTCTGGGCACAAGGCCACCTGCCAAAGGCGAGGCCACTCCTGGAGTAAAGGCCTGTGGCCAGGCAGGTCACTCCACAGAACTGGGGTGCTTCCCTTCACCGGTCTGGACCACAGAATCAGAGTGGGCAGGGGGTCCAAGGACGCCAGAGCCTTGACTCTGCTTGATAAAAGTAGGCTCCCCTAAGGCTCCTGGCCCTAACGGCCCCACCCTCCACGGCTAAGTTTGCAAGAGTCCTCCCAGGTGCCCCAGCCCAGTTCCAGGCTGTCTCCCACCCAGCCCCCTCGGATGTGTGTTCCAGGATTTGTTAGGCAAATGCGTCTGAGGCCTGGGGACAGCCTGGGCTCCCATACTGGGCCTGGCTGGGGCAGGAGGTTGTGTGCACTCTGGGGAGCAGAGGGAGTAATTTTTTTCTCAACAGGCTGGAAAAACTGAGGCCGAAGGTGTCTTTATCGTGGAACATATTCACTTTGTTGTGAACAGCAGAGTCTGCCCTCATTCGGGCTCGGGGACAGGAGGGGCAGAGGTGTCTGACCCCTCAGTTTCCTCTAGCACCACACCAGAACTCAAGGAAGGTCCAGGGCCGCCAGCTGGACACGGCTGCACCAGACAGTCCCCGGGGAGCTTGGAAGGCTGACGCCAGCTCAGTGCCATCAGGGGATTCCAGCAAGTGGCCGAGGCAGAGTCCAGGAGTTCCAAGTTGAGCTCTTAGTATGCTGTGTCAATTAAAACAAAACAAAAGAACCTGTTTTTTGACACCACAGGAAAATGCCCGTGGCTCAGGCCTGCCTGACCCCCAGGGTTGCACTCTGCGGGCCAGATAGAACTTGTAGGCTAGGGCTGATCTGGCCCATCTCAAAGAAGCAAACTCAGGCAGGGCTTGGGAGGGAGGCGCTGAGCCCCGCCAGCCAGGAGTGCTCTTCAGTTCCAGTCCACATGCATGTCTGTCCTTGTCTGTCCGTCTAGAGCAGGGTAGTGGAAGGGTTGGAAGGCCCACAGGGAAGCTAAGAGGATGTTCAGACAAGAAGTTGGTCTCCCAGGAGAAGCAGGACCCCCTGCACCAACAGGCTTGATAGTAGATGTTGTTCTGGCCCCCAAAAGGCCAAGGTGAGCGGTCAGCATCTGAGAACAGAGGGGCGAAGCCTCAGCATTGGGGCCGTCAGGTTCTCTCCTGCTCCAGCTCAAGTTTTCTCTCTCAGCTCACAGCGTCCTGGGGGAAGACACAGATTCGTCATGTCTAAGTCCCTCATCTGGGACTTCCTCCCCCTGGTCTCCAACCCAGAATGTTCCTCACAGATTCATAACCCCTGGGCAGTCCAAGCAAGGAGCCAGGCCCCGCTATAGCCAACCTGATGCGTACAAATTGGAGCTTCCCTTTCACACCAAAAGCCAGTTAGAAGGGTCTTTTGCAAATGGAGAATCCCATTTGCACAGCAGGGGCTGACAAAGAGAGTTTGACACATTACTGGCTTTACACAGTCCAGTTAATATTTGGGTTTTCCAGAAGGAGAAGAGGCGGAGTGGCCCCAGGGTGCTGAGCACAGTTTTGCAATGTCACACCGCCAACACAAGGGGCGGGCACTCTGTGGACATATTTATGTTGTATGTCATTTGTATTGCTTTCTATATATTATTTTCACAATTTTGTAGCTTTGTATATCATTCACACAGATTTCTAGCAATTAGTAGTCTATTGCTTTAACGAAATCAGTGTATTAGAACAACCTTCCAGCAGCTGGCAGTCAAGTTCTCAAGGAAGGCACGCTGTTTTCTTAGGGCACAAGGCATTATGAACTAGTGTTGGCCTTGACTGTGACCAGGAGGAGGCAGGTTGGGGGCAGAAGGGACACTGGGTTGATGGTGTTCAAGGGTCGCCCCAGCAACTAGGGACAAGGCAGGCAGTGCCCAGCCTCCAGGCACACCCAGGGTGGTCCACACCTCAGGGCAACTGCATTCCTGGATCCTGCTGGGATGAGGCCCGGCGGTGACCCAAACAGTCTTGGAAGTGGAGAGCACAGAATAGTTGAGTGGGCAGGGAGCAGACCTGGATGGGGGAAGTGTGAGGAGAAAGGAGACGAAACCTGGGGAAGGGAAGACCTGAATTCCAAACCTTCTTCCCCCTGCTGTGTGATGCTGGGCAAGTCACTTGCCCTCTCTGGGAAGCTGCAGGAAGACACCTGCTGAACCCATCTTGGAGAAATGCTGGCATGTAATTTGCACATTACTGGATAATTTTCAAATCTGACTGTGTTGTTCTGTTGTTTACACCCCATGACGACTGCCCAGCACCACAGGTAAAGTCCAGCCTCCTTGGCACGGCAGCCTGGCCTGCCTGCCAGGTCTCCCTGTGCACCTCCCAGTGCAACTCCAGGCCTTTGCCTAGACCCTGTGACTTCCAACTCTCACTCCAGCTCTGGGTGGCTAATCTGGGTTGTTATATCACTTTGTGGTCAACATACAGATGCTGGTGACAGGCCCCTGGATTCAGATCCTAGCTCCGCCACCTACCCACTGTGTGACTTTGAGCATGTTACTTAACCTCTCTGTGCCACAGTGCTTAGGACGCAGTAAATACTACAGACATTTTAGCTGTTGTTATATTCACATTTGAATAGTTAGAAATTGCACAGTAACTCAGAGGAGAGGCTCTAAGTGGTGGATATTTTAAAAGGCTGACAATTAGGAGGATCTGAGTAGCAATCAGCAAGATGGACTTCCTCCACTTGCCGTCGTAGCCTGCAGGCAGTCTCTCAATTTCTCCTCTTTCAACTTTGAGGCCACCCGAGTGAGATGGAAACACTGAACTCTGTGGGAGGACAGACGGGCTGGCCTCCTACAGAGAAAACTATGCTGACACATGTGTGTAGCCATGCTCTGGAGAAGGGCAGTTCTGGCGTAACTGCTGGTCTGGGCAGGAAAGGGCCAGAGAGCGGACTTGACCCCAGCCTGTTGCCTAAGTAGAGCTACCCCCTGCATCTCATAGGCCAGAAACAGAAAAGTTTTGTTTTGTAAGGCACTCAGATCTGGGGTGCAGGGAGGTCGGTTGTTGTGCAGCATTATCATAGCAGCAATAACCAACTAATACAACATCAGAGTATAAATCTGAAGGTCTGATTTAAAGTGTGTGCCCATGCACACACACTCACACACACATTAACGTATGGAACGCCTACACTGTAGCTCTCATTCCAGCCTCTCTTGTCTTTGTTGTGAGGGATATCAGCTGGGGACCAGCAGTTTACGCAGGACTAGCCCACGGACGTGGCCGTGTCCCTGAGATTGCATTTTGGGAAGAAATGAGCAATTCACTCCTCCTTCTCTATGTCTAACATTTTTGAGCTTCTCTTTTCTGCGCCCTACCCTGGTCTTTGACGCTCAGAGCGGTGAATCTGTACAGAGTTGCTTAAGATCATCCACGGTGGGTCGCCTCCAGGCAGCTTCGCAGCCTGTGCTATAAATCAATGGACACAGCATATGTGACCCACTGACTACGGTGTCTCTCACAGCTTGTGAGTGCTGTTTTATTTGTTTTCATCATTGTCTGCTTTTTATAAAGCACCTTGATTCCTAGAAGTTTGCCAACCATAATAGCTCTGGTTGAACTGCATAGTTCCCACTGCCCTGATGTGTGGGAAGAGGCTGGCCCAGGAATCAGGGCACCTGAGTCGGGAGCTGGCTCCCAGATGGCTCCCAGCCAGGAAGGCTTCCCCACACCCACCGTAGACCAGCCTGCATTCTTACAACCTAGGGTCAGAGATATGACACCCAAAGGTCACGGAGGTCTTGGACATGGACACCAAGGAACAGAATGAGAATAATCCCAGACTGCACCGACACAGTGACCACCAGGGACCCCCGACTGTCTGCTGGACCAGCATGCTCCCTGCCCAACCATTAATCCAGAAAGTGCCCTGTGGGTCTGCCCTCCTTCCTGTAGCAGCTCTGAGAATCTCCTCCCCACTGCACTGCTTCCCCCGACCTGCAAAGCACCCACCTTCCCCGGGCAAGCCTCCGACCTCGTCCACCTAACACTCCCCCACCCACCCAGGGACCCCCACCCAGCACAGGAACAACCTGGAAGGATGTCCCTTAGAAGGATTGGGGATTTTTCTGAACGATAAAGCCTTGAAGCAAACTAAATAGCAATGTAGTTCTGTCCCTTTAGAAGAATACTTTGATAATCCAGGAAAATAATTATAGATGACACCCGGCTTGGTTTGTGTTTGAGGCTGGCATTTTGAGTTTGCGGGTACGTATGTATGTAGGTATGTGCCTTTAACAATGTTATGGTTCAGTAAAAGAAAAAGAAAAAAAATTGAGGCTTGGTTTATATGGAGCTCCTAGTTCACCAAATTAGTAGGTTTTATTCTGGCCTTTGGTCTGAAGTTCAAAGTTCAAGATAAACTCTTAAGAGTTGGGGATCGAGTTTAATTCATCTTTGATTTCCCCAGAGCCCAGGAGAGTGCTTGGCACTCACTAGGTAATAAATGTCGATTGAGTAAATCAATGACAATATAATACAGTCAAAAAGCTGTGAGAAGCTGGCCTACATTGATTAGGGCTTTTAGTTGGAGGGTGGGAACAGTTAGGAGCTTGACATGTTGAGGGTCATGTGGGCACCAACCTCTCTAGTTTGGTTCTCTAGTACAGTTCTCTTCAGAAGCTGAGAGGTAGCTAGTCAACCTCTGGGAGTTATAGACCTGTGGTATCTACTAATTATTGAGTGCTGTTATACATCTTGCTCTCTGCAAAGCAATGTACACAGTTGACTGTACCAAACACTCACAACAGCTTAATGAGTTGGTATTATCTCTATTTTACTGATCGAGAAATAGAGGCTCAGCAAGGCCACGTATCCTAAGCACGCTGAGTGAGACGGTGGCAGATCACAGATTTCATTTTGGGTGCATCCTACCCGAAAGCCCAGCTCCTAGCCCTCACATTTGACCCCCCGTCCCTTGTAATCTTCCTGCAGACCACTCCCAAAGCTGCTCCTGCCTGTGGGGTTTAAGAAACATTAGTCATACTCACTGCACTTTGCTGCCTGGTTTTTTGGATCATGGTTGTCTTGGGAAGCCTTTTCACGGGGCCACTGGCCTTTGGTCTGTTCCTCTTGAATACCTCCCAGGTCCAGCGGGGGCCCGCAGCAGGGCTCGCCCTGGGCAGAGAGAGGGAGGGAGTGGGGTGTCAACGCCCGTCCTGCGTCCTCCACTCTCAGGGCCCTGCTCCAGCTCAGAAGGTATCACACACTCCCGTGCTGTGCTTCGCAGTCCCGGGAGCATCAGAGTGCCCCGTGACCTTTATTTCATAATCAGTGAATATTTATCTGAGTAACATCGTGCTAACTGGCCAATAGAAATTCAAACTTTTACATAGTTGTTTGTCAAGGCAATAGTTTAAATCATGTGAACAAAAAGCATAATTTATGCCCAAGCACAAAATTCTTAACTATATGCAAACTCTTACAGAAAGTTTTATAATTAAAATTATACTAAGTGAAAGAATCAGATACATTTCAATGTATTTGATAGGACATGCTATGGGGTGGGAACCTCGAAAGTAGCAAACTCTGCTCTCCCCAGCAGTCTCGCTGTGGCCACAGAGGAACCCAGCCACTGCCAGAGCGGCCCGGGCAGGCAGGCATGAGGTCCGGGGCAGAAATGCCCTTGACCCACCCCAGGACCTCCTCTTGGCCTCCCACTGACTAACCCAACTGGTGTCCAGCCAGAAAGGGAGACTGGGAACTCAAAAGTATAGAGATGCTCAGGCCCACTCCTAATGGCGGCAGAGATAATCGTGGAGCATGTTACACAACCCAGATGATTGATGTGCATTGTAAGTACAATTTTTCTGGGGACAATCTACAACACAGGAATATTAGCCTCCTAATTATGCCAATAAAAAATCTTTTGGATTAAGGGGGGCCCTCAGTTCATAGCATGCAGTGGCTATCCAGGGCCGGGACACAGAAGCCTGCTTGCTCTCTTGAACTGAGATGTCACGGGAGTGTCCCACTGCGCTCAGAGAAGATGCGTCCCCAGTGTACCACAGCAGGAAACTAAAGAGAATGACATCGTCAGCACGAACAGGCCCATTTCTCACACACTGTCCCCACCAAGAAGGACAGGAGAGGGATGGTAGTCCGCAATCACACAGACTAGAAAAGGACCCCAATGTTCCTAAGGAGCTGACAGGACGGAAAATGTCACTTAGCTGCCCCACCCCCATCAAAGGAAAGAATGCATTCTCAGTGAAGGGGAAACTTACGAGGCATCCGGCTTGCTGGTGGATTCCTTCACACTGGCCAGGGGCCCCGCACTCTGGGGACTCAAAGAAGCAAGAGGAACTACAACAAAAAGTAAATAAAAATGTGGGGGACTGGAGTGAGATGACATGGGGCAGGGGTACTCAGCCACTTTTGACAGAACAATAGGCAGTAATCGAGAGTGTTCCGAAAGAGCAAAGAACACTCTCATTCTCAAATTTGCATGTTTAGGACCAAAATCATATTGTTGGGTTCGACAACAATGCAGCGGCCTCCGCGGAGGGCCGGTGCTGACCTTCACGCTACATCATCGCAGATCCCCTCACAAAACACCGCCGAGCTAGGGAGCGTTTTCAGGAAAAACCCCCCAGGGGCTGACCCTTCACCTGCTTCATGGAATGCATTTTCTGGTTGTTGTTGTCGGAATAAAAAATATTAATAGTTTTATGACCAGTGTTCTTACATAATCCCTTTGCCTATTTTCTGAGTACAGGGAAATATAATACATGAAGATTACTATATAATAATATAATACACATATATAAAAATAACATGGACTCCTACCTGAAGCTCTTTCATTTGGAGGCCTGGTGGATATCTCAACTCGATTTGCAGTCCCTTCGTTTACGGTTTTCCTAGGGCCTTTTGCAGCACCCCACCCCAACAGCGTGGCCGTCCCTACGTGACTGGCCACACTGGCCCTCTCTGCCCAGCTCCCACGGCTGCCTTAGGGCACAGCAGAGGCCCCGCTGCTGCAGGCTCTAACTGGGTTCCTCACGCTCAGCACTACTGCCCTCAGGGGCCAGAGTTCTTTGTTATGGTCTGTCCTGTGCACTGTAGGAAGTTCAGCAGCATCTCTGGCCTCCAGGTACTGCCTGATGTCTCCTGGGGGTAAAATCGCCCCCGGCTGGGCTCTCCGTACCCTCTGTCCACCCCGGAATGAGGTATGAGGGAGGAATGCTGACTCAGGGCCCAGGATTGCTCAGACCCCTGAAGGTGGCTGGCTACCTTTAGGTACAGGTGTGATAACATAAAATAAACTCATTTTATTTAACAGGAAATAAAAGAGCATACGAAACACTTTGACCAATTTTCTGTCTCTTAATGCCCTTGTATTTTTGTCTCATTGCGATGAAAAGAATCAAAGTAAACCTACTCCAGAGAAAGGGTCCCCTGTGACTTGGGGTAGGTCTGAAAAGAAGGAAAGCTTGCTCATCTGTGGAAGTTTGCTGACGCACCGTAAGGACTCTACAGCCTGGTTCATTCCCTCCCCCTTTGCCCCACCCTGGCCGTCCACGGTGGCCAAACAGGTATCCTCTTCATCCCGAATGCACCTTGCACTTTCCTTCTTTGTGCCTGAGCTTCTAGAATAAACAAAATTTGAAATGCTCTTTTCAGTCTGTCCAGCCCCACCCCACAGACCACGGTTGTCAATATCCTGTCCATTTCAACTCACCTGCCGTCTCCAGGAGCCTTCCTTACCCCCCAGAGGGAAGTGACCTCATTCTCCGTGAATACCCCCAGCACGTTTTTGTTGGTAATACAGAACTTAATAATTTATCTTGTATTTTAGAGGTCGGTATTCACGTCACTCCCTACAAAGGGGAGATTTCCTGAGAGCTGAGAGCAAGGACCTGAGAACAGCCCGCCTCTGCAGCCCCTAGAACGGTGCTTCTCAGACCATCCCCTGCAAAGGACCTGCTTCTGCGAACCCTTATTCGCAATGTATAAGAGACCAGCACTTTTGAAAAGTACAATCAAATGAATTAGGTCAATTCTTCGACGCCATGGCAGCATCTTATTGCTATAAACATTTCTAACTGCTCGCTCTCGGCCCTGCACTCATTTCGTCGTGAACTAGCAGCAGATAGTCAGGGGCTGGCAGCGCTCCCCGGCCACACGCTGAGTGGCGCTGCCTTGGCACAGCGGCTGCCACAGCAAAAATTTACCAGAACAGCGTTTCTCAAACACAAGCAGGCAAAAGGATCGCCCCAAGGGCATGTAAAAAAGACAGCTGGGTCCCCCCACTTCCAGAGTCTGCGGTAGGGCCTGAACATTCTCGTTTCTAATGAGCTCTCAAGTGACACATTGCTGCTGGTTGGAAACCACACTTGGAGAATCACTGGGCTAAAGAAAGGAACAAAGGTCAAGTGCACTGCCCCTGTGGTGGCCTGTCATCCTTCCAGGGAGAGCCTCTGCAGCTAAGCCTGACTCCACCAGCGCAGCCCTCTGAAGCAATGGTTATCAGCCACCAAGTTCTCATACGCTTGCCAAGGGGCTCCGGCCATGCAGAAGCCAGGGGGTCCATACCTTGGGGCTGTTCTGAGCCCAGGTCCTCCACAGGTGGCTGTGCAGGTGATGCGGAAGAACATGGAGGCAACGTTTGAGGTGTCCCCATCCCTGAAGGCCCCACACGTGGCCTGAGTGACGTAGACGACTGGGAGGGTGGGGATCTGGGCGGTGACCAGGTGGGTCGTGCCTGCCGCTGTGGCGACACGGGTGGTAGACCCGGTACTGAGCTGGGTGGTGAGGGCACAGCTGGAAGCAACACAGGGAGCGAGTCAGCTGGAGAATGTGAGGATGAGGAGGCCAGTGGTGGTGCAGGTGACTGCTCAAATGAAGAGACGGGTGGTGACACAGGCGACTCCACAGGCCACTCATGTGTGGATTCAGGTGTCTGCTCAGGTGGGGACACAGGTGGACTGTGGCCACCGCTTCCTTCCCCTTTGGGAGCCTGTTGAGTGTGAAGTTGTATGGGTTCTTCTGGACTGGCCTGCTCGGATTGGCAGCTCGGTTTACTGCGTTCGGGACAGTCATTGCCAAGGGCGAGTTCTATCTGGCAGTACACTTCCACTCGGGGGAAAATCACCCTCTTGGAGGGAGAATTAAGGTAAGCGGCATCTGAAAAAATTAAGAGCGTGAGGTCACAGGTGGCAGTACTAACCTCCAACATCAGCATGGTGTTCGCAAAAAGTTTTTTCCAAATTATTTTTATAAATAGAATTAGTTCTCATCAATGGCCTTCTTTACTTACTTGAATTTACACTGACTACTTGATTGTGGATTAATTCAGTTATTCAGTGAATATCTATTGAACACCTATATTCTCCCAGGCACTAGGAGGCGCAGGAGACAAAGACAGGTAGGACTGGTCCTGAGCTTACAGCTCAGTGCTGGGGCGGGCCCTGACCTCTCACATAAACTCAAGTTTTAATCAAGACTAGGGTTGGGCAAGGGAGAACACAGAACTGGGAGAAAGGGAGGCAGGGAGGACCTAACCGGGAGGCTTCCCAGAGGGAGGGACATCCAGGCTGAGATGTGAAGGGCGAGTGGCCCAGGGGATGGTCGGCGTGGGGTGGGAGCACTGTTTCAGGTGGAGGGAACGGCACACACGAAGGCCGAGTTTCAAAGGAGCACCGGGACATCGAGGGCGGGAAAAGCAGTGTGGCTGGAGCCGGTGTGGGGCACTGCGGCGGGAGAAGGGGCTGAGCGGGCCCAGGGACCAGGCACGCAGGGACGCGTAGGCCGCACTGAGGACGCTTGGTTTTCACGGAGGCCACGGAGACTGCTAGGCAGGGATGTGCTGACCTGACTCTCGGGCTTTGACAAGTCACTGTGGCTGCTGTGTGGGGGCTCACTGACAAGGGTATAGGGGACCCGGGGAAACCTGGCAGGGTACCGTGGACAGGTGTTTGGGTTTGTACCTGGAAGAAGGTAGAAATCAGTGGGAGATTCTGTTTAGGAGGTAAATGAATGAGACTTGGTGGTGGATTGATTTGGGGGTGTGGGAGGTGGGTGGCTGGCCCAACCGATGGATGTTGGTGCCATCTGCTACGACTGTGACCAGGGGAGGGAGGGGGTGGGGAGTGGGGAGAGCACAAGTCATGAACTTGTTACGGGACATGCTGAGTTTAGGGGGCCTCAGAGAGGCCCAAGGAGAGATGACGAGGGGGCAGTTGTGTGTATGGGTTTGGATCTCTGAGAAGAGGAGAGGGTTAGAGATGCCTGCACTGGGGAGCCCTGCCCCGGACAGCAGGGAAGCTGTGAGTGGCTGTGGATGAGGCTGCCTGGGGGGCCGCACAGAGTGAGAAGAGGGAGGGGCCGGGATTGTGTTGGGAGACAGGAGAGCGAGGGGACCGGGGCCAGCTTTCTAAGATAGGTAAGGCTGGGGTAGATTTGGAAGTTGCTGGTAAGAGAAATCACAGACTGAGAGAAAATATTTACAAACAATGTTCCTGACAAAGGGCATTTATCTAGAAAACATAAAGCTCTTAAATAACGAAACAAACAATTCAGCTTAAAAAAATGGGCAAAAGAGTCAACTGAAATAGCACCTAATGGCCGAAGCTGGAACAATTTGAGTAAAAAAATAAAGAGTTGAAAAATAACCCGAAGTATAAAATACATGTCCATGAGTTCACACATATATAAACAAATGATTGAATAAGTAATGGGCAGAAGAGACAAATCTTCCATGCAGAAGTCTAAATAATTTATGCAGACATCCTGACCTTAAGGAAACGAAGTTTAATTCCTTACTGTTTCATTGTAAACTATGCGGAGTGACTTCCTTCCAAAAAGCACAGAATGGAAAGAGGAGAAAGAGTAACTGCACAGTGGAGCACCTGACAAATGCCACTGCAGCCAGGTGAGCAAGGTCAACATCACCAGCGATGTGTCCGTCCTGTGGGTTGCAGGCACCCTTGATAAAGTGTGAGGAGAGGGGCACTTTGCCTCAGTGGTCTTCCTACTCAGACCCACAACCCCAGTGTAATCACGGGAAAAACATTCCACAAACCCCAGCTGAGGGCACTCTACAAAATACCTGGCCAGGACTAAAAACCCTGGTCGAGTCACAAATACCAGGAACCCGGGAGACATGACGACTAAATGTAAGGTGCTATCCAGGGTAAGATCCTGAATCAGAAAAAGAACATTAGGTAAAAACTAAGAAAATTTGAATAGGGTATAGATTGAGTTGATAATAATTTGTCAATATTGGTTCATCAATTATAAACAATACTATGGGTTTTGTACCATACTATGAACTAGAACATCTAATAAGTGTGAAACATAATAATGGGGAAACCTGGATGTACTATTTTCATACTTTTTCTGTGTATCTAAAACTGTTTTAAAAAATAAAGCTTACTGAAGGTCTAGACTCCTCTAGGCAAAAGAGGGGTACAGACACTCTACCGGGGAGGCTACCTGGACAGTGAACGCGCAAATGAGATGCTCAGCATCGCTCATCAGTGAAGAAAGGCACATCCAAACCACAGTAAGACGTCACTACACACACGCCAGGAAGGCTCAGATGAAAGAGGCCTGCCCTGCTGAGGGCTGGTGAAAGTTGGGGGAAACTGGAACTTTCATATACTGTTGGTGAGAGTGTAAAATGATACAATTACTTTGGAAAACAGTTTGGTGCTTTCATAAAACCACCCAAAGAATTAAACATTGAATCTCCAAGAGACCTTTGCACACCCATGTCCACTGTAGCATCATCTACAACAGCCGAGAGGAGGAAGCAAGCCATACGTCTACTGGTGACTAAGTGGACAAAGAAAATGTTGTACGTGCACATGTTGGAATATTACCCAGCCTTAAAAATGAAGAAAGCCCTGTCTCATGCTACAGCATGTTTGAACCTGGAGAACATTACAAATACTGTGTATGCTTTACTAGGTATCTAAGGCAGCCAAACTCATGGAAGTAGCAAGCAGAGGGGCAGTTGCCAGGGACTAGGGTAGGGGAGGGGGAGTCGCTGGCCAGCGGGGACAGAGTTCAGGTCTGCAAGCTGGAAAGTTCTGGAATTTACAACAATGTAAATGTGCTGAACACTACTGAACGGTGTACTTAGAAATGGTTAAGATGGTAAATTTATACTGTGTGCTTTTATCATAATTTTATATATACAAATTATACATAATTGTATAGTAGAATTACACATAATTGCATATAATTTTATTTATATAAATATAACAC
Organism: Artibeus jamaicensis; assembly: GCF_021234435.1. NCBI lineage: Eukaryota > Metazoa > Chordata > Mammalia > Chiroptera > Phyllostomidae > Artibeus > Artibeus jamaicensis. The sequence continues at coordinate 5,228,204 of NW_026521356.1, forward strand.
ATCTGCCATATGATATAATCATTCCATTGCTAGGTATTTGCCCAAGATAAATAAAAGCATCCTGTCCACACAAAGACACACATGAATGTCTACAGCAGCTTTACTCATAATAGTCTGAAGTGGGCACGACTCACATGTCCACTCACAGGTAAGTGGTAAATGAGCCGTGGCGTATTCATGCAATGGAATGTGAAAAGGGATGAACTAGTGATACCACGCTATAATGACATGGGTGAATCTTAGCATAATTCCTCTGAGTTAAAAGAATGCAGACAAAAAAGATTTCATACTGTAAAATTCCACTTATCAAAAACTCTAGAAAATGCAATTAATCTATAATGACAGAAAGTAGATCAGGGGTTGCTTGGGGAGTGGGAGTGGGCGAGGGAGGGTGGGCGCCTCTGCGGGACGTGAGGAAACTTCGGGCTTGGTGGGTTGTCTCCTGCCCTGATCTGGTGCTGTTCACAGGTGTGTGTGTGTGTGTGTGCGAGTGTGTGGCATGATGGACTGTTCACTGCCCTGACAGTGGTGCTGTTTCACAGGAGTGTATGTGTGTGTGTGTGTGTGAAAACATCAAACTGTGAGAGGCAGGAAGGGAGGGAGAGAAAAGGAAGGATGGCGGGAAGGCAGGAGGGGAGGGAAGGGGGGAAGAAGGGGGGTAGGTAGGTTTGGCTGGAGGAACCTGGAGGCCAAATGGCTATTTTTAAACATGGCATCGTCTGAGCTCCAACCTCACTCAACGCCCACTGCACCTGCCCGTGTGGGGAAGGAGGGCGTTCAAGCCACCGGCGAGCACGCCCTTCCCTTGGGCAGGAGGCTGCTGCCAGGGAGGCCAGGCATGGAGAGGGGGGCTCGCCCGGCAGCAGGGATAGTGAAATGGATGTGAGCCCTTAGGAGGTGGCGGAAGAGGGGCCAGGGCGTGGGTCCAGTTGAGGGTGACACTGTGGATGTGGCTTCCTGCTGGAGCTGACCCCCCACCCCCCGCACCCCAGAAAGCAGCTGGGCAGGAGGCTGGGGTAGACTCCCCCTTTCTGTCCCCAGATGGCAAGTAGGGACGAAAACCCCACTTATTCAGGCTGTTAGTACCCCCTGCTCGCACCAGTGACTAGAGAAAAATCCAGCCCAACCAAACCCAAGAGGTTTTAGGTGGTGGCGCTGAAACTTGTACTAGAAAGTCACACACACCCTGGCAAACTGGAAGAGGAGGTAAAACTACTGGTCTCCCTGGTGACCTGTCCTGTTCCTACCTGGAGTGGCTCCAGGTCCATTGGGAAATCCCGCCACCCTCCTTATCCTGTCCCAAGTCAGGAGTGGATGCCTGGAACGCTACTATTAGAGTTTCATCCTCGGGTTTAGGACCACCATTCCTACCTGCGAAAATGTCCGCGCCAGCTAAGGGTGGAAGGCGCTGGGTCCTTCCCAGCGGAAGTGTGGGAGGAGGTGCTGCTGAGAAGCGGGGAAGGGAGCTAGAGATGCTTAAGCACACACTTTGTGACTCTGCCCAGGGCTTGCCCTGTGAGGAAGCGAAAGGAAAGTTTCTAGAGCGGAAACTGGTATGGAGCAGCCAGTGGCCAGGCTGTAACCTGGGGCAGAAAGGGGTCTCCTGGGGCAGGATATTGGTGTCTGCTCCAAGATCCGAGCCCCACATCAGAGGAGCCCCCAAGCCCTGGGTCCCAGCCTACACCGCCACTGAGGAGAGCATGGAAGGTTCCCTAGCGGGTGGTGAGGGGCCCTAGGCCCCAGCCAGCCCCTCTTATTCCTGAGGCCATATCTGTACCCCCCACCCCATGATGCCCCTCAACTCATTCACTCCTGGACAGCTGGGGCTCACTTTTCACCACTTTACTGTCACCTGTGCAAATGTGGAGGACAGCGGAGTCGCCAGAGGAGAGAGTCAGGGTTAGAAGGAGTCTGTCCTGCGGAGGGTGTGGGAGGGGCCTGTCTTAGAGGTCACAGGGGGCAGGGGACTGGACTGACCAGGGCAAGGATATAGAAGTCTGATGTCATTGCAGCAACTACCAGTTATCTGAGCACTGTGCTAAGGGCTACAGGTGGCTTTTCTCCTTCAACCTTCACAGTGACCTCCCAGGTAGCTTCCAGGACCAGATGAGAGCCCTGAAGCCCCAGGTTAACTGCCTGCTCCGGTCGCACAGTTGGTGGGTATCAGGAACCAGGTTCTAAACTTTTTTACAGATTAGGAAACCAGGGCCCAGAGCAGGGGAGTGATCACCCTGAGGTCACACAGCCAGAGGGATGGGCACCCTCCGGAGCCCCGGTTCTCTCCATCCTGCTCTCGTGATCCCCACCCTCACCCTTGTCGGGAGAAAGCAAAGGGTTAGGACAAGGGGAGCTTGGGAAAGCAGGAAGCAATTTTGAAAGAAAAAAAAAGTGAATATGCCCTAGGAAAAACCCTTATTCGAGCCCTTAATCTCACTCCCCAAATATTTTTAAAATCCATATACACAAAAAGTACACCCCAGCAGTGCTTACTGAACACTCGGAAATGCAGAGGAATGAGCGAAGCTTCTGTACAATGGTGGTGAAATATTATACAACTTCCCCCAAAAAACAGTTATAAAGACCACACCACAACACGGAGAATACAGGATAGAACATTGGGGAGCAACCTCTGAGCCAGCAATCCCTTGGTTTGGGAAATACGGTCTATGGACTTAACTCTCAGTACGGAAAAGCTTTTTTCTTTCCTTTTAACAGAGGTGCGCACCGTGACCTTCACCATGTTGAATGGGTGACACGTGTCATTAGAATCTTCCTTCTGCCCAATGACCCACAGGTGTGGGCATCACGATTTCTTTCTCTCCTTTTTTAGTAGTTTATTTTTTCTTGTAACTTTTCCATTATCATTTACTATTTCCAAACCAACATAAGGCAAGGGCTCTTCTTTCTCATTTGTTGATCAATATGTCATTCAAAGTCTTACATAAATATGAATTAGTTGCACCTATTTCTACATTAACAATATGATTTTATTGAAAAGAGAATTAAAATGACAAGAGAATAGAAGATATGAGCTATGTATTTCTTGAATATAGTTTTTTAAATATATTTTATCGATTATGCCCTTACAGTTGTTCTATTTCCCCCTTCATTCCCCTCCACCCTGCACACCCCCTCCCCCACCAATCCCCCCTTTAGTTTATGACCATGTGTCTCAAGTTCTTTAGATTCTATATTTCCCACACTATTCTTGCCCTCCCCCTATCTATTTCCTACCTACCGTCTATGCTACTTATTTTCTGTACCTTCTCCCCCCTTCTCCTTCTCCCACTCCCCTGTTGCTAACCCTCCATATGATCTTCATTTGTATGGTTTGCTCCTGATCTAGCTCTCCTCTTAGTTTGCTTTTGTTTTAGGTGTGGTTGTTAATAACTGTGAGTTTGCTGTCCTTTCACTGTTCATGTTTTTTATCTTCTTTTTTCTTAGATAAGTCCCTTTAACATTTCATATAATAAGGGCCTAGTGATGATGAACTCCTTGAATTTGATCTTATCTGAGAAGCACTTTATCTGCCCTTCCATTCTAAATGAAAGTTTTGCTGGATAGATCAATCTTAGATGTAGGTCTTTGGATTTCATGGCTTGAAATATTTCTTTCCAGCCCCTTCTTGCCTGTAAGGTCTCTTTTGAGAAATCTGCTGACAGTCTGATGGGAACTCCTTTGTAGGTGACTGTCCCCTTATCTCTTGCTGCTTCTAGGATTCTCTCCTTCATTTTAATCTTGGCTAATATAATTATGATGTGCCTTGGTGTGTTCCTTCTTGGGTCCAACTTCTTTGGGACTCTCTGAACTTCCTGGACTTCCTGGAAGTCTATTTCCTTTGCCATATTGGGGAAGTTCTCCTTTATTATTTGTTCAAATAAGTTTTCCACTCGTGGCTGTCCCTCTTCCCCTCTGGTACCCCTATAATTTGGATGTTGGAACATTTAAAGATGTCCTGAAGGTTCCTAAGCCTCTCCTCCTTTTTTTGAAATCTTGTTTCTTCATCCTTTTCTGTTTGGTCATTTTTTCCCTCCTTCTGGTCTACTCCTTTGATTTGAGTCCCAGTTTCCTTTCCATTACTATTGGTTTCCTGTGCATTTCCCTTCATTTCAACTAGTTTAGCCTTCATATGTTCCTCTAATTTGTGACTAAAATCAACCAGATCTGCGAGTATCCTGATCACCAGTGTTTTGAACTGTGCATCTGAAAGTTTGGCTATTTCTTCATCGGCTAGATTTATCGGCTCTGGGGCTCTGAGTTGTTCTTGAGCCATGTTTTGATCTGTTTGTGCCTGTTAGGTATGAGGAGCCGAGCCTTAGTTGTTCACCAGGGCGGGGCCACCCAGGTTGCTGGGTTGTGATGCTGTATGTGGGGGTGGGGGTCAGAGAGGGACAATAGCGGTCCCCTCTGCCTCTTTCCACTCCTGGGGCCTGTGCAGTCTGTCTCACCGCTCGCTCCTTCACCGGTTTATCTGCACGCGAATATGTGACCTCGATCAGCCCTCAGTGGGTCCATGGCCTTGCACCCTCAGTGGGTCCGCCCGCTTCTCCACACCTGGGATCTGCCCACAGCTGCTGGCACACCTGGGTCGTGCGCCCGGGTCAGTCCTCTGGATCTTTCCTGCCCTACCCTGCTCTGCTGCTGGCTCTGCCCCTCTTACCAGTTTGGCTGAAGGGTTCGTTGTTGTCAGACTTTCGTGTAGTTCAATTTTCTGTGGTTTGGCTGCATTTTTGTTGTTAAAACTTTGTTGTTTTTAAACTTGGTTGTGCGAGAAGGCACAGTGCTTCCACCTACGCCTCTATCTTGGTGAAAGTCTCCATATAGTTTTTAAACCCAGAAACATATTTGTACAAAGCCCAGGACACTATTCCATCAGTTACCCTAATAGCCTCTCTCCCACAGAGACTCCAATTTCTGGCCTCAGTGGCCTGTGTCCTGGGACACAGCAGGCCGTCTGGTCCCTGTGCCCATGTCCGGCTGTCCTGGGTGAAGGGCACCTTCAGGTCACAAATTTGGGGGGAATGTTCCTTTACTCAGCCCTTCTACTTCCTGTCTTTGCCCACCCTCCAGGCCCCCCTCCTCGGACTCCGCATTGTACTTACTGAGCCTCCTCAAGTAGGAAACGGCATCTTCGTACCCCCGGTAGTAGTAATTGTGCAGGACCTGCAAGGTGGGCACACCGGGAAGACACTCAGGCTGCGCAACAGCGACAGCCGCTGTCCCCTCACCCAGGGAAGCTGCCTTCATCGCTCTCGGGCTTGATTCGATGGGCTCTTCAAAATGTACCCATCTCGTGTCCTTAACTCTCTGCTAAGGACCGGGAGCAGTTCCTGGTCATGTGTCCATCGTGGTGCCGTGTCAATGTGTGAAGCCAACCATCAGCTTCCCCTGGGAGGGGGAGATGGTGAGGTGTTTATAGCAGAAGCAGAGATGGTGCATTTGGGCCATGTGAAGAGCAAAGTGTGGAGACTGGGTTCAAATCCCAGTGTTTCCACGTATTGCCTGTGTGGCTGTGTGAGTGTAACCTCTTATGATCTCAGTTTCTTCATCTGTAAAATGGGGATAATAGTAATATCTATTGCGGAGGATGCTGAAGGGTCACAAGTGTGTACCCACAAAGCCTTTTCTGTAAAGGCTCAGTAGTAAATATTTGGGGCTTTGCAGGCCACATACAGTCCCTGTCATTTCTTCTTCTCTTTTCGCAGCCCTTTAGAAATGAAAAGTCCATTCTTAGCTCACAGGTTGTACAAAAACAAGCCATAGGCTGAATTTGGCCCATGGGCCATAGTCTGCTGACCTGACATTACACATCAGAGTTTAGTTAATATTCCTATCAGTGATTCTGACATCACTGCATTTTGCAGGGGAGAATATTGGGGCTGGGAGCCCTAGGGGATTTGTTCAAGATCCCACAGCTCATTAGTGAAAAGGCCAGGACATAGGTTGAGGAGGAAGTTTAAGGCATCATTTGAGGGGAGAAGACACAGAGGAGACAGAGTGGGCCCCACAGACTCCCCTGTGGCACCCCAGTCCCTGCCACCATCCCCATCCCCTACCCCCTCTCTCTCACCATCAGGTCTGGGGGGAACAGGGCATGGGTCATCCTGGTGATGTTCTCCAGGGAGAACTGGAAGGAGTAGTTGAACATGCGGAAGTCATTGAAGATGGCGGGGCAGTCCCGGGGGCAGATGTCCTGCTGCCCACTGAAGGTGGAGATGGTGATGGCGTCAGTCCAGAAGGAGCAGGGCTGCATGCCCGTGAAGCCTCCATCGATGTACCGCTGTGGGAGACGGAGGGAGAAATGCTCACATGGGGTCAGAGGGGGGTACACCAAGGAAATGGGTCCCTCAGGACAAGCCTCGGGACCAAGGTCGGGGTGGGTGAGTGGTGTGCCCAAGGTCACAGGGTGAGCCCACAGTGTCTTCTGGACCACCCTGCTCTGTTCCTGCATGAGCTCCCTCAGTCATCTTACTGGTGCTGAGATGGGCTCCCAGGCCTCTGTGGGGGAGGAAGCATCGTACACTGCATAGAGCAGAAGCAGATGTTCCCCGTCACAGCTACCCATCTCAGACTACCCCTCCTGGGGTCACTCAGTGGCTGAGGGGAGGCTTGGGGAATGGAGTTCGTCCCCACGGCCTGAGGAGGAGGAGCACACATGGTGGGTCTGAGCAGCTTGGGAAGGGCTCTCTCCAGGTGGCCACAGTACTAACCTGCCCCCGCGATGAGGTCAGGCCCCTTTGACACTCTTCAGAGCACCCCTGACTGGCCCCCAAGTCCCTTCCCCCCGGGGCTCCTGTTTCCTCCACTATGAATAAAGGTGCACAGATACTGAGGCTCCAACTCTCTGGGGTAACTGAGAAGTACGTGGCTGACATGCAAGCTGGGCTCCGTCTGCCAGCCGAGCCTCAGTCTCGGGTCTCATTTTCTCTACATATGAAATGAAGAGGGGGCCATGGCTTAGACCCTCCTGCTCAGGCCATGGTCCAGGGACCAGCAGGGGACCTGCAGGGCACCAGCAGCTCGGACATCAGCCAAGGCTTGTCAGAGGTGCAGGGTCTCGTCCCTGCCCCAGGCTAACTTGGATGCATTATTTTACAAGATTCCTGAGGGAATCTTGGGCACATTAAAATTTGGGAGGCACTAGTCTAGATGACCCCGAAGGTGTCTACCATTCAAGGTTTTGGGTACCAGTATTGCAGGGTCTGTATTTTTTTACTTTTTATTTATAAAAATTTGTTATCCTCACCTGAGGACACTTTCATTTGCTTTTATAGAGGGAGAGGAAGGGAGAGAGAAATATCAATGGGAGAGAAGCATCAATTGGTTGCTTTCCAACCCCCAGACCGGGGATCCGGGCCAGGACCAGTGACCCTACACATCTGGACCAGGGGTCTTATAGGCCCGTGCCCAAACTGAGGATGAACCTGCAACCTAGGTGTGTGCCCTGACCAGGAACTGAATCTACAACCTTTCAGTTACGGGACCCTCCAGCCACTAAGCCACACTAGCCAGGGCAGGGTCTGCATTTTATAGTCTCTTCTGAGTCTGTGAAAATCTGAAAAGCCTGCAGCGTCTTGATTTGCCAGGTTCAGTAAACAATTGGTGTGTCCAGACGGAAGCCCAATCTAGTTGGGAAAGTTCATCTTAAAGCCCCAGAAACCTATGTATGCTGGGAATGCCAAGCAGAATAATATAGGAACCTTTCCAAATCGTATTCTTCCCACTGAATTCTGAGACCACCCCTCTGCCCTCTCAGATGTGGGTCACAGGGGCTCTGGGGCACCCCTGGATCCTGGCTCACCCCCCTCCCACATTGAAGCACTCACCACACCACGGTAAGTCGGGGGGATGAGACCACAGTACACAGGGACAAAGCAGCTGCAGTAGAGGGCCTGCGGGGGAAGAACAGGGCTCAGATGCCTGAGGCCACGGGGCCTTGGGGCGCCGCCAGCATGGCCTCCCTTAAACCCAGGGTGGAGGTGCTGCCTTCCTCCCAAGTTTAGTCCCTGTCCTGGCCCTAATCAGCTGGGTCCTTGGTAACCAAGTTGGTCAGTCTGGGCCTTGTGTCCCAGCTTTAAAGGGAAAGGGGAACCTCGATGATCTCCAGGGCCCCTTCCAGCACTAAATTTTCATAAATCCAATGGCATTCAACAAGCATCAATGTATATCTGGCTTGGGTCAGGCCCTGGTCTCAAGGGAGGGTTTGATGCCCACCTTGGGAATGCTGAAAGAGGGGGACTAGTAAGCAAGCAGGGGTGACAGGTGCTGTGATGGAGGTGAGCATGGGCACTGTGGCCCCAAAGGAGGAGCACCCAACTGAGGGGGCTGTGGGGCAAGCAGAGGATGAAGGAAAGTTCCCCGGCAGCAGTGGCTGGAGTCTTCTTAAGCGGGTGAAGGGGAGTGAGAAGGAGAGAAGGGCCTCCCAGGCAGAGGGCGTGGCAGGCACAAAGGCACAAAGACCTGCTGTGTGGTTTGCTCTGGTTGGCGGGGATAGAAGTGGAAGGTGGTGGAATAAGACTGGAGAGAAAAGTCATGAAGAGCTGGTGCTAACCAACCCAGGTGGGTATGAGGTGGGTGGAAGAAGTACCCATGCCCATTGTCTACTCATCCTCCACCCCCAGGATCACGGCCAGGCCAGTGTGGGGATGTGAGGACATGTGGCAAGGGGCTTGTATTCAGGGGAGGGGCGGGGAATAAAAATATAAGATAGAGGGTCATGCAGCTTAACCCCTTTGTCATGAATGAAAATTGGGTATATCCACCGCATTCTCCAGCAATAGCAATTCACAGCTAAATTTTATATTAATGAGGTTAGAACAGTACACTGTCAGAGAGCACTTTCCAAAGTGATAACCCATTTAGTGATAATTCAATCCTTTTGTCAAGGACCATTGGACGAGGGAGGTAGAGAGGAAGGCTGTAGCCACAAACTGGAAGTGATTAAAACTGAGAGGCCCTAAAGGAGACAAGGGACCTCTGCTGGTAACACTCAGCTTCTGGGAAGCTCCACGATTAGTTCCAGGGCACGGCAGAGGCAAAAGGAGGGGCTGAGCCCCTGGGGACTCTGGGTGCTGAAGTCTTGGGTATGGTGACCATGTTGGATTTGTCTTGGGTGTTTCTCTGTCCATCTCCTCTGACAGTGTGCCTGACACAGAGAGATGTCGGGAGGGTGAATGGAGGGAAGGATCAGGAAAGCAGAAAACAGATGGAAGGGAGGAAGACAGGTAGATCATCCCAGGGGCCAGTCAAGAGAAGCAGGACCAGTTAAGCCTCCAACCTCTCCTCCCCTGCCCCACTCCAAGGCCACGCCCCTACTCTGGGCCCCGCCTACTCCCCTGCCCCGCCCCCGCCCCGCCCCGGCCCCGCCCCCTTGCCTCGATGAGCTCTTCTTTGGACCTGTACTCTGAGACCACAACACTCTCTCCATCTGTGAGCCGGGTGAGGGCCACATGGAGCTTCCCGGTGGCAGCCTTGTAGGAGTCCTCAGGCAGGGCATAGTACAGAAACTGCCTCATCATCTGCACCATCTTGCAGGAGGGGGCCAGGGGCCCCAGGAAGTATTTCTTCACTTCAGCCACACCCACATTAAGGAATCTGAGGTACTCGCCTGTGGAGAAAGCAGAGAGGAGTGGGAGGTCAGCGCCCGGCGACGGCGATTTTTCATCTAATCCTGCATCCAACACATGGAAAAATGCAGAATTCTAAAGCAGGGAAGGGCTCAGGTGCCCACCTGCCATTCTGCACACGAGGAGAGCAAGGCACTGAAAAATCAAGTCACCGCCTCTGGAGATCCCACAGCTGGTCAACATCAGAACTAGACCAAGGCATCCTGACTCCATTCACACTGAGGCAAAGGACCACCTTCCCATCCCAAAAGAGCTTTCCCCGGCTTCCCGTCACCGTGCCTGGCAGGCTACCACTGGACTGCATTCTTCTGGAGTCTCAGAGGCTTTGTCCTATTAGAGGTTCCTATCAAAACATGACGCAGTTGAAAGCCCTCCCCAAGCGACACCCTGGCACACTGATTTAGTGCCAGCTAATCTGTGTGCAGGGCGGGGTGCAGGCCTTGAGGCAGATGAATTACGGGGGTGGGCGGTAGAGATGGGCGGTGAACTTTGTCCTGAAACCATGGCGTCATCTTCCCTTTCTGGCCCCCGGAACAGGCTCCAGGTGAAGAAGGCCCTGACCCGTGAAAGACAGCTGTGCTGCAGGCGCCCCCGGAGGGGGAGGCAGGCCTTCTGGGGCTCCGAGGGCAGATGTGTTTGTTGTTCAGGGGTGTGGCAGAAGAAGGTGTAAGCACCCCACCCCCGCAATCTCAGAATCTACTGGGGAAGTTTGGGTTATAGGCTTACTAAGAAGTACTATGAAGTAGGTATTTCTCTCCTCACCCTACCGACCAGGAACCTGAGGTTCAGAAAGGTAATATAACTTGCCCAAGACCAACTACCTGGTAAGTGGACAAGGTGGGATTTTGACGTAGATGATGTGTGGTCCTGGAACCCATACTCCTTCCACTCAACCAAGCCGCAAGTTTCCAGAGCCAGGCCTATTCCTGCAGCTTGCTGATTGCTCTATTTTCTACCTGGTGGGAACTCTCTGGTAAAGTCAGGACTGAAAATAGCTCTAGAAATAACTGCTAAAATTTTAAAACAAATGTTTAACTGTAAAACATCCTATATAGAAGAACTTTCTTACAATCAGCATCATGTAGCAATGGCTACTGGGAAAACGTGTAGTCATGAACTCTCTGCCACTAGAGGTAATCAAGCAGAGGCAGGACAAGCACCTCAGTCAGAGAACTTATCAAAGGGATTCCTGGATGGGCAGTTAGGGTTAAGGTTCTTCCTAATTTTGAGATTCTGATGTTCTCACGGGAGCCTGACAATATGTCTGGGGAAGTTATCACAGTGAACATTGTTTCTCTGTTTGCAAATAGAGCAGCTGTGGCACAGAAAGTTTAAGTGGTTTGCCCAAAGTCCCACACAACAATGCGGGGACAAACCAAGGCCACCGATGCTCTGCTCCTCTTATGTTTTATGGTCCACAGGTTATTCCTCATTAATCCCGGAGGTAGATAAAATAAGGAGCTTCCACATCACTTTGCAGATATAGAAACTGAGTCAGAGAATCACTAGGTTCCCTTCCTGAGGTGAGACAGCCAGGCGGGGTTTGTTTTGACTCCCACCCCACCTTCTTTCTCTGGGTGTTGGGTCTATCCGAGGCTGAGCAAGGCCTGAGTTTCCATGGTGACAACCCTTCTCACCATCATTTAGAATCGCAGCTGCATGTGTGTAGTAGGGACTGTCTGAGCAACAGAGCATCTTAATTTCACCCCCTCAGAGGGGAGGGTGCTCCTGGGAGGTGGGAAGCATCTGCGGTGTTAGCGAGGTCAGCTTTTCCATGCGTCAACTTGCACAAACGACATTTTCCCTTAAGGGAAGGTGGCGGCCAAACCACCAGCAGGTAATGAAACAACTGGACATCTGGATACCAAACTGGTGGGTCACTGAGTCTACAAGACCAGCTGGGATAGGGAGTCAGACTAGGGTGGGGACATGCTGTCTTTGGAATTCTTAATGAGCAACTTGAAGTGGTCACAGAAGGGTCGGTGGCCTTTCCCACAGGGCGTGGGAGCCAGGAGTGACTCGGTCAGTGTGCTCATACAGTCCTGGACTGTCGGCAGGAGGCACTCACTGGGACCAGTGGAAGGAAATGTGTTCCTATTGCATAAGAAATGCATGTCCATTATGAGGAAATTTTTTTAATACAGATAGCAAAAAGAAAAAAATTTAAATGACTCAGAATCCCTTCACCCAGAAATTAAGTATGTATTTTATATGTATTCTTACTTACAAGAATACTTTTATGGAGTCAGTTTATTCATACTGTTTCGTGATTTGCTTTTTCCACCTAATAAATCATGTCTTTCCCACCAGTAAGTCCCCACTTACAACCTAATTTACAAGCAGCATGGAGAGCTACTCTAAGGTTATAAGGTTATCTATCGAGTGGGTCCCCAAAAGGGGTTGGCCGTTTAGTTTGGCTTCTTGCTTTTATAAACAGTGCTGTAATTAATACTCTCATGTTAAATTCTTTGCCTGTGTCCTTTCTTATTTTCCTTAGGATGGGAGTAGAGGTGGCAATGCTAGGTCAAGGGCATGTGCATAATTAGTCTTGTAATGCTTGTTTTAATCATGGCTTTTTATGTTACCCAATTACAATCAACTCAGCTATTCAGGGGTGGTGGTGGGTGAGAGAGACAGAGCAGTGGCCAAAACAATAGAATTGGTATAGACATCTCCAATACCCTTACACCTAAAAGCAGCGCTACCTGGAAATTAGCAATGCTCTGGCCAGAATCATGTAGGCAGGGAGGGAAGGGACAGGAGGTTGTCTGATTTCTCCCACTCAGGTGCCCAGTTTAATATCCGTTCCTGCTGCTCAAGGGGGACGCATATCAACAAATGCCTTTATCTCTGCTTCTCCTTGCTTCCCTTCAGGTCTCTGTGTGTCTCTGTCTTCAGAGTCTCTCTCTCTTCCCCGCCCCCTCCCCCAGCTGTGGGAAAAACAACTAATCTGGTTAGCAAGTCTCTGTTGGTAGGAAGTCAAGTGTTAAGCATAGCAATTGCTGGGTGCTGCAAGGAGGGATAAATTTAGCTTGCTTCTTTGTGCATCTCTGTACTTCCCAGCACCTTCTTTCATTTAAAGGCCTCCTTCCAACCCGCAGGCTGCTGGCCTCTGAGACAGTGTCCCACATCGACCATGGCAAGGCAGGATTTAAAGACAGCACCTCAGGAAACTCAGGATTGGCTGCTTCCACCCCCAGCCCACACTCGCCATGTCCTTTTGCACCTTTGTATTATCTAAGGGTGGTGAGTTTGTCTCCCAAGCCAAAAGGGAGATTTTCTGAGGGCTGGTTTGTGGTCCTTTCCCTCTATGGCCTACCGTGGTGCTTTGCCCGTAGAAGGCCCTTCAGAAGCCTTTGCTGTAAGCTGGGAACTCCTCAAGGGCAGGGATGAGCCATACTCACCCCTGCCAACCATGACTGATTGGTGGGTGCCCAATGTTTGTTCAGTGTGTGAACAAAGGAAAAGGAAAACCTGACAGGGAGGTAAAGCAAATAATGGAGATATTCACAAGGAAGAGCTACTAGACTTAATCACCCAATAAAAGCTTGAAGGCAAGATCATCTCTAATGAATGGATAGAAGACAAAGTTAACTATATTGGTAAGCATGGCAAGTTCACCAGGTTTTATGAGTCTGTAGTGCTAAAAACTCCCGTAAGAAAACAAACAAACAAATAAATAAGATCCTCAGGGAAGTTTATTTGGAACTTGAGGTCATTTGGAAGCTGCTTCAACCTCAGCCACTCAGGGTCTTTTACTGTTTTCTATGGCCAGATCCATTTCTTGGAAAGAGCTCAGGCATTGGAGTCAGACAGACTTGGTTCAAATCCCAGCTTTGCTACATGCTCTCTGGGCCATCACTGGCAAGTGATATAACTTCCTCCAGCCTCAATTTGCCACCTATAAAATGGGACTAATGGTACTTACTTTACTGGGTTGTTACGAGGCAGGTGGTATCTTAAGTGCTCACATGTAGTAAGTGCTCGATATTGGTATGCCAGTGACTCCCCACGTGAGCACAGGAACACCTTCTCAATGTTTCTGCCTGTCAGCTTTCTCACCTGAACAAGGCACCATGCTCCCTGCCCCTCACCTTTATGAAGGTGTGCTGAGGCTCACGAGTGGATGCAAAAGAGCAGAGTTAAAGCACTGTGGAGGTGAGGGTGTGTACCCTGTTTCAGAGTGTGAGTGTGTTTCCTGGTGCCACGTAGCACAGGCAGGGGTGGCCAAGGCATTTCTCCCCTGGCAGCATGGGGGGTCCTACAGATCTAGTGAGGAAAGTGGGGGCAGAAAAATCACTGATGGGGAAGGAAAGGGATAATCAGATGTGTGTTTGTCTTCTTTATTTGCTTAAGTGCCTGATGTCTCTCCCTTTGTGAGGGCAAGGATGGTCTCTTTCTTGTTCATCCCTTTGTCTCTAGCACCTGATAAAGCGCCTGGAACTTAATAAACATGAATTCGCACTTGAATAATGAATACATGAATGAGCCCCAGCAATGGAAGGAGGACACCGAGATCCTGACAGAAAAGCAGCTATTCAAGGTGACTCAGAATAAAATCGATTTCTCTTTTTCCATCCTCCACAAGGCCTCTTACTAAGTGAAAAATCCTAGAAAGATAGGCATTTGGTAGCTGACAATTTAAATGGCTGGGGATCCCATTTAGAGGGTGCCCGAATTAGGTCGGCTGTGTAGGATGGATCTGCCCTGGGGGATGGGACTCTGGGGCCTCAGTCTCCAGCGGACTGGTAGCCTAGCAACAACCTCAGGCTCAGCCAATCACAGCAAGACGCTTCTTGAAGGAGCGCAGCGGGCACTGGGGAAGCAGGGACGCAGCAGCCCCTGGAGGGATGAGGGTGAGCTGAGCTGCGTTCCCAGGAAAGACCAGCGATGCTCAAGAGTCCCTGAGATTCTCAGACCTAGAAGTCTGCTGCTCCCGCCTGGTCCCTAATTGTAACCTGAATTGCAGGCTGCATTTCCCTGTGGGTATGTCTTGACTGCCTGACTCCACTGTACTAATAATTATTATTATCTTAACAACGGTGGTTCACTCAAGTAGGTTTTCACACTTACAATCTCAGTTTATCCTCACAGTGACAGCAAGCCCCTGTGGGGCAGAGACCCTGGTTATTCACTATTTCATTATATCCCCAGCTCTGCAGGGGCATTGATGGAAAACAACTCAGCTTCGGGCTGCAGTGTCACCACAGGAAGACCCACAGAGACCCTCTGGGGCAGTGATTTTTCAGTCAGCGAGACTTTGCTCAAAGGAAAGCTTAAGTGGAAACCCAATACACCGAACAGCGAAACACAGGGCTCTTCCGGGTTGGAACCAAGCGAGAGTCAGCCCTGTCTGCCCCACTGCGCCCTGGGAAGGAAGCCCCATATGCACAGGCCTGAAATCTCTAGAATTCTAGGAGCATAGGTCAAACCAAAAACACTACACTAGACTAATTCTCTCATTTTAAGGGCAAGAGATCCAGCTCAGAATGAAGGTTAAACTCCATAACCATGGCCAAATGGCTGGCTGGCTGGCTGTTTGGATGGATGGAAAATGAATGAAGAGTGGATATACCCTAGGTCTCACAGTCCATGTTAGCATAACCCAGAATGTATGAGAATGTACGAGAAACTCATTTTTCTACTCTGTTCTGAATGCATTTAAGGCTTTAGCCAAAAGCAAAACAACTCTGACCTAGTAGGCACTTAAAAACAGTAACAAAATATTACTTTTTATGGATAGTAACAATCTTCCACACATACCTTTCTCTAACCCTAGGAGTTTACTAAGACCTGGCTTTAAAAGTCCAGATTGTCTAACATCATGTTGCCATGGAAACAGTAGCGCCTCCTACTGGTTCATCTCCTGGGTTCCTATCAAGGTGCTTTGGATGTGCTTTCCCAGGACCTGGGCCCTCGCCCAGTCCCTATGTGCCCCTCCCCCAGAATCCAGGAAGGATCCACCCAGCTTTCCACTGAAGGATCAGTCAAGGGAGGAAATGTATCTAGAAAGTTCTCTGGAATCTCACAATGTTCTCAGGGTCATTGCCCCTGCTTTTTTCTTTCTATTTTCTTTGGTGGACCCAGAATTCCCTTTGAGATTCTACTTCGAGGTGGAAACCAACACCGGCCTCCAGGCTGTGGCCCACCTACCATCCTACAGATGCTCCCTGACCTCCTGAGGGGACACTGGGCTAATTGCAGGAGCTATGAGCGAGTCACCCTCCATTCTTAAGAGTTGTTTTAGGGGTGTGTGTGTGTGTGTGTGTGTGTGTGGTCAGGCACCCTCCAGGCAGGGCTCTGCTGCACAGAAAAAAAGGCCATCTCAGAGCACCTCCTCATCCGGGATTTGCTCAAATCCGGGTACCACTGCTGAGGAATACCCATGCCTCCCCCTTTCAAAACCATGGTAATTAAAGTTCATTTCTGCTGACTGGAGTTATTGACTGTTCCCTCTGTCTAATACTTCGGCTGGTTGTGTTTCCTACTTGCATCTTTCTCTCTGTTATATGAGGCCTGGAGTTCTCATGAAACCCACCCCACAGCCTCCTGCTCTTACCAGCTACCACTGGTTGGTTCCTCCTTGGTGCTATGTACTGTGCTAGGCTCTGAGGCCTCACTGTCTAATTTTCACGATACTCCTTTGAGGTAGCTGCTATGTTTATCTTCTCTTTACAGATGAGGAAACTGAGACTTAATCAGTAACTTGCCCCAGGCCCCAGGAAGACGGCAGACCCAGGCCTTGAAGTCCTGAGGGTCCCAAAGCTGGTGTTCTTCGTACCACAGCTCACTGCCTCCGCAGAGGGATGCGCCCTCCATCTCTCAAAACCTTCGTCCCTAACTGTGAGGCAGGGAGATCGACCTCCTGGATTTAGTTCAGGTGCACCTCCTGCGGACTTAGATGTCCCCAGAGACAGGGAGAGTTCCATAGAGCAATGGAGCCCAATCCCATGACCCAAAGCCCCTTCTCAGGCCATGTCTGTCTCTTCTCTCACAGTAAACACACACGCAGTGCATGATCCTGCTTTCCACCACCTACTCACACTTTTTTTAAAACCGTCTATGCAGCCCTCACCCTAAAGCCCATCTTAAGATCTGGGCCTCCTCCTGAAAGCCTTCCCCGATCATCGCCCTCAGCTCTCCCCGTTCACTGTCTGCTCCAGTTACCTCAGGCTCTCTGGTCAGCTGCATTCCTGGATGACAGGGCCTGTATCAAAAACACCCTTCTCCCCTATTATTGCCTAGCTCGGTGCTGAACACTTAGTGGGTATCCAAGAATGAATAAATTATTCAATGTTCTACAAGGAGGAGCTATTTCTGTTTTGTACCCCATTATGCCCCTAGCATCTAATTCAGTATGTGGCCCACTGTAGATACTTAATAAATGTTTGCTTAAAAGCCCTGGCTGGGTAGCTGAATCGGTTAAAGTGTCATCCCAATTTGCAAGGTTGCTGGTTTGATCCCTAGTCGGGGTACATATAAGAATCAACCAATGAATGCATAAATAAGTGGAGCAACAAATTGATGTTTCTCTCAAGTCAATAAGTTAAAAAATATGTTTAAAAATGTTTGTTGAGACTTCCGCCAAGATGGAGACGTAGGTGGAGGAACCACCTTGCCTCTGTGCACAACCAAATCTAAGAACAACTATTTTTAACAGCAGTCACAACCACGCCACATGGAAAATCGACAATACAGAGTCCAAAGGACAACTAGATACTCAGCTGGACCGGTACGAGGAGCGAAGCCAGCAGCGGAACAGGTTAGCAAGAAAAAATTCCCGGGTGGTGCGCGGTGAGCACGCAAGCAGCCGAAAGTGCTGATCGAGAGCGAGCTAGCTATGGGAGCACACAGGGAGGAGGCGCGGCAGGTGGGTCGGTCGGTCGCGCATTTACGTGCGGAGAAACCAGTGAGAAGGGAAGCCTGCGCAGGGCAGCAGCCTCGCACAATTCAGATCGGATAAACAAGCCCGAGGCGTGTGGTGTGACTGGACAGGCTGGGCTAGCGGAGAGGACCGCCATTGCTCCCTCTCTGACCACACCCCCCCACACAGCGTCACAAACCAGCCTCACAAACCAGCGACCTGGGTCTCCCCATCCTGGTAAACAACTAAGGCTTCGCTCCGCTTACTTAACAGCACGAATAGACCAAAAATGGCTCTAGGATAACTCAGAGCCCCAGAACCGATAGATCTAAGCGATGAAGAAATAGCCAGTCTTTCAGATGCACAGTTCAAAACACTGGTTATCAGGATCCTTACAGAACTGGTTGATTTTAGTCACAAATTAGAGAAACATATGGAAGCTAAACTAATTGAAATGAATGGTAATACAAAGGAAACCAATAGTAATGGAAAGAAAATTGGGACTCAAACCAAGGGAGTGGACCAGAAGGAAGAAAAAAATGATCAAACAGAAAAGAATGAAGAAATAAGAATTCAGAAAAATGAGGAGAAGCTTAGGAACCTCCAGGACATCTTTAAACATTCCAACATCCGAATTATAGGGGTACCAGAAGGGGGAAAGGCACAGCCACCAGTGGAAAACTTATTTGAACAAATAATAAAGGAGAATTTCCCCAAGCTGGCAAAGGAAATAAGACTTCCAGGAAATCCAGGAAGCTCAGAGAGTCCCAAAGAAGTTGGACCCAAGAAGGAACACACCAAGGCACATCATCATTACATTAGCCAAGATTAAAATGAAGGAGAGAATCCTAGAAGCAGCAAGAGCTAAGGGGACAGTCACCTACAAAGGAGTTCCCATCAGACTGTCAGCTGATTTCTCAAAAGAGACCTTACAGGCAAGAAGGGGCTGGAAAGAGGTATTCCAAGTCATGAAAACCAAAGATCTACAACCAAGATTGTTCTACCCAGCAAAGTTTTCATTTAGAATGGAAGGACAGATAAAGTGCTTCTCAGATAAGACCAAATTCAAGGAGTTCATCATCACCAAGCCCTTATTATATGAAATGTTAAAGGGACTTATCTAAGAAAAAAGAAGATAAAAAAGATGAACAGTGAAAGGACAGCAAACTCACAGTTATTAACAACCACACCTAAAACAAAAGCAAACTAAGAGGACAGCTAGATCAGGAGCAGAACCATAGAAATGAAGATCTCATGGAGGGTTAGCAACAGGGGAGTGGGAGGAGGGGAAGGGGGGAGAAGGTACAGAAAATAAGTAGCATAGACAGTAGATAGAAAATAGATAGGGGGGAGGGTAAGAATAGCAGGGGAAATACAGAATCTAAAGAATTTGAGACACGTGTTCATGAACTAAAGGGGGAAATGGTGGGGGAGGGGGTGTGCAGGGTGGAGGGGAATGGAGGGGGGAATAGAGCAAATGTAATGGCATAATCATTAAAAAAAGTTAAAAAATGTTTGTTGAATAAATTAATAATGAATGGTAAAAAAATGAATGAGTGAACAATTTGAATGGAGATCAAAGAGTGTCCTCTCTGCTGGGCTGACAGGAATCTTTCTAACTCAGCCGGATGTGGGGTTGTGAAGAGCAGACACAGAGCAGTGTGCTCTGTCAAGCCTGGTCCTAACTCTTGTTCCCACACAGATGGACACAAGACCCGGAGCTGGCACCAAGCAGGAGACTCTCATATGTGGTGGTCTTGGGAGGGTGGAGTCGGGTCATCCTCAGCACCATGGGTCGACTGACAGGTTTGTACTGTTCATTTACCAGTTTTCCCTGTAGCACTGGAGACGCAGCTCAACTGTCTTTGCTGAATCTGATCTCACAGTGAAGCAAAGAAAATGCTATTCTAATACTCTTGAGTGAGCTGGTTTAAAAATGGATCTAAAATGCAGTGCAGGATCCTGGGTTGGATTCTGGGGTAGAAAAAGAAGATTAGTAGAGAAACTGGAGGAATCTGTAGTTAATAGTGATACACCAATGTTGATGTCTTAGTGCTGGTGGATATACAGAACTCTCTGTATGTATCAGCAACTTTCCTCTAAATCTAACATTATTCCAGAAAAATGAAAACAATGAAGAACAGACTGAACAAAGCTGTCAGACACACAGTGCTTGCTTGCCACTCCGCCTGGGCTAGGGACTGCCTGCGGATGCTGGGGAAGGTGTCCAAGTGCGTCACCTGCATGGGATGCTTCCTAGCAATCAGATGTTTCTATGGTGAGACCAACACATTCAGAAATTTTGCCAGATTTTCCATTCAAGTTTCTTCTCATTAATATTCCAAAGGATTGGCCCTAGCTGGTGTGGCTCAGTGGATTGGGGGCCGGCCTGTGAAGCACATAGTCTTGGTTCAATTCCCAGTGAGGGCACATGCCTGGGTTGCAGGCTAGGTCCCCAGTAGGGGGGTGTGAGAGAGACAACCACGCATTGATGTTTCTCTCCCTCTTCCCCTCAGTCTAGAAATAAAATAAATAAAAATCTTTTCAAAAAAGAGTCCAAAGGATTGTTTGGAGAAGAAAAATATCTTCATCTACTTGGCTGTAGAGGCGAAACATGTAAATGCAAGTGACTTTGAATTGAAAGATAGCGATTCCACCATGGACTCCCAGCCCCACAGTGCCGGTATTTCTATAGCGTGTTATAAAAAGTCTTTTTCGTATATGTCATGTCATCTGATCTTACTTTCTTGATCAGTGTGCAGAGGATTGCCTGGCCGTGGAGTCTGGCAGGACAACCTGACCTGGACAACCACAGCCGTCATGGTGCTTGCCTTCTGAAATCATGATCAGGGCGGGTGCAGAATGTAGACATTCAGCGAGGTCCCAGGCCCGGCTCTGTCATAGACACCTGGGCAGTTATCTAATTGTCCTCAATACCTGTTTCTTCCTTTGGTACAAATGGGTCTAGAGGTAGTATCTACTTGATGGAGTCGTGAGAGGGTTAAAGTGAGTGATTCCCGCAACGCACTGAGTGCAGAGCCTGGCACCTGGTAAGTGCTTGGTAAGTATGCGGCTGCTGTCAGCATGACTCTAAGATGGGCATCAGAGCAGAGCACCTTTTACAGAAAACACCACCATCTCAGGCAGACAAATAACTCTGGGAGTGATTTTGCTTTTAAATCCTCATCTGAGGATATGTTTACATGTTGTGGACCGCTCTTCCTGGTTTCAGGAATTGTAACTCTATCCCCCATGGCTGAGGATGAGTGAGTGACCTCCAGAATGCGAGCCATAAGAGACAAGGCTTGTCTCTGGGAGCAAATGCTGCCTCGGTTTCCTCCCTGCCCCCAAAGCATGGTCTGTGTTGTGGACGGGTAGGTCTCCTCTCGGAGGAGGGGCAACCTAAGCCAGACTCGGTCACCTGGGAGGCCATCATGGAAGGACTCGGTGGGGAGGCTGCAACAAAGGACGAGCAATAGACCCGTGCCCCCCGGCTATGTGACATAGCTGGAGTCCCCAGCGCTCTGGGAGAAGCGCTTCCTGGCTCTAATCCCCCTAAGCCTGAATACCTGATGGGGAGGGGTGCAGCTCCTTGCCTTGCTAGAGCATGTCAGGGGTGGGGGAAAATCTGGCATCACAAAGAATTTCTGAAAAACCTATGAAATCTGCTCTGCTAAGAGTGCTTTCATTCATATGTTAAGGATTCGAGCAGGAAACCCTAAAGTTTCTGCAAAACTCCCTTCATGACAGACTCTGACTCACACTAAGCCCTCAGATTTCTTTGAAATGTTATCTACTATTTGATCTTTGCCACCCTGTATTCCTGTGTGTTACAACCCAATAAAAGCTCCTGGAGGAGGGGGCTGGAGGCCTTTCCTTTTGAGGGATTAGCCACCTCTCCTCCTTAAGTAGATCATGTCTTGTTTACTTTCATCCGTGGTGGACAGGGGGACTTGTGGGAAAAGTTGCCCCCTCATTTACTGATGAGTGGGAGAGAGAGAGAGAGATCAATTGGTGGCCTCCCCGAATGGGGATCAAACCCGAGACCTAAATCTACCCTGACCAGCAATTGAATCCACAACATTTTGGTGTACTGGGTGATGCTCCAACTGAGCCACCCAGCCAGAGGTGGGAATGATTTTTTAGTTTACTTTTTATTGTATTTTCCCAGTATCATTTATCTCCATTACGCCTCCACCACCCCCTCCCTCCTGCAATCACCACACTCGTGTCTGAGTCCATGAGTAGAAATGATTTTTGCTGAAAACTTTTTGATTCTGAAAGTGTACCCAGCAGCCAGGGAAACATCTTTGCCTGGGAAACACACACATACACACCCTTGTAAAATGAAAAAATGGAGGTTTCCATTATGTCTTAGAGAACTCTGAACAGACTTCCAGCTCGAGCAATAGAGCTAAGTTAAAAAGAAACCTCCTCAGCTTCAAGAACCATAGCAACAACAAAAAGCCTGATTAAAATAAAATAAAATAAAATAGACATGGCTGAACTCACAAGAAGAAAGAGAAGGAGGGACTGAAAGCCCCCACCTGGGGGAGAAGCCTGGAGACACGTTCTCAGACTGGCCTTGGGGCTGGGTCCCGGGCCTTGTGAGGGGAGTTGAACAGGAGCCCTGCTAACGCCAGGACCCCCCACCCGACAGGGAATGGTGCCAGTGGCTTGTCTCTGCCTGGGGCTCTGGGTGAAAAAACAGTCTCCCATAAGAGCTCGAGGCCCCAAGTCTGCCTCGCTGGTGGTTTAGAGCTTGAAGTGGCACAATCTGCAAGGTAATTACCGAGAAGATTGGTCCCCGGTTGGTGGTAAGTCTGGGGCACCTGGCCAGGGCCGCTGCAAACCAGCTCAGATGGGTTCTTCCTCGGTCCAGGCCACACAGGATTCCCACAGGAAAACCAAATCCTTGTGCAGACTACAGCTCACGATTAAAGTATTAAAATTATTAGTCAGACCAGATTGGAGCCTGGGATCTTTGCTTTAAAAAGCTTGGTAAATTCTATAGGACATTCTTAGTTAAGTTTGAACAATGCTGCTTTACCTATGCTTTTCTATTTCAAGATAATTTTCTCTTTACTCATTCATCCATTCATTCAACTTTCATTCATCAAAGACTTATTTTTTAACTAGTATTTGCCAAGCACTGTGTCAGGAACATCCACGACCTCTTTTGGCCCTCACCACAATGTCCAGGGGTGTGTTCCCACTTCAAGCTACAGGTGGGAAAAATGAGGGCAAGGCAGGTCACTGGCTGGTCAAGGACACACAGCAGCTATTGGCAGAGCCGTTTCCTGTCCGGAAGGGCAGCTGCCTTCCTTCCTGAGAATTCAGCACACGTGCTCCGCAGGGATGCTACACCTGCTGTCCTCCAGCCCGGTCCTTCTCCTTCCTGGGAGCTGCATTCTCCATCAGCCCTGGGGCGTCTTATTCCTTGACTGAATGACAAGGGCACATGGGTGATTGAGGAAGGGAATTATCCGAGCCAAGGTTCTCACAGAGGTAGTCTTGATCTGTCAGTCTTGGCTGCTTTGTCCCAATGGGCCTACTGCCCAGAACACACCTGAGCCACCTGCTAATGACAGTAACTTCAGCTGCCCTTGGCTCCAGTGCCCCAGGAAGCCTTTGGTCACTGGCATAGCAGGAGCTGCCTGAAGCAGTGCCCGACCAGGTGTGGGAGGCAGACAAAAAAACCTGTGGCATCTTCCACCCCCAGGGAGGAGTCATGCGGGTGCCCATGTTGAAGGGGCGGGGCCCCACTGCTCCATGACCTGCTCATGTGCTTTGAAATGTTCTTTAGAAGCCCAATTCCTGTCCAGAAGACCTGCCTTCCGAGAAGGCAAGTGCGTTTGTGCCACAGGGCTGTTGCGCCTGCTGGGCTCTCAGCTGGAAACATGGAGCCCACCTGGCTCTCCCTCCCCTTCTTCTGCCTCAGCCTCCCCGGACAGCCTGCCTGAAACTTCACCTTTTAATCACTCACCACACCCTTCCCCTGCTTTATTTTCTCCTTTGAGCACGTATGCTGACACTTTTTGGCGATTTATGGCTTGCTCTCACCAAGAGAAGGCTAGTTCCGTGCGGGCAGACAGCTGTCTTGTTTGGCGCTGGAGCCCCAGCACCTGGAAGTGGCGGCCTGTTTTATCTTTGCAATTCAGTCAGAATCGGGTCCTCAACCTCTTTGTCTCAAACAGACACTTTCAAATTTAAAAAAATCACTGGAACACTTTCTTTCAATGAAATTTTAGGAAACAAACCCACGCATGAGACAGACAATAGCCGGGCTACTCTTGCTGGCCCCAGGGCTTCAGCACGTCCTCTCGCTGCTCCCCTGCTCTGGCCCCTCCCGCCCCATGGAACCCTGGGGCTCCTCGGAACACAGTTTGGAAACCACTGGCCTAAGTGTGTTCCACCTCCAACCAGTCACTTCCTCTCCCAAAGTCTAAATACAACTATTTATAAAAGCAAATGAGTTGGACTCACTGACCTTCCATCTATGACATTCTAGTATTATAAGTCATATCCATAACTGCAGAAAATTATTAAGAGCTGGGTAAACCCCAAAATAGAAATTGCAAAGACACATTCATTGGCATGCCTGCCAACGGCCAGCAAGCGTCAGGAGTTTATCGAGCTACTCTTATTTGAAGAGCAATTTGTGGGAGCCAGGGGACCCATAAGACCTCAGATTGCCCAGCCAATGTAGCTGATGAAATGAGAAACGGTATCTGAAACAATTAAGGCAGCATAGATCACATCAAGTGCTAGAGCAGGTGGATGGATACTGTGGCCAAACCGGAGAGGAGGCGATATCTCTGGAGAGGAGAGCAGAAGGTCGTTCTAGACAGGGGACACAATGGGTGCTATGGCCCACGGCCCAGGGCCCCCAGTGGGACTGAGGCGCTTATGCCCCCACCTGTCAGGAGGGCAGCCTGCCAGCAGCTCAGAGCCGAGTCCTGCCCCAGCCAACAGACTGGACTTGACCTCATGGTTGTGGAGGAGAGGTTTTGGTCCCAGGCAGAGAGAGTCTCTCTATCAACATTGTGTCACCAATGATTGTTATTGTGGCAGAGACTGCTAGTTGTCCCCAATATACATTTATTCTTCTTCCTTAGTAATCGAAGTCCCAATTTTTAGCTGGACACATGGCCTCCCAAAATAAAGTCTACATTTTCCAGGCTCCTCTACATCAGGTGTGGCCACGTTCTGATCCACAGGCTGTAGGGTAACATGATGTGTGTCACCTCCAATGCCTGCCCTTAAAGGGAGGAGAGAGGTGTGCCCCCCTCTCCCTCCCCCACCCCCACTAGCTGGAATGCAGATGTGGCGCAAGCCCTCTCGATGGTGAGCAACACAATGGAAGGAACCTGGGTCCTGACTAGGTGGAGCCACCGCACCAGCCTTGGGGGGCTGGGGGGACAACGGCCACATAAGTAAGCAGTGCTCTTCTGTTTCATTAAAGTCTCTGCTATCCCAACCAATGCAGTTACAACATCAATCCCTTAGTTTGCACAGCTCATTCATAGGGACCACTGCCGATTCCCAGAGTCAGCCATGGGGGAGGGGAGGCAGGAATTATTCTCTCCCATTGAACAGTGGCAGAGCTGGGGCTCAAGGTGTCTTGTCCCAGGTCACTCGCTGTTTGCAGGACCAGCTTTGGTCTGCACCTTTCCTCCCTCCTTGCTAAGCCTCACTTTGAAAGACCATGTGCCAAAAGTGTGTGTGGCAAGCTAGGCCCAGGATTTGACCGCAAGACACTTTTATAGCCCTTGCTCTCAGAGTCCAGAAAGCCATATTCCTAGTCCGTGCTTTCCCCCAGGGCAATGCTGGTCTCCAAGGCTGTCAGAACGCCAAGGATTTAGCACCTGCTGGGGGTCAGGAGGAACACAGAAGAGGTGACCTCTGAGGTTGGCCTCAGAGGATGAGAAGTCATAACAGAGGGAGAGAAGAAAGGGGACAGCTTCCTGGGGGGAGAGGGAGCAGCTGGAGCAAAGGCACGGAGACTCGGAGCACCCCGAGACCACTGTGCAGTGGGGAGAGAAGCTCCCAGCCCGGCTCACCCTCAGCCCCGCCCCTTAACTGTTGGATTTGGTGTTCGCTGGGGGAGGTTGGCGTTGGCATTGTTGAGAAGGCAGGGTGAGATGTATTGTAAAATAATTCCTGTTAGAGGTGAAAACAAAGTCACCCGATGAGCTCAGCTGAAAGTCAGCGCAGTCCTTGGTCATCCCTGCTCCTGGCCAGCGCACTCTGTGCTGTGGGGTGGGGTCCACCAGCCTCCGCACCCGGGCCCTCGAACACAAGCACCTTTCAGCGCCTTATGTGCAGAGCGATACAGGCGCTGAAAGGCTCTCCAAAAAACAAGGCCAGTGAGCCTACGGGCAACTTCTGTGTGAGTTTAAAGTGATTTTCAAATACACAAGGTAAGCGACAAACAAAGCCAGGTGGGGGCTAAATAGATGAAACCCAGTAGGTGAATGCTGATAATTGTTGAAATTAGAGGATGGGTTCTTTGAGGTTCATTATATTATTCTTTTCAATATGTTAAAAATTTTCTCATTAAAAAGACCATTAAACTCATTACTCATAATAGCCCAAAGAAGAAACAACCCACATGTCCATCCCTTGGTGAGTGGACGAGTGGAATGTGGCCTCTCCAGCCCATGGGACACTACCTGGCAGTGAGCAGGAGTGAGCACTGAGCCGTGCCACGGCCTGGATGGACCCCAACGGCGTACGGCCCGTTAATGTGAAATGTCCAGGGTAGGCAAACCCACAGAGACACAAAGTCCGTTAGCGGCTGCCAGGTGCTTGGGGGAATGAAGGAATTGAGAGGCTCCAGTTAGGGGTATAGGGTTCTTTGGCGATAATTAAAATGTTCTATAATTTATTGTGATAATGGATGGGCAATTTTGTGAATATATTAAAGGCCATTGAGTTGTATGCTTTAAATGGTGAATTGTGTGCTGTGTGAATTATATTTCAAAAGCTATTTTGAAAAGTTTTTAAAAGAAGAAGAAGAAAAGAGCAGGAGGAGAAAAACCACCAGGAGAGGCTGTGGGCCCAGGGTCTTCACCCTTTCTCTGAAAAGTGGACTGGGCGTGGGTGTCAGCCAAGGGGATGAGAGGGACCAGCCCCAGCCCCTAACCAATGTCAGTCTCCCTCATCTGTGGCCCAGACAGAGGCCTTCATAGGAAACTAATCCAGCCCAAAGTCACTATAATGAAACTGTTCCTCTCTGCCCTGGAGAGGAACATGAGTAATCAGGTACAGAATTCTCATTAGTCCAGGTCTGTGGTGGGCACCTCACAGGCTTCCACCGCCTGGTCATGCACCCATGACATCGTAGTGTCCCAAAGGACGCTGGGTCTCATCCATGGCTGCACATGGAAACCCCCTGGGTGCCCAGGCCCTGCCCCCACACACCCGATTTCATTTGTTTTCAGAGAAGCCTGGGCAATGCGCGTTTTAAAGCTCCCTAGTGACTTGAATGTGCAACCAAGACTGAGGACCATTGATTTAATGAATTTTTTTAACAACTAGAACAGAACATCAAAATTATGGCCTAGAGTACAGTAAGTATCCTATTATGAAGCTTTTCACACCGACCCCTGACACCGGGGGGCCTGCACTGTCCCCCCCCACTCCCCCCCTGCCCCCGCAGGCACCACATTCTTGCCATTGGTCTGTGATTGTCCTCATGTCCTGTCCTCACTAGAAGCCTAGGCTCCGGCCCCACCTGTCCCTACCTGTCAAATGTCTACTCGCCTTTCAAGCACCGGCTCAAATGCCAATTCCATGAGGCCCTCCATGATTGCAGGCATTTGCTCCCTCCCTCTGCACACCAGTGCCTTTTAATTTGCTAACGTTCAGTCAGAGCTGTCTTGTGTTATGAGTACCTGACTGCTGGCTGCTGTCGAGTTTGAGCAGACTGACTGCCAGCTCCCTGAGAGCAAGGCCAGAGTTGCATTTTGTGTTATATCTCTGTGTCCTCCCCAGGGTCTACTATACGCTCTGCGAACACGTATGAAATGAATGATTGGCTTGCCATGCCGTTTTTACAGAGGGGAAGGTGCCAACTAGTAGCTTAAGTTGGGATAGGGATGTAAGTCCACCAAATCCCCATTTTTTATATGAGAAATTTTTATTTTTATTTTTCAGAATTGTGCAAGTTCCCATCCATCCCCACTTCTGACCAGAGTGGAATCCTGAATTCCCTGTAGGTTGTCATGGAGAGCATCTCCCCTTGGGTGAATGAATGAATGAACATTTACTGCATCTCTAATAAACGCAGACACTGTGGTGGGTGTTTTTACACACTTTTTCACACACTCCTGAATTGTTCCTGTCACAGCGTGAGGCACACGTCTCCAGATGAACCCACTGCCACCTCAGCCTTCATGGGAACAGAACAGTCTCAAGACAGGAAAGCCCAGCCCCAAGTAAGAGAGAAGCCCCGGGGCCCCCATGGTGAAGAATTTTGTTGAAAAGAGGTAAACCTCTAGTCATATGTGTGTAGTGTGATTGTTTACACACAAAATATCAGATAATCTGCCAACAAGCTTTTCGGACTGTTAAGAAGTTCAACAGGTTGCTCAAAAAAAAATTAATGTGCAGAAGAGTCAACATTCTTTATATTAGCAATAATCAATTAGATTAGAAAATGTCATAGAAGAAAGATCCCATTCTCCGTAGCAACAAAAACCAGCATATCTAATAAAAGACATACACGATCTTCATTAAAGGACAGGAAGGCCAGAATGAACAGGGAGACAGGCTATGTTTATGAACGGAAAAATGTCATTTCAATCAAAATCCCAACAGAGCTTCTCACACGGGGCGGAAAAGTGTCGAGGATAATAGAGGCAGTGTTTGAAGGAGGAATTGGGAGAGGAGGGGGAGGGGCTTCCTGTTACACTGTTCGCCCGCCCTCGTGACAAGGCTCTAGTGACAAAAGCAGTGTGACGTGGCGCAGAAGCAGAAGGACTGGCCAATGGGAGAGAAGACAGGCTCTTGAGAAGCCGGGAACTCGAGTGAGCCAGAGGCAGCGCCAGACAAGTGTGGGGAGGCCACCTCGATGCTGGGGGATAAATGGGCAGGTCAGCGCATGGGCAAATCAAGATTCTTGGACTTCTCCCTCAAAATAGCCATGAAATGAGTTCCAGCTGGATTAATCTAAATATGAAAGAACAAAACTTTAAAACTTTTGAAAGAAAATGAAGAAGACATCATGGTAACAAAGTAAAGATATTAAGAAACACAAATTGGCACCAAGATGGAGGCATAGGTGGAGACGCTGTGCCTTTTCTCACAACCAAGTTTAGAGATAACTAAATATTAGCAACAGAAAACAGAAAATTGAACTTTTTGGAAGTCCGATAACAACAAATTCTTCAGCCTGACCGGTAAGAGGGGCGAAACCAGCAGCTGTGGGAGTGGGGTTGCACAGAAAAACTCGGTCAGATGGACTCGGGCGCGCGGAATCCAGGCGCAGGGTTGGACCTAGTGAGCGACCCAGCGAGCGACCAAGCAAACGACCTTGGGGGAAACAGCGAGAGAGCAGGGCTACGGGTTGACTGTGGTCGCGCTTTCCTGCGCAGATAGACAAGCGAGGGAGTGGGTGGTGAGACTACGGGACTGAGCAGGCCCCACGGCGAGCAGCAGCACAGGGCCATTTCCCCGCTCTGACCCCACCTCCACATACAGCGTCATAACCCAGCGACTCTGAGTGGCCCAGCCCTGGTGAACCACCTAAGGCTCTGCTCCTCACCCAGCTGTGAGAAACACCAGAGGGGGCCGCCATTTCCCCGCTCTGACCCCGCCTCCACATACAGCATCACAACCCAGCGACCTGGGAGTCCAAGGCTCCGCTCCTCACACTTAAAGGGCACGAACAGAACAAAAATGGCTCAAGATCTCAAAGCCCCAAAGCCTATAAATCTAAGCGATGAAGAAATAGCAAAACTCTCACATGCACAGTTTAAAACACTGGTGATCAGGATCCTCACAGAACTGGTTGATTATAGCCACAAATTAGACAAACATATGAAGGCGAAACTAATTGAAATGAATGGAAATGCACAGGACACCAATAGCAATGAAAAGGAAACTGGGACTCAAATCAATGGAGTGGACCAGAAGAAAGCAAATAATGGCCAAACAGAAAAGAGTGAAGAAGCAAGAATTCAAAAAAATGAGGAGAGTCTTAGGAACCTCCAGGACATCTTTAAACGCTCCAACATCCGAATTATAGGGGTACCAGAAGGGGGAAAGGCACAGCCACCAGTGGAAAACTTATTTGAACAAATAATAAAGGAGAATTTCCCCAATCTGGCAAAGGAAATAGACTTCCAGGAAATCCAGGAAGCTCAGAGAGTACCAAAGAAGTTGGACCCAAGAAGGAACACACCAAGGCACATCATAATTACATTAGCCAAGATTAAAATGAAGGAGAGAATTCTAGAAGCAGCAAGAGCTAAGAGGACAGTCACCTACAAAGGAGTTCCCATCAGACTGTCAGCAGATTTCTCAAAAGAGACCTTCCAGGCAAGAAGGGGCTGGAAAGAGGTATTCCAAGTCATGAAATACCAAAGACCTACAACCAAGATTGCTCTACCCAGCAAAATTTTCATTTAGAATGGAAGGGCAGATAAAGTGCTTCTCAGATAAGATCAAATTCAAGGAGTTCATCATCACCAAGCCCTTATTATATGAAATGTTAAAGGGACTTATCTAAGAAAAAGAAGTTAAAGAAACACGAACAGTGAAAGGACAGCAAACTCACAGTTATTAACAACCACACCTAAAACGAAAGCAAACTAAAAGGACAGCTAGATCAGGAGCAGAAACATAGAAATGAAGATCTCAAGGAGGGTTAGCAACAGGGGAGTGGGAGGAGGAGAAGGGGGGAGAAGGTACAGAAAATAAGTAGCATAGACAGTAGATAGAAAATAGATGGGGGGGCAAGAATAGTATGGGAAATATAGAATCTAAAAGAACTTGAGACACATGGTCATAAACTAAAGGGGGGGTAATGGTGGGGATGGGGGTAGGGTGGAGGGGAATGAAGGGGGGAATAGAACAACTGTAATGGCATAATCAATAAAAAAATAAATTAAAACAAAAAAGAAACACAAATTGTAAGAGGAAAAGATTAACACATTTGACTCTAAGATGAAAATTTTTTGAAGGACAAGAGACATCATAAACAAAATAACAACAAGTCATGGATGGAATAAGAAGCTGGGTGTCTGTGACAAATGATGAGTGTACAGGCAATGGAGAGAACATCTGCGAATTAAAGAGAAAAGGCTAATTCCATAGAAAAAATAGTAAAAGGTCATGAGCAGGCAAGTTACAGAAGAGGAAACAGTGATAACATCTCTGGTAATCAGGAGATCAGATTAAATGAAGTGAGACATAATGTCACCTTCATTAAATTGAATTAAAACTTTGCTGTCTGACAGCACCGAGGGTCGATGACGTTGTGGGGCAGTCAGAGCTTGGATGGGTACAACCACTTTGGAGAGCCATCAAACCAAGTCTGGTGTCGTTAACAGGACGCGTACCCACGGGAAGCCTTCCTCGTGGGCTCGGCGGACGCAGACACAGATGCGCACTGCGGTGCTGCTTAGCGCAACAGACGCGGGCACGCCCGTCCACAGAACGGCTGAATGAAATGCAAACCGGGAGAGGCAAAGAGCCTCGAAGACAGGAGACCAAGTCCTGGCTCTTGTTGTGCTTCTAACAGATGACAGGCATGACACAAGTCACTTGTCCCTCTCAGTAGAGATTTTACCTGCCCAGGTCTGAGCGCAAGTTCCACCAGCTGGGAGAGATTTCCCTGTCCCCACTGTTTATACAACCAGCATCTACATCCCGACACCCCTTGATCAAGAGGCAGAGTGGTTTAAAGGGTGAGGGTGGAGACTCTGGCCAGACTGGGTTCAAATCCCAGCTTTACCAATTACGGTTTGTATGGCCGCGGGCAAGATGGTGAAGCTTTCTGTCACTCCGTTTCCTCTTCTGTAAAATGGAGATAATAACAGATTTCACCTCAGAGGTGGGTGTGCGGACCAAATGAGTTAATATCCCAAAGACCTGAAACTGCGTCGGATATAAAGGAAGCGCCGGTTAGTGGTAAATCTCGTGGCCGTCGAAACGAGCGCAGTTCGCTGGAGTGATGTGGGATCGTCCCGGAAACAGCACGTCCCGTCCCTGAACTTCCCTCCTGATCACGGGCAGCACACGGTCCAGTCCCCGGTCACACCTGCTGTCGGGTGTCCCTTCCTCTCCCCTGCTGTGCGGGCTCGGCGCAGCCTGACCACGTAGGTTTGGAGCAGTATTTACGGAACCGATAGAACTGCATTCGTTCCGAAAAGTCCTTGAATGGCAGAGAATGAGGACACCACCGAGTCTTTCAGATGGTGGTTTGAAGAAGTTGAAATAATGACACGAAGCGGGTGGGAGCCATGGAGCGAGTAAACGACACAGACGCCGGGAAAAGGAGGGAGTCTGGGGACAGACAGGACGCGTCCGACGGCGGGAACAGGGT
The DNA here is from genome assembly GCF_021234435.1 of Artibeus jamaicensis. Classification (NCBI taxonomy): domain Eukaryota; kingdom Metazoa; phylum Chordata; class Mammalia; order Chiroptera; family Phyllostomidae; genus Artibeus; species Artibeus jamaicensis. Next base: position 5,260,248 of record NW_026521356.1, read on the forward strand.
GGGGGCGGGGGCCACGCGCCGCGGCCCGTCCGCAGGTCCCACCGACTCCACCTCCAAAGCACATCCTTGATCTCATCGCCTAAACGCGCCTCACCGCCCTCAACGCCCCGCCCCGTCTAGGGCTACGACAGCCTCCTTGTTTCTACCTCGGGAAGTAGGTCTGAGTAGAATCATCCATTCACAGGTGCAGAAACTGAGGCACGGAGGGTTCGCTAATTTGCCCCAGGGGCATATTGTGAAATATGGGATCCAACCCACGTGGCGCGTGTGCCCTTAGCTGCCCCCGCACTGCCGCACTCACAGCCTCTCTGTGCGCCTACCTCTCCCAGAGGAATCAGGGCCCGCCACTCTGGCTGCCTGGCCCACGGACCGGCCCTGCCGGCCTCGCCACCCCGGCCCCACCCCCTCCTCCTCCCCCACCTCTCCCCGCCCCGCCGGCTCCCTGGCTGCTACTTCACCTAGAATGTTCTTTCCTTCCTGACCTTCCAATGGCTTCTTCACTCACTTCACTCGAGTCTCTGCTTGAGCGTCACCTCCTCCAAGAGGCTTTCCCCGGCCACCCTTCCTAGAATAGTCCCTACTTCATTCTCTGACCTTTTCCTGTGGTAATTTTACTCATAGAAACTGCACTTCCTGACGTGACATCATAAGGTTACTTGTATGATTGTTTATTATGTATCTCCTCCTCCTAGAATTTCTGCTCCGTCAGGACAGGGACTCCGGCCCTTGTGCCTGGAACAGAGCTGGACACGAAACTGCAGCAGTAAATGAATAAATGCGCCCAAGGCGGCCCCTGTGGGCGGACATGGGGCCTCTACTGCCAGGTTTAGCTGCCGTCTGGGGCTGCTAGGAACCTGTCTCCCCCTGCATGGGGTGGCGCTCCTGCCCTCTGGGGCCACCGTCCTAGCAGGGCAGGAGGGGAAGCGTGAGCTTCCACATTCCCTCCTAGTTCCTTCCCATCCTGGCCCTGCCTCCACCCCCAGCCCCCAGTTTCATCTTTCCAGCCCCTGGAAGCAGGTCTGACAAACCCGTCCCCACCAAGGCGATCCAGACAGGGAGTGCAGCCCTCCCCCGATAGATGTGTTTTACATGAGGCCAGCGGGGGACACTTCACCCCCACGTCTGACTGTGCCATGGCATAATCTCCAAGACGGATGTTTGCGGGAGACCCTGCCTCAAACTGAGGGAGCCGGGGCATCCCAGGTAGGAGCATTGAGAGAGAGAGAGAAATGGGTCCGAGCTCAGCTGCTGGGTCAAGGACCGGCAGACCCCAGCCTTAAAACTCACAGCTGCCACCGTCCCACTCGACCCACTTCATCCTCTCCTGTCTCCCACGAGTCCTGGCTGTGCTCCCGAAAGCACCCCAGAGCACTCCTGAGGCTTCGCCGTGGGGGATGCCGCGGAGGCTCCCCAGGGAACCCAGGACAAAGGCCTTACTCATCTCAATCCCGCAGGTGACCAGGGCTGCAATCACGGCACCTGCTGATGTCCCAGCGAAGCGGTGGGTGGTTTCCAGCATCCTGGGGGCCAGGTCCCGCAGGGCGTCCACGGCCCCAGCCTGGTAGAAGGAGAGGAAGCCGCTTCCCGAGAAGGAGATGGAATGAGGGGTGTCCGGATCCCCCTTGAACACTTGTTCTTCCATCTCCTCAGACTGGGGCTTCCTGTAGTGAGAAGTCACCCCTCAGAGCCGGCCTGCCCGAGCTGGGGCCTCCCTCCTGTGGGAACTGGCTGCCAAGCTTCCCTGCCAGCCCGGAGCCTGGGATGTGGCCAGCTCTCCCCACTTGGCTGGGGCTCCCACGGGTGGCTCAGGCAGCGCACCCGGGCCTGTTGAGCTCTGCTAGGACAAGGTGAAGAAGCCCCCGGATGCGCGAGCAGCAGCTGGTTTTGAGGGGCCCCTGGCTTCATCGCATGTCTGGATTCATCTCTGGCAGAGTCCTTGGCCCTCTGCCCATGCTGGGCACACCTACGGCATTTGAGCTGCCACACGGGGCCAGGCCCAAGGAGGCGGGCACTGCTCAGCCCTCAGCCCAGAAGGATGCACACGTGTTGCGAAACTTCCACAGATGCTTATCAGAGGGTGCCTCTCTCCCTGAGGCACTGTGGCAGCACAGGAATTAAATGCTGGCCTCCCTCCAGGAGGACGGTGTCCCCTCCCCACCTCGGCAGGCCTGGCAGGGTGGCCCCGGTGTTTGACGGGGACATGGTCCCACCGCCCGTGCCCCCTACAGTGACACCCTCCCTGGGCTCCTTCTCCAGGCTCCAGGCGGGATGTTGCACAATTGTTTCTATTTGTCCATCTTACATAAGCTCCCCTTTGCTTAATCACTTTTTTGTTCACATGTTAGGACCGGCCACGGGCAAAACCGTACAGGAAGACAAGCGGGGCTTCCGGGGCCCCACCAAGCACTGACTCTCCATCCTCACTGTCTTCTTCTCTCTCCTGCCCTTCGCTGACCCACTGGCCCTTGGTCGGCTCCCTCTCACCAAACCCTGGACCTCATGCTGTCTCCTAATCGCCCAAGAACAAAATTAATCTGAACTCTAGATCATTGGAAGTGTGTGGGACTTCATATTACAATGTTCTTCTCCCGACGTTGGAATGAGAAGTTTGAGATGGGGCCATTTAATTCCAAGAAGGAACAGCTTGAGAACACAGATATGGGAGCCTGGGGATCAGAGCAGAGATGTTCTGAAACCCAGAGGGCGGGGAGGTGGTGCCTGGGGGCCGGCACAGCACCAGGGGCCCCGTTCACGCCCCCTCTGGGGCGGTGGAGCACGGTCTGGAGAGGGGATTCTTTCTCACGGCAAACGCTCCCCCCTCGGCCCCAGTCCATCCAGAGGCAGGACCAGAATCAGAACTGAGACACTAAGCACCCTACCCAGTGGCCAGCGCAGCTCCATACCCTGTTGGGATGTGATAGCAAAGCTTCACCTTTCCCTGGGAGCTCCGCCAACTCTGCGGCCCCGCTGGTCCACGCTGGATTTCCAGTGAGGGCCACGCTCAGTGTTCAGGCAGGAGGTCGCTCTGTCCCTTGGGTAGGTAGTTCCAGGTATCCAATTGCGTCCCTCTGGAAAGAGGCCTTTTGATTGAATGTGCGTGTACCAAAAGAGAAAGTGTGTGTGTGTCTGCAGAGTTTTGAGGCTTACCGCTGGGGTGGAGGTGGGGTGTGCCAGGGTGCAGCCCATCCAGCGACTGGAGTGTCATGACCCTGGGAAACAGGTCCGCTCCACTGAGTATTTGCACCCCCATCTCTGCGCTGGGCTCTTGGGGACAGGAATGAGTGTAAGCCCCGTCCCTGAACTCAGGCATTTCTCAGCTTCCTGGGAACAAGACAAGCAAACGTGAAGTCACCAGACAGGCAGTTTATAATTAAGTACTGAATTGTACAGACTGGGATTCCTGCCAGAAAAATTGAGAGATGGGGTGAGCAGTGTGGGCTGGAACCACCAGGGAAGCTGCATGGCAGAGCCGTGGGTTGTGAGATTTAAAGGGGCTGTGGGGGGAGGCGTGGCATCGTGACAGGGAGCAGCACAAGCTCCGTGGAGAGAAAGGCAGGGTGGGACGGTGGGCAGGCACACGGGATGAAGGTCTTCAGATCAGACAGACATGCGTTGAATCCCAGCTCTGCTGTTTACGGGCAGCCTGACCTGTGTAACCTCTCCAGGCCTCAGTTTTCCTCATCTGTAAAAGGGACAATAACACCTATGTTACACAGTAGTTTAAAGGTTAAAGATACAGCTGTAAAATGTCTGGCATGTGCTGTGTCTATTATTATCAAGGGTAGAAGGGCCAAGGCTCCCAGACAGGTGGGCCGGGGAGGTGAGGTCGAACAAAGGGTGCCATTGCTGACGTTGGGAGGAGCTGGGAGGGCTCTCAGGTGAGAAGCCTGCAAGGGCAATGAGACCAGGGCGGGAGGGAGAGGGAAGAGGAAGGTGCTGCATCCTCCTAGGGATGCGGGTGGCAGGGCCTGGGGGCAGGGCTGAAGGGAGGGTGACAAGTTAATGAAACCATCGCTGCAGAGACTTGCAGGACGAGGGGACTGGCTGGCTGGACAGGATGCATCAAGGCCCTCACCTTAGGGGCTGGGAGGAGTGGGTTGCCTTTTACTGACTTGGGAAAACTGGGTGAAGGATGAGTTATCTTTAAGATGAGTCTGAGATGACAGCAAGACACAGGAGCTGGGAGGTGGAGAGGTGACTTCAGAGAGGGGGACAGAGTCCCCTGCCAATGGGGCTGCAGAGAAGGGTAGGCAGCTGGAGGTGGCACAAGGTCATGGTGAAGAAAGACAACCTGGAATAAGCATCCCCCTTCCACGTCATCTTGAAATGCCCAGTGAAACAGGAAGCGGGCCCACCTTGCTCTCCCTGGGCTACGGGGACTCCAGAAGCCTGGGGGCCCCCACGCTTTCAAGGACAGTGCTTTGTCCTAACACGGTTGCTGGCCTTCCCACTCTTCAGGCCTGGCTGTCAGAGTAAGCCCCAGTTTTCACTGAGAAAACATGGTCTTCAGTTCCATGGAGATGGGGACAGTGGAAACCACAGCAAGTGCAAACCACCAAACTAGAAATTCACCATGTCGCATGAGAAGGTCCTGGCCACAGGCTGCAGGGCTTGCTCGTCCTGTGCCTCAGTTAAATGACTGAGAAGGTGTGTCTTATTCTCCTTGTTCCTGACGCTGTCCCTGAAGCCCTACAAACTTCAAGCGGATGACATCATAAAAGGGCCACAATCCAACATTTCTGCATTTAATTTTTAAAGGCAATACATAACCTCTCAGGTATTTTAAATCACACTGAGTGTATGACTCAGCAGCTCACGAGGAGTTAAAAGTAAGTAACTAAGACTGCTTATCTCACATGATTCCCACAGCACAACCAAAAATAAATTTATAGACAAACACAGAGTTTCTATAACTACAAGTGAAGCCGCTCAGGTCACGGCTCCTCTGGATTCCAGGTTAGCCTTTCGTTAAAGGTGCACCACCCTCTTCTTAAATCTTGTAAAATGTTTGTGTACCAAAGATCCTGGTTGCTTCTTGGTGTGACAGTATGAAGGTCACAGCATCACCTGTGAGTAATCTTACCAATAACCTTTAACCTGAATCTAATTGAGGCCAACTTCCAGTCTACAGTGAATGCGGTATGAAGTCACCATTAAAATGATCCCGGGTGAAAACAACCAGACGCACTGAAATTGCAGGAAGGGCTGGTAGACACTGTTGTTGTGAGAGAGCAGCCATTCCCAGCCTGTATGTTTTGTGCCCACTTCCCCACAAAAACCTAAAAGGCCCAAATGTTTTTTCCCAATTCCTGTTTACATCTAATGTTATTCTGTATTAATTTCAGGTGGTTAGATAATCATATACTTTACAAAGTGTCCCCCCTCAGTGTTTCCAGTACCCACCTGGCACCACACAATGTTATCCCAATATTATTGATTTCCCAGCCTCCCTTGCAGCTAGAGGCTACCAAAGACACAGTTCCGGCCAATGAGAAGTAAGAGGATATCTGCTGAGTGGCTTCTAAGAAAGATTTTCCTCCTTGATAAAAGGAGAAAGGAACATAAAATGAGCCCTTTTAGCCCCATCACCTTTTCTTCCTGCCTGAGATGCTGCCCTGTGAGAACACGGTATGGGAGCTGGGGCAGTCACCGTCAGGGGAACAGGGCAGACACTGAGTGTATTAGTTCTCTATTGCTGTGCCACAAATTACCTAAAAACTAATGCCTTCAAAGAACAAAAATTTATTATATCACACAATTATGGTGGATTAGGAACCCAGAAATGGCTTAGCTGGGCAGTAGTGGCTCAGGGGCTCTCGGTAGCCAAACTGCTAGCAAGGGTTGTAATCATCTCAAGGGTCACTGGGTTGGAAGAACCCACTTCCAAACACACCACCATGCTTGTTGGTAGGCATGGGTTCTTCGCTGGCTGTTGACGTTCAGCTTCAGTGCCTTGCCAGGTGGGGCTCTCCATGGGGCTGGTTACAACATGACAGCTTGCTTTTCCCAGAGTAAGAGGCAGAGAGAGAGAGAGAGAGAGAGAGAGAGAGAGAGAGGACAAGAGACAGTGCGAATCTGAGATGGAAGCTGTAGTCTTTTTATATAACTTAATCTCATAGGTGAGGACGCCTCTTCTGCCATATTTGCACCCTTCCCACATTTTACCAGGGCTAAGGCCACACAGACCAGCCCAGGTAAGCAGTGGGGGAGGGGTGTGAATACCAGAAGGTGGAGATCATTAGGGGCTGCTTTGGACGACTTGGATGACAGCTGCTACAAACTTCTGAGGGTAGCAGAAGACAAAGATCCTGGGTCCTCGAGGAGGTTGTTAGTGACTACGCCGGGCCCCACACCACTTGTCTCCTCCCTGTTAAGTCAGTTAGTTGAACATCTTTGTTGTTTCAGCCACTGTTCATTAAATATTCGCTGCCAAAAACCTCATGACTAATGCAAGGACTATTAAATATTTCTACCAAAATGTGTAAATGTTCTCTTGAGAAAAACAAACAAAACATGCCCTTTGCTTTTAGAAAAAACAGAAGAAATACTTTGAGGTATAGATAGTTTGTTATTATAGGTGAAATAATTTTGATTCATAAAGATTCTGAAAAATGTAGTCAGAAAATTTTTATTATACCTTATAGAAATTGTTTAACAACTATTACTTTTGTTAGAAGAAAAAGAATATCTTTCTCCTTCTTGTTTTTCCTGAAAAATAAAGTAGGTTTCTGTTAATGAATTGAACTTGTTTTTTGAGGTGTGATGTCATTTTTGAACTCTTGACCAACATACAGGTATATCCTTTGTGGGGTGCAAGTGCTGTCACTTTTCTAAAAAGTCAGAAATTTGAAAAAAATAAAACTTAAGGAGAGAGGAGAAACGGTGACACAGTTGACATTGGACATCCTTTCATGGTGTTTGTTATGTGACCTTGAGCTTATCATGCAGCCTAAATCATGTCTTCTTCTCATGAAATAGCTCAGACATACAGTAAAGTGTCAAAAATAGAACAGCAAATATCCATGCACTTTCCAGGCAGATTGAACAAATCTTAACATTTCACCACACCTCAGAAAAATATTTGTTTGGTTTTAAAGAAATAAAACATCACAGTAGAGGCAAAAAGGAAATGAAACACCACAGATGCAGGTGAAACCTCCTTTGCATCCCGATCGCCTGGTGTCCCTCCCGGGGGAGGCCGCCTCCCAGGTGGGGAGAATCTTTCCCTTCCGTGTTTTCAGATTTTAATTACATGGAAATTTATAAAGAATGCATATTATTGTTTTACAAATATTTTTGAGTTTCACATAAGCAAACACATTTAATCTGTAATTTGCCACATTCATTAAGCATTATGATACATGGCTCTAGTCTTTTCCACTCTACTGCTTTTGGTAACCTACCATGAGACTGTGGGACAATGTATTCACCACTCTCTTCAGACATTTGAGTGTTTTCCATCATATAGGAATTTCTCAGGCAACAATGTGGGTGTATCTATTGTACCCATGGAACTTTAATTTATGGAGGTGACTGAGTGACGACATGGAGAGGCTAATGCCCTTAAAAGGTTTTTATTACTTTCACTTCTGGAGACAAGGGGGCAGGCTGTGCCGCACGGGGAAGCCACGGGTCTGGGCAGGAGGCAGGAGGGATGTGCGGAAAGCAGGGCCCAGAGCCTTTATTTTGTTCTGTGAGAAAGGCAGGCAGAGCAGAGGAAACAGCGTAGGACTGGCTGGTTTGGTGATGTCTGCTGGCTGTCTAGGTGCCTGGTACCCGGCCCCAGGTGAGCAGGGCGGGGGAACGTTGCTGCCTGCAGCCCCACAGCAGAGAGAGGCTCGGCATCGGCATCGGGTCGTGTGGGCAGGGAGAGGGGCTCAGGAATTGGCTAGCCCTGGGAGGGTCAGTCTCTTTCCACTCAGGGAGGCCACAAATGCCACAGCATCAAGAATATACAAAATAAGGAAATCTAGTTACTCCAGTGGGCACTTCAATTTGACTAGGTGCTGGCAATTTACTCTCCAGAGTAGTTGTGTCAATTTACACCCCCACTGAGAGTTTATAAGAAATCTGATTGCTTTGCTTCTGTTGGTAATGCCAGAATAAAAAAAGTTTTGCCAGTCTGAGGGATGCGAAAGGCTATCCAATTGTTATCCTCATTATTTGTGAGGATGGGCAAACTAAAATGGAATTCATCCATTCCTCATTCCAGTTTCCTCTTCTCTGAATTACTTTTCAGAAAAAAAATTCTTAGCTTTTTCCCACTGGGGTGGAGCCAGTGTTTGTCTTGTTAATAGTGTGTAGATGTTGGGGGGCCCTGGCCAGGGAGCTCAGCTGGTCAGAGCGTTGCCCTGATACACCAAGGCTGTGGGTTCCATCTCTCGCTGGAGCACAGACAAAAGTACCAACCAATGATTGCGTAAGTAAGTGGAACAACAAATCGATATTTCTCTCTCTCTGTAAAATCAATAAATACAAATTAAAAAAAATAATGTGTAAATGTTGGTACTAATACTAGCTAATAATGATGTGAATAATAGCAGTTGAATTCATTGCAAATATCCTCTCCTAGTTTGTCACTTTTAACCTTTTTATATTGTCTCTACAGTACAGAGGTTTAAATTGTATCACTTTCTTCCTTTATGGTTTATGTTTTTTTTCTGTCTGAAAGACAGAAAATTTTCCCACAGAAAATAGAGTCTTGGTTATTTTAAATGATTTAACCATTAAGCCTAAGCTATTTGTTCAGTCTCCACGGAAAAACTGCAGTCTGGTGGGCAATTTTGGCACCGCCTATTTTTAAATAAATACTTAGAAATTTATATTGCACAAATACTCACGGGAGTCCCCAAAAGTCTACGCACAGGGTTGTTAAGTATGGCGCCAACTGTAATAGCATGAATCTAGAGGTAACCTAAGTATCAGCGGAAAGCTAGTTAAATGAATTACGGTGTAGCAATGTGATGTAATTCTCCATAGTCATAGAAAAGAATAAGGGAGACCTGGAAGCGGTCATGTGGAAGGTTCTCCAAGATATATCTGTAAGCATGAAAAATAAAATTAAAAAGAAGGATGCAAACAGTATGTATGCTGTCATTTATGTCAAAAAGGAAAAAAACTATTCACTACGTATATCCATGGACATTTCAGAAATAAAACCACGGAGGAAGATTACTTGGGGGAGGGCGACTGGGGCTTGAGGGTGGGAGGAAAACCCACTTTTCACTGTCAGTGATTTGCGCTGTTGTCACCGTTACTTCCGTCACAGCAAACAAAGCAGAGTTGCTGTGGATGGGCCCATGTGCTGTAAGTTGCTATTTGTTTTGGCATTTGAAACGTTTTGAGGTGAAGAGGGCCCTTCGTTCCAGTAGCTGGGAAGGAATCGAATTACCAGGAGACTGGGCCTCATCAGACAGGCTCAGACGGAGCTCTGCGGCTGGTCTGAAGGCGGGAAGTGCAGGGCTCACAGCTGCGTGGGGGTTGATGAGATTCAGACTTGCTTTTGTCTGGGGGCAGGCGGGGGTGGGGGGTGTCTGTGAGCCAGGGGGAGGGGCTGGGAGAAATGGGGCGTGGGGGTGTCTCTGGGATGGGAGTGGGGGTGACAGAAGAAAGAGGACAGGAGGTTGGGGCAGGTGTGAATCAAGGGGATCCCCCCCCAGGTCCTTGCAGGCCCAAGACTGGCCATCTGAGCCCCTTGGTCTGGACCACTCTAGGCACAGTGGCAGCAGGGCAGGAAGCCTGGCACCCCCTCCCCCAGTGGAGGAGGGAAGCCCCCACCTCAAAGCTTCTGGCAGGCAATTCTCTGGAGAGGAAGGAAGAACAAAGTCAGGCTCAGCCTAGGAAAAATGATCATCCAGGAAATGAGAATTGAAGGTTCCCGATTTTACTACCCTTGCTGAGAAAAAAAAAGGGGTGGACATCCACAGAACAGAGACAAATGTGCTCAGGATTAAGTCCCACCCCCTTCCTTGGGGCGGTGCTGAGTAGCTGGTCTGGGGACTGGGCTCTCTGGGTTCAAATCAAGGCTGGGACGACCTCAGGCAAGTTACTTAACACTCTGTGCCTTGGTTTTCTTACCTGTAAATGGAGAAATGATCATACTTAACCCATAGCGGGTTGTGCTGGCACATGGTAGGAGCTTACAAGGTGCTAACCATTGTAATTCTTTCTTTATTTACTGCCTTTGTAAATTCACCACAGTTGGGGCTCTGGGCAGTGGCGGTGGCAGTAGCTGACGCATGGAGACTGGATCTGTGCATGAGGGGACGTGCAGTAACCAAGCTCACAGGCCTGACGGTCAGCCCAGCTTGTTCATTTACACCGGCCAGTGTGTGTAGGTGGATCCATCAACACATTTTCTCCTCTCTCCTTCCAGGTGGGAGCCCACCCTGCATCCCAGGCTCCCCAGGGGAAGAGCCCACTTCTGTGCTTTTATTTCCACGCTGCTCGCCGCTCCCCAGGCTTGCCTGTCAGCCCCTTGGGGGAAGACACTTCTGGTAGTAGGAGGATCGCAATGCATGGTGTCAAATAAATACTTGTTGAATGAGCAAAGGTCATCACATGTTCCCTGTCATAGCAACACTGAGAATGACCTAAACACTCAGCGAGAGGGGGCTGTTATTAAGTTATGGCCCTGCCGACCCACAAAGCTGAAGACTCATTGGAGGGGGTAATTATGATTACATAGGAAGATAAAGAAATGCTTGTGCTGCTACCTTAGAAATCAAAAGAAATCAAATCAAAATATTCTAGACGTGACTGAAGTCCATCCTGATATTTAAGTGCAAACGTGAAGTTCAGAAAAGGGAGTATAAAATACCATCATTTATGTAAAAAAAGGGGCCAAAGAATACGAGCTCCGATGCAGAGGTGGAGAACTCAGGGGAGGGGGCTGAGGGGTGGACAGTCAGGACAAGTCACTGACGACCCTTTTGTCCCCTCTGGGTGTTGAAATGTGAGCCTGTTTCTGACTCAAAATCAAATAATTTAAAAACACTTCCTGGTGCATAGCAAACTAAACTAGACCAGTACGTTTTCCTGCTCTATCCCTCAATTCCAAGGCACTTGTTCCCACTGCTCCCACCTCACATACACATTTTAGTTTCTGATATTGGATATACCTCACAATCAATGGGCATTCTTACTAATCTCTTGTGGGTTTTTTCCCCTAAAAAGTATTTACTAAATCGATGCTGAGTCTTAAATCAATGGAATTTCAGAGCCAAGAAAACGCAGCTGCTATAAACCCAGCCTGTGAACGGGGCTGTGGCGGTGAGAACCACCATCGGCGGGACAACTGCAGGGACCTTCCGTTTTCAAAGTGGTCCTGACCAGTGGGTCGCGTCAACTTCTCCGTGGTTTTTTAAAAACATACTTTTAGCTATTTAGGAGCCAATCAACGGTTTTAGAGAAAGGCAGACCCAGCATCAGGGCCTAAGTAAGCGGCTAGGTGCAAACCCATGCAAATAACCAGCCGAGCTCAGCTTCAGGAGTCACCAAGCCCAAGCCCCCGCCCGCAGTGTAACCGGGGCAACATGGATGGACTCGTCTCGCGTGGGTTTTCCTGAGGCCCTCACCTTCCAGGGACAGTTTGTCAAAACTGAGACAACACTGCTTGGCCAGCACAGGTCTATCCCAGCAATGGGCCCAGAAACCCTGATCTAGGTTGGAACCATTGCCGTGGGCCACGGAACGGCCGTGGACTTGGAAGCGCGGCCGAAGCCTGGTGCTGTGGCTCAGGCCACCTGAGCGCTGAAGCCCTGACGAGCTGGCCTCCGTTCGGACCAGGGTTCCAAGTGTGTCCTGCAGGACCCACTGTGACTCGGGTGCTGTGGGTAAAGGGTTTCTTATTCAAATGAATACATTTAAGAAATACGGGGTAAGACTGGGATAGACTGGAGAGCCACAGCGTAAACCGCACGTTAAAGACACTGATAAACCTTGTGTGGTAAGTTCCCTTGGGTTCTCACTTCACAGTCTTCTCTACCTTTCCCTGGGCTCAATTTCTCTTTGCTTTCCTCAGGGCAAAAGCAAATCCCAGAACAAAAAGGATTAATAAAGAGCAAATAAACACAATTCTGACCAACCTCCCCACGCCCCCCCCCAAAAAAACAAACCCCACCAGAGTAATTCAGGGGAGAATTCCAAGAAAGTCATCATCGTTGTTCTTAAAAAAGAGACTAGCATGCCCTGGCCGGTGTGGCTCAGTTGGTTGGGACTTGTTAGGACACGTGCCGGGGCTGTGGGTTCAGTCCCCGGGTGTGGTGGGCGTGTATGAGGGGCAACTGATAGACGCTCCTCTCTCACATCGATGTTTCTCTCCCTGTCTTTGTCCCTCCGATCTCCTCTCTCTACAGACAAACAAACAAAAGTTTTGAAGAGAGACTAATGAGAATTCTGCGTTCATAATGGCTAGCATCTCTCGTTAGAGCACAGCCCCCCACCCGACAGAACACTGGAAAGCAGCTGGGCAGACTCTGGAGAGCGATCCAGGCCCGGACGGCAGAGAGGAGTCAGCACTTGGGAGGAGGAAATCGCCCGGAATAAGTTTGTTATCTTTTGTAGTTTTTTTGGCTGAGGGAAGGCCCTAGTTCCAGCTGTGGGGTGGGTGGAAGCCCCTGGTAATGGTGTGAAAAGCCACAGGTCAGAGTTCTAGTGACCACACAGCTGGAGAGTGGGAAGAAACCCGGGAAAGGGTGAGGACCCACAAAGGCAGAGCCCCACCTGTGCAGGGCAGACTCAGAGATCTCAACTCCCATCTACCAGAGAGGGGACGGTACCTGCAGTTGGACAGTTCAGCCAAGTGAGCTGACTGCTAAAAAAAACAAACAAAAAATAAATTTAAAAAGCAACACTCTTCAGAAGAACAAAAGGAATCCAGACTCTTTACAATGTATCATTTGCAATGTTCAGAACACAACCCAAAGGTCCTTGATATTAGATTCAGAACAGAAAAGTATATTGCCTTTTGCTAGCCCAATAGCCAGGGAAAGTTTGCCAATTCATTGTCCAACTTGTTCGACCCTTGCATGCATGGGCTGCCTTGTACAGTTGGTATTTTCATTATGTGTCTCACAATGGGATCCTTGACATTATGTCTGAGGCTTTAGACCTCTTTTCCTCAGCACAGCACATAGCTCAACCCCTGCACACACTCAACCACCAAGTCCTAATAGTTTTACTTTCTAGTTTTTCTTAGCTTCCTCCCTTCTCTATCCTTTCTAGGAAAAGCTGTGCTCATCTCTCAGGAGGATTCCTGCAACATTGTAGCTAGCAACACTGTATCAGTTAGGGGACTTTCCCAAGCAAGTAACAGAAAACTCACTGCAGAGTAGCCTAAATAATGAGGAAAAAAAACCCTCTTCCCAGAAAGCTCTCCAAGAGACTTTTCCTCAGGGTCCACTGGCCAGCACTGGGTCACACATCCATGCCTTAGCTGCAAGGGAGGCTGGGAAAACCACCAGTGGGCATTTGCTTTCTCTGCAGTGGGATGCAGGCTTGCCAGCAGGAAGGAGGGTGAAGGAGCAGTCTACATAGGGGAGGGGACACAGGGTGTCTGTCTTAGACTCCCTGCTAGGGTATCCTCATCCCTTCAATCCATTCCCAGCACCACCATTATCTAGTTATAAATTAATTTAATTAATGATTCATCCATTGTGTTAGTCCATCAGGTTCGGCTAGCTTATGTTCCAGTAACAATATTCAACTACCAGTAGCTAGGAACATCAGGGTTGATTTTCACTGGCAATGGCAGCAGAGAGAAAGACAGCATAGAGATCTGTACCAGCTCTTATCTGCTTCCACCTGAAATTAACATGTATCAGTTCTCCTCACATTTCATTGGCTAAAGCAAGTCGCATAGCCACACCTAACTTCACAAGGGCACAAGAGTGAGATGATCCTTTGTGCAGGGTGAGCAGCACTAACAGTTGCCACATTGAACAAACTGAGCTTCGACTATATGCCAGGTGAGGGGCTGGAGATGGATTGGTAAGAACAAAGCATCTGTTCTAAAAGCATTTACAGTCTAAAAAAAATATTCTCCTTCCTTTATGCCTTCATGCTACCACATAAATACTTCAATTGTACCACCTGTTACACGTTTTATTGCATTTTTTTTAAAGGGCTTGGCTGTCTGCCTGAATAGGCTGTAAAGCCTAATACCTGGAATGGTGCCTACTATGAGTAGAAACTTAATAAACGTTTCCTGAATGAGGTATGAGAGAAGATGGACTCAGCTATGAGGAACAGGAAGCCTAGCTGACAGTGGCTTCATAAACCGTATGTATTTTCACATGGGGAGAAGTCTAACAGCCAGCAGCTGCTGTGGTTGGTGTCTCTGTTCTGTTCACCCAGGGCCCAGCTCTTTCTAGCCTTACATGCGGACATGCCTAGCTCATTGACTTTTCCTCCGTGTGACTGTGCCTCATAGTCACAAGATGGCTGCCACTGCTCCACATATAACATTTATATTTAAGGTGGGAAGAAACAGAAGGGACAATGGCAAGGGGCTCTCCTCTGGTGATGGTTCCTAGAAGCCACCAGTAGCCTATGTCTCAAGGCCAAAACACGGATCACATGGCCATCCCAAGCTTCGAGCAAGGCTGGGCTCTGGATTTCCAGGCTTTGTGGTTGGAGATGTCAACGAAGGGCCTGGAATGGTTTGCATGGCCAACCAAAAGTGTTCACTGAAATGGAGAGTATGTGCTCAATAAATATTTACTGGGAGAAGTTCATATTTTTATGACATGGTTCTTTACTGATTTAAAAATGTTTTTTCATTTATAGTTTATATTCAATATTATTTTATATTAGTTTCAGGTATATGGCATAGCGGTTTTATGGATTTTTAAATAACATACAAAGAACCCTCAGCACTGTTGTGACTGCTCAATACTGAGTACATCTTCTGTTTGTGCCAGGCACTATGCGAAGCATGGTACATGAATTTGCTCATTTACTCTTCGCAATACCTATGACACAGGTACTATCCATCTCTGTTTTACATATGAAGAAATTAAACTGCAGAGTAGTTGAGCAACTTGTCCAACTGGTTCACTTACCAGCTAGTAAGTGATGAAACAGGGGTTCGAACTCCAGTGTCTGACCCCAGAGCCCATGTTCCTGTCCTAGAACTTCAGGTCCAGAGGGGAACAGAGGGCTTCTCAGAGCCAAGCCCTGTAATTTCATGGAGCTCAGGCCCAGAGGTGGGAGCTGACCAGCTCAAGGCCACACGGCAAGTGCACATCAGAGCCAGGCCCAGGACCCAGGGCTCCCAGGCCATGGTTCTATCACCCTGGGTTGCCTTTGTTTAGAAACCTCACATTAGTTCACTAATCTGTCAAAAGAAAAATGGCCAAACTTGGAGTTCCGTGGACAATTCAGTTTAAAAGCATGTAAATACTTTTAGTTACTACACAAGCCTTGGCAAATTAAGACAAGTTGTTTCCATCTTTGGAATCAAAAGTTGATGATTAGATACTCCAAAATCTTTTACCTCTCTCGGTGCAAACTCCAGTCTGCACAATATTTTCAAGCTCTTCAGCGACAGGAGGAAAGAAAGCGATGGTCAGCGAGCCTCCCCCGGACTCACCGGGGTTGCTTCCGACTCCGAGCTTCTGACCCGGAAGTGCCTCACGGGGGGGGGCGGAGCCTGACCTCGTCCGTCCAGTGTCGTGTGGCCCGCGGAAGCCTGTCCTCAGGGGGATCCCGCTGCCCTGCGTGACTCGCCCGTGGGGCCCGGCCCACGTGAGAGTGAGGTGCCGCTGACCTGGCGCGAACCGGGCTCGGCCCGCGTCAGCTCCCTTTCTCGGTTCCTGCTGCTAAGCCGTCAGACTTGGGCCTGAAATGCTGGTTGAACACGCGTCCTATTTCACAAGCCTTGACGTGTTTTGTCAACAGAACTCAAATCTCTTCAGGAAAAAGTTTGCTTACAGTGGAAAGTCACTTTGGTGGGGCATTTAAGCCCAGGGGAGTAAAGGTTTTAAGCCCAGGCTCTTGAAACACATGGGGGTTTGAATCTAGACTCTGCCACTTCCTCACTTTGTGTGTGGCTGTGCGCCCTCCTCGTGCCTCAGTTTCCCTGGCAACACAATGGGGTCGAAAGGAGTAGCCGCCTCGGGGTGGCTGTGGAGACTCGGTGTGGAGTGTGAGCGCAGGCCTGAGATCCGTGTGTCCCGGGTCAGCACATCATACATGTGCTGGAGCCTTGCCAGGTCCTGGAAGGCCTTCCACAGCATGTTTCATCCAACCTTCAGTGTGGCTTACACAACACATTTTCTTTGATTCTTTTAACATTGGGACAATTGGGCAAGTGACTGCCTGTGACAGCAGAGTGAGGTGGCAGAGTGAGGCAGCAGCAGAGGACCCAGGGCTGCGGGGCAGGAGACTGGGCTCCAGTCCCGGCTCTGCCATCAGTGCTTATGCATCCTTCTGTCGCAGCTTCAGTTCCCTGTTTGTAAAGTCTGGGGGTAGAAGGGGTGACGGGTCAGGTCACTCCTGGCCTTAGATGTTCTCACCGATCACAGCGACCCAAACATCATCTCAGAAGCTTAAGTCACTAAGACCACCAAGTTCAGCAAAAGTTCAGAATCCTGGAATTTGGATTCCAGAATGAAGAACTCTTTCAAGTCCCCCCACCCCAGACCAAGGAGAGCCAGTTAGGAGGGAATAGCAGCCTCTCCTGGGGCAGACTTGAGGAGTCCCCAGGCCTGTGCTCCTTGTTCCGCCCTGCGACCCTCCTCTGCCACCACTCCAACAAAATGTGACTTCCATCTTCCACTTTTCCCCCACAGATAGTACGGTAAACTTGCTCTCGGACCTTTTCCCACACTCTGAAATTCATTCAACAAACATGCACATTCACCAAATATGCACCCACTGTGTACCAGGCACTCCTCTGGGGGGGGGGACCGAAGACTCAGACCCTGCCTCATGGGGCTGACCTCATATCGGGGGCAGGGGCAGAATGAAGCAGAATAAACATGGACATACAGCAGAGCAGGCGGAGTAGTGGAGAGATGAAGTTAACTGGTTGGGGTTTTGTGCAGTGAATATGGTCTAGCAAGCTCAAGGTGTGAGGGGGGAGGGTGCAGACAGGAAAGGAGTCGCAATAACTGACCATGGAATTGAGACTGGGCTAGGAGGGGAGGAGGGATTTGAAGAGGACAGTGAGGTCTGCAGACTGGGGGGCCCATGGGGGTGTAGGCTTGAAGGAACAAGCTACAAAGAAGTTTGAACTTGGTATCTTTGGAGGGCCTAGAGCTTGACCGTGGAGCGGAGCAGCTGATCCAGGGGAGATGAGATCATGGCCAGAGAGGAGGACTAGGAACCGGAAGGCCAGGGCATGGTGGGCTGGGCAAGCACCCAGCATGGTGGCAGGATGAGCTCAGGAGGGCAGAGAGGCGGGATCAGAGGCCCTCTGGGAGTCTGTAAAGCAGGGGCAGCAGTGAGTGTGAGGTTTGTGAAGACATATTTAATAGTGCAATGTAATGATGCATTTGGGGAAAACTTGTTTTTGTAAGAACTACAGAAAGAGAGGGAGCTGCTTATGTCAGGTAAAGCAGGCCTGAGCATTTGGGTTACGAAATACCTGGGAGTATGTTGTTTCATCAAGATCAAGGCTGCCAGCCAAGGGCATGTAGCACTTCTTGTGCAATCACATGGCCATAAGCTTTGTAAGGGTGAAGGAACTTCCTGTCATCCCTGAAATACCAAGGAGATAGCCACTATTTCAGGAGGCTTGAAATAATCTCGTAATGATAATTTATTAGTATCATGTATCAAAAGCAATGTGTAGAGGTGTTGAGGACTGGGTTTAAATCCCAGCCCTGATATTTATTAGTAATTTACCCTGATCTGCACCATGGGCATAGGAACAGCACCTATCCCTCCTGTTTCTGAGAAGCAAATGAGCTAATATATGTAGAGACTAGACTGTGTAAGGACTCAAAAAATGTTGGCCAGATAGTCGAAGAATCTTTGTTGGCAAAAACAGGCTTTGAAGGCCATGTGCCATTAGTATTTCTGTGTTTGAAAAACCAACCAGAAAGTAAATTGCATTTCTGTTTATTGCATTTCAACAGCCACTGGGAGGCAGTGTGGCCCAGGGGGAGCGGGTCTGTGCTCACAGGAGCCTTGGGTTTCCCCTCTTCCTCAGCCTTCAAGGACACGACCAACTATGGCTGAAGGCAAGGCAGGGTGTCTCTGAGCCTCAGTTTGCCCATTTGTAAAGTGGGGACGATTCTGCCAGGCCCACACAAGATGGTTTTGAGCACCAAATGAGGAACCGTCCCATGAAGGAAAATGGCAGATCATGGGAAGGGTGTATGCGACTCACTGGTTTGGGTGTCCGCCTGCTGTGGTTTGAAATTCAGCCTGCGCCCTCCCAGAGCAGCACCCAGAAGACAGGACATTTACCAGGTAACCGGAGTCTATGGGAGAAGGTGCTGGGGGGCCCAGGTTGGACTATGGGAGGTATAAGTATTTCTACAGTTAAGTTTATGAACAGATTTGGGGAAGATATAATGAATAGTGCGGAGTGTGGCCCACAGTTTTCCAACAGATGTTTCTGCTCATGCAACGTGACATGGGGCCACGGCTGCTCGGAATGGTTTATAGCTGCATAGGTTCAGAAGCTCCGACTCACCCACCAAAGAGAGATGGGCCAGAAAGGAGAAAAAGAGAAAGCCCTTTGTGAACTGACAGGGGAAACACGGGAAACACTGAATGAAGAAAGAAAAAAATGGGGCACAAAACAGAACTATAGGATGCTACCATACGTTGTCCAAAAGAGCAGGGGAGAATATCTGTAGAGTTTATGTGTCTGTATATGCACAGAATAGTCTAGCATTAGTTATAAGGAACTAGTCTTATTAGTTTCCCCTCTAGGAAGGGAAACTGGGACACAGGGGTAGGAAGAGGAATATCACCGCGTATCTGTTTGCACCTTCTGGTCTGAGACAAGAAAATGCAATAGCTGTGGGGTGGGGAGTGTGGGAGAGGGAGAGAGGAACGCTGTGTGTGCGCTCCAGAATCGGATGGCTGGGCATGACTCCCAGATCCACCACTTCCCAGCTATGTGACCTTGCACAAGTTACTCAGCCTGAGGCTCAGTTTCTGGGCGAAAGGGTCATGATAAATGTGATGATGCCTCCAACCCTCCTGGCCTGCGGGAAGATTGAGTCCAGTGAGTCTAACGCACTGGATGGAAAGTGGTTGCTAGAGCTGCTTAACCACCCAGGGCTTCCTATGCTCCAGATCAACTTCCAAACTTCCCAGAGGACTTGTGCAGTTCGACTTTCCCTTTCACATGCATTGCCCCAGGCATCCAGCCTTGAGAGTCCCTGCACCTTCAATACCAGGTCCAAAGAAGAGTGGGAGTTGGGGGGTGTCCCGTGTCAAATGCAATAAAATGCTCCTCGCAGACTGGCAGCTGGGGCACAGAGGGCTCACAGCAAGGTGGACTGGGTGAGGCAGGGGCTGGTGGACTGGGCGGTCCCACATTCACATGCAGATAAACTGGGAGGAACAACTGGGAGCAAGACAGACCGTACAACCCAGGGTCCCAGCCCAGGGACATAAAGCCTCAAAGCCTCTGACTGAGAACACCTGTGGGGATTGAGGCAGCAGTGGGAGAAACTCCCAGCCTCACAAGAGAGTTCATTGGAGAGGCCCACAGGGTCCTAGAACATACACAAACCCACCCACATGGAAATCAACACCAGAAGAGCCCAATTTGATTGTGGGTAATGGGGGAAGTGACTGAAAACCGGCAGAGAATAGAGCAAGCTGCATTGTTCCCTCTTGGACCCCTCCCCATATAGAGCGTCACAACATAGCCAAATGGGTTGCCCCACCATGATGAAAACCTAAGGCTCCACCCCTTACTACATAACAGGGGAGCTGAGCTAAAAAAAAAAAAAAGGGGGCCCAAATGGAAGAACAGATCAAAGCTCCAGAAAAAAATACAACTAAATGACAAAGAGATAGCCAGCCTATCAGGTGCACAGTTTAAAACATTGGTAATAAGGATGCTCACAGAATTGGTTGAATATGGTCACAAATTAGAGAAAAAAAAATGAAGACTAAAAAAAAGTGAAATAAAAATAACGTACAGAGTACCAACAGTGAAGGGAAGAAAACCAGGACTCAAATCAATGGTTTGGAGCAGAAGGAAGAAAAAAACATTCAACCAGAAAAGAATGAAGAAACAAGAATTCCAAAAAAATGAGGAGAGGCTTAGGAACCTCCAGGACATCTTTAAACATTCCAACATTCAAACCATAGGGGTGCCAGAAGGAGAAGGGGAAAACCATAAAATTGAAAATGTATTTGAACAAATAATGAAGGAAAACTTCTCCAATCTGGAAAAGGAAATAGACTTCCAGGAAGTCCAGGAAGCTCAGAGAGTCCCAAAAAAGTTGGACCCAAGGAGGAACACACCAAGGCAGAACATCGTTAAGTTACCCAAGATTAAAGATAAGGAGAGAATTCCAAAAAGAAGCAAGAGGAAAGGAAAGAATTACCTACAAAGGAGTTCCCGTGAGACTATCAGCTGATTTCTCAAAAGAAACCTTTCAGGCAAGAAGGAGCTGGAAGGAAGTGTTCCAAGTCATGAAAGGCAAGGACCTCCACCCAAGATTACTCTATCCAGCAAAGCTTTCATTTAGAATGGAAGGGCAGATAAAGTGCTTCCCAGATAAGGTCAAGCTAAAGGAGTTCATCATCACCAAGCCCTTATTATTGGAATGTTAAAGGGACTTCTCTAAGAAAAAGAGGAAGAACAAAACTGTGAATGGTAAAATGACAGCAAACACAGTTATTAACAACCAGACCTAAAACAAAAGCAAACTAAGCAAACAACTAGAACAGGAACAGAATCACATAAATAGAGATCACATGGAAGGTTATCAACAGGGGAGTGGAAGGGAGAGAGAGGGGGAGAAGGAACAGAGAATAAGTAGCATAAATGGTAGGTAGAAAATAGGGGGAGGGTAAGAATAATATAGGAAATGTAGAAGCCAAAGAACTTATATTTATGATCCATGGACATGAACTAAGGGGGGGAGTGTGGGTGGGAGGGGGTGTCCAGGGTGAAGGGGAATAAACTGGGGGAAATGGGACAACTGTAATAGCATAATCAATAAAATATATTTTAAAAATATACACAGTGACATATGTCAGTTATTTCTCGATAAAACTGAAGGGAAAAGGGGAGGAAGTTTCTCATCATTCTGATATGCAGCAATCATTAAAATGTATTTTAAGTAAAAATGCAATGTGTATAATCGAGGGAATGAAAATTTAAATCACCATGAGTTACAGTTTTTGCACGTATCAGTTTGGGAAATTTTAAAAACCAGTACTTCCAAATGCTGGTGAGGAAGCAGAGCAAAGAGAGCCCTCAAACACAGTGGCAGGTGTGCGAATCAACACAACGCTCTGGAGAACAGTTTGGCGTCGTCTCCTGAAGTTAGCAATGCGCGCTCCCTCGGACCCTGCAAACGCCCTGGGGAAACCCTAAGTGTCCATCAGTAGATGACTGGATAGAGACATGGCACATACACACAATGGAATATTATTTGGCCACAAAAAGAATGAAATATTACCATTTGAACAACATGGATGGAATGTCAGACAAAGAAAGACAAATACCATATCATTTCACTTATATGTAGAATCTAAAAAACAATTAAAATTATTGAACAATCAAAATAGAAACGGACTCACTGGCACAGACAACAGACTGATGGTTGCCGGATGGGAGGGGCTTAGGGGACTGGGTGAAAGGTGAAGGGATTAAGAGTACAAATTGGCAGTTACAAAGTAGTCACAGGGATGTAAAGTACAGCACAGGCAATATAGTCAATAATATTGTGATAACTATGTGTGGTGCCTGGCGGGTACTAGATTTATCAGGGGGAACACTTGGTAAGATATATAAAACGTCTAACCACTATACATTTGAAACTAATATTGAACATCAACTGTAATTGAAAAGAACATTCACACCAGTGCTGTTTCTAGAAGCAAAATATTGGAAGCAACACACGTGTTCTTATATAATACAACAAAAAATCAACTGTGTTATCTGAATACCAGGAACTCTGTGCCGGAGTGAAAAGGAACTCGCCGCAGCCAAGTGCACCAGCACGACTGAATCTCAGGACCGTGGCGGGGATGGGGGAAAGGGAGGTGGTAGAAGACTCCAGGCAATACATACTTTCTTCTCCTCAAAATCTAAAAAGCCGAGACACGACACAACATTTATTCTGTGGTGACATAAATGTGTGGCAGGACTATAAATAAAACAAGGGCATGATAAGCATAACATTTAGGGTAGTATTTAGGGGAAGAAGACCTGGGGTGGAGAAGGGTCCCAGAGAAGATTTTAAAAGCTCTGCTCCTGGAAATGACATCACAAAAAAAAAGGCCCCCCACCAACACACATAACAAAAAAAAAAAAAAAAACTTCCGCCAAGATGGAGGCATAGGTGGATGTGCCGTGCCTTCTCCCACAACCAAGATTAGAGACAACTAAATATTAGCAACAGAAAACACAGCCAGAACACGGAAAATTGAACTTTTCGGAAGTCCGTTAACAACAAATTCTTCAGCCTGACCGGTAAGGGGCGAAACCAGCGGCTGGCGGAGCGGGATTGCACGGGAGGACTCGGCCAGACGCACTCGGGCTCCGCGGAATCCAGGCGCAGGGTCAGACCTAGTGAGCAACCGAGCGAGCAACCAGGCGAGCGACCTCGGGAGAGACAGCCGGGACCCGGGGCTGCGTGTTGACTGGGGTCGCGCATTTGTGCGAGAGCGGACAGGCGAGGGAGTGGGCGGTTGGACCGGGGCCCGGCGTCCCCTCGGCAAGCAGCAGTGAGAAGCGGCGGCCGCCATTTCCCCGCTCTGGCCACGCCCCCACATACAGCGTCACAACCCAGCGACCTGGGAGTCCAAGCCGCCGCTTCTCACACTTAAAGGGCCCGAACAGACCAAGAATGGCGCAGGAGATCTCAGAGCCCCAGAAATAAATCTAAGCGATGAAGAAATAGCAAAACTCACAAACGCACAGTTTAAAAAACTGGTGATCAGGATCCTCACAGAACTGGTTGATTATACCGACAAATTAGAGAAATATATGAAGGCGAAACTAATTGAAATGAACGGAATTGCACAGGACACCAATAGCAATGAAAAGGAAACTGGGACTCAAATCAATGGAGTGGACCAGAAGAAAGCAAATAATGGCCAAACAGAAAAGAGTCAAGAAGCAAGAATTCAAAGAAATGAGGAGAGTCTTAGGAACCTCCAGGACATCTTTAAACGCTCCAACATCTGAATTATAGGGGTACCAGAAGGGGGGAAAGGCACAGCCACCAGTGGAAAACTTATTTGCACAAATAATAAAGGAGAATTTCCCCAATCTGGCAAAGGAAATAGACTTCCAGGAAATCCAGGAAGCTCAGAGAGTCCCAAAGAAGTTGGACCCAAGAAGGAACACACCAAGGCACATCATAATTACATTAGCCAAGATTAAAATGAAGGAGAGAATCCTAGAAGCAGCAAGAGCTAAGGGGACAGTCACCTACAAAGGAGTCCCCATCAGACTGTCAGCAGATTTCTCAAAAGAGACCTTACAGGCAAGAAGGGGCTGGAAAGAGGTATTCCAAGTCATGAAATCCAAAGACCTACAACCAAGATTGCTCTATCCAGCAAAACTTTCATTTAAAATGGAAGGACAGATAAGATGCTTCTCAGATAAGATCAAATTCAAGGAGTTCATCATCACCAAGCCCTTATTATATGAAACGTTAAAGGGATTTATCTAAGAAAAAGAAGTTAAAGAAACATGAACAGTGAAAGGACAACAAACTCACAGTTATTAACAACCACACCTAAAACGAAAGCAAACTAAAAGGACAGCTAGATCAGGAGTGGAAACATAGAAATGAAGATCTCAAGGAGGGTTAGCAACAGGGGAGTAGGAGGAGGAGAGGGGGGAGAAGGTACAGAAAATAAGTAGCATAGACAGTAGAAAGAAAATAGATGGGGGGGGCAAGAATAGCATGGGAAATATAGAATCTAAAGGACTTGAGACACATGGTCATAAACTAAAGGGGGGTAATGGTGGGGATGGGGGGTAGGGTGGAGGGGAATAAAGGGGGGAATAGAACAACTGTAACAGCATAATCAATTAAAAAAAATAATTAAAAAAAAATGCAAGAGCAAAAAAAAAAAAGCTCTGCTCCTTTGTCTGGGGCAGGTAGTGGGGACCAGGTGGCTTACTGCATTGTGATTTTTAAAGAATTTATATATATTGTATAACTACTATTTTTGTATCTACTCAGTATTTAATAAACTAGGTTTTAAAAATGAGGCCTAGACTTGTATGAACAGTATGTTACCATTCGTACAGAAAGGGGACATGCACATGCGCGCACACACACCTGTGCTGGGTTTTCGATGATTGCTAAGTTTTAGTCAACGCATACAACACAGCCCTGGCTGGTGTGGCTCATCTGGTTGGGCATCATCCTGTAAACCCAAAAGTCGCCGGTTTGATTCCTGGTCAGGACACGTGCCTGTGTTGCAGATTCAGTCCTCGGTTGGGTGGAGCAACAAGAGGCAACTGATCAATGTTTCTTCCTCACATCAATGATTCTTTCCCTCTCTCCTCCCCTTCTCCTCTCTCCAGAATCAATAAAAAAAAAATAAAGTTGGAGTTCTAAACCATCATCATTAAAAAACATACAAAATATGCCAGATAAGTGAGTTTTTAAATATTTTGATTGATCATGCTGTTCCAATTTTCCCAATTTTTCTCCCACTATCCCCCCTCTACCCTGCCCCTCAACCGTCCAGCATCTCCCTCGCCCTTAGTTCATGTCTGTGGTTGTACATATAAGTTCTGTGAGCCCTTTGTCTCCCGTACCATTTTTTATCTCTCCCCATCTACCTTCTGCCCATAACCATGCTTCTTCTTCCCTGTACCTTCCCCCATTTCTCCCTTCCCCCTCCGCACTGAACTCCCTTCGTGTGATGCCCATTTTTCTGATTCTGTTTCTGTTCTGGTTATTTGCTTAGTTTTTGTTTTCATTGTTTTTCTTTTCTTTTAGGTTCATTTATTGATAGTTGTGAATTTGTTGTCATTTTACCGTTCATATTTTTTATCTTCTTTTTCTTAGGTAAGTCCCTTTAAAGTTTTATATAATAAGGGCTGGGTGATGGTGAATTCCTTTAACTTGACCTGATCTGGGAAGCACTTTATCTGCCCTTCCATTCTAAATGAAAGCTTTGCTGGATAGAGTAATCTTGGGTGGAGGTCCTTGCCTTTCATGACTTGGAATACTTCTTTCCAGCCCCTTCTTGCCTGTAAGGTCTCTTTTGAGAAATCCGATGACAGTCTGAGGTTGGCAATCTCCTCATCGCTTAGCTCTCTTTACTGAGGCTTTACTCTGCTCTTTCATTTAGGCCATATTTCTTTGTCTTGGTGCAGCTGATAAGTTGTAAGGGGGCCTTAAATATTCACTCAGGCAGGGCAACCCTCCTTGCTGAGCTTTGGTGCTGGCTGTGGGGGAGGGGCCAGAGAGGGAACAGTGCAGCTCCCCTGCTCCTCTCCAGGAGCACTTTTCAACAGACTCTCTAGTGAGACTGGGAGCTGCTCCTACGACTCAACTGCCATAGCCCACAGCCACCTCTGAGTCCCCTTAAGTCAGCCCCTCCTACGCAGCCCGCGGACCTCCACACCCAGCCCTGACCCCGTGGTTTGCCATGTCACCACGGTTTTTCTGAGTTGGTCAGCTCGGTCCACTGCCTGACCGATCTGGTTGTTCTGGTTGATTTTTTAATTCCTTTGTTGTTGGAGTTCCATGCAGTTTGATTTTTCTGGCACTTTTGGTTGTTTATTGATTTCATATTGGTCATTATCCTCCTTTTGGTTGTGTGAGGAAGCGGAAGGGTCTCTACCTACGCTTCCATCTTGGCCAGAACCAGATAAATGAGTTTTAATTTTCATCTTCCTCCTCTTTATCCTGGTTAATCTGTAAGTAATGCAATTTGTAACTCTCTTCTGTTAACCACTATGTGCAACCAATCGTATAGCTTATTCTGCTTCAGATATTGTTTAGTGAGATATATCTAATACCTTCTGGAAAAAGGCCCCGCAGAAGCTACAGTGATCTGCTGTTGCTCCTTCCAGTGGTTACAACCCTTCACAGAGATTCCCAGCTTTTCCATCCACTTTGTCTCCTGTGGCAACTGCTCAAGATTAGCAGCGCCCATAATTCCATCTTCTACAAGGTGGTACAGTCAAGGGGAAACTTCGGGACCACTCTGCCCCTGCCCCCTCACCACCAGCTTCCCCACAGGCTCCATGGCAGCAGCCGAGGCAGGAAGGCCTCCTCTTCCGGGACTGAAGTAGCTCTGGGAAGTTACATGTGCAACTGGAAAAACTGGTTGCTTGTGAGAGGAAACTGGGAGGCTAAGGACAAGGGGGGAGATGTTCCTGAATTTCTTAAAATTTAAATCACATAAACAATTGAAATTAAAGATACTAAAATTTTAAGAGGGAGAGAATAAGAGGGAGACAGGGAGGGGAAGAAGGAAGGGAGCCCAGGGTGTGAGGGAGGGAGGGAGGGACGGGAGGGCTGGCTGCGCTCTGGCCGACAAAACCCAGCTTTGCCCAGACTCACGTGGAGCCAGGAGCCCCGCAGCCACCTGGGAAAGCAAAGCCTCTGTCTTCACACTCCGCTCAGGCCCAGGCCCAGGCCCTGCCCTTGCACCTGGGGATGGAGCTAGCTTCAAAGAGTTACTGACGTGAACTCTGGCTCTGCAATCTTTTGTTTCCACAGCTTTGTTCCCAGTCTGGGCTCCCTCGGTCTCTTTTCCTGACCCTGCCTTCTTATCTCAGACCTTCGTGCCCACTGGTGACCTGAGCAATTCCTTTGCAGTTGCTTCGGAGTCTTCTGAGCCTTCATCCTTGACGACTCTGAAATGTGTCTCTGTCACCCAAGTCAGTGAACAGCAAATGGGCCCTTTCATCCCCTTTTTAATCCTCAAGGACTCAGGGTCACTCGCTATACTGCCTCATCAAAACCTGCTCCCATATTCTTCGTTCACACTGGAATATCAAAAATTCGAAGGAAAGGAGGGTCACAGGCAGCTCCCCAAAGGATCATGGCATTGAGAGGTAAAGACATGAAGTGCTAATGGAATTTCAGGCATCAGCCAGTGGGCAAGGAAAGATGTGCACCCAGTGTGCAGGGGGTGCCTTCTGCCCTGCTTGCGCTTAGGGTGCCGAAGTACAAGAGGACGAAGTGGCAGCTTGGGCTGGAGGAGAAAGTGGGCCCCTAAGGCTGGGTTCAGAACCCCAAGTCCAGTGGCCAGAGCTGAGGAGGAGGGACTGGGAAGGTGGTGTTACTCTGAACTAAGAGCTGCCTTATTCCCCAAAGAGCCAATGCAGAGCCCTGCTGGCACCATGGTATGGAGGCCGGTCCTGAGGGGCCGGTGCTGAGGGGCCGGTGCTACACGGCCAGGACAGGGGCAGCCCTCCCACCTCACCCATCCCCTCAGTGGGCGCTCCCAGCTGAAAAGCACCTTGGTGGCTTCTAAGTTCCCTCAGGAGCAAGTAGTGTTATAAAGGAAGAGAGAAGCCTTGCTGTATAATGGAGCTTCATGGAAGCCATTCAACAAGCAGGTGTGGAGCAAACACCATGGGTTGACTATACTAAGTGTTGGCAAGGATGTGCAGCAGCCAGACTCTCATACCTGGCTGTGGGGTGTAAACTGTGCAGTCAATGGAAAACTACTTGGCAGAGTCTACTCCAGCTGAATACACACCTGTTCCAATTCTGCTCCTGGGGATATACTGAGAAATAAGCACTGTGTCCACCAAGTGATGTACGGGAATGTTCACAGCAGTGTCATTTCTGATAGCACCAAACACAGTTGGTTAAACAAACTCCACTGTGTTTGTATAGTGGAATACCACTCAGCAATAACAAAAACAAACAGTAGTGACACACGAAACTCAGAAGAATTTCAGAGACATAGTGCTGAATGAAAGAGGCAGACACAAAGGAGCACACACTGCATGGTCCCACTTGTATGAGGGTCAAGAGCGGCAACACTTCTCTGGGACTATAGAAGTCTAGACGGTAGTTACCCTCGGAGGGGAGATGGTGCCTGGGAGGAAACACTGGGAACTCTCTAGGACGCTGGGAATGTGCTGTATTTTGATCTGGGTGATGGTTTCGTGAATGGGTAAAGTGCATGGAGATTAAACTTAAGGTTTGTGTATCTTAATTACTATATGTAAAGTTGAATCTAAAACAATAATATTTCAGGTGTAAAGCCCCCCTGCTCCTGCCCCTGGCCCTGACCACTTGGCAGCTGGTCTTCCCCTTGGAAGAGTGTGGTGTGCACTTTGGAGTGACCTTTCCTGCCAGGTGCTGGAGCTGCACCTGAGGGCCAAGCCCCAGAGCTTCTGAAACTGCAGAAGAAATTCTATGGCCATTTGGGGTCCTCCTTACTCTTAGAATTTGGAACAGGACTCATTTCCATGGAAATGCACCCCCAATAGCAAAGTTCTTGGGATGGAGATATATAGCTCCCTTTCTTTTTTAAAAAATTATTTTATTGTTGTTCAATTACAGTTGTCTGTATTTTCTCCTCACCCCTGGCCCTCCATCCCCTCCAAACCCATCTCCCTTGCTTTCATCCTCCCCTTTGGTTTTGTCCATGTGCCCTTTATAGTAGTTCCTGAAAACCTTTCTCCTCTCTGTCCCCTCGCCCCTGCCCTCTGGCTATTGTTAGATTGCTCTTATTTTCAGTGACTCTGCTTTTATTTCATTTGCTTTTTTGTTGTTGTTGTTGTTGATTATGTTCCAGTTAAAGATCAGATCACATGTTATTTGTCCCTCACCACCTGGCTTATTTCACTCAGCATAATGCTCTCCAGTTCCATCCATGCTGTTGCAAAAGGTAGTAGCTCCTTCTTACTCTCTACTGCATAGAATTCCATTGTGTAAATGTACCATAGTTTTCTGATCCACTCATTTACTGATGGGCCCTTAGGTTGCTTCCAGCACTTGACTATTGTAAATTGTGCTGCTGTGAACATTAGGGTGTATAGGTTCTTTTGGATTGGCGTTTCAGGATTCTTAGGGTATAATCCCAGCAGTGGAATTGCTGGATCAAAAGGCAGGTCCATTTTTAGTTTTCTGGGGAAATTCCATACTGTTTTCCACAGTGGCTGCACCAGTCTGCATTTCAATTCCAACTGCTGAAGACTATCAAGACTTTGGTAAAACAAAGCTGGGTAAAAAAAAAAAAAATAACTGGCAAAGGTGGGCATGGCCCAGTTCACCATACACAGCAAGTGAGGATGAGCCACACTGGGGCAGAGGCGTGTCGGGCCTTGGGCTCCAGTCGTACCAAACACTTCTGCAGAGATGGCAGGCAGCCAACAGCCTCTCAGAGCAGCCGACCCTCAGCTGCCCACACAAGAAACTAAAATACACCCTCTACCTAGAAGAAATAAGAGACTATAAGGAATTACATTAATATGGTGGGAATAGTTATTTCTGGGTGGTTAGGATAATCTTAGTTTCTCCTTTTCATTTCTTAACAAGATTTCCCAAATTAGGTAGCAAAGAACAAATTTTATATTCTCTCATGACCAGTTCAGATAAAATCCTTCAGGGGTCTTTCTGGACTTTAAAGCTGGGGAGTGGCCCTCCCCTTACCCCCCCCCCCCCGTATCCTGCACCCTTGCCCAGCAACTCCAGTCTTGTTTCTATGTCCCTGAAAGGGGTCAATGCAAAGCACAAAGGAAGAGGCAGGCACACAGACCCTGCTTTAGAAGTGGGGCAGTTAGACGGGTACCAACTGCTTCCAGTCAGCAAGCCCAGGACACACCGTGTCCTCTGAAATAACAACATAAGCACTCTGCTGGAATGTGGGGACAGTTAGCTTTTTTAAAAAATTGAGGTATAATTGACAAACATTTTATTAGGGTCAGGTGTGCAACATAATTATTTTTGTACATATTGCAAAATGATTACCATAGTAAGTTTAGTTAGCATCCATCACCTCACATAGTTACAGACTTGTTCTTGGGGTGAGTATAACATTTACGACTTTCTGAGCTACTTTCAAATGTGCAATATTTTGTATAGTGTTATTAACTACAGTATTACAATACTATATAATATCACTACATATAATATGATATGGTATTATTATAATAGTATTGTTATAGAATAACTATAAAAAGTTAGCTTTTTCTACTCTGTATGCCTGTGAGTCCCTGTCCTCTCAAGAATATTAAAATTGTAGAGAATAGTAATATATATAATTTCTTTTTCTTCCACCCCTAGAGCCCTCTGCCACCCTTGAAGGGAAAGGGCAAGCAGAAGGGCACCCCAAGTGCCAAGGTCAAGTCAGTGCTCTCTCCAGCTCAGGCCCAGCAGACCCACATCTCACTGGCCCCACTTCCACACCACACACTGAGGCAGCAACTTCTGCACCCTCTTTTGGAGAAACCATTTCTCTCCTCCAAAGACCTCCTTCCCTGTTCCAGCACTGGGAAAGGCCAGGCTGGCTACGGCCACCCTGCAGACCCAGGGTAGCCGGGCCTGAGCCCCGTCTCCCTCCCGGAACCCGGCAGTTTCACCACTCACCCCTCTTTTCTCGAAGTCAAAGCTCAGCCCAGCCAGGACAGGAGAATCCATCTGGAAGGCAAGTTCACACTCAAGTGTTAGTGGAGAATGACACATTAACGGAAGTGGCCAAGCTGACCAGAGTTTTGGCAAATGCTTATCACGGTATTTTTAAACTTGTTAGAAAAATAAGATTTTCTATTCCGAGTCAGACCGCCCCCCACCCCGTGCTCCAATATCATATTCAGACTCAAGAACATGAATTTCAATCTCAGCAGTGATAAAATAGCCTAAGGGCACTTCTGCTCACCTCGAGGGCTGAGTCGTGGGCCTGAAAAGAGTGGAAAATGCCGGGTTAGGGCCCAGCACCAGCCCTCCCTGGTCTGCAGTGCTGCTTGTCTGTGCTGCCCCTCTGCGAGATGAGTCAGTGCACCTGGATCCTTAACGCTTGCCATTCTGTGCCAGGCCCTGGGGACCAGACCCTCTGCAGGCACTGTCTCCACCCTCCGACTCCGAATGTAACGGGCTTTCCTCAGGTCTGTCCTCCCTACACTCTCTCCTTGGACATTCTGGTAACTGACCTGGTGGGGGCTCAAGTGCCCCCACATTTCTGCCATTTACTACCTTCCTCTTGAGCCTAGCCCAGCACCATCTGCTTGCTGAGGCTTTTTCTCAGATGTCCTATAGGTAAACTCATCAAAAACTAAACTCTTCCTCCTCCCCCCAAACCCACTCTGATCGCTCCAAACACCCAGAGACCCTGTCTTAACTCTGGTGTCTGATTATTTGCCAAGCCTTTTCCCTGTTCCAGTTCTTCAATGGATTCTGCTGCCTGCAATGCACTCATGCCTTGCCCTGGCCTTAGCGTCCTCTATGAGGTCAGTCTCCGAGGGACTCAGAAGTGTAGAAGACCTTGCCTAAGGTCACACAGCCAGAGTGACAGGGCTTTCAATCTAATGGAACGGCTGGTGGTCATTGGAATATGGAGCATCTCCCTGAGCCCTGCCTTTGCTTCAGCCACTTCATGGATTTATATCACCTTCTTTCTCCTTGCCTGCTAAAATCCCGACCATCCAGTCATTTTTCTTTTGTTTTCAAAATGTTATTTAGGATGACATTGTAATTTTGCTTTAAATTGCCTTTGCAATTCAAAATATAAATTTATAAATAGGAATTTTTAACTTGGTTTTTCAAGGCTTGAACTAATTGCTTCATTCTCCTGAAAGTTTTGGTTACTCCCCCAACCTAACATGCCTCTCTCCCCAGCTCCTCCCACGGGGGAGCCTCACACCTGCCTCATTCACAGTTGTCTATGATCTGTGTGCTAGGGGCACAGCTTCACACACCCAATGTGTAATACAAGGACTGTCAGCACAATGGAAGTTTTTTTTAAAAAATTGATTTGAGAGAGAGGGAGAGAAAGAAACATGTATTTGCTGTTCCACTTATGCATTCATTTGCCGATTCTTGTGTGTGCCCTGGGGTATTATTGGGATGATGCCCTAACCAGGTTACGCAGCCAGGGCCTGTACCTTGTTAATGTTATAACAACTTGAGAATGTTCACACTCTAGTGACTTCAATGACAATCTCCTGTGAAGGTGACCGGGAGACCCGTGTCTGAGACAAGCACAGGAGCCAGGCAGGACCAGAGAGAATGAGAGGGGAAGTCACCCCAGGTCGTCACCAGCAGCTTGTCCCTGGGAACTCTCCCCCTACTTCTGTTCTCCAAGACGCGTCTCTCCAGAAATGCTGGAGGCGCGGACACCAAAGGAGGGGAGACAGGCACAGAACAAGCCAGCACAGCCTTGAAATGTG
The DNA here is from genome assembly GCF_021234435.1 of Artibeus jamaicensis. Taxonomy (NCBI): domain Eukaryota; kingdom Metazoa; phylum Chordata; class Mammalia; order Chiroptera; family Phyllostomidae; genus Artibeus; species Artibeus jamaicensis. The sequence continues at coordinate 5,292,727 of NW_026521356.1, forward strand.
TAGCTTTTAAGAAAAGCCTTGGCCAGATCCTTGTCCCAGGATTCTGCCACCATTTCTTGGCTGGCTGACCTTAGACACGTCCTTTAATCTTGGTAGGTTTCCTCATCTGCAAAATGAAGACCCAGCGGGCTCAAGGATCCCTAATGGAAACAGAGACAGTGGCACCCTACAGCCAAATTCCACAAGCACGGTGAACAGGTGCTGGAGACTTCCGAAGGACCACTTCTCCCCCTAAACGAGCAGATACTTTTAAAGGAACAGAGCCCCAGGGAAGCCGAGGCATGGAGCTAGGCTGGACCTTCCAGAGCTCCCAGCAGGCGGTGCCATTTAGGGGGTAAACAATATCAGAGTCCATCCTCACACTCGTTTCAGGGGTCGACAGCGCTCTCTCCAGCTGGGAGCCCGCAATGGCTAGACAACCCCATTCTTAATGGCCCTTGGCCTCCCGAGGAGGGAGGGGGCTGTCGGAATTGCAAAGAGAGGGGCAGGCCACCACAGATGACACCAAATACGACACAGCAACTGCTGCCCATTAGAACATTTATTTCTCAGAGAGAAAATAATTTCAGACAGTCATATTATAGTAGGTAAAATTAACTTTTGTATTCTTTACAAGCATAGATTTTTCTCTGTTTATTACCTCTCTTATACCATCTGTTATAAACAATTCTAGAAAGCAAATAAAGTCACTTTCTACAATAAATAGAGCATCGTGTGCTTCACAGCAGACGCGACTGAGGCACGTAGGCCCCATGCCACAGCAGGATCTGAGCCATTTCCTGTTCTAAAAGAGCAGTTTTAAAAATGAGACTCAGAGAGAGACTGATTCAGAGAAGACTGATTCAGAGAGAGAGGCAGAGAGAGAGAGAGAGAGAGGGAGAGGAGAAAGACCAAGAGAGAAAGTGTCGGAGTGGAGAGACAGACACAGAAAGAAGGGAATCAGAGCCCCGAGACCGTACAACACAGGTTGAAACAAAGGTCACAGAGTCCACAGCCCACTGACTACCTGGGGAGAGGGGTGCATTGGCTCCTTTAAACAAATCACACTGTGTGCACTTAAAATACTCAGCCACACAATGGAGGACTCCTGTAATGGAAACTATAGGCCTGAATAATTTAGAACAGTATTTTACAATTATATACACCATGTCCTTCCCTAGCCATATGCTGTATGTTTTCAGTACTGTACAAAATCCCAAACCCCATCCTTTGTGTGACAGAGTTTCGTTGGTTCCCTGTAAAACTCTGGCTCGTGTCCCAAATGTGTAAGAAGTTGTGGTGGTTGGTTGGTTGTATTTTTAAAAACTTGTGTGTGTAAAAATGGCAGTGATCTCCCCAGTGACTTCATTTTGTCCAAAACTCCTCTATGAAAAATTTAAACAATTAAGAACGTCAGGTTAAAAATCAACATGGCAATCAGTGGCCTGCAACCTGGCCCTGCGACTTTGGTGCTTGAGAGGTGAAAAGAAACATCCAGAGAACAGACACCGAAGCCTCTGAAAGTCGTGGTTTGTCAGTCAGCAGTCCCCGTTTCACAGTTTTTTTCCTTCCATTTTTGAGAAGGTGATGGGGTGGAGGTGGAGGGGTTGAGGAAAGAGAGGGCAGGGGACAGAGGGTGAGAAGTAAAAGCGTGGGCTTCCCCGGAGTTGGGAAACAGAGCCGCAGAGGCTGCGTGGAACAGAGCGCGGGGCAGGGAGAGGCTGGACTACAGGCACCGTGCCGTCCACAGTGGTGGGCAGGAGACCACAGGCCGCAGCCGCAGGGAAGGAAGAGCCCACGAGGGGCGGGGAAGAAGAATGAAGGGGCAGACCCAGCTCCACCCCAACAACCCTCAACATCCACGCGGGCAGACACACTCATCCAGCCTGGTCTGCCAGAGCCCGCCCAGCCTTGGCCTGCCTCTTGGCAAGACAGGGAGAATCTCCCAGCTTGGCTTCCGCTGGGCATCTGTGGTTGTGAAGTTCGGCAGGAGAAGGAACAGCAAGGAGACAGGGGTGTGCTGGTGGCAGGGTCACCCGAGTGGTAGGCTGGCCTCTGTTCTGGGCCCTGAGGAGCCAGGGGGAGGCACCCTCCTAGCATAGCAGCTGGCCTCCAGGGGAATGAAACATAAAAACAAAAAGACTGATTTGGTGATGGTTTCTGTCAGTTTGGCACAAGAAAAAGCAGGGAAAGGAACATGGGAAAGACTGGGCAGGGCTGCCGAAGACGGGAGGGGGAGGAGGTGTGAGAGCGGGTGATGGAGGGAGAGAACAGGTAAACCCAGTGAGATTCCCTGTGGGACCCTAGTGTATCCCAGCACCTCTGGGGTCAACGACAGAGCCTCGCTTGCCCTGAGGTGTAGTTAACCAGGAGGCGGTGGAGGGGGCCAGGCACACCCTTGAGGAAGAGCCCAGGACCATCTCCTTGCTGGGCCTCACAGCTATTTCTACTTCTCACTGGTTCTTCAGTGGACCGGCCCCTGAGGGAGCTCAGATGGGAGTTTTTGGCACACAGCAGCCAGCCAGGGGAGCCATCCAGTTCATCCAAACTGGGGCCTTGCCCTTGGAAAGGACTCAGCCCAGTCAGCCCCTGGCCCGCTATAAAAGGAAGGGAAAGCTGCTGCACAGAGAAGTTCTCTGTGCCCTGGGGATGGGGGCAGGGCAGGCAGACACAGGCCAGCCCCACCTTACAGGTAGCTCGAGGTGACAAAGGAGTGGGGCCCCCGGACACGGCTCAGGTGGATCATTGCTCGGTCATAGGCCACCTGCACTGACTTGCGGATGCTAGTCTTGCGACCTTCCAGCATCTTGAGCTTGTCCACGGTGTCTTCCACGCCCAGGGGCAGGACTTTGTCTCTCGGAAGCCACTGCCTAAAATATAAGCGTAGTTAGAGGCCTGGGCAGCAGTGCATTGGTCCCATGAGGGTGTTCCTCTGGGCCTGCTTGCTGAGGACATACAGAGGGAGGCAGACTGGGACACACCAGATTGAGGGCCACAAAGGGACCTGTTTCTGTGATCAGGCCCTTCTCTGGGCCTCAGGTTGTTCACTCTGCTTAGGGGGTTGTCAAGGCCCAGGAGTCAAGACAGGTCCCTGTGCAGCCCTCTGGGGGAGCTGAGATCATCCCTATGCAGCCAGAACCTCTGCATAGCCATGGTGTCCGAGAAGGCCCCTGAGCATTTGAAGTGAATTACTGATACTGGCCGAGCTCATCGGGGGGCTCTGAGCCTGCCCCTGCTTTGCAGAATGAGGCAGCTATGGCTCGAAGTGCGGCTGATGCCAGGCATCAATAAACTGGTCCCTGGGGGGCCTGAACCTGGTGTTTTTCTTAAAATAGGCTCAGGTGAATCTACATGTCAGTCTGACTCAGGTCTTAGTTTGTATGCCAGTTCTGACTATGGGGTCTTGGCTTTCTGAGCCTCAGCTCCCTCATCTGAATAATGAATTGGGGTAGGGGAGATCAATGAATATTTAAATGAGACAATAAATGTAAAGTAATTTACACTAAAAGCAGAGTGAACACTTAAAAATTGGTAGCTATTATCATAATTTTTACTGGCTAGTCCTACCTCCTTATTCTATAGAAACAAAGGTAAAAGAACTCTCCTGCTGATGCTGAGAGAAGCCTCACAGTGCTCACAATGAACAAGCAAGACCCTTACAGTGACCCCTGCCCTGCCCAGAACCTGGCCCCAGGACTGAGACATGCATCCCTACAGCCACTGGATATACTGGCAGCTGACAGGCTCTCAGCCAAGTTCTCTCCAAGAATCACCCTCCACAACGGGAGCTGCTTAGCTGAAGGTCAGCCTGCACCCCAGGGGCAGGTAGCATTCAGTGACTAGTTGACATGGGGGTACAAAGGCACAGCCCCAACCTCTGACAAGGCTAACGAGCCACCCAGCTCCAGAGCTCCCCACAAGATCAGCTGAGGCCTCTGTCACTAGAGCAATGCAGTTCAACATTTTCTTCTCCCAGTGCTACATTCCTCATCCCCACAGCTCTCCCTGGGTAGCCTCCAGAATCAAAGTTCCATGTCAGAGTGTTCCCCAGGGAATCTGATCTCAGATACCATTAATGTGGCAAGTGCTGGCCAGCTGCTGTGAGGTAACACCTCGCCTTCACCGGGTGGGGGCAGGGTGACTGAGTCTACAGTCCCTCTGTGCATCTCCCCAGCATGTCAGAGTTCACGCAGCCTCCCGGTCAGGCCCCTCAGCCTGTAACCTGGCACACCCTCCCCAGCAGCAGCACCCACTCACCAGGTGCGCTTGTTGTCAAAAAAGAGGACAAGGAAGAGCTTCTCTCCAGCCTCGGCCTGTTTCTGTTCTCCCAGCTTCAGCACATCCAGCGGGGGGACAGGGATGGGGACGCCATTGTGCAGGAGGCCCTCCCGGGGCATCTTGGGATCGATGATCTGGAGGTAGAAAAGGAGGTAACACTCAGCTGGGGGTGAATGGGGCAATCAGGGCCGCGCGCCCCAGGATTAACCACTAAACCACCACACACCAAAGCTACACAGGGTCTTGGCTGGGCCCACAACCAAGTGATGAAGAGGTGGACTTCTTCCACGACCCTCGGTAGCCTAAAGTGGGAATTTTAGCCATTTCCCCAGCTCATTGTTCTAATCCTTTGGCTCTGCCCAACCAGTCCTTCAGATGAGAGAAAAACTTGCTCCACAAACCACCAGGGCCCAGGGCAGGAAGAGAAGCAATGGGAAACCAGCACAGGGGAGCAAGAACTGAGTGGGGTGCCTCTGATATCCAGGTCAGACGGGCAAACTCCCTTCTCCCAATGTCCCTTAGGGGAGAGCAGTGGAGGCCATGTTTTTCCTTCAGAACTCTTGCAATTCACTTCAAATGTTCAGGGGGAGCATTGGCTATGGAGAGGTTCTGCAACAGCAAGAGGACCCACCCCTTCGGTTCTAACCTAACAGAGCCTCTGGTTACCCACCACCTTCTTGTCTTACTGTAACTCTCCTGGTGTGTGGGCCAGATGCATTTGTGATACCTCCACAGTAAGATAAGAGAGAAGATAGAAGACTGAGCTTGGAGAGCTGCTGGAGAGGGAGACAGATGTGGCTGAAACAGGGGCCACTGAAGGCATGAACCCTCGAGGTTGCATGGTCCACCAGGGCGAGGCTCAGCAAAATGCCCAGCGGCATAAGCAGCAATTCCCCAGCTCTGTGGAGCACTGACAAAGCTACTGAAGCTCCTAATTATTCACACGTCATCTTATTTCATGCTCTTGCTGATGTTGAGAAGTCTCTGACAGGTTATTAGCTGACAGAGGAAAACGCCAAACACAGAAAGAGGATGCAGCTGCCTGAGGCCACGGCTGGGACTAAAACCAAGCACCTGAACCTGCGTGGGCCTCTGCTGCCCACTGCCTCCTCCACAGCCCCTCTTCCAGAGCAGCTGGCTGATAACTGCTGTGTGCTAAGGCCAGAGAGATGAGGAAACCTCCTGAGGAAGCAGCTTTCTCTAGAGATGGAGCAATTTAATTTCCAGACCCTGTCCTAGGGGGCCTCTTCTTTCAATAAACCACTCTTAGTTACCTTTGGGTGTCTGCCAGCCTCTCTACATCCCTCTCAAGACAAGCAGCTGAAAGCAGGTGCTCTGGTTAAGAGTTTACTCCCAGGAACAGCCACATCTACTCTGCCCCCAGCTGTGTGATTTATCAAAACTCTACCTCCTAGCCTGTCTGTCTCTCTTGGGTCTGAAGCGAAAGGTCCTAATGAAAACCAACATACCAGCCCCACTGAGCTTCCTTAACTTCCAAACCAGACTTTGGACTACTTTATGTTTCCTCTTGACTAAGCCATGCTGGCTTATGGAAGGTGGTTGGATAGTGAAAACTCCCTCAGGGCAGAAGCAAGGTCCTGCCACTTAAGGAGAGCTCTCCTCCCTGAGTAAGGAAGACAGAGCCCTGGCTGGTATAGCTCAGTGGACTGAGTGCTGAGCTGAGCACCAAAGGATCATAGGTTTGATTCCCAATCAGGGCATGTGCCTGGGTTGCAGGCCAGGTCCCCAGTGAGGGGTACGTGAGAGGTAACAACACATTGATGCTTCTCTTTCTCTTTCTCCCTTCATTCCTCTCTCTAAAAATAAATAAATAAAATCTAAAAGAAAAAAAGACAGAGACAAATATGTCCCAAAATAGTAATGGTCCATTCACTCAAATGTTATGCAAATGTAAAACAACATGGAAATAAAGGTTGTGATAAACTTTAACATACACCGTGTACAAACACTATTACAGCTGTAATATGTAAACAAAAAACAGAAGGAACAATACAAAATGCTTACAGTTAGCATGTTAGAATATGGGGATTTATGTTGCTTTTCTCTATTTTTCCAAAACTACTATAGCTACATTACTTTTATAGAAAAACAAACACCATTAAAAAAAACAAACCAAGAATCACCCCCCTCAAATTTAAAAACTGTATATTCACTGTGGATGTGAGTACAGTTGACCCTTGACCATGGCGGTTGGGGTGCTGACCTTGCGTGCAGTTGAAAATCCGTAAAAAAGTTTTGACTCTCCAAAAACTTAACTAGAGTCACCCCTTGGTATCCACGGGGGGTGGGGGGGACAGGGTATTGGTTCCAGAACTCCTGTAGTTACCAGGATCCGTGGATGCTCAAATCCCTAATGCAGTTGACCCTCTGCATCTGCAGATGGAAATCCTGGGGGACGTGGAGGGCCAACCATGGATTACTGAAAAAATCTGAGGGCAAGTGGACCCACGCAGCTCAAACCCATGTTATTCAAGGGTCTACTATACATATTTAAGGAAGCACAGGAAGAACATAAACCAAAATAAAAACACAGGTTGTATTCAAGTAATTGGGTTTTCAGGTGGTGGTTGAATTTCTTTAATCATGAAGGAAAATGTATCATTAAGAAGATAATCAGAAAGAAAAAAAGACAACACTAGTTTTAGAAGCTTTTCTTGCAGTGAGTTAAAAAACCCAACAACAACCAAAACCTCCAGAGCCTTAGTCATTTCTTCGAGACTCAGCGGGGAGTCTCAGGGACAGCAGGGCTCAGAACACTGGGAAGACAGCCGGGGGCCCAGCCTCCTCAGCAACTGGATGACAGTGTGGATTCTGCCGCCTGCCACCACTAAGGAAGAAGTGAGGCGGGCAACCTGGGTTCCAAAATGGATCCAGCACGTTGTATACCCTTTGGAACTGTGGTTTCCTCACCTGTCCAAAAAGGATCCGAGTTCTTGCCCTCCTTTACCTTAGAAGCTGCTTAAAAGGGCCACAGACACAAATGAGCTGGGAGCAGCCCAGAGCTCTGTGTGCGTGCACGAAGTTGGTGGGGCGGTTCTCAAACCTGGCCACAGATCAGCTTTTAATAAAGTATTCACGTGTTAGTCCGGCCTCAGAGAGTCTAATATGTTAGTTCTAAGGTGGAGCCTCAGAATCTGCATTGTTTAAAAAATTCCCCTGGGTGATTCGGACATGCCCCGAAGGTTAGAATCAGCATCTACCAGGGTCAGATGGACATTACCTCCCCAATACAGAAAGTGCTCTAAGAAATAACAATCAACATGGTAAAAATGAACTTTTAGCTACTGCTAGTGGGACGATAAACCAGAACTTTCTAAAGGGCAACCCAGCAATTTGTATCAGAATTTTGTATAGACTTTGCCTCAAGAACACACTCCTCAGAATTCTCTGTAAAGATATAATCAGGGGTGTGCACAAAGGCAAAGCTACAGTGATGTTTATTGTTGGCTATTTATCATAGAGAAAAGTTCAGAACAATTTAAGTGAGCAAGGAGGGAATGATTAAAATAAGGTAGGTACATACATACAACTGAAGATAATGCAGTCATTAAAATTATGTTGATGAATGTTTAATGGCATAAGACATGCATGTATATGGTATGCTGTTAAGTGAAAGGGAAGTTAAACAGAGTCTCATGCATATGCATACCTATGCATTAAACAAAGAAAAGGCTGAGTGGATATATACTGAGGTCATTTCTGAATAGATGGGACTGTGGATGATTTTGAACTCAGTGGTTGGGAAGAGACAGGCATCACATATTTTAAGCCCTGGCTCAAATTTTAGCCCTGCTACTTAATAGCTAGATGACACAGGTAACAAATGGATCATCAGTTTTTTCCCCTACGAAATGAAAATAATCACACCTTCTTGAGTATTTCAAAACCTTAGCATGACAAATGTTTAATAAAATATCTAAGCATGATTAGCAGCTTTTAAAGTTCTCTATAATGAGCATGTATCACTTTTATGCATTAGCAAAGAAACCCCTAAAAGCCTAGTCTCTGCCTCCCCAAGCTGGGAGCCTTGCAGGTTCAAACCACCCAAGGTCGAGCTAAAACCTCCCTCCCTTCTGCAGCTGAAGGCACCCTGACGTCCATCACACTCTGATGGCTTGATTCAATCCCCTGGGGCAAGGCAAGGGCCAGAACCGCCCAGGGGAGGGAGGAGGGTGGCATCTGAGGCAGACTCACCAAGGCAGGGTAGGAGGGATAGCCTCGGCACTTGGCCCACACCAGCTCCAGGGGCTCCAGGTCTCCACGATCTTCAAAGGGCATCAGGAGGCTTCTGCCTGGGGGTGGGGGAGGGGAGCAGACAGTGCCCGAAGGGGGCTTGGAATGGTGCCCAGGAGTCCTCTGCCTGTGGCCTCCATTTCACTGGGGCAGCCTAAGAACAAGTCAGGAACATGCCCTCCACCCTTCCTCTTCCCTGTGCCTTCCTTAGAAGTTCTTAGACTAGATTAGAGGTCGGCAAACTTGTTCTGTAGAGGGCCAAAGAATAAGTATTTTAGGTCTGTGGACCACATGGTTGCTGTTGCAACTACTCAGCTCTGCTTTACAGCAGGAAAATAGCCACAGGTAATCTGTAAATGAATGAGTATGGCTGTGTCCCAATAACATTTTATTTTTGAACAATGAAATTTGAGTTTCTTGTAGTTTTTACAAAATATGATTCTTTTAAAAAAATTTTTTTCAGTCACCTGAAAATGTAAAAACCGTTCTTAGCTCATGGGCCCTACATAAACAGGCAACAGGCTATACCTTGCTGACCTCTGGGTAGCGTTCCTGGAAACTGTCACTGCTTCAATACCAGGGCCCTTGGTAGAAGAACCACTGTCCAGCTTGGGCAGAGCCACGGACTGCCCTCTAGGCTTCCTCGAGTGGGAGTCCTCATGATGGAGGCATCATGGAACAAGGTGCCTGGACAGACATTCCAGTAACACCACTTGCTAAATGTTCATTCTTTTCTGACATGGCCATACCGGACCATCCAGGTCACCTGGGTGCACAGCACTCAGCAGAACCAAGCAGGTGTGCAGGACCTTCCCCCTGCCAACCTTAGTCAAGCCTCACAGCGGGTGTCCGCCTGGGGCAGGCATGTCTCTTCAGTTCCCCTCGCTCTGCACCCAGTGCACTAGCACACACGGCTGGGTACTTCACAAAGCTTCTGACCACACAGCAGAACCTCTGTTCCCCTCCCTGCACCTATACACTGGGTACCGGGAGGTGACCACACTCAACCAAGGAAAAAGGCCTAAATCCCACAGAATGGAAATTATGTTTCTGAGAAAAACATTACCACCCCCATTTATAATTTTTAAAGATGTACCATTAATTGTGAGGCACCGCTTCTACCTACTGAGTCAATAGCAGTAACAACAAAAAGGTAAACTCCAGTGCCGGGGAGGCGGGCGGCAGGGAGCCCGCAGTCGTGCCCTGCTGAGGCGACTGCGGACCGGGCCGGTCCTCCCAGAATGCAATCTGGTGTCAATCTCCAGGGCCATAAAAAAATGTATGACCATCTGCTCCAGTAAATCCCTTCCCTGGGAACTTGGCTGGAGAAAGTAACTTTAAAAACAAATAAAAAGATTTTGGTCAGCCCTGGCTGGTGTAGCTCAGTGGATTGAGCACGGGCCTGCGAACCAGACAGTCGCGGTTCGATTCCCAGTCAGGGCACATGCCAGGGTTGCAGGCAGGTTCCCAGCAGGGGACGCACAAAAGGCAACCATACATTGATGTTTCTCTCCCTCTCTCCTTCCCTTCCCCTCTAAAGATAAATAAATAAAATCTTTAAAAAAAAAAGATTTTGGTCAAAAATATGGATTCACTACAGATAATGTTAAAGTTAGAAATGTGTCTAATAATAGAAAGGTTAATTGCACTGTTCTAATGATAGAGATATACAAGGATTATATCAATAAGAAGAAAGTATGAGATAATATTGAAAAAATACAAAAGAACATGTGCTTTAGATTAGCATTTTCTTAAAAGCGTGTCTGAAATCAACAGAAGGCAACACAGAAATGAAGACAACTGTGTTAAGGTGATGGAACAGTGGGAGGTCAATGTCCTTCAGCATCATTTTAATAAGTATGTACTTTTAAAAATAAGAATAAAATGTCAAAATGTCACCAACTGAAGCACAAAGCACATGCCAATCCACTCCCAATTTTGTATGTAGACACGAGCCTTGCCTCCTGGACGCTGACAGACAATAGTGAAACACACAGGCTTGCATTCAACACACATACAGGAAAAAAAGTGGCTCTAAGAGAAGACAACACAGGTGGGAAAGGAAAGAGAAGAAAAGCCCTGAAGCCTGTGTGTCAGATGAAAACTTCAAAGGTGGGCACCCAGTGCACACCTGCCACAGTGGGCTGCACAGTCGTTCGGAGAATAGCCCGCTCTGCACCTGCTGGTCCTGAGCACCACCCAGGCCTCTCCTTCGGTCCCGCCCTGCCCTTTCCCCGCTTGGTCCAAGGAGAAAAGACCCATGTATTTCACTGCTTGGTCCAGCTGGAGTATGTGTCATGATGAGAGGGCTAAAAGCCTCAGATCACATGAAACGGCAGGGTCATGGGTGAGATTCAGTGATACGGGCTATCGCTGATGACCCCAGTGAGGGAAAAGCAACTGTATCTATAGAGGTTACAAATGCACACTTCCTTCAGTCCTGCAAATCCACTTCTACAGATACAACCCCAGTGGATACAAAGCGGTCTGTGTACAAGGTTGCTTACTGCAATATTGATTATAACCAATTGGTGAAAACAACTGAAATGTCCATCTATCGAGGGCTGGCTGAGTAAATGATGGCACTCCTAAATTAGGCAGATGATGAAAAGCACAGAAGACTCTCTAAGATATATTATTAATGGGAAAGAAACAAAGATGGGGGAACATGTGTATATTAGGCTTCCCTAGTCACTCTCCTACACGTACACATGAGGCTTGTCTATGCTAAGGGTTATGTCTGGAAAGACACAAAAGAAACTGCCAACGGTGGCTGTCCTAGGGAGAGGAGGACTGGTTTTGCATCATGCAAGCTTTTTGTACCTTTCTAATTTTTGTTACCATGTGTGTATATTACCAATTTAAATTTAAGACAAATTAGTGATAAAAAAGTATGAATGACCTGGAAAGGAAGACCATCCCCCTGCCCAGTGCCCAAGGAGCTCCAGGTCTAGCCAGACCACAGAACTGGTCCTTTAGAGGGCCTGCCGCCCTGCCCTCCCTCCCCGCAAATCCACCTGTATATCACTCCTCACCTGAGCCACTGTAGTCAGAGTCTCCGTTCACCCCTTCCAGGAAGGGCACTCGAGACAGGGCTGGCTTCCCACGGCTGCGTTTGGGGGGCATCAGATCACTACATACAGAGTAAGGAGGGAGAGGGGGGGCAAAATGAGCAATTTCAGTGACTAATACCCCTCCTCCTGCTCCCCTGTGACTGACAGAAGTAGAGCTGCACAAACCCTTCAAGGCGAATCGTTTCTCACCTTCCCCTGAAAACTCACGCTAAGCTGTGATATACTTCAGAAAGTTCCCAGGAGGCTTTGAGGAACCATTTCATCCATGTGGAAGGACTGAAACTGGGAAGAGATGCCTGCTCTCCTGCTTGGGAACCTTGGACTTCATTCAGAGGAAAGGTCACTTGCCAATCCTTTCAGAGTTTAAACAGTGGGGCCATGAGGAGGACCCATCTCACACCTGCCCAGAATGCTTTGCTCTGTGGCTCACACTGCTTGTTCTTTGGAAACCAATTTGTTTTTTAGAAGTACAGAAATCTGTTTCTAAATTTTGTATAAAAGACATGTCTTTAAAAAAATCCACTTCTCACTTGCACTTTCTGTGTGTGAGTTTCTCTTAGACAGAGATGGGTTTCTTTTTAACACAGCTACTGTGAGAAAGTAAAACAATATATTAGACAAGACTAGAAGGGAATAAGGAAAAATGCGAACAGCAATACCAGAGTAGTGGTATCATCTGAACCCACCCAGGCATCGGTATATTTAAATAGCTCCCAAAGCAATTCTAATGTACAAACATAGTTGGGAGTCTCTAGGCAATAATGATGTGGCTAAGGCTTTCTTTTCATTCAAATTTTCCACTATATAATTTTTCAACTAAAAAATGATTAAAGATAGGCAATAACTTTCAGAAAAGAAATGCTTAAGAAGCCCCTGGTGGTGTAACAGGAGGCCCAGGTTTAGGGATCTGATGGTTGGAGAGCAGGGTGCTCTGGTTTCACAGATCATAACTGACTTCATCATGGTCTTACACAGAAAACTAGCACAACCAGAACTCAATGAATCACAACCCTTTAGTAACTAGTAGGTTGAGAGCTTTTTTCCTGCGAGTCAAAATTAGGGCCTGCCTGGAAAAACACAAAGAACATTCAGTTCACATTTAGGTTCAGTTCCCACTGACCCTGCAAAAATTTGTCACTTAGAGACTCTGGGCCTCATCAAAATATAAGGTGCTAACAGTTTTGTTAGGAAAGCCTCTATTAGCTCACGTCACGGATATGGGAAGACATCTTCAAATACAACAAAAGAGGGTCCAGCGAAGTGGTTGACAGATTAAAATGTGGAGCCAGACTACCTGGGTTCAGAGCCTGGCTCTTTATTCAGTAGTTCTGTGACCGTGAGTAAGTTAGATCAGCCTGTTTGAGACTGTGTCCCCCAGGTGTTGCTGTGAGGATCTGATGGATTAGTACACAGGAAGCACTCAGTATTATTGCACATACCAAACACTCAATAAATGTCAGTTCTATAATAAATATTATATGAAGGGCAGTAAATTTTAATGTCTCACTGTAAATTAATAAACTACTAATGTTGTACTATCAAATGATGAGCTCTGAGAAGGACAAGCTCAATAAAATGGGATGCAACACCGAAACCAGGTCTGTGTTTTCCGGTTTCATAGAAAAAAGCACAAGTGACTCGATCACGGCCTGCATCTCAGCCTCTCTCCAAGCTGTCCAGGCCTATGCAGACGAGCCAACCTGTCATTATTCTCTCTACTGCACCCTCTCTCTCTTCAGCGCCCTCTAGAAGATAAGCTCCATGAGAAGAGACACCTTCTCAGTGCTTAGAACAGTGCCTGACTAATAGATGCTCAATTAATAATTGAAGGAATGACCCATAGAAAGATGGTGTAACCCAACCTGCTCAGAAAATCATCAGAACAGACAAACCTAGGGGCATGTATGTGGAGAAGGCCGTGGGATTAGTGACCAGAAATTCTTTCAAGGTTCTTTCTAACTCTGAGATTATATGATTCCAATGGAATTAATAAGATGATCCTTTATGTATTTATCACTGCAGAATAGAAAACAAAAAAGAAAAAGAAAGAAAAAAAATCCTGGCATTCAGAGCCCCTGAATCTCCTGTTTTAAACCTTGAAATTCCACTGAGAACCACTGAGTTAAAGAGGAAGTGCCCTCCAAGGGCACTGCTTCCATATTGAGTTAGGGCCCCCAAATCAGTGGCACTGCACTGGAGTGCTGCACAAAGACAAAAACACTGCCTGAAATGGCAGGCTAACTACAGCTGGCCTGGCTTGCTTCTTGTGGCTCAGAGCTGGGAAGAGTGCCCTTCACAGAGGGGGTACCCAACACACCTCTCACCTTTAGTCAAAGTGTAGGAGGGAACAGTGTGGTACCTACTCCTACCCTACCTTCAGTGAACTGGGTTTGCAGACACCATTATCTTTGAAGGGAGTCAGGAACTCCAACCCAGCAGCAGGCTAGAAGCATCTTGTAAGGTTCTGAAAGCTTTGTCTCTTCTCTATGCCTGGTAACTGTTTTATCACCTAATTCCCCTATATCTTCAGAGGGTGCAACATAGGACAAAGTAAGTAAGATGGGGCAATTCGGAGGCCTACTGGGGAGAGAAATCTCAAAGGAACCACTGAGAGCCAGGACCTGCCACAGCAGGGACCAGTCTAGATCCAAGGGGTAGCTGGTCGCCTCCCAGGACCCTACCAGGAGCCCAGCAGCCAGGACAGAACAAGCACCTAACAGAACACATACCCACTCTGCTCTGGAGGTGGTTCAAACACAGACAACAGAGCCTTTTGCTGCTCATTGCCCTGGGACCATTTCTGCTACTCTAACCCAGAATCCACTCAGCACTCACGTGGAGGGACCATGAGGTCAGTCTTCAGGAAAATTCTTTTTTCTTTGTGGCACCAAATGTCTCTCATTTCCAAGAGTGCCACACTCTCTGGTTCTTGCAGAGCTCACAAGACAGAAATTCAATAAACCCTTGGACTTGAAAGACAATTTAAGGTTCTGGTATCAGAAATCCTCCCTTCAGGTAAAAGGACAGGGAAAGAAACCCATCCCTTCCTAGCTCAATGATTGTAAAGGAGCTGGGGCCCTTGTCTAATAAAAAGGAATTCCAAATTTTCTGTCAGCTCAGTTCTTATTCTCACACCACACCTCTGAAGGAGCCACTGCTATGATGCCTCCAAAGGCAGAGTGAATTGATGTCTGCAACGAGCTGTTATCTGAGTGGGTCAAGGGGTGGGTAGGGCACTGGTTCAAATGTTAACCTTTCTTGGCAATAGAGCCCTCTACAGCCAAGTTCAGCTTCACAATCCCTGTAAAGCATCAGCATCACTCCTCCCTTCCTGGTCAGAGCAGGCCTGAGTCAAGGGTCATGCTTTTTCCTAAGAGCTACTGGAGTTACAGAGACCAGAGTCCTCAGGAAATAGCAGGGCTGGGGGAAGAAAACAAATCTGAGATAAGCTGAAGGAGGTTCAATCTGTAGTTGAGTGAAGAATAAAGAGAGAGGTGGTAAAGCTGCCAACAAAGCCCTGGGGACAAGTGCTCTTACCTGCAAGCTTCGAATGCCAGTCCGCCACTGAGACTCAAACTACATTCTGAGTCAGACCCGCTTTCGGTGTGTTTTCCAAAGCCGTTGGTTACGCCTGCCAAGGACACACAGAGTGAGCCTGAGTACAGGAACCCCCCTTCCCCTGACCCACACTGCAGTGTGTGAGCCACCTTGGGAGGGCGCAGAGAGGACAGGTGGAGAGAATGGCTGTGCCTTCCCCACAGAAAATGGATCTTGGGTGGTAGAATCTGATAAAGGTTTGGGGGAAATGTTGGCTGAGGCACTGAACAGACACTGCATTTTCCTTCCCTTCCTCTGGTTTTACTGTAAGAAAAACATAGCACACAGCTCACTACAGTTATTGTCATCTGGCTACAAAGGGAAATACCAAGACTTCCCCACTCTGGCTGGCTCATAAGTCCTTGGATCTGCTTCTCATTTAAAGCCTCAATTATCAGGGAGTCTCCTCTGCCTCTTGGGGAGCCCACCCGCCTGGCCTCTTCAGATAAACACTCACACACCCTCTCCACCACACAGCTGGCAATAGCAAGCTTCATTCTTTTGGGATGGTGTCAGGGGAGGTTGAAGCAGGATAAGGGCTATGTCAACTACACCCTGAGATATGGAGCAGGGCTCATCAGACTTGGGGAGGGGGTACTTTTCAGCAGAGAAGCAGACAAGACCTTTCTGGGAAGGGGAGTGAGAATTTCCTGGGTTCTAGACAGAGATCTAAAATACAGGTCCCTTTTCCTCTTTAAGTTTTGACCTCTCTTTTTGTGAAGATAACATGTTCTTACTCATGGAGGATGCTATTACAGTAAGTGTGAACGAGAGGGGGTCTGTTTATAGAAGGGAGCCCTTTGGAGGCAAATTAAGACTCCCTGCTCATCTCAGGGACGTGACATTCATCTGCTGTGAAGGCTTCAACTCTTCTATCTATCTACCCAGCTCTTAACCACAACCCACAGTCCTACAAGTCTGAGAGCTGAGTCAAGAGCTCTAACTCACCCTGGCCAGAAAACTGTGAGGCAAGTCACACCTGCAAGAGCAGGTGTCTGAGCCAGGATATCCAGACTTTGACCTGGCTCTGCCTCTAACATTTTGATCTGTTTAAATCACCAAGCCAGCTGTGCCTTAGGTGCCTCATCTGCAGAGAACCAACACCTGTTTATGTGAGCTTTAACAAAGGCTGTGCAGAAGTATTCCTGAGTGCCAGGTAGCTGGACTACAGAGGACTAGATTCTAGCTGCATCCCCAAGCAGTGAGCCCTCTCAGGTTGGATGAGCCTAATGTCCAGTTTCCTAGTAGTAGGGCCTTTCATTTTTAGTGCAATGTTCTCAGTGTTGTTTGGCTGTGCCTGATATGGCTTAGAGAATGGCAATAACTCTTACCATCTACTGCCACATGCCAAATACCTTATACAAACTATTTCCAATCCTTAGAGCCCTACAAAATAGGTATCACTAGCCCCATATTAGAAATCAGGAAACAGGGTCAAAGAGTCTGTTTAATTTGCACCAGCTAATTAATTTGCTACATAGCTGGTAAGAAGATGGAATTTGAACTAAGATCTGCCTAACTGCAGGTCTCAAGCTCTTGACTGTATAGCAACATAATGCCCTAATACAGGGGAGCTGGGCCAGACAGGAAGGGAAGATATTGCTGGACAAATGTTAAGAAGAGAGAAAAGCAAAAAAAAAAAGCATGTGCTGACCACATGGCCCACAACTACCACATAAAAGGACACGATAGGTACATAAGGAGCAACAGCCCAGAGTAGGCCTTCTCCACCAAGTAAGCTAGCCTTCTGTATCCCACCAACACTCAACTACTTTGTCTGGCAGTGAAGGCCCTGCCTATTCAGGCCCATCTCACCACCCAGACTTGGCTTCTGATGCTCCAAAAGCCCTTCACCAAAGTGTCCCTTACAGGAACTCTGTCCTTCTTTCCATGCACCTGGCGCTGATCCCTTTATACTGTTCACTCCTTTTTATTCTGCCTTCATCCCTTGGGACCAGCTTAGGTATCACCTCTTCATGAAGCCTTCCCAACTCCTCCAGCTCATATTCCCTGAACATCTTCAGCAGTGCTACTTGACATACAGCCACATACTGTCCAGCACTGTGACACCTCTGCACCTCAGGAGACCACCAGCCTTCCCACTAGCCTTGAACCGTTCTGGAGCTGGAACTGATCCTGACTTATTAACACCCCTCACCAGTGATCGGCTGGTGCTAAACATGTAGTAAGGGTTTTTTAACGATTGAGACCCTATTACCTACTCTGAGACCTCATCTCCTATGACCCCCTGGCTCACACTCCTGAAGCCACCATGGTTCCCTCACTGTTCCTCAGACAGGCAGACATGTCCCACCACAAGGGCCTGGGCATCTGCTAGTCTGTCTTTGTTTATCTCTTTGGAACATTCCTCTCCCAGATACCCAAATAGCTCACACCTTCAACCCCTTTAGATCTTTAGTCCAATGTCACCTCCTCAGAAGGCCTCCCCTGGCCACCCTCTCTAATCGACCCTAGCATCCCCTCTTCTTCCCTGCTAGACTTTCCTCCATAACTTCTAATATAAGATACAATTCACTCACTTGCTTTTAGTCTATCTCCCCTCCAAGAGAGATTTTTGCCCAATACCTACAATAATGTCAGATATAAATATCTGATGAATAAATGAACTAAAATGAACATAGGACCCATTATACCGTATACAGCTTTGCATCCTCCTCAGGGAAATAGAGCTGCAGACACAAATTAGCATTCTCAAAATACTTGCTCACAGCCTATCTTCCTAGGCCACTACCCGTCATGTGCCAGACCCGACTGTGAGCTATGGAGTACTCAATGCTACTCTTGGCATCCACAGAGACCATTAGGGAGGTGGCCAATGGGGGAAGGTTCTGGCTGGTAAGGCAAAGCAGAGAAGCAGATGAGATGTAGCGAGAGAAGTCACAGGCGGGGTCACCTGTTTCTTCCTCCTGCTGGGGGGACCTTTCCCCTTCACTCTCACTACAGCTCCTGCTCCTTGGCCGCTTCCGGGAGTGCCGCTCATCCTCGATGCTGGCAGGAGAGGCGGGAGAGCCCACTGCACCATGGTCCTCACCATTCTCCAGAGCCCCATCTGGGCTCCTCTGCAGCTTAACCCCGTTCTTGGCCTTCTTGAAGAGGACTGAGGTGCGGCGGCCCACACTACTGAGTGGGGCACCGGCCGGGGTATCGGAGGCCATGAGGGACAATCTGTTGATGCCACTGTCACTGAACAGGTGTTGCAATGGCTCGTTCCCTAGCTGCAGATGTGATTTTTCCAAAAGCTCATCTTCTTCCACCTTTCTGGGTTTTAGGAATCGGCTTGGAGTTTTGCTATCATTGATTGGTTTTAGAGTGGGGGGATCTGGAGGGGATTCTTGCTCAGACAAGGAAGGTGCAGGCCCAGTGGGCTCCAGGGTTGGTGGGGGAGGCAGTTTGGAGTCATCTGTTAGAGAAAAAAAGAACCTGCTTGAACATTTTAGAAAAAGTCTGTCCCTACATGCCAGATACTGACACTTACAGCCAAGAACCAAAAAGACTGGCTATTACAAGGTCTGAGAAGCATCCCAGGTCGTTCTGAGGTAAAGAGAATGTAGGTCTCAGTTTTATTGACTCTAGTAGTCCTCAATCCTGAATGTGAATTAAGATCACCTAGTAAGTTTCTTAAAAACTTCAATGCCAATGTCCCATTCCAGACCAAGTGAAACCAAACCTCTAAAGATGGGGTATTTTCTTTAAGCTGACTAGGTGAGTATGATGAAGGGATACAGACCATTCCTCCCTGCCCGAGAGTCGGAAGTCCCCTGTTTAATCAATAATTAGGTAAGTCTCAGCTACACAGATTAGGGGTCTACAATTCTCATTAGGCTCCAGTGTTTTCCATCTTTGAATGTATTTAGTTTTATGTCACCCAAATGAAGCAAATGGGATAAGCAGAAAGAATGAGTTTACAGATACAGAAAAATGAGGCCAAGTTAAATTGGTG
Source organism: Artibeus jamaicensis (assembly GCF_021234435.1). Taxonomy (NCBI): domain Eukaryota; kingdom Metazoa; phylum Chordata; class Mammalia; order Chiroptera; family Phyllostomidae; genus Artibeus; species Artibeus jamaicensis. The sequence continues at coordinate 5,311,870 of NW_026521356.1, forward strand.
CATCCCAGACATGTCTATTTACCTACCACTTTGAAACTTTTAAAACTGAGACTTCTAAACCACAGCCGAGACTTCCCTAATCTGAATCCTGAGAACTTCGTTTGAAACCCTCCAGAAGCTGCTGCAGCTGGGCCACTGGCTGGGCATGACTGTGCTGCCACAGCCTGGGAGAGGGGATACAAGGGCACACTGACTCCCACATGGGGAGTCAGGAAGAATCACAATGAACACAAAGCCCTCTAGAGCCAAATATGACCTCTCACCCATGTCCCCATTCTCTTCCAACCTAAAATAAACTGGGCCATTTGCTGCACTTTGGCCCCCCCTCCCTCTGGAAATAATTCCCAACCTTTTGAACGTATGGAGGACAGGCCCTCCCCAGCCATAGGCTAAGATCCAAGGACAAGTAGAAGGGACAATTCTGTCCCCAGTGAAGTGGAAAGAAGGGGAAATAGCTCAGATTTCAAGCTCGAGTCTCTGAGAATTACTTCATCAGATGTGTTTTTTAATTTGGACTTTCTGCTTGGAATGAGCCTATAGACTTGGCTAGCTAAGGTCAAAGCCATGAAGTAGTTTGAGAGCCCAGACTATCTTTAGAGTCTCTCTTTTCTATCCCCTCGCACCACAACCAGAGCTGCTCTAAAAGCTTCTCTATATAATGGTATAAGGTGAGTTGATTTCTAACTGGTATGTGCAATATGACCATATCAGGTGCAAAATACAGAAATACTTCTTTACTGTTTAATAACAGCTGCTGGGCCCCAGCATCTGAAACTCCCTGACCTGCCTGCCCACAACCCAGCAACAAAATATCCACATCAGTGGCCACCAGGAGTACACTCCAATACAACAGTCAACACCTACTCTGACTGATAAACTGGTCTCTACTGATTGTTAAATGTTTTGAATATCATCCCTGGGTATACATAGAAGTGTGTGTGACCCCTCTGAGGGCTTCTGCTTGCCCACAAAGGTTAGACCTAAACTCAAGGAAAGATGCTTCTATTACGGGATTTCAGCTTAATTCTTGCTCCCTTACACTGCCCTCTAGCACCCTGCCTGCCCATGCCTGTCTCTCACCTCTGTCCCCATCATCTTCTGGCTCCTCCTGCAGGGCCTGCTCCAGCACAGCCGCATCTCCCTGAAGCCCTGCTGGCAGCTCTCCATTGGACACAGTCTTGTTCACTGAAGGTGGCTGTGCGAGCTTTTGCCGAAGAGCATTGATCTCCCGGCGCAGCATGCGGACGCGGCGGGTCCGTGCCCCACTGGACCTCATGGCACTCACCAGGTCCAGTTTCTCCAGCAGCTCCTTCAGCTGCACCTCTGGAGACAAATGGGCCCGGTTCTCTGGGATGAGGATGTTGTCCACTGCCAGGGAGAAGGAAGGACAGAAGGGACTGAAGGACCTGCTCAGCCCAGGGTAAGGGGAAAGGGCTGAACCCTTCAGATGAAAAATATTCTGGAATGCCTGAGCCAGTGGCTTCCACCAACATCACTCCAGGGCCTTGGCCTTGGCACCACCACTGCCTGCAGGGCAGCCACAGGGACAAAATCAGAATCTGGAAAACATGTGCAGGAAGCAGTCCACAGTCACAATTATGGGCTCCATGGAGAATGCACAAGGCAGTCTGGCAATCCCCTGGCCTCAGTGACTGTTTGGCTGCTGCTATCAAGGAGAGCGCAAGGGCAGGCAGAGAGTGGGGCTCAGAGGCAATTCCATTTTCTAGTCCTCTACCTGCACTCTTCCAGATGACTAAGGCACACAGCGGCATTGCACTTCCCTCCCCCATGGCTCCAATGCCATACAGAAGGGGCCAGGAGAGGAAGACCCCAGTTGAAACTCTACCTTTTCAAGCAGACAGCTAGTACCTGATCTCCCTTCTCTACCATTCAAGAAGTACTCAGTGAATTAGTTAAACTTTAAATCCTTGGAACTGTCCCAGCCACAAGCAGTTGTATTCCAGTCTGTGCCTACCCCAAGCTTTGCTCCTAGAATCTACCCTATGGCCCCAAGACCCACCCTGATTCCTGGCTCTCTGGGCTCTGTCCTTGTGCCTCTTCTTAGCCCCTCTCCTCTCCACCCATCCAGGCTTCTCACCATCTTCCCAGGAGAAGCGGTAAAAGTCCTCCAATTTGGGTGACTCGGGCAGGTGGGTGCCCCTCTCGGGGTCATAGCCGATGTTCTCTGCCTGCCGCCGGGCATGCCGCAGGATGGCCCCTCCCAGGTCCCGCAGGCGGACAGCTGCTCGGTGGAAAATTGTGTCTTTAGCATTATACTTCATGCAGTTGGTAACTATAAGGTTAAAGTCCTCCTCAAACTCCTCCAAGGTGCAGTACAGATGGGACTCCAGCTTCCGCCTCATAGTAGAAAAATCCATTGGCTTGGATATGAATTCCAGGTAATCTGGAACCTAAACATATAAAACCTGTACATTTACAACAACCATTTACTAGCCAAACAGATGCACCCTTCACAGGCACTTGTGTCTCCCCGTTTTGTGGTTTGGCCGTTCTGGGCTGACTCAGAGCCCCAGAGCCCTAACCCACCCTGGCCTTCTGACCCCTGCCATGGGCAATCTACTAGCCTTACCAGACCCCCCCAGGTTTTGTATGCTCTGTCCCCCAATGCCTTCCTGGCCTACTCAGACCCTGTTGCCAGTTCACAAGTGGCTCACTACTCAGGAAGTAGGGTAGGGGGAACTTGCCTCACTCAGGTTGACAGGTTCAGCAAAGATGTGTGCGGGGTCCTTCTCCTGTAGCAAGTCCAGTGTTGTCCTCAGCAGGACATTGAATGGCATCAGCTCTAGCTCCATGGCAGCCTGCTGGACCTTAATCTGTGGGGAGGCGGGGAGAAATCAGACACAACCCCTCCCCGCATGCTGCCACAAAGACGCACTGAACTCTTTCTTGACAACTTCACTTTCTGTGTAACAAATTTTACTAAAAATTTTTATAATAAACTTTCACATGCTATTATTAAGCTGACCAGTTTATAAGGAATTAGCACTTAACTTACAGCCTAGAAATAAAGAAACTAACAACTACCACTATGTGGATGTTTCCTATTTATCAAGCGCCACACCAAAACTTAGAGTAACAATAATTATACAGTTGACAGTTGAATAGCACAGGTTTGAACTGAGCAAGTCCATCCATACATTGATTTTTTTCAATAAATACTGTAAATGTCTTTTATCTTCCTTATGATTTTAACATTTCCTTTTCTCCAGCTTACTTAATCATAAGAATACAGCACATAATACATATAATATACAAAATCTGTCAATCAACTATTTATATTAGCAGTAAGCTTCTGGTCAACAGTTAAGAAATTAGTAGTTAAATCTTTCAGGAGTCAAAAATTGTTTGTGGATTTTAAATTAAGTAGGGGGCCAGAGCCACTAACTCCCACAATTTTCAAGAGTCAACTATAAGAATAATGAATACTTTTATAGTCCTTTCTAAGTGCCAAGTTTTAAGTAACATAAGTGAGTATATGAGTTAGGTACAGATGAGATATTTTACAAAGAGGAAACTGAGGCACAGAGAAACTGACTGGCCCAAGGTCACAAAGCTAATAAGGAACAGAGCTGGGGTTCATCCCAGGCAGCCTGGTTCCACAGTGGGTGCCTCTGATGGCTATGCCACACTGCCCCTCTATTTATATTCATTATCAGAATAACCCCGAAAGAGAACCTGATTATCCCCATTTTATAAATCTGAAAACAAAGGTTTGGGAAGAATATGATGAGTCCCCACTAACCCAAGGTCACCTGGCTAGAAAAGAACAGAGACAAGATTTGAATCCACATCTGCAGGAGTTTGAACTCTCCCAAGGAGCACAGTGATGACATAAAATGTGCCTCGGGCCCAAACTCCCACCTACCGTGCTAAGATATTGATCCCACTGGCCTTTGAAAGGTCTGGGTTGGCCTGGAGTGACCAGGGCCTCCAAACTTACCCCTCAAGCAGCAAGCAGCCTCACGTATTTACAGTAGTATGCTGGGAAATGTTATTTTCTATGTGTGCCTATCGTGCAAAGGTTGGGAAGCCATAGATCAGACTATGAAAAGTCCTGCCTCTTGGCTGTATCAAAAGAGGCCTGCTTGCTTCCTTTTCCCTTTCATTTCTGTGAACCAGAGGCAGGAAGAAAAGCCCAGCTGCAGAACCAGGTCTGGAATGGCAGACAGTTTGATTGCCTGCCTCAGAAGAAGGTCCTGAGATGTCCTCTGTGGCCATCGACCCTAGGTATGGCAAGAGCTGCCCAGTCTCAGAGGTGGAAACTCAGGCCTTGTGCTGGGGCTGAACAGTGTAGTGGGAGTTTGGAGAAAGAGAGAAAGAACATCGTTAACCCAGGCCTATGAAGCATGCAAGTAATAGCTACTAGTCCTGGACCAGAGAAAAGAGCTTGGACTTATCATTCATTCAATAGTATTCACTCTCTGCCATGCGCAGAGCACTGCAGGAGATACTTCAGGGATGCAAAGAGTATCAATAATGATGATGATGGCAGCTGACACTACGGCCCCTAATGTATGCTAGGCACTTTTCTATGCTTTTTAAATATGTAAGTCATCTAATCCTCACAACAACCTTATGAGGTAGGTTCTATCATTACTTTCATTTCACAATTGAGGGAACTGAGGTGTAAGATTTAGTAACTTACTCAATGTCACCCAAGTAGTAAGTGGCAGAGTCAGGATTTAAACCCAGGCAGTCTGGTACCATAGATCATGTTCTTAACTACCTACCTCAACATCCCCCATACCTAGAGGCTTAGAATACCCTTGAACAGAGGTTGGAAAATTTAAATGATCAAGACCATAAGTGTTTAAGGGCCTAGTGAGTACCCTCAGAAGCTCCCAGGTTAGAAATGATGTCTGTCAGAAAGGACTCAGAAGCTTTTCAAAATACTTAAGGCCAGGCTCCCCTTGAGAGTCCGGGTAAGAAACTCTAGGGATTGGCCCAGGTATATATTAAACTTGTGCTTAAGGTCACCAGAAGCTGAACCCCCAATGAGAAGCTATCAGCAGCACAACAGAGCAGGCAGGTCTCAAAGCAAGAAGGGCAGAAAGTTTACACCATGCAGGGGCCCCAGGTGTCCTGGTAACGCACTGACAGCGGGAGAAAAAGTTATTGAACAAGAGTCAAGGGGCTCAGCACTCCTCCTCACCTGCTCCCGCTTGAGCTTCTCTCTCTTCCGAATCAGCTCAATCAGCAGCCGGGCCCGCTCCAAGTCATGCCGGAGCTTCTGCCAGTATTTCAGCTCTTCCTTCACTGCACTCGTTTTCTCATCCTGCTCTCGCTGCAGGAGGGAGGAGAAAGGAAGGAGGAGCTAGAGGCCTTCTTTCTTACTCAAAGTCCTCTCCCAATTCAAACCTCATGGGGCCTTCGCGAGTAAGAGCCCCAACCCCTTCCTTGAACCGTGGGCCTCAAAAGCCCCCCCACCCCCTCTCCACCCCATGCCTTCCTCCTGTGTCCTTCCCTGACCTTATAACAATGTTTCTTCACTGAAGCACAGTAATTATTGGGGTGAGATCTGGGACTGTTTCACCTATTTTTGGGGACACCAGAGAGCAGCTGTGCCCCTCAAGACTAGAAAGAATCTCAGGGTGGAAAGAATTTCACCCTAAACTCTAGGGCCTAGAGCTTTGACTTTGGGCTAGAAAACAAAGTGTTCTCACTATAAACTTATACTAACTGACTTTAGAACTCTACCACCACCACCAAATACATGATTCCAGACCTAGAAGAAGTTATAGTATAATAGGGGGAAGGAAGAGGCTCAGGATTTACACACAGAGGCACAGTAACAACAAGACTACAAAAATTGATCAGATAGAGTAAATATAAAATGCTGAGAGAATATAAAATCAAGAGGGTCTGAGTGGGTTGAGACTAGGTCAGGGAAGGCTCCCCGGGGGAGGCGATCTTTCTAGGTTTTCACCTAGTGATGGACATGGATGAGTAAAGCAGTAAGAAAGGCCTCTTTTGGAACTGAAGGAAACACAGGGCAAAAGTATGTAGGGAGAATCAGTGATTCTTTACTTGATGAGAAAAAAATGGGCTGGCCAGAGCAGAAGAACTGGCAAAAGGACACAAGCCAAGGAAGACCCAGGATCCAGTTAACAAGAAGTGTCAAACGCCAGGAAAGATGGCCTGAAGCCTGGACATGGCCGCCTGGAGAGAAAAAATATATTCTGGAAGAGGAAGTGACAGGATGGAAAATGACGTGTAAGTCACTACCAGTTGTAGAGCAAAGAATTAGAGACTGGTGACCACCTAGAAAGCTATTGCCGAAACTGATACACAAGGTACATGGATGAGCAGTGTAGCAGGAGAATGGAGACAAAGGGCCATATACAGATAAATTTCCCAAATAGTTGAGGGGATGATTAAATGTGGGTCGTTATAGAGGGAAAGGTCAGGAGTGACTATAAGGTAAGGAACATCTGAGGTCAGGAGGATGGTTTCATGACAACAATGAGGAAATACATTTACTAACAGGAAGATAATGAAATCAGTTTCCAATACCTGAGTTACAGGAAATAACATCTACATGGACATCTATGGTTCCTGTGCCCTAGAGGGGCTGAGGGCAGAAAACAAGGCTGAGGGCAGAAAACAAGGGTGAGGACAAGACGAGAAACCTGGAGCGACTGCCACAGTCATTTACAACTATGTGCACAGACAAGTTCTCCAAGCTGAGCCCCTGGAAATGTTACCATTAAGGAGTAAGAAGTGGGATGGGCACAGGGATGGATGCAGTCTGTGGCATAGAGGAGGGGGGAAATGGTGTCACAGAGAACAACTAAGGCAGGTTTCAAATGTGGCCTAACAGTCACTAAAGTGAGAATCTGAGAAAAGACTTGCTGGGCTGGGAGGAGGTCACTGATGTTTCAGGGGAGTATGTGGATCATTTTGAGGAGGGATCGGATATAAACGTGCACCTCAGGACTCTAGTTACAAAAGGCAAAAGTGAAATCAGACAGACTGCAGAGGGCACCACAGTCAAGTGAAGGACTGCTTCAACTCTGGAGTAGCAGTGTGGGAATATTTAAAGGCAGAAGTAATGGAGCAAGTGAAGAGGGAGAGAGAACTAAGTGTTAAAAAAGTTTCTCAGGAGACCTCTATGCTTGCAGAAAACACTAAATATATAACAACTCCAGTTGCTAGTGGCTAAAAGGCCATGACCATTGGGCAGGCTATGCACTACAGTTTAGATGGTAAATTTGTGTATTTTCTATGAAACGTTTTTTGGGCAGATGGCAGTATAGTGTCTTGAGGAAAGTGCACCTTTTCCTAATTCACGCCATGTGACTGCCTGGCTCTCGTTTATCCTAATTCTTCCTTTCTGCCACATCTAAAGGGTTTTCTCCACATATGCAGAAAGTTGGGCTTGCTCTCCACTATCCCCTAGAATTTGCTCCAAAGTCAAACCTCTCCCATCCAGAAGGAGGTGCTGTCTGGTCTGAAGAGCTCTATAGTGCTGGAGTTTGTTTTAGGGAGAGACCACCTAGAGGGGTGATCACATAAAGGCAAAGGATACACAGAGGGTGGGGGTAGGGGGATCCCCAGCCATCATTACTTCTTCTCCACTCTCCACCTTCTTTACCCCTCCACCTCCAAATCACCATGTCACCTACCTGTTCAGCGTTTCTTTGGGACTGCAGGTGGGAGTGCAAGCGCCGGATGAGGGGGACACCATTCCGTGCCTGCCGCTTCAACAGCCAATAGTTGTGAAGCCGCTGCATAAACTGGGTTTTCCTCTGAAAGGAGAGACCACTACAGATCTTGTTCAACCTTGAGTAGAGGCACAGGGAAGTGAAATTCAGGATCAGTTGGTAGCGCAGATTATAGCCTCCTCTCCAGACCCTACTTCAGTTCTGAAGCTTATAAAGAAAGACAGAATAAAGTGGCCAAATGCCTCACCTCAGAGAAAGGCTTGAAAAAGACAGCCAAGTTAAGTAGCTCAGATTCACCTGATTTTCCACCTCCTGCACTGCAGTCCTAAACCTCCAAAAGCACCCTTTACCAGAAACCCTGTTTCCTGTAGTCCTGAACTCCTGAGAAACAGGCCTGTAGCCCAATAACCCTAGCCTTCTCTTGATAAAGGTAGCAAAGAGAACAGGAACTTGAGTAAGCTATGGGCAATGTGATCACTATTTCCTGTGGCTGTGGATCCCGCCAGATGAAGGAGTTTGTCCATGGCCAAGCTAGAAGGAAAACCAGTAGGAATTTTCCTACTAGAAGGAGAAGGAAAACTAGAAGGAGAAGTAGGCTACTCCTTCCTGAGCCCAAATGCAACCCCTTGGAGTTGTCTGACCTGTTTTTTCATTAAAAACCTCAGCAGCCTAAAAATGTCTAATTTTTAACCAAACTGTATATTTATATGGATCTAAAGATATAAGAGGATGGAAAATCTGAAAACTTAAACTACCCTAAAAGAGAAGTCTTAAGTTCAGAGTTTAAGCCAGCAACAAGTGGAGGGAAGGGAAAGGGGCAGAAAGAGACTTCACAAAAGCCTACAATCTCTATTCTAATGCTCATACTGAAAGACGGGTAACATTATTCCCATGTTACAAAAGATGGAAAGGCAGCTTAGGAACAGAGACTGAATAAATGTCAAAGTTTCTAATGCAGCTAATAAGATGACTGGAGCTAGGGTGGGATCTGAATCCACAATCTCTTTGCTATACCATGCTGTGTTCCATAATTGGTTATCCACCAGGTAAGTAAGGTCTCAGAGCTCCTGTGGTGTTTCCACTGCTTTGTCTTCAACCTACTCCACTGAAAGGAAGATAAGCATGGCTAAACAAGAAGGCAAGACCTAAGAAGGATGGGCATATTGGACTTGGTATCATTCACCTGGGCCTTGCACCTTTCCAGGGTCAGACATTCCTGCCCCAAAGCCAAGCTTACAAAATCAGGGCCTAGGTTTTCCCCCAAAGAACAGATCCCCCACCAACACCCATGCCAAGCACACCTGCCCAGATGCAGGCAGCCCCCTCCCTCTACAACCTCTTGGCTCTGGAGGGTCCCAACAGCATTTGTGCAGACAGGAAAAAGAATAACAATAATAAAATAGCAGCAGCAGCAGCCACCATTTATTGAGTGCTTACTATTTGCCAGGCACTGTGCTAAGTGCTTTACTTGTATTATTTATTTCTCACAACAACTCTATGAAGTAGGTTCATTTACAAATAAATATCCTAGGGCTTAAAGAAGTAACTTGCCAAAGGTCACACAGGTAGGTAGTGATAGAAACAGCATTCAAATGTAGGTCTTTCTGGTTCTTAGCCAGCCTGCAAGAAATATCTATGAGAGCAGACACAACAAAGTCTGGTCCCAGGACATAACCACCCTATGGAAGGGGACTAAGCATTCACCCACTCATGTGAAGGAAGAGGGTAGCCTGGAACAGTTCTGTGACTAGAAGATATATTTCTAGTCGATGGAATTATAACTCAAGCCATGGCTTGCAACAAGAGCCTCTTTCCCCTAACCTTTCGCACTCTTGTGTCTTCTTCCGAATTGACAAGTTTGGTTGCGTATTTTACTCACAGAACTCATTCTCACTACTCTCTAGTACTCCTTTCTCCCAATTCTTCTCATCAAATGAGACAGACAGCAACTACAGAACCTACAGCATCACGAGCTCCATTCCAGCTTATGGTCTAGAGTCTGCCACTGTCCACCTGGTTCCAGCCCTTAGAACAGGACTTGGCATATAGTAAGTGCTCAATAAATATCTCATTGAATAAATAAAGGAGTGAACAACTTTACCTCCTGTGGCCCACGGTTTCTTCATCTGGGGGTGTGGGAGAAGGTGCAAGGACTACATTAGATAAATTATCTCCAAGGTTCCTTCCTGCTCTAACACTGTATACTTTTTCATGAATATCACCCTTGAGATGAGCCTCTGCTAGAAAATCTCCCATCCCTCCAACAGCTCCAGCTACCTCTCTGATAGTTTAACAAGGACATTGGTCTCTCCACACTCAGTGGGCTTAGGTACACAGCTGAACTGAGAGATCCTAAATCCAAAAGCTTCTCAAGAGGAGCTCCCCATATTACCCCCACCCCTCCCATAAAATCCCCATCATTCCCAGGACCGAGCTTTCTGCACAGCAGAAATCCACATTGACCCAGTCAACTGGAAGTAGTTGTATCACTTCCAGTTGTGGAAACGTGGGGAGGGTTTTAAGTGTCCCAAAAAACAGGCAATGAAGGAGGGAATTCAACTGACATTTACAAAGACCACAGATGCTAAGCATCTAGAAACACCTGGGACAGTCCTAATAATGAATTATCCTGTCCAAAGTGCCACCTGTGCCCCTCCTTGTTGAAAAATACTGCCTTAGATATCCCGTCACCTGAGATCCTTAGCAACTTGAGTGTTTGTCTCATCCTCAACCAAAGGATATACACTGTTTTGAGGACATAATCAAAACTACCAACCAGACTAGGCAATCCCAGAGTCCAAAGGAGAAATTTGAGGGCATAGAAGAGAACAGACGTTCACCAACAGTGCTTGGGGAAAGGAGGCCTGGCTCAGGGCCAACACCAGCCCAAGAAGAAACCATGAGTCTCTAGGGTGCCCTCCTGGGCAGGCTCACCTATAAGAGGGTATCTGTGGGACGGTGACCAATGGGACAGTGGAGGGCGTGTCTCGACCCACTTCTTCTGGCTCTTTCTTGATCTTTTGCTTCAAAGTCATCTTGTTCTTCTTGGGCACTCCCTTAACAGGGCCACCTATTCCCCCCTGGCCTTCATCTTCCTCCTCTTCTTCCACCTCTTCCTTCTCTTCCTCCTCCCCACAGCCTTCCTTCGGCCCTTCCTCATCTCCAGCCTCACTGAGGCTTTCAGGGGAGTCACCCTTCCTTCTAGCAGTAGCAGCACCTGGTGGTGAGTGGGCCTCACAGTAGGCAGTCTTGCGCACTGTGAAGATGGTGCCATTGAGGCTAGTCTCGCGCATGGGCTCAATCTTCATGAAAAGCCCAGCCCGCTGTGCACATGTCACATGGAAGGCTGTGTAGCAGTTCATCTTATGGCACTGGATGGCTGCACCCAGCCCCTTCTGCTTGCAGATATAGCAGGTCAGTTTCCAGCGGGCAGGTGGAATGTTGTCAATGCCCTCAATGGGCTCCAGGAACACGGTATTAGCGAAACAGACTTCAGGGATCCAGATGGCACACACCACATGGGCCCAGTGCCCATCGCTGGTCTGTTTGAAGGCGCCACCTTTATTGGGGCAGAGGACGCAATCCACAGGCCGGGAGGGAGACTGCAAGCAGCAACGGCATAGCCACTGACCCTCAGGGATGTAGGGGACGCCATAGCACTCCTGGTGTACAGCCAGGTTGCAGATGTCACAGAAAAGAATGACATTGCTGTTGTGGCATTCATCATCCAGGCACACACAACAGAAGGCATCTTCATCAATGAGTGACTGTTGGGCCCCACTGCTACGACTCTCCAAGTATGACTCTTTCTCAAGCCGGTCTACCAGCAGCTCAAAGGTATCTGCTGACACTAAACTGTGGCCATCTACTCGCCGCTTCTCATTCACCATGTCCAACCAGGCAAAGTCCTCCTCATCCATGTCATACTCTACCTCTGCATCCAGGTCTTCAGGTGGTTTCTCAATGTAGCGGTAGTAGGCAGCAGGCAATGGAGGTGCTTCTGGCTGACTGCCTGAGTCCACCAAGCGGAAGCTGGGCTGTGGGAGGTGGAAGGAAGTGCCGGGTGCATGCTTGGAACAGGACTCCTTCTTCTTGCCCTTGGATGAGGGTTTTTTGGACTTGCCAGGGAACTGAGGCTGCTCGCTATTTTCCTTGTTACTATTACATTCAGTGATATCCTGGGCAGTCAGTTCATCCTCAGTGATGATCTTGAGTGGATCATAGATGCTGATACGATGCAGCCGTCCATCAATGTCCACCTCAACAATCCGCTGGGCCTGGGCATATGTCAGGGTCTCCCGGGTAGGTGAGCACTTGAGACTGTAGGGGGATGGGGAACGCCGGCCCTCGGCATTCTGCCGTGACTTCTGGTGAGGCTTCCTCATGGCACCTGGGAAACAAGGGAACAGGCCTAAGGAGAGAAGGCCAAGAGACATTGAAGTGGATACACTTATTCACCCTTCCATCTGATCAAGTGGCCAACCAACAAATAGGACTGGATGTTCCCTCTCCCCAAACATTCTGCCCCCAAGATGTCCCCATGGCTTGCTCCTTTGCCTCCTTCAAGTCTTTTCACAAACACCACTTCTCAGTGAGACCTTCCCTGACCACTTTATCTAAAACTGAAAATCCCTTTTCCCTACCAGCAATCTATTATCCTGCTTTATTTTTCACTATAACACTTACCACCTTTTACTGTGCTATGGAATTCATCTCTTTATCATGTATGTCTGCTTCCTTCTACTAGAATGTAAGCTCCATGAGGGGAAAGATTTGTACCTGTCTTGTTCACATATCCCCAGCACCTGGAATGGAGCCTGGCTCCCATAAGTACTATAATATTTATTGTATAAGTATTTCTCCTCTCATTCAACTAATACTTATTGAGTGTATTAGTTAAATGAAAGGAGAAATAAAACATGCATGATCCCTGCCCTCTAGTTATATCTGATTAAAGGGACAGACAAGTAAACAGATCAGAATGATGCAAACATAAGGCTGTGGGACAGCTAACTATGGAAAAGGAGGGGTGGTTAAGACTTCAGAAAAGAAAACAAGAACAGTATCCATTTTTAAGCTCTGGACATGCACAGTGGTCCCATCAAAGGATCATAAATTCACAGGTCTGGAGTCTTCTTCCAAACCATCTCACCATGATCAGAAACCCTATCCCGCTGAACATGCCCAGGGCTGAAGGGGTGAAGGCACACAAAACACCTATCTCATGCAGTCTAAGGATTTCAAACTATAGTATTCAGGGTTTTATCTGCAAAAAGCAGCATTCAGGATGCACTGTCTAGTATATCTCAAAGCAAAAGCTCTGGAAGTGGCCCCAAGTGGAACTGAAGATGTAAGCTGACCTATCTGAGGACCTCATTATTAAGGCCAAGGTGATTGGGGCAATACCTGTGGTAAACTCTCAATGCATTCTATTTCAAAAAGCCTCTCTCAAAATACTTATATCTCGTCTAGTCTTGTGCAGCAAAGAGTAAGCCCTGAAGTTTTCTACCTCATTCTCTAGATGGATGGAACTATGACAAGCTCAAAGGACCTGTGGTAAGCAGTCACTTAGGCCATCACTACCAGGAAAGATCTCTGGGGATATGTTGCCCTGAGGTGTGGGTAGAGATTTGAAAGAGTATGAACAAGAAGAGGATTTCAAGGAGAAAAAGTTTGACACCTTGGCTGAAAAACCTACCACCTCTATCTATAAAATGGAGATGATGGCAATGATGATTAGCACACTTTTACAAGCTATAAAGCCCTTCACTTTTAATATTTCTCACAAATAGTTTGGGAGGCAGACTAGATATTATCACCTCCATTTTACAGATGAATAAAGTTCATCTGTAAAGTTCAGAAAGGTGTCACTAAACCCAAGTGATAAAGCTCCAATTCAAACCTAGACCTTTGACCTACTCAGCTCATCTTATTAAGAGGAAAGAACACCACAGAGATGCCCTGGTCTAACAAAAAAGAGACTCTGAGGCAATCTAGGTTTTATTCTTGGCCCTAAATGACCTGAAGAGTCACTTAATCTCTCTGTGCCTCTATACTCCCATCAGTAAAATGAACTCAATAAAATCTACCTCTTAAAGATCGCTATTTGTCAGTAAAGTATGATTAAGATCATTTAAAAGGTCTTCCAATCCAGAAGTGTGACTGAAACAATCAAAAAACAAAGTGGCCAAGAAACCGTGCCAGACAGGAACACATCCTATTTGGAGCCAAAGGAAACAATCATCACAGCAATTCTGTCCAGGTTCCGCAGGCCCTTATAAAGGCCAACTCCTTGAAGGTGGCCTGTGCCAAAAATTGCTTTATTATCTTCTCCCCCTCAAGCGTATGGCGACCTTTACACAGGCGTGAAAATTTACCTCAATACTAGCATGAAATAGTTTAGAGAGGCTGTGGCCCCTTTGTTAATGCAACTCTATCCTTCGTCCCTCCCTGAGACCCTCCCTGGCAGCTCAGGTATCTCTCCACCAAACAGCAAGTAGCGAGGGAGACCTCTTCGGTCCCACCCAAGCCTCTAGACACTCACTAGTGGTCCAACTCCAGAGGGAAAAGGGCGGCTGAGGAAGATGAAATGAGTTCACCCACAAGCAGCTTACAGTCTATTTTTTGGCGGGAGTTTCTCATCCCACACAACCCTTCCCGCATACGCACCTCCCAATAACCCTAACACACCCAGAGGTGTACGCCACATCCCCTGAGACCTCGCTGACCATACCACCCAGGACCCCAAAGAACGAAGCGTTTCTGCAATTAATCTGTACCCCTGCGTCCCACAAGAGATACTCATGAGACGAGGACCGCAGCCAAGCCTCTCGCCCCTTTAAAGGGGCACCATTTCCAGAAGAATCTTGACCCTTCAGAGGGGCAAGGAGGCAAATACCTCCACCTCACCGGGGAAGGGGCGAGCGCGCCAGACCGACTGACTCGAAGCCCGACCCTCGGACAGAAATCTAGCACCAGCGAACCAGCGGGGCATAGGAGCGCGCGCCCATTGGTCGCCTCACCTGCCCGTTAAAAAAACCCGGAGGGCTAAGGGACACTCAGGGGGTGGAACTCTCCTCAGGCATGACCAATTGGAGAGCGTGGCGGGGGCGGGGCTCGGCGACGGAGCTTCCAGAGCCAGGGGGGAAAACAAGATGGCGGCTGCAGGAGGGGGTCCTCGCTTTTCTGCTTCCCCCCCCTCACCCGCCTTCCTCTTCCCCGCCGCCGCCCGCGCTCCGGGATAGGGCTTTCGCACTGCCCTCGCCCCGCTCGGAAAGCCCCCCGCTTCCCTCCCCAGCCCGCGCAGTCACTGGTCCCGTAGGCCCCGCTACCCCCGCCCCCGCTCTGTCCAGCCCCGCAGACGCCCCCATTACCTCAGCCGCCCGCCCGGCCCCAACGTTCGGGGGACCCTGGGCGCGGACAGGCCGGCCGTCAAGCTGGTCGGCGCGGCCCGGGGAGCGGAGCACGGCCTCCCGCGCTGGCCTCCGCGGCCACAGTCGTGCCCCCTCCCGGCCCGCGCTGGGCCCCAGCCCGGCCGCCACCACCGTTCCCGGGGGAGGAGGGGGAATGGAGCCGCCGCCGCCGCCGCCGCCGCTACCGCCACGGAGCCCGGCCGAAGGGAGGGAGGGATCAGCCCCCAGGCAGGATCCGCCCCTCCGGCCTCCCCCCGCCACCTCCACCCCTTCTCTCGCTCCCTCCCTGGCTCCGCGGGCTCTCCGGCGGAACGGGAGCGAGAGCGCGAAAGAGGGGGAAACGGGAAAATATCCCCCCGCCCGTGTCGGGCGCAGCGGCGCTGAGGAGCGCGGAGCCGCCGCCGCCACGGGCACCGTCCCCTGCTCGGCCTCACGGTGGCGATGCGGACGCGGCAGGGGCGCGGAGCAGAAACGGGGTCTACGCCCGCTGCAGCCCCGGGTCACTCAGGCCCAGCCCGGCGTCGGCGAGCCAGACCAGACTCTGGGACACTAGGGTCTCGTTGGGAAAGACCAGGGTCCCTAACCAGGGTCTTCACCTCCCCATATGCCCGCGGGGTGTTGGCTGAGGTTTGGGGCAACAACCCCCGCTCCTGCATTTCCAGGGCCCCTTCAAAGGCAAAACCGGTCTGTAGTTTCCTGAGGTGCGGGTACCTGCACTTTCCCCAGAAAGTCATCCCCACCCCCTCCCCTCCCGCTCGGTCGGAGGACAAAGGTCTCAGTGACGTCCATCCCCTCCCCCAGTGAGGACAGCCGGGGAAGACCTGCCTCTGTTGTCTACAGGTGAGCATCTTGTTGCTCACGAGACATCCTGAGGAAACGGACCTGACTTCACTGTGCCACCTCTGCCCTCTGGGTGATGTTAAAGAGTAAACGTCAAAGTTTGTCGGTCTACTTAGGGACGTCTGGTCCCTACTTATCACTGTAGACACGAGAGACATTCTCTCCTTAAACCCGATTGGGCTAGGAGTCGGATAATTTAAGGCAATCATTGGCTTTCTAAAAGATGCTTGTCAAATGACAACTTTGGGCTTTCGGGTGTAATCAGACTGGCTTCTGTTTTGCTGAATTTAAGAAGACGGCTCCTTTGCCTCACACTTTTTAATTAGAAAGCTTACCTCGCATGACTGAAGTCCCAAGCACCGATGTTTAATGATGTTTCTAGAGGACGTATGGATAAACTGCCTTTAAGTATGAAGATGAGTGACGTATTTTGAAAGAGTTTCCTTTGCCCACGCTGGTGGTGTAGCTTAGTGACACTTGCACAACTTCTTGGTTGATTCTGAAGATCAAGGATACAGATTCTAGAATCAGGGTGAAGGAGGATCAAGTGTTAGGACCCAAGTCTTTCACATCTTTAAATTGAAACGTGCTGCTACTTTTGAAGTATAGATGCTCATTATCCCAAGGAATTTAAATACATTGTGTTTGAATTTGAAAATTAGATAAAAGGAAACTAATTTGTATTACAACGATGTTTTCCTGTTTTACATGGTAGCACCTTCTGGCAAAGTGATAGCAAAAATACTTCTGTTAACCACTTTTTTTTTTTTTTTTTAAGAGTGACTTGTGGAGCTAAGCAAGGGCAGGGTAATGTTTTTAAAACTGAAGATGAAATAGTATGAGTTAATGTCATGTTCTAAGACTAAGGGGAATAATCATTTGGAGGGAAGGTGGGGAAGAAAAGATGATTTATTGTGGAAGGAAAAGTCCCCAGAGGCAAAATAATATTACAATTACTTTTAGTTAAGAAAAACAAAACACTGTAGACTAATGGAAAGAAATATACTGAATTTCATTTCTTGTTCTTTGAAAATGTAAAATAAAACCATTTATACTTATGATTTGTAACATTTCTTGATGGATGTTCTTAAATTTTGTTTAGCACAATTCCATTTGTGTGATTGGGAGCTATATTTTTCCACTAAGTTAATGAATAATTATCTTGAGAAAATGCATTGGTTTCTACTTTTAACAGTAAGTAAAACAATGATTTTAATGCTATTGAAAATGCATTAAGTTAACCTAATACATTTAATAGGTTTTTCTATTTAAAGGTTTCATAGACATTCAACCTAAGTGTTTCTCTTCCATTCACAACTTCTAGTTTCTTAATGGTAATGTTATAATTGATCTCACTTATTTTTGACATTTGGGATTGTGTTCTATTTGTTCTAACAGCACAAATAACCGGTTCACTCTGATGTAATCTTAAGTGTAACATGGGTCAATTATGTCCTTAAAAACAAATTTGGGACATGTATCAAAAATCCCAGAGGCACTAAATTTAATTCACTTTAATCTTTAGCTTCTTTAAAGAGTTTAAATTCACCAACCCCTGGCCTTGAACCATACAGTAATTAAGTTCAACAAAAAGAGGCAGTGACCTTTGTTTCCAAATCCTGCATTTGTTTTAAAATCCTGCATTTCTAAGTAGAACCTAACTTAATTGGAGTAAGGGAATGTTCTTACCATTTAGATCTAAAAGTGGAAGTATGAGTACAAAGAGCCTCCACCTTCCATGTTCTCCCCCAGCATCTCAGGATATCTTTATCAACCCTTTACTATTATTAGTTTACCAAGGCAAGAAACATCCGAGGGGTCAGATGCAAATGTGGAGGAGTTGGCTACTGTTTGGGGCAAAAATACAAACAAACAAACACCCCCCCCCCCCCCGATCTAGATGGCCCAGCACAAACAGAGAAAGAACATTGTAGATATGTTCCGGAAATAGTGGGTAAAAAAATGGGAGAGGAGCAGTAGTCCCTGATGATTTTTTGGAATAGGTAAATGGCTTGCATAGTTCCTTGCTCTAGGATCTAGTCAGGCAAGAGAATGTGAGTCAATATGGTTTAAATTATCTGTGTAGTATGACTTTCATTAACCCTTTTGGACTTAAATTGTAGTTAGAAAATACCACATGCTTGAAAGTAAATACAATATTTTGCTGGGTATAATGGGCACCCACGTTTTTGGCCCAGACTTTCAAGGGAAAAACTCTTCTAATTCAATTGTTTATTTATTAATATTTAGATACTTGGTTTTTTTATATTATAAAAGCTATTATTTTGTATACAGATATCATTATTGCTTTCTAGAGTTACACTTTTAACACAGAAGTATAAATAAAAGAATTAAAAACATTTATATAGAGACAGAATTAGTACTACCCATGCATATTGCACATCCTTTATTTTACCCTAAAAAATCTGGGCAAAAAGTGCATTATACGTGGCAAAATATGGTAGTGTGCAGCCAGTGTAAATTGTTCAAACTGAGTTGATGTCTTTTTATTTCTACTTTCAAATAGCACTTCTATTAAATTCTAAACTCTAAGTCATGAATAAAGTTAGAGCACCATAAAAAATGTTATTTCCATGTTTTAGCAAAAGAATGACCCTGTAAGTAGCCATCTATTTGATATAATTTTACTAAAGAAAGATAAAATACACAAAAATAATAGCACCTCCCAGAAAAGAACTGCATTTTTAACAAGATCCCCCTATGTGATTCATATGTATGATGGTCAATTTTATGTTTCAACTTGAACAGACTAGGACATACCCAGATAGCTGGTAAAACATTTTTGAATGTGTCTATAAGGGTGTTTCAGGAAGAGATTAGCATTGGCATGGGTAGACTGAGTAAAGAAGATGTCCCTCACCAATGTGGATGGGCACCATTCAGTCAACTGAGAGCCTGAATAGGACAAAAAAGTAGAGAAAGGTCAAATTTTCTCTCTGAGCAGGGACATCCATCTTCTGCTCTTGGACATTGGTGTTTCTGGTTCCCAGGCCTTTAGACTTGGACTGAATTAGACTTGTACCTGCCTTCCCCATCCTCCAGATTGCAGATGATCATGGGATATATATATATATAAAATGAAGTTTGGGGAATAAATGTACATCCTCAATCCACACATTTTAACTATAACAGATGTTTCTTCAGAGAACCCTGACAAATACAATATCCATATTAAAGTTAAGAAGTGGTGGATTAGAGAATTCTTGAATTAATAAGGTCCTTGCATTGTCTGGAAAAAGAGTAAAGTTGTAGGGATTACCTTGGGTTTTGATTAGTCAAGAAAACCTGCTGTAACATAATCTGTGATTCCATTTTTATTCTCAAAAATGCAAATCAATACGTAGTGACAGAGAATAGATTGGTTGTTGCCTGGAGCTGGAGGAGAAAACTGACTTAAGGAGCATGAGGGAACTTTTTGGAATGGTGGAAATGTTCTGTCAGTTGATTTTGGTATGGAGAAACAAAGGTGTAAAGATATTTGTCAAAAGCCATTGACCTACTACTGGATAGCTTTAATTTGTTTTGCATAAATTATACCACAATTAAGCTGATGAAAAGAGAATATCTATTGTAATTTTTATACTAATCATTAAGAGATTGAAAAAAAAGCTATAACTCACAGAGAGAAAAAAGGAATAATAATTCAGAAGACAAGGAAAGATAAAAGAACATAGTAAAGCTGGAACAAATAGGCAATGAAATGATGGCAGAGTTAAAGTCAATCCACATTCTACACTGTAGTGGTCTATAATGAGAGGGACATTTGGGGGAAAGTTTGATGATGGTTAAAACGTATGAATTAAGTGTGCATTTATCGCACAAACTTCACTAATATATTAGTAAAGAATTTTTTTAAAGGTAAAGTCCACAAGAACAAAGAATTGTCAGCAAAGTTTTGGAGAATGAAAGTAGATGGATTAACAAATCAGAGAGAGCTAAAACAAGTCTGCAGAAAGATCCATAAAAACCAACTGATTCACATTAGACAGCTAAAAAGGCTTAGAGGTAGGAGCCTGCAGGTACCCCTGAAAGTTGGATTGGCTGAAAAATCTGTAAAAGAGCTGTTGGATCTTGTCAGATCTCAATACTCCTTGGAAGTTTACCATCTCAAGAAATTGAAATAAGGAGATCTTGGACTTGGGAATGTCAGGCACCCATGAGAGCAGAGACCAAGCTGAAAATAGGAATTAAAATGTAACTCCACATACTAAATGGAGACACACCATTTCCCTTCTCAGGATGGAAGCAGAGGAAGGGGGAAGCTGGGACAAATTGCTGGAAACGGGTGGTCCAGAGTAGGATGGGAGAAAAATCCAATGAAAACATTTTTAGCCCATCCATCCTTTCAGTGGGGAATTGGAAAAAATGTTTCTATGAGATCAAAATCTTCAGTGGCCCTGCCCCTCCCCCTCTCCTTCCCCCACATTTCAGAATACTGAGAGCCAAGTTTATATTAAAACAATTGGATTAGATAGATTACCAGATAATTTGACTGTATGAGAGTAGGTTTTTCAGTACCGATGGAGAGTTTACAGATGAATTTAATAATATATACAAAGAAAATGAAAATATTAAAACAGGCAGTTATTAATTCCAGGAAAGGCGATTGCCCAATTCTAGCTGTCTCAGACAAAAAGAGAATTTATTGGAAGGGTTTAAGAAGGGCTCACAGATTGATAGAAGAGGAGCAAGCTAAAACTCAGATATAATGTAGCCAGGTCATTGCCACTAGGTTCTATACTGTAAACAGTATTTAAACAGTTTTTTTCTGTTAGTTGCTAATATTGGAAATATAATTTATTATTTCATATTCATCTTGAAAAGGATGAAAAAGAAGTATAATTTTGGTTGAATCTATGTGGCTCATTTGCAAACATTTATAATATATAATCATAAAAATGAAAACAGCCCTGGCTGGTGTAGCTCAGGGGATTGAGCGTGGGTCTGCAAACCAGAGGATCTCGGTTTAATTCCCAGTCAGGGAACGTGCCTGGGTTGCAAGCTAGTCTCCCAGCAGGGGACCCATGAGAGGCAACCATACATTGATATTTCTCTCCCTCTCTCCTTCCCTTCCCCTCTAAAGATAAATAAATAAAATCTTTAAAAAAATTAAAAACAATATTTAACTAGTAATTGTGATAAAACAATATTGGGAATATGAAGTGGTGAGCAATTTGAATTAAATCCCCATTATAGTTGAAAGATAAGAGGTAAAATTGAAAAATCAAAAACTAGCAGTAAATGCATGTTATTTAGACCTGAAAGATAAATGCCAAAAGAAACTACTGAAAAGTCGGTAATAGTTGCTTTTGGATTGGGAGAGCTGAATTAGGATGAAGCAGGGGATCTCTTGTTTTATTTCTAAGCCTCATGATTTTATTGACTTTTTAAAACTAGGTAATTTCATAAAAGTTAATGCAAAAAATTTCTAAAATTAAATGGTATTATTCCAGAACTAAGTGAATGAAAATTGACTATGATAAATTCGCTTTCCATTTCAATATGGCAGAAAGAATGCACATTACGCAGAGAAGAGTTAACACAGTGGACCTGACTGCTAACCTTTGAAGTGCCTGCTTACAAGGTTGGCCTGTGGCTGGTATCTGGGAACTTGAATTTCAGGAAGCTCTCACTGCACTAACTGATAAGAGTGGCTCCTGGGGCCTTGTGCAAACAACATGGTTTATGTCAAACACTCTACTTTCCTTCTAGAAGGGTGGAATTTGGGTACACGCTAGACAGATGGAGCCTATGTAACCAGCCCCCAATAAAAACCCTAAGCATAGTTTCTAATGAGCTCCTCTGGTAGCCAACATGTGGCATGTGTTGTTACATCTGATTGCTGAGGGGATTAAGTGTGTTCTATGACTCCACTGGGAGAGGATTCATGGAAGGTAGGGCCTGATTTCCTCCAGACTTCACTCTCTGACTTTTCTCTTTGCTAATTTTGCTCTGTATTTTTTCCCTGTAATAAATCATAGCCATAAAGATGGCTGCATGCTGAGTTCTTGATTTCTGCTAGAGAATCATTGAATTGGGGATGATCTTGAGGACCCCGACACACATTTTACATTAAAATAGTAGTGTAATTACAGGATGTGTGCTTGCAAGCAATAAAACCCAATTCTAGCTGCCTCAGGAAATATGAGAGTTTATTGGAAGAGTTTAAGTAGGTTCTCACAGATTGACAGAAGAGGAGCAAGCTAAAAATCAAATATAATGTAGCCAGGTCATTGCCACTCAGTTCTATACTGTTAATAGTATTTAATTTTTTTCTATTAGTTGCTAATATTGGAAATATTATTTATTGTTTCATATTCATCTTAAATTTAACCAACTTGCTAAACTTTCTAACTATTTCTAACAATTTTATAGGTTCTTTTTTTATAAAGATTTTACTAATTTATTTTTATACAGAAGGGAAGGGAAGGAAAAAGAGAGGGAGGGAAACATCAATGTGTGGTTGCTTCTCATGTCCCCCCTACTAGGGACCTGACCTGCAACCCCGGCATGTTCCCTGACTAGGAATTGAACCAGTGACCCTTTGTTTCACAGGGTGGTGCTCAATCCACCGAGCCACACCAGCCAGGGCAACTTTATAGGTTCTTAAGGGTTTTCTCTGTAGATAATTATATTATTTGTGAATGATAGTTTTAAAAAATACTTTATTTATTTATTTTTAGAGAGCGAGAGGAAAGGAGAGAGAAAGAAGGAGAGAAACATGGATGTGAGAGAGAAACATTGATCTGTTTCCTCTCGTAAGCACCCCGACTGGGGACCAAACCTGCA
This sequence comes from Artibeus jamaicensis, assembly GCF_021234435.1. Lineage (NCBI taxonomy): Eukaryota > Metazoa > Chordata > Mammalia > Chiroptera > Phyllostomidae > Artibeus > Artibeus jamaicensis. The sequence continues at coordinate 5,334,617 of NW_026521356.1, forward strand.
ACCTAAAGCATACGCCCTGACCAGGAATCAAATTGGCAATCTTTTTGCTTTGCAGGTTGATGCTCAACTAACTGAGCCATACCAGTTAGGGTGTGAATAATAGTTTTGCTCTTCCCCTTTCAAACATTAGACCTCTTCTTCCCTTCCTCCCTCCCTTCCTTTCTTTCTTACCTCAGCACAATTTTGGGTAGAAGTAGTTACAGTAGCCATCCTTACCTTGTTAGTCAGTTTAAAGGGAATGTCTCTGACATTTACCTATTAAGAACAATGTTTGTTTTAGGAATATTTAGACACCCTTTAACAGATTAAAAAAGATTGTTTTATTCTTAAAAGTTTCATCATGATAAGTGTTGAATTGCATCAAATGCTTTTTCTGCATCTATTAAGATAATTGATTTTCTCCTTTACTGTTAGAGAATTGGTTCTCTAATATTAAAGCAGTTTTGTATCCCTGGAATTAGCCTGACTTTATCATGACTTATTACCTCTTCTATACATCACTGATTTGCTTTGCTAATACTGTAATATATTTGCGTCAAGGTTCACAAGTGAGATGGACTGTAATTGATTTGCTTTGGGAATTATGGTTTAGTCTCATACAATAAATTAAGAACATTTCCCTTTTTTTGGTTTTCTGGAAGAGTTTGTATAAGATTGAAATAAACTGTTTCTTGAAAAGTTGATAGCATTCACCTAATAAACTATTTAATCCTGATGGTTTCTTTGTAAGAAATTTTAACTATCTTCAGTTTCTTTAATGGGCATAGGATTATATGAGATCTTTATTTATTAATTTATATTTTTCTAGGACCTGTTCATCTAAGTTTTGTAAAATATTATCTTTCAAATCCCTGTTGTATCTGTAGCTAGATCCTCCTTTGCACGACTAATATATCTTCTTCTCTTTTCTCTCCCCTGTCCATTTTACTAGTTCTCTCTCCCACCCCAGATAACTAGCTTTTGGCTTTGTTGATCCTCTCTATTCTATTTTCTTGATTGGTGTTCTAATAGTTCTTTATCTGCTTCCTTCCACTGTTTTTCAATGTATTCTGTTATTTTTCTAACTTGGGTGTTTAGTTCTTTAATTTTCAGACTTTCTTCATTTCTAATATAAGCATTTAAGTCTATAAGTTGACATTGAATTACCACTATTGTTTGTTTCTCAAGTCTTGATACATAGTATTTTTGTTATTGCTCAGTTCTAAATACTTTTGCACTTCTATTATGATTTCATCTTGGACCCAAGTGCTGCTTTTGAAGTATGTGTTTCATTAATCCTTCTATTTTAAGATAATTATAGATTCACATGCAGTTGTAATAAATAATACAAAGATATTCCATATGCACTCTATCCAGTTCCCCCAGTAGCAACATCTTGCAAAATGATAGAAAGTATTACAACCAGGATATTGAGGTTGATGAGAATTCAACTATTCACCTGACTGAGGATCCCTTATATATGATGAGTCATTTCTCTCTTGTTGCTTTCAAAATTCTCTGTTTGTACTTGGCTTTTGACAGTTTGATTATGATGTGTCTAGCTATGGATTTCTTGAGTTTATCTTATTTGGAGTGTGTTGAACTTTTTGAGTGTGTTGATTAATGGTTTTCACCCAGTTTGGGAAGTTTTTGGTGATTATTTCTTCAAACATTCTTTCTGTTCCTTTCTCTCCTCTCCTTCTGGAGCCTTGATTGTGTGTATATATGTTGTACACTCTCACAGTCTCTGAGGCTCTGTTCATTTTTCTTTACTCTTTTTCTCTCTCTCTCTGTTCCTCAAACTGAAGAACCTCAAGTGACCTGTCAAGTTTGGTAATTCTTCTCTCTGCCAGTTTCAATCTACAGTTGTGCCTCTCTCATATAATTTTTTAAATTTCAGTTACTATACCTTTGAACTACAGAATTTCTATTGGGTTCTCTTTAATAATTTTATCTCTCAAAAAATAATTTTATCTCTCTACTGTTATTCTCTATTTGGTGAGACATTCCCATGCTCACCATATTCTCTATTTGGTGAGACAAAAGAAATAATAATAATCTTTTAGTTATTTAGACATGATTCCCCTTTAGTTCTCTTAAATAACAAAACTCCAACTAAGTATAGTAAAGATTAAATTGGCTTTATTCAGTGATTCATAAAGCAGGCAGCATCTCATCTAGCAAATAGAAAGGTGCTCCTAAGGGGTGCAGCAAAGGAAAGATTTTTAAAGTCAGGGAAGAAGAATGAAAAGGAAGTTTACTAGCAGAAAGTAGATTGTTTCAGGCTTAGGTAACCTACCTCTGGGGGAACAGGTGGGTCTTATCAGGGATTAAGACTCCAATGCTGACCAGGTAATTCCAGGTTGACTGGTTAAAGGTTACATTTCGTGGAGAGGCTGAAACTGCAATTAGGTTAAGTATTAAGTCTTCAATGCTGGTGTGGGACATAGACTCCATTTTGGGCTAGTTGTTACTTTTTAACATTTCTTTGAACATATTTGTATTAGCTGATTTAAAGTCTTTGTCTAATAAACTCTGTTCATCTGGGCTCCTGAGAGACAGTTTCTATTAACTGCTTCCTTCACATTTTCTTATTTTTTTCATGTCTCATAAGTTTTCCCAGGGGTTTGTTTTTTTTCAGTAACAGTTGACATTCGATGTTATTTTATATTAGTTTTAGGTGCAGAGCAAGTGGTTAGTTAAATATTTATATAACTTATGAAGTGATCCCCCCAATAAGTCTAATACCCACCTGGCTCTATACAGTACATGGTTATTACATACAATATTACTGCCTATATTCCCTAAACCGTGCTTTACATCTCTGTGACTGTTTTGTAACTGGAAATTTGAGCTTCGTAACCCCTTTAGCTTTCTCACCTAGCCTTCCAGCTCCCTTCCCCTAGTTTGGCAACCATCAGTTTGTCATCTGTATCTATGAATCTGTTTCTGTTTTGTTCGTTAGTTTATTTTGTTCATTAGATTCCGCATCTAAGTGAAATCATACGGTACTTATCTTTCTCTGATTGGCTTATTTCACTTAGCACAATATTCTTAAGGGCTGTACATTTGGTTGCAAAAGGTAAGGCATCCTACTTTTTTACAGCAGATTAATATTCCATTGTGTTAATGTACCACAGCTTTTAGATCTACTCATCTACTGATGGGTGCTTGAGCTGGTTCTAAATCTTGGCTATTGTAAATAAGGCTGCAGTGAACATAGGGGTGTAGATAGTCTTTCAAATTAGTTTTTAAATTTCTTCAGATATATTCCCAGAAGTGGAATTGCTGGGTCATTAGGCAGTTCTATTTTTAATTTTTTAAGGTAACTCCATACTGCTTTCCACAGCAACTGCACTAATATTCATTCTCACCAACAGTGCACTAGGGTTCTCTTTTTTCCTGCATTCTCACCATACTTGTTTGTTGATTTTTTTTAACAATGAATTTTTAAAATATTATTTATTTATTTATCTTTAGAGGGGAAGGGAAGGAGAGAGGGAGAGAAACATCAATGTATGGTTGCCTCTGATGTGTCCCCTGCTGGGAACTGGCCTGCAACCCAGGCATGTGCCCTGACTGGGAATCAAACCATAATCCTTTGGTTCACAGATCCACGCTCAATCCACTGAGCTACACCAGGCAGGGCTTGTTTGTTGATTTTTTGATGATGGCTATTCTGACAGGTATGAGGTGATATCTCATCGTGATTTTAATTTGCATTTCCCTGAATATTAGTCCCTTTGAGCATCTTTTCATATGTCATTGGCCATCTGTGTATCCTCTTTGGAGAAATGTCTGTTCAGATTCTTTGCCCATTTTTTAATGGGACTGTTTGTTTGGGGGGATTTTTTGGTGTTGAGTTTTATAAGTTATTTATAAATTTTGGATATTAACCCTTTATCACATTTCCTTGGTAAATATGGTCCCCCATTCAGTAGATTGTCTTTTTATTTATTTATTTTTTGATGGTTTCCTTTGCTGTGCAAAAACTTTTTAGTCTGATGTAGTCCCATTTGCTTACTTTTTCTTTTAGTCCCCTCCCCTGAGGTGAAATATGAGAAAAAATATTGCTGTGAGAAATGTATGGAATTTTACTGCCTATGACATCTTCTAGGGGTTTTATGGTTTCAAATCTAACATTTAAGTCTTTAATCCATTTTTTAATTCTTGTGTATGGTGTAAAAAGGTGGTCTAGTTTTTCTTTTTTGCATGTATCTGTCCAATTTTCCCAATATCATTTATTGAATAGACTATCTTTACCCCAAGGTATGTTATTCTCTTGCTACAGAAAACAACTAGCTGCTTTCCAGAGTACAGAGTGGAAGTTTATTTTACCCACGTGGGCCCAGAGGAGTCAATTTCCAAATTCTGGCCACTCAGCAGCGAGGAAGCGGTTATTTTTATAGAGCAAGGGAGGGCCCATCCTTCGGACCCTTACTTCTGGCACAAAAGCAGGAGGCAGTTTACAGAAGCAGAAGGAGCAGAGCATTATCTCTGGTATGATAAACAGTCCAGAGAAGCCAAGAGAGGCTTTTGGCCTCTTTCGGCCACAACAAGCCACCAGGCTGCAAAAACAAATCACTCTCTAGTCACTGTGTTGTGTCTTAAAATGGCTATCAATTTCCCCCAACACCCTCTGTTGTCAAATATTAATTGACCATAAGATGTGGATTTTCTGGGCTCTGTATTCAGTTCAATTGCTCTGTACGTCTGTTTTTATGTCACTACCATGGTGTTTTGATTGCTATGGCCTTGTAGTATAGTTGGATATCAGGTTCCATATTTTCTCCAACTTTATTCTTCTTTCTTAGGATTGCTGTTTGCGTGGTCTTGTGTGGTTCCATATAAACTTTTGGAATATTAAGTCTAGCTCTGTGAAATGCCTTGTTGACATCTCAGCAGGAATCGTGTTGACTCTATAGACTACTTTGGGTTGTGTGGACGTTTTAATGACGGTGGTTCTTCCTGTCCATGAACACGGCATGTGCTTCCACTTATTTGTGTCCTCTTCAAATTCTTTTTTTGGTGTCTTATAATTTTCTGAGTACAGGTCTTTTACACCATTGGTTAAATTTATTCCTAAGTGTTTTTTCTTTTGATGTGATTTTTAATGGGATTGTTTTCTTAGTTTCCCTTTCTGATAGTTCATTATTGGTGTATAAAAATACAACTGAGTTCTGGATATTTATTTTGTATTCTGCTACTTAACTGAATTCACTCATCAGTTCTAATAGGTTTTTTTGGTGGAATCTTTAGGGTTCTCTATACACAGTTATCATGTCATCTGTGACTTCATTCTTTTATGGCAGAGCAATATTCAGTCATATATATATATATATATATATATATATATAGATATAGATATATCACATATTCTTTATCCAATCATCTATCAATTGGCGCTTGGTTGTTTCCATATCTTGGCTATTGTTAATAATGCTGCAGTGAACATAGGCATGAATATATCTTTTCAAATTAGTGTTTTGGGTTTCTTCAGATGAATCCCAGAGGTGGAATTGCTTAGTCATAAGGCAGTTACATTTTTAATTTTCTGAGGGAATTTCATACTGCTTTCCACAGTGGCTGCGCCACTTTGCATTCCCACCAAAAGTGCACGAGGTTTTTTTTTCTCCACATTCTCACCAAAACTCGTTCTTTGTTGATTTATTAATGGTAGCCATCCTGACAGGTGTAAGATGTATCTCACCAAGATTTTCATTTGCATCTCTCTGATGGTTAATGACATTAAGCATCTTTTTATATGCCAAAATATTGGCTATATGTATGCCCTATTTGGAGAAATGTCCATTCAGGTCCTTTTGTCATTCTTTAAAATTGGGTTGTTTGTCTTTTGGTGTTAAGTTGTAAGAGTTCTTTATAAATTTTGGATATTAACTCTTTATCTTCTCCCAATCCATAGGTTGTTTTATCATTTTGTTGGCTTCCTTTGCTGTATAAAACCTTTTTAGTCTGATGTTGTCTTATTTGTTTATTTTTTCCATTGTTTCTCCAGGGTTTGTTGATGTCGCTCTTTGTTGCTATTGCTGCTGCAGCTGTTTGTTAAGTGACTTTCCTGAACTCACTCTGCAGCCTGCACTGACATGCGTCACTGCCATAGTCTCTGCTTCATTGGCTTAATGCCCAGATAACGAATGGGCAGATATTCTCTTACATGCCTTAAATGAACTCTCCCAGCCTTTGCCAAGGGTGTGTGTGTGTGTTGGGTATGTTTTTGGGACTCTAGCACACTATGCACAGCTCTGCTTTAGTTTTTACTTCCTGCTTGTGCAGATCTTTAAGCTCTGTCTCTGGTGAGAGAGATCAGAGTCTTTTCAGGCCTTATGTGTCCACAGGCCTGCACATGCATATGACCTTCTAGATTTTAAGGAATATGTTAGAATTTTTCAAAGACTATGGATATCTTATTTCCAAGTTTTTCCTTTTCAGTTTTTTGTCCCTTTTCTTTGCCCCACGCAGTTGTTATCACCTAAGGTACCTGTGATGTTAAGCATTTGCTACTGGTTGTTTTCAATATACACTCCCAGGAAAGGGCATGCACAGTGAGTGAGCTCGGAGGTAGTTCAAATAAACGCAAGTCCTGAGAGTGGTTGTTTACCAGGAACTGCCAGACAATTCAGATAATGACAAATCTTTAAGAATGGGGCCTTTGAGAAGCTGCAAACCCACTCTGCCTGTAATGACAGCGAGGCTGCTGGTTTCCATGGCGCCATGATTGCACTGTGCTGGCTCCAGGCACCATGGAGGTGAGGAGAGAGGGGTGAGAACAGGAGAGGTTAAAATGCCACAAAGTTTGCTATTTACTGAGATCAGCCTTTTTTCTTTATAGATAAATACTCCTCTAACTGTTCGGAGCCTTTGGTTAATTTCCAGAGTTCAGGAGATACTGATTTTGCCAACTTTTACCAGTTATCTCATTGTTTTTATGGAGGAGCAAATTCTTGAAGGTCCTTACTCCAACATTTTAGAAGTGGCCCCTATCATGTTGACATTGATACAGTGGAGATAAAGAACAATCCCGTCACGTGAGGACCCCTCCTGTGGTCCTATTGGAGTCACACCTAGTTCCTTTCCTAGGAGTCCTCTTCAGTCCTGGCGACCACTGGTCTGCTGTTTCGTTATCTCTAGGAAGTTATGTAAATGGAATCATATAGTATATAACCTTTTGGGGTTAGCTTTTTTCACTAAGCATAATTCTTTGGAGATTCATCCAGATTTTTGCCTCAATAATTTGTTCCTTATTATTGCTAAGCAATAATCCATGCTGTGGATATACCACAGTTTGTTAACCATTCACCTACTGAAGGACATCTAGCTCCTGAGTTGCTTTGTAGTTTGGGGCTTTTATGGATTAAGCTGCTTCGAACATTCACGTACAGGTCTTTGTAAACACAAGTCTTCATTTCTCTGGGATATATGCCCAGGAGCACAATTTCTGAGTCATATGGTAATTGCACATGGGCAAGTCCTGTTAGCTGGCAAAGGAGAGGGAATTTTGCTGATATAATTAAAATTCCTAATCTGTTGACTTTGATTTAATGAAAGGGAGATACCTTGGATAAGCCTGATTTCATCAGGCAAGCCCTTTAAAACAGGGTTTAGGACCATCCCTGAACTCAAAAGAAGTTTACCTGCTGGTTCTGAAGATGCCCACTGCCCTGAGTTTTACAACTGCAGAGAAGTGAATTTTGCCAACAACCATGTGAACCTGAAAGAGGACATGAGCTTCAGCCGAGACTGTAATCTGGCTGAGACCTTGACTGTAGTCCTGTGAGACTCTGGGAAAAGGGCCCAGCCGAACTGTGCCCAAGGCCCCTGATCGACAGAAACTGTGAGATAATAAAGGAATATTGTTTTAAGCTGCTATGTTTATGGTAAATTTTAAAAGGATTTTATTTCTTTTCAGAGAGAGGGGAAGAGAGGGAGAAAGGGAGAGAAACATTGGTTGTCTCTTATATGCGCCCCCAGGCCATGTCAGGGGACAGAACCCACAACCTTTCGGTTTGAGGGACGATGACCAACCGAGTCACGCCAGTTGGCGCAGTTTACGGTAATTTATCACACAGCAACAGACAATAATACCATTTTTGCATCAATTCTGAGAAGTGAGACTGGTCTATAATATTCTTCCTTCCTTGTCAGCTTTTGGTATTAATGTTATACTTGATTTATAGAAATAACCCGGACATTTTCTTCATGTTTCAGTGCCTTGAAATAGTTCAAAAAGCATTTGGGAAAGGAGCACCAGGCACCTGTCTGCTTTTCGAAGGTGTGGCAGGATTGCCTTGCAAAATCTGGGGCTGGCTTTTCTGGGGAGCAGTGTTCTTTAAAAACTGTCATGTTTTGATTTTCTTACTATTTGAGAGTTTGTTTTAATAAATTATGTTTTCTTGAAAAGTAATGTATTTTATTTAGGTTTTCAAAATGGCTTACACAGAGTTAAAGTAATTTTTAAAATTATTCTTAAGGGATTCCTCTCCCCCCCCATGGTTATTTCAAATATTGTGTATGTGTTCTTTCTTCCATATTTTCTTTTTTTTTCTTTTTTTTATTGATTATGCTGTTACAGTTGTTCTATTCCCCCTTTCATTCCCCTCCACCCTTCCCCCCTGTCCCCACCATTACCCCCCCTTTAGTTTATGACCACATGTCTCAAGTTCTTTAGATTCTATATTTCCCCTACTATTCTTGTCCTCCCCCTATCTATTTTCTATCTACTGTCTATGCTACTTATTTTCTGTACCTTCTTCCCCCTTCCCCCTCTCCCACTCCCCTGTTGCTAACCCTCCATGTGATCTTCATTTCTGTGGTTCTGCTCCTGATCTAGCTGTCCTCTTAGTTTGCTTTTGTTTTAGGTGTGGTTCTTAATAACTGCAAGTTTGCTGTCCTTTCACTGTTCATCTTTTTTACCTTCTTTTTCTTAGATAAGTCCCTTTAACATTTCATATAATAAGGGCTTGGTGATGATGAACTCCTTGAATTTGACCTTATCTGAGAAGCACTTTATCTGTCCTTCCATTCTAAATGAAAGTTTTGCTGGATAGAGCAATCTTGGTTGTAGGTCTTTGGATTTCATGACTTGGAATACCTCTTTCCAGCCCCTTCTTGCCTGGAAGGTCTCTTTTGAGAAATCTGCTGACAGTCTGATGGGAACTCCTTTGTAGGTGACTGTCCCCTTAGCTCTTGCTGCTTCTAGGATTCTCTCCTTCATTTTAATTTTGGCTAATGTAATGATGATGTGCCTTGGTATGTTCCTTCTTGGGTCCAACTTCTTTGGGACTCTCTGAGCTTCCTGGATTTCCTGGAAGTCTATTTCCTTTGCCAGATTGGGGAAGTTCTCCTTTATTATTTGTTCAAATAAGTTTTCCACTGGTAGCTGTTCCTTTCCCCCTTCTGGTACCCCTATAATTAGGATGTTGGAGCGTTTAAAGATGTCTTGAAGGTTCCTGAGCCTCTCCTCGTTTTTTTGAATTCTTGTTTCTTCATCCTTTTCTGTTTGGTCATTTTTTTCCTCTTTCTGGTCCACTCCTTTGATTTGAGTCCCAGTTTCCTTTCCATTACTATTGGTTTCCTGTGCATTTCCATTAATTTCCATTAGTTTAGCCTTCATATGTTCCTCTAATTTTTGACTAAAATCAACCAGTTCTATGCACATCCTGATCACCAGTGTTTTGAACTGTGCATCTGAAAGTTTGGCTATTTCTTCATCGCTTAGATTTATTGGCTCTGGGGCTCTGAGTTGTTCTTGAGCCATGTTTCAATGTGTTCATGCCTCTTATGTATGAGGAGCGGAGCCTGAGGTGTTCACCAGGCCGGGGCCACCCTATCCGCTGTTTTGTGACGCTGTATGTGGCGGGGGGGGGTCAGAGAGGGACAATAGTGGTCCCCTGTGCTGCTTCCCGCCACTGGGGCCTGCGCAGTCTGTCTCACCGCTCATTCCTTCACCTTCACCGGTTTATCTGCACGTGAATGTGTGACCACGGCCAGCCCTCAGTGGGTCCACCATCTTGCGTCCCCTAAGTGGGTTCGCCCGCTACTCCACACCTGGGATCTGCCCATGGCTGCCAGCGCACCTGGGTCGCGCGCCCAGGTCGGTCCAGTGGATCTTTCCTGCCTGACCTCGCTCTGCTGCTGGCTCTGCCCCTCTTACCGTTTTGGCTGAAGGGTTCATTATTATCAGACTTCCATGTAGTTCAATTTTCTGTGGTTTGGCTGCATTTTTGTTGCTAAAACTTTGTTGTTTTTAAACTTGGTTGTGAGAGAAGGCACAGTGCTTCCACTTATGCCTCCATCTTGGTGGAAGTCTCTCCCTACAACTTTTAAATTTATTTATTGGCTCTTTTGTTTTTGTTTTCTAACTTATTAATTCCTGTTTTTACTTTTATTTTCCCTTCTCTATTTCTTAATTTATTACTTTGTTCATTTTCTATCTCTGAATGGGATTCATAATTTGTTTATTTTCATTCTTTTTCACTGACAGAAGTATTTAAAGCTATGACTTTTGCATTCAGCAGTACTTTAGATATATCCCACAAGTTCTAACATAGAGTTTTATATTATTGTTTTTTAGGAATTCTACAATATCAGTTTTGAGTTCCTCTTTGAAAGGTTGTCAGAGCATTTCTAAGTTGGCAGGAAGAAAGAGCTTTTGTTTCTTATTTTCTTGTTAATTCTTATATTTGAATTCAAAGAATGTAGTCTATGTTCTCCTTATTTTTGAGAATTTAGTCAGGTGCCGTGAGTGTGAGTGTGGGTGTGTTAAGGATTCATAGCCCCTTGAAGAGAAAGTATATTCTCAAAATCAGAATATAAAATATATGTGTGTGTGCATGTACTGGGTGCGTGAGTGTCTTAGTCTTGTTTCCATCCCGGTGATCTTACAAGTGCTGAAGAGTAAACTCAAGTATCACCCTGCTGGTACATTTCTTTCTATTTCTTCTTATATCTCCTGACATAGCTTCATTAATTTCACTGTATTACATAGTATCACTTCACTGTATCACTTCATTTATACAGACATTCAAAATTGTATCTTTGTTGTGAATTATGCCTTTTAAAATTATGAGCAATCTTCTTTGCTTTATTTAATTTTTTGGTGCCTGGATTCCACCTTCTTGACATTAAGAGCAAGGCCCCCACTTTCTAAAAATGTGTGTTTACCTATATTATTTTTTTACATCTACCTTTTAATATTCTTTTATATCTTACCTTTCTAAATTATTGTTTGGGTAAATCATTTTCTTTTAATGGATGATTTAAGCTCATCTATATTAGCTGATATAACAGGTATATTTGGTTTGAGTTGTCACATATTTCATATTATATTTTTCTCTTCGTCTTTTTTTTTAACCTTCTGAAACACCGATCAGTTGCCTCTTGCATGCATTTTTAGTGATTCAGTCCCTGACCAGGACTAAACCCACAAACTAGGAATGTGCCCTGACTAGGAATTGAGACCCGTGACCTTGCAGTTTACGGGACGATGCCGTAACCCACTGAGCAACACTGTCCAGGGCTGTTTAAGTCTTTTAGTGTGTTCACCATGCTTTGCTTTCTGTTGTGTAGCTCTTTTAATATTTAGGAAGGCTTTTATTTTTGTTCCAATGCTGCCTTTTATGGTTTTAATCTTATATAACACCCTTCATTCTCTATTTCTTTAGACAGCATGAATTTCTTGCTGTGACTAATGTTAAAATCAATGTGTTTTGTCTTCCTTCCCATTGCCCTCCTTTTCCTACAATCCAATATTAATAAATAAAATGATCTTTCTTTGTGTTCACCTTTAAAGTGTTAAATATGGTTCTATTTTTATTACTTGATTTGTCAACTTTGAATGGTAATATTTGATCCCCAGATGTTACAAATGAGGGAATTATCCAATTTAATGTATTTTTCTTTCTCTTCCCATTTTTTATTAGTTCAATCAATTTATTCTTTCCTCAGACGTTTTCTCAGGGAGAGCTCCTGGGAACCATATTCTCTGGGTTTGTGTGTGTCTGTAGTCTTTATACCTGGAAGCCAGCTTGGCTGGAGGATAAACACGTGGCTTACACTGTCCTTTCCTAAGTGCCTTTCAGGTAGTGCCCTATATTCTCCTGGCACTGATTATTGCTGTTAAGAAGTTTGAAGGCAGTGTGGTTGTTTTTCTTTCATGAATAACTTTATCTGGGGGGTGAGATATCTGGTTGCCTAACCAATTCTTTATTTCTATGGTCCAATAATTTTACTACGATATGTTTGAATCAGTTTTCCCTGGCTCATGCTATGTCCTTTGACTTGAAAAGAGGATTCAAGTCTTCCTTTATTTCTGGAAAGATTTTAACATTTATATCTGTACCATATCTTGAACTAATTCATAAATACTTAAATGTTCCATTGGTTTGGTTTGCTTCTTTGGGGGTTGCAGTTTTGTGCGGGCCAGTGTCCCTCTGCCCGTCCCTGCCCCTGCCAGCTCCCTCTGATCCTGTGCTGTCTGGTGTGGTAGCCCCTGGCTGTATGTGGCCCTTTAATTAGTTAAAACTTAGATTAAGAATTCAGTCTTTTAGTTGTGCTAGCCACATTTTATGTGCTCACTAGCTGCACATGGCTAGAGGCTACCACGTTGGAAAACATACACATTTCCATATGTAATTTCCATCACCGTAAAAACTCTATTGGACAGGGCCACTCATTGGATCATTTCTTATTTCCATTTCAGTTTTGTCATACCTGTCCTTTATGTCTCTTACTGTGACATTCAGAGATGGTTTACTTTTCCTCTTTTACCTATTTCTTAAGTTTGGCCAACTCATAGTCCACCTGTTTTCTTGCCATCTCTTCCCTGATTTCTTGCACTCCGGCTATGAAGCCTTTCTTCACTGAGACAGTTGCTTGTTTTGTTTTACTTTACTTATAGTTAACTTTTGGTCAAAATTTTAATCTCTCCCTTGTCTGGTTCTTCATTTCTTAACTTTTGCACCTCTTTTCTTACAGTACAAAGTGGTAAAAGTAGGTTTACAGTTGTGAATTTGCAAAACAGAGTTTATTCTTGTATTATTATTTATTAACTATTGCATTCTTTTCCATATGAACAAGTATAAACTTACTTTTGCCCCATCCTGTATCTTTGTAACACCAGTTCCTTTTTTCTTACTTTTTTATGCAATGAGTTGGATTTTTCTGGCTGGACCTTTTGTGGGAGGTTCCTTGAGTGAGTGTGTTAGGTGGGCATTTTCTGAGATCTGTCACCTCTGGTTCTTTCTCTTCCCTCCCTTCATCTTTACTGCACATCCACTCACGCAGCCTCTGACCAGTTGCTTTTTGCCTGATGATCTCCAGCCCTCAGCTCATGTGTTGTGTAAAGGATATAGGTTGTTCACTTCAGGGTGAGCCCTTTAACCACAGGAAATGTAGATTTGCTAACATGTTCTGAGATCTGCCGCCTCTGTCCTCTTTCTGTTTACCTAATCCCCTGCGGTATCTATTGTACCTGATGCCCGTGCAGCTTCTGTGATGCACTTGGAAGCACTTATGCATTTTTGAGTACACAGGTTATATCTGTCATGCAGTCCAAAATGGGGTTTACTTGTTTCTATCCCCTGTATATCTATCACCTTTATAGGATGTCTTTAAGAAGAGAAAAATTGCTCTTAGTACTTCCCTTCTATAACAAACCTTGGCCTTTTATTGACCTACATATTATACATTTCCATTATTATCTTTTTATGAAATGTTTGTTCACGTTTGCTTACAAGTTCATAATTGTTTCGGCCTACTCTTCTCTCACGCATCTCAGACCCCCTTACTGGGATCATTTTCCCAGCCTTTAGAAATTCCTTCAGAGGAAACATGTTGTTTTTTTGTTTTCTCAAAAATATCTTTAGTTCATCATTTTCCTTGAAAAGTAACTTTATGACACATAATTTTATTTCATTTTCTGTCTCTTGTTGGGAATTGATCCAATATTCTAGAATTTGTTCTTGCTATCCCAAAGTCTGCTGCCAGCCAGCTTCGTGTTCCTTTGTAAGTGATCTGCCTTCCTGCTTCTCAGCTGCTTTTAGAGCCTTCTCTTTGTCTTTCATGATCTGACTTGTACTATATTGTGTTTAGATGAGTTATTTTAAAATTAATCATGCTTTGTATATATTAGGCATCTTGGATCTGAGGATTCATGCCTTTTATCTGGCCTGGAAAATTCTCCTGTAGCCGCTTTTCCAAACATTGCTTCTCTCCAGTCTCTTTCTTCTCTTCTTCTATGACTGATTAGATCACATGAGATCTCTGCTTTCTATCCTGCTTAATCTCTCTTTCGGAGCTTTTCAACTTCTTTTTTCTCTGTGCTCCTTTTTAGGCTTCTTGTTGTTCATTCACAGTGTGATTGCATTTTTAAAAATTGATTGATTGATTGATTGATTGATTTATCCCCACTGAGGATATGTTTATTGATTTTGGAGAGAGAGAGAGGAAGAGAAAGAAGGAAACATCAATATGAGAGAGAAAGATTGATTGGTTGTCTCTTGTAAATGGCCCAACCAGGGACTGAACCTGGAAACTAAGGTATGTGCCCTGACTGGGAATTGAACCATTTGCCTTTTGGTTTGTGGGATGATGTCTAACCAACTGAACCACACCAGTCAGGGCAAGCTGACAATCTTTATTCTCTAATTGTTTATGATGATGTAGTTGGTATTTATGACTTTCCCCCTCTGTAATTTGTGTCGTGTTTCCTCTGTCTCCACATAGGCACTCAGTGACCTGGGGCTCCTTACCAAACTTACCTTCCCAGGGACCTGGGCCCTTGATAATTCTGTCCTTACAGGAGTATTGTAGTCTTCCACCAACTTTTCCAGTGGGTGTGGTAGTGTAAGACCTGCTCCAGAACAACAGATCTGTTAAGATTTCCTTAAACTCACTTTGAAGTGGCAATATTTTTCCCTTTGATAGTCAAGATTATTAAGGATCAATTGCCCAGTTAACACCATGACCCCCTTTTTGCCTAATATTTGTGATAGAAAAGCCCAAAATTACTAGCATTGGAAACATTGTTTTTTCCCCCTTATGCAAGCAATTATCTCTTATTTTCCCAAATCCCAAGTCAGCAGAGCAAATAACTTATTTGCTAAGCTATTTAACTTGATCATGAAAGACACTATCCCACTTCTATCTCATAATTCCCATGCCGACATATTCTAATTATGTAAGAGAAGCAATGCATACAATACACTGGTTCATGATTCCCAACATATAGTCCATCCCTCAGGCCAGCATCCCAGCCTTATGAGCTGTTGTTCCCATTGGAGGATCAACTGGATCTTCAGTAGGTCACTCTGCTGTTTTGTGAAGCAAGCTGCTGGTCTAGGCATAGAGGGAGTATGAGTAACACACTCATAAACTTACTATATTTTTAGAAATGTCTGGAACCTAATCCTGCATGTTATATCTCTTCCAGCTAGTGATAAAAGCATTGCTTAGAATGCCCTTCACAGCTAGGTGGCACGGATAACTCATAGCAGGCAGCTTCAGTATGTACTTCAGCATTGGGGCTCCCTATGGATATAAGAGCAAGGCTAGAACAGTTTCTCTAAATGAAAATAATCATTTGCTTGAGAGGCCAGAGCTTTGCTCCATACTCTAGGGGCTTCTGCTCAGATTCCTACTGGGGCCTACAGCCTGCGTAGGGCATTCTCGTCTGCCACCCACTCATGGAACGCCACTGGGCCCACCGGGGCATAAAGGCTAAGGGAGAGAACCCACTGCCTCTCCACTGGGGATTTTCAGTTATATACATTAGGCAGGTCTTGACTATATTGCTCAACTTCTTTCATCCCAGGGACTTATCAGGATGCTTTTGACTATAGGAGAAACCCTCACTAAAACTATTTTAAATAAGAAAAGCTATCCTTTTGCATAAGTTGGAGTCTAGTGGTAGGGTGAGCTGTGATTCATTGTGGGTGGCAATTCAGTAGAGTTCGTTATGATTAGTGCTCAGTACTGTCGTT
Organism: Artibeus jamaicensis; assembly: GCF_021234435.1. Lineage (NCBI taxonomy): Eukaryota > Metazoa > Chordata > Mammalia > Chiroptera > Phyllostomidae > Artibeus > Artibeus jamaicensis. The sequence continues at coordinate 5,350,594 of NW_026521356.1, forward strand.
CCGGGGGTTCTTTCCCTTGCTCTACTTCCCATCCCTCTGGGTGGTGGGCTTGCTCAGGCTAGCGACCCTCAAAATCTCAAAGTGGCTACAGTAATTCTGTGTCACATCCAGATACACACTCCAAAGGAAAAAGAGAGGTTCCCTCCCTTCCTCTTCTGTGTAGGTGTGGGTATCTTGTCTCAGAATTGAGGAGACATTTTCTAGAAGCCTTCAGGAGAATTTATATCTCTTTGGCCAGAATTGATGACATATCAAGTCCTAAACCAATCACTGGCAAACGGAATAATACCGCTGTGACTGACTTAGAGACTAATCACTTTAGGTGGAAAAGATGTTGGAGAATCAAAACCAGTGCGAATATGGACTCAAACTAAACACCTTTAAGATTTCTACTGCCTTTTTTGGTAATCATATTTACTGGTACTTTGCTTCTGGTGGTTAAGTGCCTTCTTATATATGACTTTTGCCACCCTGGAATCTCCCAACCCCATTAAATTGAGGCATTCCATCTCATTTTCATGTTCCAGCAACATCAGCGGTTTCCACAGGAGAGACATTAAAGTGCTTTTCAAGATGCTGGGATCCCCTTACTAATGACATCTTAAGCCTTTGGTGAAGGGAATGTCTTCTGGGATCACTGAGGGCCCATAATTGTATGAACATGGTGTTGCTGGTGGTGTTTACATAGGGTAAATTGTTCTAGCCTTTCTAAGTCTTCCTAAGTGTTGAAGTTTCTTTTTCTGTATTATTTCAAAACATTTCTGTCACTTCAGCTTCTTGTGGTCCATTGTTAAGTGAAGACCCAAGTGGATCTGGTTTTGGTTAACCAGCTGAGCAAATTGTTAGAACTAATTTCAGCTGCTAGCACAGTGAGCCCAAATTCTTGAGTATGGACACTCACATCGGTAAATTTAATTCTAATCTAAAATGATATGCCTCCTAACTTGGTGGATAGACACAGAATCCTGTACTGCTATAAATTAGCAAAATCCTTATAATTATTTTTGTGTGTCTAAGAATTGATTTGATTTGAACTTTTCCCTTCCAGAACATGCTGAGATCTGAGTCTAGTTACTGAGGATTGCCTTTCTCTTGTAAGGGAAGGGGTAGATGGGTTTTCAGGCAAGGGAGAAACAGCTTTATTAGATAAGGGAGGAGAGATTGTTTTAATGGCTAATGACAGCGGAAGTGCATGATGAAGTTAAAAACAGGAGGGTAATTGACATTCCCTTCCACCCACGTCCTAGCACAGAGCACAGAATTATTCTCTAATAGGAACCGAACACAAGTCCAGCAGGATCTGGGGTGGCTGGATTTGGGCCCCCCAAGTAAAGCCGTCCTCACTGTGGAATTTGAGGACTTCCCTGTAAAGCAGGAGCCCTGCATCTTACCCAAAGCAATACAGGCCCACTGTGCACACAGCTCTCACTGAGACGTCCTCTTGTCTATTTTTATAATATGAACAGAAAATCAAAGATCACCTGACACTGAGAAAGACCTCTAGAGCATGAAAGTGGAAGACCAAGTTGAAAAAAATCTAACAACAGAGACAATTGAAGAAATATAATAGAAACAATAACAACAAATAATTAATATTTTCAAATATCTAGATTTTTACAGAAAATAAATCATAATACTATGAAGAAAAAAACAAAGTACAGGAAAAATCCTGACAATTATAACTAGGCTGATTTGTGGAAGATAATGATAGCAACATAGTTTTTAAAATTGAAGATTGTGGTATAATTGAGATAAAATAAAGTACACATATGCAAACTGTAAATTTATAAGTTTTGACCTCTGTGCATATCCGTGAAACCATCACTACATTCAAGATAATGAACACATCCATCACCTCCAAAAGTTAGGTCAGGCCTCTGTGATTCCTTTCTCTTATTCTCCTGCCTCCCCTCCAAGGCACTCTGAGGTATGTAAATGGGATAACACAGTATACACTCCTATTTGTCTGGCTTCTTTCATTTAGCATAATTATTTTAAGATTTATCCATGTTGTGGCATGTATCAATAATTCCTTTTGATTGCTAAGTAGTAATTCCAATATATGGTTATTCCAGTTTACCATTCACCTGTGGATGAATATTTATATTATTTTCTTTTTTTAAAAGATTTTATTTATTTATCTTTAGAGGGGAAGGGAAGGAGAGAAGGAGAGAAATATCAATGTATGGTTGCCTCTCATGAGTCCCCTGCTGGGAATTGGCCTGCAACCCAGGCGTGTGCCCTGACTGGGAATCGAACCATGATCATGTGGTTCGCAGGCCCGTGCTCAATCCACTGAGCTACACCAGCCAGAGCTATTATTTTCATTTTTGATTATTACAAATAAAGCTGCTATGAACATTCATGAACAAGTTTTTGTGGGCCTGTATTTTCTTTCTCCAGGGTAAATTCCTAGGAGTGGAATGGCTGGATTATATGGCAGGTTGATATTTAAATTTTTAAGAAGCTGTCAACTCGTTTTCCAAAGTGATTATACTACATTTTCACCTGTAGTGTATTAAGAGTTCCAGTGACTCTGCACCCTCACCAATACTTGCTATAGCCAGTCTTTTTAATTTTTAAAGTAGCTTTATTGAGATGTGACTTTCATATCATAAAAGTCACCCATTTAAGGTACACAATTCAATTATTTGTAGAATATTCACAAAGTTGTGCAACCATCTAATAGTAGAGGATTTTCATTAGCCCTTCCCCTGAAAAAAGCCTGGTATTCATCAGCAGTCACCTGGAATTTGAGGAATTCACTATAAAGCAAGATCCCTCTTCTCTCCATTCTAGGCAACTACTGATCTACTTTCTGTCTCTAGGCCTGCCTATTCTGGACATTTTGTTTCAATTGAATCGTAAAATGTGTGATGTTTCATGGCTGGCTTCTTTTATTTATCATGTTTTTAAGGTTTACCCATGTTGTAGCATGTATCAATACTTCATTGCTCCCTTAAAATTTTTTTTGATTATGCCCTCGCTGGTGTGGCTCAGTGGATTGAGTGCTGGCCTGTGAACCAAAGAGTCACTGGTTCAATTCCCAGTCAGGGCACATGCCTGAGTTGCAGCCAAATCCCAAGTAAGGGGTGCTTGAGAGGCAACCACACGTGATGTTTCCCTCTCTCCCTCCCTTCTCCTCTCTCTAAAAATAAATAAATAAAATCTTCAAAAACATTGTTATTCTGAAATAATTATAAATTCATAGGAAGTTGCATAGACAGTACAAAGAGAAAGACTCTGTGCATTCTTCACCCAGTTTCTCCCAATGGTAACACCTTCCCTAACTATGGTTCTATATCAAAACCAAGAATCTGACATTGGTACACAATGTGTGCATCATTTGATCACATATGTAGATTTATATAACTGCCACTAAACTCAAGACATGGAACTGTTCCATCACCGCAAAGATCTCTCTTGTCCCTCCTTCCATCATCCCTAAGCAGTGGCAACCACTCCATTTCTATAATTATGTCATTTCAAGTAGGTTATATATCTCATGGATGATACTTGTAACAAAACTAGGTGACAAATCCCAAAATAACAAAGTAGGACTAAAAAACAGCCCCACAGTATCAGCATACATATAAGAGGAAGCAGAGAAAAGGATGGTATGTCTGGGAGACCTACAGAAAGGAGGACTCCAAAATAGTCCCCCAGATTATTGTGGGAAAGTGCAGTGGGGGATTCTGAGAAGAGAGGAAACAGGAGGGACTTTGCTTACTCCAGTAGCCAGCCAGTCAAGGCCATCCCCAGGAAGGCCAGGTTCTACTCATTCCTTAGACTGACATCCTAGGATCTCCACACTGAGGAGAAGCCGGAGAGTAGAATCTAAATTGAGCAAAACAGGTACCATACCAGGAGCAAATAAAACATAAAGTCAACGTAAAATTGAGAGGTGGGAGATAGAACCAAAAGAAATCCCAGAAAGTATAATGCCAATTATATGTACACTACAGAAAATGGAAAGGAGAACTATGTGACATTGGAAAAGCTCTTCTGGCCACACTTCCTTCTAAAGTTCAGAGAAAATAGTTTCATGTTAAAAATGAGCAACAAGGAGACTTCCAGCCAAGATGGAGGCATAAATGGAAACACTGTGCCTCCTCGCACAACCAAGTTTAAAGACAACAAAGTTTTAGTAACAGAAATGCAACCAAAACACAGGAAATTGAACCGTACGAAAGTCCTACAACAATGAACCATTCATCCAGACTGGTCAGAGGGGCGGAGTCAGCGGCTGGCAAGTGGGGTCACTCAGGAAAAGGTGGCCAGACTGACCCAGGCATGCAGGTGGCAGTTGGTGGATCCCAGGTGTGGGGTGGCAATGGACGGACACAGTGAGGGTGCAGGGTGGCTGGCTGACCGTGGTCACACATTCACGTGCAGAGGAGTGAGCAATGAGACAGACCTCACAAACCAGGGCCCCAGCGATGGGAATTAAAGCCTAAAATCACCAATTGGAAAAACTTTTAGGGGTCAAGGTGCTGGGAGAAGCTGCCAGGCTCACAGAGAGTTCACTGGAGAGACCCACAGGGTCCTGGAGGGTGCACAAACCCACACACCTAGGATCCAACACCAGGAGGACCCAATTTGCTTGCAGGAAGCAGCGGAGGGGACTGAAATCTGAGACAGAGTGTAACAAACGCCGTTGCCCCTCTCTGACCCCGCCCCCACATACAGCGTTACAACTCAGCAACTTGGGTTGCCCCACCCTGGGAACACCTAAGGCTCTGCCCCTCATACATAACCGGCGTGAATAGACCAAAGCTATGGCTCAAGAAGAAGAACAGCTCAAAGCTCCAGAGCCAATACTTCTAAGCAACCAAGAGATAGACAACCTATCAGATGCACAGTTCAAAACACTGGTGATCAGAATGCTCACAGAACTGGTTGATTTTAGTCACAAATTAGAGGAACATATGAAGGCTAAATTAAGTGAAATAAAGGGAAATGCACAGGAAACCAATAGTGATGGGAAGGAGACTGGGGCTCAAATCAAGGGAGTGGACCAGAAGGAAGAAAAAAATAGCAAACAAAAAAAAAAAAAACGAAGAAACAAGAATTCAAAAAATTGAGGAGAGGCTTAGGAACCTCCAGGACATCTTTAAACATTCCAACATCTAAATTATAGGGGTACCAGAAGGGGAAGAGGAACAGCAACAAGTGGAAAACTTATTTGAACAAATAATAAAGGAGAACTTCCCCATTCTGGCAAAGGAAATAGATTTAAAGGAAATCCAGGAAGCTCAGAGAGCCCCCAAGAAGGTGGACCCAAGAAGGAACACACCAAGGAACATCATAATTATATTAGCCAAGATTAAATTGAAGGAGAGAATCCTAGAAGCAGCAAGGGATAAGGGGACAGTCACCTACAAAGGAGTTCCCATCAGACTGTCAGCTGATTTCTCAAAAGAGACCTTACAGGCAGGAAAGGGCTGGAAATAACTATTCCAAGTCATGAAATCCAAAAACCTACAACCAAGATTGCTCTATCCAGCCAAGCTTTCATTTAGAATGGAAGGGCAGATAAAGTGCTTCTCAGATAAGGTCAAATTCAAGGAGTTCATCATCACCAAGCTCTTATTACATGAAATGCTAAAAAGACTTATCTAAGAAAAAGGAGTTGAAAAATAGGAACAGTGAAAGAACAGCAAACTCACAGTTATTAACAACCACACCTAAAACAAAAGCAAACTAAGAGGTCAGCTAGATCAGGAGCAGAACCATAGAAATGGAGATCACATGGAGGGTTAGCAACAGGGGAGTGGGAGGAGGAGAAGTGGGGAGAAGGTACAGAGAATAAGTAGCATAGATGGTAAGTAGAAAATAGGGGGGAGGGCAAGAATAGTATGGGAGATATAGAATCTAAAGAACTTGTGATACATGGACATAAACTAGAGGAGGGGGTTGGTGGGGGAGGGGGTGTGCAGGGTAGACGAGAATGGAGGGAAATGGGACAACTGTAATGGCATAATCAATAAAATATATTTTAAAAAAGATGGAGGCACAGGTAGATACATTTTGCCTCCATGCACAATCAATAGAAAGACAAAAACAAATTTATAACCAGAACTTCCAGAATATTGAAATGTACGGAAGTCTAACAAGCAAGGAGTTAAAGCAGAAACATTCACCCAAACTGGTAAGAGGGGTGGAGATGGGCAGCCTGGGTGGAAAGGATGTGCAGCAAGGCAGTGGCTGGCAGTCCTACATTTGCATGCAGATAAACCAAGAGGAACAGCTGGGGAATAAGACAGACTATATAACCCAGGGTTCCAGAGCAGAAAAGGAAAGCCTCAAAACCTTTGGCTGTAGAAACCTGTGGGGGTTGCAGCAGTGGTAGAAACTCAAGTGTCACAAGAGAGTTTGTTGGAGGGACACACAGGGTCCTAGAACATACAAACCCACCCACCTGGGAATCAGCACCAGAAGGGCCCAGCTTGCTTGTGAGTAGCTGGGGAAGTGAATGAAAGCTTGCGTAGAACCGAGAAAGCCACATTGTTCCCTCTCTGACCCCTCCCCCACATACAGCACCATAGTGCAGCAACATGGGTTGCCCCACCCTGGTGAATACCTAAGGCTCTGTCCCTTAATGCATAACAGGTGCACCAAGACAAAGCAATATGGCTCAAATGAAAAAACAACTCAAAATTCCAGTAAGAGAACTAAGGGATGAAGAGATAGCCAACCTAACAGATGCAGAGTTCAAAACCCTGGTAATCAGGATGCTCACATAAATGGCTGAATATGGTCACAAAATAAAAAAGTGAAGGCTATGCAAAGTGCAATAAATAAAATTATACAGGGAACTCACAATGAAGGGAAAGAAACTGGGACTCAGATCAACAATTTGGACCAGAAGAAAGAAATAAACACCCAAGTGGAACAGAATGAAGAAACAAGAATTCAAAAAAATGAGGAGAGGTTTAGGAACATCCAGAACAACTTCAAATATTCCAACATCTGAATCATAGGGGTGCGAGAAGAAGAGAAAGAGAAATTGAAAACTTATTTGAAAACATGATGAAGGAGAACTTCCCCAATCTGCACAAGAAATATATTGACTTCCAAGAAGTCTAGGAAGAGAGTCCCAAAGAAGTTGGATCGAAGGAAGCACACACCAAGGCACATCATAATTACATTACCCAGCATTAAAGAGAAGGAGGGAATCTTAAAAGCAGCAAGAGAAATAGAGTTACCTACAGAGGAGTTCTCATAAGACTATCAGCTGATTTCTCAAAAGAAAGCTTGCAGACAAGAAGGAGCTGTAAAGAAGTATTCAAAGTCATGAAAGGCAAGGACCTATATCCAAGATTACTTTATCCATCAAAGCTATCCTTTAGAATGGAAGGGTATATAAAGTGCTTCCCAGATAAGGTAAAGCTAAAGGAGTTTATCATCATCAAACCCTTATTATAGGAATGTTAGAGAGACTTATCTAAGAAAAAGAGAAAGAATAAAACTGTTCATAAACAGTAAAATGACAATACATTCACAACTATCAACAACTGAACCTAAAACAAACAAAAACAAACTAAGCAAACAACTAGAACAGAAAGAGAATCACAAAAATGAAGATCACATGGAGGATTAGCAGCAGGGAGGGGGAGAATGGGGGAAAAGGTACAGGGAATAAAAGCATAAATGGTAGGTACAAAATAGAGGGAAGTTAAAAATAGTATAGGAAATGGAGCAGTCAAAGAATATATATGTACAACCCATGGACATGAACTAAGCAGGGGAATGCTGGTGGAGGTCATGCAGGGTGGAGGTGAATAAAAGGGAGAAAAAAATGGGACAAATGTAATAGAATAATCAATAAAATATACTTTAAAATGAGGAACAGAAAGAACAAAGCAAAGAAGTCCACCTCTAATACTTTTATTCAACATAGTGTTGGAATTTCTAGCCAGAGGAATTAAGCAATAAAAAGAAATAAAAGACATCCAAAATGGAAAAGAAGAAGTAAAATTATCTGTTTACAGAGGATATGGCCTTATATGTAGAAAACTTTAAAGATCCCACAAAATTTCCACTAGACTAATAAATTCAGCAGAGTAATGGGATGCAAAGTCAACAGATGAAAATCAGTTGCTTTTCTTTTTTTTTTAATTTTTAATTTATTTTTTTATTGATTGTGCCATTACAGTTGTTCTATTCCCCCTTCATTCCCCTCCACCCTACCCCCCGTCCCCACCATTATCCCCCCTTTAGTTTATGACCACGTGTCTCAAGTTCTTTAGATTCTATATTTCCCATACAACTCTTGCCCCCCATCTATTTTCTATCTACTGTCTATGCTACTTATTTTCTGTACCTTCTCCCCACTTCTCCTCCTCCCACTCCCCTGTTGCTAACCCTCCTTGAGATCTTCATTTCTATGCTTCCGCTCCTGATCTACCTGTCCGTTTAGTTTGCTTTTATTTTAGGTGTGGTTGTTAATAACTGTGAGTTTGCTGTCCTTTCACTGTTCATGTTTTTTTTTAAACTTCTTTTTCTTAGGTAAGTCCCTTTAACATTTCATATAATAAGGGCTTGGTGATAATGAACTCCTTGAATTATCTTCTGAGAAGCACTTTATCTGTCCTTCCATTCTAAATGCAAGTTTTGCTGGATAGAGCAATCTTGGTTGTAGGTCTTTAGATTTCATGACTTGGAATACCTCTTTCCAGCCCCTTCTTGCCTGTAAGGTCTCTTTTGAGAAACCAGCTGACAGTCTGATGGGGACTCCTTTGTAGGTGACTGTCCCCTTAGCTCTTGCTGCTTCTAGGATTCTCTCCTTCATTTTAATCTTGGCTAATATAATTATGATGTGCCTTGGTGTGTTTCTTCTTGGGTCCAAATTCTTTGGGACTCTCTGAGCTTCCTGGATTTCCTGGAAGTCTATTTCCTTTGCCAGATTGGGGAAATTCTCCTTTATTATTTGTTCAAATAAGTTTTCCACTGGTAGCTGTTCCTTTCCCCCTTCTGGTACCCCTATAATTCGGATGTTGGAGCATTTAAAGATGTCCTGGAGGTTCCTAAGACTCTCCTCATTTTTTTGAATTCTTGCTTCTTCACTCTCTTCTGTTTGGCCATTATTTGCTTTCTTCTGGTCCACTCCATTGATTTGAGTCCCAGTTTCCTTTTCATTGCTATTGGTGTCCTGTGCAATTCCATTCATTTCAATTAGTTTTGCCTTCATATGTTTGTCTAATTTGTGGCTATAATCAACCAGTTCTGTGAGGATCCTGATCACCAGTGTTTTAAACTGTGTGTCTGAGAGTTTTGCTATTTCTTCATCACTTAGATTTATAGGCTCTGGGGCTTTGAGTTCTTCTTGAGCCATTTTTGGTCTGTTCGTGCCCTTTAAGTGTGAGGAGCGGAGCCTTGGACTCCCAGGTCGCTGGGTTGTGATGCTGTATGTGGGGGCGTGGTCGGAGCGGGGAAATGGCAGCCCCCTTTGCTGTTTCTCGCCTACAGCAGCCTTAGATGTTCACCAGGCCCCAACGCTGGGGACGCTGTGGGCAGGGGGAGCCCTCCCACCACTTGCCATTGGGGCCACTCTGTCCCGGTCCAATCACTCACTCCCTCGCGTGTCTATCCCTGCACGAGTGCGCGACCACAGTCAACCCGCAGCCCTGCTCCCTGGCTGTTTCCCCGAGGTCGATGGATCTCTCACTAGGTCCAACCCTGTGCCTGGACTCCACGTGCCTGAGTCTGTCTGACCGAGTTTTCCCATGCTACCCCGCTCTGCCAGCTGCTGGTTTCCCCCCCTCCCGGTCAGGCTGAAGAATTTGTTGTTAACAGACTTCCGAAAAGTTCAATTTTCTGTGTTCTGGCTATGTTTTCTGTTGCTAATATTTAGTTGTCTTTAAACTTGGTTGTGTGAGAAGGCACGGCGTCTCCACCTATGCCTCCATCTTGGCGCAAGTCCCAGTTGCTTTTCTATACAATAACAATAAACAATCTGAAAAGAAAAGTATAAAAACTATTTCATGGGAGCATTTGAAAAACTCGCCCCAGTATATGTCATCACTTTGGCACAAATAAACAGTTATAAAAAATTTAAAAACAGCCCTGACTCATGTGACTCAGTTGGGCATCATCCTGCAAAGTGAAAAGTCGCTGGTTTAGTTTCCAGTCATGACACATGCCTAGGTTCCAGGTTTGGTCCCAGGACTGGTCACGTATGAGAGATAACTGATCCATGTTTTTCCCTTGCATCACTATTTCTCTCCCTCTCATTCTCACTTCCAGCCCTTCTTCAAAAAAGAAAGAGGGGGGGGAGACCCACTATTCATTTAAAATAACATCAAAAAGAATAAAGTGCTTAGAATTAACCAAGGAAGTGAAAGACAATGAAAACTACAATATATTGTTGAAAGAAATTACAGAAGATGTAAATAGGTAGAAATATATCTTATGTTCAAGGATTGGAAAACTTAATATTGTTAAAATGTCAATATTACCCAAAGTGATCTAAAAATTCAGTGCAATTCCTATGAAAATCCTAATGACTTTTTTCTGCAGAAATTAAAAAATTTGCTCTAAAAATCAAATGAAATATCACAGGACCACAATTACCCAAAACAATTTTTAAAAAGAACAAAACTAGAGAACTCACTTTTCCAAATTTGCTACAAAGCTGCAGTAATCAAAACAGTATTGCTCAGGCCAAAAGGCGGTCATATAAACCAATCAAATAGAATGGAGAGCCCAGGAATAAACAAACCCTGACAAGTATAGTCAAATGATTTTTGACAAGGATGCATTCAATGAGGGAAAGAACAACTTGTTCAACACACAATGCTTGGGAAAAATAGATATTCACATGCAAAAGGATGAAGTTGGAGCCTTACCACATGCAAAAATTAATTCAGCATAGGTCAAAGACCTAAACACAAGACCTGAAACAATAAAACTCCTAGGTGAAAACATAGGGAAAAAATATTTCACAATGTTAGATTTGACAGTGATTTCTTGGATTTCACACCACAGGCACAGGTAACGAAAAAAATAAACAAATTGCTCTTCATGAAAATTAAAAAATTTGTGCATTAAAAGACACTATAGTCCTGGCTGGTGTGGCTCAATTGGTTGTAGCATCGTCCTGTAACCATAAGGTTGCAGGTTCAATTCCCAGTCAGAGCACCTACCTAGGTTGAAGGTTTGATACCTGGTCTGCTTGTATATAAGAAGCAACCAGTCCATGTTTCTCTCTCACATCAACATTTCTCTCTCTCCCTTGTCTCTCTAAAAAAATGAAAAAAAAATGTCCTAGAGTGATGGTAAAAAAAATTTTTTAAAGTCAGTATCAACAGAGTAAATGGCAACCCACAGAATGGGAGAAAGTATTTGCAGATCATATATCTTATGTGAGATTAATATCCAGGATATATATAAACTCCTAAAACTCAATGATAACAAAAACAACCCAACTAAAAATGGACAAATGACTTGAATAGACATTTCTTCAAAGATATATAAATCACTAATACATACATGAAAAGATGCTCAACATCATTAACAGGAAAATGCAAATCAAAACTACAATACAAAACCACTTCACACTCATTAAGGTAACTACTATTTAAAAAAACAGAAAGCAACAATTGTTGGTGAAAATGTGGAGAAATTGGCATTTTTGTGTACTGTTGGTAGGAATGTAAAATGGTACAGCAATTGTAGAAAATTATATGGATGTTCTTCAAAAAATTAAAAATAGAAGTACCATGATTCAGCAATTTCAGTTCTGGGTATTTACCCAAATTATTTGAAAGCAGGGTCTCAAAAAATTATTTGTGCATCAATGTTGATAGCAATGCTATCTACAATAGCTGAAACAGGAAGCAACTCAAATATCTATCAATAGATGAATAGATAAGAAAAATGTAGTATATACATATTATTCAGTCCTAAACTGTAAAAAAATTGCAATATACTACAACACAGATGGGGACATTATGCTTAGTGAAATAAGTCATTCACAAAAAGACAAATATGATTCCACTTATATGAGATTCTTACAGTAGCCAAAATATTGATGCAGAAAGTTGCCAAAGACTGGAGCAGGGAGGAATGGGGAATTAGTGTTTAATGGCTACAGAGTTTGTTTTATAAGAGGAAAAGAATTCTGGGGATAGACAGCAGTTATAGTATACAACATTAGTAATGTACTTACAATAATACCATTAAACTGTTCACCTAAAAATGATTAAGATGGTAAATTTTGTGTATTTTAACACAATTTGAAAAACTGAGAGAAGAGCCACAGAAAAACATCAAGATTAATCCCATATGAAATTATTGTAATAAAAAGAGCAATATATAGAATAACATCCTTATGCTAATGTACACATGCCAGGACAAGCTCAAACAGTACAACAAAGCTGTAACCTATTATTTTTAAACAAGCTAAAAGACATTAAAACAGACTTCTGGTCAAGATGGAGATGTAGGTGTCAGACACATTTCTCCTTGCACAATCACAAAAAGAATCATAGCTAACCTCAAAACAAAAAAACATCCAGAATTTCCAGAAAATCTAACTGTACGGACGTCCAACAACCAAGGATTTAAAGAAGACACATTCACCCAGATAGGTAGGAGGGTAGGAGATGGGGAGCCAGGGTGGAGAGGATGAGGTGTGGTATGGAGAGGCAGAGGTGGCAGTGGTGTCCGTGATGGTGGTGGGACAGGTGGTCCCACATTCACATGTAGTGAATAAAAATTGGGAAGGATACCTTAGGAGCAAGTGATCCCAGCCCCAGGCCAGACTGTGCAGCTCAGGGTTCCAGCACCCAAAAGATAAAGCCTCACAACTTCTGGCTGTGAAAACTGGAGGAGGGGTGGGGCAGCAGAATAAACCGCTGGTTTCTCAGGGGAGTCTGCTTAAAGGGCATAGCAAACCCACCCACTCTGGGAATCGCCACCAGGGAAGCCAATAGAAGGGCCCCAGTCACATACGGAAAGTAGGTGAAGTGGCTAGAAACTGGGTGAGTGCCAGACAAGCCAGGCAGTGCCACTGTCCCCTCTCTGACACCCTGCACACAGTGCCACAAAGTGGTGAAGTGGGTTGCCCCACCCTGGCAAATACCTAAGGCTCCACCCCCATATAATGTAACAGGTGCGCTAAAATAAGGGGTGAAAGCAGCTCTACCTAAAACACAGAAGCAAACACAGGGAGGCTTACCAAGCTGGGGAAACAAAGAAATATGGTCCAAACGAAAGGACAGAACAAAACCGCAGAAAAAGACCTAAGTGAAAAGGAGATAGACAACTTACCAGGTACAGATTTCAAAATACTGGTGATAAAGCTGCTCAGAGAACTCACTGAGTCCAGCAAAAGCATAAAGGAAGAAATGAATGCTACACTAAGCAAAATAAAGAAAATCCACAGGCAACCAACAGTGAAGGGAAGGACACTGGGATTCAAATCAACAATTTGTAACATAAGGCAGAAATAAATACCCAAAACAGAATAAAGAAACAAAAATTTAACAAAATAAGGAGAATATAAGAAGACTTTGGGACATCTTCAAATGCACTACCATCCAAATCATAGGGCCAGAAGGAGAGGTGGAAGAGCAAGAAATTGAAAACTTATTTGAAAAAATAATGAAGGAAAACTTCCCTAATATGGCAAAGGAAATAAACATACAAATCCGGGAAGCACAGAGAATCCCAAACAAGTTGGACCCAAAGAGGACCATACCAAGACACATCATAATTAAAATGGGAAAGGTTAAAGATAAAAAGAGAATCTTAAAAGCAGCAAAAGAAAAGCAGAGAGTTACCTACAGGAGAGTTCCCATATGACCACCAGCTGATTTCTCAAAAGAAACTTTGCAGGCAAGAAGAGACTGGCAAGAAGTATTCAATGTGATGAAAAGCAAGGACTACATCCAAGATTACTCTATCCAGCAAAGCTATCATTTAGAATGGAAGGGCAAATAAAGTGATTCCCAGACAAGGTAAAGCTAAAGGAATTCATCATCATCAAGCCCTTACTATATGAGATGTTAAAGGGACTTATTTAAGAAAAAGGAGATCAAAACTATTAACATTAAAATAACAACAAACTCAAAACTATCAACAACTGAATCTAAAAAATAAAAACAAAAACAAAGTAAGCAAAAAAACGAGAACAGGAACAGAATCTTATACATGGAGGTCATTTGGAGAGTTATCAGCTGGAAAGTGAAAGGGAGAGAATGGGGGGAAAGGTGCAGGAACTAAGAAACATAATTGGTAGGTACAAAACAGACAGGGGGAGGTTAAGAATAATACAGGAAATGGAGAAGCCAAAGAACTTGTATGCATGACCCATGAACATGAACTAAGGGGTAATTACTGGAGAGAAAGAGGGTACTGGGCAGAGGAGGGCAATGGGATAAAAACTGGGACAACTATAACAGCATAATCAATAAAATATACTTAGAAAGAAGAAAAAACAAAAAAATAATATGTGGCATGAAAAGGCCCCTACATCAGAAATAGAAAAAAAATTAGATTGAAGTGACAAAATTCAGAAATTAGAAATAAAAGATCATTGCACAAATGGGGACCTAATTAAAAGAAATAGTGAAAAACATGATAGATGTCTTAAGAGAAATATAAGGTGAAAAGAAAGAAAATTTTAAGAATTTTTTTAAAGATAAAAAAGGATTTGAGAGAAAACAGCAAATATTGAGGATAGGCAAAGAAGAACCATCATACATGTAATAAGACTTCCAGATTATTATTATTATTTTTTAAATTAGGAAGTAGAGCCCTGGCTGGTGTGGCTCAGTGGATTGAGCACGGGCCTGTGAACCAAAGCATCACCGGTTTAATTCCCAGTCATGGCACATGCCTGGGGTGCAGGACAGTTCCCAGTAGCAGGGCACGAGAGGCAACCACACACTGATGTTTCATTCCCTCTCTTTCTCCTTCCCTTCCCTTCTCTCTAAAAATAAATAAATAAAATCTTTTTAAAATGAGGAAGTAGAACAAATACTAAAAATGATAATGCAACAAAACTTCCCTGATATAATTTTTTTTTAAATGATTTAAAAGGCCCTGGCCAGGTAGTTCAGGTGGTTAGAGTGTTGTCCTGATACACCAAGGTTGCGGGTTTGGTGCCTGCTCAGGACACATACAAGAATGAACTAATGAATGCCTCAATAATTGGAAAACAAATTGATGTTTCTCTCTCTCTCTCTCTCATTGTTTTTCTCTTTCTCCCTCCTCCCCTCCCTCTTCTTCTCCCTCTCCCCTTCCCTATCTTTCTAAAATTAATAAATTAAAAAAAAATTAAAACTACATACTGAAAGAGCCAACTTCTCCATACTGCTTGTGCTCCTCTCCCGACCTGATGCTCCATGCTGCAGTTTACCGAGTGTCCCCAGAATGTGCGACATTTATCATGCCTCAGTGCCCCTGCTCAGATCAGTCCCATGCCTACAATGTCCTCCTCGTCCTTCACTGGGCGCACTGCAATGCATCCTTCAGGACCCGATTTCAGCGTCTCTTTCTCCCGAATGTATTACCTGAACCCCCTTTTCCTATGCACCCCTTGTTCTCACTTATATGTCCACTTTTGTGCTTTTATAACATCCTGTAACTATGTTTTCAGAGCCATGTCTACCATATTTTAACACACACACACAACCCCCTGTAATCATATGTTCATTCCCTGCTCTCTGCAGGAATTCCAGAAGAACTAATCTGTCAATTTTTTAGGTCCCTTTTATCTGGCACAATACTTTGCAGTCTGTCACTGTTAAATGAACAAAAGAGAATGAGTTTTGTATAAGTTACTGTTAGAGAGATAAAGTAGCCCAGCTCTGCCATTTGTTAGTTTAAGGAGGTATGAGAGAAGAAAAAAAGCACCATCCTATTATATTTACATGGCTACTATCATTATATCGTAAATATTTTTTGCTGTGATCGAGCAAATAGTAATATTATGACATTTTATCAGAAAAAGTCTTGAATACAGACAAAAATTGTGTAATAAATATGATATTCCCAATGATAGTGAAGGTAAAAGTATGCATAAAGTAAAATAATTAATATTTTTAAAAATATTTGGGCCCTGGCCAATGTGGCTCTGTTGGTTGGGCATCATTCCGCAAACTGAGGGGTCACTGGTTCAATTCCTGGTCAGGGCACATGCCTGGGTTGCGGGCTCTGTGCTCTGCCCCCATCAAGGTAGAAGGTAACCAATTGATGCTTCTCTGTCACATCGATGTTTCTCTTCCTCTAAAATAAAATAAAATAAAATAAAAATTTGAAAATTTCTCTAAGATAAAATAAAATTAAAAATTTTAAATTTATTTTAAAAAATAAAATAAAAAGTGAAAATATTGATGTTTCATCAAAGACCTGCACCCTCTGTGCTGGGGCCTCTACCCTCTGACACTTTTGAAGGGGCTGGCCAGGTAAGCCAGAGGTAGCATGAAGGACCCTCTTCCTGTTAGTGACAGTCCATATTTTAAATGGCTGAAAGACTGTCAGGCCTCAGGTGCTTTTATCTTGAGTGCCTTTGTCATATTCCCTTTAACAAAGAGGGAGCTAGATTTTGATGTTTACAGTCATTTAAGTATTAACTAGGTGATAGAGCAGGAAATCCATTATCTGTGGTTGTTCCCGTAAGATAAGCCACCTGGGCATGCACACCAGAGCCTGGAGAGACTTGTTTGTAATCCAGCCTGATGTGCTTACATTTATTTGGCAAGAATTTGTGTTATTGCCTCTGGGGAAAAATGAGTGATGCTCAGCAAGGTTGAAACCAGTTAAAAGAATGATAACTGAGTCATATTTCATCGTACAGTTGAGTCATGACTCTAACTTTTAAACGTGCTGCCATAAGGTAATGTTCACTTTAGTCCAACATTCTTCCTGGTCATACACAAGAATTCACATCTCACTAACGTGATTTTTTAAGAGAATAATCACTATGACTGAGAGCTGTTTTCTCATCATTAGTAATAGCTTAGAGTTCATACTCCTCACACTTTGTTTGCACTTATATTTGCTCATATTATAGTTCATTTTCTAATGTTCTGACCAATTACACAGCTTCATGATACTTTCCTGCACTTCATCTCAGCTCCCTCAGCACTTCATCCAATGTCATGTCTAAACTCAATGAACTTTGCTCTCATTTTCCAAAACTGAAAAAAATAACAAATCTGATTATATGCATCAATTCCTTGGAAACTTCTCCATCTAAAGAAGCGTCCATTCTCCTCTGCAGCTTGCATTTGCTCTAAGTTGAGTCAAAATACCTTTAAAATGTAACTCTTACAGTTTGGCATCTCTTCATAAACATAGACTTTACTATATGATCTAGCAATTCTCCTCTTAGTTATATGCCCAAAGGAATTGAAAACAGGGACTCAAACAAATCTTTGTACACCAGTGGTCATAGCAACTCACTATTCACAATAATCAAAAGGTAGAAATGACCCATATGCCCATCAATGGGTAAACAAAGTATGCTATATGCCCATAATAAAATATCATTCAGCCAAAAAAAAGAGTGGGATATTGTTACATGCTACAACACGGATGAACCTTAAAATTATTGTGTGAAGAAAATGAAGCCAGACACCAAAGGTCACATATTGTATGATTCATTTATATGAACTGTCTGGAATAGGTAAATCCACAGAAAGCCTGGGATTGTCCAGGGCCAGATGGAGGAGGGGTAACTGCTTACTGGCTGTGGGGTTTATTTTGGGGTGATGGAAATGTTTTAGACCTAAATCGAGGTGGTAGCTACACAACACTAAATATACTAAATGCCACTCAATTGTTCACTTTAAAATGGTTAATTTTGTGTTATGTGAATTTCCCCTAAAAAACTCTCTTTGCACAGCTTAACTGTGTCTCAAAGAGGTTCTTTATAACTCTAACACAGAATATTTATTTTTGAGGCATTCATGAGGGACAGTTCAAAACAGAAAGACTATTTAATAGTTTACTGAATAATGACCAAGACCTCCATGAAACATGGGTTACATTTCTAACTAATTCTCCTACTGTACCCATTAAATAATAATACAAGAGAAAACTAAGGAATATAAATAATTGAAAAGGGGAAGGGATAATTATCATTTGCAATATGATTGTTCAACTAGAAAACCTAAGGGAAATCATTTAATTAATTTATTATTTTAAATTTAAATTATATTTTATTATTTATGTTATTACATTTGTCCCAATTTCCCCCCCTTTGCCTCTCTTCACCTAGACCCTCCCACTCCCCTAGGTAATCCCCACACCGGTGTCCATGTCCATGGGTGCTGCATATATATTCTTTGGCTACTATATTCCCTATGCTGTACTTTACATTCCCATGACTGTTTTCTAACTACCAATTTGTTCCTTTTTAAAACAAAATCAGATCATTTATATATACTTTTTATTGTTGTTCAAGTACAGTTGTCTCCACCTTCCCCCATCAAACCCATCCCCACCTCCCACCCTCAATCCTACCCCCATTTGCTTTGTCGATGGTCCTTTATACATGTTCTTTAATGATCCTTCTTCTTCTTTCCCCCATTATCCCCCTCTCCCCTCCCCTCTGGTCACTGTCAGTTTGTTCTTCATTTCACTGTCTCTGGTTATACTCGCTTGCTTGTTTTGTTGATTAGGTTCCACTTATAGGTGAGGTCATATGGTATTTGTCTTTCACCACCTGGCTTACTTCACTTAGCATAATACTCTCCAGTTCCATCCATGCCATTGCAAAAGGGTGGTAGAACCTTCTTTCTTTCTGCTGTGTAGTATTCCATTGTGTAAATGTATGAAGTTTTTTGATCCACTTATTTATTGATGGGCACTTAGGTTGCTTCCAGCATGTAACTATTGTAAATTGTGCTGCTGTGAACATCAGGTTTATAGGTTCTTTTGAATTGGTGTTTCAGGATTCTTAGAGTGTAATCTCAGCAGTGGAATTGTCAGATCAAAAGGCAGGTTCACTTTCAGTTTTTTGAGGAAATTCCATACTTTTTCCACAGTGGCTGCACCAGTCTACATTCCCACCAACAGTTCACTAGGGTTCCCTTTTCTCTACAACCTCACCAGCACTTGCTATTTGTTGATTTCTTTACAATGGCCATTCTGATAAGTGTGAAGTGGTATCTCATTGTGGTTTTAATTTGCATCTCTCTGATAGCTAGTGATATTGAGCATCCTTTCATATGTCTCTGGGCCTCTGTATGTCCTCCTTAGAGAATTGTCTATTCAGGTTCTTTGTCCATTTTTTAATTGGATCATTTGTCTTCCTGGAGTAAAGTTGTGTGAGTTCTTTACATATTTTGACAAGGTATATATACCTTGTCTGAGGTATCATTGGCAAATATATTTTCCCATACAGTTGGTTCCCTTTTCATCATCATTTTGATGATATTTTCTTTAGCCACTCAGAAACTTTTTAATTTGATGAAGTCCCACTTGTTTATTCTTTCCTTTATGTCCTTTACTCTAGGGGACATATTGGTGGAAATATTGCTTCATGGAATATCTGAGATTTTTCTGCCTATGTTCTCCTCTAGGACTTTCCCCCCCACATTTTCTTTTACTGTTATTCAAGTATAGTTGTCTCCATTTTCTCCCCATCACTCCCCTGCCAGCCATCCCAACTTCTCCCCCTTGACCCCACCTCCCTTTGGTTTTGTCCATATGTCCTTATCCTCTAGGACTTTAATGGTGCCGTGACTTATGTTTAAATCTTTTATGCACCTTGAGTTTATTTTTGTATATGGTATAAGTTGGTGGTCAAGTTTCATTTTTTTTTTGCATGTAGCTGTCCAAATCTCCCAACACCATTTGTTGAAGAGACTATTTTACTCCATTTTATGCTTCTGCCCCATTTGTTGAATATTAATTGATCATAGAGACATGGGTTTATTTCTGGGATGTCTATTCTGTTCCATTGACGTACGTGTCTGTTCTTATGCCACTACCAGAGTGTTTGATTACAGTAGCCTTGTAATATAGTTTGGTGTCAAAGATCATACACCATGATCAAGTGGGATTCATCCCAGGGATGCAAGGATGGTATAATATTTGCAAATCAATAAATGTAATACACCACAAAAGGAAAGACAAAAACCACATGATCATATCAATGGATGTGGAAAAAGCATTTGATAAGGTACAGCACCCATTTATGATAAAAACACTTCAGCAAAGTGGGAGTAGAGGGAGCATACCTCAACATAATAAAGGCCATATATGAGAAACCTACAGCCAACATCATACTCAATGGACAAAAACTAAAAGATTTTCCCCTAAGATCAGGAACAAGACAAGGATGTCCACTTTCACCACTTCTGTTCAACATGGTATTGGAAATACTAGCTACAGTGATCAGAGAAGAAAAAGAAATAAAAGGCATCTAAATTGTAAAGGAGAAAGTAAAATTGTCACTGTTTGCAGATGATATGATAGTGTACATAGAAAACCCCATAGACCCCACCAAAAAGACTACCTGACCTAATAAGTGAATTGCAAAACAGTGAGATACAAAGTCAATATTTAGAAATCAAAGGCATTTTTGTATACCAAGAATTTGTACTTCTTAATCCCTTCACTTTTTTCACCCATCCCCCAACCCCCTACTTTCTGGCCACTATCAAAATGGTCTCTCTATCTATGTGACTGTTTTGTTTATTTATTTTGTTTTTTTAGATTCAATTGTTGATAGATATGTATTTATTGTCATTTTATTATTCATATATTTGATCTTCTCCTTAAAGAAGACCCTTTAACATTTCACGTAATACTGGTTTGTGGTGATGAACTCCTTTAGCTTTTTCTTTTCTGGGAAGCTTTTTATCTGGCTTTCCATTCTAAACAATAGCTTTCCTTCATAGAGTAATCATCGTTGTAGGTCCTTGCTTTTCATCACTTTGAATATTCCTTGCCAATCCTTTCTTGCCTGCAGAGCTTTTTTTTAGAAATCAGCTGACAGTCTTATGGAAAATTCCTTGTAATATCTAACTTGCTGCTTTTAAGATTCCCTCTATATCTTTAACCTTTGGCATTTTAATTATGATGTGTCTTGGTGTGGGCCTCTTTGGGTTCATCTTTAGGACTCTGTTCACTTCCTTGACTTGTATGTCTATTTCCTTCACCAAGTTAGGGAATTTTTCTGTCAATATTTTTTCAAATAGGTTTTCAATTTATTGCTCTCTCTCTTCTCCGTCTGGGACTCCCATGATGCAAATGTTGGTAAGCTTGAAGTTGTCCTAGAGGCTCCTTACACTATCCTTATTTTTTCTGAAATCTTCTTTCTTCTTGCTATTGTGATTTGGTGGGGTTTTTTTTTACTTGTTTGTTTATTTGTTTGTTTGCTTGCTTCTTTATATTTCAAATCACTGATTTGATTCTTGGCTTTATCCAGTCTACAGTTGATTCCATGTAAGTTGTTCATCATTTAGTGTATCCTTCATTTCTGACTGGTTCTTCTTTTATGGATTTCATGGCCCTTTTTTATGCTGTAGAATTTCTCACTATGTTCACTGAGCATCATTATTACCAGTGTTTTGAACTCTGTCTTGTAGCTTGCTTATCTCCATTTTGTTTAATTCTTTTTCTGGAGTTTTGTTCTGTTCTTTCATTTGGGCCATGTTTCTTTCTCCTTATTTTGACAGCCTCTCTATGTATTAGGTGGAGCTGGTACTACTCCCTGGTTGGGAAGATTGGTCTATTATAGGAAGTGTCCTGTAGGGTCCAGAGACATAGCTTCCCTTTTCACCCAAACTGAGTCCTCAAGGTGTTTCCACCATGTGGGCTGTGTACACCTTCCTTTTGTAGTTGAGCCTTGATTGCTGTCGGCACATGAAGGAGAGGGATTTACTCAGGCTGATCAGCTACAAGGACCGGCTGTGACCACTGACCACCTACCTTCAATCACTGTGGAGGATCAGCTGTATAAGGGTATGCCCACTCCACAGAGCATACTTATTCAGTGGGGCTCAGGTGCCTGCAGAGTCTGCCCCATGAGTGTGTCACTTGTGGAGGTGGTAGAGTAGTGCTCTGACATGGTCTATAGCTGTCCACTGGGTGCACAGGCTCTGGGGCCTCCCACACAGTGCTGGCCAAGGTCAGCCACCACCTGTGTTCTGTCAGGGGCCACCGGCATAAGCTACAAAGCAATCTGCAGTTCACTGCTACTTGTGCTGGACTTGTAGGTGCCCAAGTGAGTCTAAGCTGTCTAAGCAGTCTAAGCTGGTGAACCACGACCAGCTGGTGCTACTGCCAGGCCTGGGGCCACTTAGGAATTGGAGCGGGGCATGATACTGCTCGTTTGAGAAATTTTAGGACTGAAGGCAACTACTGTATATAACAAGAGTCTTTCATCAGGTGACTGAATACAAAACTAATGTTCAAGAATCAGTAGATTAATGGAAGAAGTTTTATTTAAAATACTAACTTAAAAGATTTTTCTAGGAATAAGTTTAACAAGAAACGTGCAATTTACTGAGTAATTAAAAAAAGACAAACAACTGGAATGACATACCTGTCATGTCTTCTGTATTTGATATTTTCAAGAATAATAGTATTCAATTTTTAGGTGAAAATTTGAAGGAAAAGACACTTGGCAAAGTATGCTAAAGTGTGATTTGATATACATTTTCCTAAATTCAGGTTAGCAATATGTGTCAGTGGGAAACAATACATTCTGTGTAATAAAGGGGAGAATAAGAATATATAATACTTATTATTTTTTATTTTTGCATTAGGAAACTTAGGGAATCTTCATAATATAATGTTAAGTAAGGAATGGACAAAAAAACCTTACCTGAAACTAATAAATAAATTTAGAAAACTGTCAGTTCAAGAGATATTTCGTTGATATTGTAATTACTCAGTAGCATTTGACATTTAAAACCACCCATTGTAATCTCCCCAAATGTAAGAGAGTTGAGACACCACAAGACCAGTGGTTTTCAGCTTCAGCTTATCAATCACACTCAGAAATCACAATGTGCTCATCCAGGCCCAAGATTACCAGCTTCGACAGAGAAGGCAGCATTGTGCACAGCAATGGCTTCACAGACTCCTGCCCCAAGGAGAGTCTGATAGTCCAGTTGCTGCACATCATGTGTTTTAGTGGAAGAATGACAAGAGCTGGAATGCTGGGGAGCCATGGTGACTAGGATCCCTTGACCTACATACCCTTGTAAGTCACCTGGCACCTGGAGAGGTGCATGCAGTTCCCATTCTTTAGTGCAGTGCAGCTGTCCTCTTCCAATGCCAGTAAGATACAAAGCAATCCCGAGAAGCAGGGACCACATGCCTGGGGTACACTCTGCTAGTAGACAATACATGGCAACTTATGCCCACACAAAAATCTGTACACAGATCTGTAGCAACAAAGAGATGAAAACAGGAAGCAACAATAATGTCCTTCAGTAGGTGAGTGGATAAACAAACTGTGGTGCATCCAGACAATGGAATATATTGGGTGGGAAAAAGAAATGCACTATCAGCCCTGGCCTGGTGGTTGCCACTGGGTGGTTGTGATTTGGTCTCTGGTCAGGGCACATGCAGGAAGCATCCAATGACTGCATAAATGGGTGGAGTAACAAGTTAATGTTTCTCTCCCCCTCCCCCCACTTTCTCTCTCTCTCTCTCTAAAATCAATAATAAATATTAATAATTTTTAAAAGGAAATGTGCTATCAAGCCACAAAAAAAGACATAGAGGAATTTTCCATGTATATCACTAAATGGAAAAACCACTGGGAAAAGTCTACTTATTGTATGAGTTTAACTCTGGAAAATGTAAGATGATAGAGACAGTAAAAATATCAATGGTTACCTGGTACAGCAGGAGGAGAGGAGGGATGAATAGAAGGTGAACAGAGGGCAGGGAAACTATTCTGTGTGACTGATACTGTAGTGTGGATACATGACATTACGCAATTATCAAAATGTATGGAAATGTACAATGCAAAGAGTGAACCCTAATATAAAGTATGATCTTTAACTAGGATAAGAGTACATCGATATTGGTTCAATAATTGCAATAAGGGAACCACAAGATGTTAATATTATGGGAAACTTTTTGGGGAGGAAGAGAGGGAGTGTATGGAAACCCTCTACTGAGTATCTAACTACTCAATTTTTCTGTGAACTTAAAACTCTAAAAAATAAAGTTGTTTTTTTTTTAAATTACTAGCATCCATATCATGTTCTCTGACACAATGGGATTGAATTAGAAATGAACAACAAAAAGATAAATTTAAAATCTAGTGTTTAGGCCCTGACTGGTGGGGCTCAGCTGGATGGACATCAACCCGCAAAGCTAAAGGTCACTGGTTTGATTCCCAGTCAGGGCTCTTGCCTGGATTGCAGTTTCAGTCCCCAGTTTGGGCACATATAAGAAGCAACCGATCAATGTTTCTTTCTCTCACCAACATATCTCTCCTTCTCTTTCTTCCTCCCTTGCTCTCTTTCTAAAAACAAATAAATAAATAAAGTCTTTTAAAAAAATCTTATCTTTGAAATGTAAAAAATTATATATACAGTTGACCCTTGAACAACATGAGTTTGAACTGCACGGGTCCACTTATATACATATTTTTTCAATAAATATATTGGGAAAATCTTGGAGACTTGCAACAATTTGGAAAATCTCTCAATGTGCATAACCTAGAAATATTTTTAAAAATGAAAGAAAAAGTAGATATATCATGAATACACAAATAAATGTAGGGACTAGTCTATTTTATCATTTATTATAAAACATGCACAAACCTATTATAAAAAGTTAAAACTTACCAAAACTTACATACACAAACGCAGACTGTACATGGTGCCATTTTCAGCAAAATAAATCTAAACAAATGCAAAGATGCAGTATTAAGTCATCCTGTGGTAATTTTACAGCCACCTCCTATTGCTGCCGCGCTGAGCTCCAATGCAGCGAGCACCCCCACTCAAACCACCGTGTGACACTAACCATCTGCCTGTGAGCAGTTCATTGCTTCCATGAATTGCATATGGCAGTAGAAAGTGGTCTCATGCATTTTTCATATTTAGTGCAACACCACCAGCCTTGAATACACCATGGGACCCATGCAAAGTGGCCCTGGTGGTGCTTGAAGTGCTCCCAAGAAGCAGAGAAACGTCATGACATTACAAGAAAAAGCCGAGCACTTGATGGGTACCACAGCTTGAGGACTGCCGCTGTGCTTGGCCACCGCTTCAAGATAAATGAATCCAGCATAAGGGCCGTGGTTTAAAAAAAAAAAAAGGAAAGGAAAGGAAAGGAAATTCATAAAGCTGTCACTGCAGCTATGACAGTGGGTGTGAGAGCCTTGTACTTTTGGAGAAATTATTTTATATTGAAAATGCAGTTTTTATGTGGGTGCAGAATCCCTGTAAGAAAGGCAGACCTATAGACTCTAATATGATTCTAGAAAAAGCAAAATGAAGGTGAATGAACTAAAGCTGGAGAATTTAATGTCAGCAAAGGATGATTTGACAATTTTAGAAAAAGGTTTGGCTTTAAAAAAGAATGTCAAGACAACAGGAGGAGCAGCTTCCATGCAATGCCGCTAATTCAGCCTCTAGATCGGGGAAGATGGGGTCATAAGAATCTTTGGAGTTTGTTACATACTGTACTGATGGGAAGGGCTGTCTTTGCTATGGAAGGAGAACCCCAATAAAGAGAAGATCATGAAAGTCTGGAAGAATCACACCACTGAAGACGCATCTTTATCACAGACGAAGCCATTAAAGCCATCAAGACCAAGACAGTAAATTTTCTGGAGACCCCTCTGTCCAGATGCTGTGCGTGACCTCACAAGATTTACAACAGAATTAATCAGGGAGCCACCAAAGGGACTGTGGATGTGGAAAAAAAAAATTTAAAGGTTTGTGTGTGAAGGTGAAGGGTTTCAATATATGGATCTTGGAGAAATTCAAGAGCTAACAGACGCCACACCTGAGGAACTAACAGGAGATGACTTGACAGAAGAGCGCTTCCCAACCAGTGCCAGACCATGAGGAAGATGATGTAGGAGAAGCAGAGCTAGAAAACAAACTGGCATTAGACGGTCTGGCAGAAGGGCTCCCGGTGTTCAAGGCTGCCTTTGACTTCTACCTCATGGGCCCTTCTATGAGACAGACACTGAATCTAAAGCAGAAGGTGGGAGGATTGCTGCTGCTGCCTGGAGACATTCTTAGAGAAATGAGAAGGAAAAGAAGTCAGGCCAAAATTACTCTATGTATTCCATGAAGTCACATGGAGTGTGCCTGCCGCCTCTGCCGCCCCCGCACGCCAGAGACAGCAAGACCAGCCCCTCCTCTTCCTCCTCCTCATCAGCCTCCTCTACCTGAAGATGCTGAGAATGAAAACTTTCATAATGATCCACTTCCACTTAATGAACAGTAAATAGTCATCATGCCATACCATTAATAAACATATTAACTGTATGTGCAGGGGGTCGGTCCTTGTGTGAAAATCTAGTACCTGTAGGGCAGGAACAGTCTGAGACACTTCTGTGGCATCATCATTGTGGCTTCAGTGTCCGTCCTGTGGAGCACCGTGTGCAAGACTCGTGCAGAAGTGGATAACCGTTCTCACAGGCCTAAGGTAAGTGGTATTTCATATAAAGTTAAGTGCTAGTTTTCTTACCATTTTATAACTTTGCTTTCAAAGACTTACATTACCATATACCTCTCCAGTAACTGGAGAAACTGTATATCAGTGTATCATTACAGAAAATATTTTTTAATGTAAGAATGTTCCCAATACTCTATTATGAATATGTCTGTAATACTGTTTGCCATAAAAAGTTTACAGTGATTCATTCATGAATATGTGTGTTAAGCCACTGTGAAGCAATTCTATGGATCACACTAAGCTACCATAAAGCAACCAGTCATATCGCTGCTTCTTTGTTATCAATGCATGTAAATATAAATTGCTTTTTCACATCTTTTCTTTTTGGGTAGCTAGTGTTGGTAATAGCTGTAACATCCACAGTGTTTTGTATCATAAGACAATACCAATTTAGGTACTGACAGATGATTCACCTTGTAAGCAGGTGATATAAACTTATGGTATCAATAAGTATAGTGTAGTACTGTAAGTGTAATTTCTCTCCCTTACGATTTCTAAATAACATTTTCTTTTCTCTAGCTTTATTGTAAGAATATAGCATGTAACACGTATAACACAAAATATGGGTTATTTTACTGTTTATTTTAGCAGTAAGGCTTCCAGTCAACAGTAGGCTATTGGTAGTTATGTTTTGAGGGGCGTCAAAAGTGATGCACAGTTTTCAGCTGTGCAGGGCTCAGTGTTCCTGACCCCCACATTCTCCAAGGGTCAACTGTAATTTACTGGCCCCAGAATAAATCACAACAAATATTTGAAAAATAATAATTAAAATATTACATATTATATCTTATGGCCTTAAATAAATATATTAGGAAAGGAGAAAAATTGAAAGCTAAGGAACTACTGTATTTTTCAGACTATAAGATGTACTTTTTTACCCCCAAGTTTGGGAGGAATAATGGTTGTTAATGGTGCCATTGAGTTCTGTTTACATTTACGTTGGTGAAATATTATGTTATTTATGTTATTAAATATTTTACCACATTTTTGCTTCAAAAATTTTTTCCTATTTTTCTCCTCTAAAACCTAGGTGCATCTATGGTCTGAAAAATACGGTCAGTATCCAAGTTAAGAAGTCAGAAAAAGAACAGTAAAATAAAACCTAAAAAAATAAAGCTAAGAGCAGAAACTAATTTAAAAGTATATATAGAGTAGATCAACAAAGCCAAACATTGATTTTATGAAAAGAAAGATTAAAAAGGTAGAAAATTAGAAAAGCTCTGGCAAAACTAAAAAAGAGAGAAATTCCTGAAGTCATTTTATAACCTCCTTATCATTAAATAACACGAGAGGGAAAGGAAAACAACTAAGAATACAGCATTTGTGTTTTTGTGTGTGTGTGTGTGTGTGTGTGTATTATGACCAAGAAGGATTCACCAGGGGAATCTCTAGGGATGGTTTAACATTAAAAAATCTATTAATACATTCATTACACTAACTGATTTAAAGGCAAAGAAACCACATGATTTTTCATAGAAGAGGCATTTGATACAATTTAACACTTTTATGTGGTTTTTTTTTAAGCTAGTAAATAAGGAAAAAAGCCAACTTCCTTAACCTGATAAAGCGTATGTAAGAAGGAGCAGTAAATAGTCACACTTCAATGCAACACTGTTTTAGAAGCACTTCCTTTGGAACAAGGCAAGGTTGCCCACTGTCTCCACTTGAGTTTAACATTGTTTTGGGCTGTTTGAGCTGATACACAGGGAAGCACAGGCCAGGGCAACCAGCAGTAACAAAACCAGACCCTTAAATCTGCAGTCCATAGGAGATTCATTTCAGATTGAAAAACATACACAGATTGAAAGTGCAAAGACAGAAAAAGATATTTCATGAAAATGGAAATGAAAAGAAGAGCAGGGGTAGCAATACTTACACCAGACAAAATAGGCTGTAAAACCAAGGTGATAACAAGAGACGAAAAAAGACCCAGCATTTTCATTTTGGGGTATTTAAAGAAACTCCAAAGCATAAATGGAAAAGCCATTTGCATCCCTAAGTTTACTGAAACATTGTTTACCATGGTAATGAAGGAGGCAACCTAAGAGCCCATTGGCAGGTGAACGGGTAAAGAAGTGTGTGATGGAATATGGTTCAGCCATAAGAAACAAAAAGAATGAAATGTTGCCATGTGAAACAACATGGATGGACCTCGAGATCATCGTGCTGAATTCAGTAAGTCAGCCAGAGAAAGACAAATGCCGGTTATTTCACTTCTATGTGGAATGTTAAAAACTAAAATAAACAAACCAGCAGAACAGAAACAGACTCATAGATACAGAGAACATCTTGATTGATGCCAGGTGGAAGGGTGTTGGGTGAAAAAGGGGAAGGGATTAAGAAGTACAAACTGGCAGTTACAAAGTAGTCACAGGGATGTAAAATCCAGTACAGGGAATACAGTCAGTACCGTCGATAATATGTGTGCTATCAGGTGGGTATTAAATGTGATCACTTTATAAGTTACACAGATGTCTAGTCACTGAGTTGTATACCTGATACGAATATCATACTGTATATCAACTGTAATTAAAAATAAAAACTTGCAAAAATTAATAAATAGTACATATACATAAATATGCATACATGTTAAAGTTTTCCCACATTTAGCCATTTCCAGTGCTCTTAATTCTTTTCTATAGTCCAAATGTCCACTGGTTGTTATTTTCCCTTAAGAATTGACTTTAATATTTATTATAGTACACATCTGAATAGTGATAAATGTTATTTTTTTTCTTTATTTGAAAGTATCTTTATTTCATCTTCATTTTTCATGAATATTTTTGCTAGATATTCAGTTCTAGGCTGGCACATATTACACATTAAGATATTTTATTGTTTTTGCCTCCATATTTCCGATAAGAAGTCAGCTGACTTTTCCAGTACCGGTCCCTGTGTTTACCATATTGATTTTCTTAGTCACTTCCCAATTTTTCTCTTTATATTTGTTTTTGTAGTTTGATTATGAGGTGTTTCGGGAGTAGTTTTCTTTGTATTTATCAGGCTTTGGACTTGCTGAGTTTCTTGGATCTGTTACTTTATATTTATCATCAAATTTGGCAAATTTTTGACCATCATTTCTTCAAATTATTTTTCTGTCCAACTGTCTCTCTCTTCTTCTACAAGTTGAACTACACGTGTGTTAGATGACTTGATGTTGTCCTATGAGTCAATGAAGCTTTGCTTATTTTTTTAAATAGTTTTTCTCTTTGTTCTCCAAATTGGTGGACACTTTTAAAATTTTTATTGAAGTTTATTTTTCTTCCATCTCCAATATTCTATCTATTCAGACTATTAGTGAATTTTTTTACTGAAGATATTGTGCTTTTTAATTCTAGAATTGTCATCCAGTTCTTTTTTGTAGTGTCTAGGTCTCTCTTGAATTTGCCCATCTGTTCGTTCATTATGGGTATGTATTTTTAAAGTCCTTGAACATACTTATTATAGGCCCTTTGAAATCTTTGTCTACTAATGAAATGTCTGAGTAATTTCAGAATTAGTTTTTATTGCCTGCTTTCCTTTTGGCTGTGGTCACATTCCCCTGTCTAATAAGTTTCTCATACCGGGAATTGGAGATGATAAATTGTAGAAAATCTACATTCTTTTATCTTCTACCTAAAGAGTATTTCTTTTTAAGCAGGAAGGCATAAAATTCCAAATTCTCTGTCCCCTCAGATTGGCAGCAGCTAAAACTTCTGCTCAGTCCTCTCAGCTTCCAGTTATTTTTCTGGCTGTTTTCTCCTGGGTCCTGGGAGTATCCCCTGCACCAATCAGGGGTCAACCAAGGATTTGGTCAAATCTTACCTGCACTTTAAGAAAGCCATTGTGGCTTCTTCCTTTCTTGGATTTTCTTTATAAAACCCATTCTCTGACTTGTCAAACCAGTAAGACTAGCAACTTCGAGCCTGAATTCCAGCCATCCCACGGTGCAATCTCTGGATAGTGCCTTCAGGCAAAATCCTTGTAAGAATCATGATCTTAACCACTGCACCTTCCTTTATCAGTGACTGGCTTATCTCCAGTTTCTGCCCTGTTTTGTTCTATCCAGTCCCTTCAAATAATTGTTTTTAAAGTTTTTTCCACAGTCTATACTCATTATAATACGATACAGGTTACTCCACTACTACTGGAAGAAGAATCCCTAATTTTGTTTTAAAATACTCAGATGAAGATGTTGACTTGCCTGAAATTTAGAAGAAAGATCCAAGGTGAGATAGACATTTGCCATTCTTTGGCATATAGGTGATATTTAAAGCCATGAGAGTAGAAGTGATTGTTAGAAGTGAAAATAAATAGAACCAAGAACAGAAAGAGTTTCTTAAAAAAACATTAATTTGATCCTTATAAAATTAACAGTAATAACGATGCTATTTATTGAACTCTGTGGCGAGTGCAGAAGACCCTCCGTGCATCCCACTGAATTCATCCGACAGTGTTGCCAGATGGAGACCGAGGCTCAGACGCGGTGGTCTGCCTGCACCGCACAGCAGGGAGGGGAGACGAAGAGGAACTGGTGAAGGAGACTGACGAGCGGGAGCAAACCGGGCAGTGGGAAGAACATCTCAGGGGGATTTTTTAAATGATCAGAGATCCAGTTTCTGTGTATGTAAAAACGGAATAATAACCACCTTGCAATTAGTGCGAAGATTATAAAAATAATATATTTAAAGTATCCAAAACAGTCCACCTCGAAAACATGCAGCAAAAGAATAGCTATAATGCCTAGAAGTGTTATTTATTGTATTTAGCTTTATTATTTCATGCAAATGGAATGAAGGCCCCCCAAATTCTTTACCAAGGGTGGGTGGGCATAGGCGTGGAAAAGACCGAGAATGCCAACAAGGAAGAAGACAGACGAGAGAGGGAAGTGCCTTCAGGACGCCCATCTAAAGGGGGCCTTGTGGGCTGGCCAGCATCCAAATGGGGGAAGTGGAAAATACTTCCCACTAACCCGAGGGCCCCAGGGGTTTCATGATTGACGAGTGGACTCTCCTTCCTCCGTGGGCACACCTCCAGGTCCTTTCAGGGATATGGACTCAATTCACACAAAAGGAAGACAATCTACACCCCAAGTCAAAAGGGAAAACTTTTGTTATTTATTATTTATATTTTATTTTAGTATTTATTAGATGATAACCTAAAGTATTAAATAAATATCCATGATTCTTTTGTGATATCAATCAACTGCTGAATAAATCTCCCATACAGAAGAACTCCAAATACCTTGAATAGGTACTCCCTCCTCAAGGAAGTGTAACTCCCCTCCTTAAGGGTAGGATGTGCTCAGTGACTTGCTCCCAAAAAGTATAGTATGAGAAGGGAGGGAAAATCAACTTCAGGGTGGAGAAACCTAGGAAAGACCACCTTACCCTGGTGGAAAATCACACTGATACACGTATTCTTGGTACAGTGGGATGAGAATGGTTTCTTATCCCAGCGACCTTTATCCCCAACGTACGTCATCGCAGCCTCATCGTGAGAAAATCACCGAACTCCAACTGAGAGTCATTTTACAAAATACCCGATCAGTGCTCTTGAAAACTGTTAAATTCATCAAAAATAAGGAGAATCTGAGAAACTGCCACGCCCTAAAGAGACACGTATCATCGTGGAGGGGTCCTGGGACAGCAAGAACTCTCGGTAAAAACTAAGGAATCTGAATAAAGTGCATATGTTAGTTAATAACAATATGCCGATACTGGTTTATTACTTGTGACAAGTGAACCATGCCATTGATGTAGGATATTAACGATAGGGAAACCGGGTAAGTGGTATATGGGAATTCTCTGTATTCTCTTTGCAGCTTTTCTGTAAATCTAAAACTATTCTAAAATAAAGAGTGTATTAAAAATGTATGTGTATATGTGCATATACACAAATATTTCTTTCAAAGGTACAGCTCGATCCTGGGTGCAGAGCAGGTGTTTTGGATCCCTGTGTCCCTGACTCTGAAAGAGGTGGCCGGGACCACGCCCCGCTGCAGGAGAGGATGGGAACCGGGAGGGAAGAGACGCAAGCCGACTTCTGGACAGGCAGACCAGGGAGCCAGTTACCTGGAACAATGGAAAGAGCTCAGAAAGAGGCAGAGAGACCCCTATGTCACCCCACCTATTTTTAAAAACTCACGCTGAGGCTGAACGCATTAGAAGAAATAGTCAAACA
The DNA here is from genome assembly GCF_021234435.1 of Artibeus jamaicensis. Lineage (NCBI taxonomy): Eukaryota > Metazoa > Chordata > Mammalia > Chiroptera > Phyllostomidae > Artibeus > Artibeus jamaicensis. The sequence goes on from NW_026521356.1 coordinate 5,383,381, forward strand.
GTGGGCAACACTGGCTTCAAAATGGAAGGAAGGAAGGAAGGGAGGGAAGGAGGAAGATAAAGAGGGAGGGACAAAAAGAAAGAAAGAATTTCCCTTTTTAAAAATCGCTCTTACTTAAAACAACTTTCCGGAATGTTAGCAGTACTTCACATGCAGAAATTTCTGTTTGGCAGCTCGATTGACTTGCTGATTTCCAGGAAAACTGAGCTGTCATCTGGTTTCCACTTGGCTGTTTACTGCCATGAATATGCAGTTCATATAAAATGTGAAATGCCTGCTGAAGAGGAGAAATGTAATTTTTTCTGACATATTGCTCCAAGCCCCACACTGTCTCAGAGATGAAACCCAGTGGAGAAAGTTTCCTCCTCACCCCACAAACATGAGAGTGGGGAATTCCGAAAGACGTGTTTCTCTGGGGATTTTCACGTGGACTTAACGGCTCCGGAGCGATCTGTTGGCTGGGGAGTCAGATGGGAATAAGCACAGAACACCTCTGTGGCTTTGCGTGACACCCATGCAACTCAAGCAAAAACGTGCGTGCGGCAGCAGGGGTGTGTTTCCTGGCAGTCCTCAGAGTATTGTCACTGTCACCATGTTTTGAGCAGCTCCTGGTGCAGCCACGACAATAGTACAAACAGCTGACATTTCCCCTGCACCCAGGCGCTTATCCCTCATCTGTCCCGTGAGGCAGGGTCTTCCATTATTCCACCGTAAAGAAAAATAATGAGTCCCAGATGATAAAATACGCTGTGCCTGAATGCATGGTGTGATAGCTAATTTTACGTGTCAGCTTGGCTAGGCTATGTACCCAGCTGTACGGTTAACACCAGGCTAGATAATGCTGTGAAGAATTTGTCGATGTGATTAGCATTTACAATCAGCCCACTGTAAGTACAGCAGATTACCCTGAGTAATGTAGGTGGGCCTCCTCCAATCAGCTGAAGGCCTTCAGAGCAAGGGCTGGGGTTCCCCAGGAAGAAGGAACTCTGCCTCAAGTCTGTAATACTGACATCCTGCATAATTTCCAGCCTGCCAGTATGCCTGACAAATGTCAGATTCCCCAACCTTCACCCCCTGCCCTGAGTCATGTAAGCCACTTCCTTAAACTCCCCTTTCTCTTAACCCCAGGTCTTTCTGTACACAACGCCCAGGTTCTCAATGCATCATCACTCTGCAGCCTCCCAGGTCCGCATGAGAGGCTGCATATACCAGTGTTGTGATAGCAGCCGGGAGTGACTGGATCCAGACCCCTTAAAGACCGACCTGCTGAGAAGAGGATGTAAAGTGAAGGAGACCAGGTGAGTGGAGAAAACTGCTGTTGTGAAGGAGGAAGTGAGGAAGTCAGGCAGATGTGGTAATCACAGAGGGAGGAGGGTGTGGTAGAGAAGGTAACAAATAATTCTCACTCGGGGAGCGCTTCCCATGGGCCAGGCACTGTTCTACATGCATTCCTTATATTACCTTCTATAGTATTATCCTCATTATAAAGATGAAGAAACTGAGGCCCAAAGTCACACATCAGGTTCATGGCAGAGTAGCCAGTGGTATGCCTGAAGTGCCCAACCCTGAACTACTGAGCATGTAGCACACAGGAAAGAGAAGGGTGAGACAGAGGTGTTACTCTCATGAGGGAGTCTAACCTGGAGAGCCAGGGCCAAGCTCGAGTTTGTAAAGCCAAGGCCCTGTCCTGCTGGGCTGGAGGAAATCCAACCGCAGTCTTTACTGGGTCTCCTTGGAATGACACTAAAGTTCCAGGATTTTAAGGACCGCACAACACGAGAAAGCGCCCGTCATCATCAGTCTGTACTTAAAGCCACGAGATGCTGCATCAAAGAAGAATTTATGGGCTTTGTGAGAGAGGAACCAGGCCTGTGTGATAGTGGCTAAGGTAAATTTCTGCAAAAGTATTTAGCTATTTCACCTAAGAAGTCTGGAGGCAGGCAGTCCCTGAAATGGTTTCACAGCTTCCTGGTGCCTCCCAGGGTTCAGGACATCCCCATCCTCACATTCTATCGTCCTCAATGTGTGGATTTGTTTGATCCTTAGGTTTCTTTTCTCATGGTCCCCAAAGGCTACCAGTGCTGCAGAGCTCCCACAACCATCTTCAGGGTGGAGAGCGGATGCAGATCACCTGGACCTCCATCCCAGACCTCCCCCAAGTCCTCTGGGTCAGAACTGAGCCCTGAACCAATCACTAGCAAAGGAAACACTAGCTCACTTGGTTTAGAACAATCACAGGTTGCCAGGAGGCGCTGCAGGTGAGGCCCACCCTCCTCCACAAGTTGCCACCCGAACAAAATGTGGGTTCTTTAAGGAGGAAGAGACAATAATCAATGGGTAGGAAACCAGCTGTGTCTGTCACAAAACCCCCCACTGTCCCAGTCCACAGGGCTCTGTCACGTCCATGGTTCTGCTGCGCCAGGACACAGGAATTTCTGCGAAGACCAGGAGCCCCAAGCCCAAGGCCAGCCTCCCTACGTGTACCCAGAAGCCTTCTCCTGAGTTTTGCCAGAATGTTGATGGGGAACATAGTCCCCAAAGAACGTGGGCACTGACCGGCCTCTGCCTCCTTCCGGTCAGGAGAAACGCCTTAGCTAAGCCATGTGGCTCCTCAAACGTACTTCCCTCACTCACTCCCAACCTTTCCCCATCTTTGAGTCCTAGCAAAATATTCTCAGGGTAAGACCTTTGGGAAAGCAGAGAGAAACAAATGTTCTTCTGGTAGCTTCTTCTCTTGGCCAGTTAACACAAATCTGTCCCTAGGCCTGGCTATCTTTGTGCCTCGGTGGCTGGGGAGACAGGGACAGTAAGTGAGTGAATGCAGGGAGTGAAAACTGCACATTCATCTCAGTAAATGCCCATGCCACGGCTGCAGTGGACAGAAAAGCACAGTGGGGAATAGAAGGGGCCTGGGCCCCAGTTTCCACTCCGGGCCCAAATGCCTTCATCGGTAAAATTCCCATTTACAGGGAATGCTCTGGGGTAGGAATGGGAGAACTCCATCCAGCTTGCAAAGCAGATGTAGAGGCCTGGCAAATTCCCTAGGAAATGTCCCAGGCAGACCCATTCCTGGACAGTGGGGCCAGGAGACACTGGGGCTGGGGGGTAACATGTGTTACAGGCCTCCGGGTGCAACTTGGATGCGTGAGCAGATGAGGTGGGCGTGAGGACCGGTTAAGAAATTGCAGAGGACACCTCAAGTCACATGTTAGTGTCTAGAACAAGGGTTCTTAACTGGGGTCCATAAACCATAGACCGTACACTAATTCACTGGCCCATGAACTGGGACTGGGAGTGATTACAACTTTGCTTCCACTCGCCTGCATTTGAATCCAGGCAGCAGCTGCAGTGGTGTGAGTGGGGCCGGAGGCCAGCGCAGAGCTCTCCGCGTCCCTTGCCTGGGTACGTGCGCCCTGAAGCACCATCTGCACACGTTTCCACTTCACACTTACAGTAGTTTATTAGGCTCACCCCTAGATCTTATATGTAATGTGTTAATAAAGGAACCCATGTCTTACACCACCACACATTTAAACAATATTTTCACAACTGTATTCCAACATGACTACCTTGCTTTGCAGCCCTGTGTATTTTATTTTATGCACATGAAAACATTATTTTGAGAAGGCATCCACGGCCCAAACAAGGCGAAGAGCTCCCAGCCCAGGGGGGCCTTGCTGATACCCTGCCCAGAGTGAGGGCAGCTGCTCTGGGAGCAGAGACTCTGCAGGGGGAGCCAGGTCAGAATTCCACCTGCTCCAGGAAATCTGGGGTGGGGGTGGCGGTGAGGCATCGCAGGGACAGCTCACTAAAATCTGCACGTTAGTTGAATGGCCCTGGGCCTCAGCTGCCCATTGTGAAAAACAAGAAAATTACCATCCTCTGAGCTTGGATCGCAGGGGAATTTAGGGAGAAGGGGGGCAGAGCAAGAGTTCACAGTGGGATAGAGGCAGGAGACTCTTTCTAAATTTAAAGACACTAAAGCCTAGAGTAGGGAGAGGCAGGGTTTTCTCCCTCCTCGCCTGAGGGGACGCAGCCCTGAGGGGAGCCTGAGAAGTTTCCGGAGCCGTCTGAGTGAGCCAGGCGAGAGCTGAGGCGTCTGCGGGCTGCCACCCCCCTTCTTTGCTGGGAGCACAGAGCCTCCCTCTCCGCCTCTGCACCCGAGGCCTCTCATTCGGAGCAGTGCCACCCCAGCCCCCACCAGGCAAGCTCTGCCCCGGGTGGCACGGATGGCCAAGCCCCAGCTGCCTTGTGAGAGGAGCCGCCATTGAGCCATCGAGCAGGGACATGCTTCATTTCACTGAGGTGGGAGTCAAGGACATAGCTGCTCTTACTGGACCATCTTATCTCTCTCTTGAGCTGCCCCACTAAAGAGGGCAAAGCCCAGCCTCATCCACCAAGACCTGCCTGAGGTCAAGGTCATTCAGCCCAACTGTGAGATTATGGGGCCCAGAGCCCCAAACCCAGCCCCTCTGCCCACACTGCCTGAGAACGGCTCCTTTCCTTTCACTCTGCCCATGTGTCCCCAGGGTGAGGCTGGGATCCAGGGACCGCCTCCCGCTGCTCAGTGCCCCAACCTCCCTCCGGAGAAACTTCTCAGCTTTGAGGTACTTGTGGGGAAGGGGCTGAAACGACACACAGAAGCGCAATTCTGGGCTGGACTGGAGGACACTGAGTGATGAGGGGGAGAGGCCTGGGAGCCCGGGAGCCTAGAGATTCTGGGGGGAGTGACTGGCCACCTCTTCTGCTTCCTGCTTGGTTCTTGGCTGCTCTTGATACCGTGCTGGTCTGGTGGGGGCAGAGAAATGACCACCAGGACCCAGGACATCATTCATTTGTTCGCTCGCTCACTCGCTCATGCATTCAGTTACCTGTCCCCAGCAAGGGCTCACAGCCGGGCCCTGGGGAGGGGACACAGAACACACTGTACACAGATGTCCTGCACAGAGGGCCTGGGGACAGGGGAGGGGGGCGGCTGGAAAATGACTTCCTGGAGGGAGGCCTGAGGCTAAGTCTTGAAGAATAAGAAGAATGTTCCTCAGTGAGGAGGGGGATGAAGGGCCTGGGTGCAGAGGCTCCGGAAGAAGCCCAGGTGGTGGGGCCTGTGCAGGCCGCACTGGGCAGAGGCTCCGTGTGTGATGGCTGTCGGGAGAAAGCACGGTCCTGCGGTTCAGTACATTTAGGAAGTCTGGATTAAACAGTGCTGAATATTTACTGCAGAACTTGTCAGAGCCTTTAGCCTATTAATATGCAGGGCGAGCCTCATGGTGTCCCCCGAGACTCATGCTCCATGGCCGGCCACGCTGGCACGGAAAAAAAAAATGTAAGGCAGGAGTAGACGAGGTCAGAGAACATGGGGGCTCTCTGGCCAGGACCCTGAGGCTGGATTTTTTTCCCTGGGGCCAGTGAGTCGTCTCAGAAGGCAATTGACTGAGGGATCTAGACTCAGGGGACCTGGTGCAGTTCAGTAACCAGCAAGGTCAGGGCTACGGCAGGACACAGCCAGTCCCTGCCAGTCCCTCCTCCCTCACTGACAGCAGGGCCACTCTGTGGGAGAAGCAGCAAAATCCAGGCTAGAAGGGAGGGAAGGCCGGGCAACCTTCGAATCCAAGTGTGGGTTGAGAGCCTTGGCACAGTGGTCAGGGCTGCTCCAGTTCAAATCCTGAGCCCACCACTTCCTCTCTGGGGGTCTTTGACTGAGTCTCTCAGGGAGCGGGTAGTGTGGACTCAAGGGGTTTTTTTTTTTGTTTATTTATTTGAATAGACATTACTTTTTTTTAAATTCATTACTTTTAGAGCAGTTTTAGGCTTATAGAAAAACTGCACCCAAAGTACGGAAGTTTCCATGTACCCCCTCCCTGTCCTTGCACTTCCCGTTATTAACGTCTTACCTTGCACGGGTGTGGTGCATTTCTTACCATCGATGAGCTAGGACCAGTGCATTAGTACTAACTCAAGTCCACAGTTTGCGTTGGGGTTCGCCCTTCGTGCTGTGCATTCAGTGGCCTGTGGCAGACACACGTCCAGCACTGGTGTCGCACGGATGGTGTCACACCCTGAACAGGCCGTCTGAGCCTCAGCTTTAACACCTACAAAAGGCGAGTGTGAAGCTCATCTGAAGCCCTCAGTCTCCCATTGTAGGTTTCTAATTTAGGCCTCTTGACAAATTGAGTAAGTAGTACAGAAGTCAGCTCTAAATATGGTCCGATGTCTATCAGAATCACTAGGCTTGGGTTGAGGGAAGAGGGTCCTCACTCACACAATCTAGGTTCTCCACCCCAGGCCTGCCGAATCAGAATCCCTGGGGCGAGGCCCGGATTGTGCATTTTAACCAGGACCATGGTGCATGGGGAAGCTGGAGCCCCACTGGGTGCAGGGCAAGAACTATGGGGCCAGGCTCCTGACTGTGCGTGGGAATTTGACCAGTTTTTCAAACCTAAGCAGAAGAATCTCAGCCATTGCCAGGTTCAAACTTGGCAGATATGGGTGAGAACAGTTTTGTGGAAAGCCTGAAAAAGCCCCTTTCTGCCTTCTGCAGCTCCCAGTCAGCACGCCTGCTGCGGTTTCCTATCTTGATCGCTTATCTCTCCCCCAAAATAACCTGCAGCCGAGTCTCACCAGCTGCAGCTCCCTCTGAGACTTTCTTGATTTAGCCGCCAAATGCGTCTGGCTCCATGACAGAGCTCTGGGCCCAGGAAAGGGCCCTCCCTCGTGGCCATCTGGAGTGGGCTGAATAGTGTTCCCCAAGAAGTCAGACCCACCCAGAACCTCAGGAAGTGACCTTATGTGGAAAGAGGGTCATTGCAGATATAGTGAGTAAGGATTGAGGTGAAGTCATACCGGATTAGGGTGGACTCAACATTCAAGGGCTGGTGTTCTAGCAAAACAGAGACAGACTCACAGAGAGAGCAGGCTGACGACTGGGGGCAGGGGGCGGAGGGATGGAGAAAAAATGGAAAAGGGCTGACAGACGTGGCCAATAGTGCGGTGACTGCAGCGGGGGCGAGGGGTGTACGGGAACAAATGGTAATGGAAAAGAAAAAGGAAAAGGCGTTAAGTGTATTCACATTGTCATGCAACCAAAAATAAATGAAATAAAATAGGGGAAAAAAATAACTGGTCTTCTGATAAGAGGGGAAAGGCAGACAAACGCGCACAGGAGAGAAGGCCCTGGAAAGGCAGGGGGGGAAGGCGGACTGAAGCAGCCACAAGCCAAGGACACCGAAGACCCCAGGAGCCACAAAAGGCTACAAATAGAGGCAAGGAGGGGTTCTTCTGTGGACCCTTTGGAGGGAACGTGGCTCTTTAACACCTTGATTTCAGGCTTCTAGCCTTGAGAATCGTGAGAGTGTAAGTCTCTGTTGTTTTAAGCCACCCGGTGTGCGGTCATTGCTACGGCAGCCCTAGCAAACGGATACACCATCACCGATGTAGACCCCGGCCCCAGCTCAGTCTCTTAGTGCCGATAGAGCCGAGAAGGAAAGGAGCGCACACACAGGCAGTTCTTCAGACAGGCATTTAATGTGGTCAGTCAGGACCAGAACTACTTTCCCCCAACCAACATCGTTGAAACCTGCGCCTACTAGGCCTATTTCCTACACAAGGACAAGGGCCTCAGTCCTGTGCTTGGAAGGCTGTAACCCAGAAGGGTTCAGTAGTGACAAATAAATATCGATCCTAGGGGCAGTGTCTGGCAGGGGGTGTCACGTGGTGGTCCCCAGGCTCAACCAGGGGTCCGCTGGGCAAGTCACTGCAGCTTCATGCCACTCCGGCGTCGCGAGTCCTTCCGGGCAATGGGGCTGAAGTTCACAATCTCCTTGTAGATGTGCTCTGAGAAAGGCAGGGTGGCTCAAGGTGGGGAGGGGCGCCGAGGGCAAGAAAGAGCTGGCTCCCTGTCCCCACAGACACAGCACGGAGTTGTAAGTCAGCCGGGGAGGAAGAAGTGCATGCAGGGACCACATCCGCTCAGAGGAAAGGGGGCAGTAGGCTCCAGGAGGGTGGAGGAACCGGCAGAGAGGCAGGCAGAGAGGCAGGCATGGAAACAGAGGTGGTGAAGGACAGAAAAGCTGCAGGCAGAGAGAGGAGGGAGCCTGAGCCCCCAGCTCTTACGCTTCCATTCATCCACTGTAAGTTTCTCATGTTCTAAGGAATCATCAAATTTCTGGGCCTCTGTCTCCTCCTCTGGGTCCCGGAAGGGTTCAAAGAAGGGGTGGGTGAGGGCCTGCGAGGCCGTCAGGCGCTTGTCCACGTCCAGCTCCAGCATCTTTTCCAGCAGGTCTGTGGCTGCAGCAAAAGCACGAGCCTCACTCCAGGCCTGGGAGAGCCAGGCCGCCCACCGGGACCGACTGCAGAGGCCCAGGCCAGAGACTTACCCTGGGGGCTGGCACGTGGGAAGAGCTGAGAGAAATCCTTCTTGGGGCTCTGTGGCAGGGACTGGATGTAGGACTTGGCCTGGAAGACAGAAAAGCAGTGAGTAATCCCCACCTGTCAGCACTTTGGGGCTCAGGCTTTAGGAGCACAGAGCAGAGATTCCAGAAAAGGCCCAGCAGGGCTGAAGGCTCAGGTCAGAGTCCGAAGAGGGATGAAGGCAAGAGGGAGGCGGAGGTGAGCCCTCCTTCCCAAAGCCTGTAGCCCGCCCACCTGGCCAGCTGGACCCATGCCACACACCGCTTTGTCGTTCAGCTTCTGCACAAACTCCGCACCTGGCACCCCAGTCACTTTCAGGATCTGGGTCAGCTGGTCCAGGTCTTGGCAGCAGGTTAAGGCTCGGCCTCACTCTTTGCTGAAGGATCTGAAGCTGCCCTTCCCGCCGGCTCTCCATCACTCCCACCCAGGCCCTGTGGCAAACACCCAGCCTCCAGACGCCTATTCCCCTCGTGCTTCAGTCTGTGGAAGGCTTCTCCGGCTGGGCTAGGGTAAGGGTCTCTCCTGCAAGTGCTCCCGGACATGCCGCCTCTGGCCCTCAGCCCACTTGGTCACGCTCATCGGTTGCCTCGTTGTCTCCCCACCCTGACTCGGCGGGGCAGACACGTGCGCCCCCTCCTCAATGCTGCGCTGCAAACACAGGCACTCAGAGTGTGATGCCAAAATGTGAAGCGTTTCCTCCATCGTGGTGGAATGACAGGTGGCTACTTTTTACCACTTTGCTTGTCTGCACTTTAAAATTGTTCTACAGGGAAGATATATCTCTTCCACATTAAGAAAAAGAGAGATTTAAATAAGAAAGTGCCTAGTGAAGGAATGAATCCCTGGAGTTTGGCTTTTCCAACAAAGGATACAATCTTTCCCCTTGAACAGCGTTTTCCCGGTCAGCATCTCTGCCATGATACAGCCCACAGACCAGATGTCCACTGCCAAGGGAGGGGAGGAAGTGTCACCCGGACTGCTGACCACAGCCCAGTGGTCAGTCAACCCAGAGTAACCAAGATGGCCTTGGGAAGCTGCCAGAGACCCCCAGTTCCAGGCCGTCCCCCAGGCAGCTGACCACTGACCGGTCTGGTTGTAGTGCATCCAGCTTAGGATAACCTCGGGGGCCCGGTACCAGCGGGTCACCACGTAGCCAGTCATCTCCGCATCTGCATGCCGCGCCAGCCCAAAATCCAAGATCTGTGACTCGGGGAACACAGGGAAGGAGCTTGTTGAGAAGAAGAGTCTCTTAGAGCAGCTTGAGGAGGCTTCTGGGGGAGAGGGACCCACACCAACCCAGCCGACCCTGCCTGGGCCACTCACCTTCAGCTCACAGTCCTCATTCACGGCAAGGTTGCCCGGCTTCAGGTCCTAGATGACAGGAGAGCGAGGGGCATCAGGCTGAGAGGCAAATATGGCAACTTTTCCCAGCCTGGCTACTGCCCAGCATGCAACCTCACCAAACCCCTCCCCTCCCTGCATGTCAGGCTCCTCAGGGGTAACACGAGGGTTGGAGGGTTGGACAAGATGCGCCGCAGGCCCAGCCAGCTCTAAATACTCCCGATTCTTGGAGCCTGAAACACCAGGGCTTGCTTCGTTTGCAGAATTTCCCCCCCAAAGTCCCCCTGAACACAGAAATTCCTTTGAAGCAGGCCTTCCTATGCCGAGGCTGGGCCTGAAAAATCTACATCCCATGTCCCCAAGGACGGTGCCCTCCCTCTACCTTTCCCCTCCCCGGCTGAGGAGAACCCCTCCAGGGTGGGAGGGAGGGTGGCGGAGAAAGCACTCACCCTGTGGATGACCCCGGCGGAGTGGATGTACTGTGTGGGGGAGAGAGAGGAGGGTGGGTCCTGTGCCAAGCTTCACAGCAGGCTTTCCAGGCTGGCTCCGAGCCTCCTCCGCCCCACCACCGCGTGCTCTCCCAGCCCCGAGGCCGGGCCTCCCGCAAACCTCAGGTCTCACCCCCTCTACCGCCCTCCAGGCCCTGCCCACCTTGAGACCCTTGAGCATCTGATACACCAAGTACTGGATCTTGTCCTCACTGAACTCCATGCCCATGATCTTCTGCAGGTCCGTCTGCATGAAAGGCATCACCAGGTAGCTGCAAGGCACGGGGCTTTGTGTCCAGTCCTGAGTCCCACCCAGCCCAGGTCTGAGCTCAGAGGAGAGGCAAGGGGCTGGAATAAAACAGGGGCCTCAAAAGGACCTCTGTGGGTGAGCAGAAGCAGCCCGACCACAGCTGGCCAGAGCCCCACACGGGCCTCCCGGCTCCCGGCTCCCGGCCTCGCCACAGCAGCCACTCAGTTGGCAGAGCTCAGGGTGAGCGTCTCAGCGGGAGCATGCTCAGGAAAACCGACTGGAGCTGTGTCCCCCTGTTCACAGGTGCTCTTTCCTTGCCCTCCTCTGTGCCCCACAGAGAGCCAGAGCTGTGATTTAGAAACATCTCTCGATATTTCCTTCCGCTTCAGTCCAAATCTCTCTCCCAGAGACTCATGCCTGGCTGAGACGGCTCCAGGAGCAACCAAATATGTCTGCCCTCCCAAGAAGGAAACAATAAAGCAATTTCCAGGAGGATGGAAGAAGGAAGGAGGTGGCTAGGCCACTGCACCCTCTTGAAGGATTGCAAACCAAGATTGAAGTCAGCAAAATGTAACCGGTACTCAAGGTAATCACAGCAAAGTCTAGAACAAAAGATGATAAAGACTGAAAAAAGGATTAAAGGCAACCCACTCCCCTCAAAAAACAAAACAACATGTGGTGGAGGCCATTCCCTGAGCCAGTGGCTTTTGGAAGCCTTCTTCTGCCTGACCACACCCTCCCTCCTGCCAGACCCTGCTCCATGCACAGTCCCCTCCCCACCTCCGTCTTTCTCCCCTGCACGGACCCTGGTTCTTTCTACTTGGCCCACACACTTGCTGAAGCCTCACGGTGCTAGAACTACCTTCCCTTGACCTTGTTTCTTAACTAACTTCCCCTTCTCTCTCTTTCTCTGCACCAAATTTCTAGAAAAGGTGTTCCACTCTTGACCCCACTGCCCAGGCCTCTGACAACCTGGTATCTGCTCTTGCCCTGCACCCACCACCAAAACTGCTCTGATCAAGGTCACCAATAATGGCCCAGCCCACCCCTGGCTCCCTCTCTACCTGTCAGACCTTTTGCAAAGTCTGACACTCCCTCAGGATTCTCTGCCAGACGCTCCCAGCTCTTCATCTGCTCATCCTTTGCACCTTCCCTTGAATGGTGATATCATCATCAACAGTGCCATGTCGTGCTCCACACTAGCCTGTCCCTGGGCTTCAGCTATCATCCATGGTGATTATTCTAACCCAATCCACATTCCTAGCCCAGACCTTCTTCTCTGGAGTTCCACATTCATTTGCAACTTCTGAATAAACACTTGAATGTTCATAGGCTTTTCAAAAGTGAAGTTTCAAAAATGAAGTTCATTGTCTTTCTCCCAATATCTGTCCTTCCTCCACCTGTACCGTGGCTATGCTACCTCTCCCAGCCACTGCATCCCAGGGGACTTTGGTCTGCTCCTGGCACACCATCACCTCCACTCCATGTAGGTCAAGGGCTGGGTCTTGAACACCACCCTCTAGGTGTCTGCCTCCCAAAGCTGCTCCCTGTTCTTTCCTCGATGCCACCTGAGTACATCTCCAAAATCCAGTCTGACATCATCTTCCTGCTGAAATTCTCCATGGACTTGAAGCTGCCTGTGGGATCGTCTAGACTTAGCTTGACCAAACCAGCCACACTAAATGTCTCAATATCGACCAAACAGTCCAGCCTCTTCCATGCACCATGGCTTCTGCCCCCATGGTTCCTCCTACCTGGGATGCCCTCAGCCCCTTCTGCCCAAAGCAAACTTCTACACCCCCCCTCAGGCTTGAGTTCAAATGTTGCCACCTTTGTGAAACCCCCCAAGGCAGCATGCAGTCCTCAGCACTCTACCCATAGCTACATTGCCTAGATCACTGACCATACTACTATTAGCATTCGCTTAGAAACTGCATCTTTACCCTACCCAGACCCCTACCCTGCTAGAGGAGCTGGTCACATTACATTCCAAATGCTAAGCACATTATAGGAAAAACTCCATTCAAAACATACCTCAACATGATGAAGACCATATATGACCAACCCACAGCCAATATCATACTCAACAATGAAGTGTTTTCCTTAAGATCAGGAAAAAGACAAGGAGGTCCACCTTCACCACTTTTATTCAACATACTACTGGAAGACCTAGCCACAGCAATCAGACAAGAAAAAAGAAATAAAAAGCATCCAAATTGGACATGAAAAAGTAAAACTGTCTTTATTTGCAAATGACATCATACTAAATATAGAGAACCCTAAAGAAAACACAAGAAAACTACTAGAATTGATAAATGAGTGCAGTGAAGTAGCAGGTTACACAATTAATATTCAGAAATTGGTTGCATTTTTATATACAAACTATCAGAAAGAGAAACTAAGAAAACAATCCCATTTACAACTGCATACAAAATGCCTAGAAATAAATTTAAACAAGGAGGTAAAAGACCTGTTCTTGAAAAATTCTAAGACATTGAAGAAGGAAATTGAAGCAGATACACATACATGGAAGCACATAGCATGCTCATGATAGGAACAATTAACATTGTTAAAAATGTTCATACTACCCAAAGTAATCTAAAGATTCAATGCAATGGCATTTTTCACAGAACTGGAATAAGTGATCCTAAAATTTCTGTGGAATCATAAGAGATCCCAAATAGCCTAAGCAATATTGATAATGTAGAACAAAGTTGGAGGTATTATGCTACCTGATATCAAACTATGCTATCAGGCTACTGTAATCAAAGCAGCATAGTACTGGCATAGATCAATGGAGTAGAATAGAGAGCACACCCAAAAAATCCCACAGCTATATAGACAATTAATCTATGACAAAAGAGGCAAGAAAATACAATGGGGTAAACACAGTCTAGTTGATAAATGGTGTTAGGAAAACTGGACAGCTATATGCAAAAAAAAAAAAAAAAGAAAGAAATTAGACCACATTCTTACACCATATACAAGAATAAACTCAAAATGATTAAAAACTTAAAATGTAAGATCTGAAACCATAAAACTTTTAGAACATAAGGAAGCATAAAAACAACCAATCAGAATAACAAGAAAAAAAATACAAATAAACAAGGATCATGTAAGCAGCCTCTGGAACAACAGCAAGCATTCCATAATTTGCATAATAAGAGTGTCAGAAGGAGAAGAGAAAGAGCAAAACATTGGGTAAAAGGATAAAATGCTACTGCCCCTAAGATAAACACCCTTGCCTGAAAGGATCTCTCAGGAAAGAATTGCACCTCAACGACCCAAAGGCACAGGGGCGGCCAGGGCAGGAAGTCCCCAGACGACAGAATCTGGACTCCCCCACAACCAGGTTGCTCCCCAGCAGCAAGTAAGGACTGTAATACCCTGGAACCCAGTGCAGCCAGACTCACAAGTCCTGGAAGCTCCGCAGGGAGGAGGCTGGAGTGAAGACATCCAGGAGACCGATGACCTGGGGAGAAGGTTGCTGGTAAGAGCTCGGTAGCTGCTCAGTCATCTCCCTACCTCCCCTGGAGCCGAGCCATGTGCACAGGACCACCCACCCTCTCCTAACACACCATCTTCAGCAGGAGGCAGGTTCCCAGCCTTGTTGGAAGGAGTTAAGGGGCAGAGGTGGAAGAGGAATCCCCCTAATTGGGAGAGAGCCTGTGGTGCACAGTGATGGAGAGTCGGGCTGGGGAGAAGGGGAGGTGGACATTCCTGTGCTCACTGCCCCAAATCTGGTACTCAGGGCAAACAGCACAAACCCACTCTCAGCTCAAGCAGCGAGCCATGGGTGGTAAAGGGAATCAAGGAGGGAACAGGGAGGGGGCTTTCCAGCCAATAGGCTCCCCGTCCTTGACCTTGGGTCTTCTGCCACATTGATTCTTGCCTGCCAAAGGGCTGGTTCAGAGCCAGGGGCAAGTTCACTCCTGGTTTGAGGCCATAGGGAGGGTTGTTGAAGAGGGATGGGGCTTAAAATGTGCACAAAAAACTGAAACTTATTATTTTAAATGTTTGCCTTCCAATCTGGGTATTCTAGAGCAAAGCCCGGCTGCCGGGCCCAATGCTGGGTCACTAGTTTTCTAGCTGTTTCTATCAGATAGGACAGTTGAATGGTTATGCACTGAGACCAGGAGCCAGGCTGCCCAAATTCAAATCCCAGCTATGCCACTGACTACCCATGCAATCTGTGGGCCTTTTGTGCCCCAGTTTCCCCATCTGTATATGGGAGTAACAGTACTTTGAGGATTAAACAAGTTGGTTACACAAAGCTCTTTGAACGGAGCCTGCCACATAATAGGTACTCAGTACTGTATGTATCTATTTTTATTGTTGTCGTAGTTATTATTATCAGCATCGCATGTGCAAACAACAGTAACCTGGATTCTGGGCACCAGCTCTTAGATCTAGAACATGTTACAACGTTCCTCTGTGCCCATTTCCTAATAAAAGTGAGAGAGTAAGTCTGTACCTCATGGAGCTCATTCTGAGCCACTGCCAAACATGCCCTTTGTACCCTTCCTGGGGAGTGGGCAGGGCAGGTCCTGCACCCCATCTTAATAATGAAGGGAGGAACTAGAGTCAGAGCAGCAAGGAGGAGGTTGCCCTTCTTCTGGCCCCGTCCTGAGCTCTCTGTACCCTCTCAGGCCCTCTCCCCCACGCTGGAGGGCTTCCCGCCTCCTGCAGCAGCCCCAGGCTCAGCCTACGTTCTCATGCTGCATGTGTTTCAGCAGCAGCAGCTCTCGATAGGCCCGCTTGGCAAAGATCTCAGACTGGAAGGGCCGGCTCAGCTTCTTGATGGCCACCTTCTCCCCTGACCGCTTGTCGATGGCAGAGCTGTGGGGGCACAGGCAGGTCAGCAGGCAGCACTTTTCCTCCCTGGGCAGTGCCACTCCAGGTCCTGGTGGTATCTCCCAGGACATCCTCACCCCCATCCCTCTTGGCCTGCAGACTAGGGTAGGAGAAACTGACGTCCAGGGCCAGGACCCTGAGGGAGCTGATGAAGCACCGTGGGGCTGGGGGCTGGGGGCTGGAGAGGGCGCAGACACACTGAGAGAGGTCCACACGCCAGGGTCAGACACAGTTGACACCGACAGGATCCAGAGCCGCAGGGAGGCTCACTCAGCGCAACTTGGCAAGTCACTTCTCCCGCTTTGGGTATCAGTGCACCCATTTGTAACAACGGGGATTCTTCCGGAATAACTTTGGGGTCCTTGATAAGGTTCATGTCCTGGGGAACCAGACCCAGTCTTAATTCAACCCACAGACACCCCACAAAGCCAGGGAAAGGGAGACGGCGCCTGGGGTGGTCCCAGGCCAGCCTCTGCCACTGCCTGAGGCTTGTCGCTCACACCCTACTTAGCCTCCCAGCTTTCCCCAGTCGGCCCAGGAAAAGCCCGCGGGAGAGTCTTCCAAGCCTTGTAATCCAAGGTCAAGGTGGTGGGCGCCCGATCCCGGGGGCCAGCAGGAGAGGGGACATCCCAGGTGGATCTGGGAGAGCGAAGGAGGTGCATTGAACCGTCCCCGACCTTCGGGTGGCTCCACCTGAGTCCCGCGACCTGGGCGGCCGCGGCCGGTCCGTCCCGACGCCCCGGGAGCCCCTGGGCCCCCCTCCCGGTGCCCCAGAGGGCGCACAGGCCCGGGGATCTCACCACACGGAGCCGTAAGCCCCGCTGCCGACGTGCGTGGGGGACAGGTAGGTCTTGGGCAGCTCCCAGGCGGTCTTGTTGACGTCCTGCTTGTAGAAGCCCCTTTTCCGCGTGAGGCTCATCCCGCGCACCCGATCTCGGCCACCGCAGCGAGGCTGCTGCGTCCGCGGCCCGCGGGGCTCCCAGCACCAGGCCCCCGTCGCGGTCCTGGCAGCGCCCGCCCCGCACTGCCCGCTCCGCCCCCCGCGCGGGGGCGGGGCCGGCGGCGCGTCCCACCTGCGGGCCGGCCCAGGTGCGCCGCCCTGCCCGCCCGGCAACGCCCCGAACCCCGGGTTTCCGCCGGGACAGCAGCCGAGCCGGGGCGGCGGGCGCGCTGACCTGCACGGAGCGGCGCTTCCAGGCCGGGCGCTGGCGCCGGGAGGCGGCCCCGTAGACCGCGGGGTCCCGCGAGGGGCTGCGGGAGGGAAGGCAGGTGTCCCAGCTCTGAGCAGCCCCGGACTCTGCAGGAAGGTCTCCCGGGGGAATCGAAGACAGTTTCGGAAAAACGAAACACAACCCAACGACCTTTTGATTACGGAAAGTTTCAAACGTGTACAGAAATATACAAATTAGCGCAGTGCTTCTCACACTTGACTGTGAGCACAGACCCCCTGAGCACTTTATTTCATTCAAACACAGCTTCGGATTCAGTCCGTGGGGGTAGCGACAAGGTACTTTATTTCTAACCAGCTCTCAAGTTCAAAGGGTCTCTGGGGCCACACTGTGACGGTGAGTGAGGTGCCAGTGAACCTCCATGTCCCTCAGTTACATCAACGCTCTGAGTCACTTTGATTCCATCTACATCCCTCCCACCCCCATTATTCTGAAGCAAAATCACGTATCACAGCATTTCAGCCATAAATATTTTTTTGTATCTCAGAAAGATTATTTTTAAAACACACCACAATATCATTTTTACACCTAAAATTAACAACAGTAATTCTGTAATAATCAACTATCCAGTCTAGGTTTAAATTTTCAGTTTCAAACACAGATTTTGCTAGCTTCCTAATGGCCTGGACAGCGGTGACAAGCCAGGGCCTCTGCCACCTGTGTCGGGGTGGCTTGTGCAGCCTGAAGAGAACTCTGGGCTCAAATTAAATCACAGAGGCCTCCCAGGGGCAGGTAGGGGTCAAAGAATGGCCACGAGAGGTCCAGATGCCCAGCCTGACTTGTCCAACCCCTCGCTGGCCTGGGGATGGGGTTGTGGAAGGGGTGGGGACCGAGTGCTTCACTTTGTTAAGCAGAGAGAGAAGGTGGCTTGAAGAAGGAGAGGAACTTGCCTGGCCCACAGTCAACTGCGGCCTCATACCCGGCGCCAGGCCCCTCCCATAAAGTCCCGCACGTCAGACACGGTCCTGAAGACCATCTGTGGGAAGGGGCACAGGGAAGCCACAGAAATATCCAACAGGCATTGCAGGCAGGGATTTGGTCTTACTCATACCCGGCACAGAGCAGGGTATCAAAAACCTATGAAGAATGAGTGGAAGAGTCAGCTCATTAGAAGTGAAAAAATATTTATTTAATGAACACTAGCGTTTGCCACTTGCCAGCCATTATCTTCTTAAGTGTTGTACAAACACAACCCCCTTAATCCTGGTGAGAGGCCCGTGAGTCAGTACCAGTATTATCCTCATTTTGGAGATGAGAGACCTGAAGTATAGAGAGGTTATGTGACTTGCTGAAGGTCACACAGCTGGCAGGGGGCCGAGCAGGGTTGAAGAAGCTCGTACGGCCTGGCTGCAGAGTCCAGGCTCTCGGCCCTGAGGCTACGCGGTGTCTCTGGGTTGAGCAGCATTGCTCCTCAAAGGAAATGGCGCGTGTTTGAAATCATCTGCCCCGCCCACATCATGAGGACGTGTCTACTGCTCAAACCATGCATGTCTTGCTCGGTATCTGACGTATTCCCCACCCTCCTCCCTGCCCCACCCCTGACTGCAACCTGAAACCCCGTGGAAGGAAAAAGAAAGGGGCTAGGTGCCTGGGAGGCCTAGGGGAGTTGGGACCTTTGGGGTGGAAGGCACCCTGTTTCTGAAGCTGGAACAGTGTCCCGGAAGCCAGAGTTCAGGACTGGGCACAGACAAGAGGCAACTATCCAGGAGACCTAGGTTTCCTTCTGGGTTGAAGACACAGTTCTCCAGAGTAGGGATGGGGCTTGAGCCTCTCTGTGTCCTGAAAACCTGAGTGTGGCAGAAGTGAGCCCAGGAAAATGAGGAATACCAGGGAAGTGTCCATTGCCCAAGTGAGCGCAGGCCTGCAAAGGCATAGCTGGCCGCTCAGGCCATGGCTCCGGACTCGTCTTAGGCAACGGTCAGGAAGTGACTCAGGCCTCAGGCTGACACCGACACCCACTCCTCAGCCTCTGCTGGACCTGTGTTTACTCAGCAGCCTGGCAGCCTTGGAGAGAAGGCTCCAGTCATGGAAGTGGAAGTCACGGGAAGTCACGAACAGGCCAGGAAGAGGGGAGGGTCACTGAGGAGGACCTGGGTGCTCCCCTCCCGCAGCCCCTGGGGTTCCTTCCTCTTTGAGCACCGGCCCTCTGCTCTGCCCCTCCCAGACACTGGGCCAGTGTAGTGTTGGTTTCTGCCCTACTGATGCAGGAAACCGACTTTGGAATGAGACCTGAATTTCCATCCTGGCTCTGTACTACCAGCTGTGTGACCTTGCCCTTTCTGAGTTTCAGTGTCCCCTTTGTAAAATGGATATGATATTAAAGTGCAACAAGTATGTTTAAAGAGTCCTGGGGAATATATCACCCTAAGTGCAGTATGACAGCAACCCAGTGAGGTACGGCCCATCCATGCCTCCAGCCAAAGGTCACCAGAGACACACCAGTGGGTGAGCAAGCTGGGTCCGTGACTCCTTGCCGCAATAGAGACCTGCACCAAGGGGACCGTGGGGCATCTGGATCAGGAGGTGTTCAAAAGGACTTGCTATAGGGTTCGGGCTGGTGTTCGGTGACTGGTGGAGGATTTAAGGAAGAAGAACTTTGTTCTGGACTAGATGGTCTTAGGAAAAGGAGGTGATTCTCTGATAGGTGTTTTAATAAGTCTCACCTAGCAGGAGGGACAACTAAAATGAAGAGAAGAAGTGGGCTTCACTCAGATTAGCTGGATGGGGGATAATTGGTCATTTTTTGTGGTCCAGATGATATTCTTCTTTTGTCTGTGTTCAGACTGGACCAAGGAGTGGTCCTGTTTTTGTCTCGGTCCATCATAGTCACAGATGGCCTTGTCTGTGTGACAAGGACCAAACAGGAGCAAACCCAGACTGAGCTGCGCCAGGCCAGCTCCCGCCACACCAAAGCCTGGTGCACGATTTGCTAAAGTCACATGTGATGGAGAAGGTGGGGATGAGGTCTTCGAACCTGCTCCAGAGCCTGGATGTTCAACCACCAGGTAGACTGTCCAGCACCCGGGAAGTGCCCAAGAAGTGGCTGTTACTGTGGTGTGTCTCCTTGGGGAGGCTCGGAGCTTCCGGAGGCCATGGACATGTTTTGGGGACTGATGACTGGCTTCTTAATCCTGAAACAAAAGCCCCGCATGGTTATGAGGCTGCCTGCCCCTGTCCCCAGCCTGACACCCAGACTCCATCTTTCGTCAGGAATGTGGCAGCTCCTCAGACACTACAGGCCTCTGTGTCCCAAACAGCAGGGCCAGCAACTCAAATCCCCTCCACGATTGGTCACAAGATGTGTACAAACGAGAGACCATGACATTCCTGGGGCCCCATGAGAATAAAACAGCACGGGGGCTCTGGAGCCCTGGCCCCAACCTGGAGACTCCCATGTTCCTCCACGCGCCTAAAACTCCACACGCAAAACAAACAAGACCTCAAGGAGGTAGGGAGATGCAGGGGAAAGCCTTGCGCGTGGGGCCTGCTCTGTAGCTTAAGTTAGTTAGCTAGCCTCTCTAAGCCTCCGTTTCCTCATCTGTAAAACGGGAGTGGGCAATTGTACCCACCTCACTGGGCCAGCATGAGGACAAAAGGAGACGACATGAGACGTGTCTGACTCTTGCCCGGCACGTAGCAGCAGCTGCTTGCTAGGCACTTCTTCCCCAGCGTTGTCCAGCTTTGCCTGCCCAGCCCAGCTGCGTGTGGGAGAAGGTCTGTCTGAGGAGGTGACTGGAGCAACCCTGAGTGGGCAAAGCATGGAGCCCTGCGGATCTCTGGGGGAGGAGCGAGTGTTTGCCTTCCAAATTTTTCCACTCTGTTCCCAGATTTGATGCTCCCCTCCAGCCCCCTTCCTCCCTCAACTCCCCTGCCCCCCATCCCCAGCAGTCTCTGGTCAGTCCCTACTGAGACCCAGCTCAGAACAGCTGGGGGCAGCTTGCGGGCTCTGGCTTACTGGGCCACTCTTCCCCAGTGTGCCTTCCCTTCTGGGGTGCTTGGGCGGGTCAGCCAACTCAGGGCCTGAGCAGAACATTCATCCCAAGGACAAAATATCAGGCTCCTTCTTCTCACAGGGCCCCTCAACTGTATGAGCTTTTCTCTCCCTCTCAGCCCCTTTCTCTGACCTGGTTCTCTCTCCCTGCCCTCAGCGATAGCACCCCCTGGTGGAGGACAGGGGTAGGACCGGTCCTCCTGGTGGAGGACCGGTCTGCCACCGTGGCCCCTACCAGCCTGCCTTCTTGGGCGCCAGAAAGTAGACTTTCCCCCTTCACAGCATACACGTCTCTGGTTCTCACCCCACCCCATGCCCCACTGCACTCCAGGACCCACATTTCTTCACCCAGCCTGCAGAACGGCCCTTGGCCCAATCCTGTGAAGATGTGGCCTGGGGCAGTCAGGAGGGACACTCCAGCAAGGCCGGGGCTGCACGGATCCCTGCACTGCCATGTATCCTACTGCGCTCTGGGAGACGGCCATTCCCACCACTGGGAGAATGACGAGCGGAGGGCAAGGATGGCTTCTTGGTCACTGCAGAGCCCCGGCACCGTTCTGGCTCGCAGTCAGTGCTCAGTAAGCACTCAGTGAAGAGATGAACCAAAGATTTTTGTGTGTCTTGTGGGAGTAAGAGGCAGTGAGGGATGTGGGTTGAAGACCCAGAGGGTGGGACTGAGGAGCAATAGTAGGGAATTTGCTTGGAATCATGTCCCGTGGAACGTCGGGAAGGTGTGTTTCCACGTAGCTGGGCACAGTCTGCCCTGGAAGGCTTTCGGCTTCTCTCTGCTCTTCCCCGGCCCCCGAGGCGAGGCCTGGGAGCGGCGTGGTCGCGCGCCCTCCCCGTGCTGCTGTGTGCGCGGACCTGTGTGTGGTGGCAAAGGTCTTTAAGAAAGAACCAGGGCACAGTCCGAATTTGGAAACTTCTTCTGCGACCAAGAATTTGTTCCGAACTCCATTCCAAAGCTGGCTGCTCCCTGCCCGTGGCCCTCACTGTCCCACTGAGGTTCTAGATAAGCCAGGCAGACCCTCTGCCCTTTGGAACTGCTGCTCTTCCTTCTGGTCTTTAAAGGTGTGCCCTGGAGTGAACTCCAGACCTGCTCACCCCAGTACCCCCGTACACACCCCCGACCCCAGGACTCTGCTGGCCCCCGCCACTCACACCCGGGTTTGTGACGTCCCTGTTCTCTGGGTGAACTTGAGCTCCTGGGGGCCAGTGGAGGGTAGCCAAGGGCGGGGAGGCAGAGCTGGGCTTGATTCCCGAGCCAGCACTCACACCTGTGTGACCTTGAGCAGGTGGATTGCATGTCTCTGAGCTTCCTCGTCAGTAAATGATTCAATGAGACTGTGGCTGACAGGTCTGCCAGCGTTGTGCATGGTGCTCCCTCCTGTCCCTCAGGACTACTCGTGTCACCTCTGAGAGTGACACTCCTCTGAGAGTCCCCCCAACTCCACCCTAAGCCGTGCCCCACCTGCGTTACCTGGCTTCATTTTCTTTCAAGCCCTTATATATCTCTCAGTTTTACTTGTTTATCATCTTTCTACTCTCTGCCAGAATTTCTGCAAGGGTAGGGATTTTATCTACTGTGTCCTTTGCTAAAACCCAAACCCAACACGTTGTGACTGGCTGAATGGCAGGTGCATAGTGGGGACTTACAAACGGAAGACACTCACTACTGGGCACAGGTCAGCCAAACTCACCTTCATGCCTGGAGCAGTCCCAGCCCCAGTGACCTGCCAAACAGGAGGAACAGTGTCGCTGCCCTGCCCAGGCTCCTGTGTGCTCTGCGCCAGGCAGGGGAGGCTGCACACTGCAGAGGCCACCTCGACGACCTGCCCTTCCAGGGCAGAGGTCACTGGGTCTGCCCGATCCGTCCCTTCCATGTAATATTCAACACCAGGACACACGGACCATCCTGAGGAGCCCCTAACTCTCGTCAGGGTCAAAGAAATCCAGACAAGACTAGTAGGACTACACGCCACGGTGGAGGCTTGGGCTCTGATTCCAGCTCTGCCTGGAATTTGCTGTGTGACCTTAGGTAAGACACTGCCTGTCTGGGAACTTTAATTTTCTGTTTTATGTATTTAACAAATATTGACAGAGTGCTAATTACTTGCACAAAATTGTCCTAAGCGCTTAATGTACACGTAACTCATTAAATCCTCTTAAGAACCCTATGAGATGTGTGAATAATATGCTCCATTCTACAGATGGCAAACATGAGGCACAGAGAGGTAAAGTGACTTGCCCAAGGTCGCACAGCCGGCACATGGCAAAGCCGGGACTCAGGCCCAGGCAGTCTGCCTGCAGAGTGCCTGGATAGAGCCTTTGAAGGCCCAGCCTTTGTCTTTTAGGAACCTGTGTTTACTTCCGATAGTGCCTCCATTATTTGACCAAACTCATTTTCCTAAATGTTTCATTTGACCTCTGTAAACAAGAATCTACCTTCTTGCCCTTCTCCAAATCTAATGACTGTGTCTCCCTTACTTGCCAGCAGTGGATTGGCCATGGGGGGTGGGGAGTCCTAGTGTATAGTGTTTGTCAGTTTCTGTGGCATAAAAAATCCCACCATGGCCAAGTTCAAGCTACCAACCTGATGTCACTGAACATGGAGTTGAGAAGAAAATCAGCTCTCAGGAGCCACAACAAAGGGCCCTGGTCAGTGTGGCTCAGTGGGTTGGATGTCATCCTGCCAACCAGAAGTGGCCTGTGGTTTGATTCCTGGTACAAGACACATTCCTGGGTTGCCAGCCAGGCTCCGGGTTGGAGGCAGGCATGTGAGAGGCAACCGATCAATGTACATTTCACATATTGGTGTTTCTCTCCCTCTCTCCTTTTCTTCCCCTCGCTCTAAAAATAAATAAAATCTTTTTTAAAAAAAGGAGCCACAGCAAAGGGGCTCCAGCACACCTGTCAGCCATGCAAAGGTGTGGCACCAGGGATGAGTAGGGATTACTGGGGTACAAACCGCCAGCTCATCCTCTGGGCCTGGGGACTGTGCTCCTGCACTCCAACCTGACACTTCCTGGGGCCGTCCCCCTCACCCCGGGGGCATCTGGCTTTCGTCACCTGGGGAGGGTGCACCAGCTGGGCAGCTGGCGAGCAGTACAGCTCAGCTGTGACAGGCAGCCCTGCTGGGGTGGGTCTTCCTGGTTAGAGCAGTCGTTCCTCCCGACACTCCCCAAGCATCAGCTCCCGGTTGCTGCCAGGATGAAGTTTAAACTTCGTGGCCTGCTGAACAGGGCTTGTCCCTAATGGGTCCTGTGTTTCCTGCCAATTGGATCCTCCACGGCATCTCTGCACAAACATCCTGCATGTAGCCATCTCACAAACTTGCCTTACTCATCCTGGAGCCAGTCTGGAATGCCATTCCTCTGTTTGCCAAGGATGGGCTGTCCCTCAGGCCTTAAGACCTGGCTTTGCCAGGTCACTCCCACCCAAGGGCCCTCCCCTCCTCTGACTCCTGCAGGAATTAGGGCTCAGCCAGGCCTTAGACCTGAATCACCAGTTACCTTTCAAACAAAACGAAACTAAGTTTCTTGAAGGCATGCGCGTCTTATTTCTCTCTCTCCTCTGTACCTAGCAATGTATTGTCAAGACATTGAGGAGGCATGGACGAATGTCACAGTCCCTGCCTGGAGCTCATACCTCATGAGGGTGGAGAGCAAAAAAGGAAGCAGCACCCTGTCCCCTGTAAGTGGGCGTGCACCTGGGCCCACGGTTTCAGAACCGTGCTATTGAAACGATGAACTGTGCACCTCGTTCACCCTGACAACTCCAGGGCCACCAACTCAGTCCACGTAACACAGACAAGGGGTGCGTGCTCAACACTGTATTGTCACCAACAGGGAGATGTTTGCAGAATGCCAGGGGAAAGTGAGAGAAGAAAAGCCTGGACGGGCTGGTCCGGACCTGGAGAGCTGCTGAGCGCTGTTCCCATACGTGCTTCTTCCTTGTGCTGCGAGTCTGCGTCCGTCAAATGATCAGACGGCGTCATTCCGCCACTTCCTCTTCACTCCAGACTCGGTGAGATCTGCCCAAGTTGATTCAGTCCAGCTCGGCTTCTCAGCCTCGGCGCCAGTGGCATTTTGGGCCCAACTATTCTGCCCACTAGATGCCAGTAGCTCACTACCCACCTCCACTGTGGCAACCAGATGTCGCAGACTGTCCCTGGGGCACAGACAGAATCGGGGTTAGGCAAAGTCATTCTAGTCCATTCTTTCTCACTGCTGCATTATATTTTGTGCTGTGAATGGGCCACAGTTTATTTTCCTATCGATGGACTTTGAGATTTGTTTCAGGTTTTTTCTATGACAAACAATGCTGAGTGGAAAGTTCCTGTATTCATCCCCTTGAGCCCCAAAGGGAAAGTTTCTCTTGAATAATTACCTAGAAGTAGAACCCTGGATCACAAGGCGTGGGCAGCCGGCAGCCTTACTAAATCCTGCCAAACTGCTTCCCACGTCAAAAGTCCGCGTTTGCGTGCAGTCGCGTTCAGCAGCCTCTTCCGTCACAGTTTCTGGGATTTGTGATGTGTTTCCAAAGCCCGTCTCCATTTACATCTCTGATTTGTCTGGAAATAGTTGTGGCTGGCGGGCTCCCAGGTGGGCTGGCAGAGGCTGGGGGCGGGAGGGTGGCTGTCCCTGCATGGGGAGCAGGGCGGGGCTGGCTGCGGGCAGAGCAGCCTCCAAATGGAGACACTCCCTCCCACCAAGCACTTTGTCAGCGACCATCGCCTGACAGTCACTGCCTGTCAACGGGCAGAGCCCGGGCTGCCAGCTCTGTCATGCCTGAGCAACCGCCAAGGGGAAACGCACCTTTGTGCAACGGTGGTGGGTGATGACTTCACCTCAGGGCCAGAAAGACAGGGCTGAGCTGGCAGCCCGGCAGGAGGAGCCAGCTGGTCAGGTCAAGGTAACATCCTGGGGGACACCTGAGCCTAGGACTCCCGCTAAAAAATCCCACCGTGTTCCAGGTGGGTTCCAGGGAGATGGAGCAAAGGTACACCTGGCCCAGACATGGCCCAGCAACAGGCGCTCAGAGATCCCGTTCTAGGGGTGCCAGGAAACTGGTGCGAGTCCTTGTCCACAACTGTCTCCCCACCAGTGGAATGTCGGCTCCAAGGGCCGACTCTTTTTGTCCCACGTCCCCAGTGCCCGACACAGCGAACGGGTGCAATGGTGTTTGTAGGACGGCTGGATGAGGGCACAAGGTGCCACACTGGCTCCCAAATCCCTTTCTTTTTCCTCGGTATCTCCATTTTAAAGTAGCAGATGGATGAGGAAATGGTAGCACTTACCTGGGCCATGGCCATCACCACCTTCAATGATGCTTTTTTTTTTTTTTGGTTGTAGATTTTCCTAAAGATTTTTATTTTCTAAGAGAGGGGAAAGAAGGGAGAAAGAGCAAGAGAAACATCAATGTGGGAGAGAAACATCAATTGGTTGCCTTTTGCACGAGCTGGCCCGAAGCCCAGGCATGTGCCCAGGTGGGGAATTGAACCAGAGACCTTTTGGTTTGCAGGCTGCTGCTCAATCCACTGAGCCACACCAGCCAGGGCCAATGATCTTTTGAATCTTATTCCAATCCATTAAGTTGTTTTGTATCCAATTTGAATGGCACAGCAAAACATAGGATAATCGGAATCTAATTCTCCTAACACTTGTCTCTTCTTAACAGGGAACACACACACAGCAACGTTCCTTAGGGCAGATAATCTGAGCATATTTGGTTTCTTTCTTTAGATAATCTTTGCTTCTAAAGATTGTTGATTATAAAAACAGGAAGCAGAGGACAAGGTGATTTGCAATGATTAGAAGATGATAGTCATTCTCTGACATAGTAAATCAAGATTGGACATGCTTACTGTGTCAGGTGCGATGCTTGGGTGGTGGGGACCCAGTAGTGAACAAGACAGTCTGTCCCCTGAGCCAACATTTATTGGGCACTTAATGTGTGCCAACAGCTTTCCATGTTCTAACTCATTAATCTTCACAACAGCCTTGTTAGGCGGGTGCAGAGGGATGAAGTAATTTGCCCAAGATTGTTCACCTGCTCAAGAGAAAAACAAAGCATCGTGACATAGGCTCAGGAACCACTTTGCCTGAGTTCAAATCCCCAGAGGGGCTGGATTTCTCTTGAGCAGATGATACAAACACCGGGCACTGACAAGGCAGCGTGATCAGTGCCACCACAGATCAATACGGATGAGTACAAAAGCTCTCTGAAGGGCCCCCTGACCCCAGCCTGGGGACAGTCAGGGAGGACTTACAGGTGGACTGATGTGGAAAGTTGGCCCGGAGGCGTGGGGAATGAGGGGGCTGTGGTTCTAGGCAGAGGGACCATCCCCCACACAGTGGTGTTGTTCATGTAGAGCAGCAGCTCAGAGACTGAGAGATGTGAAGGTCTCAGGGGGGGCCGATGGGCGGGGGAGGTCGCTGTTGCAGCCCCAGTACAGCCCCCTTCTCTCCAGACCGGGGCCTGGAGGTGCATTTCTATCCCGATGGGTAAGGAAGCAAGGGAGACGGAAGTGGGACCTGGGAGAAGCCCGGCGGGCACTGGAGGAGATGAGGCACCAAGTGCCCAGCTGTGTCTGCCTCGGAGAGTGGTGTCCTTTTGACACCTCTATCTGGCCAGCAGCAGCCAGCAAGTCCTTCGGGAAACTATGCAGAATGAATAGATTTTCCCTGATCTTCTTTCCAAACCGAGAGAGGCATGACTAATGTGAGTGCCGTGCAACTGTGAACCAGAGGCCCTTCGAGGTTGGCGTCGGGACAACCTCGGGTTCTAGCCTCAGTTGTAACCCGTACTGTATAATGTCAGCTCTGGAGGGGAATTGGAGATATTATACAAGTAAAAATATAAATGGC
The DNA here is from genome assembly GCF_021234435.1 of Artibeus jamaicensis. Taxonomy (NCBI): domain Eukaryota; kingdom Metazoa; phylum Chordata; class Mammalia; order Chiroptera; family Phyllostomidae; genus Artibeus; species Artibeus jamaicensis. The sequence continues at coordinate 5,410,809 of NW_026521356.1, forward strand.
CTAATATGCCATAGGGGTCCAATAAAACCACTGCTTTTTAGTAGGGAAGGGGGGAGGAGATGAGGACAGAGGATAGAGAGTCCCGTCTGTCCCTCAGTTCAGAGGTTTCCCTTCTTAGGGCTCCGCATGCCCTGAGGCACCTTGTCTATGTCCGAGCTTCGTTCCGGTGGCCGTGGCCATGACCAGGGCCTTCCCGGTGTTTCCAGGTAGAAGCCACCGTGCAGTGGGATTCCTCACTCAGACGCATCCTGCGGGACACTCCTGCAGGCAGCAAAACCTGGCTACCTGAGCCTAGGCTGTAACTTGATTTCATGTATAAAACACAACTTTTTTTTATGTATTAATACACTTAAAATGTCGAGCATTACAACTGAGTGAATTTCTTTTTTTTTAATTTATTTTTTTATTGATTATGCTGTTACAGTTGTTCTATTCCCTCCTTCATTCCCTTCCACCCTACCCCCCGTCCCCGCCATTACCCCCCTTTAGTTTATGACCATGTGTCTCAAGTTCTTCAGATTCCATATTTCCCATACTATTCTTGCCCCCCCATCTATTTTCTATCTACTGTCTATGATACTTATTTTCTGTACCTTCTCCCCCCTTCTCCTCCTCCCACTCCCCTGTTGCTAACCCTCCTTGAGAGCTTCATTTCTATGTTTCCACTCCTGATCTAGCTGTCCTCTTAATTTGCTTTTGTTTTAGGTATGGTTGTTAATAACTGTGAGTTTGTTGTCCTTTCACTGTTCATGTTTTTTTTTTTTAACTTCTTTTTCTTAGATAAGTTCCTTCAACATTTCATATAATAAGGGCTTGGTGATGATGAACTCCTTGAATTTGATCTTATCTGAGAAACACTTTATCTGTCCTTCAATTCTAAATGAAAGTTTTGCTGGATAGAGCAATCTTGGTTGTAGGTCTTTAGATTTCATGACTTGGAATACCTCTTTCCAGCCCCTTCTTGCCTGTAAGGTCTCTTTTGAGAAATCCGCTGACAGTCTGATGGGGACTCCTTTGTAGGTGACTGTCCCCTTAGCTCTTGCTGCTTCTAGGATTCTCTCCTTCATTTTAATCTTGGCTAATGTAATGATGATGTGCCTTGGTGTGTTTCTTCTTGGGTCCAAATTCTTCGGGACTCTCTGAGCTTCCTGGATTTCCTGGAAGTCTATTTCCTCTGCTAGATTGGGGAAATTCTCCTTTATTATTTGTTCAAATAAGTTTTCCACTGGTGGCTGTTCCTTTCCCCCTTCTGGTACCCCTATAATTCAGATGTTGGAGCATTTAAAGATGTCCCGGAGGTTCCTAAGACTCTCCTCATTTCTTTGAATTCTTGCTTCTTGACTCTTTTCTGTTTGGCCATTATTTGCTTTCTTCTGGTCCACTCCATTGATTTGAGTCCCAGTTTCCTTTTCATTGCTATTGGTGTCCTGTGCAATTCCATTCATTTCAATTAGTTTCGCCTTCATATATTTGTCTAATTTGTGGCTATAATCAACCAGTTCTGTGAGGATCCTGATCACCAGTGTTTTAAACTGTGCGTCTGAGAGTTTTGCCATTTCTTCATCGCTTAGATTTATAGGCTCTGGGGCTTTGAGATCTTGAGCCATTTTTGGTCTGTTCGTGCCCTTTAAGTGTGAGGATCTGAAGCCTCGGACTCCCAGGTTGCTGGGTTGTGATGCTGTATGAGGAGGCGGGGTCAGAGCGGGGAAATGGCGGCCCCCTCTGTTGTTTCTCGCAGCTGGGTGAGGAGCAGAGCCTTAGTGGTTCACCGGGGCCGGGCCACTTAGGTCGCTGGGTTATGAAGCTGTATGTGGAGGCGGGGTCAGAGCGGGAAATGGCGGCGCCCTCTGCCGCCACCTGCGGCTTGGGCTGCTGGCTCTCGTCCAATCGCCCACTCCCTGGCTTGTCTATCCACACACGAATGTGCGACCACAGTCAACCCGCAGCCCTGCTCCCTCGCTGTTTCCCCTCGATTGCTTGCTGAGTTGTCAACCAGGTCCAACCCTGCGCCTGGATTCCAAGTGCCTGAGTCCATCTGACCAAGTTTTCCTGTGCTACCCTGCTCTTCCAGCTGCTGCTTTCACCCCTCTTACCGGTAAGGCTGAAGAATTTGTTTTTATCAGACTTCCGAAAAGTTCAATTTTCTGTGTTCTGGCTGTGTTTTCTGTTGCTAATATTATGTTGTCTCTAAACTTGGTTGTGTGAGAAGGCAGGGCGTCTCCACCTATGCCTCCATCTTGGCGGAAGTCCAGTGAATTTCTTAAAAAAGGATAATACGTGTTTTTTTTTTTTATTTAGTTATTTTTCAAGTACAGTTTTTTTGTCTATTTTTCCCTTCCCAGCCTCCCCCGCCCCTTGCTCTCCACCTCCCTCCCATTTCCACCCCCCTTAGTTCTCGTCCCTGTGTCCTTCCTATTTGTTCCTCCAAATCCCTCCCCCTTTTTCCCCTTAACTTCCCTTCCCTCTCCCCTCTGGTCACTGTCCCCTTGTTCTCTATTTCAGCGTCTTTGGTTTTTTTTTTTGTTTTGTTTTGTTTTGTTTTTCTGCTTGCTTGTTTGTTTTGTTGTTTAGCTTCCTGTTAAAGGTGAGATCATATGGTATTTGTCTTTCAACACCTGGCCTATTTCACTCAGCATAATGCTTTCCAGTTCCATCCATGTTGTTGCAAAGGGTAGTAGCTCCTTCTTTCTCTCTGCTGCGTAGAATTCCATTGTTAAATTCCTAGAGGAGAACATCGGCAAGGAAATCTCAGATATTTCACGCAGCAACTTTTTTATTAATACGTGGTTTTGAAAATTTCCCAAGATCTGTTCACCGTTCAGAAAGCCGAACGCCCAACAGCAGTCGCGCTCGCGTTTGAGCCGACAGCGTAACATAGGTGGTGCCTTCCAGGCAGCTCTGCATTTGGTCGCCAGCATCTGGCCACACTCTCTTTCACGTAGTTATGCCTGAACATTTGCACATCGAAGTGTGTTTATCTTTTTCCTTTATCCATCATTTATATAGATCATTGTATTTTCTGTGAAATCGTGTGTGTACACGTATGCTACCTCTGAATTTCAACTTCAGGATCATGAAAGGAATGTTACAAAATATTAATTATGCCAGAAGTTTTGAATCTGATAGCACTGAGAACCACTGGTCTTTGTCAAGGGGTGAGGCCGGGCATGTGGTCTTACATATGTATTTTTCTTATTGTTGTTCTATTATGTTTGTCCCAATTTTCCCCCACTGCTCTCCCCTGCCCCACCCACCCCTGCTCCCACAGAACATCCCCACCTTGCTGTTCATGTCTATGGGTCATTTATACCCATTCATTGATTAGACTCTTCCCCTTCTTTCTCCCCTTAGGCCCCTCCCCCCTCTGGTCCCTGTCATTTTGTTCCTTGTTTCTGTCTCTGGTTCAATTTTGCTCATTTGTTTGTTTTGTTTATTAGGTTCCTCTTATAGGTGAGATCATATGGTATTTGTCTTTCACCACCTGACTTATTTCACTCAGCATAATGCTCTCCAGTTCCATCCATTCTGTGGTAAAAGGGTAGTATAGCTCCTTCTTTCTTTCTGCTGTATAATATGTACCATAGTTTTTTGATCCACTCATTTACTGATGGGCACTTAGGCTGTTTCCAGCACTTGAATATTGTAAATAACGCTGCTATGAACATCGGGGTGCATAGGTTCTTCTGATTTGTTGTTTCAGGATTCTTAGGGTATAACCTCAGCAGTGGGATTGCTGGGTCAAAAGGCAGTTCCATTTTTAGTTTTTCCATACTTGTGGAGGAAATTCCATACTGTTTTCCACAGTGGTTGCACCAGTCTGTATTCCCACCAACGGTGTGCTAGGGTCCCCACAACCTAGCCAGCACTTGTTGTTTGTTGATTTGCTAATGTTGATTTGCCATTCTGACTGGTGTGAAGTGGTATCTCATTGTGTTTTTAATTTGCATCTCTCTGATGGCTAGTGATGCTGAGCATCCTTTCATATGCCTCTGGGCCCTCTGTGTGTCGTCCTTGGAGAAGTGTCTGTTCAGGTCCTCTGCCCATTTTTTCATTGGATTGCTTGTGTTCCTGGTGTTGAGTCATGTGAGTTCTGTATATATTTTGGACACTAAACCTTGTCTGAGGTATCATTGGCAAATACTTTCCCAATGGTTCCCAAGGGAACCAACCAAATACTATTGGTTCCCTTTTCATCATCATTTTAATGATGTTTTCTTTAGCCATGCAGAAACTTTAATTTGATGTAGTCTCATTTGTTTGTTTTTTCCTTTATTTCTCTTGTCCTAGAGGGTACATTGGCGGAAATATTGCTGCCTATGTTTTACTGCCAATGTTTTCCTCTAAAAGTTTTATGGTGTCACAGTTTATGTTTAGGTCTTTTATCCATTTGGAATTTGTTCTGGTGTATGGTATAAGTTGGTGGTGTAGTTTTATTTTTTCACATGTACCAGTCCAGTTCTCCCAACACCATTTGTTGAAGAGGCTATTTTTACTTCATTTTATACTCCTGCCTGCTTTGTCAAATATTAATTGACCCCAGGGACTTGGGTTTATTTCTGGGTTGTCTTTCTGTTCCATCCATCTTTGTGTCTGTTCTTATGCCAGTAGCAGGTTGTTTTGATATCAGATCTTGTAATATATTTTGATATCAAGTATTGTGATTCCGCCTACTTTGTTTTTTTTTCTCAAGATTTCTGAGGCTGTTCAGGGTCGTTTTTGGTTCCATATAAATTTTTGAAATATTTGTTCTAAATCTGTGAAGTATGTCATTGGTATTTTAATAGAGATTGCACTGAATCTATATCTTGCTTTGGGGTAATATGGACATTTTAATGATGTTAATTCTTTCAATCCATGAATACAGTATATGTTTTCATTTAATTGTGTCTTCCTAAGTTTCTTTCTTCAGTTTTCTGAGTATAGGTCTTTTACCTCCTTGGTTAAGTTTATTCCTAGGTACTTTGTTTTTCTTGTTGCTATAGTACATGGAATTTTCCCCCTAGTTTCTCTTTCTGTTATTTCATTGTTGGTGCACAGAAATGCCTCTGATTTCTGAATATTGACTTTGTATCCTGCTATTTTGCCAAATTCACTTATTAGGTTGAGTAGTTTTTCGGTGGAATCTATAGGGTTTTCTATGTACACTATCTGCAAATAATGACAGTTTTACTTCCCCCTTTACAATTTAGGTGCCTTTTATTTCTTTTTCTTGTGTGATTGCTGTGGCTAGGACTTCCAGTACTATGTTGAATAGAAGTGGTGAAAGTGGACACCCTTGTCTTATTCCTGATCTAGGGGGAAAGCTTTTAGTTTTTGTCCATTGAGTATGATGTTGCTGTAGGTTTCTCATATATGGTCTTTATTACATTGAGATATACTCCCTCTATTCCCACTTTGCTGAGGGTTTTTATCATAAATGGGTGCTGTACCTTATCAAATGCTTTTTCTGCATCTATTGATATGATTGTGTGATTTTTGTCCTTCAATTTGTTTATGTGGTATATTACATTTATTGATTTGCAAATACTATTCCATCCTTGCATCCCTGGGATGAATCCCACTTGATCATGGTGTATGATTTTTAAAAAATTTTAAAAAATAATATGGTTTCTTTTTTTAAAAAAATATTTTATTTATTTATCTTTAGAGGGGAAGAGAAGGGAAGGAAAGAGAAAGAGAAACATCAGTGTGTGGTTGCCTCTTGTGCATCCCCTGCTGGGAACTGGCCTGCAACCCAGGCATGTGCCCTGACTGGGAATCGAACCTCGGTTGTTTGGTTTGCAGGCCTGTGCTCAGTCCACTGAGCTATACCAGCTAGGGCTGTATGATCTTTTTAATGTACTGCTGGATCCAATTTGCCAATATTTTGATGAGGATTTTAGCATCAATGTTCATCAATAATATTGGCCTGTAGTTTTCTTTCTTAGTTGTGTCTTTACCAGCCTGGTTTTGGAATTAGGGTAATACTGGCTTTGTAAAACAAGTTTTGGAGTCTTCCCCGTTCTTGAATTTTTGGAAACAGTTTGAAAAAGATAGGAATTAGCTCTTTCCTAAATGTTTGGTGTAATTTACCTGTGAAGCCATCCAGTCCAGGGCTTTTGTGTGTCAGGAGTTTTTTTTTTTATTACCGTTTCAATTTCACTAGTTGTTATCAATCTATTAAGGCTTTCTACTTCTTCTTGGTCCAGTTTTGGAAGATTATATGTTTCCAGAAATTTGTCTAGTTTGCCCAGGTTGTCAAATTTCTTAGCCTATAGTTGTTTGTAGTAATTGCTTACAATCTATTGTATTTCTCTCACATCAGTTGTAATTTTTCCTCTTTTGTTTCTGATTTTATTTTTGGGGGCCCTCTCTCTTTTTTTTCTTGATAAGTCTGGTTAACGGCTTGTCAATTTTGTTTATCTTTTCAAAGAACCAGCTCCTGGATTTATTGATTCTCTGAATTGTTCTTTTAGTCTCTATGTCATTTAATTCTGCTCCGATCTTGATTATTTCCTTCCTTCTACTTGCTCTGGGCTTTGTTTGTTGTTGTTCCTCTAGTCCTTGTAGATGTAGGGTTAGATTATCTATTTGAAATGTTTCTGTCTTTTTGGATAAGCCTATATCGCTATGAACTTCCCTCTTAGGACTGCCTTTGCCATGTCCCATAAGTTTTGGATTATAATGTGTTCATTTTCATTTGTTTCCAGAAACTTTTTGATTTCTTCTTCAACTGCATTGTTAACCCATTTATTATTTAATAGCATGTTATTCAGTCTCCATGAATTTTTAAATGTTTTTGGTTTTTTCCCTTGTGGTTGGTTTCTAGTTATAAGCCATTATGATCCAAGAGATGCTTGATATGATTTCAATTTTCTTTTTTTTTTAGATTTTATTTATTTATTTTTAGAAAGAGAGGAGGAGAAGCAGAAAGACAGAGAGAAAAACATCAATGTCTGGTTGCCTCTTGCATGTCCACTACTGGAGATCTGGCCCACAACCCAGGCATGTGCTCTGACCAGGAACCAAACCAGTGACCCTCTGGTACGCAGGCCCATGCTCAATTCACTGAACTACACCAGCCAGGGCTGATTTCAATTTTCTTGAATTGTTGATGCTTGCTTTTGTCGTACCATGTGGTTTATCTTTGATAATGTTCCAAGTGCATTTGAAAAGAATGTATATTTTGTTTCTTAGGGGTGAAAGATTCTGTATATATCAATTAAGTACATTTAATTTAGAGAATCATTCAATACTACAATATCCTTGCTAATTCTTTGCCTGGAAGATCCATCCATTGTTGACCATGAGGTGCTAAAATCCCTTCCTAAGAGTTTATCCCTTGCTGTAGGTATCTTTCTTGAGGTCCTCTGAGATTTTCCTTATATACTTGAGTGTTCCTCTATTGGATGCATATATATTTATAAGGACTATGTCTTCTTGATGGATTATTCTCTTAAGTATTATGAAGTGTTCTGTTTTTTTGTATGGTCTTTGTTTTGAAATCTATTTTGTCTGATATAAGTATTACTACTCCAGCTATTTTTTTTTCATGTCCATTTGCTTGGAATATTTTTTCTCATCCCTTCATTTTCAGTCTGTGTAGACCTTTGGTTCTGAGGTGGGTCCTTTGTAGGCAGCATATGTGCAGGTCCTGTTTTTTCTTATCCATTCAGCTACCCTATGTTTTTTTGACTGGAGCATTTAATCCATTTACATTTAATGTTATTTATATGTACTTATTCATTGCCATTTTTGCCCTTTGTACCTGTGTTCCCCTCTCTCTCTCTCTTCACTCTTAAAGCAGTCACTTTAGCATCTCTTTCAGTGCTGGTTTGGTGGAGATGTATTTTTAGCCCTCCCCCCCTTTTTTTGGTCTGGGAAACTTCTTATTTCATCTTCCATTTTAAAGAGAGCCTTTCTGGGTAGACTAGTCTTGGCTGCAGGCCTTTGCTTTTCATTACTTGGAATATTTCTTGCCATTCTCTTTTGGCTTGTAGTGTTTCCATTGAGAGGTCAGCTGATAGCCTTATCAGAGATACCTTGTATGTTAGTAGCTGTTTCTCCTTCACTGCCTTTAAGATTCTCTCTTTGTCTTTGAATTTTGTCATTTTAATTATGGTGTGCCTTGGAGTGAGCCTCTTTGGAGTCATCTCAATTGGGACCCTCTGTGCTTCTTGAACTTGTGACTTTTTCTCTCATCAAGTTAGGAAATTTTCTTGTCACAATTTTTTCAAATAGGTCTTCTGTCCCTTGCTCTTTTTCTTCTTCTGTTATCCCTGTGATGTGGATATTATTACATTTCATATTGTTCTGTAGTTTCCTTAACCCATCTTTGTTCTTTTTGTAGTCTTTTTTGTTTTGTTGCTCTGTCTAGAAATTTTTTTCTATTTTGTCCTCAAGCTCACTGATTTGATCCTCAGCTTCATCTGGTCTGCTTTTAATTCTTTTTACTGGTTCTTCATTTCAGAAATTATATTCTCCATTTCCTCCTGGCTCTTACTGATAGTTTCTGTGCCCTTTTACATGCTAGTGTAGTTTGTAATAAGGTCCTTATAGCTTGTCTGGAGTCCTTTCTAGTTCTCACTGAGCTCATTGAGTGTCCTTATAACCATTATTTTGAACTCAATATTTGATGGTTTGCTTGCCTCTATTTCATTTAGCAGTCTTTCTGGGGTTTTCTCCTTTCCTTTTGTTTTTGTTTTTTTCCTTATCTCTCCACTGTAGGTGACTCTTCTTGTTTGTTTCTACTTCTTAGATTGATCTTCTTTGACTCCCTCTCTTCATGGTGTGATTTCTGTGGAAGGAGACCTGTGGGATTTAGTGGTAGTCTTCTTGATCTCCTGAACTTTATGCTCTTGGGATGCCCTTTATGCCATTTATGTGGTCTGTCTCATTGTAATTGGGTTTTGGTTGTTGTTGGGTCATTCTTTGGTGGGTCCTTCCCTCTGGCTGGCTGAGAGTCAATCTACCTTCTATGTCTTGTATACTGTAGTACAGGTGCTGCTAGAATAAAATCATACAGCCCAGGAAATATACCCACATGTGCAAAATTAACTCCCACCCACAATCACACTATCAACAGCCAATGAGCCAACATTAATAAAGGTGTAAAGAAATTAAAGAAAGGAAAACTGAATATATGAGTAACTTAAAGAAAAATGATTTTGGGACTTCCGACCAAGATGGAGGCATAGGTAGACACACTGTGCTCCAGCCCGCGGAGCAATCAACTGGGGCTCGACCACCTACTTAGAACAAATGAGTTGGGGGGACAAGAGGCGCGAAGAATGGCAGCAAGACAAAAGATTCTGATCAAGCTGCAAACTTTATTTTTTCTGAACTGGGTATATATATAGGGGGGAGGGAGAGGAAGGAGATTAGGTTGCTTGCTATTGGCTAGCTTGAGACAAAGAAGGGCCCGCTTATTGATTACTTGGGTGCAACCGGTACTCGTGGACACCTTATGTGCCTGTAGCTGATTGGCTTGTGGAGCGCGTGCACACCTCATGTACCTGTAGCCAATTAACTTTGTGGAGCGCACAGGTTCCTGTAATCAATGCAATGTTTTTAGCTAGAAGCCAGGTGTAAGGTTCCCAACAAGACACACTGTGCCTCCTTGCACAACCAAAATTAAGAGCAAAAAAAAAAAGAGAAAAGAAACAAAAAACAACCAGAATTGACAGAAAATTGAACTGTACAGAAGACCAATAACCATTCTTCCAGAATGGTAAAAGGGGCAGAGTCAGCAGCCAGCAGAGAGGGGTCAAGGCAGGAAAAAGTGGTGGCTGGCAGACCCAGGCATGCAGGCAGTGGTTGGCAGACCCTGGGTGCAGGGTAGAAACAAGCAGACCCAGTGAGGCATGCAAGGCGGCTGGCTGACCATGGTCACACATTCATGCACAGATAAACCAGACAAAAATGGGCAGCAAGACAGACTGCACAACCCAGGGCCCCAGTGCTGAGAAATAAAGCCTAAAAGCACTGATTAAAAACACTTGTGGGGGTTGAGATTCCAGGAGAGACTCCCAGCCTCACAGCAGAGTTCCTTGGAGAGACCCACAGGGTCCTAGAATGTACACAAGCCCACCCACCCAGGAACCAGCACCAGAAGGGCCCAATTTGCTTGTGGGAACTGGCAGAAGGGACTGAAATCCAAGAGAGAGAGAGGAGCAAGTGCCATTGTTTCCTCTCTAACCCTACCCCATATATAGCATCACAAACCAGCCACTGGGTTGCTCCTCCCTGGTGAACACGTAAGGCTCCACCCCTCAGTACATAACAGGTGCAACCAGACACCCACCCAAAAAAGTGGCTCAAATGAAAGAACAGATCAAGGCCCCAGAGCCAATACATCTAAGCGACCAAGAGATAGCCAACCTATCAGATGCACAGTTCAAAGCACTGGTGATCAGGATGCTCACAGAATTGGTTGACTTTGGTCGCAAATTAGATGAAAAAAAATGAAGGCTACACTAAGCAAAATGAAGGAAAATACACAGGGAACCAAGAGTGATGGGAAGGAAACTGGGACTCAAATTAATGGAGTGGACCAGAAGGAAGAAAGAAGCAACCAAACAGAAAAGAAGGAAGAAACAAGAATTTTTAAAAAATGAGAAGAGGCTTGGGAACCTCCAGGACATCTTTAAACATTCCAACATCTGAATGATAAGGGTACTAGAAGAAGAGGAAGAGCAACAAGTGGAAAAGTTATTTGAACAAATAATAAAGGAGAACTTCCCCAATCTGGCAAAGAAGATAGACTTCCAGGAAATCCAGGAAGCTCAGAGAGTCCCAAAGAAGTTGGACCCAAGGAGGAACACACCAAGGCACATCATCATTACATTAGCCAAGATTAAAATGAAGGAGAGAATCCTAAAAGCAACAAGAGATAAAAAGATAGTCACCTACAAAGGAGTGTCTATCAGACTGTCAGCTGATTTCTCAAAAGAGACCTTACAGGCAAGAAGGGGCTGGAAAGAAATATTCCATGTCATGAAAGGCAAGAATCTACAACCAAGATTGCTCTATCCAGCAAAGCTTTCATTTAGAATGGAAGGGCAGATAAAGTGCTTCTCAGATAAGGTCAAGTTCAAGGAATTCATCATCACCAAGTCCTTATTATATGAAATGTTAAAGGGACTTATCTAAGAAAAAGATAAAAAAATATGAACAGTATAAAGACAGCAAACTCACAATTATTAACAACCACACCTAAAACAAAACCAAAAACAAAGGAAACAACTAGAACAGGAACAGAACCACAGAAATGGAGATCACATGGAGGGTTAGCAACAGGAAGGAGGAGAGAGGGGGAAAAGGTGCAGGGAATAAGTAACATAAACGATAGGTAGAAAATAGACAGGGGGAGGGCAAGAACAGTGTGGGAAATGTAGAAGCTAAAGAACTTATGACACGTGGACATGAACTAAAGGAAGGGAATGTGGGTGGAAGGGGGTGTGCAGGGTGGAGGGGAATGAAGGGGGGGAATGGGATAACCGTAATAGCATAATGAATAAAATATATTTAAAAAAAAAGAAAAATGATTTTGAGAGGGTAGAGGGAGAAGCAATAATATTAGTGAATAGGGACAAGGCAAAGAAAGAAAAATTTACATTGTAAATAAAAAAGGGAGAGAAGAAGGCACAATGGAGTAAGTGAAGGGAATTGTATAGTATTGGATTAAACAGAACAATTAAAAAATTAATAAGTAGAAAAAAATAGAAATCAAATTGGAGAAAAAGATCCACCACAGTGCTATCAACAAAAATGAGCAAAGATTAGCATAGGTGGGAGGGGAATAAAAGGGGGAAAAAGAAAGCTTAGGAGATGTCTAGAGGAAAGACAAGTGATTTTGAAAAGATAGAGGGAGAAGGAATACTAAGAGGGAGAAATGAAAACCAAAGTAAGACAGGGAAAAATTAATATTTAAAATGAAAAAAAGGGTAGGAGGAAGGCAAAATGGAGTAGCAGAGGGGAACAGTAAAATTTGAGTTTTGAAATACAAAAATAGTGAAGATCTAGAAATAAAATTGAAGAAATGCAACAACAGCCACCATACCCACAGCTGACGAGTAAAGGCAGAGGGAGAATAAGGGTATTAAGAAGAGGAAAAACAATGTTAGATGACTAATGACAAGAAAAGTGATTTTGAGAGGCTGGAATGGAAAAAAATAGTGTAAGAGTGTAGAATGGAAACAAGTCATAACAAGGGAGAAAGTAAAATTTAAAATAAAAAGAAGAAGAAAAAAGAAGGTAAAATGGAGTAAGAGAAGGGAGGAGCAAAATATGAAACTTCAAATAAACTGTAATATAAAAACTAGTGACTTAATATGCATAAACCTGAAGGACAAGAGATGAATGTTAAAAAGCTATGCAGGACAGAAAATAATGCAAATCATGAAGAAGACCACAGTGGAATCCATTCCACTCCATCCTCTTTCTGGCTCCACCCCTAGTGATGTGAGATGGGGTCTCGGTGTGGCCCTCCACAGCCTGTTGTAGGTTACCAGTGATCCGAAATCTGTGGCTATCTCCTTCCATTGTTAATCTAGTCAATCTCTAATCAGCAGTCAGGATTATGTACCACAGGGTGAGGCAGAATAATTCCTGTGGGTGGGGCTGTTGCTTCCCCACAGGCTGTTGCCACTTGGAGAGGAGTGGTTTGCCTGAGACAGGGGGCCTCTGCAGTGTGGGGAATGACTCAGCACAGGGATCCTGGCAGATACTTCCTCAATTCTCTCCCTAAAATCTCCATCCCCAGACTCTCCTCCAGCATCCCTAGTCCACTCAGTCCCCACTTTGCCAGAGGCCAGGGTAATTGGCTGCAAATAAAATTATGTGTGTTTGTTCTTTAAAAGGCTCTCTGTGACTCCAGCCCTCTCTTCCTGACAGAAACCCTGCTGCTTTTCACAGCTGGATGTTATCTGGGTTCCTTTCCCAGCTCTGGTGCTGTATAGGCTGGGGAGACCAGCTTGGGGCTTAGGTCCCACACTTCTCAGGGGTAATCCTCTTGCCACTGAATTTCCCTCCAGCATTTCAGCTGCTGCCTGTGGGAGCCCAGCCAGCCCTCTCACATCTCCACTGTATGGTCATATTGTGGTGAAGCGATTTCTTTTATGTCTGTGGTTATTAGACTTTGTTCCAGCTATTGTTCCATTGGTTATTCTGGATGATTTATCTACAATTTAGTTGTAATTAAAAATTGGTCCTGGGAGGTTAGTGTAGCTTCCATTTACTCCTTTGCCATCTTGAATCTCCTACATATGTATATTCCCCCTCAAATGACACTCAAAAGGTGGTGGTGGTGGTGTGTATGTAGATAGATTAGATAGATAGATAGATAGATAGATAGATAGATAGATAGATAGATAGATAGATATCTCTCTAGATATAGATATAGACATATAGCAAAACTGGACTTAGGGTTACTTCCTCACTTAACTGCTTAGTGATTTCTAAACAAAGCATGTTCTTTAAACTGAATCAGATTGGTTTGCAGTATCACACTAAGGCAACAGGCTGCAGGTGCTCAGACCACAGCCTCTGGCTTCAGTGATGGCAGTTTTCTGGAACCTGCACTGGAGCTTGCCCCTGGCCTATCTCACCTTCAGGAGCTCTCCTCCAGATTGGTTTTAGGAACTCACATGGTTCCAGAGGCAGAACACTCCTGTGCTCTAACAGGTCAGCCTTGATGCCCAAGGTCAACTCTAGTGAGATGCAAACCAGCATCGTGTATCCATAACATATCAGGCACATTGAGGCTTGTTATTTCATGTCACCTTCACAATCACTTAAAAGCTAGAAACTATTACCCCAGGGTCACACACCTGACAGTATCTTGAGCCAGAACTTGAACTGAGGCCTGTGTGGCTTCAAAACCTAGTCTTCTTCCCACTGTAACCCATCACCTGTTTACCTAAGAAAACCTTGCAGTCATCCTGTTTAATTACTATTCTGCTTGTGGATAATGGCCAAAGAGCTTCTGGAAAAAAGGATGTTTATTCACTCAATGCTTTTTTTTAATTATTTTTTATTTTTAGAAATGGAATAGTCTTAATCCACTATTGAATATACTTCCTCCTGAACTGCCTAACATCTTCCTTTTTTCCCAAAAGAGAAATACTCAAGTCTTTAAAAAGGCTTTTAATATCTGTATTTCCCAGTGAGGTATCAGGCCACTTCATTGGGTGCTAACAGGTCAGTAGGTGTTAACCCTCAATTATTTTAAGAAAAGAGGCTTTGGTGTTCTGCAGGACTGAGCTGTCATGAGCGTTAGACTGGTGGTTCTCCACCAGGAATGCTTTTGCTCCCCGGAGGACACTGGCGATGTCTGGAGAACTGTTTGGCTGTCATAACTGGGAGCGGTGATGCGGCTCAACACCCTACGATGTACAGGTCAGCCCCGGCAACAAAGGACCGCCTGGCCCAAGATGTCAGTAGTTCCAAAGTTGAAATATCCTGCTTCAGATCCTTAAAATATACTCTTTTCTACTGGGAAACAACTACCAAGCCCTCTGAGCAGGAGAATCCTGCTTCAGCGCCGGGTGGTGCTCTGCTTGCCAGAGGCCCAACAGCAGGGGCAGCACTGGTGGCAAGTGCTCTGCTTTGCAGAGCTGGGCTCTGGCCTGGCAGAACTGAAACTGGCTCCCGGGTCACACAGACTTTATAAAAGTCTTTCTCATCAAAACAGGTTTTTCTGCGGTCCTGGCTGGTGTAGCTCAGTGGATTGAGGGCAGGCCTGTGAACCAAAGCATTGCCGGTTTGATTCCCAGTCAGGGTACATGGCTGGGTTGTGGGTCAGTTTCCTCAGTGTGGGTTGTGCTAGAGGCAACCACACATTGATGTTCCACTCCCTCTCTTTCTCCCTCCCTTTCCCATCTCTCTAAAAATAAATAATAAAATCCTTTAAAAAAAACCAATGAATTTTTCTGATTAAAAAATTACTCTATTGCTGCCTATAATCCCACTCCCCAGAGGTGATTGCTGAGTTTGGTTCGTGTTCCTCTGGGGTTTTTCCTGGCTGTACATTTTCACTCTGTCAATACAAAAAGGGTGATGGTACGCTCCAGTGCGCCACTTAATTTTTCTCACTCATAACCCATCTTGCCCCCGTCCACGCCTAGCAGTGTGGAGTCCCCTGTGCAGACGGGCACCGTGTTCAATCCAGGCCTTACTGACCGATATGTGGGTTGCTTCCAGTGTTTTGCCATCACAAAGAACATAACGCCGAATAACCTTTTACTTTTGCCCATGTACATTTATGAGGCCTCTAAGTTCTGAGAAGTGTAAATGCTAAGTTTTAAAGGGTATGTATATTAAAACACCTGTATAATTTTTAAAAAGGGGGGGGGGCTTGGCTATTCCCATACTCACCAGCCAAGTCCTTGTGAAAGCACTGCAGGAAAACACTCACCACTGAAGTGACTGCTTATAAAATCACTCCCTCCTCGCCCCCTAAGTACCCGAACCAGTGTCTATCCCACTGACTCTGGTTTCGTCTTATTAGTCCCCGACCACACTGCAAGTGTGTGGCAAATAACACAAAAGAGGGAGGGACTCGTCAAAAAGCTCATTTGTTTTTTTCTGTAAGGTGGCTCTAGTAGCACTTAGTTGTCTTTAACTACATTCAAAACAATTTT
Organism: Artibeus jamaicensis; assembly: GCF_021234435.1. Lineage (NCBI taxonomy): Eukaryota > Metazoa > Chordata > Mammalia > Chiroptera > Phyllostomidae > Artibeus > Artibeus jamaicensis. Next base: position 5,426,429 of record NW_026521356.1, read on the forward strand.
GCTACATTGTATTGTGACTGCTGTCATATCAGCTTGCGTTAAAAAAATCAAAATTGGAGAATTTTTGTGTAGCCGTTTTAATTTTGAAGGTAAACACAACTGAAATGCAAAAGATGTGTGCGGTGTATCGAGGTGCTGTGACTGATCAAACGTGCCGGACGTGGTCTGTGAAGTTTCGTGCTGGAGATGTCTCGCTGGACCGAGTAGACCAGTGGATCAAGTAGACCATGTCTCCATGATCAGGTAGACCAGCTGAACTTGATGGGGGTCCAACCAAGACATTAACTGAGAACGATCACCGTAATACCAGGTGGGAGATAGCGGACATGCTCCGAACATCCAAATCAACAAAGTTATTGGTGAAAATGAAAAATGTGTCTTTATATTTAAGAAAAAAACTAAATGGACTTTTTGGCCAACCCAACATGATGAAAATTAATTGCAATAATTGCAAATCTTGTGAAAGACAGTGGATTTGATGAACTTTATAAACAATACTAGAAAACTGCTCAAATGTCAAGCAAAGCCCTTGAAAATGTGGACTGCCAGGCTCAGTCAACAATAAAAGGTAAGATGATGAAGTTACCGCCAACTGATACAAAAAAGAAGGATGTTATATCAAAAGACTGGGGTCCTTAGGAAACAGGAAGCCCCTCAAATATTTTTGTAAAAATTACCCAATATTATGGTACAAAAATCAAATGGGAAGGATATTGTAGGGTACTAACCATGGTTTCACTTTAAAACCAAACACTTGATTCATTCTTTGTACATTGTAAGAATCTATTTGAAATTGAGTACACGTTTATAATTTTATTGTTTCCATGATAAAAGTCCCAATCGGACTTCCTCTCTGCCTCAGTTTCCACCACATAATACGAAACTCTGGTCCCTAAGTTATGTGGGTTCATTCTAGGTGAGTGTTTTCTGGTGCCAACTCTCCTGGAGCTGAACGGCTCTCCACTCCCAGAAGCCTAGGCAGGTGTGTGCTCATGTCTAGTGCGCGAAGGCAAAACATTTCCTGCCACGGTCCGATCCTTACAGGGACTGATGCACCACATGTGACAACCGGGTGCCTTCTAGCCCTTTAAGTCACTGAGAGCAGAATGAAGAGAGCCTGTGCTCGGCTTGCTTTCCACCACTGCCATCATTCCTGCTGCCGGCCAGGGACCAGGCGGCACAGGACAAAAACCCTCCATACCATCCACCCTACGTCACCTGTCTGCACTCCCAGGCCACTGAGAAAGGAAGCACATCAACACAGACCCTAAAAACAGCTGTGGCCTCTCGTGGCATATACATATATACACACACACACGTATACACAGTCACTGACTTGAAAGAGAGAAACATTGATTTGTTGTCCCACTAATCTATGCATCCGTTGGATGATTCTTGTATGTGCCTTGACCCGGGACTGACACTGCAACCTTGGCTATCAGGACGACGGTCTACCAACTGAGCCACCCAGCCGGGCTCTCCTGGCCCTTTAAACCCTGCGTTACAATCCAGCAGTTTCGAAGAACACTGTCAAGGGCCACAGACAAGAGTCATCAACTACATTTGCTTAAAAGTCTATAAACAATGTACACACCCAACCTTCTCTCTGGAAACTTAGAAAAATATACTTTCTGCAGATCATCTTGGAATGTCAAAGCTGAACAGAACCCAAACATCTACTTTAAAAAACTTCATTTTACAAACGAGGATTTGGAAATCTAGGCCAGGGGTTGGCAAATGTCTCCTGTGAAAAGGTAAACCGTTTGGACTTTGTGGCCCACGTGGTCTCAGTTGCAGGTACGCAGTTCCGTCACTGGAGCCCAGAGGCAGCCACAGACATGTCAGCAAGTGCGTGACTGTGTTCTTTATGTGTGGGCACTGATATTTGAATTTTACACTGTTATTTTTCACTTGCTGTAGAAATACTTATTTCAACCACCTAAAAATGTAACAACCATTTTTAGCGGCTGCACAAACAGGCGGCAGGCTGGATGTGGCCATGGGCGAGGGTCTGCTGACCCCCGTCCCAGGCCACTCTGATGCCCGGGGTAGTGGCCCAGGCCTGCTGCGCTCTGTCGCATTCACTTGCCCATTAGCTGCAAAGACTCAGGTCTGCTTCGCCATAAAGTGCACGACTGAGGAGCTCTGTAAGTGTTTTCTAAATTTTAGGAGTAATATTAAGATCTGTCAGAACCATGCCAGGCCACAGTTGAAAGTGATATAAAGTCATACTGAATATTAAAGTAAAATGACCAGAAGGAAAATATAATAAAATTGAGAAACTCATTACATTTGAAAAATAGCCTTTATTTCGACCAGTGGTATTGTATGACATCCTATATGGCATAACTGATTACAGCCAAGTTCATGAATACAGATAAAATAGCAGTTTCCCTCATTCTCTCTTTTGCTTTCTGTTCAGAGAAATCAGGAGACGGGAGCATGATTCCCAGGAACCGCGGAGCACTTCCTCAGGCGGCGGCTGAGTCCAGGCTCCGGGGAGCATTCAGCCTCCTAACACACGGATGGTCACAACTGCCAAGGAAAACATACGCAGAGCAGCTCTGCAGGAAACCACACTAGAACTTGCAACCCAGCGTGGCTCACGCAATTCATCTTGTGGCCGACTGTGAGGATTTGAACTGCGTATCACGGAGATGAGGCCCCTGCGCTCATCTTCCTCTAGAGGGGAGAACCCCGGGTGAGGCGAGATCACCACCAGCCTGCCTCCTTCCTTCTTGCTCCAGGTGACCCGGTCCTACCCTGTCCCTCTGGAGTGCATGGAGCGCTGCACTGTGCCAGAGAAACGGAAACACCGTGGCCGAAATACTGGACACTGTCGCATGGCCAACACTGGAAGTGGCTTTCCACTTTCTTATTTCACAAAAGATTTAAATATATGGGTCCTTATGTAGCACAAGATGCCTGAAATTCAGAAAATTATGGAAACAACTCTTCTCCACCCCTGAGGATATTTCATCTTTATAAAGTTGAAAATACAAAATATTAAAATAATTTGCCCTTTCTCCCCATCAAAAGGAATCACATTCTCGAAGGATTCCTGCAATATACAAAATTCATTTCTCCCTAAACCAAGACCAAGAAGTCATTGTTAAGCTGCCAAGAAGACCCTTTTCCAAAGAAGGGTGGGAAAGATACCTCATTACTTTAAAAAAAATATAGCCATCTTTAGATAAAAATAGCAAAAGGAGTTTCTGGCCTCACGAGCTTTTGAATTTTTCACTTTGATTTTCGACATTTCTTAGCATTGGTTATTGGGAGTGAAGAGAACAACTCGTCACCCAAAGTCTGAGACATTCCTGGGAAAAGCCCTGTCTTTCCCACGATGGCTCCCAAAAAGAGTTTGTTAAAAACCAGATGGCAAGAAAGAAAACGCTCTACATCCATCTGTTCTATTTCTTCATAATTTTCACATCCAAAGCACCTGGATTATCAATTGTGTTCAACACAAAGTAGCACTGGGGGCTGAGAGAAGACGATGTCACCCGCCCACAGCATCAGCCAAGGTGACGTGGCTTCTGAACCACCCGCGAAGTCTTCACTGGCAAACCTGCCTGGCATCAGGGCCTCCCGAAAAAAAAAAAAAAAAACAGGACAAGCAGCTGTGCATGCTCAAACAGCAAGACGTGCAAAACACATCGTCACTCTGCTAGCAAGGAGGAGCACACAGGAAGTTCACGGACAGCAAGAACCGGCTTCTGGCTGCTGGGGTCCAATACTCAAGAAACCTCTGCACCAAAGGTGGGGTAATACTGCAGAGAAATGGCAACGACACCTGGGGGGCGTGGGGGAGAGAGAGAAGCACTATACACATGCTCACACATGCACACACGGTGCCTCTGAAGGCTCCCTGCTTCACATGTGGCCATCCAACAGGCTGACTACGTGCACGGCTCAAAACTTTAACCGCTGCGCTACCTACACTCTCTTCTCTTCTTTTAAGGCACAAACATATTAGGTTTCAGATACACCTGCTGAGTTCTGAGACTCATACAAAGCAAATTCATCTTAGACTGGTGCACAGAAGCCGGTTGGTCCTTTTTCGCTGCAGGCATCGTTGAGGAACGACTTCAGGTCTGAAACAGCGAGCGGTGTGAGCCTTCTCTGTGCTATTGTGGTCAAGGTGACCCGCCACCACCAAGGTGGGGCTATAGGAGAGGCCAACACAGTAACAGCATGACTGGGGACGTTCACTGTTTTTCACTTTGCATTTAACAAACCCTAACACGACAGCAGCTCTTGCGGCCAGAGCTGACTCTCACGAAGAAGCACAAGCAGAGGCTGTCACGGAACACCTGTAACCCACGTAAAGTCACTGTGATCATATTTGCTCATATTATCTTTCCCTCCCACAAAGACAGACAGACACACACACACTAACACACATGCGTGCACACGCGGCCCACACACACCCCTCTTCCACCATGGGGGAGATCTTTGCAACAGGAGGCACTTGAATGAGATTTGGAGAGTTTCCGTGAAAAGGCCTTCCCCTCACAGTGAAGTGGGATCAGCAGAACAGAAGCCAGGTGGTCAGGACTCCATCTCTTCTTGGTCAAGGGGTGGAGGCACAAAGCTGATGACTTCATCGTAGGTCAGGCCTAGAAATTGGGAAGGAAAAGCAGGGTGTGAGGGTTGAGACTATCCTCTTCACCGACAAGCACTGTAGCTTCTAAGCTCAAGATCCCCCCTCCCGACGCACGCTGCTGCTTTGATGGGCCACTTCAAGTACCTGTTGTGTGTGATATCCTAATGGATCACTGTACAGAAGGTCAAGGATACCTATGAAAAACCATTTCTTTCTTGTTTCTTTCATCACTCAGAGCCTCCTCTTTAAAGCTCAGGAGTAACAGGCTACAGCAACAGATAATCCTGGTTTTGGGGATTTACCTGGAAATCTGAATTTGTGTTTTATGGAAAGAAACTGAAAATAGGAGACATAGGTGCCATTTCTGGCTGTGTCCCTAACTAGGTCTAAAATAACAGGTAAGATATAAACTCTTGGCCCCAACTGTATCAACTGTAAAACTGCCCTTTCTCCTACTCATCTCAGAGTTGCAAAGAAGGTTCTGAGAACCTCAAAGAATTAGGCAGATGTGAGGGGCTGTGCGCAAAATCAGATGAGAAAGGAGCGTCGTCACTAGCCACAAGTTTCCATCTGAGCAGCAGCACAGTCACTCGGTGTGAGACCCTGACTACAAGTTTTAACAAGTTGGCTATAGCTAGAAATTTTATGTTTCCCACAGTGTTTGGTTAGCGACTCACCTAGGAAAGATGTTCAAACCTGACTAATTTCTCAAGCTAGACGGTAATGCTGCCTTTATGACTTACTTTTCCATTCATCTATAAGGAGGTCCCTGCTCTCAAAGGACTGATCATACGGATCGGCCACAGGCTCATCGTCAGGGTCATGGTACTGAGCGAAGTAGGCGTGCGCGAGGGCTTGGGCCGCCGTGATCCTCTTGTCCGAGTCCAGCACCAGCATCTTCTCCAGCAAGTCAACAGCTATCAGCACCACGGAGTGGAAGGAAAGAAGAAGAGTTTTTATTCTTAACATGTTACCAGAAAATACACTATATTAAGCAGACACAGCTTTGACCCTTCAAACCTAAACAAAGAAACAAAGAATTCTCCTCCAAAGCGTCAGCTCTAGAACATACTATGCCCTCTCCCCTATGTGTGTGTGTGTGTTTGGATGTATTTTGTATTATTTTTAAAGAATACTTTACTGAAGAATTTTTTAAATAACTGGGACTCTGTCTGAACAACCATCTGTGGAACATCCACACCAAATTTTCACCTCTGCAGTCAGACTGTGAACAGCAGTGGTCTAGAAGGGGTAAGGAGGGCTGGTTTTTAATTTTTCAATGTCTTTGTTGACTTTCATGTTTACTTACTAACATAAGGCAAATGCATATTCATCAAGTGGGTCTTCCAACAGATAAACTGAAGTTTTCACATGGGTGTGTGAGTGACAAACCTGGTATTCGCATGAAATTTTCGCCATGGAAGAGGTCAATATAAAAAACAATACAGTGGATACTCATATACTGACCGCCCATATCCAACAATTAACACTCAGTGTTTCTCTATTTTTGTTAAACCATTTTAAAATTACAGACGTGATACATTACCCCTAAATATTTCAGCACAAAGACACTTTCCTGTACATTATAAAACTGTTTCACATCTGACAATAATTCCCAAATACCACCTAAAATCCAGTTCAAGTTAAACATTTTCTACTTATCACAAAGTTATCATTTATACACCTTCTTTGTTCAAACCAAGGTCCAAGGAAGGGTAATACACTGCATCTGATTGGGTTACTTCAGTTTCTCTGAATCTGGAATAACCGCCCCCCACCCCTCCTATTCTGACCTCAAAAGACATTCAGTCTGGGTGCCTTTAGACTATCCATCGTGCATCTGTACCCTTGTTTTCCTCTCCCCTTGTATTTCCTGAAAACCGCCTTAGATCCAAAAATTTGTTAACTGGCTCAAACATTTTTGGCACGAATATGTCACAGGACTCTGTGCACCTGCCGGAGCATTTGTCCCATTGTGAATGACACTACATTTGATCACAGAGTTGTTTCTCTGTTGCCCTTAGCAAAGAAACCACATAAATATCCTTTCACTTAAAAGAAATCTACTGATTTACCTTCACACCAATTATTTCATTAGGGGTCACAAAATCTTGATTTTTTTTACTTCTTTCAAATGAGGGTGTTTTGAGTTTTAGATCGGTGCAGCATGAACAATGCCATGACCACGGGAATCACTTAATGAAACTAGGCTTTTTTTTAAATTAAGATTTAATCAATTAGTTAATTAACTAATTTAGAGAGACCGGAAGGAGGGGGAGAGGGAGAGAAACATCAATGTGTGGTTACCTTTCACGTGCCCCTGACTGGGGACCTGGCCTGTAACCCAGGCAGGTGCCCTGACTGGGAATCGAACCGGCAACCCTTTGGTTTGCAGGCCAGCACTCAATCCACTAAGCCACACCAGCCAGGGCTGAAACAAGGTTTTTGAGGCTTTGCAAATCACTGATGCTTTCTTAACTGTGAAGGGGGCGGGCAGGGGACTGAGGAAGAGGACATGTTCCCTTACAGACCTACTACAGGGCACACAGGAGAGTCTACAAGACCCCTCGCTGCAGCCTGAACTCCAGAGTGACCCAAAGAAACGTGGTTCTCAAAGGGACACAGAAACAAGGTGCAGTGTCACATGTCGATTCAAATCTGCAAGTTTACACTTTACAGCCCCGGGAGAAATGCCCAGATATGTATATATTCTTCTCTTCTTAGAAAAACATATGCTTTATCAGCTTAGTTTGAATCATATGGTCTTTGCCACTCCTAGAGTAAAATGTGCCATGTCCTTATAACCAATACCTTGATAAGGAATACGGTCAGGGGTAAGAAAAAGATTCCTCTAAGATCTCGACAGATACAAATACCCACACTTCATGAATGGGCAATTGGCATTTCAATTCCTGTTTCGAAAGTAATGTGGAACACAGTCACTGACCAACAGATGCTAATATTCACACTGGTGCTAATATTTACACTGGTGGGGGCCTCCCCAGTAAACACACTGGGCACGAGCCCACGGTCTGAAGTCTGCAGGTGTGCACGGCTCCGCCGGCAGGGTGCGGGCTGTCTGGACCCCGAGGGCTGCGGTGCTGAGTCAGACGGTCCAAACCTTCACTCAACTCCCCTGCAGTCTGTGTTGCTGAGTGGGATCCAGTTCTTTTGAATATTTTAGTGTCATAATTCCAGAGAAGGGGACACCTATCAGGATGGATGTGACTTAAATAAGCTCCTGGGATGCACACATCTCCAGCCCCAAGGAAAACGGATTAGCAAATCCAGTGAGTAACAGGAAGTCCGGCAGGGAGCATCACCGTGTCTAAGTCATGAGCTGATGCGATGAAAAGAATTCAGACCAGAGTGACAGATATAAAAACTACCAGCACACATCATCACCTCCCAAATTCTTGGAGTACTTATGACTCAGAGAGCTACACACAGATCCTTGGGTTAGATAATACCATGTCAATAAATCACACAAAGCCAGTGAGAACACAGCAGGGCAGATGCAAACCTAAACCAACCTGGAAGAATTGTGTGCCCATTGATGAGCTTGTGCATTTGTTCTTGGAAGTGAGATGTGGTGACAAACCCTCCATCTCCAGGGCTGACAGGAACCCATCTGTAGCTGCCCAACACTTCACAGAGCGTGAGCATCTGTGCTATTATAAGAATGAGCACAGCGACACTGATACCCCTGTCAACAATCACAATGGATGAAGTACTTAGAGGTAACACCACTTAGCCTTCACGCCAACTTCTGAAGAGGTCCTCGCGGCTGTCAGCCCCGAAAGGATAAACTGAGCCCGAGGCACAGCTGCTGGGACCCTTGGGCAGACGGACGGCCCACTCACACAACTGCAGGGGGGTGAGGAGGCCCAGCACGCTGCCATCGTAGCCTCTCACTGCACCCTTCCTGGCAGAGGGAGGTCTTGGCCTTGATTTTTCTGTGTCTGCCACTAACCTCTGTGCCCCCCCAGAGTCAGGGCGTTAGAGCCTCAGACAGTGCCACTTTCGGGGGACAGCAGAAGCAACATTAGCCCCCAGCTTGAAGGAAGAGAGCAGCTCCTTCTCCGGCCAGGGTGGTCCACATCCTGCAGCTGCTGTGCCACGTCCCTTCGCCAAGAATCCTGGAGGTCACGGTGGCAGGAGTATGCCTGAGGTCGCAAACTGGCTGCACCCGTTGGACCGGTTCAGTCTCAGAGGGGCAGGAGGAGGACAGAGGAAGGGAAAGCGTGCACACTGCACACAGGATGGCAGGTCCTGCGGCCCCCGGAAGTGACAGGCGGAGCAGGGACCACCACAGAAGCTCCGGGTGGTCCACCAACACCGGTGGTGCTTCCCCTGCTCTTACCCTCAGCCTGGGTAAGGAATGACAGCGGTTGTGAGCAAGTCGCAGGCTTCAGCCCCCTAACTTACATCACAGCCAATTTAATATCCATGACATGAAGACAGTCAGTCAACTTACCCAAGGGATTGGCACCAATAAAAACATTTGCAAAGTTCATCTTCGGCATCTGGGTCAAAGACTGAATGTAGTTTCTTGCCTGTGAAAACAAAGGGTTTTCAAAGTGGCTTTTTGTTCAGTAATGTTACCGCCCTCAAAGCATCCCGGTCCTGTCAAGGAACAAGTATGAACTGACAAAGTCTGCTGGCTTCAGTGTTTACGACAGTCTTTGATACTCATTAAAGACTTCTCTCTCAGCTCTGGCTGGTGTAGTTCAGTGGATTGAGCGCGGGCCTGTGAACCAGAGTATCGCAGTTCGATTCCCGGTCAGAGCACATGCCTGGGTTGCGGGCCAGTTCCCAGCAGGGGACGCACAAGAGGCAACCATACATTGATACTTCTCTTCTTCCCTTCCCCTCTAAAGATAAATAAATAAAATATTTTTAAAAAAGACTTCTCTCTCACTGCTACCCTAAGTTCCTTATTTATGGTCATTATCTTTATTTATATTCCTGCTACAGCTCAGTTATATTTCAAGTGGATGCAAGTGCTAACCAGTTAAGCTCCCTCCCATTAGCTTTCTGATTTCAGGATCAGAAGTTTAAAAAATGAGGCCAAGGTATCTAAGAAGTAGCCCTCTCTGAGACAGGACTTCCTAAAAGCTAAAATTGGCGCAGGAACTGGTATTCCTAAAGAAAGTCTAGGACTGGCAGTCTTTCAATGGTGCTGGTCTCAGTAGGTGCTCTCAGAACCTCTAAAGGATTGACAGTAACCTTGCCAACAAAGTAATCTGGGTAAGAAGAAAGTAAACATAAGCTTAGTATATTATCCTAAGAGGCTCAAACACGTATTAAAAATGCTAAACCCATAAGTGAATTTTAAGTGACATGGCCCAGGCAGAAATTCTTCTCCACCACTTAAAAACTATACCTCAGGCAAGTCCCAAGTAACTTATCAATGACCTCATCCACAAAATATTAGTATTAGTAGTTGGCTTGCCTATATCTTACAGTTGTTGTGCTACTCATGCAAAATGAAAGTCATAAAAGAGCTTCAAACTAAAATTCCGACACAAACAACATTTATATTCTGTATTACAAATAGAGCTGTTCTAGGTTTGGTCCCTGGGGTGGGACAGGTGTGAATCTGAATCTTGACTTTAATACTTTGGGCAAGTTACTTATTAGCTTTCAGCCTCGAGTTCCTCATCTGTAGAAGGGAGGAGGGAGAGCGCCCACGTGGCGGCGTTGAGTGCGGATTCGGGGTAACAGACCAGCCTGCCCCCGGAGCTCACGGAACCTTAGCTGCCACCACTGACTGCGGCCATTAGAAGGCAATCTGCTCTCCATTCCTCAGGATGTTCCAACTTCCCAATTTCTGAGCACCTTTCAAAAACTGACGGCTCTAATCAAGGCAAAAACAAAACCGGGTCTTGAGAATGATCACATAAACACAAATGCAACTCATAAGTGTGTTTCTCAGATATTAGGTATTAAACTATATAGATGACCTCCCTTGTTTCAATTAAGAAGCCCCACTGTCAGTCCATCTGAGTCGTTGAGATAAAACTTCTGTGAATCTACCTTAACCACCCCCTTCTGATTCCTCAGCAGGAAAGGCACTCATGTACGTGTACACACACCCACACGCCCACATACGAGGTGAGAAAAAGTTCTGGTTGCTAGGGCAACCTCACCCTCTTCTGAGACCCACTTTCAAAAGCAGCTGAGAATCTTACCGTTGAAAACAAAGTTCTAGGAATTGAATGTCTACGTGGCCATACTCTCTGCCCGCCTGAGCAGAAAGATAAAAGGTGGAAGGGAAAACAGGGGTGAGAGAGACCTGGCATGCAGAGAACAGCCATCCCTCTCACAAGGCAAAGAGAGACAGGTAGGAAGACCGAGCAGGGCTGTGGGGGTGCAGACCCGCAGGGCAGGGCCGCGGCGACGGCAGCCTGGGACCCAGACTGCAGGCCCCTCAGAGGAGAGTGCCCGGTCATCTCTGATGATAAAACCAGAGTTAGATTACAGGGTTAAGAACTGGTTTTAAAAAAGAATGGTAAAAAACCCTACACAGGTATTCACAGTTATTCTATATTATTTATGTATTTTACAAAATATAACACGGATTTGTGGTTGGATAGTTGAGGCTTTTGAATAATCCTCTTTTGTTCATTAAAAAAAAGTGATGAACATAAAGCGTGCTAATGCCTTCCGGCAGCAGCACCCCCGGCTGGAAGCCATCAGATGGGAGCGCAGCGCAACCCAACCGCAGGCACGGAACCTGGGGGAACACAGACAGCCTCTTGAGCACTAAATTCGTAAAACCCAAACATAAAAGTAACACCATTTCTATGGACCAGTCTGTAACCTGTATTCTCAGGCTACAGGATCAGACAACATTTAATCCCAAATATCAACATCTTGCAACAGCGACAGGCAGCCGTCCAGGCGCATGCAGGCACTCAGGGACACTGAACACCGGGCGGCTGGTTACACGGTGGCAATAAAGAGTGAACGTGGCCTTCCGAGGTCCGTGTCCCTGTGCAGCCTACTTGTTCTCACCTCATGGCTTGGCATCCTGTTAATGAGATAAGCAGGGGGTGTCCCCGTCAGACGCATAATCTGCTGAAGCTGGTTAATATCTTAGATGCCTAGTCAAGGGCATTGTTAAACATACAGTGCAAAAAATAACTTTTAACTCAAGTTTTAAAAGGCCAAAAGCCACCCAAACAAATAAAAAACCTACTCCCCACCCATCCTGCCCACTTTAGGCAGAGCCCAAGCCTGCAGAATAAAGCATGCTTCTGTGAGTGCCAGAAGAATTATTAGGCATGTAGCCAGTGCCTAGCCGTGCGGGTAAGTTTTCTGTGGCTTTAGCATCATCTTTAACATTAAATGTTTCAGGCTTCTTGGAAAGAGACTGCCCCTCGATCCAGGATGCCAGCCAGAGAATGGTTTTCAAGTACTGATGGCCAGAACCTGCTTGCTTGTAGGTGAATGGAGTTCAGAAAATACTGACTCAACTCAGGAAAAGAGAATATATACAATATATCCATTTGAAGAAGACATTAAATTTCTGTGGCACAGGTTCTGGTGATTTTCCAAGGCACCACCACCCCTCCAGATATGGGTGGGTGTATGGGCTGATAAGCAATGTCAAGTTTCAAAGACATTAGTAGCAGTACATCTCAAATACGTGCCACAAACACACAAGTGAGTGAAGAAAAGGAACACGGGGGGCAAGTCAGAAGCTAACGGCAAAGAGAAGATGGGAGTCACAAGCTGCATGCCACGGTGGCTTCTCCCAGTGTCTCTAACAGGTGACCACGCTGACTTCATCTCTCAAACGGCTGGGACAAAGTCTGCAAAACACGGCAATTTCTCAACAAATGCAGAACCACGATGTCTTCCATACAGATGAGCACATATCTAAGCTGTACCCCAAACTTCTTTTAGCTGTGCCATTGGTTTTAACACAATTCCCCTTCCTTCAAAATATCATGAGAACTGTTAGTTTATCATGTGTTTCTATTAAAGCAGAAGTGATGGGATTTCAAAATTCCTCAACACAATTCAATAAAAACCCTGTTATATTCCCTTTCCTGTTAGCTCCTGACGCCCTCCACTGGTTGCAGCACTGTCTTCAACAAGCACCCTGGTCAAGTGATGTCATTGCTCTGTGGCTTCCCTCAGTAAGTTTTCCACATTCGCTCGCTGCCTGAGCTCAGACTCCCTGCGGTCGGATTCCTCGGATTCCTGCGAGCACACGTGTAAGGCCGGCTACCGGGGCAGAGCTGGCTGGCCCCGCCTCGCGCGCTCCCTATGCGCAAGGCCAGCATATTGAAAAGGTGACATGAAGTTCTTTTCACATTTTCACAACAAAGTTCAGGTTTACCTATAAACAAATGACATAACAAACAGTACTTTGCATGCCAAGAGAAATAACAAAGGGCGCCAGTAAAGTAAACCAGCGATAGTAGACCAGCGGTTGGGTTCTACAAAGTCAGAATCCTGCCATCTCTCTCTCCTTTCCTGTGGGCCAGAAGTAAGTTTACAGTTGTTCATCTGAAAAATAGTAGTTATGAATAAATGATGATAAAAAATAGTGATTCACCTACTCGTAACTATAACCCTCTATTCGCCCCACCTTGCACTTGGCCTGTCCATTTTCTGTGTTTGTCTCCTTCAGTCAGATAGGTTATTATAACGCTTTCTTGTTGGGAGTTACAAAAAATAAACTTCTAGAGAAAGATGTGAGAGTGATTCGGTAAAAGGGCTTTTCCCCCTCCTTAATATGATTTTTTTTTGTTCTTTCACTAATTACTGTTGGTACAGGGTCACCAACCAAAAAAATTCTATTCCCATAGCTACCCATCACAGCCCCTTCCCCCCTTCCTCACGGCGCGTCTTAACTCGTTCTCCCTCAGCCCCTATCACTGTAATCTCTTCATCAGAATGTCCTGCCTTTTGCTCACTGAATTTCTACACCATTTCACTACTTTTCAGGAGTAACAAAATAGCTATTGTTGTTCTGTTTACTACATTCCTTCCATAATAATTTTTTCTTTCAATTTTTAAAATATTTAAATAATTTTACTCACCTGGCTGTGTTATTTACATATCATGTGTTCCGCGTATCACGTGCTTTTAAAATAAACTGCTACTTGGGCAGCATTTACTAACAACAACATAATCTTGCCTACCTTCTTGAATGTTTAAATTGCTTATATCCACTTGCCATAACTATGTAGGAAAAAACCAAACAAACCTTTCTTATTCCTATACTCAGTACAATATTATCTGCTCGAGTTCTAAATTCTGATACTCAATTTTATTAGCCCCAGCTTTACATCAAAGCTTTGTAATATATAATGTGCCCTATTTCACAAAAAATAAAGACATCTCAATATTAGGTCAGACACTTGGTATTGTTTCTTTCTGAAAAATAAATGGTGCATTAATGACAGGTAAATACTATTTTACCCATATCTTTTCTTTTAGGAATTCTTGCAACCAGTGGCACATGTGTCTCAGGCCGATGGCTGGGAGTGGGAGAGGGGACTGAGGAGATGCTAGTAGCCATCCCCAGAGAGGGAATGAATCTGCTATCTTAGTCTCGTTAGCACTATGCATTAATAGACCCACTTCTTCTCAGCCCTCCTCCCCTACCCTCATGTCCTATTAGCCAATCTTTCCAAGCAAAGGCATTTAAAGCAAAATGCACTATCTTCTCTAAGCATCTTCTCATAGCTTCTTTTGATCACCCCAATGCAGCTTCTACCGCATTTCATAAAGCAAAAGCCAACCCCCCTCCTTCAGGCTGCCATTGTGGCCTGACAATGACTTTCAAAACAGTGTGCAATCACATGAGATTAAGGTTTAGCTAAGCTATCAGGACATCTGGAATCAACACTCAGCTCTGCCAAGTGACTCAGTGCATGACTCAGGCAAGCCACAGCCTTTCTGTGCCTTTGCTTCCTCACCCTGAATAAGTAAATAAAACAAAATAAAATAGGGCCAGTACATTCCCTTACATTCTCAGAGTGGAAATTCATAAATTCCCTGGGCTTTGTGGTCCTTTTAAGGAATGCACCAGACACATACCAGATGCAATTCTTCTTCTTCTTTTTTTTTTTTTTTTACAGGGAGATGAGGAACCATTCAAACTCACCTGCTCAAGCCTGCCTCAAGCTACCCAGCAGTCTTCCCAACTGGGTAAAGGGACCCCATCAGTCAGAAATGCTGGGAGGAGAATCCAGGAAGGCACTACTGACGCTGGGCTCCACAGCTCTTTCTCCCTTTCACCCAACTGCCTGGCAGCAGACAGAGGAAAAAAGGGAGAGAGGCTGGGCTTTCATGATTTCTCTCACATCTCCTGCCCAAGAAGATGACCAACAGCAGGAAATCATAGCCAAAGGAAGCCTGAGTCCCATTCCCACGGCTTCTCTGTAAATGCCTGCATAGAGGCAGGAAAGCATTAGCCCAAGCTTTTTCTTGGGTTATTAAAACTTGTAAATGTTGGCAGACTGCAGGATTTAGAACCCTCCTCCTGCGGCTCTCAGGAGTGGAATGTAACCTCTGCTGGTCTGGAGATGGGGCAGAGAGGAGCCCTGTTTGAACAGACACTTCGCACGAGCTGTGCAGGTGGTCTATTCTAAAACAACAGAAAGCAAGGCACTTTGGCAAAGGGCAACAGTGTGCAGACAATGCACATTTCATTCTTTCAGTGATGAACTAGACTACTGCATGGTGAACCTCATGCTCTGAGACCAAACACTGACCAAACAGTGAAAAGAGCCCTTGAGTACATGTGAAACTTTTGAAAAAGATGAAGTCAGGGCTGGAGAACAGAAAACTAAATGTTCCATTAACCTCTTGGAATGAATGAGAATCTCAAATCTCATTTACTACTAGGATACTATAGCCCAATACAGGCCCCCATGATCTAAGTACATACCCAGGCAGGGAGGAGACGAACTCACGCAGGTGACCCAGCGAGTGTGTGTGCACGTGTGCAAGTGCACACGTGCACACACACTCATCCTGAAAGTCAGCCCACCAAGGGCACATGTGCTTAAAAACACACCTGGGTCACAGTGCAGACGGATGGAAGGCAAGTGGCAGAGGCTCCCAACAGGGCAGAAAATTACAATCAAAGCATCAACTCACAGACTCTGAGGAGATTTTCTTCAAAAGATCAGCCCCTGGGGTTCCAACGAGTCTTAAAATGAGCTTCAACTGATCAATATCTAATGGTGGACTATAAAGGAAAATGTTGGGACAAAATAAAAATGGAAAACAACAAATAAAACAAAACAAAAACAAACAAACAAAATACCCCAGTAACAAAAATTAAAAACCCAAACTGAACCAAAATGGTGACTTCCTCTAGGCAAGGCTTCTGCAGGATGGTCACGCCAGGCAGAACATGCTCCTCCTGTACAAAGGTTCAAAATGCTGCTACACACAGACCGATCTCACATTCATTTCGTGCACCTGTCAACATCCCCTATTAGTAAAGTGAAGCAACTTTATAGCTGGATACTCAGCTGACAAAGACAGCAGGGAAAACGCAAGAGCTTACTCACTCCACAGGCTCAGGCCACGCCTACCTCCTCACCTTCCACCAAAGCATTAGCAGCCAGATAAGCCAAGAGGAGTAGTGAGCAGAGAGTACAGATAAGAAATAAGCAGTAGAGCACAGGAGCCAGGGACATACAAACCTACCTATAAATATTCTGGTGAGGAAGCCTGACCTACAGAGCTTGGAATATGGTAGGGGCCTGTGTGGGTCCCTGAGCCTAACCACTGAGCTTCCTCTAGAACACCTCTCCTCCGGACTGGCCACAGTAGGCAGAGAACTGTGAGTGACAAGCCAGCAGAGGGCCCCGCACCCCACTGCACCTGATCTTCAGGAATGCCTGACATATAAATGCATTAATAAACCTCACACAGCCCAATGGCTCTAAACAACAGACCACAATGCCCAAACCTCCACTCTGGTACCCAGTCTTCCAACTACACCCAGAAAATATGTGCAGGTATTAACGAGAAGACAAAAACTTCCATCTGTCCTTACTGCTTATAGTCTTGCCTAAAAAGAAAGTTTTAAAAAAGGAGGGAAAACCTTATAAAATAGCTTTTAATAATCTCTGTGAAAATGTGAATAGTTTACCCACAGCTATACTGACATTTGAGGAAAAAGGAGGGGAGGATGACTGCCTCTGACCCCTGTCAGGTTTTTTGCATGATTAGGTTCTCTACTTCCGGTCTCAGCTTAAACTTCACCTTCCCAGACAGGCTTTCCCCAACTCTCTCTGTATAAAGAGGCCCCCACTTCTGCCATTCTGCCTCAGCACAAGGCCTGAAAATATCACAGTGCTTACCTCTATGACTACTTTTTTGCTTGCTGTCTGCCACCTGTACCGATCTGGAGCTCTCTGAGGGAAGGGGCCACTCTGCCAGTTCACCACTTACCTATCTCCAGTGCTCAGCCCAGCACCTGCCTCATGGTGGGCACTCAGAATGTGTGAGGAGAAGGCAGAGCAGAATGGACAGGAAGGTGGAAGAAATGATCTCTCCTCGTGGTTGTACATCTAAAGGCATTACGGTGCAACTCAAAAACAATGGCCTTTGCAAGTCACAGCTGCCTAAATCACAGGAATTGTGCAGTATCGTCCTGGCATCTTGCCCTGTTCTTCTTTTTCTTCCTCAGATATGAAATTGGCGTAAGTGGAAGAAAATGCTAGACAGGAGTCAGCAAACCCCAACCTGTTTTGAAAATAACGTTTTGTTGGAATACAGCCATGCCCATGCATCTACATATTGTCTACAACTGCTTCACCTGACACAGCAGAGCTGAGCAGTCACAACGGACACCACAGGGTCCGCGGAGCCTAAACTATGTGCTATCTGGCCCTTTAAGAAAAGGTTTGCGGAACCCCATCCTAGACCAAAACAACCTGAGTTCTGGAAATTATGAACAAGTCCACCCACTTGTTCATAATAACTGAATTATTATTACTCACTTATTTCTGAATTAAGAATAGAAATGTGGTCATCTGCAAACAGCAAAACCCAAGATGTTCTGGAGGTTAATATTTCAATATTTATTTCTTACCTTACCTGATGGTGTTGATGGGAAGAAAATTTTACAGCATCATTAATGGGGACAGAGCAGAGAGAAGGAGAGATGCCACAGTGCTCTAAAACGATGTAACTGTATTACAACAGAATTTACTACAGAATCCTCTTTGTTCATTTAAAATAACTCCATTTACAAACACTTAGTTCACTCACTCTTCAGAAATAAATTTAACTACGCAAATATCCCACAAGATAAACTATACTGCATATGAAATATACATATGAAAATCCAGACTACTCGAACCCTCCAACAGGTAGTTTTATAAACTAACCTCTAGAAATGATGTTGAGACTGGCAGTCTTATTTAGGAGACTTCTGACTACTAAAAATGTGAGTCAGGTTTCATGCTCTGGTATGAAGACAGAAGACTGGACTGTCAGTTTCCCAACTGCCCTCATTCCACCCCAACACACCTGAAGGGCAGGCCATCCCCACCAGTTCTAGTGGCTCCCGACCACAACGAGGTGGGGACCCTATGTCTTTCCCCCAAGTCCCATGTGCCAGGATGGACACTCTCAGGCCTGAAGAACAAAGCCCCAGTTCCTGGCCCTTGGGACTTGGCGGCAGGCTTCTCTTCTGACTCTGCCTCAACCTATTATTCCTTGATGCACACAAGGCTTAAACTCACAACCAACATTCCAGGCACTTCTGAGCTTCCAACTTTTTATTTATCCAAGTCGTAAACAGGCATACCCTCCATCTTCCCCTCCTAGCAACAAGGCCTTTCTCTTCTTATTTACTCTTCAAAGCTCTGCTCAAATGACAACTCTGCCATAAAGTATTCCTGGTTGTCCTGAGTTTGAATTAGTCACTGCTTCTTCTCAGTGACTCATTTAAACCTCCATTATAGTACTTTTGTCACTCTGTCTTGTTTTATAACCAGAGTGGAAATTTGTTCAAGGAACTCCTGTAACTCACCTTCCCTGAGAAGGATCATTTTGGTTTGGGGGACAGGCACTACCTTCTCCCCAGCACCTTCCACAGAGTAGCTCAGTAAACACTGATTCACTTGCAAAAACTTTCTATAACATGCTTTTCAAACCCAGCTCCACCCCCTCTGCCTTGCCCTCAAAATCTAGAAGAACCAGACTCTGTGAAAAGTCTCTATATAAAAGAAGAGTCAAGAAAAACTGTACCATTTATGTTGCAAGTTCTCCAACACCCCATCTGAAGTGTTTACACCATGCAGAGTACACAAGTATTGTGCCGTCAGTGTGTGAGGGCTGTGGACAAAGGGAGTTGGTGGAGCGTGACAGCCAGTATTAGGAGCTTAGTCAACACACAATGCCAAATAAAATCGACTCAGTAGCTAAAAGCACTTGCACAGACGAAGTGAAAGCATGCAAACCTCAGCAGACATCACCACAGGTTCTCCAAGAGCTAGCAAATCCACTGAAACACAGGCCAGTCTTCCCACAGTGCCAGCTACCCTAAGGCCACTACAATTTGTCCAGGCGGTTAAGGCCAGAAGGAGCTTCAAGTAGCTATACAAGCAAAGCAAAGCAAAATTTACCACATATAACAATTAGTTATCTTCACAGCAAGCCATCCTTCATAATAGGTTTAACCCCTTTTCCTCCTAGATTGGTGTTATTTTTACTGTTAAAAACGTTTTCATTATAATGATCGCAGTATCAAAATTTGAATCATAAATCGGGTGACACTTCCTAAAACAATCACTTCAGCCTACTACTCCTCTTTAGATGAGGTCCTCAGAATGTAACCAAAGTGAAAGGAAGCCAGAAGGAAGAGGTGAGCGAAAAATCTTAGGGTAGTAGGAAAACTGGAAGGAAAGTAAGAGGGATATTCTAGTCATCTCTAAGTGTCTAGGCACCTTCCAGAAAGCTCCACAGGTTGGAAAATTGAAGATGACTCTACCTGCAGACCCTACCTGCAACTATTACTGCTTGTGGGCAGCGGTTTTCAATTTAAAAAAATCCGCATGGGGCAAAGCCAGAACACCGGTCTTCGGAGGGTAGGAAATCCTCCTGGGGTCAAAATGGCTGCACCAGAAGGAGACTTAGCCCACCTGCTTGTCTTCTTGGTCATCAAAATAGTCATTTTCACTGTCACGCAAGGAAAATTTCTAAGGCCCTCTAGGTTTGTGAACAAACCTGAGAATTCTGGCTTTTTCTAGAAAACTACATTCTTAAATTTGAGAAGGGAGGGCAAATAACAACCTAGTAAAATACAGTCAAACCTTGGTTCTCAAAGATCTCCCATCTTAAACAACTTGGTTCTCAACTAAGATGTTCACAAAAAAAAAAAAATCTCAGTCACTGGACAAAACTTCGGGTCTCGACCGACAGTCCTGTCATGCTGATGCCTGTCTCGTCAGCCACGCGTCTCTCAGGCAACAGAGGAGATTCATTTTTTGAACAAATCTCTTTCCCAACAGGCTTCCAGAACAAATTAAGTTCAAGAACCAAGGTTCCACTGTATTTTTCTTCTTCATTAAGACACTTGACTTTTAGTGTCTAAAGTGCAACTGTTTTTTGAAAATGAGAGCGAAGCCCTGACTGGTGTGGCTCCGCGGGCTGGGCATCGTCCCGCAGATGGAAAGGCTCCTGGTTTAATTCTTAGTCGGGGCACGTGGCACGTGCGTGGGTTGTGGGCCAGGAGCCCAGCTGTGGGTGGGCGAAAGGCAACCGATCCATGTTTCTTTCCCTCTCTTCCCTTCTCTCTAAAACAAATAATATCTTAAAAATGAGAGCGAGTATTTGAAATCGATGTCTGGAGGTGAGGGGAGGATGTGACAGGAGACACCAGCAGTTTCAGCTCCATGGACAATGTTTTGTCTCACAGTCTGGGTCACGTGAACACAGGTGCTCATTTACTATTCTTTGTCTTTTTTATGTCCTAAGTATTTAATGAAATATTTGAAAAAATCAAAGAAGGAAACAATTCAGCAGAATTAAGGAGTGAATTTAATACACAATGAAAATTCATGGAGTGGGGCGCCAAGCTGATGTGGGTCATAACTTGACAGCCCCGCTGTCCTCCAGTTAATGTCTTAAGAGAACCCTTTCTATTAACATACAAGGAGAAAAAGTTTTACACACGAAGGACAGTCATTTGATTACCTAGGAAAGGAGAGTAACAGTAAACAAAGGCCGTGACCTCTGGGAGAGCAAGCAGTATTAGCAAGCAGTATTCGACGTTTAACAGACTACAACACTTGTTTTCTTTCTTCCTTAGGCTGAAGACTGTCGAATGTTAGTAATGACCCTTATCTAACTGGCTCACTCTTTTCAAAGCCAAGAGCTGTTTACAGTAAGTTGGCACTGTACTTGAGGAGACAATCTGGATCCTCAGTCTCTTCTAAAGTTCTTTCCACTGCGTGCACTGGACATGCCCAGTCAACTAGACTTACAGGGAAGGGCTTCATTCTTCACGAAATTTATGACTCTACCTTGAGTTCATCGGAAGGGTTCTGCCAAGTCACAAATGAGAAAACTTTCAAGCCTAACTATACATATAATTAGCCCCAAGACAAAAGTTAGTATTACTTATATCTTTAGGGGAACTTCAGGAATTATTAACAACCAATACCAAAGGAATCTCTAAAGAAAAAAACTAATCACACAAAAATGAAAAGCTAAAATAGAAAGACTTGCAGAGATCTAAAACTGCACAGTAATACCGATGTGATCAAATGTAAATGTAATCTAAATCAAGGCTAAAGAACTTGAAAGTTCAGATCAGATAAAAAAAATATATAAAACTACGGCCAGAAGGGAGCTTTCGTGACACCATAAAAAGCATTTAAGGAAAATGCACAGATAAAACCATACCCAGTGGTGAAAGACAAAGTTCTCCCTGTAAGGTAAGAGCAGGACAAGGACGCCCACTCTCACCACTGCAGCTCAGCACTGTATTTGGGAGTTCTAGCCAGAGCAATCAGACGAGGGGGGAAGCATATAAATTGGAACTGAAGAGTAAAACTATCTCTTCACAGATGACACGATCCTATATATAGAAAATATCAACATCCATGGGAAAGCTACTAGAGCTAGTAAACAAACTGAGCAAAGCTGCAGGGTACAAGAGCAACAAACAAAAATCAGTTGTGTTTCCACACGCCAACAATGAACAAAGCACAAAGTAAACAAAGAAAACATTCCATGTACAATAGCATGCAAAATAATAAAATACCTAAGAATAAATTTAACCAAGGAGGTAAAAGACTTGTCCTCTGAAGATTACAAAGCATCACTGAAAGAAATTAAAGACGACCTAAATAAATGGTAAGACATCGCCTTTTCCTCGATAAGAACACTTAACATTGTTAAGATGTCACTATTACCCAAAGTGATCTAAAAATTCAATGCAATCTCCATCAAAATTCCAACAGCTTTTTTGCAGAAATGGAAAAGCACATCCTCAAACTCATATGGAATTACAAGGGAGCCTAAAGAGCCAAACAAACAAAAACAAAAAAACAAAAAAAAGAAAGAAATCTTGAAAATGAAAATAAGATTGAAGGACTCACACTTTCTGATTTTAAAACTTACCATAGAACTATAGCAATCAAAACAGCATGGTTCTGCTATATGGACCCACGTACTGCAATGGACCACTGACAGGAGGGCCAAGCCCATTCAACGGGACAAGTAAATTTCCATGTGCAAGAGATAAAATCGTACCCCTCAGCCTCACATCACACAAAAAATTAATGCAAAATGCCCTGGCTGATGTGGCTCAGTGGACTGAGTGCTGGCCTGTGGACCAGGGGGTTGTCGGTTCAATTCCCAGTCAGGGCACATGGGTGGGTTCCCAGTTAGGGACGTATGGGAGGCAACCACACATTGATGTTTCTCTCCCTCTCTCTCTCCCTCCCTTCCCCTATCTCTAAAAATAAATAAATAAAATCTTTAAAAGAAAATTAACTCAAAATGGATCACACCTAAGTATAACAGATAAACCCATAAAAATCTACTAAGGAAACAATAAATCTTCATGACCTTACATTTGGTAACACATCCTGTGAGAATTTGATTTTTATGATCCCGGAGAATATCTGCCTCAGAAAGAGCCAAGCAGGAAATAGCATATTACTAAAATAAGAACTTTGAAATGAATTCCCATGTATTAAAAAAGAATCACCTACTAAAAATTTTAAATGCAAGGGTTTCTATCTAAAGCTCTAGGAGGAAAAGAAGTACGCATAGAAGGAAAGGTGTCCCACGGGCTGCAAGTTCACATCTAAAAGGCCGGGCCACCAGGGAGCAGGCAGCTGTCTCTGAGGTGGGCCCACGGGGCACAACTGCTTTGAAACCTACCAGCGGCCTTTGAACAGATCCGTCCTTTACTGCCTGTCACAAAATTTAAGTAAAACAGAAAGTTATGCTTTAATGAGTCGTAGTAGACAACAGAGTGTGAAGATGAAGGGAGAAAATGCTTCCCAAATAAGATGGCTAACACTTCCCGGCAGGCCCTGTTCTAGGCACTTTCCAGATGTCATCTCACTGAATTCTCACACCCCCTTGTGAGTTAGGGACTATTACCAGCATTTTATAGTTCAGGAAACCCAGAGACAGAGCTGAGAACACTTGCTGGAAGCTACACAGCTGGGAGTAAAAGAGCTCGCAATCTAAACCCAGAGTATGACCTACAGCTTGTGCCCCACCCACCTCTCTGTGTCTGCAGGTGTGAGTGTCTCAGACTAATTGGGGGCAATGGGGAGACAGGTACAAAGAGGAGAAAGAGAGGCAAACAGAACAGCATTAGAGCAGTGTGCTCAGGACGGACCCTGAGACATGCACCCAAGGAAAAGGAGGAATACACATTTCCCCCACTTCTCCTGGCTTTGACCATAATGTTTATACCAAATTTCTAAGGAACAGATATAAGGTGAATGAAGCAAAAGGCAAAGGAGGAATGCAAACTATTAAACTAACTTCAAATCTAGAGATGAGGAGCAGTAAGGTGCGCTAAATATAAGGAGCTGGAACTCTATCAACCCAGTAACATTCAGAGGAAAATAAACAGCTTTACCCAAGGGAAGAGGCCTTCTCAGTTGATTAGGAAAGTACCATTTTCTCTGGCAGAAGAGAGTTAGAATATGTGGCTAGAGACCCCGAACATCACAGTCACCACAGAAGCATGTCCCAGACTGTAGCACATACACTGACGTTCTGGCTCACACCTGCAAAGCTTGCTCTGCTGAGGGGCCACCTCCAGGTCTCTACGTGTGACGGACCCCGGCGCCTGCGGCTCCTCTAAAGGCCCAGCCTACCCCACAGAAGGCTAGTCGAATGAATTTTACAAAAATCCTCAAACCTAGAAATATCATTTCAACATTCTTTCTCACGTAAACATCTTCACTAAGTAGAACGGAGGGGAGTTTCAACAAAGCCTATTTTGATATTCTTACTAAGCCGTGCAGCAGGCATGCAGCAGAGAGGAAAAGTGTTAATACAAGGAGGCCAAGATTAACCATAAAGTAGACAACAAATCTGGAAGTAAATTAAGGTTTGGCTACAATCTGGGGTAAAAACTGAGTTGTGCTTGAAAAAGAGAAAAAAAGAGCACACCAGGGCGGCCTTGTCCCTTCTTGTTTAAACAGACACAATGAGGGTCAGCAGTTGTATCATTACAGAGACCAAACATAGCTTTTAACATGTAAACCAAACATAAAAAAGATACTCCTGACTTATAAATTGGGTATTTGTGCTCATCAAGTGTCTATACAAGCAGGTTCAACCAGTCATTGAAACCTAGAGCTTCTCACGAATATGCTCAGGTTGCAGAATATAAATATGAAACTCACTGCAAAAAAGGATTTCCCGGCTTATGAGGAATTTTTCTAACTCACAGAAGTAAAACGAAGTCTCCTTCTTGTCAAGGCAAGATACTACTCAGCAAGAGGGCAGGGCTCATATGTATATGGACTCTAAAGGCAAGTAATTGAGAACCTTCCCGAGAGACAGGCAAAAGTAATATATTTCCACAGACACTGAAACACAGTTAAAAAAAATAAGAATCCAAAGCTTTTAAAGGATACGGTCTGTCCCAGGAAACAACGTTCTTCCAGTCAACAGCTCGGCCATTATGCATCCCACCGACCAAATGTCAACTGGCAAAATTAAACAGAAATAAAGTGTATACAATGTCACTACTATCATATTTGGCCACAAATGAAACTGTAACTAGGGGCAAAAACACTCAAATGAATATTTAAGACATCTGAGATTAAACAATCATACTCCTTTTTATTGAAATAAGTAAGCTTATTAAGACCTTTACCACACTAACGGGCTTCACAGGTAGGATAAGGCGAAACATAATTAAGGCAAGAGAAATAAACTGTTCACAAAGGGGCAACAGTTCCTTCTTGGTAGAAATGGTGGATTCTCCCAACTAATACTGAGAGGTTAAGATTATGAACCCACTGCCTTCAAGCAGAAATACTCGGAGAATAAGTTAAAAATCTAAATAAATAAAAACCCAATTGTTACATCACAAAACACCTGAAAGCTGTGTATTAAAACTTCGCCTTCTCACGGTTCGATTCCCAGTCAGGGCACATGCCCAGGTTGCAGGCCAGTTCCCAGCTGGGGCCAGTTCCCAGCAGGGGATGTACGAGAAGCAACCATACATTGAAAAAAAAAAAAAACTTCGCCTTCTCTAGGTGAGCAACTGAAATATCTTCGTTCTGTGGACTTTAAAAGGATCACCGAGGGAAGAACAGAGGTTTCCTCCTCCTCCTCCCACCTCTCCTTCGAGAATCCCTAAATACCCAGGCCGGCGTTAACAGGCCCTAAATAACCAACATGAGCAATACCTGTCTGGTTGTAATGCATCCAGTTCAGCATGATCTCAGGGGCTCTGTACCACCTGGTGGCCACATAGCCTGTCATTTCATCATCTGTATGTCGAGCCAGTCCGAAATCCAAGATCTGAGGGAAAGCAAAGAAGTCAGGCACTGAGAGTCAAACTCCTAAGACTTGTAAAGCAGGAGGAAAAAAATCCTAGTGCCTTTAAAAAAGGGAGGCCCATACAGCATTTTCACAGATATTCTTCCTGGTCCATGTTCAAAATGCACGGTAAACACAGCACGCACTGTGAAACATGAAATTACCAAAGGCAAAACCAGAATACCCCTCCTAGGTATTTACCCCAAAGCAACGGAAACAAAGGTCCACACAAAGACTTGCACGTGAACTTTCACAGCAACTTTACACGGCCCCAAACTCGAACTGAAGCAAATGTCTATCGGTAGACAGATGTGTAAACAAATTGTGGTATACTCGTAAAATGGACACTACTCAGCAATAAAAAAGGAATGAGCTATTGAAACACACAATACAGACGAATCTGAAAAATATTATACCAAGCAAAAGTTTCTCTTACACACACATAAGCACTGTAAGATTCATTTGCATGAAACTCCAGAGAAGATCAATCTGTTCTTCGGTGTCAGAAAGCAGGTCACTGGCTGCAGCGAGGACTGGGGGGTAGAGGGGTGGGAACTGGCCAGGGCGGGACCCAGGGGAAGTTTCTGAGGTGATGGAAATGTTCTTTATCATAACTGAGCTGGTGGTTACGTGGATATATAAACTTGTCAAATGTACACTTAAAATCTCTTCCGGGTTGCTTACTTGATAGTCAGACTATAATTTTCTTTTATATAAAATGTTAAATTTCAAATTTAACTTTTGGAATGAAAACAAGATACCTGATACCACCTTTAATGCCACTTAAAACTAAAGCTTACTAAATCTATGATTTAAATTTCAAAGTTTGATATTCTTAAGGACAATATGAATTTATGAATTTTCAGATAAAAAGTTACAACTTATAAAGCATTCCCGACATAAATTTGCCTGGTTAATCGAATATAATTGCACAGTGAAACACATACTTCCCACGGTCTCTTCCCCTTACCTTCAGCTCACAGTCTTCGTTCACAGCTAGATTACTGGGTTTCAGGTCCTGGGACACAAGCAGAGAGGAGAGGGTCAAAACTCCATGGCGTGTGGTAAATGCTCTCCTTCCCAGTAATGCTGAAGATCCAAACATAAACTCAGACCATCTCCATTTTGCAGTCACTATCTAGTCCTAATGAGTGTTAAATAGGTAAAAACTATACATCCTCATTCTCTAATCAGTTTAAACCTAGAGTAAAGCTGCAGTGAATCAATATTCCCAAGGCTGAAGGAAGTGTGGGTTGGGACCCTGGCCACATGACAGTCTCTCTGAGCCACCGCACCCTCCCACGCCGTCCCCCAGAGTAATTCCATAAAAACACAAGACGGTACGTACCCTGTGGATTATGTCGGCTGAGTGTATATACTGTGAAACAGAAAAGAGTCAGTTAAATGAAGCATCGTCCCCCCAACCTCCTACTGCCACATTACACAGTTATTAGAAGTGCATTCTCATAAATCAATACGAATTGGTAGTACTGACAGTGGGATCAGAAACCAGAACAAGTACCTATTAGTGGTCTGTACATTTATCATAGCTATGATTTCCAGACCATCAACTCTACTCAGAGCTGAAGTATGAGTGAAATAAAGGGTTCAACCTCATTTTCTAGTTGGTTCTCTGGAGCTCAATAAGGACTCAAAACTGTTAAATGTCAAAAATGGTTTAATTTTAAAACACTATTTATCTACCCCTCCCACCAACAGATTAGCCTCCCTGAGGATGTTTTTAAAGTTTCAACAGGGCGCCAACCAAATATTAGATCACACCAAGAACTGATCACCTCCGCGCAGGTGTAATAACGAAGAGCCCCCCACTCCCACACACGCACACACGCGCACACACGCTGCAGTGCCGAAGGGCGGGATGAGCTGCTGTCCACACTCGCCTCACAACAATCCAGGGCTTGGGGACACAGAAGACACAAACGTGGCCACACACTGGTGACTGTGGTCACTGAGTAAACACAAGGGTTCATTAAACTATGATTGTTACTAGTGATTTTGTGAGGGCTCAAAATTTTCCGTAAGTAAAGGGTTTTTTTTCTTCTTAAATCCTAAATAGAGGAGAGAAAAGGAAAGAATTTCACGTCTGAAAATCATTACTAATACTGCCTGTACCTTGAGACCTCGAAGAATCTGGTAGATGAGGAACTGAACATGGTCGTCCGTGAGCTTCTGACACTTCACAATGTTGTTCAGATCTGCCCCCATGAGATGGGTCACCAGGTACCTAGAAATTAAAGGAGAGTTACACAGTAATCCAGAAATCTTAAGAAAGTTCTTATCTTTTAAAGAAAAGGCTACCCGGTAGCCTTAGCTGTACCACAGTGACAGCTAAAAGCTTAGTAACTTCTCACGGGGGTTCATCTTCAATACCACTATTCTAACTTTATCACCTGTCATCTGTTTTTCTAAAAATTTCATACTCGCTCCTACTTGACATATCTTTTCCTAGGTTCTCTAAAGAAAAAGTAAACAGCAAAAATGGACATTAGAATGACATGTGTTAACATCACTTTTCTTTAAAACTGTTACTGCATGAGAAATACACAGGATAACTAAATGTAAGGCTATGATAAAGCATCTTGTTGCATTTTCAATCCATCATTCTGTTTTCACCGCATTGTAACTCCTCCAAATTGCAGGTTCTAAATTAGGAGTATCTTTAAAATTTCAAATTGTAATTCTTTTTCTGGAATGACTGGTAAAGGACATTATTCACTGACAACATTCCTGCACTTACTTTAAAAAAAGGAGGAACACATTTTACCTGTAAGCAAGATGAGGCAGTCTAGAACTTCTCACAGGTGTGGTGCTGGCAATTAATCCTATTTTCATGTGGTAAGATTAGGGAATGATTACATTCAAGCCCAATAGGTTCACCAGAGATATTGTAGACGGACTGCCTTACCCACTCATCACTGTATTACACAGGGAAGGGAACGTGAAAACCACATCAGTACTAAAGAGCCCTATTTTTTAAATGAGGCTAGGTTTTATCTGGTGTATAAGAATCATTACCCATTCCTGAGGCTGAATAATAATGTATACTAGTTCAACTTGGAAGAATGCTGATTTCATTTGTTTCTTTTTTTTTATAATAGATTTGGAGGGAAAGAAACCAGGCCAATAAATTTAAATCTACTACAATGTGTTACATGAATAAATATGTGTATGACCTCTCTTTACATATACACACATCATTGTATTTAGTCATTTCTTTCCTGAAAGAACAATTGGATTTTTGTTTTGTTTTGTTTTCTAATTTCCATGTTGGGCTACTATGATCAGTTTCTAGTTCCACTAAGATCAAAAGGATTTAGCCTAGATATGACCTTAAGGTAAGATTTTTTAGCATTTCACGTTTTTAAAACTTGCATGTTTATATTGCCTCGAGGAAACGATGGACTCTAAATGTAATCTGAAGTCTACACTGGACTTCCTGAAATGTTTTCATAAAGGCAGTCCTTATTTAAGGGATGTTCCAAGCTCGGCGTAGCACAACCAGAGTCAGTGAGTGCTTACTCGGGGCCAAGTACGGCTGTCCCCACCACTCTGTGAGGGGAGTCCCACTGGTGCCCCCACTTCATTGATGAGGAAGCAGGGACAGAACAAGAACATGAACTTGCTCAAGGTTAAAAGATTGGTAATGTCAGGGGTTGCATCCAAAACTATTTGAACTGCCTCCAAATTCTCCCAGCTGACACAAAATTTAAGTTAAGAGAATGATTTTCTAAAAATACGTTTCATAAATGTCACAAAAACTAGGGAAGTAATTTTCTTATCAATTCCCAAAATTTACTATCAAAGTTAACCTTTAATGAAAAAGAAATCTGGCAAAAAAACAACAATGAATACTCCATTCTAATCAGTTGCTGTATTTTTTAACCCTAAATTGACACATAATCTGACAAGTGAGAAAACTGTGAATAATTGATTCATATTTTGAAATCAGAACTCCCCCCAGAAAATTGGATAATGGCTGCCACGTCCGTGACACCAACTATGACAAGGCTCAGGTTGAGGGAGTCAGAATCCAATTTCTTTCTTATAAGAGTATTCTCTCAACCTTGAAAAACAATTTGGAGAAAAGTTAAACAGTGGAAACATTGCTTTGGATGATTCTACCCAAATCTGTCTTAATTTATCTTGGAATAAAAATCTAAAAAATCTTAACCCTCTATCACAGCGATTTTCAACAGGTGTGCTGCAAGACTCTCTAAAACATGCCGTACCCGAGTCTATAGTCAGGGGCACTGACCCCTTTTCCCCTAGTTGTCAAATTAAAAAAACGACAACAGCCAACACAACAATAGCCACCTAATGTGAATGGATCAAAATTAAATTTTTTTGTCAGATTGGCAAAAAATGTATTTTTTGGCATGCTACAGAATTTTAGTAATTAAAACGAGATGAAAAGGTTACAAACGGCTGCTCTGACAAGTTTGTGCTAGTTCACAAAGGTGTTGATCAGTATTACCAAGGCAGCCACAGTAATTTCAAATGTAACTACTGAATTTCAATGGTTACCAGTGACAAGAAATCCCATACAACCAGGAGGCCACTTATTGCACAGCTTGAGAGCGAGAGAGAACGTACTTCTAGTTAGAATATTCCACCACTGTGCAATTCCCCTCAAGACCTCTCCCCATCAGAGGCTACATCCATTGTATCACTAAAATTTCCAGACGGAAGGTGAGACTGTCTGAACATTACGTAAGTGTAGAAGATTTATCAGTCTATCTGGTAATAACTCCCAAGCAGTGCTGCTAGGCTACAATCAAATTAACTAAAAAGCATCATTTCTGGCAAAAGTGTCTTGCAGAAACTACCAAAATCACTGTATGCTGTTTCCACAAAGCTCCAAGACCAATCCATGACAACCAATTGTCAAATTTCAACTCATCACATACAGAAAGGTTTCCAAAATAAACCTTGCAACCGTGCACAAAAGCAAGCATTGTGCCAAGTTTCTCAATACTTATGAAAGACACACCAACTTTTAAAAGTTGTGAACAAGGGAGTGGGAGGAAAACACAGATGAGCACATTGTACACAAGCCAATTCCAAGAGAAGCACTGACAGCCACACAGTATCTGCAGTATCTGTCTCTGGAGAGCAAACGCAATGACCTCTCAGTACAGACATGCCTGCTACCATCAGCGTTCATAACATCTCAGGTAAACTGATGATGGTTTGACTTGAGACAGCTGGACAGCCAGTGATAATTGTGTTCTGCACTTTTCTTGTAAAGATGGTCTCCTTTAAATTCAATCAAACTAATAAAGGGCATAAACCACCATTTCTCAAAGTGACTCATAACTAAAATGTACTGTCCCAGCAAAAAGGCAGAAGTCCACAGTAAGTGGTTTTCAGTTCTGTACGCAGTGCTCTCTCCTAGATCTTCATTTACTGAGTACTTTTTGGAGAACACCCAATTGTCAAGACTCCTACCCTACCATATTGACTGATTGATTGATTGATTATTTTGTTTATTTTTAGAGAGGCTAAGAAAGGGAGGTACAGAAACATTGGTGTGAGAGGAAAACATGAATCAGCTGCCTCTTGCACGTGCTCCGACCAGGGATCAAACCTGCGACCCAGGTATGTGCCCCAACCGAGAATAGAACCTGCAACCTTCCGCTTTGCAGGATGATACCCAACCAACTGAGCCACACTGGTCAGGGCCCACCCCCTATTTTTAAAGCACAATACAGCCATAAAGAAAGAACCTATACAGAAAAAAATCTCTTTTATATCTATAGATTGACATCTTTACTACTGTCAGCCCTATTTCATAAAGCAACTATAAAAAGGCAAAAAACACTTCCATATTTAAAGAAACTACTTACAATAATCACAAAGATTGACAACTTGTAACCACAAGCCTCTGAAATATATACATTCAAGGATCCTTGGAACTTATTAAAGTCTATTCTCAACAGAGCAGGCAGTGATCTTTTAAAACTAAAAATCACATCATGTCACTCTTCTTATCAAAAGGCAGAAACCCCTTCAAAAATTGCAGATAAAGCCCAACAAGATGCAGTGCCCTGCCCCAATTGTCACTCTCGCACTATCATTTACTTCTCTCGTCTGCTCTCACTCACTCCACACTGGCATTACTACAGCCACACAGGCCCCGCTGCTGCAATTTCAAACATCACACAGTTCTCTGCCGCAGGACCTTTGAACTGGCTGTTCCTTCTGCCTGGATTGCTCTCCCACAGACACCAATGAGTCTAACTCTTCTACTCCTTCAAACTTCTGCTTCAAAATTTACCTTCTCAATGAGGCATATCCTCACTGCCTCATTTAAAATTGCATCTCTCCCCCTGCCCTCACACTCCTAATTTCCCTTCCTTTCTCTACCTTTCCCTTTTGTCCATAGCATTACTGCCTGCTACCGTATTATCTAATTCCTTCTTTTATTTGCACATTGTTATTGCTATTTCTCTGTACAATGTTCAACAAGGACGGTTCTTTTTCTGTTTCTGGTGGTATCTAACGTACCTAGAACAGTGTCTGGCAGATAGTAGGTGCCTGATTAATACCAAATTGGATTGAATGACCCACAACAACTCACACAGCATTACTGTAAGACCAGGCAAGAACACACATTATGGACATACTCATGCTGAAGACCTGTTTTGGTAAGCGGACCAGACTGTTGTAAGATAAGGGGTAAAAACACCATTCAGCCAGGCAGGCGGCTTAGCCCGCTTATTTCACAACCGACTATTTTCATTTGCAGCGGAGACTACTGAAACGTGTCCCCTGCCGAACGTGCATCAACCAAACCAGACTCAGTATTCCACTGGACAGTCTACATCACAGGATAAAAACGAAAGAGCTAGTCAAAAGAATACTCTGGGCATGCTATCGGCAGCCAGTTACAAACAAGACAGCACAGGGTTATCCGTGCACTCAGTCACCCCATCAACAATCACCGAGCACAGGGGACCCAACAGTGGAAAAAGATACTGTTTAGATGAGAGGAAGGCATGCACAAAAATATAGCCATAACAGAACGTGATTAGAGCTAAAAAGGGGAACATTCAGGTGCCACAGAACACCCAGGGGTGGTCCCCACCCAGACTTAGGAAGGAGTTAATTAGGAGAAGATTTCTTGAAGGACCCAATCTATATAAGTTAGGCCTTGAAGCTTCTTTACCTTTTCATTATTAGCTGACCTGAGAAAACGGGACATCTTATTGATGATCTGAGACAAAAACTAAGTGGCATTTTAGTAAAGAATGAGTAACTCATTTAGATTTGAAATTTGAATCAATGAAGACATCTACAAAGAGTTTCACCAACTCTCTACCCCTATTTCAGCAGACCTCTCTGATAAGGAAATAAATTGCAAATTTAACTTAATACAGTTAACTCCTTCATTTCCCCCCCCAGACTGCTTCTATTCCTGTATTACCTATCTTGAGCACTCAGTCGATTTTCAAAGAATAAAAGTACTGTATTTAACCAATAAGAAGAGTTAACAGATTTCAAATAATAATCATAGCTCTAGATCAAGAAAACTGTGATTAGAAAAAGATTTAGAGCCAAAAGAACTGGGATGTATGCAATTTTGTATGTGGTATTATACAATTCAGATCATCTCTCACTTTAGGTATATTAAATTTGCAAGCCTTGCAATTACAGGTGATGATATCAGTTCTTTTATGCAAATTATAATGACTTTGGGAAACACTGAAATAACCACAATCCTGGACAAGCACTAATTTTTTTCAGTGATACAAACACACCATAAACAATAAACAACAAAACATTTTCCTAAAGGCAATCTGAGATCCATCACTATTTTCAGATTCTCTGGGGTTGAAAACACTTCAGAAGTCAACCACCTCAATTTTCATCATCTCACAGGGAAGTCAACTGGGGCTCAGAGAGGTAAAGTGACTTGTCCAAGGTCATACAGCCGTCTGGTAACTTACAAAAGCATTCTGAATTTAAAATTTCCTACCAAGATTTTGATTTCATTAGAGCAAAGACTAGTGTTTGGATTATCTGGAGCAAGTTCCAACACTCCACTCAGCACGTATTCAACAAGTAGTACTGAGATTTGCTTCCAAGAGACGAACTCAGTTACTGTTTATAAATAGGAACCCAACTTGCACAAGGTTGTGTGTCAACTGTATCTCAGTAAAGCTGGAAGGAAGGAAGGAAGTACTGTTACAGTTAGGAAAGAACAGATTCCTGCTCAACAGCCATGGTATGTGTTCAATGATGGAGAAAGAAATGCAACTTTAGTTCAGTGGGTGTGCTTGAAGTTGACAGGTGCTCAAGTGGATAAAGGAGCCAAAGGAGGTACGATGGATAAAACTTAACCTTTCATATAGACGCCAGCCATAAATAAGGTCTTTTCACACAGGAGAAACAGGTTCATAATCCAGTTCTACAATGCATGATTAAGCCAAAATACAACATTTGCCTAGGTCAGGAAATCACTAATTTCCTTGTTAAATGAATACATCCTCACTGTACCTAAAACTTTGGGCTATAGCTCAGACCTGATTCAGATATTTTCCAAAGTAGTCAAAAACACATTACTTCAGCATTTCTCCCACTTTTAGGCAGAATATCAAAACCCATCATTCCAAGGACAGTGAAAATACACTGTATGATATCATAATGATGCACTGTTATCTGTACAAATCCATCGACTGTACAACAGCAAGAGTGACCCCTGAGGTAAACTATGGACTCTGGGTGATTTTGATGTGTCAGTGTAGGATCCACCTTGGTAAAAGAATGTATCACTCTGAGAGGGAGGCCTGCTCCTTCCACACTGGGAAAGCCACGTGCAGCGCTCCTACACAAACAGAAACACCTGCTGGGATCTATCTTGCACTCTAATGAATGCATTCATGTGTCGTACACTCACACATGTGTAGCCTGGACATGCAAGGGCCCATGGAGTAACCCTTGCCAAAAGGGGTCAGAAGCCAGCGGGTAAATGCTCCTCACCTGAGGTACACTCTATGGCTTCCTGGAAGATTCTGGCAGTTTTTACCCCAGTTGCCCACAATGGTGACCAACTTAATAATAACACATCCTGGTAGCAGCTTTCTCTCCTTCCCTGCTTCATTTTCCCTAGCACTCCCTACACCCCCCACCCCCACCACTACTGGTTCCTGAGACGCCCGGCTCTGCTTTCCAGGGAACTCTCAGGCTGACGTAATAGGGATGGCCACAAAACTGGGAAGTGCAGCACGGTTCATCAGCTTTTTCAACACGTGAGGCCCACCCCTTGTTCCAGTGCAGAAACCCAACACTTCAAGGATCAGCATGCAGTCCTCGCACCATTTCCCACATACGAATGAAATAAAAGGGAAGAAAGAACCTATATGGGACCAGGGCTCCCTCATATTTCTTGAAGCAAATGTAATAATGTAAAGGTGTCCCTTTAAAAGCTGGGGCAGGCAGTTTGAAAACAAAAATCATAGTGCAAACTCCCTATACTCTCCTCCACTGAACTCTTGCAAGGACTCATCGTGGACTCTCTGAACACAGTACAATATGTCTGAAATGATGTAAATACTCTCACCATCCCTATTATGTATCCATCCCATGCCCCAGAAGAACTGGATGATAGAAATAAAAAAATTTTGGAAGTCTGTATACTACTAAATGGTTCAGGAAGAGAAACGAGCTGCTAATCTTCATCCTCCAGGTGAGGACGGTGAGTGCAAAAGATTTACTCACACATCATTGAATTCCTCCAGTGACCTTGCAGGTGTAAAAACATCCAACAGACCAATCACCTGTAAGAAAACATGAAAATCAAACAGTAAATAAACACTGAACTCACCATATAGTACCCATTGGGTCTTTGATTATGGACTAATTCCAAATCCCACTATTTGAGTTCAATAACATAACAAAACCACATACATACTTTATAATTTATTTTCTAACCAAAGTATGCTTTTGTTTTTACTCATTAACATTATATCTCATAAAAATCTAGTTTACTATTAAAAATATTTAACTCCTTAGGATTTGGTAACATATAGCCATTTGTTTATAAGGAAGCAAAAAGGTTTAGGGCTTTTGACTTAACCTATGCACTAATAATAGTCTGATTAAGAAACAGAAAAAAGTCACATTTCTGCAGCTATTAATATAGATATCATTTTCTTTTTTAAATGTATTATTATTAGATGTATATTATTATTCCATAAAAAATTTTCTTGTTATTATATAGACTTCAAAACTGACATTTAAAAAAAACCAAATACTCTTTCAGTATATTCTTGATATTATTCTTATAATATTCTTAATATTAAGATGATTTTCTTAATCATTGTCAAGGATTTAGATAAGACTATTTAAAAATGAAAAAAGCTATCTTTATACAAGGATAAAGCAAAACCCTACTTAATACTCAGTAATCCAAGCTGTTTGAGCAATTTTTTTGGTCCAGGAATTATACTGATTACCCCACATATACTCCCCTCCTTTCCTACTAAAACCCAGACCACTCTTTCCTACAAAGTTAGGCACTGAGGAGGCAAACAAGAACTAGAATACATTTCTGACAGCCCAGCCAGATTTAAGAATATCTGGAAACGAAACAAATGAAAGCCAAATGGCCCTTATTAAAAATGGCCCATGACTGTGGCCGCATTAGCACACTGCGCCAACCAAGCAACACTTAAACAAAGGGCTCTAAGGGTAAAATATGCCAGTGCTCAAAACACTGCCATCAAAAGGCATTTGTAATTAGTGTTACTCCACTCATCCAAATACCAGACTTTTAAAGCAATTTCAGGTAGCCTCAACTCAAAAGAAAAACAATATGACGAAAAAAAAACACCTTGGAATTCAAGGAGAAGAGTTTCTCAACTCTTTGCATCTTATGCATAGGAAAAGTACTGCCAGATCCTTACTAGACAACTGCTATGTGAAAACCCATCACTTATAATTGTACAACCCATAATTATCATTAGCACTTTGAGATATTTCCTTTGACTTTTCTGATGTTCATAAATTAAACTGGGGTTACACTATGCATATATTTTATACACTGCCCTGTCACTTAATATATGACTATTCTCACACCCTCAAATAATTTTCAATAATATACTCTATCATTTGTATATATGTACCATAATTTACCCAGTTTCCTATCTTTGGACATTTAAGGAACACTGCAACCGTGTATGTGTGTGTGTGTGTGTGTGTTCTGCACATCTTATATTTTCTTCCCGAGAACGAATGTTAAGAAATAGGACTGCATTGCACAATCAAAGGACACCAGTATATGGAAAGATCCGAATCTCATCAAACTGTCCTCCGTGAAGATGAGGCTAACTTACCTTCCCACCGACAGTGCATCCACCCATGACCTTATTAAGGGCTCTAAATGATGCTTTAAATTTAAGTGAGGTGATCTTCTTTTTCCTTCTCCACAACTGTTTTCCTTGAGTTTGGTACACTGCTGCGTCAAAATCTCTGGGTTTCTGACTACTTTCTCCCCTATACTCACTTGTACTTTAAGGTAGCTGAGCTCTAGAAGCCAATTTCATCCACCTATTCTGACATCTGCTAATTACTGATTCTTTTTATGAGTTGTCCAACTCCTCAATACAAGAGAAATTTAAAACAATTTACATTGTTTCACACCGTATCAGTTGTGACTGGTGAAAAATTATCCTCGGGTCAACATAAAATGAAAGCACCAGAGGTCGGATTTACCCTGGATCACTCATGCAATAGTGATCCAGGGTAAAACAAAACAAGTCTGAAAGATTTTCAAAGAAAAGCTCCAACTCCCAGTTGAGAGCACAACAGGCATCCGGAACCAAACAGCTGTGAGTCCGAACCCACAGTCAGTCTGTGGTCTCTGCAAGCCACCGGCTTGGATCTTTCATTCCAAGAACCCCGGTGCTTGGGGCAGGGCCCGGTGCTTGGGGCAGGGCCCGGCGCCTGGACACAGCCGTCCGGTGAATGTTTGTTAAGGAGACGAAAGAAAGGTATCTCCTCTGAGACTGGTGGCGACCACGCCCTTCGAGTTTTGTAAAGAATTACAAAATATAAATCACAGAGACAAACTTTTTGAAGCAGCCACTTCCAGTAACAAAATTTGAGATATAAGGCTGAAGTAAATAATTCAAATAACTCAAAAACATGGCTGCAAGT
This sequence comes from Artibeus jamaicensis, assembly GCF_021234435.1. NCBI lineage: Eukaryota > Metazoa > Chordata > Mammalia > Chiroptera > Phyllostomidae > Artibeus > Artibeus jamaicensis. The sequence goes on from NW_026521356.1 coordinate 5,464,242, forward strand.
AGTATAATTAATTAATTTGGAAAAAACAGAGCAGAGCACATTAGTGAATGCCCTATCAAATTTTAATTTTCTTAAATGGCACACACTTAGAAGATGAAAACTACCCCTGTTACATCAAAGTATTTTAAATTTTTTTGTGGGCTTTTGTAAAATATCCCTTCTCTATTAATCATACTTATGGAGTATTAATCATAAGAAAATTTCTGTAAAAAGGTGTTTCCCAGAATTAAAATAGATCTAGCAAACATTTTAGGAATATTCCATAATCTACTCATTTCTTAAATGAAATTTTCCTTTTAATTCAAGTCACACGTTGGCTTATTCTCTTACTCATTCTGACATATATGATACCCCAAAGTAGCCCAGGAATCAAATTTTTAGAGAAGACATTTCAAAACATGCAGACCTCTGAGTCCTTAACTAGGCAGTGTTTGTACCGCAGCACCTGCCCAGACAGCCAAGGATGCGGCTGGCAGGCTGCTTCCCTTTCATCCTTCCTCAGAGCAGGTGTTAAAGAGATGGAGGTTGCAAGTTCGATCAAGAATGAGGCAGCTAACTTGGCTCAGAGTAACTCTTACGTCACAAAAAACATCACCTAGCTCTTGTTATGCATCTGACAGATGTATACCAGTCATTCATTACCATGAAAGAAGTAACATGAACAATGAATTGTGGGTCGGAGACATTTTTGTGTGAAAGGTCACATGTGTGTTCTGGTTTCTAAACACTCTTTGTCACCAATACGTACTTAAAATTTTAAAGAGTTTTAAGCTGTTGCTACTGCTATTGCCTTTGGGGAACAGGGGGCTGCCTGAAAATTAGATGGCGGCCCAAAACAATCACTTTTAAAAAAAGAAAGAGGAAGAAGAGGGTAAGAGAAGAATTCCTTTTAAAATCCTCAGATAAGCTTACTTAGCAGTTTTGGTTCTTTACTAGGTAAAACTGTTTTACACTGTAAGCACATACCAATTGTTTGCAGACTAGACTGAAATGCAGGAATTTTTCTATATTGTCCCAAAGTCTTTTGGTCCCTTCCTATTCCCCCTTCAAACATCTACCAAGACAATAGATAACTATGAAACATTCATCCATGTGCCTTTCTTTTGTTCACACAACAAATCACCAATATCCAAATACAGGTGACCCTCTGCATTGATACTATTAAAAATCCAAACATCTTAATCTAATATAAAAATGATGGACTGTTATTAACTTGCTTATGAAACAATTTATGTAAATTAAAATCCTGTTTTTCTAAATACTGTCAGCCCTCTTTTTAAAAGTCTTGTAACCTTTCCTAAATTAAAAAAATTACATCCATCACTATAGTCTCCTCATTTCTACAAATACAAAATAGCCCAAATATAGCCAGCCCAATATCATATAAGTTACACTTGAAATTATCCCATTACAGAAAATGAAAGCATAAAACTAAGGCTGTTGCTTATGATCACTGGAAAAGCCAATACATGGACTCCGATGACCCAAAATAATTTGTGCCCTAAACACCGGCTTAATTTGTCTATAGAGAAAAGCAAAACAATAAAGAGTAGTGCTGGTAAGCCAGATGTTCTTAAATTAGCATAGGCAACATCAGTGGGACCCCAGGGCCTCCTGGAGGTCTCTTGGGGTTCTGTGTTTAGCTTGCAATGCATTTTCAAAGTATTCCTTTTTAAAAAAAGATTTTATTTATTTATTTTTAGAGAGAGGGGAAGGAAGGGAGAAAGAGAGGGAGAGAAACATCAATGTGTGGTTGTGTCTCATGCACCCCCCCCCACTGGGGACCTGGTCCTCCACCCAGGCATGTGCCCTGACTGGGAATCAAACCAGCAACCCTTTGGTTTGCAGACTTCCACTCAGTCTGCTGAGCCACACCAGCCAGGGCTCAAAGTATTCATTATATTTAAAAAGCTATGATAATGTCTCTGTCGCATTTATTAATGTGTGATGACAATCAGCATACACATTCAAGTGTGATGAAAACCAAATGTAAACTTATCATTTAAGCTACCAGGCCACCTTGATCTTATGCAGAACTTGGAAGAAAGCTTCTCTTGGCAGCTTTTCTCACAATCTCAATTTCTTGTAAACATGTCACTGATTAGAAAGCCTGCAGCTCTGCAATGACATTTTTAAAAACTCAGGTTTGCATGTGGATACTCATATAAAACTGTACCTAAGAATACGGTTACCTGTAGAAAACAGGACTTTCTCCATAGTTTGCGGTTAAAATAAAACATGAAAATAAACAGGAAGCTGCAGCTGTGATTATAATGGAATTGGATTATAATCCAATTCCAAATTTAAGTCTCAATGCTCTCAATTTAGAATTTATACTTTGTGAAACAAATGTATATTAATAAAGTATCCCTTATCTGCTCTTTTTCTGTTGCTATGGACAAAAAGTTCAATTATTAAAACAGAAAAAGTCTGAACAGACAATAAATTTAGATTTTGAATCTTTTTCTACACAGAAACAATCAATAGGGTCAAATGACTCTAAAATTTCTATGATTGGCCCTACGGGGGTAGGTCAGTTGGTTAGAGCATCATCCTGATATGCTCTATCAGGATGCTGGTGTGATCCCCAGTCAGGGTACATACAAGCGGCAACCAGTGAATGCACAAATAAGTGGAATAACAGATCTCTCAAATCAAGTGAAAAAAACTTTTTAAAGATTTTATTCATTTATTTTTAGAGAGAGTGGGAGGGAGGGAGAAAGAGAAGGAGAGAAACACTATTCAGTTGCCTTTTGCAAGCCCCTAACCTGGGACCTGGCCTGCAACCCAGGTATGTGCCCTGACCAGAACTGAACCAGCAACCTGTTGGTTTGCAAACTGATGCTGGATCCACTGGACCACACCAGCCAGGGCTCAAATAAAAAAATTTTTTAAAAATCTCTATGATCGCCGTTTCTACAATGCTACAAAATTTACAGTTCCTTTCATATAGTAATCACATAAATTCTTTTAAACTTGATTTTGCAATACAGGAAAATAATCGGTCAACTGTTTTTTACAAAGTCAGTTAATCTTCCAACTGGACCCATTTATTTACTGCAATTGAACTTTTAAGCAACCCTTTGCAGGATGGCATTGTTCTCAAAGTTCTCAAAATTCCAAATTAATAGAAAAAAAATTATTTAACTTAAACAATGTCTTTGTCATATTTATTAAAATGCCCAAATTTGGTAAAGCTGTTTTTTTCAGACTAAATAGGAGAATTATAATATTAAATTGTACATAAAGTAACAGCCATCTCTGATAAAACTATTCCTAAGCCCAAGACGCTCTTCCTCAAACTTCTCCACCAAAATGACCACAACACAGAAGAGCCACAGACTCACACGCTGCTGGTAAGACAGTCTTCAGTAAATCAGGTGGAGAACACAAAATTTCTTTGTAATATTTTCTCTTAAAATCCTTATACCTCATAATATATCCTTTCTTATTAACATTTTTAATTCTTTTCCTCTAAAAACCTTTGAGTAAAACTCAGGTGCAGGAAGATGCACCAATTTCACGCCAAGGCTTTCTGCGTAGCTACCTTCCTGCTGCAGTGGCCGCTGACACCCCAGTGTAGGAGGCACGGTCCGCAGTCTGACACACTCTAATGTATTTCCACTGCAGTAGTTGAAACTACTTTTCTAGTCTATTCCAGAGCGGAATGTACTCTTCCTTGAATGAAGAACTTACATTTTCATGTTTCATATGTTTAAGTAAGCGCAGTTCTCTGTAGGTCCTTTTGGCATGGATTATGGACTGAAAGGGTCTGGAGAGCTTCTTCACGGCCACACGTAACCCCGTTTTTGTGTCAAAAGCAGCACTAAGGGGAAAAAAAACCCATCATTAAATGTGCTCTAAATACTTCAAAATTAGCATTTACAAGGCTACTTCATTTCCACATTAAATGGGTCTGTAACAAAATACAAAAAAAAAGATAAAAACTAAAATGACCTATAATCCCATTACTCAAACAAAGCTTCTGTTATTATTTTTGGTGTTTCCTTCTAGTCTTTTTTTTTTCTATGCATCTAAATCAGAGGTCAGTGACCTTTTCTAAGAAGGGCCAGACAGTAAATATTTTAGACTTTGTGAGGCTTAGGGCCTCTGTCACAACTACTCACCTCCGTGGTTGTAGCTGAAAAGCAGCCAAATTTAAAAAGGAATGTGGCTGTGTCCCAACAGCACAGAAGGAGGCCGCCTGATCTAGATGAGCCAACAGACTGACAGACAAGGAGCTAGATTCCGCCTGCCTTCTCAGCCTAAGTCTCACGGTCACTTTGCCACCGCATGCTGCCTGATCAGAGGAGAGGCCTTGGAAAGCACCGTGTTTTCAGGCCAATTTGGTACAAAAACTTCCTGAGCATCTATAAAGTATCTGACACTTTTTAGAAGCTGAGATACAGTAGGGAACAGTTCGGGGGAAGGGGGGAGAGGGGAAGAGCAGAATAATAAAAATAATTCCAAATAGTGATGAATGATACACTAAATAAAACAGTATAATGGGCTAAGGAGAAAAACAAACAAACAAACAAAAAACCCAAAGGTGTCATGCTACTTGAGCTAGGATGTCTGAGGAAGTACATTTCAGCTGAGGTAACTGAATGATGAGAAAGTAACAGGCATGTAAAGAAAAAGGGAAAAAGCTTCGAGTATTAGAAAAATACATTAATACTTGAGTCTACGCACAGGAGAAACTGTTCTAAGCTTTTTACACTGATTTTAAAAATTAACTATTTTAATCCCCCACATCCTTAATGAAGTAAGTACTGTTACCATTCCCCCATTACAAATGAGGAAACTGAAGCACAGAGAGGTTAACTAACTTGTCCATCATCACAAAGCTACAAGGTAGCAGAGCAGAAGTTTGGATCCAGAGCTCATGCTATTAACTATATTGCTATGTTACCTCTCAGAAGAGTCCGTGCAAACAAAGGGTTAAAGAAACAGGTAACAAACTACAGCACACTGGAGTGGCAGAGAGAGACTGGGGGTGGGGTGTGGGGTGTGGGGTGTGGGGTGTGTGTGTGTGTGTGTGTGTGTGTGTGTGTGTGTGTGTGTGGACGGGCCAGCGGAGCACAGAGAATGAGGTCAGAGACGCAGGCAGAGGTTGATCGTGTAGGACATCTGCCTCGACAAACTTCATGTGTATGTTACTCTATCATTTTTAGGGACTCAGCTAATCCTATCATGCCTCATCCTCCCTCGTGACAGCCTCTGATGGGCTGTCATAGAAATGACATCCATTGAAAAGTGCCCCTAGTGGGCATCCAAGACTTTCAGATCATCTGTTATCACCAAACTCTCCCACATGACTGACTCCAGAAGTTCCCTACCTTCACTCCCAAATCCTTATGCTGTCCTTGCTCCTCAACTCCAGATTTCTGATAAACTCCTGTACCTGTCCAACCCCTTGTCCGAACCTCCCCTCCATCTCTCTGCTTTAACTGAAACTAAGCAGTACCTTGAAAACACTAGTTCTCTTACAGCCTGGCATCTAGAGGGCATTCTTGCCCTCCTACCCCAGGTACCTCAATGTTTGTCCGCCTTGCCGCCAATTACCACTTCCAGACTGTTAACTGTTTTATAAAAGTCCCTGTCACAACCTTCTCTCCCTCTCTGCTGACACTGCCCACTAGATGGGAATTTTCCATCATTCATTTAGAAGTTATTTCCTACCTCAAAGTCTCTCTCCACTCCCAACTCTGCCATCATTCTTGGCAACATCAACACCCAGGTGGCGGGCACCTCCACATCCTGGCCTCTCAGTCCCCTGACCTCTCCAGGAAACTCCACCTCATTCGGCCACCTTTCTGGTCATACTCTGGGCCTCTATCACCAGCAAGAACTGCCCTGCCTACAAAATTCTGAACGCCGGCACTTTTTTCCACCACAAACCTATGCCTTTTAGTTTTCGTTGCTCTGTACCCTGACAATGATAATGCACTGACCTCCTCATCGTGCTTATCTCTACCCTGCAGCCCTCTCCTGGCTTCACTTCCCTTTTCGTCTGGCTCAGACTGTAGGCCTAGGTTCCCTTGTGCCTCTCTCCTGCACCTGTCTCTCTCTGACATACCCACCTAGATAAATACCCACTCTGGGAGAGCTCGACTATTTAATTCTCCATGTCTGAATCCAAGAACTAATTGTGGTTGAAGGGGGGTGGGGAAGAGCATAATCATACAGATTGGCTGCACTCTTTTTAAAAGACTTTATTAATTTTTAAAGAGAGGGGAAAGGAGGAGAAACACTGATCAGTTGTCTCTTGTACTCACCCGACTGGGAATAGAACTGGTGACCCTTCCCTTCATGGAACAATGCCCAACCAACTGAGCCATGGTGGTTAGGGCTGGTTCCACTCTTAATTTCTGGCCTTAATTTCAAATAAGGCTTTCGATACTGTCATTCCCCGCCCCCCCTTAAAGTTGGTTTTCCTACACAAAGTCATCATTTGACACAGTCTCTCTCTTCAAACTTCCAGCTCCCCCTCCTTTCTCAGGAGTAGCCAGCCCAGGTTTCTGCCTCCACTGAGAAAACAGAAACCATCAAAGGGGAGCTACATCTACAAATCCGTCTGCACAGGACCCATGTTTTCTGCCTTCTCTCCTGCTGTAACCAGGGGCGCAAGCCCTTTCTCACAAAAATCCAAGACTTCAATACATGCTTCAGAGCCCCTCTCCCTCACCTTTTCAAGGATTTAACTCCTTTGTTCCTCTTCTCTCTTACATCATCAATTTCTCCCAATCTAAGAGATGATTTTTATCAGCGTAAGTATGCTGTAGTTATTTCCTATCCTCAATAAACAAATGAAAAGTCTCCCTTGACACATTCCCATCAGTTTAAATCTTCCAGTGGGTTCTCCAAGTGCGGTTGGAGACCAGCAGGTGTGGAATCTCCCAGACCGGCAGATTTGGTATTATCTAGGAACCTGTAAGAAATGCAAAGTTTCAGGTGCCACCCCAGACCTACTGAATCAGAAACTCTGAAAGGGGTCCAGTAATCTGTATTTTATCAAGCCCTCCATATAATTTTTAACACACACTGGAATTTGAGAACCACTACTCCCTAGACCAGCAGCACTGGTATCATCCGGGTGCTCTTAGAAATAAGAGTTTCTCAGACCCTGGAAGTTTGAGAAGCACAAACCTACACGTTTCATCAGCTCCCACTCTTCCCTCAACCTCCTACACTGCTCTTCCAGTGTCCTCAACGACCTCTGTTACCAAATCCAATGGCCACTTTTCTGGACTAGCAATGGACATGGCTACCACGTTCCCTTTCTCAAAACACTGTCCATCCTGGGGCTCGCTCACATCAGTACATCCTGCTGGCTGGCTACGACCTCTGTGCCAGTGCCTTTTGTCCCACTGCATGTGGTCCCTCCACTGAAGCTCTGCGTGCTGGAGCTCCCCAGGGCACGGTACTGGGCCCTTTTCTCTTCCCTCTCCCACACTCTCCTAGATGACCACTTCTCCACCCATGATATGAAATCAAATGCCACCTGTATGTTGAAAACTGCCAAATCTATGTCTCTCACTGACATCTCCTCTGAGCCTAGCTGCCTACCTGACATCTCCATATAAAAATACACAAGCACCTTAAACTTAACCACGTTCTAAACACCCACAAGTATTTCTCTCCATCTCCTTTACCTCTGCCAATGCACATTCCATCCAGTTGCTCAAGCCAGACATTCTAATGCCACCCTTGATTTCTCTCTTTCCTCTTGTCTCCTGCGCACTCTCCCATGCAAATCTCTCAGCAAGTCTTTTGGTTTCCACCTCCAAAATGCATCGCTAACTCAGCTTCATTTCACTGCTTCCATACCAGTGCACGTCATCCTCACTGCCAGCCTGCCTCCTTATACTGCTCCCTGCCTCCTGTTTCGCTCCCTCCTAGTACACTCTCCACGAGCATCCAGTAGAATCTTTTGAAAGTATAACTTGAGACGACACCACTCCCCTGCTTCAAATCCTTCAAAGAACTCCTCAGCATATAATAAAATGGAATTTTCCTATCAGCCTACAAGGCTCAGGTGATGTGACCACTGATGACCGTCCCACCCTGCTCCTATGCTGGTCCTTCCTTCCCCTCAGACACTCTGTGTGCTGAACATGCCGGCCAGTCAGTTCCTTCCGCTCTGCAGGCAGGCGGGTCCTGGCTCCGGAAATGCTCTTCCCTCCACACCTCTGCACCTCCACTCCGCCCCACAGCTGATCCTTCTCCTTGAAGCACAGGGCCACATACTCATCCCTTCAGAGACGTGTCTAAGAGATCTCACACAGTTACCCTCGGTCACAACACCCTCACTGCTTCCTACCTTGTCCCACATAAAGGGAGAGGCGTTCTCTTCTACTCCCCAAGTTCCTATAAACACATGAAACAGTAACTTCTCCCTTCTTGGAAAAACCAGGTAAATTTACACTCTTCTCTAAACTCCTCACTGGCTCTGGTGAAAGCTAAAGATGGCCATTGCTCCTGTGTGACCCATTCCCTTCAACCAGCCCCCCCAACCTCAGAGACTCAGAGACTGCCCAGCTGAGCACCTTCTCCTCTCCTCCACGGGTGAGCCTGCTGGGGCTTCCGAAAGCAAGACGTGTCATCAGGTTTCTAGCTGAGCTGCCCGTGACTTAGTGTGCAAATTCAACTCAGTGGGGAAAAAATAAGAAACCCACCTGTGTTGCATGTCCAAGCCATCAGAAGGCATTCTCCACACCACTTTTACAGTAATAAAAGACACATTTTGATCTCTATTTGACTTCTGTATCTATTAATCAAAGGGCAGGCTAGGATTAATCAGTACCCTACAGACCCCAATTACAATTTATTACTATATATTTATTTACAATCCAGCACAGTGGTTAAATAAGGGCTGAATTTTTAGCATTAGACCATCTGGATTTTAATTCACTCTGTCATTTAGTAGTTATATAATCTTGAGAAAGTTAATTAAATTCTCTCAGCCTCATACATAAAATGAAGATAGTTTATATCTAATCTGTAGGGTGTTTGTTAGGATCAAATGTAATATTTATATTGAGCAAAGGGCCTCACCCACTGTAAAGCCCAGTACCAGTCACCCTGGGGTCCCGAGAGCCAAGTGCCACTACCGTATAACCTAAAACTTGGCATAATGCTCACCACCGGACACAGTCTCAATAAATGCTTAATGAGTGTATAAAAGAGTATTTTATGATCATAGTTATCTAAAGTATGAAAGGTAAACTTTTCATTTGGTTCTCAATTTATAGAAATTCAATAGCATCTAACAAGAAACTCGTATTAATGTTGAAAATGTACGTTTATTGACTGCTTATTATTGTCAGTCACTGTTTTTAGATCTTTATGTGAATAAATATCTTTAATGATCACAACTTTCTGAGAAGGCATTATTGTTATATCCATTTCACACATGAGAGAACCAAGACGCCCCAAGGTTCAGTAATGCACGCAGGGGACAGGCGGAGACTGGGAGGGCTGAGGTGCAAACCCAAGTGGTGTGTTGGAAGCATGAACTCTTAACCATTATACCATAATGGAAAACCAAGTTCCACTTTGCTAAGCAGCATTCAGTCCATTCAAAATATATTCTAATTGTATGGACTCTGATTTTTTTTTTCTTTTTGAAAAATGCTTCCTACTACAATTTTTGAAAATTGCATTTCAAAAAGAAAAAGTCTTTCCTGCAATCTCACACTGAACTCAAGAGAAAGAGTACTAATGAAAAGTATTTCATAAGAAATAAATTTCACTCTAGATACTTTATTAAGGAGAAGTTTTCAATCTCTGAACTTCTACTACACCCTGTGGAAACAGAACGCTTTGAAGAAAATCAGTAAGGTGTCACCTCACAAACACAAAACCTCATGTCCTAAGTATTTACTGAAATACCTCCTCCATGAAACCCCTTGTGGATACAAAAGGAATATTAAACTTAGCACCTAATGTTTAGAACTCACCATCTAAATGGGAAGATGAAATATCCACGAAAGCAAAGATGCCCAGTAATACAGTGCAACTCTATACAGACAGTCAATCACTTTCAAAAAAAGATGGGTTCAAAAATCTGTAGTTGGGTCCTGGCTAGTATGGTTCAGTTGGTTGGAGTGTCAGCCTGTAAACCGACAGGTTTAGGGTGCAATTCCCAGTCAGGGCACATGCCTAGGTTGTGGGTTTGGTCCCCAGTCCGTCTGGGTGCATAAAAGAGGTAACCGATGTTTCTCTTCCTCTCTTTCTCCCTCCCTGTCCCCTCTCTAAGTAAATAAGCATGTCCTCAGGTGAGGATTACATATATGTAAATTGGGCTTAAAATTTTATGTATAAATTAGGTTAAAAATATTTAGATTTTTCTTGCAGCCTGTTCACAAGAACAAAACCAGAAACTACCTTGATGTCCACCAGGGGACAGTTTAAAGTAGGGTACATTCTCATGCGCCATTCATTATAGCCACTAACAAGAGCCTCCACACACTAATACGTGCACGTTATGTTACTGATGAGAAAGAAAATAAGATACAGAAGAATGATCCTATTTATCTGCAAGGAAAAAATGTATGCTCATATGTGTGTATAAGCATATACAGAGAAAAAAATGCCTAATATACTCAGACTTTTAACATTTTGCTTTTTGTATTTTTCCATCTTCTGATTTTTAGAAAAAGATGAGCTTATATCTTTTAATAAGGGCATTAGTAAAGTTAGAAGCATAAGTCATCTGTGTTGTTCTTTCACCCTAAAACAAAAGACACTCAAACTTTAATATTCCCTTCAGATGATACTCACATGGCCTTACTCATAATACAGGGCTAGACAAAAGTAGGCGTATAGTTGTAATACAAATAAATAATACAAGAATAAGCTGTTTCATGTATTCACAACTGTAAACATTCTGTTGCCCACCCTCATAAATAAATTTGTATACTTCAATCATAAGCATTTTCCATTTTACTAAACAATCATTAACAATAATTTCACTATATAGCTGTTCCACAATCTACTCATTGATTCTTACTGGTGGGCATTATAAGCATTCCATTCACAAACACACACAGAATATACTAATACAATGGATATCTCTTTTTAAAATATATTTTATTGATTATGCCATTACAATTGTTCTAGTTCCCCTGCTTCGTTCCCCTCCACCTTGCACCCCCTCCCCCACCATTCCCCCCTTTAGTTTATGAACACGTGTCTCAAGTTCTTTAGATTCTATATTTCCCCTATTATTCTTGCCCTCCCCCTATCTATTTTCTACCTACCGTCTATGCTACTTATTTTCTGTACCTTCTCCCCCCTTCTCCTTCTCCCACTCCCCTGTTGCTAACCCTCCATGTGATCTTCATTTCTATGGTTCACCCCTGTTCTAGCTGTCCTCTTAGTTTGCTTTCTGTTTTAGGTGTGGTTGTTAATAACTGTGAGTTTGCTGTGCTTTCACTGTTCATCTTTTTTATCTTCTTTTTCTTAGATAAGTCCCTTTAACAATTCATAAATAAGGGCTTGGTGATGATGAACTCCTTGAATTTCACCTTATCTGAGAAGCGCTTTATCTGCCCTTCCATTCTAAATGAAAGCTTGGCTGCACAGAGCAATCCTGAATAGAGGTCCTTGCCTTGCATGACTTGGAACACTTCTTTCCAGCCCCTTCTTGCCTGTAAGGTCTCTTTTGAGAAATCAGCTGACAGTCTGATGGGAACTCCTCTGTAGGTGACTGTCCCCTTATCTCTTGCTGCTTCTAAAATTCTCTCCTTCATTTTAATCTTGGCTAATATAATAATGATGTGCCTTGGTGTGTTCCTTCTCGGGTCCAACTTCTTTGGGACTCTCTGAGCTTCCTGGATTTCCTGGAAGTCTATTTCCTTTGCCAGAATGGGGAAGTTCTCCTTAATTATTTGTTCAAATAAATTTTCCACTGGTGGCTGTTTCTCTTCCCCTTCTGGTACCCCTATAATTCAGATGTTGGAATGTTTAAAGATGTCCTGGAGGTTTCTAAGCTTCTCCTCATTTTTTTGAATTCTTGTTTCTTCATACTTTTCTGTTTGGTCATTTTTTTCTTCCTTCTGGTCTACTCCCTTGATTTGAGTCCCAGTTTCCTTTCCATCACTATTTCCTTTCCTGTGCATTTCCCTTCATTTCAATTAGTTTACCCTTCATATGTTCCTCTAATTTGTGACTAAAATCAACCAGTTCTGTGAGCATCCTGATCACCAGTGTTTTGAACTGTGCATCTGAGAGTTTGGCTATTTCTTCATTGCTTAGACTTATTGGCTCTGGGGCTTTGAGCTGTTCTTCTTGAGCCATAATGTTTTGCTTTGTTTGCGCCTGTTATGTATGAGGAGCAGAGCCTTAAGTGTTCACCAGGGCAGGGCGACCCAGGCCGCTGGTTTGTGACACTTTATGTGGGGGTGCGGTCAGCAGCGGTCCCCTCTGCTGTTTCCTGCCACTGGGGTCTGCACAGTCTGTCTCAATCTCACTGCTCGCTCCTTCGCTGGTTATCAGAGCACAAATGTGCGACTGCAGTCAGCCCTCAGTGAGTCCACCGCCTTGTGCCCTCAGTGGGTCCGCCTGCTTCTCCACACCTGGGATCCACCTATGGCTTCCTTCGAGCCTAAGTTGCGCGCCCCAGTCGGTCCAGTGGATGTTTCCTGCCTGACCCCACTCTGCTGCTGGCTCTGCCCCTCTTACCGGTTTGGCTGAATGGTTCGTTGTTGTCAGACTTCTGTATAGTTCAATTTTCTGTGGCTTGGTTGCGTTTTTGTTGCTAAAACTTTGTTGTTTTTAAACTTGGTTGTGAGAAGGCAGAGTGTTTTCATCTACGCCTCCATCTTGGCAGAAGTCCCAAGAAAATGTACAATGGATATCTTAATTCGCACTGCTTCTTCCATAATGGCATAATGGCCACAGAAAAGATAAATAATTTTCATTTCAAAGGACACATTCTCCCACTTTTTAAAACATATTTTACTTACAAAAGAGAACTGCTCTCTACTTATTAATTACTAATTACTATATCAAAAGCTGCCAAAGCAAGGAATATACAATCCATTCCTGCCCCCATATCTTTAAGCGATCAATTGCTCTGAACTAGCCTCCTGTTCTATCACTGATCAAAGCAGTATTTGAAGAGGGGAGAAATCACGTATCTTATCTAAAACGAACATTGTAGGTCCTGGCTGGTGTGGCTCAGTACTCAAGTGCTAGCCTGTGAACCAAAGGGTCGCCAGTTCGATTCCCAGTTAGGGAACATGCCTGGGTTGCAGGCCAGGGGCACTAGGCAAACCACACATTGATGTTTCTCTCCCATACTTTCTCCTTTCCTTCCCCTCTGTAAAAATAAATAAATAAAATCTTTTCTAAAATAAAATGAACACTGTAAAAATTACCCAAAGCAGAAATTCCCAATAAATAAAAAATCACCTGATAAAATCAATTAATGGAGAAGAAACCATTCGAGAAGAAATTCAAATTTATTGAACACCTGATTATGCCAAATGTTATCTGGGCCATATTTAATTTAACACTTACACTAATAACTTTACAAGATACAGTTATATTTACTTTCCAAAATAAGAAACTAGTGGTCAGAAACATGAACAGCTCACCCAAGGTCATTTAACTCACACGCAGTGAGATTCAAACCCAAGTCTGTCTCATTTCAATGCTGACTCTTTCCAGGATGAGGACAACCCCAGGACCAGCTTTTGGCTTTACCCTTATTATAATGATTCACTTACTAGTGTTACCAGTTGGGAAGATTCCTCTTAAATCACATTCTAAAAACTACAACTACAAATAAAACCTTGTTCTCATAAACAGCATCACAAAATGAAATTATCTTTACGATAATCAGATTCTCCAAACGGAAATTCAGGATAGGATATACTGTTTAATAAATTTGTCCCCCCAATGTAAATTCACATGAGGTCTTCCAAAGTTATAGTTAATTCACATTTTATAAAATTATTGACGTGGTTTCACAAAATGAAGGAACACATGTAAAAATAATTAAAAGTAGTTATTATAATATTAGGATGTCACTGTCACACAACTACTGCGGATCAGGATCCAGTGCCTAAGACATAATAATACTCATTAAGGAAACTGAATGTTTTGTCACACATTCACATTTGCCTCCCTTGCAACTGGCAAAAAAAAAATGGCTTACTAGATTCTTAATAAATCCTAATATAATTTTGTTTAACTTCTAAATTTATTTAAACATACCACCCTGCTTTATTCCACAATGGATTTATAGCAGCCAGGAAATATATCCTACAACTTAACACAATAATAAGTGATTGAGAGAAAATAAGCAAGAAATTCAATATGGGTAAGGTTAGCACAAAGTGTTTATCAGGAGGACATTTCTAAAAATATGGTTGAGATGGGCCTCCAATTTGGTTCCTAGTCCACTAAAGCCATCACAAAAAACACAACCAGTTAAGACATGCGTCACAGGAACCACATAATAAAAACAAACCAGGTACTCGAGAGAACTGAAGAGAGGCATAATTACTCCTGCAATAAAACCAGAGAAAAGTCCCTCCTGCATGTTTACGGAGGAGACACACAATGTGGCAAAAATGTCCTATCAACATCGTTACACAAATACCGTATGTGTTGCAGGCGGCTCTTGTCTTAGAGCACCCACCAGGGGAGACTGTCACAAAGCCAAAACACAGTTCATCATCAGCAGAGGGAGGAGAGTATAGAACGGTGTGCCATGCTGCAGCGACAGACGTAATCCGAGAGGAAATCTCGCGTGTGTTTGGAAAGACAGATGATAAACTCCATATTCCTTAGACAACCCTCCAAGATGATTCCCACCGACCAAGCTTTTGATAAGTACAGACATGACTTTGTGCTCATGTTCCATGACTGGCACCTGGCTTGCAGATTTAGTTACGAGATAAAGGCAGATCAATATTCTCTGACAGTCACCTGAATTGGCAGGTAGAGGGAGACAGCCTCTTAAAAAGGGGAGGTGCTGCCTAACCTGGACAAGTGCCCAAGTCCACAAAACATGAAAGTACAAATGATGGCACCAGGATTCTCCTTGAAAGACAATTTGGACTTTCCCCAAAGAATGAAGAATAAGCAATCACCTGGCAAGTCTCTGAGTAATTTGTGGAGATCGTAGTAATTTTACAATTTCTTTCAATGGTTATAGGTGTCTTTTCTAATCTCTGAATAATGTTAATAAGGAAAAGGCAGCCCTCAATAATGGTTAACAGGAAAAACACATCAATGGAAATACTTATTCTTCTCCTGATCATACAACTTCAGGCTTTTTCCCAACTTAAATTCAAGTTAGTAACAGCCTTCAAAATGTACCTTCTGAATAACTAATTCAGACTACTAACTGGTACTTTCTCTTTATCTATAATACTTGATACACATTTCAGCAGATACCATACTGGAAATATTTGTCGGTACATATATCCCTCTACTCCAGAAATCTGCTTTTTCTCTCTGTAACACTACCCCACTGGTGGGGTAACCCAATTGCTGGGTTGTGATGCTGTATGTGGGGAAGGGGTCCGAGAGGGAACAATGGCGCTTGCTCCACTCTCTGCTGGATTTCAGTCACTTCCCCCGCTTCCCACAAGCAAACTGTGCCCTTCCGGTGCTGGTTCCCGTGTGGGTGGGCTTGTGTAGGTTCTAGAACCCTGTGGGTCACTCCAGCGAACTCTCCTGTGAGGCTGGGAGTCTATCACGGTACCTCAACCCCCACAGGTGTTTTCAATTGGTGTTCTGAGGCTTTATTTTCCCTGAGCTGGGACCCTGGGTTGAGCTGTGTGTCTCACTCCCCAGTTTTGCCTGGTTTATCTGTGCACGAATGTGGGTCTGCCCGGTCAGCCAGCGGCCTTGCATGCCCACGCCCCTCCACAATCCATTGCCTCACTGGGTCCGCCCACTATTACCTTGCACACCCGGGATCTACAAGCCACCGCTTCTTTTTGCCAGGAGCCAGCTCTGCCCAGCTGCCCGACTCCGCCCCTCCTACTGGTCTGGATGAAATGTGTCTCTTCTAACTCCTTGGTTGTCGGACTTCCATATAGTTCAATTTTCTGTCAGTACTGGTTGTTTTTGTTTGTTTGTTTTTAAATAGTTGTTATCCTTATTTTGGTTGTGCGAGGAGGCAGTGTGTCTACCTACGCCTCCATTTGGCTGGAAGTCCTATTTGTTTCTTTTAAAACAATTATTTTCCAAATTCCCATTAGCATGTTGTCATCATCAGTACATCTTCCTTACTTTTGTGTATTTGAAAATTTCAGTAACAAATGTTTTTGCTGTTATCACAAATTTTAACTCCTTTCAAGCAAATCTGAAATATGAAATAAACCAACCATATATTACATTGTAACTATTTAGTATTACTATCAATCCACTTTGCCCTGCTGCTACAATGAAAAGGCTTTTACAGTAATGCTGTATATAAGCTTCACATCCAGGAAAGTATCCTCCAAATACATGCTGTAAACATGGCTGCAGAAGTACGTAACAGGCAATAATGTGACTTAACAACTTTGGGGGTTTGCTCAGTCTGTGATTCCCCATCTTATGACACGCACATATTTTTACAGCAATACGCAGTGTATTAGTTATTTACTGCAGGACAAAAATTACTGCCAAATTTCATGTCCTACACAAGATTTATCATCTCACAGCTTTTGTGAGTTGGGAATTTGGGGGCAGCTTAGCTGGGTGTTTCTGGCTCACAGTCTCTCCTGAGGTTGCAGTCAAGACACTGGCCAAAGCGGCCCGGAGGCCTGACTGAGACTGGAGGATCCACTTCTCAGGTGGCTCTTGCACGTGGAGAGGACAGGTCTCAGCTCTCCACACTGTGGGCCTCTCCACAGGGCTGCCTCAGTGCCTTCTCAACGCAGCAGCTGGCTCCCCCTAAAGCAGTGGTTCTCAGCGGAGGTCAACTGGACCCCCTGCCCCAGGGGACCTTTTACATGTCAAACATTTTTAGCTGTCACAACTGATGTGTGTGTTGGGTGGGGGGTGAGGGGTTTACTGACACCTAGTGGGTAGAGGCCACAGATATTGCTAAACATCCTTCACAACAAAGAATTATCTGGCCCCAAACATCAATAATACTGAGGTTGAGAAACTGCCCTAGAGCAACTGATCTCAGAGGAAGGATGACACAAAGGCCACAATGTCTTCCATGACCAACCTATGGCGAGCAGTCCCGTTCCTACCAGGCTGCACACATTAGAGAGCTGAGTTACTAAGTACAGTCTTCACACAACGGGAGGAGAATTAAGTTCCATATCTTTAAGGGAGGTGTACGAAATAATTTATGGCCATGTTTTTAAAGCATTACACTTACCAATTTGGTATTTTTCTTTTTTAAATTAAACTTATATGGTGATATTGGTTAATAAAAGTATATAGGTTTCAGGTATACCACACTATAACACATCATCTGCATATAATATTATGTGTTCACCAATCCAAAGGAACTTGTTTTTTTTTTTTAATCAAAATACTGGAATTTCCAAGATAGCTCATTTACTTCTGGGAACACTAGATAAAATCTTATCAGTGCTCTAGAAAAATCACTGAAATTCCATTTAACAAAGCTATTTTTGCATCTTGGTGAATAGTCTCTGTTTACAGTACTTTAATGAGCTGATCTCAAAGAATTCTATTAAGCATAAAAGCATACAGTCTGGTAAAGAGAAAAGTGAACTAGTAGTGAAAAGACTTGTGTTCTAGTTCAGGTTCTGGCACTTCCTAGCAGGTGATCTTGGCCAAAGCTTCTACGAGCCTGTTCCCAAGTCAATAGAATGGTGACGTGACCAGCCCTGCTTATCTCCCACTGACATTTTGAGGCTCAAGATAATTATATGAAAGTGTTATGAACGGGTAAGTGCTATAAAAAACGGGTAATTTTAAATGTTTCAAGATGAAAAGAACAAGCATGGGGCTTATCACAGTCAAGTCTCAATATCTTTTAGAGCTCTTAATTTCAAATTTGAGGTTGAATATTTCTCTGAAATTACAGTAACAGGAGGCAGATTATTAAAACCTAACTGAGAGCCTATATCCCTGATCATCTGTTGTCATGCTAAGGATAACTAAAATATAGTTTCTGTAAGTTAATAGGCATACTTACTCAGCAATTATTAGATAAGAACTACTAAAATCAACAACATAATGTAGCCAATACTTAATGCAATGACACTGAACTACAAAAAACTATCCCTTTCTATGTCTGTTTCCCAATTTAGGCAGACTGTGAGGGAGAGCAGAAGCTATAGTTTATCCTTAGAATCTAGCCGAGTGCTTGGAAAATTCTGCAAGATTAATAAATATATACATACCTAAGCAGATAGTTCCTGACCTCAAGGAACTGAGAAATCTAGCTGGGGAGCCAGAATGAACAAAGACACACAAAAAAATTACTGAAGACTTTTTACAAAGCAACATATTTGCTTCCTACAATCCACTCTGTTCCTCAGTTGGACCAGTGTAGGAACACTTCCTCGCTACTTCAAACCCAGCTCTCTGCTGCCTACAAAAGTGCGGCTTTTTAAGATTTTATTTATTTATTTTTAGAAGGAGGGGAAGGAGGGAGAAAGAGAGGGAGAGAAACATCAATGTGGGAGAGAAACAATTGGCCGTCTCCTGTACGTGCCCTGACTGAGGACCAAACCACAACCCAGGCATGTGCCCTGACCGGGGATTGAATTTGCAACATTTTACTCTGCAGGACAACACCCAATCAACTGAACCACACTGGTCAGGGCCCAGACCTATTCTTAATTTTGGTGGGTAGGACCCAAGCACCTGTGTGTTTAAAAGCTCCACAAGTGATCCTGACGAGCAACCAGCGGTAAGCACTGGGTTCGTCCAACTGAGATATTCCTCCATCAGGCCAGCCCATCTCAAATCTAATTCTCCTAGTTATGGTTTCTCCTGGTAACCTAAAAATGTTCCCTTTCCTCCTCTCCAAACACTGCCCATCCTTCAAAAGAATCCTCAAATTCTTCTCCCTCCATGAAACCATCTACTATTAATACTATAGCTCATAATGCCCCATCTCTCCATACATATCAATCTTTTTATATATACAGTACATTAATATTTTGTTTATTTCTTTTATACACTGACGAACATTTAACACTGTCTGATATACATCAAAAGATTTCCTTTCCTACTGTAAGTCTAAAATACAAACATAAATATATATGAGGTCTGTCCAGAAGGTATCCAGCCATGTAATATTAAAAGTCAGAGTAGGCACCTTGAGCCTCCCATGGTTCTCTCAATCACGATCAGCTGCCCCATCGTATTTTCCTGAAACTCATCGATGGTCTGAAATCTGTTCTCTTCCAAAGGTGATTTTTGTTTTGGGAAAAGCCAGAAGTTGCAGGGCACCAAATCTGGGCTGTCGTGGGACTTAGTCACCTGGGTGATTTGATGTTTTGCCAAAATCCTCTGCACGAGACATGATGCATTGTTGTGATGAAGCTGCCCATCACCAGTTGCCCACAGCTGCAGCCTTCTGAATCATCCAAACAGCTTTTGCAGTAGATTGTTCAAGCTCAATGCAAAATTTGATGCAGATTTGTTATTATACTCACTCAGTCATTTTGAATGTGACAGTCACAGAGTACACATGCTCACTCAATGGCATCTACCACCCCCACCTTCACTAGTACAGTAAAGTCACTGTTCACACACGCACATTCCAGCCCACTCTCCTTGGCGGCCAGGTGATATCCATGTCTCGCAAACTGTTGTCATATTAACAATGGTTGGACTTTTTCTAGACAGACCTTGTATATACATATTCCAAACTTTCAAAATTATGCTGCCTTAAATACCTAGAGTAATAGAAATCTTCAGGTAATTTGCTCATTTCCTGATTGTACTTTTCATGACGACTATCATTCACCAATGATAAGCTTTCTTCAAATACCAGCTCTACGTACCTAAGGCTGAACCATACAATTTTACAATGTGAATCTATTCCTAGGATAGTTAGTGCCATGTCTCTTGAGTTCTTTGTCCTCAATAATGCGTAGAAAAATAATCGAGGAAAATCATGAAATGCTACATTTCAACAGACTAAAAATCCAAAGGGTGAGATATTCTTGAGATTAAGTTTGGAAGTACGAACCTGGACACACAGTATGTGAACAAAGCCACCGTGGAGACTGTTTCAGTAATGGGTTCGTAAGGAATATGCACAGAAAGTACACTGTTTCTATCTTTTGTGCAGGTGGAAGGTTCAAATGATCTGATCTCATTTTTATTCATGGGCAATCAATTCAAATATGCAGAATATACAAGCAGTTCTCAGCCACGTGCCCTCAGGGGGCATGGGTTAATGTCTAGATATACTTTAGGCTGTACCAACTGAGAGTTGCCACTGGCATCTAGTGGGCAGGGTAGAGGGACACCGTTAAACATCCTGCAGTGCACAAGATAGTCTCCACAATAAAAAACATGTACCCCACCCAAAATGTCAATAGACTGAGTAACCCTAGGTAAAACTATGTACCAGAGGGAATGTACGTACGCACAGCTTGAGAGATGCTTATTATACTTTGTTCTCTTAGTTAGCTCCCTTTACCACCAGTATCATTTACTGAGATTTTTCACTTCAAAGCATAAAGGCACTTAGGATCTCAAACTAGGAATCAGAAAATGAAGCAAGCTACATTTAAAATGTCGGATGAGGACATTATTAGAAATATATCAATATAAGATACCAACATCAATATTTCACTTAAATTTAATACTAATAGTATCAGGAAGTCACATTTTATTATACCAAGTTAGGCAGATAACTAAGATTTTCATCAGCATTTGGCAGTCTGGAGAAAAAAACATAAATAGAAACTATTATTTAAAAATCTAAGTACAAGAAGGTTCAAGCTAGCTAAAGCCCTAGATACAGGATTTGACAGAAAAGGAAATAAAGAAATAGCTATTGGGGATATTAAGAATAAAGTGATTAAGCCCTGGCTGGTGTGGCTCAGTGGACTGAGTGTTGGCCTGTGAACCAAGGGGTTGTGGATTCAATTCCCAGTCAGGGCACATGTCTGCGTTGCAGGCCAGATCCCTGGTGGGAGGCATGTGAGAGGCACACAGACATTCCTCTCCCTCTCTAAAAATGTATAAATAAAATCTTTTAAAAAAAGAATAAGGTGATTATTTCTGGGAATAAAGTGATATCTACTACAGGGATGAGGAAATGTAAAAGTTCAACATCCATCTGCATAAACCAGACACCTCAACCTGAGTGATTAGGGCAGATTAATTTGTGAGAGAGAAACTCTGATGAAGAGTTTCTCTCTCACAAATTTCCAACTGGTGATGGGCAGCTTCATCACAGCAGACACTACCTTAGGTGGAAGTATAGGGCTGGGTTAAGCATTAAGAGGACCTGTACCCTCAGAGTCCCTTCCTTCCCCTAAAACAGAGCTTTCCTGAGCCGATGGCAGATCAAAAGGAGAAGTTCTGACCTCTTGTAGGCCCACGCTGACGTCATCACTTTCTAGATCTGAATCATCAGATGGAAAGGCTTCTCTGACACCGAGTTCCAACACATATCCTTGCAGAAAGTTGACGTAGATGTAAAAAATGACCAGTATGTCACCAGATTCAAGAGAGACACAGAAGACTCTAAAAGAACATTTCAAGGGAAGCCCTAGAAATATAAAGGTAGATTTGAGATGGCAATTTAAGTTTTTTAAAGATTGCAGGAAAAAAGAGCTCCTTCCAAAAAGAGGACTTCCACGGCAACCTGAGGAAACACAATTATGTCGCTCATAGAATGATACTTTCAGGAACAGAAACCCTTCCTGCTTTGGTGTTTTTTTAATCTCTATAAACACATCACCTAGTACAGAGCCTGGCACTGGAAATACTGAATTAATTAATTTTAGAAAACAAAGGGGACTGCTGGTATGTTTTTTTTGTTGTTGTTGTTATGGTCATGTGCTCCACGATGCCAACACTCTGGATGATGGGACTGGACAAGCAACCGGAGCAACGTGCGGGCAGAATGACAGTAAGAGACGCACGCGCCACATACAGTCCTTCACGTCACAGGCTCGGGGACTGCACCTCCGAGGCCTAAGGGAGGAGGTTTTCAGGAAAATAAGGAAACCTGGAACAACATCATTCAAAGTAACAGGAGCTAACATGTTCAAGGTCTAAAGTTACTCAGACAGCAGATCTAAACAAAATAAACATTTGTTCTATAACCTTTCTGTTATGTTGCCATGGGAATCTGTGTTTAGGAACACTTATTTTCTGCAACCAGAGCAGTAAAAGGCAGGATAGCTTTCATGAAAGAAGAGAGAAACTTGTACCTGTGAAGACAGAGAAGACAATAAATCCTACAGATTTTTTACACGGTCATATATATGTAGAATCTTTCAATCCATAAAATTTCTTCAGCCCTGGCTGGTGTGGCTCAGTGGATTGAGTGCCGGCCTGAGAACCGAATGGTCGCTGGTTCGATTCCCAGTCAGGGCACATGCCTGGGTTGTGGGCCAGGGCCCCAGTTGGGGCATGCAAGAGGCAGCCACAAGCCACACATTGATGTTTCTCTTCCTCTCTTTCTCCCACCCTTCCCCTCTCTCTAAAAATAAACACATAAAATCTTTAAAAAATAAAATAAAAAACTTTCAAGTTAACAAAGAAGTTCTGGGGGCCTCATAGCCAAAACATTAGTAGTAGGTAACGACAATCCCACCTCTGCTAAAATTACTTTAATGGAGGAATATGGTGGAGGAAGGTAAAGTAGATACAGGGCCAAATGAATGAGA
Source organism: Artibeus jamaicensis (assembly GCF_021234435.1). NCBI lineage: Eukaryota > Metazoa > Chordata > Mammalia > Chiroptera > Phyllostomidae > Artibeus > Artibeus jamaicensis. Next base: position 5,487,047 of record NW_026521356.1, read on the forward strand.
CCTTAAATGTAGAGGGAAGGTAAAAATGACTTTTAAAATATGACCTGATTGTAAGAAAAAACCTAGAAGCCCAAAGAAAACATTCCATCTGCCAGAAGGCTAATCTCTTGTCAAAAGTCTAGAGATAATCTCTTCGCTCCTTTCCTTTTGGCAACACAAACCTGAAAAACTGAAGTGAGCCCATGCTTTTTAAAGAGCTTGAGGTCCCTCAGTTTCCAGGGCCCACCAAAAGTACTAGCTTTGGTGCCCTGAGCTTTCTGGAATGAGAGTTGCGAGCATTGGCAGGACTGTGCACCAACTCACCTGACTCTCCCATTCAACCCTATACTACTGGGTAGGCCAAAAAGACCATTTAATTTTTTTCCATAAAATGAAAGACACATTTTTTTACCCTGGCTGGTGTGACTCAATGAATTAAGGGCCAGTCTGTGAACCACAAGGTCACCAGTTCAATTCCCAGTTAGGGCACATGCCTGGTTGCAGGCCAGGTCCCCAGTAGGGAGGCATGTAAGAGGCAAGCACACATTGATGTTTCTCTCCCTCTCTTCCCTCCTCCCCTGCTTCCCCCCCTCTCTAAAAAATAAATGAAATCTCTGAAATAAATAAATAAAATGATTGCTTAAAAACAAGACACATTTTTCATTTTCACCAATAACTTTATTGACTTGGATGTTTTGAGTATGTCAGCTATCTCCCACATGGTATAACGTTGATTGTTCTCAATAATGTCTCAATTTGGTCACTATGAACTTCAACTGGTCTAGTCCACTGTGGAGCTTTGTCCAGGGACAAATCTCCAGCACAAAACTTCACAAACCACTTTCGACACATTCAATCAGTCACAGCACCTTCTCCATACACCGCACAAATATTTTTTTGCAATTCAGTTGTTCTTACACCTTTCTTGAAATAACAAAATGTAATATATTGAAAATGTTGCATATTTTCTTCCATCTTCAATGTTAAAATGGTTACACAAAAATTCACCAATTTTAAGGGTTTTTTTTTAAGTTTTTTTAAATGCACACTGATATGACAGCTGTCATAAAACAATCTTACAAAATTATTTTCAGTGAAATTGGAAACAAATAAGAGCTACTAGAGCCATCTTACAGAAAAAAACAAACAAACTTTTTGGCCAACACAATACAATTAGCATCTGTAATTGATAAAAAATGGAAATAAAAAACCCCAGAGCAGAATGATCTGTTAGAATACAAGTTAGATCATGTCTCTTCATGGGCATAACCCTCCATGGCTTCCCTTCTCATCCAAGAGTCAAAGACACAGTTCTTACAAAGGCAAAAGAGACCCTACATGATCCCTGTACGTCTGCAGCCCCTCTCGCTACCTCCTCCTACCATGACTATTCGGCCCCTGGTTCATTCGGCTCTAGCCAAACCGGTCTACTAGCTATTCCTAGAGAACAAAGGGCCTTTGCCTCATGAGGGGCCTCTGCACCAGCTGACTGATCCCTCAGCCTGAAACGTTCTTGCCTCCACGCCCACATCCAACAGGTGTTCTACGTCACCTCCCTCAGGTTTGTGCTCAACTGTCATTTCATCCAAGGCCTACTCTGCCTACGCGACATAAAAGTGCAACAGAGCCGTCCCCAGCACTCCCTCACCTTTCCCCACAGCACTTATCGCTTGACATACTATCAATTTTACTTATTTTCTACTTCTATTTCCACCCCCCTTAGAATATAGTTTCTTAAGGGCAGAAATTTTTGTCTCTTTTTCCCAGTAGGTGCTCAAAGTATTGATATATACAGAGTCCTATCCTCAAAGAGATTAGCATGAACACATCTTCTATTCCTTTGCCTCCTAACCCTATACCCTGTAATACTTCTAAGTTCAGACAGTGGCACTAAAATCTACTTACTGTCCTAAGCCAAAACTCAGGGTCTTTCTGTACCACTTTCTCCCCCACATTCCACCTGGAAACCAAGCATGTCACAACCCAGGACCCATTTTTCAAATGTGCAGAATTTACAGGCCACCATTTTCTTCTTCCCGAACATAAAATTTTAAAAAAGAATAAAATGCTGAAAAGCCAGTTAATTTTATAAATCTTTAACACATATGTACTTAATTAATGGAAGCACTATACAAAGAAAAACTACTTCTAATAGTGAAAGCTTCACTTACAAAAAAAATATTAATGTTTAAAGAGATCTTTTTGTCCCGAAGGAACATGTGCATGACTTCCAAGTACATGGCAACCCTGAGATGAAATCTCTAGATTTCAAGTCAGAGAACCCAGTTTATAATGAGGTTTTGGGTTTTTTTAAGCTAAGCACTACAGTACTTGTAACTCTTGGATAGGAACAAATCAGTACCAAATTTCATAGTAAAAAGTAAAAATCCAATGTATTTTCACCGGTCTGGAGAAACAATTATTTCTATTTATATCCTATACTTACATAACACAACCATACACAGAATTCCCAAATTCACAAAATGTACATTGAAGAATTTCAAACCACCAAGATTCATAAATTCAGGAATTAACTATGTGCAGTGTCTAATAATTTTGTGGGGAAAAATTTAATCTGCACAACGAATTCATTTTTCAGTTCATCCATACTGAGGAAGACATGTAACTTTAATAAGTCAAGGCATCACCACGCAGACTAGCCGTGCACTGGCAGTGGTAGGACTGGTTGCACATAATCACAGCTCTGTCACAAGTGACCCAGCAACCCCTCTTCACAAAAGGAAGGAGTAGGGAGGCAAAGAGCACAACCTCATCAGCAGATAAAGGAAAGGAGACTTATAAAGTCTTGAAACCCCGGAATCAACCCCAAGTAGCATCGACGAGTATGCCTGCCATTCCTTCTATGAATGAGTCCAGCTCCTCAGCTACATAACTCAGCTAATGATGCCGCCTTTCATAAAGCCAGGAGAAACTGAATGATAATACTTTGGATGGAAATACTTTATAAAGTATCAAATCCCATTAAAATTCTAGTTAATTCTAAAAGGGGAGTGAATAAACTCAGCGAATTCTTCCACCTTTGAATCCTAAGGCGGGGGGGGGGGGGGCGGCAGGCTCAGAGCCATCTGCACAGCTGCCCATGAAAAGCAAAGTCAACATAGAGATCACCTCTGAGGACGAGTCTCCTTAGCATCAAAAAATTAAACTGGCAGCCCTGGCCAGATGGCACAGTTAGTTGGAGCGACACCTATACACTAAAACGTTGCAGGTTCAATCCAGGTCAGGGTCCAACCTAGGCTGCAGGTTCCCTGGTCGGGCGCGTACCCAACTGATCCATGTTTCTCTCTCCTCCCCACTCCTTTTCCTCTCTTGTATCAATTAACATATCCTCAGGTGAGAATTTTAAAAAAGAGAGAAATTAAAACTGGCAAAATTGAGAAGCTAGAGGCCCAGAATACCCTTATTTTAGAATGGGAACCAGTGGAAAAGTATCAGTGAGAAAATGGGGTTTGATAAAGAAAATGACTTCATAGCCAACTTGACTGAACTCCGTCTTAAAAGTCTTTATGTAGCCCTGGCTGGTGTAGCTCAATGGATTGAGCACGGACCTGCGAACCACACGATCGCGGTTCAATTCCCAGTCAGGGCACATGCCTGGGTTGCAGGCCAGTTCCCAGCAGCGGACTCATGAGAGGCAACCATACATTGATATTTCTCTCCTCCTCTCCTTCCCTTCCTCTCTAAAGATAAATAAATAAAATATTTTTTAAAAAAGTATTTATGTAGCAATATGAATATTTAAATATTTACTGGTTAGCAATGATAACATGTAGCCAATGACATCATCTTTGTTACAAAGAAAAGCAAATGGGAAGTTAGATCAGCCTGGGACTATTATCACCACAAGAAAAGTAAAGGGCAAACCTTTCTCATTGATCAGAAGTCAAAGAAGTCACCTTTGCATACTCAATAATGTCATATTTCTATCTACTTGTACCCTGGCTCATCCTAAAATTTTTTTTAAAACAAAAGATTTAAAATGGTAAATGGCCATTAGTACTAAAAAAAATTAGCTTCATTTATTTTTATTATATTCATTAATATACCATCTTGTTCCGCAAGCATTTGGGGAGCTGGATTTGATTTCTTAGTAAAATCTGTCAACCTCTTACTACAAGTCTTGTTATATACATTATATACTGATGATAAATACCATAAACTGCACAGCACAATGCCAGGAACAGAGTAAGCAATCCATAAAATGTGATTACTATTCACATCAGGTTGTAAACTCTCTGAGAGGAAGGCATTACCTCGCTCTGTCTCATCTGCTCTCAGGTCTACAGTTGGTGCTTAATAAATACCGCTGAATAAACAATTGAATATGACTTAAGAACAATTCTCAACTCTCACCTATTTTACATTACCAGTGCCTTCCACCTCCTCTAATCAACAGCAAGGGTCTGGAAAACCATACCCCAGAGAAAAGGCATTTAAGTTCCTGTTTGTATTTCCTTAAAATAACCACAAAGATTCCTGTCCCCAAACCACAAAATCAATGCTTTGCAACAGTGTATTCTTAAACAATTTTACTTCATTTCCCCTCAAACAATGCACAAGGTTCCTTAAAACTGCAAGACTTAGTTTAGTTCCCTTTCCTCCTTAAAAAGGAAAGGCATATTTATAAAACCCTGTAATTCTCAAATTTCTAGTATGAGTCCTTGATCTTTAATTCATGGATGGTTTATCACACTGGCTCTATTTGCTTTTTTATTATATATTTAGTATAAGTTAAAATCATAAAAATTGCCTTACTATAAAAATGAAATTTTAAATTACACATCAAAGTATATCATACTTCAGAATAATCAAATTAGGAAACTGACACATTTCAATGATGTCGGATTCCTTAAAATACTTTCAACAATAGTTTTGGGAACAGACTTCAGGCCTAGTTCTACGAGTCACACAAGAAATTCTGTGTTATTACTTTTTAGTTGAGATTCCTCTTAGGCATAAAACAGTATCACCAACCTGATTGCTAAATCTTTTTCACCAGATTTTAGTACAAATTCTCTAAATTATGTGGATTCAATTTCATTTGGTTATTTCCTAAAATCAAATTTGCACTCAAAGGATGAATGAAGATGGTGAAAAAAAAAATACAAGCACCAAAATGAATTCTAAAAAAAGTTACAAAAGGAAGTATTTTCTGCCTCATGTGAAAAGTTCCTAATTGAAAGGACAACTTCAAATAACTACTCTGAAGAACACTTACTTGTAAATCTAAGTTCTGATATTTTTAACCCAAAACAGGTTATAGTTGTTTACAGTCAATTGTGACGTGTATTAGTTGTATTTTCCTCCACCGAGGGCTATAGTCACACCATAAGTCCCCTTCACAGAAATAATACCAAAAGAACAACCTCTGCCTCCCTGGAAGGACACACAAGAAACTTAAGGGTGGTTGTCTCTGAGGAAAGGAGTAGCATCTTTGCAGAACAGAAAAAAAGACTTTTTACTGAACATACTTTAATATTTTAAGGTATTATCTATTTTTAAAAATCTGTTTAACTTAATTATCTCAAGTGTCAGATATCTCTGGCTTCTAAGCCAGAAAAGCATACTAACACTAAAGAAACATGGAGTTCTTTTAATGGAACTGTAAATCTGGATCTCCAGATGCAGAACAGAGCTATTCACACCAACAGCAGGGAAACCTTGCAAGCAGTTCTTTTCAAGTTCACTAAACTCACCATAGTTGAACTATTCTGCTGTATCATTCTATTAAAGTTTAAACATCATTGGTAACAAAAACTTGACACTACAAAAATTAATGTGTCAATTCAAGAATGAAAAACACAGTAAACTAATGAGCTAGTAAAGGAGCAATATCCAAATTTATCTTTGAAAATTAGCAAGTCGATAACACACATATATAATAAAATGTTGCAAATTCCCTTAAAACATATGCTGTCTGCTATGAAAATGTGGAAAAGATGTCAGGCATGGTGCTGTCAGAAACATGGTTCAAGCAGCGTGAACTAGATAATGCAATATGATCTCTTGCTGGACACCAATTGCACAATCTCAATTACCCAGAAGATTCTACCAAACAGGAAATTCATGATGTGACTTTAAGAAATGCAGGAATTATATTTAAAGATTAATACGTCCGAAAGGCTGGAATTTGTTTCGAAACAAGAAGTAATTTTATAGACCCCTTTTCAAATGTTGCATGGGCATGAATTACATGAATCTTTCAGATCAGGGGCTCTCAAATTACAGTAAATCTAAAATAGAGTGTATAAAACTTTGTAAGGGAAGTTAGTGAATGTTTTGGGTCCGGAAATGTTATGGTATTAATTTAATTTAAAACACACTCACAGTGTGAATTCAAACTGAAATATTCCACATCCTTATGAAAACCATCGTGTACCTCAGACTATAAATGTATAAATGTAGATAAGTCCCCTGCAAACTCTCTCAGGGGGCTTTAAAAACTTCTATTCACAAGAATTATCGTAATTAAAAAAATATTTACAATATCTCCCAGCAATGTTCAGAACTTTTTGATCTCGAGGGCCTCCAACGGATCTCACTTGCTCCAAATGAGAAAATTGTTTGTCAAACAATGCTTAAATGGGCACTGGAATGTGACTAATCAGCGAGGCCACCAGTTTCTCAAGCTGCACGGCTCTCGCAGGCACTATCACCCACCCCCCAGTCTACGGAAAGGAAATACGCCTTCAACCGAATCGGAAACACAGCACTCAAGCTGGCACAGTGCTCACCGAGATAAAGTCGGTATTTTAAGCTCTCTGGGTTGCTCCCAATGGAACTGAGAATTCAAAAAGAACCCTTCTCAAAATGGGATTTCGACAGAGGCTTGCAAAAAACCCGGAAAGGACGCCCTGCGTCGTCAGTTTTGCTCAGAAGACGGCAGCCTCCGGGTCGGGCTTTGCCCTTCTGATTCTCCCTGCAGCTCCCCGGGCTTGTCTGCTCAGAGGGCAGCCTCCGGCGCTCAGAGTGGGTGCACCTCCATAGAGGGTCCTTCTGCTCGACGCTATTAGGGAGATCCCCCCCCCCCCGGCCCCTAGAGAAAGATCCTCTCCGGGTGCCCGCCCCCGGAGCAGCAACTTCCAAGAAGGGAACACGCAGGGTGCAAACCAGGGTCGAGCGCCAGCACCACCATCCACTGCCCACCGTGGACCTGCGCCCTGCACACGGACGACTACCTACCTAGGTGTGCAGGGTGAGAGGTGCAAGGGGCACAGGAGGCGCTGGACAAGGGTCCAAGGGCAGTCATGTTTCTCCCCCAAGGAAAATTCCTGCCGCTTGGTGCAACGCTGAGCCGTGGGGGCAGGCCTGTCTCTGGGACATAAAGGCCAGCTAGCCACCACGGCCCCAGACCCAGTGACACTCACCACACTGAGCCATAGGCGCCGGAACCCACGGGGGACAGGTTCTGGTAACGCTCGGGCACCTCCCAGATTGTCTTGTTCAGCTCCTGCCGGTAGAACGTGGGCCTTTCCTGAGACATCTTCCAGCGGCGGCCGCGCGGGGAGGAGGTGGCCCTCCGGGGCCGCGCCTGCACCCGCACCCGCTCCCTGGCCCCGGTTCCCCACGCTGCAGGGCGGGGATCCCGCACCGGCTGCCTGCACAGGTGCCGCAGCCGCGACCCTGCCGACTCCCGCGCGCGCGGCCCCAACCAGCCGCAGCGGCTGGACGCGCCTCAGCGATAGGGACAAGCTCTGCTAATGGGAAGGACACACTCCAGAGCTCAAGGCTGCGCCCGCCACGATCTCCCTGCACCCTCTCCCGGATCAGGCCGACTCCGGGCTGCGCCACGGGTTACCGCTCCAGCTGCTGCTGTTCCAGTAGTCGCCGTTCCAGAAGCAGCGAACAGGAGCCACCCGCTGTACTCTCGCGAGAAGAGCTCCTGGGACTCTCCGAGAACTGAGATTTTACCCAATATGGAACCTGCCCAAGGGAGGGGGCTGATGAGAGAGGAGGACAGGGGACACAGTTCTCGCGAGAAGAGAGTAACAGCTGGAGACCAGAAGAAGAAATTCACTGCCTGTTCTTTTTAAACGCGCGAAGGCTGACCGGGAAGGAGAGGATAAGTTGGCAACACATGCCGCGTGCGCCCCACCGTGGTCGGCGGGGCAAATGCCTGGTGGAAAGTGACAGTGACAAACACGGTGTCGGGAAAGGAGCCAAAAGATCTTTGAACTGCCACTAGTCACCACCAGCAGCAGAGCACCTGCTCAGCGGAACCCGCAATTGCCAAGGAATGATTGCATTTAAAAAAGAGAGAGAAGCGTTCCGGCCAGAAAGCTGTTGCATCCCCATTGCTCAAGAACATATGGTCAGCTCTTCGGAATTCTAATAAAATCTGCCCCAAAAGCAAATATTAGCCCTGCACTAAAGCCGACGTACTACATCCAAACTCTCCTAGTAGTTTTCAAACTTTTAGGTGCATAAAAGTCACCCTGGGAGTGTAAAATTCAGATTTTCCCGGACCCGCAGGGAGTCTAATTGGATAGGTCTGAAATGGGCACCGAGAATATGCATTTTTACAATAAACCCCAAGCAGTTCTGCTTCAGGAAACACTCTGGTATTTCCCTTTGAGAACCATTTTTTAAACCAACTGACTCCTGCCCTCAAGAGCTTCCACTGAAAAGGATGTAAGCATTTACTTCATGTCTCTCAGAGTAAGAAGAACAGGGTAGAGTGGTATTAGAAAAGTCAATTGATCTTTCTTAGACCTTAGTTGGAATTCATGCAAAAGAGAGTTCCTTTCTTACATTCCCACTATTTTATAAAGCTGAACAAGATAAGTTTGTATGAGCAAATTATAACCCCATTCCTACCCTGACTGTTACCAAAACCTATTCCTATGCAAAAGCTTGTTATGGTAAGCAGAAGAATTGGACCTTCAAAGAAATAAGTAGGTCCAAGTCAGGAAAATTCTCATTGCTTCCCATGATTATTCATTCTTTGTGTTACACATCCCTTGCTGTGCTCAGATTTGCCTGGCTTGTCCCAGCATCTAGTGTGGTGCCTAGAACATAAAAGATACCCCATAAATATTTGTTGAACAAATTAGGAACAATGACCATGATCTTGACTTAGGAGGTGGTGGAGGATCATCAGTGCTTGTTGAGGACAAAAATAAAGAAAACCTAAGACCTGATTCACTGGTGATTCGTATGAAGCTTCTCTTTTTCTTTATTTTTTTCTTTTTTGAATCAATGTGGCTTAGCCTAGATTCTCTATCCTACAAAGACATGGTGCTTGAAAATGTTCCAAGTCAACCTTCAGGTTAGGGAGCTTTGAAAGAAGTAATGAAAGCTGAAGAAGGAATAGGAGCAAAAATGTGACTGAAAAAAACAAGGGCTGGGAGTGAGGAATCAAGGGGATGAGTAAATGGACAACAGAGGAAAGGAAACTTGGAAGTAGGAATTCTAAGAAATTCACAACAAACTGGGATGATGAGGTGAGAGTGACCACAAGGGTAAAGATGAAGTAAGCATTACATTTACTCAACTCATTTAACAAGTATGTACTGAATGCCTACTAGGTGCCAGGCACTTCTTATGGAAGGGTGACTAGAAAACAGACAAGTTGCTGCCTACAGGAGCTTACAATTAGTTAACTTCGGGGAAATCATTCAATGACTCAACACAAATTTATTGAGCACTTACTATATTTAGAAAAGTCAGGACCTGTTTTAGGTCCTGATGATTCAGCAATTAATGAAAGATAAAAAAAAAAACCTTGACCTTTTAGGAGCGAGGCGATTTACAAAAAGGAATAGGTACGGCGAATAACGTTTAACACAGCAGTCCAGCGAGTGTAAAACTGCAACTGCCGATCACGGATATAAGGCTGCAGGCGGGAAGGGACGGGCACTGGGCTTCGGAAGGGGCGTCGAAGCCGGTGGACCGAGAGAAAGCAGAGAGAAGACCCCGGCCGCCGTCCTTCAGCGGGAGGACCCGGGCTGCTGCAGATCCCCGGGTGCGGATCTGGGCGACCCTCTCGCCTCCAGTTTGCTCGCGCCTCTCCTGACCTGCCGAGGTTGCGGGGAGACTCCAGGCGACTTACTGAGTGTGAGGCGCGGGGCGCGGGGCGCGGGGCCTGGCCTCAGGACGGCCCTCGGTCGAGGGAGGTCGGACCTGGAAGCGAGCGGAGGCCCGGGCGGCGCAGGTCCGGGGCTCCCGCGGGAGGCGGCCCAGCTCCCTGCTCCCCACCCGCCGCCTGCGCTGCCCTTCCTCGCCCCCGCCCCCGCCCTCGCCGCCCGCCCGCCCGCCCGAACGCCCGCGGGTTCGGCCGCAACGGCTCGGGAACCGCCTGCGCCGGTGCGGGCAGCGCCGCCAGCCCGGCCGCAGCTGCGTGGGCCTCCGGCGCCCGCACTCCCGCCGCCGCCGAGGAACCCGGTGAGCCGCTGCCGGGAGGCGCCCGGGCACCGGGGCTGCAGGTCGGGGCGGCGAGGCTGCGGCGGGCCCCCGGCGTCCGCGTCCCGGTGCGAGGGACTCTCTGGTTACACTTCGAAGTCCCCGGGCGGGGGCAGCGCCCGACCCCGGCCGGGCTGCGCTCAGTCAAAAGTGTGTAATGAATGAATGACGGTCGTCCCTGGGACCTTATCGCTCAGAGGTATTTTCTTTGATTTTGAAAGGCCGCGTGGAATGGCAGTGACAGTTGTGTGCGTTTTGCGAAGTGAATCCCTTCAGCTCGTTGGTCTGAACTGTCAGACCCCCCAGAAGTGGTGCGCTGCCGGCCTCACCCCACCACCCGTCCATCTCCTGAGGCCCGACCGCCCAGGCGCGCCCCCTACGTTCAGACCTCACTGCTTTTGTTCATTCACTGTGTTCCCTGTGACCGAGTCCACGCTTCCACCACCCCCCTTAGCCCCTTTCTCTTCGTATCAAAGCCTATGTGTCAGTGGCCCCTGTGGAGCCTTCTCCAACATCCTCACCCCAACAGTGAGTTCTCTCCAACACCCCCTAATTGTTATACTCTCACCACGTCACAATAAGATGGTTGTTTCTGTGTCCAGTGGTCAGCTCAGCTCCATGGGGGCTGTCCTCTTATTATCCCTCCCAGCCACTAGGCGCAGTGACTGAAGGACACTAAAAGCAATGCTCTGTTTTTGTCTGTTCTAATATTTTGCTGGTTTGTGCCTGTTCTAATATTCCCCGTAAAAATGTAGGTGATAAGGGGGAAAGAAGTGTTTCTGATGGAATTCCAAATGCTTATTTTGAAGTTTTTAAAGTGAATTTCACCTTCCCATGAGTATAGAGAACATAAAAGATGTTTCAGACAATATTGGAGGAAAAATTCTTGCAACTAAATTAGGCTCAGGATTTCATGTATGTTGGGTTGCATTTAAATTTTTTGTTCTTGACTTTTAAAATACTTTCAACATTATGTAAATGAATCAATGGGTGGCTGGATAGATAGGGGTCTTTTAGGGGTTGAAGGAGCTAGGTCAAAAGTGCCTGTATTTTAACAGTGCCCCCCAATTTAGCATTGAAAGGCTAAATAAAATAATTGGCTACATTTACAGTGGTTCGCATACTTTATGGTGTGTTGGAATCGCCTGGAGGCCTACCTTAACCATACTGCTGGCCCATCCTCAGAGTTTCTGATTAGTTTAGGTCTTGCTTGGTGGAGCCTGAGAATTTGCATTTCTAACCTAGTTCCCAGGTGGTGGTGATGCTGTTTATGTAAGCACCGAGTGTGATTTACAGAGATTAAATAAATTGCTACTAGTTCATAGTGAACCCAGATACCCTAAATTATGTCACATTTATGTCACAAAAATGAAACTGTAACAAGTTCATACCCACGGTTCACCCGCCTAAATATTTTGTCTGATGGCCGGTAGCATCAGAGAATTGTTTTCTAAGTGGACGTTTATCTTCCAGATTATGGGTAGAGTTTTGCGTGATGTTGATCTCATTGCGGGCAGAGGCCCCATCCAGCTAACGCTTAGCAGACAGTAACAGAGACTCCCCCTTGTGTTGTGTCTTGGCTGGAAGGTCATTATCCCATCAACATAGTTTGGATGATGTTTTTCTGAAATGCATCACCTTTCCACACCGAACTACATCTGCCACTTGTTAGCAGGAGCTTCTGGTCACTGCACCTTGTGGGGAAAGGGTCCTGCTAGTGCATAAAAATGAACCACTAGGGTTTCTATGAAATCAAGAAAGATATAATGGAGCTAAAGAAATTCCAGAGAAGACTACGAAAAAAACACCCAATAAGGAAATCATGTGTTTTCTCTTACTGCCATAGCCAGGCATGGGATGAACCCTTTAACACCACCCTTCCACGTGCCCCTCCTAGTCACCTCACTGGGGCCCCACAGGTTATGACCCCTCCCCTAGGCTACTGTAACAGTAATAGTGATCGTCTCCAGTTGGCCTTTTTAGCTCCGGCTCTAACTCCAAGCAAGTGCTGTTCAGTGAACTTAACGTGATGGGGAAAATGTTTTACATATGTGCTGTCTGGTACAGTAGCCCCTGGCACCTGTGGCTGTTGAGCACTTGAAATGTGGCTAGTGTGATGGAGGAACTGAATTTTTAATTTCATTTTATTTTAACTAAGTTGAGTTTAAATAGCTGCAGGTGGCTCGGGCTGCTGCCTGAGACAGCTCCAGACCACGGCATTGACACAATTCATCTTCTGAGGCAGGGCTCTCTGTGCATAGCACTACATTTGCTCCAACACTTTCAATAGCTAAAGTGTCCAGGTTGGACCCAGCAGTCAAGACCCTTTAATAGGCCTCAATCTACTTTTTGGGAACTTAACATTGACTTTGCTAAGATTTATTGAACTACTTGCCTTATTACCTTATTGTCTCTGAAATTATCCTGTCCTACTCCTAAAACACCTTATTCTCCTTCCTGCCCCCAGTGTAGACAGAGCAAAGCTCAGATCTCATCTCCTCCAGGAGGTCTTCCTCATCCTTCTAGGCTGGGAATATTAATTCCACTCTGTAGGAGGTTACATTGTATTCGGGTTCGGCATCTATTTTGGAATCGGAAAGGCTGAGTTCAGACTCTGGCTCTGCTATTATTGTAGGACCCCGAGGAACTCACTAAATTCGACAGTAAGTTGAAGGCTAGGAGATGAAGGCCACCCCCTGAATATCAATGATGTAGACTGAAGTCAAGAAAATGAAACACTACTTTCCATAAGTGAACTAATAGGATATGATGCCTCCAAAGGGTACAACAACAGGAAATGTAAATACTTAGCTTTGAAAGAGAGGGAAATTCTCGGGGGATAAACTATAATTTGTGATGAGAGGAGAGGATTTTGTGTGTCTTCAATAACAATACTCTTGATACACAAGTCATACGTGGTGGCCTACGGGCTGAATCCAGCCTTCAGAGGTGTTTATTTAAATGTGTACTATCTTTTTGAAAATATGTAAAGTAATCGAGAACATTTAAAAATCGGAACTCCAGATAAAATCTGGAATTATGGCTTCTCTTGGAAAAGATCAGATCTGGCCATGCTGGGCCCAGCATGACCCACCACAGCCACTGCTGGGCTGAGTAGCTGCTGCTGTCCCCGCCCCCTCCCCAGTCCCACTGCCGCCGCTGTTCTCGACGACGTTCATGCACTGCCTGTTCTCACCACCCCGTCCTCACTGCCACTTTCACAAACAAAATGCTGGATTCTAGACCCTGGATCTGATCCAGGATGGCAGGTACTATAGTTTCAATATAATTAACAAGTTCAGTAGGCTCTTTTAGTTGCCAGGAACACGTATTCTAGTAATGAAACTTTATTGTAAGATTACATATTAAAAAAAGGAAGGCTGGCTCAAATATTTCTATGGGTGGGAGAAAAAAAGGAAATATTACTTATGTATTAATGTACAATTCTACCTGTTTTTCTTTTCTGTAGAAGACACGAAGTACTAATTCTCTTAAGTGATACATTGTAAAACAGCTCTTCCATCCTCCTCTGTATTCCCCAACCACATTCTCACTTCTTTACTGAATTTGTGATTTTAGTTCAAGGTGTGAATTTGTGATTTTAGCACAGTACTGCTACCCAATGCTTTGAGGGTAAAACTACAATACGTAACTATGGCCCAGCTACTTAACTTTTCTAAAACCTCAGTATTATCACTTACAAAATAGGGATAACAGCAGTACTAGGATTGTTGTGGAAATTAAATGAAAACACTGATGAAAAAAATCTACTGCAGTGCTAGCCATATAGTAAGTGCTCTGCAGAGGCTGGTGATGATGTGGGTGTGTGATCACTGGGAGGGAAGATGGCTTTGATGGCACATTAAACATATTCCCAGCCTCAGCTATTAATGAACTATTTCTATGACCTATATACTTTGTGTTTGCCAATGTATTTTAGAGCTATGATACATATATACCTTTTTATATTTATGTGGAAGAATTTTAGAGTTTATGCCTTTCTTATTTTTCAAAAACACAGATGATAAAGAATGATTACACTTCCTTGCAGAGATGGAACTATATCCATCCTCATGAACTCCTCCTTCTCATTCCCTTAAAAGAGCAAGACCATACAGAGTTTTAAAGCTTAACATGACCCTTAGAGATCATATGGCCCAACCACCGTCATTTTACAGACAAGGAAACTGACACTGAAACTGATTTTATAAGAAACTTGGCCCCAGTCGGGCAGCTAGTTAGAAAAACAGCCAGGGCTAGATCCCTAGTATCCTGAGACCCTGTGCAATGCTTTTTCTGCTACACCATGAGGTCACTAATTGAATACTACATAGTCATTAAGAAATATTTCTTGAGGGGCTGCTAAGTCTCAGGCACTATTCTGAGTCCTGAGAAAACAGCCATGAACAGTCAAAGTCCTGCCTCTTAGACTCCCATTTTAGTGTGGGAAACAGACAATGGTCAAATAAACAGTGCTAGATCGGGTGCTATGAAGCTCAGGGAAGGGTCGAGAGATAATAATGCTACTTCAATAGAGAAGAAATTAGGAAGACACTGTGCTCACTGACCACTTAATCCTCCGCATTTTTTTGGTGATAGTTAGTGTATACTGACTTGTACCTCTTAATCATTTTCCTATAACACAATTGAATATAAATAAAACTAGGCTTCCTAGCAGGACACCTGGGTTCTAGTCCCAACTCTAATTGGGTAATAGTCAGGTCTGTTTAAACTTTGGAGCCCCAGTTTCTCCAAAATTAGAATAATTCTCACCTTGCATTCTTTATAGGGTGGTTTTGAGTATAAAATTGTAAAATGCATGAGAAAGTTTTATAATACTGCAATGTGCTAGGCAAATATAAGGTATCATGATTTGGAAATTTTACTCAAAAGGGTCTAGGTTTTTTAAATTGCTTTTTGTTCGATCTGTTTTCACCCATCCAGGAATGATGCAACCAGAGGGTAGCAATCAAGAGTTTGACTCTAAATATAGGGAGAATTCTTTCACGTACGATGTTAAGCGAGATGTGTACAATGAGGAGACCTTTCAACAGGAACACAGAAGGAAGTCCGCTTCCTCTGGGAACATGGACATCGACATCACCACCTTCAGACACCACGTCCAGTGCCGGTGCGTGTGCGCGGCCATTCACCTGCCGCCCAGCTGGCAGCACCGCAGCCCCATTTGACTCCTTCCGCTGCCTACTTCTGTCTTCCCCCTCTGAGTTCCTGTCGTCGGAACCGTAGTTTACTGAGTGATTTCTCCTCAGTTGTGTGTGTGTGTGCTGTGTCCTGTAGCACCTTCTTGAGTGTAAACTTCTTGAGCACAGAGACCTAGGATGTCCCCCACAGCATCTAAGGGTGATATTTAACAAATGCGTTGTTTGATTAACCACCATTACCAGTCTCCTAACAACAAAAGCAAAAAGCAACCAGGGTGGATGAATTAATGGCAGCCGAATGGCATCCTTTTAATCTCACAGCCAGCCGTGCCCTCGCAGCACTCGTGATCACCAACAGGGGACCCCCCCCCCACATCTGACACTCGCTGCGACCATGCGGCCCTACAGTCCAGGGGCTCCCAACCTGTTTCCTGTCGTGAGACTTTTAGCAGTCTGCGAAAGCTTACAAACCTCTTTGCAGAATATTCCTTTTACTTTTTTACTGTGGTAAATATATATGTTCCCACATTATATTATAAATGTGTATAACATTATAAATATAAATATATAACACTAAATATAGTATAAGTATATATAACACTAAATTAGCAGTTTTATCTATTTTTAAGTGTACCAATCAGCATTAATGACATTCACAATATTGTGTAACCATCACCATTATCTGTTTCCAAAACTTTCACTACCTTAAACAGAAACTCTGTACCCACTGAGTAATAAATCCCCACTTTTCCCTCCTCTCTGGCTCTTGGTAACCTCTCTCCTACTTTCTGTCTCTATGAATTGCCTATTCTCAATATTTCACTTAAGCCGAACTGTACAATATTTATCTTTCATGAGCAGCTTATTCCACTTGGCCATGTGGTCCAGGTTCATCCACATTGGAGCACGAATCAGTACTTCATTTTATGGCTGATGACACTCCATTATGTGTATACGGCCCGTTTTGTTTAGTTTATCCACTAGTCTGCTGGAGGACACTTGGGTTGTTTCTACTACTCAGTTATTATGAATAATGCTGCCATGAGAGTTGGCATAGAAGTGTCTGTTACGTCCTTGTTTTCAGTCCTTTTAGGCATATCCCTAGGAGTAGAATTGTTGGATCACATGGAAATTCTGTCTTTAACTTTTTGAGGAAATGCCAGATGTTTCTACAACAGCTATACCACGGTACATTCACACCAGCAATGTTCAAGTGTTTTGATTTCTCAATATCCTGTACTTTTATTATTTACCATTTTTTATTATAGATTTCTAGTAGGTGTGAAGTGGTGTCTCTCTGTGGGTTTGCTTGTTTGTTTTCCATTTCCCAATGACCAAATATGACGGCCATCTTTTCATGTACTTATTGGTCATTTGTGTGTCTTCTTTGGAGAAATGTCTGTTTTCCTTTGCCCTTTTTAAAATTAGGCTTTTTGCCTTTTGTTGAGTTGTAGGAGTTCTTTATATGTTCTGGATAGTAAATCCTTATCAATATATAATTTGCAAATATTTTCTCCCATTCTGTAGGCTGTCTTTTCACTCTGTGGTTAGTGTCCTTTGGTGCACCAGTTTTGTTTTTTTTTTAATTTTTTTATTGATTATGCTGTTACAGTTGTTCTATTTCCCCTGCTTCGTTCCCCTCCACCCTACCCCCCGTCCCCACCATTACCCCCCCTTTAGTTTATGTCCGTGTGTCTCAAGTTCTTTAGATTCTATATTTCCCATACTATTCTTGCCCCCCATCTGTTTTCTATCTACTGTCTATGCTACTTATTTTCTGTACCTTCTCTCCTCTTCTGCTCCTCCCACTCCCCTGTTGCTAACCCTCCTTGAGATCTTCATTTCTATGTTTCCACTCCTGATCTAGCTGTCCTTTTAGTTTGCTTTCGTTTTAGGTGTGATTCTTAATAACTGTGAGTTTGTTGTCCTTTCACTGTTCATGTTTCTTTAACTTCTTTTTCTTAGATGAGTCCCTTTAACATTTCATATAATAAGGGCTTGGTGATGATGAACTCCTTGAATTTGATCTTATCTGAGAAGCACTTTATCTGTCCTTCCATTCTAAATGCAAGTTTTGCTGGATAGAGCAATCTTGGTTGTGGGTCTTTGGATTTCATGACTTGGAATACCTCTTTCCAGCCCCTCCTTGCCTGTAAGGTCTCTTTTGAGAAATCTGCTGACAGTCTGATGGGGACTCCTTTGTAGGTGACTGTCCCCTTAGCTCTTGCTGCTTCTAGGATTCTCTCCTTCATTTTAATCTTGGCTAATGTAATGATGATGTGCCTTGGTGTGTTCCTTCTTGGGTCCAACTTCTTTGGGACTCTCTGAACTTCCTGGATTTCCTGGAAGTCTATTTCCTTTACCAGATTGGGGAACTTCTCCTTTATTATTTGTTCAAATAAGTTTTCCACTGGTGGCTGTGCCTTTCCCCCTTCTGGTACCCCTATAATTCGGATGGAGCATTTAAAGATGTCCTGGAGGTTCCTAAGACTCTCCTCATTTCTTTGAATTCTTGCTTCTTGACTCTTTTCTGTTTGGCCATTATTTGCTTTCTTCTGGTCCACTCCATTGATTTGAGTCCCAGTTTCCTTTTCATCGCTATTGGTTTCCTGTGCAATTCCATTCATTTCAATTAGTTTCTGCCTTCATATGTTTGTCTAATTTGTGGCTATAATCAACCAGTTCTGTGAGGATCCTGATCGCCAGTGTTTTAAACTGTGCGTCTGAGAGTTTTGCTATTTCTTCATCGCTTAGATTTATAGGCTCTGGGGCTTTGTGATCTTCTTGAGCCATTTTTGTTCTGTTCGCGCCCTTTAAGTGTGAGGAGCGGAGCCTTGGAATACCAGGTCGCTGGGTTGTGACGCTGTATGTGGGGGTGTGGTCAGAGCGGGGAAATGGCGGCCCCCTCTGCTGTTTCGTGCTGCTGGGTGAGGAGCAGAGGCTTAGGTAGTTCACCTGGGTCGGGCCACTCAGAGTCGCTGGGTTATGACGCTGTATGTGGCGGTGGGGTCAGAGCAGGGAAATGGCAGTGCCCTTCCTGCCGCTTGCTGCGGGAACCCGCTGGGTCCCAGTCCAATCGCCTACTCCCTCGCTTGTCTATCCACACACCAAAGCGAGACCACAGTCAACCCGAAGCCCTGCTCCCTCGCTGTTTCCCCGAGGTCGCTCACTAGGTCCAACCCTGCGCCTGGGTTCTGCATGCCTGAGTCTGTCTGACCGAGTTTTCCTGTGCAACCCCGCTCCACCAGCTGCTGGTTTCTCCCCTTACCGGTCAGACTGAAGAATTTGTTGTTAACAGACTTCCAAAAAGTTCAATTTTCTGTGTTCTGGCTATGTTTTCTGTTGCTAACATTTAGCTGTCTCTAAACTTGGTTGTGTGAGAAGGCACGGCTTATCCACCTATGCCTCCATCTTGGCGGAAGTCCTCTGTTTTTTTAAAATTTTAATGAAATCCAACTTACCTATTTATTCTTTTGTTGCCTGTGACTTCGGTGTCATATTTAAGAAACTGTTGTGAAATCCAAAATGATGAAGATTTTCCCTATATTTTCTTCTAAGAGTTTTATAGTTTTAGGTCTTGAATTTAGATCCTTGGTTCATTTTGAAATAATTTTGTATGGTGTAGAGTAAGGGTCCCACTTCATTCTTTGCTAAGTGGATAGCTCATTTTCCCAGCACCCTTTGTTGAAGAGACTGTTCTTTTCCCATTGAATGATCTTGGCCTGAAATTTTTTCAATGCACAAAACACATAAAATTATAAAGGAAACCACTTTTATCGAAAAATAGTTTATCAAAATATGAAAAATCCCAAATTGTATAATTTAATAATGTGGGTCTAATAACTACCATAATCTCAAAGTAGTAATGAATATAAATGATATTTTAAGATATCTGTAGCAATTTTAATATAATATAAAATATTTGTGATTTCTATTGGTGACAAAGTCAAGTTTTCCTGATACTACTCTGGTTTGTTAACATTCATAATTGAAAGAAAGGCTAAATTTCAGTTCAGAGGTTAGTGAAAATAAAGACATAATTTTCCCTAGGTTTACATACCTCCAGGAATTTCATCTGCAGACTTGGGGAGCCTAGAGACCTATGGCTAAGAGCCCTCTGTGACCTACATCATGCTGTGAACCCCGATTCCCCACGTGGGCCCTGGGTTCACCACCCACAGCTGGCGCGTGTGGGGCAATGAGAGGAAGCCTCCACACAGGTCCTCAGCAGACTTTCTTCTCTGAGGCAACCTCCTTTGTCCATATCCTGCCTTTTGCAAGTTGTGCTCTTGGGTGTCCCTCCCAGTCTTACAACACTGCTCTTATTTTTTGTGCTCCAGGATGGGTCAGACATCATTCATTAAAGAGGGAATTTGGAGGCCACTTTGGCTTTATCTCTGTAAAAGGATAGTCTTTTCCTGACTTATACTTCATCATAAACAGGTACTTACTCCCCTCCCCCTGCCCTAGACTTAGACATTTAACTCTCACATGTTCTGCCCCCCATGGGCTCTCGTAGCAGCTTTTATTCCCTACTTCTGAAACTTACAGCTATATCCACTTCCGAATTTTAACCTGAAAGTCACTGTGGTTAAGAGCAAGACTTAGAAGCTGGATTGCCTGGTTTTGAATCCCAGTTCTCCTGCTTCCCAACCCTGTGACCTTAAGTAAGCTATGCACCCTACTGTGCTTCAGTTTCCTCAGCTGTAAAATGGGGATGGTAATAGCACCTATTTCATGAGGTGATTGTGAAGATTTATTTTTTTATTATAGTTGGCATACAATATTATATTAGTTTCAGGGGTACAACATAGTGGTTTGACATTTATATACCTTACAATGTGATCACCACACTAAGTCTAGCACCCATCTGTCACCAGGCAAAGTTACCACAGTACTGTGGACTAATTCTCCTTCCCTTTTTTAACTCACCCCACCAACCACCTCCCCTCTGGCAACCATCAGTTTGGCTCTCTTTCTGTGAGTCTGTTTTTCCTTTGTTTTGTTTGTTTCTTTTTTCTTTTAGATTCCACATATAAGAGAAATCATGTAGCATTTGCCTTTCTCTGTCTGACTTATTTTATTTAGCATAATACCATGTTGTCACAGATGGCAAGATTTCACATTTTTATAGCTGAGTAATATTCCATTATATCACATCTTCTTTATCCATTCCTCTATCAGTGGACACCGGGGTTGTGCTCATACCTTGGCTAATGTAAATAATGTTGCATATGAATATATGAGTGTATATATATATATAGCTTTTCAAATTAGCGTTTTTGTTTTATTCAGATAAACACCCGAAAGTGGAATTGCTGGGTGATATCATAGTTTTTTAAAAGAATCTTCATCTCTTTTTCATAGTGGCCATACCAATTTATAGTCCCACTAAGGATGCACAAGGTCCCCTTTTCTCCACATCCTCACCAACACTTGTTATTTGTTGACGTTTTTATATGGCCTTTTTGACTGCTATGAGGTGGTATCTCATTGTGGTCTCGATTTGCATTTCTCTAATTAGTGACATTAAGGATCTTTTCATATGCCTGTTGGTCATCTGTATGTTTTCTTTTTAGGTCCTCTGTCCATTCTAAAATTAATTAATTATTAATTTTTTAATTCTCATTTGAGGGCATGTTCACTGATTTTTAGAAAGAAGGGGAAGGGGAAAGAGAGGGAGGGAGAGAGGAAATGTTGAGGTGAGAAAGAAACCAATTGGTTGCCTACTGTCGGTGCCCCGACTGGGGATACAACCCACAACCTAACCAGGAATCAAACCAGTGACCTTTTGGTGTACAGGACAATGCTCTAACCAACTGGCCTGAGCCACACTGGCCAGGGCCTCTGTCCATTTTTTAAAAATATATTTTATTGAGTACACTATTACAGTTGTCCCATTTTCCCCCTTCATTCCCCTCCACCCTGCACACCCCCTCCCACCCACATTCCCCCCTTTAGTTCACGTCCATGTGTCATACTTATAAGTTCTTTAGCTTCTATATTTCCCACACTATTCTTACCCTCCCCCTGTCTATTTTCTACCTGCCATATATGCTACTTATTCTCTGCACCTTTTCCCCCTCTCTCCTCC
Source organism: Artibeus jamaicensis (assembly GCF_021234435.1). Classification (NCBI taxonomy): domain Eukaryota; kingdom Metazoa; phylum Chordata; class Mammalia; order Chiroptera; family Phyllostomidae; genus Artibeus; species Artibeus jamaicensis. Next base: position 5,508,704 of record NW_026521356.1, read on the forward strand.
TCCCACTCCCCTGTTGCTAACCCTCCATGTGATCTCCATTTCTGTGGTTCTGTTCCTGTTCTAGCTGTTTCCTTTGTTTTTGTTTTTGTTTTAGTTGTGGTTGTTAATACCTGTGAGTTTGCTGTCATTTTACTGTACATGTTTTTTTTATCTTCTTTTTCTTAGATAAGTCTCTTTACCATTTCATATAATAAGAGCTTGGTGATGATGAACTCCTTGAACTCGACCTTATCTGAGAAGCACTTTATCTGCCCTTCCATTCTAAATGAAAGCTTGGCTGGATAGAACAGTCTTGGATGTAGGTCCTTGCCTTTCATAACTTGGAATACTTCTTTTCAGCCCCTTCTTGCCTGCAAGGTCTCTTTTGAGAAATCAGCTGACAGTCTGATGGGAACTCCTTTGTAGGTGACTGTCCCCTTATCTCTTGCTACTTCTAGGATTCTCTCCTTCATTTTAATCTTGGCTAATGTAATTATGATGTGTTTTGGGGGGTTCCTCCTTGGGTCCAAGTTCTTTGGGACTCTCTGATCTTCCTGGACTTCCTAGAAGGCTATTTCCTTTGCCAGGTTGGGAAAGTTCTTCATTATTTGTTCAAATAACTTTTCCACTTGTTGCTCTTCCCTTTCCCCTTCTGGTGCCCCTATAATTCAGATGTTGGAACATTTAAAGATGTCCTGGAAGTTCCTAAGCCTCTCCTCATTTTTTTTAATTCCTATTACTTCATTTCTTTTCTGATTGGATGTTTCTTTTTTCCTTCTGGTCCACTCCATTGATTTGAGTCTTAGTTTCCTTCCCATCAGTATTGGTTCCCTGCACATTTTTCTTTATTTCACTTAGCATAGCCTTCATTTTTTTCATCTAATTTGCGACCAGATTCAACCAATTCTGTGGGCGTCCTGATTACCAGTGTTTTGAACTGTGCATCTGACAGGTTGGCTATCTCTTGGTCACTTAGTTGTATTTTTTTCTGGAGCTTTGATCTGTTTTTTTATTTGTGCCATTTTTTTTGTCTTGACATACTTGTTACATAGTGAGGGGCGGAGCCTTACATGTTCACCAGGGTGGGGCAACCCAGTCACTAGGTTGTGAGTCTGTGTGTGGGGGCGGGGTCAGAGAGGGAACAATGGTGCTTCCTTCACTCTCTGACAGATTTCAGTCACTTCCACTACTTCCCCCGAGCAAATTGGGCCATTCTGGTACTGATTCCCAGGTAGGTAGGTTTGTGTATGTACTAGGACACCGTGGGTCTCTCCAATGAACTCTCCTATGAGGCTGGAAGTCTCTCCCAGCATCTCAACCCCCACAGGTATTTTCAGTCGGTGTTTTGAGGCTCTATTTCCCCACGATGGGGCCCTGGGTTGCACGGTCTGTCTCGCTCCCTAGTTTCACCTGGTTTATCTGTGTGCAAATGTGGGACTGCCCGATGCACCAGCCACCTTGTGCGCTGTGCTCCTCCACAATCTGCTGCCTCACTGAGTCCACCAGCCTTGCGCACCTGGGTCTACCAGCCACTGCTTTGCTGCTAGCCCTCTCCGCCTGGCCACCTGACTCTGCCCCTCCTACTGGTCTGGATGAATGTGTCTTCATTAACTCATTGGTTATTGGACTAACATACAGTTCAATTTTCTGTCAGTTCTGGTTGTTTATTTTGTTTTAAATTGTTGTTGTCCTTCTTTTGGTTGTGTGAGGAGGCACAATGTGTCTACCTATGCTTCCATCTTGGCTGGAAGTCTAATTTCAGGCTCTGTCTATTTTTGATTATTTGTTTATTTTTCCCTTATTGAGTTGTGTGAGTTCCTTATATATTTTTGGTATCAACCCCTTATTGGATATATGAGTATCATTTGTGAATATCTTCTTCAATTCAATAGGTTGTCTTCATTTTGTTGTTAATTTTCTTCACTGAAATAGTTTGATGTAGTTCCATTTGTTTATTTCTTCCTTTGTTGCCCTTGCCTGAGGGGTCATACCCAAAAAGATATTACTAAGAGTGATATTAAAGAGTTTATTACCTATGTTTTCTTCTAGGAGTTTTATAGTTTTAGGTTGAATGTCTATCATTAATCAATTTTTAGTTCATCTTTGTATATGGTGTAAGAAAGTGGTCCAGTTTCATTTTTTTTTCCCCATGTATCGGTTCAGTTTTCCCAACACTACTTGTTAAACAGACTCTCATTTCTTCATTGTATATTTTTTCCACTTTTGTCATAGATTAATTGACCATATATGCAAGGATTTATTTCTGGGCTCTCTATTCTGTTCCATTGATCCGTGTGTCTGTTTTTATACCAGTAGCATACTGTTTTGATTATTATGGCCTTGTTGTATAGTTTGAAATCAGGGAGTGTGACACTGCCAACCCTCTTCTTCTTTCTCAAGAGTGCTTTGGCTATACATGGTATTTGGTGGTTCCATATAAATTTTAGGATTATTCCAGATCTGAGAAGAATGATATTGGTATGTTGATAGGGATTGCATTGAGTCTAGATTGGTTTAGGTAGCATGAACATTTTAAAGATATTAATCCTTTTAATCAATGAGTATGACATAGCCTTCCATTTTTTGGTGTCCTCTTCAATTTTTTTCTTCAATGTTTTATAGTTTTTAGAGCATTGGTCTTCACTTCCTTGGTTAAATTTACTCCTAGGTATTTTATTCTTTCTGATACAGTTATAAATAGGATTGTTTTCTTAATTTCTCCTTTTGGTCACTTGTTATTACTATATAGAAATGCCACAGATTTTCATATACTAATTTTGTATTCTGCTACTCTACTTAATTCATTTATTACTTTTATTAATTTTTTGGAATCTTTAGAGTTTTTCTATCTATAGTATTATGTCACCTGCAAATAGTGATAGTTTTACTTCTTCCTTTACAGTTGGGATGCCTTGTATATCTTTTTCTTGTCTGATTGCTGTGGCTGGGACTTAGAATATTTTATTGAATAACAGTGGTGGGAGTAGGCATCCTTATCTTGTTCCTGATCTTAGAGGTCAGGAGATCAGAGGATGAAAAAATCTTTCAATTTTTCATTATTAGTATGATGTTAGGTATGGTTTTATCATATATGGCCTATATTATGTGGAGGTAAGTTCCCTCTATATCCATTTTGTTGAGAGTTTTCATCATATATGGATATTGAATCTTGTCCAATGCTTTTCATGTATCCATTGAGATGACCATATAATTTTTATTCTTGCTTTTGTTGATGTGATGTTATCACATCATTAACAGATACTGAACCATTCTTGCATCCCTGAGATAAATCTCTTTTGATCATGGTATCTAATCTTTTAAATGTATTATTGAATTCAGTTTGCTAGAACTATTTCATTGAGAACTTTCACATCTATGTTTATCAGGGATATCGGCCTATAATTTCCTTTTTTTCTTCCTTCCTTCCTTCCTTCCTTCCTTCCTTCCTTCCTTCCTTCCTTCCTTCCTTCCTTCCTTCCTTCCTTCCTTCCTAGTAGCACTGTCTGGTTTTGGTGCCAGAGTAATACTGGCCTTGTAGAATAAGTTTGGAAGTGTTCTTCCTCTTTAATTTTTTGTAATAGATTGAGAATAGATATTAATTCTTCTTTAAATGTTTGGTAGAATTCACTGGTGAAGGCATCTGGTCCCAGACTTTTGTCTTTTGGGAGTTTTTTTTTATTATTAATACTGCTTCAGTTTATTGCTAGTAATCAGTCTTTTCAGATTTTCTGTTTCTTCTTGGTTGACTCTTGGGAGGCCCCATGTTTCTAGGAATTTATCCATTTATGTTAGCTTGTCTAAGTTGTCCAATAAGTGGCATATAATTGTTCATAGTATTCTTTTATTATCCTTTGTGTTTCTGTGGTGTTGGTTGTAGACTCTTTGTTTTCATTTCTGTTTTTATTTATTTGAGTTCTCTTGTTTTCTTGATGAGTCTGGCTAAAGGTTTGTCAATTTTGAGAATTTAAAGAGTATTTGCATAACACTGAGCCCATAAAAATCACTATGTAAGTGGACTTTTTTAAGTAAAAAGTCCACAATTTTTTAACTCTATCTTTTTTCTTCTTCAGAAAACCTAATCTCTTTTCATTTTCTCCCTCTTAGTAAGCAACTACAAATACATCCTTTCTGGTCAAAATACCCCATTGGCTATCACACTGACTGACACCACTCACTTTTAAGATGTCTTAACTAAACTCCAGATTCGTGTCAAATCCTTCTACTTTTCCCTACCAACTTCAATTTCTGTTCCTCTAACAATCTCCTTGATTCTTTTCAGTCTTAGATATTCATTATTCCATGTTCATTTTATTTTTTGCCATGTTAAAGGGCTTTGATGACTCGGCTTAGGGTGGCTGGTCTTTTACCAAGTGGCACTTGGAATGGAGGAGAGGAAGTAAGACTGGACCAGGTGAAGGAACAAACTGTCCTAATGCCATGCTCTACTCACCTCCACAGAAGGCCATATTTGGAGAGGGCATACTCTATGCACCTAACATTCAGGGACTCTCATATAAGTAGCAATATGATGTTCCTTTCAAATCAATGCTCTTGCCCCTGACTCCTGAGCAGAATTTAACAGCTGTCAGCAGAACCTGTGTCAGTAACAGTGTGGACAGAACACTAAACTGGGAATCAGAAGACCTAGTTTCTAGCCTCAGCTCCGCCCATGCTTATTACCATGACCTTGGCAAAGTCACTTACACTTATTTGGCCCTAATTACCTTAGGGTTAGTAATGCTCATAGGTATGAGAGTCAAACATATATGAACATACTCTCTTCTGAGCACACATTTTAGCCTTGTATACATTAAAGTTATATTTGTTGCTATAATCAAATCCCAACTATCCAGATTCAGCTCATACATGAAAAATCTTCATACACTTTGCTTCCAGCACATACTGCACTGTGCAGATGAGGCAGGGCTGGCTGAATGGAAAACTAAAGACTCAAAACCTCTAGCTATAAAATACTGCAGAGATTGTGATAGCAGGAGAAACTCGCAGTCTCACAGGAGAATTCTTTGGAAAGTGGGGCTAGAGAGTGGAGTGAGTGGCATTCATTACTCCCTCTCTAACCCCTCCCCCACAGACAGTGCCACAATACAGCAAAGAAGGTTGCCTCACCCAGCTGAATACCTAAGGCTCTGTCTCCTTACATAACAGATGCACCAAGACAAATAAGGCCCAAATGAAAGAACAGATCAAAACTCCAGAAAAACAGCTAAGCAATGAGGAGATAGACAACCTATCTGATGCAGAGTTCAAAACACTGGTAATCAGGATGCTCACAGAATTGACTGATAGTGTCACAAAATGAAGGAAGAAATGAAGGCTACCCAAAGTGAAAAAAAAAGCAAAATATACAGGGAACCAACAGTGGAAGGAAGGAAATTGGGACTCAAATCAACAATTTGGAACAAAAGGAAGAACAAAACATTTGACCAGAACAGAATGAAGAAACAAGAATTCAGAAAAATGAGGAGAAGCTTAGGAACCTCCAGGACAACTTTAAATGTTCCAACATCCAAATCATCAGGGTGCCAGAAGGAGACTTGGAAGAAAAAGAAATTGAAAATTTATTTGAAAAAATAATGAAGGAAAACTTACCCAATCTGGCAAAGGAAATAGACTTCCAGGAAGTCCAAAGAGTCCCCAAAAAATTGGACTCAAGGAGGAACACACCAACGCATGTCATCATTAAGTTATCCAAGGATAAAGATAAAGAGAGAATCCTAAAAGCAGCAAGAGGAAATGAGAGAGTTACCTACAAAGGAGTTTCCATAAGACTATCAACTGATTTCTCAAAAGAAACCCTACAGGCTAGAAGGGGCTGAAAAGAAGTATTTGAAGTCATGAAAGACAAGGACCTACATCCCAGATTGCTCTATCCAGCACAGCTTGTATTTAGAATGGAAGGGCAGATACAGTGTTTCCTAGATAAGATAAAGCTAAAGGAGTTCATCATCACTGAACCCTTATTATATGAAATGTTAAAGGGACTTATCTAAAAAACAGAAGAAGATAAAAAATATGAACAGTAAAATGACAACAAACATAACTATCAACAACTGAACCTAAAAAAAACAAAACTAAGCAAACAACTAGAACAAGAACAGAATCACAGAAATGGAGATCACATGGAGGGTTATTCGTGGGTAGAGTGAATGGAAGACTAGAGGGAAAAGGTACAGGGAATAAGGAGCATAATTGGTAGGCATAAAATAGACAGGAGGAGGTTAAGAACAGTATAGGAAACAGAGAGGTCAAAGAACTTCTATACACAATTCATGGACATGAACTAAGGGAGGGGGGAATGCTGGAAGGTGGGGGTGTGCAGGGCAGAGGGGGGAGAAGGGAGAAAAAATTGGGAAAACTAATAGTGTAATCAAGAAAATATACTTTTTAAAAAAGCAATTTAAAACCAAACTAGCTTTACTGATTAATTAACTTACTGATTGATTGATTGATTGATTGATGGTCATTCTTCTGTTTTAGATAATCCAACGTTTAAAATAGCTTTTACCAATTTTATCATCACTGACACTTTGGACAAGAAAATCGTTTCTTATAGAGAGCTGTCCTGTGTATTTTAGGATGTTTAGTAGCACCCCTGGCCTCTATCCACTTGATTTCTGTCATGATCATCAAAAATGTCTCCAGATATTGCAGACATTCCCCCTGGGAAACAGGATTGCTTCTGGTCAATATCTACCTCATTAAAGAATAACACGGTCTTTTTTTACTGCTTTTTATTTACACATCTAACTCCTTAAGAATGGTAACTCCATATTCTATATTTTTACATTTCTACATATTACAGGTCAAAACTACATAGAGTTAATGTTCAATAAAATTTTTGGTATATGGGAATGCTATGACTGTGTTTCTTGCCCTGCAGTATCACATATCAAAAAACTGTCCTTATCAAGAGAAAGGACTAAGTCGGTTTCCTACTGGAAAGTTGGTAAGTTTAAATCTTTCAAAACATCCTATGAAAACAACAACTTGATCTGCACACTGGACTTACAAGGCTTACAGTTTTGTTATATAGGACAATGGCTCTCAACTGGAGGTGATTTTGTCTCCCAGGGAACATTTGCCAATGTCTGGAGACATTTTCGGGTGTCACAGCTGGGGGAAAGGGTATCTAGTGGGATGCTGGTAAACCTCCTATAATGCACAGGACATCTCCACAACAAATAATTATCCAGTCCAGTGTATCAACATTTTGACAGTGCTAACAAGGAGCTCTGCTATATTGGAAGAATTATGCACTGTGCTTTTTCTTGGCTATGTGGGCTTTTCCTTTGGAGAACATAATCAAATCTCTGTTCTTCTTTCTCACAGCTGCTCATGGCACAAGTTCCTAAGATGCATGCTTACGATCTTTCCCTTCCTAGAATGGATGTGTATGTATCGATTCAAGGACTGGCTTCTTGGAGACTTACTTGCTGGTATGAGTGTTGGCCTTGTGCAAGTTCCCCAAGGTAAGGAAGATAGAAAGCCTTTCACCCCCAGACAACGTGTCAGACCTTGTTCACTCACCCAGAGTAAACAATTCTATGACATGAATAGAAAAAAATGAGAATTCCATTCACATCATTACCATTTGTTCCCTTACCTGCCAGATTTCTAACTCAGAATGGTTCCAAAATACTTGGTTTAGTTTGCACCCCTGAATACTTGCATCTGTAATACCCATTTATGGTCTTTTTTTTTTTTTTTGCTTAACTAGATATTTCAGAGTCACTTGAGTACAAAAGACCTTATCGGCACTGGTTTTACTTATAAAGGTAAAGGATAGGAAACATGGCATGCTGGCATCTCTTTGACAAGTCACATGCACATCATTCCAGGGGCTACTCTTTGGTCTTCCAGGTAGCAGTTCAGACTTAAGGCAACAAGATCATTCAGATAGGTCGAGAGCTATCTGGACTTTAGAAGCCTCATTTCCCAAACAGTACCAACCTCTCTGGGAATTTTCATTAACACTTGCTTTCTGGGTCTCACAGGTAACATGCCCAGTTACAAGATCATCGTGCTCAGAGAAGCCAAAGCGAGGGCCTCCCACTGGATACTTATCCTTCATTCACATTCTCTGAGTCCGGACAGAGTACACTGGTCATGCTCATTTTCACCATAACCAGTGTTGGCTGGTAACACAGCTGACATTCCACTGTTACCAGGTTTTAAAAAAATGACAGCTAGAAAGTTAACTCAATAAATTTATCCACAGAGAAAGAGGAAGGACTTCATTAATTCTTTACTCACAGTGGTTCACAGTTCCCTACATAGTCTTCGAACACCTCTAGTTCTCTACTTTTCTGGGACCGAACAGGCAGGATTGAAACCTGTGATTACACAGGTTGTGCACAGCATAGAAGGACCAGCCAAAGGGGCAAGTGGTAGCTTTCTGACATAGGACTGTTCATTGGGGGAAAGGAATCCCTTTCTTTAAAAAATCGTCATACAGTAAAACTGACTTCCTTTTGGTGCACAGTTCTTTGGAGTTAAACACATAATTAGATTTGTGTAACCACCACTACAGTCAAGATACCTAACAGTCCCATCAGCCTCAAATCTCTCTTGTGCCAACCCTTTCAGTCACGTCCTCCTAACCTCGAAGCCCCCACAAGCACTGATCTGCTCTCCATCAACATAATGCTGTCTTTTTTAGAATATCATGTAAGTGGACTCATACAGTATGTAACTTTTGAAGGCTGGCTTCTTTAATTCAGCATTAGGTCTTTGAAATTAATGCAAATGGTTATATACATTGATACTTCGTTCCTTTTCATTGCTGAGTAATATTCCATTGTATGGCTGTACCACAGTTTATTTATTCCGTCACCTGTTTTTGATGGGCATTTTGTTTCCAGTTTTTGGCTGTCGCAAATAAAGTTGCTATGAACATTCGTGTAAAGATTTTTGTGTGAACGTGGTTTCATTTCTCTAAGCTAAATACCCAGGAGTGGTACTGTTTATCATGTAGTAAAGTGTGTGTTTAACTTTATAAGAAACTGCCAAACTATTTTCCAGGGTGGCCGTACCTACCATTTTACATGTCCATCAGCAATGTAGATGCCCTTTGCAAGGTGAAGGAACTGCATCTACTCTAGTTTGCTGAGAATTTTTATGATGAGTGGATGTTGCATTTTGCCATCTGTTTTTTACTTCATGTATTGATATGATCATGTGGTTTTTATCTTTAGGCGGCTAACATGGTAGATTATATTAACTGAGTTGCAAATATTGAACTGCCAGGTGCAAACCAAAGTGATCCACTTGTATGAGCACATCCACGTCCAGGAAGGCATCAGAAAGTCTCCCACGTTCCTGTGGTGCTGCAATGAGCAGCCTCAACTCTAGGCACTAAGGCTTTAACTGGCATCCCCTATGCACTTGCACTTATCAAAGGCCCTTCACTTATGACCAAAGTTTGAGGACATCCTATTGCTAAATTATCAACTCATCAGCATGATTCAGTACTAAAATAAGAATAATATTAGGATGTATAAGCATCCCTGGCATCCAGCACATAACTATATGAATGAGTAAACTCTTGCTAAGAGATTGTATGTTATTTTAAGTAGTATGAATAATGAAATAATTTGCAGTGTGAATAACTCAAAAGTTTTACTTAAATAGGTAGTACCTAATGACTTAATAATTTTCTTCAAATGAAATAAAAATACTACATGGTAAAGTCCTTATTTAAAATGTTCTGGATCTTTTGTATGGTGAAATTCCCATTCATAAATGTAAAAGAAAACAGAAAATCACCATTAGAGAAACATCACAGTGATAATTGTTGTAGATAAAATCCCCCCCAGTTGTTAAAATTAGTGGGTAAAATTTTGTAAGCCTTGAAATAGGATTTGCATAGTTTCAAAGTATCTTCCTCTGCTACCCCACTACTCGACAGCAGAGATTTGGTGGGACCACTTTAACCATGTAAGATCAGTGCTGTCACCACCAGCAGTAGGACACACGGAGATCACAAATCCTGGGGCTTGATGGGCCAAGAAGACACAGCATCATTTCTGTGGAATTCTCACCAAAAATGGATATGTTAGTGCAATGACGAGGAAACTGAAGACAACCCCCACTTACAGGACATTTGACAAAAAACTGATTTATTAATATTCTTCCAAAGTGTTAATGTCAAGAAAGACAAATGAAGTCTGAGGAACTATTACAGATTGCAGGGCTAAGGAAAAATAACAACTAACTGCAATGTAGGGCTCTGCATAAAATCCTGGAACAGAAAAAGGAAATTAGTGGTAAAACCAATGAGATTCAAGTCAAATCTTTAGTTAATTTCTGATGTTAATTTCCTGGTTCTGATCATTATGATTATGTAAAATGTTAACATTAGGGGAACCCACGTAAGTGATATGTGAAAACCTTGTCACTTCTATAAGAATGAAACTAATTGTTCAAAATTTAAAAGTTTTTCAGGGTATTGGAAAATTTGGAAACTTGGCTTCCCTCTATTTCTCCACAGCCTAAGCTTAACTGAGACTGGGCAACTTAGCATCAGGCTGTTACCAACTCATTCTCTTACCTTCCCTGTATTGGTAAGTTGTTCGAAACCCTACATTTCAAAAGACTCCCTCTTCATGCTAATATTGCTCATCAAGAGCAAATAGGGGTTGTTCAACATTATACTGCAATTTATAGGCAGGATATTAAAGCAAGAAAATGAAATATAAGGTATATGGTTTGTAAAGAAAGAAAACTTTATTATTTATATATTTTTAAATATAGAGAATTAAAGAGAGTCTACAGAAAAGTTAATACAATTCATAAGATTTTATCCAGGTTGCTGGATACAAGATCAGCATATAAAAATCAATTACATTTCTTTATACCTGCAGAAACCACAGTGAAAAAAAATAAAATATACAATTTACAAAAGCACAATAAATATGAATTGTTGTAATGAAACAAGAGAAATGCATTTTACTTAGTAATATTAATAAGGACCTAAATTTATAAAAGATATGTACTTGTAGCTTAGAAGACTCAATATTTAAAAATTTCAGATCTTTAAAAATTGATTTATAAATTTGATAGAATCTCAATGTAAATTCTAAGACTTTATAATAAAACAGTAGCAGATTCTACAATGTATGTAAGCCAAGAACAGCCAATTTTTTTAAAGAAAAACATGGGCAGACTTGCTCCTCCAGCTATCAAGACAACATAAAGTTATAATATCTTTTAAGATAATGCACAGCAAAGGTAGAAAGAATAAATAAACATTCATATGTGGATATGCTGAAATACACAGAAGGAAAATGAGCAGCCTCAAGCAACTCAGCACAACATGGAACATTTTGATTATATATATATGCAACCACAAAGCTGATGTGGCCCCTGGTGAAAGTAAGTTTGACACCCCTGCACTAACTCATACGCACAAAATTAAAAATATGACAGTATCATGTGCTAATACAGAGGTAGATGATGGGAACTGTTATACAATGCTGGTGGGAGTGTAATGTACAACCATTTGGAAACAGTTTGGCATTTTCTGGTAAATGTCCCAGCAATTATGCTTCAGTGTATATTATCTCAAGGAACTTACACAGCTATGCACCAGGGGACCTGTGTGTAAGAACATGCATAGCAGTATTGCTCCTAATAGCCCCAAACTGGAAACAAAGTCAAGAGACCGCAAAAGCCCAGAGACAAAGAGAATGGGCAGTACTTCCTTGGGTCCTGGTGGCTTTTTAGTTCTCATCCTGGTCTCTGGTGCAGCCCCACTGCCTTTTATACTCTTTTAATAAACTTCCTGTTTTGCTTAAGCTAATCTGAACAGGTTTGCTGTGTTTTTGCAATCAACAGAGCCTTGCTTAGGGAAAATAATATGGAAGGGGAACCTGTAAATTACAAGAGACTTCAGAAATTTAGCAATCAATGTGAAAATCATATTTGAGCCCTGATGTACACAACAAAGATTGTAAAAGAAAGCACAACATATACTAGCAAATGATTTTTTTAAAAGTCACTCTGAAACCTACTTCATTTCTGGCTCAAGGTCTCTCACGAGGTTCCAGTTAAGGTGTCAGTCACCTCAAGGCCCTGCTGGGGCAGAGGATCAGTTTCCAGGTGCACCCATGTGCTTGCTGGCAGGCCTGGTTTTCTTTCCCTTTTCTTTTCTTTTCTGTTCTTTTCTTCCAATCCTCACTCGAGGACATGCTTATTGATTTTAGACAGGGAAGGGAGGGAGGGGGAGAGAGAGAGAGAGAGAAACGTGTATTGGTTCCGTCACACACTCCCTAACTGGGGACCAAACCTGCAATCCAGACCCATGCCCTGACTGGGAATCGAACCTGAAAACTTTTGGTTTAGGGAACGATACTCCAACCAACTGAGCCACACCAGCCAAGGCTGGCCTGGTTTTCTCACCATGTGGGACTCTCCCTTGGTTGCTTAAGTGTCCTTGCAGCACAGCAGCTGGCAGGAGCAACTGCATATGCAGGGCCCAGTGCAAAATGAAAGTGCAGAGCCTGTAGTTCAAAAATTATTCAGAATTTCAAGATGGTCAGAGTAGAGCATGAAGCCTAGGGTTCTATGCGATTGCTTCCGTCACACAGCCATGAACTCAACACAGGTGGCTGCTGACCTGCATGAAAGAGAGAGCAACCAAGATAGAAGCCACAGTCTTCTTGCAACCCAATCTCGAAACTAATATCGTATCATTTTTGTTGTTGTTTGTTTATTAGAAGCAACTTACAAGTTCCACCCCACACTTACAGGGTAGGGATCACACAGGGCACGGACACCAGTTAGCCACTGCGGGCCTTTGACCACAGCAACCGTGTGTGAGATAAGCAGGGAAATGTGAACATGGACTGGATATCTGATAATGTTAAAGGGCCGTTATTTTTTAGGTATGATGATGATATTATAGTTGAGTTAAAAGAGGGTCTTCGTTCAACCTTCCTGTCCGTCCCCTCTCCTTCCCTTCCCCTCCAAAAAAAGAGGGTCTTTTTTTAGAGATACATACTGAAATATTTACAGATGAAATGATTCCATGACTTCGGGCTTGCTTCGAAGTAAGGTGGAGTGGGAGAGAGTAGGGGCATCGGTGAAACAGGCCTGGCCATGCCTTGACCATTGAAGCAGGTGGTGGATACACAGGAGTTCGTTGTACTGTTTTTGTATATGATCAAATGTTTGCATTAAAAACAAAAAGCCTTGCTTGTCCAAGGCAGTAAATTGGCTCAGTGGGCCCTCTGGTGTGATCTGAGTTGAGGCCCTCAAGGGCGGGAGGTATGGGGCTTGAGACATCAAAAAGATGACAGCGTGCATGTTAATCTTTTTGCTTCAAAATTTCCTGATTCTCATGGTGCTTTTTAGAAAAGAATGTAAGTATTGAAGAAGGAGCTGGAGGAAGAGATGAGACTGATTAGGAGGAACAGACACAACACATATCGAGTTGGAGTCAAGTCAGTTAAGTGTGATTCTCACCTTGCTCTTCAGCTCTGTCGTCAGTCCTGGGGAATTAGCAGGGCCTTCTTGTACTAGGCTGGGGGTGGCAGAGGGGCTGCTTCTGAGTCGCTGGAAGTTAAGGTCTCATTGCTGTGATGTTCTCTTTCCATGAAGCATGAAAACCTCGCAGTGAAAGGTGTTTAAGCCTGTGATGTATAACTGAGGTGTAAAACCATTTGGTACAATACAAAAAAAGGAGATAATAAAAGGTACTAATTAAAGGCTGTATGCCAAGGAACACTAATACCATACTCAGTCAGCTATATATGTAGATCATGTTTATTTTAAATATTCTTTACAGTTTTTATTTAAGATGACTTTTAAAAGCCAAGCTACATTTTCTTACTTAAATTGTCTTGCTTTTCAGTCCTGACATTCAGTTTGCTGGCAAGGCAATTGATTCCACCTCTCAATGTCTCATACGCAGCTTTCTGTTCTTCAATACTTTATGTGATTTTTGGATCATGTCATCAAATGTCTATTGGTGAGTTCAGCCCTGGAACCACACAAGGTGGATAAGTCCCTACCTCAATTATTGACTTATTGCTAAGGAACCCAAGTGAAAGCTATATTTGAGGTAGAAAGGAGACAGGGTGGACATTCTATTCACAGGATTAGTGTTTAGGTTTTAGAAATGGAACACTTCTAGTGTGTGGTTATTAATGCCACCGCCAGATAAGCAGGCCAGAAAGCTGTTTCCCAAAGGAATGAAAGGACATCGGGGTCTGGCTGCCCTCAACCAGGAAGATCCAGAGACAATTTTGCCCATTCTTTGAGAGTGGATCCATCTCTCAGCTGGGCCCATGATAACCAAACTTTGTGGGCCTGACTTATAATTATCACGTCAGCTTATAAATTTACAGTGAGAAAATGCTGTCACAGCAATCAAAACACTCAAATCCATAGGATGAGCACTTTCTTTCTCAGATCCCAAAGTCCATCTACTAATTAATAATTGAAAATGACTGTTACAGGAACCAGACTAGTTAAAGGTCATATAATCAGCACATTTACTTCATGTTTACCAGTTGAACCTGCATGGGAATCAACTCACAAACTGCACAGCAGTCTCAGAAGGGCATGGCCAGCATTCACTCAGCGAAGTGCCTTTTCCTGGGCTTCCCCACTCAGCCAACACTGAGAGTTTTGCCTACCTTTTCTCCAGATGTGTGTGTTCAATCTGGAACCATCCCATTCTTCTAGGTGTGCAGTGCTACTGTGCCTTTTGAAACGGCAACATAACATATTTTTTACTAAAATCCATTATGTGTTGACTTTATATTTGAACATGAGAGAAAAATTTCATTCCTGTATTCCCAAGACACATCACAATTATTTCTAAATACTGATAACAAGGCCTAGTAGAGTTTTGTTTCTGCTAGGCAATTTAAAAGTCAGGTTTGCCTTTGCTCAAATACCCATATGTATGTTGATATGAAGACTAAATGAAATTATCTGTGAAACAGTTGAGCTAAGTCTCGTTTTGCACCCAGTAAATTTTTCACAAGTGTTAAGTATTCTTCTCCTTACAATATTATGGTTTAGCCTTGTTTTCTGATACTTTCACCACCACCTCTAAGAGCAGGAGCAGTGGCTGAACCTGGTACGCGTTTCCGGTCCACACTCTCTGTTCCCCACTCTACCTGCCCGCAGTGAAAGAGGTTATTGTCTGGACCACCAAAATCTAAGTGCTGGGAATTGGTCACAGTTCATGGAGCCAGAGGTTTTGTTTTGCCTTTTTTTTCTCTCTTTCTTCTCCATGGCCACATTAAAATAAGAAAAGTTCTTCAGATCAAGGACAAAACAACATAAGATCATGCCTTGAGTTTGTCAATATCTTCAGTTTACCTGGACTTAAAACCTTACCTTCTGCCTAAACATCTTCTTTCATAGGACCCTTCTTCCTTTTGAGCACGCTGGTGATCAATGTCCTGAAGCAGCACCCATTCAACAGTGGCCACCTGATGCTGGGGTCTTTCATCAAACAGGACTTTTCCAACCCCTCCTTCTTCACGGCGTATAACAGATCCTTGAGTGTGGTGGCATCCACAACATTTCTGACTGGGGTTATTCAGGTAGGACCTGCGTCTCCAAACCTCTGAAGGAGAAATAAGTAAAGGGGCTACCAGTAGACCCCTGCCTCTAATTGTTCCTGCTACCCACTGTGATACACATGGAACTTCAGTGACTCATTTCTGGAAAACTTGGGGGATGTGTGAATAGCCTATTCCAAAACCTTCTCCCTTGCCAGAAATCATCCACCATTGATTTTATTTTTGTTTTTATTACTCAAAACAGCTTCAGTTTTTAATTTAGTTTTCTGACTCTGTGCTTGTGCCTTCAATACTGTCACATGATTTTCTGCTCCTCACTAAGAAAGCAGGCTTGGTCCTGCCACAGATGCATTTAGCACACATGGGCCCACCACAGGCCCTGCTGGCATATTTTTCCTTTCACACCACCTCACTAGAACCTTAGGTCTCATAGCACGAACTCCACGAAGTCGGCCTGGGTGCACACCACATGCAGACTGTGGTGCTTCCCAGCATTCTTGGTGTAAAAGTAACCAATTCTGTTCCCAGGGGTTCAGGACAGCCTAGTTTTGTTAGAGGGGGTACTGTAGGACAGCCGCCACCAGTATGTCAAACCCTGGGCCTCTGTGAATGCCTGGAGACACTGTCTCCATCCACCATTAATTTTGGATGAGATACTGCACATACTGACCAATCCCTTCTCTAAGATTAAAGAGGGGCCCTAGTAGATTTCATGTTTTTAAAAATTCCTCTGCATCCTTTCAGTAAGAATCGCATTGACAGGCTCAAATACGATGTCCTGGGTTGGTAAACACTGGAGTCAGACCTGGAACCCTTTCCTGCAATGATAGGACCGCAGCTCAAGGACAATAATATCAATGACTTATTAAAATATTGAAGTTTATTTTTTGGCAATGTCTTTCATTTTTCTCTGAGAATATACCATTTAAAGCTTAATCCACCTATCTAAAATCACATATTACAGGTTTATTTCCCTTTCTTCTCAACTAGCCTACTCTCTAGCCAATTTTCACTGATCTATCCTGGGACCATCTTTCATTAGGTTAGAATTTATTGAAAGCCTACAGAAGCAAGTTATCATGGTGGGCTGACCCCAGCCCTGACATTTGCCAGATGCATGGAACATACTTAAATTATCTTACCTTTGTGGGCCTTAGTTGTCTCAAGCATAAGATGGGAAGAATAATATTTGTTTTCTGGGGTTCTTGTCAGGATTAAGTGAGAAGATGCATGTCATACTCAGCTGAGAACCTGTCACTTAGTAGGCCCCATAAATTACAATTACTGACAACAGAGAAATAAGTTTAGTACTTTAACAGAGAGCAAAATATTTTTAAAAGAGATAATTCCTGTATTGTAGAAAAAGACGAAATAGCAGGTGATAAGTCAGTAACCTATCAATAATCTAAAGGTCTTGAGCATGTTCTGCCCCCTCCTTTGAGCCTCAGTTTTTTCATTTAAAAAAGGAGACATTCCATATTCAGGAAAATGGAATAAATGTACTTTTCCCTATTCCTCTTGCTAAGTACAACTAAAAACCTTGGAACCTTATATGTAAAACAAATGTAAGAAAATTCTGAAAAGTGAAGAGAAGAAAGCAAATGGGCTTGGAACCTCAGGACACTGGAAGAAACACAGTGATGAGTTTCTTTTTTTGCCTCATATATCTTAATCTTCATGCCGAAGAGGCCAGAAACCCAAAGTACCAATAGGTGCAGACAAAAAAAAAAAGCCCCAAATGAAAATCTGCCACAGGACCAGGATAGGCTAGCGAGATTGAAAACATCAATGCACTGACTGGTCTACTCCAAACACCAACAAAAAAATAGAATTATGCTATCACCTCCATTCATGTCAGCAGAGGCCAAGTGGGAAGCCTAGGCTTCCACCCTCACTTACCTGTAATGAGGTGCTCACCGGATCCCAACTGGGATATTATCAGAGAAGGCTAAATAGAGAGTCAGAACTCTCATCCCCCGGACAGTAATGAGACACCCCTCCGACTCCATGCTGGGTGACGTAGGAAGGCAGAGTGAACAGTCAGGTCTTTCACCCCCGCACAGCAGTAATGAGGACAACCTCCCTCTGCTGTGATGTTCATGTGGGAAGAAGTAAAGACATTCCTGTCCATCCCAGCCAGAATAGTATGAGTGGAGGCTTAGTGTACAGCCAGAAATCTCACTCCTGCCCAGCAACACTGGAGAGTCCCTAGTGCCTCAGGTGTCAGTGGAGGCTGAGAGGAGAACCTGGACTTCTATCTGGCAATAACATGGTGGTACCTTCTCCTTCCCCTGCCAGCACTTTGTCAAAATAAGCTAGCTAAAACAGAAGGCTCAAATACGATCCAGAGTCTCATAACACAGTACCCAAAATGTATGATTGAATTGGAAAATCACTTGTCATATTAAGAACAAGAAAAATTTAAACTTGAATGAAAAAAAGACAATTAAAAATATTCTGACACTGAGATGACAGAGACATTAAAATTGTCTGGAAATATTTTAAAGCAGCCATCCTAAAAGTGGTTCAGCAAGCAACTATAAACATATTTTATAAAACTGAAAAAATAATCTATTCTCAGCAAATAAATAGAAAATATAAAGAAAAACCAAAATGGATATTTTAGAACTGAAAAATACAATAAACAAAACTAAAAATTTAAAGGCTGGGCTGAACAGCAGAATGGAGGAGACAGAGAAAAGAAGCAATGAACTTTAAGAAAGAACAATAGAAATTACCCAATCTGAACAAAATAGAGAAAAAATAGACGGAAATAAATTAATTGAGCCTCAGGAATAGTGGTATGATCTAGCATTTGTGACAAAAAGAGTCCAGAATGAGAGGAGAAAAAATATGAGGCTGGATTACTTAAAGAAATAATAGCTAGAAAAAATAAAACTATTTTTATTTTTTTTAAAGAAATAATAGCTGGAAACTCCCCAAATTTGGCAAAACATCTAATCCTATAGATTCAAGAAGTTGAGAAAATCCAAAAAGTAAATCCATAGAAATGTACAACAAGACAAATCATAGTCAAAGTTCTGAAAACTAAAAACAGTGGAAAAAATCTTGAAAGCAGTAAGAGAAACTCTTTACCTATAGGGGAAAAACAATTCAAATGATAGCAGATTTCTTATCAGAAACTATGGAGGCCAGAAGGAGGTGGAATAGCATCTTTTGTTCAGTGAAAGAAAAGAACTGCTAATCCAAAATCATATACTCGGATTTCCGCCAAGATGGAGGCATAGATGGGAACACTTTGCATCCCAAATCTAAAAACAACAAAGTTTTAACAATAATAAACGCAACCAAACCACACAGGAAATCAAATACGGAGTCTGAAAACAACAAACTGCTTAGCTAAACTGGTGAGAGGGGCAAAGCCAGCAGTGGAGCAGGTGGGGCAAAAAAGATCCCCGGACTTGGGCAGTGCACAGGACACGAAGGGTGTGGATCCCAGGTGCAGGGTAGCTATGGGTGGACCCAGGGAAGAGGCGCGGCTGGCTGTCTGCAGCCGTGCGTGCAGATAACCAGTGAAAAGACAAGCGTTGAGACAGATTGTGCAGGCCCCAGTGGCCAGCGCAGGACAGCAAGCTCGCACATTTGCGCTCGGATAAGCAGGCGGGGGCAAGCGGTGAGGCGGAGTGGGCGAGGGGAGAGGACCGCCAGTTCTCCCTCTCTGACCCCACCCCCACATACAGCGTCACAAACCAGCGACCTGGGTGGCCCCACCCTGGTGAACACCTAAGGCGCCTCTCCTCATACATAACAGGTACGGACAGATCAAAACATGGCTCAAGAACAACTCAGAGCCCCAGAGTCAATAAATCTAAGCGATGAAGAAATGGCAAAACTTTCAGATGCATAGTTCAAAACACTGGTGATCAGGATGCTCACAGAACTGGTTGATTTTAGTCACAAATTAGAGGAACAAATGAAGGCTAAACTAATTGAAATGAATGGAAATACACAGGAAACCAATAGTAATGGAAAGGAAACTGGGACTCGAATCAATGGAGCAAACCAGAAGGAAGGGAAAAAATGACCAAACATAAAAATATGAAGAAACAAGAATTCAAAAAAATGAGGAGAGGCTTAGGAACCTCCAGGACATCTTTAAACGCTCCAACATCCGAATTATAGGGGTACCAGAAGGAGAAGAGGAACAGTTATGAGTGGAAACCTTATTTGAACAAATAATAAAAGAGAACTTCCCCATTCTGGCAAAGAAAATAGACTTCCAGGAAATCCAGGAAGCTCAGAGAGTACCAAAGAAGTTGGACCCAAGAAGGAACACACCAAGGCATATCATAATTATATTAGCCAAGATTAAAATGAAGGAGAGAATCCTAGAAGCAGCAAGAGATAAGGGGACAGTCACCTACAAAGGAGTTCCTATCAGACTGTCAGCTGATTTCTCAAAAGAGACCTTACAGGCAAGAAGGGGCTGGAAAGAAGTATTCCAAGTCATGAAATCCAAAGACCTACAACCATTTTGCTCTATCCAGCAAAGCTTTCATTCAGAATGGAAGGGCAGATAAAGTGCTTCTCAGATAAGATCAAATTCAAGGAGTTCATCATCACCAAGCCCTTATTATATGAAATGTTAAAGGGACTTACCTAAGAAAAAGAAGATAAAAAAGATGAACAGTGAAAGGACAGCAAGCTCACAGTTATTAACAACCATACCTAAAACAAAAGCAAACCAAGAGGACAGCTAGATCAGGAGTGAACCATAAAAATGAAGATCACATGGAGGGTTAGCAACAGGGAAGTGGGAAAAGGAGAAGGGGAGAGAAGGTACAGGAAATAAGTAGCATAGACAGTAGATAGAAAATAGATAGGGGGGAGGGGAAGAATAGTAGGGGAAATATAGAATCCAAAGAACTTGAGACACATGTTCATGAACTAAAGGGGGGAATGGTGGGGGAGGGGTGTGCAGGGTGGAGGGGAACAGAGGGGAGGAATAGAACAAATGTAATGGCATAATCAATAAAATAAAAATAAAAGAATAAAAAAAGAAAAAATCATATGCTCACTGAAAATATCATTCAAGATGAAGGAAAACTAGGAGAATTTGTCATAAGCAGACCTACCCTAAGAAAATGGCTAGAGAAAGTTCCCTAAGAAATAAACTAACCCTTTCATCCCAGGCACATGCAGCAGCAGTTCCCAGCGGCAGAAAGGCAACCACATTGATTTCCTCCCTCTCTCCTTCCCTTCCCCTCTAAAGATAAATAAATGAAATCTTAAAAAAAAAAGAAATTAAATGATAAAAGAAGCATTCTTGAAACATCAGGAAGAGTGAAAGAGTGAAAATGTGAATAAATACAATAGATTTTTCTTATCCTCTTGGGTTTTCTAAATTATGTTTGATGGTTGAAGCAGAATTATAACACAATTCTTTTATAAACATAAAGAGAGGTAAGGTTTCTATAATTTGCTTGAACTGGTAAAATATTGATACCAATAGACCGTAGTAAGTTATATACATATAATGTAATACCTAAGGCAAGCACTAAAGAAGTTATACAAATAGATACTTCAAAAAATATAGACAAATAAAAATGGAATTCTAGAAATGTTCATGTAGCCCACCAAAGTCAGGAAAAAGAAAGAGAGAAATGAAAACAGAACAAACAGGAAAAATAACAGACATAAGCCCCAATATAGCAACATTTACACTAAAGATAGAGGTTGACATGTTTTAAAATATGCTGTCTATAAAAAACATCAAATATAATGATATAGACAGATTGTAAGTAAAAGAATAGAAAGATTTAATACAAATATGAATCAAAGGAAAGCAGAAGTGACTCTATTAATATCAGATAAAATAGATCTCCAAGCAAAGAAAATCACCAGAGGTAGAGGAGGACATTATACAACGACCAAAGGCTCACTCTCCCAAGAAGACACAGCAGGTCTACGTATATACGCACCCAGCAAGAGAGCTACAAACTATGCGAAGCAAAACTAATAGAACTGAAAAGAGAAACAGACAAATTCACAGTTACAGTTGGAAATTTCAATACTCCGCTCAATAATTGCTCAAACAACTAGACAGAAAAGCAGCAAGGAAATAATAAAACTCAACAACACTATTGACTAACGGGGTTTAAGAGATATTTACAGAACAGTTCATCTAATAAACAGCAGAACACACATTCTTTTTAATGACTCATGAAACATATACCAAGATAAATCATATCCTGAACCATACAACTAACCTCAATAAATTTTAATGAATTAATATTACAGTGTGTTCTCTGACCACAGTGGAATCAAACTAGAACTCAGTAACAGGAAGTTAACAGGAAAATCTCCAAATATTTTGATATTAAACAACATACTTCTAAATAACCCACAGGTTAAAAAGTAAGTCTCAAGGAAAAATTTTAGAAAATACATTAGGCTAAATGAAAAATAAAAATGCCAAAATTTGCAGAACACAGCTGAAGTAGTACTGAAAGGGAAAAAGGGAAATTGATAGCATTAAAATGCATACAGTTGAAGAAAAATGGGCTCGAATTAATAGTCTAAGCTCCCACCTCAAGAACCTAGAAGAACTAGAACAAATTAGATCTAAAATAAGCAGAAGTAAGGAAATAATGAAGAACAGAAATAAATTAGATTGAAAATACGAAGGCTTACATACTCATGTTCCTATGTAACATTCCTGAAATGGCAAAGTTATGGGAACAGAAAACAGATTGTTGCCAGGGACAAAGGATGAGGGTGCAGGTAGGAGAATGAGGTTGGGAGTAGGGATGGGAGGTGAGAGGCAGGCAGGGTGTGGCTATAGGGGATCAACAGGAGGGATCCTTGTGGTGATGGAATCATTGAGCATCCTAATTGCGGCATCGCACTCTAGTTTTTCACGATGTTACTATTAGGGAAAATCAGGTAAAGAGTGCACCAGGTTTCTTGGTTTTGTTTCTGACAAATGCCTATCAACTCACAATTGTCAAAAATAAAAAGTATAAATTTAAAGATCTCTAAACTATATGACAATGTCTAACATTTATTGCTATGTGCTAGTCATTGTTGAAAGCACTTTACATATATTATGTCTTTTGATTCTCATAACTCTCCCTTTTTGAGGGCAGATATTACTATGGTCCTTATTTTAAGGAAACAAATGTACAATGAGGTTAAGTGAATTAGTAATTTAACTAGCTAGTAAGATCCCAAACTGGAATTTAGGCTCAGAGGTGATCTACCTCCAGAATCTGTGCTCTAGATAAAGTACAAACTAATATTAATAGAAATGAAGAGTTTAGTGTCATAAACATATAAAATAAAGGAATAATCTTTAGTTGTATTGGAGTTGTGTGGGAAGTAACCATTTGTTTAGCCTTTCATTCATTGAACATTTAGTGCTTGCTTTCTATAAGAATGGCAGATGGGTTTCATGTCACAAGACAAGTCTGAGTGATTGACAATGGCTTCCTAGAAAACTATGTTAATACAGATTCTGATACCACATAACAGCTGGGCAAGAAAGAGTTCTATGGTTATAGATAAGAGAGGGGACCCCCAAAACCAGAATTATTTTCTGGAGGACAGGCTCCTTGTAGTACAGGCTTCCCCCACTAAACAAGTGTTCTAGGAACCCATGTGTATCAGTATACCAGCTGGTGTTGTTGTGAGAGGCTGTGTTAGGCTTCAGTGAATTGTTTCTAAAGACTCAAGGCATTTGCCCACTTCATGGTGGGTGATTTATGAGCACACTTGCACACATCACACTGAGTGTTCAGCAGTTTTTGACTAAAAATGACATGACCCCCTGCCCCACCCTCCCTATTCACCTGATCTCACCCCAAGCAACTTTTTTTTTATTTCCCTGTATGAAAAAGTATTCAAAGGGAAATGTCTTGCTGATGTGGAAGAGGTGAAACCAAAAAATGGCAACACTAAAAGACATCAAAATCAACAAGTTCAAAGAACTGTTCTGAGCACTGGAAAAAATGTCTCAGTAGGTGTATTGCATCAAATGGACAGTATTTTAAAGGTGACTGAAGTTTAAACATGCAAGAATAAGTACACAATTTTTATAAATAAATTCTGTTTTGAGGGTGTCCCTCTCTTGTACTTCCCACTTACAAGGTGGCAGGAAAGTATGGCATGAAGAATGAGTGACAGGTATTTGTATTTGGTACTATTTTCAGATTTGAGCTAAGTGTTTTACACATTGTGTAATGTAATCCACTTGAAACATAATGTGTTATTATTCACAATTTATAGATTAGTGAACTGAGGCTCAAAGAATTTAGTTAACGTGTCCAAACTCATACAACCAGGGAGTGGCAGAGTTAGGGTTGAAGCCAAGTTCTCCATCCCCAAGAACCCTGCTCTTTTCATCACGCTTCCTAAAGAAGAGGTGTTCTATTAAGCTCTTGAAAGAGGTGATGGACATGGATTGCCAAAGATGCCAATAAAAGAGGGGTTCATGCCCTCACTGGTGTGGCTCACTTTGTTGGGTGTCATCCTGCAAAGTGAAAGGTCCTTGGATCATTTCCAGTCAGGGCACATGCCTGCATTGCGAGGTTTGACCCCAGTGTGAGTGATTAGGAGAAGCAACTGACTGATGTTTCTATTCCTCTCTTTCTCTTTCTCTTTCTCTTTCCCTTACCCTACTCCTAAAAAAATAAATAAATAAAATCTTTTTTAAAAGAGGGGTTCATGCATAAGCACAGAAGTAGACTTCAGCCAATCACAAAAGACAGAAAGTGGATTGGCCCGATTAGAGTAGAGGGGCGTATTGAGTCGTAGTGACCAAAGGTTAAGGCTGAGACACGGCACCCAGTTGATGGGAAGCTTTGAAACAAAAAGCTTTTAAAGCTAAAAGATTTATTCCTCCAAGTTTGTTTTCTGAGAGCGTCTAGTCCAGTGGAAGATAAAGTGGTGACAATAGCAAGCTTCAAGATTTTGGGGTGTTTTTCCCGTCTTCTTCATGAGCCGTGCCAGTTTCTGAACCTACTCTCTTAAGGGGGTTGGGGTCCACCTTTCATGCATCAATTTTCCAATTGTGTTTTTATCATTAAAGATGGGCATTTATATTGTAAAAATCTCAAATAACAAGGTATAAATTATAAAGTATTACAACTAACTTTTCATCCCATTCCTCACAGATGACTTCTATTAATAGTTTGATATTTGTACTTAAGATCCTGTGTATATTTAGAAATATACACAATTTATTTTATTATATATAACATTTAAAATATTTATGTTTTATATGCATATGTGCATGTAAAATACTATTCTATACACATATATAACATACATATAACCCTGAAGACATATATTCCATTTAATTACTCTTAGTAAAGGTAAGAGTGAAAGCCCAGAAGTTTGAGTCGGAGCTCAAATTGTTTAAATTGTCTTTTCCATTTTGAAAAGCTTCATTCCTCACAGGAATGTTAATGTCTCCTGGAAAGGGTTCTCAGAGCTTCTAATGAAAAGGCTCTTCAGGAAGGCAAAGCATATTCTGATTACTCTGTTACCGTTAACCTTAAGTCAACAAGGTCCGTGGATTCTAGAGCCAAAAATTAAGCTTAGGTGCTTGTGAGGGAAGAAAGAAGTGTGGTCTGGTGCCCATAGGCTGCCTCCAAATGAAGGCCGAGGGTCTGCGGTGTCTCATTAATCACTGCTGACTAGGGAAGGAGAAATGGAAGAGTCACGAAAGGGGCCTGGGCTGCCTTTCCTGTTGGAAAGCCACTAAAGAGAATTTAACTGGTGACATTGCTGGCTTGATGACATTCTGCCTCTGTTTTTCTTTTTCATCTGAACCCCCTTCAGCTGTCAATGGGCATGTTAGGTTTCGGCTTTGTGACCACATACCTTCCAGAGGCTGCAATCAGTGCTTACCTGGCTGCCACGGCGATACACATCATACAGTCCCAGCTGACCTGCATCTTCGGGATTATGATTCAATTCCACAGTGGTCCTATCTCCTTCTTCTATGTGAGTAGTTTCTACTCTCAACCAAATTACAAATGTCCCTCCTCTTGCCCCCAAAAGAAGTGGATCTGAGTGGGGAGTCTCCTGCATAGGCAGCTGGGTCAGCGGGGTCTGGAAATAATTTTCTCTTTCCTCGATTTACAATCTTGATTCGTTGGAGACACCAGTTGAGGCCTGATCTCAGTTGCATTAAAGCATGTTGCCCAGCTTTTTAAACTAAAGTGATTTACACTAAATTGTGATCTTTAGTATACTATATCTATTATAATTCTTCCCATTACATGCCTCATAACAGACATGTATCCTAAGATACCTAAAGAACATAAATTAATATGTAATCCCTGAATGCAGGAATGGCATAGGAGCCAAGCTCAAGTACATATATGGTCTGGGAAAATTAATACAGATTAGGCTAACAAACGGAACTCCTGGGTCCTTTGTGTTACATTGAAATATATAAAGTGTATTCTTTCCTTTTTGGACATTACGATCTTTTAATATCAGTTTTCAACTGAAAAAATACATATTTGCTCACTCGGTCAAGACTCTTGAGCCCAGCAACACCGCCTAGGGATTTCTTATTGAACTAATCTAAAAAGTGTCATTTTCTAGATTTAAGCAATTATATATTCTTTCTAAGACTTTGTAATTTTGTTTTCTTTCAGAACTTAGTTAACTACTGTATGTCTCTCCCAAAAGCTAATTCCACCAGCATCCTACTCTTTCTAACTGCTGTTGTCACTCTGAGAATCAACAAGTGCATCAGAATTTCCTTCAATCAGTACCCCATTGAGTTTCCCATGGAAGCTTTTCTGGTAGGTGTTTTCACGCCCCAAATTCATGATTCAGATCATTTAAAGTACCTGGATTTTAAAAAATTAAATAAAAAGCAACCCAGGAAGGGAAAGACTATAAAAATAATAATTAAAAAACATGTTGAATTGTGACAAAGCAGAATACATTTAGTTTTAAATGCTAGCTTATATTTATAAAACATACTTATTTTCAAAGGACTTTCATCTATTGCCTCTTTTTAATATTATTTAAATACGAAGATTTCTCCTCCTTTTGAAAGCAATACAGGCTCATTCTAACAATTTTGCAAAACATAAAGAAGGAAAAAGAAAGAAATCCCTATAACTGCACCACCCAAAGTCAACTGCAGTTGATACTTCTAGAGTTTCAGTTATTTACCTTTTCATCTTCCAAACAAATGTATGGCAGGCCTATGCTGAGTGTTGGTGGACTTCCATCCTCTTCTCTGTAGAAGTTTTGTTTCTGTTTTGGCCTAGCTGCGGCCATGCGGTGCCTCGGCCTCCTCGTATTCCCTCCACACCACTGTACAGACACCAAAGGAGATGAGGTGTGAAAGGCATCACCTAACCCACGTCACTAATAAGTGGCAGAGCCAGGGCTCACTACTGTCTAATAATAACATTTCTTGTTTCTTACTAAAAATTCCACTGATGGCATTTGTCTTTTGCAGTTATAATTAAAATTTTCAAATGATACAGACATTTTCATAAATTAAGTTTAAGATTTTTTAAGTCAGTATTTCTCATATTAGGATAGGTGAATCTTTGGGTGTCTTCAAGAATTATTTTCCCTTTAAGAAGTGTTCTCTTGCAGAGATACTTAAAGTTTGGGAAACATCCTCGTGCTCCCCCACATTTCCCAGCCCCCCTTGCAGTTAGGCAAGACCATGTGACTTTGGAGCCAAAGCATGGGAGACGAGGTGTGAGTCCCCATGTACTTCCTTCCCCCGCTGTGATAATCATAGGGGCTGTTTGCTGGGATGACAGCATCTGCAGGTAGAATTAGCTTGAATCCCTGAGGCGCCCTTTGCAAAGAAGCTGCCCTGGAGAGACACAGACCCACAATGGACTTTGTGCAGGCAAATAACAACTTTTATATGTTAAGATCACATAGTTTCTATGTTGCCACAGCATACCTATTCTACACTAACTAATCCAGGTCTCTTCAGTTCATGCCTGAAAGAGCATGGGAACTGCTTCGGAAATTGAGACTAAGCTTTGTCTCATCACTGTTTGCCTCTCTAGAGGTGCATATTCTTTCTTCCTTGAAGTAGTTGAAAAGCTATTCATTCATAAAGAACAAAGGCTAAAGGTCCTCTTTTACAAAAAGTTTCTAAAGCACTGTGCACAAATAGTGGTGCCCTGGCACCCAGGAGGCGATGTGCAATGGAGTTTGGGGAGTGGAGTCAGAAGCAACCTCTCCTTTCCCTGGAACCCCACCCAGGTCTGGTTCCTCAGGAACCCAAGGCTTTGGAACCACCAGCAGATGGCATCACAGACGTCAGCTGTCTCATTTCGTTCAGCTTTATCAAGGTATAACTGACATATAATATTGTAAGACATTTAAATTGTGCATCCTGTTGATGTATATGTACATTGTGAGAGGATTCCCCCAACTGGTTAATTAACGCATCCATCACTTCACATATTCATCTTTTTGGGGGGTGGGGGAGAGAACATTTTAAGCTGTATTCTTTTATCGAATTTCAAATACACAGTAGAGTTATCAGCTACAGTCCTCATGTTACACATTAGTTCCTCACACCATATTCATCTCATAGTTGAAAGTCTGCACCTTTTTATCAGCTTTTTCCTATTTCCCCCACCACAACCACTTCTCTACTCTCTGTTTCTCCGTGTGTGACTGGCTTTGTTTTCAGGTTCCACATATAAGTGACACCAGGCAGTATTTGTTTCTCTCTGTCTGGCTCATTTCACTTATGATGCCCTCAGGACCTACCCACATTGTCACAAACCAGTGCTCTCTCAAGACACGTCAGCAACAGGAATGGTAGTGCTATTTTCCTTCAAGCAAACTCGAAAGCAATGAAATAGGAAAGGAGGGAAGTAAGAGCACAGAGGGTGCTGTGGGCTTACTGTGGCTGACAGATAGGTTGTGCTAAGACATCCATTTAGGGAATCTGTAAATAATTAGGATGCGCCATGAAGTGAAGTGAGGGAGGAATCTGAGGCCCAGTGATACAAGTCCTTGAAGACCCAGAATCATTGCAACTTAGATATTAAACTTTTTTGTGACTTAATTTATGCTCAGAGGTTACCGAAGTCTACAATACGCTACTTATACACTTATCAAGTGATTGGGAACACTTTCTGCCCCGTAGCATTAGAGATGCAGTTTAGAACTGGAAAAAAGACATCATATTTCCCCTGCTGGTGAGGAAAATGGGAGAAGGAAGATGATAGTGGCTCCGGCCTGGAGCATAAAGAGCTTCTCACCGCGCCCATCAAGACACTACTGTCTTGATGTGCGGCCCCAGCCTTCACACCCCCTCCAATCCGGCCTGTCCTTCAGGTGGTAGTCTCAGGTCTGAGGAACATTTTCAAGGCTGTATCTGAGATCCAGGTAACATCTACTGACAAATAATTCGAGTCCACTAGCTATAAGAAATTATATATATATATATAATTGCATATATATACCATATGTTTATCGTTTATTTGCATATCTGTAGTTAAACTGTGCAGCAAATATCAAGAAAAAAGTGTCAGTAGTAGTTGCCTTTGGGTGATTTAGTTTTGGTTGTTAATTTTTCATATTTTTTCCATTTTCCTTTATGAGCAAGTATTATCTTTACACTGGAAATAAAAGGGTTCCTTGGCTATCTGCCACACTTCTTGCCCCTTAACTACACAAAGAACAAAACTTGTCTTCTCTGACTCAAGCCATGATCCAGGTTCTTCCCTCCATTCTGAGCTTCCGCTGCCAAGGGGTCTTCATCTGGTCACAGCACCACAGCTAGAGCAGCTGCTGCCCTGCTAAGTGTCTGGTTGAACTTTCAGAGCAGATGCTGGAAAAGATTTATATGTTAGGAAAATGGGGTAAAGCAACAATATAGTTATTATTTTAAAACCTAGGCATTGAGGGCCCTGGCCAGGTAGCTCTGATGGTTAGAGCATTGTCCCAACACACTAAGGTAGTGGGTTCTATCCCTGGTCAGGGCAGATGCAGGAGTCAACCAATGAATACATAAATAAGTAGAACAACAAATCTCTCTCTCTCTCTCAAATCAATAATTAAAAAAATTAAATCCTAGGTATTGAGTTCTATTGTCCATGGTATAATTTGCCTTGATGTGAGGTCTTTACGAGGTATAACAGCAGCTAGATTATCTATTTTCCTTCTAGTTGAAATGAAAGGGAGACTTGCCACTTTAGAAATTAATGAATGGGGAGGAAAAAAGGCAAGTAATTGCTTTGCTAAAGACCTTTCATCTTATGTTATAAAATACTGTTCCATATTATTAAAGGTTAGTCAGTAACACAGTTCTCAACATACCTCAACAATCCCCAAAAGACTTATTTATATGAGCACAGCGCACCTACACCTTACTGAAAACTGAGGACTTGATACAGCTCTTACCTGAAAACATGGTTATATTTGCTCCATCAGGGTGTCCAAGCTGCAGCCCCTGGGCCCCATGCAGCCCAGGATGGCTGTGAATTCCGCCCAACACAAAATCGTAAATTTACTTAAAGTATTATGAAATATTTTTGTGATTACATGTCACAATGTATTTAATGTGTGGCCCAAGACAACTCTTCTTCTTCCAGTGTGGCCCAGAGATGCCAAAAGGTTGGACACCCCTGCCAGATGTTCATAGTTGGTATGGAAAGAGAACCCCAGGGCATTCATGTGTCCCCACTGTATGGCTGAAGCTGCCTTTCATTCAGGCTACAGTGCTCAAAAGAGCTTTGGGAACTGAAAGAGTCAGGGAGGACTTCTGCCTTCCTTGTTGCATGGAACTGGCCCTGCCTCTCTCTCCAGCCTTCATGCCTAGGGACTGACACACATTTCGTTCCCTGTCCTGCCAGAGCTAAGGGCGCCTCCACTCCTGGATGCAATACATAAAGTAATACTTACATGATTGTATGCCTTTTTTTTTAACCCCTACAGGTCCTTGGCTTCAGTGCATTTGCAAACCAGATAAATATGGCCACAGAAACCAGCAAGATGCTCATTGATATGATTCCTTATAGGTTGGTAATTTCATTTTTCAAAACAACTTTTCTCTTTCTCTTACCTTATTTTAGCCTCTGACCACATAGCTTGGTTGATATTCTCCACTAGGGGTCTCTAAGCCACAGCCCCACTGGGGTCATGAGTTTACATTCATTTTAGAACATAAAGGTTCATGAAAGGGTCTAGGACAAGCCCGTTTCCTCTCTGGTCAGCCTCTGACTCTCTTCCCATAGTTGAACTGGTCCCCTTTCCCAGGTAAATCATTGGAGGCATGGAGTATTGGAGAGACTCATGTTTTCTCCCTAAGATGCTACGGGCCTTCTCAACCTCCATGCCTATCTGATTAACTCTCAAGGATGGGACAAGGGATGCCTCTGTTTTCCTAGCCTCTCTCCTGGGTCTGGGTGCTCATGAGATGAGCATTCCTTCTGTCTTCAGCCACTTAGACTGAATCGGTGTTCTTGAGTAACACTGTGCTATTACTCTGAGTAGAAAGATATCCTCAACTAGTCTGGCATATAGAGTTCTTAGGGACTCACCTTCATTTACATTATAATTCCTACCAGTGACTATGGGGCCTCACTCTCGCTTCTGTTGGGGAGTTATAATTTCTTTAACCTTGATGAGATGGTCACTTTAGCTAAGAAAGGCAATATACTGCAGTTTGTTGACCAACAGGCAGGCTTTTGAAGAGCATTGTTCATTTCCTCGTGCAGTTCAGTAGGGAGTTCGGTAAAGAGTTAGAGATGTGCACTGGTCCCCAGGGTCACAAAAGAGGCTACTTTGACAAACCAGACTGAATAGCCTACAGTTCTCGGTGACACCTGGTGATGGCTAAATCCATCTGAAATTCTGTTCAGTTGGGGGGGAAAGTGGGCAGACCCCAGGGAATGTGACAGTAAATAAGGTTTGGTCTCTTCCCTCAGAAAAAAATAACATGAACAATGGGATTGATATATCATAGAATTACTTTATGTCATTTACTCCTCACAGTAATTACGAGGTGGTATTATCTTCTTTTTATGGCTGAGGAAACAAAGACTTACCAACTTTAAGTTACTCACCCAAGATCACGCAGCTGGTCAGGGGTGGGGCTACCTTAAGAGCCCACTTCTATTTAATTCCAAAATCTGACTATAACCACTCTGTCACTCTATTATAGTCAATATACTTCTGTTATTAATGACAGAAACTGCACAGTCAGCTTTTGTTTATATGTTATCATAAAATTCAAGGCTATAGGAGACAAGTGAGCATTCAAAAAATCTAATTTTAGGTATTGCTTCGAACCTCCTTTATTATTATTTACTTATCCAAGTTTGCTAGGGACTAGAAAAAAGAAAGCAATTTCAGTTAGTTCCTTCAGTATCCATGTCCCCTTTGAACCTAAACTGTTAACAAAAAAAATTGAATGTTACAGAGAACAGCAGAAAGGAAAAACAGTACTTGGTGTTGTTATCATACTAAATATTTAAGGTTTACTAACTTACATTAGGCAATAAATTCCGTTTACTATATACCTCTTTAGGACAGCCACATTGTTACCTAACTTCTTAACAGAACAAAAAGGGGCCCTGGCTGGTGTGGCTCAGTTGGTTGGAGCATTGTCCCTTCACTGAAAGGTTGCAGGTTCAATTCCCATCAGGGCACATACCTAGGTTGTGGGTTCAGACTCAGTCTGAGCAGGTATAGGAGGCAACCAATTGATGGTTTTCTCTTGCTTTGACGTTTCTCTTCCTTCTTCTCTCTCTAAAAGTAATGGAAAAATGTCCTCAAGTGAGAGTAAAAAAATCTGTTTAAGGACAAGAGGGGGAAATTTAATAAAAAGTTAAATATCTGTTTGAACATTTAGTTATATTCCTATATAGCTTTTTTATTTATTTTTTATTGATTATGCCATTACAGTTGTTCTATCCCCCCTTCATTCCCCTCCACCCTACCCCCCATCCCCACTATTACCCCCCCTTTAGTTTATGACCATGTGTCTCAAGTCCTTTAGATTCTATATTTCCCATACTATTCTTGCCCCCCCCATCTATTTTCTATCTACTGTCTATGCTACTTATTTTCTGTACCTTCTCTCCCCTTCTCCTCCTCCCACTCCCCTGTTGCTAACCCTCCTTGAGATCTTCATTTCTATGTTTCCACTCCTGATCTAGCTGTCCTCTTAGTTTGCTTTTGTTTTAGGTGTGGTTGTTAATAACTGTGAGTTTGCTGTCCTTTCACTGTTCATCTTTTTTTAACTTCTTTTTCTTAGATAAGTCCCTTTAACATTTCATATAATAAGGGCTTGGTGATGATGAACTCCTTGAATTTGATCTTATCTGAGAAGCACTTTATCTGTCCTTCCATTCTAAATGAAGACTTTGCTGGGTAGAGCAATCTTGGTTGTAGGTCTTTGGATTTCATGACTTGGAATACCTCTTTCCAGCCCCTTCTTGCCTGTAAGGTCTCTTTTGAGAAATCAGCTGACAGTCTGATAGGAACTCCTTTGTAGGTGACTGTCCCCTTAGCTCTTGCTGCTTCTAGGATTCTCTCCTTCATTTTAATCTTGGCTAATGTAATGATAATGTGTCTTGGTGTGTTTCTTCTTGGGGCCATCTTCTTTGGGACTCTCTAAGCTTCCTGGATTTCCTGGAAGTCTATTTCCTCTGCCAGTTTGGGGAAATTCTCCTTTATTATTTGTTCAAATAAGTTTTCCACTGGTGGCTGTGCCTTTCCCCCTTCTGGTACCCCTATAATTCGGATGTTGGAGCATTTAAAGATGTCCTGGAGGTTCCTAAGACTCTCCCCATTTTTTTGAATTCTTGCTTCTTCACTCTTTTCTGTTTGGCCATTATTTGCTTTCTTCTGGTCCTCTCCATTGATTTGAGTCCCAGTTTTCTTTTCATTGCTATTGGTTTCCTGTGCAATTCCATTCATTTCAATTAGTTTCACCTTCATATGTTTGTCTAATTTGTGGCTATAATCAACCAGTTCTGTGAGGATCCTGATCACCAGTATGAGTAGTGGAGCCTTGGACTCTCAGGTCGCTGGGTTGTGACGCTGTATGTGGGGGTGTGGTCAGAGCGGGGAAATGGCGACCCCCTCTGTTGTTTCTTGCTGCTGGGTGAGGAGCAGAGCCTTAGGTGGTTCACCAGGGCGGGGCCACTCAGGTTGCTGGGTTATGACGCTGCATGTGGAGGCGGGGTCAGAGCGGGGAAATGGTGACGCCCTGTGCTGCCGCTAGCCTTGCGGCCGTGCTCAGTCCCGTAGTCTCACCGCCCACTCCCTCGCTTGTCTATCTGCGCACGAAAGCGCGACCACAGTCAACCCGTAGCCCTGCTCCCTTGCTGTTTCCCCGCGGTCGCTCGCTCGGTCATTCACTAGGTCCAACCCTGCACCTGGGTTCCACGCGCCCGAGTCCGTCTAACCGAGTTTTTCTGTGTAACCCCTCTCCGACAGCTGCTGGTTTCGCCCCTCTTACCGGTCAGGCTGAAGAATTTGTTGTTATCAGACTTCCAAAAAGTTCAATTTTCTGTGTTCTGGCTGTGTTTTCTGTTGCTAATATTTAGTTGTCTCTAAATTTGGTTGTGAGAGAAAGCACGACTTCTCCACCTATGCCTCCATCTTGGCGGAAGTCTCTTCCTATATAGCTCCTTAACCTAGGAAATACCAAGGTGCTTTTAAGTTATAAATATGTTATAAATAGGAAATTATAATAGATATAGTTGAATAATGAAGGAAAAGGTACTAAAAAACAGGAGTTTAGGTTTTTTTCACAAAATAATGGTCAGAAATGGGAAAACAGGAAGAGGTAGCACTTTCAGGTACTGAAAGTGCTGCTACTTTAAGAAAACTGAAATTTAAGCTGCATAACATAATAAAAAATTGTACTAGATAAGGGATTAAAATACATAACAAAATTTCTTTTAAAATAATTTTCCCAGCTATACTTAGTATATTGTTTATTCTACTGAATTTGGATTTTATACAAAACTTCAGAAATAAATCAATTATTGAGTCAAATATCTATGTATTGATGAAATGAGACTAGTCAGAAGAATAAATATTTCAAATAGCAAACCTTATCTACAACACTAAGAACTTATTTTTTACATAGAACTTTTTTTAAATCTACAAATATGGAAACCATAGCATATTTGTGCTTCCAAATTCATTTTAAAGATTTATTTATTTATTTATTTTAAGAGGGGGAAGGGAGAGAGAAAAAAATCTATGTGTGAGAAAAACATCAATCAGTTGCCTCTCACACACCCCCAACTGGAGACCTGGCCCTCAAACTACTAGGCATGTGCCCTGACTGGGAGGTGACCTTTCAGTTCACAGGCCAGTGCTCAAACCACGGAGCCACACCAACGGAACCGAAGTTCTTTTTAAAGGATTATTCTACTCCAGGTCTATGGAAAAACTGCCCTCCAAATCAGGGAGGTTTCTCTTCCTTTGTTTAGTCTGTTAATATTATGATTGATTTTTTAATGTTAACCAACATTGCATCCTGGGATAAACCTCATTTGGTCATGATATAGTCTAATTTTAAACATGGATTTGCTAAAATGTTTAAAATGTTTGCATTTATGTTAATGAGGGATATTGACTTAAGTTTTTTTTTTTTCTTGCAATATCTGTGTCTGGTTTCAGTATCAAAGTGATATTGACATCATACAAGTATTTGGAATGTATTCCCGGTCTTGAATTTCTAGAGAAGTTTCTATAAAATTGGCATCACTTTCTTAAATATTTGGTAGAGTGCATTAGTGAAGGTATTTAGACCTAGCATTTTCAGAGTGTGAAGGTTCTTAACTACAAATTCAATTTCTAAATAGGCTATTTACTAAATAAAACTTTTATCAAATTATATAATCTCTGCTTATGATTCAGGTTATCTATTTCTTTTTGAGACTGCTTTATTAGTTTTAGTGATTCAAAGAATATTTTTATTTAATCTAAGTTGTTGCATGTGTTTATAACAATATAAAATGTTATTTATAATATTCTCATTTTAAAACAGCTTTATTGATAGACAGTTCACACATCACGAAATTCACCACTTTAAAGTATACAATTTAGTGGATTTCAGTACATTCTCAAAGTTGTGCCACCATCACCACTAATTTTAAAATATTTTGTTGCACCAAAAAGCCTGTACCCATCAGCACTCTGACTCACCACCCTCGGCTACCACTAACCGATTTCCATCTCTATGGTTTTGTCTATTCTGGATATTATGCATCAGTGGAATCATACAATATGTGGTCTTTTGACTCTGTTTTCTTTCACTTAGCATAATTTTTTCAAGATCTATCCATATTGTACCATCATGGGTCATTCCTATTCATGGCTGAATAATATTTCATTTACATAGATATGCCTTATTTGTAAACCTGTTTGACAGCTGATTGACACTTCAGTTATTTTCAACTACTGGTTATTATGAATAGCACTACCATGATCATTCATGTGCAAGTTTTTCTTTTAGTTCCTGGTTTCATTTCTGTTGAGTATATAACAAGGAGTGGATTTGCTGCATCACATACACCATTTTACATTCCCACCAGGGTTCCAGTTTTTCCACATCCTTACCAACACTTGTTCTTTTCCATCTTTGTTGTTACTATACTTATTACCACCCTTCTAGCAAATATGAAGTGGTATATCACTCTCGCTTTCATTTGCATTTCCCTAGTGACTAATGATGTTGAACATCTTTTCATGGGCTTATGGGTGGCTTGTATATCTTTTTTATCTTTTTTTGAGAAATGTCTATTCAACTCCTTTGGCTATTTTTAATTGTGTTATTTGTCTTTTTGTTGTTGAATTATAGCAATTCTTTATATATGAACACTACACTCTTATCATAGATATGATTTGCCAGTATTTTTGCCCATTCTGTGGGTTGTTTTTTCCATTTCTTGATAGACTTTTGCAAGCACAAGGTTTTTAATTTTGATGAAGTCCACCTTATTTTTTCTCTTGTCACTTGTGTTCTTGGCATTATATTTAAGAACCCATTGGCTAATCCAAGGTCATGAAAATTTACTCTCATGTTTTCTTCTAAGAGTTTTATAGTTTTATGTTTTACATTTAAATCTTTGATCAATTTTGAGTTTATTGTTGTATATACAGGTGGCCAAAAGTAGGCTTACAGTTGTAATACAAATAAATAACACAATAATTAATAAATAATAATACAAGAATAAACTGTTTTACAAACCCACAACTATAAACATACTTTTGCCCACCGTACCCTGTACGTATTCTTTTACATTTAAATATCCAGTTGTCCCCACACCATTTGGTGAAGAGACTTTCCTGACTGAATGGTCATGGCACTCTTGTTGAAAATCAGTTCACCATTAATGTTTCGGTTTATTTTTGAACCTCAATTCTATTGTCAACTTATGTACCTATCCCTATGCCACTCAATGATGGTAGCTTTGAAGTAAGTTTTACAATGGAAAAGTGTGAGTCCTCCAACTTCATTTTTCCCCTTCAAAATTGTTTTAGGCTATTCAGGGTCCTTCACAATTTCATATAAATTTTAGAATCAGCTTTTCTATTTCTGAAAAAGTAGTCAATGGGATTTTGATAGGGATTGCATTGAATTCATATGTTGCTTTGATGCTCTCACTTACCAAATACATAAAATGTGCTTAAATCCATGAACACATAAAATTCTAAAGTAATAAACTCATTTTTACACCCTTGAAAAATGCTATGGAACCAAGTCATTTGAAAATTGTTAAATAAAGGAAACAAACCAAGTATCTATCATGGCTTCCTGTAAGAATGGCCCTTTGGAGTATCCAAATAATTGATAACAAGACATTTTACTTTATAAAAGAATTATATTCAATAAAGGGAGAAGAAATTATAGAATTAGAATATCACCATTAAGGGATACTAACATATCATCTGCTAACATCACAAAAAGAGATAATTAATAACCAAATATCATAAGAATTATAAATGGGAACCAATCCCATTTATAATTGCATCAAAAAGAATACCTAAGAATAAATATAACCAAGGAGGTGAAAGACCTGTGCACTAACAACTATAGCATACTGATGAAAAAATTGAAGACACAAATAAATGAAAAGATATTCCATGTTTATAGATTGGAAAAATATTCATATACCCAAACAATCTACACATTCAATGCAACACCCCATCAAAATTCCAATGTCATATTTCACAGAAATAGAAGAAACAAGCCTAAAACTTGTATGGAATCTCAAAAGACCTCAAATAGCCAAAAAAAATCTTCAG
The DNA here is from genome assembly GCF_021234435.1 of Artibeus jamaicensis. Taxonomy (NCBI): domain Eukaryota; kingdom Metazoa; phylum Chordata; class Mammalia; order Chiroptera; family Phyllostomidae; genus Artibeus; species Artibeus jamaicensis. Next base: position 5,546,497 of record NW_026521356.1, read on the forward strand.
AAATAAGAACAGTGCTGAAGGCATCACACATTCTGATTTCCAACTATATTACAAAGCTACAGTAATCAAAACAGTATGGTATCAGAATAAACCCAGGACTTCCCATCAAGATGGAGGTGTAGGTAGACATGCTTTGCCTCCTCACACAACCATACAAAAAATTACAACCAGATCTCAAAACAAATAACACCCAGAACCATCAGAAAATTGAGCTGTATGAAAGTGCAACAACCACGGATTTAAAGAAGCCACGTTCATCTAAACAGGTAGGAGGGGTGGAGTCATGGAGAAGAGCAGAGAGGTGGTATGGTGTGGAGAGGTAGCAGAGATGACGGCGGAACAGATGGTCCCACATTTACAGTGGTAGATAAAATGTGGGAGGTATATCTTTGGAGCAAGCAATCCCAGCCCTAGGCCAGAATGTACAGCCCAGGGTTCCAGCACCAGGAACATAATTCCTCATTACCTCTGGCTGTAAAACCAGTGGGGGTTGGGCTGGCAGAAGAAACTGCTGGATTTCCACAGTTTAAAGTGCCTGCGTGGACTTAGAACATATGCAAACCCACCCGCTCTGGGTTTCAGGACCAGGGAAGCACATGGAAGGGTGCCAGTCACATAGGAAAGAAGATGAAGTGACTGGAAATGGGGTGAGTGCCAGGCAAACCTCCAGAAGCCAGGTAACAGCATTGTCACCTCTCTAAGCCCTCCCCACACAGAGCCACAGCAGTGAAGCTTGTTGCCCCACCCTGGCAATTTTCTAAGTCTCTGCCCCATACAATTTACAGGTGCCTTTTCTAAAAGGCCATACTACAATGACAGGGAGTAAAAGAAGCTCTACCTAATACATAGAAACAAACACAGAGGCTGCCGAATTGAGGGGACAAGGAAATATGACCCACAAGAAAGGACATAACAAAACCCCAGAAAAGAACAAAGTGAAATGGAGGTAACCAACCTATCAGATGCAAAGTTCAAAACACTGGTGATGAGGATGCTCAGAGAACTCACTGAGTAGGAAAAAAAAACATAAGGCAATAAATAAAGGTTACACTGAGTGAAATAAAGAAAAATTCACAGTGAACCAATAGTAAAGGGAAGAAAGTCAAGATTCAAAGCAACGACTTGGAACATAAGGAGGAAATAAACATTCAACCAGAAGAGAAAGAAGAAATAAGAATTCGAAGAAACAAGGACAGTATATGAAGGCTCTGGGACTTCTCCAAACATGCCATCTTCTGAATCATAGCGATGCTGGAAGAAGAGGAAGAGCAAGAAATTGAGAACTTATTTGAAAAAATAATGAAAGAAAAATTCCCTAATTTGGTGAAGGAAATAGACATGCAAGTCCAGGAAGCAGAAAGAGTCCCAAACAAGCTGGACCCAAAGAGGACCACATCAAGACACATCATAATTAAAATATCAAAGGTTAAAGATAAACAGAGAGTCTTAAGAGCAGCAAGAGAAAAGCAGAATTACCTACAAAGAAGTTCCCATAAGACTGACATTTACATACCTTGGATTTACTTTGAAATAACATTGGGATAGGCCTTGGGTAGGAGTACAGATACAGTAAGACTGGTTATAAATTGTTAAGTGTCGAAAGTCAGTTTTGGGTACTCCAGGGTTCATTATACTACTCTTTCTTTTGTAAATGTTTAGAAATTTTCCACTTTTGAAATAGGAGATCAAACATTTATGAGTGGTACTATGTATGTTCCATGCGTATAAAGGGGACCAGAAACATAGATTCTGATCCCTAGAAATCATAGCTTAAAATCTACTACACAGAAGCTGACTCAACAGATACGCTGGGCGACAGAGTAAAACTACTAAACCCACACACAAACAAACAAGCACCCTTTCTTATAAGAATTAGGGTGGTCATTAATCCTCTGATTAGCAATCTCACAGTTATACTGAGAAAGAAGAAATTTTACTGTCTCAAGGAGAGTTTCCTAGTTAACAATATGGAAGGAGATATATCGTGCTTATATGTGCTTGGCAATGTTTTGTATACATGATCTTAGTAGAAACAGATGACCATGACCACCAGCAAACTGAACTCAGGTCTGAAAATTCTGGTGACTTACGAACGACAGGAGGTTAGAGAAGATTCTGGGAGCTGGTGGAGCAGGAGACACCAGGAATCTGTCTCTCCACCTGAGCAACAGTGTCACTGGCACAATGACGCTGTAACTGTTTTGGAACTCTGGAGCCTATCGAAGACTTACAACTTCAAGGGGAAGGTTCAGATGGTACATTGTATAATTTTAGTCAATGTGAGCTCCTAGCACAGGAGCAGCTACCATCTGCCTCCCCATCCTCATGGCAGGCAGCATGCATGAGTTCCTGGAGCAGCTCGCACACGAGCTGCAGGAGTTTGGATGGGCAAAAAGGACCCCGTTCTCCAAGTATAGAAAATCTGATTGGTTGCTCTGATATTGACTGTGGTTTCTGATCACAGAGGTGCAGACAGAGGTGGGCAGCCAGTTTTTCTGCACCTCACCCCCATTGTTGCAAGCCCTGCACCCTCTGGATGAAGTGACTTCCATAATGTTTAAAGAGCCAGAGCCCCCTTTTTCCTTTTTATTTTTCTTTTGGAAGTCAGACATGAAAGATTAGGACATCAGAAAAACAACTGCATATGTAGGGAAAATTAGAAAGTAACCACACATGCCCAGAGAATGGCTCAGAAAAGACCAGACAGGACCTTACATTTATACCTCAGGCTAATCCTTGCCATAGCAACAGCCTATAACAAAAAACAATAACATAAACAGCAAACCCTGGGAAGGGAGAGAATCTGATTTCCGGAATTACCACATTATGGGATTCAAATGTCCAGGGTTCAACAAAAATTACAAGGCATTCAAAGAAATAGGAAGTATGGCCCATTCAAAGAAACAAAGTAAATCAACAAACCCCCCACCCCTGCCCTGGCTGGGTGGCTCAGTCGGTTGGAGCATTATCCTGTGAACCAAAAGGTTGCAGGTTCGATCCCTGGTCAGAGCACATACTGGAGGCAACTGATCAATGTTTCTCTCTCACATTGGTGTTTCTCTCTCTCTCTCTCTTCTCCTCTCTCTAAAAATCAATAAACATATCATTGAGTGAGGATTTAAAAAGAAAACTGTCCTGAAAAAGACCCAGTGGCAGATCTACCAGACAAAGACTTTAAAACAACTATCTTCAAGATACTCAAAGAACTAAAGGAAGAGATGGATAAAGTCAAAAAAATAATGTATAAACAAAATGAAAATATAAAAAGAAGATAGAAAACCTAAAAAAAAGAAGTCTTGGGCTGTGAAGTACAGTAACTGAAATAAAAAATTCACTAAATCACATGCCACATAATGACATTTCAACAATAAACTGCATATATGACAGTGGTCCCATAAGCTTATAATGGACCTGGAAATTTTCTATTATCTAGTGACATCAGAGCCATTCTAGCGCTGCAGCACATGTCACTCACGTGTCGGTGGTGATACTGGTCTAAACAGACCTGCCGCACTGCCGTCCTGTGAAAGGAAGTAATAGCACATGCAATGAAGAACAGTACATAAGACTTGATACTGATAATAAATGATTGTTATTGGTTTATATTTTATACTATATTTTTATTATTATTTTAGAGTGTCATCTTTCTACTTACAAAAAAATTGCTGTAAAACTGTACTGTGTTATGCCAGCAGCAGCCTCATACATTTCATGTTTACCACACCTCTGACCGCATCTATTTCTTCTGTGCTTTACTTAATCTTGTGTTTCCATCAATTGTGGTCACTAAGCAGACAAAATACACTGTTAGAGTTTTTGGTAAGAGGCCATGTTGAATGATTAACCTGTTGCAAAATTAAAAGTGATTAAAAATTAAAAGTGAAAGTGGAAAATCAGTGATGGTCACTGCTCGCAAGTCAGACACATCCCATTCCGCCACAGCTATGATCTTGAAAAGCAAGAATGAAAGCATGGTATCTGTTAAACGGTCTAGTTCCTTGAAGGCAACAAGACTAACAAAAGCTCAAGAAGGACTATATCAGATATAGAGAAACTTCTAATGACCAGAATTGGAGACCAGACACAGAATTGTATGTATCTCTCTTAGCACCATGACAATCAGGGCCACAGCAAAAAGTTTGTGATCTTGAGAGAAAAGACTGGACCCAACTACAGTGTTTCATTTACTGCTAGCTCTGGATGTCTTAAATGACTCAATATTCGTAACATAATGTGAAAGTAAGTGGTAAGTTCTATGAGTGCTGATGTGAAGGAAAATCTAAGTAAGCTGATTGTGGAAGAAAATTATTTTCCAGAACAAATATTCATTATGGATAAAAAACCCTCCCTGTTCTGGAAATGGATGCCTGAAAGAACTTCCCTCCATAGGAAGCCAAGCAATTCCGGGTTTCAAGGCCTTTAAGACAGGGTAATAGCCTTGCTTGAGGGCAATGTTGCAGGCCAAAAAATCAAAATCTTTTGTGACCTGGCACCGTGAGAACCCCAGGACCTTCCAGCATGTCAGTACGCACACACTGCCAGCGCACGGCAGGAGCCACACATACTGGATTACCCAGATCCTCTTCTACAATGTCTTCCTGAATCACTACACCAGCACGATGGAGGAGTACTGTTTGGAGAACAACATACCTCTCAAGATTTTGCTAATAGTTGATAATGCCCCCAAATACCCTCCTTTTATTGGTGATCTTCATCCCAATATCAAAGTGGTATTTCGCCCTCCAAACTTCACCTCTTTGACTCAACCAATGGATTAAGGAGTTACAACAGCTTTTAAGACCTACTACTTGAGAAAGACCTTTGCTCAGGCTATTGCTGCAACTCACAAAGACACTAAGAAGACAACAATGCAATTCTGGAAGGAACACAACATATATGATGACATCAAGAACCTGGCTTGGACATGGGGTCATGTCACCAAGGAGTATATGAACAGCATCTGGAAGAAGATGCTCAGAATTTTTTCCATGACTTCAAAGTATTTTCCAAGGATAAGGAGATTACAAAAATCAACAAAGCTGTGGTTGAGCTGGAAAACAACTTCAACCTGGGTGTGGGTTAGGATGCCATTAAGAAATTTGCAGAGGCAGTTCCTGGGGAATTAACTGATGAGGAATTGTTGGAACTGGAACAGGGTCACATAGCTGCAGAATAGGCAAGAGAAAAGGAAACTGCAGAAAAATAAGAACTCTCAACAAAACTAACAGTGAAGAGTTTAACAAAAGTTTTGCAGACTTTAACACACTTCTTGAAAATCTAGACCCAACACCAAATGGTGTTTATTAATAGAAATGTTCATGGTGCATTATCTGCTTACAATCAAATTATGATGAAAAAAAGAAACATACCAACCAAACCACAATGGGCAAAACTTCTGAAAAGAGTGACACCTCCTGAAGAAGAGCCTCAGGCCGGTCCTGCAGGAGGTGTTCCAGAAGAAGGCATGTTGTCTGTCATAGGAGAGAACAGCTCCGTGCGTGTTATTGCCCCTGAAGACCCTCCAGTGGGACAAGATGCGGAGGTGGAAGACAGTAATATGAATGATCTTGACCCAATAAAAGCCTAGGCTAATGTGTGTGCTTGTGTCTTAGTTTTTAACCAGAAAGTTTAAAAAGAAAAAAAACCCTTTAAAAATAGAAAAATTATAGAATAAGGATATAAAGTAAGAAAATATTTTGTACAGTTCTATGATGTGATTGTATGTTTTTAAGGTAAGGGTTATTACAAAAGAGTCAAAATTAAACTCTTTTATAAAGTAAAAAGTTTATAGTAAATTAAGGTTAATTGATTATTAAAGAAAAAATTACTTTTTAAAGAAATTTAGTGCAGCTAAAATTACTGTATACTGCTGCATACTTTACAAACCTACGTGTACTGGGCTTGTGAAGTATATAGCAGTGGACAGTAATGTCCTAGGCCTTCGTTTGCACTTACCACTCACTCACTGACTCACCCAGAGCAACTTCTAGTCCAGCAAGCTCCATTCATGGTCAGTGCCCTATACAAATGTACCATATTGTATCTTTTATACCACATTCTTACTGTACCTTTTCTATGTTTAGATATATTTAGACATGCCAATACTTACCACTGTGTTACAATGCCTATAGTATTTGGTACAGTAACATGCTGTACAGGTTTGTAGCCTAGTAGAAATATGCCTGTACCATATAGCCTAGCTTTGTGTTAGCTGTACCATCTACAATGTTTGCACAATACAATGTTTGCACAATGGTGAAATCACTTAATGACACACTTAGAATGTATCACCATCATTATGCAACACATGGCTATATAGGTATCCATAGGCAGATTTGAGTAGTCAAAAGAATCAGTGAACTAGAAGATAGGACTATGAAAATTATTGAGGCTAAGGAACAGAAAAAAATAGATTGGAGAAAAGTGAACAGAGCCAAAGGCACCTCTAGGACATCGTCAAGAAGACCAATAGACACATCATGGGAGTCTCAGAGGCAGAAGAGAAAGGGGTACAAAGAACATTTGAAGAAATAATGGCTGAAAACACCCCCAATTTGATGAAAGACATGAATATAAACATCTAAGAAGCCGAACAAATTCCCAGTTGGATGAACTCAAAGAGACCCACACCTAGAAACATTAATCAAACTTTCCAAAGACAAAGAGAGAATCTTGAAAGCAACAGGAGAGAAGTGACTCATAACACACAAGGGCTTCTCCATAAAAAAAAATGAGCAGATTTCTTGTCAGAAACTTTAGAGGACACAATGTATTAGGTCAACATATTCAAAATACTAAAGGAAAAAAAGGATCAATCAAGAATCCTGGGACTTCCAGTCAAGATGGAGATGTAGGTAGACATGCTTCATCCCCTTGCACAACCACAAGAAGAATCACAACTAATCTCAAAATAAAAAACACCCAGAACTGCCAGAAAATCAAACCGTATGGAAGTCCGACAACCACTGATTTAGAGAGGGTGTATTCATCCAGACTGGTAGGAGGGGTGGAGACGGGAGCCAGGGCGGAGAGGGCACAGTGCAGCATGGGAATGTGTCAGTGGCAGCAGTGGTGGAACAGGCTATCCCGCATTCACATGTGGTGGATAAAAACTGGCAGGGAGACCTTGGTAGTGAGCAATTTCAACCACAGGCCAGACCATGCAGCCCAGGGTTACCATGCCAGGAACATAAAGCCTCACAACTTCTGGCTGTAAAAACCAGTCAGGGCTGGGGCAGCAGAAGAAACTGCCAGTTTCTCAGGAGAGTCCATTTAAAGGGTCCTCGTGGATCTAGAATGTACACAAACCCACCCACTCCTGGAACTACCACAAGGGCAACAGCTGGAGGGCACCAGTTGCATACAGGAAGTGGGTGAAGTGACTGGAATGGGGCAAGTAAAGCCAGTCAGTGGCACTGTCCCCTCCCCAATCCTCAACACACAGTACCACAAAGTAGTGAAGCATGTTGCACCACTTTGGAGAATAATACCTAAGGCTCTGCCCCTTACAGCTTAACAGTTTCCCTAAGTTAGAGACTCAAAGCAGCTCTACCTAATATACGGAAATAAACACTGGGAGGGTGCCAAGTTGGGGAGACAAAGAAATAAAGACCAAATGGAAGAACAGAATAAAATCCTGGGGCAGAGAAAAAAAAAAACTAAATGAAACAGATAGCCAACTTATCAGATGCAGAGTTCAAAACACTAGTGATAAAGATACTCAGAGAACTCACTGAGTATGGCAAAAACAAGGGAAGAAATGGAGGTTACACTAAGTGAAATAAGGAAAAATCCACAGGGAACTAGCAGCAAAGGGAAGGAAGCCAGGATTCAAATCAATGATTTGGAACTTAAGGAAGACAAACATTCAATCAAAACAGAATGAAGAAACAAGAATTTAAAAAAGAATGACGAGAGTATAAAAAGACTCTGGGATACTTCCAAAAGTGCCAACATCTGAATCATAAGGGTGCCACAAGAAGAGAAAGAGCAAAAAATCGAAAACTTATTTGAAAAAATTATGAAAAAATCTCCCCCAATTTGGTGAAGGATATAGACATGCAAGTTCAGGAAGCACAGAGAATCCCAAAGAAGTGAACCCAAAAAGGACCACACCAAGATATATCATAATTAAAATGCCAAAGGTTAAAGATAAACAGAGAATCTTAAAAACAGCAATAAAAAAGCAGAGAGTTACCTACAAAGGAGTTCCCATAAGACTGTCAGCTGATTTCTCAAAAGAAATTTTGCAGGCTAGAAGGGACTGGCAAGAAGTATTCCAAGTCATGAAAGGCAATCACCTACAACCAAGATTATTCTACCCAAAACGCCACCTGATTGAAAAAAATGGGGAAGGGACTTGACATTTTTCCAAAGAAGATGTGCAGATTGGCAATAAGCACAAGGTAAGACACTCAGCACCATTAATCACTTGGGAAATGCAAATCAAAACTACAATGAGATAACACCCACTAGGATGGCTACTAAAAAAAAGACAAAATAACAAGTGTTGGTAAGGATGTGAGAAAATGGAATCCTTCTGCACTGTTAGTAAGGGACTAAAGGGACTAAAAAGGTAAAATAGTACAGCTACTGTGGCAAGCAGTATGGCATGTCCTCAAAAAATTAAAAATAGAATTTTCATGTGAGGCAGCAATTCTACTTCTGAATGTATAGCAGGGTCTCGATTTATTTGTGCACCCACATTCGTGGCATTATTATTCATGTAGCAAAAATGTGGATGAAGCCATGTCCATCAGCAGATAAATGGATAAGCAAATGTACATACATTCATACAGTTAACTATTATCCAGCCTTAAAAACGAAGGACATTTTTACATGTACTGCAACCAGGATGAACGCTGAGGACATTGTGCTAGGTAAAATAAGCCAGTCACAAAAAGACAAATACAGTATTTTTCACTTATATCAGGTACTTAGAGTAGTGAAAATCATCAAGACAAAGAATAGAATGGTGGTTACCAAAGTTGGGGGGAGGGTGAAATGGAGAGTTATTAAGTGTAGTTTCCATTTTACATGATGAAAAGAGTTATGGAGATGATGATGGTGATGGTTGCACATTATGAGTGTACTTAATACTACTGATCTGTACAATTAAAAAATGCATAAGGTGGTAAATCTCATGTTATCTGTTTTTTACCACAACAGCAAAAACTTGTAGGAAAATAAAACTTCAGGAAGGAAGGTGTAGACAGAATTGGAAGTAATTTGTATGAAGGAAAATGACTAAAATTACATCCTATGAAATTTGAGTGTGACTAGAAGGGAATACACTGAGCTTTTTAGCTCTAAACTTTCTTAGGTGTGATATCTGCCTATTGTTTGGGCACTGGTATGGTCTCAAGTACTGTAAATAAACCATTTCTCATCAGTCTTTGTGGATTTTGCCTGTTCTATTTGTTCTCATTGCTACATGGCAAAAACCTTGAACTAGAAGAGAGCTGAGCATGGCCTCTTAATAGTTTTTGTAATTTGGCTTAGTTTGCTGGCAGCTTTGGCAGGCTGCTGCCTCAGTTGTTCTTATCTCTGTTATTGTTATTGTTTTTAAGCATCAGGGCCTGTGCTGTATAATACAGATGGAGTTGGGGAGGTGCCAATAAATGATTCCTGTTCTCCAGGAATAATTCCATTTTATTCCAGTTTCCTGTATCCTGTAACGCCAGACTTTGACATTCTTCAGGAGATTATTTTAGAAGCCTTCTTCTTAGCTTTGGTGAGCTCCTCACTGCTCCTATTCCTGGGCAAGAAGATTGCCAGTTTCCATAACTACAATGTCAATTCCAACCAGGTGAGAGGGCAGGCCTTTCTATTACTTCCTCTGACCCTTAAGTCTTTGTTCTCTAAACTGAGATTCCTGCTAACATGAAGACTGGATTCTTCTGTAACCAGACCAAAATTTAAACTGTAATTACCAAAGGACTTTTGAGAAGTGTAGAATGCTTAGCTATGGAGCTACCTGAATTGATACGTTATTCCCCTAGAACAGATACAGTGTAGGGATGCAAGAAGATAGCACATGGCATCATGTTGTTGAGCTAGTGGAGGTCTCTCTTAATTTTGTCTTCCTATCCACCAAATCCTCAGAAGTCAGACACACTCTGAGGTGCAGTGAGAAATGATATGGAACAGCAAAACCAGGCTACTCATATATATACTTAAGTCAATCTCCCAGAAAGAGTTGTCTTTTCTTATTTTTGGAAAATCTGCTCAGTTCAGCCCTTTCCCTAGGACTCAGAAAGGAAATCTGGAAGCATGGGGTGTCCCACTTTTAGGATACTTTAGAAGGAAGAGAGAAAACCAGTATTAAGTTCTCTCTCTCATGTGACCATGAGAAGGAGAATAAAAAGGCAAGAATCTCATTTTCTCACTTTGAAAAGAGCTTTTCTTGTGATCACTACCTAAAATGAAGTTTCATCTTAGTGTAGAAGCCAGATTTGCCATTCTTTTGTCCTTTCTAAGAATATTTCAGTGTTATTTGAAGTGATATAAACAACCTATCCTCATACATAAAAAATAGACAGCACTTGTCAGCACTCTTCAACAACTAGGCCTAAATTGTTTGCCATTTTCTTTTCAGTAAAGCTTATTTATTTATTTATTTATTTATTTTATTATTTAATTTATTGAGGTGACATTGGGCAACAAGATGACACAGGCTTCAAGTGTATGTTTCCCATTTCTTTATAGGACTTAATAGTCATCGGGCTTTGCAATGTCGTCAGCTCGTTTTTCAGATCTTGTGTGGTTACTGGTGCTGTCGTCAGCACCATTATCCAGGATAAAACTGGAGGAAGACAACAGGTATGTTGAAACACAATTTGATCTCTAACCTATAAAGATATTTATGTTTCTTTCTATATATTCATAGAAAGGAATTGCATTAGTTTAATCATGATGCTATTTTATTTTTTAATTGAATTTATTGGGTTGACATTGATTAATAAAATTATAAAGATTCAGATGTACAATATATACTGCATCACCTGTGTGTTGTATTGTGTGTTTACCACCCCGAGTCAAGTCTCCTGTCACCATTCATCTGCCCTTCTCTCTCTTCTACTTCCCTCTACTCCCCTTCCCTCTGGTAATCACCATGCTGTTGCCTGTGTCTATGAGGTTTTCTGTTTGTTTGTTTTGTTTTTTGTCTTCTTTGTTTGATCCCCTCATTTCTTTTACCCACCCCACAACCCTCCACCCCTCCGACAGCTGCCAGTCTGTTCTCTATGAGTCTATATTATTTTCTTTGTTGGTTCATTAGATTCCACATATGAGTGAAACCATATGCTACTTGTATTTCGCTTAGTATAATTGTCTCCATTTTTTTCCTTTTCAATGTTATACTTGTTGGGGAAGATCTCTTGAAAGAATCTGGATTTCATGCTTGCCTTAATTTTTGCTGAGATTTTTGTCTTAAAATTTACTCATCATTGTGGAACTTGAAAGTAATTTTCTATCGAAGTATTATTATGTGTGAGAAGCTTGTCTATTTTAGCCTATAAAAAACACACTATTTTCCATGTAACATGCCTGAGAGATAATATTGCAGGTAAACTAACCATCACCCATTCGTATTTTCTCTATGAGAGATACATTCTCAGCCCTAGTTTGAGAAAGCAACAACATAGCTCTCTGCATCCTGGCAGCCAAACTAGAAACTGTCTTGGCTTCCTCCCAGGGCTTGGCATGGGGCTCTCATGACAGAAAGTAAGGTCTTTGTCCAGGCGAGCCTAGGGAATTTATGGCCATTCTACCTTTGTGGAAGAGAAAATTATCAAAGTCAGACTCTCTTCAGGTATTCTGAATGAGTAAACTAAGTGTATGGGCAGGCGGCGGCGGGGGGCTGGGAGTGGAAAGGGAGAGGGATGGTAAAGAAGGCTCTAAAGGCCAACCCCCTTGCCTAACTGCAGGCATGAGTGCAACGCTCATGAATGTTAAACTTACTAGATCAAAGTCACAACTTTACAGCATGAGAGGTGTTCCGTTTCAGCTCTGTAGCCTTATGAAATGTCAAAGAACTGTCAGAATTGAAATTAGGGAATGGGTCAAAATTCAAAGGCAGAGAAACAGTGACAGGGGCCAGAGACAAGCTAAGGATGCAGAAGCATGGTAATCTGATGTAGCCCATGCTCAGGAACTGAAGTGTCAGAAGAAGGGGTACTAACTTTTTTTAAGTATATTTAATTGATTATGCTATTGCAATTGTCCCATTTTCCCCCCTTCACTCCCCTCCACCCTGCACACCCCCTCCCACCCACATTTCCCCACTTTAGTTCATGTCCATGGGTCATACATATAAGTTCTTTGGCTTCTACATTTCCTATATTATTCTTACCCTGCCCCTTTCTATTTTCTACCTACCATTTATACTATTTATTCTCTGTACCTTTTCCCCTTCTCTCACCCTCCCACTCCCCTGCTGATAACCCTCCATGTGATCTCCATTTCTGTGGTTCTGTTCCTGTTCTAGTTGTTTGCTCTTGTTTTTGTTTTAGGTGTGATTGTTAATACCTATGAGTTTGCTGTCATTTTACTGTACATGTTTTTTATCTTCTTTTTCTTAAATAAGTCCCTTTAACATTTCATATAACAAGGGCTCGGTGATGATGAACTCCTTGAACTTGACCTTATCTGAGAAGCACTTTATCTGCCCTTCCACTCTAAATGAAAGCTTGGATGCAATTTTGGATGGAGGTCCTTGCCTTTCGTGACTTGGAATACTTCTTTCCAGCCCCTTCTTACCTGTAAGGTCTCTTTTGAGAAATCTGCTGACAGTCTGATGGGAACTCCTTTGTAGGTTACTGTCTCCTTTTCTCTTGCTACTTCTAGGATTCTCTCCTTCATTTTAATCTTGGCTAATATAATTATGATGTGCCTTGGTGTGTTCCTTCTTGGGTCCAACTTCTTTGGGACTCTCTGAGCTTCCTGGACTTCCTAGAAGTCTATTTCCTTTGCCAGACTGGGGAAGTTGTCCTTCATTATTTGTTCAGATAACTTTTCCACTTGTTGCTCTTCCTCTTCTCCTTCTGTCACCCCTATAATTCAGATGTTGGAACGTTTGAAGATGTCCTTGAGGTTCCTAAGCCTGTCCTCATTTTTTTTGAGTTCTTGTTTGTTCATTCTTTTCTGATTGGTTGTTTTTTCCTTCTTTCTGGTCCACACTGTTGATTTGAGCCCCAGTTTCCTTCCCATCACTATTGGTTCCCTGTACATTTCCCTTTATTTCATTTAACATAGTCTTCATTTTTTCACCTAATTTGTGACTAAATCCAACCAATTCTGTGAGCATCCTGATTACCAGTGTTTTGAACTGTGCATCTGATAGGTTGGCTATCTCTTTATTGCTTAGTTGTATTTTTTCTGGAGCTTTGATCTGTTCTTTCATTTGGGCAATTTTTTTTTGTCTTGATGCACCTGTTACATAGTCAAGGGGGGAGTCTTAGGTATTCACCGGGGTGGGGTAACCCATGTCGCTTGGACACTAACTTTTAATAAGGAAAGATAAAGTGTCCCAGGCCAGGCTAAATTTGGTGAAATGTCTGGTGAAAACTAATAAAAGGCAGAATATTGAGCAAGGGCAAGAGTGTGGGTCTAAAGTAAGACCATGTCATATCAGTCTATGTGGACCGGACTTTGTCATCGTAGAGCTTCCGCCAGATGCACTGGCTTTACAGAGAAGCCCTTTTCCACTACTCATTAACAGAAAGGAGGAAGGTGGGTTATATTAGAAAGAAGGATGTTCTTTTTTTTAAAATTAATTTTATTTAGTTATTTTTCAAGTACAGTTTTTTGTCTATTTTTCCCATCCCAGCCTCCCCCACCCCTTGCTCCTCACCTCCCTCCCATTTCCACCCAGAAGGATGTTCTATGCGAGAACAAAAAACCTTTGAAGTCAGAATGAGAGGGTTTTATGATAAGAAGACGCGGAAATGACAATTCCAGGCTTTAGTTCCAAGTATATTTTGACTATAAGATACAGGGAACTAACTTTGTTGATTTACTTTGTTGAATTCAGTCTATAAGCATTACATAAAGATACAGCTGGAAAAAACTAAATTGCAGTGCAAGTAAAATTAAGTACAGAATAAGTACAATAAATTTAAAAAGCCATAAATAGTGCAAGGAGAAAGATGGAGGAAGTGGGACTTCTGCAGATTACTGAAGGACGGTTAGATGGGTACAGATGGCGGGCAGGGAGAAGGGCTTCAGTTCAGCCTGGGGCGGCTTGTGTCTGCTGGACAAATTGCCTGCCTCCAAGGCAGCCCATGGCTCTCATCCTGTTTTCTGTCGCTGCATTGTTCTCGAGTGCAGCACACTTTCCTACCAATGACATCTCTCCCTACTGTGACCCTTCATGGGAGGCACATCTCTATGGAGGCTGGTGAACCCTTTCCTGAGACCCCGATTCACCCAGTGTAAGTCATTAGTTCAAGCAGAGAATGCTGCTGGCCCCTGGCCCTACATATGGGAGTTGCCCAACCTCCACTCTGGGTTTCTGATCCGGGCCCAAAAAGGCCTCTCAGACTGGCTCAGTTTTCTTTGTCAGTGGGTGTTTTCTCTATCCCTTCTCTCTGGGGACTTTTGACTCCCTCTGCCTAAGAACACCTCTATTTTTTGAACTTCCCTTAGTAGTACAGAGAAGCTGGGGGTCTGGCTCTGAACCTCTCAGAGATGACCTGCCACCAAGAGCAGCTCTATTTTTCTGTCTGGCATAAATACAAGCTGTGTATATGTGTGTATCTGGATTTCTATTTAGTTTTTCCAGATCTAGAACCCACTTGTCTCCACTGGTTGCAGCCCTTCCAGCCATGGCCTGGGCCTGAGGTGTTGGCAGGCCCACAGCAGAAGGGCCAAGAAAAGCCCCAGGTCTGTGTCCAGCGGACTGTCTCCCGGTCCATCTTCCTGCTTATTCAGTTTTGAACATTGTGCTTCCCTGTTCTCCCTGAGTAGGTCTCTTTCCTTCTTTGTTTTCCAAGGACTGGTCTCCCTGCCTTGTCCCCATGCTCTAAGTGAGGTGTGGGATATTTATTGATTAAGGAAGTAAAATGATTGGGATTTCAGAGCTGACAGTGATGACTCTACTAGGATTTTTCTAAACTGTTCAAGGAGGGGTTAAAGTTAGGAGGGTTTTAGGAGACTTCAGGTTCATAATGAAAAGCTATGGATTCAAATAACCAACACAGTTATCAACTTTTCAGAAAGCATCTGTGTGTTCACTGAATGGCTCTGTATTTGGCATGCAGTTAGCACTTAGACAAGACCTGACAATATCATCAGTTGAACAAAAATGCACTTATGCTGATGGTTACACTCAACTCCTTTTAATAAAAACTGACATGCTTTTTACCCAGCTGAAGTCCTCAGTTGCAGGCAGGGACCAACACGCTCCTGATGGTCTCTCTCCAACCCACTGTCTCCTCAGTTTGCATCTCTGGTAGGAGCAGGTGTGATGCTGCTCCTGATGATGAAGGTGGAAGACTTTTTCTACGAACTGCCAAATGTAAGTAGAACTGATCAAATAACTAAGCCAAGAAAGCCTGATGTCCAGATTGCATCTTGGTGCGTATCTCTGAGGAGAATTGCATTCAGCTTGTCTCCAGCATCTGCCCTGGCCTGTTGTGTGTCCTCTTCCATTAAAATATAGCGTCTACCTTACAGGATTGGGAGGTAAAGAAGATATTGCATATAATATAGAGAAGAGTGTTGTGCTAATAATAAGCACTCAAGAAACATTAGTCATTATTGTTATTATTCTAATTCTCATTAATCATCTTTTAACTGTTTAAGCTATAAGTAAGCTTTACAAGTAAGGATTCAGTTAAAGATGATCAAAATAGACTTCAGATGCCAGAACGCCCATTCCAACACAGGCTTAGAAACTCACTGTACATTCATGCCATCTGGTTTCCTAAACCGTTTCCAGAAGGCCTTGTTTTGCATTCATGTGAACTCAATCTCTCTCTTGCTTCCACAGTCTCTTGGTTAGTTTACAATGCAAGGTCTGAAAGCTGAGTTATAAATGTGATTAGCTGGGATACTCCTATATACTTATGTGCCATTTCTTCCCTTTATATGAAACCGACCACCTTGCATTGAGAGATTCCAGGCGCATTAATTCATTAATAATTAATTAATCAATTTGTTCTAAGTTACAATAGAAATCAATGCTTAGAGAACATAATTTCCTTTTACATTTCTTTAATGTTCCCTTTAGCCAGTTTTTAGATCATACTAAGAGAGGTGGGAGGAGGTTTCACTCTGGTGTTGGGAGCTTGGTGACAGGCTGAGGTGGCAGCCCCTGAAGCTGGAGTGGTTGTGAACGCCACCCCCATCCTCTGGAACATGTTGATTCCACCTGGTGAATATCAGGTTGCAGCAGAGCAGGACCACCTCAAGGCTGTTGCTGCCTTCCGCCCCTGTCATTCAGGGACCTTGAAACCCAGCCACAGAGGGTATGCCTGGAGGGTGGGAATAAACCTGTGTTTATCACACAAGATGTCCTTTGATCCCCAGCAGAAGTCATCTCCAGAATTTAGTTTGTAGAGCACCTTTGGTACAATCACTCTTGGAGTCTATTTTAACAAGTCCACTCACTGATTTACTTTGAACAATGATATTTTTCTTTATTGCTGGAAGAATTAGATTTTAAAAAAATTCCAAACAAATAAAAATCTGTCAGTATTCACTGAAAGCTAATGATAAAAGTAGGGAGCACTCCTTTATTGTACATATATATGCTAGAGACAAAATAACCCCTGCTTTTGGTCACCCATGCTATGTCACATGATTTTTCTAGCATCTCGTTAGGATGTTCTGGGTGAGAAAGGTGGACACAACCTGATCAGTGGAACATTTGAATCATTGCACCAATGGGCCCTATGGGGACTCAAGATTCCTCTCTTCTTTTTTTTTTTTTAAATATTTTATTTATGTATTTTTTGAGAGAGGGGAAGGGAAGGAGAAAGAGTAGGAGAGAAATATCAATGTATGGCTGCCTCTCATGAGTCCCCTGCTGGGAACTGGCCTGCAACCCAGGCATGTGCCCTGAATGGGAATCGAACCGTGATACTCTGGTTCGCAGGCCCGCGCTCAAGCCACTGAGCTACGCCAGCCAGGGCTCCTCTCTTCTTTGAAAGACCATGAATTGCTTGTTGCAAAATCCTTATTGGAAGAATTTTTGGAGCATCCTGGCTACGATATCAATTGGTTAGCAGGGGAATCAACACAAAATTTTAAAAACATGATACAAAATAGTATATTCAATATTGCTTCAATTTGTGTGAAAAAAGTATAGAACACACTAAAATGTTAACAATGGTAATCTCTTGGATGATGAAAATTATATATAATTTGATTCTTTTTTACACATGAGCATGTCTAACCTTAATATTCAGAAAGCTAATTTTTTATTATATATTGTTTTATGAAAATATGTTTCCTCTTCCCACTTCTTCTCTCAAGCCAAAAGTCTTGCAAAAACCCTATGAAGTTGAAATTCTTTTTCTTCCCACCATGTCTCCCTGTAAACTGCAGAAAGTTTGGAGATTCTTAACTGAAAAAGACAAAAATGGGAAAGAAGTCATTTCTGCTGACTTCTTTTTCTTTAAACTAAACAATCTTTAATTCCAACAAATACAGATCTTTACAGCTTAGACATTCAGTTGGTGAAAACCTCAAAAAAGGGAAACCCTGAACAAGAGCAGATGGAAAAAGCCCATGCAATTAGTAATCAAGATCAGGGACTGACATATATATTGTTTTTTTTAATGTCAAAAGGAAATTTAATAAATGTTTTTAAATTACATACTGATCAACTTTATCTGATCAAAGCTCAGTAGATGTAAAATCAATAATAAAAGATAACTTCTGCTAATTTCATCTTTGCTCTCCCCTCCTCTAACGCTGAGTCCAACTGTTCACTGAGTGGCCTCAGAAAACCAGAGTAAGCTTGGACCCAGCCAGGCCTGGCGGGCAGGACTGGGTGGCAT
This sequence comes from Artibeus jamaicensis, assembly GCF_021234435.1. Lineage (NCBI taxonomy): Eukaryota > Metazoa > Chordata > Mammalia > Chiroptera > Phyllostomidae > Artibeus > Artibeus jamaicensis. The sequence goes on from NW_026521356.1 coordinate 5,564,502, forward strand.
CAGTTCCGATTCCCGGGCAGAGTGTATGGAGGGGAGGGGGTCTAGGAAAGGACTGAGAAATGTTAAGCCAGTGCTGGAATTTCACGAACACGCGAAAGTGTTTCTTAAAGAAGGTTAGTTCTACTTTAAGGCCCTTATAATTTTTACCTCTTACGAGTATAGATTCTATTTAAAGATTTATTCATTTATTTTTTTGAGAGAGGGGAAAGGAGGGAGAAAGAGAGGGAGAGAACCGTTAACATGAGAGAGAAACGACGATCGGCTGCTTCTTACACACCCTTAACCAGGACCGAACTAAATTAATTCCCTTAATTTGTCATCCAATCTGACCAGGCATGTGCCCTGATCAGAAATCATCAAACTGGTGACCCTTTGCTGTGCAGGATGACACCCAGCCAACTGAGCCACACCAGTCAGGGCACGAGTATAGATTTTCATTTTCTTATATTTAAGAAACTTTCTATTAGAAAAGTAGACATGCTTATTTTTAAAAACTTTTAAAAAGTCATAATAGATAAAAATATCATCCACAACTACAAATAAACCATTATTAACATTTTGACATATATCTGATCAATATTATTTTATATGAATGGATGTTGCTTTGCATAGTTGTGACCTAACTGGACATACAACTTTGTATTCTTGTTTGTATTTAGTATATAGCATGATACCTCATATTATAATTTATTTAGTTATTTTTTAAAGATTTTATTTATTATTTTTATTTTTTAAGGATTTTATTTATTTTTATAGAGAGGAGAAGGAAAGAAGAGAGAGAGAGGGAGAGAAACATCAATGTGTGGTTGCCCCTCACATGGCCCCCACTGGGGACCTGGCCTACAACACAGGCATGTGCCCTGACTGGGAGCTGAACCAGCAACCCTTTGGTTTGCAGCCTGTGCTCAGTCCACTGAGCTACACCAGCCAGGGCAATTTATTTATTTTTAAAGAGAAAAAGAAAGGGAGAGAGGGAGAGAAATATCAATGTGTGGTTGTCTCTCGTGTGCCCCCTACTGGGGACCTAGCCTGCAACCCAGGCATGTATTCTGACCAGGATCAAACTGGCGATACTTTGGTTCACAGTCTGGGACTCATCCGCTGAACCACACCAGTCAGGGCAGTTATTTGTTTATTATTGGAAAATTAGATTGTCTGAATTTTTGTTCTTATAAATAACACAATGAATAATTTTGTACATCTACCCTTTTCTATAGCATAGGTTTCTAAAGTAAAACAAAATTTCTGTGTGAAAGCATATCAGTATATATCGATATATTGCCAGATTATTTTCCAAAAGGGTTGTACTGTTTCATACGCAACAACCATACATATGAGATGTTTCAACTTGCTATTTTATGGACAAAAAATGAATGGTATCTCATCGTTGAAATAATTATAGTATATCATGATTAGACTTGAATAGAAGCCCAATTGACACTATTTCAGAGTTTTTCTGAATGGAAGTTCCCTTAATTTGTCATCCAATCTGACAGTGGTTCTACACAATGTGGTAACATAGAGGTGTCAAGCAAACTAGACAAAGCAAGGCCAAGTAGCCAAAGGTGCCCTTCCCTGAGGGTCCTCCCCCACGCACCAAAAGTGACAGCATGGACACACATGGGCAAGAGGGCTGCAGTGCGTGGCGACTCTTCCTCCCGCTGTCAGAATCGAAAAGGGGCGTGGTGTGGTTTCCTGTCTGAATCAGGCCCTGGCCTCACCTTGTCAGGGAATACTTATTCGATTAGACAATGAGTTAAAGCACAAACATGATATTTTTATCAAATAACAATGCCTAATGTCTCCGAGTGGCAATGCTAACTTTTGGTGGTTCCTTTGTGAAGGTTTGGGAGTTTACCCTTGAAGGGAAAGTAAAGCAGAGTTGATCTTTTCCCTACAGGCTGTGCTGGCCGGTATTATTGTGAGCAACATCCTACCCTACCTTGAAACCATTTACTATCTCCCCAACCTGTGGAGGCAGAGCCAGTGTGACTGTGTAAGTGTAGATGCACTGGCTGAGGCAGGGGCGGGTGGGGGGAAGGTTGGACAGAGGGAAAGGGGACAAATGACGTCAACACGAAGGACACTAGCAACTCTGAGGCCTAGGACTCTACGTTTGCTTTAAACAGGGAGTCAGGTCGTTGGTTCATGGAAATAATGAGACCTCACTCCAACTATGCAAAATTAAATAAAAAGAAATTAAGCGGCCATAGTTACACACACATTTAGTATAAAGGCTTTGTCATGTACTGCATATTTGAATGACTTTCAACCCAGAGACACAAAACCTATTGAGAGAAGGAGATGTCTTGCCAGAGTAACTGATGAAGCTTCCCCCTTCTTGCTAGAGCACAGAGCTGGGGCACAGAAAGGAGAAACAGCAAGAAATAAAAGATGGGGGAGGGTAATATGATAAGAGGGGAAGGCAGTAGAGGCAGAGATACAAAAGGGGATAATTTTTGGATTCCGGTCCCTGAGGAGCTAAGAGTACATGGTCCAGGGCACAGGCAGAGCTTCTGGCTTTAGGGGGGTGAGAAAGCACTTCCGACCGAAATGGAGGAGATGGAGGCAAGTTGAGCACAGCCGCTAAGTAACAAGTGGCAGGTGGAGGGGGAAGGGAACATTTGAGGGAGCTTCAGCCTATCTTCTCTCTGAAGGGGAAAGTCAAGTCACCTGCTGAGAGTGATGGAGAAGGGCTTGAAAAGGATGCTGAAATTCCCAATAACTATTATAGATCTTAAAAAAGCAACTGCCATTTGATGAGTGTTCTGGGTTGCTTTTCAAATGGCATTTCTAATGGCTCAAGAAAGCCTATAAAGTAGATATTATTACTCCTATTTTGCACGTGAGGACACTAAAGTTTCGAGAGAGAATTGAAGACAGAAATGACCCAAGGAAGCATAAAAGAATCTCTTGGCATTTCTCTTTTGAGTCCCTTGGAACCCAGCCACTTATAATGGTATATCAGCTCACATGGCTGTTGGAATTTGTTCTCTAAATCCCAGGTGTCAGAAGGGAGAGGGAGAAGGAGAGGGTGAGCTGAGAGGTAGCACTGGTGATTTTTTTTTCATTCTGCTTCTTATCACGTTTTTTCCTTTTCCCTTCTCCTTTTCTATAAGACTATTTGGATGGTGACATTCACATCTGCAATTTTCCTGGGACTGGACATCGGACTACTTGTTTCCATAGCTTTTGCCTTCTTCTTGATCACTGTTCAGTCACACAGGTACTTAGTCTCAGGCAACAGGAGATTGGCCTTGGCAGGTGAGGCAACTATGACCTAAAGGCAAATGCATTTCCTTTCAGAACTAAGATTCTCCTCCTGGGTCAGATCCCTAACACCAACATTTACAGAAGCATCAATGACTATCGGGAGGTAAGACTCCAGACCAGCCCCACTTCTTTGCCCAAAGGGTGGGGTAGGCTGGGTCTGCTGCTTAGTTTTTCTACAAAATCCTGTTGCTGTTGTTTGCTGCACTCTAGACACGCTTGACCAAGGCTGGGAGAGGGGCACAAAATGGTTGAGGTGGGGAACTTGACGAGGTAGGTAAATTCTAGAGTCCTGCAGCCAGTTAAGAATAATTTTTAAATGTACTTTAGGGGGTGGAAGGCCCAAGTGAAAGAGAGGAGTGAGGAAGTGGAGGGGAAAAAAGAAAGCAGGAAAAGCAGGGGGTGAAAATGGGAGGAGGGAACTTGCCAGCTCTTGCCTCTTAAAATGAAGAACACAGAGTTTCCAGGAAGTTCTAAAGATTTTTCCTTACTCCATAAGAGACCTGAGTGCTTTCTCTGAACTTTACATTTGTCTTTTAGATCGTGGCCATTCCTGGGGTGAAAATCTTCCAGTGTTGCAACTCCATCACGTTTGTAAACGTGCACCACCTGAAGCACAAGCTGTTGGAAGAGGTGAGGGCTCCCCTCTCACTCTTCTCCATCAGCTCCCCTTGCCCTCCCTTGGGCCTGCTCCCGGCCACCTGCTGTCACTTGCCATCTAGTGAGAGCCCTCTTCTGTCTGTCAGATGGAGATGGTAAGGGTGCTGCTTACAGAAGAAGAAGTGTTCGGCCTGTTTCATGGAAGTGAAGACGGCTCACCGGAAGGCAAGATTTGTCGGTGCTTCTGCAACTGTGATGAGCTGGAGCCACCACCCAGGGTTAGGAGCCTCTTTTCTGCATTTCCCCCCACGTTTCTAAAGAAGTGTATGAGCAGTCAGTTGTTGTTTTAAGAAAAGAAAATCAAAGCCCCTCAGGGATTTTGACTCTTAGATGGACCATGGGTAACTGGAAATTAAAGATTTCTACTCAGAAATAAAGATACAAGTTCCCCTCTGAGGGTCAGATCTTGACCTGAAAGTAGGTAGGAGGACACGGTGATGACTCTTGACTCGCTAGTCAATGGTTAGAGACTTACTAAGTGCAGAGAGTAATCACCTAGTTGTGCCTATTTTCCAGACATTTAGCTACTTGCCTTTAGAGTTCTGAAAATATTGGGCCTTAAAAATTGTCTTATAATCCCAACTCAGACAGGGTCAAGGTGGCTGGGGTCCTCGAGGATCTACCAGGGTCTCCTGCTGTCTGCCTGTGACCAAGGAAGTGATGACGGGCTATGAATGGCCATAAGCACAGATGGGAATTTTACAGCACCTGAAGGTTATTTCAGCTGATGAACAAAGTGTTCATTATTTCTGACTCAGACTTGCTCTAAATATGCCCTTTCCCCAGGGCAGGGCTGCTCATTTCTAGCTGTGGGGCATTTAACCCAGACTACACACATACTCAGGGGGAACAGCTCTATTTACAGACATGCCCCCCACACACACACACAGATTTACACCCACACACAAACACCTCCTGTCCCAGGCAAAGAGGCCTCCTCATACAGGTCCCTGCAAACACGGAGCAGCCACCCTGGTTGTCATGCGCCCTAACAAAGTGTAGGTTCTACTGAGCTCCTTGAAAATACCAAGTTTCTTGCCAAGAGGACAGAATTAATCCTATGTCTAATTTTTATGGTTTATTCACTCTGCACTAAGTATTATCAAGGGCATTCACAGGACATCAGCAAATACACCTGAGAGTAGAATAGAATCAACTGATATTTATCAGGCTCCTACTATATGCCCAGAACTATGAGACTATGAAAGAGGAAAAAGGGTTTTTCCCAAATTGTACCACTCTAGCAAATGAATTCCTTCCATTTTTCCAAATGCCTTATAGTGCTCGTCTACATGTATTGTTAGTTATCCTTTGAATGGACACATGCCATTCCCCTGGTAGAAATGGGTCCCTGTGACTACAGAGCTGGTGCTCACATCTTGCAGGCTATTGTATTCCTGGTGCTTGATAGTGAACTTCAGGCATGGCAGGCATCCAGGCCTGTTGGAAGGATGAAGAGTGAAAGGTAAAGACATCCCTGCTCAAGTAGTTTTTTTACTTCTTAAGGAAGTTGGACAGAAGACCATCTCACTGATAAAAGAAGGTGGTGTTGAGAAAAGGAACTGATGGAAGAAATACTTCAGCATTAGAAGGCAATGGAGGTTAATTAGAACCCAGGGATGAGGGAAATGAGTCAGCTCACTAGGACCACGGTGATGTCATTGATGCATGAAGGGAAGTTGAGAGAGGAAGCTTCCGAGTGGTGAGGATAAAGCAAGATGAATGTGTTTTTTAGTCATGAGCTTGAAGGGAGAGTGAGACACCCAAGTAAAAGATGCATACACTGTGGAGAAGTTTCCTGTGGGAGAGCAAAGCGAGTTAGTAGACAGACATGGCACAGTTACACGCACTTCCAGCCCTTGTTTGAGTCTTATGGCAGCCCTCCCCTAACTCCTGTCCAGGTTGTTTACACAGAACGGTTTGAAAGTAAACGGTCCTACGATGGATCCTCCATTAACCTGATCCGCTGCACACGTTTGGACAGCAGGAATACGAGCCAAACTTCATCTGATGAGCAAGTACCGTACATAGCATCTTCCACGTTTCAGAGAAATCAAGAGCAAAATGATGAGGATGTGGAGAGAATGTGGCTTTCTAAAAACCTCTCTAGAGACAGAGCAATGCCACTTCCTGCTGCTGCTGCTGCTGAAAGCCAGGTCAGGAGCAGGTCAGCCATCCCTTATTCAGAATCATCTCTTCTACCCACCACCCACACAGTCATCCTGGATTTCTCCATGGTGCATTTTGTGGATTCATGGGCTTCAGTCATATTAAGACAGGTAAGCACTGAGGTGGCTTTAACAAAAGCTATGATCCCCACCTACCAGCACCACCCCAACCCTGACTGAATTGCATCAGTCACTGATCAGCTACTACATGGTTCCTAGGCCACTAGAAACTTGGATACTGAGATAGTTTAAGGTCAACCAGAATAAATAGAAAATGAACCAACTCTCATTTACAGAACTGGGGTTGGTTCCCTGCGTATGGCATAGTATTGCTCAAGGAATGAAAACTGGGAAACTGTTAACACCATTGGAACAGCAATCTGTGCCTCACCCAGCAACTCCCCGTCTATCCTGGGAGTTAGCTGCAAGGCTTTCCAAGGATGCTTGCTATCCTTGAATGCTACAGAAAACAAGGTCACCAAAAATTCTCCATTATTCAGCTGCTCTGAGCTACACATTATAAAAGACACTCAGATTTGCAGTTCTGAGATGACACCACAAGCCTGGAGCTGCGGTACCCATAGGGTGCCCCCAGATTCCTCTTCGCTGCTGCGTCTTTGGGTGAAAAGGGCAGGGAAGACCTTTCCTTCAAAAGCTGTGTCCCTTACGTCCTGGCTTCTCTCCACTCCCTGGTTTCTTGGACAGTTTTCATGTCTCTCTTTCTTACACAGTACAGTGGAGATGCACAACTAACCATATTGGTTTTATTGCTTGATGTCCGATAAGTACAGTATCTTTTTTGCAACTAGCTTACCCCATTTAAAGCCTGTGTCTCACTCTTGCCTCCACTGGTGATGGCTCAGGGTTAAACATTCTGAACACCCACTTCCCGGCTCTGACTACACCCACCTTTTCTTGACATATTCTTCTTTGGCTGATTTTCCATCTTTTATCCTGGTATCCTATATTATCAAACTTTCTTATTCCTAAAGGAATACTATTTTCAAAGCAGCAAGAACTCTGGTGGGTGGTCTGCAGATGTAGGCTCTGTCCTAGCTTCTGCTCACTTATTTAATAAGGTAACTTATTAAATTGCACAGGGTCTTGGTTTCCTCATCTATAAAGTGAGAGGCATGGAATAGATTAGTGTTCAGGGTCTCATCCATGAGATGCTTTTCCCCATCCTGTTTTCAGAATCAAGTATACATGATAATGTCTTGTCTTCTGGGCTTTTCCATCTTAGGTCATCCTCGTAGGCTGTGTTCTCTTCTCCCAGGCCCGTGCTCTAGTTGTTATTTCAGAATTCATTCATCCTACATTACTAAATGCCTACATGCTGAGTTGAGCACATTTATATACATGGTCCCATTTAAATCTTACACAGCCTGAGAGACAAGCCATATTTCCCCCTAAGAGTCCTGGGCTCACAATTAGTAAATGGTGTGTGCATCACCGGAACTTAAAGCAGTTGTGCCATCCCCTCCTCCTCCCTTTCCTCTCTCACCTTCTGGGCCTTGGCAGGATCCGTCCACAGCTGCCCATGCCGATGACTTCCTGCTCCAGCTCCAACATGGAGGTGCTGTCAGACACCTACCTTCTCAGCCTTCAGACGCATGGTGCACTTTTACACTTAAATACAGATTTTTTTCATTCTTTTTATAATTGTTCTTTGCCACCATATGAGAGGAAATAATTTCAAATACTATAATTGAAAACTTGAACTTAAAAAGAAAAATCCCAGTACTCATTCTTACTAGAGACAACCACTCAATTTAAACTTCTTCCCACTTCATGGAATTTCAGTTTCCCATTGCGTGTCATTTAGAGTACGTCCACTGTGGCCCTTCACCAAATGACTTCATGATTTACCATGTGATCCAGGATGACTTTGTCTCCTCTTGCAAGTAAAAGAAATAGTCTGTGTTAGTTGTTTTGTGTTTTGGTGGGGTTTTTCACATTTTTAACTTAGTGCTCAGGGTTGATCTATTCAGCCCCAGAGTATTAAGTTTAATATTGACTTGCTTTGAATTGAACTTTATTTATTGTCCCAGAGCACACATATTGGCTGAAGTAAACTTGAACTCAATATCAGATGCTCATTAATCTGATACTTCTAAATATCTGATGTTTTACTAAAGTCAAGTGCAACTTGGCAGAGCTGCTCTGAATATGCTCCTCATGGTTCCTGAGTTCCACTCCCTACTGCGTCTCATTTGACTGTCTCCGGAAGGAGGGGATCACATGCAAACACTAAGCACTAATGGCAAGAGACAGTTGTTCTTGAGGACCATCCAGTGTGTTCCCATCACACCTGTGCCTGTCTCCATCCTCGCACTGTACTCACATGACATTCTCTCTTTACGTGAACTGTTCCACCCCCCCCCCCGAGACCGCGGGCAACCTTCCGTCTCACTCTCACTCCTCACCCCGAGTGAGATGGCCTGATTCTCTTTTGTAGCCCCAGCACCTTAGACACTTCCCAGCATACAGAAGCCCACCCATCAAATGTTTACAGAGTTTTAACTGTATGTCAGGGTTCATATACCCCAGACAAGTGAGTGACCAAAGGGATTTTACAGCTCCCCTAAATAGAAGGCTCTTTCCCAGTGAGTACAAGAATCCCTAATGCCGACTTACTCCCTCCCTGCAGATGTGCAACGCCTTCCAGAACGCCAACATTCTGGTGCTCATTGCAGGGAGTCACTGTGAGTAGCATCCACCAAACTCGAGGGCTGTGTTTTGCACCTGGGTGCTCTCCTCCCCAGGCATCTGACCCTGTGTGTGTTCCGGGTTTGGTTTGTAGCCTCTGTGGTCAAGGCCTTTGAGAGGAACAACTTCTTTGATGCTGGCATCACCAAGGCCCAACTGTTCCTCACTCTCCATGACGCTGTGCTGTTTGCCTTATCACGGAAGTTTCCAGAGTCCTCCGAGTTAAGTGCAGATGAATCTGAGACAGTGATACAGGAAACCTACTCAGAAACAGAAAAGGTTGGATGATGTGAAGCATCAGGGTGAGGCGGGGTGGGGGGTGAGATCGGGAGAGACACCTGATCAGCTAGAGATGAGCACTGTCCGGGAAAGGCTTTTGAGTTTGGCTGTGCCAGACTTCGAGACGATGAAACGTTCCTTATCAGTTGGCAAACAGCAGTGGACCTCTATCGCAGATTCCCCCGCTGCCGAGGCATCTGGGTGCCATTCAGGGCCCTGTCCCAACTGAAGAGAGGGTTACCCGACCCCACAGAGACTCAGGGGCCCTTTTGCAGAAAGCTTAGTTAGTGCCAGTGCCATATCAGTGACTAAGTATTTCAAACATCTTCTCTAGCTGTGCCTTTGCAATCTACCCCCACCCCACCCTTGGGATGAATAATAAAACTAATGAACTCGCAGAGGTAAAAATCTGTCAGTGTAACATTTGGGCTACTATTTCCATTCTGAGTAACATGATTTACTCGGCCCGACCAAACGCAAAGGACAATGATATACAAGCCAAAGTTTTTAATCATTTGTTAACAATAAATAAAGACCTGGGCCCATCTCAGTGTTTTCAAATCAGTATCTTTGAAGGTTAACAGTGCCCGCCACCCCCCCAAAAAAGAAGATTAAAACACAGATGGGCACCAAAATATCACCTAATGATTAGAAATTACTTTAAATTAACCCCCAGATTTGTTGACTTACTACATTTCAATGACATTTGCATTTGTGACAAAAAAGAATGACCAGAACAGTGTTTATAGAAACTTTAGTAAGTAAAAGGCAGCCCTTCTATTTCTCTAAGTAACATACCACCAGGTACTTCCCCACCTTCGTGGAGAATCCGCACAGCTTGCGGGCCCCTGCTTGTCCAGAGTGGCTGTTTGCCCAGCAGCTCGATCTGAACATGTGTCTTCTACGTGGGCAGCCTCTACATTTACTCAGTCTTTTTAAATGTTATATTCATAGTAAGATTTTGTGGCTTTCTTCATATAGAGAAATCCTAGGTACTTTTACTTCATCTTTTACAATTTTATGGCTTTTTAAAATAAATCTTCTTTTTCATTATATTTTCTAACTGGCAACTGCTGATATATAGGAAAGCTACTGATTTTTATTAAATTATTTGGCCATTTTGTGAATCCTTTTACTAGTCCAGGAAGGTTCCACTGTTAATTCTCTTGAGTTTTCTAAATAAAAAAGATTTTCTACAAATAATATAAATATTATTTTCTAATTGTTAGAATTATTATTTTTTAAAAATATTTTTGTTTTATGCCTATTTATTTTTTTTAAGATTTAATTTATTTATCTTTATAGGGAAAGGGAAGGGGAGAGGGAGAGAAATATCAATGTATGGTTGCTTCTCGTGTGTCCCCTGCTGGGAACTGGCTTGCAACCCAGGCATGTGCCCTGACTAGGAATCGAACCGCAATCCTCTGGTTCGCAGGCCCATGCTCCATCCACTGAACTATATACCAACCAGGGCTTTAATTGTTAGAATTCTTACTTTAGTATCATATCATGGCATTAGCGAGCCCTCCCAGAACAATTTAAGTAATAATGGTGAGCCTTATCTTACTCCTGAATCTAATGAGAAAAGCTTCTTATGTCTCTCTATTAAGGATAGTGGTAATAGTTGACTTAAGATGGACACTATATTTACTATGTTTTTAAAAAGTATTTTTCTAGTTTACTAACATTTTCATCAGAACTTAAGACTTAGTATTGAAATATATCATGTTTGCTAGCATTTAAACTGGGGAAGACTAGGAAAAGGAAAATTTCCATTGCAATGCATTAAAATCAAAATCCCTATTAAACACTGAAGTGCAGATGTCAAGAATGGAAGTGGATATATGAACCAGCCAATCATGGGAGGGGTTATGACCAAAAGTCATCAGCACATATAGATAGCAATGAAAATTATGGGACTAAATAAAACTGCCTATGGGGGCTGTACAGGTGGAGGAGGGATGGGTCCCAGGGTCAAGCCTCAGGGCAAGCCAACATTCAGAAGAAGTAGAGGAGACAACAGGGAGACCGGAAAGAAGCAACCAGGAAGAAAGGAGGAAAAGCAAGAGTGTCATATGGCTGAAGAGAAGAAAATGTTTCAGAAAGGGTGAAAGGTGTTTGTTCTGTGGAATGCCGCTGCAAGGCAGCTTCCCGGAGCCTGTGGGGCATCTGCTCTGTTGCACCCTCGGTGTCTGGTACTGGGGATATCAGGAACCAGGCCCTGCTCCACCTCAAGGAGCTTAGGGTCTTAACAGGGGAGGTAGATTTGTGGATGAATAAGGCAATACATTTCTGGTGCTATGACAGAGCTGTGAGTGAGGTACAAGTGGAACACAAAGGAAGCGAAGCTGCTGGTTAGTGATCTTTGATGTGACTCTGGAACGATGAGTAAGTGTAAGTGGCTGAGAGGGAGACAGGCAAGGCAGGCCCAGGGAGCAGCATGAACAAAGGTGAGCAGTAGTCAGGCATCTCTGGTTAACTTTATGTCTAGAGCAAAGTGTGGAGATAAAGCTAAAGAAGGTGGCCAGAGGCCAGGTCGTGAAAGGGCCATACATGCCCCACTGAGGATTACATTGAGGGGTTGGAGAGACAGGATCAAGAATACAAGATGTTTGAGAATGCTGCCAAGACCATTGCTATCCACATGGTTGATCATGAAAGCCAGGCTAGTTAGAAAATCCAGAGAAATCAGGAGTTATGGATTAACTGAGCCTAAAGAATAGTGAGTGAGGAACCGGTGGGTACAAAAAGGATGAAAAGCAGATATAGGCCAGAAATATTTTCTACTTTGCCAGAAACTCATGATTTCTGGTACCTTGAGTCCTATTTGAAATTCCTTGACTATTCAAAAGTTCAATTGGAAATGTTAACCCATCAAATTGTATGTATTTCAGGATATAAATTCAAAACATAAAACAAACAGCAGTATCCTAGAAATCCCCTCAAATATGAGACATGGCTTCACCAAGATCCAAGAGCCAATAACAGAGGAGGAGTCAGAGCTAGACATGGAGCTGGAGCCCACGCTGGAGTCGGAACAACAGATGGACCTGGATCATGAGATGGAGCCTGAGTCAGAGCTGCAAACTGAGTCCGAGCTTGAGCTTGAGCCTGAGCTTGAGCCTGAGCCCAAGACCAGATCCAAGTCAATGACTCACAATTACCCTCCACAGAAGTACTGGCCTCCCAGCTCCCTGAGTCACACTCAGCCTAGGACATGGTCAGCGGACAGGAGGAGTCCACATATGAATTCATATTCATTTAAGGGCAATGACTCTGACTACCTCTAGGAGATAAAGTGGGAAAAAGGGTCAGATTCCCTTGACAAACCCTGCCACCTAAATGGGGTCACTTGGTCAGGAGCCCCAGACTAGTTACAAACTCACAGTACTTGCTTTGGAGTTCCTCCACCTGCTGTCCTCCCTTGCTCAGCAGTGTGATCACACTCCCAGTGCTAAATACCAAGAATTATCTCTGAATTCCCTCTCCAGGCTCGCCTCATTTCACCTTCAGCAGATATTCTAATGAAGGATTTCCTTCTTTGCACCGCTGGTGTTTTTTATCAGATCATCTCTAACTTACTCCTTTCAGCTGTTTTCCTTTCTCCAAAGAGATGAGGCTCAAATAAAATATATAAGTCTAGTTACATTTGGACTCTTCCTGCATTTTCTCCCTTCTCTCTGTTCTTTATGCCTAAGGCACATGTGGCAAACACGAGGCCCTTGAGCTGAATCCGGCCCTCCACCTTGCTTTATCCAGCCGGGCACCTTGTTTCTACCAGGCAGCAGCGCCAAGCTCCTTGCCACTAGTTAAGGAGTAGTTACATTTATACGGTCCTAAAATTACATTCCACCCTTTGAAGGCAACCTTGAGGGTAGTGTGAACCCCCCTCCTCGTGAAAATGAGTCTGACATCCCCAGACTAAGGAAATGGGAGGGAGAAATACCAGAAGTGGGTGGACAAGGTGGAGATAAGCAAGAAAAAGAAATTTATATTTTATATGCAAGGTATATTTACTGCACTCATAGTGGAAATGGGCAGGTTAAGTTATTAGGCCAGCCTCTGAAGCATGTAGGACAAGGAATTCTTGGGCTGAAAGCATTTTTGCCATCTCTCCAAGGTCAGTATCTTATTCCGCCACTGTTTCAGAAGGCCAAGCAGCTGTACCAATGGATGGGAAGGTTAACGCTGTAGAACTCTCTTTGGTCTTCAGATGAACATCTACCACTGCTTCTTTTTTACAGGTTTTTAAGGTATATGCAATCCAGAATCTGAGTTCTTGGTAGATCAAACTTAGTTAAAATCTATGACAGGCACGAACCCCTTAAGAACTGGAAAAGTCAACCACTACAAGCTTGATCCAAATCCATTTTAAAAATTTCCCCTTCCCCTATTAAAAAAAAATCCAGTATGAAGCTAAAACCAGAGGGGAAATAAAGATCCCTGCGTAAAGGTATATGGAATCCTGAATTTCCCACTCAATAAAATTCCTCTTGCTCAGGTACTCAATCTCTCTCATCTGTTAGATGAAAGAAATCCTCGTTAAAATGCAGGTGTCTCTTATCACAGATAGCATATGCATTCACTCAGTCTACAAACATTTACTAAGCACCTACTACAGACACAGCACCCCAAACAGTGGGGTATATAAAATGGTATTATCCCTGTTTTATACATGCATAAACTTAGGCTCAGATAAGTTTTATAACTGGCCCAAAGTCATATACAATTGCATGATAAAAGAGGCAAGGGCCCAAGTCACAAGCTTCACTTGTTCATGCTTAATCAACACATTTATTGAACTCCTACTATGTGGCATTTACTGTCCCAGATATAAGATGAACAGAACAGATGGCAAAAATAATTATAAATTGTGGTAAGTACCTTGCAGGTAAAATACAGGAGACTCCAAGGGCGTACATCAGGAGGAACTGAAACTATCTTGGGTGTCAGGAAGTTCTTCCTGTGGCAACGATTTGTGAACTGGCCTCTGAAGGATAAGTAGCAGTCAGGCTTAAAGCACGTTCCAGTGACTGCCAGGAGGGCAGAGCCAAATGGTGGACCAAGAGTGGTGACCATGGGTGAGTACAGAAGCTGGGCACCTAGCAACACAGCCATATGGAGCCTAAGAGTAATCACCATGGCACCAAAGCCTCCACCAGAAAGGGGGTCAAACCAGTAATGAACTGTCAGAGGGGAGGGCCAGGCACAGAACTGTGTCAAAACCAAGAAAACACATTTTAAATGGAAGATGGGAAAGTGCACAAAGAGCCCAGTTTTTGTGGGAAGCCATTCTCTCACTTCCACTCCCTTGTGTTCCCACATTTCTGTTGGGGGAAGGTCTTTAGACACAAAATTGATGGCTCTGGCACCTGGGCAGCAAGTGGTAGAGTTTAGAATTAGGTTCTTCATGCTACAACTGCAACATAGTTAAATCTTGGCTTTGATGCTTGACCTCAGGAAAACCAACCAGATGCTTGAATAACAGTCTATCTTTATAGAATATTCTGCTATAAGCCCACAGCATCCAGCCTCATCCAAAGTAGTAAGATAAAGAAAAATGGCTAATTGATTATTAATAGTAACTAGTAAAGTGAGTAATAATTAAAAGGCTGAGACGTCTTCCAAAATATAGATCACCCAAAATTCTAAAACATTTCAAACTTTACAAAATGCTATGCCTCAGTTGGTTAGCTACTTTTCTTTTTTCTTTTTAAATCATTTTTATTGTTACTTACAGCTGTCTCAATTTTTCCCCCTTTGGCCTCTGCTGCCCATCCCACCCCCCATTCCCATAGTCAATTCCCACACTATTGTTTGTTTCTGTGGGTCATTCATACATGTTCTTTGTCTAGTCCCCTCCCCTTCTTTCCACCATTATCCCTGTCTCCCCTGCTCTGGTCACTTTCAGTCTGATCCATGTTTCCTTGCTTGTGGTTCTATTTTGCTCATTAGTTTGTTTTGTCCATTAGATTCCTGTTATAGGTGAGTTTATATAGTATTTGTCTTTCACCACCTGGTTTATTTCACTCTGCATAATGCTCTCCAGTTCCATCCATGCTGTCGCAAAAGGTAGGAGCTCCTTCTTTCTGCTGTGTAGTATTCCATTGTGTAAATGTACCACAGTTTTTGGATCCACTTATTTACTGATGGCACTTAGGCTGTTTCCAGCACTTGGCTATTGTAAATAGCGCCAATATGAACACAGAGGTGCATAAGTTCTTTTGAATTGGTGACTCAGGATTCTTAGGGCATATTCCCAGCAGTGGAATTGCTGGGTCAAAGCAGTTCCATTTTTAGTTTTTTAAGGAAATTTCATACTGTTTTCCATGGAGGCTACACCAGTCTGCATTCCCGCCAACAGTGGACCAAAGTTTCCTTTTTTCCACAGTCTCGCCGCCAGCACTTGTTGTTTGTTAATTTGTTAATAATGGCCATTCTGACAGGTATGAGGTTGAAACCTCAATGTGGTTTTACTTTGCATCTCTCTGATGGCTACTGATGCTGAGCATCTTTTCATATGGCTATGAGCTATCTGTGTGTCCTCCTTGGAGTAGTGTCTGTTCACATCCTGTGCCCAGAAAAGTGTCTGTTCAGATTCTTTGCCCATTTTTTAATTGGATTTTTTTGTCTTCCTGGAGTGGGGTTGTGTGAGTTCTTTATATATTTTGGAAATCAAACCCTTGCCCGAGGTATAATTGGCAAATATATTTTCCAATGTGGTTGGTTTACTTTTCACTTTGATGATGGTTTCTTTAGTCATGTAGAAGCTTTTTAGTTTGATGTAGTCCCAGTTGTTTATTTTTTCTATTAATTCCCTTTGCTGTAGGAGATTTATTGCCAAAAATACTGCTGTGTGGGATACCTGAAATTATCTTGCCTATGTTTTCCTCTAGGACTTTCATGGTATCACAACTTATATGTAAGTTTTTTATGCATTTTTAGTCTATTCTGGTGTGTGGTGTAAGTTGGTGGTCTAGTTTCATTTTTTTGCATGTACCATTCCAGTTTTCCCAACACCATTTATTGAAGAGGCTATTTTTACTCCATTATATGTTCACACCCCCTTTGTCAAATATTGACCATAGAGACTTAGGTTTATTTCTGAATTTTCTACACCACATATACAAAATAAAGGGCAAAAATCACATGATCATATCAATAGATACTAGAAAAGTATTTGATAAAGTACAGCACCCATTTATGATAAAAAAAACACTCATCAAAGTGGACATAGAGGGAGCATTTCTCAATATAATGAAAGCATATACAAAAAACTTACAGTCAACATCATAATCAATGATCCAAAACTAAAACCTTTCCCACTAAGATCAGGAACAAGATAAGGGTATCTGCTCTCTTCACTCATTCAACACAGTACTACTGGAAGTTCTGGCCACAACAATCAGATGAGAAAAAGAAAAGTCATCCAAATTGGAAAGGAGGAAGTAAAATTGTCATTATTCACAGATGACATGACAGTGTACATAGAAAACCCTGTAGTCTCCACCAAAAAACTACTTGACCTATTAATGAACTTGGCAAAATAGCAGGATATAAAGTCATTATTCAGAAATTGATAGCATGTTTGTTTACCAATGATGAAATATCAGAAAGAGAAACCAAGGAAAAAATCTCACCATAGTAACAAGAAAAATAAAGTACCTAGGAATAAACTGAGTCAAGGAGGTAAAAGACCTGTACATGGAAAACTATAGAATGCTGAAGAAAGAAATTAAGGCAGATACAAATAAATGAGCACATACCATGTTCATGGATTGGAAGAATTATCATAAAAATGTCCATACTACCCAAAGTAATCTATAGATTCAATGCAATTTCCATTAAAATACCAAGTGCATATTTCACAGATCAAGAAAAAATATTTCAAAAATTTCTATGGAACAAAAAAGGACCCTGAATACCCTCAGCAATCTTACCAAAAAAAAAGAACAAAATGGGAGGGATTACAATACCTTATATCAAAATATACTACAAGGCCACTGTAATCAAAACAGTCTGGTAATGGCATAAGAAGAAACACACAGATCGATGGTTAGCTACTTTTCATAGCACTGTTATCATTAAAGCTTTTATCTCTCTATTAAGAAATTAGAGGCACGTTCTAAAGACTGAAAAGCTAGTACAGTCTGGGTCTGAAAGTATAAATTGTCTTAGCACAAATTTTTCTCTGTTAAAAAACCTCAGGGAAGCTTATATTCTATAGTAATGGGGTTTGTGGCATGCCTTTTATATGGGAAGAATTAAACAGAATCAATAGAACTGCAGAAAAGTAGGTTTGGAAGAGAAACAGATCAAAATAGTTTACTCTAGGTTGCCATCTCTAAATATGTTACATATCAGAAAGCTCAATGATTGTACCTTGAGTATCACCCATATCTGATTTAAATAATATTTAGATGAGGCTTTGGACTTAGACCTTTGAGTTGATGACATCTGAGAAGGACATGGAGCCAGCGGGAGAGTTATCCGGAGTAGAATGCTATGGTCTGAATATATGTTTGTTCCCCAGATCCATATTTTGAAATCCTAATCTACAAGGTGATGGTATTAGAAAGTGGGGCCTTTGAAATGTGATGAGGTCACCCTTATAATCATTAATGGGATTACTGCCCTTGTAAAAGAGGCCTCAGAGAGATCCCTCCTCCCTTGCTGCCATGTGAGGACAAAGCAAGAAAATGGCCATCCACAAAGAAATGGCTTTTCATTAGATACTAAATCTGCCAGCACTTTGATCTTGGACTTCCCAGAGTCTGAAATTGTGAGAAATATCTGTTATTTATAAGCTCCCCAGTGTGTAGTAACTTGTTATAGTAGCCCAAATGGACTAAAGACACTCAAGGACTAAACTATGTTGCATCTAGAGTCAACTCTCATTTATCGGTAGAAAGAGCAGAAGTAACGTCATGATACAGTCATTAATGATCTTGGGATCGTAAGATCTCAGTGCTAGGTGGACTATAAGAATTATCTAGTCTAATTAGCCATCTAATTTCTTACAATTTAATTTAACAAACACTTATTGGGAAATTCATTGTATCTCAAATACTCAGTGTTTCAATAACTGGTTGCCATATAACAATCTACCCCCAAACTTAGAAGCTTAGAACAATAGTTGTGCATTTATTTGTTCATAGTTCTGCCATCAGGCTGGGTTTAGCTGGGCCCATTCATAAGGCTGCAGTCATTTACAGATTCAAATGGGGCTGAAAGTCAAAGGTGGCTTTACACATGTCTGACACCTCAGCAGGGATGGTAGGAAGAGCTGGAAGCTGACCAGGCCTCTCTCTCTCTCTCCATATGGTCTCTCCAGAAGCGTACCTGGACCTCACACGGCTGCTCCAGGCAGTGAGTCACCAACCACATTTTGTTGATCAAAGTGAGGGCAAATACTCTCTACTTCTGCTCCAGACAGTGAGTCACCAACCATATTCTGTTGATCAATATGAGGGCAAATACTCTCTACTTCTTGAAAGGAAAAGATCTTTTCAAATGACCTTGAGAAATTTGAAACCAGAGGTGGACTATGTCTAACTAAAGCCACAACACAGCTCAATTTCTAATAAAATTGAGATGATTAGTCCCTCACCTTATTTGCCTAATAAGTATGTATCCTATGTGGGGAGAAATTACATTGATTTCAATATTTATGTTTTATACAACATCCAGCACACAATTAAGAAAAAAATATATAAGACATTTGAAGAGGCAGGAAAAGTATCTGATAATTAAGAAAAAGTATACAATAGAAGCAGTCCCACAGATAATCCAGGTGTTGGAGTTAGCAGTCAAGAACTTCAAAATAACTGTTATAAATATGTTCAAGAAAGTAAAGTAAAAGATGTACAAAATGAGTGAAAAGATGAGTAATTTCCAAAGGGAATTATAATCTACAGAAAAAAATCAAATGGACATTCTCAAAGTAAAATGCAAAATATTGGAAATAAAAACTCATTGGGAAAATAACAAACTCATTGGACAGGTTTAACAACAGACTGGACATACCAAAAGACAGGATTATATAACTCAAAGAGAGTAAGTAGAAAATATTCAAAATGAAGCACACAGAGAAAAAATAGGGGGAAAAACATCAGAGAGCATTCAAGACACACAGAACATAGTCAGATGGCCTAATATATGTATTTTAGGAGCCCCAGGAAAAAGAGAATGGGCAAAGTAACATTTGAAGATGCAGTGACTGAGAATTTGCCAAAACATGAAGGACTGCAATTCAGAGATTGAAGGAGGTTAGCAAACTCAACGCAAGATAAATAGAAAGAAGGCCAAGGATAGGCCTATCATAGTCAAATTGCAAAAAAACCAAAGGTGAACAGCAAATCTTAATATCAGCTGGAGCAAATACACATGCTTGCACAGAAACAACACTATTGCTGACTTTTAAGAAAACCAGAAGAACATAGAATGACATTATTTAGGTTCTGAAGGAAAAATACTCTGTACCCAGTGAAAATATCCTCTAAAAAATAAGATGAAATAAAGATGTTATTAGACCAACAGAAATTGACAGAATTCACCACCTACAGATTCACTCTGCAAGAAATGTTAAAGGAAGTTCTTCAGGTGGAAGGACAATGACTCTGGGGGAAGGAAGCTCAGAAGCACACGAAGGAATGAAGAACATCAGGAAGGTTCAACATGTGGATCCATGTGGAAGAGAATTGACTGCGATTGCTTAAAGCAACAATAACCACTGTCTTGGGCAGTTTATAAAATGTAGAAGTACACTATGTGACTAAAAATACGAAAGACAAGACAGTGGTAAATGGAGTTAAATTATTCATGAATTGGTATTTAAGGTAGGTCATAATAAGTCAAAGATGCCTATTATATCTGGGGAAACTACTAAAATAATATTTTTAAAAGGTATAATTTAAAATGAATACAGGAGATAAATGGAGTAATAAAAACCCTTGAAAAGTAGGCAGAAAATTGAATAAAAGAACAAAGAATATGTGGGACAAAAAGAAAAGAAATACCAAGATGGCAGTCTTAAACTCAGCTATATCAATAACTAAATAGACTAAGCATTTCAACGAAAAGATACAGATATCTTTTGATACATCCAATTATACATGCTGCTTATGAGAGAGACACTTTAAATATACCAAGCAAAGAGTACCAAGAGAAAGTTGAGGCGGCAATATTAGTATCAGACAAAGAAGATGGGGAAATAAGAAGTATTCCTAAGGGATAAAGGCTGAATTGCACAATGATGAAAGGGGTCAATTAAACAGATCATAACCCTAACTTTGTGTGCATTTAATAATGTAGTTTCAAAATATTTAGAGCAAAATGACAGAAATAAGAGGAGAAATAAACAAATCTATGAGTACAGGTGGGGATTTTTTTAAACATAATTGTCTCAGTGCAGAAACAACATATTTTAAATTCCTTGTATTTTCCAGGAGGAAGATAGAGATGGTGATTAACTCCATTTTTCAAATTAAATATGTATAGCAATATTTTAAGAGTAGCCACTAAAATAAATGAAACATGTAATTTCCAAACCAGTAAAAAGAACAATAGAGGAGAATGGACTCAATTAATCAAAAAAGGAGAAGGGACAGCAAGGAGAAAAAACTTCATACTGTTGTGAAGATCAAATACATATTCCTCACTTCTGAGGTCTCTGTTTCAGACTGACCCCAAAAAGTTGTTTGTTTGTATCATCAAAGAAAAAAAAGGTTTGAAAATCATTTTGCCCACATTCTCTTATCCCCACCTGAATGTGGTGTGAGGAACAGCTTTCTATATATCTGAATCTTTTCACTCATTCATTCACCTACCCATTTATTTATTGTTATTCCTCCATGCATGTACAGATCAAATATTCAATACAGTCCTTCCCTGAAGGTATTCATAATCTGGACGAGAAGACAGATGCATAGAAGAATAAACTACAGTGTGATGTGTACAACCCAAAAATCGATAAAGAAAACATAAAGAGGGGAGAAGGAGGAGAGACATTTTCCGGGACAGTGCCATCCACTCTTTTCTAACTGTAGTCCATGTTTTATAATACAACGCGCACACACACCCCTCCCTAAGACAAAAGTTCCAAGAAATTATACTCTCCCTCATGTTAACTGATATTTGTCAATATTTTGTTATTTTCTATTTCTCAGCCTGGACTGAGTTCTGTTTTATTGTTTAATTATCTTTTAAAATAGTAAAAACTATTTCAAAACTTGATCAGTGAGCCCTGAACAGTATGGCTCAGTTGGTTGGACATTGTCCTGCAAAGCAAAAGATCACCCGTTTGATTCCTGGTCAGGGTACATGCTTAAGTTGTGGGTTTCTGTCCCTTTCATTCTCCCTTCCCGTCTCTCTAAAAAATAAATTAACTTAATTATTTAAAAAGTTAATCAGTGAAATATCTTGCTCCTAGCCCTATTCCACACTCCCATTCACAAATTCTCTTCTATTCTCGGAACTATAATTGTAGGTTCATCTATTTCTCTTTTCATTGTCACATTTGTTATGTATTTTGATGATCTGCTCTTAGGTGCTTAACGTTTAGCTTTGTTATATCTTCCTGATGAAGGGACCCATTTATTCCTAATGAAATGATACTTTTTTGTGACTGGTGATATTTTTGCTCTGAAATTCATTTTATCTAATGATAACATTGCCATTCCTACTTTAAAAAATATAGTGTTATCATGGTAAATCTTTTTTCTATTTTATTTTTAACATATTTGTGTCTTTATATTTAAAGTGGTTTTCCTGTAGGTAGCATGTATAATTGGGTCTTGCTCTTTGTCTGAAAATCTCTCACTTTTATTTAGGATATTTAGGCCATTTGCATTTAATGTGATTATTGATATGGTTAGGTTTGAGTCTATCACCTTGTTATTTGTATCATCTGTTTTTTGTTCCATTCTTTTTCTGCTTCCTTCTGCATTGAGTACTTTTAGTGATTCAATTTTATAATTTTAGTAGTTGGATTTTTAGCTATAACTCTTCATTGGGTTGTTTTAGTGGTTGAGTCAGCATTTGTAATATACATATTTAACATCACAGTCTACCTTCCAGTGATACTATATGACTGCATGTATTATATTAGAACATTACGATATATCCTTGCAGATCTTCCCTCCTAGGCTTTGTGCTATTGTTGTCATTTTACTTCTACATGCTATTATTTTTATGTTAAACAGCCAATTATCTTTTAAGAAGATTTAAATAGAAGAAAAAATTCAAATATGTACCCACCTTACATTTTTGTTTTGCTTCATTCCCATGTGTAGATCCCTACTGCTATCTGGTATCATTGGCCTTCTGCTTGAAAGACCTCCTTGCACAATTCTTGTAGTGCAAGTCTTTCGGATTTTTTTATATCAGAAAAAGTCTTTATTCCATCTTTGTTTTTGAAAGATATTTTCACTAAGTAGAATCTAGGTTGACAGTTGCAGTATTTTAAAGAGGTTGTTCCACTCTTCTGGCTTACATAGTTTCTTTCTTTCTTTCTTTCTTTCTTTCTTTCTTTCTTTCTTTCTTTCTTTCTTCCTTTCTTTCTTTGCCTTTTCTTCCACTTTATTTCATATTCCCACCACAATAATGACTTCTTTAATTTAAACTAAAACCCACAAAGGGTTCCTGAAAAAGTGGCAGCAAAGGAATGGAGGTGTCAAAGACTGAGGGGCACGGGGTGGGTAGTGAGCGAATTGTCTTGACTGGGCTCTTGAAGTAGCTGGCGGCTCGTAGCTGCGGCTGGTAGGCCATCGATGGATCTTGAAAGCGTACGGCCTGGGCGCAAACTGGTTGGTGGGCCGCTTGGTTCAGTACTCAGGGTGCACCATGAACAGCATGTGAGGGAAACCAGTGCCAAAGTAGGTGCCATCCATGTGGTGGTGCCTTGATGACTTGGGTGTGTACATGTCTAGCACTTAGGGCAGTAGAACTTCACCATGGCCTCACCTGGGATGTCCAAAAGGCCGATGGGAAGCACTGGCTGGTTCTCACAGTACATATGCAGACAGTAGCCAAAGTCTCCCTGCTGGTATTTTCCAACACCTGGGTGATGCCATGGTTGGTGAGGTTATAGCGGGTATGGATCAATCCATAAAGCATGTCAGCTGCCTGCTCAATCAGGTCACTCTGGATCGGGTTGTCTTCCAGCTCTTCATCAGGCTCCAGGTCCAAGATCATGTCTAGGACTTGTCAATAGTGAGGCACCTGCTCACTGAGTCCAGTTAGGCTGAATTTTTCCTGGATGCAATCTTCATCCACTTCACAGAAGAATTCATTGCCACGGAGCCCACAGAACCAGGAAATCCCAGACACCTCCTCTGAGCTGCTCATCTTCACATCTGCATCTGGATGGGCAGCTGGGACTGGGGGCCAGGACTGGGGTTGGGAGGGGAGTTGCTACTTCCAAGTAACAGCAGCTACTCCCAAAGGGCTGAAGCACAGGCCACAGACTGGACTGCAGGAGACGAAGTTGGGGGGGGGGGGGTGGCAGGGGCAGGAGTGGGGGAAGGGATGAGTAGAAAAGAAAGCTGGCTTGCATAATTTCTAAAGAGAAGCCTGCTATCGTCTTTTTCTTGTTTCTCTGCATGCAATGTGCCTTTTATGTCTGGCTGTTTTCACAATTTGCCCTTTTTTTTCCTTAAAGAATTACCAGAACTTTTCTTTCGGCTTAGTCTTATTACGGGTTGCTCTTTATTACTGGTTTTAAGTAAATTGATTATAATGTACTTTGGTGTAGTTTTCATGTCTCTTCTGCTTGGGGTTCACTGACGTTTTGGGGTCTTGTGGTTTACAGTGAATTTGAACTTGTCCCGTAGCAAACTGATACCCTGTTTTCTTTTCCCTTTTTCTTTTTATTTTCTTTAGTCTTTCTTTTTGTTTTTTATTTTGGGTAGCTTCTGCAGCTATATCTTAAGGTTCACTGATTCTTTTTCTTCTACAGTGTCTAAATCAGCTATTATCCCATCTAGGAATTTTTTCCATCTCAGACATTATTGTTTTCTTTTCTAAAAGTTGAATTTTTGTCTTTTTTACATCTCCCCTACATAACATGTTCAATGTTTCCTATAGTTTCTTAAACATATGGAATACAGTTAAAGTTGTTTTTCTGTTCTTTTTTAGTAATTCTATCATCAGCCCCAGCTGGTGTGGTTCAGTGGATTGAGCACTGGCCTGTGAACCAAAGGGTCATCAGTTCAATTCCCAGTCAGGGCCCATTTCTGGGTTGTGGGTCAGGTCCCAAGTATGGGGGCATATGAGAGGCAATCACACATTGATGTTTTTCTCCCTCTCTTTTTCCCTCCCTTCTCCTAAAAATAAATAAAATCTTTTAAAAAAAGAATAAGTAATTTCTATCATCAATGTACTTTCTGGGTCAATTTTAATCAGCTGATTTTTCTTCTCATTAAGGGTCATATTTTTCTGCTTCTTTCATACCTGTTAACTTTAACTGGACACTAGACCAATCATGCTAGGTATTGTAAGTTTTGTCTTGTTGGGGATGGGATACAATCGTATTCCTATAAATATTCTTGAGCTTTGCTATGGGATATGGCTAACTTATCAGGAAACGGCTTTATCACTTTAGGTGTCACTCTAATGCTTTGTCTGGTGAGGGCAGAGCAGCATTTAATCCAGAGCTAATTCTTCCCCAAAACTGAAACAAAAATTTTCTACATATCCTACTCAGTGATCTGAAAACTGGACTTAACATAGTCAAAGAAGCCTCATGCTTTAAGTTTGCATTATTTTACAAATCTGTAAATGAAGACTTTTTTGAGCTTGTAATATAGATGTGTTAAAAACAAAGCTTTTCATTATGAGAATACTTGTTCTTTAATAAAAATCTATAAAACACAAAAAGCCAGCAGGAAAAAGAATCTCCTGTTTTTCACTCCCTAGAAATAAATTCTGTTAACATTCTGGGTGCTTCCTCCGCTTTCCTATAAGCCATGAGCTTTGTCATCATAAAGGAGGGATTCTTCCCTCCCAGAGTTATAGAAACATTCAACATTTCGGCAAATTAGGGGTGCTCTGATTAAATCTAAGAGAAAATAACCCACCCTCACATGAATTTCTTGTTCTCGAGAAGATTAAAATAACCTGGGAAGCCCTGCCAGCAGCCCACACCCGGCCCCAGCCCTCTAGGCAGCTCCCAGGCTTACAAGTTTATTTCTGGCATCGTTTCTTCAGATGTAATAAAGTTAAGGAACTGCCGGAGATTCTTCCGCCCTCTCCAGTTTTTTAGGGAGCCTTGGTTCATGGCTACACTTCCAGTCTCAGGGCATCCTGTCCTCAGCCAAGCTGTGAAGTCAGCATTTCACCTTCAGATTTTTTCACTTGAGGGACATTTAAGTGCTTGCCATGTGCTGAGCCCTACGCTTGTCTGAGATTTTACAGAATGACTACCTGCTCTGAAGAAAATCACAGGCTAGCGGTGAGGGAAAGCATATAACCCAGGGACTATAATGCTGAATACACTGATCCCCTGTGCTGTTTCAAGACCTTGCAGGACTTGGAGGGAGAGGAGGTAGGCAGAACTCTACCACGCCCTCTGCTGGGGGCATCAAGAAAGGTTTTTAGTTTTCTGTTGTGTTTTTTTTCTTTTACAAGAACACCAAACATATTTTATTACCACAAACAATCAGCCATAACAAGACACAGCAAGCAGAAACACACATCAGCAGTAAAAGGGCTAGTGCTGCATATAAATGCAGCTTTTCTTTTTTGTAGTCTCGGTAATAACTGTAGAGCTGTGAAATAACATTCTCTGGCAGCAGTAACTAAGGAGCACTGACCAGTGGTTCAGAGCACATTAACACAAAACCACAAGAATGAATTTAACTGCTTTACTGCAAAATGCCTACAACAGAAGTGTAACTTCAGTTCAGTACCAAGAAGCAAACCCTAGAAGTTGTTATCACTTCCAAAATAGCTCACCCAAGTAGTATTGCATAATAATATTGTAAGTGACAAAAAGGTGCTACATAGTTTTTTTTACAGATACAATCATTGTACAGTAGCTTTTAAATCTGCCATTTACGTTTCAGATTTTCTAAAGAAATAAACATAGAAATTCTGTAATTGTGCTCAAGTAATTCAGCTATGAGTTTACAACAAAGAGATAAATACTGCCATCCAGATTACGAATTACAGTCTAACAATAATCTCAACATCAGCAACCACTGTTGTTACTATTATCTGACTTATTTGGGCATCTTCTAGTCTCATTTTCTTCATGGTACACAAAATCATTGTGGGCAGACAAAAAGATCCAACTTCAATGAATTGACAATTAGACTGTATCTGTCAACTTTTTAAAAAGCCCTGGCAGGTATGGCTCAGTGGATTGAGCCGTGGCCTGCAAACCAAGGAGTCACTGGTTCGATTCTCAGTCAGAGTACATGCCTGGGCCGGGGCCCCAGTAGAGGCTGCCCAAGAGGCAAACACACATTGACGTTTCTACCCCTCTCTTTCTCCCTCCCTTCCTACTCTCTAAAAATAAATAAATAAAATCTTATAAAATCACACACAGGACTACATTACAGCAGCTATTGCAAATGTTTAAGTAAAAGCACTCATTAAAGAAATAATAGCTAAGGCCTTTAAATAAAATTCTATTACCAACTGTATAAATCTGAAATTTTCAGAACTATTATTTAGAAAACTTGGTTTACTCAAGAATAAACTATATCAATACTTATGTGAACTGCTCTAAGTGGCCAGAAAATTGAAAATTTTTTCCTAAGAGAAAGGAAGTCTTTAATTTTTGGACTTCCAAAGCTTGATTTATATAGTAACTACAAACATTGCTACTTTTGGAAGCTTACAGAAAATTTCTAAAAAGTAATTTCAAACACTAGTCACATTGTCGAAATACTCATTCAATATTGATAATGTATTCTTCAGTAAGAAATAAAGTTCTTCATAGCAAATGCCCCAGAGTTGCTTCACTCAATAACTACAGCCATTAAAAACTAAATAGCTGGCCCTGGCTGGGTGGCTCAGTTGGTTAGAGGGTCGTCCTGATAAGACAAGGTTGTAGATTCTATCTCTGGTCAAGGCACATACAAGAAGCAACCAGTGAATGCATAAATAAGTGGAACAACAAACTGATCCCTCTCTCTCTCTCTTTTTCTCTCAAAACCCCCAATAAATTTAAAAAATTAAAATAACAAATAACCAAACAGCTAAATTGGCAAAATGTTGCCTCTATCTGTTGCCTTGACGGGCACCACCTTTGTCTAATAGCCCTTCACATCTGGTGGGCTAACACTAAGCCCACATACTGCACTGAACAGCAACACATATCTGTGTGCTTGCTGTAGGTATGCTGGCTGATGCACATGACAGCAGAGCTAGTTGCCCTTTGGAGACAGGATGGTTTACCTTGCCTTGACTGGTTCTATTGTTTATAATGATACCCTGATATAATGCCTTTTTAAAAATCCAGTAACACTGATGGTAATGGAAACTCATTCATTCCATCACACGCAGTGTATCTGCAGATTACGGCACCACAAACTGTGGGCTAAGAGGGAAAGTCCTATTTAGTGACATAGCAAGTTGGTTCAAAAACATTCAAGAACTGGAATCTTTATAATGTTCCAGAAGTCCTGTTACAGTGGAGGAGTGAAATTCATAAGAGTGATGAACACCAAAACTAAAGTTGTGATTCTACTGTTCAATTCAGGCAAACAGGGATCTGTTGTAGTGTGGGAGCTCACAAAGAGGAGGACTTGTGCACATTCTGGGAGTGAAAATGTACCTTCAGGTTTACCTCTGAGAAGAGCTTCTCCTTGGCCCTGGCAGGGTAGCTCAGTTGGTTAGAGTGTTGTCTCAATACACCAAGGTTGCAGTTTGATCCCTGGTCAGTGCACATACAAGAATCAAACAAAGGATGAATGCATACATAAATGGAACAACTCACTCTCTCTCTCTCTCTCTCTCTCATACAAACACACAATCAATAATAAAAAAAATAATTTTTTTAGAAAAAGCAGTGCCTCTGCTTTGTAACCGTCCGTCACTCTCCAGCAACAGAAATTACTGTAATCTGAAGCAAACTGGCACGAGGCAGTGAATGTAATCAATCTGTTTGCAGCCTTTTCAGGCTCTGTCTGCTGGCATGGATATGGCTCTCTCCAGACCCCTGGAGGTGCCTCTCCCTATGTGACTGCAGACACAATGTGCTTGTCCCCTCTTCTGAGTCACAATTAGCTTGTGGAATTGCATAACTGTCCCCATCTATCTCAGTCATCCCAGGAGCCAAACTTTGGTCCTAGTTTATATAACAAATGAACCTGTGCAGTAGATTCAAATGTATGCATTTGTCATTGGGAGGAGGTCAACCTCTTCTTCAACACTAAGCCATCTTTTCTCTCTAAGCTTATCCTCTTCATCTTCTGTAGGATCGAACAAATGTACCAAAACATGTTGAATGTGGGCTCATAGGGACCGAGTGCTGTTTAATCAAATGCCATTTTGGTCCTAAACCTGAGCCAAGAGGAAAAGGACATTTCTCAAGCATTTTTCAGAAAGGTGTATTTTTCTTTTATTAGAAAAGAAGAGCTTTGATGGCTTGTAAGTTTTCATGGGACAACACAAGCCCACACTCTCCTGCACCTCTGTCTCAGAGAGCAACTTCCCGTGGGTGTGCTGAAAACACTGTCCCCACCGTGCACAGAGCTTATACCGTATCGCCTCTCTCTCCTTTGACATCCGCTCTGAGTTCTACCAAACTTTTTATAAGAATCTCGTGAACTTTGTGTCTTTGTAAAACAGGAATGTTTTTTCTTCCCACCCCACGGAGCATGTTGAGAGTAGCAATCTCGTAAGTCTTGCTCCCAGCTTGACACATGAATCATGACCTGTTTCAACACTTATTTCAATCTCAGGAATTTCAGTGGCATAATTTTGGTTTCTCCTTGAAGAAGTCTTCGAAGGCTTTAATCCCACTGGAAAGCAACATTGTCTGTAATGGGTCTGCTTTGCTGCTGAGGGGCTGAGGCTCCCATACCGATGTTTTTGTCTTTGACGAACATGGGCTGGAGTTCACCATGGCTTCCTCCCTTATGACTGAAGACATTCTGACACCTGTATTTGAAGTTATTCTACATTTTCCCCACCTTACCCCCTTTAGCAGATCATGACCAATGGCAGGAGGGGCTTTGAAAGGACAAGTGCCTTGAAGGAAATGTCTGGTTCCTCTGGTGTCCTTAACCTGCTACACCCACTGAAACTTGTCCACTGGTTTTCATTCCTCTGGTAAAAACTGTCTGACAACTCAATACATCCCAGAGATAGTGCATGGGAGACAGAACAGGATCCCCACTCTCCCATCCCACTACTACCCTGGGCTGCCCCTTCTCTTCCAGGAAACACATGTACTTTTATCAGTGGCCTACAGGCAGGCCAAGATAGTGGCACTCATTTGTTAACCGTTTATTGTGGGCCAGGTTCTCTTGCACACACTTCACGGAAGTTAAACACATCTTTCTGCACAACAACCCATGAGGCAGAGCTGTCACTACTCCTGTTTTCCAGGTGAGGAAACTGTAGGACAGGAAGTCGCTCTCCCCCGGATTCCACCTGAGATCCCTAACTACCACCCATCTACTGCTTAGCATTTGCAACGGTGGAGTTTCAGGGTGAGTCCAATTTCCAGCCTAGTAAGAGAGAAGGGTGTTCCCCCCAAAGGAAAAGCAGCAGGGTTCAGATGAAGGGCGATCCTATTTCCTGAGTGTATGAGATGGTGCAGATACTTTACAGGCATTACCATATTTCATCGTCACTTCCCTCTATGCCTCTTTTTATCCTCAATTTATCTTTTTTATTCAGGGTAAGACCAAGAGTTTGCTCAAAGTCACAGCTCTTCAGTGTCAGTGTCAGAATTCAAATCCAGGTTGGACCTTTCCTCTCCTCAGTGCAGCTTCGATTTGGGGAAAGGTGGACTTCTGGTGTCTTTGAACTGAAAAACCCAAATCAATGCACTGGGTGCCTCTGTGTCTCTGCCTCCTCTCCTGCCCGCCTATCCACACGCCCCGACACCCCTGGTTTCTGCATTCTTTCATTACATCCCACAGATATTCACTGAGCGCCTACTATGTACCTGACACTTCTCTAGACCCTAAGGATAGAGTAGTGAACAAAAGTCACTATCATTCCAAGGAAGAGTGGGGCAGCAAGACAAACAAAAACAAAAACAAAGGCCTCTCTCCCTCCCCAAGGAATCATACGTGGCTGCACCACCCGGGGGCATGTGAACCTCACAGGGGTACAAACAAAGGGACATATTGGGACACTGGTGTGTGTGCACTGATAAAGTAAACAACCTCAGTGATTGGGTAACACGTTTTTTCGCAAGTCAGATGGCTTCCAATCATTTGCTTTCAATAAAATTAAATAAGAACCTCCTGATGGGTCATTACAATAAGTTTTGGTGATGATTACTATGTATTTTTTGGTACATTATTTGGAAGGAGTTTCAGAAAAAAATGAATGCTATTGGTACAGCAAAACACTTTACTTTCCCATTTACTTATTTTATGTGAACAAGTTTTCTTAGCCACTGCAAAAAAAAAAAAAAAAGAATAGAAAGACACAAGATGTATTGAGAAAAATCACCTACCACTGCACCGAGATACATCTGCAGTAAAATTCCCTTTATCAAAAAGTGACACTGTACGTTATTTTATTAGCCATCAATAATAATACTTGCAATGATAAGTAAAAAAGGTTTTAGAGGATCACGATCTCAGGAAATGCTTACAAATTAAATTTCAATGTGGAGAAATATAACAGACTTTCAAGAAAAAAATGATATTACCTTAGGATAAACTTCTCTGGGAGGAAAGTAGAAAAAAATACAAGTTCAAAGAGAAGAGGGAGTAATATAAAATTTCTTGTAGTTAACAAAGTAATATTACTTTTTTTACACATATAAGTGGATAATGGTGGGTATCAAATTGCTATTGTATTTAAATTCCATTGGATGGCATTCAAAATTGTGATGTAACACTTTTACTTTAAAATGTCAATTTCCTTTCCAATTTGTATGCATTTTATATAATTTTCATGCCTACTGACCCTAGCTGGAACATGCAGTACCACCCTGAATGGCAGTGGTGAGAAGGGACACCCTGTCTTGTTCCTGATCCTGTGAGCGAAGACATCCAGTCTTTCACCTCTGACTCTGATGCTGGCTGTGCTTTTTTCACAGATGCCCTTTATGAGGTTGAGGAAGTTCCTGCCTACTCCTAGGTTTTTTAGTATTTTGAATGGGAGTAGTTTCAAAAAGTTACTTTAGTGAGTAGGGGAGCACAATGCTTGATAGCTCAAGTTCAAGTTCCTTAGATGCCCTGTCACGACAATACCCCCAGCACCAATCACCATGCCTGCACACAAAAGGAACCCAATAAGCATTTTTGGAGCAAACTCTCTCCCACCTCGCCCTTGATTTTTATACTCCAGCGATACTGAGCTGTTTATGGCTCCCCCCACACACCATGCGGTCTTCTCTGGCTGGAGTTGTCTTTCCTCCCTTCTGTTCCCAGCTGATTCCTTCTCATGCTTTCAAACGCTGCCCATGTGTCATCTCATTCAGGTGATGCCTCTCTCCTCACCCCCCCTCAAGTCCTGAGCTAAGCAGGCCTCTTTTTTTGAGCTCCTGTGGTACTCAGTACATCCACCACCGTACATTGCATTTAATCACTCATGTGGCCACCTCAAACCCCCACTAAACTAGACGGTGATACACCATTTGGTTAAGAGTATGAATTTGAGAGCCTGGCTCCCCAGATGCAAAACGCTACCCCTTAACAGTTTGTGTGACTTTGGTTGTGCCCCAGTTTCCTCATCTGTCAACCAGATGATAATAATAACCTATCTCTTATAGGGCTGTTTGAGGGTTGAGAGACAACAGTGTCCAGTAACCAGTAATTATCATGTAAGAGTTAGCTATTAAGTCCTACAGAGCAAGGCCTATGATTTTTTTCTTCTGCTTTTCACAGCCCTCAGTCTAATGCCTGGCCTGCCATGGGCACGCAATAAATGTTTGTCCTGAGGGTGAGCGTGGTACAAAGTATCTGGGAAAAAAGGATGTATTTCCTAAATTGCCTTCACTCTGACCCTAAGATTGCCTAACTGGAGAAATTAAATCCCAGTCAGTACAGTGCTCTTCTTCCTAGGGCAACATCAGAGACTGGGAGGTTTATGCACTGCTCAAAATAGGGAAAGGACTGCTAATTTTCAGTCCATTGTTTTTATCGTCCAAGACTGCATGATTCTTGAACAAGTTAAATATAGCAGAGGGTCTTTCCTGGCCTGGTGGCCACCTAAGGCACCACCTTGCATGACGTTTATAATTTCCCTTAAAATACTTTGGCCTAGACTAAGGTAAAAAGTATTTTACCTTAAAATATTTTTATCCTTGGAATCAAGGCAAGAGAAGCATATTCTGGGAGAAGATGTTTCAAAAAGCTCCTCTGGGACTTCCAGACCTCAGATGTGCTCCCAAATGTCCCTGTTTTGGCATCTCACACGGACACGCCGTGAAACTTTCTTGGCCATTCCCCTAGTGTCACACTCCTACACCGACTGCTTCTTTTTCAGCTGGCATTTTCGAAAGATCTACTTTTTCAAAACAAAATACTTGGGCATATTAAAACTTCCGGCAAAGGCAGGAAGACACTTGTAGCTGTCAGTTACCTGAAGTTACACCCAGGCGCGGCTTGTGTTCTAATCAGCAATTCCCTTGCCAGGAGAGGTTAGCGACCATTCCAATCAGGTGGCTTTGAAAAAGTGGGTCAGAGTAAATGAACACCAACACTTTTGCCAATGATGGATCTTTTTATAACAGCCATGACACGAATTACCAAGCAACTCACTTCAGCAGTGAAATCCTGTTTTCAGTAACACCTCTGGCGTTAATCGGGATCGAAAAGGGGTAACACAGTATAAGGGAGCCTCCCTCTCTGGCTGCCTGATGACAACTATGTGGGTGACAGAGTCATGTCCCTGGGATACCACTGTCCCTGCCTTGAGTAAACCTTTCATTCAAGCTGTGGCCAGAGCATCCAAAAAAAGAAACCCAGTAGAACTCAGAGGTCGTAAGAGCTCTTTTGTGTCTGCCTACTAATGAATGTTTAACAAAGGTTACCTTGTTTTCTTTATATCCCAAGAATAATGATGTGGGGCAGGCAAATCCTCATCACTTCAAATTTCTCTGGCAGGTATTGTTACCCGTGAAAAGGAACTAAGCGTTAGACACGACCAGCCTAGGTCACTTTGCAAAACCTTGCTGCCTTATAGGGAGCAGAGCAAGGGCCCTACCTGCCTCTGGAAACACGGATCTCTGTAACCTCCTCATTGCTGGAGAATGTCCTCCCCTCTTCCAACCTTCATGCACGGCCAGAGCATCCAAAAGGATAGAGTTGAGACTCCAAAGAACTTACATCGTTTCCTCCCCAACCAGGCCAAAGCTTTTACTCTTTTATCTCCTCCACCTACCTACTCCCCCCAACCTTTCATTCCAGCAGTTTCCTTGTGAAGCTTAAGCTTTTATAGAACAAAACCAGAAAGGGAAGTATCTCTAAGTAGCTTCTGTTCCCAAGCCTCTCCAGGAACCATGGAGCCCAACAACCTGGCTTACTTGCTTGTAAAGTGCTAGCTGATTTGGGTGTACACTATAGACTGGCCAGACAGGCTTGTGCTGGATATTGTTTGCCCTTCCGTCATCACCCTCCGCCCTTCTCCACCCTGCTCTGTGCCCTAGGAGGCTGGCTCACATGGCCTGTATTACCCAGGTACCCTTCTGACTTCCAGTTGGGCTTTGTCAATAGGAGGCATTAGGCTGAGAGGATGAGAAGAGAAAAAAGTTGGGTATTTACTTCCCTGCTGGGCCATGGTTATCCCCCTTTATCGAAGGGCACAGCTGCTGTCAGGCAGTACTTTCTTACCACTAAAGCTTTCATGGGTCTAACTGTGCCCCCACAAAAAAGACACATTGCTGTCCAACATCCAGTACCTCAGAAAGTGGCCTTATTTGGAGACAGTCTTCACAGAAGTAATCAAGTTAAAATGAGGTCACTGGGGTGAGCCCTTTTCCAATATGACTGATGTCATTATGAAAAGGAGAAAATAGGACACAGATTGAGACACGCATAAAGGGAAGACAATATGAAAAGACAGAGAAGATGGTCATCTACAAGCCAAGGAAAGAGGACAGATCCTTCCCTCATAATCCTCAGAAGGAACCAACCCTGATGACACCCTGATTTCAGACTACTGGCCTCCAGAACTGTGAGACAACGCATTTCTGTCATGTAAGCCACCCAGTTTGTGGCACTTTGTGATGGCAACCCTAGCAGTCTCATACATGCTATTGCTATGTTCTGGTAACACCTCTACCCGTTGCTCCTTTAAGCTTAGAGGTGGTAAAGACTCCTGCTATTCATCCCTGGATGCCCCACCATCCCTGTGGGTTTCCCTTAACCCTACCCGCACCTCCACCCCTTCACTCAATTCTGTTTATTCTGTTGAATGTGCATTGTGTTTCCTGATCCTCAAGTCTAGAATATAATTATTTCCCAATATACTTCACAAAACTATCTCACAAGGGCAAGATAAAGTTCTGTTGGTATTCTCCAGTTATGCAGACATATACTGGGAATCTTCTGTCATTCAACATAAAGTATGTGATATATTTGCACTTTCTTCTGTTATCCATTTTACCGCACAGGACACTGGGGAAGCCATAAGGGGAAGTGATACTTTGGATTTAAATCAAAACTTTGGACCAGGTGTAAGAGTGTGCGGTAACCAAGACAGGGAACGTTGGGTGTAATGAAACATGTCCTACACTTCAGGTGCTCAGATTTCAAAAATTTCAAAGAAGCATTAGTGAAGACCCCAAGGCAGTCTTTTTTTAAAATTGATTTTTAGAGAGAGAGGAAAGAAGAGAGAGAGAGAGAGAAACATTGATTAATTCTTGTATGTGCCCTGACTGGGGATTGAACCTGCAACCTTGGCATATTGGGACAACACTCTATCCAACTGAACTACTCAGCCAGGCCCCAGAGCAGTCTTAAAAGGTAAGTAGTTTAATTTAAGGGGAATGGGATATTTTCAGGAATTAAATTCTGACACTGCCCACAAGCAGCAAAAAGTATGATGGTTCATGTTCTCTAAGTAATTCTACTCTGACTTGCAGGAAAATAGTTGTGAAGGAG
Source organism: Artibeus jamaicensis (assembly GCF_021234435.1). Classification (NCBI taxonomy): domain Eukaryota; kingdom Metazoa; phylum Chordata; class Mammalia; order Chiroptera; family Phyllostomidae; genus Artibeus; species Artibeus jamaicensis. The sequence continues at coordinate 5,599,831 of NW_026521356.1, forward strand.
GGGTATTCATGTAACTGATAATGAATACCAAAAATTGCCACTACTTTTTAAAATGACTTTTGGAAGGGTAAAGTCCAGAACAGGACAAGCCCTGTGAAATTGGAGGTGGGAGGAGGAAGTGATATTTAAAGTTACCTTTAAAGCAAGAAGCAAAAAACAAGGCACAGGCTTTAGAATAGAAGACAAATAAATACCAACTAGCTTATATAAACAATTACAAAGATTTTAGAACAGGTGTGGAGAACTGAAGCATGCTGGAAAAATGAGGGGAAAAAACAGGTAAAAAAAGAAAAAAGGAGAAATGGCCAATTTTGAGAACTTAGTCCAGTGAACTTGACATTGACTCTGGAAGAAATCTCAAGTGAGTTCTTAAACAAAGGACTAGTAAATTCTTAAAGAGAAGCAAGTGTCACTCAGAGTCAGAATAGGTATGACGGGTTCATGCCAGGCCAAACTTATTTCCTTTTTGATGGATCTGCACTGACCCATTTGGGTTTCACGATGTCCCTCTCAATGTTGCCTCTCTTGTCCAGGCATTTCCCATAAGCTGCGCATCACTTATTGTTAGTATTGTACACTGTGCTAGGCAATGAGATTACATAAAGAAAAACCCAAACACGGTTCCTACCCTCATAAAATTTGCTCCATGGTAGGGAATAAATGCCCAATTCTGGGATTTTTTTCTCAGCCTCCAGCTCTCTCCTGTTTTTCCCAAACCACATGTAGTTTTCCTGAGCTTGCAGAATCCTCAGACTCCACGGCTTCAGTATCTGCTCCAACTTTCCTCTTGCGCTCACATACAGAGTGGGGAAAAAACCAGGTTGCAGTTTTTCCTGGCCAACAGGTGTTGCCTTCTTTTGCAATATGCCCAGAAATGCTACAATTCAGGTTCCATGCAACAGATATTAGCTAATTTTCAAATTTGGCAAACCTACATTTCCAGCTTCACATTCCACTTTATCCCTTTAGTCATTATCAGCCTCAGCCCCTGCCTGTAAGTTTACAAGTCTGTGCCTTTTTGCTCAATTGATTTTCTCATTCAGGAATGCCAGACATTTCCATCTCCACCTATGGAAGTCCTACACATTTCCCAAGATCCAGCTCAAAAGCTGTCTCCTCCCAGACTGGACTGACTTACTTTGCTCAATAAAATCCCACCCAAGCCCCCACGCTTGACTTGTGCAACACTATTATACTGTCATCTTCCTTTCTCAGTCAATTAGTTACTTGTCTGCCTTGCCCACTGGAATCCTTGACTTCTTTGAGGGCAAGGGTCTTCAGAACTCCCACCCTGTCCTGCTACAGCACTTACAACTGGAGTTGGTTAGTGCTGAGCCAAAAATGGTTAAAATAATTGAAAAAAATCAACAGAATAATGTTTTGTTAAAATTACAAAGGACAAATTCAAATTTCAGGGACCAAAAATAAAGCTTTGTTATAACACACAGCCTCTACTTTCTATGACTGCTTTTGAGTTCTCCGGGCAGAGGTGAGTAGTTGAAAAAGATATCTTATGGCCCACATGCCCTAAGGAATACTATATAGCCCTTCACAGAAAATCTTTACTTTACAATAAGTAAAGATTTTACAATAAGGGTTTTATGACTGAATCACTGAGTCCAGACACCAAGATTCTAAGTACATATCCCTTCCAAGTTTTCCTTTCTTTGTGTAGCGGAGAAAATAACTCTCTTGTCTGAAGTTGCCACAAACATCAAATGAAATAACGCACTTAGGAAAGTATAAAGGCATCCTATAAAGGTAACTGTGTTTATCAAGTACTAAAAAGATGATAAAGTGATAAAATGGAAAAACACCCACTATTTTTATTCTCCCCTTCTTTCACAGCCTTCATTTAAACTTGAAATTATAAGAAAAAATCCATTTTTATTATTTTTAAGAGTTTATTTATTTATTTATTTATTTATTTATAAATTTATTTATTTTTAGAGAGAGGGGAAGGGAAGGAGAAAGAGGAAAAGAAATACTGATGTGCGGTTCCTATTGCACGCCCCCAGCTGGGGACCGGCCTGCAACCCCGGCATGTGCCCCAACTGGGAATTGAACCTGGACACTTTGGTTCGCAGGCCAGCACTCAATCCACTAAGCCACACCAGCCAGGGCTAATTTTTATTATTTTTTTTACAGTCAATACTGTATTAGTTTCGGGTTTTGCATTAGTTACAGAATAGTGGTTAGACAATTATATAGTTTACAATATACCTCCTGTATTTCCAGGACCCACCTGGCACAACGTGGTCATTACAACATTCCTGACTACATTCCCTATTTAAGTGACAACAGGGTTACAGGTTCCTTCTTTCCAATCTTTCTTTTGGGTTGCTCCTACTTCCTTTACTTTTTCAGTTGTTACTTCTCCCCTCATTTTCTTTATATAGTATCTCAATTGGTCCTCATAGGTTTGCAAAAGCAGTGGGACATGCTGGTTAATCCATTTTACAGACCAGAAAATTGAGGCCAATTCCAGTTGGCTGCGGAACTCTGACTCAGCACCCAGGGAGACCTCAAAGGCGCGCTTTTCGCCTTTCCTAAGGGGCAACCGCCCAACAAACAGAACAAACCTCATACTGTCGGGCTTCCAAGTTTGGTTCTCAAGTTCCTCTTTAGCGTTCACGTTCCACATTCTTTTCTCCTGGCTCCCCGCGACCCCTTTCTTTACTTCGTCCCCCTTCTCAAGAGCAGGTGGTAGACTCCACGTTCAATGCGCAGGCGCGCCCCGTGAGGCGGGGGCGGGGCGGGGGGTGGGGTGCGCGCGGGCTTGCTTTTGGGTCGCGGCGGGAGCGGGAGGCACCGCCACAGCAGTGCGCAGGCGCCTGGCGGTTACCGGTCTCGCCATGGAGCGGAAAGGTGAGCGGTGAAGCGGCCTTCGCCACGAGGGGCAACGGCCGCCGGGGCGAGGCCCGGGTCAGCGCCGGGAGCTTGGCCTAACCGCCGCAGTCGGGTACCCGGGCGTGCGGCGCCCCTCCACTGAGGTGGCGCCGCCCCTCAATCCCCGCCTCTGGGCTGCTGGTCCGCGCCCCTCTGCCCAGGCGTCCTTCCACGCCGACAGCCCTCGCCCCTTGTTCCCCACCAGGCCGGTCCGCGTCTTGAGGCCACTGCAGAGCCCCGTTCTCCGCGGGCGAGGCAGATACCCGGCCGCCAGCCCCCTGACCTGGACCGAGCCCCCTCCGCTGCACCCCGCCAGGGTGCTGCTTTGCGCCCCATGGGCCGCCAGCCCCCTGGCCGGCTGTCTCGCCGAAGCCGCGACTCTCGCCCCGGAGCCACCCCTTAGTCAGGCCCTGCACCCGGGCCTTGCGCCCCTGCTAGGTCTACACCCTCACCTTGGTCACCTCCTTTCCTCCACATTCGCCCTTCATCCATCCCTCTCTCCTGCAGTGCTTGCGCTCCAGGCCCGAAAGAAAAGGACCAAGGCCAAGAAGGACAAAGCCCAAAGGAAGTGAGTCTTGAACCCCAACATCCCGTTCGTTGGATTTCCTCCCACACCTCCTGTTTCACGGGCACCGGGTTCGGGCACCCTGCGGCCCAGCCACATGGCCTCGGGGCGGCCTTGGAGAGTCGCTCTCCAAGAACCTAGTGGAAGGGAGCGTCTGTTGCCGAAGGCCAGGCCTGGGTCAGAGCACCTCCATCCCTGCTGGAAAGGGCTGATGGAGGAGGACCAACCAGAGCTCGACCAGTCATTACCTCCCCAACTCCGGAGGAGGCACCGCAGACTCCTCTAGTTTGGGCCTCCCAACGGAGCTGGTGGATCATTACCTCTGTCTGTGAACTCTGGTCTCTTTTCCATACCTGCTGCCCAGCGTCTTAACTTGCCTCCTACGTCTGCACGGTAGGCCATCAGGGAATTCTTGAATGAATTTGCCGTTTGGTCTGCCAGGCATACGTCCCCTTTTACAGAGGAAGGCAAGGAGCTTTCCCCTGAGTTAGTCAACTTCCTGAGCCGGCAGGACGCATTGCCCTTGCCTTGCCTTGCCTTGCCTGTGTGAAGTGTGCAGGCAGACCACTGTATACACAGCTGGTTTCTCTTACTCCTTTGCTTTTCCCTGAACCTCATGTCCTCACTCAGAATTCGACTGTTTAGCCAACACTGTTGGTGATTCTGGTTTGGTGTATGCCACATGTCCCGTTTTATCAGTAGGATGCATAACCTCGGCGCTATTGTGGGAAGCACAAAAGTTGAACACAGCCTAGTAGAAACGCCCAGTAGAGGGCTTCTGCAAGTGAGACTCAGTCTAAAGTTTTCTCTTGTTCCAGCGTTTAATTGCATAGGGTCTTGGAAAGTGGAATTTAGACAGTTCGTATTCAGGAAAAAAAATCATTACTTTCATGACACTTTCCCATTTAATTTGATGTTATGTGGAGATGTGTGCCATTTAATTCTTTCTGAGCTGATAAAACGCATTTCAGAGGCTTTCCTAGGTTGCTCTTCTGAGTGACAATACCAGACAGGGGTGTGTATTGTTTTGGTGGCTCTCAAATGTGTGAGGAGAGCACATAATGACTTCTATCAATAGGGTTAAGTGGTAGGTGATCTCACCTCTTTCTCCATTTCTGTCATCTGTCTTATGAAATTTTTTTATTTCGTAAAGTGATTGGTAACCAACACCATTTAAATGTGAGCTCCTATTTTTATGTGTTTTCCTCTTGATTATCCATGTGAGGATTAGTTGAAAACTGGTTTTTAATCCCAGATTGGTTTAATGGAAATAGCAAGGAGCTAACCTGGGTCTAGCTTGCAGTGGGAACTTAAACATTACTCGTTTTCTTTTTCTACCTCATTTTTGTTATTCCCTATTGAGCTGATAATGTGTTTTAAGTTATGTTTTATAAACATTTTTTGCTGATGTAGGGAGATGGTGATTTTATTATTTACTGTATTATTTAGCAGTCCTCTGTCCTGGTATCTCCAAATGGAAATTAATTTTGATATTTACCTGAATCAGCCTATAATTTTGGAGGTGTATATATAGGTGATCATGTACTTTATTTTAACATATATATTTGTTACGTTGGATTACCTATTTAGACCATATGCTTTATTTCTAAAGCTGAATTGTATGTACTTTGGATGATTTGTTACTCATTAGGTTATTGTGAATAACCCACTTATTTCTGTTCTTAATTATTTCCATACCTGTACAACAGCAAGCAAATAGTACAGATAATCTAGCAGTTATTTTGCTGAGTATTTAAATCCTTTGCAACTTTGACTCCTGAAGTATATGTGAATGAACTGACCCTGTTTACTTGTAGTGTCAGAGGTGCTTTATTTTTTTTGTCTTCAGTTAATACCTTTTCTTGATCAACTTTTCCCTTCCTTTTAAGTAGCTGCAATGTCTTAACTAACTTGGTTAGCGTACTGTGTCAGAAGTTCAGCTCCATGTGATTCAGGTAACTTGACTCTGTTCCATGACTCCCGACTTGCAGTCATTTTGCAAAGGCAAGATGTTAGTTACCAGGAGATTGATCAGGGAGACGGTATGACCAGGAAGCATGCCATCGAGTTTGGTTACAGTTAGTCAGATCTGGTTTGAATTTTGATTTTGCTTCTTTTTAGCAGTCTGACCTTGGATAACCTAGTTAAGGAAATAGTCTTACATGCTCTTAATGTCTGGTAGCTCAGTCATAATAAAAACTGATCAGGATCTGAAGTTATAAAAACCAGGTACTTAAGTGAAAAGTTTTAGAAACTTGAAAGTACAACAGTAATAGCATCCTGGTAGTTTTTTCCAGACACTGTACTCTTACTAACATTAACTTGGTGGTAATCTCTATGTTACTATACAGATAAGGAGGTTGAGATTTGTAGGTTACTCCTATAAAATTGTAAAGATAGGGTTCCAACCCGGGTGTGACATACCCCAAAATCCTAGGTACTAACCACTGCTATCAACCAAGTGACAATTTCTTTTCGTGTTTCTGAGGATAAATAAGGTAGAGGCTGAGCAAACAGAGATTTGTGAATAACGGACCTCTGGGTGCCTTAGGTAGCCTTTCATGGCCCACTGCTGACAACTCTAAAGGGGCAGAATGCTCTGTCTCCTTTGAGCAATTAGTTTTCAGTATGTATACCAATAGCTGGGCCTTTATCTGTTTGTCATAAGGTTTTATAACTTAATGCAATTGCATTGCTTTTAAAATTGTTTTATGGAACGTAATTCCAGAATGAATTTCATATCTAATAATTTTATTACTTAGGAAGTTAATCTGGACAGTACTTTTCACTCTAGTTGCAGCTGAAGAACTTCGTGGATTTAGTATAAATTTGGTAATAAAGTTATTTGAGCTGGAGAAGAGCTTTTGCTTATTCTAGTACTTAACTACTCTATGGAGACAGAGGGGAAATGGTTTTACTTCTTAATTTTCCAAAAATGTGATTGTTACATTAACAGTTTAGAGGGAAAAATACTTACAAATTTCCAACATTTTCATCGAGTAGTGAGTAGAATATATAAACTCGAACCAATTTTTAAAAACTAAATGTTTTTTAAAACTACTAGATACTTTTAAACACTGAACAGTGTACTTTGGAAATTGGTTCTACATCAGTTCCATATAGTGCAGCCTTACTTTTTAAAGGTTTTTTAAAAAATATATTTTATTGCTTATGCTATTACAGTTGTCCCAGTTTGTCCCCCTTCTGCCCCCCCTCCACCAAGTGCTCCCTATTCCCTCCAAGGAGGGAATACCACCCCTCCAGGGAGCAATACCACCCCTCCCTCAGTTCTTGTCCATGGATCAATATCACCCCCCCTTCTCTTTTTCCTGTACAGTTCTTAATATCCCCTAGCTTTTCTGTAACTACCTATTTGTACTTCTATTATCCCCGTACCTTTTCCCCCACTTTTTCCCCCCTTCCCCTCCCAGCTGGTAACCGTCCAAATGATCTCTATATCTATGATTCTGTTTTGCTTGTTTGCTCAGTCTGTGTGTTTTTGTTTTTGTTTTTTAGATTCAGTTGTTGATAGTTGTGTATTTGTTGCCATTTTAATGTTCATAGTTTTGATCTTACGTTTCTTAGATAAGATCTAACATTTCAGGTAATAATAGCTTGGTGATGATAAATTCCTGTAGATTTACCTTGTTTGGGAAGAACTTTATCTGCCCTTTGATTCTAAATGATAGCCTTGCTAGGTAGAATAATCTAGGTGATAGGTCTTTGCTTTTCATTACTTTGAATATTTCTTGCCAGTCCCTTCTAGCAAAGTGTCTTTTGGGAAATCAGCTGATAGTCTCCTATGGGAGCTCCTTTGTAGGTAACTGTCTTCTCTTGCTGCTTTAACATTCTCTTTATCTTTAACCTTTGGCATTTTGATTATGATGTGTCTTGGTGTGGTTCTCTTTGAGACCAACTTATTTGGGACTGTGTGCTTCCTGGATTTGTATGTCTATTTCCTTCTCCAGATTGGGGAAGTTTCCTTTCACCATTTTTAAAAATAAGTTTCAATTTCTTGTTCTTTCTCTTCTCCTTCCAGCACTCCAGTGATTTGAATGTTGGTACCTTTGAAGTTGTCCCAGATGCTCCTTACCCCTATCATTGGGGGGGGGGGGGGGTTATTCTTCTTTTTCTTGTTCCTGTTCTGAATATTTTTTCTCCTTTGTGTTCCAAATCGTTGATTTGATTCTTGGCTTCATCCCCTCCAGTGTTGATTCCCTGTCATTTTTTCTTTATTTCACTTAGTGTAACCTTTATTTCTGCTTGGGTCTTTTTTTACGCTTTTGAAGAATCAAATGAGTTCAATTCCCTCATAACCAGTGTTTTGAACACTGCATCTAATAGATTGCTTATCTTCATTGCATTTAGCTCTTTTTCTAGTGTTTTGTTCTGTTCTTTCATTTGGGCCATGTTTCTTCATCTCCTCATTTTGGCAGCCTCCCTGTGTTTGTTTCTGTATATTAGGTAGAGTTGTTTTGACTCCATGTCTTGGTAGTGTGCCCTAATGTAGTAGGTGTCTCATAGGGTGCAGTGGCACAGCCTCTCCTGTCACCCAAGCTGTGAGTATTCGAGGTGCACCCTTTGCGTGGGCTGAGTACATCCTCCTCTTGTAATTGAGCCTTGTTAGCTGTTTGCACATCAGTGGGAGGGGTTTACCCAGGCCAGTTAGTTGCAAGGACTGACTGTGACCACCGACCACCAACCTCTGCCCTCTGTGGATGATTCTCTATTTAGGGTCTGGGTGGTGGTGGTGCTTTGAAGTGGTCTGTAGCTGTCCACTGGGGATGCTGGTCCTTGAGTTTCCTGGGTGGTACAGGCCAAGGTCATTCACCTGTGTTTTGCCTGGGGCACCCAGCCTGAGCTGTAAAGCAATCTGAAATGTCTGCTACTTGTGCTGGGCTTGGAGAGTCCCAGGCAAAGCCAAGCTGTGACTCTAACTTGGCTGCTGTTCCTCCCTAGCCTGGGCCTCCTCACTGAAGCCACCTGTCGCTTCTGTGCTAGGATTTAGGAAGTCGTGAAGCATGAGCCAAGACCAGCCATTCATATGGAAAAGCAGTTTGGGTGGGCCTGTAAGTTCAGTGGGGCAGAGTCTCCAGGGATCCCCAAGGTGGGTTAAACAGTGTTATCAAGGTTGGTGGAGTCTCAGATATGGCACTAGCTTGCTGGCTTTTTGAGGGGAGTGTTTAGAAAAGGCATAATAATGGCTTCTGCTCACCTTGATGGCAGATACTTCTTTTCTGCCTGTATACCACCAATGCCTTTCAAACTGCTACTCTGGTGCTGGACCTCAGAGGCAGTGAGTCTGAATAAGTGAGTCTGTGTGTGGGTTCTTTAAGAGGAGCTGCCTGGGGCTCCAGCAGTTTCTTTCTTCTACCTACTCAATCCCTCCTGGTTTTTGTAGCAGAAATTTTGGGGACATAACCATATTTTGCCATGTATAATGTGATCTCATGCACAATGTGCACCCGGGTTTTTGGCTTAGACTTTCAGGAAAAGAAATCTTTTGTTTTAATTTCTTAATTCAATTTTTTATTCACTTATATTTAGAGACAAAAGCAATGATCATATTCCTGGCTATTTTGCATATGGCTATTATTATTGCTTTCTAGAGTTATACTTTTAATACATAAGCATAAGTAAAAGAATTAAAAACATTTATAGCCCTGGCTGGTGTAGCTCAGTGGATTGAGTGTGGGCCTGGGAACCAAGCAACCACGGTTCGATTCCCAGTCAGGGCACATGCCTGGGTTGCAGGCCAGTACAAGAAGCAACCATACATTGATATTTCTCTCCCTCTCTCCTTCCCTTCCCCTCTAAAAATAAATAAATAAAATCTTAAAAAAAAAACTTATATTTATGGAATTAGTACGACCCATGTATAATGCGCATCCTTATTTTCCTCTCAAAAATTTGGGCAAAAAAAGTGTACATTACACATGGCAAAATATGTTATCTTCCTGACGCCGGAATCCTAGGCTGGGGGTCTTGGTGTGGGGCTAGGACTCCACTCCCAAGACATCCCTCCTGAATTTTTAGCCACCACATGGGGATGTGGTACCAGCCTGTTCCACGTCTGTGCCCCTCTACCAGTCTGCATGGATGTGGTTTCTTTCATTCTGTAGTTGTCAGACTTTCATTTAACTCAATTTCATAGTTGTCAGACTTCCATTCAACTTGATTTCTGATGGTTCTGAGTGATGGTTTTTCTATATTTTAGTTGTAATTTTGGTTTGCATCCTGCACTATATCCACTGAGCTTTTTGTTGTAATTTCGATGTGGTTGTGTGAAGAGGTGAGCTATGGCTACTTATGCCACCATCTTGACCAGAAGTTCCCGAAATTCTCAATGTCAACTGTCACATCTTTTAAAAACTTGCATTTTAATTTTGTAATTACATTACAGTAGACCCTTGGCAAAACTGCATTTCTGGGTTTGCCTTTTTCAGAAATACTTTCTTGTCCTGTTTTGTTCCTCAGTAAGTTTATATATGTTAGTAAATTTTGTTACAGAGACATAGCTGTGTTGGAGTTTTTTTGATAATAATTCTAATGATCCATAGAATTACAATTACTCCTTTTTTTAGCTTTATTGTATCTAATACAATAATACAATACAATACAATACAATAATACAATAATTTGTATCTAATTTTCCAAATAGATACAAAATGAGAGAAAATAGCAAAATAAACTTTGTTACTCATCTCAACTTAAACAATGACCAATGTGGGTAATATTTTATCTACAAGATCTTTCTGCTCCCCTCCATTTTATTTTAAAGCAAACCTCAGACATCATATCATTTTGTAAGATATGGACTCTTAATTTGTAAAAACATAACTACAGTATTATTATCACACTTTTAAAAATTTAGACAAGTCCTTAATAGCAAATATGCAAACAGGGATCAAATTTTTCTGCTAATTTTATGTTTGCTTGTATCAAGATTCATAAGGTCCTTACATTGCCATTGTTGGAAAAGTCTTTATACGTTTTCCGTGGGTTTGGGTTTTGCTTTTGCCAGATGACTTCAGATGATAGGTGGTATTGTATACCTCCATTAGATGGCACCTATTGTCCAATTGACTTTTTTGTATGTGTTATGTTAGTGGCCATTGATAGTGTGATTGATCTAGAAAATTTTCTAGATCCATTACTTTATTATTTAGGGTTGCAGAACGGTGCTCTATTACTCTTGGATTTAGTAACTGTCATTCTTCTGTGCAGAGAAACTGCCTCATCTTTTTGGATACCTGAAGAGATGCTTTATATGTCTGAGAGACAGAAGTACTTGCTACATTCCAGGTTTCTAAATTATAAGTTGGATTCCTAGTATCCTTCAAAATGACTAGTAGAACTTTATTTGAGTATAAGCTTATATTTGTGGTTCAATCAGGTTGCATTTTGTTTTTTTGTATTCAGCTTTATGGAGCTATAACTTACATAAAATTCACCTGTTTAAAGTGTGTACAATTCAGTAATTTTTAGTATGTTCACAGGGTTGTGAAACTATCATCAAGATGTAATGAGTTTTAACCACTTCCATCACCCAAACAGAAACAATGCTACCCCACTTCTATTTAACCCTAGGCAACCACTAATCTACTTTCTGTCTTAATGGATTTCCCTAGTCTGGGCATTTCATATAAGTGAAATCATATGATGTGGAGTCTTTTGTGATCAACTTCTTTTATTTTGCATGATGTTTTCATGGATTTTGAAGCATGTGTAGTTATTTTTATTGATTTTATTGTCCTGTCTTTGTCCAGTGGAGTCCCTTCGTAATGGCCCTGAGTGCATTTGACTTAATTTGAGGCATTTTTGATAACTTTGTGCATCTGATATGACAGTTTGTCCAAACTTACTTTTGTAAGTTTTGTTCTTTCATACAGGAAATAGCCCTTTGTCTAAGAAGTTTTCTGGGAACTTAAGATGCTATTACTGAGTTAGTCATTGTTTATAAGCCTTTCTCTGTGCTTAGAGCTAGGAAGTAAATTGTGTTTTCTCTTTAAAAAAAACTTTTGCATTTATGTTAGACTTGAATATCTGGTGACCCCGGGACTTTTCTTACCCTTGATTTTTATGTCTCTGCCTTCTTTTGCTCAGACCAAAACCCCCACTTCTCAGTAGCATCAACGTGGTTACTCGTTTTCTTTTTCCCATGGTATAAATATCAAATAGTCTCAGAATAATATTGCCAGTACTACTACCAACAATATGATTAACTGAAGAAAGTTTATGACTTTTGTTATTCTCATCCTTACAGTATATACTTCACTCTGGTTTTAAAGTCAAATTACTGAGTTTTAAAGTTAGCCTCGTTCATTGCTGAGTATTTATGTATCACCTACTTACACACACATTTATTTGTTTCATTTTATATAATCTTAGGCCTCCTGAAAGATACTTAACCTTGCAGAATTTGGGCCATTTGTATATTATTTTAAAATGAATAATGTATGTAATTTATGATTGTGTTGATATATTCTTAAAATGTGGCTTATGAAGCATACTGTGAGTAAACAAAAGGGAATGGTGATCTTTAGAATGTGCTGAGTGGGCCTCCTCTTTTATATCTAAAGAAGAAAAGACTTCTTAGCTCTTAGTGCTCTTAGTGGTTGTCTAGTGGGAAGATCAGTCCAGTGTTACCAGATCATCAGATTTTTTTTTGAGATTCTCCAGATTGTTTAGTGTTGACAACTACCTAAATTTTTTTTATCTGTTGTAAACAAAAGTTAGGTGCAAGATTTGGCGTAGAGCCTGCACTCTGTAATTTCTGCCAGAGAGTCTTCAGGGTGAGGGTCAGTCATTAATAGGCTTAATATTGTCTCAAGCACCCTTTCCTAAAATGGCAGAAAGCACAGTTGTGGAAGAGCCCTGTACTTCCCATGAAAGGATTAACTTTGGGGATTTGAAAAAGATGACAAGAGTTCAACTGTGAAGATCAGAGTGTCCAGTTTTCAACTACTTTAGCAACAAATGATTTCAGAAAGTTACCAGAAACCACAAAATAAGTTAAATATACTTGGTTCATTTTCAGAGAAGTGTGGTAGCACTGGACACCAAAGTCAGTTGGCAGGAGCCAGATAAATAAAAATCGTGTTGATTTGCCATGAAATGCCTCCAGTTGTGCCGGTGAAGATTAACACCAGATGTCGTTGGTAACTATTGGGTATTAACACTTTTGGTGGCATAAGTGCTTTGGTCAGTATTGATATGTGTTTTTAGGATAGCTTATTGAGGAATTTGAGAACATTTAATATATATTTTAACTACTTTATAAAAATTGTCACCAATAGTGGTGAACAAACATTAGTGTCTCAAGTTTGATGATGGGACCATGAATCGTGTTGGTGATTTTTTTTTAAATTTTATTTATTTTTAGAGAGGGGGAAGGGAAGACGACAGAGAAGGAGAGAAATGTCAGTGCGATTGCCTTTCTTGTGCTCCCTACTGGGGGCTTGGCCTGCAACCCAGGCTTGTGCCCTGACTCAGAATTGAACTGATAACCCTTTGGTTCACAGGCCGGCACGCAATCCACTGAGCCACACCAGCTAGGGCATGTTGGTGATCTTTACATATTATTTAATTTACTCAAATTCTAAATTCCTTTTTCTGAGTGAGTAGCCATTTTAAACAAAGCTCCCAGCCCTTGTGAACATTTGTTTCCTAAAATACTGGTGTAGGTGCATTTTGTAACTGATTATAAATGTAATTTATGGGCAACAGTATTGTATCTTCTCACTCACTTTGCTCTTAATCCCATTGGTGCTCTTCAGCCTGCGCATGTTCTCAAGTGTCCTTCCTTTCAGCAAAGCAATTTGATCAAAGATGTCAGACTCTGTCTACGCATGAGCTTGCTCCCTTGATTTTCTTACTACTCCTTTTCTCTCTGCCTATGCCTTTGAGAATAGATATAACAGGAATTGCATTTTGCATTTGTCTTTGCCATATTAAAAATGTAATGGGATAAATTAAGTAACTCATGCTCAGGCTTCTAGGTGAAAGGATAATATACTGTCGATGTGTCCTCATGTGCTCTTTACCAAGAGTTTTTTCTTTGAATCACACGGTCCTAGGTTCCATTTTGCTTTTAACACTATTGTTGGTTGAACTTGGATGGTGTCACTTGACTTTCTTGAGTCAGAGTTTCCTTATTTGTAGATGGTGAGGTTCTGAGGATGAATTGTGTGTGCAGAGCTAGAGTAAAGTGCTCTGGTGACTGCATCCTTCCGCATGTTTTCTCCATTACCTTCAATTGATAGGTTTACCTTTGACTTTTATGTGGCATTTCTTACTATTAGTGATGTATCAAACTAGTGGTTTTAACTTACCTGTTGGTGTTATTTATTTGTGTATCTGTATCAGGTCTAGTTTTGAGTATAGTCACCTAAAGGTCAGGGATTGTTTATATTTAATTATTTGTATATAATATCTGATAAACTTAGGCATTCAAATTTTTATTTTGGTGTTGCCAAATCCTAGGTCCAGTTCAGGATTTCTGAATTGAGATTATTACTTGAATATGTCTCAGAAATTAAGTTCAGCCCTGGCTGGTGAGGGTCAGTGGATTGAGTGCCAGCCTACAAATCAAAAGGCCACAGGTTTGATTCCCAGTTGGGGCACATTGCCTGGGTTGCAGGCCCGATCCCCAGTAGGGGGCATGTGAGAGGCAAGCACATATTGATGTTTCTTTTCCTCTCTTCTTCCCTTCCCTTCTCTCTAAAAGTAAATAAATAAAGTCCTTTTAAAATTACTTTTTTAAAAAAAGGTTAAGACAGTTTGCAAAAGAAAGAAATTATCCATCAGGAAGAAATATATATGGGAAAGGTAGTAGGGAGAAGTTTCGCCTTTACCGAGCTCCACTATCTGTAGGCACTGGAACTTAAAATATTATCTTACTAGGTTTTTGCATGAGATCAGGTGTTCCAGGAGGGATACAAGGATGACTTAAAACAGTCCTTCCCCTCAAGGGGTGTATGATTTCTTAAGGAAGGTAAGTGTACAGATCTGCTTTTCTTCTAGTCTATTTCATTTGCTAGGGTCACTGTTCACAAAGTCCCACAAATGGCTTAAACACAGAAATGCATTGTCTCACAGTTCTGGAGGCCAGTAGTCAGAAATCAAGGTGTCAGCAGGGTTGGTTCCTTCAGAGGACTGTGAGGGAAGGACCTGTTTCTCTCCTTGACTTTAAGATAGCTGTCTTTTTACGTCCCTCTGTGTGTGTCTCAATCTGCATCCAGATTTCCCCTTTTTTGTTAGGACACTAGTCGTGTTGGGTTAGGGCTCATCCTAATGAATTTATCTTAATTTGAAGGTCCTGCCTTCAGATAAGTCACCTTCTGGATTCCTGGATGTTAGAACTCCAGTATATCTTTTTGGGGGGGGACGACACATGATTCAACGCACCACACTGTCCCTAGAAGACAGTTCTTTACATTAGAAGACCCTACAGTTCTTCATTCCTCAAGGCAGAAGGAAACAGAAGACTGAGTTTACATGTAAATAAACTAGTTTATAAAAATAAGTTGCATAAACAAACAAATACTTGCTTGTTCCTTTTCCCTTATTTACTACATGCAGTGTCAAAATTTATGTATCAGTCACTATACTAAGCATAGGATAAGCATAACCCTTATAGTCCCTATGAGGTAGATATTTTTCCTACCCTTATTTTACACACTAGGCAAAGAGCTTCTTGAATTAACAGTTTATTTCAGGTTGTGGAGCTCTGGTGAGCTGTGCAGCCACAATCAAACCTGAGTCTCCTGACCCCAAGACCTTGGCTGGAACTACCTCTGCAGTGTTTTTTGTATCTACAATGTCCAGCTACATTTTATCACCTCCTTGCCGAAGGAATTTTTCTAAAGTACTGCTTTTGGAGGGTCACTTTACTGCTTAAATCTCTTGATGACTTCCTTTTACATAAAGTACTTCAATCATTTAAAACTCTTCACAGTCTAGTGCCAGTAGGGTACTGGTTTGTGTTGGGGGGTGTAATGGACTTCAGTTGAAGAATGATGAGTAATAATGAAAGATGAAAAAAGATGGCATGCTTTGTATATATCCCTTTTCTAGGCATTTGGGTTACCACAATGAGCAAAATAGTCTGTCCTCGTGAAACTTACACTCTCAGAGTGTGGGGAAGAAGACAATAACTTGTCAAGTGCTATAGAAAAGTAAAGCAGGGTGAAGGAGGTAGGGGATCCATACAGCCAACTTCTCTTTTAGATATCAGGGTCAGGGAAGTTCTCTGAAAAGTTAACACTAATCCACACCTAAAGAGAGAAGGTCCCAGATGAGTTTGGGTGGCAGTGAAAAGTCAGATCATGTAAGGCCTTGTAGACTATGATGAAAACATCTATTTTGAATGTAGTGATTCCCTAATATTGGTGCTTTATTATAGATCACCAGTTTTTGTTTGAAGTGAATCTAAAACGTTGCTTGTGGAAATGGAGGCTGCTGGGAATAGATCACAGAGTGCCATCTAGTGGCTGTTTACCATAAATGTGGGTGAGCCTTCTGGAAAATAAGCAGGCTCTACAGGAGTTTGCATTGCCAGCCCAGTCATATACAGTAAATGAATATGGATGCCTGACAAAACCCTTCATTTATAGACTATTTGAAAGCAAGCTGTAGACATTGTGCCCCTTTACCCCTAAATACCTTGCATATTCCCTTAGAACAAGGACATTCACTTATATAATTACAATACAATTATCAAAGTAGAAGACAGATTTTTTCCAGATCTGCTGCTGCTGTTGCTATCTCATCCCAGGACCCTTTGTTATGAAGAGCTATTAGTTTGCTGTGGGCCAGATGTCAAGAGCTCAAAGCAAGGAAATTCCTAACTCCTTGTCTTTGGATTAATCCAGGGATAGCTTTAATTCTTAAAAATAGAAGGAAGGAAATACAGCAGTCCCCCTTATTTGCAGTTTTGCTTTCTGCAATTTCAGTTACCTGCAATCAACCATGGACTGAAAATATTAAATGGGAAATCCCAGAAATAAACAATCCTTAAGGTTTTAATTGGGTGCTTTTCTAAGTAACAGGATGAAATCTCACACCGTCCTGCTACATCCAGCCCTCTGCCCAGCATATCCAGGCCGTACACCTACCTGCCCCAGGAGTCGCTTCGTAGCCATTTTGGTATCAGATCACTGTTGTGCTGTCCTGGTGCTTGTGTTAAAGCCACCTTTATTTTACGTAATAATGGCCCCAAAAGCCATTCACATAACTTCTATTACAGTATATTGTTAGATTGTTCTATTTTATTATTAGTTATTGTTGTTAATCTCACTGTGCCTTTAGTAAACTTCATCATAGGCAGGTATGTGTAGGGAAAAACTGTATATAGTGCTCAGTACTATCCACCATTTCAGGCATCCACGGGAGCTCTTGAACGTCTCCCAATGGATAAAGGTAGACAGTTGTACCTTACTTTTAAATTGACTCTTTTGAGGTGTAGTTTATAAACAATATAATGAACTCATTTTAAGAGTGCTGTTTAGTATATTTTGACAAATGTATGCATTCATATAACCAGCACCCCAATCAAGGCTAGAATATTTTTATCACTGCAGGAACTTCACTGTGTGTGTTGTCTTTGTATCCTGTCTCACTCGCCCTGTCCTGGCTTTAGGCAGCCACTGCATCTGCCAATGATTGGTTTGGCTGGTCAACAATTTCATATAAGTAGAATTATACTATAAGTAGAATTATACTATATGTACTCTTTAGTGTCTAGCTTCTGTTCAGCATAAGGATTTTGAGATTCCTTTGTGCTGGTCACATGAGTTAGTAGTTTATTCCTTTTTATTGTCGAGTACAAATCAGTTACAAGAATATACCTAAGTTTGTTAATGTCTTTTCCATTGGTTGACATCAGTGTGGGGGGGGGTTGTTTGTTTGTTTTGTTTTGTTTATTTCCCAGTTCTCTTTGGGGCCATTATGAATGAAGTTTGTATTAATTCTTGTGCCAATCTATGAATGGACATATTTTTTATTTCTCTAGGATTAGAAGTGCTGGAGTATGGTTGAGGTTTATTTAATTTTATATAAAACTGCCAAAATTTTCCAAAATTACTGCTAATTAACATTACTGTTAACAGTGTATGAGAATTTCAGTTACTCTACTTTTTATTTGAATTTTTATTTAAATTATTTTTCCTTGATGACTAAATGCTGGCAGTGACAAGTCCTTTATCAGATATTTTGACAGTCCAGTTTATTTTTCTCTTAATTTTTTTCTTCCATCAGGGCATTTTTTGTGTTTTAGGAAATTCTTGCCTACTCTAAGGTTGTGAAGATATTTTCTTAAGTTTTGGTCTCAAAGTTTTAGAGTTTTAGCTTTTACATTTATTTCTGGGGCAAGAGAGGTAAGTATATCTTCTTTGTTTTGCTTTCCCATAAAATACAGAGAAGTATATTAAGATTAAGATCTTCAACCCCCATGCACATGCCCTTGAGAAATCACAGGCATTATATAAATATATAAACATATTTATTATAGATGTCTACTGACTCTACATATAAATCTTTCCCAGTTGACTTAATTTTATTTTGGTACACTTTAATAAGATGATGACATTTAAGTTATTCAATTTTATAGTATTACAAGTAGAGTTAAAATAAATATTCTTGAATATATTTTTACTTACATTTTGCTTTTATGTAAATATTTCTATAGGATAGATTTCTAGTAATAAAATTTCTAGTCAGGTGTTTTACCCATGTAATATCTTGCCTTTTGGACTTCCGCCAAGATGGAGGCATAGGTGAAAACACTTTGCTTCCTTGCACAACCAAATCTAAAAACAACAAAGTTTTAACAACAATAAACGCAACCAAACCACAGAAAATCGAACAATACAGAGTCCAAAAACAACGAACTGCTCAGCTAAACCGGTGAGAAGGGCGAACCCAACAGTGGAGAGGGTCGGGCGAAAAAGATCCCCAACTTGGGCGGCGCACAGGCAGCCGAGTGCGAGGGTCCCAGGTGCGGGGTACCTATGGGTGGACCCAGGGAAGGCGCAGCACGGCTGGCTGTCTGTGGTCGAGCATTTGCGTGCAGATAAACCAGTGAAGAGACAGGCATTGAAACAGACTGCGCAGGCCCCGGTGCAGGGCTGCGGGCTCACACATTAGCGCTCAGATAAACAGGCGGGGGCAAGCAGTGAGGCGGGGGAGCAGAGAGCACCAGTATTGCTCCCTCTCTGACCCTGCTCCCACATACAACGTCACAAACCAGCAACCTGGGCGGCCCCGCCCTGATGAACATCTAAGGCGCCTCTCCTCATACATAACAGGCACAAACAGATGAAAACATGGCTCAAGAACAACCCAGAGCCAATAAATCTAAGCGATGAAGAAATAGCAAAACTTTCAGATGCACGGTTCAAAACACTGGTGATCAGGATGCTCACAGAACTGGTTGATTTTAGTCTCAGAGGAACAAGTGAAGGCTAAACTAATTGAAATGAATGGCAATGCACAGGAAACCAATAGTAATGGAAAGGAAACTGGGACTCAAATCAAGGGAGCAGACCAGAAGAAAGGAAAAAATGACCAAAAGAAAAATATTAAGAAACAAGAATTCAAAAAAATGAGGAGAGTCTTAGGAACCTCCAGGATATC
The DNA here is from genome assembly GCF_021234435.1 of Artibeus jamaicensis. Classification (NCBI taxonomy): domain Eukaryota; kingdom Metazoa; phylum Chordata; class Mammalia; order Chiroptera; family Phyllostomidae; genus Artibeus; species Artibeus jamaicensis. The sequence goes on from NW_026521356.1 coordinate 5,618,921, forward strand.
TTTAAATGCTCCAACAGCTGAATTATAGGAGTACCAGAAGGGGAAGAGGAATAGCCACGAGTGGAAAACTTATTTGAACAAATAATAAAGGAGAACTTCCCCATTCTGGCAAAGGCAATAGACTTCCAGGAAATCCAGGAAGCTCAGAGACTTCCAAAGAAGTTGGACCCAAGAAGGAACACACCAAGGCACATCATAATTACATTAGCCAAGATTAAAATGAAGGAGAGAATCCTAGAAGCAGGAAGAGATAAGGGGACAGTCACCTACAAAGGAGTTCCCATCAGACTGTCAGCAGATTTCTCAAAAGAGACCCTACAGGTAAGAAGGGGCTGGAAAGAGGTATTCCAAGTCATGAAATCCAAAGACCTACAACCAAGATTGCTCTATCCAGCAAAGCTTTCATTTAGAATGGAAGGGCAGATAAAGTGCTTCTCAGATAAGATCAAATTCAAGGAGTTCATCATCACCTATCCCTTATTATATGAAATGTTAAAGGGACTTATCTAAGAAAAAAAGATAAAAAATATGAACAGTGAAAGGACAGCAAATGCACAGTTACAACCACATCTAAAACAAAAGCAAGCTAAAAGGACAGCTAGATCAGGAGCAGAACCATAGAAATGAAGATCTCATGGAAGGTTAGCAACAGGGGAGTGGGAGGAGAAGGGGGGAGAAGGTACAGAAAATAAGTAGCATAGGCAGTAGGTAGAAAATAGATAGGGGGAGGGCAAGAATAGTATTGGAAATATAGAATCCAAAGGACTTGAGACACATGGTCATAAACTAAAGAGGGGGAATGGTAGGGGTGGGGGGGTGGAGGGGAATGAAGGGGGGAATAGAACAACTGTAGTGGCATAATCAATAAAGTAAAAATAAAAAAAAATAATTAAAAAAAAAAGATTGATCTATCCAGCAAAGCTTTCATTTAGAATGGAAGGACAGATAACATGCTTCTCAGATAAGATCAAGTTTAAGGAGTTCATCATCACCAAGCCCTTATTATATGAAATGTTAAAGGGACTTATCTAAGAAAAAGAAGATAAAAAAGATGAACAGTGAAAGGATAGCAAACTCACAGTTATTAAGAACCAAACCTAAAACAAAAGCAAACTAAGAGGACAGCTAGATCAGGAGCAGAACCATAGAAATGAAGATCACATGGAGGGTTAGCAACAGGGGAGTGGGAGAAGGAGAAGGGGGGAGAAGGTACAGAAAATAAGTAGCATGGACAGTAGATGGAAAATAGATAGGGAGGAGGGTAAGAATAGTAGGGGAAATATAGAATCTAAAGAATGTGTAGACACGTGTTCATGAACTAAAGGGGGGAATAGTGGGGGAGGGGTGTGCAGGGTGGAGGGCAATGAAGGGGGAAATAGAACAAATGTAATGGCATAATCAGTAAAATAAAAAATATTTTTAAAAATATCGCCTTTTTATCTAAACTGCAAAATGCCTTCAGAATATTAAACTTGTTCACTCATATACTGTGGGTATTAGTATTTGCTAAAACTTCATATTGTTAGCATTTTTAATGTTATCTTTAATTTTTGTCAAATGTCAGAAGGGAAAATTGTCTCAGTTTCTCATTTCTTATAGAGCTTTTCCCCCTCTTATTAGCCATTTTAATACTGTTAACTACCTCTAAAGCGAGGATTTTAATTTTTGAACAAAAATTTAAAAGTCAACTTTTAGATCTGAATTCTGAGTACTAAATCAGACTGAGAAATTTTTAAAGGCTTCTGATGCTCTGCCTCATGCTGTTAATATGTTAGTTGCTATTCCTCTGGCCAGGAAAACTGGGCCCAGATGATGGGCAGTGGTTGCACAAATGGCCATCTTGCAACAGTGATGGCCAGGATTGGGAAGCAGCCTCCAAGGCTGAAGCACCCATTCATTTGGTGGAACCAGAAAAATTAGGTGGAGAGATGACAGGCCCTAGGAGAACATAAAAATGAAGTCAATAAGAAAGCATTTGCTTTTCATCAAATCTGTAGATAAAATAACCTTGATGTAAAATAAAATTGAAGGATAATTATAAATTTATTAATGGCACCAAAGAATTAAGTCTGTCCAAGTTGGAGAACTTTTGATGCCTAGGAGTTATAAATCAGTGTGTAAAACAAAATGAATAAGACACAGTTTGTGTCCTCATGAAAATTATAGTGTAGTTTCAGGTTGGTGATGGCAAAGAAAAATTAATGTTGTTACACAAATATTCTGCCAAATAACTGAATCTGACTGACCAGATGTCAAAAAAACAAAGCAAAACAAAACAAAAACCTCCATTCTTGAGCAAATGTCTACTTTATAAAAGGATATCTCTGCTTTGGGGGTTTACAAGTGGAATTTGTAACTATACCTTTGCTAGATTTTCATAAGCCACAAGAAAATCATTAATCATTTATTTCCATATCAAGAAAGTGTGTTTAATGCCTTTTTGTGTATCTCATTTTTTTAATGCTTGCAGTTGTTAATCACAGGAGCAACCTAAATTTCCAACAAATTAGAAATAACAATACAACTGTGAGAATATTAATGTTTTTAAATATAACCATAAAACATATATAATAGAAAGCACAAGAAGAGTTTCTTTCTAATCCTTTTTCCCAATTTTTTCATCATGAGAAATTTTAAAAATACAGAAGAGTTGAAAGACCAGCACAGTAAACACTTGTATACTCTGCCATTTCGATGTATTAGATATAGGCGTATACTTTTTTCTTTTTACGAAGCTATCCGAAAGTAAGTTACAGATACCATGACACCCTAGACATGAAAACTTGGGCTTCCCCTTGCTAACAACAAGGATGTTCTTTACATATTTTTCTTAGCTGTGAAATAATACTATTTCAATAGTATTACTATTAATAGTAATTGTTCACTTTCATTTTACAGCCAGTTTATATTCATATTGTTGCCAGTTGCCTTATAAATGTCTTTTGTGGTTTAAAGATTGTTTCAATTAAGGGTCTTTTTAAGTATATTTTATTATGTTATTATAGTTGTCCCTTTTTTTTTCTTATCTTTATTCCCCTCTGCCCTGCACCCTCCTCCCACCAGCATTCCCCCCTCCTAGTTCATGTCCATGGGTTGTACATATAAGTTCCTTGGCGCTTCCATTTCCTATACTATTCTTAACCTCCCCTTGTCTATTTTATACCTACCATTTATGCTTCTTATTCCCTGTACCTTTTCCCCCATTCTATAACCCTCCATGTGCTCTCCATTTCTGTTATTCTGTTCCTGTTTTACTTGTTTGCTTTTGTTTTTGTTTCTTTAGGTTCAGTTGTTGATAGTTGTGAGTTTGTTGTCATTTTATTGTTGATATTTTTTATCATCATCTTTGTCTTAGATAAGTCCCTTTAACATTTCATAAAGTAAGGGCTTGGTAATGATGAACTCCTTTAATTTGACCTTGTCTGGGAACCACTTTATTTGCCCTTCCATTCTAAATAATAGCCTTTTTTTTTTTTTTTGATAGAATAATCTTGGGTGTAGGTCCTTGCTTTTCATAACTTTGAATACTTCTCGCCAGTCCTTTCTTGCTTGCAAAGTTTCTTTCGAGAAATCATTTGACGGTCTTATGAGAACTCCTTTGCAATAACTGTCTCCTTTCCTCTTGCTGCTTTTAAGATTCTCTTTTTATCATTAACCTTTGGCATTTTAATTATAATGTTTTGGTGTGGTCCTCTTTGGGTCCAACTTCTTTGGGACTCTCTGAGCTTCCTGGACTTCCTTGAAGTCTATTTCCATCTCCAGATTGGGGAAATTTTCTTTCATTATGTTTTCAAATAAGTTTTCAATTTCTTGCTCTTCCTCTTCTCCTTCTGGCATTCCTATGATTCTGATGTTGTCATTTCGGAGATGTCTTCTTATACTCGGTTCATTTTTTTGGAATTATTGTTTCTTTATTCAATGCTAGTTGAATTCCTTTATTTCTTCCTTATGTTCCAGATCATTGATTTGAACCCCAGCTTCCCTCCCTTCAGTGTTCATTCCCTGTGGGTTTTTCTTCATTTCATTTAGTGCAGCCTTCATTTCTTCCCTTACAGTTTTGCCATACTCAGTGAGTTCTCTGAGCATCCCGTCACCATTGTTTTGAACTCTGCATCTGATATATTGGCTCTGTTACATTTAGTTCTTTTTCTGGGAGATTTTGTTCTGTTCTTTCATTTGAGCCGTATTTCTTTGTCTCCTCAATTTGGCAGCCTCACTGTTTTTATTTCTGTGTATTAGGTAGAGCTACTTTAATTTCCTATCTTAGTGTACCTGTTAAGTTGTAAGGGGCTGCACCTTAGGTATTTGAGGGCAACCTGCTTCCCTGCTTTGTGGCTCTGGGTGGGGGTAGGGGTAAAAGAGGGGATGGTGTCACTGCCTGGCTTCACTCACCATTTCCAGTCTCTTCACTCACTCCCCTTATACGACTGTTACCCCTTCTAACTGATCCCCTGGTGGTGATTCCCAAGTGGGTGGGTTTGCTTATCTTCTAGGTCTGTGCGGGGCCCTTTAAACAGAATCGCCTGCAAAACCGGAAGTGCTTGCCACCACCCCACCCCCTACTGGATTTTACAGCCAGAAGGTATTAGGCTTTGTCTTCCTGGTGCTGGAACTCTGGGCTGCTGGGTCTGGCCTGGGGCTGGAATCACTTGCTCCCAAGGTCTCCCTGCCAGTTTTTATCGGCCACATGTGAATGTGGGGCCACCCCTTCAGCCGCTGCTTCCTCTCCAGCGCCACACCATGTCCTTTCCACCCTGGCTCCTCGCTCCTCGCTCCTCTCTCCTTCGCCCTCCTACCTGTCTGGATGAATATAACTTCTTTAAATCCTTGGTTGTTAGACTTCCATACAGTTGGTTTTCTGGCAGTTTGGCCTGTTTTCCATTTTGAGATTAGTTGTGATTCTTCTTGTTGCACGAGGAGGCAAAATGTGTCTACCTACGCCTGCATCTTGACTGGAAGTCCCACATTTTGGTTTTGATGCCATATTTTACTTGTGTATCCCTTAACTAAATGCATAGGGAGTTTTAATTATTGTTTGTCTTTTAACCCTCATACTAGCTTTATAACTGATTAATCCACTACCTTTATATATTTAACTTTCTAGTGAGATTTACTCTTTTATATGTTTTCTTGTAATCAATCAGTATCTTTTCTTTTTAGCTTAGAAAGGTCTTTTTAACACTTCTCATAAGGCTGGTTGAGTATCTGCTTGTCTGGAATCAATTCTGTCTCTTTATTTCTGAATGATAACTTTTCTCTTTATTTCTGAATGATAACTTTTCTTGGGTAGAATATTTTTGGTTGGAATTTTTTTCTTTCAGCACTTTTTCAAATTGTGATTAAGTACACATAAAATTTACCATCTTAAGCATATTCACACGTAGATACAGTTCACTGGTATTGTGTACATTCACATCACTTTGCAGTCATCTCCACCATCCATCCTGTGACTCTTCAGCTCGTAGGACTGAAACCCTGTACTCATTAAATGTCTTTGAGTCTCTGCTTTCAGTTCTTTAAGGTATATACCCCAAAGTAAAATTGTTGAATTGTATGGTAATTCTGTTTTAAATTTATAAAAACACCATACTGTTTTTCATAGTGGCTGTGCCATCCTTAACGTTCTCACCAGCAATGAACAAATGTTGCAGTTTCTCCACATCCTCACCCACCTAGTTATTATAATCCTATGTATTACTTTAGAATACATTATTAACAGCTAATATTTGTTAAGCACTACCTATGTAGAATTATGCTAATTAGATTAAATGTCATTCTCAGAGCAACTGTTACACCCATTTTGTAGATGAGTCATTTGCGAAGCTAGGGATTTTAAGTGACTCACAGTCACACCCCTATAGATGATAAGGACAGGGGTTCATATTCAGGCAGTCACCCTCCATAACCAGTCCATAATAGTTGCTTCCCAGAAATGGAGTTACTGATTCAAAGGATGTGAATATTTTAAACTTTAAACTGCCAAATTTTCTCTCAAAAAGGCTTCACCAATTTTAATGCCATCCATAGCATAAAAGAATGCCCACCCAGTCCCTCCAAATCATTGTCAACATGTGAGATTAATCCTTTTTAACTTCTGCCACGTCGCTGGGCATTAAAAAGACCCTTGTTTTAATGTTTCTCTGTTTCTATTGATTTTGAGATCTTTTCATGTGTTTACAGACCACTTGAATCTTTTCTTGAATTGACATGTTAGTTTAAGCAAGGTAAACTGCTGTGGGAATCTCCTATTGCTACTATAGGAAATTACTACAATTTTAGTAGCCTAAACGGATACAAAGTTACGTGTCTTCTAAAGACTAGGGGAGAATCTGTTTCCTTGTCTTTTCCAGCTTCTAGACGATATCTGCATTCCTTGGCTTATCACCCCTTCCTCACATTGTTACCACAGCTCACTCTGACCTCCTAGACTCCCTTTCAGAAGGGCCCTTTTCCCAAATAGCTAGTTTCCCCCCGATTATTATGAACAGTTCAGGTTTTCTTATTGTTTTGAAATGCCATGTTTATCCATTGCTTAAATTCTCGTATTAATTTGAGCCTGTGGCTAGATTTTATTCTAAGCCAGTTACTAGTGCTATCGCATTTTAATTTCTATAGCTGTTTATTCTGTCCTGCTATCTGGACTACAAGTTCCCAGTCATTCTTTTTTAAAAAATTCTTGGCTATTTTTGCTAATTTCCTTTTCCAAGGGAAGTTTTACAAAATATCCTGTCGATTTCAACTGAGATTACTTTGAATTTATAGCTTACTTTCTGGAAAATTGACATGCTTCTTTTGATTCTTCCCATCTAGGAATATTCAGTAGCTTTCCTGTTTTGTTTGTTTGTATTTAACATACCCTTCATGAGGTTTGTTTCTTATATTCTTACAGTTTTATTGTGATTAATATTATAAATTTATTGCTTTTTACCTATTACATTTTTTCTGTTGATTATTGCTAGTATGTAGAAACACTGTTACTTTTTAAATTTGTATGATAATTTGTGATCTTCTTATTACCTAAAATTTTGTATTGGTTGTACTGATTTTTCAGTTATTTCTCTCAAATTTTTTAGGTAAATAGCCATTTTGCAATGGTTGCAGTTCTGGTTCTTGCCTTAAATTACTATCAAAGACTGCAAATATAACTTTGAAAAGTAGCTATAAAACTATTATTATAATGAAAATCTGTCTTTTGTGGGAATGTTTCTATGGGTTTCTAGCAGATATGTTTAATTGAGTGAGTCTCAACTTAATTAGTAAGTTTCTTCCTATTTACCAAGGGTTTCCATCTTGAATTTTGTCAAATGTCTTTATAATTTTTGTATGGTCTTCTGTGTGTATGAGGCAGATACCCCCCCCAAAAAAACAGGATTTATTAATAAAAAAACTATGTACTTATTCTTACATGTTTAACTTCAGTCGCCTTCAAAGTGCTCCCCATTTGAGGAATGTACCTATCAAGATGTTTTTATTTTCTACTGCTCAAAACAATTTTTGAATCATTGATTTTAGTGCTTCTGCCATTTTTTGTTTTACCGCTTCCACATTGGCTACAACACATTTCCCTCTGAGGACTTTTTCATCTGGGAAAATATAAAAAAGTTATTGGGTGCAGATCAAGTGAATAGGGTGGGGCAGGGTGCTATGTGGTTTTTAGTCAAAAACTGCTGAACTCTCAGCACTATGTGGGCAGGTGTGCTCATAAATCACCCATCATGAAATTGGCAAAGGCACTGAAAGAGTCTTCAAAAAAAATTTTTTTTTTCACGGAAGCCAAAGGCAGCCTCTCACAATGCCAGCTGATACGCTGAAACAGATGGGTTCCTAGAACACTCAACTAGCGCCTAGTGAGGAAAACCTCTGCAGGGGGCCCACCCTCCAGAAGATAATTCCAGTTTTGGGGGGCCCCCCTTGTTTATTAAATAGTGAATAACTTTACTAGGTAATTCTGAGTGTGAATTATTCTTTTATGTTTGCTTGTGACTTAAATGCTCAGTAATTGTACCTGAAGTTCATTGGTGAGACTGACCAATAACTTTGTTTGTTTCATGTGTGTGTGTATGTGTGCATTATTCTTCTGTGCTTTGGAGGTCAGCGTTATAATAGTGATCACAGATTAACTGGAAAGCTCATGCCACTCTTAGGATGTACTGGAACAGTTCATAAAAAGAGAACTACCAAATTAACCATTTTGAAAAATAGTAGTGTTTAACTTAAAATAGTAGTAAATAACTTAAAACCTGTCTGGACTTAATTTTCCTTGTTAGGGGTAGGTCTTCAGGGTTTTTTGCTTGTTCGTTTGTTTGAATATTTTATTTCCTTTTTTTTTTAATTTTTAGAGAGAGGGGAAGGGAAGGGGAGGAGAAAGAGGGAGAGAAACATCATTGTGTGGTTGCCTCTCACATGGCCTCCACTGGGGACCGGCCCGCAACCCAGGCATGTGCCCTGACTGGAAATCGAACCGTGACCCTTTGGTTCGCAGCTCATGCTCAGTCCACTGAGTTATACCAGCCAGGGCGGTCTTCAGTTTTTTATGTCTTTCTGGGATTTTAAAGAAGTTCTTTTTGGTAGAGACTCATCTGTTATTAATCTTTCTCATATAATGAACTTTTGATTTGGAGTTTTATAATTTGTATTCTTTCTATTATTTCTAGCTCATTATTTGTTCATTTAATAGCAGTTTTTCTTGTTTTCTAACTGGCATATGAATGGTTATAAATATTTCTTTTGAATAAAATGAGCACATCACAGATTTTGATACACAGATCACAACATATAATACACTCATTTCGAAATTTAAAAATCTCATTTCCACCCTGGGTAGTGTGGCTCAGTGGACTCAGTGCTGGCCTGCAAACCAAAGGGTCACCAGTTCGATTTCCAGTCAGGGCATATGCCTGGGTTACAGGCCAGGTCCCCAGTAGGAGGCACGTGAAAGGCAACCACACACATTGATGTTTCTCTTTCTCTCCCTCTCTTTCTCCCTTCCCCTTTCTCTAAAAATAAATAAATATAAATCTTTTTTTAAAATCTCATTTTCTCTTTAAAACAAATCTGCTAGGATATTTTAATTTTATTTTACAGTATGCCCAGTTTAGGAATTTTTTTGGATGTGTTTGGAAAGAATGGATATCAAGTTATACACACAAATATACTGATTTAGAACAAGCTTGTTTGTTATTTAAATTATCAATACTTTTCATTTATTTGAACTGTTTATTCATAAAACAAACAGATAACTAACTTACAGAAAATTCTTGTGCAGGTACAGATTTTTTTTAAAAATGAGTTAAAGCATGCAGTTGAATCTTTTCTGCGTGCCCCTCCCCCTCATATTTTATGTTAATGCATGATCGACCTCAGGGAATACAGAATCACTTTTTGTGATAATTTGATGGATAAGGTCAGTAAGATTCCCAACTGTGGGATATGCTTCAGAAAAATCTCAAGACAAAATTTCAGTACAAGCCATATGTTGAATTCATGCTTGAACCTGAAAGTAATCATAGTCAATATTTTTTAAATAAAATATTTTACATATACAGAAAGAATAAATGATAAAACAACAGCTCCTACCCAGCTTAAGAAATAAAATCTCATTACCATATACCAAATATGTGTTTCCTCCTTGATCATGTCCCTATTTCAGTTCTCCCGTAGAATATTGAATTTGTTGTGGTTTTTTCCTCAGCTTTTTTTTTTTTTGAGGTATAATGAACATATAATAATTGTAAGTTTAAAGTGTGTAGCATACTGATTTGACACATTCATATTACACTGCAATTACCATTGTAGCCAATAGTGAACATGTCTGTTGGGGCACATAATTTCTTTAATGGTTGGAACAGTTAAGATCTAGTCCCTTAGAAAGTTTAGTACAGTTTTGTTGTTTGTAACCACTCTACTATGTATGAGATCTCCAGGAATTATTTATCGACTTGCAGTTCTGTATTTCTTTATATTTTAGCTTTATTTGGCATTTTGTATGTTTTTTAACTGGTTGAAATGATATATTGTATATATTCTGCAACTTGCTGTTTTTACTTCATTATGGTACATGTTGCTAGTTCATTTGGGGGTATAATGTTTCATTGTGTCAGAATACTGCAACTTATACATTCTCCTCTTAATGGAGATTTGGTTGTTTCCTATTTTTTTATTATTACGAACAAGATTGTACACATTTCTTCTAAGGCATTCATACCAGGATGATAGTAACAGCCAAGTTACTATGGGCAAGTGTGCACAAAACAAATGCCCATCAGAAACGATAAATGGGTAAATAAAATGTAGTATAATCATGCAATGAAATATTATTCAGCCACAAAAAAATAATGAAGTGCTGATACAGCCTACAAAATGGATGAACCTCAAAACTGTGCTGAGTTAAAGACATCAGTCTTGAAAGACTACATAGTGTGTGATTTCATTTACGTGACTTGTCCAGAATAGTCAAAGTCATATAAACAGGAAGTAGATTGTTTCCAGAGTGTGAGGGGAGGGTGTGAGGATGATTGGCTGCTAATGGGTTTGGGCCTTTTATGGGGGTGATCAAAATATTCTAAGTTTAAATTGTGATGTGATTACACAACTCTATGAATATACTAAAGCCACTGAATTATGTACTTTGGTGGATTTTATGACATGTAAATTATATCTTACTAAATAAGTTAAAAATAAATTCTAGGGCAGTGTTTTTCAGACCCAATCCACTTGTAGGTTATAAAGCAATTTAGTGGGTCAGTAAAAGACTTTTTAATGAAGTTGCTCATGTAACTAATTTGAGTACATAAATTTATGAACTATATAAGTGAAACCTCATAAGTAGCATATTCTTCATGGTAATTATGAATATTTACCCACCAAAAAAATGAGTACATTTTTGTTTGAGACTTTGGTTTTGCTATTTATTTGGGTAGTTAGTGATTGGGGTGAAGGATGGTTAGGAGAGAGGGTTATACCAGAAATGGAATCTAAGTGGAAAGGATCCTTAGGAATAAGAAGAGGAAATGCTCCAGTTTGGCTTTATCGTCTCTCTGTTCACACTCAAGAGTTTCTGTGTCAAGTGTAGCTTAGAAATGTGAGAACAACAACACTGTCAAGCTTTTACGCTGCTTCCTGCCTTTTTCCCAGACTTTTGCTTTGGTTCTATTCTGTGCCCTAGCCAAGTATATTCCTATTCCTGGCATTACTGGTATTTTAGTCAGGTTATTTGATTACTTTGAAAGCATACTGCTATTAAAATTTGATGTGTTACCCATTTTAGTTTATATTAGATTTTGTAGATAGTACCAGGTCAAATTTTATATGCTTTGAGAACTTTAAAGTATTGGCGATTTTTTTCTTCTGAACATGGATAGAAAATACTTGAGACATGAAATAGGTGTAGAGGAGACATGAAATAGGTATGAAGAGTTTAAAAGCACAGACTGAAATATTTTTTAAAACTTTATTTATTTATTTATTTATTTATTTATTTATTTATTTATTTTTAGGAGGGGAGAAAGGGAGGGAGAGAAACAATCGATTGGTTGCCTCACAAATACACCTTAATGAGGAACCAAACCTGCAACCCAGGCATGTGCCCTGGCTGGGGATCAAACCTGTGGCCTTTTTCTTTGTGGGATGACACCCAACCAAAGGGTGTCACTGGGGCCATACCAGTCAGGGCTGACTGAAATCATTTTTGATCTCTCCTTTTGTTCACAGAAGAATAGTTTTTAGTGTCTAATGTTAATAAGTTGAAATTTATGTAGCATTGATTTTTTTATACTACTTTTAACACATCAAAGTTGTGGTGATTTTGACTTATTTAATTATGTCATCTTAATCATCCTCATTATTTAACATTAACTGTTTCTATTTTCTAAAAATTTATCTTTTTTGTTTTTTGTCTTTTTTTGGTGAAGGTTTTTTTTGTTTTTTTGGTTTTTTTTTTCATTTGTTTGATGTTCCTTAATGGATATCATATTTAAAATAAAATGTAGCATTAGTAAAACATGGGCAGTTTGAGAAAGCCAAGGCAAAGCAAGGATAAGAAGGAAACTTACTAAATTGTGTCCTTAAGATAAAAGAAGACAAGTACATCACTGAAACAGTATAGGAGTCTGTAAAAAAAGAATATTCAAGAGCAAAGAAAGTTGTGGGAATTAAAAGTTTAGTAGAAATTTAAAAGACGACACAAATTAGGAAGGTCACTGTAGAAAGTAGAGGAGGAGAAAACATAAGAAAATCAGGGAAGTTAGCCAGGGGTTCCAGGTCCAGTATCTGAAAGAATAGTTCCAGAGAGAGTAGACAAAATGAAGGGGATTAAGTTTTCGGTGAAACACAAGAAATTTTATCAGAATTTGAATGAGTCTTTAGTTTGAAAGTAAACAGAGAGTACTTAGGAAGATGGATTTTTTTAAAAAAACCACTCAGGAAATTTCAGAAAATGAAGGGTTAAAGAGATGATTCTTTGAAAAGAAAAAAGTACCATATTTTGAAGCTTAGAAATCAGAAGGCATTGATACTGGATTTGTCAGCACTGCCACAGAAAGCTAGACAGCAACAGAACCATTTATTTTATAACAGACTGGAAGTCAAGGAAGAGGATTAAATAAAGGTATGAAACATCTTAATAAATTTACCTCCCTTGAACTCATTCTCCAGAAGTTACTGGTAAATATGGGTTATAAAAAAAATGAAGGATTAAAAATTAATATTCAGCCAAGTCAAGATGGCAGCATAGGTAAATGCAGTCCTCCTCCTACAACTACATCAAAATTACAACTATCATGCAGGACCACAAGAAATGTACAACTAGAGAATTAAAGAAGAAGCCACATCAAGTCTGATAGGAGGGGCAGAGATGCTGAAAGAGCTTATCCTACACCCATGTGTGATGGATTAAAAACTAGGAGGGTTCTTGGCTGTGGAGGTCTGGTCCGACACCAGGCACCCAAACCCAGGGTTCCAGTGCCAGGAAGAGAAGTCCCCATAATTTACGGATGTAAAAACCAGTTGGAGATTGAGGCTAAGGTAGATGAGAGGATACTGTAGTGCCAGGCAGTTTCTCTTCAAGGTCCCATGCATAAACTTACTTGGACTCACTCCCTCGGAGCACCTGTGCTGGGGCAGTAGCTCAAAAAGCACCAGAGACATATAGGGAGTCTGATATCAGGGTGAGAGCTTGGGGAAACTGCTTTCTCCTAGACAGAAGTGCTGGCAGAGGCCATTGTTCTTTTGCTGAGCCCTCCCTACACAGCCATCAGGTGGATGCCAGATCTGAGTCTCCATCAACCTGGCTCACATTGTTTGCACTGCCCTAGTGATTCCCTGAGCCCCACCCAACCCAACTTTTAGGACCACCCAAGCTGTTTCCAGTTGCTTTTCCATATAAATGGCATGTCTTGACTTGTGCTTCAGATTTTCCTAAAGCCTCTCAAACAAGTAGCATCTGACCTCAGTACATCCTGTACCTCTTGCTTGGTGGTTGCAGGCCTGACACTAGTAGCAGCCAGCCTTGATTCACAGGTTGGCCTCATCTGGGAACCTCCAAGCCCAGAAGAAGTAGCAGACATCTACAGATTGCTTTGTAACTCATGCCAGGTTGCCCCAGGCAGAACACCAGCAGTGGCTGTCCTTGGCCTGCACCTCCCTGGAGGCTCCAGAGCCAGTCTACCCAGTGGACAGCTTCAGACCATGTTGAAGTATCACCACCCAACCACTTCCAAAAGTGACACACTCAGACTTAAGGGGCAGGCTCAGCAGGCACCAGAACCCCACTGAAGTACATCCTGGTGTCTGGGGTGGGCCCCTGCACAGCTGATCTTCCATGGTGGTTAGAGGTTGGTGATCAGTAGTTGCTGCCACTCCTTGCAGCTGATTGGCCTTACAGTAAAATTTCTCCTGCTGACCAACAGCAATCAAGGTTCAACTACAAGAGGAGAGTGTACACAGCCAACACGGTGGGTGTACCTTGAATTCACAGCTAGAGTGATTGGGAGACTGCCACTGGACCCTACAGAACACCTACTACCTAAGACTACTCTTCTAAGACTTCAAGATGTAGCTGCGCTACCAAATACAAAGAAGCAGACACAGGGAGGCTACCAAAATGAGGAGACGAAGAACATGGCCCAAATAAGAAATTAGAACAAAGTGCTAGGACAAAAAGTAAACAAAAAATGGAGACAAGCATTCTACTAGATGCAGAGTTCAGAACACTGGTTATGAGGATTCTGCATGAACTTAGGGGAAGACTAGATGAACTTAGAACTTCAACAAAGAGAAAGGAAACAGAGGCAGAACTAGAAAACATAGAAAGGAGCCAGTCGTAAAGAAAGAATATAGTACAGGGAGTCAACAGTGGAGTGGATCAAGCAGACGGTCAAATCAGAGATTGGGAAGAGAAGGAAACAGAAAACACCCAGTCCTATAACAGCAAAAACAAATATGAATCCCCCCCACCCCCCAATTTTTTTTGAGGATGGTGTAAGGAGCCTTTGGAACAGCTTCAAGTATACTGACACTCACATCATGGGGCTGCCAGGAGAGGAGCAAGCAAGAAATTGAAAGCCTATTTGAAACAATGACAAAAATCTCCCAATAAACAAAAGCCCTGGAGCAGATGGCTCCATATGTGAATTCATTTTTTATTAAATCAATTTTTAATGATTGAGAGTAGATATGTGTGTTTTTATCTTGCCATTTCCTTTCTACTAAACATTTAGTTATTCCCCTCCAGCGCCCTCCAAAATGACAGAAAACTTCCTAACTTGGTGAAGGAAATAGACATACAAGTCCAGGAAGTGCAGAGAGGCCCCAACAAGATGAACCCAACAAGGCCCACACAAAGACACATCATAATTAAAATGTCAATGTTAAAGACAAAGAGGAAATCTTAAAAACAGCAAGAGAAAAAAGGTTAGTTGCCTAGAAGGGAGCTGCCATTAGACTGTTAGCTGATTTCTCAACAGAAACTTTGCAGGCTAAAGGGGTTGGCAAGAAATATTCAAAGTGATGGAATGCAAGGATTTACAACCAAGAATACTCTACCCAGCCATGCTATCATTTAGAATTTGAAGGACAGATGAAGAGCTTCCCAGACAAGAAAAGCTAAAGAAGTTCATCACTATCAAACCAGTGTTATATGAAATGTTAAAGGGACTTATTTATGAACAACAAAATGGCATTAAATACATATCTGTCACCAATTGAATCTAAAAAGCAAAATGAGCTAGCAAAACAGAAACACTCATAGATACAGAGAACATTTGGACGGTTGCCAGATGCAAGATAGGCCGGGGATCGGCGAAAAGATGAAAGTAAGGAAGTGCAAACTGGCTGGTACAGAATAGTCAGGGGACGTAAAGTACCGCATAGGGAGCATAGTCAGTAGCATTCTTTATTAAAAACAGGTTCTAAATTTCTTTTTTTTTTAAATATTTTATTTATTTATCTTTAGAGGGGAAGGGAAGGAGAGAGGGAGAGAAACATCAATGTGTGGTTGCCTCTCATGCGTCCCCTGCTGGGAACTGGCCTGCAACTCAGGCATGTGCCCTGACTGGGAATCGAACCGCAATCCTTTGGTTCACAGGCCGTGTTCAATCCACTGAGCTACATCAGCCAGGGCTGATGTAAATTTCTTAAGAAATGTTAATACTTAAATATAAATTAAGTATAGTTTAAAGAAATTCAAATGTTAAAAAGTAATTTTTTTCCCTTAGGTATTTTTTTTCTGTTGATATTGAGTATGAAGATTTTCTTGTATACTAGCATGTGTCAGGGTAGAGAATTGAAGTATTTCACATTGTGATTTATATAATTCAGTTTTAAACCATTTAACTGAGATAAATACTTAATAATGTTCAGTTTTACAACTAAAAGTGAAGATAAAGGATTAATGAAAAATATATAAAATAAAGGAATCAATAGTTCTTTACAAATATACAGGGTATGGCACAAATAATGCCCCTTTTTTATTTCAAAATCTGTTATTACAAAATTATAAACATGTAATTCTGTAACATAACTACCAAGCTCAAGTACACCATATGACATTTTAGGTGAAATGTTCAAATTAAAACTGTAAATTATTACACCCATTTACCCTACCAATCACATTCAATCAGGCCTTACTTCTGCCAGATCCTGTATTTGCTTCAAAAAAATTTTTCAGATGTTAAAAAAAAATAATTCTTCAACATTACTACTCTCACGATACTTCTAGAATTCTAATATTCCAGCATTTTCGAGTCTGATTATCACTACTTTATATTTCACTGCTTTTCAAAGTTTTCACAGTTGTACTTCTTACAATCATAATTTAATTCTAAAAGGCAAGAAGCCTGAAATCAGACAGTCTCTTTTAGAAATTCATCTTAATCTTAAATTTGGGGATATTCATTCAAATTTACTATTTTTACTTCAGAAAGTGGGCCTGGTAAGGAACACATTAAACCATGCAGTTTTAGAGCTATTTTTGTATTCCCTGGGAGACCAAAAAAGTACCAAGGATTGAGACAGGTTGGAATGGCCACCGAAAATCTAAATCCGAGTCGCTAGCCATGCTTGCTGTGGTATTTCTTATGTTCTAAGAGCCCTTATAACTGGTTTTGCTGTTATTACTGATAATATTTTTGTTTGTTTCATTGAATCTTTTGGAAAGAAAAACAGTCTGATCAAACAACTTGATGAAAAGGTAAATAAAATAGTGAAAAATGGGAACTACAACTAGTGAAAGAAATGCTATGTACCCTGTTTCTCTTGCATGAAGCTTATCAAACAGGCTGCTGTTAAGTGTAGTGTCAAAACCCAAATGTAAATCCAACACTTTCTGTTTCCTGAACTTCTCAGTACACAAACAAAAAGACGGTACGTGGGAAAAGGAATCAATAAAAAAATTTAATGCATAATAAAATGAGATAATCATTTTTGTCTATCAAACAAGCTAAGTTTTTTAAACTTTGTAATACTGGAAGCCCATATGTGGCTAGCCAGAGATGCAACTCGGTATAATACAACCCTTGGCCACAGACTGGAAGGAAGTCGTCCAAAATGTTCATTAGTTCAGAATGGATTTGTTATAAAACAAAAATTCTTTGCAAGTTTGCTACATTGAACATATTATTTTTTATAAATAGGGAGAATATTTCTGTCTTGATCTTGTAGTTTGACTTTAGGGAAATAATTCTAAGTACAGAATAAAGGTTATTCATAAGTGAATCAACAGCTTTATTTTTAGTAATGAAAAATTAACTAGTTATATATCCAGCTAAACAGAGTGTGCCAAAGTGGTGATACTTCTAAGGGAAATATGTAAAATGTAAGAGATTGCATAGAAATGAGGAAAAGTTTACAATGTAGAAGGAAAAGCAGGATATAAATTTTTTACATAGTATGTAATTACAAATAATATTTTTAAATAAAAATACAGCAAAATAATGAAGAAAACCTAATAGTGTTATCAGCAGTTATATTTGGATGTTGTGATTCAAGTACTTTTTTCCCTTTTATTTTTATATACAGGGAGTGGCAAAAGTAGGGTTACGGCTATTTATGTGGAAAAAACACTAATTAAATAAAAATACAAGAATAAACTGTTTTTGCATACTCACAACTATAAACTTACCTCTGTCCCCACCCTGTATATTTTCCATATTTATTTAAAGTCCTGTTGTCTTCTGTCCATTTAGATTGAACATGTTTGTATTATTTCTTAGATCTGAAACTCAGCACCGAGGCTCTGCTCCCCACTCTGAGAGTGACCCACCAGAACAGGAAGAGGAGATTCTGGGATCTGATGATGATGAGCAGGAAGATCCCAATGATTATTGTAAAGGTAAGGCTTTCTGTAAAGAGAGGCTAAGGAAGACATGATCCATATATATAGAGTTTCTCAGTTGAGTATTTGCTCTATCAGTATAAAGTACCCTCATTTTAATTAAATTATTGGGGTGCCCTTGGTTAATAGGATCATATATATTTCAAACGTACATTTCTATGATACAAGATCTGTATGAGTATTGCACTGTGTGCCCACCACCTGCTTTCTGCTTATTGCATTTTTTTCTCTAAGTAATAGGAAACAGTATTTCCTTAGTTTGACTTAATTCATTTAAAGCTTTGTTTTAAATTAAATCTGTTTTTACCTTTTATTCTCCTTAAAAATAATGGTTCATATTTCCTTAGAAAATTTCAGAAATACATTACCAAAAAAATGCTATGACTCAGAAGTAACCAGTGATAAGATTTGGTATGTAGGCTTTTGCAAAACACCGTTTTATTACTTGTTTCTCACAGCGATGAGTAAAACTGGAGCTATAGATACGTAAACTGTGTCATAAGATTGCCCGTTATCTTTTGTATTTCTGTACGAGACTTTCTAGTATTCTTTGGTAGAAACTTAGAATGTATCTTACCATCTAGGACAACCTGGTGGTTATTCTCAGCAGGCAAAGATAGATGTTAAAATTTCTTTGATTCCTGCCACCTTAGGAAGCCTGTTCAGGCCTTCCTGGGTTTTGTGTTTTAGATAAGCAAATCCTGTTTGTTTAAGTTAAATAAATGGAATTCCTTGATCTCCTTAAAATCCTGAAACTTCAACTATAAATAGATTTACACATTTAGACAAATCTATTGGATTACCGAGGGGCAAGAATATTGTGATACATAACCTTATTTTTGTTTGAGGATGACTTATTTTATTAAGTAGCTATTGGTTGTTCTGCAAAGCATCACTTGCTCCCTCTAAATCATTAGTCTTATTCGCCAAGATTTTTTTGTAACATGAGCTCAATGATGCTATATGGCAACTTGACTTAAATTTTTCTTCTGTTAAATTGATAGTACAGAAGAAATTATTTTTTATTTTATAAAAGGTATATAGTTGTTAAAAATAGGATATGAGATAACCTTTTCATACTACTTAAGTAACTGTTTCCCTCCTGTTATTTCTTCCAGGAGGTTATCATCTTGTGAAAATCGGAGATCTATTCAATGGGAGATACCACGTGATCCGAAAGTTGGGCTGGGGACACTTTTCAACAGTGTGGCTATCATGGGATATTCAGTAAGTGTCTGTGGTCCTGCAAAGAGTTAGTTAGGGGATGGCTAAATGTTTTTGTCTGATTTTCCAGAGCCAGTCTACCTTCAGTCTAACTAGACTGATTTCTTGATCAGAATTTTGTTTTGTGGATAATCTTTGTGTTCTTGAGCAAATGACTTTTCTCTGGAGAAGAAGACCTTAGAGACAAGACATTAATTAAATTAGTATCAGTACGACACTTAGAACTCCCATATTCAAAGCATTCAAGTGAAAGTATGGTATGTAAATTCGTAATTTTTCTTACTGGAGTACAGTTGAATTGCTTCACAAAAATTAACAAACAAATTTAAAAAACCCTACAAGATAATAGTAATTACCCACCCTTTTTGCTCCAGAGTGACTTTTTAAAAAATCAGTTGCCTATGCTTTTATATAAGGATTTCTGGTACCAAGAATTAATCAGTCAGACTCACTTATTATGCAATGTGGCCAATAAGATGCAACTCTATTGAGTTGCATCTATCTTGACCTATATACTTATGGGTAAAGACAGGACATTCACACCGGATGGCTACTGTTGTGTTGATTGTTGTCATTTTTTAATTTGACAAACTAAGGGAAAAGAGATAAGTGCCCCTGACTAAGTTCTTGCTGCACATCAGTTAAAAATCACTGTTCTAGACCAACCTGTGTGAAATTTTCTTGTGTGTTATTTTGGTAACAGATTTGCTCAGCTGTACAGTCTAAAACTATCCTCTACATAGAAAAATCACAGGCAGTTAATACTGAATGTTTACCTAAAAGTGTACCATCTGTTTTTGATGAGACAATTATTGCTATATATGCACTTAATTTTTTTTTTACCTGAGTATTTCTTCTGACTTCTTATATCAGTAAAGTATTACAGCTTTTAGCCTTTTGCCAAATAGACAGGATACTTTAGGTTTGATGGGGTTTCTCCCCTTATTTATTCTCTTTTCATTGTTTTACTTGGATTCATAGAGACATTAAGAAAGTAGATTTTAACTTAGAGAAGATGTTTGTTTAGTGTCATTACCCAAGAACAGATTTTCTTTCTGTAAAGTAAGTTTAGCCAGTTAATTGATAGGTACAAGTGATTCCCTAGAAGTAGTCTGTGTTTGAGTACAGGGAAATATGAAGTCAATATTGGTACTTTTACCACTGTCTCTCAGTTATAGCGAAGTCTTAGCTTCCTAGAGTAAGGGAGGGCATTTAGTTAATTATCTATGTTTGTTTCTTAGGGGGAAGAAGTTTGTAGCCATGAAAGTGGTTAAAAGTGCTGAACATTATACTGAAACAGCACTCGATGAAATCCGGTTGCTGAAATCAGTGAGTATTACTAGATCATATGTGTGAACTGCAAAGCATTCAATAGATAAAGTTTTAATTGAAAAGACTATGAAGTGCAAATTCTTTAACTTGGCTAAAATTTGCTATAAAGTTCCAATATCTTGTACCGGCCAATGTGGCTTGGTTGGTCGGCCAGCCCTGTAGCTGAAAGTTTACAGGTTTGATTCCCAGTCTGGGTGAAGCCAGGAGGCAACCAATCAGTGCTTCTCTCTCTTCCTTCCTCTCTACAAGCAATTAAAAAATGTACTCAGGTGAGGATTAAAAAAAAGTTCCAATATCTTTAAAGATGTAAAGGAAAACAACAGTATTTACCCATTCTGTCCATGTGGTAGAGAACTGAAGGAATATACTGTCACAGGAATTCCGCCTACATACATATTGAAAAAGCTTCCAAATAAAAGTGTTTATTGAGCATGTTTTATATGCCAAATAACACCAAAAATGTTTTTCTTTCCTAAAGGAAAGTTGCACTAAGAAATATATCTATTTTATGTTTTAAGATGTTGTAAAAATAAACATTGTAGTTATTAACTCCTTTATACCTAGAAACTTAAGTACATTTATCAAGAACTTACTATTTTATATTCTTGAACTCATCATTTTATTTCTTCTGAGCCTTAGATTTTTCATTTGTAAGGTGGCAATTTAGATCAGGAAAGCTCTAAGGAACTACTTTTCAAATGTCAGTCTGTGACAGAATAAGGAGTTTGTGCCCCAAAAGTAAATTAATGTACTGCTTCCTTCATTCAGAAAGTCTTTCAGTGAAAAAAAAATCAGCTAAGTAAACAGTGTGGTTGGTGCTATGGTTGTTTTGCATCCTGCAAAAGCTTCTTAATTCCTCATGGCCTGGTTACCCTTGGTTAACTTTGGAGTCAGACCTTGAGTAGTAAAATGGTGATGTAGAACAGTAGTCTGTTGGATGCATTTCTTTGTGAATTAAGTTCTTTGCCTATTTGAGTTACTAAAATTTTAATATGTTTTTCCTAACAGATTTTTATGAACTCTTTCTTGGAGTTGTTAATCTTTTGTCACATTTGCTTAAGGTAGACATTTGGTTTATTTCATTGCTTTCCTATTTACTAAATACTGTCTTTTCCACTCTAGGTTCGCAATTCAGACCCTAGTGATCCAAATAGAGAAATGGTTGTTCAACTACTAGATGACTTTAAAATATCAGGAGTTAATGGAACACGTATCCTTTTAAGAACCTATTTGAGAATAAATAAATTGTGAATTAACTCTCCGAAAAAAAAAAGCCAGATTTGTATAAACAGGATTTTTCTCCCTTGTCAAGGCAAACTATAATCAAATTCCTTTCTTTTGTTATAAATTTCTGATCAGAGATGTGAATCATGCCTATATTTGTATGTTGTGATTTTTCTGGTTATTGCCTTCAGGTTTTTTTCCTTTTCAGCCCAATTAAACCAAACCAAAGTCAAAAGAACTTTTTCAGAAAATAGCCTTGTGTTACTAAGTAAAAATTCTATGGTTTTATCAATTAGCACAAGAATTTTAATGAAGCTAATTTTTCATGGTGAATACTGCGTAAACAAGAATTTCACATATATTATTATCTATCTAACAGGCCCCCCCACCATGGAAGAGGTTGTACATGTAAATTAATGCTTAAAATCTAAATAGTTGTGATTGATTACATACTATTACAATGAAAAAACTGGCTTGTTTTATGTTTTTTATTCGGATTCTTAGAATTTTAGAGTTGGAAGGAAGCTCAGCTGGTTTTCTATATATTTTCAGAGCAATATGCAGTGAACAATTGAGAGGTTGTTGTGACAGCTATGCTGATACAGGCCTATCAGATTTTTCAGAATTAAAGAGTTCTCACTCGTATTAGAGAGGCTAAAACTGCCTATTCATAAACTTTAAAACTGTAGAGAAAAGACATTTTATATCTCATTTTATTTTCCCGCATGTTTGGCTTCTCTTAACATTCTCAGTTACAAGTGATGCTCTTTTTTTTTTTTAAGGAGGCCAGCTACGTACAGCTCTAGCATTCAGTGAACTATATGATAAGAGATTTGAACAGAGAAGCAAGAAGAGAAGATGAGAAAGCAGAACAGTTGATAATGTGAAAAGATTTTATCATTCTGTAGTTTTGAGTTATTTCCTTGAAAAAGTGAAAATCACATCCTTGTACTCTAAGGAAAACTTGCAAGAATCAGCCCATTTTAAAACTGTATCTTTGTCTATAATGGTCACTTTTTAGATGGCTTGCTGTGTTGGGGGGGCGATGTTCAAACAAGAAGCCCAACCAAAAAATAAAAACATACATAGGATCTCACGATGGCCATTAATTCTGTTTTCCTATTATTTGGTCTTGTATTATACCACATTTCTCTAATTTGGAGAGGTTACAGATAAAACAGTAGAAATATTCTAAATAGTTTCCTTTGTAATAATAGTGAGTGGCTTTATTTGACCCAATGCAAGAAGGTTTTTTAAAAATTAAAATATCTAGTAGATTTGAATTTCAGGCTCCAAGATATTTTCAAAACATTGCCAGATGGTTTCTCTGCAGTTTCTATGCGCTGAATTCCTATTTTACTCATTTCTCCCTTTGTCCTTAGCCATTTCTCCCTGCCCTTCCTCTTACTTGTCTCTCAGATATTTGGCTACTGTATTATCTGCTACTAGAGATTGGAAAGGGTGAAACTCAGACCACTCTGTTAAGAGTTAAGGGGTTATTCTCTTCTTATCTCTTTTCACAACACAGGCATACTTACATGAAACTGTGTATTTAGGGTTTTTGTTGTTTGAGGGAGGTTTTGTATACTGCTTTTTCCCTGGAGGACTATCTTTTCTCATATCAAAATATAAAGAGCCCTGGACTAGAAAGTTATGTAGACTTCAATATAAATGGGTTTGTTCTATTTCTAATGGGTGGTGAGGGGAGAGAAGAGACAAAGAAGGAACAGTTAGCTGGTCTGTATGTAGTATGGGATGCCACCTGTGTGACCTACTGTCTTTAGGGTATTTTTTGCCTCTTTTGCTAGCTCCTCTTTTCAAAATGCATTCTAAATGTGGCTCTTACTTATTTGGTGTTCAGCCTTTTGTTTTTTCTTGACACCACCTCCCCAAGAAATCGTTTTTCATCTATCCTTTTGTTTTTAAGTATATATTATTGATTATTCTGTTACAGTTGTCCCAATTTCTTTGCCCCTCTCTGCCCAGTACCCTCCTTCCTTCCAGCATCTCTCCCCCTCAGCATCTCTCTCCCCTGCCCCTCCTTGGTCCATGGATCATACATATAAAAGTTCCTTGGCTTCTCCCTTTTCTATACCGTTCTTAACATTTCCCTGTCTGTTGTGTTCCTACCAATTATACTTCTTGATTCCTGTACCTTTCCTTCTTCCTCCCCCCTTCCACCTCCCAGCTGATACCCTCCAAATGATTCCTATACCTACGATCCTGTTCCTGTTCTAGTTGTTTGCTTAATTTGTTTTTGTATTTTTAGACTCAGTTGATAGTTGTGAGTTGTAAGTTCGTTGTCATGTTAATATTAATTGTTTTTTTTCTTTAAATAGGTCCCTTTAACATTTTGTGTAATAATGGCTTGGTGATGATGAATTCCTTTTGTTTTACCTTATCAAGGAAGCACTTTATGTGCCTTCCAATCTAAATGATAGCCTTTTTGGGTAGAGTAATATTGGATGTAGGTCCTTTTTATCACTTTGAATACTTCTTACCAGACCCTTCTTTTCTGCAAAGTTTCTTTTGAGAAGTCATCTGACAGTCTTACGGGAACTCCTTTGTAGGTAACTATCTTTAACCATTGGCATATTAATTATGCTGTGTCTTGGTTGGCTCCTCTTTGGGTCCAACTTGATTGGAACCCTCTATGTTTCCTGGACTTGTATGTCTATTTCCTTCACCAAATTAGGAAAGTTTTCTTTCATTATTTTTTCAAATAGATTTCATATTTCTTGCCCCTTGTCTTCTCTTTCTGGCATCCATATAATGTGAACGTTGGACTTCTTGAAGTTGTCCCAGAGGCTGCTTATACCATCCTTACTTTTTTGGATTCTTTTGTCTTCTTGTTGTTCCACTTGGTTGTTTTTTGCTTCCTTATGTTCCAAATCATTGATTTGATTCTTGGCATCATGTATTCTACTGTTGTTTCCTTGTAAATTGTTCTTTATTTTCAATTAGTGTATTCTTCATTTCTGACTGGATCTTTTTTATGCTGTTAAGGTCTTCACTGAGTTAAGTGTTTTGAACTCTGCATCCAACACATTGCTTATCTCCATTTTGTTTAGCTCTTTTTCTGTAGTTTTGATCTGTTCTTTTATTTGGGCCATGTTTCTTCATCTCCTTGTTTTGACAGCCTTCCCGTGTTTGTTTCTGTGTATTAGGTAGAGCTGCTATGATTCCCTGTCTTGGTAGTGTGCCCTAATGTAGTAGGTGTCCCGTAGGGTCCAGAGGCATAGCCTTCCCTGTTACCCAAGCTATGAGTATTTGAGATAGACCCTTTGTGTGAGCTGAGTACACCCTCCTCTTGTAGTTGAGCCTTGTTAGTTGTTGGCAGATGACTGGGAAGGATTTACCCAGGCAAGTTAGCTGCAAGGACTGGCTCTGACCACTGACCACCAACCACCAACCTCTGCCCTCTGTGGATGATCAGCTATTTAGGGTCTGGGCCGTGGTAGTGCTCTGAGGTGATCTGTAGCTGTCCACTGGGGGTGCTGGCCTTGGGGATTTTCAGGTGGTGCAGGCCAAGGTCAGCCCCCACCTGTGTTTTGCCTGGGATCACCCTTCCTGAGCAATCTGAGAAGGCTGCTACTTGTGCTGGGCTTGGAGATTCCCAGGCTAAGCCAGACTATGAAACTAATCTGGCTGCTGCTAGTGCCCAGCCTGAGCCTACTGAGGTCAGTTATTGCTAACTTGATAAGATTCAGGAAGTTGTGAAGCATGAGTCAAGACCAACCATTCATATGGAGAATAAGCTTGGGTGGGCCTGTAAGTTGAGTGGGCCAGAGTTTCTGGGAATCACCAAGGCAGTTTAAACTGTTAGCCAGGTTGATGAAATCTCAAATATAGCACTAGCCTGCCAGCATCATGGTTATGTGGAAGGCTCAGAAAAGGTACAGTGGCCTCTGCTTACCTCGATGTCAGATACTTCAACCTCTCTCAGTATGCCACTCTGCCCTTCAAGCTGCCACCTTGGTGCTGAAGCTCAGAGGGAGTAAGCCTGAGTAGTTGAGTCTGTGTATGGGTTCTTTAAGAGGAATTGCTTGAGCTCCAGAAGTTTCTTCCAGTCCCCACTGGTTTTTGCAGGCAGAAATGGGAACTTACCTTTCTGGCACTGGAATCCTGTGGGGCTGGGCCTGCTTTCTCCTGAGATCCCTCCCAAATTTTTATCCACTGCACATAGGTGAGAGACCAACCCATTTGCATCTGCACCCCTTCTACCAGTCTGGATCGATGTGGTTTCTTTAATTCCATAGTGTCAGACTTCCATTCAACTCGATTTCTGATGGTTTTGAGTGATATTTGTTTTATATTTCAGTTTTAATTTTTTTAATTTATTTTTTATTGATTATGCTGTTACAGGTGTTCTATTCCCCCCTTCATTCCCCTCTACCCTACCCCCCATCCCCACCATTACCCCCCCTTTAGTTTATGACCATGTGTCTCAAGTCCTTTAGATTCTATATTTCCCATGCTATTCTTCCCCCCCCCATCTATTTTCTATCTGCTGTCTATGCTACTTATTTTCTGTACCTTCTCCCCCCTTACCCTCCTCCCACTCCCCTGTTGCTAACCCTCCATGAGATCTTCATTTCTATGGTTCTGCTCCTGATCTAGCTGTCCTCTTAGTTTGCTTTTGTTTTAGGTGTGGTTGTTAATAACTGTGAGTTTGTTGTCCTTTCACTGTTCATGTTTCTTTAACTTCTTTTTCTTCGATAAGTCCCTTTAACATTTCATATAATAAGGGCTTGGTGATGATGAACTCCTTGAATTTGATCTTATCTGAGAAGCACTTTATCTGTCCTTCCATTTTAAATGAAAGCTTTGCTGGATAGAGCAATCTTGGTTGTAGGTCTTTGGATTTCATGACTTGGAATACCTCTTTCCAGCCCCTTCTTGCCTATAAGGTCTCTTTTGAGAAATCCGCTGACAGTCTGATGGGGACCCCTTTGTAGGTGACTGTCCGCTTAGCTCTTGCTGCTTCTAGGATTCTCTCCTTCATTTTAATTTTGGCTAATATAATTATGATGTGCCTTGGTGTGTTTCTTCTTGGGTCCAAATTCTTTGGGACTCTCTGAGCTTCCTGGATTTCCTGGAAGTCTATTTCCTTTGCCAGATTGGGGAAATTCTCCTTTATTATTTGTTCAAATAAGTTTTCCACTGGTGGTTGTGCCTTTCCCCCTTCTGGTACTCCTATAATTCGGATGTCGGAGCGTTTAAAGATGTCCTGGAGGTTCCTAAGACTCTCCTCATTTCTTTGAATTCTTGCTTCTTGACTATTTTCTGTTTGGCCATTATTTGCTTTCTTCTGGTCCACTCCATTGATTTGAGTCCCAGTTTCCTTTTCATCGCTATTGGTGTCCTGTGCAATTCCATTCATTTCAATTAGTTTCGCCTTCATATATTTGTCTAATTTGTGGCTATAATCAGCCAGTTCTGTGAGGATCCTGATCACCAGTGTTTTAAACTGTGCGTCTGAGAGTTTTGCTATTTCTTCATCGCTTAGATTTATAGGCTCTGGGGCTTTGAGATCTTCTTGAGCCATTTTTGTTCTGTTCGTGCCCTTTAAGTGTGAGGAGCGGAGCCTTGGACTCCCAGGTTGCTGGGTTGTGAGGCTGTATGTGGGGGCGTGGTCAGAGCGGGTAAATGGCGGCACCCTCTGGTGTTTCTCGCAGCTGGGTGAGGAGCAGCACCTTAGGTGGTTCATCTGGGCCGGGCCACTCAGAGTTGCTGGGTTATGAAGCTGTATGTGGAGGTGGGGTCAGAGCAAGGAAATGGCGGCGCCCTCCCTGCCGCTTGCTGTGGGGACCCGCTGGGTCCCGGTCCAATCGCCCACTCCCTCGCTTGTCTATCCGCGCACAAATGCACGACCACAGTCAACCGCAGCCCTGCTCTCTCGCTGTTCCCCTGCGATCGCTTGCTTGGTCGCTCGCTCGGTCATTCACTAGGTCCAACCCTGCACCTGGATTCCGCACGCCTGAGTCCGTCCAACCGAGTTTTCCTGTGCAACCCCGCTCCACCAGCTGCTGGTTTCGCCCCTTACCGGTCAGGCTGAAGAATTTGTTGTTAACAGACTTCCGAAAAGTTCAATTTTCTGTGTTCTGGCTGTGTTTTCTGTTGCTAATATTTAGTTGTCTCTAAACTTGGTTGTGTGAGAAGGCACGGCACATCCACCTATGCCTCCATCTTCAGTTTTAATTTTGATATGGTTGTGCAAAGAGGTGAGCCATGTCTGCCTGTGCTGCCATCTTGACCAGAAGTCTCATCTTTTTACCCAATTATTTTTGTAAGGAATCTGCATTTTTATAAATCCTGTTGGTATATTTCACATGTACAAAAGTAGAATAATGAATCCCCACAGATCCATTACCCATTTTAGGCATTGTCAACTCAAAACCAATATTGTTTTGTCTGTGTCTCCTAATAATTTTGTAACCAATATTAGGTATATTATTTCATCCATAGTTGTTTTAGAATGTATGTCCAAAAGACAGGGACTCTCTTAAAATACAATCTCAACACAATTATCATACCTGAAAAAAAAATTGGGACCAGCTTTTTAGTCATTTGGTATCTAGTACATGCTTCAGTATCTCCAAATGTCTCATTTTTTTAATTCTTACTTGAGTCAGGATCCACGTAAGGTCTTTGATAGTTTATAATTTGGCAGATCAAGGTGTTTCAGGGTCATCTTGTACATTTCCTCTCTGAACCTGGAATGATCCATTTCTCTAAGAAGCCCTAATTCCATTTAGCAGGAAATGGTGAACAGAATCTAAGTATTAGGAGTACACTTTGCTCCTGGTTTGGTCACTGCCATTAATTACTTTTGTGATTTCTTGATCTATTGTAAAGAGCAATGCCTTCATTTCTTTTCCCTCCTCCTTTTTCTATAGAGTCACTTGAAATTGACCACTGTAGCTTATTACTCATTTGGGTTGTGTGAGCTGGTTAATTGGTTTTGGGTTTTGTTTTGTTTTTCTATTTTTTTTTTTACTCTGAATAGTTTCTGTTGCTATACCTTCAAGTTCACTAATTTTATTCTGCAGTTCCTTATGTGCCATTTATCCCATGCAGTATCTTTTCATCTCTCGCATTGTGCTTTTTATCTCAGATG
This sequence comes from Artibeus jamaicensis, assembly GCF_021234435.1. Lineage (NCBI taxonomy): Eukaryota > Metazoa > Chordata > Mammalia > Chiroptera > Phyllostomidae > Artibeus > Artibeus jamaicensis. The sequence goes on from NW_026521356.1 coordinate 5,647,648, forward strand.
TTCAGTTTGGGCCTCTTACTTTATACTTCCCATGTGTCTACTTTTCAATAGAATATAGAAACCCTGGCTGGGTAGCTTACAGTTCAATAGAGCATCGTCCCAACGTACCAAGGTTGTGGGTTTGATCTCTGGTCAGGGCACATACAAGAATCAACCCAATGACTGCACAAACATGTGTAAATGTACCTTTTTCCTTAAGCCGTCCATGGGGTGATACTGTGAAAATTTTTTTCCAGCACCTTGCCTTTGGTAGTTTTAGTACTCACTGATTCTTAAATCAGTTATTACTGTAGTTATTATAAAATGGCAATTTTCTGTATCTGTCATACTTTGTGTATTTATTACATGACTTTTTCTCTGAAGAAGATATTTCTTGCCTCCCAATACACACTTATTTTAGTATCTATTTGGACTCATTCTATTGTTAGTTTTAAGTTAATTTATAACCTCACTCTTTAAAATGTTCTCAACTTTGGCTAATGGTATCCTATTTCTTCTTGACATTTTTCCTGTTAACACATCAAGGTTAACCCTAGATATGGCCATTTCCTCAAGGATCTGGGTTTTTCTTTAGTGGCGAACCTTATGTAAAACAAAAATCTGGGCCCTAGCTCATTATTACATATTTATGTTTTGATTTTCCAATTTATGTAGAAGCATCTAGAGATGGACGATACCAACTTCTTGCTACTAAAATCCCTGCAGTGCTCTGCATACTACTAGTGTCAGGCATCCCTGCTGTGTGCCAGTGCTCACACGTAAGGACCCATGGTGGCCCCGGACTCAGACCAGTTTTGTGAACTACAGAGCATAAAGCAAGTCAGTTTCCTCTGTTGTTTAAGATGTTGACATTTTCATTTTGAGGATTAAGTTTTGGTACATTAACTTTTGTAGTTAAAGCAGAATTTCTTTTTCCTTCCATAGTTTTATTGATAAACCAACCTATAACAATTTTTAATTTCTTGGATGTTTTCAGTTATTGAAGGATTAATTAACTGGAATTTCAGAATACCGACAGCTAGATTTTTTTTAGTCAAACAGTAACTTTTTATACCTGAAGAATAATACAATAACAGTTTCTTTGGTGTGGGACACATTTTGCTTCCCTTTTTCCTCCTTAACGAACATCCAGATATCTGCATGGTGTTTGAAGTTTTGGGCCATCATCTGCTGAAGTGGATCATCAAGTCCAATTATCAAGGGCTTCCACTGCCTTGTGTCAAAAAAATCATTCAACAAGTATGTATCTTTTGTATTCTTCGGTGTCAGGAGTTTCTTATTTCTGGTAGAAGTCTTATTTGAAAAACTAGGGTTTTTTGTTTTAATTGCTAAAATCATTTTATTCAGCCCCTAGGGTTAACTTTATTTTTCTGTTTTTGAATATTTTATTATAACCATTTTATATTATAACCATTTTCCCTCCCATTCATCTTCTGTAATAATTATTAGAGAGGAAGCTCTGTATAGTTCCTGATTTTGGAGAACTTGGAGCCCTAATTCAGAAGTCCTGGTTGCAAATATTGATTCTATGTAAATAAAGAATTGCTATGTCAGATTGTTATCTTTTTATGTAACATTATTCATGAGCATTTTCTAATAATATAAATATCTTTCAGTGTTCAATAAAGACATTTACTATCAGGAAATAATTAATACTTCAAAGGGCAAATAATTTGGATGATGTGTTTGGTGGAAAGAGCTCCAGACTGGGAAGCAAGAGACCTCAGTTCTTTATCAACAAGGAAATTTGAATTAAAAGATATCTAAATCTTTTTCATAACCTACATTTCAATACTTAAAAGGGCATGTTGACCATTTATTCTTAGTCTTTGTAATGTACTTAGTTAAAGCTATCTCCAAATAGAATTAATTAGCTTTGTAAAACTTGGGAGAGCTTTTTATTATAAATAAACTCTTCATTCATAGTTCCAGTAACCTTTCTTAGAAAGTTTCTTTGTGCTTTAAAAAATGCTTTATTCTCTGTGGAAAACTACCACGTCATTTTTATATTTTTATTTTTTTAAATGTTATGTTGTGATTTCTTCATTCTACAGAAGCACTTATATTTTGTGTTTGCGAGTCTCCTGCTCTGTTCCCATTCAGGTGTTACAGGGTCTGGATTATTTACACAGCAAGTGCCGGATCATCCACACTGACATTAAACCAGAAAACATCTTGTTGTCAGTGAATGAGCAGTACATCCGGAGGCTAGCTGCAGAAGCAACAGAATGGCAGCGGTCTGGAGCTCCTCCACCTTCTGGTTCTGCAGGTAGTAGCTGTGGGGCTTTGTTCTCATTAGAATAGAAGTTAAGTTTCTATTTATACTCTATTATCAGGCGGTTAAGTAAAGTACCACTCATTCATTTAACTGTAGTAAGATACAGTAAGTGTTTATGTGTAAGAAATAGTCCCAGTCCTCCAAAGGCTTTTTTTTCATTCTCAGGATTGCTCCCATATTTTGTACATATTTTTCCACAAGTCTGTACATATTTTGTCCAGTTGACCCTTGATCAACCAAGGAGTTACACACGCAGACCCCATACATTCACAAATTCACTATGTTAAATCACGCCCAAAAGCTTTTCTAAAAGAAGAGCTTTATTGAGCCACATGCCAGCCAGAAAAAGGACTGCATGCTCGGGCCTTTGTTGAAACCCCCAGCAGCAGGTCTAGATGAAGAAGACATGTGCGCCATCCTGGAACTGAAAGATCTCTTTTATGCAAACAGATTAGGGAAGAAAGGTGGAAGCTGTTTTGAAAAAATTTAGCTGTAGACCCAGGCTCAGTTGAAGCATCATCCCAGAAACTGAGAGATCACAGGTTCAATTCCCGGTTAGGGCACATGGGAAAGGCAGGCAATAGATGTTTCTCACATCACTGTTTCTCTCTCGCTCTTTCTCCTCCCTTCCTCTCACTCTCAATAAGCATGTCCTTGGATGAAAACTTAAAAGAAAAAGATTTTAGCTGTAAAGGTTTAGTCTTGGGATAGGTGCATAGTCCAGAAAGAAGAATTGTTTGCTTTTTAAAATCCATCGTGTGTGACTATCTGGAACGAGCGTGCTTAGTAAGCAGGATGCAGTGGTGCCTGGTGGTCAGCTATCAGGCTGTTCTCAGAAACAGTGACCTAGAGGTTAATTGCAAGTTTCAGCATACATTCAAGAATGTTACTGGTCTCTGTTGGTTTGGGCTTGCAGTTGCTGATTAACCTCTCCTCTCTTCCTTTAACCCTCCCGCCTGCTGTAATTTAATCTGGGACATCTTGGATTTTTTTTTTCTTGCAGTTTACCACTTTTGACTCCCCCAAAACTTTACTAATAGTTTACTCTTGACCAAAAGCCTCATTAATAACATACAGTTGATTAACACGTGTTATATACTATACTATATCCTTACAGTAAAGTAAGCTAGAGATAAGAAAATCATTAGAAAGAGAAAATACATGTACAGTATGTATTTTAAAAATCCTCAAGTATGTGGACCCATACAGTTCAAATCTGAGTCAACTGTGTGTGTGTGTGTGTGTATAAGCTGATTCATATTGTTTCAGAATGTTTCCCCTTGTTATTTGATGGCCATTTTTTATGTTTTTACTTCTTACCATGACCATACATGCTCATTTATGGATCAGGAGCAAGATACTATTGCTCGTAAGAGCTTGGGTTTAAGCACTGACATGAACAGACCTGGTTTGAATCTTGGCTTCATCATTGAATCTTGGCTTCACTTGACTTCATTTTTTCCCCATGCAGGAGTTACTGGGTTTAAATTTTATGTTAAAGCAGTTGGCAGCATGCCTCATAGTGTTGTGTGGTAAATATATATTGGCTACTATGGTTATGGTAAATTTTTTCTGTTCGAGGTCCAGATTTCAATTTTAGTAGTTTAATTATATTGAGGAGCTCTCTTGATCTTCAAGTTGAAGTATCAGTTATCATAGGCTTCCTTTAAAAAGGAGAACTCAAGAAGGGGGAAATGGGAAGTTTTTGAGCATAGAGTTTTTGGAGCTTTGGGGGTTTTTTTTGTTTTTGTTTTTTGTTTCAAAAGGAAAAAATTCTAGAAATTTTACACAGTGGTAGTACATACAGTTACCACTACACTTAAGAATGGTTAAGAGGGAAATTATACGTGTTTTTATCACAATTTAAAATCTTTTTAAAGAGAGATATAGATTGTACCTCCTACCTAAGCTAAACTAATATCCACAGGATACTACATGTAGCAAACTACTACACCTCTTTAGGCCACGCTGCTTTTCAAAGTGACAAAGGTTAAGTGGAAGCATAGAGATGAGAGTCCTGGATGAGGGGTTGTTGCCTATCATACTCTATTTTAAGCATGAAGGAATGGGACTTTAGCAGTATTAATAGTGGAAACCAGAAATAGGGGTTTGGCTCTCCATAGATTTATGCTATGTGAAGAATTTAATTTACTTAAACTTATTTTAAGAATTGTTTGCTTATTATGCTGATTTATGCTTTTTTTTCTTTTAAAAAAGCTGTTTCTACCAAATGTTCTTTCTACCAAAGTTGCTTAAGTAATTGTTGCAACAATATAAACTGTAATTTTGGTATGGTATCTATGTGAGCATTAGTTTACATTGCCTGCCGAATGCCAGGATTCTTACTTGGTTTTCTTTTCTTTTCAGTCAGTACTGCGCCCCAGCCTAAACCAGTAAGTATAAGGTGTTTCCGTATTTAATTCTGATCTATGGTCACTGGGCAGGGGTTCTTCTGTTATGGATAATCACAGTTTGTTTAGAATTTGAAAACCAAAGAAAAAATATTCCTGCGCTTCTATAATTTTCTTTAATAAATTCCATGCATCTTCCACAAATTGGTAGTGGTGCGGCATCCATAAATTTGTGTGTGTCTTAGAGTACACCAGCCCTACAGACTGCTCAGAGGACCACTTTTGTTATTAATTTTGTTTGTATTTACTTTAATAAGACGATACACATTTTTTAAGTTAAATGAAAATGTTAAGTGCTATGTTAGGGAAAGAGTGGCATTTGATTAGGAAGTAATTAAAGTTAACAGTTATCTCCAACTAGGGGTAATGGATTAGCCACCTGAAGGCTTTATCTGTTTGTAATCTCCGCCCAGGCTGACAAAATGTCAAAGAATAAGAAGAAGAAATTGAAGAAGAAGCAGAAGCGCCAGGCAGAATTACTAGAGAAGCGAATGCAGGAAATTGAGGAAATGGAGAAAGAGTCTGGCCCTGGGCAAAAAAGACCAAACAAGCAAGAAGAATCAGAGAGTCCTGTTGAAAGACCCTTGAAAGAGAACCCACCTAATAAAATGACCCAAGAAAAACTTGGTATAAATAGAGCATCACAAAAATTACTTTATAGCAAACTTTATTATCATTGTTATATATAGTGGTTTCATGCATACAACACATCTCTGGGGGTGTCCTTACACAGTAAGAATACAGAATTTGTCATAAATGTTAGGCAGGTGATATTCTAATGTAATTTCTAATTTTTCTCTGGAAATGCAACATAGACTTCATTTAGCACTTGGGTAAGGATAAGAGGATCTTTGTCCTTCCATAAATAGGTTTTAGATATTCAGTCATGTTTTTGTGTAACCATGTGTAAGTTCTAGAAAGTGTTTTAATCTCATGGAGAAATTTTTCTGTTCTTTCACTCCTACACATACACATACACCCTTTTTGTCTGTTTGTTCCTTAGAAGAGTCAAGTACCGTTGACCAGGATCAGACACTTACGGAACGTGGTGTAGAGGGTGGTGCAGAAATTAATTGCAATGGAGTGATTGAAATCGTTAATTATACTGAGAACAGTAATAAAGAAACATTGAGGCTTAAAGAGGATCTACATAATGCTAATGACTGTGATATCCAAAATTTGAAGCAGGAAACTAGTTTCCTAACCTCCCAAAATGGAGACGACAGCACATCTCAAGAAACAGACTCTTGTACACCTGTAACCTCTGAGGTGTCAGACACCATGGTGTGCCAGTCTTCATCGAATGTAGACCAGTCATTCAATGAACAGGACATCAGTCAACTTCAAGAAAGCATTCGAGCAGAGATCCCCTGTGAAGAGGAGCAAGACCAAGAACATAATGGACCACTGGACAACAAAGGTACCTGTGCAGGCATACTTCCTCAGTACTCCTTTCCTGCGTAACATATTCATGAATTTCTGGACTAAAAGTACCATGGTGTTTGTCAATAGCTTTGCGGCTGGTGTGCAGGTTACCTTCAGTGTGTAAATCTGTAGGTAACTTCAAATATTATTGGTTGTATAAATAAATGCACAGAGCATTTCACTTGTTACTATGAAGGTTTTAATTCTGGAAACTCAAGGTGTTGCTATATTCCTTTTATCTTAGAAAGATTATTGTAGGTTCCCATTGGGATCCTGCCTGTGTTTCTTTAGAGTTTTATTAACCTTTGGGTAGTTCTCTGTTCGTTGAACAGTCTTGCTGATGATGCCTGTTGTCTATAGGAAAATCCACTGCTGGAAATTTTCTTGTTAATCCCCTTGATCCAAAAAATGCAGAGAAGCTCCAAGTGAAGATTGCTGATCTTGGAAATGCATGTTGGGTGGTAAGTTAAGTTTGTCTCAATGCTTTGTTTTTTTTTAAATACTTTACTTACTTATTTATTTAGAAAGAGGAGAAGGGAAGGAGAAAGAGTGAGAGAGAAATATCAATGTGTGGTTGCCTCTGACATGTCCCCTACTGGGGAACTGGCCTGCAACCCAGGCATGTGCCTTGGCTCAGAATTGAACCGACGACCCTTTGCTTCACAGGCCCATGCTCTCAATCCACTGAGCTATGCCAGCCAGGGCTCAGTGCTTTGTTTTGAAGTGACTAGTAACAGATGAGAATTTGGACTTAGTTGTGCTAACAGAAGAAAACATCTGTTCTATCCCAGATTTCCAACTGACATTTTAATGAATGTTTTTTCACTCATTTCTTTTAACCTTTTTTTATGGAAAAGTTTCAATATATTTACTGAAGAAAAATACAGAGAACGGTATAATGAAACAATCCTACCCAGGTAGCATTTGTGATCAGGTCACTCTGTGAGGTTATTTTTGGTCACTGGACTTCTCAGGTTTATTACAGAATCCCTTTTTTATCCACACATGTGATTTTCAAATAGCTTGATTTTTAAAAATACTATACTTTTGCTTATCAGTCATGTGCGTATATAGTTTAGAGACCGTTATATAGGTTTTGGTTCAAAAATCTGCCCTCCCTTTTCCATTTTTTTTTCTCTCCACATAACAGTACTTATCTTCATGTCACTAATAAATAACTTGGCTATATTGCGCCCAATTCTCTTTTTCAGTTTTAGGTATTATTTTCTCCTCCTGAAAAGTAGGACTAATCTACCACCACCTCCTCACCCATGCCCAACTTCAGTATTACCTTTGGCTAGGTAATCACTCCATGTTTACATTATTAGGACTCTAATGCTATCCTCAGCTTAGCGGAGCATATACTGTTACAATTCGTTTTGCCTTTCTGCCTAACACTGTATTTCATTGCTTAATCATCTTCATACACTTAATCACTTAGTTCTTCCCTATGTTTTCACCCAGTGGTATAAATACTTACACTTTAATACCTACAAATACCACAGTATTCTTTCAGCTTTTTTCCTTAAGAGCTCTGTCCTGGACCTTGGGAGTCTTCTAATCTGTGTTCATCATGTGGGTTGTCCTGCAAGACTGCTGCATTTCTGCCATTTGGAATTTTCTTCACTGTCATCTTGGAGGTTATTATTTACTTTCTTCATATTCCGTTTTCTGTCTCCCTCATCTCTCTTGGTTTTGTTTTTTGTTTTGTTTTGTTTTGTTTTGTTGTTTTGGAGCACATACAACTTTAATAGCTTCCTAATAGGAAAGGGTGTATGAGATTGGGCGGGCAGAGAGGGGAGCCTTGATCATCTGGTAACGTTTTTATTCTGCTTTTACAGTCAGTTGTCTGGGTATAAATATTTAGGTTGAAAATCATTTTCCCTCAGAATGGTTGTCATTTCTCCGTTCATTGTGTTTCAGTTTCTGTCTTGTTGCTGCTAAAGACCAGTGCCATTCTGGTTCTTGACTTTTTTGTATGAAACCTTTCCCCCATGGAGGTCTGTAGGACCACGCTTTCACAGCAGTGTGCCTCACAAGGCCTATTTTCATCCATTATGCTAAGTACTCAATAGTGAAACTCTGGTTTGTCCTCATTCTTGATTTTTTTTTTAATTCTGTACTCCTTGGTCTCTTTTCTGCTTCTGAAATCTCATTAATCAGATGTTAGACCTCTGTGCAGTTGCTCTCACTTCTTACCTTTCTGTCCTATTTTCTGTAATTTCGTTTTATTTGCTGGGAGAGTTTTCAAATATGTTTTCAGCCTTGTTTCTCTCATTTCCCTTTTATATTTTTACTCTCTAAGAGTCTTTTGTTTCTCTCTGGTTTATCACTCAGAAGAAATTAATTATTTTTCCAATTTTGATGTTTTCTTCCTCTAAGGTATCTTGTTGCAAGAAGTTAGTGGAAAGCCATTTGGAGGCTCTGCCTGTGTGGGTGTTGTCGGCTGTTACTCTTTTGTTTGTTTGTTTTAGTTTTCAGTTACAGTTAACATGCAAGATTATGTTAGTTTCAAGTGTACAACATAGTGATTGGACATTTATATAATTTATAAAGTGATCACTCTGATAAGTCTAGTCCCACCTGGCACCATACATAGTTATTCAATATTATTCACTGTATTTCCTCTACTGAACTTTATATCCTGTGACTGTTTTTGGAACTGGCAGTTTGTACATCTGTCAGGCTATTGCATTTCATCCTCAGATGTTAGGGCCTTTGTATCTTTCCTCACTTACAGTCTTCCTCACATCTCCTACCTAGAGAGTAAATGCCTGGCTGCTACCATTCTGGAAGCTGGGTTAAGCAAGAAAGTTCAACATAAAATAGGAACTTGCTTAACCCAGCTTCCAAAATGGAAGCAGCCAGGCATTTACTTTATGTTGAATACGATTCAACATAAAATTACATGTAGTTACTTAATTTCCCTGTTTTCAGAATCCTGCTGTCCCCCAACTGTGCTGCTGAGTGTCCTCCAGACAAAACCCCCAGGTGGTCTGTAGGCCAGGGAAGGGGCTGTTAGAATACATCAAGCCCTGTGTTCTGGGACTCTGTTTCTTTAAAAGATATTTTAAAGTAGTATCCCTATATTGAACCCACCCTTATTTCTACTTCCAGAGATGCTTGATACCACTAGATCCTTAGCCTTGGAAGAGGTGTCCTGTGGTATGCATCCCATGCTTTTCAGCTTTTCCTGTGGCTTAGCACTCAGCTTTCTTGGATACACTAAGACATTCACCAAAGATCTCTCTGCTTTCCAACTTCTAAATTTTATTGCTCTTTTTTGTCACTCTCAGTCTTTGTCAGTTAATGCTTTAAAAATTAGCACTGAAGAGTTTCGGGGGTGAGTGGAAATGTGTGTATATATTCAGTTCACCTTCTTTATTTTTCCTAATACCTGACCTCAGTTGTTACTTCCAGCGTCTTAAGGCATTAGTGAGGTACATGAGTAAAGACAACCCCTTCAAACAGCATGTCCTTCTTTTCTAAATGTGTCACTTACAGTTTATTTCCACTTCAAACTCAGTATCAGAACCCTTCGTTTTCCTCTAAAACCATTTATTTCCCTCTCTTAAGTTTCCTCATCTCTGTTTTTGTCAACAGACAGCCAACTGTATAGGCCTCTGCCACAGAATTGCTTTTGGCTTTTCCTACTCTCTCCCTCATGTAGCCATTGAATATTTTTTAAGTGTATTTTATTGATTGTGCTATTATAGTTGTCCCATTTTTTTCTCCCCTTTATTCCCCTCCACCCTGCAGCTCCCATCCCACCAGCATTTCCCACCCTTAGTTCATGTTTATGGGTCGTACATATAAGATCTTTGGCTTCTCCATTTTTTATATGATTCTTAACCTCCTCCTATCTGTTTTCTTCCTACCATTTATGCTTCTTATTCCCTGCACCTTTTCCCTCATTCTCCTGGACCCCCTCCCTGCACCCTCCATGTGATCTCCATTTCTGTGATTGTATTCTTATTTAGTTATTTGCTAAGTTTGTTTTTGTTCCTTTTTTTGCTTTTTTTAGGTTTAGTTATTGATAGTTGTGAGTTTGTTGTCCTCTTACTGTTCATGTTTCTTTAACTTCTTTTTCTTAGATAAGCCCCTTTAACATTTCATATAGTAAGGACTTGGTGATGATGAATTTCTTTAACTTGACCTTATCTAGGAAGCACTTTATCTGTCCTTCCATTCTAAATGATAGCTTTGCTGGATAGAGGAATCTTGGATGTAGGTCCTTGCCTTTCATGACTTGGAATACTTCTTTCCTGCCTCTTCTTGCCTGTAAGGTTTCTTTTGAGAAATCAGCTGATAGTCTTATGGGAACTCCTTTGTAGGTAACTGTGTCCTTTTTTCTTGCTGCTTTTAAGATTCTCTCCTTATCTTTAATCTTGGGTAATGTAATTATGATGTGCCCTGGTGTGTTCCTCCTTGGAATTCCCAACTTCTTTGGGACTTTCTGAGTTTCCTGGAAGTCTATTTCCTTTGGCAGATTGGGGAAGTTCTCCATTATTTTTTTCAAATAAATTTTCAATATCTTGTTCTTCCTCTTCTCCTCTGGCACCCCTATGATTTGGATGTTGGAACATTTAAAGTTGTCCCAGAAGTTCCTTACGCTTCTCAATTTTTTTTTTTTAAGATTTTATTTATTTTTATTTTTAGACAGAGGGGAAAGGAGGGAGAAAGAGAGACGGAAACATCATTGTGTGATTGCCTCTCATGTGGCCCCCACTGGGGACTTGGTCTGAAACCCAGGTGTGTGCCCTGACTGGGAATTGAACTGGCAACCCTTTGGTTCACAGCCCATGCTCAATCCACTGAGCTCCACCAGCCAGGCCTCCTCAGTTTTTTTTGAATTCTCATTTTCTTCTGTTCCTGTTGAATATTTATTTCTTCCTCCTTGTACAAATTGATTTGAGTCCAGTTTCCTTCCCTTTACTGTTGGTTCCCTGTACATCTTTCTTTATTTCACTTTGCATAGCCTTCACTTCTTCCTCTATTTTGCAGCCATACTCAGTCATTTCTGCAAGCATCCTGATTACCAGTGTTTTGAAATCTGCATCTGATGGGTTGGTTGGCTGTCTCCTCATTGTTTAGTTCTTTTTCTGGAGTTTGGATCTGTTCTCTCATTTGGGCCATATTTTTTTGTCTTGGCACAGCTGTTATGTCTTAGGTGTTCACCAGGGTAAGGCAGCCCAGGTTGCTGCTACATTGTGGTGCTGTATGTGTGGGAGGGGTCAGAGAGGGGACATTGCCTCTTGCTTGGTTCTCATTGGACTTTTGGTCCTTCCCCCTCTTGCCACAAGCAAATTGGGCCCTTCTGGTGGTGATTCCTGGGTGGGTGGGTTTGTGTACCTTCTATGACCCTGTGGGTCTCTCCAACGAAATCTCCTGTAAGGCTGGCAGTTTCTCCCACTGCCACAGCCCTCACAGATTTTTGGCTTAGAGGTGTTGAGGCTTTTTCCCCCTTCACTGGAACCCTGGGTTGCACAGTCTATCTCGTTCTCCAGTTGTTCCTCCCAGTTTATCCACACTCGAATGTGGGACTGCCTGGTCCCCCAGCTGCCGTCCTGCCACCCACCCTCTCTGCCCCAGCTGCCCGTGTCTGCCCCTCCTTCTAGTCTGAGTGATGTTTCTTCTTTAACTCCTTGGTGGTTAGACTTCCATACAGTTGATTTTCTGGCAGTTCTGGTTATTTTTTTGTTTTTAAATATGTTGTCCTTCTTTTGGTTGGGCAAGGAAGCAAAGTGTATCTACTTACACCTGCATCATTGCTGGAAGTCCCTCAGTTTTTAAGTTGTGCTTTTTTTGGTGAATATCCTTGGATTTAATTCTTCCCACTCCAATTTCTACGGCCTTGTTCAGATTTTCATTACTAAGCCTATTTCTCGCTCGAAACCAATAACAAGATTACTAGAATGATGTTCTCAGAAGAATGTGTTTAAGTCTTTGAATATGTGGTGGAATTCACCAGCGATGCATATTATCCTGGACTTGTTTTTTGAGGGATTTTTGATTACTGTTTTAATTTTCATACTAGTGGTTGGTCTGTTCAAATTTTCTATTCATGATTCAGTCTAGGAAGGTTCTATGATCTAAAAATCTATCCATTTCTTCTGGGTTATGCAGTTTAGTGACATAGCTTTTCATGAGCTTCTGTATTTATGTGGTATTCATTGTAACTGCTTTCATTTTTTTATTATATGTATTTCAATCTCCTCTCTCTCTCTCTTTAAGTGAGCATGTCTAAAGTTGTATCTTTTCAGAGAAATAGCTCTTAATTTTATTGATATTTTTTTCTGTTGTCTTTTTAGTCTCTGTTTGATTTATTCCTGTTCTGATTCTTATTATTTCCTTCCTTTAGGTTTAAGGTTAGAATATCTATTTGAGATTTTTGTTTCTTGGGATAGGCATACCTCATTTTTCTTAGCTTCACAAATAACACGTTTTTTTACAAATTGAAGGCAAGACCCACCACCAGCAAAAAGGTTAGAATTTGTTTTAGTGTTTCCAAGGCATTCCTGTGTTGCTGTAAACTTCCCTTTATTGCTGCTTTTGCTGCATGATCCACAGATTTTGGTGTGTCATATTTTCAGTTGTCTTCATGTTTTTTGTGGTTTTTTTCTTTGATTCTTTTGTTGCCCCTAAGTTGCTAGATAGCATGTCGTTTAATCTCTACATATTTGTGATTTTTTTCCAGTTTTCTTCTTGTAGTTTATTTCTATTTTCATACCATTGTATTCAAAAAAGATACTAGATATGACATCACTCTTAAATTTATTGAGGCTTGTTTTCTGTCCTTACAGTCTATCCTTGGACTGTTCCATGTGCACTTGAGAAGAATGTATATTTTTTTTTTTGGATGGAATGTTCTGTCTATATTAAGTCCATCTGATTTATGTGTCATTTAAAGCCAGTGTTTCCTCCTTGACTTGCTATCTGGATGCTTTACCCATTGGTGTAAATGGGGTGTTCAAGTCTCCTACCATTATTATGTTTCTGGCCATTTTTCCTTTTAGTCTGTTAATTGCTTTACATATTTTAGTGCTTCTGAGTTTGGTGCATAAAAATAAATGTCTTTTTGATGGATTGTCTCCTTTATTATTATATAATGTCCATTTTTTTCTCTTGTTATTTTTTGTGACTTGAAATCTTTTATCTGATGTAAGTGTTGCTGTACTCTCCTTTGGATCCCATTTGCTTAGAGTGTCATTTTTCACCCCTTTGCCTTGAGTCTTTGTTTATCTTTTTCTCTGACGTGAATCTCCTGAAAAGGCAGCATATAGTTGGGTCTTATTATTTAATCCATCAGGCTACTCGGTGCCTTTTGACTGGTGAGTTCAGTCCATTTACATTTAAGGTGATTGTTGATACATGAGAAGTTAGTACTGACAGATTGTTCCTTGTTAGGTTGTGTGTTCATTGCCATATTGAAGTAGCTGTTGATTTTTCACCCTGTAACTTTTATAAGCTGTATGAAGGTCTTAATACCATATTCTGTATTAGAGTTGCAGTTTTTCTGATTCTATCACCTTACTTGATGTTTTATGTACATTTGCCATTTTGTTTCTAGTAGAAGAGGTCCTTTTCATATTTCTTGTCAGGAAAGTCTGTGGTGATGAGCTCCCTCAGCTTTGTTTTGTCTGGGAAAGCTGTCCTTTTTCATATCTACATAGCAACTTTGCTCTGTATATTATTCTTGGCTGGCAGTTTTTATCTTCCACTGGTTTTGATACGTCATTTCACTCCTGGCCTGTAGAGTTTCTACTGTGAACTCTAATGACAGATTGATGAGAGTTCCTTTGTAAGTTACTTCCTTTTTTTCCCCTGGCTGCCTGTACAGTTTTTTCTTTACCATAGACTTCTGACATTTTAATAGAATGTGTCCTAGAGAATGTTTCTTTGCATTGAGATAATTAGGTTTTCTATGACCTTTATGTATGTTCAGCTCCTCCAGATTTGGGGCGTTCTCATCTTTTATTACTTTAAATAGGCTCTCTGTCTCCTTCTCCTTCCCTTCTCCTTTTGGCGTACCCATCATCCTTATGCTCCCCTTCCTGATGAAACTGAAGAGTTCTCATCGAGTTTCATTTTTTTTTAAAATCTTAGTTCTCTCTGCTCTTCCGCCTGAATTATTTCTAGATTTTTATCTTTTGCCAATTCTCACCTCTGTCTGGTCTACTTTATGTCCAGTGTATTCTTTATCTTATTTTGAGTTTTGCAGGTCCAGAGCTCCTTTTTGTTTGGTTCTTTTTTTTTAGAGTTTCACTGTCTTTTGTCAAGTACTTCTTTTGTTCATTAATTTTATTCTTGAGCTCATCGAACTGCCTTTCTGAGTCTTCTTATATGTCATATAGTTTCTTCATGACAGCTGTTTTGGATTCTCTATCACTTAGATTACAATGTTAACACAGCACTGAGTTTGGTTTTTGGACAAATGTCATTTTATTTTTGTTGTACTGTATTACCATGGTTATTCATGGTGCTTGGTCCCTCTGCTGGCACATTTGAAGTAGTGAACGCTTTTCTTACTCAGTACAACTTTAATTTTAACATTTCAACACGTTGGTAATTAGAAGCCTTTTTTGTTTTCCAGTAGGTGGTACTGTAGCACAAATTTTTGGTTTCTCTTTCCTGAGCAGACTCTGGCTATACTTACTAGCAATTCCCACCCTTCACAGCTTCAGCCAGAGCTGTCACAGTGTATCTCGGGAGGTATTTCTTTGTAGCTGCTTCTGCCTCCAGGGTCACTCACTGGTGCCTTCCAGAGTTGTCTCAGTCTCAGACACTGCCACTGTGGGGGTGGAGCCAGGGCCACAGGCACCACTGCAGCCAGGGGAGGGAGCCCAAGTTGCTGCTGCCAATGTAGCTGCTGCCTTTCTCTTTACTAGAGGTGGTGGGCATAGTCACAGGCCCCTTCCCCACTGCTCACTGGGGTTGTGGGCTCACCTGTCACTGCGGAACACGGTATCAGGCACCATCCCTCCTATTCCACCAGTTCTGCCTTTTCTTGCATGCCGATCCACCCACCTTCAAGATGTACAGATGTGTGGATCTCATGCATCCTAGTGTGCTGATCAGAGGAATCTTTGTTGAGTTATAAATATTCCACTCATTGTAGATTAAAGGGGGACAACCCAGGGTATGCCTTACTCTGTCATGATGCTGGCGTCACTCAAGAATTCTGCATAGATGCTGTTTTTTAGGGTTCTTGAAATTTGAAGTCTAAATCTTAAAAAGAAATTGTTATTTTCTAATCTATGTATGCAGTTTAGCTTCATATGCTTGCAAAAATAATTTGGAGTAGACTGTTAAGAAAAGTGCTGTTTGGAGCAATTAGCTTCAAAATGATTCTTAAAAAAACGACCCAAGCCCTGGCTGGTGTGGCTCAGTGGATTCAGTGCTGGCCTGCAAACCAAAGGGTCACTGGTCCGATTCCCAACAGGGCACGTGCCTGGGTTGAGGGCCAGGTCCCCAGTTGGGGGTGTAAGAGGCAACTACACATTGATGTCTCTCTCCCTTTCTTCCTCTCTTCCCCTCTCACTAAAAATAAATAAATGCAATCTTTAAAAAGAAAAAGGAAAGAAACTAGCTAAATAAAAACTTTGGTTCAGGGGAAACTTCAGAGAATTTACTTTAATCTCCATTATTAAGCAATAATGCTTTGTTACTTTTTAGAATAAATAAAATTTAAAATACTGTTTCCTTCTTCATTTACTCAGCATAAACACTTCACTGAAGATATTCAAACACGGCAGTACCGCTCCTTGGAAGTTCTCATAGGATCTGGCTATAGTACTCCTGCAGACATCTGGAGCACTGCGTGCATGGTAATGTTTTCCGCCTTGACCTTCACTTGTTATTTCGTAATGGCATACCTTGTTCTGTTCGTGCATATCACTGATACTCTGTGTCTGGAGAGGTCTGAATTCAAAAGCTAGTTGTAAACATTTAGCTTTCCATTTGATTCCTGCCAGTTCCTGTTAGGTGCAGAAACTAAATGTTTCTTACTACAGTTTGGAGATTGGGGGGATGTGGAAGTGGATTGAAAACAACTGCTGTGAGGTAGTGTTGCTTTTGATTGGGTTACAGGTACCCTTGCCCTTTCATCTCTGCTCTTATTTTCAGATTAGGGAAACCCCTGGAAACTATTTCAGTCTGTACAGTTCAGCAGTTACTCAGAGATTTTTGTTCACCTCGTTACAGGTGAAGCTCAGTCATCAGTGGATTCATAAGTTATTGCTTCGTCCTTGGCAAGCAACTACTCAAGCGGGTTAGCTTTAGTTGATACCAAATGATTTCCAACAAATAGCTTCATGTTGGAACATGTTACGTTGTTCACTGAGATGGGAGCGCACTCTTCCTACGTTATTGTGTGTGTACTTGTCTCTGTTCTGCTGGGCTGTAAGTGCTGTGCCGTCAGGAATCACATGTGACATATATAGCAAAATGTCTGGTCAAGGCCCTGGCACATTCTGAGTGGATGTTTACAGTGCAGTTCTGGTGCAGACTTCACAAGTTAAGGGCATCGTTCCCCACAAGGCTGAATCAATTCAGATATAGTTACAGCCAAAAGCTCCGAGTTTCACAAGCCACCTGCACTTCTGACCAACTGGCTACAAATCTGGGGATTGCAGTGTCATTTCAGATTCAGTGATTTGCTAGAATGACTGACAGAACTTGGGCTCATCATGAGTCACATCATTAGCATAAATTTAAGTTTGGCCCAGGGTTCCATGATGTAACAAAAGGTACTCTTATCACTTGGAAATGCCGAGTTTAGAGGCTCTGTCCAAGGAAAAAAGACCAATTCTTAATTATACAATAGTACTTAATGAATATTTGTGGACCATCAAATGAGCGAACTGGGCAAAAAATAAATTGTCATTTATATAAATGTGTAGTATTTACGTATTCATAGTCAACTCTTTGGAAAACTTGAAAGAGAAAGGACAGGTTACAAGCCTCTACCTGTTTGAATCATAGATTTCTTGACACCTACATTCCTGAAATTCCAAAGGTAGTGTTGCCAGTAGTTGTGGGTAGCAAGAAAGGCATTGCACAGGCCCACGCACAGGAGACTGTGGTGTGGCAAGATTTATCCAGGTGGAAATAGAAGATTGCCTTTGGGTTCCCAGTGTTCCTTCCATCCCTTCCACCATGGAAAAGTCCAACTGCGTCTGCAGCAAGGCCAAAACGAGGCCAGTGTGCAAGAGTTTCTGTTTCGGGCAGCTGCCAAGCAGTCTCAGTCCCTATCTGGGTAGCTGAGCTCTTGCCTGAGCCTGAGTTTATACAGCAGCTAGACCCACATGGTTACTATGGAGAATGTGTGAACAGAGCGAGTTTATGTTCCTGAGGAAGGGGGCTTCATGGTTAAGGTGGGTTGTATTATCTCAGGATTGGTGTGGACCAGGTGCTTTTTCCAATCACTTACCAAGCTTCCGTGGGCTTTTGATGTGTCTACCTTTCTAGCCAGCTGAACCCTGTCCCAGGTTAGAGCGATAGGCCTCTGTGGTCAGGCACCTGCCCCAGCACCATTTTGACTTCTCCTGCACATGTGCTTACCTTCACCTGCTCCCTCCAACAGACTGGTACTGGAGTAGGGAAGGCTGGCCTATCCCCCGGAGTGTGTGAAGCTGTAACCTCCTGCTGAAGCGCACAGGCTCATGCTCCCCCGCTCATTAGACTCAAGAATGTCTGATTTCCATTGCTGCCTTCCTTATTAATAACTAGCTACCCATCTACACTAACAGTAGTAGAGTTAAAACCATGTTGATATTATATGAAT
This sequence comes from Artibeus jamaicensis, assembly GCF_021234435.1. NCBI lineage: Eukaryota > Metazoa > Chordata > Mammalia > Chiroptera > Phyllostomidae > Artibeus > Artibeus jamaicensis. The sequence goes on from NW_026521356.1 coordinate 5,665,547, forward strand.
TTATAAATCATTTTGTTATGGCATATCATTGACTTTTAAAGTGGGCTGCTGTTTGAAATAAAGTGAGGTTTGGTTTGCACACACAAGATGAAGGAACATTGGAATAAAATCTGACTTACTTATGCCATATTTTAAAGCTTTGAATTTGAGGGATTTGATTTGAATTGATTTGTTGGACTAAATAAGTGAAAGATACCACCAGCTGCAAAATACAGCTAGTTTATACATGGCATCTGATCTATTTTGATAATAAGGGGTTCTTAGTAGTAGGTTGTTTGAAGGCAGTAGGTCCTGCTTGCTATTTAACATAGCTTTTACTATGTCAGGTTTAAGAAGTGAGGCAAAAAAAGATAAAAGAGGTATTAGTATTAGCCTTGTTCCCCATTTGGACCAGCTCACATGCAAGGATTTTCTTGACCAGGGAAGGAAAGCATTTATTTGACATGAGACAATTTCAGGAGAACTGGATCATCATTCCCCGCCCCACCCCCACCCCCAGCTTCTCTCATTCTGCTGATAGTTGTAGAAATGTTGCCTTAAATTTGGCCATAGCCAGAGAATAAAAATAAGTCGTGGAATATCAGAAATGCCTGGAGAGATGGATCCTGTATCCATTGTAATGAATTGATAGATTGTGACCTTTCTGAGAGGTAAAGGACAAGTTGTGAGATTACCTACATCATTTGAGACTACAGAGTTTAGAAGGGCAGTTCTGTAAAGAAAAGAATCAATAAAGAATAGGTGTTTTTAATTTTTCTAAATATTCTGCGAATCTTTAAGATCGAATATTTCACTGCCCTAAAAGTCCTCTGTGCTCTGCCTATTCATTCCACTTTCCCTCCCTCCCCTCAAACCCTGACCTCCACTGATTTCTTCTGTCTCTATAGTTTTGCCTTTTGCAAAATGTCATATACGTGAAATTATACAGTATGTAGTCTTTTAGGTTGGTTTGTTTCACTTTGTAATGTTCATTTAAGCTTCCTCCGTGTTTTTCCGTGCCTTGATAGCTCATATCTTTTTAGCACAATATAAATCTATTGTTTGGATGTGCCAGCACACTGGAGTTTATAACTGATTTCGCCTGTGTCTTTCACTGTCACTGTCACCCTAAGTGATGCAGAATGTGGAACAGGCTCTTCGGTCAGTGTGAGACAGGCGCAGGGGTAGGGATTGGGAGCCTGGGTCTGTGGGATGGGCTTTGCCTTTGCACTTGGTCAGTTTTCTCATCTGTAAAGGAGGGGTGTTCACCAGGTGTTTTATTATCTAGAGCTTCTGCAACTCAACTTTTTGATACTAAGGTGATCGTTTGGTTTGGTGTGGGTTTTGCTGTTACCTTGTTTGTAAAATTGTAACTACTAGCAACTACCTTATGTTTCAGAAATAAAGTTCTCTTGGAGAACTTTTAATGTAAGTACCTAGGTGGAGCAAATGAGAAAATTTAAGGTTTTAGAAAATTTTCTGTATTTTTTATAAATTTTATTTTCAGTATCTTTACTTGAACTCTTACTACAGGACTTTAAAAAATTACAGTACTAGTTTCCAAAGAGATTAACAAATTTTGATGAATAAGAATCACAATTTGTGCCCTGGCTGGTGTGGCTCAGTGGATTGAGTGCCAGTCTGCGAACCAAAGGGTCATACCAGTTTGATTCCCCAGTCAGGGCACATGCCTGGGTTTTGGGCCAGGTCTCCAGTAGACGGCACATGAGAGGCAACCACACATTAATGTTTTCTCCTACTTTTTCTCCCTTCTTTCCCCTCTCTTTAAAAATAAATAAAATGTTTTAAAAATCACAGTTTGTTCCTGTTCTGCCACGGGACTGTAAACCTTAGGATAATTAGAGGGTAGCACAGCTATCTGCTCTGTCACTGTGGTTCTGTTTCACAGTGACCTGCAGGAATGTAAAACAAGCTAAACCTCGTAAGAAGCCATAGAATCCCTGACATTTTAGAGGTAACCCTAAAATTTCTGGTTTTATGGCTTTCCTCTGGGTGGTGGTACAGCTCAGGTAGTACCATTTTGAGAAAGGCTGTCTTGTTGTGAAGCTGCAGAATCTGACACTGGCAAGCCACCGAGCCCCAAATGTGGGTCTAGACTGAGAGTGCCCCGACTAAGTCCCCCCACCCCTCTTGAGATTGTCTGTACTACTTAGTGCCATTGACTCAGAATCAACTCACAACTAACACTTATAACTACACTCGTATATTAATAAGGTTCTTTTAAAACTGTTCTGTTGATTTTTTTAATCCATTCTAATTAATGAAAAGTTAATATAAGCCCATCACTCATATGCTGTCTTTTCATACTACTTGGCATTTATTCCACAGGAAATCACTTTTTTGGACATTCTTGAACACTGTTTATATGAGGTTGTCTTGGGATAGGAGACACGTGCCTTTCTTTTCCTGGTTGGTGAATGCTAACCTGCTGGTCACATCGATGATGAGTGGCTCCTGGCTTCATTTACACTTGATTTTTTTCTGATATTCTGTAGGACTAGGAATTGGGAGCTCTCTATCTGGGATAGTATGAGGAGTGCTTTCCAAAGCAAAACTTTAAAATGTACTTTTTGCCAAACACTAATGAGTCATAGCTAGAAAAGCATCCAAATTTTTTGGTTTTGATATTAGATATAGAATCTCAATTTCTAAGAAAGCCATGTAAAATTATAATGTAAGAAAATTAAACCTGCTTTTCTCATGAAAATTTAATAACTTAAAATCACCTTATTACTCAGATGTGTCCCCTTCAAGCAAAAGGAAAGGTCAAGATCTGAATTACTGATTGGGCACAGGGGTGGGGTGGAGGGTATGGAATAATAAACGTATTGGTGTTAACTGAGTTTTTGCTATTTTCCTGCTCCATTTTATTAAGATACAGGTGTAGAAGGGAAGCCCTTTAGGAATAATTTCCTAGATACTTCTTAATGATTATCTGCAGGTTACTTAATATTGCCAAATAAAAAGAAGCTTCCCAAAGAATTTTTTTTTTTTAATGCTTTCATACACTGTCCTCTTTTTCTTAGGCCTTTGAACTGGCCACAGGTGACTATTTGTTTGAACCTCATTCAGGGGAAGAGTACACGCGAGATGAAGGTGAGTCCCCCTAACTGAGGATGTTTGTGTGTGGTAGTTACACTTCCCACCTGTGGCTAATAACATCGGTAGTTAGTACTGAAGGACCTAGTCCTTTTAGTGTGCTAGGTATATATAAATCCCAGAAAACATAGAAATATAAGATGTTTTATATTAGGTACTAGATATACTAGATATTGTATAATAGATATTAGAGGACCTTATAATAGCATAAGAGGAGGCCACAATTAAACTAAAATTTGCATTCTTCTAAAACATCTAGTTATCAGTGGTGATTCACAGTTTACTCAGTTTGAATCTACCTGTTCATCAACTTATTGCTTAGTTATGCCTACAACTTTATTTAGAAATCAATCATTTTAATATACAAACCTGCTACTATTGAACACAGAGACTATATTCTGATCTGTTGTATAAACTCTGCAACATTTAGCACTCTTTTGTCCCCTTTATGAAAATTCAAGCCATATTTTTTTCTTTGTAAATGCTACTAACATTTAGAATTCCATTTTAAAACAAAATGCTGTATCCCTGGCTGGTGTGGCTCAGTGGATTAAGAGCTGGATAGGTTGCAGGCCAGGTCCCCGACTGGGGACATGCAGGGAGCAACCCGCCGATCAGTATTTCTCTCCCTCTCCCCCTCCTTTCCCCTCTCTCCAAAATTAAATACATAAATAACATCTTTTAAAATGATCATTATTTCCATTTTGTGGTAGCCGGTGGGAAGAGCCCAAGCAGTCGTTGCTTTGTCTGGGAGGCTGTGAAAGCCCACAACTGAGTGTGTGATTTTTTTTTTTCTTCCTATGGTGGTGGCATCCCAGTAACTAGAAGAGATAATAATGTGAATGAAAAAACTATTAAATATTTTATCTTTTATATAATTTAGGCAGCTTTTGTTTTCAGGATTAATGGGATTACTTTAAGAGAGTAGTAGCAATGTACCCTCCCATTGTAGAAAATAAGTCCTTTGCTTTCTGTGCTTTCCTTGTTGCTTTGGGAAATGAGGTTCTTAGGCTCTATAGCACAGGTGGCAAACACAAGGCCCGCGGGCTGAATGGCCCTCCACCTTGTTTTATCCAGCCTGGCACTTCGTTTCTACCGGCGGGAGCCAAGCTCTCACTTAACTGTTAAGGAGTAGTTACATTTATACAGTCCTAAAATTACATTCGGCCCTTTGCAGTCAACCACGAGGCTGATGTGAACCCCAGTGAAAGTGAGTTTGATACCCCTGCTCTATAGGAACAAGAATGCTTTCTATTTCTCACACTGGGTCCCCTGAGATGTTAATAGGGTACATTGGCAGGGCCTGCTGATATTCCCAGCAAGTACTCTTCAGAAAATGCTGCACTAATTCCCATAGCAAGCAAATGCCTATTATAGTGGGTATGGTTTGGACATGTTTTCTATATATGAGCTCTGCGTAAGGAAATACTATAATTATGACCTCTGTATACATTTTACTTTCCCTGTTCTCTGCTTGCTTTTTTCTTGGGTTGTAAGTGTAGGGCTGTAGATTTATATTGTTTTAGAAATACCCTACTATATCTGTTTGGAAGGAAAATTAACTTTTTTCCTCTTTACTTCCCTAGACTGTAAATAGTGTGTGTGGTCCAGAACACATATAGTGCTTAGAATTATATTGTATAGGACCTTATGTTACCAAACCTGAAAATTGAAATCTATAAGAAAAGTCTCAAGTAAGGTACAAGGGGGAACTATCTACCCTAGATATTTAGATCCTAATTTTTCCTTCCTGTACCAGTCAGTACTAACAGTATTTAGATGAAACCTCAAACTACTACGATTTGGTCTGCAAGAGCAAAAAAAAGAATAAGTGAACCCTTATTACCCCTGACTGGTATTTTTGGTTTGTTGCAAATCGCAATGTGACTGGGGCCTAACTAACATGTACTCTGTTATCGTTGGCGGTTCACAGCCCTGGCTCTTGGAAGAATACTGGATGATCATTTTCTTTATAAAATATATCAACCCAGTGATTAATTGGTAAGGCAATCAACCTGGCAATTAATTGACAGGTTGCCAGAATTAAGTGTAAATAACAATTTCATGGAAAAAATAATTTCTTGGTATAGGAAAAATATTAAAAGAACGAAGTTTTCACTTGGAAGTTTACAGTAAGATAAACTATAGTCTCATGAATTTATACAAAGATACTTGTAAGTCCTGTCTAAACTTGGCAGAAATTTCTTGGCAGCCAAGTACTTGTTTCCAAGCCATAAATTCAATTAAAACTGCCCAAAGGTTATAGGGAATTCATATAGTAAAAGTCCTTTTTAAAAGACACAAGTAAGTTATTTACATGAGAAACATATGACCCGAAACCTTCCCAGCTGTGCAGCTGTCCAGCATATTATTCCCCTAGAGGATGATTGTTAGAACTTTTTGAGTGATTTTTTTTTGACAGTGATAAATCTCTGACTACAGGATTAAGTTCATTTATAAAGCTCTTGTGCTAGGAGCCAGCACTTTTAAACCCTCTGCATATCCTTGTTTCTGTCACCTGCCTGTAAGTGTGGCTGCTTGCTGGTCACAGGCTCACTTCCTGATGCAGACTACACATGTCCCTGTTGGTGTTCACAGTCCGTATTTATGCTGTGACAGTTACTGGGTACTGCATGATGTGGACATTTCAGGAGCCTACAAATAGGTAGCTATGCTTTAAAATATTAGTGCTTGGCTTACTTAAAAAGTGTGATTCATTTTTAAAAACACGCACGCACAACTCTGTACTAGACTGAGATGTGGGTTTTCATTTGCATTCAAGCTCTCCTTAGCCCTGTAGCTTCAAGGAGGCCATTTATTCTCTCTGAAGTTCCATTTTCTTATCTTTGAAACAGTGTATAAATCTTCTGCCTGTTGTACAGTGTGATTATGAAAATTCATATAATCTTATGTTAGTACTTTAATCATCATGAACACTTTATAAATAATAGTTTTATAATGTCTAAGAGCACATTGGTACATTTTTTACCTTTCCTAAAAATCCCACCTGAACTTAGGTGTATAGACAAAATAGAAATAAAAGTGTAGATAAGCCTCTAAACTCCAGAAGGGACAGGCCAGCAACCAACGGTCAGGTGACCGGCCACCTGAAATAATTCTTGGCCTTCCCAGTCTCCCCTTGAGCCGCCTTAGTTTTATTTGTAGTTACTTTTAAACAGCTAGTCCTTGAAAAGCTATTTATAGAAGAACCTCTTTTGCAGCCTGTCCTTGATCCTGTTCTTCTTACCCTTCTCTTTTAGACCACATTGCACACATTAGAGAGCTGATAGGCATAATTCCAAGGTGCTTCCCCCTCAGTGGGAAATAGTCACAGGACTTCTGCAGTCACAGGAGAGGTGCTGTTGGCGTGGGTTGTCAGCTGGCCCAGGGATACAGCTGCAGGACGCAGAGCCTCACACCAACACTGTTTTCACTTACTGCTCAAATGCCACTGGAGCGGGCACCTGATTTTTGTATGGTTTTCAGGATTCTCCATTAGATGGATAAAGTCGTCTTCCTCCCACTTAGCACAGAAGGCAAATCTGAAATGCTTTACAGAGAGCGTGTGCTGCACTTGCTGCCACTGTCTAGAACTGTATTTGTTACTCCTCTCATGTATGTCTTTTCCCCCCTCTTGAAATGTTTAAAACACAGATCACATTGCACTGATCATAGAACTTCTGGGGAAGGTGCCTCGCAAGCTCATTGTGGCAGGAAAATATTCCAAGGAGTTTTTCACCAAAAAAGGTAAAATAAATGTGCGTGTATATTCCCAGACACTAAGGAGGCAAAAGTGTTTAAAAATTCAGAGGTGAGTGCAGCTGGGTACACGACCCCAGCGCCCGCAGAAGGATGGCCTGCTCAGCAGAGAGGTGCGGTGCTGTGGTCACAAATGGAAACGAACCAGACCGTGTGGCTCAGCTCCCAGCTGCTCCCCTGGTTATGTGGCCATTGACACAGCCTCAGCTCTCTGGTTTCTAAATGGGGACACCAGTGGGGTTTATGTCATATTAAATTAGTCACTCTGGATAATACCTGCACAAAGTTGGTTGATGACGTAGCACTTCCAAAAATGGGTACATTTTTGCCAGCCTTTGGCCTAAGCACTGCCTCTGTCAAAGGGCAAGCAAGGGTTTTGGTTTAAGCTTAAGAGCAAGACTACATCTCACTCAACTCATAGCCCGCTGACACCCCCACAGCCACTTCAGCGTCAGTCATGTGAATTAATTTTGTGCTTTGTGGTTTTCTAAGTTTGTTATTGCTTAATTGGTGAAGGAAACAAAGATAAAATTCTCACTTCAAATTTTTGACTCAGTAATATATGTTGGTATATTTAAATATGTATTTCTTCTGCACTTCAAATAATAAGCTTAAAAGCTGAAATGTGGAAAACCTGACTTAGAAGGGACTAGAAAACTAGCCTTTTTCCCTTTGTCATGGTTCCCTTTTCCTCACAACTTGTACACTATTGCTGAGAAAAATTATTTTTCTCAACACTGACAACAAGTATACTCAGAAATACTTCTTAATGTTCCTCTTTTTTGGGGGGAGAAACAGTGAAGCACTTCATAAGCGTTCCTGCTCATGTGCAAAGTCAGAGTAATGGCGTGCCTGTTCCAGGTAGGGAGTTAAATAGGCACGCACTGCCCACAGAAGACGCTCGGAATAAGCGTTGTGTGAGAAGAAATTTAAAGCAGCATTTACCGTCACTTTCAGCCTGACAGTGACCAAAGGGGAGGGAGGAGGGAATTTCAGGGGGAAAGGGGGTTTACAGGAACAAGTATAAAGGACACATGGACAAAAACTAAGGAGGGGTGGAAATGGGAGGGAGGTGGGGAGCACTGGGGGGGTGGGAGTAAAAGGCAGAAAACTGTACTTGAACAAAATAATTTATTTAAAAAATAAATAAAGTAGCATTTACCTTAATAAGCCACTGATAATTGACGTAATCTTTTTTAAAAATTGTTACATCAAAGAAGTGAAAAATAGATTGATGTTCTAGAATATTTATTTCCGTAAATACCTAGTTCCTGACAGCCCCACCCAGTTTGACTGGGGCTAAGATACTGGAATGGTGAAGTGAACAGATTTTCTTAAATTTTTAGGCCCTCGTGAAAGATGGAGGCACTCATTTCCAGGGAATGCAACAGGAAGAGAGGTGCTTTGTAAATGGAGGGCTCGATTTCGATGGCAAAATTTGGTTCTTACAGAGTACCTGGATTTCCACAGAGTCAAGTCACTTGCCAGTGTTGGTCAGTTTCTTTTGTGCTGTTTTTAACCATAGGTGACCTGAAACACATCACGAAGCTGAAGCCCTGGGGCCTTTTTGAGGTTCTAGTGGAGAAGTATGAGTGGTCTCAGGAAGAGGCAGCTGGCTTCACGGATTTCTTACTGCCCATGTTGGAGCTGATCCCCGAGAAGAGAGCCACTGCCGCTGACTGTCTCCGCCACCCTTGGCTCAACTCCTAAGCCCCAGCCCAGCACTGCAGCAGAGACCACGGGCTGGCCCTCCGGCCCTCCGCCCCACCCCTCCGAGAATTTCCCCCTTCCCTGTTCAGGGTGAAGCTCTTCCAGGGTTTCTAGGGGGTTTTTTCTTTCTGTCTTTTAATCTGACATGTTCATTTGGGTTTGCTTCCTTGACCCTGTGGAGATTCCCCCACAGCCATTGGGCATCCTAGGTGAATTTGGCCTTGATTGGGCTTTGCCAAAGACTAATGGACTAAAATATGGAACAGCCTCTCACCCTGTACCTTTGTCTTTCCATTAGGACATCCTTTATATTATAAGCAGCCTTTTTAAAAAGAGCTATGAAGATGTACGAGCTCATCCTTTTTATTCACTGACTCTAAGAGTCTGATTTTCCAGTGCACAGCCTGCTGCCAGCATACGGATGAGAAGGGGGAAGGGGCTGCCTCTCTGTACAGCAGAGACATTAAACGCGCTGTCTGGGCTGCATCATCTTCCTGGATTGTTTCTGTTCTCTACATTCACATTTTTTCCTGCGACTTTTAAGCTACTGTCTCTTAAATGAGCTGTCTAACACCAAATTTGGGTATTATTTTCTCACTGTTCGAAACACTGTCATGTTCTTTTTATTTAATAACTCCAAGAGCCTTGAAACTTCCCTCTGATTTTTGATGGAAACCAAAACAGAACCTTTGACTAGTACCTTCTTCAGAACCTCAGATGTTCTACAAACAGTCCTTTCCTATGTGTCTCCTGTTACCCTAATAGCAGAGCTGTTTTGTTTGGGTGTTTTGTTTTTGTTTTTGTTTTTGTTTTTGTTTTAATCCCTGGCTGGCACTTGACTCTGTTCACTTGTGTTTCTCTCCCCGTAACGGAGAAATGCAGGCTGACTTGAGAAAGGAGATGTGGACCTCAGAGATTTCCCATCTGAGAAGACGTCTAGAGTTATTCGTTTGTTTTTTTTTCCCAAGCAGTCCCCAGACTTTTATTTACAGCTTTCAGTTTTTTCTTGTCCAAACTTTAGCTTTGAAGCAGTCTCCCTCTGTGGCTTTGCTGTTTTGATGTTCTCAGAGGCCTCAGGTCCTAAATGAAATCCCAGGATAAAAGAACTGAGGGAAGGGGTGGGATGGCACCTCTTATTTTCATTACTTTCAGAGGGAGGGGGGTGTTTGTTTTTCGGTTTTTGTTGATTGGTTTAACATTAGCCATTCTCTGCTGCTATTTCCTTGTATAATGTAAGTTTTGACTGCAATTTTGAAATTATTGAGATGTACTTGAGGCTTTTTTTTTTCTTTTATAATGAGAAAAGGCTTTTTGAATCTTAGGATGGGTCTCTCTCAGACTTGCCCTAGACTACATATTCCTTGGGCCAGATTGAAAGCAAAAGGGGCATGACAGAGGTCACAGCCACTTGTTCAGCTCGGACCACATGGGCCTTGGGGTACAGCATTCCCCGGAAGCAGCTACAGGACTCTGATTCGCAGAAGGCCAAGGAGGTGCACCTTGAAGCTCTACTAGCAAAGCTACCAATGAGACTTGTGTGTAGCCAACTTTCGATACAGGAATTAGAATGTAGATTCTTTCATCCACCAACGGTGTGGCAAAGGAGGAAGTGGTACAATTATGCAATCCATTTAACTCAAACACGTTCCCCTGAGTGACTGTGGCCGGCCGTTCATCGGATCCTTGATTGGGTAGTCCTGAAATTAGACATGTTCCTTTAGAAAGAATTTTAAGTGAGGCTGTCTATGCATCTATCAAGAATAAAGAGAATAAAAAGATTACATCAAACAACGGCAGGGAAAATCCTTCAGCAATTCTAATCCACTTTGGGTTTTCAGTGATGTATATATTCAATACACACACACATTCAAAGCAATAGCAGACCAGAACTGAATTCTTTTCTACACTGTAAAATCACAATTGTGGAATTACAGGAATTCTGGGGATGATATTAAGGTGAAATAACCAAAACACAAATAGAAGGCCCCATTTTAACAATTGATATGAAAAGAACTTTTAGTAGGAGAATCAATAACTTCATTTTGGAACCATTTCTCATGAAATAAGGGCTTTTCCCATCATTTAAGGAGCCAGATGAATTAGAAGGCGTAAAAAGAGGCAGCTGTAGAATTTGATCTTCCAAGCACCCACGTACCTTTATTGAACTTAATCATAATACTGTCAAATTGCCATGATCTCACTAAAGGATTTCTATTTGCTGTCAGTTAAAAATAAAATCCCGAATACATTTTTATTCTTTCTACTGGATGCATTGTCTGTTTTCTTTGTAAATGCAATACAATAAACAGTTTAATAACCTACCTGTTACCAGAAGCTTTGTGTTTGCTTATTGCCCAATTTGGTCTGGCCCAAGCTTCAGAGTAAAAGGTATTGGTTCGGTATGCTTTTTTATCTTAAATATGCAGTGAAACTGTACAACCTAAACACATGCTATCTTGTGGGATTTGTAGTGTTTCTTGTGTCTTTTAAGTTGGGCTTGGGATGGACTAACTACATTTTGGAAAATTGTGAGAGAATTGTTTTTCCTTATATCTGGCAGCATTTGTCCCAGAATATTTTTGGTGTTTTTCTCCCCTCAGGTTACAATTGCCGTAGGTGCAAAATGGCAAAAAACATGTGAACTCCGACTAAGGCACTGGCATGGTGAACACATGTACACAGGTTTCATACACTTGTCTGATTCACTCCTTACAGTAAATTCTTAGAGATGCAATGGCTGGGCCAGGGAGTAAGCACATTGTAAGGCTTTTAATAAATGTTGCCTAACTTATGTGGAGGAGGGTTGGACTACTTTGCTGCGACCAAGAGTGTTTGAGAGGGAACTGTTGTGACCTTGCTCATTTTGTTCCTGATAACCAGTTTGCCCAAAAAGAGAGCATCTTGCAGCAATTTTCATATTGGGTCACTATTGAAGTCAAACTCCTTTCGTGGGTTTTATTGCCCATTTGCTTTTGATGATTTGGCAATGCATTTTTGTCTTTTTCCATCATATTTTCTAGTCTTTGCTTTTCATTTTTATTGGTGACTATTTTAGTGTTACTCGTAGAAAGTCCTTTGCCACCCCTGAACTACATAAATGTTCTAATTCACTTGTTTTCATTGGGCCATACTTGAGACAGTGTATTCATATTATAGTGTTGACCATAATGGAACCTGATTTAAAAACAACCTAAAAATACTAATCAGGATTTATCCAACCAGTATATTCACCACACTGACCAATCCAGCTCCGTGGTAAATATAAGGACACAGAATTCAGAGGGTTTTGGGAAACTTAACTGCTGTCCTTGGAGAACTTGCTCTCCCTCAAGAACCAGGACCTGGGCTGGAGTTACAGCCCCTTTTACCTTCTCATCTGCCCTGCGTGTCCACAGGGAAACCATGTAGTCACACCGGAAATGGGCAGGCAACAAAAATTTTATTACTGCCCATTCTTTTTTTTTTCTCCTTTTTAATCCTCACTCAAGGACACTGTTGGCTGTCACAGAGAGGGAAACAATGACAGGTTGCCTTCTCAGACGCTCCTTGACCTACTGGGGATTGAACCCTCTACCTTTCAGTCTAGAAAGATGTTCCAAGTAATTAGGCCATACCAGCCAGGGCTGTTCTTTTATTTTTGACCTTACAAAGCAAATTATTTGCTCTTACTATACTGTAGCACAGAAAATGGATGATTTGTTGATAACTTTTATTTGCTCCCAAAATCAGGTCTTTTAACACCAAAGAAGCTTTGTATTTTTCTGACCAATTTGGTGCCTTTGGAGTTACCAAGGCATTGGTAACATAGCTCTTTAGTCTTCAAAATTATATAAAGGTGATGGACCTTCAGCCCTACTGAGGATGAATTCTTGTCACTACTGGCATCTTGGTTTTAAGACTTGTGATTAAAAAATATATGTGATTAAAACTAAATGTACAATAGGCATTTTCCTTAAAGTCTTTGCACAAATATTAATCCACACCCACTCATGAAATCAGAAATATCCCAGTGTAAAAGCCAGAAAACTTGAGATGTGAAGCGTTTTAAAAGTTTTAATTAAGCAAATTTATGTTAGTGCCTAGTTCTGTTACCCACCGTAGCATTCCTTATAAAGGGAGGTGATCAACTTGACTTTATATCTTCCCAAGATCACTTGATCACAATCTTCTCTCACCCATAATTCAGATCTGACTTTTGCCCATTTTAATACAGTAACAAGCTTTGTCCTCCAATTGGCAGAAGTAGACTGTTACAGAAGGTGCATCGGCTGCCTGCAGTTGGAGCTGTGTTCTTAAACGTGACGCCCCTAAGAAAACGCATTGGTGGTTTTGCATTTGTTCAGTACAGAGGAAGGCGCGGTCACTGGGGAATAGGTGGGCCCTACTAAAAGCCCGCTTGAGGTTAGATAACAAAAGGAGGGAGTTTTGAAAGTTAGAGCCCTCCTTTCATCTTCAGCAACTTTATTGTAAAACAAACATCCATCAGCAGCATGTGGGGTTATGAGGATCTAACATTTGTTCCAATAAAGCATTATGGTAAGTGCCCACTCCAGCAGGAAATTAGAGGAGTTAATTTTGACACAGTAAGTTATTCGGAAAACCTTTTAACAGGTCCCCAGTGATCCCCACCTGTTACATACTTGTGTAAGAACACTTGTAATCCTCGTACCTTGAATGTGGGCTTTGTCCTAATAGAGGAAGTAAACATGACAGGATGTCACTTCTGAGATTGGGACACACAAGGGCTGCGGCTTCTGCCTGCACCCTGTTGGTTCACCTTGGAGCCCTGGCTCTGGGGCAGCAAGGCGCTGTGTGAGTACCACTGTGGAGAGGCCCCCAGTACAAGCTGTGAGAACACCCTGCGAACAACCACTGTGTTGGGAGCCCACGCAACACCTCAACTGCAGCCCTGCAAGAAACTCTGAGGTAGGGACACTTGGCTGAGACTTGCTGGATCCTAACCCACAGACACGGAAATGTTTTAAAGCCACTGCGTTCTGGGTAATTTGTTACGCAGCAACAGTTCAGGGATGTAAGGTAATGAAAGCATTTGGAATATCCTTCCAGTTCACATTTCAGATGTAAATGACTAGTCCTTTCTCTCTGGGCCCTATCTGCTCAGGCTTGGTCACTGATGAGACTTGGGTATCAGAACTATCCCTAGCCCCCAGCAGCCCAAGACAGGCAAACCAGAAGTAAGGGAGGAAGGAAGGTAACTTCATTAGAGGAATGCTGGTTTTATTGAGTTTCTATATACTTTCAAAGATGAGATGTGAGGTGCCCTTTAAGAACGTATTTAAAGGTAAAGCCGCTTTAGAGACCTGAGAGTATCAACAAAAATCATGACTATTATTGGACAGGTTGAGTTCCAAGTTTCCTTGAACATAAAGCTGAAGGGGAGACGCTGGGTGGTGACTCGTTTGCATATCGTTCGTTCCCCAGCCCGGAAGCAGCTCGCTGTTCCCAGCAAGAGCAATGCAAGCTGTTGGCAGGTGCACCTGGAGCCCCCAGGAGCTTCTGGGAGTCACCATAGCTGCCATATCAGTGAGAAATATTTTGACAGTAAAGAGGCTTTTAGAAATGTTTTTATTTCTTGCCTTCTATAAAAAAAGTAAAAGAAATGAACAAATATAGCTAGAAACTCACTAAGCTACAGAATTTGTGAAATTCTGCTGTTCATCAAGCTTGCATAAAGTAGGTGCCTGGCTCTGAAATAATCTTATCAGCACAGCAAAATACAAATAAACTCATGGACATGGACAAGTGTGACGACTGTGGGGCAGGGAAGGTGAGTATAAGGGTAACGCATGGTAATGGAAAAAATGCAATAAACTCACTGAGCCACTTTGAAAAAAGAAGATATGAATATGATTATCACACCTCATGCTAAACGTTCCTGTTGGCAACCGGCCAGTGCTGGGAGGCTGTCCTTCCTCACCCATCTGAACAGGAGCAGAAATGCCACGCTGACTGGGCATACAACATGCCCTACAACCCTGGAGTGAGACACCTACTGTGTGCCATGTCCCTGACTGCTGCTGGGTGAAACTACAACAAGATCCGCTGTTTGTTCAGCATTTCCCCCCTCTCTCCTGTGAGAGAACAGCGCCCCCATTTTTTCTCTCCTGAGCAAATGACTGAAGACCAGGAAACACCTGTTCCTCAGGACCATTCACTGCAGACAGTCAACAAATCCCTGTTCCTACCCCAGCCCCCAGGGAGGGAACAGCCTGAAGAACGAGTTGTCTTGGCATTTGCTGCAACACAGTATTATCCAAACTGAGTTCCCCTCTGGGTGCTGGCAAAAACTCACCATTTAGTGTGCCAAATCCAAAGTGTTTTATAAGAAATATTTCCAATTACTATAACAAATTACTTGAACACATGTAACAGATTTCTGAATCTGGTAGCCAGTTCTGATTGGGTGAGTGTGGGCACTACACGGAGGTGTGATTTTGGGTTCCAAAGGGAAAAAAAGTCAATTTAGTCTCAAGTTTTTAAGACTCTATGTTTACCCAATCTTTATTAGACTTCCTGGTGGATTCAGGTTCTGGTGACTTCTCTCTACCTTACCCACCTCTGAGTGTCAATAAGAAGACAAAATGTGAGAAAGGAGAAGCAAAGGAACCTCTAACCTCAACCTAAAATGATCCATCTTGCTTAGCTGTCTCTTGTTCAGACGCCCCGCAGGGCCCTTGGCGGTCTTTGGTGTGCCTTCGAAGGACATGTCCTCGGAGAATTGGGCTGGGGGAGTCTCAGACCTGGAGGGCCCTAGACTCGGACTCATTCCACCTTCTCCTTTCACAGAGGAGGCCTCAAGAGGGAAAAGCGATTTGCAGATATGAAGGGATAGGAGGAGAACTTGGGTCCCCAGTGAGGAGAGAGGGACCTGTGTCTGCATATCGTTGGTGGGGGTCACGGCACTTCGGCTTCACCTGAGAGTTCTCTGTAGGTGGCCCTGTCTCCGGAGAGCACCAGGTCCAGTCTTGGGGCGAGGGCTTCAGGACTTGCTCTAGCAGCCAGGGCCAGGGACGCTGGGCAGGAACTAGGTTCATCTCTGAAGAATACTATTCCCTCATTTCCCAGTGACAGGAAAATACATGACCTGTGATATTTTTAAAAACAAAAGAGTTTAAGATTATAAAATTTGATACTTTTAAAGCCAATAAAAATGAAGAACTTCCTCACTAGTGTATAAGAGAGTATTCGATGTCCCTCGAGAAACTAATTCATGTCCATTATAATGTTCATAAAATGTAGAGCAAAAAAAGGGGGAACTCAGTAATTCTACCCCAGAATCTATCAGAAAGTTATCTATAGCAGAAATCCAAAATGGCTAATAACCAAGGTCTGGTTTAACAAGTAAATGGCACACCAGTGCTGTGGAGTTGGCAGCTTTTAAAAACTTTCATAATGAACATCGGGAAAATATTTGTATTCTAATGGTTTGCTACTCAAAGCGGGACCCCGATTGTACCACCCATCGCTGCCAGAATGCGGAGTCGGCCCGTCCCGCCTGCTCAGAGCCCACACTTCATCGAGATCCCCAGCCCTTTGGGTTTTCTCATTAAAGTCTGAGAAACATCTTTGGGTGGGGTGGCAGCTGCAATACTGATTTATAATTACTCAAAAATAATATAGTATATCTATGTGGTGACAGATTGGAAGTTAATTTGCAAAATTTAAAAAGTTTATAGTGAGATACTCCTCCCTACCCACACAAAGTGCCTGCAGTGTGTAGATCCTTAATCAGTGACAGGTATTAAGTGATGAGCTGATATTGTCCTGGGCTTTACTTTTCTTTTTTTGTTTTTAAGATTTTATTTATTTAGAGAGAGAGGGAGAGAAACATCGATCAGTTGCCTCCCGCACGCCCCCAGCTGGGGACCAGGCCGCATCCCAGGCATGTGCCGTGAACCGGAATTGAACTGGTGACCTTTTTTGCTTTACAGTACAACGCCCCACGGAGCCATGCTGGCCAGGGCTGTCCTGGGCTTTTCTTTCTTTTTTTAAGATGCATTCCTTAATTTTCTTGTTAAATAACATTTTGAAAACTTAAAAGACAGTAAGGATATTAATATGTTGTGCTTCCTTTTCAACCATACATTAAAACTGCTTAAGTCATGTTTTTCTTTTTGCCTTAGCTATCAGGAAGCATAGAGCTGAATTTAATAACTCAGCGCAGTAATTCTATCAGCCTCACTTTCTAAAATACTTGTTTTCCTCTTGTGACTTTTGTTTTCTATTTTATTAGGTTTTTCTAGTATATGTCTTTACAAATCACTTCAAATTCTTTCTGAAAATCAGGGTCCAAATGACAGTAATGAGTTCTAAACGTTGTTCTTTTTTGCCAGACTCCACAGAAAGATGAGTTTATGAAGCCACCTGCCCATTTTTAATTCTTTCTTCTCTCCCCGTTCTTTTTCCACTTCTCAGGACACAAGTGTTCCAGTTAGCCCCTCAGTGAAGGGCTCAGATGCCAGCTAGCGCCTCCCATTCCCTAGGTCATCCCTGGGCCACCCCGAGGCCCTTAGAGCTCAGTCTCAGGAGTCATTCGGTCTGCCTATTTAATAAGGAAGCAGAAGCCCACGGTCCATTCAAGGTCGCGCAGACCGCCCCCCAGTGGAATTACTCACCGACCCTCCAGCTGCCTCAGACTTCCTCTGCAATGAGAAAGAGAAGGAACAGTGCTTGTTTACGATCAAGCCTTGCTTTCAGGGAAATTCCCCAACAATTCCCCTTATTCAAGAAAGTTTGCACTCTGTTCATAACGTTTATCAGCTTCTAATTCCATGTAGCTAGATTGTCTCCATTATCAGGACCTAAGGTCCAATTCAGACTTCTTCCCTCACTGCACCCCCAGGGCCGGAAAGTGCGGGTGGGCAACTGAGCGAGAGCACAGGAGCTGTTACTGGTTGGCCAGATGGACGATGTAAGAAGTGGAGAT
Source organism: Artibeus jamaicensis (assembly GCF_021234435.1). Taxonomy (NCBI): domain Eukaryota; kingdom Metazoa; phylum Chordata; class Mammalia; order Chiroptera; family Phyllostomidae; genus Artibeus; species Artibeus jamaicensis. The sequence goes on from NW_026521356.1 coordinate 5,683,062, forward strand.
ACTAGAAAGACAGAGGGGGAGAGAACTAATATTGATTAATCCCCTATAATATGCAGGCATCGTTAGTGTTTTGTATGCATTCTCTAATCCTCAACACAATCGTTTATTTTTCTTGAGATACAATTCACTAACATAAATTTTACTCCACTTGGTTGTCTTAAGGATATTCACTAGGTGTGCCAGCATCACTGCTACCTAATTCCAGGACATTGTCATGCAAGGAGCTCTGTGCCCGTTAGCAATCCCAATTCCCCCCTCCCTCCTAGCCCCAGGAAGCTACTATCTCGTGTCTCTACGGATTTGCCTGTTGTGAACATTTTTTATGAATGGTATCATGCAATACATGGTCTTTTGTGTCTGGCTTCTTTCACTTACTGTAATTTTTTCAAGATTCATCCACACTGTAGCAATTTTCAGTATTTCGTTTCTTTTTATGGCTGAATAATGTTCCATTGTATGGATTTACACATATCCTTTATCCACTCATCATTCAATGCACATCGGGGTTGTTTCCGCATTTTGACTGTTGTGCTACTATGGACATTCATCCACAAGTTTTAGTGAACGTGCATTTTCTTTCTTTTTTTAGTAAATATATATTTTTCATTTAATTATTGTTCAAGTACAATTTTCTGTCTTTTACTTCCATCCCAGGCCACTCCCCTGAACATGTATTTTCAATTTCCTTGCATATATACCTAGGAGTGGAATTCCTGGGTCATATGATCTCCATTTCTGTGGTTCTGTTCCTGTTCTAGTTGCTTGCTTAGTTTGCTTTTGTTTTAGGTGTGGTTGTTAATAACTGAGTTTGCTGTCTTTTTACTGTTCATGTTTTTTATCTTCTTTTTCTTAGATAAGTCCCTTTAAAATTTCATATAATAAGGGCTTGGCGATAAAAAAATGGCCCAAACTTCCTTCTTTTTTATTATTGCCTCCCTGGTGGGTGTGAGGTGCTGTCTCCTTGTGGGTTTGAATTACATCTTCCTAATGACTAATGAATGATGTTGAGTATCTCCATGGGCTTTTGGACATTTGTATATCTTCTTTGAAGAAATGCCTGTTCAGATCCTTTGCCCATTTAAAAAATTATGTTATTTGTATTTTTATTATTGAGTTGTAAGAGTTCTTAATATGTTCTGGATACTAGAATTTTAATTATGACTTGCAAATATTTTCTCCCAATATGTGAGTTGTCTTTTCACTTTCTTTTTAAAAATATATTTTATTGATTATGCTATCACTTTCTGGATAGTGTCCTTGAAGCACAAAAGTTATCAGTTTTGATGAAATCCAATTTATCTATTTTTTTGGGTTGCTTGTGTATTAGTTCTTATATCTTAGAAACCATTGCCTAATTCAAGGTCATGAAGATTGACACTTACGTTTCCTTCTAAGAGTTTTATAACTTTATATCCTACATTTAGATCTTTGATCCATTTTGAGTTTTACATATGATGTAAGGCAGGTAGTGCAACTGAATTGTTTTTGCATGTAGATATCTGGTATTCTCACACCATTTATTGAAGACTGTTATTTCCCCCATTTACAGGTGTTGGCATCTTTGTTGAAAATCAGCCCAAGATGTTGAGTTTATTTCTGGACTATTAATTAATTTACTTATTTATTCCATTATCATTTATCCTTGCTATGGACTCTCAAATACATTCTATTGGTCTGTGTGTCTATTCTTTTGCAGGTACCACACCATCTCAATTACTGTAGCTTGGAAGTAAGTTGTGAAATCAAGGTACGTCCACCTTCTAACTTTTTCTTCTTCAGTACAGTTTTGGCTATTCTGGATCTCTTGCACTTCCATATAAATTTTAGGATCACCTTGCCAATTTCTGCAAAAAGCCAGCGGGGATTTTGATAGTGGTTGCACGTAACCTGTAGATTGGTTTGGGGAATATTGCCATCTTAACAATAGGAAGTCTTCTGATCCATGAACATGAATGTTTTTGTTTATTTAAGCCTTTAATAAAATAAAGCTCTGCCCCCCTGACCCAACTTTGTGCTTTGACAGAAGCAATAACTACTTCACTGAGTAGTTCGATGTGTTCAGGAAGGTTCCGTGGGTGTTTTCTAACAGGTAATAAATAAGTTGAATCCTGCATGATAGTGAGGGGACTAAAGCACAGAGAGGAGGAAATCTGAAGAGATTGAAGGCAACACGCATGGGGTACAGAGGGAGGGGGAAGGAAGGAAAGGAAGGTGAATTGACATGTTGATTAGTGAAGAAAGTGTCAAAGGAACAAAGCTATCTCTTCATAAGAGAAAACTTTAAAGAGAAATTAATATGAATAAAATTTCTTTCTAGCTAAAAGAATCCCCTCTGAGAATAAAAGAATACAGCTGAGTAATATAAAAATGCCCCGCACAGGTGTCCCTCGAGGCCAAGAGCCAGGCAGGCCCCTGCAGAGCTCCAGGGAGAGCCCCTGACACAGAGAGTCGTGCGGGTTGCTGGGGTCCCCACCTCCATCCTTTCCTCACAGGGTCGCTGTGAGGGTTGAATAAAAACATCCTCTAAAAACAAACCTTACATCACTCTTGCACACGGAGGAGCTCCATGTGCAAGAGTGCACTAGTTCCATTTCCCTTCCCTTTACGGGGTTAGCCAGGGACCCTTAGGAATCTGCTGCAATAGAACTGTATCTCTCTCCTCTGCCCGCCTTGGCCCAGCTCATTCTGGCAATTTGGTTTCCATCTTTAACCACATAACTTAGAGTTTGAATCTCTCTTCTTCCACTTCCAGAGAAGGGTGAGATGTTTCCAGTTACGTCCCCGTGGAGAAGTAGGCCCTGGGCTAAGCCGGAGAAGACCTGAGTCCCGTGCTCCTCCTTGCTCCCACCTTCTGTGAACCTGTAGGTGGTCTCCCTTGAAGGCTTCAGGTGCTTCCCTGGGAAGCCTTTGGTCACAGGGGACAGAGGAGTTTAGCTGTGTCTTCTCGTTCAGGTTCAAGGGTGATATGAAGACCACTATGGGAAGTGGAGACTGGAGAGGTCTGGGTGTGTCAGGCCCCTCAAGAGGCCGCCTACATTTCGGGGTTCACAGTGTGCGAGACAGGCCCCGCCCTATGACAAGGTGATGAAGTGTGTGCACTGAGAGGTCAGCGCCTCCGATAGAGGAGGACCTAGAGGGGACAGGAGCCCTGGAGGAAGGGCGGCCACTGGGAAGCGGTCGGAGGAGGCTTCCCGGAGGGCCCGCCGGTGCGGCCAGGGTCAGCTGCAATGGACTTTTATGCCTGAGGGGTAGGACTGGGAAGAGAGGAAACTGAAACAGGGTGGGCACACGGAGAACCCCAAGGCTACCCTCACCCCAGGGAGCGCGGCCCAGGAGCTGTTCCTTCTGTACCCTAACCTGCCTTTCTCCTTCCCCAACGAGTCATGCCTTCTGCTCACCTGTCATTCACTTAGCAACCCCCCAGGGTTACTTCAAGAGCCAGCCCCTGGGCGGCTTTCTAGGGGAGGCCACGCCTGGCTCCCCAGGTAGATCGGGACTCTTCCCATACACCCCACGAACGCAGGGGGCAGGAGAACACCTGGAGCAGCCTCTGACCCACAGGCCTGTCACCTGCCACATTGCCACCCTCCAGTGGACTTCGGCCTTTGAGACAAGAGCTGTGTCCGTTGGACTTGGTGTCCCAACCTCTTGGCCAGAGGCCAAGTCTTCCTGACTGGCTGAGAGGAAGCCCCACCTCCCCCGGGGGAGGGCGGTTACCTTGTCCGTCCGCCGTGTAGTCGTCAGGGAGCAGCTTGTCCTGCCGGTAGCCCAGCACGAAGGCCAGGAAGGAGAGGATGAGGGCGTCTCCGATGCTCAGGATGGCCAGCATGAAGGCCCAGCGGATGGTGCAGTGGCCCAGCGTGTACTTGCCCGTCTGCTCCCCACACATGCCCCGCACCTCGCTCGAGTCCCAGCCGTCCGGGTAGACAAGGCAGCCGATCATCAGGCCTGTGGCTGTGGGGGTGGGGACAGAGGTGTAGGGCCAGGTGTGCTCGGTCTGCCACCTCCCGCCTCACATTGCTGCCATCTTGTCGCCTCCCTTCCCCTTGTGCTAACAGCCATGAGAGGCACCAGGGGCAGCTCCCACCATCCTTGTAGAACACAGGGGAGAAAACAGAGGCTCCAAGAGCTACAGCAGCTTCCCTGGAAGCCAGCGGGCAGAGGGGCAGAACAGAGAGCCAGGCCGGGTGGGTTCCGCCACAGGGACGGGTCCGACCAGGCCCTCAGCCAGGCTCCTCACTTCGGACTAGAGGAGGCGCCACCTACCCTTGCTTTGAAGTCCCCCCAAATCTGGCCCTGGCCCTGAGAACCCATCACTCCTAAGATGTATGTACTTTTTTTCATATTTCAATATCTCTGAAATAAGTGTTAATGAGAAACCTTCAGTCCATAGTTTAATTACAAGTATTGGGTTGGCCAGAAAGTCCACATCGGGTTTTTTTCCATAAAATTAAAGACACATTTTTTGTTTTTACCAATAACTTTATTGATTTGGATATTTTGAGTATGTTGGCTATCTCCTGCATGGTATGATTTTGATTGTTCTCAATTAAAGTCTCAACAATTTGATCGCTATCAGCTTCAACTGGTCTACCCGACTGTGGAGCATCGTCCAGTGAGAAATCTCCAGCACAAAACTTTGCAAACCACTTTTGACATATTCGATCAGTCACAGCATCTTCTCCAGACACGGTACAAATCTTTTTTTGTGTTTCAGTTGTGTTTTTACTTTTCTTGAAATAATAAAGCATAATATGCTGAAAATGTTGTATGTTTTCTTCCAGGATCAATATTAAAATGGCTACATAAAAGTTCACCAATTTTGATGTTTTTTTAAGTGCATGCTGACATGACAGCTGTCACAAGGCGATCTAACAAAATTGTTTCAAATACAGTTAAAGACAGCAAAGTGCCACTAGAGCCATCGAATGGAAAAAAACAAACGACCTTTTTGGCCAAACCAGCACTTTCCTTTGTATGGCACCTAGAGTAATGGCGTGCTCTGCAACCCAGGTGTCCTGGATCCAGTGGCCACAGGACGTATTCCAGCCCCGTCTCTGACTGTTCCTTCAGGAACCTTCCATTCAAGCCACGAGGTCTCCTCATTCTTAGCCAGGACGGCACAGTACAGCTGCTCATACTTCCCATAATCTAAGAATCCCCGGAATGTGTGTTTAAAAATGCTGATTCCTGAATGGGGGGGGATCAGGAACCACTTTCTTTTTTTTATCCTCACCCAGACATGCTCATTGATTTTAGAAAGAGGGGAAGGGAGGGAGAGAAACATCGATGGTTTGCCTCTGACATGCACCCTGACTAGGGACCAAACCCACAACCCAGGCATGGGCCCTGACCAGGAATCGAAACCACGACCCTTCAGTTTACGGGATCATGCTCCAGCCAACTGAGCCACGCTGGCCAGGGCAGGAGCTGCGGTTTCAAATGCACCGCTCCCGGTGATCGGCTCAGCAGGAACAGCCAGGAAACCTCACGGCAAGCCCTGCTCTTTGCTAACTACCTGTGTGACTCGGAGCAAGCTACATACAGTTTTTTTCTTTTTTTGCCTGTTTCCTCATTTGTAAAATAGGGATAATGACAGTACCCATCTGTCTAGAGTGAAGTGAGAGTCAGAGGAATTAATATTGGAAAAGCGCTCAGACCAGTGCCTGGCACACCGGCACTCGTGAGTGTGACTCCCACTGTGCCGTTCTGTGCTTTCGGTGACTCGGTATTCACAGCCACAAAGTCCATTCCCCTCCCCCACTCCGCCCACGCCTCCTCACCAAACCACCACCCCACCTTTGCCCCACAGACAGGTGACATAATCCTGGGGTGTGACTGTAGTGACCCTGAGCACAGCGACCGGGGCGCCTTCTTTCCTCACCCCGGGCCCTGATTCCGCAGGCAGGAGGGTCTTTAGTCTCAAGGCTGTGCCCACCCAGGAGCCCCTCGGAGAAGCACCTCGCAGGACCCAGTTACCTAATGGGGGCCCCCTGGCTCCTGTGAGGAAGGTCAGCAGAGCAAACACACGCGCAGGGAAGTACAAAGGTCAGGGTCCCACCTTCCCCCCTAAGTCTATCAACTCTCCTTTGATTGTTTTATAGGAGGAGGTCATTTATATTGTTCTTTCATAGATCATGAAGTACTTCATGTAGCATTTTGCTCTTTACCCTGACAATACCCCTGTGAAGCAGACCATACATGAATGTCCCGTTTTACAGACGAGAAGCTGAGGTCTCAGAGAAACCAAGTGACCAGCCCAGTCATCCAGCTACAGCAGAGCCGAGACCTGAACTCAGGGCTCCTTTATTGACTTCAGAGTTAATTCCCTCTGCTCCCAGACCGTGACATCTCTCCAAGGAGCTGAATGTGTTCAGTGGTGACGCTTCAGACTTAGTGACAAGCTAGGAAGTATTTCAGGAAGATACTTAGGTAAAACCTGTGGGCTTCCTCTCTTGGTATGAGACCAGCCTTTGGTGCCCCGCATGGCCCCTGGACTAACTGGGGTGGCAGGGGGTGGAGGAGGGACACACACACACACACACTTGCTTGTGCATGGGTGGATGTGGACAGGAGCCGCCCTTCTGTACTTTTCTCCCCAGAGCTTCTGCCCTTGGCCCCTTCCCCTTCCACACTGTCTCCCTGGGGGGGCTCTGGGAAAGAGCCCAGGGCCTCAGACTTGGAAACAAGTTGTCACAATGGGCACCACAGCCCTCTGTAAGCACCTACCCTTCCACCTCTGGTCCTAGGCACTGTGGGGTCAGCCCCATTTATAGTGTTTTGGGGACCCAAGTAGCATATAAGGTATTAGGCAAGTTTACTTACCCTTTCTGACTTTCATATGCTCATCTGTAAAATAGGGATAATAATACCTGACTCAAAGCAGGGTTGTGAGGATTCAGTGTGATGATGAAAAGTTTACTACAGTATCTGGTCCATGGTCAGTGGCCAAGTAACGTCAGCTGGTGCTGTTGTTATCAGCGTCTAAGTCAGATGGACACAACCTGGGTGGATGCGGACGTCATCGCAGCCATCCACACTATGCCAGGTGCACGGGATGATTCTACTTCCTTGACCCCCTCCCTCCCATGAAGTTAGGCAAGGCCATCGGACTTCCTTTGGCCAATAAACTGTGTGCATTTCCAGGCCAGAGCATTTAGCAGGAAGGGGAGACCTTCCAGAGCTCCCTGTCCCTCTGCAGTGACAGCTGATGCTCTGTGAGCCTGGGCTTCAGTAGAAAACAGTGAGGGCAGAGCCCCCAGCTGATCCTCAGGGAGCGTGTACCATGAGGGGGACATAAACCTTTATTTTAAGCCACTAAGATTTGAGAGTTGTTTGGTACTGTGGTATCACTACAGCCATCCTGACTGATAAAGTTGGTTTTTGTGATGTTTATATTTCCTGAGCACCTGCCATGTGTCAGGCACTGTGCAAAGTGTTCTGCATGCATTACATCATCCCAACCCGCAAGAACCCTGTGAAAGGAGATGCTGTTGCTACATTATACAGATGAGGTCACCAAGACTCCGAGAGACAAGCAACTCGCCCTGCGAGTGTTTCCAGGAGCTGGGACCACTCTTGGCCTGCCCCCGGCATCCAGAAGCTCATCTGATATTGTTAAGGCACAGCCCACACGGGTCCGGCCATCAGTCCTCTTTCTCTTCTCTTGCTCCCTTTCTCGGTCCCAGGCTTCTAGCAAGGTCAAGCTAACTGGTTAAGGCCTCTTCAGATAGACGCATCTCCCAGCTGCTGGCTGTGGGACACACCACCTCCTGCTCCCTCCCTTGGCTCATCTTCCCTTCCCCAGCACAGAGCAGCGAAACGCGATACCACCCTCCCTCTCCGGCAAAGGTAAATGTTTCATGCAATGGCCCCTGGCCACAGCGTCTCCTGTTCCATGACCCAGAGTCTGACTCAGATGGCCAGGTGACCCCTCCCCACCCAGGCCCTCCCAGCACTGCCTGTTTGGCAAATGACACCTGTTGTGAGAGGTTGGGGGAGGGGCAGTGCAGAGAAGGAGAGGGGTGGTTGTGTTCCCAGCATCCCACAGCTCTGATGTGCAGGGCCAGCTGGCAGCATGCCAGGGTCGGTTCTACCGCACTTCGTCACAAAACTGCTAAATCTTCATTCCCCTTCTTCCTCCCACTGCCCGCAGAGGCTTGTTTCATCCCCACCCCAGCCTTTCCCTCACCGTATAGAGAGACTGCAGAAGACAGTTGTGGGAATGAGGGCAGCTCTGAAGGCTGGTGAAAGGCCTGGGCACAAGATTCGAAATCAAAGGTTCTGTCCCTCACTACCTGTGTGCTCAAAGACAAATTAGCCCCAAGAGCCTGACGTGTGAAGTGGAAGGAACACCCACTTCGCTGCCCCGTGATGAGGCTGCTGACTTGTCGAAGACATGTGCGAAGGTAACTCTGCAAATCATTACGCTACCTAAGTGTGTGACTCGGCCTCCGTTCTCCTAGGGGCTTGGTTGCCAGCTGATCTGCTATAGCTTGGCCAAGTCTTACCATCTCTCTCAGCCCCAAATTTGTTTTCTGTAGTTAGGGGGCAGGGGACTGTAGCTCTCTGGGGTCGCCTCCAACTCAGACGTGGGTCTTGAGATTATATGTTAATTGTCTGGGGTTCTGATCCATGTTTCATTCTTTCTGTTCAGGATAACACTGCTCTTCATTTCTAGTCAGCCACAGCAAAGCAGGTTGTCTGCAGTCCCTGGCACTGCCTTGGACATTTGGCCAGTGAAAGGCCAGTACAGACAGGCTGTGCACAGTCCTTGGGGTGGGGAGGGACCAAGGGCTGCACGACCAAGTGTTAGGCCATCTCTTCCTGGGCTCCAGAGAGTAGGACCAGCTGGCCCACTGAGGCCTGCCTGGGCCAAGGGCAGGAAAAGGGGGCAGGGGAGGTCTTTCCTCTGAGTAGCACAAGGAGCCACCTCCCTACATGGTTTTAAAGACCCTAGACAGTACCCGCCTCCACATCACAAAATGTCTCCCCCCCACAGCCTCAAGTATGGAACCCTATAATTAAGGAACAAAGACTTTCATTCCACAATGAGAGGGGGAACTTAAATGCAAGTTTCTGTGGGAGAGGTCACATGCAGTAGAACATCCTAAATCAGTGGCTGACCTTACAGTCTTCCTTGAGAGCAGTTTGGGGTGGGAGGGAGGAGGTGAGGGCAGGACTCTGGGATCCTTAAAGGAGAAAGAACAAACGCACAGAAGTGGGTGATGTGGACATCTAGGACGTGCCTGACCGGCATCACTGTTTTGCCACGTGGTTGGGTCGCATTCCCACACAGCCGACAATGGAAGCTTTCTTTTCTCTTCCTCCCAGAGTGGCAACGGCCTCTGGTGTAATAACCTGGGAGTCAGGACATCTGATTTCTGCTACCAATTAGCTGAGTGCTCCTGGTAAAGTCACTTGCCCTCTCTGGTCCTCAGTTCCTCAACTGCAAGATAAGGCAGTTGAACAACTTGGTCTCTAAGGTGTTTCCTAAAAGTCTCTACTCCTCAGAAGCTTCGGCAGAGCACTGAGTGGAGCCGGGCTAAAGGAGGACAGCTGAGTAGGAGACCCAGAGCTTCCACAGAGGATGGGATGGTGCAGCTGCACCTGTGGCCTGCGGTGGGCCCCCCACCTGCCCGCCCACTACCCCGCTCACCCGCAGCCAGCTGCATCCACGCGCAGATCTTGTAAACTGTGGCGGTGTTGCAGACGAAGAACAGGCTGAAGCAGATGATGGAGCCAATGATGAGGAACATGCCCAAGGCCACAAAGAACATGGCAGTCTTGAAGGCTCTAGAGGGGATGGAGGAGAAGTCCAGAGGGCCACCCTTGCAGATGAGCTCAGAGGAGAGCACGTTGCCCACACAGTAGGAGAAAAGGCCAAAGTAGCCTGCCTGGGGTGTGTTGACGCTGTCCCCGATCCAGTAGGGCTGGATGAACAGGGCCATGACCAGCACAGAGAAGCAGATGGTGAGGGTGCCCCACATCACGCCGACAGCCCTGGCGTTCCGCACATAGTTGGTGTGGTAGATCTTGGCGGCCTCCTGGGCAGGCAGCAACTTCACCATGGTGAGGGCGCGGGCGCCTGGCCTGGGGCCTGCGGGCTGGAAGTCGGTGTCTGTGAGGATGGGGGCCCAGAGCCGGTCCCTCCCCAGCCGGGTTTGGAGAAGAGGCCGAGGTCAGGGCACAAGATGAGGGTCCCTCCAAAGTAGAGGAAAGGGGATAGATAAATAGGACAAGGAGACGATCTTGGCTTCTTCAGAGAAGCTTGCTCAGGTGCCTGTGTCCGCTTTAGCTGGCCTGTCTCTGATCTCCTGTCTCAAGGCTTTGGGGGTTTCGGGCCTGCAGGCACCGCCCCGCCTCCATTTGCAGCTCCGGGCCCCGGAGAGCTCCGCCCCCTTGGGCGGGCCCCGCCTCCTCCCCCCGGGGCCTGCTCTGCTTCAGCACCGCGGCCAGCACCCCACCCCCCATCCCCACCCCAGAACCCCGGAGGAGGGGCAGGCCGGGAGGCGAAGGGGTGCGGGGCGGGGCCGATGCCGCGTGACCCACCCGCAGCCGGAGGGAGCCGAGGCCCCTTTAGAGTTTCCGGAGGGTGGGACTGAGGCTGTCAAGTCCCTCCCGCTAATTCCTGCCGCTTCCTGAGCGTCGTCCCCATCCCATCCTCCCCCCACTCCGCCCTGGACTGCTCTCTGGTCACCCTCTCAGAACCTCTAATCCCCCCGGAGGCCAGCAAAGCCTCTTCTGATTTTATCTTCAGGTCACTGGTTTCTAGTTCCCATCTTTCAATAAAGAGTCGCTAAGAGTCTCCTGTGTGCTAAACCCTATGTTGGAGGGTGTCTTCCCTAAGCAAGAACCACGGAGATTAAAAAGTCTCGGCCCCTGCCCGGAAAAACAGTGAGATATTTACATGGAAGTACATATGCATGGTGTTTAAAGCTGTATTATTTATAAATACATTATCTATATTTATATGTATATATGAATACATTACTATATTACTTTATCATTATAAATACATTGTGTGTGTGTATATATATATATATATATATATATATATTTGCGATACAGGTTGGTAACAGAAGCAACTACAACATACATGTTCCTTTTGAGATTTCTCAGACTTTAATATATGCTTTTTGCTTGATACAATGTCTTTCTCTTCTTGTTTATGTTTTTGTTGCAGATTTCTTCCCCTTCTTTTTCAAAACATATATCTTTCTCCTGATTTTATAGGCAAGTAGATGGTTAGTGTACAGAACTAGGAAAATTCATGAACGTTACAAAAAGTAAAAATCACTCAAAACCCCAATGTGAGGAGCAAAGGAGAAAAAAGATGCTTTTTTTTTTAAATAAGAAAAAGCATTTATTTCTGCTCCCTCACACACCTTATTGTTCAGAAAACAGTCTTACATGCACGTCGGAAGCAACGCAGCTGCACGCTCTGTTTAAAGGCAGGGCGCCGCGAGTGAAGCTGACCGGCTGTGCAGAGTTCTCAGCTTATGGGATCTTGCTTTGTGATTTTACATTAATTTCTGAAAGTCAGATTTGCTATCTCCAGAAAGTGTTAAGAGAGTTGCAAAACAATAATCACTCTATTCAATATTATAGTTGTAGAAATGGATTACATTTTCTTTAAGAAATTAAAAGCTGAGGAGAACATGCCACTGAGCACCACTGGTGTGTCGGTGCAGGGTGTAGGTCAGCGGGAAAAAGCGCTGTAATCAGCTTGTCTCTCTGATATCAAGGAGATAATTTAGTTCAAGCTTTACTATGTGTCCCGTGTTGTCTACTAGATGCTTCTTTTCTGCTGCTTTCATCCTTTTCCATGTTTCATATCAGAGGATTGGTACAGCCTTTAAAACGGCACTAACAGGAACAAATCCCACATCCACAGATTTCTTTGCAAAAGGCATTCTAACCCATCAGAGAGCCTGGTGGTGTCATTCTCATGAATTCTCTAGCCATGGGGAAACTCAGTAGGACACAGACAAATCCACTGGCTTGAATAAGAAATCCACTGAGTTTTGGAATGTTTGGCGCATTGGACTGGTCTAAGACTACGAAACCTAAACCTCCCATTGTAAACAGGAAGCTGGATGCAAGTCCTTCCATAATATATTGTCCATTGTTCTATAGTCTAAGAAAGCTACTGGTCTCTTATGCCCATGTTCATCAGTCATAGAGCCAACATTTGAGGGTTTGACAATAAGATTATAAATTATTCCTCCAGTGATGAGGAAGTAAGATACCAAACATACGAGGTCATGGCTGAAAGAATGTTCACCCAGGGTGGCTTCGTCAGTTTCAGGTTGGGGCATTTCAGCACTAAGAGTTTCACTTGGTACAAAGTCTCCACGTTGGCAGTGGCAAGGGCAGCTCTCCATCTCAAGCCGCAGATGATCTTTAAAAGACAGACTTTGGGCCTGGCTGGTGTGGCTCAGTGGATTGAGGGCTGGCCTGTGAACCAAAGGGTTGCCGGTTTGATTCCCAGTCAGGGAGGGCATGTGCCTGGGTTTCGGGCCAGGTCCTCAGTGGTGGGGGTGGGCGGAGGGTGGCAGTGAGAGGCAACCACACGTGGATGTTTTTCTCCCTCTCTTTCTCTCACCCTTCCCCTCTCTCTAAAAATAAATAAATAAAAATCTTTTAAAAAGAAAAAGATAGACTTTGGCTTTAGAAAGATCTGGATTTGAGTTGGCTCTTATTAGTTAAGTGACCATCCATGGAGGTAGCTTCTTGAGCCTCAGTTTCTTCATACATAAAATGGGGATGATAATATTTTCTATCACATAAGGACAGGTAAAATATTATGTGCAAACTCTTTAGCCCAGGCCTCACATATGAAAGTGCTCAAAAATGTTTTTATTATTATTATTATTATTATTACCTCTGTTAATATTTTGATGCATTTCCCTCCCTCTGCACATATTGCTTTACACAGTTGGATGACAATGTATATACAATTTAGTATCCAATTTTCCCACTTAGCATCACACCATTAACATTTCCTTATATTACTTTTTTTCAAAAACATTTTAATGTTTGTATAATAATTGTTTAATCATTTCCCTTTGTGGGGGGTGTTTTGGCAATTTCTGGTTTTCCACCATTAAAGCGAGCCCTGCTGCCCTGGCCACCGTGGTTCAGTTGGTTGGAGGGTTGTCCTATAGAGCAAAGGATTGTGGGTTCTATTCCCAGTCAGGGCACATGGCTGGGTTGCGTGTTCGGTCCTCGGTTGGAGCACATGCTAGAGGCAACCGATCAATGTTTCTCTCTCACATCATTGTTTCTTTCCTCTCACTCTCCCTCCCTTCCTCTCCCTCCAAAATCAATAAGCATGCTTCAAGTGAGGATTAAAGAGGGGGAAAAAAAGAACACTGCTTTGAACATATTTGTGCTGTTACTTATCTTTCCTCTTTCTCTTAAATCTCTGGTTTTGTGACCGGTCTTCACCATCAGACTGGAAGTTCATCAAGAGCATAGCCCATGTCTCTACCATCAGACTGGGAGCTTCCCCAGAGTAGGGGCTCTTCCCCAGTTAGAAAAGGCCTCAGGCTGCAGCCAAGCTCTTAGGGGCTGGTGGACACCCTCAGTTTGTCCCGCCCAGCATCGCTCCCTGGCCTCTGATAGCAGCCTCTCCTGCTTCCTGAGGTTTGGGCGGGCAGCCACTCACAGGGCAGGCACCCCCCAGACAGGACTGGGGAATCCGAATTAGTGGTGAATTGACATAAGGAAAAAAATTGTTGCACAGCCAAGTCATGGCAACATCCTCAAGAAATGATCCATGGTCTCCTGCTACTGGGAGTTTCAGGCCTAAAATAGGTTGTCCTGTTCCTTTTTCAGCTCTGCGACCCACCCGGTATCCTTCCATTCCCTTCCCTTTTGCTGTCATTAGCCAGAGTAGGTTTTGACCATAGGATTGTGCCTGATCCAAATATTGGCACCAGAAAGTGGGGTTCGGGCCCAGACTTCAGGCCAAAAGCTCTGAGATCCCTGTTGGGGTTCAGCACTGGGAAAGCAGCAGCCCACAGTGCACAGAGGGGAGAAAGCTTATCAAGTTGTAAGCTGCTGCAGACACCAGGGGATCACGTACCCTCTGAGGTTCACTGTGTGGACTCGGCCATGGACTGACTTACGGGGAATGAAGAAACCAGGAACACAGAATGGGGTGGCTGCTCATGATGGCATTGAATAATGTCGAGCAAGACAAGCTTTAATGTCTAGATTACTGATTCAGGGAGTTAAATGAACTTCAAGACCTTTATGTGATATGGCTCAGAGAATCTGTTAAGACTGGTTGCTGCGGGGCGTAAGGCCATTAAAATATTATAAGACTTGGGGAGTATAAGAGTATGAGCAGCAAGGCCTCCAATCCATCCCATGTTCCTGAACAGTTAGACCGGCTCACCTGGTGATTTCTGAGGAACTGGTGTATTCCTTACCTGGCACCCTGACCCCTGACCCCTGACCAAGGAGGGCTAAGCCAAAGCCCCTGGTGCCCCTCTTACTCTCCAAATAATAAATAAAAAACAGGGTTCTGTCCCCCAGGGAGCTGTAGAAATTAGTCACCATGAGTGACTTGAAAGAGGCAGGAGTGGTGACTCCTATTTCTAGCAGACATCTGTCACATTGGTTGTTTTTGGTTTTGGCTGATCGGCATCCTAACCTCCTTCTCACGTGGGGGTGATGCCCTGCTGTGTGAGTCCTGGGGCGTGGGCAGGCCTCTTCTCTCCGAGGAAGCCCCCCACTCTGCCCACTCTGGAGAGTTCTGATGGCGTGCTGGCACTAGTCAGCAGTGGACCCCTGTGCCATGACTCCACCCCCCTCAGATGGCCCCGAGGACAGCAGTGGGGAAGGGAAATCTGCAGGATGGTAGAACTTCAAGTGCTCTAACTACCCACCGACAAAGAGCCACATCCTATCCCGCAGAGCCTGTAAAGTTTGCCTTATTTGGAAAAGGGTCCTCTGCAGACACAACTAAAGACTTTGAGATAAGGAGATGATCGATCCTACCAGATTATCTGACTGGGCCCTAACCAAGGACAAGTGTCCTTCTAAGAGACACACAGAGGAGAAAGCAAAGAAGAAAAGGTGACGTGACCATGAAGGCAGAGACTGGAATGGCGTGGCCACAGCCAAGGAAGCTGGTGACTGGAGAAAGTTAAAGGAGGCAGGACCTCTGCAGGGAGCGCAGCTCCAGAATTATAAGAGAACAAATTTCTGCTGATTCAAGCCACCAATTTGTGCTAATTTGTGGCAGCCTCAGGACACCACCTCCCTTGTAAGGAGAGAGAGCCTGAGGCGGATGAACACCACTTTGCACAGAATAGAGTGAGTTAAGTAAGAGTTTAGGGAAACGGTGTGTGAATGGAGCTCTCGGAATGGGGGCAAGATCAGAAAGTATTTGGGCCCTTTGAGAACCTCCTTGAGAGGCCTGGCACGGCAGAGGCTTTAACAACAGGGGCAGGACCACCCACTCCACAGAGGCCGGCCTCCTCCCTCAGCGCGCCCACCCCAGCCCCACCGGCACTGCCCTCAAGACTCATAAGGAAGACATCCGTCGTGGGGCGGATGGAGACGAATGGATCTTCCGCCAGGGCCAACACAGCTAGTCACCACTGTCTCCCCAGGATCTCAACAAACTTTGAGTCCCCTAGTGTGACTTCTACAACCATCAAAAATCAGTAAGAAAACAAACAACACAGATAAAGATTGTCTGGCAAAAGATTTGAACAAACACCACATCAGGGAGTATATACAGATGGCAATTAAGCACATGAGAAAATGCTCAGCATCATTAGTCAGCAGGGCAATGGAAATCAAACTGCAATGACATAGAACTACACACCTATTAGAAAGGCTAAGTTAAAAAAAACAACAAAAAACTGGACAATGCCAAAAACTGGTGAGGATGCGGAGCCACTGGAAGCTTCCCATCGCTGATGGGAGAGTGCCCTGCATTGGCCACTTTGGAAAGCAGTGGGACGTGTGGAAGTTGAAGCAAACATTTACCACGAGTCTCAGCCATCTCACTCATGGGTGTTTGTCCCAGAAAAATAAAACTTTTATTCACACAAAAACCTGGCCATGAATATGTGTAGTATCTTTATTCATAACTGCCCAAATTTCTCAGAAATAACCCAAATATCCTTCATTGGGGAAATGGATAGACACCCTGTGGCTCCCTCCATACAGCAGACTCAGTAACATAAAGTAACCAACCTCTGAAACCTGCACCTCATGTGCCAATCTCAATGGCACTGCGCTGAGTAAAAGCGGCCAGGCCCGCCCTGGCCAGTGTGGCCCAGCTGGGTGGGGCATCGTCCTGTAACTGAAGGGTGGCGGTTTGATTCCCGTCAGGGCAGGGGCCGGGGTTGTCGGTTCGACCAGGTCCCGTGAGTATGATTCCAGGCCAGGGAGCGTACAAGAGGCAACCAATAGATTTTTCTCCCTTTCTCTCTCTCTCTCTAAAAGCAATACAAAATGTTCAAGGATTAGAAAAAATTAAATATTAAAAAATTAAAGAATTCAGCTCTGGCTAGTGGCGTAGTTTGTTGGAGCCTTATCCTGTGCAGCAAAGTTTGCCAGTTGACCCCGGTCAGGGCACATAACCAAGCTGTGGGTTTGATCCCCGTCTGGGCCGGTATAGGCAGCCACGGATCAATCATTCTCTCACATCGATGTGTGTGTCTCTCTCTTGCTCTCTCTCTCCAGAATCAATAAACATATCTTCAGGTGAGGATTATTTTTAATTTTAAACAAACGAACAAAAAAAAGAAGCCAGACTTCCCAAAAGTTTGTATGTATGATTTCATCTACATCACATTATGGGAAAGGCAGAACTAGAGGGAAATGAAACAGATCGGTAGCCACCAGGATTTGGCAGTGGGGTCGGTTACAAAGGGATGGTGCCAGAAAATTTTGGGGGGTGATGAAAGTGTTCTGTATATTGGTTGTGGCGGTGGTTACATGATGTACGAGTTTGTCAAAACTCATAGAACTGCAACTACAAAGGGTGAATTTCACTATGTTAATTGTACTTTAACTTCCTTAAAGGGGGATTACTAATGTTGGTTATTGGTGGGGTGCCATCCCCAGAGGAGGGGGCGCTGATACACAGAGGGCTCAGAAGGAGCATGTGCAGAACTCGGAAACGCCTGGGCTGCCTCCCGCTCCTGCCAAGTCCAGTGTAAAAATCAATGAAAGGGGGAAACATATTAATGTAGACTTCAGCCACCCAACACAGGGGCAGGCCCATCAAGGGGCCAGAGAGCTCAGGAGCAGAAGGTCTGGGTCACCGCCTGGTGTAAAGAACCCTGGTCAGCAGAGACGCAGGACAAGAGTGCGGGGACGTGGGGTGGGGGATAGTCGTGAGTCTACCCGCAGCCAGGTGGCATCTGCAGGAAGGACTCTAGTATCCACCCGATTTTCTTCCTTGCTGATCATGTGTATATTTTTATATCTTATAACTCTCTTCTCTTTCTTGTTTAACTTTACAATTTAACCTCTATGCTGCAGAATGTTGAGATGTGGTCATGACCAAAGTGAAGGGCAACCCTGGGGCAGTGACTGCTGAGACCCTGGACCAGCCACTGCATCCTGGGCTTACGGAGGATGGGTGTGATGTGTTTGAAGGGAGCTCTGATGAGGAGTGGGAATTATAAATTTGGAAAAGCGGGTTCATGTGGTTATTGACCAGCTGAAGGGAGGGACCACACTAAGAGAATAGAGCACAGATTTCACCGGGACCAGAAGGATGAGGTAGAACAGGAGACGCCTTCACAGCAGCCACAGAAGACCCAGAGGTCATATAGACCTCTACCCCTGCCTCCTCCAGGCCACGTAAGCTTCACTGCACACTCAGTCCAGTCTTGGTCAGGAGCATGGGGTGCTGAGAAGAACCCAGAGGCTGAGGATTGAATTAAAAAAAGACAGGCAACCTGGAAGTTGCTGTGAGTCTCGCTGCCTGTCCTCACCTGAACGCGATGGAGACTGG
This sequence comes from Artibeus jamaicensis, assembly GCF_021234435.1. Classification (NCBI taxonomy): domain Eukaryota; kingdom Metazoa; phylum Chordata; class Mammalia; order Chiroptera; family Phyllostomidae; genus Artibeus; species Artibeus jamaicensis. The sequence continues at coordinate 5,701,057 of NW_026521356.1, forward strand.
AGAGTCAGAGAAAATTCAAGTTACAATTACGGCGCACCCCACTGTCATCTGAGCCTACTTCTTGGGGAAGAAGTGCTATCTGGGGGCTAGACAGCCCACAGTGAAGTAGAGGAGGAACTCCTTGTTGTTTGCCCAGAATCCTTCCCCTTTTCTTCGGTAACAAAAGCCCACTCTATTTGGAGAACTGCCCCTCCCCATTCCATGAAGCCCAGGCGGGGCTGTCCTTCTGGGGCGCTGCCCAGGGCAGCCCACGGCTGGCGGTTGGAGGACACAAGCTAAGCCGACCAGAGTCTCTGAATGGGGAACCCGAATCTTGAGTGGATTCCCTGCTGCTCCCTGCTCTGACTCCTGCCTGGGTTGTCACACATCTGACCTTAATCCAGAGCTGCGAGCTCTTTCCCAGAATTGAGATGTCAGTGTCTGTGCCTTAAGCAAAGGGGACGTGTTACAGGAAGAGAGGGGAGTTTCGGGCCCTACAGGGGCAGGAATGGTAATGGTGTGTGTGGGTGTGTGAGGATGTGAGCGCGTGCATGTGTACGTGTGTAACCAGGACCCAGAACTCCATCCAGGAGTCAGGGCATGGCTGCCGCTGCTTCTCCCTGAAAGGCTAATCTATCCTTCCTCCCATCTGCTAATCAGCTTTTTCATTTTCCCCATCAGCTCATCAGAAAATCGCCTTCCTGGACTTCCCTCGTTCCATGTTTTAGACCAGCTCGAGGGTGAGCTGTTGGGCGGTGAACCCCCCCCTCCCCCCCGGGAGAGGCACTTAGATCGGCAGCCCCTCCCTGTCCAGTCTGTTGGGGCGGGGAGCAAAGAGCTCATTTCCTAGAGGGGCAGCCAGAGGCCCACCGCGTGTGTCTGGGGCGCATCGTGAACAATGGAGACTGGCAGACACCCAAGAGGAGTTGGCCACACTCCTAGGTCTACAGCCACCGCGTCCCAGCCCCACTCTGCAGAGGGCAGGACACCACCCCAATCCCCAGCACACCAGGTGGTAAAATTCGAACAGGGTAAATTTTGCTTCATTTTTTTGTTTTTGTTTTTTTTTTCATTGTGGTGCAGTATCTACACTACATACAGTAAAATACTCGAATCTGAAGCACCTACTGGGGTGATTTTTACATGTGTGCCACCAACACCCCAGACTCAAATTTAGAGCGATTCCAACACTCCAGAAGGTGCCCCCAGTCAGTATCCCTCCCAGATGCACCCCTGAAGATTGTTATCACCGTAGGTTAGTTCTGCCTCTCCCTGAACTTCATGGAAGTGGAATTGCAGTCCATATTCACTTGTCTATGGCTTTTCTCACCTGTGCCTGTGAGCGACATCCATGTGACTGCTCGTGGGAACCAGAACTCAGTTCTTTTTTGAAGGGGAAATCCAACGCAAAATACTCCTTAGACTGGGGATGGGGTGGTTGCTCCTTACGAGAGTTCGGTACGAAAGCACTTAATTCTTACTTAACATTTTGGAAGTGTGAACATTGCCAACATTCTCTTTGCCACGCTCTTCATTTGTGATGAGAAAAACTCCATTCTCTCCCCTTGGGAAGCTGGCAGTGACCAGCTGGAGACAGGACCGATGCGTTTTCACAGCTTCACTCACAGCTAGAAATAGCTCCTCCGTTCCTCCTTCCTTCCCCGGCCTTCTAGTCTCAACTTGTGGGAAGGGAACCATAATTAGCTTCCCCGAGGCTCTGCTCACGGCGGTGTTGGGGAGAAGTGGGTGGAAGGGGCAGAAGGGGCCCGGATGAGCTCATGGGAAAAGTGTTTTTTAACACTGAGTTCCATAAAAATGAGAGAGGACAGTGTTCTTTAATCAATGATATTTCTGTGTCTCCAGAATTGGGTGGATTTCTCTCATTTTAAGGGGCTCCTGTCTGGTTCCTCCAGCTGCTCCCTTACCGTATATTCCGCCTTGCAGTGGTGTCAGCGGGAAGGGGAGGGCGCAGGACCCAGGCTGAGCACCCGGAGGGATGCTGGGAACTTCCCCAGGGAGTCTACATACACTGCGCTTCTATAATGTTAGTTTTATTTTAGTTTTTCAATTCCAGTTGACATTCAATGCTATATTAGTTTCAGGCGTATAGCACCGTGATTAGACATTTGCATAACTTCCCCGTGATAAGTCTGATACCCACCTGGCACTATACGCAGCTTTTTCTGTGTTATTGACTGGATTCCCTAGGCTGTACTTCACATCCTGTGGCTGTTTTATAACTGCCAATTTGTGCTTCTTAACCCCTTCGCCTTTTTCACTCAGTCCTTCAACACCCTTCCCCTCTGGCAACCAACAGTCTGTTCTCTGTATTTATGAGTTTGTTTGTTTGGTGTGTTTGTGCATTTTGTTTAGCGAGATTCTGCATATAAGTGAAGTCATGTAGTATTCGTCTTTGTCAATACTGACTGGTTTCACTTAGCACAGTACCCTGCAGGCCCCTGTCACACAGCATACACTGTCTCATTCAATCCTGACCTGGTGAAGGAGCCTTCATCCTCCCTAGATAGACGAACGAGGCAGGCTCAGGGAGCTTACACATTTAAACAACTCGTCCAAGGTCACACAGCTGAGCTTGGAAGCCAAGTCTGTCTGGATGGAAGCTGTGCTGGAAGCAACCCAGTCTGGGGCCCCACAGCGGAGCCGCTTCCCACTGTCTGGGCCGGGGAGGGCGTTCCCGGCTGCCACGGCCAGGCCAGTCGTCCTGGGAAGGCGGCTCGGTCCCGCACCTGAGCACACCCAGGCAGCTGCGCCCTTCCCAGCCTCCAGCCCCTGGGCCACCTGAGGCTCACAGACCTCCTGCCACTCACATATGGCCTTGGGAAGGGGCCAGGGTGAGTGTTAACTGAAGGGGTGAGTCTTACATGCTGGAATTGCAGATATTAAGTAACATTTAAAAAAAGAAACTGGTGAGAATCATTTGGGAAGGACTTCCCAAGGGCCTCTGCAATTACTCTTGGAGACAGCACCCCCTCCCCCCAACCACTGCTGTAAGGGCAGGAGAGGTCCACCCAGAGCAAGAACACAGCCCCTGGCCACGAGGCTGCTGGGCTGGTCCACAGGGACCTGGGCCTGCCCTAAAATCCCCAAGAGGGCCTGGGGAGGTTGAGGAGTGGGGAGGCTGGGGCCCTCCTCCCCTGAGCCTGTCACTGCCAGACACCTGGGTTTGGGTGAGGGCCAGCCTGGAGTGAGGCAAGAGAGGTGCTGGGGATGAAAATTTAGGGAGGTGCTTACATGCTACGCTGGCTGCCTCTCTTGCCTCACCCTAGTCCCAGCCCTGCTGAGAAGCGAGGGTACAGGAGGTGAATGATGGCAAAAATAATAGCAGCTAACACACACTGCTTACAGGTGCCAAGCCCTGTCCTAAGCTCTATCTATCTATTAACATGTACTCTGTATAACATGTATCAATTCGCTCAACCCTTACGGCTCTTGAAATTATCCTTACTTGACAGATACGGAAACTGAGACTCAGAACAGATAAGTTGCCCAGCTAATGTTCCACAGTCCACACTCTGAGCCACAATGCGCTATCCCCACCCCTCCATCCCCCCAGAAGTGAAAGGCGCCAGGTGCCCAGTTGCCACCCACTCACTTTATCAGGCTCCCACTCCCCCTCCCCCAGCAGCGTGGCCACAGCTGGGCCTCTGCTCACGCAGGCCCTGTAAGATGGGGAAGGTGGGTCACATGTGGGCAGGGCCCCTTTTAAAGCCCCACCACCCCAGCTGGCTCTGTCTTCTGTCACCTGCCCTGCTGGCGACTACCTACACCAGCTGTGCGCACTCATCATGGAGAAGATCCTTGTCCTTCTGCTCGTCACCCTCGCTGTGGCCTACGCGGTGCCCGACCCCCGGGGAATCATTATCCACCTGGTGAGAGGCTCTTTAGCGGAGGAGCCATCTGGACCCCCGGGTGGGAACTTTCTTAAGCTTGGTTCTTGACCTCTGATGTCCCCACCTGGGGCTGCCAAAGGGCTGGGAGGTGACGTATCTCTTCCCTTGCTGCCCGTGTCCTGCCCTGTGCCTCTGCCCAGGGGCCCTGGAAAAGGCTGATCAGCGGGGCACACGCTCAGCACAGTGGTTTGATCTGGCTAAGGGAGCTTTTAAAAACCCAGAGCTCTAGGCGTCCCCCCTAGAAACGCTGGCTCAGAGCCCAGGGATTCCTGCTCCAACCTGCAGTGCACACTTCCTGCGTGCCAGACACGGTTCTAAATACCTCACGAATACCTATCCATTCAGTCCTCACACTGACCCCCTGGGACAGGCACTGTGATTGGCAACACTGCTCCAGGTGCAAAGCCGGTGCTGGGCAACCTGCCTGAGGCCGCGCAGCTGGAATGTGTTGAGCAGGGATGGAGCACAGGGCTCGGCTCCAGAGCCACGCTGTCCCCACTGCGACACGCTGCCTCTCAGAGGGCAGACCAGGGAAAGCCCTTTGGGGCCACCCATCCTGTCCAGAGGTTCTTAAATCGGTCCCATGACTGGGCCCCGGGGGATAGGAACCCCCTGAGATTATGTGCAAAATTCTGTGGGGGGAGGAAGTTTTCCAGGGATATGGTCCTTAATTTTCACAGGCTCCTTGCTCAAAGGGTGTGAACCCAGTAAGGTTTGAAGCCCCTGTTTGGGGCCACACATGCACCTTCCAGGGGGACACTGAGGCCGAACATGGGCCAGTGACTTTCCTGGGGTCACCCAGGGAGCTGGTAGTACAACTGGCGTAGAAGCAGGTGTCCTGCACCCACAGCCCAGGACTGCTGCTGCTCGCCACACCGCTGTTTTCTCACAGGGGTGAGGTGGGGTGGGGTGGGCAGGGAGACGCTCTCAGTGGGGACCCCGTGGAGGGAGGGGTCCTGGCTGATGGCTGCCCCCGCAGGAAGAGGGCGAGCTCTGCTTAAACAGCGCCCAGTGCAAGAGCAAGTGCTGCCACCGGACAAGCGGGCTGAGCCTGGCCCGCTGCGCACCCAAGGCCAGCGAGAACAGCGAGTGCTCTGCCAAGGTAGGTGCAGAAGGACTGTGTGTGTGTGTGTGTGTGTGTGTGTGTGTGTGTGTGTGTGTGTGTGTGTGTTGGGGGGCAGCCCAGAGCAGGAGGGCCCTGGAGGCTTGGGGATGGGATCAGGGAAGAGGTCAGCCTGGATCTTGAGACAAGAGAGGAAGGTCAACAGGTTTCAAAGCACTTTCCTGTCCATGGTTTCTCACAACTGACCAGAGATGGGTGGGGGAAGGGACTTGGCGTCCCCATCTCATGAATGGATAAACAGAGGCTCCCCAAAGAGATGTAGTTAGAAGGAGCAAATGAGCCAGAGTGGGAGCCAGAACCGGAGTCCTTCAGGCCCACGAGCCCCCTGGGGGAGGCAACAGGTGGAGAGAAGCACCATGTGAACAGACAGATTGCCCGCTGGTTCCAGTGGTCAGGCCCAAGACAGGAGATGCCCCAAGTAGCCCCCAATAGCCTGTGACTCCACTGGCTCCATGTCTCTGCAGTCACTCTATGGGGTTTACTACAAGTGTCCCTGTGAGCGGGGCTTGACCTGCGAGGCTGACAAATCCATCGTGGGCTCCATCACCAACACAAACTTTGGCATCTGCCTTGATCCTAAAGGCACCAAGGAGTGAAACCAACCACCCGCCCTGCCCCCAGCCCAGGATAGCTCCTGACCACCTCTGCCCGCCGGCCTCCCCTTGACCGGCACCTCTGTTCCTGGTTGGGTTCTTGACAATTAAAGCCCTTCCTGCAAACCTTCCCCAGGATCCTGGATGTTCTTGCTGAGTTGACGTCTTTCTTGATGTTCCTTCCACCCAGGCTCTGCCCCCTCAGGTCAGAGGAAGGAGGGGTGGGTATGATGTGGGGCAACGTGAGTCTGCACAGGCCGGAGACAAGTTTTGGCAAAGCAGAGAATTCTCCATTGCTGGGGGGCAATCACACCTTTCGGAGGTGCCCTCCCCACCCCTCAAGTTCTCAGACAGGACAGACGGGCAAAGATGGGGTGCACATACACACATACACACAGCCCTTTGGCGGGGAGTTGGAAGGACCCATATTCTTTGTCCTGCATCAAAGCGCACCTGTCCCCATGCTGGGCTCGCGCCTCTTTTCTGGGCCCAATGCGCAGATGTGACAACCAGCAGACACAACCCACAGGTGAAGGGCCAGACCGTTAACACCGCTGCAGGCTCCCTGTGCTTGTGCACCGGACCCCCACCTTGATCCTGGGAGAATCTATTGTCTCCACTTTAGAGATAATAGAGACTAAGTTTCAGAGAGATTAAGCACCTTGCTCAATGTCACAGAATTAGAAAAAAGTTGTCACTAAACCCATCTAACTCCACCCCCTTCTAACAATCCCTGTCTTTTCCAAATTATCCATACCAAAACAATTGGGTGGAATTGCCGGGAATTCAGTTTTGGCTTGATCTAAAAATTCCATACCCTCTGAAGCCATCTAACCTGGAGGCCCCATCTCTGATCAGATGCTCACTGGCCCCCCGGCGGGGAGGCTGCAGAGGAGCCACACCGGCACTGGGGGGAGTGAGCTGAAGGGAACTGAGATGCTCTCCCAGCCCCAGGATTCCGTAGTTCCAGGACCAACGTATCCTTTGAGTAACCATTAGATTTATGAATTTGAACTAGATTCAGCTGTAACAAAAAACCGAAATAATTATGGTTTAAACAAATAGGAGCATATAGTTCTCATGAATCAAGAAGTCTAGAGATAGAAGGTCCTGGCATTTGTTGAGGGGCTGGCAGATCTGCCATTCTCTTGACTTTCTCACAGTTGGCAAATGCCTCCACAGTAGCTCCTAACGTCATATGCTCTCACTATATGCTGTTAGGGAGCACAAAGTAGGTGAGTGGGATGGGGGAGAAGGCAGAGTATTTCTCATAGCACACCTTCTTGTCTTGCCTTAAAGCTTCCAGCCAGATTTCTCCTTATCTCCATGTCTACAACTAGGTCGCCTTACCACCTCTAGCTGCAAGGGAGGCTGAGAAAGCAAGTATTGGGCAAAGGAATGGGATTGCCATCACTGGCTTAGACTAATCATGGTTCCTGTCCATGGGCTGGGTACACACTACCCAAACAATATTGGGGTTCAGTTAGCAAGGATGGGGGCAATGGCTGGTAACAGTGTTACCCTGCCTCAGTTACTGCTCAACCAGAGGGGCTTTCAACACCTTACCCCAGTAATGGTCTCAGGCCCTGAGGCAAGGGTGGGTCATGTTCCTCGGTGCCCAGATTCAGGCCAGGGGGAGTCTGCACTCATTCACTTCTTTACACAACTACTACAGTGTCCAGCACTGTGTCACGGACCATGGGGGACATGAGGAAAATGTCCTTAGTTTCCAGGAGTGAGTAGGGAGTTGGGCTCTGCAGAAGATATACTGGTCTAGACCCGTGTTCCCCTGTATTAAATCTTTTCCACTTGAAATGCCTGGAGTGGTGCTTCATTTCTACACTCAACCTGGCTAGTACAAGACTGTTGGACAAAGGGAGGCTTGGGTTATTGTTGCTATTGTTCAAAAGTACCTTTCTCTCACTAAGCCTTAAGCCTAGAGCAGTCACTGTTTTCTAATTCTCATAAAATGTCCTAGAGGGTCCTGACCAGTATGGCTCAGTTGGTTGGGCATCGTCCTGCAAAGCAAAAGGTAGCCAGTTCGATTCCAGGTCAGGAGAGACTTTGCCTGGAAAATGGGTACAAAGGCCTGGGTTGTGGGTTAAGAGCCTGGGTGGGGTGAGAGGCAACCAATCGATGTTTCTCTTTCACATCAGTGTTTCTCATCCTCTCTCTCCCTACTTTTTCCTCTCTCTAAAAATAAATAAATGAAATTTTTTTCAAGAAAAATATGTCCTAGAGGCTATAGCCTTGCCATTGACACTTTCCGCACTAGCAGCCTACTCCCTGGAACCCCCCGTAGTGCTGTAACCTTTCTACACCTGTTAGATATTCAGCAATAGAAGCAGAGGTGTTTGCAGCCTTGAGTCCATAAAACCTTCCGAATGCTGGGCCCTGGAGGCCTGCGCTGTCTAATATGGAAGCTATCAGCCAGCCATGTGTTGATCACTTGACATGTGGCTCATTTGAACTGAGAGAAGTGCAAAATACAAGCTGGGTTTTGAAAACCTATTTTTAAAAAAGTTAAATATCTCAAATAATTTTACATGTTGAAATGACAACAGTTTTGATTGGGTTATAAATAAAATATGTTATTGTTGCAGAACACAGGGGGCCAAGGGCGGTATACTACTAACGGAAAGGACCCCCTCCTGGGCTCAACCGTCTGTCGCCAATAGGGAAGACATCTCTCAATGCCAGAGATTTGTGAAAAGGAAAGGAAATGTTTATTTAATGCTATACAGACTTAAAGTAGTGACCTAATGTCTTCATTAAAATATCAAAGTCCTTTCGGATACCCACAGAGGCACACAACTCTTCCTTCTCCCCCTGCCCTAATCCGGGGTACCATAATTCAGTAAAAGAAGAACACGTCTGGGATCCAGGCTCCTGGCACCATCAGCTGTGTCCCGGTCCAGGCAGGATCTCTAATTACTCCAAAGCCATGTGGTGCCTTCTCATGGTCTACTGTCAAGAATTCTTTGTACCCATTTTCCAGGCAAAGTCTCCCCTGCTTCCCTGGCCATGTGGCCAAAGGGAGCACTCCAAAGCTGCATAGTCCTCCTTTACCAAGGCTGCAGAAGTCTCCACTCTGGCCAAAACCGCATGGTCCTCTTCTCTCCACCAGAGCTGCGGGGGTCCGCACTCTGGTCAAAAGTGCAAGTCTCTCTCTCTGCACTGCCACAGCCGCGTGGTTCACACCTCAGTGGCTGCCAGTCTGCATTTTTAAATCCTTGTCAATCTTCCTCTGCAGCCCCATTTCCAACTCCTCCCACAATCAGCTGCACTTCCCGGCACTCCCATATCCTTCCAGCTTTACTGGGCTGCCATAGTGGGTCTGGCCAGGCGTGGCCCCATGGTGCAGAGCCAACCATCTCCAAGCTCTCAAGCAGGAGCCGTCACTCGGGGACCTGCCTCCCAGTTACATCTTGGCTGGAAGTCACTTCCATTCCCACAGCCATTTAACATATCTATGAAGCCAGTTAAAGCTTATAGATATGTTAAATGACCATGCCAGAGGTTGGATGCAAAGCTGTTGCTGTTCGAAACTGCTCTCAATGACCCTGCTCCATTTGCCCCTTCTCCCAACTCACAACTTGTGGGGGGAAGGGGTGAGGACATCTTATATGTCTTTCTAATATTTCCTGAACACCTTGAGTCCTGGACCCCATTCCAAATCGCTTTTTGGGGCCTCCTTCTTGGCTGCACCCTGTTCCATTATCAAAATGGATCCCACCTGTTTCTTTTTACCTTTTAGTATGGCTATCAGAAAATGTGAAATGACGCGCGGGGCTCACATTTCATTGCCGGTGGACAGTGCTGGCAGAGACGCCTGATCTCTGATGCTTCTCAGCATCAGTGAACCGACTCTTTTCACCATGGCAGAAGCACAGTCTCACACCTCGAAGTATTTCTCCCAGTTTCTCTAGATTCTAGCAACTGTGGCCTCTACCACTCTTTCCACAGGGGTGGCTGAATATGCACGGCTTGTATAGTGGTCCAAAATACGCCACGGTGGCATAAAAATTATCGTCAACTGAAGACACTTTAATATAGGCTTTTTCTGAACCCCCTTATGTGCCCCAAAGCAGAGCCTCCCACAGACCTCCAATGTCATGAATCCCCTTCTGGGGCGTTTGTTAGGACCAGAGAACAGCGACTCTTATGGCTGGAAAGGAGCGCCATGCCTAAGTGGGCGTGGCCACACAGCTATCACACCTCCCATTCACTCTCCTCAGGGCTCATTTATCTTTTCTAAAGTCATTTGTTTTCCCATAAGTGCTTTCCCCCCACCCCTTTGCCCTATTAAGGAGTCATTTTCCAAAGTGTCCTTCTCCCCATCCCTTCCCCAATTTGGGTGGTATATAAGCCCCAAATTCTAACTGCCTCATTGAATCACATTTTCCTGTGAACTCCCCCATGTATATGTGCATAAAAATCTGTCCTTTCTCTTGCTAATTTCTTCTGTCACTTTAATTTGCAGAACTTTTTCTTCCTTCCCTCTTCGAAAGAGGGGAAACAAAACATTGATGTGCAAGAGAAACAATTGGTTGACTCTCACACACCCCCTACTGGGGACCTGGCCAGCAATTCAGGCATGTGCCCTGACTGGGAATCAAACTAGCAACCTTTTGGTTTGCAGGGTGACACCAAATCCACTGAGCCACACCAGTCAGGACAACATGCCTGCAACTTTCTAAAACTACCCTGGACTCATTCTCTTCCCATCACCACATCAGGTGCTCCAGTTTCGTTTCTCACGCTCTTTCCTGGGCTCTCCTCTCTTTCTCACCCCTCCTGTCTATCCCTGTCTCCCGGAAGTGTCACACTCATCCCTTTCAAACTAAGTGACCTTCAGCAAGTTGCTATGAACAAAAAAAAAAAAAAAAAAGGGAGATTCAATGGAAAGTAGCCTCATAAATTCCTAACTGGGCAGATCATGGTGGGTAGTCCTGCCCCAGGTCTATAAGAAATTTATCTTTCCTTAAGCACTGTTCCTATGCATCTGGGTTAGCACGCCTCTGAAATGCCAGGAGCAGCCTGACTCGGATGCCAGCCCAGTGTCCTTGGAGTTATGGATGAGAAACGAGACAAATTCACACGGACTACCAAGTCCTGTGGAGGAAAGGGGACAGTGTGGCCACTCTCTCAAGAGGAGAGCACCCGGACCCTTGCCCAGACAGGCTTTTATTGGGTTTCAATTTGCACAGGCATACGGGTAAAGCTCATTAATCACTGTCAGGCAGTAAGGATCAAACAATAGATAGCATACTAATAATTACGAGGCCTTATTCTGAGGCAGGGTTTGTTAGCTAAAGGGCTATAAAACTTTGGGAAACAAACTCATTTCTTGCTCGGACCCTTATTATTTAATTGAGAGCATTCTTAGCAAAGCAGGTTTCACAGGGTTTTATGCATTCTTTCTTAGGTCTGATCACCTGGAGAAATCTGCCCTTTCCAGCACAGGGCTGCACCACCCTCTGTCATTGTTTCAGGCTTCAGTCAGTCAGGTGAAGTGAAGCAGCCAAAAGATTAGGAAACATCTTGCAGACAGAATGAGGACTCAAGCTACGTCAAAGCCAGGGGGCGGCCCTGGCTGATGTAGCTCAGTGGATTGACTGCTGGCCTGCCAACCAAAGGATCAAGGTTTGATTCCCAGCCAGGGCACATGTCTGGGTTGCAGGCCAGTTCCCAGGAGGGGACACACGAAAGGCAACCATACATTGATACTTCTCTCCTTCCCTTCCCTTCTAAAGATAAATAAATAAAATAATTTTTAAAAGAGTTAAAAGAAGCCCTGGCTGGTGTAGCTCAGTGGATTGAGCGCGGGCCTGCGAACCAGACAATTGCGGTTCAATTCCCAGTCAGGGCACATGCCTGGGTTGCAGACCGGTTCCCTGCAGACCGGTTCCCTGCAGGCCAGTTCCCAGCAGGGGACGCATGAAAGGCAACCGTACATTGATGTTTCTCTCCCTCTCTCCTTCCCTTCCCCTCTAAAGATAAATAAATAAAATCTTTAAAAAAAAAGAGTTAAAAGAAAAAAGCCAAGGGGTGAGCGACCATCACCCTTATTTACTATAGCCCCCCAAGTCCGTCCCTGGGGGCTCCCCATGATTGTGCCTGTCTTAGATTGTTCCTTCCTTGAGGAATCTTACCTGTCATTGGCTAACCAAACAAGCACCGGGGGCCAGGCAGGGTGAAGTAAAAGAGGCAGAGGCAGTGCCCCTGCCAGGGAGATAAGCTTTGTCTCCTTAGTGGCTTATGGTCTGAAGGTCGCTCACTCAGCCTTAGCCATGGTGGGTGGGAGGGGGGGTTACATCTCCTAAAACCAAGCAGGGCGGTTCCCAATAGCAGCCCTCTTCTCCAGACCCCTTTGGAGGCATAACGACCCTCAGGGGAGCACATAATCTTGTTAACTATCCTGTAATCCAGTGATTTTCAACCCTTTTCATCTCAGGATGCACATAAACTAACTACTAAAATTCTGCAGCACACTGAAAATATATATTTTGCCAATCTGACAAAAGTAGTTATAATTTTGATTGATCTACAAAAAGTATATATCATTGTCTACCCTTTTTGCTCCAAAGTGACTTTTTAAAAAAATCAGGTGCCTATACTCATATATAAGGATTTTTGGTACCAAGAGTTAACCAAACAGATGGAACCTTATTTTGCCACATGACCAATAAGATGCAACTCACCCTGACCAGCATGGCTCAGTAGATTGGACATTGTACTGCAAACCAAAAGGTTGCAGGTTCAATTCCCGGTCAGGGCACATACCTGGGTTTTGGGCTGGGTCCCAGGTGGGGGGTGTACCAGAGGCAATTGGTCAATGTTTTTCTCACACATCAATGTTTCTCTCCCTCTCTCCCTGCCTTCCCTTCTCTCTAAAAAGACAGACATACATACATACAAAAAATAAGGGGCAACTCTATTATATGACCTATATATTTATGGTTCAAGATAAGGCATTCACACCAGACAGCTATTGTTGTGTTGGCTGTTGCAATTTTTTATTTGACAGTCTAAGGGGGAAAAGGTCAGTGCCTCTGACTAAATAGTCAAGTATTGCATGTTTTAAATATTCTTGTGGCACATTGGTCGAAAAATCTCTATCATAATCCAATTCCTACTTTGCTTTCTCCCAACTTCACTTAAACCTTCCTTAGTTCCCTCTCCTGCAAACTTTCATTCTAGGGAGCATTTCAGACCTTGCTTCCTGGCAACCGTCCTCAGTTTGATGCAGATGCATTCTTATAAAAATTCTCCACAGATTTGGGTGTTTCTTATGAGGACATTGCCCGAGCCCTCTGTCTCCCCACCTGTAAAACAGGGTGACAACAGCAGCCACTCAACAGAGGGCTTTTGTAAGATTAGATGAGATCATGCGTGTAATGCCCCCGGAGTCTAGTAAGTACTCAATAAGCATTCACTTTTCATACACATGTTTCTTTTGTACACTTTCCTTCATGTTCCTGAAATTTAAGGTCAAGGAACCAAGAGCTCAGGTCTAAACAGAAGTTATTATGAAGTGGGCTGAAGCCAGGTAAAGTCCTCCTCTGAAGGACTTTTATTCAACACGAGGCAGACCCTGTTGACCTTGAGAAGGAATATACCTGCCAAGAAGAACTCCTGGCCACTTGTTAGGCATAAATTCATGATCAGAGTCTAGCAGCCATTGCCGACAGGGGCTTCTCAACCGGCTGCATTTCGGGGAGAAGCTACAGACTGAACTGCCGGCTTTCTGCACTTTGTTCCCTCCGGCTGAGCCAACCTGGAATTGTCTTTCAACCAATGCATTTTTACTGACCAATCAGAGCAGCTTCATAATGACCAATGAGAACACGTAATTCTGACCAATTAGGACTGTGCTATGTGAACCAATAAGACTGTGCAAATTTGGAGTCCTCATTTGTATAAAAATAGACCAATTGGGAACTAGGGTGAGAGCTTCATAAAAGCAGGCCTCCCCTTTGTCTCTCAGCAAAGGGCATTTTTGGTTTCCTCTAAAAGCTGCACCTCTGGATGTGTAAACTGTTCATCTGACTGAAGTTTCTCCTTTTACTGTATCCCAGACAGGGGACTCCTGTTGGCACTGGCTTGGCGGCTGCAAACTTTTTTCAACAGCCCTAAGCCCAAGAGGATCCCTTCCTCTTTCCTCCCTCATCTTCTCGCCACTTCCCCGCTGCCCCAGGAACGTGTCCCATATCCAACCCAGTTTGTCCGCCTCCAAGGCAGCAGATATTGAAAGGTTTTTACTTCAATGATGGTGCATTATCCCTCCCTCCCTGCCCCTCCCCTCTTGGTAGGGGTTCTGGGGACCAGGGGCAGGAATGCACAGTTCTGGGTAGACCTGGAGTGGGTGAAGGGGGAGGGGCAGGAGGCAAGGAAGAGGAACATTATAAAAAAATTTTTTTAGCTGTCTTCTTTTTTCAATTTTCTTACAACGGCCTTAGGCAATTTTAAACAATTTCTTTTTTTTTAACTTTTTAAAACTTTATTTTAAAAATTATTTTCTTGTTCAAGTACAGTTGTCTGCATTTACCCCCCCCCATTCCCCCTCAACCCCAGCCATCCCCACCTCCTTCCCCTGATTCCACCCCCCTCCCGGTTGGTTTTGTCCATGTGACCTTTATAGTTGTTCCTGAAAACCCTTTGGAAATACACAAGTCAGGTTGGGCTGCCAGGGACACTCATTACGTAGGCCGAGAAACCTCTGGGAAAGGCAGGTTGACCTTGACCTTGGCTGCTGCTCTGCCCTCAGCCTGGGGGCCAACCCCCATTTCCACCCCAGCCCAGCTCTGGGGCCCATTTGCACAGGGCCCACACCCACCTGCGTGTGACAGAAGCCACCCTCAGACCCCTTTGTGGTGCAGTGGCAGGACTCCCAGTGGCAGCATCGGCTCTCCCACCTGTTGCTCTGGATGCAAATCTCCCCGTTGTCCTGTTGGGAGATGACCCCGCCTGACTCTTCCTTGGCCTCCCCATCCTGCCCTCCAAGGCCTTTCTCTCAGCTGGTATCCCCCACATTGTGTCCTCAGCACCATCCCCACTGCCACCAGGCTGGGCCATTCTACTTGCAGACCAGGGTTAGAGAGCAAGGAAAGAGAGCACCAGCAGGACCTGACTCATGCCTAGAGGAACCAAACAGTGTTGCAGGTTTGCTCTTAGTGTCCCCAGAATATGTTCCTACTCCAGCACATTTTAGGGGTATTCAGACCTTCCTGTCTTTGCTCATGCAATTCCTGGAAACTCCTTCCTACCTTTTCACCTGAGCGGGATGTCACTCATCCACCCACCCCCACCCCCCACCCCCACACACACATATCAATGACCCCCAATGCTGGAGCTTACCATGTTATCTTGTCTATCACTGCCACCCATTGCCTCTCTGTTGGACAATACAGAAGTCATTCGTCCAGCAAGTGCTGAGCCTCTGCTGCATCCAGGCATCGCTCCCTGCACTGGGAATACAGCTGAGAGTAAAACAAACAAATGCCTGTTCTCCGGAGCTGACCTTCCAGAGCAGCCGTCCAACAGGACTTTCTGCAAGATGAAAATGTGCTCTCCCCGCACAGTCCAACTTGGCAGTCACCAGCCAACTGTGGCTCTTGAGCACCTAAAATGTGACTAGCGTGACTGAGGAGCTGAATTTTAAGTTGTGTTTAGTTTTCATTAAAGAAACTGTACGCGACTAGTGACGACACACTCACACTGAAGGCAGGTCATAAACACATACGTGAGACAGACAGGGCGTCACAGACAAAATGCGGAGCAAAAGAAGTCAAATAAAAAAAACATTCTGTGTGATTCTATTATATAAAGTTCAAAAGCAGTCAATACTAGCCTTGGCCAGGTGGCTCAGTTGGTGAAGCATTGTCCCATGCACCAAAAATGTTGCAGTTGCAATTCCTGGTCAGGACACATCCCTAGGTCTTGGGTTCGGTGCCCTGCGAGGGTGTGTACCGGAGGCAACCGATTCATGTCTCTCTCTCTCTCTCCCCTCCCACTCCCTACCCACCATGTCTCTAAAATCAGTACATATCCTCAGGTGAAGATTTAAGAAATAAATCTTAAAAAAACAGGATTTAAAAATATATAAATAAAATACAATTTATAATTTTAAAATAAAAACCAGACAACAATAATCTACAACAATGGAGGTCAGGACAGTGTTCCCTTTGGGACTATTGACCTTTGGCAAGCCGACGGGGCCCTTCTGGGGGGCTGGGACCCTTCTGGGGGGCTGGGAATGCTCTGTGAATTAACCGGGGTGGTGGTTATAAGGGTATTTGCACAGGTTTAAAATCCATTGATTTTAATGTAAATCAAGATTTGGTGGGACCATTTGAGATAGCGTTCCCCAGTATATACCATTGGTTTGGCTCAAATAAACACATGAAAGTTCTCTAAAAAAAAAGAGATTTGGGAGTTATACTGTAGGTAATTATTAGTTAACAATTGTAACAATTATGACATATCTATTGTGTATGCTGAAGTACTATAAAGAAAATAAAGCAGGAAAGGGGGACTGGATTGGCAATAGCCTCTTCCTGGTCTCCCCAATTCCACTCTTGCCAATAACCCACCCGTTCCCCCCACCCCCACATCCAACACGCTCCCCTCCCCCGCCCCCTCCCGGAAACTTCTCTGGTCATCAGTTCTTCCCAAAACGGCTAGCAGGATATTTTTTTAAAGGTAAATCCTGTCTCACCATTTCTGTACTTCAGAACCTCCGAGGACATCCCAGAGCACTTAGCTATGAAAACTCTTTGTGGGACCTGCAGGGCTTGCTCCTTCGGGGGCTGGCTGCCTACCACTGGATCGCTTGCTGCCCCTGCCCCACCCCCTTACACACACGCCCTGCAGCCACCTCGAAATGCACCCAATCGGCCCAGCCCCGGGGCCACGGGCACTGCTGCGTCCTCCCTCCAGAACAGCCCGGTGAATGCCGCCCACTGCCCGGCTGCCGGCCTCTCCGGGCCTCGGGCTGAGGCCTCCCTGAGCTCCAGGCCAGAGCAGCCCCCTCACCTGGTTCACAGCACTGTGACTCTCTGCACCTATCTTCTTTATTTCTTTTATTTAAAAAAGTTTTTAGCCCTGGCTGGTGTGGCTCAGTGGTTGAGTGCTGGCCTGCAAATGAAAGCATCGCCAGTTCAATTCCCAGTCTAGGGCACACACCTGGGTTGCAGACCAGGTCCCCAGAGGAGGGCACGTGAGAGACAACCACACATTGATATTTATCTCCCTCTCTTTCCCTCTCCTTTCCCCTCTCTAAAGTAAACACAATCTTAAAAACTTTTTGTCTCCCCCGTCTAGAACCTCAGGTGTCTTTCACTATCTTGCTCACAGTGGTGTTTCTTAGCCCCTAGGATTAACGTTCTCACGCAGAGTAGGTACTGACTGCAGAACAGCTGAATAAATGAAGATATTGTAATATTCAGTCCTTTTATCTCCCTGGCCTCATTTCCTATTATTCCCACTCTCTCTCACTCCTCTGTTATTCTTTGAATCTGCGGGGCAAGGTCCCGCCTCTCACCCTTTGGCCCTGCTCCTCCCCCACCTGGGATGCCCTCTCCCTAGGTATCTGCCTGCCTGGCTCCCTTCGGTAAGGCCTTCCCTGAACGCCCCCTTTAAAGCAGCGCCCTTTCTTCACACCACCACTCCTCAGGCCCCTTCCTTATTTTCTTCAGATCCAAGTGCTAATCACCTGAAATATATTAGTATTTTACTTATTTGCCTCCTACAGAAGAATGTTGCGTCTATAAGGGCAAGAATTTTTTGTGTCTTCCTTACAGCCCCAACCCTAGCACCTAGAAAAATAATCCACATATGATAGGTGCTCAGTAAATGAATGAACGGGTGTCTCTCTGGCCAGAGTGAGCCTGGGATGCGGGGTGCAACGTCGTGTTCACCTCTGCGTGGCAGCACCTGGCTCTGCCCTGGTGCCGCTCCCCGACCCGGGTTCGATGAGTTTTCTTTTCCTCCCAGACATCCTCCACCCAACACTCCCTGCTGCCCTCCACTTCGGGGGGCTTTTACCCACATCTGCCGCTGGGCCCGTCAACCCTCCCCAAACAGTATAGGTCTTGGGGTGGTAGCAGAGGAGGTGACCGTACCCTCCGGTTCCTTACCAAATTCCCGGTTTGCTGCGCCTTTAAAGATGAGTTGCTAGTGAGGAGGAAGAAAACAGAGAGGAGGAGGAGGAGAAGGGCCAGAAGGAGGAACCTCCGAATCATGGGCCAGAGGTGTTGGTGGCATTTCTAAGGTCCCGGCTAAATACCGGGCTCTGCCGTGTGACTAAGGCCTGGAGGGTAGGTGGTGAGGTGTGACTGCCCAGGCCCAGCACTCTCCCAGACCAAGGAGACGGAGGAACAGAGACAGGTAGGGGTGAAAGCTCTCCGACCACGCCTGCGTCCTGGACCGCTTGCTGGGTTCATCTTGCTGCTGGGGGAACAGTCTAGTCTGTGTGCTTGGGCTCTGGCAAGATCTGGGTTCAATCCCAGCTCGGTTGCTTATTGACTGTGGGATTTTGGGCAGATTTGATATCTTCTTTAAGCCTCAGTTTCCCCATCTGCAAAATGCAGGATAATGACACTCCATCACAAGGATCATGTGATGCTTACATAGTAGGTAATGGGCTTCACATACACTAGGCACCCTGTAAACAGAAGCTGTTATCATCTTCAGAAGCAGAATATCTCTGAGTTAGAGGGAGTTCAAATGATTCTCTCATCCAATCCAATTGTGTATTATAATTAGTAAACAGCATTATGAACATTTTGTCTCTCAGATAAGGTGCCTAAGGCTTGGAGAGGCTGCCAGACTTCCTGAAGGTCACAGAGCTGTCAAGCGACAGAACATTGAACTCTTGCTTTCATCTTTGTACTCACTCGCTTCTCCCAGAGGCCTTCTATTATTACATCGGTAGCTCCGTTTCTGGAGGAAATCCAGCTCTCCGGCATGCGCTTCTGCAGGCCTCCCGAAAGGCTTCTCCTCTTCAAGGGACAGAGAATCAACCAGGACTTGCTTGATCACAAGTGACAGAAATCCAACCCAAAGGGGTTAAAAAAATAAGTGAATTACTGGGTTATATAACTTAAAAGCCCAGTGGTGGAGCTATCTGGCTTAAGGCACAACTTGTCTCTGGCTAAAATGAAGACTTGATAATCTGGCTCCAGGCTCCCCTGCATTGACTTCGTTCTGAGTCCTCATGGTGATAAGGTGGCTGCCGACAGCCACAGACCTACTTTCTCCCATGCTCATGTCCAGGGGAAGAGAAAGTGTTACTTACTTTCAGCAACTTGCACAAATCCTAAACTTCACTCTGATTGGATAAGCTGGGTTACATGCCCCCAAACCTGTCCCTAAAGCCAGAGCAACAGAAGGAGCCTGGTGGCTGCCCAATGAACCAGTCCCTGCATCTAGAGGACCCAGTTTCTGACATGAATTCAGAGATATTCCCCTTCAGCTGCAGGGACTGAGAAGGGAAGGGGGTGGTTTCCTTACAGGAAATTCCGGGTTACCCAGAGAACAGGAGTCTTTGGCAGGCAAAATCAGTAAATGTTCCTTAGATATGGCAAATGGGAATTTATAGGGGACCACTCACACTGTCTAATTTAATGCAATGCAAACTGTCATTGGCACACCTTTTATTTAGTGTATTTAGTCTTTATTGGCTTTAAAGATATTCAAAGTAAAAGTGTAAGACTTTTCATAAGTCACTACCATTCTCAGCTCTCTTTCCAAAACAATTGTTTTAAGTGACTTCAGCCCATTTGAGGAGGGTCTAGCGTTCCAGAATCAGCTTTGCTTCCACTCGGAAGATTTCCTTCCCCACCAGTCATTGTCCAGTCAGGAAGACAGAAACCACTCTAGGTACTTGAAACAGAGAGAATTATGACATACAGAAGTGGTCACAGGGGTGATGGAAGGAAACCATCCTGGCTGGGAAACCAACCAGGATGTCAAGGCAGCAGGGAGACAGAAGTGGCAGGAAGACACCAATGCCCCTGTGGCCGGAGAAGTGTGTGATGAGGCTGCGTGATTGGGGCCCCTGGGGCTGCTGGGGAGGGGCTATCCTAACGGAGACCAGGGGACAGTTGGTGACATCACCTAAAGCAGGAGACCCACGCCCTGGCCAGTGTGACTCCGTTGGTTGGAGCATCATCCTGTAAACGCTCAGGGCACAAGCCTAGGTTGCAGGCTTGGTCTCCGGTCAGAGCAACTGATCCAATGGGAGAGGCAACCGATCAATGTTTCTCTCTGACATCGATGTTTCTCTGCTTCCCTTCCCCTCTCTCTGACAGCAATTGAGAGTGTCCTTGGGTGAGGATAAGAAAAAGAAGAAGAAGGTAGCCCATCTCCCCTTCTATCTTCAGCCAGTCCTAGAAACCAGAGGAAGAAGGAAGGAGACTAGGAAATGTGTTCCCAGGGATAAAGAGCAGAGCAGGAGGAGGACAAACAGGCAAATGATCGGCACACCTGCTTCCAGACCCGCCAGGCTGGGAGGAGTGAGTGTGCTTCTGTCTTTTCCCTACTTTGTCTCCCTCCCACTTCTCAAGTCTGGATTCGGGGTGCTTCCCTAGTCCAGGGACTCGGAGGGGAGGAGTCACGCCCGCCACAGAGTTCATCATTAAGCCTAAGGGTGGCACCATGTCAACATTTGGGGTGGGGAGAAATATCACTCTATGAAAGAAATCTTGTTCTTTTTTTCTAAATCTTTAGTCTTTCGCCATGTTCGCCTCCTACAGAAAAGAAAGCCTCAACTTGACCGTGGATGTGGATGTGGTTAGCTGCTCTCTTGAGGCTGTCAACAATGCCACCATGTTTCCAACAAAGACTCAGCTGGGCTTTACCACAAGGCTTGCTGGGAAGTTGCGGGGGATGTGGTCCCGATGCTGTGGTTAAGCCAGCGTGTACAGCCCAGGAGAAGTGCAGCTCGAGAGAGAGCTGCCTGCCCTGGCCAGGTGCCTTGGTTGCCAGAGCATCCTCCCATACGCCAAAAGGTTGCAGGCTAGGTTCCAGGTTCTAACCCCGGTCAGGGAGATGCAGCAGGCAGTGATGGATGTTTCTCCCTCACATCAACGTTCCTTTCTCTCTAAAACCATTGAACATATCCTTAGGTGAGGATTTTTTTAAAAAAAGAGAGCTGCTTGCCCTGGCTGGTGTAGCTCGGTGGATTGAGCCTGCGAACCACATGATCGTGGTTCGATTCCCAGTCAGGGCACATGCCTGGGTTGCAGGCCAGTTCCCAGAAGGGGACTCATGAGAGGCAACCATCATTGATATTTCTCTCCCTCTCTCCTTCCCTTCCCCTCTACAGATAAATAAACAAAATCTTTAAAAAAGAGAGAGAGAGCTGCTTAGCAGTACACCATTAGCTCTAGGTCATGCCATCCAAGCTTCTCTTGCTTTATTAAAATAATAACAAAAGGCTTGGGGCTTTTGTGGCTGTAAGTTGTTCCCACTATAGAGTCTCCCTTTGTCCTTTAATAATAGGGCCCCAAGTTTTAGCTGGGCACACGAATACCCAGATAAAACTATGTTTCCAGCCTCCCTTGCAGCTATCTGCAGTCATGTGACCAAGCTTTTCCCAGGTGAAAATGATTCAGCTGCTCTCGGTCATGCCCTTTGAGGAAGGTCGAGCACTTGCTATCTTTCTACCCTCTTCTTTCTAACGGAATGTGGAACGAGCAGATATGCTGAGATGAGCCATTTTCAACCATGTGAGGAGAAGAACGTCCCAGGGCAGAGGTCCCCCCTCGTATGACTCTGCCCTCGAAGGAGCCTCTTTAGGGCCCCAAAGCCCTTCTACTTTCATCCCAAGATGCTCACTCCACCCCTATGCACGACCCAGGTTGAGCCAATCAGTAAATTCCACCACAATGACTGATTCGGGGGTGAGTTTGCAAACTTAGTCATTTTGACTGCAATCAATCTTAGGATGTTTGCTAAGAATCCTGGGACAGAGACGTTTCTTTTCTCTGGAAGGCAGGATACACATACACATACGTGAGGCGGGTCTCTGGTTAAGTGCATGCCCTCCAGAGCGAGACAGCCTGGGTCCGAATCCCAGTCCCAGACGTTACTGTGAGCCCTTGAGAAGGGTTATTGAGCCTTAACTCCCCATTTGTAAAATAAGGACAATTATAGTGCCTACTATCACCTCGTTGTAACAATGAGTTAATATGGATTAGAAAGCACTTTGCACTACGTCTGGGGCATATTAGATTCTCAGTAAACCCCAACTGTTTTTATTAGCTGACATCTGGAACTTAGTGGCCATTGGGAAGGAATCCGGCCTGAGGGCCATGAAGCTGCTGGATTCAGCCAGATCCAAGGCTGTAACAGTAGAAAATTGTAATAGTGGGAAGTTGTAACCTGTCCCCCCATTCTTTGGACATTGTTTCTGTAAGTGCTAATTCTGGCTAATATGTAGATTGTTTGTATAAGAATCCTAGGAACTAACTTCAAAAGATATAAACTCTGACTTCCAGGCATCCCAGCTCCAGGAGATTTGCTGGCCTTCAGCATGGAGACGGGATGACTAAACCAGGATGATGCACCGGGCAGTCACCAGCCTTATCAGAATGGACTGTGCTTGTCTTCACGTAGAGACCTTTGCACCCTCCTCCCTCGATCTCTTTGTTCTGTTCCCCTCTCCCTCCTTATAAAAACCTCTGCCTGCACTGAGAGGGGGAGATGGGCTTTGAGACGTGAGTCCCCCATCTTCCAGGTTGCCAGAACCTGGAAATAAACCACTTTACATCCGCACCTGCCTCTCAAGCATTGGCTTTTGCAGCAACAGGCCACCAGGCCTGCACTTAGTCACAAGGCCTGCCCTGCCTCTGGATGTCTAGTTCTGACCACCAATGAATTTCCTCATCATTTGGACCAATTTGGGTTTTTTTTTTAAGGTTTCAAATGGACTCTATTTCTTCAATCATGCCACGTTTTAATGGGTACACAATGCTTTCACTTGGGATCAGTTACGAGTTGGTTTTAAGACAATTCATTATGACACCAGCCGGGAAGGTCACTGATCTCCCCATTCCTCTGGGTGCTCTGCCAGCAGGGCCCGGCCCCATTCCATCCCAGTGGGGGCTGCTGTGCGCGTGCGTGCAGCAGCATGGAAAGGCTCCGCCAGCCCGATACAGCGCTACCACATTTGTCATGGAAATGAGCTGTCCATTCCCAGTGGACCCACCTTGTCATTATTTGCTGAACGCTTCAAACTGGGAGATGACTCAGCATGTTTTTGGCCAGTGGAAACATCATGAAGCTGAAGACGGAGTTGCAGCAAATGCTGCTGCTGGTTTGTTGGAACTTCGAGTCAAGTACCCTCGCCTTTTTTTTTAATACTTGCAGAAGAAAGAGTCCTCACTGATACCCCCGTGATGCGGTCTTGTACATGTAGCTCGCTGAGCC
The DNA here is from genome assembly GCF_021234435.1 of Artibeus jamaicensis. Classification (NCBI taxonomy): domain Eukaryota; kingdom Metazoa; phylum Chordata; class Mammalia; order Chiroptera; family Phyllostomidae; genus Artibeus; species Artibeus jamaicensis. The sequence goes on from NW_026521356.1 coordinate 5,724,099, forward strand.
TCAGTTTCTTTATCCACAAAATGAAATATCAGAGGGAGCAGGGATTCAATGCACCAGGCCCTTTTCCAACCACAGGCACTTGTACTTCATTTCTGCACTTACACTTCACACACATTCTCAAAAAGCTCTCCCTATGACCTCCACCCTTTGCCCCCTAGCAAAATATCCACATACTCCCACTCAGTCCCTCCTACCCCAAACCAGTCCATGGGCACCTCAACATATACACCCGGGGCATGTTCCTCAGCCCTGCCCCTCCCGCACAGCCCTGCATCCCAAGAGGTGGCCCTTCCTGGACCCAGCCTCCTGTCACCCACACCCCTACCCCATTCCCTTCCTGCGGTACTGGCCTGAGGCCACTATGCCTGCAGACAGGGCCAAACCCCACGGGAAGCTTTTTCACGCCTCCAGACTCCCCTTCACCCACCATTGCCCCTCCATCCCACTCGCACCAATGAAACAGTCTGTACCAGGTTCTTTTCCCCAGGAAATGCAGACAGAGGCCAGAGCCGGAGAGTGACTTTAATGTTTCAGGAGCTGGATTTTGAACAAGGTGGGGACTCCCCAGGCCCCTGGCCCCAGGGAGGATGGCGGTGAAGAGCCCACATCCTCCTCTAAATCAAATGGCACCGGCGGGGACAGTTCAGGTCCTTGGATACGCAAGCCAGGCCCAGCTGGCAGGGACATATGATGTTGGTGGCTCCCTTGGTCTGTGGGAAGTGAGCATGAGAGTCGGGGGTCACCAAGGTGAAGGGGAGGAAGGGGGTTTAACCTTCTGGGGCAGCAGGAGCAAGAGCACAAGTGATGGAGAGGCAAACCCAGGCTCTGTCAGCCCTACAGCTTACAACTGCACGGCTCTAGGTGAGCTGATGAGCCTCTCTGTCTGTTTCTCATCTGTCAAGTGGGAAATAACAGGAACCCACCTCCTCGGGTTATTATGAGATTAAATGAAATAAATTAGATCAAGTTCCCACAGTGAAAAGACCCTCCTGCCACTTTTCTGGAGAGTCAGGCCAGGACGGGGGCCTGGCTGGCTTCTAAGGGCACTGGCAGCTCCCCAGACTGGACATGGGAGCCGAGCACGTCCTCCTTGCAAAGGTGTGGGCCCAGGTTCAGAGGACAGAAGACCGAGCAGGAACATTCTGCTCCCTGCATTTCCGCCAGCCAATAAAAGCACGCTCGGCTGAGCACTGCCGGTGTTGCCAGGATCACATGTTCCTCCCAACAACCTGTGGGGTAGGCACCTGGGCCCCATTTTACAGATGAGGAGACTAAGGCCCAGAGAACAGAAGTGACCAGCCTGAGGCCACACAGACAGGGGGTGGAAAAGCCAGAATTTACACTCAGGTCCAACTCCACAGCTGTGGTCCTGCCGCCCCAGTGCCTTGTTCCTCTCCAGAAGTGAGGTCCTTGTGGTAGGGAGGGGGAATTGCTGTGGAGGTCTTTTCCCACCTACCTTGGCTCAGTACTGTTAATGTAGAGACATTCATTCATTCAGTCATTCAACAAACATTTGTTGAGCACCTGCTACATGCTGCAGGCACTAAGCTGAGGGGTAGGAGGTTCAAAGATGAATATGCTGCAACCCTGCCCATGAAGAGCTCCAAGCAGTGGAACACAGACAGAAGGCACGGCCAATCAGGGAGACCCATGCTCTGCTGAGGGTGGGGCCAAGGGTGTGGGAATTCCAAGGAGAGAGGGTTTGTCAGAGGAAGTGTCTGGCATTACAGGATGAGTAGGCGTTTGCCAGGTGGAGAAGGGGGAAGGGCACCCCAAGCAGAGGGTGGAAAAGCAGGTGCAGCCATATGGTTGTTTGTTTTTTTTTTTTAACTTTTTCCACCCCACTTGCCAGAAGGGGTTGCCCCAGCCCAGAGCCTCACCTGAGGCAAGCACACCATGGTCCTTCTGGCCTTGGGGGCACAGAAGGTGCCACCGTAGTCCAAGTTCATGAGGCAGCAATCACTGGAGCACTCAGAGTGGTGGGAGCACCAAGCCCCGTTCATCTGTGGGGACAACCTTTGAGTCACCAGCTTTCTGGCGGTGTGGGAGGGTGGAGGGCGGTTCTTGGCATTGCCAAGGTCACAGGGGGCCAAGAAGAAAAGCCTGCCCTGGCTGGCGTAGGTAAGTGGATTGATCGAGCATGCGCCTGTGAACCAAAAAATTTCGGTTCAATTCCCAGTCAGGGCACATGCCTGGGTTGTAGGCCAGTTCCCAGCAGGGGACGCAGGAGAGGCAACCATACATTGACATTTCTCTCCTTCTCTCCTTCCCTTCCGCTCTCAAGATAAAGAAATGAAATCTTAAAAAAAAAAAAAAAAAGCCTGAGGTGTCCAGCCCCAAGTCCCACCCCCCCCTGCATGTGCCCCTCCCCCCTCCTCCAGCGGCACCCAGAGGGACGGGGGAGAAAACCAGTGGGGATCTGGTGTTTTCCCTCTGCTTCTCCTTTCCCAGGGGCCCCTCATTTCTGTGGGTCCCGAAGGGTGGCCTGTGCTAGGGGAGCCAATTCTCCCAGATCTCACTTTTAATAGGCGTGTGGGCAGAAAGTCTGGCGGGGCGGGGGTGGGGGTGGGGGAAGAAAGTTGGAAAAGAGAAGAAAGAATCATTGTGCCTAGAAGTGGCGGGAGAGGGGAGGAACTATAGCAGGTAGATAAGGTGTGATTGGGGGCGCAGGGCTGAGACTCTCTAGTGGGCGGGCACTCGGTGGGGGACGGAGGGAAACAGTGCTGGTCCTACGTACGGCCACTTTCTTTTACCTGCAGAGCCACCACGGAGGTGAAGCAGGGCTTTGACATCTGTTGGGAACCATCAGGCTTCCAGCCCAGAAACAAATCCCCAGGCTGCGGTGGTTCCCAGCCCGCCGCCAGTTCTCTCTCCAGACCCAACAGGCGCCTTCCGGCTAGACTGCCACGCCTCGGCCACCGCCCTCCATACAGTGCAAGGTTCCAAATGCTCTTTGACTCACCTTCGTCACCTCCCTTTTAAACTGCGGGAAGGCACCCCAGCAGGGGAGCAGGACCCCGGCAAAGAGTGCGAAGGCTGTGGCCATGGCCTTGGGCTGCAGCGGTGTGGTGGGCGGCACAGGGCTCGGGACAAATCTCCTTCCCTGACCTGTGGCTGGAGGTGGGGATTAAGAAGGTTAATGGTCACAGGTTGCCCAACAGGGAGGGGAAACTGGGCGGAAGCCCTTTGTAGCGCTCGGGGAGGGGTGGAACAAGGCGCCCCCCTGAGACCTTGATTCAAGCCTTGGACAGGTCGGATTTTATAGATTTAAGGGACCCCAGAGGACTCTACACATAATATACAATACTTCCAAACAAAAACATAAAGCTGTAAAATAAAACTTTATTTTGAAAAGTTATGCAAAACTTACACACTGAAATGGAAATAGCTTCCTTCTTGATATTTCGACTGCCCGCCTGGAGACGGCACCAAATTGGCCCCCCACCCCTCGCTGTTCGGAGAAACCAGCCCGACCTCCGGTGCCTCTCGAGCCCTTTCCAGGACCAGTCTTGTCATCTGTAGGAATTAGAAGGTAAGACAAGATGCCTCTTCCGGTCCCAGTGAGTGGATTGCTTGTCTAAGGATGTAGCTGTGAAGTGTGGGGTCGCGATGGAGGGGAGGAGAGAGGACAACTCAGAAAGAAGCGGAGGGTGAAGGGAGAGCACCCGCAGCAGTCAATCAGTGGGGGGGGGGGCAGGCCTTTTCCACGGTTCCTCCTGGATGAAACCCCCACCGCACCCTTTGCCTGCTTCTGCACTTAGAAATGTGCTCTTAAGGAAAGATCTGAGGGCCATGCGTGGATGGGGTTGCTATCAAGTAAATTGTGTCCTGGCAAATCCACGAGTGATGGGCCTTTGGGAGGCGTTGCCTCTCTCTCTCTCTCTCTCTCTCTCTGCCTTGTGAGGACACAGGGAGAAGGCAGCTGTGTGCAAGCCAGGAAGCTCTCAGCAAAACCCAACCCGGCTGACACCCTGATCTTGGACTTCTCCAGAACTGTGAGAAGTAAGTGTCTGTCATTTAAGTCACCTGGTCTCTGGTATTTGGTTATGGCAGCTGAGCAAACTCATATGGGGGCTCAGGTCTTTTCTCTAAGAAAACAGCCCCCGCTGTACTAAGAAGGCTGTGTTTTGTTTGTTTGGTTGTTTTTTGTTGTTGTGCTATTTTTTTATCCTCACCTGAGGACATTTTCATTTGTTTTTTTTTTTTTTTTTAGAGAGAGAGAGGAGAAGGGAGATAGAGAAACATCCATGTGAGTGAACCGCTCATCAGTTGCCTCTGTACGCACCCAGATGGGGGATCTGTGCCGCCCATACCAGGGGTCGTAAGGGTCCAGACCAGGGATGAACCCACAACCCAGACATGTCCTGACCAGGAATCGAACCCACAACCCTTCAGTTGCAGGACAACACTCCAACCACCAAGCCATACCGGCCAGGCCTCAAAAGGTTTTGTGTTCATTATCTTGATTAACCCTAGCTTTCACGACTGAGAACTCCTGAAGTTTCAGTGGCTTGGCACAACAATGCTTTATTTGCCACTCATGTAGCGCCTCGCACAGGAGAGGAGACCTGTCATCCACCTTGCAGCCACACCACCTGCAACACTGGCCTCTGGGGTCTTGTGGAAGATGGAAGAGCGAGACGGAGGAAGCACACAGTCACTTACACGCCTCAGCCAGGCGTGGCACAGGACGCTGCCACTCCATTGGCTGAAACTAGTCATGTGACCTCACACTTCTGCAAGGGAGGCTGGGACATTAAGGGAATCTGGGAATATTCAGTATTTCCTATCATTTCTGCTGCGTCACCTATATCTCCATGTCGTAGATGAAGAATCCAAAGGGTCAAGGTAGGATAACATGCCCCAGCGGCACAGTTGTGTCGAAGTGCCAATACCAACCCCAGGGCATTCTGGCTGCCGAGGCTACCTTCTTCCCGCTCCCGCACACTGCCTCGGGCAGCCAGATGGCCTCGTTCCCAGTAAAGGGACTCCTGTCGGCCCTGTGTCCTCTCCCCGCCGTGGTCACGGACTGAAAGTTGCTCCAGTGGGGGGCCCTGCTGCTTTGGTCAGCTAGTTAGTCACCCGTGAAGTTCATTGTGTCTTGCAGCTCTGCTGTGAACCTGCGAGGAGCCCCGGGGGCTAACGCCTGTGCACAGTTACACCTTCCCTGAAGGGAGTGGTTGGCCCCGCCACTGTGAGTGTTAGGTGATTGGCAAGTATTGTTGACGCTCAGTAAAGGGGAAGATTTGGAGGTAAAGGCCAGCAGCTGTGTCCCAATTGGCAGGTTGGGGCCCTTGATATGGGGTCCAGGGACTTCTGGAAAGTTCATTGAAGGCCCCAATGGGGTGGTGGAGCCCTTGAAATTCTATGCAGAATACTTCGTGCATGGCTTTAAGACATTATTTTTGACAGCTGCAGTTTTCCTCGAGACTGGTTCAGAATCTTCACTGTAAGATGAGGAAACTGGGGGCCAGAGAAGGAAGGAAGGGCCTTCCTCAAGTGGCTCCTCCTTGGAGGAGGAGGAGCCAGACCAGTGGCCTGTCTCCCAGTGGCCTGTCTCCCAAGTGCACTGGACACGAGCATGAGCCCAGGACGCTCTGCACTGGGGGGAGGAGGTGGGAACCAGATCACCAGGGTCTCCAGGGCTAGTGCAGGTGTGACTGAACCACCTGACCTCTGGGTTTGGCCCAGATCTGGCCATGCTAGTCTTGTATGAGGAGAATGGGGCGGTTCAGGGCAGAGAGCCCCTCACTGGTAGACCTCTGCCTCCTCCCGTCCTCATTCCCTGTCTACTCGCCTTCCCTGCCCAGACACTGTAGTGTCTTTCTCTCTCTCCTGCATCTCCCTGGTGCTTCCCGTGACAGTGCTCTCACTGGTCTACGGCAAAATGAAAAAATAAGGGTAATGTGGGGGGTTTGGGTCAAAGGTAAATGTATTTAACTTAAAGAATGATTTTTTATTTGGAAATTACATCCTTTTTAAAAAAGATTTATTTATTTATTTATTTTTTAGATAGTGGAGAATGAGGAAGAGAAGCATCGATCAGTTGTTTCTCTTTACACTCCTCGACCAGGGACCAAACCCAAAACCCAGGCATGTGCCCTGACCAGGAATCGAACTGGTGACCTTTCACTTTGTGGGACGACACCCAACGGACCGAGCCACACCGGTCAGCGCGAGCCCAACTGTTCTGACTGCCCGAGTCACTGTGGACATCTTGGCAGTCTCCAGTGCCCACCCACTCATTCAATGAGCCCTTAATGATACCCACTCCATGTCAGGCACTTTGTCATCGGGGTTCAGTTGGGGATAGTAGGCCCCACTGAACCTATTTGAAGCAGAAAGGGATGCAATCCGGGTAACTGGGGACTTACAAAGTCACTGGAAGGGCTGAAGGAGTGGGAATCACACTGAGCCTCCAAAAATGAAACCCCCAAATCACTGCAGAACTGAGCTGCTGGGGAAGCTACCGCCTCTGCTGCCATCGGGACAGTGGAGTCCCTGTGACTGTTGGCTCCCGGACTACACCTCAGCTGCAATCTCAGGGTCAGAAAGCTGCCATCAAAAATTATTGCCGGCATCTATTATGTCGGCCCTTGCCCCAAAAAAGACTGCCTCCCACACAAATGCCTCCGCACCCCAACTCCATTCAGGTCAGGTCTTAGGCAGCACCTGTGACCAGCACTATCTAAACCACGTCTGGAACCCTCCGTACCATGGCCTAGTGTTCAGCTTTCCCACCCAGCTGTTCAGGACGGCTCCCCCGGGGGAGGTGGAACAGAAGCTGAACGAGCCACCACAGCAGCCACCACAGGGACGAATGTCTGGAAGTAGCATGAGTTACCTGGATGGGGTGAAGGGAGCTTTCTAGCTCCTGTCTGAAAGCTTTTCAGTTTTTAGAGCTAAAGGTCTCTTTGAATGGCAACCCATGCTTCTTATCGCAATGTTTCTCTTTCTTGTATATTTGACATGTCAGGTTTTTTTCTTTTTAATTGCATTTCCACTGGTCAGCGCTTTTTTCCTTCCTGTGGGAATTTGCTGGGGAAGTCCCACGCCTGAGCACCTTCTCCCTCATCAGCCGCACTGCACCGCAGACTGCCCTGCACACTCTCTGGAAGGCGAGCTTTCACTCACCCACTCCTTTGTTCCTAACAAAACCCCAGGGAGAATGTCCCCGCTGCCCTGTGCCTTCATCAGCCTCACTGACCAGATGCCCGTGGACCAGGAAATGCTGATACGGAAACGCATCCTCTTTCAGTCACTGGTAACTTGAACTTCCTCAACCCCTTCTAGACTTCTATGGTTATCACAGCCTCCCTTCCTAAAAGCTGTTGCTTCTTCAACAGAAGATGATAATGCCATTTGTGGAAACCAAAGCAAGAGATGTTTCCAGGAAGGGTGGGCTTATAGGTGAATTTACCTCCCCTTTCTGAGTCCTTTGATGGACCAGATTCCTTCCCCTTCCTGGTACCTAGTTCTGTGCTAATCTACCAGCTCTTACTGAAGAAGACATAACAAGAGCACTCAAAGCTCAATAAATACTACTTGTATGATAAGTAAAGTATAAAACAAATAAACCACTAATGGTGGAATCTCATTTACTAAGACAATGCTATAGGATCTACAGATAGAGTTAGCTATAGTAACAGAAACCACAGAGTAAATGACTTGATGTAAGATAGTTTATTTCCCTTCCATGTAACATCCTAAGTATACACAGTCACATCTCTATGGCAGCTCCACGGCCTCAGCAGTCCAGGGCGCTCTAATTTTGTTGCTCTGGCATTTACAGGTATTGTCTTCATGAGCACGGTCCAAGATTTCTTACCCTGTTTGTATTTCAGGCACGAGAATGGAGGATGGGGAAAAGAGGGTCCTGACTCCTCCCCTTGAGGGCTCTTCCATTCCATTGCCCAGCTCTGGTTACGTGGCCATTCCTAGCTGCGAGAAAAGCTGGGAAATGTAGTGTCTATTCTAGGCAGCCATGTGCCCAGACAAAATTCAGACATGGGCCATAGCCTAGCAGTCTATGCCATGTGTGTGTGTGCATGCGTACATGTGTGTGGTTTAGGGTCCCGCTGGAACCCATGTGGTGCGACTTGCATGGCCTGACTCTCACGCAGCTTCTTCAGGAAATCAGATCAGAGATTGGCAGCCTGGGTGGCCCGATACTGTCTACCAGCACCCCAGCCCCTACCTGAATTCCGTCAGAGGGAAACCCTGATTGGTTTCCCTTTCGGTCAAGTTCAACTGGTTTACCACCATGGACACACTTCCTTCTCTCTCCTCTCGTCTCTGGAGAATCACTTCTAATGAATAGAATGTGGTGGAGGAATAATGTATGGTTTCTGAAGTTGGGTCAGGAAAGGCATTGCAGCTTTTGCCCTGATCTCTCTTGGATGATTTGCCCTAGGGGAAACCGGCTGCTAAGTCATGAGGACTGTCAGACATCCTTGTGGAGACACCGATATGTAGAGAAACCAAGGCCTCCTGCCGACAGCCAGCGCCGACTTGCCAGGCACACAAGTGAGTCATCTTAGAAATGGCTCCACCAGCCCCAGTCAAGACTTCAGATGATGCAGCTGTGGCCGAAGACTCGACTGTAGCCACAGCTGGACTGAATCAGAACCACCCAGCCAAGATGTTCCTGAATTCCTGTGAAAGATAACAAATGCTTATTGATGTTCTGAATTGCTGAAAGAGAGGGAGCCGGAGGGATATTGCAAGAAGAAAAGGTTTTCGTTTCATGATTGTAGTGCACTTATTGGTAGGCTCCAGCAAGACAAACAGCCTTGCTGGTGCCCAGTTTCTGTAGTGGCCAGCAACTCCCAGTGGCTAGTCGATTGTCCTGGCACTGCCCCCTAGGGCATAATATAAGCCAAGTGCCTCCACCTCCTGCAGCTTTTGCAGTTTCTCCAGCCCCCAGGACGTGCCATACATGAGACGTCCCCAGCCCGAGACTGCGGCAGCACTCAGGGTCTCCAGCAGCATGTGGAAGCCAGCAGCCCCCAGCTCGTGGCCGCGTCCTTGCTTCCACACAGTCTCGGAGTAGAGTGCCTTTGTTACGACACCTCCCCACAGAGCGCTTTCCCCGGCATCCTAGAGGGCACATTCCCAGCAAGTTCCACTTGCATGACACCACAGTGACTTTTCTGCCACCTGGTGAGCCACAGGCTATGTTCTCCTCAACAAGGTCTGCATTTGCCCCTTGGTGGGGTGGGGTGCTGTCTTGTCTTTGGGGACTCTACCCTCAGGCTCAGTCCTGGAGGCAGGGCCTGCTCCCGTGCCTTTATTCACATACTTCTTACCAACCAATTCTTTGTTACTCCAATCCCGTCGTAAGAAGTTCCCTGTTCAAATGACTGTGCAGTTTCTTTCTCTTAATTGGGCCCAGGTTGGTATACTAAGTTTTTTTAAAAAATTTTTTTATTGATTATGCTGTTACAGTTGTTCTATTCCCCCCTTCACTCCCCTCCACCCTACCCCCATCCCCACCATTACCCCCCCTTTAGTTTATGACCATGTGTCTCAATTCCTTTAGATTCTATACTTCCCATGCTATTCTTGCCCCCCCCATCTATTTTCTATCTACTGTCTATGCTACTTATTTTCTGTACCTTCTCCCCCCTTCTCCTCCTCCCACTCCCCTGTTGGTAACCCTCCTTGAGATCTTCATTTCTATGTTTCCACTCCTGATCTAGCTGTCCTTTTAGTTTGCTTTTGTTTTTAGGTGTGGTTGTTAATAACTGTGAGTTTGTTGTCCTTTCACTGTTCATGTTTCTTTAACTTCTTTTTCTTAGATAAGTCCCTTTAACATTTCATATAATAAGGGCTTGGTGATGATGAACTCCTTGAATTTGATCTTATCTGAGAAGCACCTTATCTGTCCTTCCATTCTAAATGAAAGTTTTGCTGGATAGAGCAATCTTGGTTGTAGGTCTTTAGATTTCATGACTTGGAATACCTCTTTCCAGCCCCTTCTTGCCTGTAAGGTCTCTTTTGAGAAATCTGCTGACAGTCTGATGGGGACTCCTTTGTAGGTGACCGTCCCCTTATCTCTTGCTGCTTCTAGGATTCTCTCCTTCATTTTAATCTTGGCTAATGTAATGATGATGTGCCTTGGTGTGTTCCTTCTTGGGTCCAACTTCTTTGGGACTCTCTGAGCTTCCTGGATTTCCTAGAAGTCTATTTCCTTTGCCAGATTGGGGAAATTTTCCTTTATTATTTGTTCAAATAAGTTTTCCACTGGTGGCTGTGCCTTTCCCCCTTCTGGTACCCCTATAATTCGGATGTTGGAGCGTTTAAAGATGTCCTGGAGGTTCCTAAAACTCTCCTCATTTCTTTGAATTCTTGCTTCTTGGCTCTTTTCTGTTTGGCCATTATTTGCTTTCTTCTGGTCCACTCCATTGATTTGAGTCCCGGTTTCCTTTTCATTGCTATTGGTGTCCTGTGCAATTCCATTCATTTCAATTAGTTTCGCCTTCATATATTTGTCTAATTTGTCGGTATAATCAACCAGTTCTGTGAGGATCCTGATGACCAGTGTTTTAAACTGTGTGTCTGAGAGTTTTGCTATTTCTTCATCGCTTAGATTTATAGGCTCTGGGGCTTTGAGATCTTGCGACATTTTTGGTCTGTTCTGGCCCTTTAAGTGTGAGATGCGGTGCCTTGGACTCCCAGGTCACTGGGTTGTGACGCTGTATGTGGGGGCGTGGTCAGAGCGGGGAAATGGCGACCCCCTCTGCTGTTTCTCACAGCTGGGTGAGGATTAGCGTCTTAGGTGGTTCACCTGGGCCGGGCCACTCAGAGTCGCTAGGTTATGATGCTGTATGTGGAGGTGGGGTCAGAGCAGGGAAATGGCGGCGCCCTCCACTGCCGCTTGCTGTGGGGACCTGCCGGCCCGGTCCAACTGCCCACTCCCTCGCCTGTCCACTCTCGCACAAATGCGCGACCACAGTCAACAGGCAGCACCGCTCCCCCGCTGTCTCCCCCGAGGTCGCTCGCCTGGTGGCTCGCTCGGTCGCTCACTAGGTCCAACCCTGCGCCTGGATTTCACGTCTGGATTCCGCATCTGAGTCCGGCTGACTGAGACCTCCTGTGCAATCCCGCTTCACCAGCCGCTGGTTTCGCCCCTTACCGGTCAGGCTGAAGAATTTGTTGTTAACGGACTTCCGAAAAGTTCAATTTTCCGTGTTCTGGCTGTGTTTTCTGTTGCTAATATTTAGTTGTCTCTAAACTTGGTTGTGTGACAAGGCACGGCACATCCACCTATGCCTCCATCTTGGCGGAAGTCTGATATACTAAGTTTTTAAAGTTTTTTTCAGTTACAGTTGAGGTTCAGTATTATATTAGTTTCTGGTGTACAGCATAGTGATTAGACTTTTATATAACTTACAAAGCGATCCCCCAATAAGACTTGTACTCACCTAACACTATACATAGTTTTTCTCAATATTATTGACAGTATCCCCTGTGCTGTACTGTGACTACTTTGTAACTACCAGTTTGTGCTGCTTAATCCCTTCCCCTTCCTCACCCAGCCCCCCAACCCCTTCCATCTGGCAGCCATCAGTGTGTTCTCTGTATCTGAGTTTACTTTGTTTCTGTCTTATTTCTTTGTTTTTCAGATTCCACATATAAGTGAAATCAAATGGTTTTTGCCTATCTCTGTCTGATTTATTTCACTTAACATAATATCCTCTAGGTTCATTCATGTTGTCACAAATGGTAAGATTTCATTCTTTTTATGGCTAAGTAATATTCCATTGTATATATGTACCACATCTTCTTCACCCATTGGTCTTTTGATTGGAGCGTTTAACCCATTTACATTTAAAGTAATTATTGATAGGTTTGTTAGTTATTACCATTTTGTTCATTGTCCTCTGATTGATTTGTAGTTCTCTGCCCCTTTCTTATCCTGTTGCTCTCTTGTCTTGTATGTTGACTTTTCTGCAGTGTTCTGTTTGGATTCCATACTCCTTATTTTTTATAGATTTCTTGTAGAGTTTTGGTGACCATGTTTTCACAATCACTTAACTTCAAACACATTCCAAAATCACTACCATTTTTACTCACCCCCTCCACATTTATATTTTTGTCATAATTTTTTACTTCTTTTGTGTGTGTTAGTGTGTATCCCTTAATTTACTGTTGTAATTACACATAATCTTCCTACTTTTGCCTCTTAACCTGTGCACCAACACTAGCTTTAGTGTTGGTTGATCCACTGCTTTTTATAATGTCTTTGTCAATGAGAATTTTTCTCTTTGAGATATTTTCTTATATTTTAAAAATTCTTCTTAAAAAAAGTCTCTAACATTTCTTACAATATTGGTCCGGTGGTGACAAACAGATTTGTTTTGGTTTTTTGGTCTGGGCTCAGTATGCTAAGTTTCGTCATGATTTGTGACACAGCAACGAGGAACCACTGCCTCCCTCCCTGGCTCATCGCCCTCCACCACCTCCGCTGCTGTCACCACCAGCCAGTTGTCAACCTACCCAGAGCAAGGTCTGCCTGCCAGGCTTTGAAGCAGTCAGCCACGACTCACTGCAAAATGAACAAGTTTGATCAGATTCAAGCTTTAATTTGTCAAATGCCAAATGAGAGATTCACGTGAGAATTGGCAAAGGCTGGCAATGCTGAAGAAGGGTCTCAACTGCAGGAGAGGCTGAGGAGCAGCCCGATGCAAAGGAGAGAGAAGGGCATGTTGGCAGGGAGAAGTCTGTATCAAAAACCCAGAGGCAAGGCCAGTGCGCTCCAGTTTGGCTAGAGACAGACTTGACGTGCTCGGCTGGTAGCAGGCAAGATGACCAGACTGTGGAGGACCTTGAATGCAAAGTTACATTTGTGGCTACACGATAAAAGGGGTTCAGCGGCCACATCTCTGAGAACAAAACCTGCTTTGGATATAAGTACATTTATACTTGTCCTTATAGGATATGTGACTTAGCTTCGAGGCTTCGAGAAAGTTCACTGTGGCACTGGGGAACCCCGGAAGGGTTTTGAGGGTGATGCCACGTGGGGTTCTGAGAGTATCCTGGAGTGTGTGCAGGGTTGGAGAGCAGGAGTAGGAAGACGACCACCCAAGAGTCCTGATGTAGGGAACAGGGAAGCGGCAGTGGAAATTGCAGAACTGGGTGGGTGAGAGATACTCAGAATGCCTGGTGGGATGTGGTGGGGAGGAGCAGTTGAAGGCAATGTCCCCTACTGAGCTAGTGACATGGGAACACAGGAAGCTGGTTGAGGAGTGGGCAGGGTGTTGGTGGCTTTTGACAGTTCCCATGGGGTGATGGCAGTGACCCCAAGTATCAGGGAGGAGCGAGATGAGGGCTGATGATGCAGATCTGACGTGACTGCCCGTGCAGAGGGGACAAGTCAGTCTTTGGGAGATGGTGATGAGGACCAACCCTGAGTAGGAACCGGCTCTCTCTGATCAGCCCATCCTTATCAATAAGGACCTCCACCCACCACACCCCACCCACCCAAGTGATGATGTCCTGGGTCAGGGACAGATATCCTCACGTAGTTCAGTCCTAACCTGGCCCCTAAAAGCCAGCAGCATTGAGTTATTTCCCAACTGCCACAGACTCTGGCACGGAAGACATGGTCCACTCTTATGGGGCATGGGCTAAGGATTGTGAAAGCAAAAAGCCCAAGAGTAAATGGTTCCAATCCTATTTCTGCCCCAGACCAGTTATGTGACCTTGAGCAAGTCACTTTTCCCATTTGGGCTTGTTTTCCTTCAGCGAAATGTCAGACTTGGCCTTGGACTTCGTGCTGGTTTTCAAATCCTGCCACTGAGGAACACTGGGGTTCTATGACTGGGTCAACACGTTCTGCCTCCTCGGTCAAGCAGTAGCAGACTTAAATAGCTCCGATTCCAGGGTTTTCTCCCACAATGTTTTCTTAAGCCATTAGCAACCACAACTAGTGCTGTTGGCTTGTTTGACAGCTCGGGGTCACATATAACACAATGAATGAACAGTGGGAAGTGCAGTGAGTGGGAAAACCTGAGGAGGGGTGACCAGATTGGTTTGACAGTCCTCTTGTGTCTGCAGACGTCATGGCATGGTTTTGTATGACACATCACTCTGGTTCCAGCTGCATTTCAAGGTTCTTCATAGAGGGCCCTGGAACTCCCTCGTGCCTGTAACCCAAAGACACTAAAGAAACGTCGGCTCAGTGCCTTCCAAGGACCTCCCCTGTGCTCATCCTTCATTTTCTCAATGGTGCTTTGCTAGCTCCTCAGACGCAGTCTCTGATGAATACCCTCTTCGGGCAAAGCATCATGATTTATGTTCCTTAACTCAGACAATGTCCACAGAATCCTCCCAAGAGACTCACAGGGTAAAGACTATTACAGTTTTTTTTTTTTTTTTTTTTTAGAAACAAGTGCCTAGTTTATGTGTTCATTTCTTCCATTTGAAGTATTCCTGGATGACACCCTTGGCCTGAGTCTCTTTGCCATAGTCCTCAACCACCACACAGTGCAGCCAACCACTCTGCGGGGTTTCCCACTCTGCCGATTTTACAGAGGCCTCTCCAGCCCCCGGCTTCCTGTTGTCATCAAACTGAATTAGATGGTCTTGGTGTTCAGCAAAAGGGCCTCCACCAACTTGATATATTGAGGCTCATCACAGCTGGATGTGCACATAAAGGTGGGACTGGAGCTTGTCTAAGGCTTTGGCGGCTCCGTGAACTCCACGTGCTGTGCCATCGTGGAGGAGGGGGTCTTCAGCACGTCCTGTAAAGCAGTATGAGCACGGTTACTCCCCCAGCAGCAGTGCCTTCGGGGCTGTGGCAGTGCATTGTGGGTGGAGCAGAATCTTGAACACACCCAAGCCTCTGCCTCTGGCTGAGAAAAGAGGTTATATTCATTTTTACAGGTGAGGGGACTGAGGCTCCAATAGGATAAACGGCTTGCCCAAGGTCACACAGCTAGTGACACAGCTGGGATTTGAACCTGAGAGTCTGACTCCAGAGCTCTCGCTCTTCCCCAATATACCTGCAGTCCTCTGTCATTAATGCTGCCACCAAAGATCTTCAGCTCTCCTTTGGACACATGGTGAGATTGACCTCCCCCATCCCCTCGGCCAGTGAAATGAGAGCACAAGTGGTGAGCATCACTCCCGGTGGAACTTTGAAGAGCCAGTGACCACTGCCACGTTTCCTTTGCCTTTTCCAGGAGACGCAGAGACACAGTGGGGAGTCACCCGCAGCCTGGATCCCTGGGAGATGATGACATGAGACAGACGCTTGCCTTTCTTCCACCCCACACATACCGATGGACACACAGTGTGAATAAGAAATAACCTTGATCACTTTGAAGCAGCTAAAGTTTGGAAGTCATTTGTTACTGAGGCATGACCTAGCCCATCCTGAGTAATCCAATGTTATACTATCTTTTGTTGATTACCTTTGGCCTCAGTCCCCGAACTTGCCTTCTCCCTGGAGCTACCTGAAAGGCTTGGCTTCACATTGCAACTCCAACGGCAGCAGCGACAGAAGAAGGGAGTCGTCCCCTACACAGGGACGTAGGGGGTGTTTGGGGGGCGTGTCCAGCGTTACCATGCCCTAGCGCAGGGGTTATGCTGGATGAAATCTCTCCCCAACCCTGGAAGGCCTGAACAGACACTGCCCCTCAGGCTCCTCTCCCACACTCATTTATTGGCTCTCCTTAATTTTATTCCCCATTATTAAAGTAGGAATGACTGGTCCGGCAGGAGGAGGGCCGCACGCGCATCTCCCGGGGGCACTGCAGGCTGACTATGACCTTGCAGGCCTGGATCTGAACCTCCTCCTCTGGGTGGATGACCAGGGCGAGCAGCCGGTCTGCCAGTCGTGACTCGTCCCCGAAGAGGGCTTCGTGCAGAGACTGCTCGTTGTAATGCCACTTCACCGCACGGTAGTGCGGTGTGTTCCGACCCTCGCTCAGCCGCTCCGCAAACACTAGGACTTCGAACAGCAGGCTCCCCGGCTGCGTGGCCTGGAACAGGTTCAGGAAGTTGGAGTGCACCTGTGGTGGGGATGGAGCGAGGATGGGGATGAAATCTAAATCCAAGGCAAGCCCCAAGGTTCTCCTTTCATCTTCCTATTGCCTCAACTCCCCGATGTACTTAAGTTTCAGATTTAACTGTATGGGATTTTTTAGTTTTCATTATCATTCTCTAACATAACTACACTGTGGTTCTAAAACATGAGTAATTTGGTAATAAGATTGATTCTAGGAAATACATTATCGCAAACTTTAATGTGTGGTCAATTTTAATAAATATTTGTGTGTTTGAGGGGAATGTGCATTTACCAATTATAGAATGTTCTGGGTATGTCTGATGGCTCAAGCTTATTTTAATTATTACCAGTAAATATACCCTTAACTAGTTTTAGGTTTTTATCTGTTAATTGCTGGAAGAGTAGTTAAAATCTTCCAAACCTTCCACTGTGGTAGTGGACTTGTCCATTTTTCTTTATAATTATTCAACTGTGAGAAAGAAGGAATTGCTGCCATTTGTGACAACATGGGTGGACCGTGAAGACATTGTGTTAAATGAGATAAGCCAGACAGGGAAAGACAAACACTACCTGGTATCACTTTTATTTTTATGTGAAATGTAAAAGAAAAAAGTCAAACTCATAGAAACAGAAAAAGTGGTTGCCAGGGGTTGGGGGTGGGAGATATATTTTAGGTAAGACATAGTGACTCTAGTGGATAACACTGTATTATTGAAATTTGCTAAGAGATTAGAACTTAAATGTTCTCCCCATCCCAAAATAAAGATGAGAGGTGATGGGTGTAGTAATTGACTGGATGGTGGGAATCCTTCACGATGTACACATAGTTCACCATGATATATATGTTAAATATCTTATGATATTATCTGTTAATTACACCTCAATAAAACATGAAAAAAAGAGAAAAAATTCTCTTACAATTCTATCAAGTTTTGCCATCCATATTTTGGGATTATATTATTAGGTTCATATAAGTTTAGAGTTGATTTATCCTCCTGAAAGATCAGTTATTATATAGTGACCTTGTCTATTCCTAACAATGGTTTTTGTTATTAGTAACTTTTCCTGATGTTAAAATAACTACATTAACTTTTGTTTTGTTACCTGTGTTCCTGATTCTCAGCATTTAGAAAGCCCTTCAAAGATCTCCCTCCCAACAAAATTCTTTTTTTTAAATTTACTATTAGAGAGAGGGGAAGGGAGGGATGAATAGAGGGAGAGAAACATCAACGTGTGGTTGCCTCTCATACATTGGTGGTTACACCCCCCAACCAGGGACCTGGCCCGCCACCAAGGCATGTGCCCTGACTGGGAATCGAACCAGCAACCCTTTGGTTTACAGGCCAGCACTCAATCCACTGAGAAACACCAGCTGGGGCCCAACAAAATTAATTCTGATTCTACTGGGATAACAGAAGAAAGAGTGGTTTTCAATGTATCCAGAGCAGAGGCAGGAAGAGGAACAAGACAGTCTTGTCAGGGGTAAGTCTGCCTGGAGAATCCACAATTCTTCCTTTCCTAGCATCTGAGTTGGCATCCATCAGCCCCTCATCACTTCCCTTCTCACCTGGCAGTTGAGAATATCATAGAGAAGGTCATTCTTCTGTGCCAGGTAGCTCAGCAGTCGTATGGCTTGTACCTAAATAAAGGAAATAGTAAAGCATGAGAAGGCAGGTGAGTCTGGGCCTCCTCCCTCTAGATGCTGTGCCAGGGCTGGGCAGGAGGGCAGGGCCTGGGCCATGGCCTTGAGGCACCTGTGCCAGGATATAGTCCGACTGAAGAATCTCCATCAAAGCAGGCATCACCCGTCGCAGCTGTGGGTGCACAAAGTCAGGCAGTGGAAGGTTGTTGAGGAGTCTGAGGCCTGCAACATGCAGGTCTGAGTCCCAGATGGTGGATATCAGTTCCAGGACCTTGATGAAATGTTCCTGGGGGAGGGAAGAAAAGAAGAGTCTGCTTTTATCTCACGATCCCCAACGCTACCCAAGCCTCTGGCTTCACACTTCATATTTAAGACTTAAATATAAGCCGTGACACCATTAAAGTCCTAGAGGAGAACATTGGCAGGAAAATTTCAGATATTTCACGCAGCAACATTTTTACTGATATGTTCCCTAGAGCAAGGAATATAAAGGAAAGAATAAACAAACGAGATCTCATCAAAATAAAAAGTTTCTGCATGGCTAAAGAAAACAGTATTAAATTAAAAAGACAACCAACTGTATGGGAAAACATATTTGTCAATGATACCTCAGACAAAGGTTTAATCTCCAAAATATACAAAGAACTTACATGACTCCACTCTAAGAAGACAAGCAACCCAATTAAAAAATGGGAAAAAGACTTGAACAGACACTTCTCCAAGGAGGACATACAGAATATCCAGAGACACATGAAGAGATGCTCAATATCGCTAGCTATCAGAGAGATGCAAATTAAAACCACAATGAGATACCACTTTACACAGGTCAGGATGGCTATCATAAACAAAGCAACCAACAAAAAATGTTGGAGAGGTTGTGGGGAAAAGGGGACCTTAGTTCACTGTTGGTGGGATTGCAGACTGGTACAACCATTATGGAAAACAGTATGGAATTTTCTCAGAAAAATAAAAATTGACCTGCCTTTTGATCCAGCAATTCCACTGCTAGGATTATATCCTAAGAAGCCCAAAACATCAATTTCAAAGAACCTATGCACCACAATGTTCATAGCAGCACAATTCACAATAGCCAAGAGCTGGAAGCAACCTAGGTGCCCGTCAGTAAATGAATGGATCAAAAAATTGTGGTACATATACACAATGGAATTCTATGCAGCAGAGAGAAAGGAGCTCCTACCCTTTGCAACAACATGGATGGAGCTGGAAAGCATTGTGCTGAGTGAAATAAGCCAGGCGGTGAAAGACAAATACCATATGATCTCACCCTTAACAGGAAGCAAAACAACAAAACAGACAAGCAAGCAAAATAAAAACAAAGACACTGAAATAGAGAACAAGGGGACGGCGAGCAGAGGGGAGAGGGGAGGGAATTTAAGGGGAAAAATGGGAGGGATTTAGAGAAACAAGTATAAAGGACACATGGACAAGAACTAAGGGGGGGTGGAAATGGGAGGGAGGTGGGGTGCATGGGGCGGGGTGGGCTGGGATGGGAGAAATAAACAGAAAACTGTACTTGAAAAATAACTAAATAAAAATTAAAAAAAAACAACACTGGTTATAAGGATGCTCCAGGAACTCAGGGGAAGAGGAGATGAACTCAGAGAGAACTTCAACAGCATAAAAAATGACATGGAAACCATTAAAAAGAACCAGTAAAAAATGAGGGATATACTAACTGAAATGAAGAACATTTACAGGGAATCAACAGTAGAATGGATGAAGCTGAGTGTCAAATCAGTGACTTGGAGTATAAGAAAGCAAAAAACACCCAATCAGAACAGCCAGTGGTTAGGGCTGATTTGGTGGGGAGGACAGAATTTCCGATTCTTTTTATTACAAATAAAAATAATCCAAAAAAAAATAAGAATCCAAACAATGAGGATAGTGTAAGGAGCCTCTGGGACAACCTCAAGCACACCAACATTTGCATCATAGGACTGCCAGAAGGCAAAGAGAGAGAACAAGAAACTGAAAACTATTTGAAAAAAATAATGACAGTAAACGCCCCTAACATGGTGAAGGAAACAGACATACAAGTTCAGGAAGCACAGAGTCCCAAACAAGATGAACCCAAAGAAGCTTATGCCAAGACACATCATAATTAAAATGCCAAAGATTAAAGACAGAGAGAATCTTAAAAGCAGCAAGAGAAAAGCAGTTAGTTATCTAGAAGGGAGTTCCCATAAGACTGTCAGCTGATTTTTCAAAAGAAACTTTGCAGGCTAGAAGGGATTGGCAAGAAATATTCAAAGTGTTGAAAAGCAAGGACATACAACCAAGATTTCTCTATCCAACAAAGCTATCATTTAGAATCATAGGGCAGATAAAGAGCTTCCCAGACAAGAAAAACCTAAAGGAGTTCATCATCACCAAACTCTTATTATATGAAATTTAAAGGGACTTATTTAAGAAAAAATCATAAATATCAACAGTAAAATGTCAGTAAGTACATATCTATCAACAACTGAATCTAAAATACAAAATAAGCTAACAAGAAGAACAGAAACAGAATCATAGATATAAAGAAAGTTTTGATGATTGCCAGATAGGATGCGAGTCAGGAGGATGGGCAAAAAAGGTGAAGGGATTAAGAAGTATAAATTAGTAGTTACAGAACAGTCATCTGGATGTAAAGTACAGCATAGGGAACAGAGTAGCCAAAGAACATATGTTCATGACTCATGGACATGGACAACTGTGTGGGGATTGCCTAAAGGAGTGGAGAGGGGGCTGGGTAGAGGGGGGCAAAGGGGTAGAAATTGGGACACCTGTAATAGAATAATCAATAAAATATAATTTAAAAATAAAATAAAATTTAAATATCTATCAGCAATTAAGCCACTTTTTACCACCCACCTTCTACCAACCTGTTTCAAGCCACTGTTCTCTCATCTGATTTCTGCAATAGCCTCCTGTCTCCCTGCTTCCACCACTCCAACCCCATATTTGTTTTCAGAACAGACTTGTTAGACATGCCACTCATCCGTCCAAGAGTCCCTAGTTCAGCCCTGACTAGTGTAGCTCAGTTGGTCGATTATTGTCCTGCAAAGCAAAAAGTTGCTGGTTCAATTCCTGGTCAGCACACATGCCTGGGTTGCAGTTTGGCCCCCAACTGGGGCACGTATGAGAAGTGACAAATTGAGGTTTCTTTCCCTCTCCTTCTCCTTTTCTTCCCCTCTCTCTAAAAATAAACAAATAAAAATATATTTTAAAAGAGTCCCTAGTTCATTGAGGTTTTGTAAAATCTGAAGTCCTTACAGTGGATTTCAATCCAATACGATCTTCCCCCATTATTACTTTGGCCTCATCTATTCTCTCCTTTGCTTCCACAGTTCCCATCACAATGGCCTCTTAGCTATTCCTGGAACATGCAACATACACACTTATTCTGAGGTTCTTGCATTGGCTGTTCCCTCTACTTAGAATGCTCTCACTCCTTACTCATAGCTCACTCTTACCTCCTTCAGGACTTTCACGTCACCCCAGTGAGGCCTTCCCCGTCCACCTCCTTCAAAACTTCCACAGTCCTCCATCCCAGTCTTTCTTGTCCCCTATCCTTTTTCTCCATACCACTGTCAGATGTTAACACTTTTTATTTTCCAGTAAATGTGAATTCATAGGAAGTTGCAAAAATAGTACAGAGAGGGCCTGTGTGCTTTTCACCCAGTTTCCCTCAATGGTCACGTCTTCCATATAATACAATATTGAAATGAAGAAACTGGTGTAGGTACAATATGTGTATATAACTCTACGTCATTTTATCACACATGTAGATTCATGTAACAGCCACTGCAATCAAGAGATTCCACCAGAATTGTCACATCGCCACAAAGGTCTTCCTTGTGGGACCCCCTATAGTCCCACTCCTCCCCACCGTATCAGCCCTCACCACTGGCAACCACGAATCTGCCTTTTGTCTTATAATTTTGACATTTGGAGAATGGTGCAGAAATGGTATACTTTGTGACCATCTGAGATTTTTTTCACTCATTATAATGCTCTTGAAATTTATCCAAGTTGTTGAATACATCAATCAATAGTTCACTCCTTTTCATTACTGAGTAGCATTTCATGGTATGAACTACCAGCTTGTCTAACTATTTATCTAATGAGACACATCTTGGTTGTTTCATTTTCAACTATTACAAACAAAATTTCTATAAACAATTATATACAGGTCCATGGGCAAATTCAAGCTTTCATTTCTTTAGGATAAATGTCCAGGAGTGCAAATGCTGCTTTGTATGGTAAGTGCATAGTTATATTTTTTGTATAGTTCGATTTTTTAGGAAACTGCCAAACTATTTTACATTCCCATTGGCAATGTTTGGGAAATCCAATTTCTCAACATTTTCGCTAATATTTAGTGTTGTACTTTCATGTGCTTATTTGCTACCTGTATGTCTTCTTCAGTGAAATATCTCCATGTCTTCTGCTCATTTTCTAATTGGGTTATGATTTTTAATATTGAGTTTTGAAAGCTGTTCATATAATCTAGATATGAGTCCTCTGTCAGATATGTGGTTTGCAAATATTTTCTCCCAATATGTAGTTTATTTTTGCATCCTCTGAACAGTCTTTCATAAAGCAAATGTTTTTGATTTTGATAAAGTCCAATTTATATATATATTTTGTCTTTTTAAATAAGAAGTGACTATTTTTAAAATATTTTATTTATTTATTTTTAGAGAAAAGAGAAGGGAGGGAGAAATGGAGAGAGAGAAACATCAATGTGTGTTTGCCTCCCACGTGCCCCCTACTCAGCACCTGGCCCACAATCCAGGCTTGTGTCCTGACTGGGAATCGAACTAGTGACCTTTCGGTTTGTAGGCCACCACTGAACCCATTGAGCCACACTGGCCAGGGCTATACATTTCTTTTATAGATCGTGCTTTTTGGTGTCATTTCTACAAACTCTTCATTAAGCCCCAGGTCCCAATGCAACTATAACATCACCTCCATCCCAGCCTTCCTTACCAACCTTCTTGATTATATTTTTCTCGGTAGCACTTGTCACAGTTTACGTATTTGTGTGTTGCCTGCCTTGCCTTGCCTGCTAGAACAGAAGTGCCACTGGTGCAGGGATTTGTCCTGTTCCGCTCACTGCCACATCCCCAGTGCCTGGCACAGTGCCTTCGTGCAACGTGCGTGCTCAGGAGACATTTGTTGAATAAACAAAGGGATCTTGGTCTCAGAGATGCAAGACGCTTGGACCTAGAGGTATTACCCAAAACAGGTAACCGCGCAAGGTATACCTTTGTGAGCCGTAAAAGGGAGACAAGAATCCTAGAGGGAGGACCACAGCATTCCCACTGGAACCCTGCTCCCCCCTGCCCCCACCCCTGGCTGTCTCCTAAGATTTGAAGGACAGTGGAAGTTAGCAAGTCTAGGAAGGGGTTTTGGGCAGAGAGAACAGCAGGAGCAAAGGTCAGGAATGAGAGAGCATGAAACATACCGTGTAAATGGCTGGGGTTGGGGCTAGGAGGTGGAGAGTCTCAAGAAGCCAAGCATGAGGGTGATGGGATCAGATCCCTCTGGAGAGATCTGACTTAGGGAATGGGGATGAGCTCCATTTTGAATGTGTTGGGTTAAAGGGCTGTCTAAATGGAGCAACTGGCCACGGTCTGGAGGTCAGGGGAGCCCCAAGCTGCGGACAGAGATGCGGGAGAGCACACCTAGATGAAAACTGAGGGCAGGGGGTGGCTGTCCTTACAGGGAGAGAGGAGAAACAGGGTTCTGGTCCTCAGGACACAGACCCTGGGGAGAGAAGGGACAGTGATGCCCAGGGGCTTGTGAAAAACACAGCTCCCCTGTTGAACTGCACTCCGGGTATGGGGCCCGACACCTTCATTTCTAACCAGCTCTCCAGGCAAGTCTGATAATCTTGAGAGTCACAGACTTTGGGAAACAGAGCGCTGGGATGGAGAGGAGCAAGGAAGTGAAGACCTCAAGACCCTTTTTCCCCACAAACAGTTTGATGTCAAAAAATTAAAGTGTGGAAATAGCAAGGGTAGGGAAGGAAATGATGCCATGAGAACACTCAACAGGGTTGGTGGAGGGTGCACACGGATACAACCCGTCTTGAAAAGCTGGGCACCTTTCCACCCAGCCATTGCACTCCTGCACGCAGGCCTTCCTGGAGGAAGTCTCCCGCGTCCCTGAGAGAGATGCGTATACAATGGTCATGGCACGAAATGCAAACTACGCAAATGCCTACCCGTGGGCAAGTGGATGAATAAAATCACAGTGGGAAAGAAGGAAATAGAGCTACCCACAGCAAGAAGGTTGAATCTTTCAATGTTGAGAAAGAAAAGGCAAACCGTACAATACAAACGTCATACTCCCAGATACAGGAAGCTTAAACATTCCAAACCATATTTTACCCATTCACTGATTGTCTACCTTGCCCTGCTACAATATAAGATGATCCACGCAGACATGGTACAACTACGAGGAAACCAAGGGAATGATAAACAAAATTCAGGGACATGATTGCCTCCGGCGGGGGCTGGGGTTGGGGAAGGGCATCTAACCTATTGGTCATGTTCTAGTTCCCAGCCTGGGTTCTGGTCATTCATGTTTTATTCTATTGTTATTCTTTCTCCTGTACACATATAGTGTTTTTAAGTTTTAAATACTTCACGTATTTTCAATTTGGGAGAGGGAGACCATTTGTTAGAAGTTTGGAGGTCGAGGAAGAGATTTTTCTTAGTTGTGCTTTTGTAAGACGGGAGGGACTCGAGCCTGCTGAGTACAATGCGAGAAGCAGAAGCAGCACAGCAGACGGGACGACCAGGAGGGGCCTCACGGAGGGGTGGGCTCCCAGATGCAGAGTAACATTGACCGCGGACAGGAGAGAGCCACGTTCTCATGGCGCCAGCAGGAAAGGATGGGCGTGGAAACACGTGAGGCTGAGGCCTGCTAGCAGGAAGCTGGGGAACGGGCGTCTGGCGGGCTCCGTCTCTACGCAGCGGCAGGGGAGGCGGCGGGGCCCAGCCGCCACCTCTCACCAGCACTGCCCGCGGGCTGTGGTGTGATACTACATCTGCTCTTGGTCCCTGGTTCCGGACACAGAGCTCCTAAAATCTTGCAATTTCCTGATTGGAAGGTCGATTGCTACTCACAGTGAGTCCCTTTCTATCACCCTTGGGCCTATGCTAAGGAGGTGACTTGTGGCACAACCCCAGATAGCTTCTGGATGGAGGCTGGTGGCCAGAAAGACCAAGCCATGATTAGAGGGCTGAGACTTTTAGCCCTATCCCTGACCTCCGGGGAGAAAAGGAGGGATAGAGATTGAGTTCAATCTCCAATGGTGAGTGATAAATCAATCATTCCTACATAATGACACCTCCAGAAATACTCCCAAGTGACGGGGTTCCGAGAACCTCTGGGCTGAGCACACAGAGGTGCTGGGAGGGAGGTGTGACGGGAGAAGGCGCGGAATCTCTAACCCTTCCCCCTGCTTTGCCTCACGCATCTGTTCCACTGGCTGCTGCTGCTCAGCTGTATCTTTCATAATAAACCAGTCAATGTAAATAGCATTTTCTTGAGTTCCGAGAGTCGTTCTAGTGAATTATCAAACCTGAAAGAGGGGGTCATAAGACCGTCCAAATTTATAGCCGGTCAGTCAGAGTTAAGCACAGGGACTTGTGACTAGAGGCTGGAATGGGGGTGGGGGCAGTCTGGTGGGGCCGAGGCCCCATCCGGGGGGTCTGTGCTAGCTCTGGGTGATGTCAGCATTGAGTAGTGGAACACCCAGCTGGTGTCACAGACTTGGTTGGTGTCAGAAAGGACCTCAGGGGACTACATTTGCACACTTGTTTCTAAGGAATAAACTACTTTGGGGTTATGAACTCAGACCCAGATGACTTCTGGAATGGGACCCCTTACCCTATGACTGTTAAAGAAGCCATGGACAGCAGGCACTTGGGTATTTTGCCCCACCCCTTGCCCCTGGGCTCACCTGAATTTTGAACCTAAATTTTCTGATGCCAGAGAAAGCTTTAAGCGTGTTCAGAGCTTGGATTTTGACACTGTTGTCCTTGTCATCCAGCATGGTGCCCACCAGTACGATGTCCTCAGTGGTACAAGCAGAGGCCTAGGGGATGCGGGAGAGAGGAAGAGGCAGAAGTGTCTATCCTAGGCCTGTCCCCACCCCCCCATGTCACCAAGATCTCTCAGCAAAACCCTCCCACCAACATCAGCCAGAGAGAAAGGTCCCAGGACACAGCCTGGCCAGCCAAGGGGTCAGCGGGCAGCCGTAGCACCCAGGGGCCGGGCTGACGAGGAGGGCCCTCCCACTTCCCTTCCCTCACCTCCGCCTCCAGCAAGTACACGCAGCGGGTGATGCTGTGCAGGATCATGCTCTTGGCGTACTCATCCTGTTTGCACTCCAAAGAGTTGAGAAGCCTCCGGAGCTCACCTGAGTCCCGCCCGTGCCGCTCTCGCTCAATTGCCAGGCCTAGACAGCCAACCCAGCCCTGCTCAGGCTGTGGACTCAGAAGCAATGAAAGAATGGGGTTGGGAAGAGGGGGAGAAGGGCCTGGGGACAGAGCTGTCTTGCCTTTTCTGAAGAGGTGTCTTGCCACATGCAGGACCACCATGTCCAGTTGAACAAGGTATGTTCTGCACAAGGTATCATACCTAACGCTGTATCATTCATATAATAAATGTTACAGCGTTTAATATTTACTACCACAATTTCCTGGCATATGCTGTAACATGCAGTATTTCATAATTAGTATATGGCAATGATATTCCAGCAGATGGCAATGCAAAGTCTTGCAGAAGGAGTGCTTTTTCAATTCTCACAGTGGCATCCTGGAAGCCAGAGTGAACGCAGATTATAAAGGCTTGCCAGATGAGTCCCGGGGACCCCGGAGGTGCTATCCGCTACCCAGGCACCCTGAGCTAGGGTGGGTTTAAGGAAGATGGAAAAGAGAAAGGGGAAGGAGGAACTTGAAGGAGTCACCTTTGGGCCCTCCCATACTGGAGGCCTCGGGAGCAGGTGGCTCTTGGGGCTGAGCCCTCTCCCCAGGGCCCGGACACTCACGGGCGATGCAGATGGGTGAGGCGGTGCAGAGGGGCGGCTGGCATTTTATGCCAGATCTGATGGCCTTGTAGAGCAGGTAGATGGCCCCGGCACCCGTGGCCAGGCCCACTACACTTTTGCGGATGTCCAATTGCCCCAGGCACTGCTGGACGCTCTTGCCCATGTCCTCAGTGCTGCCTTGCACCCAGGTGGGAGCTAGGCCCGAGGCACTGGGTGAGGGCCTTCCGGAACCAGAACTCTGGCAGGGCCAGGAACCAGAGTCCCAGAATCAGAACCCAGGCAACAAAGGACATGGGAGAAATGGTGGGATGGAGGGTAGTTGGGAAACAGAACAGAAAGAGGTGCTTGGAAGGAAAGTTTAACTTAGAGGCTGTAGGAGATGAAGGTCAAGAGACCACAGGTCTAAAAAGTCTAGGGCAGGAAGGATCTCCACATCCCATCTTCTTCAGGGGCGCAGGTTGGTGGGGCCCCCTGCAGGCGGCTCTGGAGGCGGCCTTTCTTCCATTAGAGGGCAGCAGAGGCCCAATTTCTGGGCTGGGCCTTCGGAAATTTCTGAGGGGGGTGCTTCTCTGGGACGTGCCCACTGGCAGCCCCGGTTCCCTCTCTTCCCGCCCCCCCCCCACCCCCGTCTTCCTTCCCTTCACCATAGATCTACTGCGGAGCCACAGGTGCTTCTGCAGGTAGGGCCCCCTGAGAAGAGGGACACATCTTATAACTTTATAAAGTTATAAAGGGTCCTGAGGCAAACCCATCATCTTCTAGCATATGCATGTCCTCCTATAATGTATATTTACTTAAATTAAATAAATATACCTAAGAGACCCAAAACTCTCAAGGGCAGTTGCCTGCACTCCAACATCCAGCACAACCCTGCACTTAGTAGGTGCTCAAGTCATGACTGCTGTCATTCTTTGAGGACTTGAAGGCAGAACAGTGACAGAAAATCTGGATGCAGGGGGCCCCAAGCCCATTTACCAGTGTGACCCCAAAGGAGGAAGGGACTGCCCTTGCCCGGGCCTGCATCTGTAACCCGAGGAGATCCAGACCTACCATTCGGAAACCCCGGGGTTAAAACTCGGGTAGGTCTGTGCCTTTAAAGCATGGGGGCCTAACTTTGTGAGTCCCATGTTCCAACCCCCCTGTTCCAATCCACCCCTACTACCACCGCAGAGCAGGAAGAGGCTTGAGGCCTCCTCTGGACTCAGAAAATGCCACCAACCTGGAGATGACAGCCCACCTTGGGAGGCCTTGGTCTTCCCCACTAGGCTGGGGCAGGTGAGACCAGACCCTTCTCTCCTCCACACCCCATGTCTCCACATCTGCTAACTTCACCTTTGGTACAGAACCTGGTTCATGCCCAGAGCCAGCACCGAGCATGGCTGTACCAGAACAGGCTTCACCTGCCTGGCTGTGAGCTCCTGTTGGAAGGCTCTGGGTCCCGGGCTGCCCCGGGGCCTTGCAAGAGGTGGAGAAATAGGAAAACAGCCTCCGAAAGGATGATGCAGCCAGCCAGGCCTGTCCACCCAGAGCCTCCGCCATCATACCCAGCTTCCTGCAACACTCTTACATAGCCATTCTCTTCTTTGCTCTCTGCCATCTTTGGTCCTCCTCGAGTCACTTCTGCCCATGCAGCCCCATGTAGCCTACCCCTACACGGGCTCCCTGCAAGGAGAAGAGGCCTCCACGGGCCTCCTCGTGGCCATGGAACCAACTATCACCTCCCATGAACTCCAAGAAGGGAACACCTGCCTGATGAGGACTGTTTTAGGTGCCAAGGTTACCCTGGTAGATCTGTGGATAAATGAGGTGTGACCCAGAGCAAATGGCCTCACCAATCCATGGATTTGATTCTACAACCCTCACATCCTAAGCAAATGTGGCGCCCATGTGTTCTTTAAAGGCCTCCAAAGGAGATCTCTTTCTTGGCTCTATCTAGGCTCCTTCTTGTTATATCTAAAGTTCATCTTTGGTTCTGTCCTCAAATGAGTCAAAGGGATTACAGGCAGTGGCATCCCCACTGTGCCATTTTCACTAGCCCACAGCACAATGGAAAAGACGGAGGAATGTCTATTTGCTGCTGTGAAGTCCATAGCTGTTCTTTCTGGGCACGATGGCCTTTTTTTAATGATACAGCCACACAGGAAGATAGTTTGGCAGTTGTTGGTTTGTTTTTTTTTAGATTTTCATTTATTTATTTTTAGAGAGGAAGAGGAGAGAAGGAAATATCAATGTGTGGTTGCCTCTCATACGCCCCCTACTGGGGACCTGGCCTGCAACCCAGGCATGTGCCCTGACTGGGAATTGAACCCACGACCTCTTGGTTCCAGGCCCACACTCAACCCACTGAGCCACACCAGCCAGGGTGGAATGATGGCTTTTGATTCAGACAATGTCTTTCTTAGTTTGAAAAGAATTAAAATATAGTTGCTTAGCTGAAAAGAATTAAAATTATGGTAATAGATGGTAGTTATATTTTGGATGTCCTTGGAGAGCATAAATGAAAGCTGCAACTCCTTGTGGAAACTTGGCTTTTGTTTTCTTAGTTTGGCTTTTCTGTCAAATCCAGAAATCTGAAAGCACTGGCAGGAGAGAAGTCTGAGATTCCACGTATCCACAGCCAGCCCCCAAGTTCCGTACCTATACTCACCAAGGCGAGAGGACATGGGCTGCCCTGGCACAGCCTCTCTGCCGTCTGCGCCAGCTCCCTACCTTCAAGGCTGAGGTTTGATTGTGTTAGTTTGGTTAGTTGGGTGCAGTTTAGTTCAGTGAGAGCGCGCTAGCCAGACTGCCAGGCTCAAAACCAGCTCGGTCACTGACTTAGCTTTGTGATGTCTTCGTGCTGTTTTCCCCTCGCCGGTAAACTGGGAATAATAATACCTACTTCTATACCTACCTGGGAGGTTGTTTGTGGGGAGTAAGTATTTTGAACAGTGCCCAAAGTTTACCAAACACTGACGATGATGATAATTACTATTATAATCAGGTTGGACCTGTTTAAAAACGTTGGGCGTGGGAAGGCTGTGAGCACATGGACCTCAGTGAGGACTGAAAGGCACATCATGCAGTCCCTTCCACTTACCCTCCACCCCTCTCGCCCTGGTCTTCTTCAGGCTAATTACTCCCAACTCCTGTAACCCATTTCCCCGCCTGCCTTGAACAATTTCGGACTAGAGAAATTTGAGAAACCTAATGCAATACGCGGGGGGGGGGGGGGGGGGGCTATGGTGCAACAGTTCTAGGTCATCAAGGAGGGTGACTCTGGAGGAGCCCAACGCCTGTGTGCACAGAAGCGAAGGGAAAATTAGATTAATGAAAAGCCGTTGGAGTCAGACGGGCTTGAGTCTGGGCAAATTCCACAATCGGAGACTCAATTTCCTCCTTGGGAACACAGGTCTATTAATACCTACCACTACCGGGAAGTGCTGCAGTCAGGAATGAATGTGTTCTCACTCGAGGCACAGAAGACGCTCAACACGCGCGAGCTTCCCGCAGCAAGAGCGGAGATGAAAGGACGGGGGGCCGGAGTCCGTCCCCTCCCCAGCTAGCGCTCATCCCCGCCCAGGAGCCCGACTTGGAGGCCTCGCAGTGGCTCTTTACTGCCCCGAAGGCCTAGGGACAGGGAGGAACGCGGCGGAGGCGCGGGGAGCGGAGGGGCGGCGCCCTCTAACAAGCAGGAGGACAGGGCGGGGGCGGAGGCCTCGCCGTTCCCGGCCCCGGGCCTCCCTCTCGCCCTCCCTCCCCGTCCACCGTCCCCCCTCCCGCGCGCATCCGGCGGCGGGCACAGGATGTTCTTTCGCGCTGGTTCCCCACACCACCCCTCCCCCGCGCCCCCGCTCGCACTTTCCCTTCGCTCTCCTCCCCCACTCCCGCCGCCGGCACCTTGTTTAACTCTTTCCCGCGCTCCGTGGTGCGTGGCCGCCCCTGGGGGCCCACCCTTCCTGCCTAACCCCCGGGGGCCCGAGGTCTGGGAGGGCCTGGGCTGAGCGCTGGGCTCCAGTTCTCGGGGTCCCCTGGCTGGTCGGGGGTGAAGGGATGGGGAGGGCTCCCCGGGCCTGACGGCGGCGACAAGCTCCTGGACCCCCCAGGCCAGCGCTGCGGAGGGGGCCAGGGAGCCACGTGCCCCAGCGGGGCGGTCAGGTGGGCGTAGTTAGTCTGGGACCCGCGCGGGCGGGAAGCTGGAGGACAAAGACCTCAACCTTTTCCCCTGATTGGGATAAGGGGCCCCAGGCTCCCGCAGGGGATGGAGAGATGAGACGCCCCTCACGGAAACGTCACTGTTGTCAAGGCAACCGAGGGGGAGGCGGGGCGGAGCGGCTGGAGAGGGCGAGACGAGACCTTTGAGAAAGTAGGCTGCCCGAGGCCTGGGACTGGGGTGGGACTAGGAAGAGGCGGGGGCGGGCTTTTCAATCTCTTCTTATTCACTCGCTGTTTCATTCAACAAACGTTCATTGAACTTCAACTAGGCTTGGCGCCACGCTTAGGCACTGGGTGACTGCAACGCTCCATCCAAACCCTGCCCTCCTGGTTATTGAGTTAGTAGGGTAAGGTAGTCACAAGTCCCGGGGTTAAGTCTGTAGTACTGGTGCAATTAATAGTGTCCCTTTTCGTGCTTGAAAGTGTTTCAGCGTGTGTGTGTGTGTGTGTGTGTGTGTGTGTGTGTGTGTGGTGGGGGGGGCCGGTCCGGTTGGTTAAGGAACCTTGTCCCTGAATTCAGGGAAGTCTCCAACCGTGCAGTAAAGGCAAGACAAGCTATTGTCATCTCAGTATGCAACAGTCACTTTCTTAGCACATGGTGGTCTCTGTCGTCTTTGCCCCCCATTCTGCAAATACCACTAGTGCCTTTTACAGATGAAGGAACTGACTCAGAGAGGTTAAGAGTCTTGCCCAAGGCCAAACAACTAAGTGTTGGAACCAGAATCCACACCCAAGTTTATATGGCCTCCAAAGCCTGAGAGCCCCATCTCAAAATAGATGATCCTTTCTCAAAATAGATATTAAATAAATAAAGACACTGTCCCTGCCATTAAAGAATTTATCATCTATGGGACCGAAAGTACTAGAGACGATAACTAAATAATGAAATCTAGAACAGATTGAAGACAGCTCAAAAGGTTCAGAGGGAAGTTGACAACAAAAGGATCAAAGTGGGGTGGAAATCTACTTCTCGAAGGAGGTAGACTTTGAGCTGGGTTATGAGGTGGTGATTTGGGTGTACGCGTACAACGTGCTGCGGAAAAAGAGAACAATCTAAGGGTGTGGGACCAGGGACCTACAGCTAGACAGGCTGGAATCTCCAATGGCAAGATCCCTCTGTAAACCCAAAGGCACTGGTTGCGTGCACTCTCCTCCCTGCCTTCCATCCTCCTCTGTGGTTTTGTTTCTCCCTGGAGCGGAGGCTCCCACCAGGCAGCTGCACTCATTCCACTCTGCCCTCGAAGTCTTTGCGGTTGGTATTTGGCTCAAACTTGGATGTCGGCCTCTCCCTTTCCCGCTCCTTTCTGAAGATTTTGGGGAAAGAAAAATAGTTGCTCCTCAAAACCAAAGGACCTGAGGGAGCATCAGGAAGCTAACAGGCTTCATGGGACCGGGGAGACCAAGTCCGGAGAAAGAACTGCTGGGATGAGAAAGGAGCGACCGGACAGGCAGACGGTTGCCGCCCTCCTGTACCGCAGCAGCGTCCCCGTGCTGCACTCTGCGGCCTGGGCACGGCATGAATGACCCTGGGTCCCTTCAAGTAGAACGTGCAGGTTAGAAGTTGGTGTACCCAGTGTGCTGAATGGGGAGTCCACAAAGTTGATAACACACACAATAAAGAGTGCTTGAGAAAGGTTATTCCACAGGGTGTGTAGGAGGAAGAAAAAACTTAGATTAAAAAGGGCAGTGTAGCAGCCGCCGTAGGAATTTGGGCCCAAGGTGGAATCCATGGGGTTGGAGAGGAAAGGGTGACAGAAACATAACAGTGCATCTTGTAATAAAAGCAATGAAGGGAAGAATTTGGTAAAAGATCAGATATAAGATGGAGAAAGAGAGAAAATAGTTAAAAATTAACCCAGTATCATGGAAATTTGGGGAGATAAGAGGGCCACGGTGGGCAATGGGGAGGAGCTGGTGTGAGGACCCTAAGTTCGGTCACTTCTAGGCCATATGAGGGCCAGGTCGTGTGTGTGGCTGGGCTTGGAGAAGTCCAGAAGGGCAGTGGGCTGTGCTCCGAGACAGTGTCCCTGTTACTAGAGGTGTGCAAACAGCTTCAGAACAATCCATGACTTGGGCTATCGTGGAGAGATTTCATATATCGGGTAGAAGTTTGAAGTCAATAACAAAGATGCCTCCTGACGGGAGCTTCTGTGAGTGCTGGCTGCATAAGCAGATGTGTGGGAAGTATGCCCGTCAGTGTGCGAAGGTGGTCCGTGGCCCAGGTCTCTGTTGGCACCCATCTCCTCACCTTTGGCTACAGAGGGTGCCAGAGATGTCATCAGACAGGGCCCGGGGGTGTGAGGCCCAGGTGAGGTACTTCAGCAGCCTAGGGCCCCTCCCCCAACCCTCCCCTGGAAGGCCCTGGAGCCCAGGCCTGTGCTGACTGCCAGGACCTTTCCTGGAACTCGAGAGCAGACTGAGCCCCTCCCTGCCTGCCCTGGCACACTCCAGGCACAGCGTGTCCTCTGGGGTACCTCGCAGACACCCCAGTTGGCTGGGGTGTGGGGCAGGTCCCTGCCCCCCAGGAACAGTGCTGCTCTGGGCTTCTAGCTGAGGTCCTGGCTGTCGTCCTCACAGTGGCCCCCACCAGACCACAGGGTACAGCAGGCCTAGAGGAGAAAGCTTTGTGGCTGGGTGGCAGTATGTGTAGGTCTTTGCTGTGGCTTTGGGTAGGAGGGTGGGTAAGGGAGAAAAGCATCTCCCACCTGCTTCTCCTTCCCTGTAAGGAAATCTTCAAGGGTCTAGTGGTTTTGAGGGGTGCGGACAGGAAGAGACTCTGTATTCTGGGTCAGCTGAGAACAGAGATGGGGGAGATCTTTTTGGCCCATATCCTATTTCTCCCAGCATCTTCTTCCCACTACCCTAGAACGAATTTCTACCTCCATATGCCACGAAGAGTTCCATCGTCCAGAGACTTCCCAGAGTGGTGGGGTTTGGAGGAAATTAGACTTGTATCTAGCAGCTGTATGCCTGGCTACACCTGCTGGTGGCGAGAAGAGTGCCCCTGGGTGGTGGGCAGAGCCTGCTCTGCTCAGGCTGGGGCCTGTAAACAGCTGTATTGCAGGGGCGAGGTGCCAGAGTGATGCGCCAACCGGCCACGTGGAGGTCCTGAGTGAGCAGCAGGCTAGGGGGAGTCGGAACCGGGGCCAGCCGAGAGTTCGCCCCTCCCGCTTGAGAGTCAGTCGTCGCTGACCGCAGGCTGCAAGAGCGGTTTATCTGGTGAGCGAGCACACCCACTTACCCAGCTGCTGAGTCAGGCTGTTCTCGCTCCCAGCTCGCACGCCCGCTCGGTACATTGTGTTCCAGCCCCGGCGCGCTGGCACCGGGCCCAGGCGCTCACACCAGCCTCCTCGCTCTGTTTGTGCTTGCGGCTTGCGCTGGGCGCGGAACCTCCCAGCCGCAGCCCGTGAGCGCGCCGGGGCCTGGGCCAGACGTGGACCCCAGGGACGCGCACCCTGGCCGAGTAGCCCACACAGCCCTGCGTGGTCACCAGCCTTAGAGCACCCAGACCTGTGCATCCCTGAGCCCTGGTGTAGAACGCCAGGCGTGTGTGGGGCCTGGAGTAGCACAGCTGGGGTGGGAATGGGGCCGGCGGACAGGTGGTGTAGCTCCACCAAGGAGAAGGCGCCGCTCAGGCTGCACCAGCGCTGAGCCCAGGAGTCTTCTGGAGGATAGCTGGGAACGCTCCAGCCCCAGACTTGAGAGCCCTGAAAGGCCTGGGCTCATAGTCTTGTTACAACGGAAGCCCGGTAGAGGGGGCCAGTTCAAGCGATCCCCCAAAGGAGCCCAGCTCCTTGGCTCCCTTTTTGATCCATTCTTCACACCAGCCCGGAGACTCCAGGGACTCCCAGGGGCTGGCAAAGCAAGCCCAGCCCTTTCGGATAGCTTGGGAACCCCCTGGCACGACGTCAGTAGGAAGAGCCCGGACGCTAATGGGTGGGAGACCGTAGGGTGGAGGAAGACGACCCCAAACTGGAGCCGGACCCCCCCTTTGTCCAGCCCCAAAAGCCGTGTTTATTCAGAGCCACGTTTTCTCCCTACCCTTCCTTCTGCAGAAAGATATCACTGAGAGCTAGTCCCGAAGGTCCCTCTGCCTCCAAACCGAGGACTGACATACTGAGCACCTACTGTTTGGAAGACTCTTTAATTAAATTAAATTGGTCTTTACACTTTAAGATTTAAGACACGGCCCCGGCTAGATAGCTCAGTTGCTTAAGGGCATCTTCCTGATACACTGAAGTTTCCAGTTTGATTCCCCACAGGGCATGTAGAGGTAGTAACCAAGAATTGCAGAAATGGATGGAGCAACAAATTGTTTCTCTCTCCCTCCCTCCCTCTCTCAAATTCAATAAATACATATAAATAAGTAAGTAAGTAAGGCTCAATTCCTGAAGTCCTTTCTTCTCCTTCCTTCCCGCCCCACAGCTGGCTGTCCCGTTCGCCATGCCAGGAGAGCCTGGCCTCCAAGTCCGCTCATCTCTCGAGCTCCAGTTCAAGCTGGTGCCTGCTTGGAACAGCACCAGCCAAATCCGATTTCTCTCCCCTCTGAATGCCCATCACTGGGTTTGTATCCTTCTCATGGCACAGCGTGTGGTCCGTCTCCCATTCTAGTGGTCTGTTTACTAACCCTGTCCTTCTAACCAGATTAGAAAGTCCTTGGGGCAGAAACAAAGTCTCCTTCTTGGAGGCCTCCCCCATCACTCAGCTCATCCCCCACAGGCCCAGCTTGGCCCTGCAGTTGAAGTTTAATAAATATTGGGTGTATTGGTATGATGTCTTGCCCTTGGGCAGTTTGCAGGCCAGTTGAAGAGACAAACACACAGCATGTGAGGTTAAATAATAACCCAAGCCAAATGTTTGTAAGAGCTATAGGGACTCAGTGGGAAGGAGGTGGTGATATGGGAGAAAGATCCAGGAGGTTCCAGGCCTTGACCTGAGTCTGTGGAGAAGGAGAGAGGAGGCGTGGAAGTGACTCATTGTGGCTGACATCACAAACCAGGATCCATGCTAGGCACTTCACATGCGTTATCTCTAATGTTGAAGGAGGGGAGTAGGTTTGGAAAGGGTGGAGGGGACAGTGCCCAAGGCAGACCTGCCAAAAGCCAACCAGTGCTTAGAGGCAGCCTCAGATCTGGGCTCCCCACCCTCAGTCCCCGGGCACTGCCTGTTCCCTGGCCTGCCACTCCTACACACTACACCCAAGAGGGCCGCCCAGCCGTGGATGCACTCTGGTCCCACCCTGCTGAACAACTGTCTGTGTCTGTTGTCTGTGTGGCCATGGGCAAGGCACTTCCTTCCCTACACCTCCCTGTCCTCTGTACCTCCATTACAGCGCTTATAGACTGTGACTCTAAGTCCCAGTGGTACCTGCTACCTCCTCTGATGTTACCAGGGCTGCTGTGGCTGCCTGCACCACCACCCCTCCCCACCTCCCCCGCTCATTGCTGCCTCTCAGTCTGGAGCTGCTGAGAACACTGAGTACAGAGTGTGAGCAGGGATAGTAGGTTTCCTGTGGTTGCAAAAGTAACATCGGGACTTTCCCAGCGGTGTGAGCTCTGGGAGAAGTGGGGGAGGAGGAAGCTGGGCCAACCTCTAAGGAACCTCTGCTCTCTTCCCTCCCCTCCCCAGAGCTCCCAGATCTCAAAAAGGCTGGTACAGTTTGTTACACTGGGGCCGGAATGTACCGTATGTTTCATATGGCCTCTGTCCAGTCCTACACTGACCGCTTTAAAGTTATACTTCCTTCTTCAGCCCTGGCATCCTGCTGTCAATCACTCCTGTTCTCATCTACCCACCTCCAACCTGACTCCCACCCCCAGCCCACATAATGGGTGTTACTTAGGTTCTGAACTCTCACAGGAGGTGGGGGGGGGTGGGTACAGAGAGAGCTCTGGAGGAGAGAAATTGGACTCTGGAAGGGTGAAGCCACGGTTCCCTTTCTCTCTCCCATCGCCCAGCCCTGAAACTGCCTCCAAGGCCATGGCCTCTCCAAGTTGGCTCTGAAAGTTCTCTTGTGGGCCTTTAAGGTTGATCCACCACTCTGCTCCCTGAGCCTTCAGCGATGTTCTTGACAAGTGAGCTGAAGGCTCTGTTTAAGTTGTCCCTCTCCCCCCAAAGGCTCGGCAGACCTGCTAATCCACGACCCTTCCTATCAGTCAGAGAGAACACAGCAGAGGAAGGGGAGGGGGAGGGGGACCCCGCTCCCTGACCCAGGAGTCACACCTTCCTAATAGATGCTGCGAAGCGGAATTTGACACTTGGTGATATTCTGAGTTGTGACGAGTTTAATCTCCTCAAAGCGACTTGGATATCCACAGCT
Organism: Artibeus jamaicensis; assembly: GCF_021234435.1. Lineage (NCBI taxonomy): Eukaryota > Metazoa > Chordata > Mammalia > Chiroptera > Phyllostomidae > Artibeus > Artibeus jamaicensis. The sequence continues at coordinate 5,761,342 of NW_026521356.1, forward strand.
CGATTCATTTACGATCTGGCCTTCCTCCCCCAGGAGGTGTGTTATAGCTAATATGGATTGCCCAGCAGGGACCAAGTATTGGGCTCAGAGCTTTATTTACACGAGCATGGAAACAGCCCTGGGACATGGGTTCTATCATTAGCCCCCTCTGACAGTTAAGGAAACCGAGGGTCAGAGAAGTGACAGAGCTAGCTGGTGTTCACATTCAGGTGTGTCTGACATCGAAGCCATTGCTCCAAAGTGGTCTGCTAGGTTGCTTAGACCAGGTACCTAGTCGTAAATCCTCCATGTCTCAAGCGTCAGAGTCTCATTCCCTCCTCCCTTCAAATGATTCCAGGAACGCCGCCTCCTTGGAGCCCTTGCATACCTCGAAGTGCGATTACGCAGAACAGCGCTTTCCTGCGTAATCAGCCTGTCGAACAGGCTGCCATGTGGAGGCCTCAGAGAACGCCCAGTCGTGCAGCTGGATGTTCAGGCCTGCTGGCTGCGGCAGTTGCCTTGCAGCCACTGTCCTGCCTGCTGCCGCTCACCCCCTCACCTGGGAACAAACCGTGCCTGAGTGTACTGACCTGGCACTGGGATTCCAAGCCAGGGGCCGAGCGTGGGTTCCAGGGTCTGAACTCAGATTTGTCTGTGGCACTAGTGACTTGGTGGCCTTGGCTCTCTTAGGACCCATTCACAGCAGGGCTTTGGGAGAAATCACCACCATGAGTCAATTCTTGACATTTGTGTACATTTTATTTACATGTCCTATCTCAGCATGACCTTAACATTTCTGTGAAGTAAGGAGAATGCTCCCTACTTTCTGATGGGAAAGCCGAGGCAAGAGCAGCTAAGATGATCACCCAAAGGCGAGAAACTAGGTTTGTGACTGATGCCTGGGGCGCTCTGTTTCATAACACAGGGCCTCTCCTGAGCTAAAAGAGGGACAGTTTCCCAAGATGTCCCAAAGCCTGGTAACATGTGGCCTTTCCTCCAGTACTGTTACCCTAGGAAGTAACCACAGCACCGAATTGTCTGTGCCGCTCTTATCTACCCCCAGGGGCTGAAGCAAGGGCACCGATCTCCTGTGGGTAGTTGGACTGTCCCGTCCGTGGCTTCCTGTCCTCTGCGGCTCTCATGGGCACATTTTGTCCTCTTGAACCCAGTTCTTTCTTCCTCTTTTATCTTTCCTTTTCTCTTCCGCTCTCCTTGCTCAACGAGAGCCCTGCTTATATGCCTCCATCCATCTGAGTCTGCTTTTTATTTTTGCTTTTTGTATGTCCATTCTCCTGGGACATTTCCTAAGGTCCCCTCTGCCTTTTTCCCTCTGATGCTGTCTTGTGTCCCCAGAAGCATCTTCCATTCCTACCCTAACCCCACTCGTCACCTCTCCTCCAGCTTCTGCCAGTGACCAGTTGCTCAGATTCATGTGTCCAGTGGGCTCTTAAAGAGCATCTACTCTGTGCTCCAGGAATTATGGTAATGCCTGGGAACCCAAAGTCCAATAGCTCTGCTAGAGCACCTGTTAAGCACCTACTGTATGCATTAAGCACTGTGCTTCAAACTAGGCACACAAAAGCTGGTTGTTGCTCTAAAGAGATCACTGGGCTACTTGGGAAGATGCACAAAAGCAGATTGTTATAATGTTCTGGGAAGTTGGGGACTGGGTGTGGCCAGAGGGTCAGGGAGGGCTCCTCTGAAGAAACCAGTCTTCAAGTCTGACTGAGGAGCTGGCCAGGCAGAGCAAGGGTGCAAGGCATCCCAGGGTAGAAGGAAGAGTGTGCATAAGGGCACACAGGCGTGAAGCTGCCCCATGCTCTCTGGCAAATGCTTTGACTTACTTGGTCTGGCCTGGACATGGACAACAGGTTGGGGCACCCAGAAAGATGGTCCCAGATGGTGAGGAACCTCATGTTCCAGCAAAAGGGTTGACCTTTATCCTGGAGCAGCCAGAAGCTCAAGTAGCCTCATGGCTCCCCCCAGCCTGGGAGTTGCAGGGCTGGGCATAAGCCAGGCCCCAAGCTTCCTCTTGAGCCCCCATTAACCTATATTTACTGCCCTTTGGCTCGATGAGGCCTGTGGGAGAGTCAGACACTTAAATATAATGCTGTTTCCAAGGCACATTTATTTACTCATTCATAAATATGTAGCAGCTCTGGTTTTACCAGGAGCTGCTCTGAGCATGGGGAATGGTCTATTGAACTCCACAGAGGCCCCAGGTCTCAAGAAACCCACATGCTTAGCAATTGGGGAGGCAAGATAGGCCGTAAATAAAGAAACAAAACAAATAAATTAGCAGGACAATTTCAGATTGTGCTAAGTGCAAAGAAAATAAAACCGAGTGATGTAATTAAGAGTATTGAGGTGGGCTGGGTAGTCAGGGAAGGCTTCTCTCAGGAAAGTTGTGTTTGAGCTGAAGCCTAAACAAGACCAAACCATTATGTGAACATCTGGAGGATTAGGCTTCCTCCAGAACATGCAAAGGTCCTGAGGCAGGAAGGAGTGGCTATTTTCTAGGATCAGGAAAAAATGCTGGGTTATTCATTACTTCTCAGCAATCCTGTGCAAGAATCATTGTACCCATTTTATAGAGATGGAAACTGAGGCTCAGAATGGTTAAGGTCCTTGGCCAAAATAATAAGCGGTAGTACAAATTTGGGCTCTAAAGCCACTACTCTTTTTTCTACCAAAGTATCAAGGATAGTAGCCATGTGTTCTAAATTATTCAGGAAGGTCCGGTTTCCAAAATTCTGTCTCATTGTTCTCTGGACAGTCATTCTGGACATTCTTTGTCCCAAATCATGACTTCAGGCCCTGTCCCTGACTTGGAATACCAGTGGGATCCGGGATGAGTGCTTCATCGCCGCAGGTAGAGTGGCGTCTGTCACAGGCTTGCTGAGAGGATGGAACGAGATAACCCGCGTAAAGGTCAGAAGAGAGCTGGAGCACGACACACACTGAGTTTGTGGTGGTTCTTTATTGTGGTCTCGGAAAGCCGGGGCAGCTGCTGACTTGCGCTCCCCCACTCCAGGCCTCCGATGCCTAAGACAGACAGGGGAGCTGTGGGAGAAGAGAGAGCCGGGGAGGGCAGCCAGGGGGGCCTCTTCCTTCGCCCAGCTGCGCCCTCCTCCCTGGGAGCCCACACTGACACACCTCCTTTCCAGTGAAATGCCTCACTGCTGGATCGCACTGCTCCCCTTCCCTGGGCAGAGCAGAAGAGCTGGAGGCAGAGACTGTGAAGTGACAATCCTCAGCCCTGTGTGTGCCAGGAGCCCCCAAGGGCAGGAGGCCATACTGCCGGAGGACCGGGACCCCAGAGGCAGCCTGGCACGGACTGCTGGGACAGAGCACCTCTCAGAGGATGCAGGACCGGGAGTGCGTGACTCTGGTCCTGCAGCCTGTCTGCACCTTTTAGCAGGAGACAGATCCTTCTTCGCTTGTCCCCAGCCTTCCCCAGCTCCCTGCTGACACCCTGTCACCACACACACTCACTCACTCCTCCCAGGCACGCCCCAAGGGGGCCATCTGCAGGGGTTCTGAGGTTGGGGGCAGGGGGAGTAGGGCCAGGGTTCTCAGGTCCCTAGCCTCCCTCTCCCACCCTCCCTCAGCCCCACCTGCTGAGCTGCTTCTAGGTTTCTGCCCTTCCTGCTGCTCAGTGGCAGCAGCTCTGCCTGGGGGTATTTTTACCAGGGATGCAGGGAAGGCACCTTTCCCCTGGACTTTCATTGGGAGCACCCCCTCTCCCCCTGCCCAGCCAAGACTGGGCCTGCAGAGGCCAGTACGGAACCTCCCTCCTGGAAAGGGGAAACGTGTACATTTTCTTCCTACAACTCACCAGATTTCCAGGAGCTCCAGTCAAGCACTGCTGGGATATTCCAGGTTCCATGGGCTCCACCCTGTCCCTGGTCTCCATGTTCCCATAAATCTGGGGAGCAAGAGGAGCGTGGTGGCCCTTGTTCGTGTGGCCCTTGCTGGAGCATCAACCCATACATCAAAATATTGCGGTTTGATCCCTGGTCAGGGCACATGCCCGGGTGGCCCATTTGATCCCAGTGGGTGTGTGTAAGGGAGTCAATCAATCGATGTTTCTTTCCCACATCCACATTTTTCTCTCTCTCTTTCTCCCTTCCTCTCTCTCTCAAATCAATAAACATATTTTTAAAAATAAAAAAGGGAGTCATGGTGTCTGGAGTCAAGATGCCAGGCCTGTGGGTGTTGGGGCCCAAGGGTTGGTTACAGACAGCGCTGAGGACTACGGGGCACCAGGGATTCCGCGTTTGCACAGGCTGAGCAGGTCTGTTCTGCATATTTCTTTGGGTGTGTGTCTTGTAGATGCTAGCAGTACTTCATTGAGGTGATCTATATGCGGGAAGATGCACAAACCCTAAGTGTGCATCTTGGTGAATTTTTACACATGTATGTAACCATTTAACCGTCACCTAGATCAAGATTTTGAACATTTCAGGCAATAACATTTTTCACATGAAAAGGGGACATCAAAAAAGGAGAGTTATTTGAATGCAAGAAAAGCTAAGGAAGGCTTGGGAAACAAAACAGGAGGTTCCAGAGCCCACCTGACTCCTCAGGATTGAGATGGGGGAGAGGGGCCGGGGCGAGGAGTGAGGGGGTGGGGGGGTGGTTGGGACACTTCATGAAAAGAGAGGCAGAAGCCAGAGAGAGGCCTACCAGGGCTCCTCCTGGGTCCAGCTGCCCCCACGTTCTGCTACAGCTCATGCTGCTTCTCCAGCCTGCACACCCCAGCGATGGTCAGGGTCAAGGCTGTGAGGAAGGGTGCTCTCTGGGCCGTCCACCCCGACACAGGGAGGGGTCAGAGCCTCTGCTCAGTTAGGTCATTTCTTTTTCCTTCTGTCCCTTTCAAGGTCTTTATAATTCTGGGCCTCCTGCACCCCCTGTCCTCTGTGGGCAGGGGATAAGCGGAGGTTGTCAACGTAGGGAGGCGGAAGAAGAGTCGTCACAGAGCACAGCATTTCTCTCCTTCACTTAACACTTGCTTGAGCACCACGTTGAGCTGTAGCTTCTGCGGGGTGCTGCCAGTAGATGGGTGACTGAGACAAGTTTTAGCTCTATGTGGAGGCAAAGGTGGCATCCTTAGGTGAGGCCAGGCCTTATTAGCCCCTTTGCATTGGAGATGAGGGGCTCCGAGAGGTAAAATGACTTGCTCAGTATCACGCAGCTAGCTGTTGGCAGAGGGAGGCCGAGAACAGAGGCTCTGGACTCAGCCCTCACTAACTGGAGATGAGAAAGCAGAGGAAGGAAAATCAGCAGCCCGACCCCTTGGCCTCCCTCACGGGCTTTCTGGAGAGACAGGGAGCACTGACCCGGAAGTCAGCAGACCTCATTTCTGCTTCTGGGTCTTAGAAGCATTTCCTCTGTCTGGGCCTCGGTTCTCTCCTGTGTGTAGGAGGAAGGCCACCTCCAGAGGAGCTGTAAGGCTCCTTTTGCTCTAACTTTCTCCAGTGTCCTGCCTCAGTGCCTTTGCTCTGATTGTCCCTGCACCTGGAATGCCCCACCCTTTCCTTCCTACTTCCTTCCTCTGATATGCTCCCGGTCACTTTGGACCTAATTCGAATGCTGCCCCCTGAGACCCCCACAGTTCTGAGGATTCACTGAGTGGTCACGTAAGTCTCCATGACCAGGACCAACAAAGCCTCCCTCATTCGTGACCCTCCTTTCCTGGGGCAGGGCCTCCCATGCGGAAGGTATCTGTTTTGTCAGCCACTGTTGGAAGAATTGAATTCTTGCTCCTACCTATTTGCACATGCCCCTTCCAATTTTCAGAGACTGGGCTCACTCTGACTTAGGGCCTCTAAAAGACTGTGCCTTCCTGCTGGGTGGGCCCGATAGCTCAGAGTATCAAACTGGGGTACTTTTGGCAAGGGTGGCCGCGCTGGGCAGTGACCCCAGTAAGGATGAGATGAAGAGACAGGGCCTGAGCCAGAGGAATAGCCGCCCCACCTCACCTGTCCCATCCTCATTCACAAACACCTGGGCCGAAACCCCCTCTCACAGCAAACATACGGCTCCTGCTCCCACGACCACACCCAAATCCACTCCTACCTACATGCCCACTAAGGAACAAGCACCTTTGCAAACGTGTGCCCTAATGATCCCCTGGCCCTCCCCTCCCCCAAAGCATTGTGCACATGTACAGTGCACCACATGTGCACATGTGGGCACACATACTGTCACATGCACACACGCTTGAGTGTACACACCCACATGCACACACACACAGGCACACACATATATATGTCCTCCATTCTCAGGTGAGCCGCGCGCACACCTGCTGAGCCGAGGAGCTCCAGGGCGCTGGGAGGAGGAGAGTGCTCTGCTGCCGGGGTCTGGTGCCTCTGCATTTATGTCAGACTGGGGTCTTCTGTGTTAATTTTCCTCACCGATGGCCTGTGGGAAGCAGAGGAAGCCCCGAGAGCCACGAGTTCACTCCCAGGCAGCACCTTGCTTGGGAGCTGACAGGCATGGGGGTGGCGACAAACGTCTCCAAAGAGCCATCGTTTCGTGGGGCCAGTAAATGTGAGGCTGCGCTTCTCTTGGCTTTCACTGCCGCACTTGCCACTTCACTGCGTCCATCTTTTATGGCTGCAGAGGCCTCAGGCCCCGGTCCTCTTCCTGTGGGAAGGGAGTGGGAAGACTGCGAAGGAGGCCCAGCGCCCAGGCTGGTGCAGCAGACGGCAGGGCTTCAGGCAGCTGGGCCTTCAAATGGAAGCGGGGCTTCTCTTGGACTCCTCCAGGGTAGCACTTGCGAGGAGGAGAGGTGTGTCTGTGACACAAGCACTCGATCTGCAGGGTTGGGCCGACTGCAAGCTTGGATTCCCCTAAACCCAGTTCAGCTGCAGCCCCACGCACGGTGCTTTTGCCTGGCGTGGTGCTGGGGTGGGCGGGAAGGTTGAGGGGGTGGATACAGAAATGAGTAAGACATAGTCACTGTCTTCTAAGAGTGTGTGTGTGCACGCATGTCGGGTGGGGGCCCGAGGAATACCACACAGGCAGAAGAACCCCTGGGGCTGGAACTTGACGACATGCTCCACGCTGAAGTGATCAGCTCTGCCCACCCCTCCCAGAGCATCACAGACACCAGCGCCTCTCTGGTGCTCCTGCTGTATGCCCCATACTGGTTACTAACACCACATGGAGTCCCAGGGCAAAGAGCTGGGGGCCGCCCCAGATCTGCCCTCTCCTACTCTGTCCAAACAGTCCCCCATGCCATGGGTTATTCTTGTCCCATTCCTCCCATCCATTCTCTCCTCTCAGGGCCCGCTGCCACTGCCTTAATATCTCCACCACCTCCCTCACAGGGCTTTTAAACGGGGGCACCCCTCCTCCCGATGTTTACTATGCTCCACACCGCTGCCAGAGCCATCCACCTCCAACACACAGCTCATGTGTAACTTAGAACTCTTCGCTGGCTCCCCTCTCCATCGGGAGAAAGCCCAGGGCTGACCTGGCACAGCCCCACCCCCCCACCGTGCACCACATGCACAGCCCCTGCACCTCTCAGCCTGTACACGATGTCCCTGCTTCCCAGTCCCCCACTGGCCACGTCGGTGCGCGCCTCCGAGCCTTCGTGTGTGCTGTTTCTGTTGCCTGCAGCGCCCCCCCCCACCCCTTGACCTAGGAAGGAACTCCTCATCTTTCCAGATTGTGGGGGTTCTTCTTGGTCTCGGCTAGAAGACATTTTATAATTGTGCTGACAATAAGGATTTAAAGCCAACATTTTGATTTGCACATTATGAGGCACTATTCTGGGCACCATTCTGACGGCAGTGTGTGTGTGTGTGTGTGTGTGTATAATGTGTAGGTATATATATCTAAGATATATGTAATATGTATATATGTGCAATATGTAGATATATCTATGATATGATCATAGATACATACCACATAGAAAATTGTAAAGAAAATAGACTTTGAGACTCAACTCCCATACATAACATCTTCCTCTTACCCTATCCTTTTTACTTGGAATTTATATGACTCTCCAAGCCCAAGTTTTTCAAGTCAATGACGAGAGGTGTCCTGAGGATCCTCTAATGGCCTGGTTTCCATGACCAGGACTGGGGCAGGTGTCAGCTACATACTGAGCCATCCCTGTGGTTATGTCCCCAGGGAGACAGACCCACTGAGAAGTGACCTAACGTAAGGTAAATTGTTGCTGATGCTGAGAGAACACCCCATCTCAGTGCACAGGCCAGGGGCAGAATTGTTCCAAACGGGAGTGTCTGTGAGGGCTTCCTGGAAAAGGTGAGGTTTGGGATGAACCTTGAAAGATTTTGATAATTGGAGAGATGGGAGAAGGGAGGGAAGTCCAGAGAATGTTTGGCCCCCGAGGTTCGGTGGTAGAAAGGGCAGAAGGCAGGAAAGGGAGAGAGGATGTGATGGACGGTGTGACCAAGCAGGTGGCCATCACATGGTTGAGTGGAAAGGGTGGAAATCACCGGCACTTCCACCCTAGGTGGCTGCACATTTTTGGACGAGTGGCTGATGTCTTCATTTTCTTCTATCCTATATGCAAATTGATCATTTACATCTGGGGAAAGCTCAAACGAGAATCCCCAAGGTAGGAGAGTTTAATGACCATCCAATCAACACGTTTGACTTGTCACCCAACCAGCCAACGGCTTCACTCTTCCTATGCTCACTTCCAAAAGGTAGTGCGGCTCAGAGGACAAGCCATGGCCCTGCCACTTGTGGGACTGGCAAGTCATTGGCACAATTTCCTGGGATTGTTGTTGATGATTAGTTAAGGCACTTAAAGCATTTAGAGCAAGACCCAGCTTCCAATAAGTACCCTGTGGAGATCAGCTGATAGATACAGTTAAAGGTCTTTGAAATGATACAAAATTTCACTGGATTATCTCCCTTCTGGGACACAGGATTTGGCCTTTGCCGCCATCTCTCTCAAGTCCCAGGGTTCTCCTCACTAGTGTGGCTCTTGTTGACCCAAGCAATATCCTCCTCAGCCGACACATGTCCGGAGTCAGTCCCCCAGCACCCAGACCTTTTCGCCTCTGCCCCTTATGTAGGCTGATACATTGGTTTCTTGGGATAAGATTATTTTGCCTTGTGCCCGTGGGGCCTGGACAGGAAAGCAAAGCTGCAATGAAACCCGAGTAAATCCTTCTGGGAGTGCACGGGGCACTTAGCCAACTTCAGTTCTCCCGGGTCAGCCGGGTTCCTGACACCAGAGCTAAGTCCTCAGAGAGTAGGTGCTGGTGGCCCTTGTCCTGCCTGCCCCCACACCCCCGGGGCAGTCAGCACACAGCCCTGCATGAAGCCAGGTTGGGAAATACTGTACCTGTTGGTTGTTTGCACAATAGGGTGACAACACCATCCAAATATGCAGACAGAGGCCAAAGATCTCCGAGAACTGTGGGACGAGATACAAATCTGGCTCCTCACAGTGAAGGGGCAGGTGGAGAGGGGATTAGCTTACAAAACAGAGCCCGGGCCCTCGCCCAGTGGCAGGCCCAACTGGCTGCTCCTTAGCAAACCGTGAGGGCCTTGAGGATTTATTTTGAACTATTGGGTTCACTTTCCCTCCTTTTCTGCCCTTCTTACCCACTTCTGGGGCTTTCTACTAAGGTCCCTCCACCTGGTCCTGCTCTTAGATCGCTTAAACCCAAGTTAATAATTTGATTATGATGTGCCCTGGTGAGATTTCCCTTGTGTTTATCCCGTTTGGGGTTCATTCATCAAACGTGGAACGATTTCAGCCTTTACTTAGTCTAAATGGCTTCAGTATTCCTTCTGGCCCAACCACTGTTTCTCAAAGGTGGTTTGCATGGGGCACCAGGGAGTTTGTTAACAACACTCCATCCATTTAAGAATCTTCTGGGAGCTCAGGAGCCTGTGTGTTGAACAAGTTCCAGGCTTGGTCTTAGGCCTACTGAACTGAGACTATGAATGCTTCAGTGGCAGGGCCTGGGTGTCACTCATCTCAGTGGCCCGGTCCCCACCGAGGCCTGTTTGTGGAACGGAACGCTCGGCTGCCAGGGTTACTCCTCATTCATGGAGCCAGCAAGATGGGTGCCATTTCCCTTCCCAGGCTCCCAAAGCTACAAGGGTGCTAATAGGCTCCGTGAATTTCAGGCATTGGTCCGCAGAGGAAAGACACTCACTGGGGCTCTGAGCGGCTCTCCCAAATCCTCCGAGACCTCAGGGGAAGCAGCGCTGCTGACGCAGACATGTTGGACCTCTGTTTTCTCCAAAACAGAGACAAACATTTCTATGGTGAGGGCTGAGGGCATGGAGTGAGCTTGAAAAGCTGGAAGTTCTGGGTGACGGATTTCATTCAATTTGGGGCTTAGGAGTAGAGGGGAAAAAACAAGTGTGCAGTTAAGAAATAATTCTTTTTACGGGCTGATGAGTTTTGACAACTGTGTTTGCCTGTGTAATCTCTAACACAGCATACATCATTTCCTTCACTCAAAAGTTTCCATGTTCCTTTTTTGCAATCGATTTCCACCTGGTGTGAGCTGCCCCTAATCTGCTGTTACTTTATTTATTTTTAAAAATATTTTATTTACTTATTTATTTTTAGAGAGAGCAGAAGGGAGAGAGAAAGAAAGGGAGAAAAACATCAATCAGTTGCCTCTCATGTGCCCCCAACAAGGGCCCTGGCCTGCAACCCAGGCATGTGCCCTGACTGAGAATTGAATCTGCAACCTTTCAGTTGTGAGACAACGCTGTAATTGACTGAGCCACACTGGCCAGGGCAATTTTTGATTATTTTAAAACTTTTGAATAAGTAATATTTGTACATGGGAACGTTTCAAACGTTATGTTGTTCCAGAAAAGGCTGCTCATGCACAAACAAAGATATGTACCTATCTGCATTTCCCCCCAAATTGTACCAGAATGTATACATTGCTTTGTGCTTGCTTTTTAAAAAAAGATTTTATTTATACATATTTTAGAGAGAGGGGAAGGAAGAGAGAAAGAGAGGGAGAAAAACATCTCTCGGTTGCCTCTCATACGCCCCCAATCAGGGACCTGGCTGGTAACCCATGCATGTGCCCAGAGCGGGAATTGAACCTGTGACATTTCGGTTCACAAGCTGGTGTTCAATCCACTGAGCAACACTAGCCAAAGCTGTGTCTTCCTTTTTTATTTAACAATTTATCTTAGGAATCATTCTACATCATTATGTGTATCTGTTAAGATTAGGTTTAGCTGTGAGTGACAGAAAATTCAAAATATCAGTGTCTTGCAAAATTAGATATTGGTTTCTCTTTCATCAATGAAGTCCAGAGGTAAATAGCCAGGCAAAACTAAGACTCTACAATTGTCAGGGACCCAGATTGCTTCTGTGTTTTACGATGCTGTCCTCAACATGGTGCGTCTACCTCATAGTGCAATATAACCGACTGAGTGCCAACCATCACATCTGCATCTAGCCAGCAGCAAGAGGAAAGGAAAATGAGAAACATCCTTCCTCTTATTAAGGACATTGTCTATGACATTTTTGCTGAGCTCCTATTGACCAGAACACAGGGACACATCTACCTGTAAAGGAGGCTGGGAAACATATTTTTTATTCCAGGTAACCATATACCCAACTCAAAAATCAGAGTAGGAGAGGAGAATGGATATTAGGGGATGACTAATACATAAATTTGTCTCATTTTAAAAATGGAATTGTTTATAGCCAGTTGTCCAATGAAAAGTGGGAGTCTCTCACCAAGCCTCATATCCTGCACTGCCAAATTGAAGTCTCCTTTGGGTGTGCGATTGGTAAAGCTAGGTTACATGTCTGTGTTATAGCTGCAAGAGAGGCAGAGAATTTGACTTCTGACTTCCAGGCTGAGGGACAAGACTCATAATAAGAGAATTTCCCCGAGTATAAAAAGGACACTTAGAATTTTGACCAATCTTCCTGTTAAAGACAAATGTAAGAGGTCTGTCTAGAAGGTAGCCAGTCATGTATTATAAAAAATAGAAACATTTATTGAAGAAGACACAAGATACAAGAAACATTGTACACAGGACAATGACACCTCAGTCGCCTTCAAAGTAGGCACCTTGGGACCTCACACTGTTCTCCCAGTCACCATCAGCTGCCCTGTCATATTTTCCTGAAACTCACTCACAGTCTGAAATCTCTTCCCTTTCAAAGTAATTTTAGTTTTAGGAAAAGCCAGAAGTCACAGGGCACCAAATCTGGGCTGTAAGGGGACTGAGTCACCTGTGTGATTTGATGTTTCACCAAAACACTCTGCATAAGATGTGATGCATGAGCGAGCATGTTGTCGAGATGAAGCTGCCAATCACCAGTTGCCCATCACTGCGGCCTTCTGAATCATCTGAATAGTTTCTGCAGAGGAATGTTCAAGCTTAATGCAAAATTTGATGCAGATTCATTGCTCTACTCGCTCAGTCATTTTGAATGTGACAGTCACACAGCATACACGCTCACTCAATGATGTCTACCACCCCTACTAACTAGTACAGTGAAGTTGTCACTGTTCTCTCATGCGAATTCCAGTCCACTCCCCTTGGCTGGCAGGTTATATCAATGTCACACAAAACATTCTTGTTAACAATGGTTGGATTTTTTCCAAAAAACTCATATGTACGCACATATGTGTGTATGTATACACACATATATGTATTATATACATACACATGTGTGTATACAACACATATACATGTATGTACTGTATATACACATTATGTATATATATACACACATCTATATATTTTTTATTTTCTTCTTTTATTGGTTTCAGAGAGAGGGGAAGGGAGGAAAAAAGAAAGAGAGAAACACTGATGTGGAAGAGAAACATCGATTGGTTGCCTCTTGCACTCACCTCGACCAGGAACTGAACCTCCAACCCAGGCATGTGCCCTGATCAGGAATCGAACCTGTGACCTTTCAGTTTGCAGAATGACACCCAACCAACTAAGCCACACCAGCCAGGGCCCTAGACAAATATTTTTAAATCTTAAAAGCATCAAAAATCTAACAAGATAGGAATTACCGGATCACGATACAGGAAAAGGGAGGAGTGCAGAGAGATTAGTCAAATACAGGACTTCCAACAAATTGGAATTTCAGATAAACAACACATTGTTTTTTTAGCATAAGTTTGCCCATGCAATACTTAGGACATACTAATAGTAAAAAATAATTTGCTGTTTATTTGAAGTTCAAATTTAACTGAATATCCTGTATTTTTTACTCATTCAATCTGGCAGCCCCACCAGGGAAGTGAGTCCAGTACTCGGGGCAGATTTGCCCAAGGGCTTTTGCCAGTCTGAGTTATTGGAGAGTCTGAGCCATGCTTTTGGGAAGCTTCTTAGGATGAGGGGTTCAAAATTGGAGTTCAGGGCCACCAAAGTTAGAGACTCTGATAAACCACCCCTGTGGTAGACTATACTTTGATGACTCCCACACCCCCACCCCATGAACCATGGCTGTGGCTATTTATGTCCTATGTACTCTGGATCCTGGGCTGGCTCTGTGATCCGCTTTACCCAACAGAATGTGATAGAAGTGATGTTGCACTAGGTCCAGTTCAAGACTTGAGAAGGCAGCTTCTTTCCATATTTTGTCTCTTGGGGAAGCCAGTTGCTGTGTAAGAAATTCAATTACTCTAAGAACTGGGATGTAAACAAAGAATTGGTGGCATGAATCCAGCTGAATTTCAGAATTCCTGTGGACGTGTGACTGCTATGTGCCTGCAAGTATCTGTTGAGATTTTCCTTTCTCTGCCTCATCATTCTCTGTGGGGAGCAGATACGTTGTCTTAATTCAAAGGTCATCAGGTCCAGAGGAGCATCACTTGAGAAACTTCATCCATACCTGGGCCTGATTTAGATGATGAAGTTACAGACTTCAAGCTCAATCCTATCACAGTAATGGGGTGAGACTTTGGGGGTCTTAAGGATGGCAATTATATTTTGCATGTGGAGGAAAGTGAATCTTTAGGGGACAGAGATAAGTTGTTAATTTATCAGAGATAAATAGTCCCCAGTAAACCATATATTTGAGTACTCACACCATTACTAGTTTCTTCCCTTGAATCTGGACTGCCTGCCCTGTGACCTGCTTTAATGGACCACGTGTGGTGGAAATGACCCTGTCAGTTTCAGGCCTAAACTATAAGAAGGCCTGGTAGCTCCCACATTTGTTCCTTGAAGGAAGCCAACCACCGTGTTTAGAAGTTCAACTACCCTGAGACCACCACACTGGGAGAAACCAAACTGAGTTTCATGGAGTGACCGTGAGGGGAAGAAACAAGGATCCTGGCCAACATCCCAGCTGAGGTCCCGTTAGCCTTCCGTGTGAGTACGCGTATCTCGGCAGTAAATCACTCAGGCCTTGTCAAGCTGCTCTGACTGATGTCACATAGACCAGTTGTCTCTGCAGAATCTTGTTCAGATTGCAGAATCGGGAGCAAATAAATACACCGGTTGTTGTTTTAAGCCAGGAGTAAGCAAACTAGCCCCATGGATAGCTGCCTTTTTTTAACAGCTTTATTGAAATATAGCTATTCACATATTGTACACTTAACCCATTTAAAGTATCCAACTCAGTGGTCTTTAGTATATCCACAGGTGTTTGTAACCATCACCACAGTAAATTTTAGAACATTTCATCACCTCAGGAAGAAACCCTCTGCCTTTACCTCACATATTCCTGTCTTTCCTGCCCCTATACCCCAAGTTCTAGGCAATCACTAATCTACTTCCTATCTTTTCTCAGTGGATATTTCATATGAATGGAATCATATAATATGCCTATATGGTCTTTCGTGAGTGACTTATCTTACTGAGCATAATGTTTTCAAGGTTCATCCATGTTTATCCTGTACTTTATCATTTTTTATGGCCAAATAATGTTCCATTGTTTAGATATACCACATTTGTTTATCCATTCATCCATTGATAGACATTTGGATTATTTTCATCTTTTAGCTATTATGAATAATTATGTATACATTGGTGTAGAAGTGTCTGTCTGAATTTTTGTTTTCAATTCATTTGGGTATATGCCTAGGAGTGGAATTGCTGGGTCATATGGTAGTTCTACGTTTAACATTTTAGGAAGTGCCATTTTCCACAGCAGCTGTACTATTTTACCTCCCCACCAGAAGTGCACAAGGGTCCCAATTCCTCTACATACTCACCGGTACTTAGTACCCTTGTCAAAAATCAGTTGACTGCAAGTGTATGGGTTTATTTCTGGACACTCAGTTCTATTTCATTGATCTATATGTCTATCCTTGTGTCAGTACCAAGTGTGGATTTATTTGTAGTAAGTTTGAATCAGGAAATATGAGACCTTTTGCTTTTTAAAAATATTATTTTGTGTGTTCTAGATTTCTTGCAATTCCATATGAATTTTAGAATCAGCCTGTCAATTTCTATAAAGCAGTTAGCTGGAGTGCTGATGGGATTGCCTTGAATTTATAGATCAATTTTGGAAGTGCTGCCATCTTAAGAATATTGAATCCTTTAATGTATTACCACAGGGTTTCTTTTAATTATTTGGGTGTTTTAAATTTTCTTTCGATAATGTTTTATAGTTTTTATTGTATAAGTGGGGTACTTTTTTTGGTAAATTTATTCCTAACTATTGTTTTTTTTCATTGCTTTTGGAGAGAGGGGAAGGAAGAGAGAGAGAGAGAAACAACGATGTGAGAAACATCAATTGAATGCCCTACTGCATGTACCCCAACCCGGGACAGAACCTGCAGCCTAGTTGTGTGCCCTGACCAGGAATCAAAACCCAAACCCTTCGGTCCATGGGATGATGCTTCAACCATCTGAGCCACACTGGGCAGGGCTATTTTATTCTTTCCAATGCTGTTATAAATGAAAAAATTTTCCTAATTTCATTTTTGGATTTTTCACTGAAACTATAAAGAGGAATACAATAGATTTTGTTATTGATCTTGTGCCCTGCAAACTTGTTGAATTCACTCATTGGCTGTCACGGTTTTTAGTGGGTTCCTCAGCATTTTCCATACACAAGGTTGTGTTATCTGTGAGTAAAGATAGTTTCACTTCTTCCTTTCCAATCTGGATGCCTTTTAATTTCTATTTCTTGCTTAGTTGCCCTAGATAGAATCTCCAGTACAAAGATAGAAGTGGCAAGAGTGGACATCTTTATCTTGTTCCTTCTCTGGTTTCCTGGGAAGTATTCAGTCTTTCAATATTAAATATGATATCAATTGTAGGTTTTCACTGATACCCTTTATCATCTTGAGGATGGCTGCCTGTTTTTCTGTAAATAAAGTTTTATTGGAACACGGCCATATCATTCATTTGTATATTGTCTATAGCTGCATTGACTACTATGTATCATAGAGACAGAGTTGAATAGTTGTGACAGAGACCATATGGCCTATAAACCTAAAATATTTACCATCCGGCCCTTTATGGCCTAGTCTATTGACATCTGTTTGAAACCACTAAATTTTTGGATAGTGTCCTATGAAACAATACATAACTAAAATAACTCCTCATTTTTGATTGGGACCTCAAAGAACTGCAGCAGTTAGTAAGGGGGAACCATAAATAAGCAAGCCCTCCCTCAGACTATAGTCCAGCTTCAGGACATTTGGGAGACTCAGAAATCAGAAGTCCTGAAATTGGGTTAAGGTGATTCTACTTTGCTAGTGTCCCCGGATGCCTGAAAAAGCAAATGGAAATCCTCTGCACAGGAAGAGAGTGTCTAGTTGCCTCAAATGATATTTTTAAAAATGCAATGTCCAAAGCATAACCAGGGATTGATACATGAAGAGCTAAAACAACAGGAGAAAGAACCAGTAGTAAAAACTGACAACGAAAACCCATGGGGGCTTCAGACTGGAATTAACAGACACAGACCATAAAACAACTATACTTACTATACTTACGGAGAAAAAGCCAAGCTTGAAAATTATTGCAGGGCACTAAGAGATATAGTAAGTGACATAGCAGATCTGAAAAAGAACAAAATATAAATTTTAGTGCTAAAAAGTACATATATAATAACCTAATTAAAAAGTTTAGTGGGTAGATTTAAGAGAAATTTTTGTAAGCTGAAGAGAGACTTAGTGAACTGAAAAACAGTGAAAAGACATTTTTAGGAGGAAGCGTAGAAGGACCAGAGATGGAAAGAACAGAAGAAAGGGATGTAGCGAGAAGGTCTAACATGTTTCAGCTGGTGCTACAGAAGGAAAGAGGAAAAGGTACAGAAACAGTATTTGAATGGCTGAGAATGTTTTAAAAATATTTATTTATTTTAGAGAGAAAGGAAGTGGGGGGAGAGAGAGAGAGAAACATTGATGTGAGAGAGACACATTAACTGGTTGCCTCCTGGACACACCCCAGCTAGGAATTGGACCTGCCACATATGCACGTGCATATGTTCCCTGACCGGGAATCAAACCAGCAACCTTCTGGTTCATGGAATGATACTCCAACCAGCTGAACCATGTGGCCAGGGCCAAATGGCTGAGCATTTTTCGAAATTGATGAAAAACTATTCAAAAGATGACAGCCAGCCATGAAAATGGCAGATATCCAGTTTACCACATGTTCTGTCTCTTAAAACAATACATCATTCATGTACAAAACTGTCTTTGAAAGGATTTTGAATCCAACATGGAGGTAGCTCTATGGCACATGGAACAGAGCATGGGTTGGCTGAGTTCAAGTACAAACTCTGCTGCTCCCTAGCTCTGCCACCTGGAAAAGGTCATCAAACTTCAGTTTTCTCAAGTAATAAATAGGACTAGCAATACTAGCTTACTCTACTTTGCCATTGTGGGAATCAAGTCATAAAATACGTGTGAACAAACCTAGTGAAAGCCAAGTGCTTTAAAAGTGAGAGGTGATTTGAGCAGTATCACAAGCATTTCCAGGGCACTAACAGTGACAGGTAGATAATAAACAGCTACATAATTTGCAGGTCCTGGGGCAAAATGAAAATGCAGGGTGTCTTTTTGGAAAAGGATTAAGAATTTCAAGATGGTGACAGCAGAGCATTAAGCCAAGCAGAGGCCATACACCACAAAGCCAGCCTTGGTAACAGGTTTGGCATAGAACTGCTCTGTGCATTAGGAAAGGGCTGCTCAGCCCACACTCGGGTGTCTACAGCCACAGCTCATATTATCTTTAAATTCTGAAGGGCAGCGGTATTCAGGGAAATTGCAAGCACACGTCTTTCCAAATGCTGAGTAGGGCAAGTGCAGTGACCAAAATGTTTTTTTGAGAGAAGAGTGGGGCCAGCTAGGCTGCCCATGGAAGCGTGAACTGACTTTTCCCCACAGACTGTGGCCTAAGGAAAAAAGCCTATAGAGGTATGTACAGGGCCTGTTGTTTGCAGCATTGGGTTACAACACAGCCTGGCAGATTTGCCCACACTGCTCCTTGCTCTTCCTCCAATTATTGGGCTTTTTTCAGGTCTGTTTTATTTTTGCTTATGCTGTCCTCCCACTGCCTGGGAATCCCTTTCCCTCCTCTTCCATGTCCCTCCACCAGGCAAACACGACCTTTTAAGATTGCATAACCACTTCAATGATGCCTTCCCTGCCTCTTCCAGGAAGAGTTGATTCCTCCCTCCTTCCACTGTGCCCTATGCAGACATCTCCTGTAACATAAGGAGTACTGACATCACCATCTCCTAGGCTGAAGCTATCAAGGGCTGGGGCAATGTGTTTGCACATAGCACAATACTTTAAAAAAATTTTTTAAAAAGTTATTTTATTGTTGTTCAAGTACACTTGTCTGCATTCCCCACCTACCACTCCCCCCTACCCAACTCCACTGATTCCACCCTCCCTTTGGTCCTTTATAGTTGTTTCTGAAAACCCTCCCCCCTCCCTGCCTTTCTCCCCATTATCCCCTCCTACCACAGTACTTAATACCTGCTGTGTACAGTAGATGTTTAATCAGTTGGTGTTAGTATGCAGAGTAGTTTTTATTTATTTATTTTTAGAGAGAGAGGAAGGGATGAGGAAGAAGGGGAGAGGGAGAAAAACACCAATGCGTGGTTTCCTCTTGCACATCCCCTACTGAGGACCTGGTCCACAACCAGGCAAGTACTCTGACTGGGAATCAAACTGGTTACTTTTGGGTTCACAGGCTGGTGCTCAGTCCACTGAGACACACTAGCCAGGGCCAGCCAGGGCAGTATGCAGAGTAGTTTTAATCACCATTGTCTTGCTGAATTAATGTCTTGCTGAATTAACCAGTGACTCTTCCTGGCATATGCTTAAAAGAGAAGCTTCCAGGTACAGAGACAGGGTCTGGCCCTTGAGGAGGTTTTACTGTTGGCTCTGATTGTCTTTTCTACAGGCACCACTTCTTGAAGGCTGGAATGATTTGTCAAAGCGGCTGTTCATAAAGACCTAAGTGACCAACGTGATGTAGTTAGTGCAAAGAACACATAGAAAGCTAGGAGATGTGTCTTCTAATCTGGCTATGAGACATTACGTTTCCTTAGGTAACTATGAAGTCCCAAAGCTACGGAACTTAAGGTTTATTTCCTAAAAAACCGAGAGGTCTGAGCCCCCAAGGCCCAGAAATCTCTATAGGAGCAACTCAGAGGTGGTTATCTATAGAAGTGGAGGGGCCTGGGCCGCTCTCGAAGTTAAGTTTCCTCAGTTGGCTTGTCCATTGGGGAAGAGGTGCTGGTAAGGAACACAAACATTTTTTTAAAAGGCATTTTGCTGTTTCAATCACATGGAATCTCATGTTTGAAAGGTTTGTGAAGTCAACTAGCTTGTTCAGGCATTACTTCCTCTGGAGATAAGGGAAGGGGTTGAGTGTGTGTGTGTCTGGTGGGGGTGGTCGGTTAGTTTCCTCCACGCTTTCCCTCCAGTCCCACAAAGGGCCAGCGCCAGACACGTGGGCTGGCGTGAAGAGGCGGAGGTTACACTAAAGCGGAGGTGCAAATGGACAGGGGAGGGGTTCATTTGCATGGACGATGGGTGCCCACCAATCCGGACTTGCAGAGTGACAGCTCGCGCGCCTTTTGGGGGCGGATTGACAGCTCCGGGGCCCAATGGAAGGCGGATCCTGCGGACGGCAGGGGCGGGACGGCGCCGGGCGCTGTCCCTGGGATTCGGGCCGGCTCTCCGGCGCTGCCAGTCTCCGGCTGCAGCGTCCGGCGCGCAGGCGGCTTGGTGGGCGGGCTGAGGGCGAACCGCGCGCGGGTGAGGCGGAAAGAGACAGAGGCGACGAGCAACCGCGGCGACAGGTACCGGCGCCATGGCAGCAGGGATCGGGAGGGTGGCCGCGGCTCCTTAGGATCCGAATCCCCCCTCGTTCTTGGTTTGGCCGCTGCCGCGCCACCTCCCCGCCCCCTCACGCGAGCCGCTTAGCTCGGGAGCGGAGCGTCTGGGCAAGCGGGGCCCGGGAAGCCTCGAGGCCAGCGCGGCGCAGGCCCCCAGCCCCATTCCGGGCCCCTCTGTGTCCCGCCGGGCCACGGGGTCGGTGCTCCCGTCTGGAGGCGTGGAGCCGGGCGGCCACGGGAGCCGCTCCCTGCCCCGCCGCGCTCAGCTTCGCGGAGGCAAAGCCCGTCACAGCCGCTGGTCTCATTCTGCTTTTGTTTCCCGCCTGGGGTGACAGGTCCCGGCTCCGGCTCCGGCCCGGGCCGGTAGTCTCCCACTCGCCCGAGGCCCGGCGGCAGTGACCGTAGCCTCCGGGAGCAGGCGACTGGACCGGCGCAGAACCGGGAGTCGCGCGAGCAGTTGCCGCTGCGGGAGGGAGAGAAACTTCGCCTTACGTGGCCGGGGTGGGTGGAGAAGTCGAGCGGGGTGAGCTGTGCTCGGGACGCGGAGGGCGCGATGGAGCCGCGCTTACCGGGAGGGGCCCGTGGGTGGTGAGGATAACGGAGTGTCCGGCTGCTGCATCTCGCTTGAGGTTTGCGCTCCCGGGACGGTGGGTGTGGAGGCGCCTTCACCTGTCGCGCTGAGACGAGTGGCTGGGAACAGCATCCCAGGTCTCAGGCCCTCTTGGAGGGTGCCAGTGCGGCGCCCATTCTAACAGGTGATTATTCTCATGACACCTGAACGCCAGTTAAAAGTTGTTTTAAGGCTCCTCATTCATTTCGCTTCTTTCCCCGTATTGATATCTAAAAGGTGTCCTGGCGACAGTGTAGGGGTTAAACCCAGTATTGATTATAAGAAAAAGAAAAATTAGGGAGGGGGGTCAGCGTATAGATTGGCGTCTTTCAATTGGTGAGCCAAGAGTAATATTTTAGTCTCATTTAAAAAAATCGTTTTCAGTAGTGGTGGCGAAAGCATAGTAAGGTACAAGTTGTAAATGGAGAATTCAGAACTCTAGATATCCTTCAGTGTGGTTCAGGACAGCGTATATACAACGTTTGGCCGCCATTCAGTAAATTCTGCAAGAAGCAGTTTGAGCTCTTGGTTTCGAATTTACTTTTCAGGAGTATGTTTTCCAGTGGCATAAAGCTTAACATTGAACGGGAACTTTTTTTGCCCCTCTGAGGGGAGACAGGAGTGTTTATTTTTATTGTCTTATTATTTTAGTACGTTGTGGACAAGAGAAAAGTTGAGGCAGTATTTTAGTTTAGTATTTTTAATATTCTATGGAGTTCTGTCGCACCCCCCTCCCCGAAGGGTTTTTTATTTTAGAGAATTGTAGTAGCTTTTTCTTTTGCTGTTGGAATAAAAATTCAAGGGCAGACTTAAGAAGTTATTGTTTTTGTGGGAAATTTTTATTTGTCATACTTTCACTTAGCATTTTCTGTTTGTCTCTCTCCCAGCGGGTCTCCAATTGACAATCTAGTTATGTCCCTAACCAATTTAGGGCATCTACAGAAAAATATTAAAAATAATATATAGTAGTTATTTTTAAAATATATACTTTAGATGAGTGTTATTAATAACATTCATTTGTGAGAAACATTTAGTTACTCATTTTTTCCTCATGCGTTTTGTTTTATCTCTGTATTGGATACAATTTATACTTAATGTAAGTTTAACTTAAGAACAGAGTTACACTTTTTATTAATTATGCCATCTTACTGGTGTTTCACTGATTGATAGTTTTACTTACCTAATTAGCAAAACTATTTAAAGCTGAACTCTAACCAAGAGACTAGTTGTGACTTGGATTTAAAAAATAATCAAGGATGATCTTTGTAAAATGTTTTATTTTTCTAAACAGCAGGCTTATATGTTATGAGGTCTTTTGTTTTTCCAACATTTAACAAAACAAGTATGTTTCTGAGTAATTTTTTTTTTTTAGTTTTGGGAATTTGGGATGAATGTCCTTTTAAAACATAATTTTAACCAGTTCAACAAGGAAAACTTAAAAAATATTGGATTAGACAACTAATTAAATCTTAAATTTTCTGTTTATTCTTGGATTGGAAAAGAATACATATCTTGGGTTATTTTTAGTTTCCTGAATGTTTCTTAGCTTAGATGGAAAGAACGTCCTCTTTCTATAGCTGTAGGAGTTGCTGTTAAAGCTGGGTTGGCTTTTTGATCCTAAGGGTATATTGATTAAACAGTGGCTCTTCTAGATGTAGAGTGGGTTTTTTTTCCTGTGTGACTAGTTGTAAGGAATCACATAAGATTGGGGAATGTATCAATTTAATTACTGTGGGTAATTAGAAGTTTTATAATCTTTATTCTGTAGTGATGCTTAAGTGTATCACATAAAATTAAATTTATATTTCATAGTTTTATTTACCCAAGAGCGTACTTTAGGAGCTTCAACTGTAAAAGTGTCTTTTATAATTAAAAGCCCATTTTCAAATTCAGTTTTTAGATATTTTAATTACTGATTTTTGTCCATTAATTTGTGTCCATTAATTTTAATTTGTGGTAGACCATATCATAAAACTATCAACTACATTTCAGTTTCAAAATTAAGCGTAAGTTGAATTCTCACATCTACACAATAAACATTGGGAGTGT
Organism: Artibeus jamaicensis; assembly: GCF_021234435.1. Classification (NCBI taxonomy): domain Eukaryota; kingdom Metazoa; phylum Chordata; class Mammalia; order Chiroptera; family Phyllostomidae; genus Artibeus; species Artibeus jamaicensis. The sequence goes on from NW_026521356.1 coordinate 5,784,252, forward strand.
TTTGTAGGTCATTTACCTTCAGGTGTGGGTCTTTTTGACTTTGGGAATAAGTAAATATTTTTGAATGAATAAAGCCACAAAAAGCAAGGACATGTCAAAACAGCCAAATTTGAGGATAAATCAAATCCCATCATTAGACATTAATACTGCTCTATTTAACAGTAATACAGATGTTAACCTAGCATTAGCAATATCCACTGTAGGTAGGCCTTTAATACAGGGTGGGGCAAAAGTAGAGTTACAGTTGTTTGTGTGGAAAATAATACAATAATTAATAAATAATGATAGAAGAATAAATTCTGTTTCAGGTACTCACAACTATAAACCTACTTTTGCCCCCCACCCTGATAATATTCACAATTCCTAAAGAAGAACCTATGTTACACATACTTTGGCAAACTAAATTCTGTAATTACTTACTGCTAAACAATTAAAGTGTATATTTCATAATTTTGAAACTGAGCTTTCTAATCTAGCTGATTAATAATTAGATTTTGTTTTTTCATTAGTTCACATTTCTGAAATTTTTATAGTGCATTTTAAATTTTTGACATTAATCCCTCAAATTGTAAAGAAAATTAAATCTACACTCTTCAGACTGGGTAGACAGTGGTGTGTACATCCCATAACTATTGATTTAGAAACAGTAGTCCCTTCAGTGTGATTTAATTTGCAAATAACATGTTCATTTATTGTGTAAAATACAGTTCAGCCAAATGAGACAGGTTGGGATAACTTATAGCAGGGCCTCTATACCCTTGTAACTAATCTGTATAGCTCACAGGATATTTGAGTAAAATATCCTGTGAGCTATACAGGATATAGCTATACTAAAATAGTATATTTATACAGTATAGCTATACAGGATATAGCTATACTAAAATACTAAGGATATTTTAGCAATATTTGAAACACTGAAATTCAAGTATGCACTGAAAATAATTTGTATCTCATAGTTATTATGATGAGAATTGACCTACATTCTGCTGAAGCTTAAATATGTAAGACTATAGTCCTCAAAAAGGGCAAGTTCATTTTATGCTAAATTTAGTATTTAATTCTAGTCTTATGGAAAACATCTGGGTAATGAGAGAGAAGAATCACCAGAGGGTATATGGGGTCTGTGTATTTGATATACCTGTTTTCTACCCTTGGTCTGGAAGAAAAACACTTTAAAAATAAGACTGCAATTTTATTTAATTCTCAAACAATCAGGCAAAAGATATTGAAAGTAAATTGGGAATTGGAGTTGTTTGGAGCTGTTGTCTATTTTTGAAAGAATTATTCAAGGCTGTTTTCTTTTAGAAAGAGGTACAATAATTAGAAAAAATGAAAATGATATATTTTCAGAGTGAAAGAATGGATTTTTAAGTAAACAGTTGCACATCTGTGCAAGTTAAGGAACATCCAAATACTAAGACTTCTTTAAGATTAAAAATGTAATACATTTAAATTGTATGCTTTTGAAATTGCTCTTTTTTTGGATGAAGGAATAAAAGATGGAGAATGATCAAAGACCAGAAGAAGTTTTTTTCCCTTTTGTAGTTGGAAACCCTTCCTAAAGCAGGCGGTGGTTAATTCTAGAACCATGTGTAATATTCTTGGCAATTTATAGATGATATCAAGTGAAGAGCTCCTGCTAGTGCCCTGAAAATGACCATTTGATTATCAGAAGCAGGGATGGAAATTTCAGTTTGATCTCTTCAAAAATAAGATTTGCACGCATGTTCCTTTTTTTTTTTTTTTAAATCCTCACCCTAGGATATGTTTATTGATCTGAGAGAAAGAGGCAAAGACATTGATCGGCTCCACCTCCACAGCCCGACAGGGGATCAAACCTGAAACCTGGGTATGTGCCCTCGTGCCCTGGTGCCCTGACCGGGGTGGAACCCTCGACCTTTTGGTGTACGGAATGACACTTCAACCAACTGACCCACCTGGCTGGGGCTGCACATATATTTCTTAATGTTTCTTACATCTGGAAATTAAAAACCTCCTCTACTGTCAGTGAAAATTACACAGTGGAATTTGAAAGTCAAAATGTTTCTATTACAGGCTTAATGCTGCAGTAAATTACTTTTAGGACTGGAGAAAATGTATTCTGAATGAGGATAAAAATAAGTCTTTATCCATGTTAAATATTAACCAGTGGGATTGTTTCCATGTTTAACTTTTTTAAAAAGTAAGACAAGAAAATAAAATCTTGTAATCCCAACACAGTTTAGGTTTTGCCCTTGCTTAAAAATTATTACACTGTGGAGGGTAACATTGATTTTTAGAAATTCTAGTTTGGGAAGGGGATTTGTTATGAGAAGAAGGTATTTCATTGAAGCAGAACAGGGTAATTTACATGGAGAAAAATTTGTTTCTCTTTTGAATTATTCTTAATACATAATACTTATTAAGAAAAATTGAGATGGTCATCTTTTCCATCTTAGATTTTCACTATGAACTTTATAAATTATTTTAATACATTTTTATTGGTTGTAGGTGGACTTCTTAGAATCTGTTCACATATCTGTATGTATGCGTGTGTGTACAGTTGACATTTGAACAAGGCAGGGGCCAGGGATGTTGACCCCTGGCCCCCCAGCTGAAAATTGGAGTATATCTTTTGACTCCTCCAAAACTTAACTATAGTTGGCCCTTCACATTCACTGGTTTCATATCCACCAATTTAACGAACTGCAGATCCAAAACAGTATTTTCAACCTGTGTTGGTAATCTGCAGTTGTGGAGAGAGCTAACTGTTCTAAGCTTGCCTTTGCCTTACTGATAACATAAACACTTTATTAACACATAGTTTCTATGATCTGTACAATATTATAAATTGTGTTCTTACAATAAACTAAATTAGAGAAAAGAAAATGTTAAAGTCGTAAAAGAAGAGAAAATATATTTACTGTATTTATTTAAAAAATCCATGCACCATTGGACTTGTGTAGTTCACACCTCTGTTCAAGGGTCAACTGTATATATACACATACAGGTAGGTAGATACACAGGTACAGGTAGATAGAGAAAATTTCTTTTTTTTTTGCATTTTTAATGTGTAATTATATATAATTACTGTATGTGCATATATAAATCCATTTGTCTATACTGTCTGACTTCCCATGCTTATTCATGTGGAAACTCCCTACCCCTTTAAATGAAATCTTACTGCACCATGAGGAATAATGTCCACAAAAACCTGATATAAAATATTCATAACAACTTTTTTTCATAATAGGAATGAATTAGTGATTCACACAACAACATATATAAATCTCAGAAATATTATTCAGAGCAAGAGAAGCCAGACACACAAATGCACCAAATGACGCCATTTATAAAAAATACAAGAAGAGGCAAGACTTAGGTATGGTGATGGAAATCAGGTTAGGGGTTTCTGGGTACTGTGGTTGCCTGGACAAAGTCAAAAGGGAATTTTTTAGGGAAATGGAAATATTCTGTAGCTTGATTTGGGTGATGGTGATTCAGTTGTACACTTTTGGAAACTTTATTTTCATATAATTTTTAAGTTACAGAAAGTTGTAAGATTAGTACAAGGAATGCCCAGATTCACTGATTGTTAATGTATACATTCGTTCAAACTTACTGAACTGAGTACTTAAGGTCTGTGCATCTTCTGGTATGTAATTTTTACTTTAGTAAGAAAGAAAGCTACAAAAATTTGAAGATAGGAGAATGATATTATTTGCAAAATGTGAAATACCTCTATTCAGAACTAATAATGATGTGGAAAAATCACTGACAGTCTTTTGTCTCTACATACATATATTTATGCTGCTTCTAAGTTTCATGATCACATACTTCTGCCAGAAGAAACAGGATACTGAAAAGGACTCAAGGCAGAACTGCCAGCAAGGAAACCCAGCGTTACTTTGTTGTCCTGTGCATGTCACCTAGGGAGTGAGACTGATGGCTGGCAGCAGCTTTCTGGGAATTCAAGGCGGTGATTGTTCCTGTTGAAAGAGTTGCACATTCACAGTCTTTACTGTGTGGTCTTTACCATACAGGAGGCAAGCAAATTTTGTCATTTTTCAGATGATGTTATTTATCATAAGGAGGAAATATTGGTGTTTGTAAATCATATAAACTGTTCTTGGTCACTGGTAAGTGAATTTGTTGCTCTCTACTAGTTTTAGTGCTTCCATAGTCTCAGTAGAGTGATTTGATTTAAATTACATCTATTTGGCCCTGGCTGGTGTAGCTCAGTGGATTGAGCACAGCCTGGGGGCTGTGAATCAAAGGGTTGCCAGTTAGATTCCTAGTCTGGGGAACATGCCTGGGTTGTGGTCCAGGTCTCCAGTGGGGGCCACGTGAGAGGCAACCACACATTGATGTTTCTTTCCCTCGCTTTCTCCCTCCCTTTGTCTCAAAATAAATAAACAAACAAATAAATAAATAAATAAATTACATCTATTTGAATCATAACCTAGACTATAATTGTTAAAAATTCAACTCCCCCCTCATTTTTTATAATTTTAGATATGTGTTCATAATTTAGGGTTAGGTATAATTTATGGATATTGTTGTTTTTTTTAAGATTTTATTTGTTCTTAGAGGAGAAGGGAGGGAGAGAGGGAGTAAAAGATCATTGTGTTAGAGATACATCAGTTGGTTGCCTTTCACATGCCCCCAGCTGGAGAACCTGGCCTGAAACCCAGGCATGTGCCCTGACAGGGAATCGAACCTATGACCTTTTGGTTTGCAGACTGGCACTCAGACCACTGAGCCATACTGGCCAGGGCTGGTTCATTAAAAAAAAAATTTTTTTTCGCATCTATGTAGAGAGTGATTTATTTGGTTATTTACTAGCGTGGAAGATGTTTGAAGTGATAGGCGGCTAACCAGCAGGTTCAACCAATTAATCATTGATGCTGGGGATAAACATCTATTTTGACTTTACTAACCAAAACTATACATTTATGTGGCCTATATATTTTCCTTCAACAAAAACGTAAGTTCATTGAAGAGAAAAATGACAAATGTCCAACATGTGCCAGTGTGAATAAAAGGACTTTTTCCAGTTAATGAATATATTCATGTTCCTCTGAAATGACAGACAGGACCTTTTTGCCCTTTTATGCCCAATAAATTTCATTGGTTTATTAAAAACTAATAAAACATTTGAAACATTTTTATCTGTTAGAATATTGTTTTGCATTGTCATGCCTTAACTGACATGAATTTAAAATATATCAGTAGGTAGTATTTTTTAGACTTTTACTTCTGGAAGTTCAAACTGCACAGAACTGGCAAGAACACTATAATAAACCTCCATATACCTATTCTCCAGATTTATTAATTATCAAAATTTTGGATAGAATGCTTTTAACTCATATCGATGTACCTTATTTTCTTTCAGTTTTTTCCCCAAAGGTTTTATTATTACATAGAGAAACTTAAAAAACAGTGTATTTTAGTTCAAAGACTTGATTTTGGGTACTGTTAATTTTGAAACAGTTTTTATCTTTCTGTCAATTCATAGCCTGGAAAGAAAGATGAATTTTTTAGCTTTCATTTAGCATAAATGAGTCCAAAGACCCTATATCTATAGAATGAAGCACTCTTCATTTAGAAAGTTAGATTATCTTTAACATGTGATATCTGAGGAATGCTGTTGCCTAAATATTTTTGTTACCTTCTCTTTCTCTAAAAACTCAGTCATTACCATGCTTTTTAGGTCTCAATTCTGTATCTTTTGTCTGAACTTGAGGCCCAGATTTTCACCTATGTCTGGAAACTAAATATGCTTAAATACCATCTCTAGCAGCTGCACACCCAATAACCTTTGCCCACCCCAGCCAAAACAAAACAAAACAAAACAAAACAAAACAAAACAAAACAAAACAAAACAAAACACACTGCTCCTCAGACGTTGCCCCTTTAGCTGTTAATGATGCCATTGTTCTTATTGGTCATTTGTTACTTTTCCTTTATTTCTTAAGCTCAATGAGTCACTAAATCACTTTGTCTTTAACTTTAAAATATCTCTTTGTATCTTTTTGTCCTTTTCATTTCTACAATATTTGTCCTTATTTGGTTAACATATTAAAGCAGGACGTTATTCCTAATTTATAATACACTTAATACATATCAAAATTAAGCTAGGTTTCTAAAGTAAAATGGGGCATTTTCTTGTCAGAAAAGGCTTCACCAGTTAGAGTCCCTTGGAGAAATGGCCTGGTGCCTTGCTTTGTTGCTTTGTCCTGTAGTTCATGGCAGTCTTGCCAGGCAAGGAACAAAGTCTGCTTTCCCGGAAGATGGCAAGGAAGGAACCTCAAGATGTTTTGGAGACCTCAAAAACTTGAGGAATCCAGTCAAACTAATAGGTATTTCAGGCAAAGCCATATGGCACAGCTGTGCCCTGAAGGGCTGACTAAAGCTCAATCTGAAGGTTCCTTGTGAAAATTCCAGCAAAGCAGATATGAAAGCGCTTATATAATCAATTACTTTTTCTTTTTGTGTTCATCCAAATAATCAGTCCAAATGGAAACTGAACTTAATGTAGTCTAGTCTCTTTGACAAAATGAGGGTGATTTTAGGGAGAGAAATTGTGTTTCAATGGAAATTACAATGTTTAATTTTTACCTACAAACTGTTTGAATCCTAATTTTTCTAGTTTTCATCCAAGCTGATGCTTCATTTTTTTATCCCTTGACTTGAAATTATTGAGAACTACTGATAGGATGTCAGCCATACAGATTTACCTACCGTTCTGCCTCTCCATTTTTAGGATTTTAAGGTCAATATCTGGTCCTGGTTTCCTGGCCAACTCCCTTCCTAGGACCTATGGCAGTCTTTTTCTTTAAAAATTTTAAAAGATTTTATTTATTTATTTTATAGAGGAGGAAGGAGGGAGAAAGAGATAGAGAGAGAAACATCAGTGTGTGCTTGACTCTCATGTGCCCCTTGTTGGGGACCTGGCCTGCAACTCAGGCATGCACCCTTACTGGGAATCGAACCAGTGACCCCTTGGTTCACAGGCTGGTGCTCAATCCACTGTGCCACATTAGCCAGGGCAGTCTTTTTCTTTAATCTTGTTTTTAGGCCATGTTTCCTCAAATATCTTATATCCTTCAACAGAGCATCCAGGCTTGGGAGATTAAAGGACCTCCAGCCACAGCTCTCACTTTTGGGGCTGCCCAGTTCCACCCTCTTCTTCTTAATGACCCATACCCGGACCCACAGGTAGGGACAGCTCTACATCCCTAGCCCACCTGAAGTAGTTACAGAAGAAGAGACCTTTGTCTCTATTCTCCAAAACCAGAGCTGGGCTAGGTCATTAAGAATAAATCCATTTTAAAACCAGAGGAAGGGATGAAAGGACAAAGTTAGCCTCATTGGCTATTGTGGCCCCATTTGCCGAGTAGGCCTGACCTTGTTGAACATGATGCCCTTTTACTCTCCTGAGCTTGTCCCCAGAACTGGAACTTACTGGATGCAAGAACAGAACTCACCACTGCCTGCAGCCATGGGCAGAAGATGACTTTGGTACAAACTGCAGCCTCCTGTTAAAACACCGCTACAGCCCAGGGGCCACACAACAGCAACCCCCACCCTTTTTTAATCCAATGATAATCCAATAAAAGCTCAAAGCCCCCACTCTTTCATGCTGGTATCTCTCCACTCTGGGCCCCTCTCCTTTCTTGGAGGGTGAATAAAAACTTTACTCTCTACGAAGAAAGAAAAGGCTTCAGTTAGCCTTATAGGCAAACATATCATGTTTAAGGCCTAGGTAATTATTGTATTTAAACCAAAGTGATGTAGAGTAGGTCCCCCTTATCTGCAGGGGATAAGTTCCAAGACTGCCCCTACCAGTGGATGTCTGAAACCACGGATAATTTTGACCCCTATATACACTTATGATAAAGTTTAATTTATAAATTAAGCAAAGTAAGAGATTAACAACAAGTAATAATAAAATAGGACAATTACAACAATATACTATAGTAAAAGTTATGTGAATGTGGTCTTTCAAAATATCTTATTGTAGTATTCTCATCTTTTCACTTAAAGGAAGCACTTTACAGCATCTCTTTGGCATACTGACTTGTCAGCATCACTGCTATTGTGCTTTGGGCCTTTATTAAGTAGAAGAAGGGTGACATGAAGACAAGCACTGCCATACCTAGACAGCTACCAATGTGTGTGTACAGACATAACATGGATAAGATGGACAAAGGAATGATTCACATCCTGGGTGGGGCGGAGTAGATGGTGTGAGAATTCATCATTGTGCTCAGAATGGCGTGCAATTTAAAACCTATGAATTGTTTGTTTCTGGAACTGAAACCACAGAAAGCAAAACTGTGGATAAAGGGGTACTGCTGTAGCTGATTTCCACATCATTCAGCTCAAATAACCTGGTGAATGTGACTGGCAGGGCCCATAATTTATCAAGGAATGGAAGCAGCAGACTTTCTTAGACCACAGGATGAGTTCCTTATAGCCCAGAATATCTGCAAGTGCTTTGCAATGGGGGAAATACTGAGAATATATATCATATTTTTCAGGACTTCCTAAAGTTTTCATGGCTAAAAGTGCAGGTCTGTAGGTTTATTGTGAAACCCCTTTCCTGTTCCTTTTCCCATTATTTCCTGGCAATGATAGTTCCCATCAAAAAGCCACCTTTTGCTGAAAGTGACATGATACTCTATTTTATTACTTTGCCTTTTTTAACAGACTTCTGGAATTGACTTTTGTTAGAGAGATAGGAGACTGTGGTTAGTTGGGAGGATATAAAATAGAAAGGGGAAAATAAGTGATATCTATTGTACTTCCCATTAGGAGTCATCCAGCTTCCAAGGATTTTGGGCCTGATTACTTTCTACAGAGATTATAGTTTATGAACTTGGCTTTCATTTGGTCAGTTTATGAAGATTTTTCATCTTTCTGCTTTTCTGGGAAATGGCATTTCTTCCTGGTAGGAACCAAGCCCCAACTGAAGATAATTGACTTCAGGAATAAGATAATTATCTTATTGTTTTAAATAATCCAGAATATCTGATGATTTTATCCCGTGGAAACTAGGAATAACATGGGGATTCTGAGATACTTATGCAGAAATTGATGGTTATTCAGAGTGGAAAATGGAGGAGAAAAATACACCATTTCTGGAAGCTTAGTGTGGTAAGAATAGACATTGGGATGAGATTCAAGAGTGTTGCTACTGAGTAGGTATTTGATCTCAGGCAAGTTTAGTTATTTAACCTTTTTGAGCCTTGTTTTAGTTGTAAAATGAGTGGGTTGCTTTAGATAGTATTTTTAAGGTCTCTTTGCAGCCCTGAAATTTTGAAATGAGTGTTTTCTCAGAAAAAAACTAATTTATATACTGTTTATAATCAGTGGTTTTTCAGTGGGCTTTTATAAACATTTTTTTGTTTCCACTAGAGGTTAGGAAAAGAAATAATTAAAGGAGTTAGAATTCATAAAATGGATTAGATTCTAGTGTTTTCATTTATGTATCTCCACTGAATTCATTCCAGATTCTTACTTTCACCTTCTATTTGTGTCCATTTTCCTGCCTTTTTCATTTTTTTTAAATCTTTGCTTTACAGTGTGACTTTTACATCCCTCTTTCTGTTGCTTCTCTTTGCCGTTGTTTTTTTCTCTTTTTTTTCCTAGCTGTCCTTCATTGCCCATAGTTCATTATGAGTGTAGGATTCATCAGCTATACCCTTAGTTAATATATACCCTTGAGTCTGATCTATCAATAAGTTAAATTTAGGCATCCTAATAGTTGCTAGGATTAGCGGGATCCTTCTACTCTATTGTACAGAAACTGGGAAGATGAGTTCTAGGGTAAAGGAAGTAAGGGAGCCAAAGAGAGAAGGAATGATATACAAGAGAGTTTCCAAGGATTTTTTGATATTTTGATTTAAGATATAAGTTAAAATTTAAAAATTTTGATGATGGTGATTCTGCCAATGATATCATAGTTTGGTCCTAAATAATGGCCTGTTTCTTGAGGGCAACACCTGTACCTCTAATTCTGAATCTTTAATGTTCAGCCTAGTGCTGCAGAGTAAGAGCAAGTTGAACTGAATTGTTAGGACTGATTCTTTAAGATGTTTTGTGGTAGGCTGGAGATTAAGAGTATATGGCATAGCTCTTTTTTCTAAGTCCTCACCCAGGGACATTTTTTTCATTGCTTTTTAATTTTTTAAATTATTTTAATAATTTACTTATTTTTAGAGAGAGGGGAAGGGAAGGAGAAGGAGAGAGAAAGAAACATGAATGTGTGGTTGCCTTTTGTAAGCTCCCCCAGTGGGGACCTGGCCTGCAACCCAGGCATGTGCCTTGATTGGGAATCAAACCAGCGACTCTTTTATTTCCAGTCCGGTGCTCAATCCACTGAGACACATCAGGTAGGGCATCATTGCTTATTTTAGAGAGGGGGAAGGGGCAGGAGGGACAGAGAGAAACACCAAGGTGAGAGAGAAACATTGATTGGTTGCCTTCCATATGCACCCCAACTGGGGATTGTACCTGCAACCTAGGTATGAGCCCTGACTAGGAATCAAACCTACAACCTTTCAGTGTATACAGGAAGACGCTGCAACCAACTGGAGGAAGAAAGAGAGGGCAAGAAACATCAATTGTCTCTCATATGTGCCCTGACTGGGAATCAAACTGAGCCCCACAACCCAGGCATGTGCCCTGATGGGGAATCGAACTGGTGACCTTTGTGTGGTAATGCCCAACCCACTGAGCCACACCAGTGTGATATTGACAAGCTATTTGGCTCTTCTAAGTCACAGTTTTCTCTGTAATATCAGGAGGGGCAGTATTAATACCTACCTCAGGGTTGTTGTGAGGATTAAGTGAAATTATACATATAAAGTACTTAGCCTGGAGCCTTGTATGTCTTTGAGCCTGGTATATGTCTGTAGTAAATATTAAATGCTATTATAGTTATTAATAAGCACTTTAGTGTTCCAGATAGTAAATTCTGTGAGGTTCTAAATAATGTTGTTACAGAATAAGTAAAAGATCCTGTTTGTAGGAAAGATAGAACATATACATAAAAGATAGGTAACGGGTCCCATGGTAAAAGACAAATGAGTGATTTACTTAATGACTCAAGAGGCAGGAGTTATTGCTAAGCAGATGAGAACTTCAGGAAGGTGACAGAACTTATTTGAGCTTTGAAGGACTAGTTAGCAAATGAAGAGGAGAGGCTCCTTGGATCCAGACTACCTGTGTTGGAATCCTAGCTCTGCTACTGTGTAATCTTAAGCAATTTATTTAACCTTCCTTCTAGGATTGTTGAGAGAAATAATACATGTCAAATCCTGGATAGTGTTGCTCAGTGGGTTGAGTGATTCCTGCTCAGGGCATATGCCTGGGTTGAGGGCCAGGTCCCCAATCGGGGGTATGCAAGAGGCAACTGATCAATGTTTCTGTGACTCATTGACGTTTCTTTCCCTCTCTCCTTCCCTTCCCCCTCTCTAATAACAAATACATAAAATCTTTAAAAATGCAGAAAAACACATGTTGAGCACCTAGAATGTGCCTCAAACATGATTAGAGTATGATATATTGTTATAAGTTGAAAGAAGGGAAAATATATTTCAGATAGAACATTGAGTGATAAATGAAGGGGAGATAATCCTAGGTTTATGTGAAATGATGAAGCCAAATCATCATTTCCAACAGGGATAACTGGCTGGAAAATAATGGGTGGTTATGTCAGGGCACAATTATAAATGATTAAACCAAGGAGTATAACATTTTTTCCACATGTACTAAGGGAACTTGGGAGGATTTCTTGGATGGTTTGTGAAGCATTCTTGTGTGTTATAGGTAACATTTGTAAGGCTGTATTTCTAGTATTTCTCCTGGCTTCAATATAACTGAAACTTCTATTCAAACTAATTTTGACAGTTAAGCTCATGAATTTTTTTCCTGAACTGTTATGCCTTTGTATTTGTCCATTTCTTTTTATAAACATGTACATTTCTTTTCTCCTGTTTCGTGGGTTTCTGCTACTGCTTTCCTCTCTGTCCTTGAACACCTAGTCTGTATCCTAAATAGCCAAAGTCATGAATTAGGCAGGGCCAGGGAGAGGAAGGGGGGAATATTGTTTAGTCCAGCCATCTTGTCTTACAGATGAGGACCTTCAGGTCCATAGGAAGTAAAGTCACGTGTTCAAGATCACAGCAAATTAGTGAGCAGGCCTGCATCTTCCCAAGCTAATTGAAGGCTTTTTTTTTTTTTTTTGGTGTCATTCTAGTGTGATTCTTACCCATTCAGGTGGGAATTACAGTAGTACCACCAATAATTTTTCTACTAATATTATTAAACACCAAGATAAAAAGTAATTTTACCATGAGGAATAATGTGATAGTAATTTACCCTTCTTAATGAGAAACCCATGATTACGTTTTTTGGATAAGCATTACTATTCTTAAACTAACATTTAAGAACAAGACTCTAAAATCTGCTTTAAGAAGAAAGGGTTTCTTTCATTTTTAGAGTTGTAAATTATAAATGGAATAGTGTAATAAACTTAAGCAGCATCAAATAAAGTGGACTTCTATTGTTTCTATTTCGGCTCTTTTACAGAGTGGTTAACAGGACAGTAAGATTAATATAAAAATTGTTAACAATTGTGCTTTTATCTCACAGCCCCCGACCCTGTACTTGTATTAGGGTAGTCTGTCTCTAAGTTTACATCTTCTTTAGTCTCTTACACTTACAGTATACTTAGAGAAACTTAGTTAGCATTGTTTCTTTCTGTATTATTTTCCTACCTAGATGCAATGTAATAGAATATTTGTAAAGCCCTAAGCTTAAAGTCTGGTTACTCTAGTTGCTCAATAAATACTCCCTTCCCTTTCTACAGGCCAGGTAATTTTTTCTCCTATATAAATGTCAGTTCCTAATCATCAAATCACTGTAACAACACTTTTCTTCCTTTGAAATGTATTGTTTTAATTTTGGCAAGCTGCCTTCCCTACATTTTGAAAATTTGTGTATTGTACAAGTATTTAGTCACATAAGTCATCATTTTATTGTGAAATCATTTTGGAACTCATAATTGTTTTCTATATTCTTTCCCATGATTAGAGAAGGAAAAAGTGGCATGGGTTACATAAAGATGCTTCCAGACCTCTGCTCATCCTGCTCTATTTCTTAAAAGAAAAATAGGCACTGGCTGGTGTGGCTCAATGGACTGAGTGCCAGCCTGTGAACCCAAGGGTGGCCAGTTCGATTTCCAGTCAAGGCACATGCCTGGGTTGCAGGGCAGGTCCCGAGTTGGAGGCATGTGAGAGACAACAAATTGATGTTCTTTTCCCTCTCTTTCTCCCTCCTTTTCCCTCTCTGTAAAAATTAAAAAATAAATAGTGTATACATTTAAAATAATAGGATTCTGGACTAGATTTATGTTTTACTGAAATAGTGATTTCAAATACTATGAAGTTGAATGGTATAATCCACAAATGTCAGTACAAAAAATCTCTGTGTCCTCAGTGCTTTGTAGCAGGTCACTTATTTATATTTCCCATGGCTTGGTTTCTTTTTCCTATCTTCATTGTTCTGAAGGGACAAGGGAATTTCCCCCTTTCTTAGGCCTTGTTACTTGTTTTGTATTTGAATGATTACTCTTTATAACAGATTTTATTCTGTATACTATTAGGAGGGAAGATAAATACTTCAGAATTAGATTTTTTCCCCAGGGCTGAATTTGTCGGCAGATCTCTCTTAGCCATTTTCTTTATATAATATATAGGGTTTTCTGTTTCTGTTTTTTAAATGTTTTCTTATGCAGATTTTATTGTTGTTTGAAAGAAATCTGTTAAACTCTATATTTATGAGTGGTTGCTAACCTTTTCTTCTAAATTTATATAGTAATAAAGTTTGCTATTAACTTCATTCTGAGAATTCTTAGTTTTTTATCATTTAACTTTGTTAGATATAAGCTCTGCAGTTCTCATATGTTGAGAGAAAAAGGGACAATTGAATTTCATCACTTTTATTACATAAATTTGGCCATCTTGCCTTTTCCACTTATCATCATTTTCTGGTTGTTATTTGTGGCTCCTAGAAGTGAAATGCTTTAGTATTGTCATGTACTCTTATAGACTGTTGTCCTTGATATGAAATGTGTTTGTTTCTCTTTTGTAGTTTAAGATGATTATATTGTACATTTTCTTTAATTTATGATATATTTTTGTTTAGTTTTTAATCTAGACTTGTCAATTGGGGTTGTTTCTTTTTGTCTTTATATTTTTTGTTCATTTTATTAAGTGTCCTTTTATTTCCTTTTAACAAACTTTTTGGTATTGCCATATTAAAATATTTTCATGTTTATTTGTGTGTCTATAATTTCTAAAGAAATGTGGCTACATTTCCCTTTTTTTTAAGGTTTCTAAACCATTGAAATATTTTTATCCTTATAGCCTATTTTGTATGTAAGAATGCTGGTAATAGTAATACAATTTTTAATATATTTTATGTGAGTTATTTTCTGACAGTTCCCTAGCTTTGCCAGACCAATTTTGTTAGTAAATTAAAAGATAAAAGAATTGTAAATCCTCCTAATCTAGTGTCCCAAATTTATTAATTTGTTTTGATTTTGTGTCATTTTATTATTCTTTTATTTTAGAAACTTGCCAGTGGCTTTTCTAAAAGTAAATCATGGATTATGTTAACTTTAAAAGAGGAAAATAAAGATACATTTTAGAGCCTATATATCATATAAATATAGGTTAACAGATTTTGTTTATAGATTATTATTGAGCGATATGAAGATATAATCTTTTAAATTGTTAAATTTTTAAATAATTGGTTCTGTTCATTGAAAGGGTTTGCTAGTTTGTAATTAAAACAAAAAAGGCCAGGGCCTTTAAAAACAGAGTCAGTAAACAAACACTAATCACTTAAATAATGAGCAGGATGAAGGAGTGCAAAGAATTCTTTACACCAGTCATCTGAGGCAAGATAGTTTCTGTATTTGAACATTAAATTTAGCTCTGAGCTTCCTGGCAAGCAAGAGAAAAAAGGAAACAGGATAGGTTTCATAGTTATTGTCTGATAAAGAAAGCTTATCAGTTCTTCAGGAGAGAAACTTTTTCTGAATTCTAAGTTATAAAAGGAGTTTGTTATTGAATTCTACATAAGGAGTATAGTTTATATTTCTATTTTTATAACTTATTAAATTCCTGCTATTGCTGTGTTAGTTGCCACATACCATTTATGTGGACTGTAGTTGTATTTGTCATAAGTTTATGTCCACTGTTGGCAGAAGTGGAAATACCATGTCTGGGGTGTGTTTATGTATTGCCTCTAGAGTTGTATCCATTGATGAACAGGAAACTGAAAGCTAAAAGCTCAGGAAATGTATTTAGACTTTGTGGAAGAAATATATATGATATTTAACCACTGAAATCCATTGCTATTTGAAGACTAAAATTTGTATGTTCATTTAGTTAGAAATGAATATTATGGATTCTTATAACAATGCTGTCAGATGCTTAAATGTGATAATAGATCTAATATGTGTATTATAGGCCAGGAAAGTTGTGGAATGCTAGAAAAAATGCCACAGATTGTTGTATGTATTTAGTGATACACTTTTAAGAAATGGAACAGTTGGCACATCAGTTGAATTCTTCAAGGATGTCTTTTTTTTCAGAGAATTACAGTTTGGTTTTAGTGTAGTTCCACAAGATGGTTCATTTTACTCTTAGGGAGTTTTAGTGGTTAAGTTTTATCTTCTCCTGTTGAATTAAGCTTTGTTTCCCTATAATTTATTAATGTACTCTATAATCTTCTTAGCATAGAAAAGAAATGATTAATTGGTCAAAACTACTTACAAAGTTAGATGTATTTGCAAGTTTTTTGGGGGGTATTGTGGCATCTTATTTTATTATTTTATTAATTTTTTTATTGAGGTAGAGTATTGATATTGTGGCATTTTTGGTGCCTCAAAAAATACTACTTATAGGAATCTGTATTTTTTAAGTTATTAAAATTTTCTGTCACAGGAGATGTGATTAATGTGCATGCCTGGTAACCTGTATTTTCTTACCATTCCTATACTTACCTTTTTTTTTTTTTTTAACAAGATGGGATTTGTATGGACTCAACACTTTTTAAAAAAAATCCTCACCAAAGGATACGTTTTTATTGATTTTAGGGAGAGAGGAGGGGAGGAGAGAGAGAGAAACACTGATGTGAGAGAGACATCAGTTGGTTGCCTCCCATATGTACCCTGACCTGGGGATGAAACCTGCCACGTTATGACGAATGGGATGACGTTCCAACCAAACGAACCACCAAGCCAGGGCAGATTCAGTATTCTTATTTGAGACAAGCATGAAGTTTTAATAGCTTCTTTAAAGTGGGAATCTTCTGATAATGAGTTTTTGTTGCTGTTCTATTGGTGTATATTTTAATAAAAGAGGTAACTTACTACTTTTTTACTGCTACATTAAATGAACATTCTATTTATTACAGGATTCTTTTTAGGAATTTTAGCTGCATTTTTACATCAGTAATTATAATTTT
Source organism: Artibeus jamaicensis (assembly GCF_021234435.1). Taxonomy (NCBI): domain Eukaryota; kingdom Metazoa; phylum Chordata; class Mammalia; order Chiroptera; family Phyllostomidae; genus Artibeus; species Artibeus jamaicensis. The sequence continues at coordinate 5,800,779 of NW_026521356.1, forward strand.
CTTAATGGCCTCATTTAAATTAGCCTCTTTTCTGTACTGATTTTGGTTTGGATCTGTCAGGTTAACCTTTGAACCATTGTGGTGGCCAAGGGGATGGAGAACACTGACTGGCAGAGATTGGGGATTGGGGTCCACCTGAAGAGGTGAGAACCCATGGTTTCCCAGCAGAAAATCCCAGAATGTTGTTTCCAGCAAAGGGGGAATGGGCTTCGAGCTGACAGAATAAGGAGGCTCAAGGCCAGACCATAAAGGGCCTGGTATAGTGGGACAAGGAGTGTGACTTTGCTTAGCAGCTGATGTGTTGTTGCAATAGATGGTTCTTTGAGGAACAATTTTTACATTTTTCTTGCTATGTTGTACATGTTTGTTGTACAAAAATTTAGTAAACATTTGTAATCAGTGAAGAAAATAGAAATTTCCTATAACCATTTTTTCATTTTTGAATGTTCTTAGTTAATTCCCTTAATCTTCATTTAACATCTGGGTTACTTATTTATTTGAAGGGGTGTTTGTTGAATTGTTCTTTCTACAAATTGTGCTTTTAATAACATTTAAAACTAATTATGAAGGAAATAGTAATTTTAAATCCTTTGTTGTTGTTTGATATAGTTGTTCTGTTCACTTCTATTTATTTTATAGGAAACCGTAGGTATACTAGGCTTAATGAGAACACAGACCTGGAGTCAGAGTGGTCCTTACAAGGAAACAGGAGAAATGGAGACCAAAGTCTTTTGTGAGCTCTTGGGAAGGAGGGAAGGAGGTCCTTCTTGTTCACCATCGTGTCAGTATCATCAGGCACAATGCCTGACACACAGTATAAATGGTCCATAAATAGTCGTTGAGTGAATGGAGGAGTTTCTCATTAAGCATTTTACCAACTCATATTTCCTGCACTCTAGATAAGATCAATATATTCATCAAACCATTGCTGTATTCAGCCTTTTCTCTTTTAAATGAAAATTTAATAAACTGATTATTTTTTTAAAGATATGTATACATACACACACACAAAATGAAAATCCTACCCTGGCCTGTGTGTCTCAGTTGGTTGGAGCATCATCCTGTGAACAGAAATATTGCAGGTTTGATTGATTCTCTTTGAGGGCACATGCCAATTTGCTGGTTCAGTCCCCATTGGTGCATGTACGAGAGGCAGCTGGTCAGTGTTTATCACTCACATCCATGTTTCTTTCCCTCTCTCCCTCCGTTCCCCTCACTCTAAAATCAATAAACATGGATCAAAAACATTTTTTTTGGAAAAAACAATGAAAATTTCTTGTTTCTTTCCCTGAGTCCCATTCTTCCAATTAACTACTATAAATGGTTTGGTGTATGTTTTCTAGGTACTTTCTTGCATTTACAAATGTATATGCATTTTTTTGACCAATAGAAATTATTACATTCTGTTCTCTGTTCTATAAGTTGTTTCCCCCACTTAGGCCATTCTTAAACAACTTTCCATATAATTCATATAGAGCTTCCTCTTTATTTTTAATTGTTGCATAATATTTCCTTGTAGGGACGTAAAATAATAGTCTAGTAAAGGAATTTCAGTTGTGTCCCATTTCTAAAAAACTACTACAACAATGTTGTGTTTAATATCCTTCTGCTTATAATTTTGCTTGCTTCTGTAAGACTATCTACAGGTAATTTCCTGGAAGTGGTATTGCTGGGTTAAAGGATATTTGTACTTAAACTTTTTATAGATTTTGGCAAATTTGCTGCCATTAAAAATAATTGTGGTACCCTGACTTCCAGCCAAGATGGAGGGGTAGGTAGATACACTGTGCCTCCTCACACAACCAAAATTAAGGACAACATAAATTTAGAAACAAAAAAGCACCCAGAACTGACAGAAAATTGAACTGTATGAAAGTCTGACAACCATTCATCCAGACTGCTAAGATGGGTGGAGTCAGCAGCCTGTGGAGAGGGGTCTGGCAGGAAAAAGGTGTGGCTGGTGGACCCAGGCATGCAGGCTGCAGCCAGCAGACCCCAGGAGCAGGGTGGCAACGAGCAGACCCAGTGAGGTGCACAAGTCGGCTGGCTGACCACGGTCACACATTCGTGTGCAGATAAGCCAGGCAAAAATGGGCAGCAAGACAGACCGCGCAACTCAGGGCCCCAGTGCTGGGAAATAAAGCCTAAAAACACCGATTGAAAACACTTGTGGGGGTTGAGGTGCTGAGACAGACTCCCAGCCTCACAGGAGAGTTCGTTGGAGAGACCCACAGGCTCCTAGAATATACACAAGCCCACTCACCCGGGAACCAGCACCGGAAAGGCCCAATTTGCTTGTGGGAAGCAGCAGAAGGAACTGAAATCCAAGAGAGAGCAGAACAAGCGCCATTGTTACCTTTCTGACCCCGCCCCCACATATAGCGTCACAACCCAGCAACTGGGCTGACCTGTCCTGGTGAACACCTAAGGCTCCGCCCCTCACTAGTAACAGGTGTGACCAGATTCCCCCCCCCCCCCCCCGCAAAAATGGCCCAAACGGAAGAACAGATAAAAACCCCAGAGCCAATATATCTAAGTGATCAAGAGATAGCTAACCTATCAGATGCACAGTTTAAAGCACTGGTGATCAGGATGCTCACAGAATTGGTTGATTTTAGTCACAAATTAGAGGAACATATGAAGGCTAAACTAATTGAAATGAAGGGAAATGCACAGGAAACCAATAGTAATGGAAAGGAAACTGGGACTCAAATCAAAGGAGTGGACCAGAAAGAGGAAAAAAATGACCGAACAGAAAAGGATGAAGAAACAAGAATTCAAAAAAATGAGGAGAGGCTTTAGAACCTTCAGGACATCTTTAAACATTCCAACATCCGAATTATAGGGGTACCAGAAGGGGAAGAGGAACAGTCACAAGTGGAAAACTTATTTGAACAAATAATAAAGGAGAACTTCCCCAATCTGGCAAAGGCAATAGACTTCCAGGAAATCCAGGAAGCTCAGAGAGTCCCAAAGAAGTTGGACCCAAGGAGGAACACACCTAGGCACATCATAATTACATTAGCCAAGATTAAAATGAAGGAGAGAATCCTAGAAGCAGCAAGAGCTAAGGGGACAGTCACCTACAAAGGAGTTCCCATCAGACTCACCTGATTTCTCAAAAGAGACCTTACAGGCAAGAAGGGGCTAGAAAGAAGTATTCCAAGTCATGAAATCCAAAGACCTACATCCAAGATTGCTCTATCCAGCAAAGCATTCATTTAGAATGGAAGGGCAGATAAAGTGCTTCTCAGATAAGGTCAAATTCAAGGAGTTTATCATCACCAAGCCCTTATTCTATGAAATGTTAAAGGGACTTATCTAAGAAAAAGAAGATAAAAAAGATGAACAGTGAAAGGTCAGCAAACTCACAGTTATTAACAACCACACCTAAAACAAAAGCAAACAATTAGAACAGGAACAGAACCACAGAAATGAAGATCACATGGAGGGTTAGCAACAGGGGAGTGGGAGGAGGAGAGGGGGAAAAGGTACAGAGGCTAAGTAGCATAGACAGTAGGTAGAAAATAGGGGGGAGGGCAAGAACTGTGGGAAATGTAGAAGCTAAAGAACTCATGACACATGGACATGAATTAAAGGGGGGAATGTGGGTGGAAAGGGGTGTGCAGGGTGGAGAGGAATGAAGGGAGGAAAATGGGAGAAATATAATAGCATAATCAGTAAAACATATTAAAAATAAAACAAATTACCATTAAAAACTAACTGCACCTTTTTATAATCTCTAATGTTCACTAAGGATATGGGGTGTTGTTTTTCAATAACTACACACTTTCATTTTGGAAGGGTTCAACTTTTGAAAATGAATCCTTCTTGTGGTATTGGGTTGGCTAAAAAGTCCATTTATTTTTTTCCATAAAATAAAAGACATTTTTTAAAATTTTTACCAATAACTGAGTGTTTTGAGTATGTCAGCTATTTCGTGCTATTGGCTTCTCGTGGGTAGAGGATAGGGGTTCTGCTAAACATCTTCCAGTGCAAAAGACTGTTCCACAGCAAAGAATGATTTGGCCAGAATGTCAACAATACTAAGAAACTTCGCAAACCACTTTCAGCACATTCGCTCAGTCACAGCACCTTCTCCGTGTATGGTATAAATCTCTTTTTGTGTTTCAGTTGTGTTTTTACCTTTCTTGAAATAATAAAGCATAATACACCAGAAATGTTACATGTTTTCTTCCATCTTCACTATTAAAATGGCTGCACAAAAATTTGCCAATTTTGATGAGTTTTTCTAAAGTGCATGCTGATATCACAGCTGTCACAATGCAGTCTAACAAAATTGTTTCGAATTAAGTTAAAAACAACTAAACATTACTAGAGCCTTCATGTGGAAAAAGCTAAAAGAACTTTTTTAAAAAAAGGTTTTATTTATTTATTTATAGGGGGGAAGGGAAGGAGAGAAATATCAATGTGTGGTTGCCTCTTGTGCATCCCCTGCTGGGAACTGTCCTGCAACCCAGGCAAGTGCCCTTACTGGGAATCGAACCGCGATACTCTGGTTCGCAGGCCTGTGCTCAATCCACTGAGCTACACCAGCCAGGGCTAGAACTTTTTGGCCAGACCAGTAATTTGAAATGTTTAGAGGATGGTAGATTAAGTAATATATTTCCATTTTCTGATGTAATTAGTTAAAATCAAGTATAGGATGGTTGGCTATATTCTCAATAAACCTGGTTTTAATTAACTGATACAGAAGATCAAGATGTTGGTTTTCTAGGGTTTTGTATCCTTAGAATGTTTAACATAAACACTAGTGACCATCTGAAGGGGTAGAAACGGCGGGACTCAGGAAGGAAAGGAAGAAAACCCGGAGCGCTGATAGCTGTGGAACTGGAACTGGAAAGGAGGAAACGCGATGAGCAGTCGGCAGGTCCTGTTGAGTAAATGGAGAGAAATCACACTCAGGTTGTAAACCTAGAACAGCCTGCTAACAGATGGTGAAGTAAACACAGAGGGGCGATTTTGAAAAGCTGACTTTTCCTGAAGAATCCAGGGATACAAAAGGGCCCGAAGTGTCTATAGTCAGGCAATAAGAGATGAGAAATTGGAGAAGGGAAGAAGGAGAACTTACGACTAGATTGGGAGTTATCTAATAGAGATACGCAGTAGGTGAAATTAATAACCATTGAGTTCAGGCAAGAAGTGCTTGACAGGGAAAAGTAGTTCATTGAAAGCTTCATTTTGAACAGGGTTCTCAGTAATGGGAGAGAGGATGAAAGAATAATCTTGGAAAGAAGAAATTAGCCCTGGCCGGGTGGCTCAGTTTGTTGTAGTGTGGTCCTCTACATCAAAAGGTTGAGGGTTTGATTCCCAGTCAGGATCCATACCCACGTTGGGGGTTCAATACCCAGTCAAGGTGCATATGAGAGGCAACTGATCAATATTTCTCTCTCCTCCTTCTTTCTGAAGAAATCAATGAAAACATATCCCTGGGTGAGGAAGAAGAAGGAGAAGGAGGAGAAGTTAACCTGAGGAGTAGGGAGAGGATCAGGAGAGACTGCCGTTGAGACCTCCCTTTCTTTCTTCCACTCTACGTATGATACTGTGTTTACTGCACAGCACGGTGTCCACCCAGAACATCACGTTCTCTCACTGGTACTGATATTTCAGACAATTCTGATGAGCTATTTTAAAGGTGAAGTTAATTTTACTTCTAAAGTTGAATATTTACTTGAAAAAGGGTCTTGGAAAATTAGTTTGGTGTCATATGCTATGTTCCCTGTACTTTCACAAAATCTTTTCATCTTGTTTTAATATCTAAGGGTTTTAAACAAAAAAGTTGGCTCTGGCCAGGGACCTTGGTTGGAGCGTCATCCCAATATGCCGAGGTCGCAGGTCCGGTCACTAGTCACGGCACGTACAAGAACCAAGCAATGGCCCTGACCGGTGAGACTCAGCTGGGCCTTGTCTGGAAAATCGCAGGGTCTCTGGTTTGATTCCCAGTCAGGGCACATGCCCAAAATGTGGGTTCTGTCCCCAGATGGGGAATATGCGAGAGAGGTAACTGACTGATGTTCCTCTCTCACATGGATGTTTTGCTCCCCTCTTCCTCCTACCCTTCCCCTCTCTCTAAAAATAAATAAAATCTTTAAAAAAGGATCAACCAACGAATGCATCGATAAGTGGAACAGCAAATGGATTTCTCTCTTTCCCTTCCTCTGTCTCTCTAAAATCAGTAAGTAAAAATTGAAAAAAAAAGCAATAGCTCATTGTTGGGTAGATAAATGTCCAGATACCTTGCATATTTAAATTCATCATTTTAAAAAGTTTCCTGGCTTTTAAAATTTGGCAAATAACAAATGATAACAATCCATATCTTCTTAGAAGAACATAATGTGAACTTAAGAGTTTTTACTCTCTCAGTCCTTGTCGGGATGGACCTGTGCACAGGAAAGGTGGCTCTGGCATCAGTTCAGAGTGGGCGCGTGGAACGGTCAGAGTGCAGGGTCAGCAGTCATTCTGCCTGCTCCACTGTTCACTGGAATATTATGCCCCTTGATGCTGCCATCTGGAAACGGCAATAATAGTTCCTGTGATGTGACTATTGAGAAAATCTGTCATGGGACTTACATACGGTACAGTAGCACAGGCAGGAGACAAATATGTGTGCCAGGTGGTGAGTGGAGGGAGAAAAAAGGTAGGGTGGATGCTGTCCTCTCCGCTCTCTTTGTATCAGGTAATGGGGAAGGACTCTCTGACAAGGAAGTGTTTGATCAGAGCCCCAAAGGGAGTAGCAGCTGCGTGGCTCCGTGAGGGGACAGTTGCAGGCCGGAGGGACTGGCAAGTGCAGACCCTGAGGAGGGCACTTTGGAGGGTGCAGCAGGAAGGCCAGGGCAGCACAGAGGGGTGAGCGAGAGGAGCAGAGGAAGCACTTTCAGAGAGAGCCACTGACGGGCATGGAGGGTTTTAAACATAAGAAGGACTTGGGATTTTATTCCGTGAGAGATGGGAAGTCGTTGGAGGGTTGCCAGAGCAATTTTTTTAAGGCAGTCTGGTTGTTGTTTCTTAAAAGTGCTTCGGTTCTCTATTTCCTTTGGGATAAAGATCACATGGTTTATTCTGGTGCACAAGGTTCTTCACAGCCAGGCCTATTTATTTACCATCACCTGCCTCCTCCCCTCATGTGCCTTCCTTTTAGCCAAACTGGATTACGTGCAGTTCTCTGGATGGGTCATGACAATTCGGGTCTTGGTGTCTTTCTGCAGACTGTTTGCCCTGTGAGGAAACTGTCCCCCTCCGCTCACAGGGTCACTGGCTCTGTTACAGCGGGTTCTCTTGTGCCCCTAGACCACCCTTGCCTTATTCTCTCCCCGTTCCCTTCCCCGGCCACTTTGTCCTCAAGCCACATAGTCTTGGAATGTATTGTGTTCTCTGGACTAGCTTTGATTTTACTCTTGCCACACCCTTGCTAGTTGAAGTTGTGCCCATCCTTCAAGAACTAGCTCACCACTGCCGTCTTTTCTCTACCCATGTAAATACTTTGTAGCTCTCTCACCCTTAAGTCACAGTTATCTTAAATTAAAATGTTTCTTTGCCTACCTCATGTGAAATCCTTGCCTTACTCACTTCACTTTGTGTTATAGCCCCCACATTATAGTATAGTGTCCTCTCCAGATGTCACATCTTGTAGGTGTCTGTAGAATTATTAGAAAACTTGTGTTTCAAGCTGCTAAGGGTCAAAAGCAGCAAAAGTGAACAAAGGGACACCTATTACATTAACCAAACAAACTTCCTGTAGCACAATATCGATGATGCCATGGCTACTCTGGTTCTCCCATACATTTGCTACTGGGAACACATTTTAAAATGCAGTTTGGGAAAATGTACTCAGATACATAAATGTTTGTGGTTTTTGACCCAGTGACACTACCGAACATCATCACAGGAGAATAATAGGAACTAGACTGACAACTATAACAGCTACTAATGTTGAAAGTTTACTCTGTGACAGGCACCACACAAAGCCCTGCACCTGTACAGCTTAAGTCAATCCTCAGAATCCCAAGAGGTGTGAATACCGTCAACCTCATGTCACAGATGGGAAATTAAGGCACAAAGACATTAAGTAACTCGCCCAAAATTATACACCTGCTATGTTGTCAAGCCAAGATTCTCACTGACCAGCCTGTTTGAAGAATCCATAGTTTTAATTATATGATATGATAAAAGCCTGGGCACAAAGATGTCCACAGCAGTGTTATGTAGAATAAGTAAATTGTAAGTGATGTACAGCATGAGTTTTATGCCCCATCTATTCAATAGAATAATTTTGATAACAGCATTCACCTTTTTAAGTTACACAAGTCAGTGGTTCCCGGTTTAGTCATAGAGGACTACAACTATCACCAGTATCCCATGTCAGAACATTTCATCACCACAAAGGGAAATTTTATACCCTCCCGGGTTGGTGTGGCCCAGTTGGCTGGGTGTCATTCTGCAAAGAAAAAGATCGCTGGTTTGATTCCCAGTCAGGGCACATGCCTGGGTTGTGGGTTTTGGTCCCTGGTCAGAGACCATACGAGAGACAACAGATTGGTGCTTCTCTCTCACATCCATGATTCTCTCCTTCTCCCCCTCTTCCCCTTTCTCTGAAAAATAAATAATAAAATAAAAAAATAGAAGAAATCTCATACCCATTAGTACTTACCTGCGTCTTCCCCCATTACCCTAGACAACCATCACCTACTTTCTGTCTTTATGGGTTTGCTTATTCTGGACATTTCATATAATGGAATCATACAATAAATGGTATATTATGCCTGGTTTACATTTAGCATAATATTTTCAATGTTCATGCATGTTGTAGCATGTTATCAGTACTTTGTTTCTTTTCATTATAAATAATATTCCATTGTTTGGATTTATTACATTTTGTTAATTTATTCAGTAATTAGTGGATATTTGGATTGTTTCCACTCTTTGGCTATTATGAATAAGGCTGTTATGAATACTCATGTACACGTTTTTGCATGAACATTTATTTTTATGTTCTTAGAATTTTTGATTAGATGATAACTGTTCATGTTTTATCGGAACAGCCAGACTGTTTTCTTCTAGAGCAGCTGCACCGTTTTATGTTCCCTCCAGCAAAGCACGAGGGCGCCACACTCCTCACATCTTTGTTGATACTCATTATCATGTGTCTGTGGGGTACTGAGTGGCATCTCACTATGGCTTTGATTTGTATTTCCCTAATGACTAACAATGTTGAGCATCTTTTTGTGTGTTTATTGGCCATTTATGTATCTTCTTTGAAGAAATGTCTATTTCAATCCTTTGTTGACTTTTTTTTTTAAAGATTTTATTTATTTATCTTAGAGGGGAAGGGAAGGAAAGAGAGAGAGAGAATATCAATGTATGGTTGCCTCTCATAGGTTTCCTGCTGGGAACTAGCTTGCAACCCAGGCATGTGCCCTGGGAATTGAACCAGTGATCCTTTGGTTCGCAGGCCCATGCTCAATCCACTGAGCTACACCAGCCAGGGCCTTTGTTGACTTTTTATTGAGTTGTAGCAGTTCTTAATATTTTCTAGAGCAATCCTATTATCAGATATATGATTTGCAAACTTTTCCATTCTATGTATTGTTTCTTCACTTTTTTTTTTAAAGGCAAAGGGGAGCCATTTATTTTTTATTTTTATTTTTTAAATATTTTATTTATTTGTTTTTAGAGAGAGGGAAAGGGAAGGAGAAAGAGGGAGAGAAACATCAATGTGTGGTTGCCTCTCATGTGCCCTGTACTGGGGACCTGGCCTGCAACCCAGGCATGTGCCCTGATTGGTAATGCAACCAGTGACCCCTTGGTTCACAGGTCTGCACTCAATTCACTGAGCTACACCAGCCAGGGCTCTTTATTTTCTTGATGATGTCCTTTGAAGCACAAAAGTTTTTAATTTTCATGGTGTCTAATTTATTTATTTTCCTTTGTTGGCTTGTGCTTTCAACTTCACACGAGAAACTGTTGCCTAAGTCCTGGCTAGGTAGCTCAGTTGGTTAGAGCCTCAGCCGGATACTCCAAGTTGTGGGTTTGATCTCCAGTCAAGGCATATACAAGAGTGAAATGTGTCAGTGAGTGAAACAACAAATCAATGTTTCTTACTCTCCCTCTTTTTTTCTCTCTCTCAAATCAATAAATTAAAAAAGATTTTAAAAAACCAGAAACTATTACCTAATCTAAGGTCAGTGAAAATTTACCCCTTTATTTTATTTTAAGAATTTGATAGCTTTAGTTCTTACATTGAGGTCTTTGATCCATTTTGAGTTACTTGTTATATATAGTGTGAGAGAAGGTGTCCAACTTTGTAATCTTTTGCCTATGGAAATCCAATTGTCCCATTTATTGAAAACAATGTTCTTTCCCCCATTGAATTTTCTTGGCACCCTTTTTGAATATTAATTGACTGTAAGTCTGAGTTTATTTCTCAGCTTTTTTATTTTTTAAATTTTATTTAGTTATTTTTTAAGTACAGTTTTTTGTCTATTTCTCCCATCCTAGCCTCCCCTACCCCGTGCTCTCCACCTCCCTCCCATTTCTACCCCCCTTAGTTCTCGTCCCTGTGTCCTTCCTATTTGTTCTCAGCTTTTGATTCTCTCCCATTGATCTATGTGTCTGTCCTTACCCTAGTACCACACTGACTTGATTAGCTTTGTAGTAGGTTTTAGAACCTGATTGTGAGTCTTCCCAACTTTGTTCTTTTCAAGGCTCTTTTGGCTGTTTTACTCAATTTTTGCTGTGAACCCAAAGCTGTTCTAAAATATAAAGTACATGTTTTAGAAAAGAACCCTTAAATTGTAATATTTGGATTATGATTAATGTTTTTTATTTTTCTCATATTTTTGTAATATATTATATTTATCATTTTAAAAGTTTAAGTTTTGGCTAATAGAATAATTTTTTAACTCACGAGGGAGCCCTTAGTCCTGTAGACAAAAACCAGAGCCACCTAACTCTCCAGGAAGAATGAGTGAAGGTGAGGTGTAAGGTGATAGCTAGAATGAGCCAGTCTCAGATTTACACTCAGCTCCTGGAATTCTGTTTCTTTCCAGCGAATTTCCTTCAGTGTCTTCTCTGCCTTCTCACACTCCATTAAAAGCACTCCCTCACACCCTAGCTTCCGACTTTTCTCAGAAGTCCCCTTAGATCAAATTTTGGGAAATTGGCTCATTGTATAATCACCTGTGATAAATGGAATGAATGGTGGTTAAGTAGCATGAAGACAAGGAGCCAGGCAATGCAGTCTGAGCCACATAGCCACTGGGGTGGAAAGTGGCTTTCAAAGGGGGTAAAGGAAGTCACCCAAGCAGAGATTTTCACTGCCTTCTGTGCCCCCATTGTGTTCCATCAATTTCTTTGGAACTGTATGTGCTGTTTTCTTATGAAAGCATGTGCTCTTTAAGGTCAGAGACCTACAGGTGGTGCTGGGGCGAGTCAAAAGTTTAAATAGGCACACAGAGAAGCAAGCCGTGTGTCTCAGTGACAGAACACTTTTCATGTCCTTTGTAATTGCTGCTATAGAGTATGTGTGTTCTAAGTAGTTTGGGGCTTTTCTTTATAGCTTAGCCAGTTAAAATCTCAGTATATTGAAATACTTTATAGGACTTGGATATTACAGGTGTCCATTGGAGATTTGTTCCAAAACCAAAGCAAGTTTTATAGACCTGCTAAAGGCTGTTCATAGCAGTGTCAACCAAATCAGCTTTGCAGGATTATGACTTTGAACTGCTAACACTGATTTGCACTGTATATTTTTCAGTTGAATTCATCAAAAGAAGGGGAAAACAGCTTTTAACTAAGATTTTAAAAAAAAATTGTGGTCCCATTTCTGTATTTTTTTGTTTTTCTTGCCTGGGAAGATATATCTGATAAAATATTGCTATGAGCAGTGTCCAAGATTTTGCTGCCTATGTTTTTTTTTATGATTTTTATGGTTGCGGGTTTTAACATTTAAGTGTTTGATCCATTTTGAATTCACTCTTGTGTGTGGTATAAAAAGATGGTCTAGTTTCATTTTTCTGCATGTATCTGTCCAGTTTTCCCAACACCATTTATTGAATAAATGATCTTTAGCCTTTTGTATATGCTTGCTTCCTCTGTCGAATATGGACTATAAAGCTGTGGGTTTATTTCTGGACACTCTGTTCTGTCCCACTGACCTATGTGTCTGCTTTTATGCTGGTACTGTGCTGTTTTCATTACTATGGCCTTATAGTAAAGTTTCATGTTAGGTAGTGTGATTCCTCCAACTTTGTTCTTCTTTCTCAGTATCACTGTTGCTATGTAGGGCCTTTCGTGGTTCCATGGACAGTTTTGAAATGTTTGTTCTAGTTCTGTGAAATATATCATTGGAATCATGATAGGAGTTGTATTGGATCTATAGATTGCTTTGGGTAGTATGGACATTTTAATGATGTTAATTCTACCTATCCATGAACATAGTATGTGCTTTTACTTATTTGTATATTCTGTTTTTTTCTTTAGTGTCTTGTGATTTTCCATATACAGGTCTTTTACATCCTTGGTTAGTTTTAGTCCTAGGTATTTTATTATTTTTGTAGCAATTGTGATTGAGATTGTTTTCTTAATTTTCCTTTCTGTTAGTTCAGTATTGGCAAATAAAAAGGCAATTGATTTATGGATACTAGTTTTATATCCTGCTACTTTGCTGAATTCATTTACCATTTCTAATAGTTTCTTGATAGAATCTTTGGGGTTCTCTATGTACAGTACCACCAAAAAGCTCAACACTAAAAAATCAAGCAACCCAATTAGAAGATGGACAAAGGACCTAAATAGACACTTCTTCCAATGAGGACATAGAGATGGCCAAAGGACATATGAAAAGATGCTCAATGTCACCAATCATCAGAGAAATGCAAATTAAAACCACAATGAAATATCATCTCACACCTGTCACAGTGGCTATCATCAATAAATGAACAACCAAGAAGTGCTGGTGAGGATGTGGAGAAAGGGGAACCCTAGTACACTGTTGGTGGGAATGTAGACTGGTGTAGCCACTCTGGAAAGCAGTATGGAAATACTTGAAAAAGTACAAAGTGGATCTGCCTTTTCACCCAGCCATTCTACTTCTGGGACTATATTCAAAGGAACCCAAAACACTAATTCCAAAGAACATAAGCACCCCTGTGTTCATTGCAGTGTTATTTATAATCACCAAGATATGGAAGCAGCCCAGGTTGCCCATCAGTAAATGAGTGGATAAAAGAACTATAGGACATTTACACAATGGTCGTAAATATGAAGAACATTTTATCCTTTGCAACAGTGTGGATGAACCCAGAAAGCATTATGCCAAGTGAAATAAGGTAGTCAGCATGGTAAATACCATATGATTTCACTCAGATGTGGAATCTAATGAACAAACTGACTGAACAAGGAAAAATGGGGACAGACTCATAGATAGAGAGCAAAATGATAGCTAGTGGGGGCAGGTGAGGGGGTAGAGGGATTAAGCAAAAAGGAAAAAGGACATATGGACATAGACAACAGTGTGGTGACTGCTGAGGGGAGGGAGTAGAAGGGGACTAAATGATAATGGGAAAAATACAACAAAGATTAAACCAAAAATTGTATATTTATTAATGGCTTTTAGAAATATAAAATCACAATTTTAAATTTTTTGTAAAGTTTAAAGTAATTGTTTTTATATAGGGTTAAGAAAAAAGGAGATATTTCAATTATCCATAAATCCAGAAATATGAACAAAACTGTAGTTTAACTCTGTTTTACAATGAAGTACCTGCCATTTGGGAGAGAGATTTATTGTCAGTTACATTATTTTGTAATGTCATAGAAAAACTCTACCCTTCAAATTTTAGACCGTCAAAATATTTTCTGAAGAGTGTTTATTTTATCAGATGCTTTCCCCACTTGGAATTTCATTCATAATTGTTTTATCTTCCTTTTTCTGGCTTAAAAATGTACTCATGAACTTGTACTTCCAGCCTACATGGAATAACAGATTGGATTTACTGTCTTGGCTGTAATCATGTAACAAACAAAAACCCCAGAAAACATAATGTGAACTTTTCAACACTGAAGAACAGGCAAACAGGCAGCACAGGAGAGCGATCCCCATGAAAGCAGAAAGGTAGAGATGAACCCTGCAATTATCCTAACTTAGTGCTTGGGGAGTTTCCAGGCTACAGTGTAAGGAGGCAGAACCCAGGCAGAACCCAGGCAGGGGCCATCAGTCTCCTTGAGTTGAGAAGACAGAGCTGGAATCTAGTGAGGCCAAGGTTGCTGTAGTTGGGAGAAGAGAGAGCTGCTGTACAAGGAGAGAACACAGGTCTGTAGGGAGTCCCCTTAAGTCTTCAGATAAGTACTAGTAAGTGAATGTGTTGTATGGAAACTACCCATAGCTGACAAAGAACCACCCAAAAGAGCTGAAAGGGACAATCCCTGATTAATTTTCAGGGTTGAGAATAGTCTGTGTTCCCACCAGCCAAAGAGGAAAAACCTCATAAGACACAGGATATCAGGTAGAGTACTCAGAAGGGAATTGTCTCAGCAGTGGGGCGAGTGAAGGCCTAAGCTAAAGACTGCTCTGATCCTTTCTAACAAAGCTTAAAAACAGGCCTCAAAAGGATCAGACTGTTCCCAGTAACACAACTGCATCCTAGAACAAAGCTCAATATTTATAGTTTATATGAAAATATTTAGCATCCACCAAGGTAAAATTCACATTTGGCCTTCACCCAAAATATCAGACTTGGACTGATACAGGAAAAATACAATCCTTGAGGAGAATTGTCAAAAAATAGAAACAGACTAGATATGACACAGATGATAAATTTAGTAGACAAAGACATTAGAACAGTTCAGACTGTGTTCCTTATATTCAGGAAAGTAGAGGAAAGATTGAGAATGTTAAATCGATATGAAATTTATTTAAAAGATCCAAATTGAATATCTAGAGATAAAAACAACAATGTGTAAGATGAAAAATAATGCTACATGTGATTCACATCAAATTAGTGCAGGAGAAAAGGTCAGTGAACCTGAAGCCATAGCAATACAAACTAGGCAAAATAAAGCTCTGAAATAAAAACTAGGAAAAAATGAATAGAGTGTTAATGAGCTGATAGGCAACTTCAGGTGGCTTAATATACATGTAATTGTGGTCTCAAGAAGGGAAAGTTTTTGAAGGAACAATAGCCAAACATTTCCCAGAGATCTCCCTTGACACACCAAAAAGTGAAAAAGGGAACAAAGAACATATGTGGCAAATAGTAAACAGAATAGTCAGATGTTAGATTTATATGAGACTATCAGTAATCACTACTATAAAAAGTCAAAAACAACTCAGTTGAAGGACAGAGCTTAGTAAATTGGGTAAAAAGGCAAGACTCACCTGTGTGCTGGCTACAAGAAACCTACTATACATATTAAGATACAAATAGGCTAAAAGTAAAAGGTTGGAAAGGAATACTTCATGCTACACACTGATGTGGTTCAGTTGTTTGGAATGTCATTCCATGTGCTGAAAGGTCACAGGTTCGATCCCCAGTCAGGGCACATGCCTAGGTTGAGCACTTGGTCCCCTGTTGCAGCACATACAGTAGGCAGCCAGTGGATCTTTTCTTTCCCATTGATCTCTCTCTCTCTTTCTCTGTCTCTTCCTGCCCCCTGCCCTCTTCTCTCTCTGTAAAATCAGTTTAAAAAATACCCTATGCTAATACTAATCAAAAACAATGGAATAAGTATATTAATTTTAGACAAACTAGATTTTATTTTATTCATTACCATTTATCCCCTCTATATCCTCTTCCACCTCCACCCATCTCCTCCTGCCTCCAAATTACCACACTGTTAGGCAAACTAGATTGTAGAGCCAAGATTATTACCAGGAATGAGAGTCATTTCATAATGATAAATTGGTTAATTCATCAAATGGAACTGATAGTTCTAAAAATTTGTGAGCCTAATGACAGAGCTTCAAAATACATGAATCAGAACTTGATAGGACTGGGCCCTGGCCAAGTAGCTCAGTTGGTTAGGGCATTGTCCTGACAACCAGTGTTGCAGGATTTGATGCCCATTCAGGGCATATACAAGAATTAGCCAATGACTGCATAAATAAGTGGAACAAGAAGTCAGTGTTTCTCTGTCTCTCAAAATCAACTTTAAAAAAAGAAAAAGAAACTGATAGAACCAAAAGGAGAAAGATTCACAACTATAGTTGGAGATTTCAATACTTTACCTCTCAATAATTTAAAGAGCAAGTAGACAAAAAATAAATAATTTAGAAAATTTAAACAACACCAATAACTAATTGACCTAATTGACATTTATATAACATTCTACCCAATAGAGCAGAATATACATTGTATTTATTTGCACACGGAACATTTACTGATAAGGATGATGTTTTGGTTCAGAAAATAATGTAAATAAATGTAAAATTACTTAAATGAGTTTTCCACTTGTTGCTCTTCCCCTTCCCCTGCTGGTACTCCTATAATTCGGATGTTGGAGTGTTTAAAGATGTCCTGGAAGTTCCTAAGCCTCTCCTCATTTTTTTAAATTCTTGTTTCTTCGTTCTTTTCTGATTGGATGTTTCTTTCTTCCTTCTGGTCCACACTGTTGATTTGAGTCCCAGTTTTCTTTGCATCACTCTTGGTTTCCTGTGCATTTTCCTTTATTTCACTTAGTGTAGCCTTCATTTTAAATGATAAAAAGTATGTCAGCTGATCAGAAGGAAATTAAATTAAAAATTATAGAAAGATATCTAAAAAAATCCCTGAATATTTAGAAACTAACATTTTATTTTAGTTTAGTTTAGTTTATGTTATTTTATATTATATTTATTTATTTTATGTATCTTATTCTTGTTCAAGTACAGTTATCTGCATCTACTGCCCACCTTTTCCCTCCACTCCAGCCATCCCCACCTCCCTCTCCTGCTTCCACTTGCCTTGGTTTTGTCCATGTGTTCTTTATAGTTGTTCCTGAAAACCCTTACCCCACATTGTCCCCTCCTACCTCCCCTCTGGTTACTGTCAGATTGTTCTTAATTTCAATGTCACTGGTTATATTTTTCTTGCTTGTTTTGTTGATTAGGTTCCACTTAAAGGTGAGATATATTTGGTATTTGTCCCATACTGCCTGGCTTATTTCACTTAGCATAATGCTGTCCAGTTCTATTCATGCTGTTGCAAAGGATAGGAGCTCCTTCTTTTCTTCTGCTGCATAGTATTTTCATTGTGTAAATGAACCATGGTTTTTTGATCCATTCATTTACTTATGGACACTGAGGTTGTTTCTAGCACTTGGCTATTATAAATCGTGCTGCTATGAACATGGGGGTTCATAGGTTCTTATGAATTAGTGTTTTGGGATTCTTAGGATATAATCCTAGCAATGGATTTGCCAAGTCAAAAGGTAGTTCTATTTTTCGTTTTCTGAGGAAATTGCATACTGTTTTTCACAGTGTCTGCACCAGTCTGCATTCCCATCAACAGTACACTGGAGTTCCCCTTTCTCCACATCCTCTGGAACACTTGTTTGTTGCTTTGTTTGTTTATGATGGCCATTCTCACTGGTGTGAATTTGTATCTCATTGTGGTTTTAATTTGTATCTCTCTGATGGCTAGTGATGCTGAGCATCCTTTCATATGTCTTTGGGCTCTTTGTATGTCCTCCTTGGTGAAGTGTCTGTTTAAGTCTTTAGACCATTTTTTAATTGGGTTGTTTGTCTTCCTGGAGTGGAGTTGTATGAGTTCTTTTTATATTTTGGAGATCAAACCCTTGTCTGAGGTATCATTAGCAAATATGTTTTCCCATATAGTTGGTTCTTTTTTTTCATTTTAGTGCTGTTTTCTTTAGCCATGCAGAAGCTTTTTAATTTGATGAAGTCCATTTGTTTATGCTTTCCTTTATGTCCCTTGTTTGGGGGGACATATCGGTGAAGACATTGCTGCATGAAATATCTGAGATTTTCCTGCCTGTGCTTTCTTCTAGGGCTTTCAGGGTGTCATGGCTTACATTTTAGTCTTTTTTATCCACCTTGAATTTATTTTTGTGTATGGTGTAAGTTGGTGATTGAGAGAAACTGACACATTTTCAAGAAGCTCCTGGGTCAAAGAAAAAAATGAAAGATTAATTTAGAATGTATATTATTGAAAATGAAAAAAGTCAAAATTTGTGGGATGTAGTAATACATGTGCTCAGTGGAAAAATTATAGTACTAAATACCTATATCAGAGAAAAAGTAAGGTTTCAAATCCATGTCCTCAGCTTCTACCTTAAGAAAATAGAATAGAAGAAGCAATCAAACCCAAAGTAAGCAGAAGTGAGTTAAAGACAAAAGCCAAAACCAATGAGGTAGAAAATCAGAAAACAGTAGAGAAAGTCAATGAAATCAAAAGCTGGCTCTTTGAGAAGACCAATAAAATTGATAACCGATACATGGTCTTTGAGAAGACCATATAGCCAGCTGGAGTATGAAAAAGAGAAGACACAAGTTACCAATATCAGGAATGAAAAACTTGGTTAAACTGCAGATCTAATCATTACTAAAAGGCTAAATAACATAATTATATGAATTACTTGATGTCAATGCATTGGACAGTTAGATGAAATGGGCAAATTTCTTGAAAGACAAAATAACAAAGCCTCACTTAAGAAGAATCAAATAACCTGAATAGTTTTATATCTGTTAAAGAAATGGAATTCCCCCCAAAAACTCTGGGTTCAGATAAACTTCCCTGATAAATTCTACCAAATGATTTAGGAAGTGATAATACCAGTTTTACACAAATAACTGTATACATTTGATGAGGGGGAATACTTCTCAACCCATTCTATGACACTGGTATTATCCTGATACTAAAACCAGACAAATGCCTTCCAAGAAAAGAAAATTATAGCCTAATATTTCTTATGAATATAGTAAAATTATTAACAAAATTTTACCAAATGGACCCCAACAGGAGTCACAGATGATGTGACTGCTTATGATCTCTAAAAATAAACTACTAGACCAATTACGTGCACTTAGCAAAGTTACAGGATTCAAGATCAGTATAGAAAAGTGTATTGTATTTCTGTATACTCGCAAATGAAGTCAGAAGTTTAAATTTTAAAAGATTACCATTTATAGTAAAACAAAAATTTCAATATTAAGGATAGATTTCATAAAACATATGTAAGACCTCTCTACTGAAAGATATAAAATGTTACTGAGAGAAATTAAAGAAAACCTAAATGAAGAGATACTGTGTTCAAGTATTGGAAGACTCAATATTGGCAGTTTTCTCTAAAGATAGATTCAGCGCAATCCCAATTAAAATCCCTGCTGGCTGTTTGTAGAAAGTGGCAAGCTAGTTTCCATCTCTGTGGAAATGGAAAGGGTGTGGAACAGCCAGAACAATTTTGATGAAGAGCAGAGAGGACTTAATGATATCTGATTTCTAAAACTTATTATAGCTATAATAATCAAATAATGTTATTGGTATAAAGATAAACAGATACTTCCATGGAGCTGGAGAGTCCAGAAAAAAATATGTTCAGTTAATTTTGAGTATGGTGCCGAGTGGGAAAAATGTCTTTTCAGCAAATGGTGGTAGAAAAAATTGATATTCATACATAAAAAACTGAATCCATAGCTTAATGCATACCTTGCATCATATATAATAATTCAAAATTGATCATAGACTTAAAATGTAAAGCCAAAATCTATAACATTTTTAGAAGAAAATATGTGTGTCTCTGGGCTTGGAAACAATTTCTAAAGTATAACACCAAAAACATGATTTACAAAAGAAACAAAAATAAACTGGGCTATGTCAATATTACATACAGCTTTTTAAAAGCCACCTACCTTTAAGAGACTAAAAGGATAAGCCACAAACTGAGAGAAAATATTCTCATATGTCTGTATTCAGAATATATAAGAAACTCTCAAACCTCAGTGATAGGAAAAGTCTGGCAAAAGTAGACAAAAGAGCCCTGGCTGAGTGGCTTAGTTAGTTGGTTGGAGCATTGTTCTTTA
Organism: Artibeus jamaicensis; assembly: GCF_021234435.1. Classification (NCBI taxonomy): domain Eukaryota; kingdom Metazoa; phylum Chordata; class Mammalia; order Chiroptera; family Phyllostomidae; genus Artibeus; species Artibeus jamaicensis. The sequence continues at coordinate 5,820,814 of NW_026521356.1, forward strand.
CACCAAAGGTTGCAGGTTAGGGCACATACTTAAGTTGTGATTTCAATCCCTGGTCAGTGTTCACACAGGAGGCAACCAACCAATATTTTTCTTTCACCTCTCTCTCTCCCTCCTTCCTTCCTTTCTTCCCTCTGCAAGCATATTCTTAGGTGAGGATTAAAAAATAGGCCAAAGATTTTAATAGACCCTTTACCAAAGAGAGCTGTATGGATGGTAAATAAGTACATGGAAATATGATCAACATAATTTATCAGTATGGAAATGCAATTTAAAACCACAATAAGATGCCACTATATACATGTTAGAATGTCTTCAGTTAAAAAAGTGCTAGTGAGCCCTGGCTGGTGTGGCTCTGGATTGAGTGCTGGTCTGTGAACCTAAAGGTCACTGGTTTGATTCCCAGTCAGGGCACATGCCTGGGTTGCATGCCAGGTCCCCCATTTGAGGGCGTGCAAGAAGCAACCACACAGTGATGTTTCTCTCCCATCTCTTTCTCTCTCCCCTCCATTCTCTAAAAATAAATAAATAAAATCTTTTAAAAAAAGTGATGGTGAGGAGCAACTGAAACTCATATGCTTCTAGTGGGAATGCAGAATAGTATAGCCACTTTGGAAAACATTTTGACACTTTGTTAAAGACCCAAACTATACACCTACTGTGTGACATAGCCATTCACTTCCTAGGCATTCATTCAAGATAAATGGATGTTTACAACCACATAAAGATCTGTACCATATAGTCAAAGCAGCTTTGGTTGTAATAGACAGACATTAAAAACAATCCAAATGCATCAATAGGCAAGTAATCAAAATGTATATCAACAAGTAAATTAAATACGCAATGCACTGTCTCTGTGCAGGGATAGTACTCAACAGTAATAAGGGATGAACTATTATTGACACACCAAACAATGTGTTTGATTCTCAATATACTTAAAATAAGAAAGAAGCCAGTGGGTAAAAACATGATGCCATTTATATGGAATTCTATAAAGTACAACTATTCAGAAAGCAGATCAGTGATTGCCTGAAGATGTGAGCTGGTCAGGAATGAATTATAAAAGGACACAGGAAACTTTTGTGAGTGACAAATATGTTCATTATCTTAATTGTAGTGATGGCTTTATGGATATATATACGTGTCAAAACTTACTAAATTGTATACTTTAAATATGTGTAGTTTGTTGTACATTAAGTATATGTCACTAAATCTGTAAAAAATATGTGAGTTCAACATTTATTACATGCTACTTAAACTTTGGAATCATGTAAGGTACTCAATAATTTTTAAAATATTTTTTTAGTGATGAAGTTTGATGAGGTAGGAAAATATTGTGTATATCAAGTTTACTTAAAATTTGAACTTATTAGAAAATTGAGATTAAATGAATCTTCTGATTTGAGCTTTCTGAAATTCTGAGGGAATTTTCAGAATGATAAATACCAAAGGTTAGATTTAATTTTACTGTCAGATTAGAACATTATTATCCAACTGGATGATGATAGATAAATAAAGGGACAGAAAAGAAAAACTTTTGTAGAGCCCTTAGTTTAAAACTGAGGAAGTCAACAGAATTCTAGGCTTGGGAGAAATTCCCATGACCCTGATTGGATGACTAGGTATCTGTGATGGTAGAATAACGGCTCCTCATTGACGGCGACATCCCAGTCACTGGGATTTGTTCATATGTTGCCTTATGCAGCAGAGGGGACTTTGGAGATGTGATTAAGGCTAGCGATTTTGAGATGGGGAGATTTTTCTGAATTATCCAGATGGGCCTAACATACTCACATGGATTCTCCTTTTTGCTCCAGTACCATTCATCTTTTCTTCGGTGTTCATTAGGATGTGAAATGATTCCGAGGTGCTTGGCGAAGTTCGTAGTCAATGTGGAGTCCATATGGGGCCTTCTTCAATGGTACAATACTTGTGTCGCTCCTCATGTTTGAGTTTCTTATATTGAAAAGCATGTAAGCTACCCTGGCTGGGTGGCTCCGTTGGTTGGCGTGCCCTCCCATACGTTAAAATGGTTACAGGTTTAGTTCCTTGTCGGGGCACAAAGGTAGGCTGTGGGTTCCATCCCTGGTTTGGGCCCATATGAAAGATAACCTATTAATGTTTCTCTCACATATTGATGTATTGATGTTTTTATCTGTCTTTCTCTCTCCCCCTTCCTCTCCCTCTAAAAGTCAGTAAACATATCCTCAGATCAGGATTAAAAATAAAAGCATGTAAGCTGTCAGCATCATAGAAACCCCAGTGACACTTCCTCTCTTCACATTGACATACTTGTTGTAATACTGGTAGTAACCTCTTTGAAACATTTCTGAAATGCTCTGGCAAGAGCCTCCTGGGGTGAAACCCTGCATTGCTCTCAGCTGGTGGCTCCCCTATTTGACATCCATGAATTTCTTCCCCTACACTGGTACCACTGACACCATCTTGGAGTTGGGGCTGTCCCACTTAGATTGTTAAGGAATTTACAAAGACGGAGAAACTTTCCCAGCTGTGGTCAGGGAGACGGGACTAGGGAAGGTGATCAGAGAGATACAGTGTTGCTGGTTTTGAAAATGGAGGAATGGGGCCATGAACTGAGGAATTTGGGTGGCCTCTAGAATCTGGAAAAGGCAAGGAAATAGATTCTCACCTAGGGCTTCCAGAAGGAATATAGCCCTAATACCTTGTTGTTAGCCTAGTGAGATTTATTTCTGACTTCTAACTTTCAGGAGCGTTAGATTTAGGCCATGGGTATTTTTTAGGCCATTAAGTTTGTGGTAATTTGTTACGACAGCTATAGAAAACCAGCACAATATCTAAGGCGAGTAAAGGTCAGAATTAATAATTTTTGCTGGAGGGTTGCAATGGAATGTGAATTCTGTATTACCAAAATAGCTGTTTTTGTTCCTTGGGAATTGTTTCCCCATCTACATCTCACCTCATTTTCCCATATGAATGCTCAGATCAGGTTATGAACACTCAGTTCCTGGGAACATTTTATGATGCATGAAGAAATTATATTTTTCCTAAATGTGTTTTTTTCTCAGCAGGTTGTCTACTTAAAAAAGACAATGACTACTGATGGAGGTGCCAAGAAAAACAGAGAAAGCCCAGCAGCGGCTGTTGCTGCACAGGGAGAGGACCTCACCTCTAAGAAAGATAGAGGAGTGTTAAAGGTGAGGCCATGAGGACGAATGATGTGGGAAATTCACTCTCTGCAAAGAGTGTTTGTAAAAATCTTTTGGGAATGGGGCTGGAGGTGGTAATATTTACTAAGTGCCAAACATGACAGCTGAAGTCTCACTTCATGTCATAACTTGAGGTTTAGTTTTGGCCCCAGATTATACAATAGATGGTGAGATTGAGGCCCAGCCAGGTAAATTAAATGCCGAGTATCACATGTGTAAATAAATGCAGATCTGGGGGTCAGGTTCAAGTTATGTCAGACTCCAAAAGCTGTTTCTCTCTGTTCTCAGGGTGTGCAAATGGGTTGTTACTTTAATGCAATATTTAGTGTATTAAAGGGTAGCTTGAAACAATTCAAAAGACTTTTTTTTAAGGAAAAGAAGAGCTAACTTGCAAAGTTCAAAAGGATTGGTTTTTATATACAAATAGTATGTACCGTGTAGTTAATCATTTTTATATGTGTTATTTTATTTGTATCTTGCAGTGGTCTTGTAAGACAGAGTACCTCTTGATTCTTCTATTTACATGTGGAAAATAGATATTTGCATTCGATATAAGTGAATAAACTGAAGCTAGGAAAGGTCAAATGGCTTTGGTCATATGAAGTTATTTCTCTTACACTGTTATGCATATGAGTTTTGTATAATTGTAAATTGTTTTGCTGAAAAGATCCTTACAAAGTTTATATGCTTTGGCTTACATTCTAAATATTACTTGTGTGCTGAGTTCTACTCTGTCTTTGTGTCCACAGTAGCAAATGGGAATTTTTACTTTGTTTTGTCTAATGTTGCTTTTGTGAGTGTTTTTTTCCTTTTATTGCCTCTCTTCTGACTTTGTATGTTTTACTATTAGCTTCCTGTCTGCCAAGCCCAATTTTGGAGACTTGCAGCTACAGAATAAGGGATTATGTTATAGGTTAATGTCATGAGACTTTACCTTCTTTCAGATGGCTTCTCAACCCAATGGCATATGAATCGCGCATCCCGAACTCCAGGATGCTGGTAGATAGACACAGTGAGATTCTGCAGGTGCCCTCAACGTCTCCTTCCTCTTTCATCTTTTCAGAGCACCCATCAGAGAACATGGTCTCCAACTTGCTTCGGGTTCTGCTTTGGTCTAGGGGCAAAACCAATGAGATTTTTAGGCTCATATAGAAGATTTTGAGATTGTAAGCCTTGTAAATCGCATCATTTATCATTGTCAGCCTCAGGTTTCACTGTGGGGCTTGGGTTAAGATTAAATAGGCCTGCTAATTAATTTTGTGACCTCCTATCAGTGACAAAAGTTTCCTCTTTGGTGACACTGGAATAATAATACAGTTATACGTTGGCAGCCCTGGGGTCCAGAACCTGTCGAACCCTGTACTCGTCGCATTTTGACGAGAAGAAAATGTTTCAGCACTCGGGGCCGGCTGGCCCCTGGGCGCCCTTCTCTCACAATGAAACAGAGGTCGACGCATCAGTCTGCTGGGAGCTGGCAGACAGTTTGGTCCTCGTGGGTTTGGGCACTTGTCCTGAGTTCCAAAAAGAATTAATAAGTTACACAGTACCTACCACTGTACAACCTACCTCCTAGAGTTTGGGGATCACATAAAGCATTTAGCCTAGTATCATGGCTGAGGCTAAATCTCTCTTATTAAGAGAGATTACCTTCTGGAGAGGCTGAGGCTCCCACGTACTGCATGCAGTTCATGATGGTGAGCACTTTTAGGATATTATGTGATTTCTTTTAGATTAATTTTTGAAACTTCCCCTCCATTGAAGTTCATGAAGGTCAGTAATGATGTTTTCAAGTAGCTCTAAATTCAATTTTTAAAGTTAGAATGATTTTTTGCAACTCTGTTGGTATAATTAACCCATAACATTATGTAAATTTATGGTGAGTTGTGGTAAATTTACAATGAGATGATTTAATACATTTATATATTTCAGAATGATCACCAGCCCTGGCTGGTGTGGCTCTGTGGATTGAATGCAAGCCTGCGAACCAAAGGGTTGCTGATTTGATTCCCAGTCAGGGCACATACCTGGGTTGCGGGCCATGTCCCCAGTAGGGGGCACATGAGAGGCAACTACATATTGATATTTTTCTCCCTCTCTTTCTCTCTGCTTTTCCCTCTCTAAATATGAGTAAATAAATAAAATCTTAAAAAAAATGACCACCACAGTAAAATTAGTTAACACCTCTATCATCTCACGTAATTACTATTTCTTTTTTGTGGTGAGCATATTTAAGTTCTAATCCCTTAGCAACTTTCAAGTATATAACACAGTGTTGTTAATTATAGCCACCATGCTGTGCATTAGATCCCCCAGATTTCTTTGTTTTATGTCTAGAAGTTTATATGGTTTGACTTAGATCTCACCATTTCCCCCACCCTTCAGCCCCTGGCAAGCACCACTGTGCTCTCTGTTTCTGTGAGTTGAGCTTTTCTAGATTCCACGTGAAGTGATATAACAGTGTTTTTCCTTTGGCTTATTTCATTTAGTGTAATGCCCTGAGGGTACATCTGTGCAGTCACAAATAGCGTGATCTCCTGCTTCCTCAGGGCCGAATAGTATTCCTGTGAGTGTGTGTGTGTGTCACATCCTCTTTGTCCCTTCACCCGTGGACGCTCAGGTGGCTTGCAAGGCTTGGGCGTTGTGAATGATGTTACAGTGACATCAGAGTGTGAATCTGTCTCTGAGACAGGGATTTTGTTCCCTTTGGGCTTATAAGGGGGGACCGTTAAAACACTGGAATTCATTTATGAAAAATTGTGTATTCTTACATGTTTAAACTCTAGTCACCTTCATAGTACTCTCTGTTTGATACAGTACACCTACTGAGACTTTTTTCCACTGTGCAAAACAGTTTTTGAACTTGTTGATTTTGATGCCTTTTAGTGTTTCTGCCATTCTTTGTTTCACCTCTTCCACATTACTAAAATGTGTCCCTTTGAGGACTTTTTTCATTGGGGAAACTAAAAAAAGTCACCTGGGACAAGATTGGGTGAATAGGGAGGGTGGGGCATAGGGATTATGCTGGTTTTGGTGAACAACTGCTGAACAGTCGCTGGTTTAGGTAGTTAGGCTCATAAATCACCCACCATGAAATGGGCAAACACGTTGAAAGAGTCTTCAAAAAACATTCACTGAAGGTGAACGCAGCCTCTCACAGCACCAGCTGCTCCACTGATACAGATGGGTCCTAGCTAGGGAAGCCTGTACTGCAAGGGGCCTCCTATACAGAAAATAATTCCCATTTATTTTGGGCCCCCCCTCATATATCCAGAAGTGGGATTGCTAGATCATGCGGTAGTTCTATTTTTAAGTTTTTGAGGAATGTACATGCTCTTTTTCACAGTGGCTGCATCAGTTTACATTCCCACCAACAGTGCACAAGGGGTTCTTTTATGTCTTGTTTTTTTTGATATCAGCCATTCTAACAGGTGCGAGGTGATATCTCACTGTGGTTTTGATTTGCATTTCCAGAACTGTTTATTTCTTTCTAAGATATTTCATTGTTTATGTACAGAAACACAACTGATACCTTTATGTTGATTTGATGTTCTACAACTTTACTGAATTTATTGCTTAGTTCTAACAGCTTTTGATGGAGTTGTAGTAGTGATTGTTTTTCTTTAGAGACTGAGCTTTTGAACTAAGAAAATTGTAGATCCTAAGATGGTATTTATGTGGTAATATGAGGGTGTGGCAAGAAAGACACATCTTAAAGAAGAATGTAAGAACAAATAATTGAATTCTTTAGATAAAAATTCAGATCTTTCCCCAAAAAGGATGTTCTATGGACACTAGCTACTACCCTCTGCTATCTAATAAAAATTATTAATTTACTTCAGGTGATTGACAAAATAAATTACACCACCACATGCCTGGATTTGGTTTTCTTTTTCCAGGATTTACCAACTGCATTAGTGGCTGGTCTATCAAGATCAAATAAATGTACTGGATTTTACACTACCTGAATATTTTGCAGTTTGGAGATTTTTTGGTATTTCCTTATTTAGAAAATAAATTATTTATTATTATACAACTGTACAGTGATACTGATTTTATAAGCTGTTATACCAGCAAATTGGTCTTTTTGGAATTTAATCAAACTAGTGGAATCTAGTTAGAAGTAGCAAAGGAGGGAAATAAAACGTCACCTTTAAAACTGCTTTAGACTTCTTGAATGATTTTGGAAGTCTGATCTTTTGGTCTAATTCAGTTTGTGAGGGACTAGCTCTGTGCTTTGGGAGATTATAGTGCCAAAGCATGGAGGGCATTAAACCAATGAAGCAGGGTCTGTCAGTAAGTTATTGTGAGGGAGCAGTGTGTTTAACAGTGGTATTAAACAGAGCGTCACAGCAGGCTAGGACAGTTTTCCAGTGGAGAGAGTTATGGAGAAGACTAGGAAGGGAGCATTTAGAAAAGACAGTTATTTGCAAATCTGCCTTTGGGATGTCAAGTGGACTGTGTGATCTTTTGATTCTCTGATTAGAAGTTAAAAGTTCCACTTTTTTTTTATGCTTGTGTTTTCTAGATTGTCAAAAGAATGGGGAATAGTGAGGAAACACCAATGATTGGAGATAGAGTTTATGTCCATTACACAGGAAAATTGAAAAATGGAAAGAAGTTTGATTCCAGTCATGATAGAAGTGAACCATTTGTTTTTAGTCTTGGCAAAGGTAAGAGGGTATTTTCTGAGTTGTGTTTTGCTTAGATTATTGCTATTTCTATTACATGGGACCTGGTGGGTACTATCCTTGCCAAAAGTAAAGATTTTAAAGCCATAGTTCTCAAATTATAGTTCCTGGGTCCCTAGGAACTTCTAAAACCCTTTTAGGAGGTCCATAATATCAATTATTTTCATAATAGCACTAAGATGTTACTTATCTTTTTATGGTGTGAACGTTTGCACCGATGGTACTGAGTCTGTAGTGGTACAAACCTCTGGTGCCTGAGCCCAAATCCAGGCAGTGGCTCCAGACTCCACCAGCAGTCAGGCTTCCTTTGCTGCCCTCATTGACGGGTTAAGGTAGAGAAAAGGGAAGCCAGTGCCGCTTGAGAATGTCCTTGATATGGTGTAAAACACTCATTTTATTAAATCCTTGTCCTGGAGTCTCACATCGTCTCGCTGTTTTGTGACAGAAAGGGAAGCACATGTGGAACACACCGAGTGTCCCAGGAGGGCGGTTGTCTCCAGGAGACACACCCTGGGCCCTGGCTGCAGCTGAGAGCTGAGCTAGCTGCATTTTTTAATGCACTTTAAAAAATTTGTGCCCTTTTTACTAAAAAGGGCAAAAAGTGTGATTCTTCAGACTTGACTATTTGGTATTAGGTAGGTATTTTCTTGGAAATGAATGAAGCAACCTGTTACTTCAAGGAAAACAACTGACAATATTTATTACCATTGGAGTTTCAAGTGAAGATGACAGTTCTGGACATTTGCATCTGCCACTTTGAGTTTGACAGCTTTTCAAAATATAAAGGACTTGATGAAATCAATGGGTATTAATGTAAGTGATTGTAAAAATATTATGCAATGAAATCTGTTAACATTTGGAAAATCCGTGTACCTGAGTGAACCAATATCTTCCCAATGACCAATGCAAGATATTACAAAGTGATGCCTGAGTACAAGGTCCACTCAATGAGCGAGCTAGACTGCTGGGTTTTCCTGCAGTACAGTAGAAAACGTTCGTTGATATGTCTTCGGGTTCTACGTTGCCACTAACCTTTATGAAACTACCATTTGTCTAGTTTTGATGTATCAGATGATTATAATTATACATCAGATGATATACATATATATGTATCAGATGATTACAGATAATTTATAATTATCTGTAAAGGCTATTAAAATACTCTTTCCTCTTCAAACTATCTATCTTTGTGAGTTTGGATATTTTTGGCATGTGTATCAACCAGAATTGCAACAGATGAATGTAAAAGTGGTATGAGAACTCAGTTATCTTGTATTAATTCAGACATATTTTACATTTATAAAATCACAAGGCAGTGTCACTCTCCCTGCTAATTTGTTTTTTGAAAATATCGTTATTTTTGCAGTAATAAGTTATATCAACATAATGAGGTTATTTTTAAATGAGTTGGCATGTAACTATTTCTATTTTTAATATGGCAACTATATAGATGAATAAGTAAAATTTTAAGGTCCTCAATTTATAAGATGTAAAGAGGTTCTGAGGGAAAAAAGGTTAATAACCACTGTTTTCAACTCTTAAATGTGATTTTTACTAATTTATTTTTCAAGTACTTTTAAATGTCTACACTTAATTTAATATTCTTATTTCTTTAATCTTGTAAGAAGAATAATAACCTATACATCAAAACTTTGTGGACCATGTTGGGTGTTGAATTCATTCAATTCTGAATTAGGACTTTAAAAAAATTTTATTGAATTTATTCGGGTGACAATGGTTAATAAAATCAAAGGTTTCAAGTGCGCAATTCTATAATAAATCATCTGTATATTGTATGTTTACCACCCCAGGTCAAGTCTCCTTTCATCGCCATTATCCCCCTTTACCTTCTTCTACCTCTTTTTAACCCCCTTCCTTCTGGTTATCATCGTGCTGTTGTCTGTGTCTATGAGGTTTTTTTTTCTTTGCTTAATCCCTTTACCTATTTTCAGTCACCTCCCCATCCTGCTGACAGCTGTCAGTCTGTTCTCTGTATCTGTGAGTCTGTTTCTATTCTGTTAGTTTATTTTGTTCATTAGATTCCACATATAAATGGAATGTGCAATGTCATTCTTATTTGCTGTAGGTTCCAGTGGCAAACTTCTAGTTCATTGTCAGATTAAGTGTAGAAGAAAAGGGCTAATCCCCTTGTCCACCAGCATGGCTCAGTGTTTACTACAATTTCTTTTTCTGCCTCTACAGTTTAGTGGAATTGTTGACTAAGCAGTGATCTGGGACAGAAACAGCAGGTGAGGAGCTAAGGAGTTAAACTCCTTCTGCCTCTGCCACTCCGTCTCCCGAGGTGCTCCCGGCCTTGTGTGTCCTGGTGCCTCTGCTTCCCGTCCCGCTGCTCTCTCTCCAGGCTCCCTCACTGGCGGTGCCACTGCCCCTTCTCCTTTGGGGCCTTAGTGAGTGAGTGGCTCATTAATCTTGAGATTAATGTTGTGTTTCAATAAGATAGCAGCCAAAATCAAATACAGAGCCTTTTCTTGATATAGCAGATAAGACAGTTAAATTAGAATTCTTTTCATTTTTATTGATGTAGGGATGTGAACCTCAAGGGCGTGGCCATGACATTATTCGATTTAGATGATCTCAGAGTTAATGGCCATGCAGACCCCTTTGTTCCCACTGCCCCAAACTCTTCCTCTTCCCTTTGAATTTCTGTCTGGAAGAAGCTTAGAGATTTAAGAAAAGTCTTCTCTCAGCAGCTATCTTTGCAAATAGACTTAGGAATTGCTGAGAATTTACACTGCCACCTTCTCTACCCAGGCTTTCTCAGTGAAACACTCTATGGTGAAGGAGTCTTTCAGGTTTCCTTCGATTTTGAGCAGAGAGAAGAGATGACTTTGGGTAGACACGGTACCTGTGATGCACCCATGTGGAGACAGTGTGGTCTCATGGGGAGAGCGCCCAGCTGGTGTTAGGCAGCCAGGCTCCTCTCTTCGCTCTTTACTGCGGGGCGTGAGTGCAAACACGCCACCTGACTTTCCTCCCTGCTCCTGCAGAAAGGAGGTGTCTGGAGAAGGGCTTCAAGATCAGTCCTGAGTCTGTGATTCCACTCATGTACTTTCTGTGCAGAGCATGGGAATAAAACTGCATGTGACCAAAACCAGCACAGTGACAGGGCCTTCAGAGGCTTCCTTCAGGTGGTAACTACAAGTATGATAATAGGGCAGGATGCCTTTGGTAAAACTTCTGTAACATAGTGTGTTCAGTTACCCATATAAAATAAGAAACATGGGTTGGACAGTGTGTACACACTTGTGCTGTAGCAGTTGTACTCAGCAAAGTGAAGAAGAATAATATACGTGGACTGGAGCATACACACTGCACACTCAACTCTTTGGGTCCCGTATGGTGCACCTATTTTCCCAAGACAATAAATAGAAGTAAATAGTTGAATGGTAATTCATGCTTATTTTGGGATTTGATTGTGACTACAGCATTTAAAATAGAATTTTAAGACCTTATAAAAACATGCAGAATACAGGGTGGGACAAAAGTAGATTCACAGTTGTTTGTGTGGAAAACAATAGAATAATTAATGAATAGTAACACAGGAACAAACTGTGTTTCGCACACTCACAACGGCAAACCTACTGTCTCCCCACCCTGTGCAGTTGCAAATGGTTGCAGATCAGGAGCTGGTGCTACATCCTGGCAATTCTTCAATGAAAGCACAGTAGGGGTGAATCAGATGTATTCTTAATTATCTGAAATTTATTAGTGATTAACCTTGTATTTAAGTGTTTATCAACTTTTACATTTTAAAGGAAACCTTTTGACAGGTAAGATAGTTTATATTTTGCCCTGGCTAGTGTGGCTCAGTTGGCTGGAGCATCGTCCCATCAACTGGAAGGTGATGGGTTTGACTCCTGGTCAGGGCACATGCCTGGTGTGTGGGTTCAGTCTGCAGTCATTGCGTGTGTGAGAGGCAGCCAGTCCGTGTTTCTCCCTCACTTCAAAGTTTCTCTCCATCTCTCCCTCCCTTCCCGTCTCTCTAAAGTCAGTGTCCTTGGGGAAGGATGAAAAAATTATTTTGATCTTTCTTGTTTTATCTTCTACTCCCATATAAAAAAGTATATTTTTTCTGTATAATACTGTGCAGTTTTCATCCTATAGTATTATAAATATGCTTATATTTCAAATATACACTTAAAAATTACATGGTAGTTTTCATCAAGGGTGCCGAGACCATTTTTTTAAATAAATGTTTTTCCCAAACTGGATATTCACATGCAAAAAAAGTGAATTGGATCCTAACTTTACACCATAGCAAAAATTAACTCAAATTGATCAAAAACCTAAAATAAACATACAACCTAAAACTGTATTTTCTTAGAAGACAAGCTTAATGGCATTGGATTTGGCAATGATTTCTTGCATATAACACCAAAAGCACAGCAACAAAAGTAAACAATACCTAAATTATGCTACATCAAAATGTTTTTAAAAATTGTGCATCAAAGGATGCAGTAACAGTGAAAAGGCAAACTATGCACGGGAGAAAATACTTGCAAATAATATCCATGATAAGGGGTTAATTCCAGAACACACAAAGAACTGAAACTTAACAACCAACAACCCCAAATAACCTGATTATGAAATGGACAATGAACTTAGACATTCCTCCAGAGGAGACGTATCAGTGGCCTACAAGGAAATGGAAAGGTGCTCAACGTCAGAAATCATCAGGGAAATGCCAGTCAAACCACAATGAGACGTCCCCCCACTCTGAGCAGGAGGGCTGCCATCAAAAAACGGAACAAGGGCCCACAGGGTCACGGCTAAACGGAAACCCTCGGGCACTGTCGGTGGGGATGGAAACTGGTACAGCCACGAAGGAAAACGTTCCTCAAAAAATGAAACAAAGAACTATGGCCCTGGCCAGAGTGGCTCGGTTAGTTGGGGGTCATCCTGCAAACCTAAAGGTTGCAGCTTAGATTCCGGGTCACTGCACATGCCCTGGTTGTGGGTTCAGTTCCCATTCGGGGCACGCGCAGGAGGCAACAAGGTGATGTTTCTCTCTCACATTGATGTTTCTCTTCCTCACTTCCTTCCCCTCTGTCTGGAACCAATGAAAAAGAAAAGTTTTTAGAAATAAATAAAAATAAAAAGTATAACTACCATATGACTTGGTAATTTTGCTTCTGGGTATATATCCAAAATAACTGATGGGGTCTCAAAGTGGTATTTGTTACTCATGTTCATAGCAGCATCATTCATTACAGCCAAAGTGTGGAAGCAACCCAGATGTTAATATATAGGTAAATGAATAAACAAAATGTCATACACTCATCACATCCATCCATCCTTTAAAAAGAGGAAAATTTGGACACACGTGACAATACTAATGAACCTTGAGGACATTACACTAAGTGAAAAAAGACATAGTCCTTCCCCCCTTTCAAAAGCTATCTCCTTTTTTGTGTTTCTTATCTCTTTGTTAAAGTTCTCATTGAGTTCATTGAGCAGCCATATAACCAGTGTTTTGAACTCTGCATCAGGTAGATTGCTTATCTCCATTTTATTTGGTTCTTTCTCTGGAGTTTTGTTCTGCTCTTTCATTGGAGACATGTTTCTGTGTTTCCTCAACTTTGGCCACCTCCCTGTTTGTTTCTGTGTATTAGATGGAGCTGCTGTGTCTCCCGGGATTGGTAGAGTGACCTTGGTAGTAGGTGTCCTGTAGAGCCCAGTGGCACAGACTCGCCGGTCACCTGAGCTGGGTGTTGGAGGTGGGCTCGCCCACCCCCCACCTTGTTGTGTGGGCTTTGTTCACTGTCCTGTTGTAGTCGAGCCTTGATTGCTGGTCAGTGGGAGGGATTTACCATCAGGCTGATTGGCTTCAAGGACTCTTCCTGACCACTGTGGAGGACCAGCCCTGCAGGGGCCAACTCCATGGAGCAGGATACACTTCAACGGGGCTCTGGTGCCTGAGCCAGACTGTGCCTCAGCCATTATCCCCACTGGTTTTCACAGTCAGAAGTCATGGGGACCTCTCTGTCTGGCACTGGAATCCTGGGCTGGGGATCCTGCTGTGGGGCTGAGATGCCTCGTTCCTCAGAGGGAACCTCTGCAGAGGGGATTTCTCATCCAATTCTTATCCACCACATGTGGGTGTGGGACCAGCTCATTCAGCATCTCTGCCCCTCCTACCAGCCTCAGTGTGGATTTCTCTGTATATCCCTGGTTGTAGGACTTCTGTTCAGCCAGGTTTTGGGTGGTTCTGAATATGATGGTTCTTAGCTGAGTTGTAATTTTGATGTGGTTGTGGGAGGATAGGCGTACTGCATCTCCCTATTCTGCTTGCTATCTTGACCAGAAACCCCGAGATCAAGAATCTTAAAGATGTTCCTGCTTTGACCAAGTCATTCTACTTCTAGGAATTGAACCTAAGGAAATGTGGTAGAAGCACACTCACCCAACTTCAAGTCAACTAACTGATGCTCTGCGTTGGTGAATACCCTAAGTGACACCGGAATTTCTACCCTGTGCTGTGGTCCCACACTCTGCTGTAGCCAGAGGACTGGGCCCTGGCAGTGCCCTCCGGCAACGGGCCACTAGGCCACAGCAGAGCAAGCTGGACTTGCTCCCCAGGGAGGGAGAGTGCACACCATGGGGTGTGTCAGAAAGAGTGTTCATAGGGACTTGTTACAAGGTTTGGGTTTGTATTAGGCCATTGGGGGAATGATGTGAGGAAGAGGGGCTTTGCTTTGGATTGTGTGTTGTTAGATGGTGGGGAAATTCTCTGGGCATGTTAACACATCTTCCCTGGAAGGGCTGACTGGAGAAAGGCTGTACCTGCTGGGGAATATTGGTCACTCCCAGTAGCCAGGAGAGGGCATGTTTGGTGTTCTGTAGGTCACATGGTAACCTTGATTCTTATCCACGTTTAGACAAAATTTTGAAGTGTTTCTTTTTTTGTCTCACTTTCTCGTGGTGCCAGAGTGACTTGTCCAATGCTGATGTTTGGTGAGAGTGTTTCTGCCCAGTGGGGGAGTAACATGGCCTCGCTGTGGGCCCTGGGCCAGCCTGAGACACCACCGGTGCCCAGCTGGGTCTGGCAGGTTCCAGACACGAAGGGCTGTTTTTTTCTTCCTCGGACTGCTGCTAAGAATTGGTTGAAACTTGTTTATATCTATTGTACTTTAAATAATTATATAATTTTATTAGCTAGTATACAAAACTTTGAGATTAGTATAAAAAGAGGAATTCTGTGAAAACTAAAAGCATTTTAAAAGTGGCTGTTGATCCTGGCTGGGTAACCCCACTGGTTGGAGTGTCATCCTGACATGCGAAGGTTGCAGGTCCGGTCTCCAGTCAGGGTACACACAGGAAGCAACCAGTGAATGCATAGAGGAGTGGAACGGCGGATCGATATCCCTGCCTCCCTCTCTCCCCCACCTCTCCCTCTCTTTCATACCGTCTCTCTACAGTCAATTTAAAATAATTTAAAATGGCTGTTGAATTAGGGGTGAGTAAAAAGCAAAGCAGAGGCCACTCAGAACATACTTTTATCAGAAAGATTCTGCACACTGATCGTTTTATAAGTGTCTTCTAGTCCTGACTGCACTTTAAGGAAACGCACATTGTAAACGCTAATGAAATGTCACATGTGATTTCTCTACTCAAGGTGACGTGGAGCTCTTATCCCTGGGGCCACGCTCGGAGTCAGGGCCTCGGCCTTCTCACATAAGATGACTGCATTAATGTAGTTTAATATGTTTTCAGTGTAAAAGAATGTTTGAAGTACATATATGTTCTTTTTTATGATTCTTTATTTAAAGCACTTTTAAAATTAGCTTATCCTTTGGACTTCTGGTCAAGATGTAAGTCAGTAGGTAGATACCTGCCATCATCCTGGAGAGCATAAAAGCTCACTGGTGACTTCAAAAGCATCCAGTGGAACATACAGACACATAAAAACGGACCAGGTAGTACCCGAAGAACGTCAGGAGACAAGTTTGGGCCGCAACACTGACTCGCGTTAGCAAGCTTGCATTTTCTTTGCTAGACGTCATGAGGTGAGGCTGCCGTGTGTCCTGTGTAGGGAGCACGTTGCAGAAGAGATGGGATCCAGGACGCCCAGCAGGCCCTGAGCATCACATCTTACCTTTTCACTAAAATGAAACTGCGTTGCGTGGGTCCACCCTTCTCTGCCAAAGAGTGGGCACAAGGGCAGCAGCGGTGTTTGTGGCATGACACGCTAGTAGTTTTTTAAATTACTAACAGAGCCCTGGCTGGTGTGGCTCTGTTGGTTGGGTGTTGTTCTACAAAGCAAAAGGTCACTGGTTGGATTCCCAGTCAGGGGCACGTCTGGGTTGCAGGTTCGTTTCAGGTTCGGGCACGTACAGAGGCAGCCAGTCAAAGTTTCTCTCAATCACATAATGGTTTCTCTATCTCTCTTTCTCCCTTCCTTCCCCTGTCTTTAAAATCAAAAATTTAAATTTAAATTTAAATTAAGATAAGAAAATAATAATAGAGATGTGAGGATGGTGTCATAGGTAAACACTGTGCTTGCCTTCCTCCGTGACCACGTCAGAATTACACCCAAACTACAGAACAACCATAACTGAGAACTGCCTGAGATCTAGGGGAACAGAAGAAGTTCAACTAAGGATATAAAGAGGAAGCCAGTTGACACTGGTCAGAGAGGAGGAGATGTTGGATGACTTTGGCCTACACCCACCATGGCGATTAAAAACCGGGAAGGCTATCTCTGCTGTGGAGGTCCCTCTGAGGAACAAGGGGTCCCAGCCCTGCGTTTCTGTGCTGGAAAGGGAGGTCTCCATAAACCCCGGCTGTGAATCCAGTGGGGACTGTGCCGAGTGAGACAGAGGGCTTCTGGAGAACCAGTGCACCCGCTGACTTGGACTCACTTACTCTGAGCTCCAGATCTGGAGCAGCTGCTCAAAAGGCACCAGGGACGTGTAGGGAGTCCAGTATCAGGACAAGAGCTGGGGGGACAGCTTTCTCTCAGACAGAAGTGTCGCACAAGCCATTGTCACTTTGCTGAGTCCTGCACCTGCAGGCACATTGGGCGCCATGGCTGAGTCTCCAAAACCCTGGACAATGCTGTTTGCCTCGCCCTGGTGATTCCCTGAGACCCCACCCATCTTTGAGCCCACCCAAGCCATTTCCAGTGGCTTTCCATGCAAACAGCTCATGCTGCAGGCTTTTCTAAAATCTCTCAAAGGTTCACAACCCCCCCCCAAAAGTTAGCATTTGGCCTCAGCATGCCCTGTACCTCTTGCCAAGTCTCCCCAAGCCTGGCACTAGTGGTGGCCAGCATTGGTTCTCAGCATAGCCTCTCCCAGGCCCCTCCATGCCCAGCACCAGTGGCAACCAGCTGCAGCTCACTCTGTAGTTCATACCCAGTGGCCCGGGCAGAACAAAGGAAGCAGTGGAACTTGGCCTTCAGCAGAGCTTCTCCCCAAAAGCCCCAGAAACGACACACTCTGTGGTCAGCTTTACACCACAGCAGAGCACTAACTACCCAACCACCTCCACAAATGACACACCCAAAGGGCAGCAAGCACGAGAGCCCTGCTTAACTGAGTCCTCCTTTGGGGGGCAGCCCTGCACAAAGCTGCTGTAGTCACAGCCACTCCTCACCTTCAGTCAGTTTGAGGGTCAGTCCCTCCCCTTGATGAGCCAACAGTGATCAAGGCTCAACTACAACAGGAGGGCTCACAAGGGACACACCTGGAGCACCCAGCTCAGGTGACCAGGGGGACTGCACCCCTGGGCCCCACGTGACACCTACTACACAAGGCCACTCCACCAACAGGAGATGCAGCAGCTCAACCCAATACAGGGAAACAAACATAGGGAGCCAGCAAAATGAGGAGACAGATGTGTTCCAATGAAAGAACAGGACAGAACTCCAGAAAAAGAACTAAATATGGAGACAAGCAGCCTACCAGATGCAGAGTTTAAAACATTGTCTGTAAGAATGCTCAGTGAACTCAGAACTTAAGAGAAAGGAAATATTTAAAAATGGCAATTGAAGATTAAAAAGAACCAATGAGAAGTGAAGAATGCATTAGAGGGAATCAGCAGTAGGTTGGATGAAGCAGAGGGTCCAGTCAGCCATTTGGAATAGAAGGTAGCAGAAAACACCCAGTCAGAACAGCAAAAAGAAGAAAGAATCCCAAAAGAGTGAGGATACTCAGGGGCCTCTGGGATAACATCGGATGTAACAACATCACATCATAGGGCTGCCAGAAGAGAGAGATCAAGGAACTGAAAACACATTTGAAGAAATGACGATGGAAACTTTCCCTAACCTGGTGAAGGAAGTAGATAGACAAGTCCAGGAAGCATAAACATGAACAAGACAGAAACTCACTGATAAGAGAACTTTTTATTTTAATCCTTGCTCGAGGGAATTTTTTTCATTGCTTCTACAGAGAGAGGAAGGGAGAGAGAAATATTGATGCAAGAGAGAAGCATCAATTGATCACCTCCTTCCTGTTCATGCCCATACAGGGGATTACAAATGCCTGGAGCAGGGACTGAACCTGCAACCTAGGTATGTGTCCTCAGCGGGAATCAAACCCACAGCCTTTTGGTTATGGACTGTGCTCCAACTGAGCCACACTGGCTGGGGCACAAAGAACATTTTGATGGTGCCAGACAGGAGAGAGTTGGGAAGATGAGTAAAAGGGGGTAAGGATTAAGATGGGCAAATTGCCAGTTATAAAAGCAGTCTCAGGCCCTGGCTGGTGTGGCTCGGTGGACTGAGCAGTGGAGTATGAAGCAAAGGGTCGCCAGTTTTATTCCCCATCAGAACACATAGGCGTGTGGGATGGGGGCCAGGTCCCCGGTAGGTGTGTGTGAGAGGCCACCACACACTGATGTTTCTCTCCCTTTCTCTCTCTCTTCCCTTTCTCTAAAAATAAATAAATAATAATTAAAAACATAAACAGTCTCAGGGATGTAAAGTAGAGCCTGAGGGATATAGTCAGTCCTATTGTGATAACTCTGGATGGTGTCAGATGGGTGCTAGACGTCTTGGATGATCACTTTGTAAGGTATGTAAATATGTAATCCCTACTAATATATGTCAGCCGTAATTGAAGATAAAAAGTTATTTAAAAATACATTAATTTTTTGTAGTCCTTACTTCCTGCCTGAGTCTCTAGTGTAAAGAATTAGAAATTTGTTGCAGTTTTTGTATTATGACAGTGAACTGTTAGCTGGCCTCCCATGCACTAAAAGGTTGCAGGTTCGGTCCCGTTAGGCCACAAACAGAAGTCAAACAATGGACATTTCTCTCACGCGTCAATATTTTTCTCTCTCACTCTCTTTCTCCCTCCCCCTTCCTTCTCTTTCTGAAATTAATAAAAATGTATTCTCAGGTGAGGATTAAAAAAGAGAGACAACTGGTCCAAAATGGAGTCACTTGTGTTAAGTGCCCCATCTGCAAACCAAGACTTAACACTGACATAATGGTGGTTTTAGCCTCTCACCTTTTCCTTTCTCTTAGGCCAAGTCATCAAGGCATGGGACATTGGGGTGGCTACCATGAAAAAGGGAGAAGTGTGCCATTTACTGTGCAAACCAGAATATGCATATGGCTCGGCCGGCAGTCTCCCCAAAATTCCTTCGAATGCAACTCTGTTTTTTGAGGCAAGTATGTGCGTGACGCTGCCCTGCTGGCATCTGCTCTGCTGTAGTGCTGGTTCTGGAGCAAGAGGCAGTGGGGCGGGAGCCAAGCTCGCTGTTGAGAATGAGACCCAATTTATTTATTTCAGAGCTCGGCTTCTTGAATTGTTTCCCACAAAGGCAAGGTGTATGTGCCAGTGCTTTCTCATAAACGTGTGTGTGGCAGAAGAAGGTCACATCAGACAGACAGAGAGACGAGCAGCTTAGGAGGAAAGGCTCGGGGGGAGCTGTGAGTGTGGCCTGTTAGCAATGACCGAAGACAGGGTGGGAATGTGGGGTAAATGCAGACACAGGCCTGCATCAGGTTTTAAGGTATTTTCATGTTATAAAAGTTCATAACTGTCACAGATCTCATTAGCCACTGTAGTGGGTGTGAATATGTTGTTCTCCATGTGTTGAATTACATATATTTGGCCAAACCTTTTTAAATTGAGGGAGGAAATTCTTGAAATAGCATAACTGGGTAAAAACTCCTCAATGTGGTTACAGGCCTGATTTCATAGGGTTTAGTCTCACATTTGAAGACGAGAATCCTGTGGATCCGAGTGGTGGTCTCTTGAGTGGGACAAAATATTCACCAGTGTTGGGCCTGCACTTGGGAGCTCTGGCTTTGCGCCCACCAGGCCGCCTTCCCGGTGTCTCTGGCCGGCTTTGCCCTGCTCCCCGTGGGATGTGGTCCCAGACGTGGTCGGTACTTGAAGGTGCTTTCCAGGTGTTGACAAGTGCAGTGTTCTTTTTCTCCCACCCTTCCAGTAACTAAGATGCATAGATTAATATAGAAAAGAGTTTTATTTTGTAGAATGAAAGGAGAATTGCTTGCCCTTGCCTATAAGTATGTTTAGTCAGCTGTGTTTGATCTTCTCTCAGCCAAATTTCCTTCCTTCCTAGATTGAGCTCCTTGATTTCAAAGGAGAAGATTTATTGGCAGATGGAGGCATCATCCGAAGAATCAAACAGAAAGGAGAGGGCTACTCGTTCCCCAACGAGGGAGCCACCGTGGAAAGTAAGCAGTGCTGGGGGGGGAGCCGCTCCTCAGAAGCTGGGTTGAAGTGGGGATTTCTTACTTACAATCTGTTGATAGAAATAAATATATTGAACATATTTCAAAAATAGTTTTAAATTTGATATTTATTTGATAATGATTTCATTTAGTAAATATTTATTCAACATGTATGTGCCAGGTACTACAAACTCAAAAAAATGAATGAAACGATATGTCATTGATCAAGGAATTCTTGATGTGCTAACAACTGTTAGTTGCCATCCACGTTTCTTGGTATATTTCTCACACACCCTTATACAGGAAGATGTATTATCCCAGGATGAGAAAAGTGAGTTTGGAGAAGTTATATAAATTGCCAGTGACAGAGTTCCTAACAGAGCAGTAGGTTGTAATGCCCTTCAAGCCTCACAAACTCATCTCACTGGCTGTCATCAAGGTAAAAACCAGTCCATCATTTTAGTCTGATCAGCATTGGTGATAGTGTTCATTCCATTCTACCTCAGGAGACCTGGGTTCAAGGTCTGCGTTGCTGTTTACTGAGTGACCCGAAGGTGTTCTGTTTTTTCATTTCCTACGTTAGGAGTAAGGACGCTGCTGTGAGGACTGGGGTGGCTAATCCTTCCTCCTCCCAGAGCACGCGTGTGCACCACGGTGCTCACCGCTTGGCTGTTAGCGTTGTAGTCAGCACATGCGTGTTTCTGCAGGACACGGCGAGTGCAGTTAGTACTGCCATCAGCACGTGCGCGTTTCTGCAGGACACGGCGAGTGTAGTTAGTACTGCCATCAGCACGTGCGCGTTTCTGCAGGACACGGCGAGTGCAGTTAGTACTGCCATCAGCACGTGCGCGTTTCTGCAGGACACGGCAAGTGCTTGAGGACTAGGAGTGTCTTCCCCTTCTTGTTTCCAGCATCATGCAGTGCCCAACACACATTTGGTGTTCAGTACCTGCTTTCAGGTTTGAAGGAGCTGAAGTGCTGCAGAAAAACTGTGAGAAAACAGGAATACTTCCACTAAGAAAAAAAACAAATCACAGCACAAATGGCAACATGAACTACATAAGAGGCAGATTTTAAAATAAAGAGTTCATTTAAAACTGCAAACTAGAATAGTTGATTTTCTTATCTCTCATGTTGTATATACTGCTTTGGACCCTTATTTCATTTCTATAAGTGGCAAATTAGTCTAAATTGTTTTTTTTTAAGTTGGAAATAGTTATAAATAGTGTTTCTGTGCTACTACAGTTGAAGTGTTCAGATAATTATTTACAAGCAGGTTTAGAGTGAGTGGAGCCGAGCTCAGCTGTGTGATGTGGGAGAAATCCTGAGAGCAGGAGTCAGGAGACAGGACCCGGCTGCGGCCGGCTCTGCTGGACATCGCCTCTTGGAGCCTCAGCTTCCTCCCTGCGCAGCGACGCAGGGAGGGCGGCCCTCCTGGTTTCTGAACCCTGCCATCCCTAAACATTCTGTGATAGAATTCTAAATGTTTATGAAAGTTTCAGAAGTGACACAAAGTTATCGTTGGTATATTAACAAACACTTAAAATGTTTGTGTATAACATGTATTTAATATTTTAAGTATGAAAAATTTTGAAAAGTGGAGTTTTCGAATATATACAAAAATAGAGTTTTTTCCTATAATACAATGACTCCCCACATTTAACAATTTAGAATATATTAAAACTGGAGATTTGTGTGAACTAAATGAACAGGAAAGCCTTTTCCAAGTTATGGACATTACCACAAAACCACCCCTGCAGAGTTAACTTTAGAGCAGGCTAAATTAAATCATGCTTTTGATACTATTTCAGTGGGAATCTTTTCTTTCGTTTATGTTTTTAAATAATTTTTGACTTACAGAAAAGTTGCAGAACAAGTTCAGAGGATTTCTTTATACGCTTCACCCAACGTCCCCTGACGTTAGCATCTTACCTAACAGCAGTGTGTTTATGAAGTCAGGAAATGAATACTGACACAGTACTGCTGACTTTCCTACCAGTCTTACTGGAATGTTTCGGACAGCCAGCCTGATGGCCTTTCTCTGGTTCATGGTCGGTTTCGAGACCCACATTGTATTTGGTTGTCACGTCTCCTTAGCCCCTCCAGTGTGTGACCGTTCATCAGTCTTGTGCGTTCTTCATGACATGAACACTTTGGAAGACAACTGGCCAGATGTTCTGTAGAATATCCCTCAATTTGGGTCTCTCTGATGTTTTCCCATGGTTCAACTGAGGCTGCACATGCTTGGGAAAATACCACGGGAGTTATGTCGTGCGCTTCTCGTTCTTGGGAGGTTCATGGTGTTGGTGAGTCATTGCTGGTGATGTTCCTGAGTCACTGGGTAAAGGCGGGTCTGCCTGGCTTCCACTGCACAGCTACCCTTTCCCTCTGCGATTCCTCAGTGTCTCATTGGGAGGGAAATACTGGGAGACCACATGAGTATCTTCTTTTGTGGAACAACTCCACACTCTGATTTTAGCAGTTATTAGTGCGATGTTTGCCTAATGCTGTTTTTTGTTTTTTTTTTACTTTCCACTGTTTCTTCTACATTTATTTGGAATTCTGTGTTTAAGAGCTGCCTCTTTGCCCATTTTTTAATTTAGTTTATTCATATCAGTGTGGGCCCATGTTTATTTTATGGATGTTTATTTTATTCTGTAATATTGTACATTACTGCTCTTGCTTTAATGCTCAAACTGTGCCCCCTTTGTCCTTTGGAAGCTCTCCTTCAGCTTGGCTAGTGCGTCCTTTTAACCCCTTCATGGTGTTTTGAGCACTTTTTCACTTTTGGCCCCATTGGTGCTCTAGGCCCATTGTGGAGTTTCCCTGCTCCGGGTCTAGAATCACCGTTTTCCAAGGCGCTCTGAGTCCTCTTATTGGGGAATGAGACTTAGAAAGTAAGCTCTGAGTGCTGGGTTTACTCATGCTGTGGAATGTTATTGCTTCTAGAGTCTCTTAGCAGACAGAGCTGGCAAATACAGTATATGTATCTCAGTACACATGGGCACACATGTGCGTGTGTTTCTGCATTGGTCTGTATTTATACTGAAGCTCTGAGTACGTACTGACACTTCCTGTTCCAGGTCAACACCACAGGCTGCTCCCTTTGCTTGTTGGAGACTGCTTTGTCCACGAGTGAGAGACGTGGCTCTCAGCATTCACAGTATATTTGTTTATTTGCTCAATCATAATCTATACAGGATGTAATCTAAAATTACCAATTCATGCATCCCCCTATGAAAAAGAAACTTCCTAAGTAGGAAGTATCTGCGTGTAGTGCTTTTGTCGTCAGTCCTGTGGCAGCCGTTGAAAACACATTTTCTGTCTTAGGTTAGTCCTTTGCTTCCTCACTCCCTTCAGTGTGGGTACACATCTGTCAAAATCGGGTTCATTTGTTGTATTTACCTTCCCTATGGGGTTCCCTCCACACTCTAGCTCATTGCAGTTATTCGTTTGTGTTTTTGTGATATATGAACATTACCATGAAATTCTAATCTACAGTCAGCCATCCCTCGGGACCCATAGGGGATTGGTTCCAGGACACACCCCACTCCCCAAAACCCCAGAACCTGCAGATAGTGAAATCTACTGATCCTTGAGTCCCTTCTAGGAAACGGTCCTTTCGTATCACCTGTGCACGTGCTCCCTTATACTTTAAATCACCTCTTGATTACTCATAATTTCTAATACAAAATAAGCGCTGTACAGATAGTTGTTATACTGTATTGTTTAGGGTATAATGACCAGAAATAAAAGTCTGTACATGTTCAGCACAGACATGACCATCATAGACCTGACTACATAGTACATGTCAGCATCAACATAACTTTTCCCTGAGTATTTTTCACTCACTGTGGGATGAACCTGCGGAGGCAGAGCTCTCAGATGCAGAGGCCAACTGTACACAGGAGACGCTCAGAAACGTTATTCTCCCCTCATCCTCAGTAACCTGCTCCTTTTTCCCCATTATTTCTTCCTGTGGGTAACCAGTCTCACCAGTGTCTGGTTTATTCTTGAATTTCTTTTGCAGATTTGAGCAGATACATGTATTTTTTCATATCTCTTCATCCTTTTTGCAAGAAGGGTAATATACAGTTTATGGAATTTTTAAATGTATTTGAATAATCTGTATAATTTTACTTTCTCTGTTTTTAAATGTATCAAAAAGGGCAATGACTAATCTTTTGTCTCTTATCTTGTTAGATTATACTTTTCTGGGCATTTTAGAGTAAATGGTTAATTTTTACTTGTTCTCCCAAAAGCCCTTTTTGTTTTTTGGAACTAATCAATTTTATACAAATTTATTGTACTGTATTTTATCTATCAAGGTTAAGATATCCTGCTGTCCCTCTTCGACAGAAGTCGGCTCTGTGTGGGAGGCACACAGGTGACATACACATGGTCCCTGTCAGAAACCAAGGTCACACTGTTCTCCTTGAGGTTTTCTTAGACTCGACTGCTCTGCCTGCTTTTGAAGCATCACTCATACACTTAGGTTCAAACCAGGTAGGAATCCAAGAACTAGATCCAGTTTTACAGTGAAAGAGCAATAGACCGTCATCATTCATGATGTCTCTGTAGATACACAAGAGTCACAGAGTTTCTGTCACTTCACTGAGAAGTCAGAGGAGGGCCTCATGGGCTTTGGGAAGAATACACTTGGAATGCATTTGGAATCTGGACATTTTTATGACTTTCCAGAAGTTACTTAACCACCTTGAGCTTGTAATATTCTTGTCTATAAACTAGAAATGCTAATCTTCCCCCCACAGGGTTTTGGGACAGACAGTAAAGGAAGAAAGGTGCCTGGTACATGCTGGACACTTAATTTCTTTTTTCTACTCTCTTTTTTATATTTACTTTTAAAATATACTTTATTAATTATGCCATTCCAGTTCTCCCATTTTTCTCTCCTTTATTCCCCTCTGCCTTATACCCCACTCCCACCATCATTTCCCCACCTTAGTTCGTGCCCATGGGTCATACATATAAGGTCTTTGGTTTCTCCATTTTCCATACTGTTCTTCACCTCCCCCTGTCTATTTTTTACCTACCATTTATACTCCTTATTCCCTGTACCTTTTCCCCGATTGTTCCCCCAGCCTGTCCCTGCTGAGAACCCTCCTTGTGATCTGTATTTCTGTGAATCTGTTCCAGTTCTAGTTGTTTGCTTAGTTTGTTTTTTTCTTTGTTTTTGTTTCTTTAGGTTCGATTGTTGATAGTTGTGAATTTGTTGTCATTTTACTGTATATATTTTTCAAAATATATTTTATTGATTATGCCATTATAGTTGTCCCATTTTCCCCCCTTCATTCCCCTCCACCATGCACACCCCCTCCCCCACCATTCCCCCCCTTTAGTTTATGACCACCTGTCTCAAGTTCTTTACATTCTGTGTTTCCCATACTATTCTTGCCCTTCCCCCTGTCTATTTTCTACCTACCGTTTATGCTACTTATTCTCTGTACCTTCTCCTCCCACTCCCCTGTTGTTAACCCTCCATGTGATCTCCATTTCTATGGTTCTTCTCCTGATCTAGCTGTCCTCTTATTTGCATTTATTTTAGGTGTGGTTGTTAACAACTGTGAGTTTGCTGTCCTTTCACTGTTCATAATTTTTTATCTTCTTTTTCTTAGATAAGTCCCTTTAACATTTCATAGAATAAGGGCTTGGTGATGATGAACTCCTTGAATTTGACCTTATCTGAGAAGCACTTTATCTGTCCTTCCATTCTAAATGAATGCTTTGCTGGATAGAGCAATCTTGGAGGTAGGTCTTTGGATTTCATGACTTGGAATACTTCTTTCCAGCCCCTTCTTGCCTGTAAGGTCTCTTTTGAGAAATCAGGTGAGAGTCTGATGGGGACTCCTTTGTAAGTGACTGTCCCCTTAGCTCTTGCTGCTTCTAGGATTCTCTCCTTCATTTTAATCTTGGCTAATGTAATGATGATGTGCCTTGGTGTGTTCTTGGGTCCAACTTCTGTGGGACTCTGAGCTTTCTGGATTTCCTGGAAGTCTATCGCCTTTGCCAGATTGGGGAAGTTCTCCTTTATTATTTGTTCAAATAAGTTTTCCACTTGTTGCTCTTCCTTTTTCCCTTCTGGTACCCCTATAATTTGGATGTTGGAACATTTCAAGATGTCCTGGATGTTCCTAAGCCTGTCCTCATTTTTCCAAATTCTTGTTTCTTCATCCTTTTCTGTTTGGTCATTTTTTTCTTCTTTCTGGTTCACTCCATTGATTTGAGTCCCAGTTTTGTTTGCATCAGTATTGGTTTCCTGTGTCTTTCACTTCATTTCACTTAGTTTAGCCTTCGTATGCTCCTCTAATTTTTTACTAAAATCAGCCAGTTCTGTGAGCATCCTGATCACCAGTGTTTTTAACTGTGCATCTGAAAGGTTGGCTATCTCTTCATTGCTTAGATGTATTGGCTCTGGGGCTTTGAGCTGTTCTTCCTGAGCCATAATGTTTTGGTCTGTTCGCACCTGTTATGTATGAGGCGCGGAGCCTTAGTTGTTCACCAGGGTGGGGCGACCCAGTCTGGGTTGTGATGCTGTATGTGGGGGTGGGGTCAGAGAGGGGCAATGGCGGTCCCCTCTGCTGCTTCCTGCCACTGGGGCCTGTGTGGTCTGTCTCACTGCTCGCTCCTTCGCCGGTTTATCTGCACAGGAATGTGTGACCACGGTCAGCCTGTTGCCTATGCCCTCAGTAGGTTTGCTGGTTGCTACTGCACACCTGGGATCTGCCCACGGCTACCTGTGTGTCCTGGTTGGTCCAGTAGATCTTTCCTGCCCAACCTGCTCCGCTGCTGGCAGAGCCCCAACTCTGCCCCTCTTACTGGTTTGGCTGAATGGTTCGTTGTTGTCAGACTTCTGTATAGTTCAATTTTCTGTGATTTGGCTGCATTTTTGTTCCCAAAACTTTGTTTTTTTTTTAAACTTGGTTGTGTGAGGAGGCACAGTGTCTCCACCTATGCGTCCATCTTGGCAGAAGTCTTACTTATATATCTTGTTAATAGTAATTTTATCTAAATCGTTTCTTGAGGGTTTTTGTTTGTTCATTGAAGAGTCAATTTGTGGGCTGAATAAGAAGGCTTTTATTTTTATTGAATGGTGATATTTTGCTTCCTTTCTGTAGCTTGTTTTCTATGTGGAAGACAAAACCTACATTAGTTCGACAGGATTTTTTGTTTCTCAGTGGAAGTTTGGTTGTTCACTGTCTCCATCAAGGTCCTAGTCCTGCTCAGTCTTCAGGGTCTGTTCCGTGTGCTTTTTCTTACCTCAGTTAAGAGGAGCATCTTGTCATTTTTATTCGGTGCTGTACTTTTTCCATTTTAAAAGAGCCCCTGTGTTCTAACTCTTCTAATTGGCATTATTGTGACAACTCTTAGTCATCACACTCTAGTTTGATTGCCTGTAGTGGCTGCTTTGCTGCTTTGAAGCTTCCCTTTCTCAGAAAAGCCAGTCTTACAGAAGGTGCTGAATGGAAAGGTGAGAGACCAGCTCCCCCTGCCCCCCAGCCCGTGATCTCTCACACCTTCTGGTTAGTGGAATTCAGTGCCAGGAACTGGCAACCAGGTGCTCCTGCCCCCCAGTGCATTCAACCACATGTGCATGCAAACAACACAGGCGATGGGCAGTGTTTTCAAATGTAAAGTTTCAACAAGATCTTCTGGATTCAGACTGTTGGGAGTGCCCTTCCCTCTCACCAGCTTTCCCTCTCGAAATGCCACTGAAGTGAGAAATGGGGAATGACTTTAAAAGAGAGGAAGGAATCCCTAGTAGTGCTGGAAAACAAGGAGAATACAAGGGGTGGATCCAACATAATGAAGGATTTCTGGAATATGTAAAGTGGATGAAATTGGTCTGATGGAAACTGGACTCAGGACACAGAACCCGATACAGGTGGACAGAAGACCTCCAGAGAGGCACATACAGTTCTTTTCAGCAAGCTTGGGCAGAACTCCAAACTCATAGTCAGCTGGTAGAAGGGAGCCAAAGCAGGATATAGGGCCATCATCAGGGTTGTTACAAAACAGTGTGGAACAGCTGGGCCTGTCAGCCTCTGGTGCAGTAGTTCTCAGCTTGGGTGGAGTTTAGAATCACCTGGGGAGGTTTAAAGTCCTGATGCCCAGGCTTTAGCCCAGACCAGTTTAACAAAATTCTCAAACGGTCAAAGGATGCAACTATGTAGGTATATGTGTGTGTGCGCATGTGTGCGTGCGTGCGTGTGTGTGTGTGTGTGTGTGTGTGTGTGTTGTGTGTGTGTGTTTTAACTCCTCCAGATGATTCCAGTCTGTAGCCAAGGATTGAGAATTACTACCCTAGGGTCTGGCTATGATTTTTGCTCCCAGGCTAAAGCCAGTAAGGCCAGATTTCTAAAATAAGAAGGATCTGCCTCAGAAGATTCTCCATATTAGGATTTGGAGTAGAGATGAGGACGTGAAGTACCTTTGAACTTTTAAAACAGGTGTGGGGTGGAGAGTGAAGCAGCAGGGATGCACAGCAGTAAATGTGCTGAGTCGTTTTACTGCTGAAGTAGAACTTTCTCACGCGTCACCAGTGGGAAAGGTGTCCCCAGCCTTTCTGTGCACCTTGTGCTCAGCACGGAGTCAGTGCCCGGGAAACACCTGTGGCACCTGCACCCAGAGATCCCAGTTAACCTCCCCCTTTGGGGAAAGGTCCACGGGGGCAGTGTAATTCAGCTGCTTCAAAATTCTGTGCTAGGGAACTATAACCGTTTCACCCTTTGTAATCCTTCCTGTATAATATGATTTGATAACAAAGAATCATCAGCAAATACCATGAAAATGAAAAACCAAAGTGGGACAAGAAGAAATAGAAGAGGACTTTAAAAATACTATTATCTTCAAAGAAATTTAATAGATATTAAATTCATAAGTCACACAACCAGTTTCTTTGAAAAAAGAAAGGGAGGATAAAGTTCTTGGAAATTCAGACTATGGTTATGGTCCTGGCCGGGAAGCTGAGTTGGTTAGAGAATTGTCCTCGTAGTCAAGGTTGTGGGTTTGATCCCTGGTCAGGGCTCGTACAAAAAGCAAACAGTGAACGCTTAAACAAGTGGAACACATTGATATTTCTCTGTTTTTCTTCTGTTCTCTCTTTCTAAAATCAATAAAATATTTTTCAAAAGCATATGATTATCAAAATTAGAACTCAGGAGAAGGGTTGAAATGCACAATGAAAAGTTGCAGAATTCCGAACTGGTGATAGGAAAGAGTTAAGGATCTCAGAACACAGAACAGAAAACAGATGTGAGGTCACAGAAAACTGAGAAGACAAAGGTGGTGTGTGGAGGATGGACAGTGCGCACCTCCTCGGACGTGCAGAGACCGAAAGGCCCGGTCGGTAGCAGCGCACAGGACACCCTGGGAAATGCTTCATTCCAGGGCTTAAAAGGAAACTTTGAATTCTCCTGGGGAGGAACACGCTGGTGTCAAGGCTTGGGAATTGGAATGACAGCAGACCTGTTACATGTGATACTAGATACTGAAAGACCCCGCTTTGAACATTGTATCTAACTATGAGTGTTTTTCACCTGCACGTCTCAGCCAAATGATCTTTTAAATATAGGGAAAATTAACTTTCTGGAATATGCAGACTCAATGCTCTTTTTGAGAAAAATAATACTATAGGGTATACTGAAATATCAGGAAAAATAAAGTCAAGAAGTGAAGGCTCAGGCATAAGAAACATTAGTGAGCAAAAAAGTAATTCCGAGCATATGACAGTGAAGTTGCATACATTTATATTTAAAGATCCCTGAAGTGATAGTAATGTTAAAAATAATACTAGTTTAATAGTCTGGAGCTAGGTTCTGGGTCCTTTGATAAGAAAACAATCTTCACCTGAGGATGTGTTCATTGATTTTTGGGAGAGAGACACTGGAGGGAGAGTGAAACACTGACTGGTTGCCTCCTGCAGGGGGGTCAGCCTGGGATCGAACCTGCAACCCAGGTGTGTGCCCTGACCGGGAATCCAACCCGCACATTCTACCTATCCAGGGAAGGTTCTGGCTCTTTTTAGTAAAATGTGGCACAGATGGGAAGTGAAGAGTGGAGGCAAAATTGCCTAAAATTATTTTCTTACTCCAGGAGAGATTATGCTGGTTAATTGTTAACAAATAGAATTATATACCTTGAAATGATTTGTGTAAAATGTAGTGCCAGGTGCTAGTAAGAAGAGCATGTAGAATTGCTAACCTCCCAGCGGGGCGTGGGAAGGAGAGGAACGAGGAAAATTGGATCATTCTAGTGATGGAAAGAAGGAAACATAAAAGACAACATTATATAAAAAACCTAAAATGGGATGGTAGGAGGAAAAGAAATCTTATCAGTGATCAAAAATATATGGATGGGATTCTCATGAGATTTAAATGACAACAAAATCTAGCTGTATGCTCTTTATAAAGAAAACACCAAGAGCCAAAACGGCACCAGGAATTGAAAATGGAGGAGACATTTCCTGTATTCCCATGTTGAGATCTGATAAAGCCATGAGGTGTTTTTAGTTTGGTGTCTCACATGCTGTGGAAGTATCTGTGCATGTCCTGGCAAAGTTTGTCCAGTAAGAGAGCAAATTCTTAATGCCATTTATTATGTGTTTTCACAAAATAATGGACTGTGGCACTTGGTCTAAAATGGACAGTGTTTATTTGTCAAATGTCATGGATGTATATAGTAGAAAATACTTTTTAAATTATAATTACAGCAATGGATCATTTATTTTAGAATAGTGTTTTAAAAAGCTTCAATCAGTAATGAATTTAAATAGCTCTTGGAATTTAATGAAAATAGGGGTGCTTATATATCAGAAAGGAAGGTTCGTATGAATTAAAGTTACTTCCGTTTTCCCTCCTGTCCTGTGTTCAGATGGACCATTAAGTAAATCGGGGGATAAGCAGTGACGGGAGGAGACTGCGGTAGGTGGGCAGAGCACAGTGCACGGGGGGTGTGTCGCAGCCCTGCACACCTGAACCCGCACAGTTGTACTCACCGGTCGCCGCAGTGACTTCCACTGGAGAATAAGAATCCTTAGTGAACATTCACTCCGGGGCCCTGCACAGTGTGTTGGGCACTGTGAGATACAAAAGAAGCCTCAGACATTGCCTTTGCCTAGGCCTGAGTTCTCTTCGTATTCTGACAGTTCTCTCTGTGGAGCCACTGAGTGTTTCTTATACTAAGTTCTAAAGTGTGTTGTATGTGGCATAATTACAGGAAAGATTCATTGAGTTCCTCTCTGTGCACCTACACACAGCACAGTGTTTGCACACAGTAGACACCCCAATATATGAGTGAGTGAATGAATGAATGAATGAATGAATGCCCGGTACTGGGCGAAGAGCTTCAATCAGTGCCTGATTGAATCCTCTGAACAGTTGTGAGTGAGCTAATAGCATTTTCCCCAATCTATAGATGAAGAAACTGAGTCAGAGCATTTAAATGCCCTCGCCCAAAGCCACAGCTGTTAAGTGGCAAACTGGGACAGGAATGCAGGTCTGATTAACGTGTCCATGTGAAGAAGAAGAGTGGTGAGGACTTGTCGCGGGGTAGGACGCAGTGCTGTGATTGTGCTTCCTGTTCAGACTCAGGCGTACATCGTCTGCAGAAGTTATTCTACTCAGGCAGCCAGCTTCCAAGCCTGCCGTCAGTCAGCATCTGTCCCTCAGTTTTGTAAGCAACATCGCAGTGGCACTGGTCCATCTCAAATAGTGTGAAGTGGTGCTGAGGGGGAGGGGGATCATTTGCCCCCAGATTCACCACCACTCTGGTTGGGAACAGCTTCTCTCCTGATCAGCAATCAGATGCACTCTCCTGAGTTTAGAAATCCATCTCTGCTTTCTCATGTGCCTTCTCAGAGAGACATTGAGATCCCTTTGTCTTTGGACGCTTGTGCTCTGCCGGGCAGGAGACACAGGCAGGGAGACTCATTTGGCATGAATGAGGCAGCAGAGAAAACTCTTCACTGGTGAGAGTAACCTGTCACAACCTGGTTTTCTGTGGCCAAGTGACCGATCTTGTCAGTAGGAACGCTATTGCAACATTCCCATTGAGATCCCCATGACCCAGTGATTGTTTTTGGAACGAGTGCAAAGACATCAGACACCAAGAACTATAATTAGAAAAAGGAAAAACAGACACTCACCAGAGCTACACCTTTAGGCTGGAGCGTTTACAGCACTATTTTTTTTTTAAAGAGTGTGCAGCCTGTGTCTCACTTTTGCTTCCTAACATACAAATTACACAGTTTTCATTCCAGGTTGTGTAACTGCAGCACAGACGCACACTTTAATGGGAGTACACACTGCTGTCAGCACATTGAGTTCGTGTGCCAGGCACATTCAGAACAGGGTGTTCTGTGCTCTTCAAAACAAATTGCTGCAGGGCAGGCAGAGAACAAGAAGTCAGAGCTGCAGTCCCAGCGACGTTCTGCAGCAGACCGAGCTCACATGGAGCCGTTGCCCTCGGACTGCGTGGCTAAGCTGGGTGATTCAGTTTGGTGTGACTGTGGGGTTTGGTGGGCCCTTTCCCTTAAGTTGCATAGACTTTAAGTCAAGAGAAAGTGTCTCCTTTTACCTTGTCTATTTCTTTCCCTACCTGAAAAAGCCCTCAGTAGAAGCGTCCTGTATGTACTTTTCTTCTCTTTGGGAACGTCATAGATCATTCACTTCCTGTAAATTATGCGGGTTGGAATTAGCAACAGACTTCCTGAGCCCTGGAGGCTGAGCTCCCAGTGAGTCATGGTGGTTCTTATTAAATATTTATTAAGTGAGCATTTGTATTAAGACATGTGAGGTCAGAAGCAACCACAGTTCTCCTTAGTAGCAACCACTGAGACAACTGAAAAAAAAGCAGCTGGCCGTGCAGGAGCTAGGCTCGTCTGCCTCTGTCACTGGGAGAGGGCTTCCTTACTGCGGCAAAGGGCGCGCACTTGTCCAGCTCCAGGGCGGTGTGTGAGTGCTTGTCAGCAGTCCTGTGGAACTTGTCACACCAGTGCTCCAAGTTTAGAAGCCAGTTAAGGAACTGTAGCCCTGGCTGGTGTGGCTCAGTGGACTGAGCACTGTCCTGTGAACCAAAGTCACAGGTTCAATTCCCATCAGGGCACATGCCTGTGTTGCAGGCCAGTTCCCCAGTTGGTATGTAAGAGGCAACCAATCCATGTATCTCTCACAGAGAGATGTTTTCTCCCTCTCTTTCTCCCTCCCATCCCCACTCTCTAAGAAGTAAATAAAATCCCTTTTTGAAAAAAGGAACTATAGCCTTTGCTACTTGTAGATACACAAGCAGAGAATCAATGGGCTGTACACTCCCCAAGGCTGTGGGACGTCCTCTTGTCCAACAGGCGCTGGTTTTATGTGTTCACTTACCAGCTGGGGTGTGTGAGAGCGTGCAGGTGTCAGCTCACTAGTTTCAGAGTTTACGGTGCTGTGCCTAGCGCTTGTTCAGGTCCAACTTAGAAGAGTTAAATGTACCAGATTAAAAAAAGGATAGTCCATCTATAAGGTAATAAATATTTATAAGAGTTACTACAGTTATTTTGTACCTTCCTAACAGGTGGCCACAAACATTAGTTGTTAGACCAGCTACAAAAAATGTTTTGCTTTCTTAATTACGTCTTCATTGTCATTTGTCTTGAACTTGTCTTTGTTTGCTTTGCTCATCTTTCCCAACATGTCTGTGAGCAGTGTCTTTTCCCAATGTGAATGGGTATCAGACGTGAAGAGAACTTCTGACACTGTTTCTGTAATTTAGTATCTATCTGGCACCTGCAGCAAGCTCACACCAGCCAGGAAACTGACACGGGGGCGGGGCCTGAAGTGTCTGGTCTCCTGTGTGAGAACACGTTCAGACTCCGGCACCAAAACCCGCAGTGAGCGTGCCGACAGTTTCTGCTCCCACGGAATGCGCTCTGCTCTCCTTTAGGGGGGGCGCTTCTAACAATCAACTTCGCACAAGATTTGTTAAGGAAGCTGTGAGCTACTAAGATAATCAATCTCAATACTTAAGGAACTCCAAGTACATGAGTTGAAATTCACTTTGCTCACTCAGCAAATCTTTTGTTAGAAAAGATTTTATTTATTTTTAGAAGGAGGAGAAGGGAGGGAAAAAGTGAGGGAGAGAAACATCGTTTGGTTGCTTTCTCATATGTGCCCCAAATGGGAAGTGAACATGCAACCCGTGTATGTGCCCTGACTGGGAGTTGAACCAATGACCTTTTGCTTTGTGGAATGATGGCCAATCAACTGAGCCATACCGGTCAGTGCTCAGCAAATCTTTTTGCATGAAGATATTATCACATTAGTATAAATTAAATTTCTTATACAGATTTAAATGCAAACTTTGCAGAATTTTCAACTCCTTTAGAAACATCAGCATTTCAGTGTGCAAGTTAATTAAGTTTTCTTTTATGTAAAGCATTCCAAAAGTGAGAATAGAATCATCAGCATTTGTGAGTGTGGGACAAAGAGCAAAGTTCCTCTACGCCAGCCCTGCCCTGACAGGCCTTTTCTAGTTTGGCCACGCTTCTCAGACTCCATCCTCGTCTGCAGTGGGAACAAGGCAGGATGGTACCCACCCCAGTGAGTTAGAAGGCACACACGTCCATGAGCCGTCGTGGTCCTAGCGTCTCCGTAACTGCTGTTCACTCTTCAGGGTTTCCTTTCTCAGGCCCAGAGGCATTACCTTTGAAACTGGATTTGGCCTGTGTTGAGAGTTATGTTACTGGGTCATTGGGTCATAGAAGTTTAGAATTTCAAAAGTAAAATCAGTTGGAATTGAATTTGTATTTGGAAAATAATTTTCTCATGGAATGAGTATAACAACAAATAATTTTTATTTAGTGTCTCTAAAGCAAGTTATTGATCTACAGTAGAGCAACCAGTCCAAAACTCTGAAGCATTTTAGGAAGTGGCTACATTTGAATCTTGGCCCATGTATTTCAGAAGTAGAAATGAAGGATTTTCTTATGAAGGACAAATGATTATATCATTGACGTGGTATAATTCAAACTCATAGTTCGTACTGAGTCAAAGACCTATCGGGTAAGGGATGAAGAACCCTCACTGCAAAAGTGGCTCAGAGCCAGAGAACTGTTCATCCTAGAAAAGAGTCTAGTCGATCAAGAAAAAAACATGTATGCATTTTCCTTATTTTGTACCGAAAAACAGAAAAGGCCCTTATTTAACATGAAATTACCCTGGAAATGAGCTGAGAGAGTTGGAGTGGAGCAGGGCATTAGGCCCCAAGAAACTGATCTCTCATTAACATTTTAGACGTGGTGGTGAAGGAATTTGGTTTATGACCTTACCATAGAGTATTGATTCCATCACATTCTACATTTATTTCTCCACTAAGGGGCAGAGCTCTGATAGTTGTTGATGATGTTGCCTTTGGGTTGTCCGTTTTTGTTCAATATGCTTGTGAATGACATTGAGACTCTTAAGAAAATAAAGAGCTTCAGAATTCAGTTAACCTTGTATATGATTCCGGAAATGGTCATTCAGTTGTTTTTCATCCGAACATATGAAGTTAAGGTGCAGTTCTAACTGTTTCAGCAGTTACATACATGAGATTAAATCTGTACCATTTTGATAATGATCCATGAAATAATCTAGTATTTCTTGATCCTGTGAGGATACCCCTGCCACATAGTGGGTTTAAATTAAACCTATGTTTCCACTTGGTTTTATTTTCCACTGAACTATCTCATTGATACAGTTATCAGTAGTTTGAAGTGTAAAGTTAAAATGGGTGGAAACATTGTTGCTCTTCCATTTTCACACCAGGCAGACTGAGCTCGGACAACATGTGCCATTTATGTCTCTGGGTGGAATGAGAAAGGGAAACACTCATTGATCCCTTCCCTCAGTCTGCCTGTCCTGAGGGGCAGCCCGGGTGACTGTCCTGTCTCCTCTCCCTCAGTCCACCTGGAAGGCCACTGTGGGGAAAGGATGTTTGATTGCAGAGACGTGGCTTTCATCGTTGGCGAAGGAGAAGACCACGACGTTCCCATCGGAATTGACAAAGCCCTGGAGAAGATGCAGCGGGGTGAACACTGTGTACTGTTCCTTGGATCACGGTGAGCAGCATACCATTCGGCGCGCAGTGACGTTGTCTGACGCACAGGGACGTGTTTGCTTTTTCAGTTAACATTTGATGTTTTCAGTGAAGTTAATGCTAAGAGTAGAAGCAGCTAATCACATCAAGCTGTAGTGATGGAGTGAAGTTTTGGACCTCAAACAACAAAGGGTTAGGAACGTGTTCACAGTACTTGGCCACGTGTAATGTGCACCCGCATTTTTGTGTGCATTACACAGGGATTATTGTACCCACGCTGTGTAGCCATTATACCCAGCAAAACATGGTGCTTGACTGATGATTGTTAAGGGAAGGACTGACAGGCAAGTTTTGCCTTTTTGTTTATTTTGCCTGCCATATTGCCAAGGAGGGAATTTATTAGTACTTGTCACGTGGTCCTCTGGCCCCCTCTTCCCTCTCCTCTAAATTAGGCAGAGGTTGGAAGTAGAAGAAACATTTGGATAATTTATTACCACTTGAATTTGTGCCCCCTGTTCTTACGCAGAGTCCCTGAAAGAAAAACAACTGCCCTGGCTGGTGTAGCTTAGTGGATTGAGCTCAGGCCTGTGAACCAAAGGGTGGCCAGTTCGATTTCCAGTCAGGGCACATGCCTGGGTTGGGGAACAGGCTCCAGTAGGGGATGCATGAGAGGCAATCGAACATTGATGTTTCTCTCCCTCTCTTTCTCCTCCCCTTCTCTCTAAAATAAATAAATAAATAAAATCTTAAGGAAAACAACATGAACAACTATTCTTCCTGGAGGTAAAGGCACTGGAGATGATTCACTTTTGCCTAAAGTTTTCCCATCATAAGGATGCCCATCAGCCATTCCAAGCTTAGAACTACCAGACACTGACAGTCTCTCTTGTGGAAACATGTTTGGTATTGTTTTCAGATCTCAGATGGTGCCATGAATCCAACCCCTCTATCTAGAGGAATGGACCCTTGAGAGAAATCGGGGGTTCTATTCTGTTTGCCCCTAAGTGCATCTGCTTGTCTCGCGCCTTCCCCCTCTCTGGCTCCCAGGGTTTCGGTGAGGAGAGTTTTGAGGTGTCAAGAATCCTGATGAACCCCACTCAGCAATAGGTACTAGCGTGCCTCTCGCACAGTCACGTGCCTTTGCGTGGCCTCAGCAGCCATCAGTGGCACGTCCACCTTTGCCCCGCCACTCGGGCCAGAGGCCTCTTTCTGAGGCGGTGCTTTATCCGCCACACACTCGAACAGCCTCCCGCAACGCTCCGCACCACGACCCTGTTGCCGCCCTCGCCAGGCGCCCCGTTTCTTTACCACCTTCTTCTTCTCTGTCGTACTCCTTCCTGTGCCGCGGGATTCCCGCCTCGGTGGGCTCTGCTCACCTCTGTTCTCTCTTTGTGGTTCAGCCTCAGCTGAACCTATTTCTTTCTGTAAGGAAGTTTTTGAAAATTAGGAAATGCATAGAGATGACTTTCTCCTCCATAAATGAAAAATATCCCCCGACTTTTAATCTGGCCTTCCAAAACTACAGTAGTTCTAGATTTATATGAAGAGTGTGGTATTCATGTCCAGTGTATGTCTTCAGAGTGAAGTTCCTTGAAGGTAAGGTCTGGATGTGCTGTGAACATGCGCATTAGAGGAACCATTTCTTACATTTTAACCTGGCTCACAAGGCGCTGGTGGGGCAGATCTCTCAGGTGTAATGACAGAGAGAAACAAATTATCCTTCTGTTTGTTAATGCAAATAGTTAATGCAAATATCCTCCCAAGTCCAACTTGTTTGTTGTATCCTCAGTGCTTGACCCCTGTTAGTAACCCTGTGCCCTTCTGCAAGTCACTTAACTCTCCTCAGGCTTAGCTGCCCCTCCTGTAAGCTGAGGAGCATAGTATCTTCCTTGTCAGGGTTTGGAGAAGTAAACGAGATCATTACATAAAGAACTTAGTGAAGCACCTGACACATATCAGCCCCTCAGTGTATTAGCTGCTCTGTTCCTGTGATGTGTGTCTTCCCATTTTACCCTCAGACCACAAGAGAAAGAAAACTAAACTGTGGCGATTTTTTTTCAGTTCGAGACATAAAAATAGCCAACTACTTTTCATAAATTTCTAGGTATAACAGTTTTTCTTATGGTGTTTTTTATCATAATTTATCACAGTGAAAAGGGAATGTGTTATTTTCTCTTCAAGACATTGGTCAGTGTACTGAGTTGGGGGAGGACCTGCGCTGCCACAGGAGACCGTTCACACCAGTGCTGTGAGCCGCCACCTGGGGCTGCAGGGCCCCCCACGCCGGGCGCGCCGTGCTGCTTGCAGTGACCCGCCAGGGACCCCCACTCCCCGGCTGCCCCGCCCCTGAGCGCCGCGAATGTGGCTGGGGCTCACATGCGCTCTGTGTCACTCTGTGTCACCTCCGTTCCTGTCCCCACAAGGGTTCCAGGGCGCTCCTTCTCTTCCGTTCTGATAGACTACGTGGCAGGGTGTTTTTCTCATCAGGACGATATCTTTTGTTTTGTTTTAAATGCTGTGATTGAGTCGTCTTTTTCATTTTAGCTCAAGTATGGCTAGTTTTGACTTTTCCTTTTTTCCTGCTGTTTCTGTCCTGCACTAACCCCGAACAAAAACACAGGCTGTTGGGAGCCACAGTGTCTCCCTGTGGGGCCACCTGGGTCACCAGCGACTCCGTGCTCCGGGGATGCACAGAGTCGGAGTAAACCCTGCTCCACAGCGCCCCTGTGTGTGGCTCCCCAGGAAGCATTTCTCCCTGAGCCTTGGTTCCTTTGTCTGTGAAAAGGGAGCCGTTGGTAAGGAGCCGTTGGTAAGGACTCGCGGTGCCCGTGGCCAGGTGCAGGCAGAGGCCGGTGGTCACCGGTGCTCATCCTTGTGTCTCTGCTGTCCGCAGGCTGCTGTAAACTGAAGAACGTCCAATGGTACATGTTGTTTTACTTACTCTATTACTGTTAATTTTTAAAACCATGCTTAAAGACTGCAATTAACCCCTGTGTGTATGTTTATCTTCTTGTACCTCTATATTTGAGTGGCGTGAATACATATAAAAGTATATCAATAAGTCCTTTCCCGTAAATCGTTATGTGAACAAGACACGAAAGGAGTAATTGGAATTTGGGTCTTTGGTAAACTACTTCACTGATGCTCCCACGGGCACTGAGTTCCGTGCGTCCCGGGGAGTCTGACGGGTTCTGTTTCCCTTGTCACTCTTTCCCACCGGGCGGCCCTGTGTCTACAGCTTTTTAAAATTAAAGTTTTAGCATCTCTAGCCAGGAGGAGTTTATTCTGTGACTTTAAAGAACTTTATTTTTATTAACTTGTGATCCGAGATTATGATATTCATGATTTATTTTTATTTATTTGGAATTTATTAAAGTTTGCTTTGTGGCCTTTGAAAATAATCATCAAAAGATGGTAAAATAGTGAGGATTTTTCTAATTTACCCAAAGGAGTAATTTTTTTCCAGTTTTATTGAAAAACAACTGCCATACATCACTGCGTGGGTTGAAGGCACACGGCATAAGGCTTTGAGTTACACAGTGTGGAGTAGGTTCGGCTCACCCATCTTCTCAGTTTGTCCCTGGGCTGTGTCCTAGAGTTCCATCGGTGGCTCTGTCTGGGAGTCAGACACATGTCAGTGCCAGGGGACCTGGGTGGGGGGGTGGGGGGCTGCCTTCCCATGGGGCTGCTGCAGCTGAGGTCAGCCAGCTCTGGAAGGCAGGCTGGATGCCCCTCCCCCAAAGGGGCGTGTCCCCTGTGCCTCTCCTCTGGCTCTCTTCACGTGACCCCAGGAGAGACTGCAGCAGTGAGACCCTCCTTCAGTCTCCTTTAGTCCCACTGTCAGTAAACACCGAGAGCACGCTGGTGCCTCCCTTGAACACCCCGCCACTGGTCCCACTGCAGCTGTGAGACCACCACTTGTGAGTGCCTCGAAGACAGCTCCTCTTGCCCCCAGCACTGAGGACACCCTGGGCTGGGTGCCCTTGGCTGTGGGGACTCTCGTGTGCATTGTAAGATGTTGAGCTGGGTCCCTGGCCCATACCCCCTAGATGTCAGCAGCATGTCCCTAGTCATGACAAACCCATCCTTAGACGTTGCTGAAGGTCCCTGTAGGTGGGAGGGTTAAACTTCCCCCCATCGAGTGCCACTGGGCTGAGGCTCTTGCCAGACCAGCTGTTTAGGGCAGGGCCTAAACAGTCAGTCCAGATAGAACGTGCTGTCAGTAACCACACTCTCAGCAGGACTCTCCCACCGACCTGGTGGCCAGTTGTTAAGGAATGGTCCTTATTCACCAGATGGCAGAACCAGGAGAGCAGATATATAGGTGTCGGAGCTCAGGTGGGAAAGTAGTTACCACTTCCTAAAAGTGGCCACTGGTAACTGCCCTCTCCTTTCTTTGGGGGAGATCCCTCTGCCCTGCTGTTGTGACTGCCACGCCCCACCCCTGCAGCTCCCCTTGCCTTGCTCAGGCTCCAGCTGCCGTGTTCGCGTGTAGCAGTGGAGGGGAGTGAGAAAGCATTTCCTTCCTAAAAAATTCAGGCCAGGGGTGAAGAAAGTAGTGCAGGCAGCAGGAGCTGTGTGTTCCCACTCTGGCCCTTTTGCCACAGAGAAGGTTTATTGGCATCAACCTGGTTTGGCATCTTGGAAGTTATTGCATGAAAGTTTGGGTTTACTAAGTTTTTTGCAATGTCCTTCCATATATTCAAGCATAGTCTGGCTTGAAATGGA
This sequence comes from Artibeus jamaicensis, assembly GCF_021234435.1. Classification (NCBI taxonomy): domain Eukaryota; kingdom Metazoa; phylum Chordata; class Mammalia; order Chiroptera; family Phyllostomidae; genus Artibeus; species Artibeus jamaicensis. Next base: position 5,862,162 of record NW_026521356.1, read on the forward strand.
TGAGAACAGAATAAATTCCACGGATCGCATTCCTAACATGCTGGGCTTTCTTCTAATGCTGAGAAACCTTTGACCCAGACAGACGTAGCTCCGCCAGAACTTCTAGTCTGGTAGATGTGTGCTCACTGCCTTGGGGTTGTTAGAGATTCTCTGTGGTCTGAGGAAATACATTTATAGTCTGCAGTGATCTTCCTCAGTCAGTTCGGCTAAAAGGTGTGAGAGCCACAGAGCTCTGAGAGCATTTCGTGGATGAGGTGTTAGAGCTTGCTAGGGCGGCTCTTTCTGATTATATATTTGTTACGTGTTTTATATTTTCCAGTGTGCTTTTTAAAAGTATTGAAGAAATACTGTGAAAAAGGTTGTTTTTCCTTCTGATGTGTGAGCCTTTCCTCTCATTCATCTAACTGGAGATGGTACTATTAGAAGGAGACAGCACTTGAAGTCGAAAGCTTATTAAAGCACACCTCTACCAAGTCCTGGCTGGTGTGGTTCAGTGGATCGAACACAGGCCTGTGAACCAAAGAGTCTCAGTTCCATTCCCAGTCAGGGCACTTGCCTGGGTTGCAGGGCAAGTCTCCAGTAGGGGGCGCATGAGAGGCAAGCACACACTGATGTCTCTCTTCTCTCTTTCTTCCTCCCTTCCACTCTGCCCCAAAATAAATAAAGTATACAAATTTTTTAAAAACCCACCTCTACCAAATAGCAATGGCACCGTACTGCTGACAGTGCTGTCTGCTCTGTCCTCATGCTGCTAAAGCTTCAGGGAAGGGTTCTAATAGCCAAAAAATGGCCGTGTCATCAAAAGACAGAGAAAAGGGCAGTGACCCTGAGATCAATGAAGCTCACTGCCCCCCGGGAGTTCAGGTGCTGCACCGCACGTGCATTTGAAGGAGAGAAAGCTCAGTCTAGCCTGGTCTGAGCTAATGTGATTCTGCAGAGCACCGAAGGGTGTGTCTAGAAACACACCAATTCTTTTAAAGCTTTAGTTTTCTACTCTCCATTTCAGGTATGGTTTTGGAGAGGCAGGGAAGCCTACATTTGGCATTGAACCGAATGCTGAGCTTATGTATGAAGTTACACTGAAGAGCTTCGAAAAGGTGAGAAAATACAGCCTCTCTGAAATCGTGGTGGGTTTCTTCTCCATCCACTTCCCGTGAGTTATCAAATACATTACAAAGCAGAGCAGGTTGGTGGCATGTATTTGCATGCCAGTCTCCTGTCTGGTCGCTGATGCTCCTGGAGTGGGGACCGCGGACGCAGCACAGTTGACACACAGCCAAGGTGCTCGGCGCTCTCACTCTGTCCCTGTGGATCCGCCTCCTTTTCTGAGGGTGGGAGAACCCAAGACTTGTCCCGTTGTCTTTCCCCAGACTTGTTCTCTTTGTGCTTTTTCCCTCAGTAGAAAACAAAAAGGTTCACGTTCTGCCAAGCAGCTCCTGGGGTAGGGGTGCAGGTTTCCAGGCCGACTGGTCCGCACCCTCTCAGGAGTGGTGAGGAGGCCTTCACTGTGGCTGCAAGTTGTTATCCAAAGCGGCCAAGCTACATGGGCCACCAGCTCTGTGACTCAGAGCATGAGAGAGAGACCTGCTGACCCCGGGCCTTTTCTGTTCATACCCGTGCAAGTAGGAAAACAGGAGAGTTGGTCAGTTGCCTTGAGTTCCAGAAACGGCACACCTCTGTGAGGGTGTCTCCGTCTCAGACCTGCCTCTGGATGCTCCCAGCGGTGCCCTCACAGGACAGACAGACAGAAAACATGTGCCAGAGGGAGGCATTCTGTTGTGTCCAGCTAAGTCCCCTGTGTGTCGATACTAAAGCCCGCCTGTCCCCAAGAGCCTCAGGAACTGCATTTTGTTTGCCTGTCTTATCCCCACTGTGCCCCCTCCAGGTCCTGTACGTTAAACTTTGGGCTGGAAACGGGACTGTTTATATTTTATTAGATCCAGAAAAGAAACCATTGATGACTTGTGGCAGGCCTGTAAGTTTGGGCTGAGAAAGGCAGGGGTTCGGCTTTGGGAGCTTCCTGCCACACCCCTCACTCTTCCTATTCCCGAAACAAGCATGCTGTCTTCGTCACCGTGGCTGGTTGTCACGTCACCTCTTCTGACAGCTGCTGGCTCCACCCTGACCCTCCAAAGCTGTCTCCCCAGCACAGTGTTGTTGCTGGAGAGAGAGAAGCGTCATTTGTGCACGTGGGTATTTGGATCTTTGTCTTTCCTGTTCTTGTACTGAAGTCGCTCCCCGGCCCTTCCACCGTGGCCCTGTGGGCACTGCCTGCGTGGCACCCCTCACTGGCATTGCCCCTGTCACCGCACCAGCGGTTTGTCTGTTCCACGTGACTCCACTGGCTTTGTTTGAGCCCACGTGAAGATGTGTGATCTTGGAGGCAACTTGATTTCATTATCTGCCTCGTTTTAAGAATATTTTTATACTCCATAAAGAGTGAACCCAATATTAAAGAGCAAAAGAACCTTGTTACTAGATTTTCAAATAATAGAGCTAATTTGATATGAAGCAACATGGGGTTGCCAGAAAGCCTAGTAACTATCTTATTATTCACTTTCAAGGAATACACCACTCGCAGTCTTCAGACTAAAGAGAATTTTATACTCACTTCAGCTTCCTAATTTCTATGCAGTAAATGGCTCTGACACAGCCTTGTCATTTTCCTTAAGGGACCTCAGATTGTTCTGTGGAGTCTGGGATCCCTCTAAACCCAGCGATTCGTACTGAAAGCACAGTTGTCTTTGGATCTGTGTCTTTAATGGGGGAGAATAATAATATAGATAACACAGCGTGGCAGGTGATCACGGAATCACGTATGAATGGCTTTGAAATGGTGTGTTTGCATTAGCTTGACCCTCCCAGTTATGCTTTACCTGAAATTCCCCAAGTGCACATCTGCAGGCCGATGCGGCCTGGAGGCTTTGTCATGTCTGGTTGCATCAGGGGAAGAGACAGCTGAGTGACCCGGAACTTTAAAAATTCTCACGAACACACAACTGTGGCTGCCTGCTTTGGCGTTCCCACGTGAGAGTCGGAAGACGGAGGCTTGAGAGAAACCAGCAGCTCCAGTTGTCCTCACAGATCAGGGGAGGAGTCACGGGAGGGCAGAGGGACGCGGCTTTCATCGCGTGGCCTCCCCTCATAACTGCAGAGACGCATCGTTCAGCCGTCTCCAGGGGTCTGTGTCACTCCCCACATTTCTGCGGGCTCCTCCCTCCCGAACCGTGGGGTCCAGCTGCAGCTTTGTCTGTGCACCGCGAGCTCTGGCCCGGTGATGACGTGGCGAGGGCACACTCCCACAAGCCAGTGTGTCCGAGGGGTGGGTGTCATCACAGGGGCCACCGTGTGTTCTCGGGCATCGGCTGACACTTTTTCCTCCTCTGTTCACCTAACCGTTGTCACAAATTTACACAACAGGCCAAAGAATCCTGGGAGATGGACACCAAAGAAAAACTGGAGAAGGCCGCCATCGTCAAAGAGAAGGGGACTGTGTACTTCAAGGTACGTGTGTCCTGGTACAGCCGTTTCTAGCTCAAAGAATGTGCTCCGGTGTCAGAGAACCGTGCCAATACTCCCTATTCTGAGTTTCACCAACACCCTTCAGGGTGGGAAGAAGCCGGAACCTGCACAAGTCTGTCATGTCCCTGCCCTGGCCGGTGGCAGCTCAGCTGGTTGGAAAGCCGTCCTGATGGCCAAGGCTGTGGGTTCGCTCTCCATTCGGGGCGCGTGCCAATGATGCATCCATAGTGGAACGACACATCGATGTTTCTCCCTCTCTCGCAAATCAATTTTTAAAAACGTCTGTCATTTACAGTATAACAAATAGTGAGAAAGGATAGGTTAACATGACAAAAGAATAGAAATGATCTTTTACACGGCCTGCTCTCTCTAGAATGTAACCCTCCCTAAAGGCAGACCAGGTCTGGCTTGCCCAGCCAGCAGTGGGTCACTCGAAGTCTGAAGCATCTGCTTTGGTACACAGTTGGCACTCAGTGTTTGTGGGGTGAAGCAAGAGAAACTAGAATATTGTGAGCAGCAAAGGGATTCAGAGGGTGAGTTTTACCTCATTTTACTTTGCACTGTCTTGTGAAGTCACTAAAGCACAGGACAAAGGAAAGGGAACCTACAGAGATTTCCACAGACATGGATCGGAGGTGAGGACTAATGTCTCTGAGGCCACTGTGGTCCCTGCCACCCCTGCTTTTGTGAGCGAACTTCAGGAATTCCACAGTGACCTCCGTCACTGACTGCTTCTCGAAAACCCTTGCCTGTCACATCTAGTGACGTGTTATCTCCTCGGTTCCATGTTAAAGCCCCAGAGAGAAGGAAAAGAGACCCAGCACGTTGTTCACTTCTGACCCGGGTGCTGTCCTCATTGCTTCCCCACCCAAACTCGCACCTTCTCCCCAGCCAGAGGAAGGCTTAGTGAGGAAGAGAGGCAGAGAAGGAAGGGGGGTGGCGAAGGCTCCTTCCTGCTTCTTTTATTCTTGCCACTGCTGTTCACAGACAGAAGCGCGGTGATGTTGTCCGCAGTCTAACGCAGCGATGCCCAGATGCGCTTCACTAGGCCTCAGGGAGCGCAGACTGTGCAGGGGACAGCGGCAATGGTCGGCGGGGTGGGGGGCACACCTGACAGTTCCGTGGGACGGCGCAGTCACAAAGTTAGTGCTGCCAGGGCGCGATGGGTGTGGTTATTGTTTCTTAAACTTTGAGAGGCGACCTGCCTTGGTCATGAAACAACTCAGTGGAAGTGAGTATTGCCTTATGCAGTAAGGACAGATTTTGTTTCATAGATCTCTTGTTCACTTGTGAGAGGGTACTGGGTCATCATTTCAAACAGTTTTTACTGTGGGTTTTGGTTAACAAATTTGAAATCTCCTGGCTTACATAATTATTTATATTTCTTTCTAACTACTTACTGTATATACTAAAATAGCACATGGCTCACCACAGGGAGTGTGGGGGAATGAGCTCTGAATTGGAAACTGGGAAAACTGGGCATTACGGCTGCAAATGATTTTAAGTCATTTAGGGTCTAAAAAGGTTATTTTTTTCAAGTGAAAAGTTGAGGGAGTTTAGATTACGTGATCTCCAAGTTCTTCCTAACCCTAAAATCCTGTCAATTTTTAGACTCTTGAGAGCAAGTTTGATTTTAATTGATTTATTTATTTGCTTGTTATTTCAGTTTGGTCATTAGATTCCACATAGGAGTGAAATCCTATGGTGCTTGTGTTTCTCTGACTGGCTTATTTCACTTAGCATAATGTTCTGCAGGTCCAACCATGCTGTTGCAAAGAGTAAAATTTCTTTTTTACAGTGGAGTAGTATTCCATTGTGTAAATATATACCATAGCTGTTTTATCCACTCATCTACAGGTGGACACTTAGCCTGCTTCCAAATCTTGGTGATTGTAAATAACACTGCAATGAACATAGGGGTACACATACACTTTGGAATTAGTGTTTCAGATTACTTCGGATAAATTCCTGGAAGGAGAATTGCAAGTTTGGTGGTTTAAAATTCAAATTATGTCATGGTTCGATTCCCAGTCAGGGCACATGCCTGGGTTGCAGGCCAGTTCCAAGCAAGGGACACACGAGAGGCAACCATACCTTGATATTTCTCTTCCTCTCTCCTTCCCTTTCCCTCTAAAGATAAGTAAATAAAGTCTTCGAAAATATATTTAAAAAAATAAAATTCAAATTATGTATATTGGATACTTCTAAAACTTTCAAGTAGGATAACAAATGGGCTTTTTGTTGACCCCAAATACACAGTACACTGGAATAAAAAGAAATTTTTCTTTAAAAACTTTTTTCAGCCCTGGCTGATGTAGCTCAGTGGATTGAGCGTGGCCTGCGAACCACACGATCACGGTTCGATTGCCAGTCAGGGCACATGCCTGGGTTGCAGGCCAGTTCCCAGAAGGGGACTCACGAGAGGCAACCATGCATTGATGTTTCTCTCCCTCTCTCCTTCCCTTCCTCTCTAAAGATAAATAATAAAATCTTAAAAAAAAACTTTTTTGAGTACAGGTTCTGAATGGTGTTACTTATACACCTGGAGTCCTTGACAGTTTTTAAATGTATTTTTTAATATTTCCCAAGACTTCTAAATAGAATATCAGCAGTTTGGGGGAGGCAGGTTGACGCTCTTGGCATTTACTAGAATTATATCAACTGAGTGTAGTAGAACAGCTGGACGATAGCAACTCTTACTGGTTGTTGATGACTCTGAACTTTAGGGAAAACTGTTGGTAATGAAATAATGGTGGAAAGCCACATGCCATACAGCTCTGAACATATAAAAAGAAAGCTCCTAAACGTATATAGAAAGATGGCCATAATTCATGACCAGTAGCAAAAAGCATTGCTATACAATTACTTCAACTTTGTTGCTTCTAAGCATCACAACTGCAGTGTGCTTTGTGTATTTCATGTTATGAACTCTCTTGAAAGGACTGATCTTTGAATAAAATCTGCATATACAGTCACATATATGGAACACATTATTTTTAACATGCAATTTGATAGAGAAAATCTTTCATAACACAAGTCCATTGGGGGAAAATTGATGAAAAGTTCAAAACCACTGACCTAAGACTCTTCTCCCAGAATGTCTCTGAACAGTTTGTAGGACAACAGACTCCCCGGAGGCACCTGCACAGCTGCAGATAAAAGACCCCAGCAGTGGTCCTGGTTTTAGCTGTGAGGCTTCAGAGTAGTGGGTGAATGGCATCCCCTTTTCAGATTCTGGGCAGGTTTCCATCTGCCACACTGGCCTCCTGGGCCTCATGTTTCTGGAGGGTTGACTTGGAGCCTTGCATTCATGCAGCATCCAGACTGTGAGTGACGGCAGAGACAGAGCAATGACAATGACATTTCTGTCATCAGTGAGTGGGAGGTCCGTTTTCATGGACCTGTTGATTTGGTTTACCCTTCAGTGGGTAAATCTCTTCCCTGAATAGGGCCGAATGGTGGTCAGCTTTTAAATAGGAACAGTTTTGCTGTTTAGATGGGAAGGTCCTCAGATCAGCCCCTGAGCTCTGAAGAGAAGACAGGTAGGACAGGACTCTCTTCACTTGGTTCTAAAAATAATTCAGCCTGGATAACAACATGGCATTGTGCCATGCGTTGTGCAAACTGTGACAGACATGATTTATATTTTCTCCCCTAGCTGACTGCGTTCTGCAGGACAGGAGCTTCAGTGACTGTCACACCTGCTTAGTGTTTCTTTTTTCCAGTGTGGAGTGAGGCAGTGTGAGGGCACCACTGTGAGGTGGGCTTCTGGCGCCCCCTTGTGCTCTGTGGGGAAAGATCATTTCCAAAGCAAGCAGGTGAAGGATCATCTTTCAACCACTGCACCCTCTACAGACAACCAGGCTTAACTGTTTGACCGTCCTTGCTGAACCAAGAAACCAGTCACTGATGACTCTAGAATTTTAAGTTGAAAACACCTCATAAGAGTCAATCTTATGAAGCTCGTTTTCCTTCCTACATTGTTTCAGTGCCGATTTCCCAACCCCAGCACTGCTGAGATTTGGGGCTGTGTGGTTCTGCCTTGCAGGGAAGCTCTTGTGTGCACTGCAGGGGACAGAGCAGCGTTCCTGGCTTCTGCCCACCAGATGCCACCGGTGCAGGCACCCCCTCCAGTTGTGAGAACTGAGAAACATCTCTAAACATTGAAAATGTCCCAGGGGCCAAAATCACCCAGGTTGAGGACTCCTGTGTTAGCAAATCAGAAGCAGAAGTACCACAAAACAAACATCTTTGCTCCTTGGAAGTTGAGACCTAAGTAAAAGTATGTGTGATCGTGCTGTGTGGGAGGGCTTCCAAGGAATTCAAATGCTCTGTGAATGCAAAGGAGCTACTGTGAAGTCTGCTACTTGTTTTCCTTTTGAGAAACTGTGGCCGCTGCCACTCTGATGATTCGGAACCTGCAGGAGTGATGCCATCTGGGTCTTTCTCCCCCCGGCCGTGGCCCTTCTCTTCTTTGCCTGTAACAACACAAGCACGTTAGGTGATAGTCAGACAGGTAGTAGGTACATTAAAGGTGAAGCAGGACAGAGAGGAAGGAGAAAGTAGCATAAGAAGGAACGTGTCCTCACCTAATCTGAATGAAATGACAGCTTTCATATCTGCTCCACGTTGCCCCAGTGGTAGAAGAACTTTGGGCTTCATAGTTATACTCCTTGGACGTTAATGTTTATTCAACAAACCTTCACTGAGGGCCTCTTTGTCCTAAACCCTCAATTCCAAACGGGACAGGACACGCTTCCTGTCCTCACCTCCCAGTGAGACACAGAAAAGAATGACGGGAAGAAAATGCCAAGCCCTAAAACTGGGCGGGGACTGCATCCTCTTTTTTCTGTGGTGCTCCCCAAAAGGAGTAGTGAGCCTGTGGCCATGACAGAATAAAGTTTCTGTTCTGTCGGGCCGCCATAGTGACATACCAGAGACTGGGCTGAAACAGGAGGAATTTATCTCTCACAGCTCTGGAGACGGGAAGTCCAAGGTCGGGGTGCCAGCAGGGTCGGTGTCTTAGGAGAGTCCTCTCCTTGGGTCGCAGGTGGCTTCTTTCTTGCTGTGTCCTCACATGACTTTCCCTGGGAGCTTGTGGGTGGGGCGAGAGAGGAGGTGAGCTCTCTGGCGTCTCTTACAGGAGAACTGATTGTACCATGAGGCCCCACCTCAGGCCCTTCCCTCACACCTGACTGTCTGCACAAACATCACATTGGGGGCAGGCCTTCCACATGGGGATTGATGGGGGTGTCAGTTCAGTGCATAGTAAGTACAACATCATTTTCTCAGGAGTTTCAGGAATTATTATGACACGGCCTGGTGTCGTGGTCTTACAAACAGCCTGGAACACAAACCTGAGGCAGAGAGAACCCTTCCGCACTGACTTCTCGGAGCAGAACTGGGGAGCTGTGCCGTCCCCTCCCTGACCCCGGAAGGGGGCGCTCGGCGGGGACGCAGCTCTGCCCTGGTTCAGGCCCGGACTCTGCACTGGGCACTGGTCTCCCTGTCTGCACCGACGTGCACACCAGGGCTTCCTCCCCCAGGGGGCGCTGCAGTCCTACAGCGCCCCGTGAGTCCGTTGGAGCAGGAACCTTCTCAGAGTCTGTGATGTTTCTGTTCTGAGTCGCGCAGCGAAGTTCCCTGTGTAAGCGGAGCCGCCACCGTGCACAGAGCCGTGTGTGCCGCGGTGAGGGTGGTGAATCCTGGTGACGTTGTGCGGACACCAGCTGTTGGTCATTTTGGGTTTAATGTCCTGACGGGTCTGACCGTGGTTCCGCCGTCTGGGAGGACGTGTCCCCTGTTTTCAAGCTTTACCATCAGCTGTCTTCCATTCACCCTGAAACGTCAGGAAACCCGCTGTCTCAGCCCCGTGGTTCCTTGTGTAGAGCATGTGTGTGACTCACACACGTGAACTAATCACATGTTACTCAGGGTACGTTCGCATTCTACAAATCAGGGGAGAGTGAAAACACGACTAAGGGAAAGATGTCTCTCCTGTCTGCCACCTCTGGAATTTGTGTTTCACAGTTATTTTTGTTGGGTGCTGCTTTTTCAACGGAGTATGTTCCCATTGTTGTAGGTCAGCAAACTGTAGCTTGTTTTTGTAAGTGAGGTTCTCGCGGGACGTGGCCCCAGTTATTTACAGGTTGTCTGCCGCTGCTTGTACCCACTGTGCAGTGCTGGTGGTCAGGAGCAAAGGGAAAGGTGACTGTCCCTTTAAGTGCACTAGTGACATAGTCTAAAACTACTCACTGACCTTCTGAAGGTCTGAGAGATTAACACCAGAGAATAAACCCCAAAGCCTGCTGCCCTCCCGCACAGAGGACTGCCCCCCGGGAAAGAGCGGGTGCTGAGTGTTGGGAACACCTGTGCTCCGTGTCCTGAAGCAGCTGGAGGGTCTCCAGGACCCCGGGAAGGATGGGGAAGTACCTGGGGAGCCAGCCCTTCGGACCGAAAAGAAATGATCAGACCCCAGGTTTGGTATGAGGAGGGTTTCCCTTTTCAGGATTTGGTTCTCGGGGAGGCCTGAGCCGACCCTTCTCTGGTTCCCTGCACCCCCTGTCCAGCTGCACAGAGTAATTCCGAGCTCCTTTCTCCTAGGGAGGCAAGTACGTGCAGGCGGTGATTCAGTACGGGAAGATCGTGACCTGGTTGGAGATGGAGTACGGCTTGTCAGAGAAGGAATCTAAAGCTTCAGATGCCTTTCTGCTCGCCGCCTTCCTGAACCTGGCCATGTGCTACCTGAAGCTCCGAGAATACATCAAAGCCGTGGAGTGCTGCGACAAGGTGCAGTGGGCGTGGGGGGCGCTTCCCACACCCCACAGCTTCCCTCCACCCTCACCCCTGGGCTGCTGTTCCTTCTTCTCAGCCAAGGGTCAGCGGGTTTCTTATTTGGCTTCGTGTATTTATGTCTGGGAGTATTTGTACCTCAGTAGGAACTGGGAAATTCAGAAGGGTTTCAATTAAAGACTTTCCTGATGCCTAGACTATTGATAGTAATACATTACGAATAAAAGGTTTGAGAGGATGAAACAAATTTTACCCATGACCTTCCTTAAATCTATGGAATTTACAGCTCCTCAGGTTCGGTTCAATAAGAACAGGTTTGACTGGAGCCTTTCAGGACTTACGGTGACGATGGCAGCTGCTCAGGTGGAGGCGGTGTGGAGAAGCCACTGTCCCTGTCACCACGTTTACTCCCTTGGCAGGAGCACACAAGACCACCCTGAGGGGCCCACCGGCCGTCCTCGGCCCTCTCCCTGTCCACACCTGTGCCGCTGCTGCCGCTCCCGGTCTTTCAGGACTCGGCTGTGCGGGGCCAGTGTCCCTCTGCAGTGTGTCCGATGTCCCTGTGCACCACCAGCACAGCTGCCTGTCCCGTCAGGTGTCTGGTCTCAGAGTGAGCGTGTGTGTTGTGCTGTGGGTGCAGCTGATGGTGGGGTGTGTCATCAGGGTAAACAGAAAGGGATCCAAAAAACAAGCCACTGTTTCACAAATTCTTTGAAAGATCATTTTTGAATTTTGTGGATCAGTACGTTTCCTCTCACGTCTCACTAAATTTTTGCCTAAGAAAGAACATTGCTGTTAATTACACTGTTTAAGCTTTTTGCTTCTTTCTTTGTATTATGATAGTGTAAAGTTATTCAAAATTCACGCACTACAGACACACACAGGAACATGAAGGTCCCTTGTGAAATCCCCACTGACGTCTCTTCAAGGCCCGTCATTCGTCTCACACACATTCCCTCCGTGTTTCCCACACAGAAGAGCAGATGTGTGCGCTTTTCAAACCTGAGAATATACGGCTTTAAACACATCTTTCTGCATCATACCAGTCTATCACGGAACTCTGCCTCATCCCTTTAAATATCTATTCAGTACCTACTGTGTGCATCTGTGGTCTATCTAGCCAGCCGCCTTTGGCAGATTCCCGGGTATTTGGTGTTACAAACTCCGCAGTGTCTCCCTGTGCTGACTCGTGGGCTTGTTTCTACAGGACAGATTGTCGAAGTGGGAATGCTGGGTGAAAAGACATGATTTTCATACATTCGCATTTTCACCTTGAATGCTATATGTTATCATTGAACATTATCAGTGTTTCTTTCCTGATATCATTGGCAGCAATACATTTTATTTTTATTTCTTATTGCATGTTTTCCCATTGTTTTTCATTTGCACTTTGGTGAATTTCCTGTTCACAGCCTTGACTACACTGTCCGTTTCCGACTGACTGAGATGGCTTGGACGTCATGGCTGTCACCCGCGGTCTGACAGTCGGGGTGCTGGGCCCCTTCTTGTTTGTGTTTAACCTGGTTGATAGCATATTTCTTGTGAAGAAAGTTTTGCTGATTTCATAGTCAAATCCGTCTTCTCCTTTCTAGTTAAAGGTCTTCCCCACCTTAATAAGATAAAAATAACCCCATTCAATACTTGCAAAACCTAGTCCAACTAGGTTTATTTTTTTTTAAATATTTTAAAATAAGGCTACTATATTTTCAGGGGGGTTGCATGTAAATACACTTGGTTTAGAACTTATTTTTGTGTTTATGATGTGGTAAGAACTAACTCTCATCTCCGTCATGGGCGGCTGCTGTCTGGGCCCCATTGACTGCAGAGCCGATCCGTGCTCTGAGGACCTGCCTCTGAACACTTCGTTCTGTCCCACTGGCCTCTGTGCCCGCGGACCAGTGACCGAGCTGGTTTAGTGTCGGTAGTTTAGTGGTGTATCTTTTCCTCAGGTAAGGCATGGCCCTCTTATTACTTTTGTTTTTTCAAAATTTTCCTAGTCATTCTTGGGCACTGATTCCTTCCATGAAACTTTAAAACGTACTTCTCAGGATCCCCCTTCCAGACCCTTTAGTGATCTTAGAGAAATTGTATTAAATACAGAAATTAATTCCGGTAGTGAGTTGTATTTTGATCAGTAGCATAGAATAACCTTGAGCCCATCTTTCAGTGTGCTTTTTCTACAAATTAGTGAGTTATTGGCCAGAAAGCTTTAGTGAGTTATTTAAATACTGAGTGTCTTTAAAATGCCCACTAGTTACACTCATTCTCTCTAAAACCGAACTGTGCATTGTAGGCCCTGGGACTGGACCGCACCAACGAGAAGGGCTTGTACCGCAGGGGTGAGGCCCGTCTGCTCATGAACGAGTTCCAGCTGGCCGAGGGCGACTTCGAGAGGGTGCTGGCGGTCAACCCCCAGAACAAGGCCGCGAGGCTGCAGATCTCCGTGTGCCGGAAGAGGGCGAAGGAGCACAACGAGCGGGACCGCAAGACCTACGCCAACATGTTCTCCAAGTTCGCAGAGCGGGACGCCAAGGTGTGTGCAGAACCCCCTTCCCTGCAGAACGCCGGGAGCATGGAGCAGGGAGCGCGGTGCGGTCTGACCCGAGGCTGGAGCGGGACCAGGGTGGGTGGGGCTGTTCCTACACCAACAGCAGGAAGTAGGGCACTGACTTGTCCGTGCAGGACACGAGGAAACTTCATTCCCTGGGAATTAAACAAATCAGGCACTTCAGGTTTTTTCCAAATCACACCTGCAGGTTGAGACCTCCGATTTTCCCAGCAGCTGGGCTGTGGTGGGGAGGCCCAGCCTCCCGCCCTCCCCCTGCAGGTTCCTGGCCAGTGGCACACAGGTCAGCTTCCCTGCCACAGAGCTGTATCCTGAGCTCATCCTGCGCTCCCCACCCTCTTTTGTCACATGGACTTGATTATTTAATGGTGGCGAGCTAGTCATTTAACCAAAGAAAAGTACCCTCTCCCACTCTAAACCATTGGCAGCACAGCCCTGACTGACCCAATCAGGAAACCGAAATGAAGTCCTTGCACCGCCCTCTCCTGTCACACTTGACAGACGGTTGGTGGGGCCAGGAATGACTCGAACATTTCACTCATTTTCTTCCTCAGGAAGAGGCCAGTAAAGCAGTGGGCAAGAAGACATTAGAAGGGGTCACCAATCAACAAGAAACAGGAAGTCCTGCAAAGGAAGAAGGGCGAGCTAGAGACCACGTATGACGCCACGCAAAGGAGGGAAGAGTCCTAATGAACTCGGCCTGCTCCCCGGGCTTTCCCCAACTCAGGACTGACCGTGTTAAATGTGCAGTTTGTCACAGTCTGTGTGATTCTGGAAGCACAGGGCAAAACCAGTAGTCCCCACAAAGCCACACCCTGCTGCTGCTGCCCAGTGCTGCCATTGAGGGGAGGCGAGGGACCACTGTGGGGACACAAACAGGTGGCCGTTGGTGTGGAGAAGTGGGGCCGGCAGCAGAAGTCCAGCTCATTTCAGTTTAGGTCGGTGTCCACTGTGCAGTGCAGGGTCCCCGGATGATCCTGACCATCGGGCTGTCTGTTAGGTGTCACGTGTGATAGAATTTCAGTAGCACTTCAGAAACCTGCAAATGAAGGCCTCCTGAATTCCTCCTTTCCTGCAGATGGATGGGGGGGAGGAGGGTGGAGCTCAGTGTGTTAAATCACTGAAGTGCTGCGAATGCGACTGTTGCATTTTTACCCAGCAGAAGCCACAGTGGAGGGGCCTGCTGTCCCCTCAGCAGGGGACCTGCTGCTCAGGCCCACAGCAGCATCACAGACTTGGCACCAAGAACCTCACAGGCCACTTGCTTGCAGACTTAGCCCCGCCCCCTCCTGAGTGGTCCCGCCCCCTCTGAGCTGGCTTTCTACCACCCCTGCCTGTCCCTGAGGAGGAATTCTGTCATTCCTGAGACTCTCTTCAGCAATGACAGGGAGCAGAGAGGTGTCTGGGTCAGTTTTCTGTGTTTTCGGTGAGGTTCTGAGAGGCCGAAGTGTGGAAAGAGCCATCAGAATCATGCTTTTTTTCCTTCATCCGCTCCTTTTAGGAAACAATGTTGACCGCAGTCCCGCTTGTCAGCCTCGCTGTTACTCAGTACCCGATTTCCACACCAACCCTTGCTGTTCAGAATGTACGACTTGCTCTTGTACCGTCTCTGACCAGGAGTGGATGTATTTACACGTCCACAAAGGACCCATGCAGCTTTTTTTGTTGTCTTTTAAAACTTACTGGCTCATAAACATTTTTATGTACACTGGTTTATGGAACTTATTTACAATCCTCTCTCATGAAACAAATCCGCCTTGATTTTTTACTATTATTAAGTAGCTGAATTTTCAAAAACAAACTCTGGGAATGGAAAACTCAGTAGTCGCTCTCCCGCATTAGGGTATTCCTCGCAGACCTGACACCCAGGGCTTTCTCTTCCTGCACTGAGAACTTCCCTGTGCTGGTGCGGGTTGTGAGGAAGAAGTGAAGAAAGCGCCCCCTGCAGGTGCATCTAGCTCAGAGTCCCTAATACTGGGGCCCTGAGTTAGGGCAGGTCTCAACCTCTGTACAGGTCCCTGAATCTTAGTCCTTCCCGGTGAACACGATGAGCCTGACTTTCTAGTCCCACAACCTAAGGGGCACTCTTGGGAAAGCATTTGGCGACCTAAAGCATTCACTTCAGCCACATCATCTCACTGTTTTACGTCGTAAAGAACGCTGGCAGTCATATTTTAGATTTGTTTTAATTCTGTGGCAGTTTTGACAAAACACTTCCATTATGGGGTTACGGCTCATTTCAAAACTAAAAATAATGTCATTTCCTTTTATACCTGGGTTCTTAGCCATGGAACAAATGAAATTATATTCTGTTTCACCATTAACAATAACTAAAATTGTTTTAGATTCTCAGTCATGCTTTTTTGTTTTTCCATGAGGTATTTCCTCCCAAAGCCCCAAATCTTACCTAGGAAATATGAAAAGCAGGAATTGATTTTGTTTGTGTGCTCAACTGTTTAGCATTTGCAGCTCTGTGGATGGGAGTGTGAGCCCAGTGAGCCCAAGACTGAGATTTGATCCTGAAAAGGCCAGTTAGCTTTCTGCGGGTAACACATGAAAAGTGTCCACAATTAGATTAGCCCAGCCAGTGTCCCCTAAGTGTGTCTGTGTTACCAGGGGTGGTGGGGCAGGCAAGAGTGTGGAGGAGACAGAGGGGAAGGGTCAGTGGGTGGGTCCGAGCAAACACTCAGAAGGTGACATCACCACTTGAGGAAAAGAAGCTTCACACATTCTTTCAGCAAACCCGGAAATCTTACACAGTTTGTCTAGAAACTGGCAAGTGTCTTTGAACTGTCTTTTAGATGTATATAGAGTGAAGTGAGTTCAAACCAAACCAAAAGAAACCATTCAGATGCACTTTTTTTTTCTATTCCTTAACTACGGAAACATGGTTTCACATTGTTCTTGGTTTTGCTTAAGGTGTCTTCAGGGAAGGTTGTTTGGCTTGGAAAACCATAGTCAGCTGAGTGCAATGGGACAGGAAGGTGGCAAGGACAGCATGGCCCTGCTCCGCACTGTGACATGCACCGTGAGTCCACACTGGGCTGAACACAGAGGAGTGACGTGTCTGTTCGAGTGAACCACGTAGTCGGGAAACAAGAGGATCTGTGTTTTCATTAACCAGTGGGTATTCGACCATTTTAAGTGATTGTAATGTAGGTTCAATTTGGGAAAAGAAGAGATTTAATTTGCCCTTTAATAAAAATGTGAAATATAAGTAAGCCTATGTCAGCCGATGCCCCGTGGTAAGCATGCATTCCTTCTTAAGCAGCATATTTCATTGGACAGTCATGGTCGCACACTGAAGGCCTAAGGAGATGCTGTCACACGCCTTGGAGGACACTTCACACACTACAAAGGGGAGGAGCTGTGGGCCTGGCCCAGGGGTGCGCCTTTCTCCAGAGGTAGCACTGTCTCTAGACAGGGGACGAAGGCCCCAGGCCTTTCATTCTCTGAATTCCTTGCTTCATCTCTGCATTTGAGTCATACTCCTCCCCTTAGGCGGCTAAGTTATTTGGTAATGAGATAATACCCATGTTTGCCTGTATTTCCTAAGCAAATAATAATTAAGTTGGGGACCTTGAGATGAGCCAGAGCAGCTTCCTGGCTGTGAATTTGAGATGCAGGTAATTGGAGGCAGCCCGCACCTGGCTGCAAAGCAGGAGGGGTGTCGGGAAGCACTTTGTCCTTCTTGACTGGTCTCTGTGACGACACCGAACTCCCCTCTCAGCACAGCGCATTAGAACACCCTCTGTGACACTGGTGACCTGGGTGTCAGACACACAGAGTGTGGGGTGATTAGTCAGAATCCCAAACTCAGAATCCCCCAGCCCAGCTGTGGGTCATTTCCGTCCATTGGCTGCTTACGTGTTTGAATGGCAATGGCTGACAACGCTGTACAGAAAAGGACGTTCTCTAATGGATTGAAAATGTTGGGGGACCTTCGGGGCTCCCTTTGAGATTTCTCTCTCATGCACGTCTGACGTTTCTTTGGGAGGTAGGGAGAGCATGTGGAGAACGCCCAATCATTCTGAGGCTGCTGCATTTGTATCACTAATCTCTCTCTTTTTCTTCCTTTCTGAATCCTCACCCAAGGATTTGCTTTCTGGTTTGGGAGAGAGAGAAACATTGATGTGAGAAAGAAATATCAATTGGTTGCTTCCCATGCATGCCAGACCAGGTATCGAACCTGCAACCTAGGTATGTGCCATGCCTGGGAATCAAACCTGCATCCTTTTGCTTTATAGGATGATGTTCCACCTAACTAGTCACCCGGCCAGAGCTGAATAATTTATCTCTTGACTTCTAATTGCATGTCATCTATGTGTGACCTTAATAATACCCGACAAAAAGGGAACATCACTGAATGTCATGCCAAGAAGCATCCTGTTGGAGCTAACTGCTACCCCTGGATGGGACAGTGGAGCAGAGCCATGATGCAGGGGCTCCCCGAGGACCTTGGAGACCCAGAGAGGGGAAGACCAATGGTTATCCAGGTCACCTGATGCCTTACACATGTCCGAAGTAGGTCCTTTTCTAGTCGGAAGCTTTGTAAATCACGCTCCAGGTTGAGATAAGGAACTTCAGTGGTTGGGTTCTTGTGGTTTTCAGATTCTTTTCTCTAGATATTAGATCCTTGTCTCCCTCCACCTTGGAATCTGGTTGGAGCAAGAAAAGGCAAAAGGTTTTCCTATGTCATCTGCTCATTTTTCAGAAATTTAAATATCCATGCCCGGAGGGACCCTGCCTTTTTAACATACTTAAGACCAAGGAGTAAAATCTTGAAAGGTCCACCCAGCGTCAACAAGGCTGGGGTGGTATCAGCTGCTGAGAAATGTGTGGAGGAAAAGCTGCCCTGCAGACACAGGTGAAAACCGGTCATACTGCTGTTCACTGAGTGCCCACCATGTGCCAGACGACTCTGCCCACTGACCTTCCACATGTAAGAAACACGTGGCTGCGGCATTGCTTCTACTTTCCGAATCTCACACAGGGTCCAGTGGTCTCACCCACAGCCATGCAAGGAAGGAATTCCGGGGCGTGTATTTCAGTCTTGGCTTAGCTGACATCCTACAAGAATACCAAGTGTCAAAGCCTTTCTTTAGGTGTTAAGTATGTCTCATCTGAGTCCGCTTTGGATCAGTGTTTTTATAAAATACCTTCTTGTTGTAGGCACCATGACTCGACTTTAAAGTGACCTCTTTAATAAGTTTCTGACCAAGGAGACATGGTGGGAAGAACAAGTATCTGATGATGATCAGTGCTTGGGGTGCAGTGACTAGTTCTTGTTGCTCTACCAGTGATTTGGTGTCTGCTCACAACCTTGTTCCCACACAGAACTCAGATGTTTTCAGTCAAAGATGTAAACCCACGTGTATGACACTCCACACACACCAATGTCTTCGTATAGACGACGCCAGCCTGAACGTGTAGTGAGCACTCAGGTGAACCCCACTGAGGATTCAGGAACTCGTTCTTTTTCCTTGTCACCATCCCAGCACTGAGTACACCATCCCAATATAGAATATACTAGATGCTCAGTGAATTGAGTTCTTGCTTTTTCTCAATAAGCAGCCTTGCACCTCTGTCTCTGTGGACCTTTATTGTTGATACTGTCTTCATGTGTGGAGGCCAGAATCCCATGATTTTCTGGTGATTCCTGCAACCTGACTTTGGCCTTGAATTCCCTGAGGTGGGGAACAAACAGCAAACTTGAAGGGGGCATGACTGCAAAATTGGTCTGTGGTCTTCGGGCCAACTTGATCTTCCATCTGTTTCTAGTCACACAACTCAGAGTGCATCAGCCTAAACAGATCAGATGGGAACCGAGGAGGATTCTGGGAAGGAGGCTGAGTAGGGAGCATCAGGAGTCTCTCTCCCAACCTAGACACCAACTGCACTGGCAGAACCTCTCAGATGTTCACCTTGGAACTCCGGAGCCTGCTGGAGCCTTGCAACTCCCAGGGAGGCCGGGATGATAAACTAGAGACAAGTTTAGCTCTTAGCACAGCAACACCCACCCACAGCCTCCAGCCATGATGGGCAGCTCTGCAAGTTTTGCTGGAGCCGGTGGTCACAGCCTGCAGGACTGAGGGTGGGAGAAAAAGACTGTCCCCTGCATCCTGGGGGGCAGTTCTCTGCTGCTTCTGATCACCGAGGTGCAGAGAGGCTGGCAGCCATTGTCTCTCCTTCCCCCAGGGTTGTAATCCCCGACTCTGGCTCAAGTTACTTCCTGAGGAGGTTTAGAGGGCCAACAACTCTCCTCCCCTATTTTTCCCACTTTTCCCCTTTCACGATGCAGACATTAAAGACTAGGACATTAAAAAAAACAAGTGCATATTCAGAGAATATTAACTTACCACACATGCCCAGGATAATGCTCTTAACAGACATTAAGTTTACAGCTCAAGCTGATTCTCAGCACAGGGTCAGGCCACAACAATTTTAAAAGACAACAACAAAAAAATCCCCACTGAACCCTGTGAAGGGGTGAATATGACATCTGGAGTTACTACACTGTCAGACTCAAGTGGCCAGCATTCAACAAAAAATCACAAGGCATACAAAAACACAAGGAAGTGTGGCCCATTGACAGGGAAAAAAATCAACAGACTCTGTCCTGAAAAAGAGTTCATGGCAAATGTGATAAACAAAGACAAGGTAACTATGTGTGAATAAAATGGGAATATCAAAAAAGAGGAAACCTCAGAAGAAATTTAAAAATTCTGGACCTGTAAAGCACAATAATTGAAAAATTCACTAGGTGGATTCAAAGGCAGATACAAGCAGGCAGAAAAAAGAATCTGAACTTTAAGATAAAACAGTGGAAATGATTGAGACTGAGGAACAGAGAGAAAAACTGAAGGAGAGCAAACAGAGCCTAGGGAACCGATGGGACACCCAGTGGGCCAGCGCACACAGCGGGGACACCAGGAGGAGCAAGGCGACTTAAGAAACAATGGCTGAAAACTTCCTACGTTTAATCAAACACAAGCATAAACATCAGGAAGCTCAATGAATCCCAAGGAAGATGAACTCAAAGAGGCTCACACCAAGTACAATATAATCACACTCTCAAAAGACAAGGCAGAAAGTGAATCTTGAGAATAGCAGGAGAGAAGTTGATGACCACATACAAGGGAACCTCAAGATTACCTACAGATTTCTCCTCAGAAAATGTGGAGGCTAGAAGACAGTCAGCAAATGTATTCAAACTTCTCAAAAATGAAAGTCTTCTATGCAGCAAAACTGACTTTAAAAAAGTGAGGGAGAAATTCAGATGTTCCCAGGGGAACAAAAGCTGACGGAGTTCGTAACCCCAGACCTGCCCTGCCAGGAACACTCAGGGCGTCCTGCAAGGGGAAGGGGAAAGACACTAGACGGCACCTCAAAGCCCTACGTGGAAACAGAGGTCTCGATAATGATGAATAAATAGGCAATGGTAACAACTAGTATTGTTACAATCATGGTTTGTAACCACTTTTTTTTTATTCTTCAGTTACCATTGTCCCCATTCCCCCCACCACCCCGTTGCTCTCCCTCGCCCCATCCAACCCTGCTCCCAAAGACAATCCCCACCCCACTGTCCTCGTCCATGGGTCCTTTGTACATGTTCCTTGACTTAACCCTTCCTCTTCTTTTCCCCATTATCCCATTCCACCTCCCCTCTGGTCACTGTCAATTTGTTCTTTTTTTAAAAAATATTTTATTTATTTATTTTTAGAGAGAGGGGAAGGGAAGGAGAAAGAGTGGGAGAGAAACATCAGTGTGTGGTTGCCTCTCATGTGTCCCCCACTGGGGACCTGGCCTGCAACCCAGGTATGTGCCCTGACTGGGAATCGAACCAGCAACCTTTGCTTCACAGGCCCATGCTCAATCCACTGAGCTACACCAGCCAGGGCATTATCAAATGCACATGGAACATTTTCAAAGATAGACCCCATGATAGGACACAAAATGAGCCTCAATGAATTCAAGAAAATTGAAATCATACCAAGCATTTTCTCTGACCACAAGGGACTGTAATTGGAAACCAACCCCCAAAGAAAACACCCAAAACACCCAAAATCATGGAGACTGAATGGCATGCTATTAAACAATGAATGGGTCAAGAACGAAATTAGAGAAGAAATCAAAAAATTTCTGAAAACAAATGAAAATGAACTCACAACAACCCAAAACTTAAGGGACACAGTGAAGGCAGTCCTGACAGGGAAGTTCATAGCAATGCAGGCCTACCTAAAAAAGATAGAAACATTTCAAACAACAACCTAACCCTACACCTACACGAACTCAAGGAACAACAACAAAGGCAGCCCAGAGCAAGTAGAAGGAAGGAAATAACCAAGATCAGAGCAAAATTAAATGGCATAAAGACTAAAAGCACACAATTATAAGGATCAATGAATCCAGGAGCTGGTTTTTTGAAAAGTTAAACAAAATCGACTAGCCATGAAGTAGGCTCATCAAGAAGAGAGAGGACACAAATAAACACAATCAGAAATGAAAGAGGAGCGATTACAACTGACACCACAGAAATAGAAGGAATTGCAAGAAATTACTATGAAGAACTGTATGCCAAGAAATTTGAAAACCTAGGAGAAATGGACAAATTTCTATAAAAATATAATCTTCCAAAACTCAATGAAGAAGAAGCAGAAAGCCTGAACAGACCAATAACAGCAGATGAAATTGAAGCAGTAATCAAAAAACTCCCGTCACACAAAAGCCCTGGACCAGATGTTTTCAAAGGAGAATTCTACAAAGCATTTAAAAAGGAGCTAACCCCTATCCTTCACAGACTATTCCAAAAAATCCAAAATGATGGAAGACTCCCAAACTCTTTTAATGAAGAGGGCATCACCTAATTCCAAAACCACATAAAGACACAACAAGGAAAGAAAACTTCAGGCCAATATTGCTGATGAAGATAGATGCTAAAATCCTCAACAAAATATTGGTGAATCACATCCAACAATATATTAAAAACATCATACACCATGACCAAATGGGATTCATCCCAGGGATGCAAGGATGGTTCAATATTCGCAAATCAGTAAATGTAATACATCACATTAACAAAAGCAAAGACAAAGATCACATGATCATATCAATAGATGCAGAAAAAGCTTTCAATGAGATACGACACCCATTCATGATAAAAACACTCAGTAGCACTTCCACCAAGATGGAAGTGTAGGTGGAAACACTGTGCCTTTTTGCACAATGAAGTCTAAAAACAACAAAGTTTTAGCAACAAAAAACGTAGTCAGCCCTGGCTGGTGTAGCTCAGTGGATTGAGCACGGGCCTGCAAACCAGAGGATCGTGGTTCGATTCCCAGTCAGGGCACATGCCTGGGTTGCAGGCCAGTTCCCAGAGCAGGGGACCCACAAGATGCAACCATACATTGATATTCTCTCCCTCTCTCCTTCCCTTACCCTCTAAAGATAAATAAATAAAATCTTAAAAAAAAAACGCAGTCAAACCACAGAAAACTGAACAATACAGGAGTTAGACAACAATAAACCACTCAGCTAGACTGGTAAGAGGGGCAGAACCAGCAGCGGAGTGGGTCGGGCAAAAAAGATCCCTGACCCAGGTGTGCAGGCAGCCAAGGACAAATCCCAGGTGTGGGGTAGCAAGGGTCAGACCCAGTGAAGGCACAAGATGGCAGGTGGACCACGGTCACACATTTGTGTGCAGATAAACCAGCGAAGGAGTAAGCAGTGAGAGAGACCAGGCAGGCCCCAGTGGTGGGAAGGAGCAGAGGGGAACGCTATTGCTCCTTCTCTGACCCGCCCCCACATACAGTGTCACAAACCAGCGACCTGGGTGGCCCTGCCCTGGTGAACATCTAAGGTTTCTCTCCTGAAACGTAACAGGTGCAAACAGATCAAAACATGGCTCAAGAAGAACTCAGAACTCCAGAGCCAATAAATCTAACTGAACAAGAAATTGCCAACCTATCAGAGGCACAGTTCAAAACACTGGTGATCAGGATGCTCACAGAAACTGGTTGATTTTAGTCGCAAATTAGAGGAACATATGAAGGCTAAACTAATTGAAATGAAGGGAAAGGCACAGGAAAGCAATATTGATAGAAAGGAAACTGGGACTCAAATCAAGGGAGTGGACCAGAAGGAAGAAAAAAATGACCAAACAGAAAAGAATGAAGAAACAAGAATTCAAAAAAAATGAGGAGAGGTTAAGGAACCTCCAGGACATCTTTAAACGTTCCAACATCCAAATTATAGAGGTACCAGAAGGGCAAGAGGAACAACCACGAGTGAAAACCTTATTTGAACATATAATAAAAGAGAACTTTCCCAGTCTGGCAAAGGAAATAGACTTCCAGGAAGGCCAGGAAGCTCAGAGACTCCCAAAGAAGTTGGACCAAAGAAGCAACACACCAAGGCACATCATCATTACATTAACCAAGATTAAAATGAAGGAGAGAATCCTAGAAGCAGCAAGAGATAAGGGGACAGTCACCTACAAAGGAGTTCCCATCAGACTGTCAGTGGATTTCTCAAAAGAGACCTTACAGGCAAGAAGGGGCTGGAAAGAGGTATTCCAAGTCATGAAATCCAAAGACTTACAACCAAGATTGCTCTATCCAGCAAAACTTTCATTTAGAATGGAAGGACAGATAAAGTGATTCTCAGATAAGATCAAGTTCAAGGAGTTCATCATCAACAAGCCCTTATTCTATGAAATGTTAAAGGGACTTATCTAAGAAAAAGAACATAAAAAATATGAACAGTGAAAGGACAGCAAACTCATAGTTATTAACAACCACACCTAAAACAAAAGCAAACTAAGAGGACACCTAGATCAGGAGCAAACTATAGAAATTAAGATCACATGAAGGGTTAAAAACAGGGGAATGGGAGAAGGAGAAGGGGGGAGAAGGTACAGAAAATGAGTAGCATAGACGGTAGATAGAAAATAGATAGGGGGGAGGGTAAGAATAGTATGGGAAATATAGAATCTAAAGAACTGAGACACGTGGTCATAAACTAAAGGGGGGGAATGGTGGGGGAGGGAGTTTACAGGATGGAGGAGAATAAAGGGGGGAAATAGAACAACTGTAATGGCATAATCAATAAAATATATTTTATAAAAAAGAGGGTAAACATGAGGGCCAGGGACAGGGTAGGGTCAGGTTCGGAATCTGATTCAGGCTCAGGATCAGGATGATAGTAACAGTCAGTGTCAGTATGAGGGGAAGATCAGGGGAAGGGGACCATCAGGATCAGGGTCAGGGTCTAGGTCTACTTCATCAACAGGGTCAATATGAATCAGAGGACTAAGGATAAGCATGAGCATCAAGGACAGAGTCAATGTGTCAGAATCAGAGTCAGGGGCAGGTAGGAACAGGGTTAACATTCAGATTCTCTACTGTGTGATTGTGAGGATCAGGGCCTAACTCAGGCTTAGTATCCGGGTCAGTTGAGGGTTAGAGTAAGATTCACAGTTAGTGTGAATGTATATGTCAGTTATGATGTGTCAGGGTCATGATGAGAGCCAGCAAGAGAGCTACCAAAGAGTGAGATGAGAAGCCGTGGGTGGTATGCCTCAGCAGATTTAGCATGGGCCTGCAAACAGAAAGGGTACCAGTTCAATTTCCCTGTTAGGGTTAGGGCACATGCCTGGGTTGCAGGCCAGGTCCCCAGTTCAGGGCATGCAAGAGGCAATAGATCGATGTTTTTCTCCCACATTGATATTTCTCTCCCTCTCTTTCTCCTTCCTTTCCGCTTTCTCTAAAAATAATATATATATTTTAAAGTAAAAAAAAAAACAAATACTCAGCAAAGTGGGAATAAAGGGAGCATTCCTCAATGTAATAAAGGCCATATATGAGAGACCTACAGCCAACATCATACTCAATGGGCAAAAACTAAAATCCTTTTCACTAAGATCAGAAACAAGACAAGGTTGTCCACTTTCACCACTTCTATTCAATATAGTATTGGAAGTTTTAGCCACAGCGATCAGGCAAGAAAAGGAAATAAAAGGCATCCAAATCGGAAAGGAGGAAACAAAACTGTCATTGTTTAAAGATGACATGATAGTGTACATGGCAAATTCTATAGACTCTACCCAAAAACTGCTCGATGTAATAAACGAATTTGGCAAAACAGCGGTATACAAAGTCAATATCCAGAAATCAAAGGCATTTTTGTATACTAACAATGAAACAGCAGAAGCAGAAATCAAGACAAAAATCCCATTTGATATAGCAAAAAGAAAAATAAAATATATGGGCCCTGGCTGGTGCAGCTCAGTGGATTGAATGCAGGCCTGTGAACCACAGGATCGTGGTTTGATTCCCAGTCAGGGCACATGCCTGGGTTGCAGGCCGGTTCCCAGCAGGGGACCCACGACAGGCAACCAACCATACATTGATATTTCTCTCCTTCTCTTCTTCCCTTCCCCTCTAAAGATAAATAAATAAAATCTTAAAAAATAATAAAATAAAAAATAAAATATATGGGAATATACCTAACTAAGGAGGTAAAAGACCTATATACAGAAAACTACAAAACATTGAAGAAAGAAATCAAGGAAGACATAAACAAAGGGAAACATATACCGTGTTCATGGATTGCAAGAATTAACATCATCAAAATGTCCATACTACCCAAAGCAATTTACAGATTCAATACAATACCTATTAAAGTACCAATGGCATATTTCACAGACATAGAACAAATTCTTCAAAAATTTATATGGAACCATAAACAACCCTGTATAGCAGCTTCAATTTTGAGAAAGAAGGACAAAATAGGTGGGATCACAATACCCGATACCAAACTGTATTACAAGCCACTGTAATCAAAACAGCCTGGTACTGGAATAAAAACAGGTACATAGACCAAAAGAACAGAACAGAGAGCCCAGGAATAAACCCAAGTCTCTATGGTCAACTAATATTCGGCAAAGGGGGCAGTAACACAAAATGGAGTAAAAATAGCCTCTTCAACAAATGGTGTTGGGAGAACTGGACAGCTATGTGCAAAAAAATGAAATTTGAGCACCAACTTACACCATACATCAAAATAAATTCAACATGGATAGGAGATTTAAATATAAGCCACGATACCATTAAAATTCTAGAGAAGAACATTGGCAGGAAAATCTCAGATATTTCACGCAGCAACATTTTTACTGATATGTCCCCTACAGGAAAGGACATAAAGGAAAGAATAAACAAATGGGTTCTCATCAAAATTAAAAGCTTCTGCATGGCTAAAGAAAAGACTATTAAGATAAAAAGAGAACCAACTGTTTGGGAAAACATATTTGCCAATGATATCACAGACAAAGCTTTAATCTCCAAAATATACAAAGAACTCACATAACTCCACTCTAAGAAGACAAGCAACCCAATTAAAAAATGGGCAAAGGACTTGAAAAGACATTTCTCCAAGGAGGACATACAGAGGATCCAGAGACACGTGAAAAGACGCTCGATATTGTTAGCTATCAGAGATGCAAATTAAAGCCACAATGAGATACCACTTTACACCAGTCAGAATAGCCATCATAAACAAAACAACAAACAACAAATGTTGGAGAGGTTGTGGGGAAAAGGGGACCCTAGTTCACTGTTGGTGGGATTGCAGACTGGTACAACCATTATGGAAAACAGTATGAAGTTTTCTCAGAAAACTAAAAATGAATATGCCTTTTGACCCAGCAATTTCACTGTTAGGAGTATATCCTAAGAACCCTGAAACACCAATCCAAAAGAACCTATGCACACCAATGTTCATACTAGCACAATTTACAATAGCCAAGAGTTGGAAGCAACCTAGGTGCCCATCAGTAAATGAATGGATCAAAAAGCCACGGTGCATTTACACAATGGAATTCTATGCAGCAGAAAGAAAGAAGGAGCTACTACCCTTTGCAACAGCATGGATGGAACTGGAAAGCATTACGCTGAGTGAAATAAGCCAGGCGATAAAACACAAATACCATATGATCTCACCTTTAACAGGAATCTAAACAACAAAACAAACAAGCAAGCAAAATATGACCAAAGACACTGAAATACAGAACAGGCTGACAGGGACCAGAGGGGACAGGGGAGAGAATCTCAGGGGAAAAGGGGAAGGATTCACAGGAACAAATATAAAGGTCACATGGACAAAAACTAAGGCGGGGGGCAGGGAATGGGAGGGAGGCAGGGAGCACTGGAGGGCGTGGGCTGGGATGGGTGTAAAAGACAGAAAACTGTACTAGAACACTAAATAAATAAATAAATAAATAAATAAATAAATAAATAAATAAAAATAAGGAAGCTATTAAACCAATACCCTAACTTTATAATTTAATGAAAGAAAAAGAAGAAAGAATCCCTGGTTGCAGAAAGAAGGAAGTAATAAAGATGAGAGAACAGATCAATGAAATAGAGAATAGAGACACAATACATAAAATCAATAAATCCAAAATTTGTTTTTTTGAAAAGATAAACAAAATTAGCAAACCTTCATCTAGATATACTAAAAAGAGAAGACTGAGATTACTAAAATCAGACATACAAGTGGGGACATTACTATCAATTCTACAGAGATACAAAGAATCATAAGACATCACTATAAACAATTATAGGCCAACAAGTTGGACAATCTAGAAGAAATGGATAAATTTCTAAAACCACCACCAAGACTCAAGCAAGAAGAAATAGAAAATCTGAACAGACCAGTTACTAGTAAGGAGATTGAGTCAATATTTTAAAATCTCCTAATGAAGAAACACCAATTCCCTCAGAAACTTCTTTAAAACATCTAAGAAGGAAGACCTCCAAAACATATGAGGCCAGCATTACCTTGATACCAAAGCAAGGAAACCAGACAAAGATACAAGAAAAGAGGACTAGAGACCAATATTCCTTCCTGATGAATGTAGATCCAAAAATTCTCAGCAAAAAACTAGAAAGTCAAATTTAATAACACTTTAAAAGGATCAGGCACCACGATCAAATGAGAATCCAGGGATGCACGTATAGTTCAACAGCCACAAATCAATCAATGTGATACATCACATTTAATAGAATGAAAGGAAAAAATCATGTGACTCCCTCAACAGGTACAAAAAACCTTTGACAAAATTCAACATCCACCCATGATAAATACTGAGCAACTTAGGTACAAAGGGACTGTACCTCA
Organism: Artibeus jamaicensis; assembly: GCF_021234435.1. NCBI lineage: Eukaryota > Metazoa > Chordata > Mammalia > Chiroptera > Phyllostomidae > Artibeus > Artibeus jamaicensis. Next base: position 5,890,219 of record NW_026521356.1, read on the forward strand.
ACATAGTAAAAGCCATATCGACAAGCCCATGGCCAAGTAGGACCTCAGTGATGAAGGTTAAGTCTTTTTCTCTAAGGTAGGAATAACACAAGGGTGCCCGCTCTCATCACTTCTAGTCAACACAGTAGCAGAAGTCCCACCCAGAGCAATCAAGCAAGACGAAAAAAGAAAAGGCATCAGAACTGGAAAGGAAGAAGTAAAACTATCTGTTTGCTGATGACCTGATTTTATATATAGAAAACACCCCCCAAACAGTTAGAGCTAATCAACAAAACAATGAAGTTGCAAGATACAAGATTAACCTAAAGAATCAGCCCTAGCCTGGTGGCATCATCCCACAAGGTGAAAAGTTGCCGGTTCAATTTTCAGTCAGGGCACATGTCCGGGTTGCGGGTTCAGTCCTGGTCAGGGCGTGTACGAGAGGCAGCTGATCCATGTTTCTCCCTCACGTCAATGTTTGTCTTTCTCCTTCCCCCTATCTAAAAATAAATAAATAAAATCTTAAAATAAAAAAATTAATCAGTCCTCACAAAGTGGTTTAATTGGTTGGAGTTTTGTCCTATACACCAAAAGGTTGTGGGTTCAATTCCCAGTCAGAGCACGTACCTAGGTCGCAGGTTCAATCTCCGGATGGGGTTTGTATGGGAGGCAGCTGATGGATGTTTCTCTCTCACATCAATGTTTCTCTCTCTCCCTCTATTTCCAAAATCCATAAATACATCCATGGGTGAGGATTAAACAGAAAAAGAATCAGTAGCATATCTACACATTAACTATGAATTATCTGAAAAAGAAATAAAGGAAAAATCCCATTACAATAGCATCCAAAACAATAAATACTTAGGAATACATTTAACCAAAGAGATGAAGTATGTTTAAACTCAAAACTACCAGACATTGATAAAACAAATTAAAGAAGACACAAATAAATGGAAAGGTATCCTGTGTTCATATGTTGGGAGAGTTAATATTGGTAAAATGTCCATACCACCCATGCCATCTATGAATTCAATGCAATCCTGGTCCAGATTAAAATGGCATTTTTTACAGAAGTATAAATAACAGTCCTAATATGGAATCACAAAAGCCCCCAGAGGCCAAAACAACCTGACAAAGGACAGAGGGAGGGGGTGTGGGGAGGGGGGAAGAGAATATTGGGAGCGTGAATAGTGATGGAAGGAGATGTGACTTGGGGTGGGGAACACACAAGACGATGTACAGGTGATGTGTTACAGAACCAAACACCTGAAACCTGTCCAATTTTGTGAACCAGTGTCAGCCCCAATAGATTTTTGAAAAGTGAGAAGTATGGCACGTCCTGATTTTAAGCTATATTATAAAGCTAAAGTAATCAAAACAGCATGGCCTGGCAATAGAACAGAACTGAGAGCCTAGAAATAAAGCCATGTGTATATAGCAAACTAATATTTGACGAGGGAGCCAAGAATACTTAATGGAGAAGAGATGGTCTTGTCAACAGATGGTGCTGGACAATTCAGATATTCACATGTGAGGAAGTAACACTAAACCCCTCTCACACCACTCACAAAAACTAACTCGAAATTGATTAAAGTCTTAAATGTAAGAACAGAGACCATAAAACTCACAGAAGACGACACAGGGAAAAAGCTCCCTGACCCGGGTCTTAGCAGTGACCTTTTGGATGTGACAGTTTGAGCACAAGCGACGAGATGAAACGTAAGCACGTGGAGCTACAGCAAAGGAAAAGGCTTCTGCACAGCAAAGGAAACCAACACAATGAAAAGACTGCCTACGGGATGGAGGGAAATGTTTGCAAGTCATGTCTGACAAGGGTTCATATCCAAAATATTTATCAAAATACATACAACTCAATAGCAAAACAAATCCCCAAACCAAACTGTGCTGATTTAAAAAGAACAGAGCCCTGACTGGTGTGGCTCAGTGGGCTGGGCAGTGTCCTGCAAGCCAAAGGTCACCTGTTCCTTTCTGGGTCAGGGAGCAGGCCTGGCTTGCAGGCCAGGTTGCTGGTTGGGTGTGTGCCAGTGGCAACCAATTGATGTTTTACTCACACTGATGCTTTTCTCTCTCTCCCTCCCTCCCTCTGCTCTCTCCAAAAATAAACAAATAAAGTCATTAAAAAATTAAATAGACTGAAGACCAGAACAGACATTTCTCCAAAGAAGATTGATACAGAGAGCCAGCAGGTACATGAAAAGATGCTCAACATCACTAATCGTCAGGGAAATGCAAGTCACAACCACAGTGACATATCACCTCAGACACATGTGAATGGCTGTCCCTCAGTGGGTTGAGCGTCATCCCACCATCCCCAAGGTCACTGGTTTGACTCCCAGTCAGGACACATGCCTGGGTTGCAGGCCTGGTCCCTGGGAGGGGGGCACAGCTGATCCATGTTTCTCTCCCTCACTTTCTCCCACCCCTTCCCCTCTGTCTAAATATAAATAAAGATATCTTTAAAAAAAAACAGGACTGGGGATAAAATATACAATCCCATGACTACAGTTAATGCTGTTACATGGTACCGTTTGAAGTCGTTAAAACAGTAGATCCTAAGTGTTGTCATCACAATGAAAACAAGCATATTTTTCCTTTTCTGTATCAACATTACCTTTGTAATTAATATTGACACATTAACTTTTATAAGTTATCATGCTGTACATCTTAGACTTACACAGTGTCGTGTGTCACTTATACCTCAATAAGATGGAATATAAGAATAAAAAGACATTATCCACAGAGTACACAGGAAATACACAGAATGGGAGGAAATATTAGCAAATCACATATCTGATGAGGATGTAATATTGACAATATAGAGAGAGGCCTCCTAAGATTCAAGAATAAAAACAAACAAATAAATCAATAAGTGGCCAAAAATGAGCAAAAACTTGAATAAATATTTCTCCAGAGATGATACATAAATATTATGTATTTGAAGAGGATTTGAGGAGATACTTGCACCCACGTTCCTGGCAGCGTTATTCACATGAGCTAAAAGGTGGAAGCCACCCAAGAGTTCACTGATGAATGAATGGATAAGCAAAATGTGATATATACACAAGGGAATATTATGCAGCCTTAAAAATGAACTAAGTTCTGCAATTCTACAACACGGATGAGCCTTGAGGACATCACGCTAAGTGAAATAAGCCAGTTACAAGAAGACACATGCTGTATGCTTTCACTTTTATGAGCTATGGAAAGTAGCCGAAGTCATAAAGACAGAAATCGTAGTGGGGTCACCAGTGCTGGGAGAGAGGAGATCAGGGAGTTGTTGGCTGATGGGGAGAAGCATCAGACTTACAGGACACCAAGGCATAGACGAGAGTCACACGCAGTAACTGTGCTGTTCTCTCAGCCTTTACTGAGTGCAGGCTCACTCAACGTAGAACATGAACACACATTAATGTCCTGCTCACATTCTAACAATCTAACAGAATTAGAACACACACAGCAGTCCACAGGGGATGATGAATCTGAGTCCCAGAGTCCCGGGCTGCAGGTGCGGGACACAGCACGGTGGGCAAGGCAGTGATCAGTGTCTTGCAAGGAACGTTCTCTGCAGCAGGTGGGCAGCAGGGCAGACGAAGTCCTCAGTCCAGCAGGGCAGAGCCTGAGGCAGCTGACGCCAAGGGAGATCCGCGTGGCGTGGAGCAGCGCTCTGGCGTGTGGAGCTCGGCTGTCTCAGCCGTGGTCTGGAACCTGCCTCAGTTACACCCTGAGAGTGTGTACTCCACCCTCTGGGTCTTTTTGAGAAATGTCTTGGCACCCCGGATGCCAAGTGTGGAACGTGCCCAGGAGCCTATCCATGGGTGGTCCCGCTCTGCAGACGTGGCAATTCTGATCCCGTGTGCAGACATCTTGGGTGTGTCCCCTGCCAGATGTGTCTAGTGTGACTTGGGTAGTTTCCCTCTTGAGCCAGTGTCCTGACTGACTGGCAGCCGTCTTGGTTGACAGGAGTGACTCCATTTTGTTGTATATACTTTCTGCTCTCCTTACCGACCAATACTATTCTATTTGTCCTGCTCTCCACACAAGTCCAACCAGGGCCCACCCACAGCTGATACCCAGACCACCACGCACACGCCCTTCTACAGCACTCCCCTGAGCCTGAGCCGGCGGGCCACCGGTCCCCTCATGTGGACACCCCCCAGCACCACCCTAGGTCACACCTGTCTCTTGCCTTGGGCCCAGTCTGGGTGGTTTCTCATGGTGGCAGAATCTTCATCTCCTGGAAGCCAATGTCCCCTCTTAAAAGGCACTCGAGGCAGAAGTCTGGGGAGCAGGGAGGAACTACCCCTTAGGTCTGCTTCTCAGGGACCCACCCACTGGACTGCGGCTACAAAACCCCAGAAGTTTCTTGCTTAGAAACCAACTGGACAGATATACCTTGCTGAGTTCTGTTTATGGCGTGGTCACCAGGAAACACTGTGTTTCACAGAAACATGTTTTCCTTATGTCTCAATCAGACCTGCATCCCTTAGAGGGCCATCGGTTCCTGATACTGTGGGGAGTCCCAGCCCTTGGCTGCCTCGGTGCCCCTCGTGCAGGGAGAGCGCCCTGCGGGAGTGGGGTGTGGAATGTTCTCCTCTCAGGCCCTCAGCGATTTCTCTGTGGGCCTCTGCGCCTCTCGGACCCAGCTGTGCGCAGTGACCTCACACTGTCCAGTTGATCCCGCACCTGATGGCAAGTAGACAGAGGAACCATGTCACCTTCAGGCTGTGAGACTGTCTGGGCCTCAGAACCCAGTTACTGCAGGACAGCCTGTATCTTACGGCTCGTGGGGCCCACAGCTCTGTGCTGTGCTGTGGTTTCAGTCCCAGTGACGAAGCAGGGCTCCCTCCGAGGGTCCTCGGCAGGACCTCGTCCACCTGAGGAAGCCAGAGGCCAAGTGTGGCAAGACCAGGGGTCAGGCTGACACCTCTGTGTTGACAGGAAGAGATTCTGGTCAGGTCACTTCCCTCCTCTTGGGACTCAGTTCCCAAATCTGTAAAATAATATAATATTTATTTAACTTTGAAATTTTGACTTGTGGTAAAAAAACAACCATGAATATTGACCATCTTAACCATTTTTAAGTGTACAGTTCGGCCTTTTTAAGTGTATTCACACTGTTGCAAAACCAGTCTCCGGAACTTTTCACCTTACAAAACTGAAACTCCTACCATCACCTGCAACTCCGCACTCCCCCTCCCCCAGCCCGAGACCATCCCCACCCCACTTTCTGTGAATTGACTCCTCTCTGCACCCTGTACAGGTAGAATCATGGGGTGTTTGTCTCTCTGAGACCGGCCTATTTCACTCAGCAGAACGTCCTCAGGGTCCTTCCATGCTGTAGCATGAGTCAGAATCTCCTTCCTCCTAAAGCTGAGGAATGTTCCATTGTACGTATGGGCTGTATGTTGTTTACTCGTCCATCACCGATGGACACCTGGGTTGATGCCACCTTCTGGCTCCTATGAGTAATACTGCTAGGAACACAGGTGTTCAAATGTCCCTTTGTGATCCTGCTTCTAGTTCATTGGGACAAACACACCCAGAAGTGGGGTCATTGGATCACACGGTGGTTCCACTTCTGATTCTTCAAGGACCCGCCAAGCTGTTTCCGCAGCAGCAGCACCATCGTACATCCCGACGACGGCGCACAGGCTTCCGATTTCTCCACATCGGCGTCGTCCTAATGGGTGTGAGGTGATGCCTCACTGTGGTTTGATGGTGTTTCCTTGATGATCAGTGGTGCTGAGCATCTTCTCATACACTCGTTGGCTTGTCATGTATCATCTCTGGGAATGTCCATTCAGGTCCTCTGTCCATTTAAAATTCTTTATTTATTGATTTTTAGAGAGAAAGAGAGAGGAGCAGAGAGAGAGAACCATGATTTGTTGTTCTACTTATTTATGCATTCATTGCTGGATTCTTGTATGTCCTCTGACCAGGGATAGAACTTGCAACCTTGGTGTTTCTGGGTGACATTGCAAACGAGCTACCCAGCCAGCGCTCTCTTTGCCCATTTGTTATGAGTCATTTGTTGTTGTGTCATAGCTAATATTTATTAAACTATGCTTAGAACAAAACTAAAACAGTTGGTAACCCTGGCAACCTAACAATTTAGTGTCATTTCAGACCCACAGTCTTTATTTTTTAATATAATCTTTATATCATTTTTCATTACCATTTTTCCATTTAGTCCCTATAATGCCCCCTTCCCCCAGCAATCACCACCCTGTTGTCCACGTCCACGAGTCCTTTTTTCTTTTTTGCTCAATCTCTCCACCCTGCCACCTCCCTTCTGAACCCAGCTGGCATCTGTTCTCCATCTATGAGTCTGTCTCTGTTTTGCTTGTTAGTTCAGTTTGTTCATTAGATTCCACATATGACTGACATCATGTGGTACCTGCCTTTCTCTGCCTGGCTTATTTCACTTAGCATAATGTCCTCCAGGTCCATCCTTACTGTTGCAAAGGGTAAAATTTCCTACTTTTTTATGGCCAAGTGGCATTCCATTGTGTAAATGTCCCATACTTGTTTCATCCACTCATCTACTGATGGACACTTGGACTGCTTCCCTGTCTAGACCATTGTACATAATGCTGCAATGAACATTGGGGTGCACATGTTCTTTTGAATTGGTGTGTTTGGTTCCTTTGCACATATTCCCAGAAGTGGGATTGCTGGGTCAAAAGCCCCACCCTTTTAAAATTTTTTGAGGTATCTCCATACTGCTTTCCACAGTGGCCGCACCAGTCCGCATGCCCACCGACGGTGCAAAAGAGCTTCCCTGTCTCCACATCCTCGCCAGCACTCACTGGGTTTGGGTTTATTGACGGTCCCCATTCTATCAGGTGCGAGACAGTATCTCATGTGGTTTCACATGCACTTCTCTGGTGATTAGTGACGTTCATATGTCTGTTGTCCATCTGTGTGTCCTCTTTGGAGAAGGGTCTATTCAGGTCATTTGCCCATTTTCAATTTTTTTGTCTTTTTGGCGTTGAGTTTTGTAAGTACT